>NC_136691.1:17429123-19901623 GCF_947650265.1 Symphodus melops
TTGCTGGCTTTAGGGACGAAATTAACCGAAAATTGGCGCAAAATGTCGCGGACAGTCAAGAGCAGCGGAAGGATATCACTGAGGCGCAGGTACGAGTGGCGGAGTTGGAGGAATGGAACATCGAGGCGAAGGAAGCCATCCTCACTCTATTGAAACAACAAAGAAAACTTCAAGAAAAGTTGACCGAAGTGGAGGGACATGGAAGACGTTGTAATTTAAGGATTTACAATGTGGCTGAACGGGACGATGAGTCTGTGACCGAACTGGTGGAGGGGCTCCTCCGCCGCGAACTCGCGTTACCGGAGGGAACTGACCTCGCTATTCAACGCGCCCACAGAAGTCTCGGGAAAAAACCACCACCGGGAGCATCCCCGAGGTCCATTGTGGTCAATTTTCTTAAATACGAGACCAAAGAGAGCATTCTTGCTAAAGCCTGGAAAGAGAAAATATTAGTAGAGGGGAAACGTATTTACTTCGATCATGACTATCCCACCGAGGTGATGAAAAAACGTAAATCCTACTCCGAAATCAAAAAGACTCTGAAAGATAAAAAAATACGCTTTCAGACCCCTCTGAGTAGGTTACGGATTCATTGGTCAGACGGGCCCAAGATCTACAATAACGCCGAAGACGCAGCGCGGGACATGCGGGAGAGAGGGCTGGAGACGGGTGAGCAGCGCGACAACGAACCCTCACTGGAGGAGCGGATCCAGAGAGTGTCACCATGGCAACGCGTTGGAGAGAGACAGGACGCCAGTCTGGACGCAGCGAACAGAGCGAAAGAAAAGCTGCAAGAATTCAGAAGATGAGGGGTCGATGAAGACGGAAAGAGAGAGGGAGGGGAAGAGTTCTCAGGTAACTCACAAGAGTTAAACGCCTCCTGCTTTTAAGTTGAAGACTACACGCTGGCTGGGTAAGCAAAATGTGTCTGTTTTGTTGGACAAACTGGAGGTTTTTTGTTTTTTGCCGCAACAGGAAGGGTACCACTAAGGAAGACCTGAAGTGGGGAATTTTAAGACCCCCCTCCCTTCATTACAAACGAGACTTCTCTAATGTTTATGTTTACATGTGAATCGACGGAGAGAGCTATTAAGTTAGTGACTGTTGGACTTATCTAGTAGGATGGGAAGGCCTATTTTAGGTGAACCCCAAACCACTAGGGGGGGCCTTTTGTTCGGGAAAAGTTATCCCCCACTCCCACCAACAGGGAGACAGGGCCCACGGGGAGTGAGGCCCCTTTTTGCTGGGGAGTTCAGTTTCTGTGTTTGTTCATATTTTGTTCATGAGAAAATGTTAGTTGACAGCATTGTAGTGGAGGGATTAAGCATCATTTTAAGGGATACAAACAATGAAACCTAATGATATAATGGTGGTGTCACTAAATATCAACGGCTTAAACAATATTAAAAAAAGAAATAAAGTTCTATCTAAATTTAGAAGAGAGAAAATGCAGGTTATCTTTCTACAAGAAACTCACCTATCACAGGAGGAACATGTAAAGTTTAAAAAGTTGGGCTATAGGAACTCATTTTCTAGTTCCTTTGGGCAGAATCGCAAGAGGGGTGTGATAACACTGATCTCCAACACGGTAAGCTTCGAATTGATCAAAGAAATTAGTGACAAGAAGGGAAGGTATGTCATGATAAAAGGGAAATTAGAAAATCATTTGGTGACACTGCTCAATGTGTATGCTCCACCAGGAAGTGGAAAAACATTTTATGAAAAAGTTTTTGATCTTATAAATTTGGAAACAGATGGGACATTAGTGTGCGGTGGGGACTTTAATGTGGTACTGAACTACGGATTAGACACTACAAGTGTGAAGAGAAATAGAAAACAAATTAATCGGTACATGAATACAATGATGGCAGAAATGGATGTACAGGATATATGGCGAGAACTTCATCCACTTGACCGAGATTATACCCACTATTCAGCTCCACATGACATGTACTCCAGAATTGATTATTTTTTGATGAGTAAAGGAGATGTACACAAAGTGAGGGAATGTAACATAGGAGTGGCTGACGTGTCAGATCACAGTGCAATTTACTTAAAAATTCATTTGAATAATAGGAGGAAAAATACAGTATGGAGACTCAACGAAGGCATACTGAACAATAAGAGACTGGTTAGAGAAATAAAAGGGGAAATAATTCAATACCGGGAGGAAAATGACAATGGGGAGGTTGATCCGACAATCTTATGGGATGCCCTAAAGGCGGTGATTAGAGGGAAGCTGATTTCTCATACAGCATTTTCAAAGAGAGTCAGACTAGAAACTTATAAGAAACAAATTGAAAAATTAAAAGAATTGGAACAGCAACACAAGCAATCAAAAGATTCAGACATACTGAATCAGATTAAAGATGTTAGGGGGAAAATAAATGACATATTGTTGGAAGAAGTGGAAAGGAAAGCAAGGTTCATGAAACAGACTTACTATGAGGGAGGATCTAAAGCCACTAAAGTGATGGCTAGGCGTATAAGGAAACAACAAGCAATAACTAGTATACATAAAATAAGGGACCCTGAGACTAACAAAACTCTATACGAACCAGAAGAAATAGAAAGGGTGTTTGAGAAATATTACTGTAACTTATACTCACAACCTATTCCTGTAGGTGAAGAACACCGGACAGAGATTCTAGATAACTTGGATTTACCGACAATAGGTACAAAGCAGAATGAAATATTGACTTCAGAGATTACAACAGAAGAGATTCAAGAAGCAATTAGTCGGGCAAAATCAGGGAAGTCACCAGGAGCTGATGGACTGGGAGCTTCCTTTTATAAAACATTCAAGGAAGAGTTAATCCCACTACTCCAGGACTCACTTAATTATAGTCTCAGATCAGGCAAGATCCCCCCCTCATGGAAGGAAGCCATTATTTCGATTATTCCAAAGGAAGGTAAAGATAGGGAATACTGTTGTAACTATAGACCCATATCACTTTTGAATGTAGATTATAAACTTTACACCTCAATTATAGCGAAGAGATTAGGGACATTTATGCAGGATTTGATTGATGAAGACCAGACTGGTTTTATTAAAGAGAGACAAACTCAAGATAACATAAGAAGGAGTTTACATGTCATAGAAAATATACAGAGCAAGGGGGAAAGTGCAGTTTTGGTAAGCATAGATGCTGAAAAGGCTTTTGATAGCGTGAATTGGATATTTTTATATAAAGTGCTGGAAAAATTTGGATTTAATGAGGAATCTGTGAATTGCATTAAGTCGTTGTATCAGGAACCTAAGGCAAGGATTAGAATAAATGGTAGTTTGACAAAAAGTTTCACCCTGGAAAGAGGGACAAGGCAGGGGTGCAGCCTCTCTCCAAGTCTATTCGCATTATTTATTGAGCCATTAGCCCAAATGATTAGGGAGGAGGAAGAAATTAAAGGGGTGAAAATAGGAAAGGAGGAACACAAGATAGGATTATTCGCGGATGACATATTGATTTTTTTAAAACAACCCAACGAAAGCTTCCCAAAACTTATTAGCCTACTAGAGAATTATGGAAAATATTCAGGTTACAAAATTAATGTCACGAAAACACAGACCCTGTCAATAAACTACTCCCCGACTCAAGAGATGAAGGATATATATAAACTTAATTGGAATGCCAAATCAATAAAATACTTGGGAGTAAATGTTACAAAAGGAATAGACAAACTATATGATGCGAACTACACTAAAATAAATCAGGAAATTCGGAGCGACTTGGAGAGATGGTCTGCTTTTATTTTAGACTTTAGCTCAAGGATAGAAATAATTAAGATAAATGTTCTACCGAGACTCTTATACTTGTTTCAGTCTCTGCCAGTTAAGATTCCAGCAAAGCAATTTACTGAATGGGACAGGTGGATATCAAGATTCATATGGGGAGGAAGGAAACCTAGGACCAGATACAAAACTCTGCAGCTCCCTAAAGACAGGGGAGGACTGGCTCTGCCAAGCCTTGAGGAGTATTTCTACGCTGCACAAATCAGACCCTTGATATGTTGGTGTAATAATGAATATTTCTCAAGATGGAAAAGTATAGAAATAGGGCAGGCAGACGTTGAATTGCGAAACTTGATAGCGTATAAAGGCCTACTGGGAAAAATAGGTAACCAATTGAATGCAATAACCAAAAACACAATTGAAACATGGAATACCGTTGTTGAAAGGTATAAACTGGAGAAAGAGATAAGAATTTTGAGTTGGTTTGCATTTGATGATAGATTTATACCTGGGGTAAATGATAAAGGGTTTAAACAATGGGCAAGAAAAGGGATCACAGCAATGTGTACAATGGTTGAACGGGGTAGGCTGCAGAGTTTTGAGAAGTTGAGGGATAAATTTGGATTAGACAAACATGAACAATATCGCTACCTACAAATAAAGGATTATTATGAGAAAGAGATAAAAACTGATACTGATAATGAAGTTGTTGAGGTATTTCGGAGAGCTTATGAAGGTAAAAAATGCAGAGTAATCTCAGTCCTTTATAAAAGTTTGATGTCATGTAGAAAATCTTCCTCCCTTTATATCAAAGAAAAATGGGAAAAGGAACTAAAAGAACAAATAACAGAGGAAGAGTGGTTTAATATTTGTAAAACGCAGTGCACGTCCACTAGCTCCAGGATCTGGAGGGAATTTAACTGGAAGAATGTGGTCAGATTTTTTATAACTCCAAAGATTAAGAAAAGGTTAGTGTCTACTCAGCAGCCATGCTGGAGAGCATGTGGCCACATGGATGCTGACCACACTCACATATTTTGGTCCTGCCAAAAGATAAAAGGATACTGGGACAAAATGTGGAGGGGTTTACAAAAAATAATGGGATATGAGATACCAAAAACATGTAAGATACTTTATTTGGGAAATTTAACACAGGATATAATACAACCAGAGGATGAGTATCTTGTTAAAGTACTGCTGTCAGCCTGTAAAAAAACAATTACTAGAATGTGGTACAAAGTAGACCCCCCGACGGAGGAGCAGTGGATGTGCACTGTGGAAGAGATTTTTGTGATGGAGAAAATCACACATAAACTGAGACTGCAAGAGACACAATTTGAGGATAAATGTGTAAAATGGACTGATTACCGAGGACGAGAAGAAGACACCGCCATTACCACTGAGCGATAAGGACATTGATATAAGGATGTGTTTAACCATGTATGTATGATGTGCCCTACCACTGTAACTGTTGAAAAGAAAATTTAATAAAAAATAAGTTACAAAAAAAAAAAATACCTTTTAGTGGCTGTCAGATCCATTTCCGATTAATCTTATTGAAACGTTTTTAATTTAAAGCAGAAGGTTAAGAAAACCGTGTCATGTCATATTGATTGATTTTTTGCAGAAACTAACAGTACAACTGTTCAATAATTGAAAACACACAAGGTTGACCAGATTTAGTAAGCTACTACCCCCCAAAGATTATTGTGTCATTGGGTAGGGAAAAATACAAATAAGTCAATGAGAATGATTTTTACTCGAGGCAAAATTAGCACAGTTTTTCCATGACATAAAATACTACATAATATCACAACCTTAAATGGTAACAGGTCTTTATTGCCAGATCTTTTTATTTAAAAGTTACCCGGAAATTGTGGTGCAAAACATCTGGTTGTGTTTTGTTGGACTGGAAGGAGACAACATTTCCAACATGGCAACCATCATCGACTTGACTGACTTCAAAACCAATGGGTTAAGTCTTTGAGAATCTGTCCAGTTTACAACCTTATAGGGGGTTTATTATTGGGCTGCCTGGAAAGCTGTGGGATACTGCTTAACAGGAGCAGCTTGAGCAGAGCCAACAGTGCCAAGTTTTAATGTGTCTATTTTGCATTAATTAATTAAATCTCAGAGATAATACAGTGTTCATGACTAATATGGAAATGAAAATAATGTATTTTGCACAGCACCATGGGTGACACTGAAAAAATGGGAAGTCATTCCAATAGGCACAGTATTGGATTATTTTTAAAGGGACCATAAACATAAATGTTGCAATTTGATGTATTGCACCAGAGTTAGCTCAGAGCTAGTTTACATCTGCAGTCCCTTGGTCCCAATTAAAACATCACATAGTAATACAAAATATAAAAAATATGTCTGTAACAAACATAGCAGATTATCTACACACAAACACACCCACACACTGAGCACACACACAGACACACACACTTAAATGTATGAATCATTCATATTAGTCATATCAGTCATATTTTTAAGTTTCACAAATGTTTCAGGGTTGTTGTACTGGAAGTGAATCAAATATTATGAGAGACATGCAAGTTGGTCGATCAAAATGCAAGCCACGATTTTATTCTCTGTATAAGGCCCATTCTTTGTAGTGTCTTAGACTGGCAAAATAAAGCAAAAAAAAAACAAAAAACATCATGCAATCAATTCTCTCTTTCATCTTACCATTGCCCCCAGAGTCTGCCCAACAAGTTCTCTGTCTCGAGCCTACGCACATCTTCCACCAATCAGAAACACAAAGTCAGCCAATTGAGCTGCTGTCTGTGCAGGTCTATTGACAAAATGACCAGCCCACTGAGTCTAATCACAGAGTTGTAGACTAAGTGTTTCCAAATAATACAGACGCTGACCACTTTATTTCCCCATCATATGTGTGCAGTCCTTTCCAGTCCATACCATAGTGAGTCATACTCTGCTGCCTTCAAGATGCTGCTTTATTCCACGTTTTCCTCATTTCACCCTGCAGCTGTTTCTCTTTGCTTGAACATATTTGAACTTGAGAAGGGCTTATTTTATTAATGCACTTTGTAAATATTGCAATGAAACGAGCGTGTACTGTAAGTAATGACGGATTCTGAACTCTAAATGCAATGTTTTTTTCAGCGGGATGTCTTTCAAGAAATCTTTTGAGTACACCGTTTTCAGATTCTAATTTAAAAAGCATTTCATTTGGGGATTTAACCAACGAATAAAATCTTATTCACACTATAAGACTCTGAGAAGTGGCTGGATTTGTGTTGGTATTTTTGCCCTTTGATGGAGGTGAGAGGGGAGAAAGAGGAAGTGGGATTTGCTGGGTGTGCTGTGATATTAGGTGCCATAATAAGGTTTATCGCCGGTGGAATCACAAGCTACAGGGACAGCTCTTCACTGCAAGTCTTAACACTCAGTGTCACCTCGTTTCTCTCGAGAGCCATTCAAAGTGTATCTTCCTCTCTTTCCTCCATCTGCCACCTTCTTTCTCCGCTCTTCCTGCCACTCTGTCTCCCAAAAAAAAATCTCCTTTTCGCTCCTGTCTCTGTCCTTTCTCTTTTCCTTTGTTTTTGTCCTGGCTTCCATCTTTTACTTTTTTTTCAGACTCTATAGCTTCCTTTGTGTCACTTCTGTTTCTGTTTATCCTTCGTTCTTTGTCTCCCTCTTTTTTGTCCCTCTCTTTGTCACTCTTCTGCTCATGCAGACATCAAAAACAGCCTCAGACAGGTCGTTCGCTGCGGCTTCACAAGGTTACAAGAAACACGAGATGAGAATAGAAGTGTCATAGTGACAGTGGGCTTTCACCTCACCTCACATCTTCAAAGTTGTCATGGGTAGAACACATTCAGTGCAGAGAAATAAAGCCCTTGGAACCCTTACATGCTAAACTTTCTGTTTGCTAACACCAGTACTTCAGTGTATCCTGAATTCAACTTGGGCCATGACTAATATTACTGAGTTTGAATAGTGCAGAAGAACTTTATGAAATGCTCCAGCTACTGTAATAGATTGCTTCAGGTGGCAGACCTGATATGTTGTGTTAGGCCTATGGGAATCAGTTGGAGCAAATACACTAGTTAAAGACACATCCACACAGCATGTCATCTCATAGAGATAGTCCAAGTGTCTCATAATATTTAGAAAAGGATCCATTCAGAGATCTATCTTAACAGCTATGTCATCTCTGAAAGCCACCAGACTCCTTTGAGAGAAACAGCACTTCTTTCCTTGCAGACCATTTCAATCACTGCCATGTAAGTCCCACAATACCAAACAAACAAACCAATAAAGGCACTGATAGATTAGAAACTAGCATGCTCTAGTGCGTCAAATTGTTGATTTTGTCATTAGAGTCTGGTGGAGCAGACATCATCATCCTAGTGAAAACATTATCATCTATCTTAAAAGCTATCTCTGTAGTAATCATTCTTGTATTATTGTCAGTGGTATCTGATAATTATCTTAACCTGTCAGTGGGAAAGATAAATTCAGGCACACTTGCCTTTAGAGATTGGGTTAGAAATATTGCAAGCCATCTCATTGCCATTAACTAAAGCTATCCACCAGTGAGATGTTGGTCATTTAGACCTTTAGAAGATTTCAAACAGAGTCAGGGGTATAAAATAGTGGAATTCCCCTTTAATTTCTCCGCAGTAGTAAACGTGTAGTAATTCAGCTGTTGAAATTCCCTGCAATATACTCCACCAAATCTCTCTCCAAGTTAAGCCTGCCTGACATAGCCACCTGCCTTTGAAGAGAGACATCAGCCATGATGCTCCAAATTTATTTGACATGTGGTGGCTAACCATTGAGCTCTAAGCTGCACAGTTGCATGCTTAGTGTGAGCCTTGTGTTCGTCTGTGTCTGGGTAACCATGCTTCTTTAGCTCTTATTAGCAAATGGTGCTAATTTCCCACTTGGGGGAGAATAGATGGACAAAGCAGATTTGATATGAGAGAAAGTGAGAGAGGAGGGATATGATGAGGCATGGATTTCCAGATTTGAAGGCGATGTGGGGAAAGATATAACACCCTTGAATAACTTCAGTTCCCGGGGATGTCACACGAACAGAAGTAGCTAAAAGCAGAACGTAGCTTTCTATGTTTAGATTGAGAACTTCAGGCTTGTCTATCTGTGAATGCTGTTGCGTTGGATGTGTTGGATGTCAGCACAGATTGAGTTCACATCGACAGAGAGGAATCTGCTTTGGACTGGCACTAAGGTTAGCTGCCCAGCTAGCATTAAAGCTGATGTGCCTGGCAGCCTCACAACTGTAGCATCTCCAGCTAAAGTCAGTAGTTCACCAAATAATCACCCTAATCCTGTCATTAAACTCATCTGATTTCACTCTTCTTGCCTGACAGTTTGATATCCTTTAGGGAGGTTAAAGGTTGAGGACCGGAGCTCTCTAAGGTGACAGCACTCCCTGCTTGAAGGCTCTCAGGGTCACATTCGTGTGTGTGTGTGTGTGTGTGTGTGTGTGTGTGTGTGTGTGTGGGGCGCAGGGGAGCGGAAGAAAATGGAAGATGGTAATGAAGGAGCTAATTGCTTTCAGTGGATTTTGAAATCGAACCCCAGCCAACTGTGCATGTGCCTGGCTGGGCGCAAAATGGAATATTGATGACTATGGAGAAAAATAAGAGAAAGTGACCCTGCGATATGATCGATTTGGAAGCCACAGATCTGGGCAGAGCATGTCTCAACAGGCAATACATTTCCCCTGGTTTTTATGGATCCGTATACACTTACCACCGGTTTAATATTGCTGAGGTGGATGAATATTACATTATATCAATTTTTGCTCTCTATTATTCATGGAAACAATATTGCACAGATCGTCCCACTCTCTTCACAGCTACTTTTTAATTACAGCATTATAACAAATAAACATGTATTTAATTTAAGAGTAAAACATATCATAGAATGCTAAACCTTTCACTGTAGCATCAGTGCTTGGTGTCTTAATGTAACCTGATAATGGGACTAAAAGATGTATTGTTTCTTAAACTAGGATTAAACAGTTTTCTAAACGTTTTTAAGGTACACTTATTATCGGGAGAAAAAACAATGTTCTTAATATACTTACAGTAGTGTAGAGTTACAGCTGTAGTATGGTAAAAGCTCAATTAAACAATGGCCAACAGTTAAAATGCAACTTTAATTATGTTCAACATGAATTTATTATTGCTTTGTTCATCTATTAGGTTTAAGGCCATCATTTCCCCCCTTTTACTTTCACCTTAAAAAAGAAAACAAAAACATCCAGATAATAATCACAGAAATGTGTCAACCTTTGTATATATTTCAACTAAAAGTATGGATGGAGTCTCCACTTGGCAAGTTTAAAAAGCAGAAAACTAACAAACCAAAATCAGCCTGTTAAGGACAATCTCTCTCCTCCTACATGTCCCTTTAGCCATATGTGAGGGCCCTCCAGGGGAGATGTGACAGCAGCCCACCAGTGTCAGTGGTGCATCAGAAATGTCCACAGATCGTGCTTATAGCGCCAACTGTTTCAAGGACTCTCTCTCAATCGGGGCCCCTCGAGGCTTGTGGCCTATACTGGTCCAGATGTACGGTAAAGCCAATTGGAGCAAGGAGCTAGAGACCTGTTCTATTATCGACGCGGATGGCAAAGTAACTTCACTGTAGACATTGAAATGAACATCTGATCATTTATCTGTGATCATTTTTGACTGGGTGACTTCGATGTGCGACAAAAATAGTTGCCTTAGCTGTATAGAACTCGAACTCTGTTTTTTTCTCACAGCCGTAATATTTAGGTTAAGATGTCCGAAACTATTTGATAGCATACGCGTAATTAATCGAGTGGCTTTCTGTGCAGTTTTCTCAATAAGATTCATCATTTTCAATAGAGCTGTGTTTTTTTTTTATTTCATTGTATATTCTGCTGCCTCTCTGTGTTGCACTGTTTTAATAATGACTTTCTATTCATTCCCCTGGCTCCTAGATGAGGGCTTTCACAAGGCCTTTACTGCCTCACATGCCACTTCCTCTTGTCTCAGTGCCTCGCAAAGACACAAGTGTTACGCCAAGGGGAGAATTTCTCCATGACCGGAATCAGCCCCCCTGTCATCCCCCTAGCTCCCCTCCCCCCTTTTTCCTTTCCTTTCTCGTTCAATATTCTTCTTGGTTTTTTTTTTTGTTTTGTTTTTTCCCAGCACCACCTTTTGTATCTTTCTGCCTGATCCACACCGCTGCTCCCTCATGTTTACATATAGCCTGATCCACAACGCGGCAGAGCAAACTGACGCTTCACAGCCTGCAGCTCGATTGCCTTCTCTCTCTTTCCCTCTTTCGCTCCCTCATCACTCTATTCTATCTTCCCTGCATGTGCTTTTTCATTCTCTCCTCGGCCCTCGTGACTTCTATGCGAACTCACAAAAGGAAAATCTAGGAGGCAGAGGATTTAAAATGACATGTTGAAAATGGTATTGTTGGCAGGTAATGACATAGTTACTGTTACCAAGTGTGACAGGGGTTGTTAGGTTTGGTATGTTAGAAGGTCTTTTTCTGAAGGTTGCAATTTCTAAAAGGCGCTGCCATGAGCACTGTGTTCTCGGAGGAGGAATCTTGTAGCTAGCCTGACCCTTTATTCCGTGTCCAACTTAACACTGGGTGTAAATAATTGACAGTGAGTCTGACCTTGTCTCTAACAGATTCTCACAGACTAAAGCTGTAAGGGGTTTTTAGAACCACAATGTTTTCAAACGCAGCTGGAAGAGTGTCAATTATTTGATCACAGGTCATAAAGGAAACTCTACTTTTTTTTTTTTTTTTTTTGCACCAGTCTTCTCTTTCCGTCAGCCCAGCAATTTTATTTTTTGCTCTCTCACTTTTTCCATCCATCTTCAACCTCCCCTCACTTTCTGTCAGGAGCTGTCTCACCTTACTCTCCGTGTCGATCTAAAGAATGGGTCCAGGAAGTCACTTTGCAACTCCAGAGTGATATAAAACTGTAAAATCGGGCTTTGTTTGATTTATGCGTGCCATTAGTGGGGAATAGTGTTCCATCGTGAGTAGTCTGTCTGTCTAGAGGCTGTATGGGAAACCTAAACCCAGGGTCGTACAGATAGGATTTTATGATCTGAACTGAATGATGGGATTATCATAGCTGTAATTATTGCGAGCAGTGCATTCTCAGAGAGTGTGTGTGTCTGTGTGTTTGCGAAAAGTAAGCGTCTCTTCAGCATACACTGGTTCTCGTATTTACTGAGGCAGCTTCATGATTGATGCAGGATCCAACACGGATGCTGGGCTTGTTTCATGTATTAAACATTGGACAATATGTGCAGGAAGAATGTGATAATGACTGAGGCGCTGCAGTTGCTGTTTTGCACAGAACTCATGAGGGAAAAGAACAAGATTTCTAGCAGCACGTGGTGAATCACAACAAGCCTGAGCGTCACTATACTTCGGGGCTCCTGCTGTCAGAAAACAAAAGTAACGTTTCTTTCGTCTTTCTTGTCGTTTCAGCGAGGGAGGAAAACGTGGCCACCTTCCGCGGCTCGGAGTACTTCTGCTACGACCTCTCGCAGAACCCCATCCAGAGCAGCAGCGACGAGATCACGCTGTCCTTCAAGACGTGGCAACGCAACGGCCTCCTCCTCCACACGGGGAAGTCGGCCGACTACGTCAACCTGGCGCTTAAAGACGGAGCCGTCTCCCTCGTCATTAATCTGGGCTCCGGGGCTTTCGAGGCCATCGTGGAGCCTGTCAACGGCAAATTCAATGACAACGCCTGGCACGACATTAAAGTGACACGCAACCTGAGACAGGTAATCGGAGGGGTTGCAGTGATGGTCGGAGTTTTTTAAGACGCGAGAAACATTTTTATTTCCGCCTTTAGATGAGCTTCTTCCACAAGCTTTGAGAGAGCGCGGGCATTATAAGAATGTCACCTTGTTCTGATTGGTTGTCATTCCATCAGAAACATTATTAAGACTGATGTCATTATACTTTAAGTTGTCTTTACTATTACATTAATTCCTTTTAAGTTGACTCATTGTTAAATTTCTTTTGAACACTTTAAATACAAGATAGTTTGCATGCTAATGCTAGCTCAGTCAAGGTAGCTTTCTGCTAGGTGTGTTCCTCTCCTGTTTATTAGCCTGTTATATTCAAGTTGTGTTTTGATTCTACTTTTCTTCACGATTCCCTAAGATGACACTTCTATCAGGCCCTGTCGCTACCTTCTTGCTGTGTTTTTCGCTTGTGAGGAATAAAAAAAAAAAGAAAAAAAACCATCTCTCACTTTAAAGCCAGGCAGAGAGCGTTTGCCTTTGAGCCATCCATTAATGCAGTATTCATAGCTCAGATCATCGTGATGCTTTTTAAAGCTAGAAATACATTCGCATCAAAGACGTGCATCTGTTGTGCATAAGCAGAATTCATAGCTTGACAGATATTGTTTAGTGTTTCTTAATGTGATCTAAGAGCTTGTTTTGCTCTTGGGTGGAGCATGGATGACTCAGAGCTGTGTGTAGAAAGCTGGAGAAGAACAGAAGCTTAATGATGAGAGAAAGAGGTGTTTGGAGTTAAAGTATGGAGGTGTTCACTGTCTCGGTCGACCTTTAGTTTGTCTGAAAGGTGAGGCAGCGGTTAGTGTTTCTCTCTCCGCGCAGCACAACAAGTAAGTGCCCGATTCCTGACCCTCCCTGACAGTAAGCGTTGGCCTCTCAGGTTAGCGAGGAGTTTGGAGCAGAACAATCCCCACAGTTTAGCAGGTTAGAAGCTAAGAGGTGAGGGCTGCTTGCCCACCTTCTTCTGTCTTTTCTGTCTTTCTTTTGACAGGTCTGTCTTTCTTTCCGTCACTCTCATTTTCTGTCCTCTTTCAAAGGCACACTTTGTTAGACAAGGGGTGAAAAAAACCCAAAAAACACTACAAGTTTTGTCGAGGTTTACGCCATCCTACACAAATTTTTGTCTGAAAGTTCCACGACTTACAGTACGTCTTTGTGTTTTTCTTGCAGGACACTGGTGTAGAAAATTTGGCTAGGATGGCACCATGGCTTTTTATTACTGCTGCGAATCTCTTACAATTCATGTAGTGTTTTTTTTTTTTCACCGCAACACTAACTCATCCATGGTTACAGTCATATTTTTTTATTACTAACCAAGATCTAACCAACTAATGTACTAACTAACATCCTAATTCTTCATCGTTGCTTTTGTTTTTATTTTTTTGTTTTCTGTCCATCCTTATTAACAACCTTTTTTGTTCACTATTCTTTTGATTTCCTTTCTTCCCCTTTTTCTGGAAAGCAATCAGGCATTGGACACGCTATGGTAAACAAACTACATTGTCTGGTAGATATCATTCTTATTGTCTTTTTTTTGGGTTTGCCGTGTGTCCCCTCCCCCTCTCTTCTTTTATTCGTTCTCTTTGAGTTCCATCCTAGACACTCTTATCAAAAAATGAGGAGATGGGTTTGTATTACCAGGCAATTCTTTCTTCGCTTCTTCTCAATTTTCCTCCCTGACCTGCCAACAACCTCCTTCTTTACCCCACAATATCCCATCCTGTTTTTTTTTTTCACTTTGGCTTTTACTTTTTTACCCTTTCTTTCTTCCACATTATTGCAGATTTCCAACAAGTAAACCAAAATTGAATTCTTTGCCTTCGTCAGGGCAACTTACTTTTTTTATTTGACGTTTTTTTTTTTTTTCACACAAAAAGTCCCCATTTTTTGTGAGGACTGTCGTCCAGAACTGACAGAAGCTTACCACAATCCCAAAGATGGTGACCTCGACACCGAGCCCTTAAAGAGAAACTACCAAATAAGTGGCAACCCTTAACCTTCATTGCGGGAGCTCTGACAGTTGTTTCCAACTCACTATGGCGCATGGCATGCCCACACCTCATCGACCTCTCACCTCCCCAACTCATCGAACCTCCACCCTGTCACCCAAAATAACCACTAACACTCTAATTCACTCACCAACATCCCACCTGTCACCTTTTCACTCACTTTGCCCTCCCTGTGTGTTTTGGTAGCATGCTTGTGAAAGTGTCGTCTGTGTGTTTTGGCTACCCCTGGGCCCATAAACATAACATTTCTAAGAATAAGCTTACTGATCTAGGATTAACGGTGTGGTCCAGTGACGTTGAAATTCAAACCAAGACACCTGAGCTAAACCTGATCAGAGATCAGCATCAGCTATTCTGAGAGTGTGTATGAATATGGGCTCTGGTCTCGGTTGTGCATGAGCCTCTGCACCCCGTGTGGCCTGCTCCAGCTTCGTATGGCACCATTGATCCACTTACTCCCTTACACGTCCAACTAAGTGTGTTTAATTTGCCTTCGAACAGTGATGACCTTTGTTTGCACATTGATGTGTTGTGTAGAGCCTCCCTTTGTTTTGCATGTGCGTGGATATATCAATGTAAATAGATGCAAGAGAGGGGCGAATGTGGGACTGTTGGTGTGAGAGTGAATGCGTGGCAGAGTGTAGGCGTGCGTAAGCCCGTCTATGTGTGAGTGTGTGCTCACATACTGTACATGTGTACTGTATACGTGTGTGTCTGCAGTTACCTGAAAAAATCCCGAAACCTAAGACAAGTGCAGGCAATTTGTCCTTGGTTTGAACATTGTACTAACCCTCCCCCAACCTGAATTTTCCAAACCAAACCTAGTATCCATTCTTTACCCCCATCAAAGATAAAGAAAATATGCCTCTACCATATTTTCTTTACCTGTCCTGTGAATCCTACGGCAAAAAAAAAAATCCATGAACAAAATCCAACAAAAACGCTGTCTGGTCCAAACAGTCGCTACAAGGTACCAAACGACTCTGATGAGCAACTTCAGAGTGGAAACCTAAAGAAAAGTTCAAAAAAAGCTCATTTCAAATGCAGACCAAGGAAGGAGGTGTGTTTTTAAACACAGCACGCAATCGAATCCCAGAGTGTAATGGCTTGGCTTTGGCTATGTGTTGCCCCTCAACAGGTCACCATCTCTGTTGATGGGATCCTCACCACCACTGGCTACACCCAGGAAGACTACACCATGCTGGGCTCTGATGATTTCTTCTATGTGGGTGGGAGCCCCAGCACTGCAGACCTGCCCGGCTCTCCAGTTAGCAACAATTTCATGGGCTGTCTCAAAGAGGTAGGACACACTCAAATGAATACAGATAGAAACCAGGAGCATGATTATTTTATAATGTGGGGTTGTCATTCCCAATTTCCTTTCTGCCTTTGTATCAAAACAGGGGTCGACTTTTAGTCAAATTCACCAGTGGCTCGCTGCTGGAATATGGGCCTTGATTGAGCTGTAATTGTTTGTGTGATCAGCTTTCTCCCCGTCTTTCCTCTTCAGCCTTTTAAAAGTCGTCTTCACCACTCCTTACAGATTATTTCCTAAGGCAGTAGTGTCCAAATCAAAACCACAGTTTTTTTTAAAAATGTTTTTTTAAATAATACTGAGAGGAACTTTTTGTATTTTGACCTCTACAGAAATAACGTAAAAACACAATTACTAATTACAGTTAGTTATTTGAGAAAGTTGTAAGGCTGTTGATCATAATCAAAAGGTTTACAAAAGAAACCCTTTAATTAAAGGGCATCAAAGACTTTGATTTTTTTTTGTTCTTCTTTATTTCTTTTTTCATTTGCTTTTCTCAGAATCAAGCCAGTAATGTGTTTTTGAAAAAAATGTGGGAAATATTCAAAGCTGTTGGAAAAAGGAAAAAACAACATACATTGTACTGAACATTTTCTGTTTCAGGAATATTCTGCCCTCGCTTACATAAAAAAGAAAAATCACAAAATGTGCCATCTGAATGAGGCCTCAGGCCAAAATGTTCTGATTCTTCGATTGAAGTCGGGAGCCAAAAAAATCACCTCAAGGGCCACACTTTGGACACCCCTGACCTAAGGAATAATTTTAATCTATTCCAGGATCGAGTCTTGAATCAAAGGAGGAACTCTTAGAAAACGTCATGATTCTTTTAGAGTTTTGTCACTAATAACAAGTCTTTGTATGAAGGACTCTTTGTTAATATGGCACCTGATCTTTTCCATGGCTTACTCAACTTACAACTTACTTGTCCTCATATGTCAGCACTTATCAGCAGGCACATTTTTAGCTGCTGAAAAGTTCCAGCTGCCTGCCGCTGGGGCTGGATCCTCTCTCACATCCGTCACTCTCTACGCTTCCAGTGATTCTTTTGTTTCATTTGATTTATTTTCATTTTTCATTGGGAGCCGGAGGTTTTAAAACCATATTACAAAACCATTTTTTAATGAGAAGACCTTCTCTAAAATCACAGACATTACCAGTTTAATGAGCAGCCTGGCAGAAGTGACAGCAGTGAAGCTGTCGGTTGCCTTTCCGCTGTGACACTCTTCAGCTAGTGCCAGTAAAAATACTGCTATAAAAAAATAATACAATACATTCTGAATGTCAGAATGATTTCCTGTTAAACTTGGGTTTCCTAATTATTTTGAGATCATGTTATCAATATCTGCTGCGCACGTGTGTAAAGTCAAATCACGTGTCCGGTCCAGGTCTACGGCTAAGAATCAAAGATTTTAAAACATTGCAGCGGGACGAAAATAACAACCAGCACACTTCTCTGAACAGAAGGGGAAGCAGTAGAAAATAAAATTACATTATCAATTAAAGCTGCTGAGTTGGCAGAGGAAGTATCAGACTTTCAATGTTCCCTTGCCTAATGTAATTCATAACACTTACTGCAGTTTGTGTGTGAGGAAATATCCCCAAAATTGCTTCTGTCACATGTAATTTGCAGCCTCAGCTTGAGTGTGCTGCTAAAACACCTCCCAATGGCCAGCAATCTGAAAGAAATATTTGCCTATGATGAAACACGGAAAAAAGCGTTGTTGTTTTGGGACACTTGTGATGTATTTTCCAGCTCTTTAAGCTTGTGAGACTGGCCGAGAAATTTATTATGTGTCTCGTTATTTACATTTTACTCACCATTACTTGTTCTGCAGCAAGTAATAACAGTTAAGAGGGGAACTGGTGGCTCTTTGGAGCTGTAAAAAAACAAACAAACAAAAAAAAACTGCATCGATTTCTGCAGTTTAGCAGCAGCAGTCCTAGAAATAGCTTTCCATCTTCAATGGATGTTAAGTTGAGACTATAGTGTTTAGCGTTGCTATGATTCTGTCTTTTTCAGTCCCTTTATCCTCGCCATTTTTTTTGTATCTTTCTGCTCTCAGAAGTTTGTTTTTAGCTCAGTTACGGCGTTGAAAGAAATCAGTTTCTCGGAAATTAACTTGTCGAGGGCAATTTAAATTCCAGTCTCTAAGTTTGTACAAGAATTTGCTGTCATGCTTTTGCAAGCACCAATGTTTCTCCATGGATGTAAAAATCTGAGCATCAACATTGCAGGCCCTAAATATGAATAGCACCATACTGAAGACATTATTAACTTAAATATGTGATTGGAACTGTATCTAAGAAAGACAGTTAACAACTAAAGCTGTGCTACCACCAGGGGCGTGTCCAGACTTGACTGGGGTGTCTTGGGCCCAGTTTACACGGAGACGCTGTGACAGAAACGCATCGAAACGACCCCACTCCGGATTCGAAGTACACACCGTCCGGCAGTCTTGCCTGAGTGAAAACGATGTAGTTCTCACGCCTGGTCAGTAGTGGCCAGTGGAACTTTACAACGCGACACACGCGACACTCACCAGTACAACCACTTCGTCCACAACATCCTCCTTTAGCGGCTAGTTCTCCCAAGTCTTACCCAAATGTTGCGTATGGTCGCCCTGAGCTTGGGTAAAGGTTGAACAATTTGCCGCAAGTGTTCAATGCTCTTTCGGCGGCGACATACACGATGTATCACATCAAGGTTCTGTTTATACAACGTGAATAGCTGTTGAAGCACATAGCACAAGCGAATCCGCCGCCATTGTTGTTTATGTTTGTTCTCGAATACTGCGCATGTTCAAATGTATGGGGGGAGGTGTGGTGAGGTCATCACAGCCAGAGAGTCCGCTCCGTTTCGCTCACATGGCTGCGATACGCCCCCCGTATCAGTTACGTTCCACTCTGGAGGTCGAATTCAAAAGCTTGCGTTTTCACCCCCGTGAAACACCGACGCCGTGTGAACGAAAGGCCAATCCGATACTCAACTGTTTCGTTTTACTGTCTCAGCATCTCCGTGTAAACGGGGCCTTATGCAGGGAGGCCTGAGGTGGGATGTGTGCGCACAAACACACACAAATACAGAAATCAGTTCTTTACCCTTTATATTCTCACCAGTAATAACTACTTTAAAACAGAAGAAAATTCACATTAGCTTAATTGTAATGACACATTAAGAAGATTTATGTTCACAGTCATAATTTAAAGTTCTTACAAATGTGCATGCAAACTGCTGTATAGTCAAACGTGCAGTGTTTGGACCCGACACATTATAAGTCAGATGGATTGCATTATTCTACCATGCACCTGTTTTATCAAAAGGTAAATTTGTTAAATTGTGAAACGTTTTTCGCAATTTAAAGCACAAACAAAAGATCTGTAAAGAAAAGCACTTGTAGCTCTTTGCCCAATACACTGAATGTTTTGTTTTAACACAAGTCCCGCCTCTAACAGGAAATATAGCCCATCACAGTTTTCAGGGTGGGCTAATGCCACCCCTAGCCATCCCTCTTGACACGCCCCTGGCTACCACGTGCCACCCTGTGTTTAACTACACACAGATCATATTAGAAAGTGAAATTTAACACTGCATTGACCTGATCCTCCAAGCTGTGAAAACAGTGATAGACATTTCAGGCATGGATCAGATATCAACGATGGAAGCGCCTTTTGTCTCATTAATCGATGCTTTCTTTAAACACCTTCAATCAGCAAAAGTGAACTGGAGTGTACTGTCAACGACTCAGGTTGTAGTAATGAGAATTAATCTTCACAAAGATGTGCAAACAATGAACAGTCTTTTTAACTAAAGACATTGAGAACAATGCTCATGAACTTTGATTGTAAATTTCTATGACACTTCGGGACAGCCAGGTATGAAAAATGTATTATTTCTCAGTGTAGGAATTGATGGCGTAGTCAACAATAAAAATACTTTTAAGATACTTGAATTGATACTTCACAGCACAATGGCACATACAAAATGAAACACCCTTAAAAAGGTCAACTTCAGGATGTATCTATTAACACTTTGGTGTAAGGCTAAACGATTTTAGGAAAAGATTGAATTGCGATTTTTCTGACAGACATTGCGATTTTTATCACTATTTTCTTCAAATCAAACTTGTGCAATGTTCTCAATGTACAGTAACATTTACAAACATGACAGGAAATTACATCATACCAGTTAAAAGTTTAAATGCCAGAACTCTAAATTAATAGAATGAAAACTACAGTTAAGAATTAATTTCAAATGTATTTATTAAGAAGAAACACAGACGGTGTGATGTTTTTGGTTTTAGGGTCATAAGTGTTAATATATTTTGTGCTTTAAGGATTGCTGTAGGTGACTTACTGTAGTTCACAGAAGTTATGCAACAAGAGAAGCCAACAATGTATCCATATTTTCTTCTAGCCATACGGCCGAAACATTTGCACGTGTGTGTCATTTCATGTTCAGGCCTTGCATTGTATCTCCTGAGTATGTTTAATAAGGTCACAACGTGAGATAACAACAATCGACACATTCGCGATGCTAACCGCTAGCATTCCTATTCAAATCCTCATAGACGTTAGCATCAAGCTAGCGGACTTTTCGGTTGTTTAGCATATTATGAGATGAATAACTTATGTTTTGATGTCTGTTTAGTTTTACAGTGCTTCCTTTATTAACGACTGGACACAGAAACGTCAGCGTCTTTATTGGAGGAAAAATGTTAGCTATCTGTCGAGCTGTGTATCAGGCTAAAGAAGTTGCGCACACACGCAGGGGCAGAGTGGCCGGTGTGTGTAAATTAGTTGACAACAGCTCCTGGGTCAGTTGGGAGGAGCACTGCCAAAAACCGCTTGGTGATCGCGGTTTTTAAAATCGCGACTTCGATCATCTTTGGTGTAGTAACCTTACTTTGGTGTCAGTTTAACTCTTATCATCCTTCTTCTTCTTCTTATTCACGACCTTAAACCACACAGGATTATCAGGTTTGGGTAACGTAACCAAACAAGTACTGTATACTTAAAAGTTAAGATGGGGATAGCTCAAACAGTATCCATGAAGTGATCGCGCTCCTAAAACTGCAGCTCCTTTAGTTTGAGTGATGGGTTTTAAATTTGCCCGATCAAAATGCATCCTTTTAGAGTGCATGTTGGGCTCACACTGTTATGTAAAGAGGGCATGAAAGAGTCTATGGAGAGGCCTTTAAGTGACTACGGGCGTAGCAATTGTAGGCGTTTACGGATTCACCTCCAAGTGCATGCAGAAAGTGCTTTGGAACTGTAATTAGTTGGCTTTGCATAAATAACATTGTGAAGGTTACAGGAGAACATGTGTGCTTAAATGTCAATTTGACTCCCTTCATAATCTTTTAAGTTTACTATAGTGACAGTTCTATGCAGCCATGTTTCAGTCAGTCCCTTCTCCTCCCTCTCATCTCGCTTGTTTGTTCCTTCCATCACCACCTCCTCGATTTTGACAAGAGCCAGTAAGCCCAGTGATGTGCTGCCAAACCTTTCAGCATGCCATTCGTTTAGCCAAGTAAGCCTCCATCAAACCGCGATACAGTCCCTTCATCTCTCTCTTTTTTTTTTTTTGGAGCTGCACATGTGTTTAGGTACTGGCTAAGAGAAAGTCACCTTGTGTGTGATGTGTCATGTTGCCGCTGAGATGCTCAGGACTGCTGTTTTTGCTGCCGTTACCACACTAGATGATACAATGCCCTGGTCCATCCGAGAACTGCTGAGACACTCTATCTTTTCTTCTGTCTCTCTCTCTCACAGACACACGTTGCTTTTGTTCCGAAATGTGCCGCCTTTACTTCTTATCTATTTTATGAGCAAGTAACCTTAACTCAGACTGGCTCTGTTGATTATCATCTCGAAGTCTGCGGTGTACAACTCAGCCTAAAACAAGGGGAAAAAAATAATGAGAGAGAGAGAGAGAGAGAGAGAGAGACTGTCAAAACAGGGATAGAAACATATTGTAGTTGTCGGTACGATCAAAGAATTATAGGTGAATAAATATATTAATGATACACTTGGTGAACAGAAAAAGAACACCATCCACCTTGTGATGGAATAGACTTTTTCAGGCTTTTTTTTTTTTTTTTATAAAGCTTTCGTGTATTTTATTTGTGCTGCTGCAACACTGTTGTTTTGTAGTTGTTGACAGCAGCGGTAGTCCGTCCAGCACAAAGCATAAAAGATAAATGAGCTCTCAGGTCTGCAAAGCAAGCAGCTTGCAAGCTGTATACAATCTTATCGGCTCTCTGTTCCTCTACAGCTTTGCAGCATAGAAGGAATTCGTGGTTTCGACCTGCGTAACTAAAGCTTCATCAAGGGGGGGGGGGGGAGAAAAACTCCTAGATCCACCTTGTTTCAGACATCTCTGTTGCTGAAGCGTTTTTCAAAGCTCGTAGTTAACTCAGTTTGGGTTTAATAATTGATTATGAGTATGTGAACGTAGTACTGTGCTTGCTTGCTCTAATTCTTTGTACTTGAAGTCTCTGCTGCTGGTTTACTGAGAAGGAAGACTTGTTTTGTTTTGACAGATAAGGCACAAAGCTTTTCAATACATCGACATATTGCTTCAGTGTATTCACACACAAATGTCAAACCAATCCTCAGCCGGCTTCCTCACACATCCTCCAGTTTGGGGTCATATTATAGAGTAGATTTTGTTTTGCATAATAACCCCGAAATATGCTGACTTAAGCTCATGTTCCAAGCGTACAAGAAGGAGAATGAATTAGAACTCACAATAATTAAGCACCATTAGGGGCAAGCGGTGGACAAGAAGGTCCTTTGCTCGAGCTGCAGTTGCCTGTGGCCTGCACCGTTGTGTTAGCGCTCATTTAGCTTCATATTGCTCACAGATGGAAATGGAATCACCGCTATCTAAAGACGCGTACATGACATCCAATAAGCAGTGGGTAGGCCACGTTCTTCTTCTTCTTCTCTCTGGGCCTTGACTAAAGCCATTATACTCAAGGCAGTCCTGTCAATGTAAACATGATGTTAACACGGCCCGATAACAGCACAATGCTTCTCAATCATCGTGGACAGTCATGACTCTGAGAGACATCTTCAGAGGATGAACGAGATTTCAGCTCGATTTTATGAATAATGTCAAACATTCAGCCTTTCGCTAATAATCCAACCACTTCAGTTGTCTTGAATAGACCATTTAGCTTCACTCTTCTCCTACTTCTTTGGAACCTCGCTCTTTGTTAGATTCTGCTCTAAGTTGACACTTTAATACCAGCTTCACGTGGGATCGACACGAAGGCTTCAAGTAGCCAGTCTACGTTGGTTTTCATTTCTCAGGCCCTGGGAATGTGCCTCCGTCTTAACGGTGTTTGCCGTCGCGACGCTACTTTCATGTGTGGCTTTCTGCCTGGAAAAAAAAGCTGAAAAATCGGCGTCAATGAGAATGCTCAAGGACAACCCAAACAGTGCAAGACGTCAGACGGAAAACAACACAAAACAAAGTACGCAACAATCTGCATTAAGAAGCTCTCCGGGTCTCTGAAGAGGTTTTGACGAACAGGGTCGAAACATTTCAGTCATAATCTGATAATGATCTGTCATTTGTTTTATTTTTATGATGATGAAACATTGCCTATTCATTTATTTATTAAGTATTTATTTGATGTTGTAATACAACACATGCATGACTTTATGTAATTGTTGCGCTTAGTTTACAAGACAGGCGGACTCGGAAATATATAGATAAAGCCACTCGCTGCCGGGTCCACGTCCACACATCGCAGAACGACACAGACAAGAGAGACTGACTTTATGGCTTATTTGAGTCATTTTAGTCGGATACAGCCACAAAACTCTGCCTGCTATGCATCTGGTTCATGACCATGCTGTGTGGGAGTTTGAAAGGCGTGGTGGACACGCGGTGATTCTAATCCGCCAGAATGACAGACGACCTTCGGATTGTTCCGTCATTGTTTTCAAAAACTTTCCGTCGTAACAGTCTCACACCCCAAAATCTGATCGGTGCAACTTTTCAAGGAAAGCGCTGCGTCACCGTGAAGTGCATTTTCCCCCCGCGGACCGTGGTGAAGAGGCACTCGCGTCCTCGTCGCGATTCCAATATGATGTGAAGAAGCGTGACTCGGCGTCGGAGCCGGACCACGGGAGGGGGAAACGTTGGACGGGAAGCATCGTGGAGGTGATTCACCATGTGGTCGTGTGCTTGTTGTGGTGGTGTGATTCCTCAACTGTTCATCACACGGTTGCTCCATTTAGCAGGCGTGATGCCAGCTGCTTCCCCAGGATTGCGCAAACTGCTCACGACTAGCTATTTTCTCTTCCCTTCATTCACAAAATCTCTTTTGTGGCTATTTAAAAGGCCGACTCGAAAGATTTCTTTGCTCTGTATTGTGTGTATTTGCAGCATGCGTTCACCTACATCTACTGCCGATGCATCATCCTTTTGTCTCTCGGCTTCTCTGCCACATTTATTCTTCTGCCCCCTCCACCTCCTCCTTTAGATTCAATATTCCAGGATGATGAGGGAGTGATTCAGTTGAGTTTGGCCCGATCCACAGATCAGTATGCGTCAGTATTTCTGTCTGTCTCTGTGCGTATAAATGTCTGGCTGAAGCCCTTCAAATGCTACTTAAGCAAAAACTGTGGCTGCACATTGGTCTCTGCTCACTATTAGATTAAAAAAAAAAAGTGCATCACTTATGAATAAGCTGAGGGAGGCGTGTGTTTCTGCAGAGAGTGGATTCCTCCCTTTTCTTTCTGTCTGGCAGTTGAAGGGAGAGTGCGTGCCGCCATCACTACGCCTCTCTTTTTAGTCTCCACTGCACTCATCTGCCCCCGCAGGCTACATGCGATGTCACCCACACACACACACACACACACACACACACATATATGTTCCGCCCACGCTCGTGTTTTGCCATGTGGGCTGTGTGTCATGTGACCAAGAGGGCCGGTGGGCAGCCGCCATGGTTCTTCCCTCTCCCTCTGTCTCTATCTCCGGTCAGTCTGACGTTCGCAGTGGCATGCAGTCAGCGCCTTCTCACGCCATCCAGCCCCCTCCTTCTGATGTCGCAGGGCACCCGTGGCGGCGCTGGAGTCGTGCAGTGGCAACTTGTGTCAGACTGTGGGGGCGGCCGGGGCGTGCGCTGTCATGGCTGCTGAGAGAGAGGAGGAGATTGGTGCAGGAGGTGGAGGAAGGGCAGCAGAAGTTGATGAGTAACAAGCCTGAGAAACGAGCGTGAGAGGACAGATAGTGTGAGAATTAAAAATAGTCGGGGGGGGGGGGGGGGAAGAGTACGGGAGTTGACAGGTGCAGGTGTGATGAACGTTAGCAGGGGGAGGGGACACGGAAAAATTCGTGACATGGACGGAGATCAAAAGCACGACAAACAAGCGAGGAGAAGACGAGAGAGGGCAAGGCCAATATTTGGCATTTAAGAGGAATGTGTCCTCATTAGTTCAGTGTTAGTCACCACTGTATGTTCAGGCAGCTTAGTTCCAAATGTCACTCTGTCCTTTTAATTTTCTATCTTCTGTATTTATGTATTACCCCTTAGTGCCAAACAGTGACGGATGGGTACAAACCTGAGACTTAATGGAATGACTTCACCTTTGACCCCCCCCCCCCAGCTCAAACACAGAGTTTTGTTTACATCATTATATTCTAGGGTCAGTCCCATGCACAAATTAAATATCCTCCACTCAATGAAACTCAACACCTTGCATTGTTTAATTAAAAAACACATACATTTCACAAGACCGATTCTATGTTCATATTCTATAGTTAGTGGGCAGAGAAGTGCAATGACATCTTTGATAAGTGAATAGGACTGATTTCCTTTTCTAAGTCACAACAGTTTAGTGAATCCGACTCGGTTTACAAAGGTTTCAGCTGACAACAGGGATGACTCGTAATTGCTCTATTTCACCTCATGCGGTGCCTTTATTGAATCCATTCAGTAACCTCTGCTTTACACAGATGCCATTTGATGTGATAACCGAAAACAAGTTCATGTCTCTTCATATTAGTCACACTGTGCTCACTTCAGCTTCCTACGGGAAGCTAAACCGCTAACGTTTGTTGCCTCTTGACGCTTAATCACACGATCGCTCCGAATTCTTAATCCATCATTCTTCAAGGACAAGATCCTTAAACAAAACTGGCTTGCTTTTATTTTGACGTTTCTATCAAATGGAAATGTCAGACAGGCCTAAAGTAAGATAACTCACCTGAAAAACACCTGAACCAGGAAAGACTCCCTCACTGATGTGTGCAAAAACAGTGTTACGTGCGGCAGTGGTGATGTTATGAAGTCTGTTGCATTTCTTGTTCCAGCAGAAAAAAGCCTGCTACTGTTATCAGTGGAGAATTTAAGATTTAATAATAAGCAACTTTGGGTTTGGGAACTGAAGCCAATGCACATGTGCAATCAAATCAGCTGGAGGCTGACTCTAAAATGGAGAGAATTCCCAGACACTCCTCTATTCTGAAAAGCCCAACTTCACAGGGAAAATGGCAAAGTGAGTGTGATTCTTCACAGACCGCACCGCTATCGATCACATTCAGAGATACATCCATCGGGCTGATACTGATACCAGTGTTTAAAATGACAATTTAGCCGATGTCTGTTTTTCAAATGAGCCTTGTGATTGGATGTATTAAAATCCTTGTTAGTTGTCCCTCCCTGCAACATGTCTTACAAACTGCCTGTCGCTGATCTTTCCCCAAAAACGTCGGAGACTCCCTCACTGCTGACATTTTCTTTCACGTCTGACCATGAAAATGAACCAGTGTGACCAAAAGGGGGGGGGGACTCCTTTGCCCAACAAAAATCGTCTTCTCTGAGGCACTTGTAGCTATGGTTCCCTGAGCATCCCAGAAAATAAACCATGGAGGGAAACATCCTCAGCTTTGAATCAGCAGTTAGTGATGCTAGCTTTCCAAGGTTAGATTGATGAGACACAACTGATACACATCAGCTTCTGGCCACGTTAAGCACTGATGAGCCAATGTCTGCCAACAGGTTTGATATCAGCCAACAGCGATGTTCGACCAATCATTGCCGAGCTCAGTACGTGAAGAGTAAAGCTCTGCATAGTTTAACTTAATAAATACGTGATTTACAGTGACAGGTGGATGAAGTTTGATTTCTGCTGAAGGACACTTAAACTAATTTGATCCACTAAACTGAACCTTTTTTGGGTTACATCTTCTGGCCAAATGAGGCCACCTTTTTTTTTCTTCTCCAAAATATCAACTCCAGGTATCACAGCTAATGTCTGACATGACAGAAAAAAACATCACCTTAAATAAAGTCTATGGGGGCTTCAGTATATCTGCCAGAACGTACAGACTAATTAAATAAATAAATAGTTATACTGGAAAGCAGAATTGTGGCTCAACGTTGTGATTGAAGAAAGAGCTGCAGTTTGTTTCTTCATACAGTAGCAGAAACGTGCATATAAATGTCTTATCTGTTTTATTATTGACAGAGATCCTTTGTTTGAGAGCAAACCTAGGCAAGGAATTAATGCTATGTTATCTGCTGTGCATATGGTGCCATGTTCAAACGGGAACAAACATGAGAGACATACACTAATAAATATGTCATTACCTATCTATATATAGTTTTCTATCATGGCTGTCACACCTGCACATCTCAACTCTTAGAAAGATTAAACTGAATGAAGTGACAGATACACTCTCTCTCCCTGCATGAAACCCGTCAATTAGACACTAAACATGTATGCTGGGGTGTAGCTGAAGGTTGAGAGACAGATGTGGCTTTTTTTTTTTTTTTTTTTTACAGTAGGGACAGCAGCGACAAATTTTGCAAGGCAGGTAAAATAATAGTTCATGTGACAGCCTGAGTGGAACAGCTCCGTGTGTGTTTGACAGGGCACTGCAGAGTCGCTGCCTGAGGACATGAAAACAGCAGTTCTTCAATTTTGCCACATTAAAGGGTAGCTTCAATCAAAACTTAAACACATGTAATCTGTGCTACAAATGTAGGAGCAAAATCTAGTGAAAGAGATGAATTAAGAAGGAAAAAAGCAAAATAAAATAGAGCCCGACCGATTTAAGCCGATAATCTCAGCTGATATTAGCTCCTTTAGCAACTATCGGTATTGTACGATATTGTACGGTATTGTGCAGATGTTACAACATTTATTCACCAGTCTGAGAGCCTTTCATTTGAGTCTCACTGTGTCACACTCGCAGTGAGCTACATAGATTACAACAAGCTCCATCACTCCCCAGAGTGTCAAACGGCTTACTTTCCAGTTGGGTGACCATCTGTTCTTCATTACGTATCTTTCCCACAAGTGTTTGATAACTGTGTTTAAGGATTGAACGCACGTGTCTTTATCTACATCTGTAGTTAACTCTTCAGATTGGAGATGGATCTGTGAAAGATGTCGAGCGATATATCGGTATCAGATTCTTTCTCTTTTGAATATGGATATCGGCGTCGGACACAAAAAGAAATCTCATATCGGTCGGGCCCTGAAGGAAAATACAGAATGTGGTGCTGCAACCTCCTTCAGTGGAGCACTTTGAATCCACTTTTTATAGCACATATCATTGTTTAGTAACACATTACACTTTACATCGACTCTCAAAAGTGAAGAGTTAAACAGGCACTGTCTTAGTATTCTTCATTTGGTCATTAGCTGATGTGTTATTCTGTCCCACACTGTTTGATACTGCACATGACTTGCAAGAATTGCTGCCACTAATAACGCTACTTTACATAGCTTTGTCTTTAATCCCTCTAGATTAGTTTTTTGATTTGTACTTCTATCTTCATCTCATTTCATTTACCTATTTACACTGAAAGAATTTATGCTCAGACTCCCTCTGCAACGGCGCTCATGTCTGTGTTTTTGCTGCTTCGGCAAGTAAATCTCCCCTCTTGGGATCAATAAAGGCTTATCTTTTTTTAAATAGGTCTTATTTTTCCCCCTAAACAACATCTTGGTGACTCAGGGTAATGCATACACTTTGCTGTGTGCTACTTTCTTCGAGGGGAATCAAGTCCACAGTGAAAAAAAGACAGTTAGTTAAAACAGGGGCGTTATCTCTCGAAAAAGATGTGCTTTGGAATTTTAACTTCACACGGACATAATTCCACACACTTGATTCATTTGAGTGGGATGCAGGAAAGTCAGCAGGGAAGTGTATGGCTGCATCGTGTTGCAACAAGCGGAGCTGAGAAGTAACAATGTAATATTTGTGCACTGTCACATCCCAGCCCTTTTTAAAATGCTAACGACACGATGTTGATCCTCAGTAATTATAACTGACTGATCCATTTCTTTCTTTCATTAAACGTGAAACTGTCCAGACTTAAAGTCTAACTCCTGTCTGTTGAAACATTCATCTGCTGCTGATACAGAGATGAACGTTCCATTGATGTTTTTTTACTGTCTATTGAAGACTTTGGAAAATGTTTGATGTGCTTTTGTGTTTGAGAAAGTAACACTTTATTCCAGCAAGGTTCCATGAGAGAGATAGAGTGTGTGTGTGTGTGTGTGTGTGTGTGTGTGTGTGTGTGTGTGTGTCTTGTCTGCACTTCAGTGGAATTACCCCGCTTCTTCATTAACACTGGGACTAAATCATCAGCTGACAGCAGCTGCAGCCGGGGCCAAGAGGATATGAGCACTGATCTGAAGTAGATTAGGGAGGAGATTGCGTGTGTGTGTGTGTGTGTGTGTGTGTGTGTGTGTGTGTGTGTGTGTGTGTGTGTGTGTGTGTGTGTGTGTGTGTGTGTGTGCATGCAGACTTTGCGCTTCCACCCACCTGCCCTTCCCTCACCCTTACCGGGGCCCGATCAATACACCATGGTGGAGCAGAGATGGAGGATCTGGGCTTTATGGAGTCGTTACAGTCCCCCGTGTGTGCGCGTTATGAATGGGCCCCATAAGGCTGCTGATAGGCCGAAGGAAAGCGTAGCAAAGCACAGCTATAACAAAAGGCAAAGAAGAGGTTCACATTGGCGCAGGAGTCAGTTCCTCTTTTATAACATCATTTCGATTACGTTATTGATCCGCCTGCAGCAGAACAGACATAATCATAATCCCAAAACAGATCGGAGGCTGGCTGATTGAAGATTAGTTTGTCTCAGAATAACATCGGCGTGCCTGGGAGAGTTGGTAAAGACTTTTTCTTGTCAAGAAAACAAAGATAGAGAGCAAGGCTTCCAGTGCCGAGGAGACAAACCAGGTTTGTTGTAGAACCAGGACAGCTTGTTACCACTTTGATGGAGACGTTGTGTCACGAGGGAGTCACAGAAATGAAGGATTCTTTTCCTTTACGTTTTAAATTAATTTATCTCAAAGGCACAGATGTCTTGCCTTGGAACTTTTGCAGGCTTGAGCAGTTTAAATCTCAGAATTGCTCAGTGACCATTGCAGTGATGAGGGAGAAAAAAAAAATCTATATTGCAAATGAGCAACATTAAAGAGTTTTGTCCCTTTTTTTTTCTCTTTTCATGTAAAATTCAGTTTGTTCTCTGGAGCCAGACTTGTCTGAGAGCTCACTGAAAGAAGAAGAAAAGGTATTTGGCTTCAGATGAAAACACATCAAAACATCGGTTATGATGGACGCTGGAAGCATTTTGAGCTACAGTGAAAGTTGCAACATTTTTGTGAAATATCTTCTTCAGAATAATCTCTGGTTATCATTTGATATCTATTCAGGGAGCACGATTAAGCATAGATTTTAGCCTGAGTCCCATTAGCATGCATAACATACTCACACTGTGCAGCAGCACTGCAATGGCATCTAATAGGACTGAAGGATGCAGCGTTTAACAGTCGTGATTGCAGAACATGCGATGTCAGATAAGTGACCTGATGAATATGTAATAAATGTAATATTAATATGACGGCTCTGTACTGATGCAAACCAAGACAGCCATTTTTTTCCCCCATGGCTGATCTACAATAAAAGTCTCTTTGATACCACATTCAGAGAACATTAGTGTCTGAAATCTTGAAGTGGGATTATAATTATCAGAAGCTGAATTTTGTTGGCTGTAGCTCCTGTTTTACTGCCATGTCCGGCAAATGTCAAAAGTCAGCTGCCATGTTTGTCTCTCGGCTACAGAATGGACTCATATATTTAAAAAGAAAAAAAGATTTCTCAGTATTTAAAAGAATCATAGCTCTGTTGCCTCACAGCAAGAGGGTTCCTGGTTTGAATCCCGGACAAACTGCTTGAGTTTACATGTGTGGTTTCTCTCCAGTTACTCTGGCTTCCTCCCACTGAGCAGCTTTTCAGGCTAATGGCTCGAGAACAGCCTGTAGGTGTGAATGTGGGTGTGGCTGGTTGAATTTGAAACCAGTCCAGGGTGTGCCCAGCCTTTTCGCCTAATGACAGCTATGTATACAAAAAAAAAAAATGGATTAGTTGCAGTCAATGACTTCAAATGACACTGTAGTTCTGTATTCAGGAAACTGAAAATAAATATATACAAAGTGGTTGCAGGAATCTGAAAGGAAATAAGCTTCATTAGCTGTGTGTGGTGCATTACAGTGAACTGAGTGCTTGACAAAGTGGGTGGTAAGTATTTTGTTGTGTGTCATGTTCAGGAGATTTAGTGGAGCCATTAACCGCATTGACAGCTACATCACTATGTTTGTACTGTACTCAGACGCACACACACACACAAATACACAAACACACACACACAGGCATATTTTCAAAGCCAGCGGCCTCGCAGCATTTAATCTTCGACATCTCGCCCTTCCCTCTCTCTCTCTCTCTCTCTCTATTTGCCTCCTGACGTATTTACTTTTTGGTGTAGTTTCCCTCTCCTCTGCTGCCTTTATTCCCACCAGCGCATCTCTCTCTCTCTCTCTCTCTCTCTCTCTCTCTCTCTCTCTCTCGTCAGTCCACCTCCAAGCTTGGGTCACCTGTGTTGATTTACTGTCAAATCTTCCAGGATTATCGTAATCCCACAGCAGTAAAATCTGTTTGCTGACAGCTGTGGTCCCTCCGACAGTGTTGCTGTTTCGTGCACTCACACACACACACACACTCACACACACACACACACACACACTGCCCTATATACCAGAGCCTTCCTCCTGCTCAAGCAAAGAAAAAAAAAACATTAATTTTCTACCTCAGTGGATTCCAATTGACAATATTCAGCTCTCCTTTTTATGTGCTATTTTGTTGATATTGACTATAACGTGGGTCTGCTTTCTTCTGCTATGGATTAGTGGGTTGAGGCAAATGTACTGTGGGTAAACAGGTATGATATTTGCTACATTCTCACCCTATCACCAAGGTCCCATGGGGTTTCCCGACTTGTTCTTCAAGGCTGCTCTTTTTTGTGAACATTACAGGGGCTCAGTCGCGTATAATTTAGCCATCAGTTCTCACGCCTCACTCAGTTGGCAGCTGTTCAATCAGACCCAAAAAGCCGTCATGGATTTGTGTACAATCTCCTTTTCATCGTGGATAAATTGAAGTCGAAATGGAAAATAACTGAGAAACAAATTGAGCCCCACACACCTCCGAAGATATTAGTTTTATCGATCCAGCGCTCCTCGAATCTCTGATGTGTTTTATTATGATGCGCTGATATTATAGTTTGATCTGAAGCACAATTCATTCACATGAAAATACCTGTTTTCAATGATTCTGCTCCCGCAATAAAAATCCATCAAATTGTAAAAGAACCCAAAAACATACCAGAATCTCCCTACGACTTGTTTCCCCACTGAGGTACGAACGCTTACATACATATTGAATATGATGTTTGTTTCCCAGGTGGTGTATAAAAACAACGATATCCGCTTGGAGCTCTCCCGTCTCGCACGCATCGTGGACCCCAAGATGAAACTCCAGGGCGACGTGGTCTTCAAGTGCGAAAACGTTCCCACCCTCGACCCGATCAACTTCGAGACCCCGGACTCTTTCCTGGCGTTGCCCAAATGGAACACCAAACGCGTCGGCTCAATCTCCTTCGACTTCCGCACCTCCGAGCCGAACGGCTTGATTCTCTTCACCCACGGAAAGGCCCAGGACCGGCGGGACGTGAAGGGCCAGAAGAACAACAAGGTGGACTTCTTTGCGGTGGAGCTGCTGGATGGAGGTCTGTTCCTGCTGTTGGACATGGGCTCCGGCACCATCAAGGTCAAAGCTACACAGGCCAAGGTCAATGACGGCGCCTGGCACCACGTGGACATCCAGAGAGATGGTCGCTCAGGTAAAGATATTATCCCAGTCTTCTGTTTCGAAGTAGACATAACCTCCATTTACTAACAGAGACGTCTCCTTCGTTGAACATCACTGTTCTGTTCCGGGCACATTAAGCTGTAAAGTAAACTGTGATCAGCTCTGTGTTTTGGGAAAGCACTGGGGTCCCATTATGTCACCGTTTTTCATTTCTGTCTCTGTTACACACACACACACACACACACAGACACACACACACACACAAACACATAATCAAGAAAGGCTTCAATCACGACACAGAGCTCCTAGCTCAATTAAAAAGATGTTGCCTGAGGCGATGTGGAATTTGAATTTACGGGCAGAGCTGACAAGGCAGATAAAATACTCCAGGAGTACAGGGTAATCAAACCGAGAGAAGAGAAAGGAAAGCTCGAGTACAATATGTCTTATAACACTGAGGGCAGAATGACGCCAGTATATAACTGAAACGTAATGTATAAATTGAAGTTGACATTCAAACTGCTGGTTTGACTGGTTGAGACTGAAATATCTCAGCAGCCATTGAGGCCATCATGTGCATGTTCTCAGGAGATCATTATTGTGCCGGTTAAAGGGGTCACATTTGTGTTGAATTGCAATGAAATCCTAAAATTCTACAATTTATTTCGCGCCACTTTTAAGTACATCAGAGAGTAAGTATGGAACAAGCCAGGAGCTAGAGAGGAGGAAACGACGTCAGGAAGTGTTAAAGAATAGCTGTGAGTCTGATTGGACACACAGGCATGTATGAGAATACACCTTTTAAAGACAGTCATGATAATGGCGACTCACTTTAACCCTCATAGTAATGATGATAGGCGGTGTTGGAGTCAGGTGGGTCCACGGCCAGGACGTTAAGACAATGTTCAAGAGGAACCTACGAGACGAGGGAGCTCCGGAGATGTCCAACAATCACTAACCAATCAATAAATTGTTCTCACTTTTTCAACTCTAAGCGTTTAAAAAGGTGTTTTATGAGGGTTTTGGAGAAGAACATTGCCTATGAAGAACTCGCCACCTTCAGTCACTTGCTCCTTGAACTCACCTGTAAGCTGTACATTGTTTAAGGCAATGGACATTTAAATCCCTTCAAAATTCTAGCACTTTCTTCGCGCTGTATTTTTCCCCACTTGGATCGCACCAGCTGCAAGGATCAAAGCTGTGACCCTGTTAGTGCCCCCCCCCCCCCCCACCCCTTCTGCATCACAAGCCCTGTGTGATGTCAACTTCCTCTTCATATTCATTTCTGTGGTGATTTATTGCCGGGGAAAAAAGCCTTACTTCTCTCCAGATAGCGACAAAGTCCATTTCCCCTTTTGCTTCCTTCCCGTCTGTATGTCCTCTGACCTGAAAACATGGCCGAGGACACGGAAAGTATTAGAAGAAGATTATATTAGAGAAAACGGGTTGGGAAACTTCTGTTGCCTTCAGCTCCAAACCCCAACAAAATCTGTGCATTAGGCGGGATCCTCCAGAGAACCGGGCTGTGTTAGTCGGTGCTACAGCCTGTGTTATATATCAGGTTAGAGCAGCCAATTTAGCTGTGTGTCAGAGCGCGCCGCTTTGATTAATCACCTGCACTGCCCCCAGTGCGATAGCAGAGCAGAAAGCAGGATTTTCACAAGGAAAAGGAGGAATGAGACAGATATATGGATACTAGACTGAGGGATGGTTAACAGCCGGCATAATCACACTTGTGGCTCGAGTGAAATGTTAATAAGAGTTGCAAGTGAATTAAATTCTTTATCCTCAAAGAACTCCAGTCAGACGCTCCCTGTCAGGCTTCAAGGTGAGCGTTCACGAGTAACACGTGGGAACTCGTATTATTCCCCTTTCGTGTGAAGAGTGGTCTTTTCATCTCGACTTGACCTCCTTCAAGAAATGATGAGGAGCTTTTGAGAGAGGTCGTGTTGTGCAAGAAAAGGGAAGTCTGAGGATCTACCCTGTGATGAGAGATTCCTGTTTTAAGGTCAAAAATGTTTCACTGACTTCCAGATAAACATGTCCTGTGGTTGTTTCTTCACTGTGGTCACTAAAAACAAAAAAGTCTCAAACAGCATCTGACACTGAAAACTACAAGTGACCAAAAATATATTTTTTAAAGCATTTATTTCCTAATTCGTTACACTTTATTTAATTTATTTATTTATGTATTTTTATTTATTTATTTATTTATTTTTTGGGGGGGGGGTAATTTCAACTTTCAATTGAGGGAAGTGTGAAAAAAGCATAAAACAACAGGCTTCATAAAGTTAAAATGAGATCACAGGGGGTGCTGTGGTCCAGCGGATGGAGCGTGTGCCACGTGGCCTGTGGCTCATTCTTGCGGGCCGTTTCCCTCTCTCTCTGGTTTTCTGACTCTATCCACCAAAAAAAGACATGCAAGCCCCCAAATACATTCTTCTGTTACTGCACCTGTTGGTGAACAGCAGCACATGGATGTTTGCTTGCAAAATCACCTCCCAATAAATCTCAATCATTTTAAACCCTGTGCTCAATTTTATCATCAAGAGAACGTCTTGTCAGTCTCGTATTCACTAAAACCTGTATCCTTATTTTTCATCTTAAAATAAGTTTTAAAAAAAAAAAATGAAAATCACTGCAGATTGAGGGCACTGTGTGTCTTTTTTGATGTGTAGTTTGTCATTTTGGAGATCTTGTTAAATATTGCGGACCACTTAAGTGGAAAACATAAAGGAAGATAATATCTGTCAGTTGTTTTCAGCACATGACAGAAGTAGGTTACATGACATGTTGACAAGTACATTTTCACAGTGTCGTGTCTCACTTGTTTAATAATACTAATTTTTCTTCCCTCCAGGCATCATCTCGGTAAACAGCCGCCGGTCTCCCTTCACAGCCAGCGGTGAAAATGAGATCCTGGACCTGGAGGGGGACCTTTATCTGGGTGGTCTACCTGACAACCGCGCAGGCCTGGTGCTCCCCACCGAGCTCTGGACCGCTATGCTCAACTACGGCTACGTGGGCTGCGTGCGGGATCTGTTCATCGACGGGCGCAGCAAGGACATCCGGCAGTTAGCGCAGTCCCAGAATGCAACGGGCATCAAGTCTTCGTGCAGTAAGGTGACGGGGAAACAGTGTGACAGTAATCCCTGCAAGAACAACGGCGTTTGTAAGGAGGGCTGGAACCGCTTTGTGTGCGACTGCACTGGATCTGGCTACTGGGACAGCACCTGCGAGAGAGGTAAGACGTCTCTGTTATCATTCCCCTTCACGCGGCGAGTGTTTACCCTCTGTTGTAGTGATGATTTTAAATCTTATTGGGTTTGTCAGGAGGCGTATTGATTGGTTACTAAGAGACTTTTTAAAGAGGGCACAGCGGCTGCACTGCTCCTTTTTTACGTGCCACTAAATCGATGTGGAACAGCGCTGCGCTGCTTTCTACAGGTGGTGTTCGTGTGGGTTACAGCATTCTTCCTGACTTCAATAGTTATGAAATAATTCAACAGAGTTCAAAAAAATGCCCACAGTATTTTCTGGTTGTGGCAGTGGAGTCCAGTTCTCTGTGTTCTCGACGAGTCTGACTTCAGACACTCCCTCACCCTTCCTAATATTTATGGGAGCTTTGCTGAAAGATTTAATAGGATTTCACTTTTCTGCCAAGTGGTTTTCGGAGGAGTAAAGTCCCCCTTCTTTTTTTTGCCGGAGAAGGTTCTGCGGTGAAATTGAACTTCTCTCTGCTGGGCGAAATGGGCTCTCCTTGTCTCGGTTTTAAGAGCTTGAACACATTAAGTTTTTATGAGACGGTGGAGATAGGGACACTCCAAGCTGGGGAAAAGTCTATGTTATCGCACCATTGTTCAGATTGTCCTCCAATTTTTCGCTGTTTTACTAAGATTTTGTTCTTGGGTGGGTGGGGGGGGGGGGATTCAGAGGATGCCTTTAAGTACTTTTCTGAGATATGAAGTGTTTGAAGAAGCGTACTTGTAGGCGGAATAATGAGTATCTGGAGTTTTAGTTAAAACTAGAAAGAACATGTGTGACTGTGGGAGGCAGACTGACCTATAATGTGTTTTTAGAAAGCCAAGAGGAGGATAAGGATCAACAAGTATGTCATATTTGGGAAGCTCTGGGCTATTGTATGCATTGTTCGGACTGAAACATGTTGCCGTTGTGTTGCTAAGAGATTCTAAATCTGCTGCAAAAGTTGAGGGAAGAAAAACATTAAACAAATAATCCTCCTGGGGTCAGATGAAGTCGTAAGAGAAAAGAACACGTAAGTTCACACAGCTCAGCCATTCATAATGAAGGGAAAGTTCACTTTACATTGCGTCGATGTGAGGTGCGTCACGTCCTGTCACGTGGGAGAAGAAGAAAAAAAAAAACTTCCACTGGGAGCTTTGTCGGGCAGCCTGAGCTTTCTGAGAGGTTTAACCTCGTCTTAGCCAGACGGTCGCATCTATTTTCGTAGCTCTCATGATGTTGTTTCTGCACCGCTGAGGGGAAAACAGCAGCTGTGGAGGCAGCACTGTTTTGGATTAGAAATACTCCCAACAGCACCTTTGTGCCTCACTGACCCATAACGAGAAAAGTTCTATAGCTCCATACGCTTCCTCTCAGACTTCTCCCTTCGCTTGCTCCTCCTGTCCTGTTTCTCCTCCCCCTCACGCGTCTCGGTCTGGATGTTGGGAACGCTGCACTGTTTGACCGCTCACGCTAACCTGAGAGGCCGCTGGTCCGCTTTGTAGACCTGCAGAACATAGCTCCAGCCAGTTCAGCCCTCCAGACAGCGAGACATGAGGTGAACTAAAATCAGCCGATTCTCCGAAAGTATCAGCTGAATTCCTCCTTCACATTTGAAGAGGTTTCAAGCTTGTCTGCCTCGCCGGTTGTTTTTAAATGATCACAAACGACGGCTCTAATATCACAAATAAATTACCAACTGACTGGTGTGTTTTTTTCTGAAGGACAAGTTGATGGTTAAGATTTATGGGTGGGGGAGGATGCGCCCCCTGTAAAGAGGCTGTAGTCCTCAAAGCGAGCGGTCAGGGTTCAAGTCCGACCTGTGGCTCCTGTCCTGCGTGTCATTCCCAACTCTCTCTTCCTGATTTCCTGTTCTGTCCACCGTCCAATCAAGTAAAGGCAACAAGTCCCCCCACAGTCCTGACTTGTATATAATGATCTAACTGCCAGATATCAATATACTTTAATCAATATATATATGTATATATATATATATATATATATGTATGTGTGTGTGCCCTCAAGAGATTTCCCTTCAATTTGACTCACTGTTTCAGGACTTTCAGGACTCCTCATGGCGGCGCTTATGACCTGAATGATGGAACAAAATCCACAGAAGTTAGCTGGTAAAAAAAAATTAAGAAGAAAGCGTGGTACAGCGATGACATTTTCAGCATTTATAAGAACTTTAATCTGACGCCACGTTGCAGTAAATCCTGCAACTTGACCTCTTAGATGAATGAATAACATTAGTCCAGAGAGGTCATACAGCTTGAACGTGGATACAATCAGCTCTTTGTACATGTCAGTTTGCACAAAACAATCATAGGTTAGAAGGTGCTTTACTGAGAGTGTCACATGATGTAATACAACATTGATGGTTGATTAAAAACTACATGCTGAACATTTTGACCACTCTCACCAATATGTAATATTTCTGCATTTTCAAATCAGGAAACTCAAATCAACCATGCCACATTCTCTGATGGTGTGTTTTTTTTACTTTGGTCTACAAACTGTTATTTTGAGTGCCGTCTTTTGTCGTTCCTATTCTGGGCGTTATCAAGGTCAGGGTCTTATTGTAGACCTCTTCCTCTTCCTGGTGCATAATTAATCCCTCAGGAGTGTCCATTACCTCTGTACTCTCACCTGGACCAGTCTGAACCACCTCATCCAGAGCTCCTGTCAGTGCAGCAGCGCATTAGCTCGATACCAAGCACTCTCACTTTGCTGAATTGCTCACTTTCTCACGTAGAGTGAGGCCAGCTACCCTGTGGAGGTACCTCATCTCGGGTGGCTTGTGTCAGCAATCCTTTTTTTTTTCTTCTCCCCCCTCCTCAGTACTCAAAGCCTGTGAGCGTGGGTAAAAGGGTCGGACAGAGGAGCGAGGAGTAAATTGAGAGCTTTGATTTGGAGCTAACTCTTCTCTGACACCGTGAAGTCAGCGCCCGGTACCTTTTCTCTGCTTTATTTTCAGCGGGTACTTTCGCCGTCTCCATCGTCACATTGGAACGGGAGCTCATCTGAACTGCACAGTCCGAGTCATTCGCCCTCATTTTGAATGTCTGACCCTAAAGCGCGCAGCAGCATAAAACCCTGATAAAGCCCAAGATGACGACATCATCTGCGAATAGCAAAAGCTCTGCATTGGGCAAAAATACTGTCTATAAAAAATTAGCTTTGTTTTAGTAGCTGTGATTCTTTTTATGACTCATTTTGCAGTTTGGAGTGGGATATCTTTGAAGCTTATTAATGACTCCTACAAAACAGAACCACTTAGTGAAGAAATGGCTTTGATTGGCAGTGTTTAGCTTGAACCGATGTGTTGTATTTTTCATTTTTTTCAGAATGAACGCTCAACACTTTGGTACAAATGGCGTCCTATTAGTCGTGCCGGTTGAAGAGTGTTTTTTCGCCTCCTCCTCTGTGCTTTTCAGCTGCTCATGGAGCTCCCCAGTGACATATCAAACAAGCCCTGAGATGTATTCACACATGGCGCTTGCTATTGATCCCGAGCACGCTATACGGTACAACAGAGATTAGTGAGCGTATGACGAGGCGAGGGGTAGAATGATAGAAATCAGCACTCTCCTGGGGAGCGCTACAAAGGTTACACATTTACATCACAATGATTGGCCTTTTATGCTGATTTGTTGCTGGAATGTAAATAAGCCCTTCCTTTCTTTGTTCAAAACCATTTTTTTTTCCGACATCGCCCGACACCTTCTTTTCCACGTAAGTTTCTATAACAACCTTAAAAGGGGTTTCATGGGAAAGTGATGAAAGTGTTTGGTGTTTTTTTTTTAACATAAGAATTCCAAGATGTCTGTCACGTCATCAGAAACAAAGTCGTCTCCAGTAAACACTCTGTGGCCACTTTATTACGAACGCCTAAAGCAATCCAATTAAATTGTCCTGCTGTTGCAAACCTTTTGTGTGTCAGATCATCTCACTCATGCAGGGCTTCAAGTGTCTGTATGAGAGTTATAGTCCACAGAACTGAAGGCATATGGTTCCCTGCGTTACATTGAAAGGTGTTTTAATTAATGAAATAACCTTTTATATGAACTTGTATAGATTATACACCTTCAATTTATTCATATGAAAGATTTTTTGGATTTGCCTTGGCGTAAAGGACACAGAAAATCCTTTAATGATTAATGAGTAGAATATGAACAAGCTGAATAAGTAGAGGAGACGTCTTCAGGGGGAAATAAACTCGTTCATCTGTTGACATTTATGATATTGATTGCTGTCAACAAAGGGGACCAAATTGTATAAGCATTATGTAACTTGTGTTTTTCTTTGACTTAAGTTTCTGCAGCCTCCACATCAGAAACTTTAACTTTAATATTTTATCAAAACAAAACAAACACTGTGAGTTCTGATACCTTAAAAGTCACAAGTTTTTTCAACAAGTTTAAAAAAGTCTTTGAGATCCCAAAAACATGTTTGTGTTTTTGCAAAGTTGTTTTTTCTTTTTCTCTTTTTTGTTTTTTTTGCTAAAAATCTACTACAGTCCGAAGTGTTCATGACACAGAACAGGCTGTTTCTGTGTCTGTACCTTTAAATGAAAATTAGCCCGAGGAGCTACTGCCCCTTGTGATGTCACAAAGGGAAAATCTCCAGCTTGTTTGAGCACACCTTTGGATGGACTGTTCTTATAGTTGGTAGGTTTGTAGACAGGATAGGGAAACGTGTTAGAGAAACATGGTGAAGTTTATTTTGCATAATATGTGACCTTTAAATCTTGATTTTAAACCAGTGCACGTATAACGTATTAGTAGGGAGTCGATGTTTGAGTGGTGTAATTGCTTTCTAATTAAACTGAAATTTTAGTAGACATGATAGTCATGGCCAGTGAACAGCATATTATCATCAGTTCCACTTTATTTTGCTACACTGACATCCAATATCGCAGCTGAATCCTTATTGAGGCTGATCAAAGTGATGTTGCTTTCTGTGTTTTTATTACATATTTTATTGTGAAAGGGTAGAACACGTGCAAGACAATAGGAAAAGCAATCATACTGAACATAGTGGTCTTCTTGTGCTGATTAATAGACCAAGACCAAAGAAGTGAAGAAGCCAACCTGACTCACACTTTAAAAGGAGAGGTGATCATTGGGCAGGAGGTTTATGTGTGCACATACTCATCTGTGGGTTAGGTTGTAAGCCTGTGTGAGGGGTTTCAAAGGGAGGGAGTTAGTTGTGGTTTAGGGGCTGCTCTAGGATTTTCAAGCTTTCTTCAAGCATATGCTACATGGCATTTGATGTTACTGTAGTAGCAAGGGTCTGAAAGCAAAAAAAACCCCTCTTCATCTCTGTTGTTTGTTTTTATAACTATCAGAAAACTCGGGCTGCACGCACTCTCAATGCGTCTTTGCGCTAATCACATTTTGGAAGTCAAATAACAGAATTATCAGAAATGAAAGTCTCTTTATGGTTTCATCATATTTGTGTTGAACACTGCACATTACTCGCTGTAATTTCTCTTCTTCCTCTGGGAGCGAAAAGAAAGGCAACAATTTTCTTGCTCTATTTACGAGAACGAAAATACAACCTGACAGATATTTTAGACTGTTAGAGAAGATCAAAGATCGTACCCGGCGACAACTAACAGACAACAGTGCTTCTGTCTGCTGTTATCTAGCGTGCCTGATTTAGTATACAGACGATTTCTGTCTCTTATCTCTCCTGTCTATTTTGATCTTTTACTGTCTCTCTTTTTCATTCCTCCCCCCTTCCTGAAATCCTTCACTTTCTTTCACTTCATGCATCTCTTTTTTCCCCTACCCCTGCTCTTCCTCTCCTGTCTCTATTTTTGCTTTGCACACACACACACACACACACACACACACACACACACACACACACACACACACACACACACACAGCCGTTCTGTTAGGCATGTCTTCTTGAACCCAGCCCATGAGCTCTGATAGCACCTGTGATCAGAGGTCTGCTCTGGTATTACACAAACAGATGTAGTGTCAGCATGGGAGCCAGCCACTGTGTGTGTGTGTGTGTGTGTGTGTGTGTGTGTGTGTGTGTGTATACGTGTATGTGTATTATGGATTTATGCACATACTCGATATGATGAATAAAAAGCATTGCATATCATCCTGCTGTTGTCTGTAGGACCATATGTTCTCTGTCTGCACCCTGTATATGTCTGCATCCATCCACATGATTAAGAAAGCTTTTTTTTTTTATCCCTGCCAACTTGAGTTTCAGTGTGTGTGTGTGTGTGTGTGTGTGTGTGTCTCTGCATAGGCGCTGCCAATGCCTCATGCAGGTGTATGATAGCGGGTCCCTGCCCACGATAGACCCTCCACGTCTGGGTTGCGACCGGGAGCGTAGCCCTGCCAAGAACCCATCTGCCCGTGATCTGAATTCAAATAGGGCCGCTTGGCTCTGTTCAGCCGCGACAGGCACACATGGCGAAAAAGAGAAAGGGGCGCTGCAGGCTTGAAGTAGAACACCGGGCACATGAATGATCATGGTTTGAGGGGGAAATGTTTGTGTGCTCTTATACACTGCTGCCCCTTAGAAGGACAAAGTTGGTGGAAGGAATTGATGTGTGACTTTGTTCGTTTTTGCATCCTCTTTTCATTTTCTCCCGCTGTGATGCGTAAAGGTTCTTTTTTTTTTTTTTTTTTTTTTATAACCCAACACTCTGCCTCCCTGTGATACGTTTAATTGGGTTGAATCCGGCATACAGGTTTAGTTTGTTGAAGTGCTTTAAAAAGTGACGCTGGCGAATGATTTTCTTCTCATGTAGCCTCGAGTCCGATCCACAGAAAGCAAAGAGAAAGGAAATCATTACCCTCCTGTAATGATAATGTTTCAAGATGTCCTCTCTCTCTCTCTAGTCTTTGGGAGGCAGCGCCGGGCTTTTTTATCCCGTTTGATTGTTCCATTCCATTCCATGCCAAATGTTATTCCTCACCCAGGAGACATGAATTACAACATATGCAGGTTTTCTTTTTTGGGGTCTGACGTGTAAAAAGGTGACATTAAATCAAGAGCACAGGGGGAGACGCGTTTGATGCCATCTGCAGGGAGACGGGATTTCATGCACGCTGCTTCCCTTCAGCCAGCCAGCTAGTCAGTGAGCGAAACTGTCCGCTGGTGAGTCAGGCGTCACGTTTGTAAAAGGTTTGTGCGGGTGCTGTTTGTTTGTTTGTTTGTTTGTTTGTGTGGGTGTGGGGCGGGTGGGGGGAGCTGAGCAGACAGTTGTGCGTGGCAGAGTGCTGTGCAGCTGATAAAGTAGCCCAGTTAATCAGGTAAATAGGCCTGTAATGAAGTGTGTTTGTCTGACGGTGTGCCAGCCCAGCGCCGAGCCGTCCCACTGAGACTCTCCTCTTTCTGCTGCATCCACGCGCAGACAGGAACACACACACACACACACACACACACACACACACACACACACACACACACACACACACACCTATACACACACACACACACACACACACACACACACACACACACACACGCACTCTCACGCCAATCCACTGGAGACAGATTGGATTGTGTCTAATGCATATTGCATTTTCCCTGACAAGATGCCACTGCCCAAATACAGTAAGTGCTTGTGTTTTCCCTACTGTCACTGGAGAGGAGTGGTGATGGCTGAGGGCCTGAGCTGATGGCTGGAAGTGTGTCCACCGCAGATCAGTGCTGACATCACTCAATATAGTGCTGGCTTCCTGTTTTGTCATGTTTTTACTACTGTCAACACACTGCTTAAGATGCTATTTATTTACATCTTGTTTTAGGAATTCAATTTCACATGTTTCAAACGTGAAATTCTTCTTTTCAACACAAGCCTTTATTACACGTTGTATTACGTTACAACTGACCTGTTCATGTACTGTAGCTGGAAGAACTTCATGGTGGCTTGTCTAATAATTGGTTGCCACATGGCTTGTATGGTTTAATTATAGGTTGTTATAGCAACCATCAATGTTATACAGTAGAATCTCTGCTGTGCCGTATGGCAGCCGTGGCACACTAAAACACTTTCTTTGTGTTCAAGAAGGTATTTCGTTTATAGATGATGGACTGATCATCTTCAGTAACATATGATATGATATTCCAAATGTAAGAGGAAACACACAAATGCGCTTTATTTTAGGATAAGACTGTGGATAGAAAGGTCAGTGAGGAAGGAAGGAAGGAAGGAAGGACACTCGTGGAAGAAGCCACAGGTTGGACCCTAACCTGTGCCAGCCGCCCGGAGGACTTTAACCTCTGTACATGGGGTGCAGGCACTAACTGCTGCTCCACCAGCACTTCTTAACATGCAGCAATCTTTCATTCACATTCACAACATTACTTTATGTTGTTCACAAAAGTCCATTTCACCATTTATTATAACGTATTGGGACATTACGGGAAATCGGGAATACATTCAGAAGTATGACACGTAACATTTTAAATTCAAAGGACTTCCACTGCACTACCTTTCCATAACATTCCAGCCCTTTTTTAAAGGTATTTTTCAATCCCATTTGTATTCAGACTATGTCTGTTCCTCAGATATGCTGAAAGCCACTTCCAACAGTGTCGGAGTGGCATAATTTAAAAGCTTGTCTATATGCCTTTTCCACCCACAGAGGGAGGGGGGCACAATTGTTCTTGCTGAAAGCAAGAAACTTTGAGCCCTATAATCACAATAGCTGCAGAGCTGCGAGACCCTTTGTATGAATAATTGTCAAGGTCAGGTACCAATTACTGCCACAAATAATTATGATTCCAGGACTTAAAAGAACGTACAGCTTCTTTTAGATTAACCGTATTCAGTGCACTGCTGCAGCAACGGTGTAGTGCCATCACATTTTACTGACATTACATAGCAAGGAACAGCCTTTTGAGCATTAGAGATATTGGGGACATACTTCATATTCAAACCATTGACTTCACATAAAGATGTCTGACACATCACCATCTCTTCCTGTTGGACACAAATGAAGCCAAAGTACCCTCCACAATAGAGTCAGAATCTTTGCAGAAGAGATCAGCTGGGGCGAGTTTGTGGTTCTGATATCCCGCCCCTGAAGCTCAAAAACCACTTTGATTTGACAAACAGACAGCAAAGATTCCTTGGACTGGCAGAGTCCACAGTCAATTATTGCATAACTTTAAAGCAAATACAATGACATGTGTAACTCTTCTTCACATTCCTCCTCTTCTAGTCCGGTGCGTATAGTGCTGCAGGAGCCACATTGGTCAATTCAACCTGTCAATCGTGTCTTTATGCCCCCTTTTTTTTAAATGTCAAAACTAAACTTCTCAGGAACACTTGGACATGACTCAGCATGATAAGAAGAACTGGCTACAATGACAGGAACTATATTCAATTACACATTTTTAAAAGAGTATCTTGATTTTCTAGTTTGATCCATGTCCCACCTGATAACATGGAGGAGGCGGAGCTTATGACCTATACTGTAGCCAATAAAAAGTGGGAGCTCCCATTTTTTTGTCGTTTTAAACTGGCTAATATTTATATGTGGAAAAAAAAATCCACCTTTTAGAGGTTGGTGAACCTGAGATGTTTGAAAAACAGTCGATGTGTTCTCAAGGTCAAACCTCTGAGCGTTCACGCATGAGGCTTATAGAGATTGTAAACGCTTTTGTTGCCTACATCTTAACTCCTGCTTCGCCTCACCGTGTCTGCAGAAAAGCTTTGGTAACGTCTTTATACGTCTTTCAAATGTTTGCAGTGTTGACATTGACATTGTTTCCAGAACATGTACTGCGGTGCTTGACTCTGCTCTCGTGTTAAACAGTCGTTCATTCTGCCATAACCTGAGAAAGTGTAGTAACGCTTTACAGCCATCGGTTCTTTTGTGATTATATAAAGAAAGAATTACTGGCTTCAAGGTCATACTTCTGTTTGGCGGGATGTGTTTAACCTCGGGCTCCCGTCTTGGTGTTTACAATTTGGTTTTGAATAAAAGTACACCACTTGAAGGTTGATAACTGCGTAGCTGTCTGAGTACACGCTGTATCTTCACTCACCTTTCGAAGTCTTTTCCTTTTTTTTTTTTTCCCCTACTCTGCTAAGTGGTTGGCATTTGGACAGAGAGATTGTCGCTTAGTGAGACAGAATGAGATGCGATACCAGAGCTCTCCAAATACATTTCTTGGGTTTATCATAAAGATATCCAGCGAGAGAGGAAGAGCTGAGGAAGCCTTTTTAGAAGCAGCCCAGAGTCGTGATTAAGCAGCCGGCGCTGCCCTCAGCTCTGTCCCTGGGAATGGAAAAGCTTTCATCTTCCTCTTCCCCCCCCCTCACTCCCTGACAGCATTTTATAGAAAGCAACTTATTGTTTATGTTTCTGTCTTCAGTTCAGTTATTAGTTTAAAAAAAAAAAAAAAATTCCGACCCACATCTAAGAACCTCCTCCCTCTGCCTGCTGCATTGAAACCCTTGCTTACCTTCGTCTTTGTCTCGCCCTTGCGCTCCCTTCTCGTTGTAAACGGGTGATAAGCACCCACGCTTGGACATTTATCTCCGCACATGAGGGGGGGAAAAAAAAAGACACTTCAAGGTCTTCCCTTACTAACAGGCTATGGCTTATATCGCAACCATAGACAGAAAGGGGGTACAATGGAAGACGGGAAAGATGAGGAAAATGGAAACAAAGAGAAGGAAGGTGCAGAAGACGACAGCAGTCTATGAACATTAGAGATGAATTAGCTGGAAAAGAATGGTTGAGAAGTCGGCATTGTAGCGCAGAACAATCAACTTAAAGCCACACGTATAGGTTTTTGTCAGCAGTATCTTTTAAAGCCCCTTGATGCTATTCCGGCTGTTATCTAGTCAAACGATTCCACGTGTGATTTGAACAAATGACGTGTCGTAAAAGATTTAGATGTTTTCAGATTTCCTGTTTTTTTTTTTTTTCCCCCCATAAGCACGCAGACCGACAGCCACTGATGACAGGCTCTGGATGTGCTAACCCATTTGCATCATTTAACACATCACGCCTCAGCGCCACATCTGTGGGGGCCCTGCAGGTGGTACATTTGAAGCAGCGGCTGCACCTGCACTTCACCATTACAGCTAACGTTTGCTATATAATGCTCATTTTTTTTCTGAGTGATCATGTCTCGGGGCCTGTCAGTGACGGGCAGTGGAACCAGTGGAACAAGCAGTCATGCCTCACCTTTCCTCTGTTAGCTTCTCGGAGAATGCGGCGAAATAAATCCCCAGTTTCTTTAACACACATATTTTCTTCCCACTCTGAAATAAAGCATAGCAGCTGATTGACAGGGTTGTACTGCAGAAAGAACTAAACATGTGACTGAGTCAAGCTGAAGGACGGATTTAGAAGATGTACTCACAGAGAGGGGGGGGGGTTATTTTGAAGATCTTAAGTATTGAAATGTGTCTGCATGCACTCTGACACCAGCAAATGTTTGGCAAGGTTAATAATAGACGTGTGAACATGCGCTGACATACATACACGGTAAGTCAAAACATACACATCTGATATTTCCTGTGGATTCTGCCCGCCTATGAACAAGGTCAGTGTCAGAACAAAGCTCTGAATGCGGCGCAGATGAAGTCAAACATAGTGCTCCTTTGAATCAAATATTCCTTTCTCTCTCTCTCTCTTTCGTAATGTCGTGACACAGAGTCGCCAAAACACATCCCTTGCTCAGCCTTACTGTTGAGATTTTTTCGGTGCCTTCGTGTGTGTGCGTCGGTGTGTTTGTTTGTGCGCGCGCGTGTGTAAGTGACTTCTTGTTGCAGCCAAGGGAAAGCACGCTAAATGAATCCGATTCCATTTGAAGCCGAAACGTGCCCCGCATTGTGTGCTGCGTGCAGAAGCTGCCCATTCCCTCGTCCCCACGTTGCTCTCTCTGTCTTTTTAACACGTATCCTTACTTTCCTGCTGATTTTGAATCAGCCTCGATTTGAGCAGGAGAATGGGTTTTCTTATCTTCCACATTATCTGGCGTGTCGCATGTTTTTTCTTGCCAAGTTTTCTACTGTTCGGCTACGGGCACAATACTGTGCTGTGACTTGGGGAAGGGTTTATTTTCCGCCCTGAAATGGATTCATGCTAATTTCACTATCCTCTTATCCTCCCCCCCCCCCCCCCCCCCCCCCTCCGTTTGCTCAGATGATGGTTTCGCAGAGAGAACGTCCTAAGCGATTGGAGGTCATGTGGACTGAATTTTAAATTTCCTATGTTATGCCAGCTGGGGTAATTTCCCTGAACACACACAGAAGAAAAAAACATCTCCTCTTCCTCTCCTCTCCTCTTCCTTTCCTGCGGAGGAAGTTTAAGTTGCAAGCCATTAAAGATGGTGTTTGGCTGCTGCAGGCGCCAGGAGACCGAGTCGCGGCGAGCTGACAGTCGACCTCCTGTGCGAGAAACAGTTTGCAAGTCGTAACAGACGCAGCTCAGCGCCGCGGAATCACACGGGGCATGAAAACGAACAGAAATAGGCTGATGTCACTGTGGATGGACGGAGCAGGAGAGAGAGAGAGAGAGAGAGAGAGAGAGAGAGAGAGAGAGAAGTTCAAACTGTTGAAAATGTCAAAGAAGCAGCGGTTTCGAGACAGAGATTTGTTTGACAAGGTTTTCCCCCGAGATGAACAGATCCTCCTGCACTTTAAAAAAAACGATCTGTTCCTTTCTTCTTCTTCTTCTTTTTTTTTTTTTTTTCTTTCTCGCTTCTTAGAACATTACGCTGTTGCTCCCTAATCCCCATTTGTAATTAAATGTGTGCTTCAGAGCTGTGCTGGGTTATGTAAACCCTGACTCTCTTTGTGGCACACCATGCATTATGGGGAGGATGTGAATGTGCTGCATCCATCTTCCAGCTTCCTGTGTCTTGTGTCTCATTTCATTTTATTTTTTTTTTCTCGTCCTTTCTTTTTTCTTTCTCTCTCCGACACACACACACACACTCCTCAAACTCTCCATCATCCTTTCTGTGTGTTTTGTTCCAGCTCGCCCCCTCTCTGCCACTCGCACACACACACACACACACACGCACACACACACACACGCACACACAGCAAGAGATAGAGAATACTTAAAGGAAATCAAGCTTTCAGTGCTCGGCCATCTGAGAAATTGACAAGTCTCCAAACCTCTGAAAGCAGGGAGGAGCTTTCCCAGAGAGAGGAACTGATTCTTCTGTTTAAAAAGGGGGGGGGGGGGGGAACCAGAATAATCCTCGGCAAAGGTCCTACCTTTACTTCTGTGGGGTTTGCAGTTCTATCTGTGAATGCAGGCTGCATAAAACGGCATGAATTTGCATTTTCTAATAGTATTTTCAGGCGTAAAGGTGCCGTCAAGACACCAGGCTTCTTAGTATTGCAGATATTTAAGGACTTAAGTCGATCAGATTGAGAAATATTGTCAACTGTATTATTTTTCCTCGTTTCCCCATCAGTATGCCGTGAAGTACTACCAGTTACATTCCCCTACGTATGTCCCCTGTCACCTCCCTTTTTCATCTTTTCTCATTGTTTTTGCCGTTTATGTCACCCTTCGGCATCACCTTCTCTATCTCTCCTTTTCCAACCCTTCTTATCCCCACCCTCTTCATTTCCTAACGAGTCAAATGAGGAGCTGGTTGACGACAGCAGCTTTCTGCCTTTGTCTCTGCTGCCCCCTAATGGTGCTCTGGTTTACTGGTTTAGATGCACCTGCTGGTGTGCAGAAAATATTTGTTTCTGTGTCTCTTAAAGTGGTTCCTCTGCACCGTTGAGTGTCAAGGACCGTGCTGGATTTGTTCAAAGCTTATGAGGCAAAGCTTAACAAAATGTCGATGCTTTGTTGTGTGCTGACTGAAGACAGACACTGTGTTGGACTAAGCTCTAGATAGCTTCCGAAAAAGGGTTTTTTCCTCCTCAGGAATCTTGGAAAGGTAGCTACTGTACTTTTAATTAGCATATTCAGTGGTTTAAACACTGCACAGGAGGTAGAGTCAGTAAGCCAGATGTGGAGGAGTTTTATAGCAGTACAAGGCTGTTTCATTTATTCAACATGTCGTCTAGAGTTGCTGGAAATGAGGCGGATCAAAGATTTCAGCTACAAGGACTCCGAAGACTCAATTCACAGGAAAACAGCCCCCACACTACGTCATGTTTTACAACTTTCAACTTCGGAGGATGCTGTTAGTTTTCAATGTGGACAGTAGTTTACGCACAGGTTTAGTCACTCCTCACAATCGGCTTGTCTAAATATCTCGAGTATTTTTCGAGATGTTTCTCCTCCATTTTCTCTATTCCAAAGAAAACTCTCTGACATCAGGTCGAGTGATTAAGCCAAACATAAGCAAATCATGTGATCTTGTAAACCTAGCTGTCTTGGAAAAAAAAAAGGGATCCTAGATGTGGAGATGATGTAAACTCGGGTGTTAAAATATAAAGCAAAAAAATAAATATATATATATATATATATATATATATATATATATATATATATATATATATCATGCATGCAATGCAGGTAAATGATTTTTAAATGTTTCCAACAGAGAGAGCTTTTAATATGCTGAATCATGACTAAGCAAAAAGTGTTCCGCTCAAGAAATTGTTGACAAGACTAATGTTAAATATCCTTAAAATGTTCTTTTCCTTGAAGTTATTTAAGACAAAAGCTACCTGCATGTTCCCCTGTGCAGGATCATACAGTGCAAGGTCGTCTAACAATCAATGGAGAAAAGGTTCCTTTTTGATATCATCCCTCAGGTGAAATGCAGCAGCTCTGGCTTGAAATAATCAGAAAGACTGTAGAAAAATGTCATTTTGTGACTTTTGCCAGCTGTGAGGTTGAGCCAATAACACTGTGGGAGTGACTCAGACACATCATTGTCCCTGACCTAGAATACAGCAGGAATAAATAGTACAGTACGATGTCCATTACAAAATCATACTTGAATTTAATGTGCAGAAGCTTGTTTCAGATACTGATTATATCTGTCACATGTTGATAAAGCTCTGTGGATTTACCTTATCCTTGTGTAAAGCCTATTCAATATGTCTGATGCACAAAACCGCTTACTGTTTCATATTGATGCGACATCACTCCTCATGCTTTTTGATATCCTGATAAATTCATCTGGGCCTGCTTATGTTGAGCATGGCAGAATATTTGATAATCCCTGTCAGTGTCCTGACCTCCTGAGCGTTACCATCGGAAGAGGAAAGTCATTCTTAGAAATGCTTAGTTGGTGCTTTTTCCTAAATCAGGAGTGGCGGCAACACTTTCTGTTATTATTATTATTATTATTATTATTATTATTATTATTTTCTTCTACAAGTCACTTTGTGTTCATTACAGGAAGTATAAAAAGATAACATGACTTTTTTCTCTTCTGTGCTCAACCTATCAATAATAGACAATGGATGAAGCTATGTGTGTAACATAAAAGGGCATAATCAATCACAATTAATACACAACTCAACGTTAGCTAGTTTGGGCATTTTTAGCCTCTTTTGAATTTACCTACATTTTACCTTTTATGAATGTCTGAAATATGTGACATCCTTTAATATGATTGATGGAAAGAAAATCGAAGTACTTTAACAGACCTAAAACAAGTCCATTGCTGAAAAAAACAAACGGCAGAAAAGTCAAAGAACTATGCTAAAGGCAGGACAATTGCTAGCTCTTTCAGGAATGCTATATCCTACAGGTTAGCTTATCAGGATACAAAATGTACCAAATGTATAACAATGAACAACCCTTTGAAGTTGTTTTGGGCTCTGTTCACTTTAACTAACCCTGGTAAAAAGCTGTTATTCAAAGCAAGAAAGGTCATAAGACGCGTCCTTAAGTCTCTCTGAGCTAGCTCTCATATTTTGCCATGAAGCAAAAAGCAGCTAAAGTTTCCCATGGACGGGGCGTTGTGGTTAGTGGGCACACCATATGTACGGATGCTATGGTCCTCCAAGCGGGTCACTCAGGTTTGAATCTGATCTGTGGCTCCTCTCTCGCGTTCCCTACCCAACTCTCTCTATCTCCCATATTCTCTATCCACTGTCCTATCTCTCCAATGAAAACGCCAAAAAAAAAAAAAAAACACTCTCAAGTTTCGGATGGATGGATGGAAAAGAAACCCAAAAGGAAACTTAACATTGATAATGTGACCAGAAATGTGACTGTAAATGAAAGCTTGCTTTCTTTATACCTACTGGAAATGTAGATAATCAATACTTTCCCATAAGGCCTATGTTGAGAGAAGTATTATTATTTCCACACAAAACATGATGACAGAACAGTTGCCATGGAAAATGTAAATTTTGACATTGAAAACAACTTGTACGATTTATTAACGTCAGCAGTGGGTTAAATAATCATTGACTCAGCAGTCCTTCAACAGTCCTCTGAGCCCCTGACTGATATATTAAGGTCATTTTGGGCTTCTGGGGCATACAAATGTGGGCTCTCAAACTGCTAAGCATATTTAAAGAGTGAGTAATATTAGGGAGAAAGGCAGTCGGACTCCCTTGGCTTTAGTTAAAGTTTCCACTCGGTGTAACTACAGAGTTAGAGATGCACAATCACAGCATCCTTAGACCCAAACACCTTTAATGAATAAATAAACCTGTGTAGAGGTGGGACTGCTCTGCTTATAGTTAAACTGCTTCCCCCTGTATTTAAAATGTATTGCTTTGTGTTTATCTTTCACAAGGGGTTTTAATATTCGACTGGAGTATGCCTTTAAAAGTACAGTGTGGTCTGATGGGATATTTTTGGTTCGTTGTGGTGTTGTGTGTTTTAGCAGCACTTAATTTGTGTGTGTGTGTGTGTGTGTGTGTGTGTGTTTTCAGAGCGAGTCACATGGTGGGGATTACTTTGGATAACGTCCACAGCCAAGAGCCTGTCGAGTGCAGGCATTTCCTACTGCCTCAGTGTGGATACACACATTACTCCAACCTTTTACGCACACACATGCACACGCACACACACACACTTTATATTTACACACAAATAGAGAGGAAACTACACTTAGTGCCTGTGAGATTCTTTATTGATGTCCTTATCCTTGCTGTGAGGCTAAGGATGTGATTTTCGATCCTTAAAGGTTGTTGACAGCAGACACCGTGCCTCTTGTGTGTATTTGTGTGTGAGTGTGAGAAATCACAGATTGGGTGACAGGCATTCTCCTGAAACACACTACAGTGACAGTCAAGGCCCGTGTTGGTTTGTTTACCAAAACAAAGACTTGTCACTCCGTTCCGGGAAATAAAAGATTTGATAATCCTACACAGTTACAGCCAAGGCAAGTAAATAACGGGAACACAGTGAGAAAGAAAACAGATTTCAGAGTTTGAAAAGGACTGAAGGGTGTGTGTGTGTGTGTGTGTGTGTGTGTGTGTGTGTGTGTGTGTGCGCTGAATAGATTTGACTAGCGTACTGCCCCCTCTAAACCCTGAATATTTGTGAAGCCTCTCACTTAATAGCTTCCCTCCTCCTCCGTCTTCTGCTTCAATTGGACTGCTAATTATGTAAAGTGTGGGGCTTGCTGGGAAACACACACATACGCACACAAACACACGCATACAAACAAAAACACACTTGCACACGGATTGACAAGTAGCAGCTTAATTACCATCTGAAATGACAACCCTATGCTGCTGATATCTTTCTTAAAAAAAATACCAGAGCAGCGTTCTCTGTAGGTGCAAAGATATCGTGCTGTGCAGACTACAAGTCTGCGCACGCACACACACACACACACACACACACACACACACACTGTGCTTTCCTTGAGTGCAATCACCTGCAGGATCTTTCGGAGGCTTCTTTATTGGCTTTACATGGGGTTGAATGGCTGTAATCAAAGCAGCACTCTTTGCCTCTCTGCAGAAGCTGATGTGAAATGAACCCTGTGTACATGTAAAGGGACGTTTGGTTCAGCTTTTATCTCTTTCCAGGTGTGATATTACATTGTTTAACCTTTCCATGATACCATACTCCGATACCTGACTTACACAAATATACAGCTGGATACTACACAACCCTCATGTTTCATAGCTTTGGCCCTCTTTCCTGTAAATAGGTTAATCCTATACTCATTATCGTCCCTGCTAAGATGTGGGAATGCAAAAGAAAAGTCTAATAATAAGGGGAAAAAAAACTTTCAGTCAGAAGATCATGCTGCTCTAAACTAAACAACTTATTTCAGTTGTAAATAGAGGAAAACTAAAACGTTGTTGCCTCGTCTGACTACAGTAAGTTTGAGCGAGGTTGAGTTCCCAGACACCGCTACCAGCGACTCAGTGGTAGAGTTGGTCTTCTCTCAACCTGAAGGCTTGGGGTTCGATCCCCATCAGCTCCTGAATGTCAGTTTTGTCCTTGGACAGGACGCTTAACCCCAAGTTGCTCCCACTGTTTCGACTTCAGGTTATGAATGTGAATATTTCCTTCTGATGGTCACTTTAAGCAACCTGAGAAACACCACAGTAAGAAGTCGATGCAGAGCGTGATGTGAGTTTATTTACACTTTCAGTAGGCACGAAACAACGTCAGTATTAAGTTTGAATTGTTTTTCTGATTTAAATATTGTTGGTCTACTTTGTTTGCTGGCTAGTTGCTAACTTGGTTGACCATTACGTTCAATGTAGTTATTAACAGGGATGTTCCTAGAGGCCACTTTCAAATTTTGTAAAACTTAAATTTGTGTTCACATTAATCGATAATTAAGGAAAACATCAAGAAAAACCAAAATTTACAACAATGTATTTAATATGGCTAAAGATGAGATTGCAGCCTAAGCATGTGAACAGTTTTAAATGTGTATGCCGAGTGGGGCTAACGCTAGCAGTCCAAGCAGCAGATTCCTTCGGCCATCCTTGGAGGTCAAATGTGGATACATGCTAAACGGTCAACAGAGTACCCTATCCGCTCTCAGGTGCCAAACAGGTTTCAGGAACATTCCATGAAAAATAAATCCAAACTCTGTGGCACCCTAAAATGAACTTTACTGTATTTCATTGTGAGCGAACAACGTGTTTCGTTTAAGGCTTACTCAGGTTGGCCCAGCAACACATGTACTGACCAAAACCATAAAGTAAAAGAAGCACTCTTCAGAGGGGGAAAGGGGATGAATGGTAACACGATTCTAGACAACATCTTAAATATCACACAGTAGTGTAAACCCTCGTCAGAGTAAACAGACTGCAGCAGCTGTAAACCTTCCCACTCTAGGGTTCATTTAAATATCAGCTTCTAGTTTAACAAGTTTAGTGTGGCCATACATAGTTAACTGTTTGAGACATTCAAAGTTTGTCACTCTGAGTTTCTCTGTTCAGAAGATGTAATCGGTCAGTTGTGCATGGAGGTGTTTGTTTACATTTTCACATTTCAGTTTGGTAATAAAAGTTAAACACAGTAAACACTTCAACTGGCAGGAAAAACAAACTAAATGTCTTATGTTTGATTCCTAACCAATCCTGTGTTTTTTTTATTTATGTACATTAGTGTTTTTGTTTTGTTGCATCTGAGGCAGATCACTTTGGTCATTCCTGTCAGTCACATCTGGTCATTTATCTCAGTTTGATTTATCGCTCCTATTTTTCTTCCTCGAACCGTCCCTCTGTGGTGATAAATAAAGCAGCTGAACATCCTCAAAATGAAGGCAGCCTTTTTTCTTGATTTGCTTTTCTGCCACTCCAAACAGAGAGAAAAAGGCAGCGTGACTAAAATCCACTGATCTCCAGTCCACTTGAGACTTCTGCTTTTCTCTCTCAGACAATAAAAAGCCAATTGAAGACACCGCGGCCGGCCCCAGCTGAGATTGATCGATGACTGTCGGACATGTTTGGGACTACTTTGCCCTCAAAATGATGCTGTACACTAAATCTGAACCCTGCAATTGGCTCTAACAATGTGTTCTTTGCCTGCTTGGAAAGCCACAGCACAGCGTTGACCCTGGAGGAGTCTGAGATATTGACAAACTGGTAAAAAGGTTTTGTATTCAGACTGTTCCGGAAGGTGGAGGGTATTTGTCAAACCATGAATAGTGAGGACCGAAGGGGGGAGAGTCAATCCCAAAGCAGATTAAACACACTGTGTCTGCAGGTTTTTGGACTGTTTGGCCAAAATTGTGTATTTAAAAAAAAAAAAGTTCCACACAGACTGGAGTTCCACTCGATGACGCCTTCATGTGATTTATTTGGACACGTCCATTTCTATCTGCATTGACGGGTCACAATTAGCTCTGCTCTGGCTGAGTATGGGCCTCCCGAAGAACAAGCTTCAAATTAAAAACGCATGTCCCGATCATCTATCGTTAAGTGTTGCTTTCCCCATTAGCTTATCAACACTCCACACAAGTTAACTGACAGCATCCCAGAGTCCCAAGCACAACACATTAGGACACAGAATGATTTCCTGTTGTCACTTATTTTACTTCCTACATGATTTCAGACCCAAAGGTCCACGTCATCATTAAAATGAAAGCACAAGAAATACAAAGAAGAGATCAAATCACTGCAGTTCACAGTTTGTCAGTAATTAAAGGTATCATATTCCCTCACATAGTTATTTCTAAACCTTTCAACATCAAGCTGAAGTCTCTTCTTTTCTGCATGATTTCTGTTACGTTGACTGTCAGTTTTCATCATGCAGCGTATAACTCCATGTCATGAAAAAAGAAAACATCATCTTCGGATAACTGAATGAGTTGTGCATTTCTTTAGCTGAGGTGCAGCTGTGTTATCTCCCTGTCCTATCATGGCACGTCTCCAACCTCCATATCACCTGCACTATACCTCATGTCACTGCTGTTGTCCTCGGGTCTCGTCCTGCATCCTGTTGACCTCCACTGGTGTTTTCAAGTCTGCTCTGCCTGCACTGGGCTCCTGTGAAGAGTTTCCAGATGGTTCCGAAACAGACTTTAATTAACACTGATGCTTTCATATGGCGTCTCTGAAAGACTCCGTTTCTATCTAGTTATTTTGTAATGCCTGTAACAGGTTGGTGTCAGAGGAGGCGATTATCAGCACCATGCTGAAACAGCCTCTGTTGACACTATGCAAGGGAGTAGATTCATGGGGAGTGAAGAAACAGGAGGAGGTATTTTCTTAAAGGAAAATCATTTCCTTCATCAGACAGGACAGCTGAAGAGAGACAGGAAATGTTGGGAGCGAGGGGGGGGGGGGGGGGGGGGGCTGGATTTGAACCTTGTACCGCTGCGGCGAGGGCTCTACCCTCTGCTCATGGGAAGCGTGACGTAACAGCTCGGCTCTCCAGCATTCTAGCAGGAGGAGATTTCTGTCAGAAAATAGGCTCACATAAGTGCAGAGTTAAATCTGCACTCTTGTAAGAAAAACCCTTGAGTCCACACTGACCGCCAATTTCAACCCAAAATGATAGTTCCTCACAGAGTGGACATCGCAGTGTGGTTTATAGAGTACCTTTCACATCCCTCCTCATCTCTTTCTGTTTTTCAAGTTACAGATTGAGCACCGCTATTTTTTTTTTTTTCCTTCTTCTTCTTCAGACAGCAATAGCCTGCGACCTGACCTGGCTCCCAAATCAATACATGCCTGTGTCAGTTAGAGGATCTGTCTGTGCTGTGGACAAGCTGATGTGCACGATGCCTGCCTGCCTGCCTGCCTGCCTGCCTGCGTGCGTGTGTGTGTGTGGGGCTGTGTTTTTTCGTTTGTGTGTGTGTTTCCATTTTTCTTTTCTTATTTGTGTGTGTGTGTGTGTGTGTGTGTGTGTGTGTGTGTGTACTAGAGAGACAGGGAGAGAGCCTGTACAATTTAAAATTGAGTAAAACAATGCGGTGCCAAGGTTTCATTACCCTCAAGGCTTCTGTACCCACACAGTCGACAGCTTGTTCAGAGAATGGATTTTACAACTGCCCTAAAAGCAACACGGACGAGTGTTGGATTTTTACGGCAGTGCGCTGCCTGGTGAGACGAACGGCCGACTGATCTCACCCGGCTTATACATGAATTCTGTTTTTGCATATCACAAGAATCTTGACATCGAGGGTAAAGAAAAAAAAAAGTGTCTTCACAAATCCCCTTCCACGTGGCACTCTGCTCTCTGAGCCTTGTGTCACAAGTAAAAAAAAATCTGTTCAAGTCAAAACGCACGGTGACACGTAACGTTGCATCATTTACAGGTACTAACCTTCTCTCGCGTGATGCTTTAAAAAAAAACAAAAAAACATCTCACCTACAGCCTCAGCATTTCCCCAGACGCAGCCAAATGGTTTGTGCATTTCTGAGGCCACAGGGCTATTTTTTATTTTTTTGTCTTTTAAAAAAGCTGAGGTGTCAAAACAGGTATGTCATGGTTGGGTGCCCTTTTTAATCTGTCTCCCTCTGCCCAAGAGGCTTCTACTCTGCTGACAGTCTTCCTCCTTTTTCCACCCAGCACACGAGCTCTGGCTCATTTTTCATGCTCTTCAAAAATGGAGCAGACCAGTTGGAACAAGCAGTCTTAAAAACCACCATTATATTTTATATCTTTTTTTTTTTTTTTTTTTTGACTCTATTTAACAACAGGAACGTTTTGTAGCTCAGGATGTGTTACGGCATTTATTTATTTATTTATTTTTCACCGTGTAGGAGTACTTATTCCACTCTCTGCTTCCCTTTTTAGAAAATGTAATTTCAGGTGTCATGTCATAAAAGTCACTTTTTGTTATGATGCCATGAAAAATCAAGCGATGCTTCATGTGATAGCCCTGCGACAGCAACCTGACATTGGTTAATGTCTTGTTTTTAACGAGGCTCCTGCATTAAATGTACTGTGATGATTTGTGTTTAAGCCATTAACTTTACCACCAAAAAAACATGTCACTGTTTTTCCGTACTGTGAACATACACGGACGCCGCTTGCTTGCTCACTCTCTCTCTCTGTCGCTCGGCTGCAGCACTTTATGACTGCAGATCTGTTGTTTTGTAAAGCTTGACTGTCGACTGTTCAAAAAAAACAAAAACAAGGTTGTGTTGAAATGAAAAAAAACCCAACAACAATGTTATTGTAAAGATTCTCACGTTAAGCTTAAAGGCAGGTTAAAGTGAGAGAGGTGTGATATTTAAATATTTGACGCTCTGTTAATGCCTACACCAACACTTACCCGTCACTCGGCGGATGATGAATGCAGCTGCAACCAGTCATGTGGGGAAACGGATGTGCATGTTTTCGATTGATAAAATAAAAAACGGGACATCAATGCATGCATCTTGATCAGGTTCACATTTTCCTTTCCCTGAGCATATTTTCTTGTGTTTTCGCTTCCGAAGCACACTCTCATTCATCTTATTCGAGTCAATTTGTCCTGTGATGATGGTTTTTTTTTTTCCCCCTCTGACACAAATGGAGACATCCCTCCCTCACCACATTCATATACAACATCGCTGTTTATTAAATAGTACATTTTTCTCTTCCCCCCCCCCCCTGCTCTCACAGAGTCCTCCATCCTGTCATTCGACGGCAGCATGTACATGAAAGTGGTGATTCCAAACGTCATGCACACAGAGGCCGAGGACGTCTCCCTCCGCTTCATGTCCCAGCGGGCGTTCGGCCTGCTCATGGCCGCGACGTCCCGAGAGTCGGCGGACACGCTGAGGCTGGAGCTGGACAGCGGGAGGGTCAAACTGACGGTCAACCTAGGTATCGTATAAACCGTCAACATCGGGGGGGCCGACTCGCCTCGAGTTCAAGAGGAGGCCTTCCTGTTGCTGTGTTCTCTTTCTGTACTCCGTGTTCTGAAAGGTCCAGACTTCTGCTCAGACCTGACACTTCCACTAAAGCCGTCTGTTGGAGTTGCATGTTTTGTTTTCTGACTTGCCTGATACGTTATTTTTCTGCCTTGATGCTTACATGTCTTTGTAGACTTTTTTTTTTTTATGTCCATCAATCTAACACTGAACAGAGTTTTTGATGCTCTGCAGCACATCTTTGGAACAGATCATTCAAGTCATATTCATGATAGTGTACATATAGATACTTCCAAAGCATAGCATTTAGATTTTTTAAATAAATAGATGGTTTCACATCCATCCACATAGCCACATTGTAGATTATTTTATGCCATCTATTCAGAGCAACAGGTAAGCGTACATGTTAGTGCTGCACTGATAGTCTGCATTCTTATCGTGTGGGTCTGTCTCTGTGGTCTTTCGATTTTTTTATTCATTTATTTTTTACTTCATGATAGCAGGTCCATGTGTCTCTCTGTCCATTAGTAACCCTTGGTCTAGCTGGCATCTCCCATGCCTTGTTCAAAGATGGCACTCACCCCTTCAAAGGCCCCGAGCCTGCGGCCCGTCTGGCAAACAGCCCGATGCCACAGCACCCGGCGCGCCTGCAGATGGTGGCACAAGTGCTACTTTTTTTTTTTTTTTTTTTTTTTTAAAGTAGAGCACAGGCCTTTATACCAGTGAGCCTTGAATAGATTCATTTATACTTAAAAGACAAGTTTAATGCTAAATACATTCATGGAAATCACTTTTGATGCGATGCATCGTAGCTGATTACCACAGCTGCTAAAAACATGGAACATCTGCAGTCCTTATTTCATGTTTTTAATGAGCAATGTGGTCTCCCCCCCCAAATATTCAAAAGAGAAGTTTACTTTTATTATCAACATAAATTCTCACAAAATCTGTCTGAAGCACAGAGATATTCTCAGTCCCTTCCGGAGGACTTTAGGCTTCTGTGTGGCGCTGGTGCTGCGTGGCTCGAGGCTGTTTGTTCCCACTTTTCTGTTGCGGTTGACGGCACATGACCGGCCTGGTCACATGGATATCTGCACCTGCCAAACTCCGTTTCAAAACTCTCCCTTACCTGGAGATTTGAGCCTCAGTTTTAATGACCAAAAAAAAAAAAAAAAAAAATATTGATGCATCTATCATTTATGCGTGTGGTGGATAAGCTGTAAGAATCTTTCGGCTCGAGCTGCCAGGTTGCAAAATCGATGTGGCCAAGGAATCTCATGCGACCATTTTGAAATTCAACAATAACAATCAGGCCAAAGTTCATAAAGGAAGATGAAAAATATACCAGCAAGAATCTTCGAGCACTTTAACCAGTACACTAATACTGGGTAGAATTGGCATAGTATTATTGGCTACAAGATTAAAAATATTAAAGACGTAGAAATGGAAGAAATTGGATTTCCCACGTCAGTAAAGTAAGATTGAAAATCAGTAGCCAGCCAGGCTAAAATGGCCGCTGGGGTCATGTGTCCGTCCCCGGAAGGTGGCTTTTCTTGCTCTTGGATGTCTGCAGCTGTAACCTTGAAGGATGCGATTTCATCTGTCACTTATTCTCCCCTCCCCATCTAGACTGTGTCAGGATAAACTGTAACACCAGTAAGTCAACACTCTTCTTCTGCAGCTCTTTCTTCAGTCAATGTTTGATTATAGCCTGTGTGCTTGATGTAAGGGCAGGAATGTGTGAATGCTGGCCACTGATAAGAGGATTTCCCAGATAAGAAGGGAACAAGTAATAGCAAGAGATCAAAGTTATGCAAATCTGACTTAACATACTCTATATATTTTAAATGGCCTTTTTTTAAATTGAAGACAGGCAGCTAGTCTTTTATTGTTCCCTGTATGCTTGTAGCTACTCCCTGAACATTTACATTTCTTACTATGAGCTGTTAACATGAGTCCACTGTTAGATATGACTCTGCCTCACTGGGCTTTGTTGCTATCTTTTCCTCATATCACACATAGTGCAGTATAAGGAGCTCACAGCGTGGTATAAAGTTCGCACTGGCCAACACGCTCTTACTCATGAAATCGACTCTTATTTAAAATAGATATGTGAAAGCTTGTAAAGTGAAACGGATCGATGAAAGGAGAGGAACAGAGAGGGTTTACACCTGTGTGAAAGAGTGTGACATCACTGTTCTTATTAATGAGCGTGATTTGTTTTCACCAAGATAAAGAAATACACATGTAAACTCAAATTAAATTCTTTTTATAAAGAAGACTGTTTAAAGTGATCTTAAGAATACAATATATAATAATATAAAAAAATGTTGAGAGGACATTTATTTTATACCATTAAAAAAATATAATATTAGGGCAACACAGCAGCATTTTCTTTTCTCCAAAGGATTGGGTCAGTAGAGGACAGCTGCATTTAAGTCATCCAATTAAAAACCCCAGTCTGCACTTCAAATCAATTTCCTCTGACCAAAGAGTGCTGCTTATTTAGATTTTTAAATCCATGATCAATATCAGTCAGCAGGTTCAGGGTTTACCATGAGCAGCTCGCTCCCACAGAGGAATTCAGTGGTGCTGTAGTGCCCTCTAGTGGTTGATAATAGCAATAGCTCAGACGATCTTTGCGGCCCTTTTGAATAAAACGTGCCTTCTTTAATCAACTGAATCCTATTGAAACATGGTATCTGAGTGGCAGTTTGAGAATGACAAAGAAAAAAAAAATAAGAGAGGGAGAGATGGATTATTTTAAATCAAACAGCTCGTGAGTTGAGTGTCAGGATTTGAGTCCTTTTCTGAGTAACAGCAAACAGTTATTTAGCTGTCAGCTGGTGTTTCTTGTAGAGGTTTTCTTTCTGTTAAATCCCACTACGTCTACTTCCTGAAAATGATAAAAGTGTATTTTAATGGTCAAAGTCTCTCAAACAACACATACATCTAAAAAAAATATATGTGTAAAATATCTCTTTGCATTCCACATTGAGAAGCCCTTTCCTGCTTTACATGGCCAAAATTTGACATCTTTTTTTGAAAAGAAAAGAAAAAAAAGTGTTTTGTACCTGTGCTTCTACCTTCCTTCACTAACTAACCCTCCTCTTCAGGCAAAGGCCCTGAGGTTCTTTATGCCGGACAAAAGCTCAACGACAATGAGTGGCACTCGGTACGAGTGATCCGCCGCGGTAAAAACTTCAAACTAACAGTGGATGACGACATGGCTGAAGGTATTAATCTTGTGAACTGTCGATCTGCCTTTCTTTTTTTTTCTTTTTCTTTTTTTTACAATATCCGTATTTGTGCATGATCTTTTAAGTATTCTCTTTTTAGGTGGGTTAGTTATAAACTGCTTCACTCTGTGTCCTGCGAAGAATACCATCCAAGGCATCAACCAAATTGGATTTCATTTGAAAGATAAAAACAATACATGAAACCTTTACAACACTGACTATCTTGTGTCTGATAATAAAGAATACACTTTGCCCTTAGTTTGAACCATCGTTAAAAGTCACATATTATGCAAAATACACTTTCTCCAACACTAATGTTTCCTCAGTCGATCCACAAATCCCCCCAAAATGATTGCAGAAGTCCATCCTCTCCTGCTTTGCCAGCTCCACTTTTCAGAAGTTGTGGTGACACCAGTATGACACAGAGTGAAAGTGGGCTCTTGCTGGGTTAAGGTGCACTTGCAGTATCCTTCTTCCTCCTCCACCCCCCTTCATCCCTCGCCTTCTTCTCCTCTCTCTCCCCGCCTCCACCTCAGGTCAGATGGCGGGCGACCACACCCGCCTGGAGTTCAACAACGTGGAGACGGGAATCTTGACCGAGCGACGTTTTGTCTCTTCTGCTCCGTCGTCCTTTATCGGACATCTTCAGGTATGAGGTGCAACAAAATTCAACTGACTGATGAACTTATTTTGTCAAGAACCGAGACGTTCTGAGACCAGATACAAAGTATCTGATCCATCCCTGCAAACAGAGAATCCTTCATATTATTGTAGAAACACTGATTGCTGAGTGTTACTTCTTGTTCTTCCTTTAAATGTGAATATATTCAATATATTTAAAATGCGTTGATATTTTCATCTTATTGGCGATTGTATCAGAGCGATACACTGCCATACTTGCCACTACCAGATATCCACATTTTGTCCGGTAACAGGATTATATCAGTGAAACTATTGTATCAGAACAACTCGAATTTTAGTCAACAGATTTGGCCTTTTTTAGTTTATAAAGGTTCATCAAATTTAATCACAAGGGTCTTTGAGAAGCTCATGGTAAATGGGTCAATCATTTCTTTTGATCACAATGATGATGATTTGGCATTGTCACGTGCATCGGACAACCCCGCGCTTCACAATGAACTCACAGCACCACCGAACTCTAAACAAACTCTTCCCCTCACAGAGCCTGAAGTTCAACGGCATGCAGTACATCGACATGTGCAAGAACGGGGACATCGACTTCTGCGAGCTGAACGCCCGCTTTGGCATGCGCTTCATTATCGCCGACCCCGTCACCTTCAAGACCAAGGGCAGCTACCTGGGCTTGGCCACTCTGCAGGCGTATACCACAATGCACCTCTTCTTCCAGTTCAAAACCACCTCGCCTGATGGTTTCATCATCTTCAACAGTGGAGACGGAAATGACTTTATTGCAGTAGAGCTGGTCAAAGGGTGAGTGGGAGGAAGTCCAGAGACAAGGAATGTGTTGTGAGTTATGGGATCTGGGTTTGTTTTCAAGGTGTTATTCATTTAAAGAGGACATATCATTCCCTCTTTTCAACTTTTCAAACAGTCCTCTGTGGTCTAAATGAAACATCTGTGCTTTGGTCAAAATATATCAAGAATCAAGCACCAGAGGAGGTTTGTGACCCCTGTAGAAATCAGCTCTCTCAGAACGCTCCGTTTTGGTGCGTGTCTCTTGGGGCATGTAATGAGCCCCCCCCCCCCCCCCCCCCAACAATTGGACATCACTCCATCACACTAAAAATGGTGGAATCCAACTATGACAATTTAAAATCGAGCAATTTTCTCTGTGTGATAAGACCTCTGTGGAGTCAGTGGATTTCTCATTACAAAAAAAAACAAACTCTTTATATTCTGTCGCTGCAAAGATTGCTATATATTTAGTCACATAAACAGGCGAACCATGATGTGTTTAACTGCTGTGCTTCCTCCATGGCAGGTTTGTCCACTATGTGTTTGACCTGGGGAATGGGCCGAGTCTGCTGAAGGGCAACAGCGACAACCCCCTGAACGATAATCAGTGGCACAACGTGGTCATCACGCGAGACGCCGCCAACACACACACGCTCAAGGTGGACTCCAAGTCGGTCACACAGAATGTCAATGGAGCCAAAAACCTCGACCTCAAAGGTAACAAATCCTCGCTTTCGGAAACATCCAGATGATTTTCTTCTCGCCACAGACACAGAGTATCATTTAATCCCAACGTCAGATTCAAATCCCCTGCAGTGTACCCACACATGACCTTAGTTTGCCATCAGACTTAAGTCATCAATTTCAAACCATTCATTGTCCAAATTTGACAAATTGGACTGAGATCAAAAATATTTGACCTTGAACATACTGCCAAAGCCCAAAGAGGAAAACTAATGTAACAATAGCAACTACAGCCAATCAGCTCCTTGCTTTGCTGAGAGGATACGCTATCAACCTAAGGTGGTTTAACATTTGAATAAAGCTTTTATTAGCAGGCATTTAGGTGCCTTGCTATTATTCAACCTGACAGCAGGTAATGTATCAGACTATCACACTCAGTTATTAAGACTGAGTGTGATAAAAACAGTGGAAGGGACTTCAGAGATGATAAATGATTCAATGGAGTCACAAGAATTTCATTAGCCATGTTTCACAGGTCGCTGACAGGCAGACTATAACTTTTGGTATTTAAACCCCCACAAGACCTTGTTTGTTCATTTCTAGTATTAACAATACAAATGTGTCATTTTCAACTAGTGAGCTTTGAAAGTTGTTGTATTTTTCATTGTTTTTTTTTTCTTTTGAAACTGCAACACTTATCATTGAACCTAATGTTAATAAATGTCCTCTTAACATTACAGTACAAACAAGAGAGTGGTTTCGATCTCATCTAACTGCAGCAAGAATGTGATCATCAAATGTGCCATTGATCCTGTTACAACATGGTGGATTTCTGTATCATAACAATATTGTGTTAGAACATTTTCAAGGGCAAAATCTCAGGTCATGGTGAGTGACTTGTTCAGGACCCGAACCAAAGTGAAGGACTTGATCTTGACTTGTGACTCTAAAGTCGTGATTTGGTAGCTAAAACTAGAGAGTTATGGGCTCGGTTTTATACCATGAAGCCGGTGGCTTTCGGAAATACACAAGTGTGGATTTTTATTCTTATAAATATTATTTTTGGATATTTTTGTATGCCTAAATTGTACAGACAGGACGGTGGGTAGAGTGAGAATTCAGGTAGAAAGAGAGTTGGGCATGAAATGTGTAAAAGGAGCCACAGAGAAACATCACAGGTCCAATTTAAAGCCGTCTCAGGAGTTACAGCCTCCAACCCTTCGGCCATCAGAACCCTTCATGATGAGTGTGGATTTACACAACAAGTTAAAGCTCCTGTGGGGAACTGTTGGTTTGTGTATTTTGTGGTGCGCCCTGCAGAAAAAGCAGTAGCTTTGATCTCTTTGCAGATTTTGATCCGTACATGTTTTTGTATTTACATGAGGTGGTTTTAACAAACAGGAAAAAAAATCACCCTGCTCTTTTCCATCAGATGAAAAACCTCTCACAGGAGCTTTAAATCAATTAAATGTTCTCTACAGGCACATCACTCCTACAAACTACAATCACAATGTTTGCTTAGCAACATTACAGAAAAAGGTTCCAAACATCACGACTTCATGCACAGACAATCTAACTTGTCTTCATGCCTCTCTGCCTCTCTCTCCTCAGGTGACCTGTTCATCGGAGGCCTCGGGCCCAACATGTACCAGAACCTTCCTAAGCTGGTGGTTTCCCGGGAAGGTTTCCAGGGCTGCTTGGCCTCAGTTGATCTCAACGGCCGCCTGCCAGACCTCATCAACGACGCCCTTTTCCGCAGCGGGCAGATTGAGCGTGGCTGCGAAGGTACAGATGGCCTGTAGCGCTTAAGAATCATGACCTGCTGTGTGAGATTTATTAGTGTAATTACAAAGCTCTTTAGTAGCCCTTAAAGCCACTCGCTGGCATTGTTAATCCCACTTATTTTCTTCTTCTCTGCCAGGCATTTGTCACAGCTTAGAAGAATGCTTTAATTTTGTCTTTTAGGTTCTCTAATAAACGCTTGTTAACTTTTTATGTCTCTTCATTGTATCTTAAAGAGACTAGAAGTGCTTAGTCTTGAATACAAAAACACTGTTCAACTGCAACAAAAGAAAAGGATATTAAAACAAGTCCAAACACTGAATCATTATTTAACATTGTTTTACAGGGTAAGATGCTTGCAGGTTTTGCCAACTTTCTGTTGAACTCAAACACTCGCTGCCTGCATTTGATTACCTTCTCCAAATGTCCATCTTCAGGCGTATAAACTATTGCAGAATACAAATGAGCTGCTGACAATGTGGCTTCAGAATAACAATCTCTTCCGCTACTGCAATTTTAATGAGGGTCAGATTAGACATGGAGAAGAATCCATCCATATTATAGAGATACATGCTGTCATACTTAATCTATTTCGTCCTGGTGCTTGAAGCATCGTCATTACTTTTTCCAAACTAAGATTGTGTGATGTCTTCTTCTTCTAACCTCTAGAGGGCAGCAGAGTCCAAAGACAAGGTCAAAAAACTGCACAACAGCCTTCATAATGCAGAATATTTGGCCATGAGTTACAAAAGCCAAACACGTTTAAACTCATTTTGCAAATAGAAAAAATAAACAACTAGGATCTTAATTCGTGCCCTCAACCCTCAGCAGCCTTCCTTATTGTTACATTCTGCCCAGTGAGAAACTTTTAAGGAACACTAACAATGCTGCTCCCTCACTAACCTCTACTCTTGTTTTCCGCTCTGCTCTGCTCTGTTTGTTATTTTTTTTTTCTTTCTGCGCTAACAAAGTTGGTTTCACCAAAGCCGACCTTCAAGGTAGAGGGTTAAATTCAGCCTCCTGGAGGCCTGCTCGCCTGAAAGCCTGCTGTGTGCAATGCATCGTGGGTGTCACCATGGCAATGATGTCCCCCCTTGGTGCCGCAGAGGTGACCCGCTCTCTGGAAAGAAAAGTTAATAGGGAGAGGGAAAAGAGAGAGAGAGAGAGAGAGAGAAAGAGAGAGAGAGAGACTGACTCAAGCAGACGGAACAACAGGTCAAGATACAAAAAAAAAAAAAAGAAATGCTCACATTCTTTTAGAAAGCACTGCTGCAGGAGAATCACATATGTTGGATTCTGGCACATGTAGTTTTATATAACAGTTAAATGAAATGTTTTATAGCATGTTTTCTTTAATGCCAACCACGCTTCAGGTCTAAGGCAATATTTAAGAAAGTTTCATTTAATTCAAGGACACAGCTGAATAAACCTCTCCGGTCAGAGAAGTCAGCTTCTTCCAGCGCGGTTATGTAGCTGAGGTTCGAGACAGTCTGGTCAGAGGCAGACAGTTTGTGGGAGTTCTGCGCTCTTGTATGAAAATGCCAGTAGTGACACATTGCAGTGGGGGGGGGGGGTGGGGGGTGGTAGACAGCAGAAAGAGGCTGTCACTGCACATCTGAGCACCGCCTGTGCAGCTGATGCATCAGGCCTCTCTCTCTCTCTCTCTTTTTCTTTTTTTTTCTCCAAAAGCTATCATGCCACCCCGATAGGACTGTTTTTTTTTGTTTGTTTTTTTTCCAGAGAGCGAGCGACCTCCTGCCGACACACTCAAACACGGCACAATCCTCTGTTGCTCCCACTGACAGATGAGCACCGCTGTGTGAATACAAACATGAACACCCACTCTCGTGCAAAGTGGAGATACATGTGCGCCTGGTTGACTGCCGTTACCGTACATTGCACAGTAAATGCACTTTCAGCTGGCAAACTTAATCTGTCTCCTCTTCACTTTGTCTTGCACTAGACACCTGCTCTTCAACACTTGCATTTGTCCGCCTTCTCTGTTGATTTGATTTGATTTACTTTTGGTTGTTTCCGATGTTGTAAAAAAAAAAAAAAGATTTTTGTCAAGGTCCCCCCCCCCCGCCCCGCGTCTCTGTCTAGACTCCGACAGGGGGATTGTTTATCTTGTTATCTATGCTGTGCGCTCGTCCTTATCTGCATTCCCTCTCCGTGTACGTATTCAAAGGGAGGAGCCATGTGTGGTGTAGAGGAATAGCAAACACACATCCCGTTTGACTTTGAATACCCTCCTCAACTTCTGTCTGACTAAAGTGCATACACAAGGACATGCACTACAGTACATGTTTTCAAGCTCTTTATGTTCTTTTTTCCCCCTCCTCTCCATGAATACTGTCTGTTTAGTGTGTTTAATGTTCGCCGCAGTGAAAGAAATGTTTGAAAAGCAAAAAGACAGGAGCACTTTAAAGCCATTTTGTCGGGACGTGTTTTATTATTGCTGTTTTTTTCTCCATGAGTCATCTGTTAAAAGGTTCCTTTTTATTTTTATTTATTTATTTTTAAACGTCTCGTCGTGCTTGTTCACAGAGGGAATGCAGCGTTGGAAGTTTTACTCCGATAAAACTTTTTTCAAGTACTTGTTGGAATGATAGTAAACATGCATGCCTGTTGGATTGCACACAGAAGAAGGAGGGATGTATGGGATGTTGACTGTGTCACCACACCGGCCCAGCTGGAGTCTAAATCGTCTGCTGTTACAGATGTCTTAAATGCAGATTAGAAGTGCCCTTGCACTCTTTTTTTTTTTTTTTTTTTACAGTTTTTTACGAAAGAAATGCAAACTCATCCACTGCTGGAGAAGCGTCCTGTTGATCCTCGAGAAACCTGGCACTTCTGCTCTTGGCTTTCCACTGAGATTGCGGCTTTGCCAGCATGAAACAGGATTCCCCTCGACTGTTTTTTTAAGCGTGATGTACTCCGGGTCAGGCTTCCTGTGGTGGCACTGTTTACTCCCTCTTCTGCTGTCTATCTATCTCTCTCTCTCTAGAGTGCATTTCTTCTGCATGGTTCCTGCATTGTTAAGCCTCAGATGTAGTTCCGCCTTGTTTCTTGACTGCTTTTCTTTGCCATTTCTTTTTTTTTTTTTTCTCTCTCCTCTCCTCCTCCTCCTCCTTCTTCTTCTTCTTCTTCTTCGCCACCTTCTCCACTCTTTCCCAGGGCCCAGCACAACCTGCCAGGAGGACTCGTGTGCCAACATGGGGGTGTGCATCCAGCAGTGGGAGAACTTCACTTGCGACTGCTCGATGACGTCCTACACGGGGACTCACTGCAACGACCGTGAGTACTAAAAGAAATAATAATTCCCTTTGACTCTGTGACTCGAGCACGTGCATTAACGGAGCCCGCTGCCATTTGTACACGTCCGAGCTGATGTACGAGTTATGGGGCTTATCAAACGGCATCTGACGGGAAGTCGTGCAATATGTCTTGTGGCTCTGAAGGGAGCTTTATCAAGTCTGAAAAAATGACTCCAGTGACGTCCCTTGAGTAATTTCAGCTGTACAACTTTGCCACACTAGTTGCATGATGGGAAATACTGGAGCAAGGGCTGCGCCTGACTCGGAAAGTTGTCAGTCACTTCGGATTGTGCTTTTCATCAAAAGGCTTCAATGAGTGAGATTTACCTGAGATGCATCTTTATCATACATCTCCAGACACTCCCACACTAACGCCTACCCAGCTGACTGCTTTCCTGCTGCGGTTTTTTTAGCGTCCTGGTCATCTCTGTCCTTCAACCGGAAAAAGACATTTGACAACGTTTTAAGTTGGTGACAACGCTTTCATTACATCACCATACCCTGATTATTTACATCCTCATGTCACACTCCTAAAACTACAAACACACACCTACATATATATATATATACGTATACTCTCCACGACAGGGAGTATCCTCTCCTTTACTCAAAGACTCCCAGAGCTCTTCCACTCATGTGTTTGTCAGATATGCTGCTTGAAAGGGGGAGCTGGAAGCTTCACGTGATCTTTGAATGAAACACTTCAGATACAGTATGTCGGCTATTGTCTTCTTGTTTCTTTTTTTTTTTTTTTTTTGCTGCATTGCAGGCAATTTGTTGGTCCAGGTTTTGTTTGATGTCCTTAGTGTTCGCGTGTCGGGCTTCAGCGCGAACGGCTGTGACTGATGGTGTGTAAAATATCCACTTCTGCCTCAACCGCCTTTTCATAAACGCCCTTCAAATCGCTTATCATAGAACTCGAGGTGTGAGTTTGTGTGTGTGTGTGTGTGTGTGGGATCTCTTATCCCCATGACGACAGGGGACTTCCCCTCAGTAATCACGGTTGGAGGTCTTTCATTTAGCGGTTAATAGTGGGGGCATACTGCTGCTGGGCCAGACTAATGAGGTGGTGAAGGCTGTTAGAGGAGCTGCTCTGTGTGAGCGCCGGCGTCCCCTAATCAGCCAGACCTTTCAGATGTTAGACCAAGCTGCTGTCTATGACTTTATATCTCTCACACCCGCCCCTATCCTTTCCTCTCTTTCTGCCCCTCGCTTTTTCCTCCTCACATTCCTCTTTTTTCTCCCTTTGCAAAAAAAAAGATCGTCTGATGCAATCGTTTTCACACTGGGGCGAGTAATCGACTCCGGTTCTCAGCCGGCGTGATGGGAGCGGTGTTTTTATGTGTTAATTAGTGATGAGGGGTCCTCATTAATTCACCTCTCGGTGCAGCTCGGGCAACTTACAGGGAGGAGTCATTGATTTTTCTATCGACTCTGAAATATTTCTTCTTGAAACACAAGCACTTCGACAGTAACTTATTTTGCGCCTCATGACATTGCAGGGTGAAGTCTTGGATTGCCTCTCGCTGGGTTTGTAGATTAATGTTCACTAATATTGACTGGACTCCCCGAGCGTATAATGGCTTCCTTAACTGAGCGTCATGGACCTAAATTGGAATTTTGCAGTTGATTTTCTTTTCCTTTGGGTTGCTCTTTCAACCAAGTTTCTTTTCATTTGCTTCTGCTAGAAGTCAGAAAAAATAAACACTGAGAAGGAGGAAAAAAAGGCAAAGTCAAGCAAACAGGAGGTTTTGGTTTGGGAAGTTTTCACTCGAGCTGACACTCCAGGAAGTGTTCACACAAGTCTGCATGACACAGTCTGCCCTAGATAAAGGGTCTGCTTTATTCTTCCAAGCATGACCCAATCTTCTGATGTTGACTCTGATGCCAGCAGCCTGCATCCCCCCGCGAGCTTTCATGAGCTTAGCAGTGCTGCCTCGCACCACCAGGTGGCAGTAAATCCATAAGCAGGACCGCATCCTGTCTCTCCATGCTTGGAGAAAATGAGATGCAATCCCCCGAGCATGAAATCAGCTTTCCTGTTATTTTCCTCCGCTGCTTCGCCTCTTGTACTTCTCTATAGTTATGGATCATAGAGAGAAAATTGTGCAAAATCAAATGTACTACATACAATCATATTGCCAACAGTTTTATAGCTTGATTGGAGTGGCTTGATAAAAAAAATACAAAAACAGTGAATGCAGCCTTCGCCTCGTGCTCGCGTGTGTGTGTTCTGTACGGCTGACTTTTATTCAGTGAACACAGCGCTGAGAGAGAGTTTTTAATTAACAATGTGAAAGTGGAGCTTCTCCCTCTGCTTCTCTAGCTCTCTCCCTCTCTGATAGCTGCCAGCAAATATCAGTAATTGTCTGCCTCCCTGACTCGGTCTCTACCCATTGTCCAAATGAAGAAACTTGAACAAAGTAAAGTGAACATTTCTGCCAGTTAAGCCTCTCGCAGTTTCCTCGGTGCCGATTGTTAGGTTGGAGCCCGCGTGCCCCTCGCCGCACTTCTCTTTTGTAGCACACTTGGGCTCAAGGTGGCAAAGAAAATGAGAGGGAGGAGGACAAAAAAAAAAAAAAGAGAGAAAAAGAACTCAGGAGGCAAGAACTGTCTCCGCTCCTTCCATTTACTCTCGTGTACCCCGTTCGCAGGGCTCTATGCAGTATGCAAGCCATTTTCAGAGCCACTTGGACAATCTGGAGGTGCATGTCGTGCCCAGTGCTGCTTGAAAAAAAAAAAAAAAAAAAAAAAAAGAGGGAGTGGAAGGGTGGACTCTTTTTATAGCATTTTCATCCTGCTTGGTTCTGGCTCACTGCTTTTGTCATGCTCATCTCCATCTCCCTGTCGTCTCATATCCATCCCCCCCCCCTCTTCTCGTCTTTTCTCACTCCTCCTCTCCTCTTTCCTCTCCTCCCCTCTCTGCGTTCGGAACGGAACACTCCCTGTCAGCTTCTATGAATACCGCAGAGTTTCATGTTTAAAAATCCAAGGACATGGGAGCTGTGGGCCAAGCAAGCAAGCAGCGGACACTCCTCTTCCACATCCAGAGCAATTACTCAACTTACGTAATAGAATTATCTCAGCAAAGGTCGCCGCGTCGTTCCATAGTCAGGAACATGGTAAACAAACAAAACAAAAGAAAGAGTGGAGAAATGAGAGGGAGGATGACGACAGGCCGCAAGAAAACGGTTAGTCAGATTGATGCCCGCATCGGTGATTGTTGAGACGGATTAAGTGATGAATTTCTCTCCTTTTGTGCATTGATCCTAACCAACCCTCTGCTCAACCTAATGTCCTTAACTTACTTTTCAAGGCGTGCTCAGAGGGCTGTAACCATATCTGCCTAACTGCTTACATAAAAGACAAACACAGCAGCCGCATTGCTTCCTTCACTGTTTAAAAGAAAGTAATCATGGCATTCGCCTCGTAGTCATTTCTCTCCCACTCGTTGGGGGAGAGGAGCGAGGAAAGAGAAAAGAAATGGACAAAAGAGGAGCGAGGGGGGGGTGGATGAGGAACAAGCTGTGTTTCCTCTGGTCCACAATGTTCCACTGAGTAGAAAACCCACAATAATAACAGCATTTCCCCTCTATTGACTGATGTGTCTGCTCTACAGTATTAAACTGGCAGGGGGAAGAAGAAAAAAAAAGGCCGGAACACAATGGGGCTATTCACTTTGACATGACGTCAACGATGAGTGAAGGTTTTAGGAAGAAAGTAAGCAAATGAGAAAAGACATGCGCACAAAATAGTGCATGCAGGCACTGCTGGTATCTATGGACTTCCTCATGAATACTAAAGGTGTTTTCATGGGAGTCTGCTGTCCGTTTAAATGGGATTAAGTAGCTGTAGCTGGCTGAGACCGGCTAGCAGATGTTGTGTAGGGGTCAGCTGGCTATAAAGCACAACTTGGTAACCATTTGCATGATAAGAGCTGGTCACAAATGTAAGGGAAGGCAACTTAATGGCCGAGTAAATGGACAAATTTGGTGTTCTATATGACAGACAGGTAGTGAGTGATGTGAAAACGTCCCCCCCCACCCCACCTAAAAAGCTTATAGAAAGTTTCCAGTAAATGAAAGTACCTTTTGGCCAATGTAGGCTTATAAGTGGAGCATAGAAATATGAGAACATTTGCCTATAAATACCACAGGTAGTTCAGAAATGGGCCAAAAGAGATCCATGGAGAGTGATTTGCGCTCCGGGCACAACCTATCCCAAAAGCACACTTGAAAATGCTCTCTTTCTCTTTGTTGTAGTAGCAAAGGCGATTACGTTAGTGTCGAAGATTCATATGGCCGAGGCGTTGCATGATAAGGAAGCCTGAAGATTTGACAGCCCTTGCAGTATCGTCAGAAAGAAACACGTTTTGGATGATGGAGCATCGCTGCTTGGAGGAGTCTTATCCTGCTGTTGTGGGTCTGTGGCTTGAAGAAAACTTTGACTGCCGAACATAAACCCTGTGGAACTGCCCCGAACGCATACAAACACATTAGCGCACACACATAAAGCTGTCCCTCCGAGATATACAATCTCTCTTCCTCTCTCCACCACTTTATCACGGCTTCTTCTTTCTGATCTTATGATATCTGTATTAGAACCAGAGCTGTCCGGCCTAAGGGGAGTCGGTAACAAGCTGCCTTTCTATTGGCTGATGAAGCTAATGATGCCTGCCCAGCACTGCATCATGTCACTGTGATAAGACTGGATGTCACTTGTGTCAATCGATGTGTCACCTCCATGCACAGAGCCACAGTATAATTGGATATATGTGGTGCTGTGGAGCCTAAGTGCCCCGAGGCCAGAAGAAAAGAGACTGTATTAGAAAAAGTGGGGGATGGATTGGAATTGAAATTGTTACTCATCATGAGTTTCAATAAAAGGGATTATTGACAAAATATAAATGTATATTCACTTCATGTATCTTAATTGTTACAGATATACACACACACAGTGTATATATATATATATATATATATATATATATATATATATATATATATATATATATATATACAGGCAGTTTTTTGTTAGCATGCTACTGTAGCTAAATCCACTTTAAATGAAGATGATATACTGTACAACTGATGCGTTTTTAGCTTGTGTTGATGTTTCAAGACAGCAAAATATTAAGTGGTTTTCATGATTACTATTAAGAACATATTATTAGCTTTCTTTCTCATAGTGAGATTAGCAACAATCAATTTAAGTGCAGTCATAATCAATCAGCCATATTTAGCTTAGCTTAGTTTAGCTAAGCCACTGCCAAAAGATCAAGCCTCAATCCCCACCCCCATAAAACCACAAACATTTTTGCTTAAAAAAAAGAAAAAAACCCCATACAAAACAAACAACAATGTGTTTTTCACATTTTACTAGTCTGCTGTTTTCCTACTGCTCCTAAACCTTATGCTAAAGATATCCTGACTTTGATGTCTATATGAAGTAGATCTTCTCATCTCATTCTTTGACATGAGAAAAGACATGTAACTGTTCTCTGAAAACATACCATAAAGCAGTTTAGTTAACCCCATACTGCAGTTGACTCACGCAGGAAAAGATGTGAAAGTTCCTCTGCTGTGAAGAAAAAAAATCTTTCACTGTCGTCTGTGAATACAACAGCTCTCAGACTTTCTGCAAACTGTGTTGGCGAGCCAATGAGAGAGATGTTGTGTGGAAAAAGGAGCGGGAGGGAAAGGGAATGATTGAGTCGAACACATTACAGATAGTTATAGTGAGGGGCATCCATCTGTTTTTGGTGCCAGGCGGGTAACCTTGAGGCTGTCAGCGTGTTCCCAGCACCCACTCTGGCCCTCTCATGCTGAGAGCCCAGCTACAGACACATCCATCAACACATGTTCCGAGACACATTTCAAGAGCGCTGGCAACACATACAAATCACCCAATCAATAGCCGGAATAACTCATCTAAACTTTAGGGTTCTGAGCACAGGCATGTCTTGAATAAGTGTAGCTCCCATGCACTTTTTTTTTTTATCACGTTCCATTTCTTTTTTTCTTTTCTTGAAAAATGTCTTTCTAACCATTTTTTCCATCGCTGATGTTTTTCTCTGATGCGGCATCATGTTACCAAAATGAAAAGAAAAATACACCGGTGAATTTTGTGGAAATTTGGTCAGAGTCTATATTTTGGTCATCGAAGCCCTCACAAATACAAGTTATTTATCACTGACTTTGCACTCAGTTGCACCACCAAGTCCATACAGTAATTTTACTCTCTGGGTCCACATGGGTCCAATTGAGTTGGACATCAATTAAACGGATGTGAGCTGATCTTATTACTGTGCATTCTTGTTTTTTCGTGCACTCCTCTTCCCTCCTTTTTTGTTATTTTTCAGCATTTGGGCTCCTGCAGAGTTTTCCTCTGTACAAGAAGTAAACTAAAGTACTTTATTCTCTAATTGTGCAAACGTAAACATAGTTGTTGTTCCTGGTGTGTTTGCAATAGCGTTTCAACAAGTGCCAGTCTTCGTCAGACACAATCATTGACATTAATGAAATTCTGAAGTCTTCTAATGGATACCTTTTAACATTCTTGCCCTAAAGGCTTTTACCTGGGTCACATGCTGACTTTTTCATGGAATTGATAGCATGTGGTCTCACAATTACAAGGTGTAGGCTCACCCACAGGCCAGTCTGGTCATTAATCGACTTCAGTTGCCTTAGTGAGGTCAGTCATGGGATGAATCGGATTGGCCCTTGGAGCACAGAAAGAGCTGAAATTGCGCAGTTTGATAGCTACAGTAACAACCATTAATTTGATCCATTAGAAGGCTCTCAGAGTACACCTGCATTGCGTTGGAAGGGCACTCATATGGAGAATGTGCTCATGTAGTAAACAGCCAAGATGTCTATCACATGAAACTGATGGTTTTTTTCCCCAGGTAAAGGCCTTTAAATGCAATTACCTTTGACATTCATGTTTCTGAAGACCACACTTCAGCCTGTGGGAGACTTTGAATATAAGCTCCTGCCAACTGAGCCCAACCCCTAAAAACACAGAAGAAGAAGTCTTCAAGAAGTGCATATGAGATTGAATACATTATCTTGAAGAACTTTATAACATATTTGACTTAATGGTCGACTCCATGAATGAAACCCTCTCATTAGCTTAGTGTAGTCGTACAAAAAGACTAACATAGGATTTATGTCGCCTTTGGCACTTCCTCGCTTACAACATGGACAGAAGTGATGCTTCTCTACGTCTGAAATATGTTTACATGATCATTCATTAGTGCTGCTTGAGAGGCCGCTGAATGTGTGCAGCACTAGAGTTGATAAAAAACTGTATCTCCCTTTTTTAGTCAATAGTGTGTCGCATGGCATCTAACCTTACCATACTGAACTGCAGCATACCATACCACATCTTAACTTATCGAAATGCATGGTAGGTACTTTTTTACACTGACATAGTACAGCATTGTATCATATCTTTTCCTATTGTATCACCAGTCTGTTTTTGGCCTCCTAGCCAGCACAGATGTTATCTCGTTGTTTAGTAGTAAAGCATGAAACGCCATAGATTTTCATTTATGATCGTTATTTGACGCTGCTTTGGAGCCAATTGGCTCTTGAAAGTATTCACTGAGAAAACGTTTTTAAAGGCTTTCTGCGTCTTTTTTTTGTGTAAATAAATAAAAGGTTTAAACAATATATAGTACAGTGCTTCTTTGAGAGAGCGATGTTTGCAGGCTGCAAACTTTATAAGACGGACATCAGTTTGCTTTGTTTTTGATGTTCTACCAAAATACAGATTAAGCTGCCAGAGTGAAAATTGCTTGTTTGAAGACAAACAAATTACTTTGACTTGCCTGTACCTTCATCGTATAATTTGCTGATACTCACTTTCCTGACGGTGTTTATCACATTTAATTTATGTAAACACACACAAGCTGAGAGTGATGCCTGTCGTGATACTGACATGTGACCAAACACTTTATCACTGGAGTGTTTCAAACTTGGAAGCGCCACATGCTCAGTGCCTAATGTTCCCCTCTTGATAATTAACAACCTCTCACTCAAACGCTCTGGCCTTTCTTCCTTCTCCAACCATCCTGTCTTTCCACTTTTCTTCACACGTCTTTTCTCATTCCTGTATCTCAGCCTCCTCGCTAAATCCTTGCAATTATTGTGTCAGCAGCTTCCCAGTTCAACAGTTTGCACCCACCTCCCCTTGCAGATGGTGCTCACGGACGTTCACGGTACATCGTTCTAACTCGCTCATCATGCTCAGAGCTATTGCCTACAGATTTCTCACTTGCCTCCATAGGAGCCATCAAGGGAGCGGCTTTGATCAGCTTTCTGCTGTCTGTAGTAACGACTGGAAAATATCCATAACAATCTCGATATCATGGTCTCTTATGACAAAGTATCACAGAAAGAAGCTTATATTTGTGTTGTTTTTAAAAAAAATCTCTGACGACAGGAACCATGTTCCAAAATGCATTGATCCCAGACACATTAAGCACGCCAACCAACCCACGCTAAGTCCTCAAGCTCTGACTGCTGTGAACTTTAGGAGCATAGATGATTCGCTAACATCCTCAATAATAAGATAAAATAAGACCAAACTTTTTTTTAACTGATCCTGAACGAAATTTGAACCCCAAATCATAAAACAAAAATAAGAGTAAAGACATCAAGTATAAATGATATGTAGTGTTTGAGAGAAGCTGTGATCCATTAACACCAGAGCAGAAGTGCTAAAGTTTAAAATATTAGCAAACCAGACAGCAAATGGAGTTTAAAGCTATAAGGTAACTACTTAGGTTACTTAGGTCACATTCATTTATTCAACAGTTTAGGTAAAAGATAATTGTGCAGTGTCGTTGGTGAATAGACCCCGTCATGATGACTCAGAGTGCAGCAGGTTTGGACACTGATGTTTGCGGTGATGGAAAGGGGCAGGATGTGACGAGGAGCTGGTTTCTGAGGCTGTATCTGAACTCTGCTGAGCTGGAATGGATGAAGACTGGGGCGGAGGAGGGTCGCAGCGATCGCACTGACATGACTAACTGACCGTGGGTACAATGAGAAGAGGATTTAAAATGTGAAAAGCAGCAGGATGATTGGTTGAGAGAGGTCGTGGCAGAGTCGGTGAGTTAAGGTGTAAACGCCCCCAAAATCATCTGCTGACCATATCAGGGGGAGAATAAAACTTCTTCTTGCTTAAAGTTACGCTGAGCTACATTCCACCATACGACATCCCTACGAAACTGCATCTTCCAGTCGGTTTTGTTGCCAGGAGGTATTCTCTGTCTGCCATATGTCAGTGAACCAATATGAATGCAGCCTTACTCTCTGTAGAGCCTCCGTTATCTCTCCCATCACTACTCCCTACTTTGGAGTATTTCCCTCCAAAGTGGCTCATTTTCATCCTTCTTGAGGAAGCATGACATGTAGAAAAAGCTCGGCCCTCAAAAGGTCATCATTTATATTCATTATACGATGTCCTGAATGAATATGTAATTCAGATTTGCTCAAGGGTTGTTGATTAATTTCACATAACAGCGCTCGGACTTACTGTCGTCAGTCCTTGTCTGTCTTTCTCTGGATGTTCTGAATTCATTACTTTGTTCAGATATTCCCTGGAAAGATATTGAATTAAACCGTCTCATCACTTAGAGTGCAGAAAGAGGAAAATGGGCCGACAGTGGATCTGATGCTGGTGGGTTTAAACTCAGCTGCGGCACGAAGGTTGGCGCTGCTACACGGTTGTCGCTGCTCTCCCTCATTTCCTTCGCTGCAGATGCTCTTCACACTTCACCTTCTCTGGCAGTTCTGTTCTGGCAGAGATTTGACACATTTTGTTCTTCACAAATACACACAGTTTGATACTGCAGCATTTAGTAGAAGTACCGTAGCACTTTTAATACACTTGGAATATTCCTCTTCTCAGTATCAATCACTTCCAACGCAAAGAGTTAAATTGAACTTCCACTAAAAAGTCTTCTTAGGGATTCAATTAAATGAAACTTGGCAAAAAAACATCCGTGTGATGTCAACCTTTTCGTAATAAGCGGTAGAGGCTTACCATCTCATGTTCGGAGCAGATTTATTTTAGATCTAGACAAACGCTCTCCTCAGAGAGAGCTTCCCTCTCTCCTCTAGCCTCCACGCGTCCCTCACTGCTTCCCATCCTGCTTCACTCTCTCAGGGTTCAGTAAGGCTGACACAACAGCAGACGAGTGTGAATACAATCCTGAATAAACCATTCTGCGATTAATTCCAAGTAGTGATAAGGATCTTAAAGGTGACTCCTGTTGTGTAAAAGTAAGTCTTTCTCTAGTTTGGAAAGTGCGTAGGTTCTCCTTCAGTTGGACTCCATTATCATGCCTTTAGACACGGAGGCTGTCTAACCTCATTGTAGTTGAGTGCCCAACAGACGGGAAGGGGACAAATAATGTCTATCTCAATATTCAATCATGACTTGTATAGCGCCAATTCAAAACAAATATCACATCACAAATGATCTATATTATGTTATTATTATAATATTCGTATTTACAAAAACCCAGCATTCCCCCACCTTGGGCACGGCACGAGGCAACATGAAGCAAAGTGACATCATTAAAATGTGAGTGCAGCGTTAACCGAGCGAGTGTCGTCATGTCCACGTGAACACAGAGCAGGAAACAACAAAGCAGAGGGAGACTTACTTCGCTCTCTTTGTAGGAAGTCAGGACCACAGAATGTATCCAAAGAGGCCTCGCTCTGCTCGCAATCAGCCTCTGAGTTCAGTTAGGATTCTTAAACATTCGCTTGATAGATACGCGAAAGTGATGCATGTGTGAGCTCAAATGACAAAATAACTGTCGACAACTCCGAGTTTCAAATGGAAGTTTTTACCTCCTCGGTTACCTGTAAGCCCCTCTGTGCAGCGTTCAGAGGGTCATTGTATTGAAATGTTGGGAATAGTGTTCATTTTTCTACCTGGCTGTGTTCAATTTCTATTTTCAAATACTGATTCTGATTGATCTGAAATGTCAAACTTTATCGTGCTGTTGAAGTTGGATGAGAAAAAAAACAACCTCAGCAGCAGGAAATGAGGAAACTGAGTCCAGATGACTGACGGCCATTAGCACTTAAAAAACAAAGCTAAACATGTCGAACCATTCCTGATATTATATTTATTGCATGGAAGATAATTGATGAGCGGCCTCTCACTCTGCGTCTCCAAGTTACTACACCTTTTCTTTTTTTGCCTCCCATTGCCTTCACACACACACACACACACACACACACACACACACACACGCACAAGTAGGACACTGATGCCATTTAGATTAGTATCCCATGTGACCAATGCTGACATGAATTTGCAGGGTGACAAGGGACCCAATTACAGCAGAGGGCTGATCGTCCATGGACCCAGCGTTTCAAATTGTCACCAAAGCGTCAAGTAATTTTAACAGTGAATGTGTGTGTGCGTGCGTGTGTATTTTTTGCGTCGCTGTGAGTGTGTGTTGTTAACCGCGTCACTGTCTGCTCACGTCTGCAGGGAGGGGAGGGGCTTGTATAAACACCAGGGTCAAATACATCACTGTAAACCTAATGCAAAGTGACAACTGTCAGTCTTGAGATGCCTGATACAAGTCATGAGCTGACACACACACACACACACACACACACACACACACACCTTGAATGAACATGAACCCAGAGACTGTAGACGGTGCTGCAGCACCAGTGTTCTTTGCTTAGTGTCTGTTGTCGAAAATAGAACAAAAAAAGGGCGAGACACCTTTTGCAGCCATGAGTTAATGTCTACCTTTAACAAGAAAAAAAAAAAAGAAAAAAAAAGGTTGGTTCATACCTTAAACGCTATTGTTGTGTCTCAGTGGGACACACAGTATTGGTAAAAGCTGAACTACGTGAAACAAAAATGTCTCTTCCTGCTTAAAATTTAAAAGGTTAATCATTGTGGCTAAAAAGCACAGCCTCCATATAATGAGCAATTTTCAAAAGGTCACGATGATGCAGTGCAGAGTGAACGAGTAATGAATCACATCAGACAACAACATTACGCAGCAGAGCTCTTTTGTCATTTTTTTTATTTTTTATTTTTTATAAAACATCTCCCTCGCTGTAAGTCTTAAACTCAGCTTGACAGCTATCCCAACCAAATCGAGCTCAGCGGAGAGAGACAAAGAGGCAGATAAAGATTTACCACTTCCTATAGTGACATAATCAATTGTAATCAATCTTCCTCGGCTGCTCGAAACCGTCCGGCATACCGCTGATTCAGACTCCAGATTGCATTATGTTTTGCGCGTGTGTCGTGCATGGATTTATGCACGCGTCTTTGTTTATGCGTGTTTGCTTTTTTTTTTTTTTTGCCCGTTGTCATGTGCTTGATGTTTTGTTTTTTTTGTTTTTTTTCCGCTGGACTCTAGCAGGCGTGCAGTCTCTGTTTTATCCCAGGCTATTTTCAAACCTTGTTCGCTTCAACAAGCACTCTCTGCTTCGCTCCGCTTCTCGAAATGTCTCTGCGGCAACGCGAACCCCACACTCGGCAAGTACCGTTTGTTTTCCCCTCCTCTGCGCCTCGCGCCTTGGCAAATCGAACCCATCCTCTCGCTGAAACGTCGGCTGCAATAAGACTTATCTCCCATCGGTGGGGTAATGCTTTTGAAAGGCTTTGCGTGCCTGTTAGAGGCAGGCTTGGGGAACACACTGGGATGTCATAGACGCAGTCCTCGCCTGGGACAGAGCGTCCGAGACTCCCAGAAAGTCCTTTTCTCCCCTCTTCACATTACTGTACTCTCAAAACCGAGCTGTCTCACCTGATCCAAGCTGGGTATTAGCCCGTCGCAAATAAATATTTTGCAAAAAATGGCGCGGGTAATAAACTTGAGGCTGCTTTTATTATGCTCCGTCAGTGGTCGGCAGTGATGGCGGTGCGTTCCCTCTTCATTATTCACCATGTTGTGTGTGCTGAATGTGTGTGTCAGTGAGACCGGCCCCGGGCCTTTGCCAGCCCATTACTCCCTCGCTGTTCTGCGTGTGTGTGTGCGCGAGTGGGCTGTGTGTTCAGGCCTAACTGATTGTTTCTCCGTCATAGGGACCCTCATTACTGCCCCCACACTGTCACAAGCATCTGCTTCCCCCCCCCCCCCCCCCCCCCTCCTGCCATGCGCTGCAGTCGGGCTCCAAGCACGCACTGCTCTGTTCCGACATGGAGCGACGAGTGAGGGAAAAGATCGGACAGACATGAGATAAGAGGTCAAACTTTGAGAACATGGGAGGCACCAACGTGCAGGCACTAGCTATCTGCCAGTTTAAGCTGGAGTCTTGGCGGAAACCCCCCCCCCCCAAAAAAAAAAAAAACCCAACACAAACTGATCACGCTCAAAGTTTGCCATCTTTGGACCGGGATTGGTCAGCGGCCCTGGTTTGACCCTTGCCCAGCGGAGCTTTAACTCCAGGCCCCATGAGGGAGACAGAGACAGAGAGAGATGCTACTTTTACAGTGATGTATTGCACGGTCCAGTGTACAGCGGCGAGGTAAGAAGGGGGGTCAGGGCTTAAAGAGAGGAAAAAGTCTGTGTGAGGGAAAAGAAAAGGAGACGGAGAGAGAGAGAGAGAGAGAGAGAGAGAAAGAGAAGGCATAATGAGCGTGTCAAAATTAGCCTGGCTCACCCAGAGAAAAAACAGCAGTATGTGTTACTAATGATTTGTTCCAGTAAAGCCCAGTGAGAGGGAAGAAACAGGAAAGGGCACAGGAGACAGCAAATGAAGAAGAGGATGGCAGAGAACACTTTTCTTCCAGCTAAATTGAACACCCAGCTTCTTCTTTTTTTTCCCCCCCTGTCTTTTATTTGGTTTCTTTTTTTTAAGGATTACAAAAACAAGCAGACACTCGGGAGTCTCAGTTTTGTTAGCACTTAATGGCTTGGAGGCCTATACATCCAAGAAGAGTAATATCCCTGTTAGAGCAAATATTGATCTTAGTTATTTAGAGAACGCCAAGTGACATATCACCCAACCGTCATAAAAACTCATAATCCTCGTCAAGACAAAGCCTAAAGGCTGGTTCACACGGCAGGATTTTAAAATTGTCGGCCGATTTCCCAAACTGTAGAGACCACACACATGGCGATAAATAATCGGAGGTTTTACAGTTTCGGTCGTACAGTGTGTGGTGTGCGGCCACACGGCAACATCAACACACCACACACGAACCGATTTCACTCGCGAACGTCCCCCGATCAGACGGGAAATCTCGCAAAACCTCTCGAGATTAAACGTGTTTCCAGAGTCAACAAACGGACGAAGAGGATGTAATAGGGATCGTTTTACTGTGTTTTTAACTGAAAAACAAAAAACGTGTTAAAAACGTTTTAAAAAGAGGCGTCGGTCAAAGGAGCGGAGACAACGGGAGCATGAGCTGTACTTGCTACATGTTGACATGGAGGTGAGTAGTTGTTTTGCTCCCGGTATTTTCGCTACTACGTCACCTCGCTTTCTGATTGGCTACGCGTCACATTCAACAGGCTCATGCTCGTTTTCCCCTCGGGGGGGAAACACCACACATGATGAGAGATCGGGCCAAAACAATCCAACATGTTGAATATCCCCGATTTGAGATCGGAGCGGTCCCGACGTTCTTCCGACCAGACGAGAACGGTCTGAACACACCACACACGGCAGGAGGATCTTATAAGATTATTTTATGATGATCGGGGCGTCCTTAAGATTATCGGAAGGAGAGAATCTGGGCTAAAATTGGCGTAATTATCCTGCCGTGTGAACCAGGCTTTAGGAGGGGGAAAAAAAAAAACCTTCACCCCAATTTCAAAGCTTTCCCCACAAAGAAACGTGTGAATTAAAGATCTAACATGGCAAGACATTCTTTCTTTCACACATGCAGATCCCACCCTGTACATATTTTAACAGACAGATTCTTCAGAAGCCGCTCCATATGAACAGCTGTACTCTTGAGTGATGAGACGCCCTATTTTAAACATTTACTCTTAAAACCTGCGAGAAGATAATTATTTCATGACCCAGAGGTGAAACCTCATCCATTATCATATCTGCAGCGCGCCACTGGTGTCTACTTCCTTCACTGTGGTCGTTTCTCTGTTTCACTTGGTCTTATTTTCCAGACATGCGACGTGATTAAGCTTCCCCGGAACTTTTTTTCTTTTCATTTGACAAGATTTAAACCCTCCATTTTATTTATTTTTTTGTCTTTCTTGCTTTTGTAAAGATCCACATCTATCCGCTTCCTCTTGCATCCTCAAATCTCAGAGGGAATAAATGGAGAATTGGATGGATTGTGTCTGAAAAACCCTTTTTTTCAGCTTGTAATTCCAGTTTATTCAGCCACAGTAAGCCATTATCACATGATGCCACTGAAGCTAGATTTATAGAGTTATTTTTCCCAAAATATGTCATGTTTCATCTTAAATTATGATCTGCATAAATGAAGACAAGAAGGATGAGCTCTTTCTCTCTTTGTGAGCACAAACATGTGCTGTGTTCATCTGTATCCACCTATGATTTTAGATTCACGAGAGCAGATCGATGTTTTATCACCTGTGTATGTCTTAGCTCCGTGCCATTAGTAACATGATGCATGTTGTGGGTAATGCTGTTTGTCAGCGTTGCATTGATTAGTGCGTTTCAGGCTCTGAGGACGATGGAGGATGATGGGAGCCATTAGCTATGACGGCGCTCCTTAAATAACAGGAGGAGAGAGAAATCATAAAGCGGGTCTGGTGGTTGTAATGAGGGTAATGGGTTTCAGGTCAGACAGCAGGGCTGGTTGTGGCAAAAGGGCGTCAAATAAAGGCGGAATGATATATCGAGTGTAATGTTCAGAACACTTTCCCTTTAAAATGAATGTTATACTTGCCACATTATTTTTTGTGTTAAGTCAGTAACTCAAAGGACTTATGTGTCAGATGAGATATTTCCCAATCTTTTCAGGGTTCAGTTTGCTACCTTATCATCTTAGTAAAAGATTAAAATGTTCCTTCAGTAGTGACTTATTTCTCTGTTAAACTGACATTTAAATAGATTTGTCAATTTGTTTAAATCTAAGACAAACAATAGAGAAAACTGCACAAACTCTTTAGTTGCTAGTTGATACAAAGAGTGGAGATAGCAACAGTCCACTGTGCTGCTTTACATCTGGGGAGTAGAGCGGTTAGAGCTGGCCTCTTTACCTGCAGCTATCTAGTGGCCGGTGGTTTTACACAACATTGAACAAGCATTGAGGGCGTCCATTAGTAATTAGATTGATGAGCTGGTAATTCTGATGTCAACTAGCAAAAGGTGGATCCGACCTCAGACCATACGTCCTACACTTCTCCCTCACACTTGTTGAAAACGCTTTACAGTTCCACAACCAGGGCGAGATTTAGTTATAAGTTTGTGTTAAATCATGAAGGTTGGCATCGCAATTACACACCCCTGCAATCTTGTAAAAATAACCTCCTTGGCAGTGGTAGTTTGGCCTTCTACCTTGTCAACTAATGGATTCCTCATCTCCTGTCTGCCTCCCCTTCATTTTGTCTGACATTTGCAGAAAGTTGGCATAATTCAGCAATAAGTGGCTGACTGGATATCCACAGATATCTGTCAGATTTTTATATAATGAAAGACAAGAAAACTTTTTTTTTTTTTTTTTTTTGGTGGATTGGTGGAATCTAATTCCCACCAATCCGAACCAGAACTAAACAGATTTTTCGACATGGTACTTTAAGTCACTTAGGAGGAAATCATCCAGTGAATAGCATAACAATCGATGATTTTGTATCTCCAGTGGCGGTGCCTCTAAGCGTCTCTAATCACAGAAGACATCCCTGGCTGTTGGAATACTCCAGCGATTCCTTAATCTCCATCTCAATGATCCGACGCTTTGAGCAAAGCTTCCTGGATTCTCTGAACACGTGTCTGGACCCTCCTCCACAAGCACCTTAAAGTTTTATCAGCTGACGAAGGCCTTTCATTATTCTAACTTTATCTTCCTGAACTTCTTCTTGGTTTATTTTCACTCCACAGGAGGCAGACTTGAGAGACTGCTCTATATTTGTCCTCTCACTGACACCTTAAAGTGACAGTGAGAATGCACAGCAACGCAGCCACTCCATTAGGAAGACGCGGCTTCGCTTTTACGGAGCGCGTGTGCTTCTAATGTGAAACTACAAGAACAAAAGAGAAACACTTGTCACAGCGTGCTCACATGATGACACTGACCTTCTGCTAAACGCCCCACTGTACATGCGGGGATAACTCGCGGGACACTCAACACAGTCAATATGCTCTTTTTCTGCTCCATTTCTGCCAGCCTCCTCTGTGAATCATCAGCGTTGTTATATAAATGACTTTAAAACCACGTTGAGACGCCATCAAGAGAAATTACGCGCGATTTCCTGAGTCACGCCTCATTTAATGGGCCGACTGATTTTTGTTTGGGCTCAGCAGTGGTGCTTTCCTTCAGATGTTCTGTATCCCAGGGACATGTTGGCGCAGCACATGGCGGCTGTATCCGTATGTGTGTGTGTGTGTGTGTGTGTGTGTGTGTGTGTGCGCTCTATTCCACACACTGTATTCTAGAGATGTGTGTCTGCACAGATCTGTAAGTGGGGTATGTAAATCTCTGGATGAGGATATCATGGTTGAGAGGGACTGCTGTGAATTCCTGCTCAATCCCAAAGGTTAAGTCTATGTTATAGCTCCAGGGTAGTTCAATTTATATTAGCAAATAAATAAAGATGTGGAGCGTTGTTGAGATGATATTGTGAGAGTGGAAAGGGGATGTTTTTGCCTTACTGCGAAGCTAGACGGGGAATGTTTCTGATATATTTCTTGGAGGAAAAAAGGGAGTAAAATGCATCAACTGTCTGTTTTCTCACTTTCTAAACCCGCACACTTATCGAAACAGTATAAACCTCTTCCATTTGGTCTGCTTAAGAAGATGTTGAGACAATAATGAGTTTTACTTGGAGCTCACTGAAGTGAAAATATGATGTAAGAGGATAGAAAGTTAGCATGGAGTGCTCAGACGTATACGGTGGTTTATTGACTGTGAAGGAGCCGGGGGGATAGATAACAGTGCAGAAGAGATTGTTCTCTGATAACGACTGATATGTCACATAAAGCAGGGCTGTTTGTCTGAACAGAGGCAGTTTGTATAATAATGATAGGAAAGAGGCAAAGCAGTAATGTACTGTGGGCCGAATATATTCTGCACCGGTTGTATAAATCCCCTGTGGATATGCAGTCATCATGGTAACAGGAGCCAGTGTTTGAAAATGAATTTTTAACTTATCTGAAGGTGACATAATCATCCTTTCACATTACATGAACTATTTTGTAAAGTATGTTCTCTGATATAAAACCAAAATCAGTAAATAAGAAATCCAGTTTCTCTATATATTTATATATATATTTCCTTCAAATGTACTATGGGGGTGTTTTTCCATTAGACTTAATTTTTAAATGCATTTCCATGCTCCTGAAAATAACATTAATTCTCCCTGTGTACCCTGTGTCTGAAAGGTTCCATATAAATATGCTTTTTAATGTAAATAAATACATGGGAGACAAATCTTTGGAAATGGAACCGATCTCTCCCTCCCTCCCTCTCCCTTTACAGTCTGAACTTTAAAAAAAAAAAAACACACAAAAATGGTCAACAAGAAAGTTCTTTAATAGAAATGAGAATTCCGACATTCATGGTGTTTCATGGTGTAATGGAACAGATTTCCGGTCTGAGATATTCGACACAGAGACCAACATGCATCACCACACATTCAGAGTTGGTCCCACGATCAATTCTCCACCTCACACAAGGTTACTTTGGTTTTATTTTGTATCTATGGCCATCCTGCTTTATGGATACAAGATCTTAATCTCTACACGATGTGTCAGTTGAATGTCATATTTCCCACAAGATGAACTGTAATAAAGTTGGTAATCCTCTTTCTTACCATCAGCTCAACATAGTCCAAAGTTAAAGACAATTCAAGCAGTCTCAGCAGTGATGAGTGTTTCTTGCTACGCTATGTACTACACTATGAGTGTGAAAATATTTAACACTACCTCGTAAACTCTCATTGGCAACTCCCTTTTTGATCAATGAAGCCAAGAGCTGCAGTTCCTCAGGTGTCCACTTGAGGCCTGCTCCAAAAGCAAAAGAACTCCGATGAAGCCCAGTATTAAACAGCCTGGCGTCTTTATTTGTATATTGTACATTACGATTGTTCAAATCAAACTCTATGAGGCTAAGAGTTATTCAACAGTTTGTATAATTAGGGGCGTGGTGAGTTGACTGACAGGGGCAGCTTGATGCCTATTGGACAGGTGTCTTAGGACCTGCCTCAGCTCCCCCTCTTTGGGTCAGCTTTTCAATTTTTTTATTGTGATAAATTGGAAAAGCACAAAATAAAAATGTGCACATAGACGTGACAATGAAAGCAACAGCAAATAAACAAAAACAAAATCAAAACATGCAAAACATTAAGAAAGACAAATACAACTAAAGTGGATATTAAAGTCAAGTAATACGTGGTGGAGGTGTATAGGAAATGTGTGTGAGGTAGTGTAATGCATCAACGTTGGCAGCTAGGTGGAAAGCAGCAAGAGAGTACACAAAAGCAAACAAATATATATTATATTTGTCATAACAGATGAATTAAAGTAAATCAAATAATAATGTCAATAATGATAATTAAAAAAATGAAAATAAGAAATAACATTGGGACCACCATTGTTTGGCTTCATAAAAAAAAAAAAGTATTGGCCAAGCAGTTATACAGTGTCAGTGAACGCCAGCTTGTTATAACATCATTGAAGCAGGTAGCACGCTACTGCTACAACATAAAACTGCTCTTTTCAAGCTCAGCCTTGCAGTCATGCTGAAGTTGCTGGCATGACTGCAGAACCTTTACAATATTGGCTTAAAGGTTGAAGAATTTGAATGGGTTTTGAATCTTTTTATATCTTCCCTTCAAATAGAGATGTTAAATCGTGGATGTTTAACTTGGCCCTGATTTTTTTTTTTCTGTCTTTTTTCCGCGTTTCCAACCTGAACTCTGGAGACATTTTGCAAGATGTCAATAAGGATTCAGTAGATAGAAACTCAATGAAGCCTTTCAAACGGCAGCCTTGCTATTAAATCCAGCTACAGCATGTTCCCTCCCTATCTTCTCAGCCTTCCTACATCTAATACAGAAGATTCCTTCTCTCAGGGATCTGTTGTGATATCAGATGAAAAGAAACAATTCTTTTTTTTTTTTTTTTTCTCTCTCCCATGTCCGCTACCTCTCTGGAAGCCTCTCATCATCATGTAGTTTTCTCATGAAACCATATCTGCTTCATTTCTGTGCCGGTGTGGGTTCATGTGCATATGTGTGTGTTCAGCTTTCCAGCAATGCTACATGCTCATGTAACCTCCAGTGGGGAAGATTGACAGCCCAGATAGATAATCGCACAGGGAGGCAAGTCGGAGAGGAGCCATAAGGAGGGAAATGATATGTTTAATACATGGAGATCTGACAGATTCAAAGCGTGGAAACACATTATTTGCCATCTCTATTTCCCTGCATAATGATGCTGACAGGATACGTTATGATCTGGCACTGTATAGCTGCAGTTTGCTTTGCGTAATTTTAATGGATTGTCCTGACATTAACACAGTGTACCATCCTATTAGTCACAATACATTTGTCCCACGATGGCTTAGTGTAAACCCTGATGTTGTGTGCTGTAATATTTCTACCAAAGTAATTTATTTTGTGCAAAAACTCTACTTCTCGGGGATATCACTCCTCATTCTAATCTGCACTTTTTTTTCCCGTCCTGGGAATCACTCTGAGTTTAACAGCTCCCCTCATCCTTTTGCATGTGAACAACCTTCCACTTTCAAAAGGCGTAAAGGAAGTGAAAATGTATTTAGACAAAGCACTTCAAGTGCTTTACTTGAGATTTAATTTCTCAAGTAAATTTTTACCTTCACTTTTTTTTTTCTTTCCCCTTTTTAAACTTTATTTATCACCGTGCGGCAATTCAAAGGCACAGAGACGCACCAAGCGGTCGAGCACAAGAGCAGCGACCCGCAATTTAAGGTGAAGTGTCTTGCCCAAGGACACATTGGACATATTTCTCGCAGGAGCTGGGCATTGAACCCCCGACCTTCGGGTTTGAGAGACGACGACTCTGCCAACTGAGCCACAGTTTGACACAGATGTCTTCACATTTTGATCCATACAGTAAAGGAAACGGGGACGAGGACGAGGACAACGATTCTTCCTAACATTACGTATATATCGAATAATATCTGCAAGGACGTACACTCCTTTTTTTTCTCTTTCCCCTCATCTGTCTGCGTCCTCTTTTGTCTCTTAGCCTCAGACATTGTCTCAAACAGAGCTGGGGCTAACCGGCTTCTTTTAGTGCTGGGAAGTCGTACGCACTGGGAAGTTACCCTCAGCAGTAAACAGGTGATCGCTCTGTGCCTTAGAAGAGACGCGATTCTCCCTGTTAAATGTCATTGTGCCGTTGAGTTGATCTTTGAAACCTTTGTTTTATTTTTGTTCGCTCGTTAACGATGAGGATTCAGTACCTTGATGCCAACGCAGACGTGAAAGTATGGCAGGCTTGCAGAGCAGCTTTCGGAACGAAGAGTGTGAAACGAAACATGCTCAGAATAAAGCAATTATAAATCAGGTTTCTTTTTAAAGTGTGACTCAAGGTGAGTGCCATTTTTCGAAGTGCATAGTCCCTCTGCGTTGAAACATTACACCTGCTCTGATCCTTCTTCACGCCCAGAGTTGCCCTGATTGGGCCTGAACGGTGTGTAATGAGTCTGTGTACATCTACATGGAGCCGGCAGAGCCTGCACACAGTGAGCGGTCTGCAATCAGCAGGGCAAACCTGTAATTCAAACTTCTGACTACTTTGAACTTTGGTGCGTGCGGCCAATTTTGTGTACGTGTGTGCGTGTGTGTGTGTTTGTGCGAGGGCACATAAGTGGCGGTTATTACAGGCTGTGTGTCCCCGCCATTCACTGTCAGGCCAGAGGGGCGGCGACCAATCTTATTTTGGTCAGCACCCCAATCAGACCGCTCAGACCATCTCCTGCAGGGCGAGCTGCCTGGGAGGTGCACTGATGCGTGTGTTCGTGTGACTTTTTTTTTTTTGTGTTTGTGTGACCTCTAACAGCCCCCCTTCCCCTCTCCCCCGACATCGCACACAAACCTTTAGGAACTGCATTGCCAATCTGGACCACCATTCATCATTTCCATATTGTAGCCTTGATGAGAAAGGCTTTAATAATACATGTGCGAGGAGATAAAATCAGGGGAGAGAAAATTAATATTCTCTGGGCTTGTCAGGCTCATTTAAGCAAGCCCTGTGTTTCGTTGTGTGGCCTCTGACACAGATGATTGCGTGGGCAGCTTAGCAGTTTTTCCTCATAATTACTTTTCACCATGCTGCTCTTGTCCATTGTCAGCCTCAATAAGGTGTAGGTCTACAGAAGAGAGCGAGAGAGAGAGAGAGAGAGAGAGAGAGGCAGAGATAGAGCCTGTGGAGCTTGGCTCTTTTTGTCAGAACATTAAACCAAAAACACAACTCTCTTCCTTAAAAACATCCTCCCATACAGATCCTCGCGCCACAGTGGGACTCAGTGATACATGTCCACTGGCGATAGCTACTGCTGAAAGATTTGTGGAAGTAATTAAACTAGATTTGGCAAACTAATTAAGCGAGTACAGTCAAAATATCCACATTGGTTTGCTCCAAGTAGCACAATTCCTTACAAAAAAAAAAAAAAAACATCAGAATTTTCAACTTATGTTTGGCCAGGTAAAAAAAAAGTTAAAAAAAAAATCAACTCCACTTTGTTTTTGGGATCATTTGCAAACAGCCTCATGCAGACATGATAGATGTTTTTACCAGCAGACCAATTCTTTAATCCTGATCATTTCAGTGTTATCACTCACAGTAGTGCCCACAAAGATACACCACAAGCAGATATTCATCATATACTGTACATGCATCTATTAATAATACTTTAATGCATAAACTTCAACTGCATACATAACTTTCACATCCCTGCCGCAACACATCTTCAGACTTTCAGTGCGTGCACCGAGCGGTAATAGAACAGTCATTAACTTACTGACGTGATAAATGCCCCTCTCTTCTCGCTTATCTGTTTAACTTAATCTCAGTCCTTCTCTGCTGCGCCCCAACACTAGGCCAAAAGCACAAAAAAAAAAAAGAAAAGGAGTAGTTTTGGAAGCATATCTGTGCAAGAGGCAGGCCCGTTTTAATTGAGTGTGCTGAGCGATGAGCCTGCTTGGAGGTGCTTTAATTTGCAGGGATGGCTAAACAGATGTAGCATCATAAAGTAATGTAATGGATTTAGCCCTCCGACGACCCGCTGGCGTGAAGGCACGCGAATAAGCCATGCTTAGAGATGGAAACTGGAAGAATGAATGGGGAAAGAGGATTTTTACACTAAAAATACTGAAGTAGGATTTTTTTTTTTTTTTTGGATGACTCAGTTGCTAAATACCAAAAGCCTAAAAAGTGATGATTTGCAGCTTTCATTGTGGTTAGAAGATATCGTCTTTGAGTAAAGGCGTCTGCGCGAGCTGCCTATATGCATGACTTATCTGTGTGTAACAAACCGAGGTGTGCTTTGAAATGTGTTTGCATGCATTAGAGTGTGAACACAGCACAGTATGTGAAAGTGGGTGTCTTTTTGTGTGCATGTGTGCTCCTGTGCTCGTGGGCGATACACTGGGCAAGATAAATCCAAGGTTAACTGTTGTCAAACCAGCCTTCAGGCCGTGGCAGTGGAGTGGAGGCAAGAGCCATGAAGTGCTCCCCGAAGAGAGGCTGCCGAGCCCAGCTCCAGCTGTCGAGCAACAAAAGACGCACACACATACCTCCCACATTCCTGACAACACAGACATATGTCACACTCCCTGTCCGGCCACATTGGGGAGCTGTGGTGAGCGCCGAGGCTGTGGCACGCTTTTCTCTTGGCCTGAAACCCTCCTACACCCCGGCCGAGTGCAAGAGGGCATGTTGCGCAGTAGTGATGTTACAGGGATTTCACAGCGTGCAAAAAAGAGGGACACGCGCCTGGTAAGGTTGCTCTCTCTGTTTCGCTCTGTTAGCGAGCGAGAGCTGGCAAGGTGAACGCCGCGTGCCTTTGCATCGGCGTGCCAATGACAGATGGAGACCAGGTGCCATTAGGCAGACAAACGACGGCTTCATTAGGACGTGCCACTGGCAAGTGATGAATGCTGCCCCTCTTCGAGCCATATTTGGAGCGAGATAAAAACCGCGAAAAGAGCCGGGAGATGCTATGTAGGTTGTTCAGGAGGCAGCTTTGTTTTTTCAGCACAAGTCTGTGCTTTCAGGCCACCTTAGAACGGAGGGAACGGCTTGAAAGGAGAGTGTATCAAATGTGGCAAATCACATCAATTGGCTGAGATGAATTCAAAGACATTTAAAAGCAAAGGAGTGTTTCTTTATGTTTATCTTGTGATTTAAAGTCTTTCTTTTGGTGCCACGAAAAAACTATTTTGATTTTGGCTGTTTTTCATCTTTTTTGTTTTTACTTATGTAAATTCTAATTGAATGCATCAGTGGAAAATGTAAGTCACCCACATTAATGAATCTCGTTTGGAGAAAAAAGCCATATGGCAGAGAACTGTAGCGTCATGAGCAGCGCTGCTTGTTCTTGTGCAAGTTCATTGTTGTCTCAAACACACTGCATCATCATCATCATCATCAGCAGCAGCAGCAGCAGCACCGCTCACAGCGCCTCCTGCCTCTCTGGTGAAAAAGAGGAGGTAGGGCGGAGGACTGAGGGGACAGGGGGGTGGTGGCGGCGGGGGAGTCGTGGGGACAGAGGTGGAGAGGAGGGCAGAGTAAAGTGAAAGGGGAAAGGAGGACGAAGGCAGTGGGGGTTGGAGAAGGAGCTTGAGAGAGATCGCGAGAGACAGAAGCGGAGGGAAAGGCTGAGAGAGAGAGAGAGAGAGAGAGAGAGAGAGAGAGGGAGCGCTGCCACAGGCCACAGTGGCTCTCCCTCCCCACTCGCATCCATGTGTCACCTCACCGTGTTGCAAATTAGGCTACACATGCTCTCTGGAGATGTCAGAACATATATCTTGATGGTTGGCTTGAATTAGCATAGGTGCACTCTGGTCACTCTTTTTTTTTTTTTCCTCAAGATTATTCACTATCATGGCCTGAGATCTATGCATCTTATTACATGGTACACTTCAAGGCAGCAATTTCCACCTGAAATGAGTCTGGATATGGAGGAAATGAGTGTTCCATCATTTTCACACCAAATGTCCGGAAATGTAGATGTTTCCTGTTAACTTACCATTTTTACTCGTTTAGTTATTTCCGTCTGTCTATCAAGGAGTGTAAAGCGACACATTTCCCATCCATTACTTGTTTCCTCTCAAAATTGAAGTTCATAGATTGTAGTAATGTGACTCCACCACCTGCACAGAATTAGCACCAACACCCACCCGTCTTATGATTCAGGGGGGGAAAAGCTTAGAGGGTACAGAGCAGATGGGGGGGGGGGGGGAGAGAGAGACTCTCTGAGCTGACCTGTCCCCAAACCTCCATTTTGTTGATCTACGACTGCGGTTGCAGCAGACTGACTCCAATAGAGCTGAAAAAAAAAAAAAAAAAAAAAAAAGGCAGAACGCTTCAGTTTGCCCCATTTTACTAAAAATAAAACTGAGTTCCAAATTGGTTAATGACATAATCATTCCCTTCAGTCATTTTGGGCAGTCTAATACTGCAGACAGGAATGATTTTTTTAAGGACACCCATTTAAAAAAAAAAAGAAAAAGATAGTTTTTGCATATACACAACATGTCCTGTTTTCACAAAATTGCACGTGCCATTTTACTCCACATAATCCTGGATGTAGTTTGTATTCACCTTATCCATTACATTTGAACCTTGATATCATCTGAATTGCTTTGTCTTAGTTTGCTAGTCTCTCTCTTTAAATTAAGAATTTGATCATCTTTGCTAACGTAAAAAAAAAAAGGTAACTTCATATTAAGCAAAAACAAGTGATTTAAAGAAATCAAGTAATTACAGGCTCAGTGATTAATCACAACAAAACGCAGTAATGAATAATGCGAGACACGTTGCTTTGCAGGTCGACTTACTGCAATAAGCTACTTCAACTTATATAAACTCATTTCTACAAACACACATAAATATACATGTATGTTATTCACCTTCAGTTTTGACAGGCCGTGATGGGTCACATGTGGAGGACGATGTCAATAAAGTGACGCACAGTAAAGGTGAGGAGGAGAAGGTCATTCTGAATGACACAGGGACAGCACAGGGCCGAGGTGAAGACACAAACCCCTCAATCCATGCGTCTGTAGTTTGGGCATACCTGAGCTCATTTCTGTTTGTCAGCTGATGTCATGTGAAGAGGGAGCAGAGCAGAGGGCGACTTATTGAACGATCACAACTTTTTTTTTTTTTTCGCATTGAAACGAAATCCTCAAACTGAAGTCATTTCGAGCATGGTCTTCTTTTTACCATATCAAACAAATGGCAGTGTACCGTTATAGGGTTGTCTTACTTAATCAAAGTCATGGAAGAAAATGAAACTTTTTTTTTTTAACATGACATATCTAATCAAACTTAGAGTTTGCAAAAACAACCACAGTCTGTACGGTTTTCTTGACTATGGATTGAACTACTCTGAAGTAGTAAAGGAAACGTGAGCAGCATTCAGGACTTCATGATCGACTTGTCAGTCGTATCGAGAGCGTTTTCTGAAAACAACAGTCGAACAGTGATCAACATCTTCCTCAATCACTGGCTCCTGCTACTTCAGTCATAAATGATGTTTCAGTCACAGATTCCCCCTGGAAACCCTGCTGCAATTTGACTTCATTAGATCTGTAATGCTAGAGGAGGAATGAGAAGCAAAGAGCCGAGTGTGCCGTGTGAGTTCACCATCTCTCCCCCCCCCCCCCCCCCCCGCTGCGCCACAGAACTGTGCTCTTTGATGTGCTTGGAAGAGGCAGGATTCCACAATTTTTCTGTATAAAATCTTTCATTTATCTATCTCGCCTTAACAATTTGAAACTAAAGTCGGCTCAAGCTGCACTCAGGGATGACAAACACACGATTCCAGATTTATAATTGTTTCTCTCTGTCGGTCCCTATCTCAGCCCTCCTGCCTCCTCGCACGCTTCCATTTTGGGAGGCAGGTGCTCGGGTTATAGTTAGCGTTCTGCATTGTGGGCTCTGATGGGACTGGCGATGCATTATATTGTGAGCCAGATATTGCCGTCCCTCTGCTGCAGTCGGACGGACAAATGGATGCTGCCTGTGCACCCTGCCTGGGGATGAAGAGAGAGAGAGAGAGAGACAAACAGCAGAAAGAGGGATCAGCAAAAGCCTGACACTTCACACCTGAAACCAACGCACGTCCGGCAAATTTGGTGTAAAAACAACATCATCAACATTTATCATCAGCACAAAAGATTATTCTAATGGTACTTTAAAAAAAGCAAAGATATAAGCCGCCAAGCGTCTGTAAAATCACACACAGGCACTCATGCTCACGCAGAAAGGACCTGTCTGCACATGGTGGTGTCGCCAGACATTTAATATGCTGTTTGACTAAGGTGGCCTCTTACAGAGGGGATGGTGGTGTTGATCAGCGGCATTTGTTTCCATTTCAAAGAGCCGTTACAGCACTCTGACACGCTGTTTGGACGGCAGGTCCATGTACATTGGCACAACCAGCTTGATTTGGATGGACTGAAGCCAGCCAGCGTCGCAGCCGGGCCCAATGTTTTCTTTGTTGTTGTTCGTTTTTTTTTTTTACTTTTTTTTTTATTTGACCCCTTGTGCATATTTGGGTCACACATAAACAGAGACAATGCAGACAGCTGATCACACACATGTTGTGCTGCCTAAAACGAGAGAAGAGATGCAATTGTAAGCAAAGTGTCGCTGTAAATGTGCTGAATTCAAAACTATTGTTTATTATATTGTCAGTATTATTGGGGATGTTCAGTGCTGTGACAAAGGCCTCAGAATAAGCATTAAACACTAAAAACCAGGAGATGCCGTTATATTACTTATGTGATGTTCCAACCACAATCTTTGTTTCAGAAACATGCAGGAATGCATGTGAACCTATTGTGTTCTTCCACACAACTTTGTAGACTTCTCAGCTGTGTTACTGTTTTACAGGCCACTGAGCAAAAAGTAGACATCAGTGACGGCTACAATTGAGCCACCATGATGGGTCAGGAAGCAATGCTATCCCTGAAGACCCTCATCATCTCCAAAGAGAAATATTTAAACACGTGTTGATACTTCAACCAAATCCTGGGGGGGGGGGGGAAGAAACGTTTTCCGGATGAGCTTCGAGATTTGAGTCCTCCTGGGAGTTGGCTGCTCCTCTCGTACAACAGGGGGTGGTCTCCCGCCCATGAGGAGTGTGCGTGAACAAGCAGATCCGAAGGGTTTCAGGGTTTCAGGGTTTCAGGTTCTCCTAAAATGGTCCGGAGATGTTCAGGAATGCATGGCAACGATGGCTGTGGAGGATCAAATGTGGCAAAGAACAGCTCTCCATTTCAGATAAACAAATCAACGTGGAATTTTCTTTCCATCCATCCATTACACATATTGCTTATCCTCGATAGGGCTGCAGGGGGGGCTGGAGCAGATCCCAGCAAGCCATTGAGCCAGAGGGCAGGGTACAGCCGAGACAGCTCATGTAATCAATCGCAACGCTCTTGTAAAAAATTGCTGCGCAGAAGTTTCTTTCTCTGCCGCTGAAATCAGTAATAACATCTGATCAGCTTTATAGATATAAATACATTCACACATTTATTCCTGTTTTTGCTGCATAAAAAAATCCAAGTGGCAAAATCCAAGTCCTGCTTCTTAAGATGGACATCTAATGTCATCATTTAGCGCTAAGATAAGATGTGGCGAAAATAAAGGCGTATTGGTCAGGGCGGGGCGGGGGGGGGGGGGGGGGGGGGGGGAATACAGTCGAGCTTCCTGCTACAGACCAGCAGCTAATACTGTTCTTTAGCCCGTTTGTCTTATTAACTGTTATAGCCTAACTAAGTTTTAGAATAATTATACACAAAAGCTAGACATCTAACTTTTCCCAGGAGAAGAGGGAGACATTTCTGTGAAGAAATCATTTGAGCATTACACACACCGTCTAGCCCAGTTGCATTTACCTTGCAGCATTATAGTCCCAGGCTTCCACTGCTGCTGTGTTCATTACTGACATGTAATATAAAATGAGGATTAGAAATCCTTTGAGTTGTTTTACTGTCCTCCTTCTCCCCAGGTGCCAATAGTCCATCTTAATTCCGCTCGAAGAATCAGTGAGGGGAAAGCGCTGAAAGATTCAGCATGCTGATCTGCTGCCTGGCTTATATATGTCCTACATTTCCAGTGCAATTTCACTGGAAGCCACTGCGCTGCAAGCAGCCCACAATTTTGTAAGACGACGTCTTCTTCTTCTTCTTCTTCTTCTTCTTCTTCTTCTTCTCTGGTTCTGTGGAGTTCACGGCTGTGCACACACTGCTCCGCTCTCCTTTGTGCTTTCTGTGACAATCACAAGTCTTTCAGCCACCACATCATTGCCATTGAGATTACAAAGCCGAAGGTCGCCTTTGCTGGCTTATACAGGTTTGTGTGTGTGTGTGTGTGTGTGTGTGTGTGTGTGTGTGTGTGTGTGTGTGTGTGTGTGTGTGTTTTGTCTGCGTGTGGTCGCCAATAGAAGCACCCATGCAGTGTCTTGGCTGGCCAGGTGTTTTGGGGTGACGGTGGACCTATTTTCCAGCTGACTGCTCTTGTTAGCCGTCTGCCGGGCACACAAATCGCAGGGATTGATTTTGCTCAGCCACAGTGAGAAAGGAGGGCTGTGATTACAATGCATGCTCGAGCCAAACTTTGACAACTTTCAAAGGCTATTCTTCTCCTTCTTCACTCATTCTTTCTTTTCCCTCTAACCCTGAACAACTGTTTCTTAATTTTAAACACTAACAATTAAGTTCCTGCTGCTAGGCAAAGGCATGAGAAGCAGAATTCCTCCTTCTGTGAGTTAATTAAATCTGGGCAAATTGCAGAATGCCTTGTTAGAATATTTTTTTTCTGCGTAACCTTATGGAGGCATTTTGTAATGGAGATTTCAGGTACAATACATGCTTCTTGTAAGTAGCATATTGGAAATGCTATCTCAACCTAGCTTCCCATGGAGCTCCAGTACTCACATGCACAATGGTGGAGCTGAGGCAGGCCGTAACCCTTCAACCAATCACAAGGCTTTAAGCCCACTAGATAAAACTTGCCCAATGGGGATGTCTTTTCTTTTGCACCTAGCCTCAAGTGGACAAACGAGGAACTGCGGCTTTTGCATCAGCTTATTTATTTATTTGTTTTTTTTCCAGTAGTAATTTATCCATGTGTTTTTGGAAACCAACCAGAAGGCCCACATTTCGTATTAAAAACAAGGCAGAATGAGCCCAATTAAATGAACAATTTACAATCATTCTTCTGACGCGTGACGTTTTCGGCGTAAAGGACCTGAAATGGAAAAAATATATATATATATATCTGCCAAATGATGTTGTGTTGGCGCTAAGGCCATACGCTTCTGTCGCAAACGCTTCATGTTCATGTGCAATCGAGCTTGAGTTTCTATTCTTTTTTTTTGACACATCCCTACTTTTACCCTTCTATTTCCACACGGCCAGATGACAAGGCTTCCCACCTGAAGGGCCACACATTAAGTGCATTGAGCGTCGAGCCTCTCCAGCTCTCTACCTGAGTGGCGACGCAAACACATGGTGTTCGCACCCTGCAGCATTTCTCCCGATCCTGTGGCAGTTTGGACAACTTGATTTCCTCCTTCTTCTTTTTTTTTTTTTTTAAACACGCTCCTAGAAATGCTCTACCGTGTGATATTCCTCCCAACAGTATGTTAGGAGCTCGGCTTTTACTAAACCTCTCAGATGGTATGTGCGTATGATTTCCACATTAAAAGGAAAGAGACTGTGTCCTGATACTTTGGTGTTTTCTATTTGTGGGGGCAGTGCAGCCTCTCATTCTTGCTTGTCGTAGCGCTCTATAAGGCGGTCCCTTCTCACCCTCAAACAGCATGTATCTCCTCGGCCTTCTGCTAGAGCCCTGTTATTTTGCCTTCAAAGCGAGCCAGCGTTGGTGTAGAAATAACTGTTATCAATATGCCAGGGACATCTGTTTCTACATTTAAACTGCTCGTCTGTGTGTTCATGTTTTTGTTTTTTCCCCCCCTCTCCTTTCTTTTGTTTTTTTACACCGTAGCCGTGTAGAGACAGAGCAATAATTAATCCAGCACATATAATTGCATTTCAATCCATCTGGTTGCTCTTGTGATGGCGTGACTCTCCTGCCTCCAGATGTGTCTATTCCATCACTGCTAAATGAGACTCCACAAACGCAACCTGAAGATGTGAGCAGGAAAACAGTCAAAGTAAAACCAAAAAAAATGGATTTTAAATAGAAGGGGAGCTGAAATCAATTAGAGCTTCAAAATGGATGTTTGGATTTAAAAACAAAACAAAAAAAAACTTCCGACATGATTTCTCTTCTCAGACAAGCCCCAGCTGAGATGTTAAGATGTTTTAGTGATGATTTAGTCGTTCTCCACTTTGCTCTCCGTACAGTGAGTGCTTTCTGAACCTCGACTCTTTTAAACCGTGACCGATGCGGCAGCCGCCTTTTAACACCTCTCATAACCGCGAGGGTGAAAGCGGGCTAAAGGGGCTAAACGGAGCACGAGCGAGGGAGAGGAACATGAGTGAAAAGATGCAAAGGTTCCAGGTACGCTTTATCAGCCAAGTGCAGCTTCCCTTCCGACACCTCGGCCTTGTGCGTTTACATGCTATAAAATAGAGAGAGAGAGAAAAAAAAAGAAAAGGCCTATCTCAGGGCTACGGCTCGAGAACAGGAGGGGCTACGCCTTCCCGCCTCGCTCGCGTGCTCACTCAGCATCGAGTTGAAGAGTTCACCCAGCAGGCTCAGAGTTGTTGTTTTTTTTTCTTTCTTTTTTTTTTTTCCAGAGAACCAGTAATGTGGAGAGTGAAACCCTAGGCAGGCTTACCGTGGGCTAAGCAACGAGCTGTGCTTCCTGCCCCGTCACCCTTCCTCACACAAAAACACACATCTTCTGTAACAATGTTCTGCCCTCTGTTTACCCCCGGTGACTTAGCGCTCGCAAGGTGTAAAAGTTGAACCGTGAAATCTGTGAGGACGAGCAAATTAACCCCCACCTTGCAGGAAGAGACAACGGGGGGTTAATTCTTGGTTCTTTCACAGGCGATGAAGGTGTCAAGGATGGGTGATAATGTCCTCACAGGTTTAGTCAAAGACGGATTAACTTCTTTTTGTTCCCCGCACAAGGTCAAGACCAAGAAAGACTCAATGGCATTTAAATTCAGTAAGGTAGGTTTTTTTTATGAACGTCTTTTATTTGTGTGACCGTTAGCAGAGAGAGGTTGCAGTGCAATAGATAGGAAAACGAGCTCTCATCCTGGCGTCGCCCCCCCTAGCAGTGCTTTGGTATTATTGTCCCAGAATGCCCAGAGGCTGGAGTGAATTAGAGGGGAAAAGCAGGAGAGACTGTGTGGAAAACTGTAGGCGAGGCCTAGAGTGGAGTAAGAGGGGATTCATTGTGTGAAAAATAATATTAATAACTTGTGTATCTGTTTGTTTGGGTGCTCACACACACACACACACACACACACACACACACACACACACACACACACACACACACAACAACAACAACACGCTTATTATAATTAACAGAGCAAACCATGTTCAGGGCTCGAGCCTCCAAACACAAACACACTGTACGGGGCCTCTCATGACAGTACTGCTCTATCAATGTTTCATGTCAGGTTTCCTCTGTGTGTGTGTGTGTGTGTGTGTGTGTGTGTGTGTGTGTTCCCTGCACCATTAGTATCTGCCTGAGGACAGGAGGATTTTTTAATATGTGGTTCTCACTAATGCGTCTTCTGCAGTCTAATGGTGATTGCACTCCCCAGCCCGGTCCTTTCATTCCTACCAGAGGATCTGGCCTCATCAATGATTGAGCGCTCGGCTTGCACAGAGAGACGAGCGGCGAGCCGACAGGCCCGGTTTATTCTCAGCAATGCGCTCTGTGTGTGTGTGTGTGTGAGTGTGTGTGTGTGGGCGTAACACAGGCCATTTTCCAGCTGAAGAGCCACTGGTTTATGTTTTGACCAAAGAGGCTGAGCATAAGAGCTGGATAAAAAAAAATTAAAAAAAAGCCATAAGAGGTAAACAGAAATGGAGGAAAACGAAACGGAACCAAATACCACCGAATCCCGAAGGTGTGTGTCCGCCTCCTTCAGCCTGTGTGTCAACTATCATTCCATCTCTATCTTTATGACCTCATCAAAGCGAGACAGGCTGTATTGGCGGGCTCCGGCGATGAAGCGTGGCCGGCTCTCTCTCTCTCTCTCTCTCTGATGGGCCCTGCGTGGCCTTGCCAGGAGGGATGCGTGTGTCGATGGATGCAGATGGCCTTATAATGAGAGACAGGGGAGGATGGATACAGTCGTTGGTCTTAATGGAGCTTCGCCTTTATTTATGAGACAACATGCTGTCGTTTCCTAACAAAAGAGGGGCCAGGGATAATGCTATCACTGTCAGTGTTATACCATCCCCCCCTGTGCTGAGCGCCATAACTCCTACTGTCAAACCGCACGAGGATTCACCGTGAGGGGACGTAAGCGCGCGTGCAGATGGAGGCTTGAGTGCTTTGTGAAGGGTGTGTTTGACGTGTGTGTGTGTGTGTGTGTGAGAGTTTATGTGTGAGCCCACTCAACAGGAGCCACTTTATTGGCCCGGTTGGCCTTTTTTTCATTACATGGACGGGAAATCTTTAATTTGAGCCTCGCCTGCTGTCAGCCAGCGTCCCCTCCGCCATCTCTCTGCTTCACACACTTTCACACCACACCCCAAGCGGAAATCGATAGTCGATAGGCTGCTTGTGGCGGGCCTTTTCTTTTTTTTTTAATCTTCAACAATGTGGTCCTGATCCAGAGTTATGACTCAGGGGCCAATTGGAAAGAAACCATGAGAATGCAACGCTGGCAAGAGTGATCTGAAAAACAAGCATTAACAGTCCAACACTGAGTTAAGTAGACATTTTCTCCACTTGACTGAAGTCAGTTAGTATTTCTTTAATCCTTCCCTCTTGAATTAATTCAAGAGGAAAATCAATCCATCCACCCGACGCACCTTAAACAGCCCAGGATTTTTTGAATTCTTGAATACTTTAATGAGTAATTGATTTGAGTGTTACGTGCAGCCTCTCTATTGGGTCAATTTTAATAAGTCGCTCCCTCTAGGCCTGTAGTGTTGTCAGCACAGCTATGCTCGACTATTAGCCACATTAGGTTTATTTAATCCAAATGAAATGTCAAGTGTATCACTGTACAGAATCTGTTGTGTTTGCAGGCTCTGACACATATCTCCTGGCCTTAGCTTAGCTAGTTATCAGCCAATTATATATTTTTTATTCTTTCTCCAGCCAGATTAAACGCCCATGTGAGCCACAGCGAGGCAGAGATGCACAGAGAGAGAGAGAGAGAGAGAGAGAGAGAGAGACAGAGAGAGAGAGAGAGACAGAGTCAGTGAAGCGCAGAGCGAGCGAGTTCAAGGAGGCTGACCTCACTCGATAGCTATTGATTTGCTCGTTTGGGTTCACAGCTAGAGTCTGACACTGGAACTTAACAGCTGAAGGCTCCATCTTGAGGAGCAGCTGTGAATAAGATCAACCCCAATGACTTTATATTCCCCGTCATGTCAAAGAAAAAGAAAAAAAAACTACCCAAGAAGCACAAGGGTGTAATCAGTGTGTTGTCAACATGCTAGCATGTAGCAGTAAAGCGTGTCTGCTCCTTCCACCTGGTTGATTCCATTCCCACGTCCAGTGATGTTTGTTTGTACTGTACATAATTTATGTTTTTTGGTGTAGTTTTTCTATCTCTGGATGTGTGTGCGTGCAATCCATCTTAGCAGGAACCGTCCTCTTCCTTTAAATCCAAATCCATCTGTCTCGGAATAAAATATTTTCAAATAGTTTTTTTATTTCAAGTGACTGCCTGAACCGCCGCAACTCCACCATCATCCCTCTCTCTCCCCGCTTCCCCTCCTCTCTCTCTCTCTCTCTCTCTCTCTCTCTCTCTCTCTCTCTTCTTTTTTTTTCCCTTTTCATCTCATTTTCCATATTTTTCTCTTTTGTCGTTACTTGTGTGCAAACGGGATATTCAACATTTATGGTTTACAGAAGCTGTCATGTATTATTCAGGCGTGATAACTTCTCTGATGAAGTGACCCTGAGGCGGACCAAGGCTTTTGATTACACTTCAGTAGCCTGATGCTGCAGCTGCTTGAAGGTACTGTATTGCGTGGGCTGTTTAGGAGCGCTTGGTCTCTGTTTCTGCTGATGTGCTCGATCCTCCTGCCATTTGAGACACAAGTATGTGCACGAGCACATGCATACATGTTCACTCACTGTAAGCGGAAGAACACACGTTGTTTGACTGCACAGAGATGTTGCGCCATGCGCTTGCTATGACCGATGAAAGAGGTCTGCAGCAGCCAGTCGGGCGGATTATAAACAGTTATTTCTAATCTTGAAGAAATCAGAGCCAAAGCACCGAAGCGCTACCTCTCATTTTGTTTGCAGCTACAAGCTGCTGGGAACAGCTACAAGCTTACTGCTGTTGACAGTGCTGTGTACCCCGTAGTTTTGCAGCCCCACTTTGAAGACAGATTATTGTGGATTATTGCAGTCTGCAGATTTAAAAGCCTACCATGGTACCCAATGAATTCAAATCTTGGGGAAAGTCGTTTGAGTCGAAGTGGGTGAATGACGAGTCACGTTGATGCACTTGAAGCAGTCACACACTGCAAGATCATCAAGCTGGATTAACGCCCTCCCACAATCAATAACAAAGGTCTGAATTTAGTAATGGTTCTGAAGATTATCATGCCAGACTTTCTGCTGGGCTTTCAAGTTGAAAAAACACAGAGGACACAAGTGCAGAAAACACAAAAATATGAATTTAATTAAAAAGTAAAAAACAACCTACTCAAAAAACTAAATCCAAAACTCGGAACCGGGAACGTCCAAATAATCCAACCGGGTACCTGAGACACAACACGAAACAATGAACCGACACAGAGGGTAAGAAACACAGAGACGAAATAGACACGGGGTAATCAGACACAGGTCAGACTAATGAGACATTATTATTATTATGATTATTATTATTATTATTATTATTATTATTATGAGGACAATCAGGGTAATCAAGACAGGAGGGAAACACAGAGAGGCAGGAAACCAGACAATACTGAACTACAGAACTACAACTTCAAACAGGAAACACTAAAGACTGAACTACGAAACACACAAAAGAAAACAGGCAACTCTAGGGAATTAATAAAAGAGAACTCCAAACACTGAAATAAAACCAAACCAAACACTGACACTCGTGATGTGAGGTCTGTTAAGAGTGACCTGATCTGTTCGATCGGACGAACGCAGGGGCAGCCCTGGTTTCAAATCAATCCGATCATCTGCAGCGTGTGTGGGGATCCCGGGAAGAGCTGAGCATGTGAAAAAAGTTATAGCCAATTGGGAATCCAGCTGACTGAAGATGAAAGCACAACAACTACAGCAAATTATTATTATTATAGCCACCTTGAACACACACTGTAACACGTACAGCCCATGTGTCATGTCTTTATTCATAGTTTGATTTTTTTGGGTGAATTTTCTGTTAAAAGAGGTTCATAAAAAAATGTTCTGCCCCTCGTTTGGCCTTCAAATGTAGCTAAATTACCAGTTTTAAGAGACAGGACTCTGGATGATGGTGAATGAAATCTATTAGTATGTCGTCCTTTCTTTCTAAACACTACAGGAACAAAACAGTACGAGTCATGAGTCAGGACTAACATGTCTTCAAAATCGACCTTTTCTGGATTAGAAAAAAAAAATCAGAAATAATTTGAAAAATTCTGAGTTTCCCCTCAACCATCGTCAGATAGCTTTAGATAATTTGAGCATGCCTTTCAATGAGAGTGTGGTTGGATCCGCAATACCACTAAAGTCTTAACAGGAACAGTAAAGACAGGACTGTCGTTTTTGGCTCCTTCATAATTATGATATAAAAGTATCAAGTTTCAGACTCATCAGCTCGAGTTAGTTATGATATAGAGCTCACATTTATTTGTTACGTGGTATGCAAGTCCTCCAGCAGAAACCAATGACTCCAATTTGCACGCCAATGAGAAACCAGAGCCCGGAGCAACAGTTACAGTCATGTAAAGCTGCCGTGCTCCAGCTCTTCCTAACATGCATGGAGTCAGGAAACCAGAGCACATGGAACACAAACTGTGAGTGATGCCGGGCCAGAACAAGGTTGCTTGTTGGGGTTGCATGTGAAATGTTGGGGTGTGGGAAATTTTGCAGGGCACGTTTTTTTTTTTTTTTTTTTCAAGGAAGCGTCACAAGGGAGCAGGCTTGAACACACACATTGAGAAAAAGTATCGTCAGTTTGTTGTTTGATACTCAATCAGCCTGCCTTGTTGTGCTAGTTCTTGTTTTTTATGTTAATATTAAGAGTTGTTTCGGTAACATACAGTAAAAAATAAATAAAACAACCAAATCATCATCTGATGTGTAGTGAACGTGACAGCAAAACATGGGACATCTGCTGATCAAAACTTCTAAATGTCTTGCGTTGTCATAAATGACAGCCGATGTTAATCTCTCTTCACAAGCCTCGATGTAATTGGACAACAAAGAGACTCATTTCCATGGCTGAACTGACAATTAAAGCTGTGTTTAAGTGCCAAAATGAATCAATCAAACCTCACGATTCATGTTTTTTTTTTTTTTTTCACCCTTCAGCGGAACACAATTTCTGAAAAACTTTAAAGGATAACAAATATTCATTAAATGTTTCTCGTGTGGATGACGAATGGCATGACTCAGACGAGAGTGCGTAACGTTCACAGACTATTTCTGGTATCACAGCCTTCCCACTTCTGACCATGTTGCAAAATTTGAATGCATCTTTACTGGCAGCTCTTCCTGAATGCTGGCACCAGAAATGTGAGTCTCAGGGCATCCCTCCTGCCTCTCCGCTGCATCCGTTTCCTACCACACGTTAAGATAGATAATCACTCAATGACACACACACACGCGTCATCCTTTTACGGTGTGTGCCTGGGCTTTAAATGCCATGTGATTACTCCTAACGGCTCTTATAGTACAGAGCAGATTTAGCAGGAGGCTCTGACGTCGTACCAAGTGCTTTCTGCGAGTTTGATACGCCTGCTGCACATGTGCAAACATCTGCATATCATTGCCGCAGCTCCATTTATCCTCGCAACATTAAATCCATTTACCTCTTGCATGCCACGAGTCTAAATCTGGGGCCGAGTAATTAAATGCCATTCTCTTCCTCCATTAGAGAGATAATTAAGTAGGAAACCGGCACTCGTCTCATTGCACTTTCATACAGAAGTAAAGGGGGGCTGGGAATGGGGTAAAATAGATGCTACCTTGAATGAGGATCTCCCTATTAGTGGTGCTGCCTCCAATTTCTTCATCTGTCTCTTTTTTTTTTTTTTTTTTTTTGCATTTGAGCTAACAAGCTTATCAGGTATGAATAAAACAGCTGAGTCTAGCATCTCATGTTAAAGATTTCTAGGCTTTTACTGGAAATTGCTTGAGCTGTGGCTGTAGGTGTCTGTCGCTGATTAAAGGCCATCTGTTCCATGCTCTGGAGATGAAGAAGAAGAAAAAAAATCTTGGTAATCTTAATTTGACAGTAGCAATTCACAGTTGGTCACAATTGCTGATGTTTCCACAGATAGGTAAGAGAGCTTCCATTTTGAGAGGTAGCTGCAAATCTGCAGTTGGAAATGGGGGAAAAAAAGGAGATACATTTGAGGAGACACTCACAATTGGTGTAATTTCCAGATAAACCCTCTTATTTTAGCACATGGGTGTTATTCCATTGGGGATTTTTGGAGATTAGCAAACCAGTGAATATGGAGCAAAGGAATCCTATTAGCTATCTGAAGAAGCATGACGGTGGTGTTAGATGAGATCAGTGATTTCAGTTTCCAAGATAAATATTCTTTGAACATCCATCCAACCAGAGAAAGTAAATAAAAAGTACTTGTAATCTTTTCTAAAGCTAACTTTAGAATTTAGGTTAATGAAAGCAATCCATGGCGTGGGACTATTTTTCTTTAGGCATTTTTTTTTTCTCATCAAGCATCTATTAACATGGGTTCTTTCTTCAGTTTTTTTTTTGTCTTTAACAATTCAGTCTCAATAAAATTGATTTTGTAACATTCCAGCAAATGTTCAGCCTTTGATTAGAACATGCTGGGCTTGCTTGGCTATCGTTCATCACAATTTAATCAAAATAAGATGAAATTTTTTTTTTCTCTTTTTCAGTAAAACCTGGAACTTTTCACTCCTCGGATACAGAAAAAGAAAGTCACTTCTTAACCTCACAGCTTTCTTAAAATGTTGACATTCACTTATCCCCCCCCCTTCACTAATAGGTGAAAAGAATAGCCGGACAATCCGTACTCAAGGTGCGAGACTCTGTAACATGTGAGAATATGGGAGCTGGTGTCTTTTTTAAAAGCCTAACGCTGTCGTCAGCATGCACAATGTTCAGAAACATTCAGGCAGATGTTCCTGCCCAGGCTTGATTGCCTTCACTGAGGCCCATCAGGGATTGCACTTAGCCGTCTTGCTCGAGCTGGCAAAAAAAGACACAGAGTCCCAGGTTATTTTAGCTATGCTGAATTCTTCCATTAGATACAGCTGAAATATTGACGCAGTTTGCTCTTTTCACTGCTTTGCTCCGTGTATCTTGCGCACCTTAGTTGGGGAAAGGAGTAGGACTACAGTTCTGCTTTAACCTGTAATAATTTTTCTTTCTCTGCTAAGACTCATCAATTTAGCATTGCCTGATTGATTCCTGCAAGCCCCTGTGAGGAGTTTTATTTATTTAGTCTTGAAACTGACTGAAATGAATACTGATGCCTCTGTAGGAACTATAAAAACAGATAAGAGCATCGGCAACATTATGAACTATTTCCATATTGCCATTTGTGATTCGTCTAACCATTGCCTCAGGGTAGATGTCATGCAAGACCATTTACGTCAAACAGCAGAAACAGCTCTTTGTCTTTGGTAAAAAAAAAAAAAGTTTTTAGTAAATAGCAGATGAATCTGAGTTGTATGTATGTAGTCTGTGTTGTATGTAGTTTTAATGAAACCCTTCAATATGTCTCTACATTCAAGGCCAAACATTCATCAGTGGAGAAAATATCCTGTGGGTGTTTTGTGTGCGTCTGTGCCAAAATAAATGAAAGAGGAAACAAAGGCGACCTTTCATCTTTTTATCAGCCCTGTCTAAATATGCTTATTAGTCTTTGTTCTTCCTCAAAAGTATTATTCCAATTTAATGATCACGTGAATGTGCAATCATAAAGTACTTATAAAATTAAATGGAAGGAGGAGCATATGTTTTAGGAATAAGTGTGGAAGAGTGCCGACCTTATAATTAGAGCTTCAGACACACAAACACGACACCAAAAAAAACCATCAGATCTTTGTACAGCTGTAACTCCTCTGGGGTGAAAATGAGTGGTTTGAAGTTCATCATAATTATTTCTGTATCTTGATTCTGCCTGAGGTTTGTGTGTGTGTGTGTGTGTGTGTGTGTTGGTGTGCAGTTACTATGTATATGCTCGTATCTTGTTTATCTGTATATCAACAAAGGCGAGTGAACACATCTTTTTATCTGCTCACATCTCACGCCTTGTCAGCTGCCTCCTGGGAAGCTTACTTCTGCCTGCCTTACAGGTTAAGATTGAGAACTTGACGGCCTTATCTTAATGTTTCAGATGTAAAACATAATAACACATGTCAGCATGTAACAGGTGTACTGGGATAAAAAAAAAAGGTAACACTGTTTTCCCAATACGTGATAGTATACAAAGCCAAAGCTGCTTTCCTGCACATATTTTCTCATCATCTCGAGTTTTCTACCCTGTTTTTTTTTTTTATTATTTTTTTTTTTTTATCTCAAATCGAGAGTAATCCAACATGAGTAGTAACATGAGCTCTTCTACAGGCTTTTCCAGGTTCCAGGTTTCATATGTAAATTCAATGTATATTTAGGTGGGGAAAAACATTTATTTTCTCTGCTCACGTTTTTAATAACTTACACAAAAATTCCTGTGTTGTCACGAAAATGAAGCTATTTATATGATCATTATAATTATACGACAGAGATCAATTGTTCTCCTACCACAAATATTTCTCTTAGTCGCTGAGTAGTTCCACTCAGTTCTTAGTCATAATTATAAAAACTTTATCTAGGAACCATCATAAGATCCAAGCCCAAGAACCATCAAAGGACCCATCCTTAGATCCAAGCATAAGAACCACCCTAAGATCCAAGCATAAGAACCACCCTAAGATCCAAGCATAAGAACCACCCTAAGATCCAAGCATAAGAACCATCAAAAGAGACCAGTTCTGAGCACAGCATTATTCAGTGTCATAAGATACTATGTTTGTTAGATCCCAATTTAACTGAACAAATATTTAACCGCTCAGATTTGTAACCTGCTTGTTTGTTTCCATATTCATTACATCATAATAATTGTAGTTGTGTGTCATAACAAGACTCCTCCAATGTACCTTCTGCTTCCTGTCATATCATTCACCTCTCCGGAGAGTGACCTAAAAATCTGTGCATCTATATGAGTGGGAAGAAGAGACTACTTTCCAGCCATAATTACTCTCTTCCATATTCATGAGAAAGCGCCCGGCATGTGTGAAATGTCACAGTTTGCCCACCATGCTTTGTCCTATCCTCCACTAACTCTAATTGGACCAGCACAGGTAGCCTAAGCGAAGAGGAAAAGATGGAAGCCAGCCTGGATTGTGGTCAAAAGGGCCTATGGTTGAATTTTATCACCCCACCGCAGTATCAGCACAGAGCCTCACAGGGGGCAAGGCGGCCAATATTCTGCTACCCTGGGGTAATTAAAAATGTCTTCCGTTTAATTTATACCCGGCTGCTGAGGCATGATATCATTATTGGAATGCATTATAATTCAAGGTTATTATAGGTCTGCTGTGTTTCAGAACAGGAAACTGTGAGACTGAAGAAACCTTGGACTGTAGGATACTAAACAACCTTTTAGTTCACTGAAAAGAAACCCCGCAGTCGTCCTCTGTGCATTATGTCATCCGCTTATTCCCCCTGGGATGTGACCCAAGACATCTCCACACATCATGAGTTCCAGGGCACTGACAATTTTTGCAGTGACAGCAGTGTTGCGAGGCCACACCTGGCAGAGAGCTTTGCTTACCTGCTGTACACTGGCATCTGTTATACCACCACGATTAAGTGCGTTGTGATGCAAAAGCGCCTTTGCCAGCACATACGCACACACCAATGGTACACGAAGGCAGCAGAGCATGTCCGTCCCTGTCACTTTGGTCGGTGAAATGAGGCAGGGAGCATTAGCAATAGAGAAAGCTGAAGTATGTGAGCATTTGTTTACCTGTGTGTGTGTGTGTGTGTGTGTGTGTGTGTGTATGCATGCAGGAGCGAGAGTAGCAAATGATTGTCTATTGTTCGACAAATTAGCTGCCAGTCAACCTCCAGCTGGCCTCTGGGTGACACACGTGGGCTGAGTGGCAGGTGTGAGCGATTGGAGAGCTCTGCAGCTGCTCCATGTTGCTTTTGTCAAAAAAACAACAAAAAAAAAAAACGGAGGTTTTGAGCGAAAAGAGAGGCGTGGGGGTTGCTTTTGAATAGTCACTCAACACTGCACTTAAACATACAATGATGCTGTTTTCAAACTACATGAGCACGTATTGTTGTCCTCTCACAAGTAGCGTTGAGCCGCTGGAATCTTGGACAACATCATGATGGCTTTTAAAGGAGGTGTTGGATTGGATATCTGACTGCCTTTCAGTATTATGTAGCTGCTGGGCTTTCTTTATTCTCCCTCTGTCTAAAGGACATTTCAGTCACACAGTGACTGTTGGACTACATTTCAATCGATGATAGGCCTACTGCAGCAGTGCAACAAAAAACTAAACAAAAAAACGCTCCAGTTTGTTTTCAGTGAGGGCGTCAGCTGAGTCCATCACAAAAAAGTGTCATCTGCTAACTGAGCTAGCATTAAGCTCCAGGCTATGAGCCAGTACCCAGCGGTTGGTAAAGACCATGTTGGTGAAAACAACAATTTTGTTTTTTCAAATTGTTGTGAATTCAGACATGACAATGTGCCACCAACAAAGTTGCTGTATAAAAGGTGTTGAAGAACAGAAAGACTAGGAATTGTAAGTTATAGTTGACACAGAGCTTTAGTTATTATTCATTGCACCCTATACCACATACCTTATCATACCCTTATTGCATTATTTACATTGTGCAGGCCTACTACTGTAACAGGTGGCCTAGCCTTTCTCATAGCTGTGCACCATTCTGATGCTTACCTTGGAAGCATTTTTTTTTTTGCTGCTCTGAAAGTTTTACAAAGGAGAATATTAACTGCTGTTCAGTGTCTTGGCATGTAATCAAATCCTCACCTTGGAACCTGGCAGGACATTCCCAAGCCAAGTAGACCGAAGTCTATCCGAAAGCGCTCTCTACCTGACAAATGAAGAAACATTGATGGGCTTGTTCATTCATCCATCCATTTGTTTCCGCCTATCTGAGGTCAGGTCAAGGTGGCAGCTAATGCAGCCAGTCAACCCAGACTTCCCTCTGCCCGGCCCGGCGATGTTTTCCGGCTTCTCCTGGGGAATTCCAAGGCATTCCCAGTCTAGACGGGATATACAATCTCTCTGGGTCTACTCTCAAGTTCTCCTCCTAGTTGGGTGTGTCCGAAAAACCTCCAAATGGAGGCATCCAGAGGACATCCTAATTAGATGCCTTCATACATTTAACTTTTACACCCTCATGAGAAGCAACATGTTAAAGTCTTGAGTGTCCTGTCTGAGTAGCAGGTTGTGTTTTATGATGTTGTTATTATACAGTAAAATAGTGATGAGGTTAAGGACACTGCTGCATTATCAAAGTCATGTTAAGTCCTTGAACGATGACTGTCTTTACTCCATTGTAAGCAATTAGAGATCCCAACAAGATCAGAAAATGAACATTTGTATCGTCTACCCTTTTTTTTGTTGTCTGTTATTTCTTTCTCTGTTTTTATTTTTTATTTGTGTAGTTATCCTATCACTGCCCCCATTGTACGAGTGTAAAGTGTCCAATGGGTTTCTTGATTGTTGTATCTTTCTGAAGACGTTGACACGCAAAGTATTAAGCTTTGAAGACATTGTTCAGTCAAAAGCTCTACACTGCATGTCCAGTCAGAGAAAAATGTGAAACGAATGCATCAAGCCAGGATGTCCAACATGTGTTTACTTTGCTTGGACAGACGTATGAGCCTGCAGATAAGCCAAGGCAACATGTTCATATTACTGTTGGGATGGTTTCGCATTCCTACACCATCCCATAAGCAATCATTTCTGTCTCTCGCCCACTCAGCCGTCACATGTATCACACACACGGCATAAAATCCCGAAGCACTTTCTCCCTCAACTAGGTATGATCCATATTTCATATATTGCCTGTAAATCGCTTGGCCAGAACTGTTTTGACGAAGCCCTGGAAGTGGCAGGGGGCAGATTGGCTGTGTGCCTGCCGCTTTCCGTACCTAGAATACAAACAAGGCTTCTGCAGAAACTGTAAAATGCTGTATATGGGTATTTTCAGTGTCAGTTTTCAAGGTTGAAATGCTCTCTATTACCATTTCTTAGCAATCTAGTGTGTTTTTATCATCATCCTGGCAAACCAGAGTGTATTCATTGGAACCAATTTGCCAGAGTGCATTAAGATGGGGATTAAAATGTTGAGAAATGGAAAACGGCATCATCAGGCTTCGTGAAATAGAGCAATCAAACTCCCATTCTGCTGTAAAGTAGAGCCAATTCCACAAGCCCTCTCCTCCCTGTGTCTTACATCAAACGATGCAGCCCGTGTGCAGTAAGCATTTATAAAATAAAGCTAAAACTCAATCTGTGCAGTGTGTCTTCACCCTGTGCTGGATTTTTAAAATGCAAAGCTTCCCCAACACTTCCCCAAGTGTTTTAGTTTGATCCTTTGCTACAAAGTTTGTCACTCCCTCTCCTTTGACGGAGGGACTCGACTGTGTGTTTGTGCATCTGTGAGCGTATGTGGCCCTATCTGTTTAGCCTCTCTGATCCTTTGATCCCGGATCACCATGAGCGCACTGGCTCAGGCGAATGGCACACGGGAGACAAAATAGACGTGCGCTCTACCCTGAAACACCAGCAGAAGGTTAATGTCAAGGGGAAGGCAGAAAAGTGGGATCAGACGGGGAGAGGTTTTTGTTATGTCTGTGCCTGTAATTGTAAGAGCCTTTGCAGGTGAACTGTGGAGACTTTTCACCTGAGGAGTGAGACTCATTTTCGAGAACAAGATATCTGTTGTAAAGTAACAAAGGATCACTCAACTGCGTTATCTGCCTACTAGCATATCTCGAGCTCAAAATTGTATCCAGAACATAATTTGGAAAACTACAAATTATTGTGTTTCTCTGTCATTTCTGTGCAGATGGTGCCAGAGTTAGGGGGAAAATGTGTGAATTTAGAGGTGATGATGATTTTGTTATATGGTGTGATTTGGTGAATGTGTGTGTGTGTGTGTGTGTGTGTGTGTGTGTGTGTGTGTGTGTATGTATACATGTATGTATGTATGTATGTATATGTATGTATGTATGTATGTAAGTATACATGTGTGTGTATGTAATTTGATTTTTGTATTTATTTTTTTCAAACTTGGAATCAAAGTAAAAAACGGAGGCATCTTTTTTTCTAGAGAGTTTTTTTTTTTTTTTTTATCACCTGGACCTTCTGTTGGGGAAACCTTCAGAGACACCCCATCACACCAAGTGCCACATGATAATATCACCTTGTCACTTATCTCTGTGTTGGGCAAAAGCATGACAGGGTGTAGGTGCAGGGTGTGATATCAGGAGGTTTGAGTTTGCCAGTGAAATAACTACACAGCTAACAGTTTTTATTTAGTTATTTACTCAAGAACTGTTGTTAGAAGGATTTTTTTTTTTTTTTTTTTTTTTTTTGGCCAGCTCTGCACCTTGCACTGGTAATTAACAACAGTTATATGAAGTGTTTTGGGAATGATGTTCTGCAAGGGATTAAAAAATAGCAAATAACTCTTCTGCCTTTTTTTCACATTCAGAGCGAAGACTTTACCAAATCAGTGCAACCCCACAGAGAGCAGTTATCTACTCTTTGGGAGGGGGGCTTTGTTTTCACGAGGGTACACTTAATTCTCAGTTTGAGAGCTTTGACACCCATAAATGGAGATTGCCTCCCTCTAAAGGTAATTATGTCCTATTGTTTTTGTCGCTAAGTCAGGCCGAAAGGATTTATATCTCCCATCTTTTAAGCCGTATCTATAGGCATTATCTGAGTTATGGTTTATTTGGGCTGATTCACTGTATGGAAAGTCAGTTATAAAAAAATAAAAAAAACGCTATTATGAAAGCTAATTCAAAACAAACTTTAGCTCCAATTGTTTGTTAGGATTCCTGAAACCTCCCTCTTTAGAGCTGTGTGTCGCTCAGTCGCTGTTCGCTGTGTGGCAGGCAGATGTCACATGCTGCCGATGCTGGAGGCTGCAGCTGTTTCACACCAAGAAAGGATTTTTGTGTGAGTGGTGACTTCACTGGTCCCTGTGGGGAAAGCTCACCAAGAAGGCGATATACAATCAGATTCTTTTATTGCTTTGGGGCATTTCAGGAAAGTGTTTGCTCTCCAACACGTTCACCTAACTGCTGGGATCCCTCTGACTAAAAGGACGAAATGCATTGCTTATATCTGATTTCTGTCGGGTGTATAGGGCTGCATTTGGCTAAATGAGAATACAGTGTTTGTCTGAGATATTAAACGTCATCACGCCGGGAACTCTCTCACTTGTCCTCCTTACAGCCTCTCGTCATCTTTTCCAGTGCTCTTGTAAATATTAGGTTGATAAACAACTTATTAAGCTCGAGTTTTTGCTAGCTGGTCAAAACCGTTGAATAGATCGACGAAGCATCAAAATCAACCGACCGCGGTGTCGCTCGCTTGAAGCACAACGTTAGCTTTTTACTTCTCTCGGCTGCATTCACAGTTCAACTTTCATAAAGGTGGTGTTCATCTGTAAAGTTCACCCAGCGGAACAAACAAGCTACGAATCAGAAACGGTGTGTGCCACAGAGCTCATTTTCTGCAATGAAAATATAAGTAATATACATTTTCTGCAATCGAACCCATGGCGAAGCTACTTCCGGGTTGGCCTACAAAAATTCGTCATCACTTTCCAAGTCTGTTCAGCTCTGAGCCCTGCAAGGGCTAAAGAGCGGACACTTGACCCAGTTCATTAATATGCAATTTAAAACAAATATTTGATAATGATTTTTGCGTGTTGGATAGCGACACAGTTGCCTGACACTGCTGAGAAAAGAAAAGTACTGTGTCTCGTTATTTTGCACAGTATTTCAACATTACCTTCCTTATACTTTGACTACAGGTGCTTAAAGGAAACTGTCTGGATCTCCTCCCCCAAGGTGCCCGAAAAATAAAAGCTGTAACTTCATTCAGTCTGATGAATGATCCCACCCAGGCAATAAGAGTCTAATTCCCGACACAGATCTTTATTTGTGACGAATAAAGGGGGAGACAGAAATCTGTATGTGCAGAATAATTGTCTTCTCTGTAGAAACTAGGTCTTGGGGGAATGCATTGTTCCCAGTGCCGCACCCAAGGGAACACACTGTGATGTGGATCTTATCTTTTCTGTGAAAACAAAAATACACTTGAGCAGTGCAGTCATTCTTTTTTGTATAGATTTTAGCAGCATTTTTGAAAAGTTAGTATGACGTCTTTACACACAGAGGCTTATATGAGGTGTTGTTTATTTCTCACAGAAATGTTTGCATTGCGTGTGTCTTTGTGTCCTTCTTCTTTTGATCTTCCCTTCCTTGGCATTTTGTGCATTTGTTGTTGTTTTTTTGGCTCAGCTCAAACTGAGCTGTTGCCCTCCAATTTAGATTTCAGTCTTCATTCATAAGTTATACGGGTGTTGCTGCATTTTTAATCTTTCCAACAAACGGCCACGTTTCAATTGCTGCTTGTCAGTTTTGATTTTATGATTCATTCATTATTAAGTGTGTTAGGCTGCAGTGCAGTGCAACGGATGGATTACTGCACTTTCGCCATGGGCAGGTTTTGAGACTACTGTATGTCTATGTGTGTGTGTGTGTGTGTGTGTGTGCATGTCTGTGTGCACGTCTGCATGTCGTCATGGTGTCATGGTTTGCTTTCATGTTTGTCTAAGTCTTGTAAGAGCAGATGCGTGTTGACCCAAAACACAACGGTCTAAATCAGTCTTGTGTATGTTGCAAAGAGTTTTCTTAACTTGTCTGTTTGATTTATGTATCTCTTGTTGTCTCTGTTTAAGGCGTTCAAACAACCAGAATAACTCAGCCCCAAAACAGCTGACTCAGCGCTATAGTTCTAGCACAGTTCTTCCCAACCTTTGCAGGGTTTATTAAATCATAATTTAATTGTAAATTAAATTAAAGCCCAATTTTATATCTCTCCCCCCCCCACCCCATCACACACACACACACACACACACACACACACACACACAATTTTGTAGTGTATTTTTCATAATATCAGCCAGAAACATATGTCCGTTTGCCAACTTGGGAGTTCCAGCTATGTAACAATACAATAGCCAATGTATTGAGATAAATTACAACTCCAAACTTTTCTTGTACCAGATATCTCAACAACTCCACCTACTACCACTGTTTTACCGACTTTATGCTAATTCGTCTAGCACCGCTATGTGCTAACGTTTGAAGTAATATCTGAAAACATTATAACAAAGAACTGAGCAGGTTAAAATTTAATTTGGTCGAGCATTTTCTACCAATACTTCATTTTTATGGCCACTTTGGGTTGGACATTTTTTGAATGAAAACGATGCCTGTTTTGACATCAAGCAGTCACTGAGCAACACTGTAGTTCATTTTACGTGTTTCTTTTAGTTGGAAATTCCAGGAGGACCTTTCCAAATATTAACAGACAGACAGAGAGAGACTTACAGTGAAACAATGAGCTGAACTCACCATAAAAAAATTATAAAAAAAACTCAGAGGAAAGATCATGATTGAGGCTATAATTAAGACAACAGGCCCTTTCACACTGTCAAATAGTTTTCACATTGTCTCTTCATATTTAATTATAAGTACAAGAAAGACCATTTGAACCATCTCTCTTTATCACTTTGCACACTATATGATGTGCTGTCTACAAAACCATCAGACTACAAAGGTCAACATGGCACACTTAGTACATTGTTATATAACGGCGACATTTCTGTAAAAACTCTTCTTTCCCTCACACCTTTCATGGACTGTTTAGTTCCAGATGTCGCCCTCTCTGGGGTGTCATACAGTAAGTGGGGTTTTGGGCCCTTCATTGCTGTCTCAAGAGCTGTTTGTGATGTTGGGTTTTTTTGGGATGTGAAATGCTGAGTTGCAGATTAAACAGCTCTCCAAAAAAAAAACAAAGACCAACATACACACGGGCGTGCATTCTTTGGTGACATGAAGGGAAGCTGACTGAAATGAAAGCTTTTGAATACTGCTTGTATGGTTGTCAATATTGTTGTCACAACCCTTTTTTTTTTCAAAGAGAGCTTGTCGAGTATCTACTGTCGGGCAGCTTCATGTCCGATGTGTCCTTGCTTGCTCCCGCTACTTTGTCGTCGGAGTGTCAATATGTATGAAAGGGATTAGTCCAATCTTAAATGACGGAGCAGACGGGAGGTGAAGAGAGTAAGGAACTTTTTCAACACTTCTCCTCTGTGTCCCCCACGCTTCTGTGACATGAAGATGTTTTGCGCTCCATTTGCCTGCGTGCAGGGCAGGAGGAACAGACTTCATTTGTCACAGTGAGACACCGCAGAGAAATCAGAATGTAAAACACTAATTAGCCGCGATCCTGACGAGGGTTCATTACCGAGTCAGCGTGAGACTCCTCGCTCCCCAGATTCTTATTGGTTGACTAGTTTGGAGCAGAAGACGCAGCGGAGTCTGGCAGGCTCGGGCGTGGCTCCGCGCTGGAGTATCAGGTTTGTATACATGTGTGCACTGTACAGGTGGCTTGTTTGCTTATGCATGAGTGTACAAAATGCAAATGTCGGATTAAGAAGGAGGAGGCAGGTTGTGTCGAGCGGCCGCCGTGCCTGGCGTGCCCACATAAGCGAGAGCCTCCATCTGCAAGATAAATGCCTCTGATTCGCAGTTGAAAGGCCGGAGCACCCTGATGGGCCATTTCGGTAAGATTGCATATCAACCGCTCGGCCCACTTGTACTGCACTATAAAGAGAATAAATACTTTCTGGATGGTCCATACTCGCTCTAAGGCAAAGAGGGTGATGATGAGAGTGACATATTGCTTTCTTCTATTCTATACACCAACATCACAGTTTGAATTCAGAACCAGGAAGAATGTCTTTCTCCAAACATTGCCCACAGCTGAGTGTATTTTATTCATGAGTTTGACATTTTTAAGCCGGCATCATCGCTTACTTAAACTTATTTTTGGCACCATTGAACAGTTTTGGAAGCGTATCTTTTCTGCTGATTCTTGACTATGTTCTTCACAAAAGAGAACGAGACAGGATTGTTTTGAACACATCTTGTGCAGCTTATTACCCAGCATTAGTCCTGGAGGTATTTGTGAATGATTTAGTTTTTTTAGTTTTTTATTTTTTGACAGCTGCACTAAGCAAATACAAAAAAAAAAAAAAAGCGTTCAAATAAATCATGCAGTTGTGTCAGTGAGAGGAGACTCTAGATCGAGATGCAATGAAAACTTCAGTTTTATTATCCATTTGCATTTTTTCTCTTTCCATTTGTAAGAATTTGTCAATCCTCTAAAAGAGAGACATTTGTGGGCTATAGGTGGAACCTAAACCTTTGTTTGTTCTCATTAAAGGTCTCATATTATCTTCCTTTTCATCTTTTACTTCTGAAGTTTCTTGTTATAAATCCCCTCTGAATCCTGTCATGTAACCTGCCTTTAAACTCCTCTATGTCAGCGGTGCCCAGAACAGGTTGTTTCTGTGTCTGTAGCTTTAAACGCAAAGGACCTTCGATCGACCCGTCTCTGGAAGGGAAGCTCGCTCGGGCTTTCTTTCACAGCGTTTGATTGTTTTCGGTGACACGTGCGGACTCTCGCTGTAGGAGTGTCAAACAGCTGGAGGGGTTATTGCCCTTTGTGATGTCATGAAGGAAAATTCTCCAAATGTCCTGTTCGAGCACACATTCACTGAAAAGTGGAGCGAGAAAAAGACGGGGGAGGATGGACTGTTCTCATAATTTGGGGGTTTGAAGCCAGGATAGGGACACATAGTGTTGGAAAAAATATGATAAAGTGTATTTAGCAGAATGTGACCTTTAAGGCCTAAGTGAGTAAATTAAGTCATAAGTTCATCCTGTACAGAAACAAAGAGTATTCTTATTTTTAACATTTTGACCGTGATGCCATGTTTTGTCGTCTTCCATCACACATCCCGGACAGATTTGACATGAACAGATAATTAGCATGAAATTTTAGAGGTGAGACATTTTTGTCGGCCTGTCGGCTTTTGTTATGTTTCTCTTCCAAAAGAAAATGGGACTCTTAGCGTGAAAACGACAGACAGAGCTGCACAACAGCTCCTAATGCAGGCTGGGTAAAAAAAAAAAGAAAAGAAGAAGAAGCAGGAGAAGCTCAGTAACCTGGCACGCTAATTCAATTTTCTTTATGATGATATATTCAGCCAGCACGGTTCTCTTGGTTGCATCCACTACTTAACAAAACATGTGGTCTTGTTGAATTGCAATCTGCTCTGCACCACTAGTTCACATTTTCTTGGAGACTGTTCTTCACACCACCAATTATTTCACATGGAAGAGTACAAGAAAACCACCCTGGAGAAAAATAGAGCTGCGATAATTAAATATGCAGGGAAAAAAAAGATCTCCGTCATTCTTTAAATTACAAACAATACAGTATTTCTTGCAATATCATGTGATGTTAAAGGCCAGTCAAATATATTTCCCCAATCTCTTTCTGACTCTGAATGATGTGTTTTAACGTACTAAGAAAACACCTGCTTTTACCATGGTGAAAGCCATTTTCCTGGTTTCAAACGAGTTGTTTTAAAGCTTTTACAATGTTCTTCAGTGGGTGGGCCTTGATAGGACAAAACAGTTCGTCTCATCCTGTCCTATTAGGATGAAATACACTTGCAACAAAATGCCACTAGAATAAAAAAAAACAATAATAACTTTACACTTTATAGTGTAAGCTCCAAAGAAGCAGTGGATACATGTTTGAATGAATATCAGTTCATATGGGACTGCACCACTGTGAATATCTTATTATAGTTACATTCCTACCTTACAGTACAGCTATAAACCTACACGTGTGTTTAGGTGCATACACTCTTTAGTGGCTTCTATGGAGTGGATTGCTGCTCAGGCTGCATCTCACTGTATTTGACAATGCAATGACAATAAATCTGAACAAAAAATCTTAACATCTCAACTCTGATCATGAAATTCTGAATCTGAAAACAGAAGAAGTCCGAGACTGCAGTCCATCAGAGGGATACTTTGTGCATCACACACAGGATGCATTTCAATTTATGTAAATTTGCAAAAATCCTCAAAAAAGAAAATAAAACGTATTATGTGATGCAGACATGCAGGTTGTTTGTGTACATGTACAGTGTATATATACTGTATATATGTGTCACTTTCAACAGTATGGGCTCTGGAGAGTCCATGGATGTCTTCTCACAAACATTCTTCCAAACATGTAGGCAGTGTGTATAAATGGTATTTATTTTCATGCAAAAATATACTCTAACGCAAGCTGTCGCCTCCCTTTTACACGGATCAATGGATGTCAGAATGTCCTCCCTACTCTGTCGTTCATTTGCCCATGAAATATTATCTCTGCGTTGTGTGCTCACAACAAGCAGAGCAATAATTGTGCCTGCAGTGGTCTCCGATAAGGACTCCTCCTAAATGGGAAAATAGGAAGGGACATCTTTCCAAAAGCTAGCAAACAGAGCTGTGAAGTAGCCGTGCACGGAGCCAAACAGTGAGTCATACGTTTGGAAAGTTTTACAGTGCAGCACATCAATGGGGATACTATCACTCGCCGTGCATGAATTCCTCTTGTCATTTTAGAATATCTCAGTGTTGATCCGGAAGGTCAGCAGGCAAATTCTCAACGCCGGCGTCAAATCAAATTATGTTCCGAGGAGCGACATGATTAAACTGCAATTTGACTTTGAGTGTTTATTTCTCCCAGAGGCTCCACAGACAGTCTCCCCCCTTCAGAAACCTCTGAGATTGACAGAACAGGGACTGCGAGCCTTTTCTTCTCTGTCGTTATTCTTTTTTTTTTTTTCGAGTGAGGGAGAGATTTCACCCTTTTGAAATTCACTAAATCTGTTGCAGTGTGCATAATGCATGGATTTTTTTTTTCTCCTCCTTCTTCTTCTTCTTTTAGTTCAGTGGCTCGACTTCAATAGGCTTTCTGAAGCATCAAAACACAGAGGGAGAGGAGGTCGCATGACGTTGCAGGGAAAGTGACACCCCCCCGCCCCCCCCCTGAGCGTGGTTCAAAAAAACATGACTCCAAGTGTCCCAGACACTGTAGCTACACAGCTGTAGCTCTATGTTTATCTATCCCTTTCACTTTTTACCCTCGCTCTCTCATTTTTCTCGCCCTCTCTGCCGTTCGCTCCCTCTCCTCTCCTCTCCTCCCTGCCTCACATCTCCTCTCCCTGTGACTAAAGGCAGCCCACTTCTCTGCAGTGGCTGCCTGCCTCCCTGATTTGTTCGCTGCTCGCCGAGGATTTGCATAGACTGGCCCACTTGCCGCTTCTCCCCTCCCCCTTTCCTCTCCTCTCCCTCCCCGTCCCTCCGTCCCATCATCTTCGCTTAGTTTCACCTGAGCCTGCTCTCATCCTCTCCTTTCTCTTTCTCCTCTTTACTCTCTCTCTCTCTCTCTCTCCGCTCGTCCTCAGCCCACCATCTCGCTCCCTCCCAGCAGTCTTTTTTTTTTTCTTCTTCATTTTCTTCTTCTCTCTCCCTGGATTCTCTCTTTCTTTATCTGTCTGCAAATCTCTCTCTTTCTCCTGTGGAGTAATACAACGAGCTATCAGTCTGGGTCTCACTGGGTTAACAAGCCAGACCGCTTCACTTCTCGAGGGACGTTCAAGGGAAGAAAAAAAAAGAGAGAAAAAGAAAGAAGACGGACTGAAGAAAAAAAAAAAAAGTCAGACAAATATTGGATCCAAAGTTAAAGACGGAGATAGAGCACAAGTGGAGATCTTCACCTTGCGTGAAAGCTTTTTAGAAGTACTGCGAGGGAGAGGGGAGTGTGTTTTTTGCCGAGACGATAGAGAGACAGAGAGCTGACAGTTTGTCCGCGTTTGAGTGTGCGGAGCTCCTCGTCTCTCTGCCTCGGTTCCCTCCCTCCATCTCACCCTCCTCCTCCTCCTCTTCCTCCTCCTCGGTCTCATAGCTGAGGCTGTGTATTATCTGAGCGGAGCTGTGCAGAGCAGAACGAAGCGGAGCGATCGGGCAGAAGGCTGCAGCGCAGGTCGTTTCCTTCCCCCCCCGCCCCCTTCGTCCTGTCATTCACCCGACGCCTGCAGGTGAAGGAGGGCGCACAGGGACACAATCCAGGTGTCGTCTGCGAAAAAAAAGTGCATGCGCGCGCTCTCTCTCTCACACACACACACACGCACGCATGCACACTACTTGGTCATCAAAGGAGAAGCCACAGGGTGATCCTGCCGAGAACAGAAAGTAAAGACATATTGGATTCTGGTTCAAAGAGCCAGCGAGCAAACGAAGACCAGCGGGAGATCTGCAGCTTCTAACGAGTGGAGTCCAAGAGACGAGCCCGAGCCGCGCTTTGTTTGGAGGAAACTGCTGGATCCTACGCCAACAAGGAGCTGGGTTTGATTTCTCTCTGCTATGGAGTTTGCCTCTTTACCGGAAGGTCACTTCTTCTGAGATCCTTGCACATCTCTGTTTTCAATATAAAGTGGGAAAGGGGGGGCGTGAGCCATGCTCCCCAAAGGAAAGCCCCAAGAGGGCCATCTCTTCTGGATGTTGCTTCTGGCGGTGGGATGCATGGTTCTGGCGTCTGCCTGGGGCTCCTCCTCTTCATCATCCTCCTCCTCATCTTCAGACCTACATATCCTATCTCCTACCTCTGGAGCCCCACAGCCCCCTGCCCTGCCCCGACCCGATCACCCGCAGGGCCCCCTGGGGCCCCGGCACCACCAGCCACCTGTGTCCATATACCGCTCCCCGGCATCTCTACGAGCCGGCCATGGTGAGTTCCCCCCTCTTGCCTCTTCTTCTCCCCTCCCCTCCGCTCAGGCTCTCCCCACCTTTATCTGTCCATCTATCACCAGGAACAATCAGAGTGAGAAGGAGCCATCTGTAGCCACCTCTCTGTCATCTTTATCTCTCTATAACTGACTCCCTCACTCCTCCCTCCCACTGTCCCTCCGTCTTTGTCTTCCTGTCTCGCGCTCGCTCTCCCTCCTTCTTCTGCTACAGCAGAACGATAGTTGACAGCAGCTCTGCATCATCGGAGCTGCTGTACATCCTTTATGAGATTATAGGTTTAATTGGCAGCGAAACCCAGTGACTCTTTCAGCTGAGGAGCGAGCAGCGACTCTGAATTCCACCTGCTTTGACGCTCCTGTAATCGATGATTGACAAGAGAGCGACAAAGTATACGGTCTCCTCCTCGTGCTCCAGTCAGCGCCGAACACAAAACGCCAGCTTAACCCGCATTGTTCTCATGCGCGTCAACGGGCGCTTCGGCGTCTGGCGTTTTGTGGAGTTGACTTCAAAATGTAACAACCTTATTCGAATGTCCATGCAGGATCTCGTGCACATGTGATCATCTCTGACAGCAACACACTCTCAGTTGTTTCCCTCTCAGTCAATGAGCACACACACACACGCACACACACACACACACACACACACACACACACACACACACACACACACACACTCAGGAGGGGGGAAATGAGCTCTGGTGGTCAAATGTTTCCCCAATATTGACTTTAGTTTAGTAGGTGCTTAATGTGATCTATGTGCTACACAGACATCAGGAGAAGAATCTGCAGTTTCTGAAGAAGCATGTTATCAGATTGGATGAAACCATTTGTGTGTGTGTGTGTGTGTGTGTGTGTTTCATGGCTTCCATTGAAGGGCAGATATGAGCTATCCTATGTGTGGAAGCATGTAGTTAATAAATGTGCTGACCTCTGTAAAGAATGTCAATCATTACGTCTGAATTAGAATAAATAATTCCAAATGTCTTTACGAGCTAAAGCTCTTTAAGCATGATACACACATTCATTTCCAGATTGGGATTTTTGCTTCCTTACAATTATGATGGAAAGTGACGGATAAATCAGTTGTCACATATCGAATTAGCAACAAAATAGGAACGAGAGGAACCATATTCATCATGTCAGAATCTGGCTCGTCATGTTTTCTTTTTTTTTTGCTATAATGCTGGAAGGAAAAAGCACTGTGGAATATTTTACCATAATGCAAAAGATGCTGAGAAAAACAACAACATCCCAATCAATTCAAAAGGCATTTTGCTCTTTTCTGCAGCATTTTGCAGCATTCGGGCTAAACCAGTCTTTGTTTGTTTTGTTTTTTTTCTTTTTGTGTGTCACACTGGATCAATCAATCCCTGCGGGGGGATCGAATCTGTTTGAAAATTTAATTTGAGCCAGGTCTATGCTTGACTCCCTTTAACACATCCAGGGCTCATTTTGAGCACGGTGAGGGCTGCTGGAGCAGATGAGCCTGACAGGCAGAGAGAGAGAGGGAGAGAGAGAGAGAGAGAGAGAGAGAAAGAGAGAGAGGATCTGCATCACTAATTTGAAATGTGCAAACCATACAAAGTGCCAGAGTCATGGGCAGGGACTGGGTGGCAGCCATTTAAAAAAGCTGAACGTATGATGCATGCTCCTGGGTGTCAGGAAGTCATAAGATGATTGATTTATTCAGTAATAGGTTTTCTCTTTTGTCCCTTGAATTTGAATTCCCTTCTATCACAGACTGAGTCTCATCTAGACCAGAGTCTCTAACAACAATACTTGGTCTCATTAACATCGACCTCATTTAACAATTGCATTTTCACACATGGTCAGTACAAAAACTCCCACAGTATGTAGTCTGCCAAGTTAGTGTAAGCCTCATACTCCAAGTCCCAGTCTTCTAACAGTGTATTCCTTATTTCACATTGATTCTGGCTGACTTCTGTGTATATTTGCATTCAGAATGCGGTGACTCACCACAGAGCAAGATAAGACCGAAGATAAAATCAGGAGTCTGTAGGGCGAGTTATTGTGTATACTCATGTGGATGAGTGTGTGTGAGGTTGTGTGTGTGCACTTATTTACAATTCAGCAGCCACAGACTGACCCTGGTTTTGGCCTGAGTGTAATTACAGATTCAGAGTAGACCTTGAAAGAAAAACACTCAACAAATACATTCGAATACTTTCACACATGCACACTGTATTACAGTATATGCACACACACACACACACACACACACACACACACACACACACACAAACCTCAACACACAGATTTATGATCCCTGTGTATAGACACGTACATTACACACACACACACACACACACACACACACACACTTGGGACTTCGAGCCTCTGCATGTGTAAACTCTTAATTAGAAGACTGATCTTCTCTGTTAGGGCCAAAAACAGTCAAGGTATTCATAAATAAAGGAAGAGGGGGATGTGATCGGGCTGCCAAAGGCATGAATACACAACTACAGTTTATTTTTCTGGTTTTCTATTATCATTCATTTCTCACCAAAAATAAGCGAGCTCTTTCTCTATCAGGTTTTTTTTGGTTGTTTTTTTTTTCATCATTGACTGTTTTTGATCATTGAAAGAAAGAAAGAACTCCGAGTTTTCATCCACAGTTTCCTGAACGGGACACGTGAAGCTTTCTTTCCCATGTCGTCCTTTCCACACTTTACTAAACTCTGCTGTTTTCACCCGTGTCACAAGAAGTGTCGCTCTCGCTGCGTGTGCTCACGGATGTGTGTTTTTTTTTATCCGTTCACATTGACACAAACAATATTCCGGGTACTTGGTGGGCCCTGCAGCTGCAGCTTCAAGTCGAGTTAGGATGCTCACAACGGACCCACCGTATCAATAATGCAGTATTTAAGCTGGATAAAAATATCTCCATCTTCTGTATTTTTATTGCCAGTTAGAGCATGCTGCAGAAGCATTTAAAGCAGGCACAGCCACAGAGGGGATGTTCCCTCAACAAGCCACTGCTCCAGCAAACACGCACGTCAACATGAAATGATTATTTGGACATCCGAGGCCTCCTAGTCTCCGTGTATCTGATGTCGCACTTTTTCTTGGCGTGTATGGCAGCGTATGGACAAGAAGGTTGAATATAGTGATCGTAAAAAGCATCATCACTCAGCTGTAAATTGAGCAGGCATTGTTTAAAAGTGAATGAGTCAACTGAATAACAACTGTGAGAGTGGTTTGACCTGCATGGAAGCTTTGCCCTGAGCACTTACGGAGAATAAAAGAGCGGGTGTGTGCGTGTGTGTGTGTGTGTGTGTGTGTGTGTGTGCGTGTGTGTGTGTGTGTGTGTGTGTGTGCGCAGCATTCGTTTGATGCGGCCTCACCTTGAAGAGAGTGGCTTTGGCAACACCGTCTCCTTACAGAATGGACCTGCGCTGCCGTGTGTAAGTTAAGAGAAGGTTAAAATGGAGGAAGAAAGAAAGTGTCACATTTTCCTCGGAGGGAAGCGCCGGTTCTGTGATTTGAATAAAGTCTGCATCAAACCCGTCCTTTTTTTTTTTCTTTTTTTTTTTTTCTTTCACAAATTATCAAAGGATTGACATTTTGAGTCGGGAGTGCGCTGACTTTCTTCCTCGGGGCTCTTGACACAGTGTGAAGGGAAGTGGCTGTGTTGGCACTCAGTTGAAGTGAAGAATGGCTTCTTCTTCACAGCTGGAGGAGTAATTGAAAAGAAGGCCGCAAAGACTAATTGTAATGCAAAACAAGAGTCGAGGATCCACGTGTATTCAACATCTGTGGTGTGGTAAATACGTGTAGAAATATATCACGAGCTGCAGTTATCACATGTGCGATGAAAGCCCTTCTTCACCGTCAGTAATGTGCACTGAAAACATGTTGACTCATTCATGTTGGAGCCATATTTTCTGTGCCATGAGAGCAGCGTTCACGCACAGACCAATGTCTTTGTGTTTCTGACAGTCCAGCTATTTCAACAAGCACTGACTGCATTTTCATGGCTCTGGTTCATTAACTCACGTATCTACAGTATCAGGACGAACGGTGGTTAGTGCTGCTGCCTCACAGCAAGAAGGTTTGTAGTTTGAATCCCCGTTTGGACACCAGTCTACATGTTCACCCTGTGCATGCTCGGGTTCTCCCCTGGTGCTTTGGCTTCCTCCCACAGTCTGCAGTCACGCTGGTTAAGGTAATTGATGCCCCCCAGCCCCCCTTCTCTGTGTTAGTGCAATCATTGAAAACAAACATATTTCAAAGCAGAATGCAGGTACATCTGTATTTTTCATATTCATGATACTTGGATAAATAGTTGATGAAAATCTGAAGAAATTGTGTCCAACTTTCACCAAAAGATGTGAAACAGAATCAACCTTTATACAGCCCCACAGAGCTGTGACTGTAGCCTCATTTTGTTGGATTGCAAAAGTGAACATTAACCCCGGTAAAAAAAACGGTGCACAGGTGGGGGAGAGGCACAAACAGGTGGAGAAATCTGTCAAATGATGAATGCAGTGCAAATTTAGCTGTTGGTATTTTGTTGGAACATGTTCTGGGGAAAAAAAAAAAAAAAAAGAGTTGTCTGTTTCCAGTCAGCATCAATCTGCTGCTGTCGACTTTGTGGCTTCATCACCGAGACAAAACAGAAAAACAAATATCGAGATGTTGGCCTCACCAAACTGCTTTTTATTATCTCTTTGGACCACAGTCGGCCTCGAGCTGCCGATTTGTGTTGATCTATTTACTCTTATTTTCTTGCTGCTTGGTATACTGTCCAACAATGTGATTTATTAGATCCTAAGTCTTACATTGAAACTGTTGTGGTAATGCCTGGCTGTGATTGGCTTTGCTGTTTCACAGCGATAAATACAGTGATTGGTATAGCTCGGAGCATATTTATTAGTCCCCCCCCCCCATCTGTATTCCAGCTCTCCCAGCCTTTTTGCACAGCTGCACATACATAAACCACGGCTGCAGCTGCACATGGAGACGCCCACACAGTGCATGCAAGCAGAGACCCGCTGTTTTGCATTCGTCGTGGCGCTTGCACGATTAAAGCAGAGTCTTTAATCTTTATATCACTCTCACTTTATTCATATACATATTGACAGTTTGGTTTTTCTTATTTGACCTCTTTGGATGTCTTTCCATTGAGAGGAATTACTATTAGCAACAAGTGACTGCTCTCCATCTCAGCACAAAAACCTATTTTTCATATTGTGGCAAGGACAAAAGAAAACTAACTGCAAATTCAAAAAGCCATAGTATTTGTTTCCCTTCTCAGTGAGTTTGGTATTTGGTGGAGATAGCATGGCAACATACTGGAACACTTTTTCTTGTCACAGCTGAAGTTATGAAAAATGGATTTGACCCCACAGCCTCGTGTAAAATGTATTGGTCCAGGTGCGGGGGCTGCATAATAACTTCTCCTACATATGGCACGTATATGAATTATTCCAATGAACCGGGAGCACTGTGCGCTTTGTGCTGCTGTCTACCTTGATGAGGCGTGTGTGTGTGGGTGTGTGAGTGTGTGTGGGCATTATATGGCACACTGTGGACTTAAATGATATTCCCCGCTGGGTATTCACGATGGCGGCAGAATGAAATGCAAGAGTGAATGGGCTGCACGACGATGGAGAGATTTCTGTGGACAACAAATAGCTGCATTCTCCTTCGAGAGCGTTTCCTCGTTTGTCTTTCTTCTCCCTTCAACCTCTTCCTCCTTGCTTGACTTCTCGCGCTCTTTTTACTTCAGCGCCGCTCCCTGTTTATGCTCTGGACAGGAAATCAATAAGAAGAGCCGTTCTGGGGGCTTAAGTATGTGGTTATTTTAGGTTTTTGCCTTTTTCTGCCCCTCTTTTTGCCCTCACAACTCAAACATTTATAGTGAGGCGACTCGGCCAGGGTTTGTTGTTCTTTTTTTTTTCTTTTCTTCTTCTTCCAAGTCCGCCAGCGAGGAGAGAAAAAAGGCAAGGATGTAGAAGAAGAAAAGACGAAAGGAGAAAGGAAGCACAGGCAGAGTAAAATCAAACAAAAAGGGGAAAAAAAAGTTTGGGTAGCGTTAATGATGTGACGGTGACATCCCAATGCCTCCTCTGCTCCTTCTCCTTCTCATCCTGACCTTTATCTCCTTCTTTTCTGCCTGCTCAGCTCACAGCCTCACTCCTGCCTTCCTCTCCTCTCTCCCTAACTTTTTTTACTTTTTGTAGTTTTCTCACAACATAAAGATAAATATCTTTTTTTCCCCCTCCAGAACTCTGCTTTTCTCTTCCCCCTTCCAAAAAAAAAAAATCTGCTTGCTCGGCAAATTAGGCAGCAAAGTCTGTCCTCGCAAAGTCAACCTCCAGAAAATGACTGCTTGCTCCCCACCCCTCCTCCTCTACCCGGTCACTCCAGCCTCGGCTTATTAATTATATTTGTGCTCAATAGCTCTCATATTTATTCCTGTGGTTTTACCAGGAAATAGTTTAACACATCTCATAATTATCCATCAGATGTTTATTCATTTGAACAAACCCCCTACTGATTGGAGCTCCGTCTCAAATGGAAATGAGCGATCTGATGAACAAGATTTGAGCCAATCTTATAGATATTTTATACAGTAGTTAACTTATTATACCTCCTTCCTTTTTTTTCAATTCTTTATGCTGAAAGAGTAGTGTTCTTTTTTTTTTTTTTTCTGGAGTCAATTTCAAAGCCTGTTATTTTAAACACCTGTGCCTTTTCATGTCATGTCTGTCTCCATGGCGACCGTGTCAGAAGCTCCAGAGATTAGACCGAACCAGAATGTCCCACAGAGGTCGTAAATCATGTCAGATGTGACCTACAGTGGCATCATAAGGTTAACTAATGCGTTGCTCAGCGGCTGAAGACACCTCTCAGTGACTTCACTCTGAGCTCATTACGGTCTCCATCAAAGCAGGCGGCTCGGCGTCAGAACAAGCCCTCTGCCTTCTCATGGACTGAATGCACCTGCAGGCTGGTTTTACACACACAAAAGAAAGATGGACAACGTGACAGCTTGTCATGCTAATTAATTTCCTAATGTTCATTTTTATGAGAAGTTTAGCTTTAATTAGTTATTCCATGCTATGAAAAAAAAAAAAGCCTAATGCCATTATTGAGGGCTTTGATGATGAGCGAGGTAGAGGAGGAACGGCAAGAGGAAACGGAACAAACGCTAATACAAGCATCATTGAACTTCCCAATAACTGTGAGTGTCTGCCTCATTACCAGACTGATTTGAGCGATCTTCGCTGTTTAATCAGTAAGTTGAATGTGTTTCGGGTCAGTGAAAACCACAACACGTCAGATACTGCGGCTCCACAGATTCCGATTCCGGCAGATTCTGGCTCTAAATGTCAAACATGTCAGCGGCCGTGGCGGGTGTTATTTTGGCTCAGTGTTGTACAACAGGGGGAAGTTGAAGACGTGTCTGCCATCTTTATATAAAGTCAGTAGTTGGTTCACCTCGTGGAAGCCACTGGGATATTATTAGATACTGTTGCACTGGAGACCGTGACCTTGAAGAGCCGAGCTGAATGATTCATCGGCACCTTCCTTTAGGACTTGTCTTATTGCAATGATTAGCACTGCTGTCATAGATTCTTGATTCTCGTCGACGGCCTATTTAGGCCATTGGCAGCTAGATGGAGCACCTTTATAGACAGTTACTCATAATGTCGGCTATTTTCATCTTCACCGCAGGGTTAATGGGCGTCCTTGATGGTTTATCGCCACAGTAAAAGTGAATTATTTAAGAAGAAACAAAATGAATGACTTCCTAAGTGTACCAGAGTCAATTAACCTTTGTTTGCTCCGCATTTGAATGGATAAAACAATAGTTGGAAGTAAATGCACTTTGCAAGCTTAGGCGGTCCCACCATGTCAAAGGTGATTTTTGTTATTGCTCAGAGCTCCAGAGCTGGAACTGAGCGTCTAGACAAACATGTTTTTGCAGACACATACCCAACCAATAGATAATTCATCCCCTGATAAATGTGTTTACAGCCAAGCAAATATAATACAAATTTGTAATCCCCTCCATGTTACTCCTGCAAGAATTGGATGAATATCTCCTGCTCTGCCGAGTTTTCTGACGCAGTATTTCCCCTTTCATTGTGTTTTATCAGGGCGGAAAGGTGGAGAAAAAAAATTGCACTGGGAGAAGAAAGCGTATAGTGACATGGAGTGAATAAGCAAGAGAGAGAGAGAGAAAGAGAGAGAGAGAGAGCGATAGAGAAGTGTGTAGAGGGAGAGGGAGATAGCAGAGAGGTGGCAGATAAAGATCGAGGAAGATGGAGAGAGTGTACATGTGAGCTGCAGACACAAAAAGAGAGATCGGGATAGCCTCTCCAATCCACTCTAGTCCAGGCTAAAGTAGCTAATGGGCTTGCCCAGACGCACTGAGTGGATATTGCATTGGGACTTCCTACAGTCCCTTAGCAAACAGGCAGCCAGGTTTGCTAAGAGGCTCCCTGGCCAGCCGGAAACATGATATCATCTTGCAAGCACCAGTTATATGGACCCACAACAGGTCAGATTGAGAGAGAAAGAGAGAGAGAGACAGGCAGGCCGAGCCGACGGGTAGCTCATTTTGACAGAAGCTGTGCTGGAACACCTGTGGGGGGAATTGATTGGCCAGGCTGACGGGTCAATGAAGCTGCCGCTGCTGCTGCATGCATGTACAGCTCTAAAACAATGAGCAATAGGACAGGACTGTGTAAGAGGAATTACAAAGGTAGCAGAACACATACGTATGGACACTGGGAACACACAGTGATAAAACACACACACACTGCTCTCCTTTCAGCCATTCTTCTCCCTGTTTAAGGATGTGGGCTGTGCTGCTTGTGCTGCTCGGGGGGAGCATTGAATTCATGGTCAGGGACGCACAGCTTAGACACTGAAAATCCTCAGTGAGTTGTCGAAAACGGCGCGCCTTCGCTTCATGCTTCTTTCATACTGACGGCTGTGCATACAGAGGCGAAATTGAAGGCGAATATTTGAGATTGTGCCAGCTACTTCCAACCCCTAAAATAACCATAGACCGGTGGAGCAGAACAATGCAAGCAAATTTCCCCTCGGAGACAATTGGAAAGTTGAAAGAAAAGTTGAAGTAAAATAAAAACTGGAATCACTTGCGAATGTTGCTTTTTCTCTTTCTGTTGTTTTTTTTTTTCTCGACACTTCTTGGGAAACAGTCGACGAAGCGTTAAAATCCGAGCTGACGTCCTCGTTACCGGTCTCATTTTGAAGCATAAAACAGAAATGATGAAAAAGAGCAAAGGTGTCTTGAGGGGGCTGTAAAAAAAACCCAACAATCTCCTTGTTTGTGGTCCAGATGGAGACCCTTGTTGCGTGTCACCTCTCTTTAATCACCACGGCGGCTGATTAAAAACCCGGTTAGCGATGCTAAATAAATTATGTAATCTTGTCAGAGCCTACTAATTATTTTTGCATAAAAGTATTTGATGGAAACACTCTTATTAGCATTTTAGTTTGCCAAAAAAATGTTAGAAGTGAGTTGGGAACGTGTAGACAAATAAAGAAGTCCCCCCACCCCCACCCACAGGACGCTGCAAACATCCCTGAACAACACCACAGCCCTCTCGGGGATCGTTAGCACACTCTGAAGGGCAATTCTGTGCCAAGGTAGGTCACGAGTTTATGAGGCGGTCAGAGGGCGTGAGTGTTATTCATCCCACTCCTTGACCTCTTGTTGTTGTGCAGAGAACTAACTCTCCTGGACAACTTCAGGCTGCATCCCTCCAACTATGTTTACAGCTCAGAATCTAAACCTGCTCGTTGGCAGTATACTTCTTTTTTCTTTTTTTTTTTGCTGCTGCAGTCCTGGGTGTAAAATGAAACTGATAAATTAACAAGTAAATATATGAGAGGAAGAAGGAGGCAGGCCTCTTCCTTATTGGCGTCTTACATAACCGCTGGAGACTTTAAAGCAAGCCGTAACCTGTGATTCATCCTGTTTTACGGGACACTTAGTGGATATGGATAATTCACATGGATCTAAAAGGCTCCCCAGGGTATCGTAGATGTAAACAATAGATGTCCCATATTTGCCGGAATGAAGAGTGCAAGGAGCAGTTCGGTCTCACTAAAGCGGGATGAAACTGCAGCCGCCCCGCGTGAGCGAGATTGATTAGACGCTCATTACAGTGTGCGCGCACGCGTGGGTGGGAGTGGGTGTTTCCTTGATTTGATTTATCAAGTGCTCAAAAGCAGGCCGGAGGATTAATCACAGAGATGATGCCATGCCAAGCTATTATCTACATCGCTTTATCTGAAGATGCTGACTCTTACTTGTTACTGAGCGTGTGCATGACTCCCATCTCTGCTGCTAAGACGTGGAGTGTGAATTGCAGAAGTGATTAATGCAGCCCGTATACGGTGTGTACATCTGTTTATGTCTGATGTACCTCTGCTCCCTCTCTTGTGAGGAGCAGATGGTATTTATGGCTGAGGAGAATTATTTTTCCTTTTATGTATGTTGTGCTTTTAATCCACTTATGAGACGCAGTTTGGAGTGTGCACCTGAGAAGAGAGGTCCTTTGTGGGGTCCTGACACGATGCAAACAAACGGGCTGCTGCTGCTGCTGCTGTACTGCTGGCACTCTTTCCTGCACCAGGAAATGAGTCACTCTTCTTCCACCTTCCTCCTCTCTCTCTCCTCCGCCGCTCGGTGCTGCGAACGTGATGATATCTCTCACACGCATGCTAAGAACAACACTATCCCTCCTCTCCCTCTCTTCTAATTGATTTTCTCCTCTCTATGGTGTGCTCGATACGCCACATGTAATCCTTATTCCTCCTTTACCTTCCATGCCACTTTCAGCTCTAATACAGCTATAGAGCGGGATTGTCATGAAGTAGATGGTTCCCAACATAACACAATCTAACACAATCCCTCTATTTACATATCTCCATCAATCTACCGAGCTAACTACTTCACTCCAGGTCCAAACTCTCCACTGAATGTGTTTTATACTTAAGTCATTGACACATGGCACTTAATGTCACTTAAGAAGCTGGTGGAAAGCAGGAGAGTCACGCCCGTTGAAAAGCTGAAGAGCTTTTCATTTGAAATAAGTCATTTAAAATGACATTGGAATAAAGTAGCATTTAAGACGAAACGAAATCAAGCAGCAGGCCAGAGTGTTGTTCACTGCTGCATTGAGAATGGTTTCTGATGTGGATCTTATTCTCAATGTGTGAAGTGCCAAACATTAAAAAGAGGAATGGGTCAATGAATCAGTAAACATAACTGGACTCAAGAAACAGAAACTATGAAGTCACCTCAAGATTGGTCTTGGTTCCTGGACTTAGTCTCTTGGACACCATTTTTTTCAGGTTCTTGGAATCAACTGAGATTGTGCCCTGTCTTCTTGCTGTCTCTGACAAAGAAGATCTAGACTTACAGTGTGCTGTATGGATCAGAATCACACCTGATTAACTGTCGATTGACCAACATCGTAATTGATGCACTGTAGTGATTGGATACAACAAAAAAAGAAATGCCATCCATGACTTGACTCGTTGCTGTTTTAACGGTAAGCTAACTCACGAGTTAACGTGATGTTATTTTTAAGGGTGCGATTACTCGACGTAAACATGGTTCAGGTGGACTGTACACAAGCTAGCAAGTGGTGGTCTTGGTTCTGTTGGTAATTAAAGTTAAGGACAAAATTGGATGGATGGATTCATAGATATATAGACGCATGCATGGTAAATGGACGTCTCTGGTGTTTTTCTAGTCTTCTGACCTACTCAATGCTGCTTTTACATCAAATCCACGCTGATGGCAGAGTACACTACGTTGATCCATCCGTCCACATTACATACTGCCATTTACATGCATATCCTACTACTCTTGGACCTCTTGGTAAAGGACTGCTGGAGCTGAAGATTGAACCCCTGACATTCTGGTACAGCTGCCCCTCGGATACATGAATACATAGATGGATACATAATAGGACACTTGCATGTCTTCATCTAATTGGCTGCTTTCTACCTAGATGTCTAATTGTGTAGCTGTCTGTCTCACATGAAAAGGACCTGGCCTCAGAATTGACAGTGTGAATTACAGATTACATCTTTGAATACAGCTCAGAGAGACAGGCTTATCCTGATACAGTATCACTCTCCCAAATCCATAGACATGAGCATGCGGCCACGTGTCGCCTGAATGAAACTCAAAAACCGAAGCCCACGCATGATTTGTCACCAACGTTAATTCCACAAACCAACATCCCAAGCCATTCAGTTTCATAAATAGCGCCTGTTTGGTTTTTATCTCTATCCCTTGTCTATTCATCCTGTTGTTTTTTTTTCTCATTTTTTTTATCTCTTGTCTAATTCTCTGGTTTTATCTCTGCTTTTCTCTCTATGCAGCCCTCTGTCCAAGCTCTTTCTCTCGCTCCATTTTCCCTCTCTCTCCCTAACCCTCATGCCAAGTTGCAGGCTCAGGCTACGTTGAGCTGCCTTCGTGACAGTGTCTGAGCGAATTAACGCAGTTCTGCCACTGTGTGCAGACATCTAGGACACGCAGCAGAAAAAAAAAAAAAATTTGAAGAAAAAAAAAAAAAGAAGCAGTCTGCCCATTCTGTCTATCTGGCCAAACCAGAGCAGAAGCTTATCAGGCTGTACTGAAGGAAAAGAAAGAGAGAAGGATATGTACCCTCATTGCAGTACCATAGTATACATATCAGTGCCAGTACAGGCAACATAGTCGCAGTTTTGAAAAGTCCAGTGTTCATGTACCGTAAATTCCGGACTATAAGCCGCTACTTTTTTCTCACACTTCGAGCACTGCGGCTTCTACTCCGGTGCGGCTAATGCATGGATTTTTTATGGGGGACAATGAGCTTCTGCCGCAAAAACATTTGACTTCGTCACGTCGGATCTTAATATCAGTCATTTTGCGCTTCATGCACGCACCCTCATGATGGAAAACACACGGAGAAATACATATGATGCAGTTTTCAAGTTAAAGGCGATCGACCTGGCTGTCAAAGAAGCTAACAGAGCTGCTGCACGTTAAGATGACACTGACAGCGACAACAGAGACTGAGGAAGTGAGTAATGAAGTCATTCTGAGGCAGTGAATGGATGGACTTTTTCTTGTGAAATATATTACGGTCATCTTTTTCATCAGCCGTGTTACAGACACCGTCGGCTAGGCTTCGTATTGTAACGGTTCATGTTGTAAAGTCAGTAGTTGATAATGTGTTCATAATTCCGATTATGTGGAGAGTCAGTGAATGCACCAGCGAGAACGTATTGAGTGGCAGTATGAGAGAACGCTGGGGGAGAGAGTTGGATTGTTACGACAAGTTATGGTTTTGTTCTCTGCTGTAAACGGCGTGGTCACGGCCGACAGTGATCGGGTTATTAAAAGTTATTATTTGAACGCTCTCGTCGTCCTTTAACGTCCGTACGGACGCTACAGTATTTGCGGATGTTACCGGTAGCCTACGTCTGTGTAAATAGCTCTTGTTATAGCGTGGACACCTGCGGCTTATAATCAAGTGCGGCTTATATATGTACAAATACATTTATTTACTTATTTTTAGCCGGTGCGGCTTATATCCAGGTGCGCTCAATAGTACGGAATTTACGGTATGTGTGTTTGTTGTGTTTGAGTTGAAAGCTCTGGTGAAAGTACGTGTAGTCTGACCTAGTGTTCTTAGTGTTCTCTGCTACGCTCCACTGCCTTCAAAAACTTTCATAAAGCAAAATGTTTTTTTTCTTTTTTTCTTTTTCATTTTTTGTAAATGCAAGGACAAATTATGAAGCATTTCCAGATTGTGATATACAATATGTGATCCTGAATGAAATTCTTCGAAACAATATATCTGTTTGACAAAACGCAATCTGCCGGTCTTTACCACCAATTCAGGATTCGTTTGAGAACTGCGATGACACAAAGGCAATAATTTACATGATTATATGCCACATGTTCAAACCCCATTATATTCACTCGAGGATCATCTTCGTCACGGTTATTAGTCCTGGCTCGTTACTCTTGGAAGAAAAACATCTTATCTAACCTTTATCAGTGGAACAGGCATGATTGATGAGTGTACAAAGGTGATTATTGGAGTTGGCATTGCACACAAAATGCAGAATCAATACAGAAGTGCTGTATTGATCCTTATGGCTGTTGTTGATGAAGTGAAGGTGCTTGTTGAGCCGATCGGGAGATGAGTGCAGGACAATGATTCACTGAGCAGATGGATTTTTATTGAGGGGTTAAGACTGCTGTCCAGAGGGCTTTGTTAAAGTTCAGAGGCAGGTGGTTAGGTTGTGGTCAAGATCCACTGCCTAGTATTAAAGCATTGACTTATTATTGATCTTTAATGTGACTGTACTGCACTTGTTATTTATGAATATGTTTATGTGAGACCACCTATTATTTTGACATCTGTCTTAAGCCTTTGAATGCGGACGTCCTGCAGACAGCAGCAAGGAGCTGTTTTTTATTATTATTATCATGATGCTGTTTTAAAAGATCTAAATAAAGTAATCATTCTTTTCGCATTTTTTTGCATCATGTTATGTCATTATATGTTGATGACATCATCGTTTCCCTATACACGGAGTAAGAAAAAACAGCTTAACAAAGCCATGGGTTCATCTCGTGACTGAATTAAAATCAGAATGTTGCTGTCAGCTCCTTGAACATTGGAATTGCTTAATTTGTAGTGTCACATTTGCAGACAATAAAACGAGCTTTAGTTCTTACTGTTAAATTGCTTAATTCAAAGGAAAGGCTCAGCAGAGAGAGGAGCGCATGCATGCTGAATCCAAAATGCCACGCTTTTTCAAAGACCAAACTTGGCGGGTCTGGTTAGGTCTGGTTCTGAGGATGCTTCCAAATAGATAGGAGCTGGCAGGTACGGTGCTTTGCAGCCCACTCCCCTGTCTCATGCAATACATTGCTCTCTGTCTTTGACTGCCTCCAACTGTGTGTGTCCACAATGTATACTGTATGTGTCTTAACTCGTGTTTCCTTTGTGTGTTTGTGTGTGTTTTGGAACCGTGCAGCGTATTGGTGGTATCGCCGGGAGCAATTCCCCTGCTCTGCGGATGCGCCACAGCTAGATTCACTTCAAAGCTTCTCTACATACACATCTACCAGGATGCACACAGACTCGGGCTGGATGTAGAAAAAAGTCTTACACCTTGGACATTACCGTTTGCAACCTTCACTTACAATACAGAACTTGTGCATGAACGAAGAAGAACCATCTTGCATGACGTGATCTGTAGACTAACATTCTCCTCAGCTCCAAAACACAGTAGAGTTCTTCACCCTCACCTTTGTTGTGACATCGGTTAGGGAAATGAGTGCAAACATTTATTTTGAAGAGAGCTTTTTTTTTTTTCCAGCAGCACAATCCTGTATGCACAGTCAGCACAGGTGGGGCAACAATCCATCAGAAACCTGAATGTCACAGGAAAATCTAAGTTGAAAAAGAGCTGAGAGGGTGCTTATTATTAGGATTGTCATTCAAACCTTAAGAATAGCAGCAATATATTGAATTTGAATTGAATTTTTCATCATGGACACTTCCTACTCTAACAGTAAAAAAACAAGCTTTCCTAATCAGCTTTGAGGTGTCCATGCGGAGAAGCTTTGATGGTACATAAAACTGAAGTGAGTGGGTGCATACATTGATGAGAGTGTGCGTGTGCAAGAGAGGTTGTGCATGTGTGTGTGCGTGCGCATTTCCACCCAAAGCTGAAGGATACATCAAAGCCTCATGCTTTGGCACAGCCAAGTCAATTTGGTTTCCAGTTGTGGCTCTAAAAAAGCATTCAGAGGTGTGACAATAGAGGGTTAGTTTACGTACATACAATATGTGCCATGCATTTCCTGTGCTTAATCCTGGGCACAAGATTGATGCCCAGTTCTTAATGAGAAGTGAAAATGTACTGTTGAGATTTTTTCCTTTTAATCTGCTTCAAATAACAAAACATTAGACTTTAAGAGTGTTACAAAATGTACCACTCTTAAACTATGAGGACATTTACTTCCTTTTGGAAACCCTGTGATTTCAAAAATGTGTCTATGAGTTATGAGCCAGAGAAAAGAGACAGACTAAGAAAGGATAAATGCCTTTCTTGCCAAAACCACTAGACGCTTAAATCTCAAAGCAGCAACTTTTTTTAATGTAGCGGTCTACTTATGCCCACACATTTATGTGAACTTGTGTTGCAGATCAAACACCTATTGAATCTGTGCTCACTTCCAGCTGATGTTCATTTCTACTGAATACAATGCAGAACAGTGACCATATCAGGGCCTCCAGTTGTCTGGTTAGAGTTCTGTGAACGGGAAGCAAAGAGACTATCACTTTGCCCTTTTATCTTTCTTACAGCTCTCAAATGGAGTGGAGTCATTCAATTTAAAGTCTAAGGTCTGGTGGAAGCTAGTGACTTCCATTAACTCCATCCCTGTGAAGTAGTTCAGGAGGTAGAGCTTCAAAGAACTTTAATTATCCTGCCTTGCAGTGAGAGTGACAAAGTTATGGAGCTGTGGTTGGAGGGCGGGGGGGAAGATTTACTGTAAGAGGGAAATGAAAGGACAGGGGGAAAAAGAGGGGGAATACAAATGCTATAGGTTCTGTGCCATAATACTGGCTGATCTGCTTGATTTGCTTTCTTTATGCTTTCAAAAGACCCTCAAGGTTTTAAATTGCTTCCTTGCTTTCATTGTCTGCTATTTGATTGGATTGTGGAGCCCTGCTGAGGAATGCCATCAGGAAGTAATGGGCAAAGTAATCTACTTGTCTTATTGTATTCCGATTTGGTCTTTCAATCTCGACAGAAATTCACCAACAGAACCGCAAAACATTCTCAGCTGTGAGTTGCGCTGTTAACGGCTACAAAATGGTCGACTTTCGTGCGGACAAATCAAGCACACTGTATTTTTGGAACACTGTACGTTCCAAAGTGATGAAACGTAACCCTGACAAGGACGAAACACCACCAAAAAAGGGGAGATTTTAGTAGGGCGTCGCACAGCTTTTTCCGATAACAAATTAAAAGAAAGAAAGAAGAAGCACATTCCTCCTCTCTTCTTTTTTAGTGGGCCAGCGGAGAGCGATATCGGGACAGACATTCCGACAAAGCGTTGGGGTGGAGGGCGGCCTTCTGGGAGATGGGCGGTAAAGGTCAGGGACGGGTAGAAGGCTTTAGCACAAGGACATAATTGGCTAGGCAGAGAGCCAGCCCAGCACACAGGAGATGCTGTAGTGGCCTGATGTAGCTGGAGGGGAAAGCAAAGCTTACTGAGGGAATTGGAGCCACTGGAGAGAGATGTGTAAAAGTCTCGACAAAGACTGTTCAGTGCTTTATCCGTCACCTTTGTTTTCTTACTCCTGTGCAACGGCTGAAGATCCCTACTGCAAGCCGTTTGCTACCTCTCTCTCTCTCTTATTTTCTTGTCTCACGTGTCACATTCCCTCCCTCTCTCCCATGAAAACTCTTCAATTCTTTTCATATCCAAATCAATTTTTTTTTTTTTTGAGATTCTTCTCTCAGCAATATTTCACAGCCGTCATCAAAACTTGAATGCAGTCGAGTTATTCTCTTTCTTTCTTTCTTTCCTTCTCTTCCCTGGAGTGTCCGCAGACTTCAGGAAAGACAGTTCCAACAGAATACCAATAACCTTGAATGGTGCAATAACCAGCCAGCAAAAATCCTAATGTCTGCTTTTTGTTTGGATAGAATCAACCCACAAAAAAAGATGGTGATTCTACCCTTTACCCTTTACCAAATGATCCTTTTTCATACACTACACAATTGTTTTATCAATGACTTGCAGGGGTGTTTTGCCACCTGCTGTTCCTTCTGGCGCAGCTCCGGTGGCATTGATAGCTTTAGCTGTGCTCATTTGCATGGACAATGAGTGCTAATAATAAAAGCTTTATAGGGAGATTCACAACCAAAGTCATGACTACCACCACCTCCAGCACTGTTATGTCTCAGGTGTGTTGCCAAATAAGGACTTTCATAGCCCAAGGGACATCTGCATACCATTACACCCTGCCTATGCATGCAGAAGTACATCAGTAGAAACGGTCCAATAGAAAGACACCTACTTGACTACAGCGACCGACAACTTAATGATTATGTTGTGCATAATAATAAGCGCTTTAACGTCAAAGCTAAAGAGCGTAAAGGGAAGAGAGCAGGAGAGATTAGGGTTAAGGGATCTGTGATCGATGCCGATCATCAAACAGAATTTAAATCTTGCAACAGAAGTATGAAAGCACCCTTGAGCAGTGAAGTAGACGTGGTGAGGTAGAAGGCAACACCAAAGGAGAAGTGGGCTAAAGATATACACTACAAGCGTAGTGAGGGGAGGGGATGTTGGCCCAATCAAACCATCCACAGACATTGATTCAATGTGACTGCTGTAAGTGGTTGTAAGTGAGGAAATAGTCAAGCACTCATTGGCCTCGACTTGGAGATAGCTCTCTTAGGCTTACACAAGTTAACAGACTGTAAGCACGAGGTCTAAACACAGGTTGTGTTCTTCACCCAAAGGTGCATAAGTGGATCCCTCCCGTCTTTCTGGTTAGATGTGGCCTATAAATTGGTAACAGAGCAGCATGAAGATTTTAAACTCCATATCTACAAAGCCTTCATTCATCAATTGGTATTTGATAGCCCACTCCAAGTTTTAATTGGTCCTTCCAGTGCTCAGCTTATCTGAGTGTTACAAATCACTTCATGTTTTAGTCAAGATCAAATCTGAAACAAAGCGACGACAGAAACGTTCCTCCTCCTTTCATGTCTTTCCTCTGTCAAATGCTTCTTCTCCTGATAAAAGCAGGAGAGATAAAGACAAATAGTCTAAACCAGGCGGCACAATTGGTTATCTCACAGGAGCTCTTTTTGCATCAGCGTAATGCTTTATTGATTCATCGGCAGCGTGAGAATGATCTATTTATCCCTGTCTCAGAGAGAAATATGAGCGCTGTTGACGTGTTCTGGCTGAATATTCCCGGTTTTAGTCGAAACCAAAAAATCTCAAGATGAGGTGATTCAGCTGTTTGAGGTCGGTTGTAGAGGTGTTGTCCAAATGCAACTTTGCCAGTAGTACTGGCTTTTCAAAAAGGCCATGATGTACCAAGATGTAGCAACCCCAGATGTGTTGGTATATGGACCATTAAAAAAAGCCTGCAAAGACTGCAGTGCTGTAAAGATACATGGTTACCTTGACTTCCTATGACACCATATTTATGGCATTTTAAGGAGCCCTTAGTGAATTCACATATGGCATTTGTATAATTAAAACCCCTGGCAGTGCTTTAGGAACAGCAGATTAGTGCTTAAGGATCCAATTTCAGTGTTTGGTAAGAAAGGCTCCAGGGCATGTTGGTTTTCTTCTCTGATATGTGAAGCTAAACCTGATTGTGCTGATAGACATGATAAGAAATGACCCCCCCCCCCCATTTCCACAGAGTCTTTTTACTCTGCAAATCAAGTCGTTTTGCTCTGTCCGAAGGCCCACATCCTGCCCCACTGGATCTGTTTCTGGAGCGCAAGTGCAGCCGTGAGAAGCTGTCCAAAAGGCTTCACAAGCTCGAAGGAGAAGAAAGAGAGAAAAAGATAACAACATGTGGCTTTGTCTTTTCATCGCTGAGTGGCTGTCAAATTTGTTTCCTGGTGAAATGTCGACAGGCGGAAGGTGTATTTGATTGTCTGTCTGTATATTGTGTTTTATTTTGAAATTGACCGAGTGCTCAGAAGCGTTTTCTTGCCCGACCTCCTGTCCCAATCAATGTATTCTCTTGAGCTTGATGCTATTTGCATAGAGGATTTATTAAGAATTGACTTGGTGTGTATTTGAAACCGAGCAGAGCGGAGTGTCGCTTCTGGCACCCTCCAGAGACGGACAGTGATGCGTGCTGTGGAAACATGATCATTGACAAAGGTGGGAGCGAACGGCGCAGTAGTGCAAGGTGCTAACTGGCTATTTGAAAATTGCGGGTGAGTGCTACCCTGAGGCTACAGACAGCCATTAACTTTGGCTTCATCCACAGCTCCTTGACTCTTCCCTCCTCCCACCCTCAAAAAACTAAAGAGGATTACTTAAGTGCCATGTGTTAGTCAAACTAGTGAGAGAGGCAAAGAGAAATATTTAGAAGCAGAAGTCATGTCTCATTTTCAGTTTGGCCTGATCATGTTCTGTGCAAATACTCTGCAAAACAAACTGACATAAAAAAGAGAGGAGCTTTTCTTTGGAGCTTGTTTGTCTAATCTCTCCCACTTGGTTTTGCGAGCTTAGATAGCTGTCTAAATCTTTTATTAGATTCAGTACAGGCTAGAACAACCACAATCTTGAAGGAATAAAATTGGGGATATTTAGCATTCAAATGTTCTTTTTTCTAACTGTAGCGTTGATGCAAATGACCCCCCTGGAGTAATAGAGCCTTTTTCCTCTGTTTTAACATGCAGACACAGCTGGCCAGAAATAAGCAGGACAGATAGTCATGGGAGGTCTACGTGGAGAACATTTGTGGGAGAATATTGCGATGAATAATGGGATGTGAGGCTTCATATATTTCCACTTCTACCTTTTTTTCTTCTTCTTTCCTTTCCTGTTTCAGCCTGGCACATTAACAGGTTATTTCCTAAAAATAACCCTTTCACTCCTGCTACCCTAAATTATAACACTGAACCAGATACCTCGCCTCAGCAGCCCCTTCATCTTTCAACGAGAGCGCTCCATTACTGAAGCAATCAGTGTACTGTAATGTATATATTAGCCTATATGAACGTCTGTATGAAATGTATACTTGCAGTCTGAATATGCAAACATGCTCCTGCACCCATGCACACAGTCGCACCTGTCTGTACAGAAGAGCCACCAGTGTGAAGAAGCTCTGCTTGCTGGCAGGGTGCTGGTGGTGCTCCTGATGGAACAAAATAAAAGTTTAAATTGATCAAGGTAATGCAGAATTTTGACAGAGCAAAACGTTCTCCCCGCGACCGCTTTGATGTTTTCAGTTTGTTTCAATGTTTGATGTCAGGGTTGCTCGTTGAATAGATGTACACATGCTCCGTTATGGCAGTGATGCCTTCTAGTCTCATCTTTCATCCTCTGTCTCTCTCCGAGACGACTTTTTCATTTAGAATTCCATTATTTTCATATCCTGTTCTTCCTCTTAGACAATCTGTTATCCCGTGTTTTTAAACGAATACAATTGAAGTGCTGTGCATTTCAGCATTTCAGTGAAAGAAGTGAACTTCGCTCTGAGGCCATGTGGAAGTCTGGCTCAACATCCTCTTACTGTTACCGGACAGGTGTCCTCTTTCAACTGAACAGGATTTGATAGGTTTGGTTATGATACAGTGCAATAGCATACAACACCTTTCATTGCATGTGGAAAAACGTTAATTTGACTAATACATTGAACACATACAGCGACCTCACAGTATTTGAAAAAAAACAACAACTCTGCACCGTTGTCCTGACATGCAGTATAGCTAACTTGTTCAGAATGCAGTTTTTACAAAGCGCCTGCTTGAGGTAGTTTCTCTTCAGGTTGTAATACCCTTTAAACACACTGCTAGTAGCACCAGTGTTTGTGAATTCCACACTTTTTTGCAGTAAGGATCATTTGCATGATTTGCAGCGCAGTTAGAGGTACTGTTAACCCCCCTGCGTTTTTGGGGAATAAGAGGGGATATATTTTTCCCTCATTTGCAGAGGTTAGGCTGGTGTTAAAGTGGCCCAATCCCTTAGTCAATCAGGCCCTGTGTGTGTTATTACTGTATTCTACTCTTGCAAACTGTTATGTTACCTCAAGGTGAACAGCCTTACCACCAGTTATAATACAGGATGTGCACCTTTTGTCCACAGCATGCAAGAGACTGTTACTGCACTCTTCAGCCTCTTGTTAAGAGCCCTCACATGTAACCCTTTACAAGTGATCCTGTTTGTGTGTGTACTGAACATGCGTTAAGCCACAACATAAAAGTTGCAAGATAGTTATTGCACTTCTCCTGTCGTCTGTGCTGCTATGTATGCCTCCCCTGGCACAGTCAAACACATGCCTATCAGTATTCATATCCAACGCTGCAGTAAAATGAAGTCAGATCCTGATAGGCGCTGTGTGACTCAGGCACCTGTTGCCCTATTGGCTCAGCCTGCAGATTGATGTCTTCCCTTTGATGAAACAAGAGCTCATGTCTAGACTATGCAATGGGCTCTGTCACCTTGCCTATCTGCTGCAACATATTTAAAATGTGTAGGTCATTGAAAATTTAAATTTTTTTTTCCCTTCCAACAGAAACGGATTGTGTGCCTATAGGTGGGTCTTCATATGACAGGAGTGCTAATATGTTTTAATGAGCTTGGCTCCCAAGGGCAGTGGAATGAATTTCTCAATTTGGACTGAGAATAAAAATCGGGGCTCCTGCATTGTGCAAATGTATTGTCCCAGGGAAAGGAGAGACAAAGTAGAATTACAATATGCCAAACTAAATTTGAATGACACATTTTTTTTGGTAACCATTTTACAGAAGGTAGCTCAAGGCTTTTACCATCTGAGGCTTTTTTTTTTTTTTTTTGTCTTTCCTGTGCATTCGCTCATTTTCATGCGTGCCATAAGAGCCGAGATGTGTGCACGCCCAGGCTGAGGGATTGAAGTAAGCTTTGTACTGAGTTTTGCCTATAGTCTCTGAGCCCGCTATCCATGCCACTGCGACAATTCCCACATCCATTTGACTCACACAGAGTGGCAGATTTCTTTTGCCTTTCATGAGCTGTTGAAAGCCGCTGTCGCTCGCTTTAAATTTCTCGTCAGTTCAGCTAAGTGCATCTTCAAAGGAAGCAACTGGGCTGCCTGGTATAGGTAGAATCCAGGTATTTGAATGAAAGATTGTTAGAAGAATAAGAAAAAGAGGGATGGTAGAAAAAGAGAAAGGAAGACGGGATAAAAACATGTCGTAGTTTTGCTTTTGTATATACAGACCCCTCACTGTGAAGAGCCAAACTTTGGATAAGAAACCCCAACTCTGGTCTCTTCAGACATTAATACGTTAACAGACAGTTTTTCTAAAACTGATGTACAGTCATACTTTTGATAAAGGAATTGGCTTTGAACAAACTGAGTAATGATTCTTAAAGTGCATCCCTGAGCTGGCTTCATGTTTTTGAAGATGAGCACAAATCCCTGGAAACAAGAAATCATAAAACAATCGGAAAGACTCCTTGGTCTCCCAAATCAGTAACATTGTGATGTTTATATTCAATACACTTTTCAGAACGTTGTCTCTCCTCAGGGTATAGTCACCATTTAATCAATTGTAAACTGTTCTAGCCTACTTTTCTTTTGAATAAGTAGGCTAGATCCAAAATTACAATTTAAGCAACTCTTTCATGCAACGAGTATTTTGAGACGTAAAATTGGGCCGACAAGCCATCCTGAATTCGCAAGACTCACCAAAGTGTATGTCGGAACAGAATAAAATGTAAGCGCAGAGCTTTCAAGCACTTGAACATCCATAAACACACTCACAATTGCAAGCCCATCAACATGCTGACACACACAGAACAGGAGCAACAACAACTTGGAGAGCTTTTTGGCTTAGCTTTTAATTAGGCCAACACTAAGACACTGTGAGAGGCCAGTATGTTCCATCCCGCTGCCCTCCTAACTCCCCCGGGCCCTCTCAACCTCACCCCAAGCAAATTCATCTAAGCCTTGGCCACTGATCAGCATACACATCCACATGCAATTCCACACAAGCCCACTTCACATTGCCAAGCTCACATGTGCATGCAGATGTGGGCAATCTCCGCAAGCACGTGCACACTTGGCGTCTTTGCCTTGTCCTCGGTGAGACTGGCATTTGCCCTCCTGCCTATAGCCAATCCATAACCCGCGCTTAAGTATTCCCTTAATTACAGCTTTCAAGAAGTACCCTTTACCCCACATCTATCACTTCCTCCTCTATCTCATCGATTTCAGCTCCTCTTGTTTTTTTGTAGATGGCAGTGGCCTTTTAAGCATCTATCTCTGTAGCTCCATCCCCTCCCCTCATCCTAAACCCATTCTCCCCTTTTTGATAAAGGATTGGAAACAGATAACAGAGGAGGTGGTGCAGGACCGACCTCTCTACGGCTTTGTGGCCAAATGACTAAAAGGAGATGGATTGTAGCTCCGCCATCACATTTTCCTCCCATGGATTCAGTCACTGTTTTGTTCTGTCTTGGTATCTATGTCCTTGGAGCAATTGGAAGAACTACCAGCAAGTCTTGGTCAAAGTATAGCTGTTCAATGGTCGAGGAAGAGCAGTCAGGAAGAGAAGAATGGAGGTGAAAAGAAGAGCGAGAGGTCATTAATTATCAGGTTGACACATTCAATAGAGGGCTAAAGTCAAACTACCTGCTGGAGGGAATTGGAAAACCACGACTACTAAAACCCTTCCAATATCAGAATACAGTTGCTGAAAAAGACTGACCAACCTGCTCCCTCAATATTTTGAGCCCTCAGACTTAAACATAGCCTAAAAGAAATAGATACATGTGCATTAGGGGTGTAATAGTGTTCAAGTATTGAAAACAATACTAGTAATAATAGTAATTGTAGTACAGTTACTTCCTGCCCTATCTGGTCGACACAAAGCCTGCACATGAAACAAATGATTTTAGGCCTGTTATGAATATATATGGAGAGAAACCTAGGCCTGGCTTTACTTGGAACCCTTGCTTTAAAATTCTATCAGTAAACAAAGTTGATTACACCAAACTGTAAAGTTTGACTCAACTGGATGGAACCACCAAACAACAAGTTGATTAAACCTACAGTAGTCCAGGCTGCTCGTGGCTACATAAGGGCTTCACAGTAAGTGCTGCCAAAATATAAAGCTTAGTTGATGTAGCTATATGCTAACTTTTTTATCTGATCATGGGCAGCAAAATCATCTACAAATGTTATATTTTTGGAGCTATCCCATCCCCAAACAGGCAACCAAGAGAACGAGACACTTTATAACTGTCCCTCATCAGAACACTGAAGCATCAGTCACTTAAAAAAAGGGGAAAAAGGACTTTAAAAACAAGGACTTTTTCTGCTAAATTAGTTAGTTATATTTATTTATGTTAATCTAAGTCCATGCACATTTGTTGCTGCTGTTGTTTTTCATGCACATCTTTGCACAGTCGCTTGTATTGTCTGTGCTTCTGTTGTTATCCTCTATATTTTGCATGCATCTTTAAAATCTTTTTTACAGTTAGCTTACACCGTGGTTCGGAGAGAAACACTTTTTTCGATTCTTCTGTACATTTAGTTAAACAATTGACAACAAAGATGATTTTGACTTAACTGTGGACCCTGTGGACCTTACAGGTTGCAATGCATGTCGCGCTGCAATAAGAGCTACCTGTCTGGACCAATCACTTCATCAAGGTTGCTACTGATGGCAGCCTAAATTGGAGAGTTGCTTGGTGAGAAAAGCAGGGCTACAAGTGAACACCACCTTTAATGCTACTGCAGGATTGAAGTCCTTGATTCGTAGGGAGGCAGCTCAGTGAACTTTTGAAAGTAAAAACTTGACTGAAAAGTTTTTTCCGACTGTTTCACACTCCAGCCAGTATTTTTGTTCACGTGTTTCCTGTGATGGAAATAGTGCAGTAGGTGTAGGAGGTGCATTCCTTAAACATTTATGTATTTTGCTTATTTAGTCGTGAAACAGCTTGTGGTATAATGAGCGAGATGTAAAGGTGTTTTTGACGACGGTATGATTGAGAAAATATCATAATTGGCACATACATCGGTAGCAAGAATGTAAGGTTGCCATGCCAACAGAAGGCCCATCTGCTTTAGCTTTGGAGTAGACAATGAAGCAGTAAAAGACCCCGAGCAGACATAAAAGGTCATCAGGTATATTTTTTTATCCACAGTTTGATTTTGATCTAAAAACAAAGATCTGTATTGTCTGCTTGTTTGTTTCCCCCTGCGAGGAAGAGCCATTACTGTGTATTGCAGGTTCAAGTAGTACTTTTCTATTTGATGTTGTCAGAATCAAAGGGAAGATTAGCCCTGCTTCAAAATAGACGCTGATTCCTTTTAGCATCCATCCGTCCAGCTCTCTAATCCATTTTCTTCAAAGGCAGGTTTTGAGACAGAGATACTCAAATAGTTTAATAAATAAAGACTACCTGTAATTGAAATACACAGCCGGAGTTTTAGAAAGACGGATGATTTGACAAGGCTGTCATAATAGGCTAAGAATTCAACCTGTCACATTTTGTTTGTGGATGTCATCTTCCATTTAATCAGTTACTTTTCATAAGGAACATGCAGAATGCCGCCTCGATTATCACTTCACACGTTGTCAGTGCAGTCCAGCTCGTTTGACAGATAGTCAATTCACCTCGACTTCTTACATTCTGTCCACAACTAGTCTCACACAACCAAACCGAACTACCACAATCCATGTGCTGCTGTGGCTTGTTGACATGTTGTGAAAAATATCACTGCAACAGTCGGAAGAGGATGATCTTTATTCAGCAAATGTGTTTCAACAAAGGGCATTAAAGAAACAGCCTCTGTGCCCCTGCATAACACAAGAGGGCCAAATTAATCTATTTAACTTTTGCATTATGAAAAACTGAAAAACTGTTTTGTTCTCTCTTTTTTTGCCGTGTTGCTTGTTGTTTTCTGGATATGTCATTGTTTTCTTTTACTATAAATTGAGTTTTTTCTTCTTTCCTACTCGCTTATAATTGTGTGCTCGTTTTTAAGCTCTGAGCTCGAGGTCACTGTAAATCTCAAACCTCAGTGTCTTTTGAGTTCAAATAAAGGTTTTGAATTGAATTGTTACTAAAAAAAAATAACAGCAGAGCTGCAGGATGATCAATGGCATAAACTAAAACACCATCACCCGAAAAAAATCAAAGGAAGAAGGAGAGTATTTTCAGTTTCCGTTACACACTGGAGTATACCTGGCAGAAGAAGCACTGCTGGAGATTTGAAGTTAGCTCAGTGGTAGAATCAGTTGTCTATGTGTGAAATCTCCAGCTCCTGCAGTCATCTATTCAAAATGTCCTTTGGCAAGAAATGTAACCCCTCTGCGTCAGCAGCGTGAGAATGTGTATGAATGAATTAGTGTATACAGATGGAGCTCGCCCCCATCAGTGTGTTAATGTGATGTGAAAGTGTAGGCGTAACCTGCGGTGTAAAAGGCAACTTGAGTAATCAGGAGACTATAAGCCCTATACAAACTCAAGTCCATTTACTAAAAGGAGGTTCATCTTCATCAGGGTTATTAATACTTCCTTTATTTCCAATGTTATCCAACAGGACCAATGATTAGAGCATTGTCCCAATCATTTCAGCTGTGTAAAATTAACCAAGGGTCTGCTGACAATGGCCTGGATGAAGACCTAAGTTGGTCATCACCCTCTGCTATATTAATCACACATTACTGTGTAAAAGAAGGGCCTTTTATTTGCATGGATCCTACAGTGTGCCTTGAATGCTAAGTTGCAGTTTAAGTGTTACCCATGCAATAAGCACTTCTCAAAAGGAAAAGTTGTTTTTGCAGAATTCATCTGCACTGATTACATAATGTAATTTGTATACTTATATCTTTAGGTCCTACACGCATAATAATCACGTTTTCTGTCTGATAAAACATTATGAGACATTTTTAGCACACTAAATCTGCCAATGCAGTGTCACAAAGCAGAAAAAGTTTGATATAGGTGACAGGAACTATCCCTGTGACTGACCGTGCCTAACTGTGTGTTTTATGATACATCCGAACAGGATGACCAGAGAGGAGTCGAGCTTAAGTGGGCGTCGCCTTTAAAGAAAATCTCAAACCGTTTTGTTCAGCACTGTTTGCACACAACTTCTCCCCCCTCCTTGGACTAGAAAGAAAATCAAGTTTGTAAAAAGTTCAGAACGAGTAAATATGACCAACTGTGGTTTGAGTCATAAAGGCCTTGGGATAGGATCAGTAGCTGAGGTTGCTGGGTTGTTGCTTGTGTGCGAGGGCCTTTCAGACAGAGACAGACTTGGAGAGAGTGAGGAGGTGGAGAGGAGTTCTGGGCTCTCAGCGAAGCCTTGGCAAAGGCAGACAGGCTGCACTATCCTCTGGGGAAGATTCAATTATAAATGATGCTTCCACTCGGAGCCATCTTGGAATCCCTTATTCTTTAGGAGATCGTCTTCACCTAATCCTCAGCAGGGTTTGGTGTGGCCCGTCTCTGAAGTGATATGCCTCGCACACATTGTGTGTCATGCATTATGAATGATGGGAAGGAGACACTCGTGTCCTAATTTCACTGAGAGCAGTGTGAACATCAACACTAGAGCTGACTGAATGCTAATTTTTTATTTATTTTTTTTTGCCGTAGAAAAGAGCAGGATTGAGTCAGGTTTTACACAGCTTTAACGTACACGTGTCCCAACTATTCATTTGCAATCATTGTGTTTACGTCAGCTCAAGCCTCTCCACCTTTGCCGCCCGTCTTTGTTCGCCTGTCACGTTTTGTTTTTTTTGTTTTTTTTTACCCAGCATCCTTCTGCGTCTCTTTTACCTTTTTTCCTTTCATCTCTGCGACGTCTCTCTTCCCCCCGTTTCTAAAAATCCTACTGGTGGCATTAAAGTCAGCAGACAGGTCTTCTTTTGTAGCCTTGAGTGCTGCGTGGATCTCAGCTGCAACCACCACCACCACCACCACCCTCACCCCCTCCTCCCTCTCCCCAGCCTCTGAAATCCTCCACAGACCCCCTTCCCTCTTTCTCATCCTCCTTCCCGTTTTTTTTTTGTTTTTTTTTACCAGAGAGAATAGGAGCTGACATCTCCAGAGACACGAGAGAAAAAAAAAATCATTTAAAGCCCTTCCTCTCTGTCCGCTCGCTGCTACAACAGAGAACAGTGTCAGTAAATGCAGCAGGAGGGAGGGGGAAACAGGGAGGCGAGGGCGGGTGGGTAAGACTTGCTATCTGAGTTTTCGCAGTAATGAGGGGAGAGTTGTTATGGCTCACCTTCTGCCGTTCAAGTCTGTGAGTGTATGTGTGGGTATTTTCACTCCTGTGTACTCACGTTTGCGCCCTCGCAGTGTTACATGAAGTGAGGATACATGACTGTTTGGTTAATGGGTGCCTGTGAGTCGATCCTCCTGTTCTTCTGCAAGCGATCTGAGGAGGACTTGACATGCCTGTGAGGAAGGAATCCATTCTTTTTCCAGCTCAACATCTCAGGCTTACTCTCAGGTTTACATCCCCCACTCTCTCTCTCTCTCTCTCTCTCTCTCTCTCTCTCTCTCTCTCTCTCTCTCTCTCTCTCTCTCTCTCTCTCTCTCTCTGGGTCTGTGCGTCTCTATTCACCATCTCTGCCCTCCGTCTTCCTGCAAAGAAAGACTCCTTCACAACTCTCCCCCTGCACTACCGCAACACATCTCCCGACTTGTGCCTGAACAACATGATACAGATGGCAAATCAAGCTGTTTGTTGTGGAAAACATGTCAAGTGTCCCCTCGCCAACAACGGGTGATGAAAAAAAGAAGAACTTTTCCATTGAGCGAGCCATACCATATGTCTCATGGTTAAAAGTGAAATCTATAAATAATCTAATGGCATACATTAAATGTAGGTACTAAAGTCAAAGGAATAAATGACCTCTTCATGGAAGATGTATGATCATGCTTGATTCCTTTCACTGGTTCATCGTGCTAAAACAGAATTCAAGTTTCCTGATGATATAGTTCCCATCATAACCTGCTTAACTTAAATCAGCGCTGTAGTTTAATAAACCACAGTGAAAAAAAAAAAAACCCAGCTCAGTCACATGCATAGTTTTAAATCTTAATGTCTTTGAAATGTTTCTCTTAGGACAGCTTCTGAAATGGAAATCTCAATTAAATGAGAGATGAAAAGTTAAATCCCTTCAATTAAGGAATACGATTATAGTTTAATTTGAGTAGGTGTTTAACCTGACGAGTTAACTTTCAAAACTGTTGCCAAATTATATTTGATTTGAACAAACCTGTGTAATTAAAAGTATTGATCTCGTCTTAAGTAAAGCTCCTCTGAGGAGTTGTTAGCTGGTTATAAAAGGCTAAAATGAACACTGATGCCTCTTTATCATCTAAAAAAGCAAACCAGACCAGGGACATAAATATTGGTTTACTTGTATGTGAATTGTCCGTGTGAGAAAAGGGTGAAAAACATGACTCAGCAAAGAAAATTAGCAAAGAAATGAAAAGGAACCTTTTCGTCTTCTGGGGGCGCCAAAATCAACATAAAACAACAGTTCAACACAAGAGTTGACAAAAGAAGTGAATTTAAAACATCATGGCAGATCTTGTTTATTTCACCACTGTCCTGACTGCATGAGTTTAAGCTAGTTGTGCCTAATAAAGTGAGTGCATCTGAGTGACCAGAGGATTACACCATTACAGCGAAAAATTCACTGAATTCATTAAAGGAATGCATTTATTGGTAAATTCATTTCTATGTATATTAATAATTTACAATTTTCACACAAAAGACCCAAAGATTTCTTTGGTCGGTTTCATAATGAAACTGAAAATCGTGGTCTTTCAAACAAAACAGGCAATTCAAGCAAGTTCACTCCTGTCCTTTTTTACATTACGTAACAAATGATGAATAAATTAAGAGAACATTTGGTCGATTGATCATTGAAACTGTTTTGCTCACAAAATGTTCTTGATCTCTCTCGATTGACATTTTGTGTTTCCTGTCACCTGCGCTTCCTCTGCACGGCACCGACAGCCAACTGCAACAAAACCGTCAGAACTAAATCTCTCTGCCGCAAAAATAAGCTTTAGCTTCTCCCAGCATTGACAGTAGCTCTAATACAACCCCTGTTGTATCTGACTGCTCAATCCCAGCGAGTGGAGCTGCTGCCCAGCGGCTCAGACTTTATCATCTTGGTCACTGGAGCTGCTCTGCAACTAAAGCAGCAGCACAAGCTGGCAGAGACTCCGACTTGCTTTTTTTTGTTGCTTTTGCTAGTGGGCACTGACTCATAAAGTTAGCCATAACTCTGATAAAATGATATACAATGTAAAATAATCCGTACAATTCTCTGTACGTGCTGTAGAGACTGGGGAATCACTTTTTAAGCTGTAATCGACTGTGTTGGGGAATTGCTGAGAAGTTTTCTGCCGCCTTTTGATAGATGCAGCATGCAATTTTCCTTCCAGCAGTCAAGCCTGATATAATATTGTGACATACATATAAATTTTAATTAGGCTGAAAATATTACAGTGTAAAACAGCAATTTTGCTAAGGGCAAAACTTGGTGGAAAACTATAAACCGATGTGGCTTTCAATCCAACTCTGTGTATTTTACCGCCTGGTTTCAGCACATACATCATAATTCCACCCTGGCTGACTGCATACTCCTTCCACTTTTCCCCGTGCACGCTCCGTCCATTCTGTCTGTGTTTTCACTCTGTTTTTCTGCCACTTCTATTAAGCTGATTTTTGGCGCGTGAATCCATATAGTGTGATAATGCTGCGACTTATTACAAGAGAAAAACAGACAGTGTAAATCATTCAAGGCTGGCTGTTTTCTGTGCACACTCATTTTTGCACACAACGCCGCCCGTCATCAATCACAGTCTGCATTTCGTTCAGCGACGATGATGAGAGATGGGACACATGGCCGCCATGTGTGGCACCAAAAACAGACATATGACATACATGTAATGTGCGTGTTTGTTTACGCCAAACACCAACAACAGCAAGGTGGCCCGCAGCTCCCCTACCTATAACCTAACACCCTGCTGAAGCAGAACGCCATCTGGGCCTGGGTCAGCAGAAGGATTCTGCTCTCTCCCCCAGTGGCTCCTTGGGCTTCGGCCCCGCTGCAGTACAAAAACCACTTTGACATGTTCACGGCCTCCGGAAGCCTCAATGACATGTCCCTTATGGATTGTCTAAACTGCAGCGATTCCACCCAGTTATGACTAATTAAACTCATCATCTCAGTGTTATTTATGAACGTTAGTGACAAAAGGTCAAGCTGCACACATTTCATCTATAGTGCTTTAATATTTTGCTGTAAATTTGCCTCTGACGTGTGATTGAGGATAGAGAGGGAGAAAGAGTGCTCAATCATTGATCTCGTCCCTCACTGTATCCCAGAGGGGAGAGGCAACAGTTGGAAATATGAATTATGAAATGATAAAAGCTTGTAAAATGGAGATAAATCCTTGTGATTACACATCTTGCCATCTGAAAATTTGATTCCTCCGCCAATGATTCCTCATTGCGGCTGTGTGAAGGACAGCAGGCCCAATAATTCCCCGTGTATGAAACGCGGCAGGGGGAAAAAAAGCATTGCGATGATAGACTCGTTTTGAACGTCAGTCTGAGGAGGCAATTACGTTTTTTGCATCTCACTTTCAGGAATTTGTTTTTTTTCATTCCCCCCCCCCACTCCTCCCCCCCTCTCTCCATTCTCCGATGGCAGAAAATTCGACCACATCAAACCGTGTTTGTCTTCTTCTTCTTCAACCCCCTGGGGTGCCAGTGCTGCAGAAAGCCCAAGAGATAACAAGGGGAAAGACATAAAAGCACATAAACAACACACGCCAAGGAGAAAGCAGAGGAAGTGTGTATGTGCTCGTTGATGTGTGCAGAGGTTCACACTCGTACGTGTCTATGCAGATTACTTTGGGTGCGAGCGTGTGAATGCATACTTACACAGAGAGTTACAGTTTAAAACATTTACCCTCTGCAGCTTTGTTTTCTTGGAGTTGCAGGCAGTGATACCTGTTTTGGTTTTTTTTTGTGGCCACCCAAACACACATTCACACGCACCAAACCAGTGAAGTTAAAAAGAACACACTCTCCACCATTGCCTCCCTGCAGGCTGTGCAGGTAGACAGACAGTTGCATTGTTTTTCAGCTGCCTGAAAAAAACAGCGTTTTATCACAACATGGTGTGAAGCCTGAATACAACTAATTACCCAGTTACAATACATGTGCGCCATGATAGCTTGTGTGCTACTTATAATCTTGTATAGATATCATTGTAGCAAATTGCAGTTTAACTCGTTGTTTGAGGAGTGCAGGAAAACATGTTTTTATATTTTGTCTTCAAGTTCTCTTGACGCTATCTCAGCTCAGAATGATCCCGCTGGTCAAGTGTATTGAAACGACTGACCTTCAGCCGGTCCTGGCTCGGTGTGAGAAAAAAGCCTTTTGTTTTTTTTCTCCTTCTTTGATGTCACATGGGGAGCCTGAAGGACAGGACATAGTTCTGCTTTGCAGACAGGTGTCCTGACCTTCTGTCTGCACTCCCACGCCTCGGGGGACCTTCACGAAATAGAGGCCATGGCTTTGACCTAGTCTCTCATCTACAGTTTGTCTCTAAACGGAGGTGCACTGCAGATGCAATGAATCACCAGAAACACTGGGGAGTAATGCATCAGTGCTATGCCACTGTTTTTAACCAAGAGCACAGATTTTGTTTTTTTAAGCAGATGCAAATGATTTCATATCATTTAATTAATCAATTTCAATTATATACTAATCTATTTATAGACTCTGTGTAAAAAAAAACTTTAGTTTTGTTTGTAGTCCGAGGTTCATTTTCTACTATCGCTTTTCTGAGGGCTTAGATTATGTAAAGAGACATTTCTGTGTGGAGTTGAAGAGAATCGTTCGTAATGCTGTTTGAGAAAAGACTTCGGCAATCATCTGAGGACGATTTAGCTTTTTACCCAGAGCAATAAACTGACATCTGCATGCAGGCACAGCTCGCAGTCTGCTCTGAGACATCTCCTCTCAACTCCAACTTCATTCTGGTCAAGTTGCTAGTTGGACAGTAAAAATAAAATAAGGAAGTCTTTTTATGGCTAACCGCTGGCTGGAGGCCCCAAAACTTCTCCATTACTCCCACAAGTTGTGTTGCCGTGAAATGTTAGCCAACTCATCCAACATGTAAAAGTAATCAAAGAAAAGACACTGTTGGTCTTTGTTTTCTTTCATGGGGCTTCATACATCCCATCCCTACACTTACAAATCAGTGGAGCACCCATATGCTGCAATTAGATTTCAAATGGCTCCCCTCTAATACCCACTGGCCATTGCAAGATTGTATTACACAAAGACGGAGATGAAAGTCCCCTGTGATCCACCAAAATAACATCTTGGGTAGTAATCTGTTAGTAGATTTTGATTCTTTGATGATGTTTTCCTTGTGGTTGAGCGTTTCACCAGAGCGTCATGATTGTGAAAACAACATATGCTCCACGCTTTCATTTCTGCTCATCATAACGTTTCAACTTTGTCAGAAACGATGGCAGTAAGTTGTCCATCTGTGAAACAATGCTCAGGTAAAAAAATAAAAAAAGATTAAAATCCTGTTATAACAACTGAACTGAACTTTTTTTATTTATTTTTTTTATTTTAAAGCAAATAGGAAATTGCTCTGCTTTTACTTATTTGACCAATTGACCATCTGGGCAACTGAAATGGACGGAGAGAGGACAAAGCAGTATTGAAATGTGAACACTTAACGACCCGTTTCGGAGTGAAAGTCTGTGAGGAATATTGTTTTTGAATCTAAGGTCCAAACTGTGGGGGCTTATCCGAACACACCCCGGGTTAAGGCCGATTAGTTTCACTAGTTATAAGTACTTGCACATAAAAAAAAATCCTGATAGTCCAAATAGTTTTGCCCGTGTAGAGTACTAACAGATAAACAGTGAAACCACTGGACTCATTCATTTCATTTTCACATAGCAAACCTTTTTTTCTTCTGTGCATCCTGCTTCTGTAAAGCTTATTTTTAATATCAGAAAAAGAAATTAAAAAAAAGCCTTGAACATGTCTTTGTTTATTAAAAGTTTGGGGCCCGGTTAAAGCCTAAGGAGGTGTTAGTTGAACTAATTTAGAGTACCGTAAATTCCGTACTATTGAGCGCACCTGGATATAAGCCGCACCGGCTAAAAATAAGTAAATAAATGTATTTGTACATATATAAGCCGCACTTGATTATAAGCCGCAGGTGTCCACGCTATAACAAGAGCTATTTACACAGACGTAGGCTACCGGTAACATCCGCAAATACTGTAGCGTCCGTACGGACGTTAAAGGACGACGAGAGCGTTCAAATAATAACTTTTAATAACCCGATCACTGTCGGCCGTGACCACGCCGTTTACAGCAGAGAACAAAACCATAACTTGTCGTAACAATCCAACTCTCTCCCCCAGCGTTCTCTCATACTGCCACTCAATACGTTCTCGCTGGTGCATTCACTGACTCTCCACATAATCGGAATTATGAACACATTATCAACTACTGACTTTACAACATGAACCGTTACAATACGAAGCCTAGCCGACGGTGTCTGTAACACGGCTGATGAAAAAGATGACCGTAATATATTTCACAAGAAAAAGTCCATCCATTCACTGCCTCAGAATGACTTCATTACTCACTTCCTCAGTCTCTGTTGTCGCTGTCAGTGTCATCTTAACGTGCAGCAGCTCTGTTAGCTTCTTTGACAGCCAGGTCGATCGCCTTTAACTTGAAAACTGCATCATATGTATTTCTCCGTGTGTTTTCCATCATGAGGGTGCGTGCATGAAGCGCAAAATGACTGATATTAAGATCCGACGTGACGAAGTCAAATGTTTTTGCGGCAGAAGCTCATTGTCCCCCATAAAAAATCCATGCATTAGCCGCACCGGAGTAGAAGCCGCAGTGCTCGAAGTGTGAGAAAAAAGTAGCGGCTTATAGTCCGGAATTTACGGTATGCACACACAGAAAATGCTAGAAAAGTTAAAATATGCCGTTGCTTACCCCCACTTTCATCTAATTAGTCTTCCTACAAAAGCGTGGATATCCATTCCTATGCAGCTTCTCATATCCTCACTCGAGTAGCTCGGTAGTGAAGTTATTCAAATAGAACTCTTGACCTTGGGAGTTTAGCCTAGCCGCCACATTTTTACATTTCCTCTCAGTTGCTAACCATCCATGAAAGTTCTTTTTCTCTGTTGAAATCTTGAGATGAGTATCTGAAATGATGCCACACTTGATAGTTTTCACACTCTGAATGCATAAATTGATATGCAGCGGACTTCCTCTCTGTGTGGAAATACAGCCGGCGCAGTCTGAGCCCGGCGGGTTGTTAGAGAAACGTGCAACATTTGGGCGTCCTTACTCTTCTCTGTACTTGTGCATAAAATCACCCACTTGTGTGATTGTATGTGAGAAGGCATCGTGTTCGGGCTGTTTATGCGTGTGCGCACGTGTTTGCAGACTGTTGCACTCACTTTGTGCATCTGTGCTTCCTGCTTTGTGTGCGTCAGATGGCGTGCACGTGGCCGCCTGTGTGTGTTTCATGCCGAACATTGTCTTCTTGAAACACTAAGCAAATCTCTTCAATGTGATAATTGGCTCCCCGGGGTGCCTGTATCTTTTCTGCTCATCATCGTCATCCCCTCCAGAAAAAGAAAAAAAACCGAGTGTGTGTGTGTGTGAGATGAGATAGGCGAAGTTTGCTCGTTTGCCGGGGAAACTGATCCCAAGTCTGCACAAACTCTTTTGGCAAGAAGAAACTTTGAGGCAATGAGACAGCGGGGCCAGATCCGGTACAACCTAGCTGCAGGCTGCTATCTGCCATCTTTAAGGCATCAGGGCTTCGGTTGCAGCTAGACAAGATGCCATGCAGGGTGTAAGCTATTTGAGGCAGGTGATACATGATGCAAACATCAACTGCAATTGCTGCAATGTCATAGAGAGCAATTGAGATTTTATTGTTTGTATCAGAGAGAAAAGAAAAAAAAGAAGAAATCTCAGAGGGAAGCGTCTGTGTTAAACCAGCCATGTTGGGTTATCAGTTACAAGCAGTGAAAGCCGTTGTTTGAGGCGTGGGATGCTTCACTTGTTTAGATATTTTTCCTGTCACATAGAAACGACCTTAGCCGGTGGTTTGCATTGCTGGCACCTGAGGTGTCTGAAATGCAGCACTGCTTGTGGGCCTGAAGGCAAATAGAGACGCTCATCTGGTGGAGGGAGTCTCTCCCTCTCTCCTTTTATTCCCGTGCATCCATATGTTCCCGCATTCTCCGGGGGATTGTGGACCACGGAGCAGATTGTTGGCCGCTTCGTAGGGGGAAACAGCGAGACAGCTGGGCACCCATCACAAGGCCAAGCAGATGTTCAGGTGACTCGGAGAGGAAGTGATTTGAAAAGAGAGGAACGACAGGGGGTGAGGAGAGACAGAGGGAGAGAGGCAATGTGGAAGAGACGAACGCAGAGGCTTAAGAAATGAGTACATACATTTATTCAAGAACTCTGGGACTTCATTAGAAATCCCCTGTCAGTCTCTGAGGTGGGCCAAATGCTTCCCACTCACCTGAGGCCACAAGAGCCTGTTTGGTGTTCCATATTGATCCACCCACCAGTCTATCTGCTGTAGGTCTAATGCCTTTGATCTCTTGATTATCTTTGCCTAAATGTGGACAAGACTGCTAAGCAGCTCAAGGATCCAGTACTTCAATTCTGACACACCTTAGGGGATGTTTCGAAGTTGGGATTGAGTCCAACCCTGTAACCATATCATGAAACGTTTTCCTTTTTTTCTTTTCCACTTGATTAGAAAAAAAAAAAAAATCAACAAACATCTTTCACAGATTCAGTGTGTGAGGGCCGAGCCTAACCCCAACAGGCTGATGTAATAACAACAAATAGTATTCTACCGAGCTCCTCCACCATTACTGGTGCAGAGTCCCTTTTTTTCTCCACTGTATTTGTCAAATTAAAGTCAACCAGGGTTCTTCGATTTTTTTTTTTTCTTCCTCCCCTTCTCTCCTTTCGTCGTGCCAGCCTTTGTTCTTTGGTTGCAGGTCTCATATATAATACATGAGGATTGGGAGACTTATCCCGTTCTGGCCGTACTGGCTCTTATTCCCTGGAAAGCGGCTATATTTAAGCTGGGATAGGTCAGGAATGGCGTCGGGGGAGCTGCTGACTTCTACCCAAAAGGTGGTGTTGGCTGAATACCATTAAAAAGCAAAAAATAGAACGTCGCACAATTACGTTGTAGCAGTGGCAAGGTAGCTGTAAAGGAATTACAGCCGAGTTCGACTTTAATGGAAGCAGTTTGGAGCTGGTGTTATCTGAAAAGTGTCTGGTTGGTGCAGACACTGGGCTCTCTGGTGTCTTGTTTCTGTAGGTTTATACATCACAAAATGTGATTCTGCTCTATCCCCTTTTTATCTGTCTCTATTGCTCCTGAACAAATCTAACAGCTGCTCTTTTTTTTTTTTTACTTCTTGTGTTTCCACAGCTGGTACCACGTATATATTCGGGAAAGGAGGCGGTCTGATCATGTACACCTGGCCCAATAATGAGAGGCCCAGCACACGGACGGACCGGCTGGCGGTGGGCTTCAGCACTACAATCAAAGATGGCATCCTGGTCCGCATCGACAGCGCCCCTCGCCTGGGTGACTACATCATGCTCCACATTGTGAGTACCACAGTTTCCATTACCAATTAGCCAAACATGTTTTCACATCAAATCCCCTCAGCTAGAGGTATTCATTAATTAAGACTGAGGCTAAACATCTGGTAGGAGCTAATTAAGAGGAGCTAAGAGCTAGCGCCATGCTATCACAATTAATAATCGGAGCGTGTTCATTGACACAAGGACTCATGACTCTAGAATTACAACCACAAGAGGATGACCACAAAACAAACCTGCACATCAATCCTTTAGGTTTTTCTTATTGCAGTCTGCATGATGAGTTCAGCCCATCATGCTCAAACTGAATTATACAAACGGTGCAGATCCATAAAAGAAAAAAAAAAAAAAGGATAACTTACTCTAAGTCTGTGCTCGCCATCGCCTTCCAGAATAACCCCCTCTACTCCACCATTCCAACTGACTCCCAGCATGAATAATGAATGCGGCTCTCCATACATATGCAGTGTGTTCCCACATGTTGGAGCTACATGATAGAAAACGGGGGGCTGAGGGGTTGGAGTTCTTGGCTCGTGGACTGAGCATCCGTGCAGCATCTTAATAATCCCACTTTGCGACCTTGTGTTTGACTCTTTTACATAAGCATCAACTATTTACATAATCATCAACAGCAGCTAGATGAATGTGGTGCGACAAGGCAGAGGGATGGAGATATGTGGAGAAGGCAGTGGTTGGAGAGGGGCTGTGAAAGAGATTGATGCTGATGCCTTGCAAAAAAAAAAAATGTGATGATGATGAGGAGGAGCTACAGTTGCTAAAGCAGATTGAAAGTCTTTTTCTTCTTAAAGAGCTCCCCTCATCTCCTGAGTGCTGGCCATGTGGTGCAGAAAAGCAGCCATCTGCTCTGCAAATATGAGGGCCAACAAGAAACATTTCTGAGCTGCCTTTACAGGAGAGAGAGAGAGAGAGAGAATGTGTGTGTGAAGGTGAGGGAGAAAGCGGGAAAGCGTGCATAGAGAGAAAGTCATAAAGATGTACAGTCGCTTGCAAGGAGGATGTAGGAAACGCCTCCCCGCGTCGCTAACTGACTGAGTAATTGCACGAACCCCTAAAGGAGGGAAAAGGAATGAATTTTTAATTCAGCTTTTTTGATATCACTGCACAGCTAGCCAAGCAGGGTTTCTCTTATAATTTGGCTGCGAGACGTGGGGCAGCAGACGTCTTCATTCCACCAGTCTCCCGGTGCTAATGAATTTATTAATAGAGGGAAAAAAGCAACAGGACAATTCTCCAATCCGTTTAAAGAAGCAGCATCTTCCAAAAGAAAAGACTTTTTGTCTGTTTTGTTGAAGAAAGATTGCACTGTGAACATTTCTAAAATTTTACTGACAGCCAGGGGTGTGAATACAATGTGGGTCTTGTTCAATGTTAAAAAGAGGCTGTTGTTCGCTTTGAACCATTAAAACTTCTGCTACTACAAGTCACACTTTGTCTAAAAGTTCCGCTTCGTTTGAACAAATGAAGAGAGCTCAGCTCTTTGCCAGAGGTGCAAAGTGAATAATTGAACAACCCTTGAGTGATTATTTAGCGGGGAGGCTGGTGGGTTTAGCTACATCTTGAGGAAAATAACCCACTACTCGATCTCACTTCTGACGTTACGAATGGTAATCGTGTCACGGTGACTGGGAAGCTGTGGGAATGCCGGATCTCTCGGGTGAAACCCACAAAATGATCCTGGTATTAAAACAACTTTTCTTCCTCTGTGAGTTTTGCGTGGCACAAATGCCGTTAAATTGGCCGATATTTCAAACTCACCTGAAAATGTCATTAGATAACAACTCCTAATGACAGTCGTCAGGTCACAGCTGTCAGCATTTTGTGTTCAGTAATGAATCTGGAGGAAAAGGTTAAAGGCATTACGCCTGTCCATTCCTGATATATCTCCAACCAAAGGTCTCAACAGCCCCAGGGACATTACCTTAGCCTTTGCCATCATTAGGTCACCACTTTAGAATCAGCACACCCAAGTCATGATGCATTAAGCACGCTGTAAGAGCTTTGACTGCTCAATGTGTGACCAGGTAGAGTCAACAGAAAGGAAAATACCGTCTGCAGTCGTATAATCATACACGTTTTAGCCTCCGTTTTAAGTCAAATTCATGCAGAGAAGCGTGAATGTTTGTGGCTAGCCTTGAATTTTACCTAAGTACCTCATGCTTGCTGATTATTCTGACTGCAAAAAGGCATACATAAACATTCAGAGCCCAGAGCGCCGAGGGAAACAGACATTTTGAGGCAAGACCTAATCACTGACTCCCTCCTTAGTCTCTCTCTCTCTCTCTCTTTCTCTCTTGCTTTCTTCATTATCTCCTCGCCGTGATTAGCTTACGGCTTGTTTGGCAATCATGAATTAAAATGCTGATTGTAGTGTTTACATTTAAACTGCTAAGAACAACTGCATGCTTGGTTGGAAATCCGAGGGGCAATTTGGGGTAATTTGCCGAGGTGAGCACGACATTTTGCAACCTCTGGTGTTTCATTTGCATATTCATTTACATTCCGAGTTCTCGTGCAGCAGCGTGGAGCAGACGAGCTTTGTTGGATTTTTTTTGTTTTGTTTTTATGTCACAAATAGTCAAAGATCACATGAATCCTCGGGGACGTTTATATTTCAGGTGACATTTCGGTGTAAGGTGAGTCAAAGGGAAGGATTATTGCATTACTGCTGGGATTTGTAGAAGTGTATGTTGGGTATGTTCATGTGTGTGTGCGTGTGTGTGTGTGTGTGTGTGTGTGTGTGTCAGGTTAAATCCATGACAGGAAAGACTAATCCGTGGGCGAGATGTGCTAGTAATGACTCGCACACCAGGGAGTGCACACGACTGCAGGTTAAAGATTACACAAGACACACAAGATACACACACACACACACACACACACACACACACAATCCTTCAGAATCGCATCCCTGCAACATCATTCAGTTGGAAATATATGTTTTATTATTAATACAGGAGTAGTAGCTTCAATACAAAAACACATGACGATTAGCAGCCCAAACTTTAAGGAACTGTGCCGTTCGGACGACGTTGACGTAACCTCATTCCAGTGATAAATGTGCTGCTGGTGGTACATTTTATGAAGGCTTGAATTTTTTTGAAACGGCCACAGCGTTTAGTGTGTAAACAAGGAAAATCAGTACCCTCTATTTCTCTGAGAACACGGCTCGTGTAAGATGTAACATCAATTTTAATCACTGAAGGCTGGGGAAATATGAAGGTTAATAAAAGAGAGATATTATGGATGCAGCAAGTGTAAGCAATATGCATCCTGTACTTCAAAGCACTCGTCTGTTCGGTGGGTGAGGAGATATCCGAGTTGTTAAATTTAGAGACAGAAAAGATGCAAAGACGGAGAGAGGAGGAGGAGGAGGGTGACATGCTGTGGAAGTACTAGTCTGGGTAAGATCACAGGTCATGACAGGAACATTGTGCACTTCACCAGCCACCAGAAAGACCTGTCGTTTGTATTTAACATGGTTTGAACGCTACAGCTGAGAAGTGTAGGAGGGGGATGAGTTCTGGCTCATCGTCGCTCCATCGAGCCCAGGTGAGCTCACTTCCGCTGAGAGCTTCGTAGGAGACAAGTCGGAGTCGGGCGAGGATGGCATGGCGAACCCTCCATCAGGTTTCATGTCTTCTCTTGGTTTCCAGTTGACAGGGACGGCTGAAGATGAGGCCTCTGTGAGCACTGCAGCCCACTCTCTTGGTACAGGTATAGCTTGAAAATGTGCCACTCTCCATGCTGAGCTGTCACAAAGAAAACTTCGACTGCAAATGTATGGAGCAGCGTTTGAAAACAGAGCAGCTTAAGGTTGGAGCACAAACTTTGATTGATCTGAACAGGAAGTCATCTGGTGCTAATCACTGAAAGGTTGGATATTTATAGAAGTGACACGTAGTCAATGGGTTCTCAGATTATGGTAAATCTCACTTAGAACATGTAAGTACAATTATTCACACCTTCATTTTTTGAGGTTTTTCATAATTCCTTATTAAAAATCACACAGCGACAAACAGGAATTTCCATGTTTTGTTACGCGGCGAGGACACGTGGAATTCAGTCACTCAATTTGATATTTCATCCCGCACTAATTCACATGGAGAAAGATGCAGCTGCGGGATAATTGAAAGCTGAAGTGCAGACGCAAGTTGCGAGGAGTGAGATGAAAGTGCTATGTTGCGGCGGCCATGCCGTTTTCATTTTCATCATCGTCGCATATATGTGCTACGTGCATACACACGCTGGTGCATGTACTTTTTTAATGAATAAATACCAGAGAAAAGATGCATAATTCATTCAGCTCGTCAACCACTCCTGTCTTCCCACATCCATCCATCAGCCTCGTCTCTGTCTGTATGTGTTTATGTCTAACACTGTCTGCGCCTACATCTCCCCCCCCCTCTCTCTCTCTCTCTCTCTCTCTCTCGCTCTCTCTCTGACAGACCTAATATAGAATGTTTGATGTTTACCTGTGTGCATCAGCACGTATAAGGCCAGCAATGTATTGCCTCTATCAAGTTACCCTACCTCGGCGGGGAAAGACAGATATTATCGCGGTTGTGGCTCACGGCCTCTGATAGCATTACAGCTTCTTATTTGAGTTTGTATTTCCTTACCACCCACATTTGATTCCCCCCTCGGAAATAAAGAGTTGGGGAAAATACATCTCACTGCTGTTTCTTCCACTAGTCGTATGCCGCACATAGAGTAAGCATTATTGTAACTGCTGATAAATGAGTCTTTCTGAAAGGCAAAATGTCTTGACAAAACAAGATTCCGTCATTTGATGTTGCCACTTTTATTTACACAAGCATACATTAACATGAGAGGAATATTTCCACCTGTAGGTTACTTCCTATGAATTCTGTAAAGCAGATTATTGACTCTGCACAGTCCCAGAGGCTGACACAGTTGACATAGTGACTTTTCACAGCAGGCTGGGCTTAACCAGCCCACCAGCTACCAGATGGTGAGTGCTCACATGTGGGAAAGAAAACCTTAACATGCGACAGAAGGTACTCACATGAGAAGCTGTAAAACCCTGAATGATCACAAACTGTTTTTTTTGTTTTTTTTCAAAATCTGCAATTGAAGGTTTGATGTGTCAGGGGTTTAGGAATCATCTAAGTCTGATGTTAAAGACAGTCAAATTTTGACAATGGAGCTTTTTTTTCACAAGCTTTTTAACAAATGCACTGCTTCCAATTAATTTTGAGCAGACTCCTTCCTGCCAGTCCCACTGTAAGAAGTCTGTGCAAAGATAGCACAAGCACATTTGGGAATGTGGATAATACCCGGAAAACTTTCATTAGTGAATAGAAGAGGCATCAATCACTTTGAGTTGAGTTTGGCTGCTTTATTACGCCTAACTGCTTATCTCACGTGGAAATATCATTCGTTCTACTTCTGGGTGTGTGAGAGTGTAAATGTCCGGAAACATGTTTCAGAGAAGTAAAGTACAGACCCATAATATGGACTGAAGTTGAGCAGTGGTTTATTGTCTGTTATATGGCCGGGTTCTGGTGTCTGGTTCTTCCGTTTCTTTCGTCTTCAGAGATCTTGGAGTGTGGTATTGGAATTGAAAGTCTTTTAGTATTGATTTAAAAAGATGAATACAGTAACCTGAAGTGTTAAAAGATGCTTACTAAAAACACCTGCGGTGAGTAAAACGGACATCTGGCATGGAGTGGAAGACTGAGTGGGTTTTTATCCTGTGGAGTGAGCGGTAGCTTGATTGCAGATGAGCAGCTGGTGGGCTGGCTTGATTGGTGACAAGGTGTGTGGATCCACACCCAGCTCCAAGTGAACAGATAGACTGGGATCATCGCATCCATCCATCCCTCCATTCATCCATCCATTATATATACCGCTCATCCATCTCAGGGTCGCAGCAAGCAGGAGACAATCTCAGATGTCATTGGTCAAGAGGTTCAGCCTGGACTGTTATCCAGTATACACCAGGAGTAGAAAGCAGTGTGAGAACGTCTCAATCAGACAATCTCCCACTGTGGGACCTGTGTGAGGTTGTTCTGACTCATTTCAGGACCTTCAATCAGACCTTAAAAAACAATTTGAATCTAAACTCAGGCCCATAATAGTTTTAAGTCTGCTACCAAAAACAGTGATTTAAAAATGCTAGATTAGTGTGTGTAGTGTTAGAAAAAGGAAAAAAAAAATAGTATCTTGAAAAAAAAAAAAGTGTAACTATTTTAGGACCTAGTCTACTGGGGCTTTCATAAAAATATAGATGGAATGCAATGAATGACTTTCGTTTTTGTTATTAATTATGACTTATGTCTCCTATTTAGACAATGTTCTGGTGCGAATTGTGTCTAATATGATCAGTAGAAAAAGATAAATAAGATTCCTCAGGAAAATGTCACTTCCTGGCAGATGTAGCTGTATTTACAGGGGAAAAAAGTCTTCTTGTGATTAATTTGCGTTGATGTTTGTGAGTTGACACAGAAAAAAACCACGAGTGGAGGTTGAGAGTTTAGTGCCCAGAGTCATTAATAATGAACAACTTTGACTGGCGTCGTCACTTTAAGTAGAAACACAGAAGAAGAAAAAAAAATAGGGAGACACACTCTAATGAACATTACACAGAAATCCTTTTTGTGTCTTGTAATTTCTCAAACCGCCCATGCTTGAATACACAAAGACATATGTAACACGCGCTCTCTCACTTTTTATTTTTCACTCTCTCAACACCCACCCACATGCTCCTTTTATCACTTATTGTGTCACTGTCAGCTTTGGCCATGCACATATCTAAATACACACATGCATACACACACACACACAGACACACACCTCCGAAGGCTCCTTCAACAAATTCTCACACCACTGGCACTGACACTCCAAACATGATACGAGGGCTCTTCGGGGACATCTCTGCCTGTCAGTCATCCACCTCAACAAAAAGTCACTTGGGGGGAAACAGTTTATGTAGCTGTGACACACACACACACACACACACACACACACACACACACACACACACACACACACACACACACACACCATCATCCTCCTTGTACTGTTTTATGACAGCAATAACTGCTAGCGTTGGACAAACAGAGCCACATTATTACAATGTACCCGTGTGGTCAGCGGCCTTAGCCCCGGCCTCGGCGATGTATATTTCATGGGAGAGGATGAAAAATTCAATGAGATACAACAAACAGAGCGCCTCCCTCTCTTCACTTTGCTCTCTGACAGCCGCCCCTCTGGGGGATGCTCGTGTTTTCACAGCTTCATGGTAGGACATGAATCCTATTCTCACAGTGATGAAGAGACAGAAGGAGGAGATGAAAGAGACGGGGTGTAGAGCGTCATGTTCATCCAAAAGTAGAACAAATACAAACGGCTGAATAAAAAAAAAAAGGAGAAAAAAAGGAATAATAAGAGGTGCAAAAATAGGAGAGATGGAGAGATGTGGGTATTTTTTTTATAATTCAGAGCAGGATCAGAGGCAAACTTGGCTCCGATAGGTCTCAGCACAGAGGCTGTGAATTCCAAATGACGTGTTGTCTAAACCAACCCAGCCGGATAGCCTTTCTCCCTCTTATCTCTCACCAATTCTTATCTCTGTCTCTCTTTCTTTTTTACTGCTACACTGTTTTCACACTGAAGGTAGGATTTGTTGCTGGTAGCAGGTCAGTCAGTCTGTTTGAATTCAGCTGCAGTGCGAAAAAAAGTCTCTGCCAAATCTCCCGGTCGAGGCCAAGGTTAAACAAACAGGGGTGTGGACTGAGTGACTTCTTTCACCATTTATTTGCTTTGTATTCAGAAGTGTTTTTCTATTGAATTATATATATTAAATGTTTCAACATAATCAGCATGTTAGCAGATATTCTTGTCATATGCTGAGTTATTGTGAAACATTTTGCAACCCCTAATGCCTTTAGTGGAGACTGTTAAAGGTAGCGAGTGTGGCTCTGTCCAAAGGTAACACCGGCTCCTTCAAAACGAAAAAAACCATCATGAAAGGAGCGATGATGTCGTGCTTCTATCTTCACTTACAACCTGCGGCTTCTGCACCAAAGCTAACATGTCATTTATTAGCCTTATAAATCAATGTAGACACTTAATTTAGTAATGCTTTGGAGCATTGCTAGGATTAGTGACTTTCATTTTAACTATCGATTTACAAATCTTTATCCTTTAAACTGTAATCATATTTATTTACTGTGAACATCAACAGGAAGTGTGAGAGGTAGAGTAAGGTGTTTCTGCTCAGCACATAGAGTACCTCCATCTTTAAGTGGCTGCACCTTTTCAATGGGGACAGATGGTCTCAGAGATAAAAAACAAAAAAAAAATCAAAAATCAAAAACCTTCATTTCAGTCAGCAGAACGTCATTTCATAATTTCCTGTGTTTACCCAGCTCCAGACTCTCTGCTGTGTGTGCTGAGTGATGAGCGGGACAGCTTGTGACGAGCACCTAATGAAAGATCAGAGGGATTTTGAATCGATTGAGGTGCATCTCGCAGACAAGGCGAGGTGCCATCTCAGCTCTAAAGACACTCCTAAATCCTCCCGCAAGGGCTGCGTGTTACATCCACTCTGCGCTCGCCTGCTGTCGCTCACCTGAGACGCCAGAGGACAAGAAGACAGAGATGGAGTAAAGAGGACAAGGAGAAGGGGGGGGGGGGGGGGTTAAGCCAAATTAAAGAATACGATTCACATTTTAGCAAATTGACTCCCTTTGAGATTATCGACAGGAAAGGGGGAGGGTGATAAACGTCAACATTAACAAAGTCAATAAATAAATAAAGAAAAATAAAAAAAACAAAAAAAGAAAGAAATCCTGCAGAAAGACGGCAAGAGAAACAAACTTCTGCCTTCAATATCTGCGGCGGCATGGCAGATTGGCTCCCTCACAAACACACACACATACTTACACATGTGTACACACAGCAAATGTATTCATGGAGGATTAAAAAGACCCCCCACCTCCCTCCCCTCGCTCCCCTCGCTCTACCTCGCTGATAAAGAAAGTGGGGGATCAAATTTGAGTGCGAAGCTCCTTCACAGATGGAGTGAAAATGTGAAAGTGAGTACCTGTGCATTTTACCGAATGCGAGTGTGTGTTTATTTAATCCTCCCATTATTGACTCTCACCATGACAAAGCTCTATTGACAGGGAGACAAAAAGGGCTCTATCACTATTTTTTTAAAGCTGGGGTCATCAGAAATGCAATCTATAGGGATAAAAGATATTTCCTTCTGGACGTCTCTTATATATAGAATTATTATAAGCTTTGAATAACTGAAGGTTATAGAGTGTAGCGCTGCGTTTTATTGATCCTCAGGCGTTCTGGGCAGGCGGCGGGGCAAACAGCCAAGGACATGACAGCCGAGTCCTTCATCTACACATCTCTTGTTCTTCTCCTCTGTTTCCCTCAGCCATTTCCTCTCTCTCTCTCTCTCTCTCTCTCTCTCTCTCTCTCTCTCTCTCTCCCTCTCCCTCTCTCTCTCTCCCTCTCCCTCTCCCTCTCTCTGTCTCTGTCTCTCTCTCTCTCTCTCTCTCTCTCTCTCTCTCTTTCTCTCTCTCTCTCTCTCTCTCTCTCTCTCTCTCTCTCTCTCTCTCTCTCTCTCTCTCCCTCTCCCTCTCCCTCTCTCTCTCCCTCCCTTCAGTTGGAACAAAATAATAATTTTCTATTTTTGGTTTGAGCTCCAGTTCTGCTAAGCACTTCTTCTGTGCCCCAGAACACACAGACACACAGACGCAGCACATTTCCTGTCAGGTCAGAGCTGACTCCGAAGAGGCCACGGTCCCCGATAGAATCCAGTTTAGTTGGGCGTCCAAGTGGACTAATATGGATTTGACCTGGGATACTTTGATGTGCATAGTCTTTTTTTTGTAAGGGGTCATCTTCAGGTTAGGGATTTGTGGTAAACCCAAGGAGAAATGGAAGAAAGAATGTATTGCAATTCTCTGAACTTTCATATTCAATCAATATTCAATCTTCATAGCTATTGTTTTCTGAAGGAGTCTTTACCAGGAATAGTTCTGAGGTTTTTGTCTTTTTATGTATCAGTTTCCTAATCAATAAAACAAACAGATTCCTGAAACGGATTTTAGAAAGATACCCGAAAAGCATTCAGCATTTTTTTTAGAAGTTAGAAGGGGAACAAGAACTTGTACTAAAGTCAGGGCAGCTAAACATGCAGGGAAAAATCCATCAGTGCAATTTTTAAAACACAGATGAGCACAAAATGTCACATTTTAAAATGACAATGTTTACACAAATACATATTGACTTGGTCAGTTTACAATGTTATCAGTTAGTTCAGAGATCATTTTACACTGTGGTACTTTATTTTGTGAGGAAGAGAAATTTTTATGTCCACACTGCCACATGTAGAACAACTTAAGTTACCTGTTGCTGAAATCACTGTTACACAATTAACACATCAGTATGATGTATAACTATGTGTAACTAGCCCTTAAGGCTTTCAAAGGATGGGTCTGACAGTAGGGCTGGTGTGTGTGTGTTTATGGGTCAAGGTGTGTGATGTGTTCATGTATCAACGGAGGGCAGACAGAAAAAAAAAGTTTTGGCACCACTAGTTTAAGGTAAGATAACTTAACTTTAACTTTTATATACCCAGGAGGAAAATGTACAAGTGAAATAACAGTGTATCATTTCCCACACTTTACCTGCTGCCAGAGTGTACTTACACTGTTTTAGTGAACCGTCTCTGTTCAAAAGTAGTACCTCAGTTCTGTCAAAAACCCTCAGAGGAACAGGAAACATATTTTACACAGATGAATATTATACATTGAGATGTTTGGAAAGTATCTCACACTTTATAAAGTATGCGGTTTCCTCTGGCTCTGAAAACCTTGATGATGTCATCGAGACGTCACCAGTCGTCTTATGTGACATATTCTGCTCTTTGAAGGAAATGTGGACGTGTACCGGGCAGCAGCGCCGAGAAGACAGAAACAAAAGTCACAGCACCTCAACCTTTGCTTTTTACACACTCATTGCCGTGAAGGAATGAACCACTTATTGAACACATAATAAAAAGAGTTGCACAGGAATCACAACACCAAGGTTAACGATTCTTGTCAGGTTAAGGGTGTTTCATAATATCACACACTGTGATCTCAAAAGGAGGAAGCTTCGGGTCAGGGCTCATCAATGAGATGTAGCCGCTGAGCGTTCGGTGTTCTTGGTCCTTCTTGCTCCTCGTGCCCTGTGGCACATCTAAGGCGGCCATGACAGCTGAGTCAGCGCAAAGATGGCAAGCATGAAGACGCCGCACCAGAACTCAACCTCTAAATTTCTTAACATCTCTTTGATTAGGTTGGTTTAAAAGGTTGAAGGCACATGGTTAATTCATTCTTCACACATCATCTGAGATTTATTCACATCCTGCTCCGACATGTCAGGATCACTCAGGACAAAAGAAAAGAAAAGACTTTATCCTTTTGTGGCTAAACCCGCTCATTCATTCGTTTTTTTTAAACACTTATAAATACAAAATTCATCTGATTTTTTTTCTTTTTCTTACTTCGTTATGCGACTCATCAATCTTTGATCATGATTCTTCTTGACATACCCATGATGCAATTGCCCAGATTGGAAAAAAGAAGACATGGGTTTTCTTCGGTCTTGCATTGCCCCAACCTGCACATGTGTTGGCTCTTCTCCAGCAGGCTTTAGCCTGGACAGCAATTAATGTCATTTGGAGCGAAGAGGGACCTCATGACTCATTACATATGCCTTTTTTTTTTTCTCAGAAAAAGCCTCTAAGGGGCCTTCTCTGGTGTGCCAGTGCTGCCACTCGGGGATGTCATAAGTTGGACTACACTATAATTATAAAATATGCTATAAAACATGTTTTCTGCAGAGCTGGCAGGGATGAGATTAAGCCTTGTTTTGAGTTTATTTGAGCTTCTTTCGCTCACAGACTCTATTACTGTAAGGGTGCCATCTTGTATAACTAAAGTCTAACTGCTTTAAGTTATTCAACTCTTTTTGAATTGATATCTGAGCATTGTTTTGTTTATAAGGAGAGTCCCTGTCATCGCCAAGGAATTCTTTTTGACAGTAAAAAAAAAAAAAAAAGTCAAGTTTCATCTTTATAACCTTTCTGCCCTGAAACCTACCAGCAACCGAGGAGGAAAAACAATTCACTTTGACAGTGACAGCCATGTATTTTTTGACATTTTACAAAGCATTATCTGACATTATTCCACTGACTCGGCTGTCAACCACAGCCGAGCGGAGGGTTTGAAATATGCGGTGTTTTCCGATGCTGTAACCTGTGTCACCAGGCTCACTGAATGGACGAGGGGGCCCATCTGTGCCTCGCATGGCTGATCCTGGTGGACCTCCCCTCTCAACTACTGTAACCTGTTCGCAGTCCTGGATCAGTGGAGCGCACGCTGGCAAATCGAGGGAGGGAAGGGGGAGGGAGAATGAGATAGAGGGAGGATGACAGAAATAGAGAAGGGGGGATGTTGATGGGAGAGGGAGAGGGAGGGCAGACAAGGGCCTCAGATATTTGGAGAGAGAGAGAGAGAGAAAACGAAGCAAGAGAGTCAGTGCAGTGTGTCTGATCTCCCCTTCAGGGCCGGTGCAGTGAGGACGGTTTCTCTGACAGACGAACTCAAACTCAGCCAACAGTGAGAAGACAGACACCCACCAGTGCTGGAAAGTAACCACCTCCATGTACTGTAATACTGTACTTACCCTAAAACTTCAATGAATAGCCTGGACTCTCCTTTGCATCAGTCAGTGAAATGATGCTGCCTTTATTTGGGACAGGCTTTTGATGACTTTCAAACTAAAGTGGTGCACAGCAAAGATGGTGACGACTTTAAGGAAGAGAAGTATTTAACTGTGCACGACTTCAGAGGGAGGAGATGGATCAAAGAAATGAAATTACAAATCAGTGGTGTGAGCTTTTATTAGAGACTATTCTAGTTGTTGCATTAGTCCGTCTTTCCTTGGACAAATGATGACAAAATGATATCATAAAGTATTTTAAAAGTATATTTTGTATTTAAAGGAAAACGACTTTCCCACTGGAGAAGGTCTCTCTTAGTTAACCTTCTGCCACACGGTGAAATTGAGATCTAATCAGGCTTGTGCTTGTTTTCAGTTTAGAAATCGATTCTTCCCGAGATTTTCAACCACTTTCAGGTTCAGATTCATATTATTTATTGGTGCATCTTTGTGTCTGCATCTCTGTATCGGTACTCTGAGTTTCATCAAAATGTTAAAAAGGTTTAGCCCTTCATCCCTGTCCCTGATGATGCACACTTTTACTTTCGGAGGTTCATTATTTTATTATTGTTTTGATGATTTTACTATCTATGATGACGATTTAACTGACAGGTTTTCATGTGGCAGAATATCTCTGCACGGTGGCGTGGGTACTTTCAGGTGATTAATAGTTGGACGCACAGACTCTGTCGACTTCACCAAACTTGACCCAGACTTTCTGGCAGAGGGAACGAGGCAGGAATCAAGTTTCCATTCAGCTTTGGTGAAAGAGGAAGAAAATGTTGTCGAGTGGGCGGCTTTGTTAGCACTGCTGGGAGGGTGAAAAGAAGAAAGTGTGAGCAGAGATCTGTTTGCTCTGCTGTGATGAACGCAGATGGAGAGCGAACCAGCAGGAGGTGTTGTTTTCATTCACTTGTTTTCTCAATCACTTCTCCTCTCACTCTGTCGAAGATTGTAAAGGTCTTAAAGAAGAGCCGGACGAGCCATCTGAACTGCCTGTCACCCTTTCATTATTTGGCTTTTGTTTCAGATTATGCACGACGGGAGCCCATGCATGAACAATCTCTCTATCTCCCCTAATTCCTTTGGAGTGAGGCTCAAAATTGCCTCTGAAAGCCTCTTTGGTTCTATGTGTTCTTAAGCCTGCACCACTCTTTGTCTCTTTTTCTGCAGCTTAGTGTTGAAAAAATAAAGCAACCTTTGGTCAGACTGTGAAGGCACACATAAAGCATTTTAAAAGTATATTTTGTTTTGAAAGGAAAACGACTTTCCCACTGGAGAAGGTCTCTCTTAGTTAACCTTCTGCCACACGGTGAAATTGAGATCTAATCAGGCTTGTGCTTGTTTTCAGTTTGAAATCAATTCTTCCCGAGATTTTCAACCACTTTCAGGGGCAGATTCATATTATTTATTGGTGCGTGCGTGCGTGCGTGCGTGCGTGCGTGCGCGTGTGTGTGTGTGTGTGTGTGTGTGTGTGTGTGTGTGTTTAATGCAGCCATGAGTCTGCTGTCCTCTTTTATTCAGAGCAGCGACACTGGTCGACCTGGAACAGACCTTTAGAGACCCTCTGACATTTAAAAACAACCTCCTACTGTCTCGCAAGATAGACAATATATTTGTCACTTTCTCTGGCTCCCCTATTCCCTGCTCTCTCTGTGAACCTCTAGATAGACATTTCAGAGGAGAAAAAAAGATATAGACATATATATGAGCAAACACACCTATCCATATAGGTCTCTCTGACACTTTCAGGCTGTGGGAGGTACGTAGGAAAATGCATGCATGTGTTGAATAGATCTGGCAGCACATCTGTCACGTTTGCACACACGCCAGTACTTGCATTTATCAGCAACCATCACACTCCTCCCACCCTGTGCAATTAGACGCCTTAAAAGCAGGATAAAAGCGCCCGAGATAAACGCATCAGCTTCTTTGATGGTGCACTCTGACATGCGTACAACAGGCATCAGCACGCATGCACGGCTCCCGACGTTGCAAGAAAAGCATCAGCGTCGTTGATCATTCGGAGCCCGTGATTAACATTAATGGCTTTTCTCAGATTTTCATTGGCATCTCGTTGCATTCCAATCACCTAGATTTCATGGCTCCTCTCTGCAGGCAGCCCTGTTAATTGTGAGAGCCGCAATGAGTGCTATCTGCTGAGCCTTTGATATGCACTTATCTTTTAGCAGTTTCACATTATGGGGAAGAAAATTGCCTTTAAAAATGACTGGTGCTTTATTACTTTTGGGCCAATTAATTTAATGAAAAATAATGCCTTTTTTCGGAATAGCACGGCAGAAATAATTATGTAGGATAATTGACGAGGAGGGACAAGCACGCGGGGAGGATGTGAGTGGAGGTGAATGCAAATGTGCTATTATTTTGTAGCCCATGAATAAGACTTTCTGTCTCCTTTTTTTTCTGACGGGCCTCATTGTTTTAATGTATCCAGAGGTGTAGTAGAGACTCAGTTTGATGACAGCTCGGCCTGAAAGTGTCCAAGGCATTCAAAGAAGTAGGGCATTTGCCTCAATGTTCCTTGAAGTGGGAGAGACGGACCGACCTAGATATTCTCCTGTTTATTCAGCCATTTTAGGTGCTGGCTATTCATGTCTCCATTTCAGCGCTCCCCTTTATCTCTTTTTTTTTTCACACTCCTCCACACGGCTACTGAAGTTTGTGTCTTGGTTCTATCTTGCTGTCTTTCTCCCTCCCCTGTGCCCTCAGTCCATATCACCTCTCAGCATCAGAACATACATGAAAGTAGCTCTAAATGGCTGTGACACATTTAGACAGCTGCAGAGATAACCCACGCTGCTTAGCAGCAGGGGGTCTGATAGCTCGTCTTATCTTGGAAAACCTGGTGTAACCTGCTCTTATGGTTCTTTTTTTTTCCTGCTGAAAACGATCATTTTATCAACAGAATGCATCCCCTGCTGATGACTTGAATACAATGTTGCTCCATAATGTCGGCTAAAGTCAAACAATCAGTCACACAATTCCTTCAAAAACATCTTTAATCCGTCATCACAGCTCATCGTCTTTTTATGCATTCCAGGGAGTTTGGTGGCGTTCTGGTTGATTTAACACCGCTCTAATGCACCGGATGTGGTCATGAATTGGAAATGAGGGAATGCAAAGCGAGACTTGGACTGTTGACCAGTCTCAAGCTGACATGACAGCCATGCACACAGAGACGGCATATGTTGCCCAGTGTGACATCAGAAACATCGCCGCAGGAGGGTTTTGACTCCGCATTATGTCCGCGCAGGTATTCTTTCATACATAAGATAAATTATATCTGCCTGAGGTCACAGCGCAGTGTACACCTGCAGGGAAGTGTATGTGCATGCTTTGAAAGCCAGAGATGGAAGAGGAGCTCCCATCTTTTACTGGAGTTGGCTCAGTTTCAAGAAGAAGTCTGTTAAGTTTCCAAAAAAAGAAACGTGTTACTTTTGCAAAAAATATGTCAATTCTTCCTGACACATTTTCTATGACACCTGCACGACATGAGGGAAATATGTGACGGCTTTGTTCAATACTGCGAAAAAAAACAAAAAACAAATCTGTAAACCAACAAAAGTAAAGGGTGCATGTGGTATTAGCTGTAACTTACATGTGTGTCTATATATGATCTTCTTCATGTTTAACAAAACCTTTACTAGATAATCAGTAAATTCAAAAGCTGTTTTTGTTTTTAGCAACATTTAGTCTGAGAGTTGCAGAAAGCTAACTGGAGCTTCATCTTCCTGCATCAACTTGAAGTAGAAAGCATTCTTTTCTATTATACTCAAGCCTCCATGCAAGAAATAACATGTACAAATGCTGAATGGCAAAGCAAGTAAATTATTATTGCAGTAAATTCAGACTTCTGTGATTTTTACTGTAAATGCTCATATTGCCATAATAAAACTCTGCTTAAAGATGCAGCCCTTATATAAACAGAAGCTGGATACGGTATGTGTTTTAAGAATGATCATTTCAACTTGATCTTTCTTCCTCTTCTTTTCCAACATGTACTTTTAACTTGGTGTTTAATTTTGCAGTTCTACATCTTTAATGGAAACACTCAGATTGTGCACATCATGAAGGGGTTAAATATTTTACTGGAGTTTTGCTGTCAGAACTTATGAGCCATGAAGAAAGAAAACTCAATGTTCTGTTGCACACATTAAAATTAATCAATTAATTGTTAGCAGCACAGACGAAGAGTTTTTTAAAACTCAATTTTTTTTTTTTAAAAACCATTATTTTGAAATAAATGGTAGATAACTGGAACTTTCTACGTTCTCATTCGATAATTAAATGAAACCCTCTGACAGGTTTAGAGGAGGAGACTGTTCTTTGAGGGAATCGCTTATAACAGAAAGACATCAGGGGCTTTAAAGTAGACCATTTTACACAGGCAAAATTGAAAGGAACCATTGCGTCTGTAATGCGATTTAATAAGCTTAAAATTTGTATTTATGTGAAGCACAGTCAATACCCAAAGTAGTAATTCACAAGGAAAGTACAGGTACTTTATACTCAACAGTAGTCGAGGAGATACGCTCAGCGGTTCTCCACCTCTGTTGAAGCTTCACAGATGGCAGTGATGTAAACACGAGATGTTTGGTTCCCTGTAGAGGTATTGTTTTGTACAAATTTCACAAGCCCTGCTGATATATCCCCATTATAACTGTGCTTATTGCAACTTTATCTTCTTACCCAATCATAATCTCTCCTAGCTGAAGCAATTACACTGTGAATGGTGCAAATTTAAACAGCAGCAATCTGTATCTTGGGTGCTTAGTGGGAGGGAGCGACTCCCGAATTGATATTATCTCCTCGAGACTTTGAGGATTTGAAACAAAATGAATCTCAAATCAAAATAAAATGAATCTCCCTCTTCAGTGAACTATCAAAGACGGAAAGAAATGGAATGAAAAGAGAAGAAGAAAAAGAAGAGAGTGGATGGGACCGAGGTGCCTAATGCACTCCATTCTCACTTAATCATTTTTTTCTGCAGCACTCTCCACCTCACCTCAGCCTCTCGGCTGGTTTCTTCTTCTTTTTTTTTTTTTTTTTTTTACCCGTCCACTTTCATCCTCTGAGTCTTTTCTCTTTCTTTTCAACCCCCATCCACCTTCATCTCTGACACCTCAGCAGGCGAGGTGGAGGGCACCGTCTTGATCCCAGGCAGGTTACCCATGGCAACAGACCACCCACCCTCAGCTACCAATGTGTTTTGGGGTGATCCAGCTAGCTTCAGCGCCTACGTTGGCAATCACCTCCGCCCCCCCGGTCGGTGGAGAACAGAGGAGGGCCCTTTTTTTTTTTTCCTGCTTCATCATCTCCTTTGTTTTTCAAACAAGAGTCACTTCCCTCTTTTAACTCCCCTTCACCCTCCGCTATCTCATCCTGACATAGCCGGCGAGTCATCAGAACGTTGTCTACTGTAGATGCCAGCCATTAGCATTTAGCATTTTAACACCTGTTCGCACACGTGCGTTGGTGTTAGCACCTTTAATTTTAAAGCAGCGTGCAGCGACAACATTGGGCAAACAAGGGGATGTGACAAAATAAAAAAACAACCTGCTGTGTGTGTGTGTGTGTGTGTGTGTGTGTGTGTGTGTGTGTGTGTGTGTGTGTGTGTGTGTGTGTGTTTACATGCAACCGCCCGTCTGTTTATGTCTGGAAGTGCGTGCCCAGAATAGTATGTATACATAAACAGATGGATGAGGAGATGCATCTCTCTCTTTTGCCATCCTTCTGTCTGTCTGCCTTTTTTCTCACTCACTGAACTGTGGCTTTGTTGCACACTCAAAGACTTGCTTATGGTGGCTCAACAAATAAAAGGAGAGCATGTCCATCCATCCCATTTTATTAGAAAGACTCTCCATGGCACAGCTTCCCCCAGAATGTTTTCCTCTTGCTCCAATAATTACCATCAGTTTTGATAATTGGGATGATGCAGCTTTCTAACTAAAATAGCAACTGTTGAGTTTTTTTTTTTTTTTCCTGCCTCCCTTTCTCCCCATGTGGTTTTGCTTTGCATACGATGCCAGACATGCTAAGGAGAGCGTGCAAAACACAGAGGGCAGCTCTTCAAACAAGCAGGAATCTGTTGTGTGCCTATTCAAATCATTTCAAATCGTGACTCTTTACCGAGCAGCTGCAGCCATGCATGCGATTGTGACTGAAGGTATTCTCACTGGGAAACGCTCAGAAAGGTCAAAGACAAAGTCTGTGTTTTGTACACAGATAGTACATGTTTGAACTTTTTTTTTTTTGTTTGTTTGTTTATTATGTTAGATTTTTTTTCTTTGTAGACACAGCAGTTAGTCTTTGTGTGCAAATACAGACATTAGAAGTTGTTCATTTCAGAAAAATGAGCCGAGGAGAGAATGTAGGATAAATTGCGTCCCCGCCTGATTCATTGTGCACTGGTTTCATTCTGGAGTCACCAAATAGAAAGTGTTCAAATTCAGCGGCACATTAAATTAAATATCTGCAGAACAGATTCTAATTTGATCACCAAGCTGTTTCAATTTCATTAGCCTGGTCCCTAATGGACTTTCACAGCATATTATTCCATCTAGCACAAATCCTCATTCATTGGCTCCTTCTTTTTTCTAAATGAACCCCCCGGGGCTCAGGGACCGTGTGGCCCAACATGGTGCTGCATGAGGTCACACAAAACGCCGGCGCTGAGCGAAATACAATCAAGCTAAAGATTTATACCCGGCACCTACTTAACAGCTGTTGCGAGAACATCAGTCCGAGCTCAGAATTAGTACACTCACTGCAATGTGGAGAGTGTGTGCTTTTTCTGTGTCCTGCTTGATTACACGTTTGTTGCTGCCGGCTGCTGAACTCTGTTTTGTAATGGTGCAAATGAAGGGCTGTAGCAGCAGGTCAGACATATGAAAATTCATGGCTGTTTTAAGTTTCAACACGCTTCTGTGGTTCAGCAAGCTTGTAATTATGCAGTGCGCATTATAATGACTTCAGCTGCGTAGTACTCTGACCGTAAACCGAGAGAGAGAGAGAGAGAGAGAGCATCACTCACCTCCTTTTAAAGGATCTGCTCTGCAGGACAGGAGCTCTGTGTTTATCTCGAACACATTAGGTAACATAATGATATACTTTTTGCAGGTCCTTACTTATTCCTTCATCAAGAAATAGAAAGGTAGTGTGTGTCTTGTTCATCAGCTGTTATTTCCTGGGACTGACTTTGGTTAATACAGTGGTTCTCAATTATTTTCTGTCTTGCCCCCCCCCCCAACGGGACAGAAATGTTTTTAGGCCCCCCCCCTTGAATTTAAATACTATTAAGTAACCTTTTGACTCACCAAGGTGGCGGGTAGATAAAAAAAATTCACCGGCCAAACACGTTTTTTACTGGCCCAAAATAACAAGTTGTGTGTTTGTGTCACATACACATCTGTTACAGTACATTTGATAAAAAAAGCATTATGTTCTGTTGAATCGATCACAGATTTAAGTCACATATTCAATTCTTTTATCAGAGCAGGAAATTGAGAAATTGAAAAAATATATTTGCTGGCCTTCATCTTTTTTTAAATAGGTAGTAGTAGGGAAATAATACAAATCAAAAGGATGAAGTTGACATGAAAAAGATTGTAAATGATACATATTTACAAAGATTAGTCGAAGATAATTAACCTGTATTACCCAGGTGTCTATGAGGTGGATTTTTTTTGTCTTTAGTGTGTTAAAATATAAAAGTAATTAAGCTTTTAATGCTTTTTGAATGTTCACTTTCACTCAAGATTACTTTTCCGGCTTGTCATGCCTTACATTAGAGAACAGGACTGCAGGTAGAGTTAGAAAGAGAGCAGGGGAGGACATGCCTTAAATGGCTATGAGTGGGAGTTGAACCCAGGACTGCCACTCTCAAAGCCAAAGCCTGTGTTACATCTAAGGTGTGATTTAACCGCTGAGCTAACCCGGCGCTCGTTCACAGATTGCAGTTTGAGAACAGGGAGCATGTCGGCCTTTTAAAAAGACTTTAAAAGCGATCACAATGTTTTCAGGAAGCGTGTATTGTTCTGCAGTTTTTCATTGTTTGTGCAGCATGCAGCAAGTAAAGGTTCTTTCAGGGACAGTGAGTTTGCTGAGACAACGCAGCCAAGACACGTTCTGTAAAGTATAGTAGGGATGATTAGGATCAGTGCAGTGTCAGTACTCCAAGTTCCAAAAGGCTGAAAGTGATAGTATGGAGCTGGAGAGGACTCCGCTGTAACATTGATAAATGTTTTCACCAAGCCATCGGCCATTAGTGTCAGGGCAAGTTACAGCCACAAGAGCGGACAAACAGGAAACAGAGAAAGAGTGGGTGTAAATAATTGATAAGGCTGACCCTGCGCGATTCATATTCTGCGGCAGAGGATCAAAGAGCGAGGCTCTGAGTTTGACATTGAGCCCGAGCGCAGGAGTCAAAGCCATTACCTTCCTCTGCAACGCTGCTGCTGCTGCTCGTGTTGTTATTAAAAAATGCACTGACTCTTCTTCTACAGTCTGTGCTGTTAACACTAGCTGGCACTCCTGGGCATTAACCAACTAGCTAATGGACTCACAGGTATTATCCTCAAAATAGAAGCAGCTTAAGCTCAAGTAAAGGAAGGTGGCAGCCATTTTGTGCCTGTCCATTCGATGAAGCTGTTCCTGACTCTCTCAGGTGTGAAATATAGCCAGTGTTAGACCTCTGGGTTCTTTTAGGTGTGATCAATATTTCAGCGGCACCAGGGCGCTCAGCTTGTATCCTCCCACATCCCTTCTCACAACAGCTCTGCAGCCGATTATGAATGTTTGAATGAACCGCTGAACCGTTCAAAGATTTATGACATTTCACAGTTTTCAGAGGGAATGTTTATTTGAGTAGTGCATTAAGACTGTCCTTGTACGAAAGCAGCAACTCCGAACCCTGCAGGCTCTACTTCTTAAACCAGAAAGTAAAACCGTGTCTGCAGTGTTTAATTCATCCCGCTGTGGAGAATATATGTTCCAGTCAGTGCCTCCTTTTAGGTCTTTGTTCACGGCGCTAAATATGCATCAATGCAACAAGACTTGTATATCAAATGATGCTTTATACATGGAATTTAAATATGCACTATTGTGACTATTGCAGGCTCTCTGAACCAAACTTCACTCTTTATGTAAACTTTTTTAAGGTTCGATGTCACAAAAAAAAAAAGGATGAATTTCCATTTAATTTGTTGTGGGAATTCTGTCTCTCACTGGAGCCTTCAATTTCTCCAAAATGGAGACACAATTTGAAGACTGCAACCAATATGACTTTGCTCGTCGAGGGCCCAACAGGCTTTCAGTATATCACATACGTGATTTGGAACGACTCGTATGAACTCAACGCTCTCCTCAGCAGCCTCTAACGTCAGACTCTTCTGCACAGTGTCGAGCCTGATGCGCACAGGAACAGACAGCTACAAATCACTGCGCTGTCTATGAGTTATCTCTGTCAATTACTGACAATAAATGACTTTGGCAGTGTGAAGGCCAGGTGCATCAATCCACTGCGCCTCACGTTGTCCTCGCCTCTCCACTATATTGATTCCTGCTTCCACCGCTTCCATGATCCAGTTTTGATGACCCCCGACCACAAAAGCTAACTTGAGCGCTGATGTCAGATAAAAGCGTGGATATGTAACCCAAACTTCCGCCCTGGGACATGTTCACATTCTTGATATCAGATCTTCCTCTCTCCCATCGAGACTCCATATAGATCCAAAGGAATTATCCCACAACAACTGCTCTGTGATCCTACAGGATTTCAATAAAGGCTTGATTGCAATGAATACCTTCTCTTAGGGGGAAAACGCCTACTTTTAAAACTTTCACTGATAAGCTTTCGATTAGGGGTGGGACAAAACAGAGATAAGGTAATACATGATATCGTCCTCCTGACTAATATGAAACAATAATTGAGTAGTTGGTGTCAACTTTTGATGTCTTAATTCCAAAATAACGTGGATTATGGAACATGATAAGTAGAGCTAACCGATTAATGGGCCAGCCGATAATATCGGCCGATAGTAGCTTATCCAGTGGCTATCGGTATCAGCTAATTTATGTTGCTCAATCAAATCGATCAATCAAATATCCTGAAGTGTCATTTCAAGATTGTCTAGCAACATATCGCTTATCTTAGAGATGATGCGTTATTTCAGTTATCATTATCATGGGCCACATATTACATATTACATGATGCAGTTTTGTATTATATTGGAGCTCATCGTATCGTATTGTAGTTCAAATTTAAATCCAAACCCTACTTTTTCTTTCGACTGGAAAATATCAACCATATCCCCACATCTTCATTCTTCTGTTATCTTCTTGCCCCCCCCCCCCCCCCCCCCCCCCCCCCCAACCATCTCCACTCCTTAAAATGCCTCCCACATGTTGCTGCAGAATGACCATTCAATGACCAGCTTGGGATGGCGTCTATTTGTCAGCGGCCCGTCCTCTGTACAGCAGCAGTCTGTGATAGCTGTCTGTGGGATCGCCCTCTGCTGCTTTGACTGATTCTCTCTCTTTCACTCGGCTTGTGTTGGAGGCATTGATCGGCGCTGAATTGGATTGCGGCGGCCCTGATTACTGATGTCAGTGTGTGCCGGGTCACGTGGGACTGCTGGAGCTCCTCGTGCCGAGACCGGGCCAGTGCGCAATCAAGGAAGGAGGGGGTGGGGGGGGGGGGGGGGGGGGGGGTTTAGTGGTTCTCCATGGAATTTATCAGTCTTTGTTATACAGAGGAAGTAAACACAACATGCCCACACAAAATGTTCACGTATGTGACACACAACAAAACGCCAACATAATCTCATTCTATTCCTATAGCGGTGACACAGTGAGCATAGGTGATTGGCATTAAATGGAGTGTGGGTGCATGTTAGGCTATAAAAGAGCTTTAGCATATCATACCAGTAAATGATCACTTCCTCTAATGTATGTGACATTCAGAGTGTTTGCTTTGACAGTGATTGAATGTTGGGATGTTGCACTTTATTTTTTACCCTGTTGAGCGTACTGAAACAAAGATTCTTTAGCACACGGTTACACTCTTTGACTTTGTGTTTGTGTGTGTGTGTGTGTGTGTGTGCGTTTCAGTGCCTGTTGTGTGCGTAAAAGAGTGGAAGTGATTCTCCGCGCATCATTTGTTTACGCCTGGAATTGTGGCCATCATCTTTTCCACTAAAAGAACAATAGCCATTTTTCCCCCTTTGCTCAGGAGACAATGAAGTGCCTTCCCGCCTCGCGAGCGACAGGCCAATAAAAAACGTAATTGGATCTGTCAATCACACATTGCTGCAGCGCGGGGGGTGTTCTGGCAGGTGGGTGGCGGAGCCGGACAACAGGAGTAGTGCAGAGAACAAGAAGAGAAAAAAAAGAGGAAGAGAAGGGGGAGAGCTGTGGCATTGCGAGGACCGACCACACAGTTCTCTGCGCACTGCCCGGAGGCACACAGCAACCGTTACTGGGTTGTACAATTGTTGTGTTTTGTTGTTTGTTTGTACCAGGGCCAGGGGGTGACGATCTGTCTTTGTTTGTAGGTATTAGTGGGTCGGTGATGTGGCTTTGATGCGACTACACAAGAGAGCTGGGGCTGCCACAGCCTCTGAAGGTCACTGTGGGTGTACTTGTGCTGATGTGTCTGTCTATGCTTTGTGTACGCTCAGGCCGTGAGACATAGTGTGTGTTTTTTTTTGTATAAGGGGAAGGTCTTGTCATTAGTCAGGAGAGCCAGGAAGCTTTAGTAGAATTTTTTTTACGGTACAACGCACACACTGAACATCATCTTGTCACATTAAATTATCAACATACTCATGTGCATGCTTACTTTAGCCCATCTAGGTGCACAGACGATGTGTGTTTGCATGCTAACCGGACATTTGCGCACACACTTTTATTGTATGCGTTTGTCCGTTGCTCTAAGTGTTAATGACTACTAGTTAAATTAAGAACCCATTTACATCCTCTCTGACGGGGATGGTAAGTGCGCATTCAGATATTCTGCTTGTCTGGCTCCCACTCGGAGCCCTACCTTGGCTTTTAGGAGATGGCTTTCTCATGTCTTTCAGTGACATTCTTTTTCCATTATTAGCCGAGCGAGAGATTGTTACAGAGGACCGCCACTCTGTCGTTGCTGACATTATGGTCTCAAGCACACTGTAAGTAAAGTCATTGAGTACAGTACAGGTCTTCAGATTGGCATGGCAGAGAAAAGGACTTGTAGAGTTAACTCGAGTGTGCAGAGTCACTGCAGGGGTCTCCATCCATGCCACCTGCGCAACTGTAATCATAAAAAATTACAGGGAGATTATCTCATCATTAATTTTTACCTTAAAACAAGACAATAATAAACCCCTTAGGCTTGGGGTTAAAAGTAGATAGAGGTCACGTCTTGGTTGATTGGTACAAAGAAAAACCAACAAAAAAATCCTGAACATAAATGATCTAGTTTTTTGTGTTCTCTTTTGTCTCGTTTAGAGCTACTTGAGCTAGCTGGTGCAGCTTGTAGTGTATTAAGCGTTTAACAAAAAGAAGGGGTGGGGAAAAAGAAAAACAATGATGCTCAATAAAAGTAACAGAAAACAAAGATCTCAAATATACAGTGAAATAAATCATGAGACTTTTGGAGCAATATCATCGATGTCATATTTATGACTAACTTGCGAGTCTGGGAGGTTATTATGTACCGCTTAAACATGCATAACTCTCACTCTAAGTGGATGAAGGGTCACTGTGAGAGAGCTTTAAGTGGCATGTGAGGTCTATCTTACTGTTTGATGCTGTTGTCCTCTACTGCGTACGCACGCAGAGCCTGAGAAGTGTTCCAGCTTCATTTATGTCTTTGACCCTCTTTGCATTGACATCTTCTATCCTTTTCCGAGCCGGTGATTGGCACAACTGGGAGATACCCTCTAATAGTCACTTTCATGTTCAACTTGTTTCCGATGACATAGCGCACTGCTTACCTAACATTTTCCCACACAACTGATTTAAAATCTGTTCGCTCCGCTGTGTCATCTTGCTGTGTGATAGCCTTTCTACTCTACTCAGACATATTTGTCGTATGACTGCATTAACTGAACAGTCAATGTCCAGGAAGAGAAAACGTACCATGACCTCCTCCCTCTTAATATTACGTGTCTTCCATTTTGTTTCGTCTTTGAAAAATACAGAAAAAAGCAAAGTAAACTCATCAGTCTTCCAAAACTGAGAGTCTAAGGGCCTGTCAGCGCCCATGAAATGTCAAGCTACATTTATAAGTGTATGCTGCAGGTTTCCATAAAAATCTGGTGTTATCATCGAACAACTATGATATTCTCCATGTAAAAGCATGAGGGAGTCCGTAGAGAATAGGCTGGCCTTATTAAGTGATCCTATATAGAATTAAGAGCCCATAACGTAAATTTGCAGGTTGATTTGAGTTGTGCCGTTCTGGTATGCACTCCTGCCGAGGAGCACTGTTAAATCCAACTTGACATTATCATGCTCGGCATTGTAACAGTTAGCCGAGGCCAGTGTCTCAGATGATCAGTTAACAATATGTGTCTGCCCCCATGTGCATGCCTTCTTAATTTTGGTTTTGTTATGAGAAACGGTCCCTCCGCTCGTGGCTTCTAAAGTAGGTAATTACACTGAGAGATTCCCTGCGGGGGATTAAAACAAATGACACAGAAAACACAGCCCTTCCTCATTACCACTCACTCAAGCCCTGCCTCCGCGCTAAAAACCCTTTTGCCTGTAACGCCTACATGCCCATGAATACACAAACAGTCACAATAAAACACAATGGCAGCTCATGAAAATTAGTGGGGTTCAAGGGGAGATGACTCAGGGAATGATTGGGTGGGATCACGATTTACGGTCACAGTAAAACTGATTTAGCTTTAAGAGCTAAACAAAACATATGGTATTCATCCGGTTTGTAAGGACCACTGCAGAAAAAATGGCATCTGGCCTGCCAGTTTTTTCAGTGACAGGCTGCAGGGAGCATTACTCATCATTACAATCTCCGCTGGCAGCCTATTTTCATCACATTACAGTGGTATAATGAAGCGTGGCGAGCTAGCGTCCTCAGGTTCTCTGTGCAGTTCACCATTAGCACTAGCCGAGGTTATTCATCCAAGCTTTATTGAACTTTTTACAGTTAGTTTATTTATTGTTAATTAATCAGTGCACAACAGGAGGCAGAACCTCTTTTTTGCAAAACTTGTTCTGGTTGAGAAGTCACGCTAACTGCATTTGATGCCCAGGATAGTAAACAACTGTATTTATATTTGGATCCATTCGATGCTTAAATCTGATCACTTACTCATTCTTCTTTTGTTTTATTTGTGTTTTACAGGAACAAGGAAAAGTAGGTGTGACGTTTAACATTGGCACCGTGGACATCAGCGTGATGGAGTTGACCACGGCAGTAAACGATGGCAAATACCATCTGGTCCGGTTCACCAGGAATGGGGGCAACGCCACTTTGCAGGTGGACAACTGGCCAGTCAACGAACACTTTCCTACAGGTACTGCCCCTTTCCTTTCTTTGTCTGGTTAAAGATTAAAACTACCGATTAATCATAAACCACTGGACACCACCTGAGTGAAGGGCACCACCCACAATATAAAAGCACAAATAGAAAATGTTAACTTACTTCTTGATAAAACATGTCAGAATACCAGATTTCTAAGATACCAAGTGACCACGCCAAAATGTTTGTTTTTTTCAGTCCAAGTGTTGAGCACTGACTCTACCTCCAAAAATTTCATTTTTGTCAAAAATGATGCTGACATCATGAATGTTTCCAATCATTTTGGAGAAGAGAATCTGATTGGTTGACAAACGGCAAATCATGTTAAGCGACCTATTTTTCAATGTAGGAAAATTCAGCTGTTCTGGCAATAAGAGAGTTAATCAATATCAATATCTGCTGCTTGATCAATATCTCTCTTTATTACGGCCTTTTTACAATTACAGCACAATGTACAAATCACATGAATGAATCATTCTAGAAATAAACTAATGATTAGAAACCTTCAGAATTTACAAAGAGAAATCTCTTCCCTTTTTCCACTTTGACCTCACATATTGTGAATCTCAGCAGTTATTCCGGCTCCATCTGCAAAAGTTTGCTCACGAGCTGTATCTTGGAAGAGCAGCTCGAGGCTTCCAGTTGTGTTTGCTTGGGCACACTTTCCCCCTGTGGCAGACAGTTTCTCCAAACACTCTACTTTCTTGCCCTCACACCTGACTCCACAGGATAAGAGCACACCAACCTTGAACCTTTTGTTTAACAAGAGGCCTTTACCGTGCAGCATCTGGCCAGCTGATTTCAGGAAAGGGGATTTGAACGCTCCAAGAGGCTTTTGGTTGTTGGGCAGGTAAGGAGAGGATGGAGGCAGAAAACAGGGGTGGCCTGCTGGCTAGATAAAGCTGCAGCCTGCCTGTATCTTTCATTCCCAGGTCAGCAGAAGCAGTACAGCAGCAGAATACAAATAGGGTCATCAAACAGAGCTCGCTCCATTTGGAGGCTCAGGCGCTCCCTTCATTTGGCACCGAAATGTGCCGCTCACTCAGCTAGCTAGGTGAGAGAGAGAGAGAGAGAGAGAGAGGAAGGAAAAACATCCTCTCCAGCTTCTACATAACAGTCAATTAAATTAGGTTGGCTCTCCTGCTCTTTGATATCTGTGACTTTACGGCAACCAGCTTAGGAGAAGACACCTTTGTCTCCTTGTTCCCTATTACTCACTCTTCTTTTATCACTCACCGAAGAGAGCAGACGCACGGGGAAGCAACGCAGGTGCAAAGTGGCTGTTGAGGAAAGGAGAGGTTGGAATAACAAAAGATTATTTGAAACTTCATCGTTCTCTGAGGTGAAATGGTGCAAAAGCAGCCGACACAATAGGACAGAAACCGATACAAAACAAATAGACAGTGTTGAAGATTAAACAGTGTTACATTACCGGATGTGACGCTAATATGAACAGAGACGTGTCTGGAAAACGAACCGTCATCACAAGCTAAAATAGTTTCTTTCCAACACTGGAATGAAAAGAAAGATGCTGATGCTGCCCATTGGTAAGAAGCATACAAATAAGAGTTGATCTCTTTCACTTCTCAGCCCTATGTCTCAGCAGCCCTACAGCGTGCTCCGAGTCGCATGCCTTCACAGAGGACAGGGCAGCAGCCTCTCCTGGCGTGACCTGGCACGCTGTTTCGCTTTGGTTCAATGCCAGCGCAGGTGACGCTAATCTCTTCTGTCTCTGGCTTTCTTTTGCCGTCGGCTGTCTTTCGCTTTTTCTTTGAAAAGATAAAGTTAGACGGGTTTCATAACTGCGTTTCAACCACATTGCAACTGGAAAATACTGAGAGACTCCGAATCTGCTCACAGCGCGCCTGAAAACGACATCTCACTCTTGTTCACTTTCACAATCAAGTGGGCGATTTGAAGAAATTAAAGTAATCAGACAAACACTACCGTGATGTGGCTCAGACATACTTTTTGTCACGCTTATTTGTGTCCCTTTTGATTACTTGACTGGATTCAAGCGTTTCCATCTTTAACGGCCAGATGAAAGCAACATCATAATCATCCCCAATTGCCTTCTCCATGAGAGGTCACTGTTTGTTTTCTCAGCCTTCTATCAGTATGTCTGTCAATATCTCTGATCCAAAGAAGGCCTCCACTTAGAAATCCCTGCTAAAAACGTGTCTGGTTTACGTCTCAGTTTAAGCAATGCTCAACAGATGAAAATCAGGCTTTTCAGAATTGGATTCTTTCCAAGTGATCCCTTTGAGGTTCATTCTCTTTTCTGTCCGCCTGCCATTGTCTTGGAAAGGAGTTGAGGTCGGGGGGGATCGAATGTGTGGTAATTTCTTTTTCTCTTCTGCGCAGGTAATTTGCAGAGCACTCAGTGATAGTAATTCAACGATGATTGATTTTTTTTTTTTCACCCTCCCTTTGTGTAAAGGCGTTGTCATCTCATGAGTAATTACATGTTGGGGTGCAGACTCATCGACTGCTTTCTCACACTCCCCATGCTTAACTTGAAGGCAGCAGCCGCCACAGGACTCTCAGGGCGTTCGATAAACAGTTACCAGATCTGGGCATGCCCTCTCTCTCTCTCTATTTAGGAATAGGTGAAGAAAAAGGTGTTGGTTTATTGCTTGTCATTCAAAGCTGCTTGCAAAATAGCTGGGTTGTGCAAATTGGACATGTTAAAAGCAGTGTTTGGAAGGTGGTCTCGCCAACGCTTTGAGGCATTGGGATCTATTTTAACTCGTTTTTACAGCCCAACCTGCTTAAACGTATTCACAGAGCAATGTTGGGTCCGATTTACAAGATTTGCCTGTTACTTGGATCTTGTGTTAGTTTTTTAATCAATCATATCTTAGAGTGATAAAATAGCACACACTGGGGGCGACTGTGGCTCACTTGGTAAAGTAGGTTGTCTCTCAATCTGAAGGTTGGGGGTTCATCACCGTGTCCTGCAACATGTCTGATGTGTCCTTGAGCAAGACACTTACCGCCAATTTGCTCTTGCTGCTTTGGCAGCAGTGTGTGAATGTGTATGAATGGATTAGTTACTTGTGATGGTTACTTTACGAAGCAGCCTCTGCCATTAGTGTGTGAAAGAGTGTAACCTGCGGCGTCAGTGCGCTTTGAGCACTCAAAAGACTTGAAAAGGACGTAACAAGCTTTAATGACTGACATCTGCGGTAATAATATAGGGTTGATGCTAAAGATTGACAAGAAACCATAGACTGAGTAACATGAAAATAATCTCAGTGACGTCACCCATTGGTTTCATGTAAGGGCTTTTGAAGCCTAACAAGTGTGGCCTCCATATTAAAAAAAACTATCACTGTCTGATGACAGGTAAAGAGGTGAAGTTGATGCAGGTCTTAAACCTTGAGGCAACCAGCTAAAACACCTGCATGTCATCAACCTGGCCCTGCCTTTAATTATGCAAAATGATGAATAATTCTTAGGCACATGAGATATTTAAAAAAAAAAAAAAAAAAAAAAAAAAGGACAGCGTGTACTAATAAAGACATGAGCAATTGAGATACTTTTTCTGTAACCAAGCTAATAACTTGTTTATATCTGCTGTTAAAATTTGCATTTTTAATATTGGTCATGAAGGACTTTCCTTGGCTTTTGCAGCCAACCTAAAGTGGACACCAGAGGAAGTGCATTTTTTTCTGTACTTAGTTTTGGCATCGTTCTTTAACACTAAATGTTCTCGCTTGCAAAAAGCACAATCACAAAATGACTAATCCCTAGATGAGTTCAAATTGAAACATTCATCAGTGTGAAGAATATTTTTTTTGTTAAATTGATGTTGTTTATTTACCTTCCATTTGGAAGCTTTTAATTCAACAGTTATTAGAATAAACATAAAATTGGATAAAAGTGAAATAAAGTCGCATCATCAAAGTTGCTGCTTGATTTTCCAGGTAGGAGCACACAAGCCCAGTTGTCCAAGCCTAAATGAACATAGACAGAAATCAACATATATGCTGCTTAAAACATGAATACAAGCTCTAAAGATAAACAGAACTCTAGTACCATTGAACATCAGAAGCAAGTTGAAGTGATGCCTTTAATAAAGCAAAGTAACAAAGGCTCAGGCTCTTTTTTGTTCTTGGCTCCATTTACTGCAGGGCTTGCTGAAGTCCTTCTTTCCATTTGAGTAATAAGTCATCTTCCTTAGCCGCTATGCAAACATTTGAGTGGTAGGAGACGATGTTTCAACTATTCATGGATGCAGGAGATTCGTCATATCATCTGGAAAGGATGTTCGCTTTAGACATGGGCTTTGAAGAACCTTTGAAGAGAAATCTAAGTGCACAATGTGAGATTACACTTAATATGTTGCATGAATGGCAGTGAAGTACTGTTGCATTCTGTAAATATGTAGAAGAAGAAGCTTTTAAATTTTCTTAATGACATACCATACCTTTTTTAAACTGGCCCCTCCCCCTGGCTTCATCGCCCCAAAAAGACAAGTGGTGTGTATGTTTCCTGATTATACCTACAGTACACTGCAAGCTTACGCACGCTAGCAAAGCTAAGGTGTGTTTGGCCCCTGTTGGTCCAGAAGAGAGCAGGCCAAAGCCAACAGCTGATAAAAGCCAACACCAGGTTCTCATTTTGGAAGGATCTTTACCCACTTGACTTTTCTTCACTATTTTCCCTTCTTTGCTGCTACAACTGTGCTGTTCATACAGGCTGAGGTAAACACACCCTGCTCCAGGGTCAACCAAAACAAAACATTAAAAATCAGGCAGAAGACAGGATATCTGCAGACACCTCACCACGTTTGGAGGCCCATAATTAATAATTAAAGGGATACTTCACCCATTTACATGAAGCTTTGTATCATTAGAAACATGGTAGTAGTGTTGAATGGTCGTGAATCCAGACCTCATTTTGCCCTGAGACGAGAAAAATGTGTTTTTCTTTGCCTGGAAGTTTTCTTCATGTGATGCAAAATGACGCTTTTTGCATCACATGAAGAAAACTTTCAACTATTCAACACTACTACCATGTTTCTAATGATACACAGCTTCATGTAAATGGGTGAAGTATCCCTTTAAGCTACATTACTTCTGTATAATTCTGTATTTTAATTTTTAGAAAAAAAGCTACATCTTTAAGAAAATCCAAATGAACTTTAATCGCAAATACATTGACAAAGAAACTAATGCCTATACCCTGTCAAAAGTTGTTATTTAAACCATTTCTCTTGTTTGCATTAGTGTTATACTGCAGGGTGTTCAAGTTTCACTATCACCAATCCCTTTTACAAACATAAGCTGAAAGCATATTAGAATAACAAATATTGTTCTAAACTAATGTTGAATCTACACACAATTCACCCAAAGTGGTCCGCAAACAGGTTTACGAGATAACAAAGTCTGGATTGTGATGCTGATAAATATAGAGAAATAAGAAGGAATTACGTGTTTCTGAATCCCATTCTTCCATACAACAGTAAACCACACTGATCCCATAGAGCAGTATTTCTCCTGCAGCTTACACGTGTTCTGTTTGTGTGTGGGCCTTGAGTGTGTAAGTGTGCTTTTTTTCTTTTTTTTTGATTGCTTTGTCTCTCCCTTTTCTCTAATTATCCCCTCACTCTAACAGTGCCCTCTCAGATCTCCAATCTTTTTCTGTCCTCAAATTCCTCTTTATCTGCAATCCTCATCCTTTCTCCTTTCGTTCTTCATCAGAGCTGTGCATCTCTCCTGCAATCATGTGCACTTTTGTGACAGCCCACATTACTGCAGGGTCTTGTCTGTGTTTAGCGAGAGGGGTTCCAATTTCCTTATATAACACTCTGAATCCCCGCACTCTTTGATTTTGGATTACATGATCTTTTTGCGCCAGTTTCAATCTTTGAATCAAAGAATTACAAGACCGAGCTCGGCTGAAATTGTGCATCACACTTTCGCCGGAGCTGGCTGAGGTTCAAGTGTTGTCTCAGATGAATGACCATTGGCCTAACTACTCTGCTCGGGCCTCGGGGAAACTGTGTCTTGGTGTGTTCCATCATTTGTGGTGGGCACAAGAGGGTCGGTCATAACAAGGACGGCCTTGTGTTCTTTTTCGGATGCGCCCAAACACACAAAGACCTTCATCTATGCTCCGATGCACACAATGTCATAAACTCCCACCACCTGAAACGAACACAACGATCAGCACCTTTTCAATACATCTGCCAATCTTTGTCTTGAAATACAGACAAAACAATTCCTCGGGAGCACGATAAATCCCTGGCGCGTCCCAGAGGCCAAACACGATTAGCCCTATCAGAGACACAATCTCTGTCGCTCTCAGAACACCAGACTAAGCCGAGTGTAGAAGCCGCCAGTCTAATTCATCCTTTCAACACCATAAATTTCAGAGTGACCTGATGAATGATGAATTTACTCCTTCGCCTTGTCTGACGTCGGGGAGAGAATTGATTAGAGGTAAAGCGAGCTGAAGAAACAGAAGGAAAGGCCTGAATAAAAAAAGAATACAGGGGTGTTTAATGGACTTGATGACTGGAACAAGTTGACTAAAGGTAGAAATGCTGACATATGGGGGGATAGATTGGTTCAGCAGAAAAGAAAAAGAATAAAAAATGAGTGAAAAGGAGATAAATGACACCAGAATTGTGGCTGTAGCTTAAGTGTTCTGATTCAGCCAAGATGAGCAGCAGGGCAGATTACATGTTAGAGTAGGAGGGAGCATATGAGGGAGCAGAGAAAGAGACTCGGTCAGAAAAATGACTAAAGCAGGTAAGACAGAGATGAAAGCATGGTGTAGATTGGAAAGCATGTGGGTGGTGCAGGTTATTCACAACCAACGACTGCAGCGGCTAACTCTGGACTGTAGCAGTGGAGTGATGATTTTTGGACAGGGCTGCAGTATATCAAATGTACTCATCATCCCCAAATAGAGAGAAAGCCAGGAGCCTGTCACGGTCGCCATTTTCACAGTTCTGATGGGCTCTCAGCACCGACCCTGTGATGGAACCCCGGCGAGATTAGTCTGGCAAGCAAACTGAATAGAACGCGCCGAGCTACCAGCAGATGACTGTCGGCATGCCAGTGTTTGTGTTGACTGAAAAGCTGCCACCAAAGGGGAAACATTTAGACGTTGTTTTGGCTGGGAGGAATGAAGTGGTGACGCCATTCACTGGAGCTAAATGAGAGACATAAACACAAACTGTGCAGGAAAGCCGCAGCATATCATGAAAATAAAAGTCTGTTACATCATTAAACAGTTCGTAAATGCAATTCAGCCACTCTGCAGATTCATGCAGTAAAATGTAAAATATGCACAATAGCCAACTCTGAAACACAGCAAGATACTGAATAAATGGGCTGTTTTCAAAAATGTTTTTAGTATAATTAAGCCGAGGCAATCTAACTAATCCTTAACCTGCTAATAGAGAAACCTCTTGTGATTTAACAAACACATGCCCGCAATCTATTTCTTGCTTTTTAAAGATCATTGTTTTGTCCTTTTAGCCTTAGGCCCGGGAGAGCTAAAGACAGACTGGAAATGTGGGGAAAGAGAGAGAGTGTGGGATGACGTACAACAAATGGTAGTGGTCAGGAACAGATAATGCAACCTGCATTTGACGGCTGTAGCCTCTGTGTATGCAGCACCGGATCTTTCAACTGAGCTAAATGACACCCCTATTAATCTTCTAATTGGATAGCGCTACACTTTAACATGTGGTTTAAAGCTGCAAACCATGAAGTTAATTATTAAGCTGCTGATCACACCAGCCCCAGAAAAGATTTGGCTGTAAATTCCTGGGTGTATTTTTATATTTGTATTTTATTCAAGTAAAGGCATCATATCACTAATAATTTAATAACTAACACTGTCTTGTTTTAGGATTGATATCTCTGTGATTTAAAACTCTGTTCCAACAAAATGTCCTTCCACTGTTATTTATTCCAGGTTTCTAATTCAGGGTCAAATGTGGGGCTGTAGCTGATCCCAGCTGTTAGTGGGCGAGCGGCGGGGTTCACCCTGAATAGGTCCCCAGTCAATCACAGGGCTGACATACAGACACAAACAACCATTAACGTTCACACCTACACTTAAGGACAATTTAGAATCAACAATTAGCCTAATGATCATGTCTTTGGTCTGTGGGTAACTCCACACAGAGAGGCGCCTGGATCCTTCTTGCAGTGAGGCAGCAGTGCTAGCCGCTAACACCTCCGCGCAGCTCAACAAATACTTTAATAAAATAAACACACCATTTTCAAAAATCCTTTGAGGTGAGGCTTTTCTATGAGCTTATTTGCCTGGTCTTTCTTTATCACTACTTATGATGCAACTTTAAGGAAACAGAAGTCTGGTTTTCAGGGCCTGAATTCTATAACAAAGACACTTATAGAAAACAATTCAACACAGCCGGAGCATGAATCAGCCAAACAAAAACGGGGAATATTATTTTTGTCAAAGTGGAGGGATCTAAATTCAACAGTTACTCTAAAAACATAAATGAGATTTTAAGAGACAGAGAAATTGGCTTTCTGTCTGTGACAAAACATCAAAGACATTATGGGCTTTTCTCTTTGTAGTCCTGGACTGTTTGATGGGAAAATCTTTTTTTCAGAATCCAACCTGCTTTGAAAAACGAAAGCCAGAGTGGTTTTATTACCAACAATAGTGCTTTTATCAACAAGGTCGTCCATTCAGGAGTCACCTTTACAAACTGAATATCAAATTGACAAACTAGAGAGATTTTTCTCATTAGTCGAACAATTATCTTGTGGTGTATTCATTACAAGGAGGCTGTCATCTCATTAATCACCTGGAACAATGTAAGAGCTATACCTGAGATCATGCCATTAGCAATGCACAGCGAGATTCGGCATCCTTCTCTCCGATTCAGGTATCGTTTCCCTCCAGCTAAGTGAGAATGGAAGTGACTTTGTAGATGCAGCATAAAGCTACTTCTACAAACAGGGAGCTGGGTGTGTGTGAGACCCCCCCAAACTACTAACCTCTTTCCTGTTAGGTTTCACATACAAGCCTGATGCCTCCCTCCATGGCCCTTGTCCAGAGGAGAGAGTATTTGGCTGCCACCTGAAACCTGCTGGAGATCAAAGGAAAGGGGGAGGGAGCTCTGCTAGTAGCTGATTAACCTGCTGGCACGCAGCAGACTCAGTCCTTTAGCTCCTTGGGCTCCCTCACAGCTATATCCTCACTTTCCGTCCCAGCTGGCTGGAAACTGAGCTCTGGGCTGTTTTTTTCTCTAAATACTGAGGGTAGAAAAAAACGATACAAAAATAACACCGAACAAGCTGAACGTTTGTGTGTCGTAATGATCGGTTTCATTTAGTTGTGGTGTGTTAATCAACTTTATTTAAATGTTCTGTGAGGCGGATTTAATTGTAAACACGTGATTTGTGTACTTTTACTTTAATAAAAAATGTTTTTGATCATTCTAGAAACTAGCGCAAAGGTGACACTGAGGCACCTCTGTACTAGTACTAGTGAGACACGCTCACCTGTCAGTATACTTAATCACTTCCCTAATAACGCAAATGCATACATTCAATCTGATGCGCCAGTGAAAGAAAAAAAAATCACGGTTAGTCTAGTTTTTACATATAATGACATGAGCGAGACATTTTGTACCAGGCTTCAAACGTGTTCACTTCTTCTGTAAAATGTGTGAAGGTGGGACTGAATGGGGATTTATTGGCTTTTGTAGCCAGCTCCTTAAGTGGACACTTGAGGAACTGCAGTTTTTTGTTCTTCCACTTTCATTAATCAACACCAGAGACAGCATATTGCTTTTAAAACTTACATTAAGCACTTTAGCACGGAATGGAATTTATTATTCCCTGGAATAAGTACCTCTTCTTTTACCGTCACTTGTTTTCACACAGTATCTCTTGAGTCAAACTGTGTATGCCCTCACCACCTCTGACAAGAAGAAACTGAACCTGGACAGAAAAAAACAGGAGGAAGCTCTAAAAGATTTATAGTCCCTTGGATCCACATAAGTGTTTGTGTATGTGTGCATGATGTCATCAATAGATGAATCACCGGAGAGAATCCTAACTTACACCAGACACTTTTCCGGGAGCTTTTTTTTTTTTTTTTTTTACAATTACCAAGTCCTGCCCTTTACCTTTGGTTATAAAAGATGCCACATACTTCAGTGTTTTCTTTTCCTTTGAAATTCCTCCCATGCGAGTATTGACTGACATCGTGTTGTCATACATTATTCCACACAGTCTTTTGTCGTACCTTTACAGTCTTTGAAGAGCGAGCTGAACATCTCAATTCTCAGTGTTGACAAACTCATGGTGCCTTTCACAGGAAATGCTTCTGTGATTGTCAGACAGAAATGGCACCCTGTCACATACCCAGACACAAATTGTATCCCACTAGAAATAATACTGAGTGCACACGCAACACTCCCTGTAAAAGGCGCTCTATTATCTGTAATTCCCGTATACCTGGAACGTGTCAGCCATGGTCTCAGAAGAGGAGAATGTGGCAGGTGGGGAGTAGTGCCTTTTTTTTTTTTTTTTTTTTACCCAAAAGGCCTCCTACCATGTCAGTAATGATCTCATTTGTATGCATTGTCCTCCTTAAATCGGTGCCACTGTGGTTCTGTGCTCCCAATAGGTCTGCAGTGATTTAAATTACCACTTCCTCCTTCATCTTTACCCAGCTCTCACTGCAAACCTGCTACACATTATGATCCTTACCTCTAAATAGACTCCAAACAAGTCTGCCCTTCAAATGAAGGAGCAGGTGGTGTCCAGTTAGTTAAATAGTCACATTAATTGCATTAGATTTACTTCAAGATGTTGAACGTATTGAATGAGTTTGAATGTATGTTCTGTGTTTTTAACCTTTCTCTGCAGGTTATTTTGTCTTTTCTTTGACTGCTACTGATATGTGTTTTAATCAGTGGATATTTGGTTAAATATCGGTGTGGAGTGTGCTGTAAAATGTGAATTTAATATTTTTTAAAAAATGAACTAAAGCTTATTGAAAACAAATCCTCATAAAGCTTTTATAAATATTTCTAAACCAATATAAAACTCTTCATAAACCACTGTATAAATGTGTGATGTCTGTTGCTGTTGCCGACTGTTTCAAGTTGTTTGTTAAACTTTCAAATTTTAAAGGCAACAGCGACATTGAGCGCTATCAAATGGCAAATAAGAAAATCCCGTTCAAATATACCCGGCCAGTAGAAGATTGGCTTCAGGAGAAAGGTAAATCTTTATCGAACTTCTAGAATGTTTTTTTTTTTTTATCTTTTTATTTTCTGTCATTCCATCGGCTTGTTCCCTTTCAACCTCTGAGAATGAAAAACCACCCCTTAAACCCTTTAAAAGTCAAGTTAAACCAAACGTTGTCTGATACTTCTTTTCGTTTTTCTTTTCCGTTTTTTGTCATTGTCATCTTTTTTTTTTTTTTTTGATATTTTGTTGAATCACGGTGTCGAGTTAAAGGGACTGGGAAACATTTTTATAAACAGTGAAACAATACTATTTTCAGTATCAATTACTCCTAATCTTTGTTTTTGCTAAATTGACTGGGAGAAGGCATTATCTATGCTGTAACAATTGTTTTGAGAGGAGAATTATCTTTCTTGGCTCAAATCCTCAGCAATGTTAGAGAACAAACTAATCAGCGGGCATATCCCCCCTGAAAACTTTCCAAACAGCAGGTGCCTTTCCCTGCTGTAATCTGTCTGATTGTAGTTATGCACATTACACACGATACAGTCCTCACTTGTTTGCTGATGGAGAGCTAATTGGAGCCTTTTTGACATTGAAGTATCAGCGAGCCTGCCGAGGTGCACTCCTCACTCTCAGAGTTGTGCTTCTCATTCACTGAGATAATCAAATCAGCACCTCGTTTATGTTTGCCAACACGTGCGGGGAACAAAAAGTCTCCTCCCCCTCTTTTATGACATTTTTTTTTAGTCAACATAATATCATCATAAACTTTTTTTTTTAAAAGTCAAATTTGCACATAAACATCTTAACCTTGCTCATAAAGTCCCTTTAACAACCGCTAAAGCACAGACGGGTGTGAAAAATGTCATTACTGCTGCATGCATGACTTCACACATGCTATTTCATTTTCGCTTCTGTGATATGAACGTCTTGTCCTTGTCATTCCATGCCTGACGTATTATGTATCCTAATTGTTCCAATGCTGCAACATAACAAGCCTGCAATGCTATGCATCTGTAAATTATACCAGTGAGATTTTTAATTATGATTCCTGTATCGTGAAAGTTTCCCATTTCATTATTAATGCATGAGCTGTGTGTTTTGACAACAAAGTTAAAGCTTCCCTAATGAAATTCATCATGACATGTCGTGTGTGTGTGTGTGTGTGTTTCCTGTACTATCACAATACGCTTGTTTACATATTTATTCTTTATTTTAGCACACAAGTCCAGAGAATATTGAGCGTGCTTGTGGAACATGTTTCTATTTACAAGTAGAGATTTATTTAATACACCAGCATGTTTGGCACCTTTCTGATAATGATGCTGTAGCAGCAGCGTGTTGTCTTTCAGAGGTGTTTTTCTCATTTACAGAAGGGAAAAGCCTTTTCACTGCAGATAACATTGCATATAGCGGCAGACTTTTTATGAACATACAGGTTGGGTTGTTTAAAACTGACACTGTAATTACCTTTCGCAGTGAAAGCATGTTGCATCAACATTTCAACTCCATCTAAACTCATTTAATCAAGCAGTAAACCAACAGTGTTAACAGAAATATTTAGTCATTCTTACAGCTTTCCGTTGATGCATTCATTTGGCAATGAAGGTGTCGTTAATCATAAAGGCTATGCATGAGAGGAGTAGAGCTTTTTATTACAATTAGATTTTTTATTTTTTCACTATAAACATATAACACTTACTTCCGTCCCTCCTGCGCCAGGCCGGCAGCTGACAATCTTCAACACCCAGGCCACCATCTCCATCGGCGGAAATGACCGGAAGCGGCCCTACCAGGGTCAGCTCTCTGGGCTCTACTACAACGGCCTGAAAGTCCTCAACATGGCCGCAGAGGGCCATGTAAACATCAAGGTGAACGGCAGCGTGAGACTGGTGGGAGATGTGCCGGCCAGCAGGGGCGCGGCACGCACCACCACCTCGGTGCCACCGGAGATGTCCACCACCTTCATTGAGACCACCACCACACTCTCCACCACGACCACCCGCAAGCAGCGCTCACCACCGACTATCCAGGTAAGACTGATGGCTGATGAGACAAAGAAAATGAATGTGTATTCCTCTGAATGTGTGTGATGGGAGAATGTGGGGTGAACACATGAGCGACCTCACGGAAAACATCTGTCTACATGTGCTAACGTGGCTAATGCTATCCATCAAACCCGCATTTTCACGTGTCTTTGCTCGCCAGGTCGGAAATTGAAAGTATAGGACAAGCACTTCTTGGAGTTAGCAGTTTATTTACTGAACAGACCTGACACTGGTGACAGTAAACACAAGTGTGTAGTCCCCAAAATGTCAAAATACAGTTATTGCAGTATGTTATGGTATTCAACTGCAGTAGCCTTTGTAGGAAAATTGACAGCTCCTTTCTCGGCTATCTGCAAACCAACCTCAATGTGTGTGTCCGATGTTCTGTTTTGTTGATAATCACTTTAAGAATGTGACAAATGGGAGTCCTCTTGTTCCTCCTACACTAGTTTGTATTATTGTGCGTGGGTGGATTGTTGCCACGCTGCCTTTTTCCCTTGTTTGATCAGCCAGGGTCAGGGTACAGTATCACTCGTCCTATTAAAGTGCTGCTGTTCATTGACGTATGTAAAGAAGACATTATCGCTGTTCACTTCTCTCTGTTCTTCTTCTTGGAGTCCCTCTTTCTGTCTCTGTCCATCTCTGTTTGTCACTCCCCCGATCCAGCCTCGCCTTTCTCCAATATATCCTCAATGGAAGCCAATGACTGTCAACGGCGTGTTAAGAAAGTAATCACGCATTTGACACCCAGAGGACAAATTCAACTATTGACTGTTCATATTAAAGCAATAACTCTCCCTGAGGAAGAGAGACAGGCCGGGTTTGGGGAGAGGTTTGTAGGTGGAGGACAGACAGGGACCGCCGTTATCACGCTCTTCACCTCAACAACAGAATGCCTGGCGTGTTTGTGATGATGGCCCTTCATGTCAGTGCTGACACTTGTATTTCTGCATCTGTGCGAGTGTGGGGGAGATCCGAGTCAGAGCTGTTAGAGAGAGCTTCTAAAAACCCTGTGATTTGGACAGAACTGACAAAAATGTCACGATTTGTTTGTGAGGTTTGAAGGTCTGGAGCAAAAGCAACGCTGTCCATATCCACTGTGTCAGTAAATCTGCCATGATGAGGACTGAGCTGAGACACATTATACCAACATCATATCAAGGTCACATCGGATAAGAAGAACATGGCAGCGCCGGGAAAATGGCATTTTGTGTCGCGTATGCTATTAATATCAAAGGAAGTCAATATAGTTCTGCATGCTTTGAAAGAGCTTTTAGACAAAGGGGAAAAGATGACCTCTTTTGTCAATACCCAGGATGCAGCTGTGAGATGATACACTTTGGTAACTTAACAATAAAAATGTAGCTTTTTGCCCTCACTAACTTTTCACTTTACTTTTGTTTGCCTTCTGAGAGCAAACCTTTCCCATTCGTCTCCCACAACCTCCCATGGAAGCGTCTGCTTTGATTCACACCACCGTGTCACCAAATTTCATTTTCCAAGGCCTTTAAATTTTGCCGTTCCCCAGTCGACTGTCAAAAATTGTGGCGTGAGAGGTAAGGAGAGGACCAGTACCTGTATAGCAGATTTCTCCACCCCTCAGGGTAGTTTAGGGGAGCTGAGGGAGTTCGAGCTATCATTAGTGATGTACTGCAGTGCTGAAAAAGAGCTATAGGTGTGTGACACGGTGCAGGACTGGAGCTGGAGTGCTGCTGTTTAAAGAGGGTGTGTGAGTACAAGTAGACTAAAATAAGTGGGCTTTGGTATTTTCTGGCGTGTCTATTCTTTGGTCCTCTGCCTTTTTCGTTTTCAGAGGTGAGAAGTGACGAATCCCCTGACAGCCCAGGATCAACTGAATGACAGACAGGGATGGGAAGTGGAGAGAGCCAATCTCACGCTTAATTAATGATCACTCCACAGGGACAAACGAGACAGACATGTTTCATTTTCTTTCTCTCTCTCTCTCTCTGTGTCAATGGGTTATTCAGCCTCCCTGTAGGTCAGGGGATTTCCACTTGAAGTAAGTAGAAATGAGCACATCAACAATTACATCATCTAAAGGTTTTTCTCGCAGTTTAGAGAGGTGGACTTGTAATAAATGTTTAAAAATGTTTAAAATTTTCTGCAATCTGTATTTCCAAAATGAGAGGGTCCAAACCTGCCTTTACACTAGATATCATTGACTTCTGTCTCCTCCATATCTTAATGTATAGTATAAATGGTCTGGGACCTGGCAGTAGATTTGTCAATGAGCTGATTCTCAAGTCCACACACAGCTGTCACTCCAGTGCTTGGGTCCCTTTGAAGATCTAACCTCAGTCATTAGACACAATATCATCCATTTAGAAGTTGGAGCACTTGGTGTTCGTGCTGGGAATCAGAGGATGGTGACTCATGCTGACCATGTTAGCTGTAGCTGCATGAGTCTTTAGACACTGTATTTGAGCATGGTACATAGGAATGTGTTCAATGCTAATATTCTCATGAGCAGAGGGCTACTTGTGTGTGTAACATGAAGCGTTTGCTGTAAATATAATCTTTGCACAGTGGACACTGTTAAAACTGAAAGGTCTCAACAAGTCTCACACGATGCAAAAGCCATTGACTTTTTCCCTTACGACCATCATGAATAGTAATTGGTTCTTTATTGACCTCACAAGACAAGCAAATAATGTCTTTAAAAAATATGCAACAGTCAATATACATAAAGAGGAATAATGGAGTAAATATTGACCTCGTATAAACCTGTTTACTTACAGCTGAGTTTTAACCTCACACAGATGCCAACCTGCTTTTATCAAGCGACTTGTTCCCTCGTGAGCTCCTGTGTTCATGAGTGCTTCGTGTTCAAGGACTTCAAAGTCACTAAAAAAGTTACACAACATTCAATTTAGATTTTCTATTCATTTATTGCAGCTTCGAAAGTGATCACCAGCAAGATTACATGTTAAAGTCTAGTTAATTACAGCATATTTAAAACATATGAAGCACCTTAATGAGTGTTAGACACTTTGTCGCCCGGCCTTTGGCAGTATTGGCTAGATGTGAAGCCTACAAGTCTGTTATTGTGTTGGGTTGTAAAGATGTGAACGTCCTCAGCCCCACCTTCGTCTTAGCTTGAAGCGTGTCGTGCGAAGAGACAATAGCTACTACTCGCACCAAAAATACCCACGGAGCTCTTGGTAATGAAGTTTGCTATGCATTGTGGGTGATGTGGTCATTGGGACACGAGGAATAATAAGTGAAGTGAAAAGATAAATCTGCTGCCTCGGTTCAGTCAGAAAAAAGCCGAGAAACTGCTCTGCACCTTGTTGTTAAAGTGAAACAGACGACTGACCGATGTTGTTGTTGTGCAGAAACAGAAACTTGTGTTCCAGCATTGTTCTTTATTGACCCTAAGAAAAGAAGAAAAGACTCGCGCCTGCTTTTCCCTCATTATGAAAGTGAGTGTTGGCAGTTCAACTTGTTGTTTTAAGAAGTTCATGGTTTTTAGAGGCCTGATCTATTTTTCTGCACCTTTGTGTCGAATATTTGCTCATGAAGTTAATATTGCTCTTCAGCATTCGGGTGTTTTATTCTCGTTCTGGTAACCTAGAAGGTTTGGATGCTCCTGATGAGTAGTTACAACAATCCTTGGCTTCATTTCCAATAAATTAAAACAGGTGCAGCTCGAGAAGTGGCTCTCTAATCCCCGCAGTTCTGCAGAATTCTTGTTGAATCAAATACTGGATTTTACGCTTGCTGGTTTGATGTGGATAGTCGGTTAGGGACGCTCATTTATGCAATGCTTTCTATCAAGGGAGATCAACGTCTCTCGTTCTCAATTAGCTCACGCTGTTGGCCTGAGATGTTTGAGAACAATTAGGAAAGGAGGCTGCAATCTCGAGTACCGTGGGGGGAAAACCCGCTGAGGGGAAAGGCACTGAAAGTGATTTGCATGGTTGCCGTGTTAAAGAAATTGCTCGCGTCCATCATCTTCAACTGGCCTGGTGCTCAGGAGACGGGAAAATGAGAGGTAAATTGTTTGCAGTTTAATTGGTCTCTTTTTTCAGTTGAGAGTTGGGAAATAAGGCCGCATTGAGGCGTTTGGATATGCATTGCATGATGACAATGTTCTGAGGTTGAATAGACAGGGGTTCTTCCCTGGCACAGTGTCATTTCAGTATTTTTAGATTATTTCAAGCTGTTAGGATAGATAGTATGAGGTAGACAGTTACAGGAAAGTTTAGAGAGAGGGCAAGCTGCAGGAGGAAGGTCATGAACCAGAATCAATTCACACAGCTGCAAGATAAGATTTTGCACACTAAGCTCCCGCGATGCTCACTCGCCCTCCATTTTCTCCTCACTGTTTTCCTCGACTTGCTTCTTTTACGGCGTCTATCTAAAGCACATCAAGGATGTTGCTTAACGCCTGGGGATATATGATAATCACTGATTTATTCTCTGTTCAAGAGGTGGTGAGCAAAGGCGCTGTTCAGCCTGCTGCGCGTCTCGACGTGGTAGTCTGCCAGATGATGTTTGATGAGTGTGTTCATCTGCTCGTGTGTGTGCGTGTGTGTGCGCGCGTACAGGTGTGTGTCAGTGTGTAGGCAGCTCCGCTCCTCTTCTCCACCTGCTGTCAGTCGTCTTCTCTTTCTAGTTAGTCAGTCTCTGTGATCACCTCCCCTGCAGCCGTCGCCCAGACCTGCCGGTAATTGTATTAAGGTCAAAGTAGTTTGCAGGAATACCTTCGTTTGCTCCTTTTTTTTTTCCCTCTTTGCTTCCTTTCTCTGTTTTTTGGGGGGGTTTTGGCAATATCCAGCTTTTATTCTCTGCAAGACACCCTTCCTCCAAGTGAATTCTGGGAGATGAATGCTGGTGGTCCACTATTTGCTCTGTAGGTCCAATTAGGAGACAGCGACTGATGAGGAGCCTGCTGCTTTGTGTGGCTCATTAAAGGGAGACACACACACACACACACACACACACACACACACACACACACACACACACACACACACACACACACACAAGCACACTCGCAGTTTGTACAGGGATCTCTTAATCATTTTCGCACACGTCTGCATACATGCAGAGCTAAATTAGGCTACAGTTACTTGCATATATTCCAGCGCGCACACACACATACACACACATACACACACACACACAGAAACATCCAAATCTGTCTGTCGTGTTGCAGCTGCAGCCACTTACATTGTCAGAGAACAGAAGAACAAAATCAAAGGATTTTCAATGTCTCGTTCCCCCCCTCCCAACATCAACATGACAAACTCATTCCAGGACTGTCATGGATTGTCTGTCTCTGTCGACCGAGAGTGTTTGCAACATTGCGAATGTCTCTATGAATTTTTCATGTCACTTGGTGTGAAGAAGACTATGTGCGAGAAGATATTTCCATTAGACTTCTCTGTGTGAAGTTGCTGAAAGATGTTCACTTTTCCATGTCTGTAGGTCATATGTGTGTGTCCATGTGTGTGTGTGTCATCCTATGTGTATGTGTGTGTGTGTGTCTGTGTGTCTGTGCGTGTGCATGTGTTTGTGTGTGTGCGCATTAAGGGCAGTTTGTCTCTCAGTGTGTGAAAACCAGCGGCAGGCTCCGGGGGTTTTGAACCACAGGGGTTTTTGTAATGGATGTCCTCCGTGCCTCACAACACAGTTTATATAGATCCTCCGGGAAAGCTGATGTGTGTGTGTGAGTGAGTGTGTGTTTGTGGAAACCCGCTGTCTTGTCAGCCTATACTGTCACGGCGGGGCACCCACACACCAAGGGACAAGCAAACACACACATCAGTTACACAAACAGGAAAACACACACACACACACACACACACACACACGTTGCAGCAGTTTGTTTCTGAGCAGGACATCAGCACATGCTCACAGGCTGAACGTCCTGCTGCGATGCCACCTGAGATCGCTGACTGGTTATAAAACCACACACAAGTCCAACTAATAACTCAAACTTACAACTGAGGCAACAAAGTTAACCACTTCCAGCTCAAAGGCAATCATAGTGCTGAGGAGGACCGGTCCCTCTCTCTGCAAATGCAATTAAACAGATCAATATAGTGCAGACAGTTGAAATTCAGCATTTGTCTTTTAGATTAACTTGAACAATTGTGGATTTAAACCCCCCCAAAAAACATCCCGGATGGCATTCAAAGTGTTACATGACAAATCCAGATTCCTCTGCTTTCCATACAGATGTCATCTATCCCCTAGCACATGCCAGTAGACTTGCATGGATTATCAAAGTGGAACAGTCGGTATTAAATCCTGTGCCAAGCCATTTTAAAAAATGGCGAGGTTGCTGCGAGATCCCAGACTCTTGGTGGTGTTTAATTAGCTTTTTTTTCCAGCACAACGATTCTGGGAGTAAAACTATTATAAAAGTTAAACTTCTCCTGCAAGCCTTTCTTTTTTTCTTCTGCACTCTTGCAAGTAACTTTTTTTTAACAAACTTCGGAGACTTTCCATAAGAAGTTCAAACATTTGACTCCAGTAGGCTACACCAAACATCCTTTGGTATGTTGAGTGTGAAGGGGCTGCCTAAAGCTGTTTCCATGTTGACCTTCAGGAGAGAAAACTTTTGAAACCATAACACAACCTGTACATCAGCACTTTCTCAGCTAATGGATGATTAAAAGCACTGCACTCTTTCAACCCAGTTAACAGATTATGCTTTCAAAAGGCAGCTCACGTTTAATGCAGTATGTAGATTCAGCCATCAGGGGGCTCTAAAACATGGGAGCAATTCTCTTTTCTACTCAACCCCACAACTCCGACGACAAACAAACACCGAGTTGTCAAGACGACCGGGCAAAACAGACCAGAGGAAAATAATACGTTTACGAATGAGCTAATGTACCAGAGTATAATTTAGGATTAGGGTTTATCTGTTTCTTTTTGTATTCATCCATTAACTATGTCAACAACACAGAGACAGATTCAGCTCAAACATGGAAACAAAAGCAAACATTTAGCTTAAATGTATCAAAGAAACAGTCACCTCTCATATTTTGTACTTGTTTGGTCAAGAATCTTCGAGATATAAAGTGACACATTGTGGTTAAAGTAGACCAACAACAGCTGGGCACAGTTACTGCTCACAGCAACAAGAAGTCCTCCCCTCATTAAGAGGCCAGACTGGCACACTTGAGTAACTCTGAAGAAAAACAAAGCTGACTCATAGATGTGGTCGACATTAGCAAACAAGCTAGCACCAAGTGAAAAGGAGATGGGGCTGAGGTTATTTTTGATTTTGTTATTTCAAATGCTAGCTGCTTTCTGACGCCTTCTGACTTTGTGCCAGGCGATGCTAAATATGTCTCTGAGATGACATATTGAACACAACACAGAACTGTCAGATGGCTCTCTCCCTGAGCTGTGAGCTACATGCGATAATAAATCAAAACTTCAGGTGTGTTTGGGTCTCGAGCTACAGCGGTGCGCACTGACTCGCTGAATTATTCCACAGTAATAGTAATGAATCTCTGCACAGGGCTGTGCCGTGGATAGATGTCCTGCCTTTGCTGTGCACTTGAATTTATGCTTATATATGAGAGCGAAACAGAGAGAGACCATGTTCTTTAGAGAATATTCACAGATCTATATATTCATAACTGTCTCCGTGTGCACAGAACGCACCATGCGTCAAGCAGACTCAATAGGATTTAATTAAATATGTATCACACAGACGCAGCCTTTGATGTTTCCCGGCTATAATGTGTTCTGTTTCATTGCTCAGCTGAGCTGTTAGCAAGGCCCACTAATGTTTCTCATCTGTGTCCACAGAGAGATGCTGCAAACTACAATGCAACCTGTTGCTCTTAACAGCATTGAGTAAAAGATAATTGCATTAATCTATCTGTGTCTGTGCGTGCGTAAGGAGTCATCCTTGTGTGTGCGTTAGCATGTTGTGGTACTGTGGGAGGGCCCAGACGTACAGTGCACTTGAATAATTTCTCTATTGGTTCGTGATTACAATTCAACTTTCATCTTCTAAAAAGAGACTAAATTGAATGCTTAATTTAGTTTTTGCTCATTAGGAACTGAAGCCTAATGGGACCTTCGGCTAATTTGGGAGACATGAGGCAGCCACAGCCATTACAGAACGCCTACATTGATTTGGCATTTAAGCCTTGAAGTCATAATAGCCTTTGACTGTGAGGAATGCAGCAATATCGAAGTGGATTGAAGAGGGAGATCAAAATGTGGTCCACAAGGAGAGAGTGTAAGGTCTAATTTCATCTGCTTGTTGGAGACTTCACACATTCTCAATAGAAAGCCAATAAGCTTTTCAAATTGGACATATCGTCTTACTTATTGATTGTATTGTTGTAATTAGTGAGGTCACTCAGGTTTATTTTTAAAGCCCCTTAGACATAAAGGCTTTCCCGACAACATGCAAACAAGCATCTGCTAAGATTAAGTAAATGTGGAGAATGCATATTTATAACAGAATAGCACGACAATGAAACACAGATTTTTTTTATTATTATTATTATTTATTTTTTTAGAAGGTGGGGCCATTGATTAGAAAAAGATATCTGGCATAAGTAAGCCTAGCGAGCGAAATCAGAATCGGTCTTTCCAAAAAATCCAAACTCAGAACTAAAGTGACCAATTTACCTGAAGCTTAGTTAGAATACATGTATTCATGACTTTATAACCCAGATGTCAAGACACCATCAAGCACTGAGTCAAAGCGAAGAAAGAATACATCTATGGAGTTTCCAGGCACAGAGCAGCAAATCTAAAACACAAAGATGTATCTGAGGAACGACGGAAGAAGAAAATGGGCTGAATGGTGAATGTGAAGAAAGAGTATCTTTGGCAGCACTTTAAAGGCAACAGCACTGAATCTGACACCAATATGTGTATGTTTCTTGGTTCCTTGTTTGTTCTTCTGTTAATTAATATGGAGCAAAATCCTCTTCTGATCATATGGACTCAAGCCCGGTACAGTACGAGGGTGTGGATTTACAAACTGGTTGTTTCCCCTTCAAAAAGTGAACATTTACCGTACTTACTTCTCTGCTTTGACCTACTTTGATCTTAGTCCTGTATGCACAGATGCATCGATTCAACATCCATATTGGCCAATATTGGTCCTGTTGACAGACATTGGTGCATTTGCATGTGACATGGTTTTGTTTATGGTATAAAGTGGTGACTTTGTGGGAGTCTTAATCCCAGTGATGTCACAAAACAAACCCATCGACCCTGATTTTCTCAATCGTGCATCTGTTATCTTAATCGTTTATTCTTTCCTCTTTAATAATGCAACCTCTGCAGAAGAAATGAAGTCGATCATACTGTATGTTGTTGTTGGGTTCAGTCGACATTGACTGTTACAGGGTTATGCTTTGTCTTTTCATAAACTTGTTTTAACACAAACCCCTGCACCTCTGTTCGCTGCACAAGCCTGTTTACCCACTCGCCCCTTCTGTTTGTCTCCCACACTCTTCATCAACAGAATGATTTGTAAGTCACAAAAATGTGTTTCTTCCCCCCTCGAAAATGAAATTTCACAGCAGGCGGAGCCGCATGTGTCAAAGAGGATTCTCGTAAATGACGTAACCGAAACGCACGAGGCTCCGGGTGTCATCGGAACTTTTCACAAGCCTCAAAAACAGCAACATGATTTATTCAAAGACTGCATGTTGAGGTGTGTTTATAGTTTGGATGTTCCTCTGCGTGAACCGGGTGCATGCAAGAGCTTCTCGGCAAAAGGCAGACAGTCACAAGGGGAGGAGAGATGAGGTGCAGATTGTCCACATGATAATGGTCCCGAATGGTGTTCATCTCTCGCTGTCTGGAAAAGATAGTTTGCATCGAGCTTTAAAAGCCACTGTGCATGGTCAGTGATGTATAACGTCAGAGTGCCATTAATCTTCACTCATTTTCTTAGTTTGGTAAATGACAGCTCTTTTACAAATAACTTTTGTGTATTTTTATAAAAGTAATATTATTTTCATCCCAAAAGTCCTGGTCAAACTTCTTCATTAAACACCGGCCTGCTGGTGTCCGTGCAGAAACACGCTAACCTTAATTTTGTTGTGAGGGCCGGTTTCTGCCAATGTTTTGTAATCTGCAGTAAAAATGGAACTCTTTCCATTCCTGTCCTGACTCCCACCATCCTCCTATTACCCCCTCCACACGCTCTCATCTTCTCCCTGCCTCTCCTTTGGTCACAGCTTTCAGCGCAGCTCACCGCCACATCCACATGAATTCCGCACTTCCTCTTTGAAGGGAGAGGAACCACAAACGCTAACGCTAACCGTAACTCGGAGCTGTAATCGCTGCTCCAATTTCACTTGAGGACGGCATAGAGAGGAGAAATTTCCTCCCATTTCCCATCTGCTTCCCTCACATGTACCTCTTCGCCTGTCTCTCATCACGTTCTCGGACTCCTACACCACCGCCACGCTTTTACCCGTTCTGTCTGTCTGCATGTTCACGTACAGTACGTGTTTGTGTGTTTGTCACAGGGCTTCCCTGATGACCTTGTACACTGCGGCAGGGGGGTGATTAAGGATCAGGGCCAAAGACCATTTCCTTTTTCCATGGGAAGATGAATGACCCTGTTTGAAAGTGGCTGCCTATGGCCTCAGGGCAATTAGAGTTTGCTGTGAGCCAGCAACCCTCGCTGCTCTGTGTACAAAGGCAGGTCCTTGAGAAAAAGAGAAATACTCGGCACATAAGCCATTCTGCTGAAACCAACGTAGCACGCTGATGGTGAACAAATTAAATGCATTTTCTCTTTTTTCACCTTCCCAGCTGTTTTGCCTGCTGCTCTCCTCGCCAACCTTATTCCATTTCTTTATTAAACGCAGATAGGAAGAAAAAAGTGCTGACTCCAGGAGGCAGCAGAGAAATGCCCACCGAGGGTGCTCATTTTTGAAATATCAATATTTGATCTAGGGAATGATTAAGCGCGTGTCTTTGACCTCACAAGTCGATTGTGGAGCTCGTTTTGTCATATTCATGCTCCATGTTAACGGAGAAGGTTGACAGAAAGACTCAGCCTTTTTTCACAGTCTGTTTGCTTGGATCGTACAGCCATACAGTTTATAATCACGATTAAACATCATGCTCAAATGATTTGTTAAAATTCCCCTCCATGTTCTTTTGAGGATACCTCTGTGCTGCTGTTTTCATTCCCCACCTTTTTTTCTTCTTTTTTTTCTGATAAAGCATCTTATCTGTCACACAGCGGCAAGCGTGAGCAAAAAGAATTGTGGCAGCCTATTGATAGGGATATGGCCCAGCATCATTGATTCCCCTTGTAATACAAGCTTCTCTCTTGTCAGCCTGTCAAAGCCCAGATCGGACATGATAACGTGCACATCAGACAGCCGTCAATAGAAAGGCGAAGCTTCCGCCGAGAAGATGACTATCTTATTTTGGGACGAGGGCTGGAGGAGTCGAGGAATGGGAATAAGTGAGGAGAAGAAAGAGGAGATGAGAGTGGGAGTTCGTCTGACCTCTGATGTCTGTCACTTTTTCTTTCTTTTTTTTTGAGGCGTTTCTCAAACTGAAAAATAGTGTGCAGCGTGTATCCTCATCTAACACGTGTGAAATATATATGTCCAAGGTGCTGGAGAAGCACTTGAGGTAAGAAGTTGCTTTGAATGGTGCGTCTCTGATTCGCCCTTGCCCCGGCAATGTCACTTTGATCTCTGAACATGCAACCATATTGGATATCCATGGCAACTGACTGCCAGGATGGGGTGCTCGAGGAAAATTGATTTGTTTGGGGTTTATTCCTTTCAGTTAAACAAAATCAGCTTTTGCCTTTGGGCTTTCTGGCATTGTAAATAAAGCAGATTGGGTTTGAGCGCGAGGTTATAATGTGGATCTATAACATCGTGTCTCTTCCCTTATTCTCAAAAGGCTTCGTTTCACAGTGTTTCCTTCACCCTCTGGGCAAAAAAACACGTGAAGGTCATTTGTTATGATAAGACCGTGGTGCGTTCAGGAGCAGCCTCGAGCCCCCTCCCTCCTTTATGATATGACTGTGTGTTGTACTTAAGCAATGGCTGCTTATTTTCTCCCTCGCCTCTCCAAGATACAGCACTGTTGGCGCTCATATTTCATGTCATGTTTTGTAACCCGGGGGCCATGGCAGCTTTTTAGCCTTTACACTGCTTCTACTGACCCAGGGGAAAACTACAGACAGTGGTCGAGTACATTATGTCTTTCTTTTCCCCCTGCCGAGCACAAGCGGCTGCTTTGATGTGCCCCATCAAATCACCATCACGCTCAGCAGAATATTCAACTGCATCCACGGCCGCAGCTGCAGCAGCTGCTCCTGTTGCCATCCATGTGTTTAATGAGTTTTATGCCAAGTTGAAATATTCTCTGTGTGATTAGTATGAATGTTGGATAATAGCTGTCAGCACATATTAAGATAATGGAAAATCTGACAGCAAGTTGGTCTTCAGTAGATTCAATCGTTTAAAAAAAAAAAAAAAAAACCTAGAAAAAAAATGTAGATTGAGACGTTGTGTTCTTCGATTGCACACAAGGTGACGACATGTATAATCTTCTTCATAAGGGCAGTTTGCTGCGGCTTGTTGTGCTCCTCATCTGAGTGAGGACATATGCTTTTTATGGAAAGCAATCACGTTTTAGCACGCAAATGTTCTGAGATCAGTCAGGTTTATTCTTAGTCCGAGGTGTAAAATGATGGTGTGAATGTACTCTCGCTCCTGCAGGAACATTATTACATACGCCTCTGTAGTTAAGGACAAAAATAAAGATAATCTAAAATAAGGAACTAACACTGAAGCATCACACCTTTTTTTCCCCCCCTTCAGTTTGTTTGACTCGTGTTTGAGCCACGTTGGTTCTGCTTTGCTGGCAAAACTGTAAAGTGTGAAAAGTGTGGCCCCGGCTTTATTGAATAGAGGATTTTATTTGGCTGTGGAAGAAATCTGTCAGACACCGGTTGCATTTATCTGCTCGATGTAGCAGAGCGTGGCAGCCTGCAGTGCGGCTGCTTCTGCCACTAATATAGCCAGAAGGGACCAAGAGCAGAGGCCTGAACTTTGTATTAGAGACATCTCCTGCTCTCATGACATAAAATGTTATGAAATCAATATATTGAGATTTATATGCATCATGACAGAGTAAAAGGTTACTTTATTATCCATCCATACTAAAATGGTTGGAAAAAGAAGACGATAAACTTCATTGATTCCTGAGGCAGTGGTGCTGCTTTTTCACTGGCTTGGTGGACAACTGCTTGGGGCCCAAGAAAAGTGGAGGGCCCCTGAGGACTCCGATGCTAATTTTGCAATGACATTAAGAAACCTCCCTGACAGCTTCAGCTTGACTTACTTCCTACCAAGCAATGCATTATTAAACAAAAAAAACAACACTTTGCTAATGAAATTAAACAAAGAAAATTTAAGAGGACTTATACATCTAAGGGGGGAACATAAAAAGGATCGTGACACTGGCAGACATAATGGTAAAGAGCGCTGATTGGCTCAAATGCTTTTTGCCCATGGGCCCCACCAGACTATAATCAGCCCTGCCCTGAGGAGAAGTCAGTATTTTTTCTCTGTTATTAAATATGCTGCACGCGTATATATACACACATGCACAAACAGGAGCCTACAGTCCTATAGGCCCTAATGGAGAGGTGTCAGAGAGAGGGGCTACACACAGAAGAGCAGTAGGGGGGGCTCTGGCAACTTTACAGCAACTAGTCTCATATTCTATACTTCCATACAGACAGTTCTGTCCACAGGGGTCCCCAAATCCTTCTTAACCAAAAGTTTCTCACAGGAGCTTTAAGAGAGCTAATAGAACAACTGTCTTTCTGGGGGGGGAAATGTCTTCCAAAGGTTCAGCTTAAGCTTAAAATTATGTTTCAAAATTGTTGTGTTTTTTTTAAGTTGGTTTTATTCCCTTCTTAGAGAAAAATTTCCTCTGTGACTTTTTCTCTGGCTTCCGTTGCAGCAAAGGGATTGAGACACAAAGAAGTAATTTTCTGACACAGTGTCTATACAGGCCCTGTGGGAATTGCAGCACATAAGTAGAAGAGCAGCAGCAGCTTCAGTCCTCCATCAGCGTCTATACAAGCTGCATTCAGGTGCTGTATAAGTGTATATGTGCATTGCCTGTTGCAGGTGTAAACATGAGCCTAAAATCCCAGCGTTAGAACAGAGATAACAAACATGGATAACAAAAAGTCATTAGGTGTTGTAAATTAGAGAGATTCTTTCAAAAAACGACTTTATGCCTCTTACACATTTATTTACGAGGCTTATATTCTTTACGATTCCATCTTATTGCAAACATACTTCTCTCTACTGGACATGCACAGGTTTATTTCCCTGTGGTTAAAAGATTTTATTAAAATACATGTTGGTTCCCAAAGCTCCAGGTTTATTGTTAATCAATGGTGCAGCCTCTTTGTTCACTCTGAGGTCAGGCTTGACTGGTGATGTAGCACGCACTCCTTGCTGCTGCTGAGGTAATTGCAGCTCGGCCTGTTAATGGTGTCTGCAATGCTGCTGGCTGATACACAGTCGTCAGTCCAGACTTCCTGATTAAACACCAAAGAAGCTTTGTGAAAACATCTTTGCACATTCTCCATTCCGTCTACGCCAGTGCCATCAGCGGTGAAGCTAAAAGCTTAGTATTTCGAGACTCTCAAGCAGGCCGTCTATCTTTATCGATCCCCGGGTGTGATCCTGTTAGTTGATGTGCTGAAGTGGTCAGAGGTAATGAAGTCTGCCTATTGATTTGGCTGTACTGTCTGTTTGTTGAGTTAAGAATTTTAGAAACACTTGTAGGCGGGGTAAGCAGGATAATCATGGTGCTCATTGCGTGTGAATGATGTCCTGAAATCATATTGTGTGACACGCTTACTTAACATACAGGAAGTACAAAGAATGCATGCACAGATCAAAGCTTCAAACACTCACAACAAACCAGCCTGCAAATCCATCCGGCCATAGCATCTAAAAAAAAAAGATGATTTGTTGAGAATAATTAGACCAAAAAAAGAAATCACTTTGCTGCCAAAACATAACCCACTCTATGTTAGGGAGATTTAGACGGAGAATTGGATTTCCCCAGCTGTGAAATCAGTTTTTGTAGTCCTGCTGGCCAACCACATCATCCTGCCTTACCACGCTGTACTCTCCCACCGCTGCATACACATGCAGCGTTTGCCTTTTCCGCTCCATGAGCTCTCTTTGCATTTACAGCCTCTAGCCTCATGCTATATGTTATTATCGACGTCTCAGTTCGAGTGAGAGAAGACTGTAAGCTCTGTGTGTCACTTCATTGGTTTTGCATTAGTCCAAACGCGTAAAAATGGCACCCATAAGCCTTTCACGAGAAGCACTTCAGCTTGAACCGTTGTGACTGGCAGAGATACATCATGTGTTTGTAAAAATGAATCAGGCAGCACAATCTAGTGGGTCTGCAAATGTCAAACATCACACTTCAAAAGCCCTCTTCAATTTCTCCGAGTGGAATCAAAGTCGCTCAGATGAGAAGGTCTCTTACTCGGAGTCACAGATGATTTTCAATCAAGTGGGGGAGTGAATACATTGACTGAGAATGTATCCTTCCACCATTCAAATGCAACCTTTACGATAGACGAGGTGAGGCAGCCAGTCCTCCTCTTTCATGTGGATAGGCTCAGAGATGAAGTGCTCTGTGATTTTTTTTTTCCAAGGCAGAAGTTTTGCAGTGCAGTCCAGGGAGCGCAGAGGTTAATGAGGATTACCTTGGGGGTTTAAAGCCATGCAATCACCTTATTAATTGATTAATGTACCACAAACCTTCTTAGTATGGTTAGAGCCATATCAGTCCTTCTGGTAATGCTGCTCTTTCCTTCACTGTTCTTCTCATCCCAGCAATAGCTAAAGGTTCAAACAGCGGCATCGCAGAAAGACGAAACGTTTCATGGAGACACTTGGTGGAACGTCTCAAAGATGAAGAGGTTAAATAGATTAGACTGGGTAAGATGGAGAATAAAAAGAGAAGCCCAGAGAGGCCAGGTCTGAAGTAAGGCTCGCTGCTGGAAAGTAATGCTACAGCTAATCACATGTACATTTGCTGATTTTTCAGAGCCAATTAAATGGTTAGAAAAATGTAAATATTTACCTGTTAGCTGCAATAGTAGACAGTTAGGACATCATAGTAGCTCAGTGCCAGCTCACCTGGGAAGTGCACACCGTGCTGTAGGGTCACAACAACGCTGGCCCTTTGCTGCATGGTCTTCCAAAAACTCTTAAAGTTAGAGATGGGACTGATCTGATCTAATATCGGAATTGGGTCCGATATTTAAGTAATTTACAATATGTGTCGGATATTGGCCTGATACACATCACAGATCAAGACATATGGTAAGGCACTTTCACCATTCTCAGCTCGCACGGATTGACTTTCAAGACATTCTGACTAAACTGTTAAAAATCAGTTCAAAATGTTTAATTTGAAAAACCTTACCTTCGTGCTGCTTCCTGTTTGTATGTGACACCAGCACAATGCTGGGTGTACTACAGCTCTGTGTAGCCTTAAACATAATACCAACAAGGACAACAAGCTTGTTAGTTATGGGGGGAACATTTGGGAATCAGTATCTGTGTAGTATGTGTATCAGAATTGGAATGAAAAGAAAACAAGTGGATCAGTGCATCTCTACTTAAAACAAGCAAAAAGGAAAACATTCTGCAGATTCTGGCATCAACAGGAGGTGGGCAAGCATAGTTTGTTATCCCCCTTCCCAACTTATTGACACTTAAGTGGTACCATTTGTTCCGTTAAAAGGAGCAGGAAAAATTCAGAAGCATTTCATTTGTTGCCAAATTATTTTCAGAATGGTTACAAACGTTTTTTCCAAGGAATCGCTGCCAAATTCAAAACACAAAAACAAATTCTCTGTAAAACCGTCATTTGTAGAAATGAACATATGAGTGTTGATGAATTAAAGAAACAAGCAGTTAAATCACTTCACAGTCACATTAAGCTCTGCTGGTATATTAAACTTTCTTTCCATCTCAGTGGAAGCATTGCTGTGAACCACTGGTAAGTAAGAACATGTGATCAAGGGATGAATATAATCTATGTGTTTTAATTAGTAACGACGGATCACATGAGGGACGTTTGACCCTTCTACTCGCAGCTCATGTGACCTTGATTTGACGCAGCAGTTCATAAAGTAGCTCCTAATCTGCAGAGGCGCACATTTAATCGGCTTTTAAATAATTAACATCAAGTAACATCCATTTTACAAATCATTTCAAGGAAACATCTGGAACATGATAAGGGCTTCCTTGAGCTCATTTCTAAGGGCTGCGTCAGACAGAAAAAAAGGTCAGAAAAACATGTTCTCATCATTTTTTTATGGAATATAAAATCGCGCCGCTCATTTTTAGCACACAATCTCCAAGTGCCCATTAAAGTTCTGACAAAATGTACAGTTGTGTCTCTTACTTATTTAATTTCCACCAGCAGTGTCGGAAAAAAGAGGAGCAGTCTAATTTGCCCATTTTTTTTGTTGCACTTTATGAACAAGTAGCTTATTTCTACAAACTGATCTGACATGAGAAGAATCTCCTCTACAAGGGAGTTAAATATCATTACAGTGTTACACGGATTATTAAACAGATCTATATTCTTTATGCATGAAAAATTAGTGAAATGAAAGATTGATTACAGAACTCTTGAGAAGGCGTCTTTTGCCGTCTTGTGTTAAGCACTCTTTGACATCAATTACAAATCCCTGATCTACTTATCAGACCCCTTCCTTCACTCTGTTTGAATATGTGATACAAACATTGATCCGGACGTTTTGTTTTTGGAGTACATGACTGCGTCTAAACCCTCTCTGCTGGTGTTTGAGACGTTGTTATTTTGAAGAGGAACTCTCGGGTGTTCCCTCTCGCTGACAGCAGAACCAGGATCTTTGTTTTATGACCATTAAGGCATCATCAGTAAGAATCACCAGACGCTCCACGATCTGATCTCATCACGATACTGAAGTCACAATAAGATATTGCGGCTTTGAACTCAGTCTATTCATCTGTCATCAGTCTGTACACCTTGAAGTGCATAAAGGAAAGAAGCACAGTCGTCGTGGCTACATTGCAGGTGAATTAATCTATGCTCCACGTGTTGTTATTTAAAAGCAGGCCGCCTGAAAGTATGACTGCAGATCATGTTTCCCAGCGACATGTTGTGTTAAGAACATACCGATCAGTGTTCAAGACTCTGCTAAGCTCTGCATCTCAGGCTGGGTACGTATTTGCTCAGTGTTGAGATGCTTTCAGTGTGAGCTGCAGAGAAATGCAGCACGGACGGACGAGAGAGAAACACAGTGTTTTCAGTTGATACCAGGTTATGGTGTGATGGTCTGCTGCTGAAATTGCTGGAACAGACTTTGAAGTGGCTCGGCTTTTTACATCCCGCTCACTGTGTCCCTGCCTCCCACATCTGCCGCCATCATAATAACAAGCAATAACCCTCTTTCAGCAATAACCAAGACTTTTACGCCCGTAATGTGGCTTCAATAAACAGTCATGTTTACCAAGGGGCCATATTTTACAGCAATTTAGTTTAGAGCCTCCCCTCTTGCTTCGGGTTTTTTTGCCTCCTTGTGCTGGAGTACAGTGCATAATGTGTTGCATTATGCACGCCAGCACAAACAGGCATTAACACATTATCAAATGTACCGACATGGAGAGTATCCTGCATAATCAGACCACATATTTTGCAACGAGAAATCCACTTTTTCACTGTGTGCTTTGGTGGAAATACATGTTGAACATCAGCATGCATTCGTATGCATACGCTGGAGGTAGACAGCTTTCTCCAGGCCCTGTTGAAAGCAGCAGCGCAAGCATGGGGGCGCGTTTCATTAGTCTGTCAAACTCAATGATATTTAGGGCCCCACTCCCTCGGCCAGGACTGGAAAACTCAATCAGCACTCTGATTTCATAACCCTGCTCGGTGACAGGGTTTATTTTATCGCCCCGCTGATTCATTCTAATAAAAGCCGGCTGCCCAGCGCACCGTCGCTGAAATACAACCCCCACCCCCCCTCCCCTTCTGTCCTCCTTGGGTCGACCCGAAAAAAAAGAGAGGGGTTGGAAAGGGGGGAGGGGATAAATCAGAATTGTGGGAACTGAAAGTTGCAGATAATCCATCGCTGGTCCGGGTGAAGCTTGGAAAGTCGGCCGCCCCATCCCTCCTTCCCTCTGCACCCTTTAGCACAAATCAGAAGCCGGGACAGTGTTGATCTGTGAGGGCTTGGTGGGGCCATTGATTGTGGACGACAGAGGAGGAGACGGGCGATAAATAATGGGAGGCAGAGTGCGGAGGGTGAAGGAAAACAATTATCTGCGGAGGTGGAAAGCACATAAAGTGAAGAATGATAAACATTGTGAAATATGATTGACTCCAAGTGATATATGGATGCCGAAGGACAGGCGGAGAGGCCTGTGTGTGCGGAGATATCTTTGAATGGCACAGCTGTGGGGCAGTTTAGCTGAGGACTCACTCTACTGCTGGAGGCCTCGCTCACATTTTCCTCTGCTTGTGTCTCTTTCTCCGCAGACGACGGATGACATCGTTTCGTCGGCCGAGTGCTCCAGCGACGACGAGGACCTGGAAGAGTGCGACTCCGGACATGCAGGTGGGATGGGTGTGTCAAGTTGTGCTTGCTCTGAACCTGGTCTATTTCTCCTTATCTTTTCTTTGATTTGCTACCGAGGAGCCTCTCCTCTTAGCATCATGTCCCATGGGAGCTTCAAGTGTAACTTCAAAAAGCCCTCCGAAAAGTAGCCACTGTGAGAAATATACACTAGTGTGAGGGGTTCTCAGTGTATATCCAAATGTTTAACAACTCTTTGGAGATGGATGAAAGCCGTAAGAATCAAGGTGCTACATCCTTAGCATGCCCTCTGCAGGAAGTTACAGTTTTAAGTCTAACTGTAAAGAAGTTAATGCTAAACTCTTATAGTCAGCTGCTGTAGTTAAAGCTCACACCTTTCATCTCAAAAAACAAGTTACACTTAGCGATGGGGCCTCTGGCTGCAGACATGATGAAGCGTTGATACTAATTTTGTTCTCTCAGCATTCAGTCGAGAGCAAAACTTTACTCCAAAAAGTACGAAATTAGTATCAAGCCCCATGTCGCCCGCACTGATGCTTCAAAATGTATCTGTCCTGTACATGGTTGATTTCCTCTTGCTGTGCGTGTGTGTGCGTCTCTCTTGACAGAGGATACATTTTGAGATTCTTTCGAGAACAAAGATGCTTTCAGCATAGATACTGTGATATGTAGCAGACTAACTGCAACAGAGCCTCTTCCTCCCTTCTTCTTCTTCTCTTGTTTGTACCTCTGTTTCCTTCGTCGGAGGCTTGCCTTACCTGAAACATTCTAATAGAGAACAGATATCCTCGAATTTCTGTGCGCATCGTCTCTTTTCCCTCCTCCCTCTACACACACACACACACACACAACACACACACACACACACACACACACACACACACACACACACACACACAGAAACATACACAACCACACATCACTTTGTGATAATATCAAAGTGATAAGACACTGAAAGAGTGGAGCTTGAAAATAAGACCAGAAGCTGGAAATAAAACTGCAGATTGCAAAAGGAGTGGTTATTTTGAGGCAACTTGGGTTTGGTCGCCTTCTGAACATGCAGCTGTCAATCACACTCGTGCCCGGGAGCGGTTGGCATACATCTGAATTGTGTAGAGTAAACCAGGAGAGTGTGAGCTCTACCTGAACTGGCTTAGGATGTGAGAAGCGTCACCCCGTCAGCCCTCTGGAAATCATTACCAGCTCCAGATATTTTAATGACTTTACTGTCCTTCAGCGTGTCGTCATAGCGGACTAATTGATGCCGCGTTTAATCTGGCTAAATATGGCTCGGTTTAGCACCGAGCATATGTCCACTTTTCACTTTTAATAACAAGCCCAAATTTAAACAATGCATTGCCCCTTGTTATCACTGCTCATAGAGAGAAACAGATAATCCAGCATTCCTGTATTCCTCTGGGGAAATGAGGTCTTTCCGCGCATTAAGGTAGATATTATTCTTTTAATTCAACCATTCCCTCCAATCTGGGAAAAGAAACTCATTTACTTTGAAGCCTTATCACACTGTATTAGCGTTTGTTTCGTTAAAATTATGACCACATTTAGGTCCTTGAGCTCATGGCTTTTTGATGTGAATAAAAACCAATTTTCTCCGTACCTCCGTGCAGTATTTAGGTTCGTTATCTACAAGCACAAGTTGCTTTCTCTTTCAGAGATAATGGGAATTGAACGGGCAAATTTATATATATATATATATATTTTATTATTATTATTTTCCTCTCTGTGGTCTATTAAAGCCTCAAACCCAAGTGTTCTCAAAAGTGAAAGAGTCAGATGTTTTTACTGTAACATGGTACCCTCCCCTCATATAGTGGCCACATATGTAGTCATACACACTCATACATACCGTACATTTCACCATGTGGACACAGAAATTCATATCCTCATTCCTGCCCCGCTTCCAGTCGTATGAACAGTTGCATGACATTGTGTTGGTTTCTTTTTCGGTTGGATTTGTTTTCCTTTCTCCTGTGGTGCACATATGAACATCTGTCCTCTGTATCGATTTGGACCCAGCTGCTGGGTTGATTAAGATTAGAGCTTTTTTTTTTTTTTGTTTGTTTGTTTTTTGCCTTTCCTTTGGGATGCAAAGGGTGGGTTGAGTGGGGTTGTTTTATTTTTCTTGGTTTGTTGTGGTTGAGGGCTTTTTTTCTTTTCTTTTTTTTTTAGTTTTTTTTTTATTTCCTTTGGTGTCCTCCTCATCATCCGTCGTCCATCCTCCAAGCAAGGATAAGAGCCACTCCTCCCGTTTTTGCCTCATCTTGTGCCGCATGAACTTTTGGTGGTTGGAAAATTTCAACGTTCTCCTCCTCCTCATCACGTTTTGTGTTTATATATTTTTTTATTTTTGGTGCCACATGGGCTTCTAAAGAAAACATCCTCCCCTCATTTTTCGATACAACATAGGGAAATGAACGGCAACAAAATCTTTTCTTGCCATCATCCTTTTTTTGGCCTTGTGCAGGCAACCCCATTCTGTCTCAAGAAAGTTGTGTGTGAAAGAATGACTCCTTGTCTGCCCTTTCCGAGCGTTACCCTCCCCCCTCCCCATCCATCCTCAGACTCACCCACCTTCTTTCTTTTAGCCTTTCTGCATATACATGTCTGTTTGAATGCAGATGGCATAAAAAGACTTTTATTGCCACAAAGTATATCTGTTTTTCTATTCTATCTGTTGCTCCAAGTAGAAGGCATTTGTGGCATGCACAGTGTAATGGACCGCAGCTCTATAGACTAACCGATAATCCTCTCCCCAAAACTCCCCCGGCTTCTGCATGCATATGACTGCCATCCATTTTGTGTGCTGCTTCTTCTCCACCCATAAGTCTCAGGCTAACCCCCCAGCTGGCTTCTACTACATGTCAGTGTGTGTGTGTGAGTGTGTGTGCGTGCGTGCATTCGGGGCTACAGTGGTGGTCCTGCACCGCTGCTGTTCCCCGCTGCAGCAGCACCTCCCTCTGAGGCGTCTCGTGTTTGTGCTTGTTGTCTGTGTCAGTGCTCTGTCTGTGTCTGCCAAACAGCCTGTCCTGTCCGCTGTACGTGCTCGTCTCGTGCTCTTGTTGTCTATGTGTTGATTAAAGTGTTAAACCTTACCTTCTCCCTTCTGTCCTCTGTGAGTTCCATGAGAGAGCACAGAAGGATTGTGCAGTGAGATTCCCGAAATACATAAGAGGCTGCGGAGATTTTACAAAGAGTCAAATCAACAACTAACTTTTCTAACGGAGTTCACTAGCAGGTTACAATCTGAGAATCACTAATACAAAATAAGCAATGCTACATTTATATAACAGCAAATAAGTCAATTTATGATTTAATTTCACAGTGATTAACTGATTCAAAGTGCTGCATTTTGTCATTACTATGTAATCAGAGCAATTTTGTGATTAATATGTAATTATGTTTTGGTAATTGATGCAAATGATTTAGATAACTTCAAGTGCTAATTAGAGTACTTGGTTGGAACATACAGTGCTTTGAAGTGACTAATAATCCCATGGGAAATAATGTGATTTTGACCAAAGGAAATAATTCAATTACATTTTAGGAATAGAAACAAGATACTTGTGCCCTAAAAAAAAAGATAAGCACTCAGTGTTGAAACCTCTTCCATAGAACCTACCTCCCAATACGTGTTCCCAACTGGACAGTAAAAACAAAAACAACCTACTACATAGCTATTTATGAACACCACAACCTAAAGGCTAGGCTAAAATTACACAATGCAGTATATCAAGATAGACGCCAAACAACCACTGATTTTACCACTTTAAATCGTTGAATGCAAACAATGGCTCAGGCCTTAGTCCTGTCCTGAAGTAGCTTTTTGAGGCAAAAAATTGCCTTTCTAAATACACTCATCGGCAGCACTTATTGTTTGTGTAGGACCTCAAACCCCATAAGTCATTACCACTAATTGACCCTAATCTCTTTTTACAGTACACATTGTTTTTTATTGGTTTTTGAACCCCTAGGTAGGACGTTGAATCTTGTACACTGTTGAATTCACACACCTCTATAATGTCAACCACCTTTAAAAAAGCTTTGCACCCCGTACAGACACAGGCTTCATTCATGTAAGCTTCAGGTATTAATGACACTGATATTGCTTCTACAAAGCAGCATTACAGTAGCATCAATGTAGCAGTACTAGTTAAATCTACAAACAACAAGTCCCTATACAAAAGTGACATAATAACTTGTTGGTAGTGGGATTCTATTCAGCAGCAACTGATTGATTACATGATAACAATGGATCAAATAATGAACATTAATGTTATATTAATGTGATATGATAGAAGTCACAAAGTAAACAAGTTAACTGGAAATGATCCAGCATTAGCTGTAAGGAGAAGTTGAGCCTCTTTCATTTTGTTTTTTGGGCAAAAATCAACCCATTTAGGTCCAACCACACCGACCTGACCACCATCACCAGCTAACGGACAAAAGGAGAGCCAAAATTAGAGAATGATGTCATTGTCACAAAAAAATTATTTCAACAAAAACAACTCCAAACGAACGCTCATGTTCTTCTCAGTAGAAGGGAAGCCATCCATCACTGCATCTCCACACTTTTTCCTGCACTTTGAAAATGTTAAATCTTCTCTGGTGTTGCTACAGGGCATTAACAGGTAGGTCCTGTCTATCCGTTTCAACAAATGACCCGCGCTGTCAGCTTTCTATGGGTGTCAGCCGTCCACAAATCTCTGCCAACTGGCTACCTGTTGTCCTCTATATGCCAGTCAAGTAGATTGTGAAAAGGATTGTGTATTTAATAAAAGGGCCATAAATGGTCCTGCATGCGCCATTACCCTTTCAGCCTTTGATGAAGTGAAGCACAGAGCAAACAGATGTATCATTTATCGACGTCTCTTCATCTCATTGGCCTTGCTGGGTAAAGTGGAGATTCTGTAGACAGGAAGCATGGATGTAATGTCGACTACTTTCTTCATCGCTGTATATGAAGAGTCGCTCCTCATGTCGGGTGCAGAATGAGGTATGATAGGGATGGATCACTGCGTTTTCTCAAGGCATCAACGATGGCTTCCGTCAAGCCCCATCGGGCTCGCTGTCACTTCAGCACAGGCCTCAGATCAGTTTAAAGGTTATTCAGCTGACACATGTCCGCTGGGTGCAGAGGTGCAGCCTAATGGCTGTACAGCAAATCGACCGGCTGACAGGGGCGAGTCGCCACGCCTGCTGTAGATGCCAATTTAATACGCCAGAATGCGCCTACCCTCATGATGACAGATTAAGAGCTATCTGCCATGCGCTGTGGCTTCAGGACGCCCCGGGCATAGAGCTCCTCCAACCGGAGGGAGCTCCAGCATCCTTACAGGGCAGACCTCTCTGCTTTTCTTGAGTCTCTTAAATGGAACATCTTTCAACTCTTAAATGAAATGTACATCAGAGAGAAATTAGACCTCTCTTGGCTATGGGATCTGCACAGGCAAGATAAGATCATTTAAAAGCAGGAAAAGTGCAGAGCGTGTTACGGTAAATGTTCCCGGAAAGTTCAACTATTCAACATTTCACCAATAAAAAACCCTGGCATGTCCCTTTAAGTGTGTCCACACTAAAACTCTATGTTTTGCTGGCTCCCTGGTGATCAGCTCCCTACCTGTAGGTACGGACCAGTTAAATGAATCTGCAAACGCAGGTCCCTGTGAACAATGTGCAAAGCAACAATGGGATTTCAGGCCCCCAAATCACTGACTCACCTACAATTTGCTGCGTTGAAATCCCCTTTACTCAGTTCATCCTTGGTTGCTGCTGGTGCACCAACTTTTCGCTTTTATGGCGTGGCGTTGTCAAATCTTCAACACACAGTCAGGTTTCATCTCCATTCGGAAGCCTCAGCAATCACTGGATGGACACGGGGATCAGGCCAGGAGGAAGAGAGAGAAAAGAAGAGAGGGAGTAAAGGGAAAGAGAAGCAAAGAGAAAGTGCTGCCCTGAGATTTCTGCATCTGTATCCTCACAGCTGCTGAGCTAGTCAGTCAATCAGCCGTTTAGAAGTAACTACATTCACTTAATACCTCTTCAAAAGTGTGGGCATGCAGTAGAAGGTGTCTTTCTCATGGAATGATAAAGCAGAATCCTTAATATATCAATCAATTATGTGATTTAAGATGATAAGATTGTTTTTTTCCATTGATGCAGAGCTATCCAATAAGCACTGGTGCAAAGAGACACTTGCTTATCTAAGTACTGACTTCCTGTTGTTTGATAGGAAAAAAACAAAGTGTCTTGCTGTAGGCCTGACACAGTGGAGAATTATTTGCCAGTAAGGCTTAGAATAAAATCCCTATCCATCTTTACGAGTGCGGAAAACAAACGCAGTCTGGTTATGCAAACCCATTAGAAAGCGTGGTGTTTGTCTGCCTCCGAAATGCAGCAAGATGTGCAACGCTTGTGCAAGAGCTTACACAGGATTAAAGTGTTTACCAAAACATCAAGGTCCTCTGCACTGACTTTACCAGAGACCCTTCGCTGCAGCGATTCCCCTCCCATCCAAATGTTTTGTTGATTTAGCGCTAAGCTAACAGTTGCAGAGAGCTGTTAGCCAAGAACAGAGTGGAAGGATGCAAACAACGCCAAGACAACAAGGGCAGAGACGTGTAAATAAAGGCTCACTCTGTGGTGGATTTGTTTGTTGAACAAGACAAGGACTTTTTATTCATTATTAGACAATCAAACTTGTCATGCAACATGAGCAGTAGGGTATAAGGTCGCCTTTTAGACATTCAGACACATCAGGATCCATGATGCTTAAATTCTAAACTTTAGAGGATTCTTCACTTTAGTTAAGTAATGACATTTCTGTTACCATCTTAAAAACATAGAACCCAATACATGATACCTGAAAACAAACAAACCGCTCACATCTCCTTTCACTCTTCACATTCACAAATAAACTTGCCGCCCTGTGCGCTCTTGTGGAACTCCTCCCCAGACACATTGTTTCTCTGTCAAACGAAGGCTGTTGGTTATGCACATACCACAAAGCATCTGAGCGTTTCACTATAAAAAGAAGTAGCTCATTAATTATCTCTCTACTTGCCCCTTTTGATTAATTAGCAAATGCTGTGGGCCTAAATGCCAGTTAATGTTGGTTATACATCACCCATAATGCACCTGCTCCCCCCTGATGAATGGTTTCTTTGCCTGAAGGAAATATCCCACAGCCCTCGGTGGCAGTGACTTTTTACTGACCCCTTCTTAAGCCCCTCCCCTTTCTGTCCCTATGGCTTGCTGTATATGTTCTTGTATATTACTCTCCCTAAATGCAACTTACTTAAGCATGCATTAACCCAACGTATTAAAGTGGAACTAAAATCCAAAATAAAACCATGTCTGATTGACCTCCCCCTCTCTCTCTGACGTACATCCAGATTGCACGCCCTGTTCTGTGTTTTAAATACTAACAAGAGAAATGTATTGAAGTAACTAATAATAAAGCTTTTATTATTAGTTAAATGAAGGTGGTGACACTTTGCCTATAAACTGTCCCCCCCTCTCTTTGTCTGCCTCAGTGTGTGCTTTCTGGTTGTTCATCTTTGATAGTGTGACAAATTGATTGCCTTTCTTTCTTGCTTGCTAATCTGTTTTTTTTTATTTTTGTCTCTCTTTTTTTTTGTACATATATGATAACGCACACATATATGTGTATCTCTGTTTCTTTTCTGAAAATGTTTAAATTTTAACTTTCTGCTAATTTGATAAGAATCACTTTTGCAAATGTACTAAGGATTTTTTTTTACCCTAATTAGATTGAAACTTCCTCTTTTCTCTATGACTTCAAAACAAATTCACGAACGACAGAACATTTCAAAGACAAAACCATTGGCATTGCAAAATCAAATCCTCATAGAGAAAAGAGCGAAGATTCCTCCAAAGTTGACCCTATCTGTAAAAACTGTTCCAAACTGTTTCTATGCTGATCTCTTCTAATTTTACTGTTATAGCTTTTTTCTGATTGAAATTTGGATTAAATCATCAAAAGAGTCGATTAATTTTGTGCATGGCAAAGAAGTTGCAGCTTAGGGTTTGTAAAACTGTCAGTGTTGAGAGTGCTGTTCTCTTTTGTAGATGGGCATGTATATGCTCATTGTTTGTATATCCCCATCCCTTCCTTACAGCCAAAAGCTCTAATGCCGCCCGACCGCTTCGTGCCGCCTTTACATGGACATGGCAACTGATGTACACGTTCACCCCCATCTATGTCATTTCCTTCCTAGTATGTTCATAGGTCCCACCCCCCGTCTCACACCCCCTCCTCCCAAACCCTTTAAGACTCTAAGATATGTACAGTCATCCATTTGTTCATCACTGATGAAGCTTAAGTCGAGCAAAAAAAAAGGAAAAAAAAAGAAGAGTCATCTAAAATGGCTGTAGATATTTATGGAGAGACTTATCTATAAGCAAAAGCTATAAATATACAGTTTTCTTTTTATACAAAATTACCTTTAAAAAAAAAAAGACGATAAAAAAGTTCTCCTGAACAGAATGGTGAAGATTATTTTTCATGTCATGATGTGTGGATGTATGTGTTGTTGCCTCCCTGTGCCATCTTGTCTAAAAAGAGAAATATATACTACTTAATCAGAAACTGCTGAAAAAAGAAACTAACCTAACTTGTCCAAAGGCATTCTTACACAACTTTCTTTTGTAAATTTTTTTTTTCTTCCTGCCAAAATCATGCGGGCAATTTGTTGATGTAAGTTGACAAAACTGATGGTATGCTTTCTTCCTTTGAAAACGTTCTCTTCTTTTTTTTTTTGGTAGGCTTTTATGATTTTCCGAGCTGACTTTGTTTTGTACCTGTTTTTTCTACTTACCTATTACTAATCCCCTTCTGGAAAGCTCTATCTGTGTCTTTACTTTGTGAATGTTTTCTTTTATTTATAATGTTTGCTCTAACTCTGGACTCTTTTTGCAATGCCTTATTAGAGTTATTATTTTCTTTTCTTTATTTATTTATTTTTCCTTCATTTCCGTTGTCTACTTTTCTTTATTGTTCCAAAGGTTTGCATCTCTTTATAGTGCCCTGTTTGTGAGCCTTTGCAATGTTAAAACAAGCCACTTTGGCAAGAGGATAAGCAGCTTCAATGGACATCTGAATGTTTCACGCTCTTTGTAGTAGACAAACGACAGGTTTTTACTTTTAAAGGATATGCTATCAAGTGTTCAGCAGTGGATTTATTCCAATTAATTCATGAGGGGAAAAACGTTTTAAGCATTAAGCAACTGTAATAAAAATAATATTAATAATATTATAACATAGAGAACAGAGCTGCTACAGGCCAGATTCTCTCATGAAAAGTACCAATCAGCAAACATTCAGGTGTCGGTGAACTGCCCCGTGACTTTGTGCCATCGTGGTGACTGTAGGGGTCAAAAGGCAAGAGGCTAGGGTAAATAGGGGGAGCCCACTCATGCTGAGGCAAGAAGTTCCCTCCTGTTCTTACTTGACTTGCGAGAGGTAACTTTTTGCTGCTTCAGTTTTCTTTTGAAGTTAACCGTGTGACCGTCCGATAGACTTATAGTGCAAATCAGCATTTTTAAGAGGCTTGAGGTCATGTTTTGTCACACAGAGACAAACATTCGCCTCTCCTTTTTTTCTTTTGTAGGATTTCTGTTACTATTTCAGCGTTTGTGTTTTAGCAGTTGTTAGTGTTTGCTAGTTCCTGTCGGTCCAAATGATTAAACAGAACCTCTCCGACTTGCTTTATGACACACTTTACAGTTTCTCATTTCAGACTTAGTTAGCTTGCTTTTAGGCCCAATGGCTCGTAAACAAACGCTTATACCCTCTGCTTCTCTTTGTCCACAGAGTGCAATCTTCTGCTGCTCAGTTTTTTGAACAAACTCAAAAGGATTTAAACCTTAAACAAAACAAGCCTCTTAAAGAGCCTGAGTCTTTAATGTGGATAAAGGAGCAGTGGTATCACATAGTACTAAACATAGGGCAGAAATGTTTATGACACTCGGCGTCGCTCGCACATTATTCTAAATGTCCACGATAAATTCTGACTATGAGGCAGCATATATAGCAGACTAGTGTTGATTGCAGTATAAATTAAGCCCTAATGAAGCGTACTTCTATGTGGACAGAACATGTTGGAGTCTGTTTAACGTGGCTCACCCTGTGCATCCCTCAAAGCCTTTTGATGCAATGTAACCTTCTTTATGGCTGTTGGTTTCTTTCAGTTTGAGTCTTGTTTGGTTCTGAGTTTCCTTGTTTTTGCACTGGTACAGTATTTTCCATTCTTTCTTTCTTTCCTTTCTTTCAGTTCATTTCTTTTTTTGTTGAGCTTTGCTTTATTCGTTCTCTGGTTATTGGTTGTTTTTGTTGGTTTTTTTTGGTGTTTGGCTGTTTGATGATGTTCTGCCTTCTGATTGGTGCTTTTCTTCTCTCTTTCACTTTCAGGAGGGGAGCTAGTCATCCCCATACTAGTCGAGGACCCCATAGACATCCCCTCTGTATCCACCCGTTCTCCCTTCATCCCCCTCCCCCCCACCCTCCGCCCCGTCCTCACCATTATTGAGACCACCAAAGAGTCCTTGGCCATGGCCACTGAGGCGGGGGTACCTTGCTTGTCGGACCGAGGCAGCGATGATTGTGATGATGGTGATGGTGGTGATGATGGTGATGATGATGATGATGATGGCATGGTGATTTCGGGGTTTGGCTCTGGCGAAGCTTTCGACTCTAGCCTGCCCCCGACTGACGATGAAGATTTTTACACCACCTTCTCCCTGGTAACAGATAAGATCTTGACCACATCGGCCTATGAAGGCGGCTACAAAGCCCTCGCACCCAAGTGGGAGGCCAAGGACTTGAGGCCTAGCAAAGCCTCTGAGGCAGGTAGGACTACACCCACCTCGCCTCTTCCCAACCCCCGGGGCACGCCGCCGGCGGCGGTCCCCTCGGACACGCCACCCAAGCTGCCCGCCGGGAAAATGAACAACCGCGAGGTAAAACCCCCACAGCCGGACATAGTCCTGCTGCCCCTGCCCACGTCCTTCGATCTGGACGGTACCAAGCCACGGGGACCCTTCATCACGTCGCCCATGCTGCGCACGGTGCCCGCCGCCTTGCCCACCGTGCCTGGAGTGGTTCGGCGGGTTCCCCCAGGAGCCTCAGAGGTAATCCGGGAATCCAGCAGTACAACGGGCATGGTGGTGGGCATCGTCTCAGCGGCCGCCCTCTGCATCCTCATCCTCCTCTACGCCATGTACAAGTACAGGAACAGGGACGAGGGTTCCTACCAGGTGGACGAGACGCGCAACTACATCAGCAACTCGGCACAAACCAATGGCGCTGTGGTGAAGGATAAAACGCCCAGCGGCAGCGCCAAAGGCAGCGCTAGTAGCAAGAGACCGAAAGACAAGGACAAGGAATATTATGTATAGAAAGAAATCAAATCATTTCCCAACACATAGAAAAAAACTGTTTGGAACAAAGTTATAAACATTTTGACAGTACCATATTGGCAACTGTGATTTAAAAAGGATAAAATCTCCTGAGAACTCTTCTGAGTGCTGAAACATTTACAAAAGAACTTTGGCTAAAGGCAGCCCACTTACTATTGTAAGCATTACTGAGAGACAATGAAGTTGGACTTCAGCAGGACTCAGTGTGGATCTTTTTCAAGAGTCCCTACTGGAGACTTTTGGCAGTGTGAATAACATCACTCGAACATCCAAACGACCCCCAAAGTGACTGTCAAGAGGTGTGTGATCCTTGGAGTTCTGACAACCTTGTCCATTGTAACCCTGTAATATACGCTCACTGTCATTTCGGCCATTCTGAGCATGCATGTGAGGTGTATGTGACGTGGTGCTGGCATCTGTGTAAGTGAGGGACCTCAAGAAACTATGATTGTCGGGGAAAGTTGGAAGTCAAAACATGAGTTCACATTTCAAATGGTTTCATTTAATGTAGCTTTCATGGACGCGGTGTGAGCTAAAGTATATGTGTACTTTTAGCCGTCTTTTTATTTCTATATTTGTTTTTTTATTTATTCATTTAGAAAGTTATTTATTTATTTATTGAACTTATGTTAAAAAATATTGAAGGATGATGTCCAGTCAAGGTTGACCAGGCAGTGCTCAGTGACGGCTTAGCAGGATGTGATACAGTCATGTATCTTCATGCTTTTCTCTCCCTCTCTCACGTCTCAGCTAACGATTGGACCGCTATCAGTGGCATCCAAATTCTAAATATGTCAAGTGTTTCAAGTGTGCAAACGTGGATCCACCAGGCAAAGTGCACAATACATTGTCAATTCTCTGAATTTAAAGTCTCGGCTAGCATTTTTCTTTCCTTTCAAATCATTTGTTTGTTACATTTCCAGAGATGCTGTTTGCGAAAAGAGAAAAAAAGCATTGTCATATTTTGTCTTTATGGTTCCAATCTTTAAAAAAAAAAGGAAGAAAATCCAGGCTGAAGACTCATTTAAATGTGATAAAGTGTGATTCTATGACTGTGTCAAAATCAGCAAATATGTTTACATATTTTATTACATCATAGCCGTCGTGCTTTGCAGGTCAATATTGTACAGAAAACTCCAGTTTCTGTTGATTTTTGTTAATCCCTCTTTCTTGTATAGAGACATTATTTGATTTTTCCTGTTGTAGCAACATGACACAACAAACATCATTGTTATTGTTTGGCCGGGAATGCCTGGAGATAAAAAATGATGATGTGCACACAGGATGGTTTGTTTTAGGGCGTGGAGCAAACGTTGTTAGATTAGACGTCTAGTCTCTCTGGATGGTGTTTCTCTTCAGTCGCATGAATATTTGACCACGGGAAGCTGTCAGTCAAATAGAAAACACCTCCCTCTGACATCATGTCGGGGATTCCTCCCTTTTCAGAAATTACTTTCATTATGTTATTTATTTTTTTATTGGAAATTTAAAAACAGAACAAAATAATAAATACAAATTATGATGGATTTGGAGATCAATTGCTAGCACCTTACTGACTAACAAGTGATTTTTTTTGTCTTACTTTTTTTTATTTGACGTCAATGTTCTCGTCTGCACAGCTCGTCAGTTTTTTTTTGTTTGTTTTTGTAATCTTGTAGCTAAAGTCATGTCTCATTTTTATGACTTTCTCTTCCAGCAATCTATTGTTTTTTTAATGTCATTATTTATTGCTGAACTCATTTGTTCTCATTCGTTTTCATGCCGAATCAGTCAGTGTGTATGTTCACTTTGATTTTTTTTTTTTTTTTTTTGTGTGTTGGTACTTGGTTGGTTGATTAATTATTATTGTCTTCTGCTCCTTTGACTCCAAACAGTTCCCAGAAATAAAAAATGTTGTTCCCAAACTTCTTGTCAGAGACTACAGGGTCAACTTGTCTCTCACTCATCTGTGTTGTGGTTTTAGAGAGAGCGCAGAGGAGATGGAGACAGATACCATCTCCACCCAAGACTATTCACACAATTTCTTCTCATTCCTTTGCTGTCACTTCAGTGATTTCCTCTTTTATACCAAAAAGTGCCATCATTTCCATTCAGATGAAGTCCCAGGCAGTGCAGCTCAGCACTATCATTTACCTATAGATGATTATGCAAATGTGTACACTGTTCATAGATGCAGTGAGAGAAAGAGGAAGCGGGTGGAGAAAAGGGTTATTAGAGGGTCCGAGTCATCGCAACAGAAATGGCTATGGGTTCCTTTAAAGTCAGGCTTTTGTGCGAGTGCACAGCCAAATGAGATTCTCCTCCAGCATATGGCCGGGTTATGAGCCACTCAATGGCAGCAGCACCTGCTCTCCCAGCCCCTTTTTACACTGTCCATATTTCGCGCAAATGGGCCTTCACAGAGCCGGTCATTAACTTGCAATAGCCCATTGATGTAGGATATCAGAGCAGCGTGTGTGAGTATATCCAGCTCGCACAATGACTACATATTAACTCATTCATCCTGTCATGGGCAACGGGAACAAGCAGGCCAACAGGGATTTCTGCCACGGAGGGACTATTCTTTACAGCTTAGGCAAAGCCACGTTTCAATATTCTTTCTTTTTTTTTGTCTTTAACAGAATGTGAAGAAATTGTGTCTGACTCAACATAATAAAAAGTGAATATGTGAGAGAGAAAAAACGTAGATTTCAGCCAGAAATGACATCTAATCAGAGGCTCATTGGAGTAAAGTACACTTCACTATAGATTCTGATGTGTGGTTCGCGTCTTGATATAGAGGATAAATACTTTACTGTTTTTCTTAAGCCTGGTTCACACGGCAGGATAATTGCGCCGATTTTGGCCCCAATTCTCCCCTTCCGATAATCTTAAGGAGGCCCCCGATCATCATAAAATAATCTTATAAGATCATCCTGCCGTGTGTGGTGTGTTCAGACCGTTCTCGTCTGGTCGGAAGAATGTCGTGACCGCTCCGATCTCAAATCAGGGATATTCAACATGTTGGATTGTTTTGGCCCGATCTCTCATCATGTGTGGTGTCCCCCGAGGAGAAACAAGCACGAGCCTGTTGAATGTGACGCGTAGCCAATCAGAAAGCGAGGTGACTTATTAGCGAAAACAACAACAGCAAAACAACAACTACTCACCTCCATATCATGTAACAAGTACAGTTCATGCTCCCGTTGTCTCCGCTCCTTTGACCGACGCCTCTTTTTAAAACGTGTTTTTCAGATAAAAACAGCACAAACGATCCCTGTTACATCCTCTTCGTCCGTTTGTTGACTCTGGAATCACGTTTGATCTCGAGAGGTTTTGCGAGATTTCCAGTCTGATCGGGGGACGTTCGCGAGTGAAATCGGTTCGTGTGTGGTGTGTTGATGTTGCCGTGTGGCCGCACACCACACACTGTACGACCAAAACTGTAAAACCTGTGATTATTTATCACCATGTGTGTGGCAAAACCCAATAATCAGAACTCAAACAGTAGCCGACCACGCAGCCCCAATGGAAAGATTTTTTTCCAGCTCTTGGACCTATTACTGTGTGTAGATACTCACCTGGACTGAAAACCATTGAGGCTTTTAAGTCTAAAAAATGTTAACACGCTTTATAGAGCTGCCTTGTTGTGTTCCCTACACAGCTTATGAGAACGCAATACATTCTGTTTTCTAAACAAAACGTATTAGCTAATTGAGTCATGTGATATACAGAGGGTTCTGACATAAATAGGTGAAACAAACACAAATACGGAGTTTGGGGTTCAGAATGCAGTTTACCCCGAGCGGCAGTATCTGCATCACAGTGGTGAGTTTGAAGTTTACTTCCTTGGTCATTGAGTACTCAAATCAACTTACAGTTTTGTTTTTTAGGTTTTTATTTCTGTTGCAATCAAAAGTTTAAAAAAAAAAAAAAAAAGTCAATGCCGGTTTGAAGGCTCCATGAAGGCTGAAAGTTAACAGAACATGAAAAGTTGAAACTTCTCTTTATACCAAACAGAGAGGTCAATTCTACCAGTGGTTGCGCTAAATGCAACACATATTATATTTCTTATATATATTTGTCATTATATTTCAAACAAAACAAAAATCAATCAATTTATATAATACCGAATCATCTATTTGTTAATTAAAGAGGGCAGGGGCAGTTATCGCTCTGTGGTAGAGTCGGTACAAGAGCTCCAGCTTCTAATACTGAGGGTGACTTGTATAGGTCTGACCTGTGGTGTAAAAGTGCTTTGAGAATTCAGCAGACTGCTAAAGCACTCATCAAGCTCAAGAGTTTTTATTTTTATTTTATATCCTTTATTAATCCCTGAGGGGAAATTGTGGTTCGCACTTAATTCCCACTTCTCACACACACAGGCCTGAATCACACATGCGAGAGAGATGTCAGAGTGCGGCAGCCCCTGAGCTGGTGGGAGTTCGGTGCCTTGTTCAAGGGCAACTTGGCAGTGCTCGAGAAGTGGTCTGGCATCTCTCCAGCTACCAGATCAACTTCCATATTTTGGTCTGCATCGGGACTTGAACCGATGGTCCTCCCAACCAGACTGAACTACTGCTGCCCCCAACACAAGTCTTCTTTCAACCCACAACTGGGGACATTAGTCAAAAGAACCTCTCACAGAAACAGACTTGTGGTTATCAGCAATCTGCCATGAACTGTGATGAGTTAAGAAAGCGGGATAGATGCAGAGGAGAGGCAGTCTTGAACCTCTCATTTAAGACTCCAAACCAAACCTGTGATTTATCTGTCAGGTTTTGCAGCTAGTTCTAACAGTCAACTAATTTGATTTCCCTGACTTTGCTACCTGTAAATCTATTCTAAATCCAAATTTAAATTTGAATTTCTATGTAATGTTGAGTAAAGTAGATGCCAAAGAGTCAGAAACAGTTTTGAACAAACAGATCTATTTCATCTGGGTCGTGCTCTCACATTTAACCTTCTAAAAGTTTTGTGCAATGTATGGCTGTGAAGCCGTTCTCCATCACTGATTTGTTCCTTTGGAAGCTATCTTGCCTTTTTAATATCGCCCAACATTTATCTGGTCTGGTGTAAATTGAGCTTCCAGCTGGTAGAAGTGCTTTACCTTTTTCTTTCAACTGTCAGGGTTGATTTGCTTAAGATGGAGCATCTGTCACAGACAATTAATCTCATAGCCAACATTAATATGAAAAATTAAATTAGTATTTTTTTTTTCATTTTAAAGGATATGAATTTCAGTCTAATCTTAAAATCCTAAATGAAGAGAGATTGAGACTGTCAGCCAAACGATTTAAAATAATCCACAAAAGTGACTGAGAAAGACTCTCTTATTTTAAGAAGAAAAATGTTGTCAATGTTGTCTTCGTTAAAAAAGAAGACTTTGAGTGTGCAGAGGGCAGAGATTTAAAAAAGCAAGTTGCGAGACACAACAATGACATCAAAAGAAGTGAGAACAAACACCAGCACCAGAGAAGGTAATTATGGGATAAATCAGCACAGAAAGAAACAGCAATACACGAGGAGCACAACAGTTCAGCCAAATATTTCCCCAAACATTATTATCCTTATTATTCTATACTGGCAAGTAATGTTACAATCATAATGAGCTCAAAGAAATAAATATGATTGACTTACAGAGAGAAAATAAGTCTACATTTAGCATCTGTACGGCTTAGTGACAGAAAGCCTCAAACAGTGAGGTCATTCTCAGATTTACAGCAGCAGGGGGCCTGCAGAGGAAACGTACTCACTTGATATTCACGTCCCATTTGTTCACACAGTTGTTGCCTGACAAAATTTATTGATTAGATTTTATACTGTATGTATCAACTACTTTTCCTTTTAGTCAAATTAGTAGAAGTAGATTACATCAATCCCGCTGATGTCAGCAGGATAATTCATATCCTAATTGACAGAAAAAAAACTATTTACATTTGCTAATGGCTTTTCTAAATGGATTTCTGCGTGCATTAGCTCAGCCTGCGCCCTGTATAGGGTCTGTGGAACGCCAACCAGGCTCCCCTTCAGGCATTTACAGGCTGACAGTTGACCTGTCATGAAATTTTACTTCAACTAATGAACTGGTTAATTCCACTTAAACGCTTTATGGCCTGTTTTTGCTTTCAAATAAACAGCGGCTCTATTGGAGTAATACATCAGCTGTGGCAGTAATAACAGATTTAACTTGTTTTTGTTGCCTCGTCTTGCGTTGACGCTGTAAAACACCTTGAGCTCTGGGAGCGCCTGCAGCTGGAGCATTTTACAGCTCCACTGTATAGATTGTAGACATGCAGCTTTTTTCCCCCCCTCAAAGATTCAGGAGAGATGCTGTATCCTCCATGGACAGAAACAAAGCAACTGTGAAGGCGATGCTGATCAGTTCTGACAGGTAAAGTATGAGCCTGCTGACCTTAACTCCAGCATTATGAAGGACACACACAAACAAACACACCTTGAAGAGTAGTGTGTGTCTCTTTGCTTGGCATACGCTGGAACCACACGTGAGTCCACTAACACGCAGAAAAAAGGCGCTAAGTGGTCACATGTGGGGTTAAACATTCATATTTTGAAGTTACAGTGGGTGCACACAGTGATAACTTAGCAGAATAGTCAGGTGCGTATATGCACTTAATTCATTTTGCGTCTCGCTGCAGGGAGCACACCTCCTCTTATTCTTCCACTCCATCACTCAGCAGCTTTCAGTTAGCTCCTCAGTCCTAATTAACTGCCAAGATATGAATGCACTAATCTGGGCTCTAAATCTTCAGTTCCTCTGACAAAAGCTTTTACAGGCTGTCACGGCTGCATGATAAACAGCAGGGCTGCTTCCTCGCCCAGAGGACACAGTGCCATCTAGGGACCACATCTGGCAGCTTCGGGTTTGTACTCTTCAGGCAGGGTGTGTATTGCTCTTCACACACAATGCATCACAGTGTAAGAGCAACTGTATCAACTCTATAGCAGGATCTTAAAATCCTTTACCTTTCAGAGGTTAATATTAATCTGTAATTCTCTGTTTGACTAGAAACACTTTCAATAAAAACTCATTTAAATGTTAAAGTTAAAACAGTGATGAGATAATAACAAAACATGTGGCTCAGATACTTATTCCAACACACAATTCAGCAATTCAGGATTTAAAATGGAAGATGTTCAAAATGATATGCTTTTATAGGCAACATTGTTTAGAACAGACAATAAAGCAAATTAAGAATGATTCACAGACCATTAATCCTTCAGTTGCAAGTTGAAAACCTCCCATGACGCCAACATCTCCTCTAGAAATGAAGCATTTTGTGCATCCTTGGGTGTTTTTAATGTTACTCACATTAGAGGAATATTACTGTACCTTTGAATTGATTATCACTGAAGTGGAACGTAAGTTTCCCTGGTGGAGACCGGGCTGCAAAATTCAGGAATGGGAGAGAGAGGAGAGAACCTGAGCTGCACATCAAAACAAGCTCCACTGTTGCTCTGCAGTCAGGAGCATCAACAGGCGTGTGAGGAGCGTGTATGAAGCCAGTCACTCATTTATACTGTATGTCTCTGTCTCCATCTGTATGTGTCAGTGAGTGATGTACAAAAGTGTGTGTGTGTGTGTGTGTGTGTGTGTGTGTGTGTGTGTGTGCATGTGTCTGTGTGTGTGATGAATCAACTACCGAGGGATACAAGCCTCCTATCCAAGCCTGACAGTGTGATTGGATCCAACGAGAATCCCAAAGAAGCAATGAGTACCTCAGTGGCAGCTCCACTCCCAGAGGCCCCCGTGCAGCCAACGGGCCGACCCCGGCCCTCAACAGTCCAGACCAGATGGAGAGGGAGGAGGGATGGGATCTGGGAAGCATAAAGAGGACGGGTGAACTTCAAACCATTTCTGCTGCTGTGAAGGTGACTGCGGCAAAAGCAGCTGTAAAATCTGATGTGATCAGAAGTGAAGGTGGCAGATAATTGTCGAGGGTGTCTGTCAGGGGCGTCTGCATGCTGCTCCAATCTGATGTGTCAGGTATGAATTCATAAAAAGCCCAACCGGGATGGAAAAAGTTTGGATATATTAACTGATAAGGATCAAAAACAGAAAATGCCAGCGATAAGTGAAACATTTTTATCAAGTTTATTAAAAAAAATACACATCATGGCTCTTTTATTAAAAATGTGAACAAAATTCAGTGTCGCTTGTGGAGGTGACTCTAAATTCAATATTGAATTCCACATGAGGGCTTTTGCCTCTAGCAAGCCAGTCATAGCAAATAACAATCTGTTTTTAATTGAGTTGCTTTGTTAAATAAAACATTTAGATTGCCATCTGGTTTATTTGGATGAGACTAAGCTCTGTTCTGGCAGGAGAAATAGGAATCTGTTAATACATCAGCGTTTTAAGTCCTCCCAAGGAACTACAAGCTGGGTTAAAAATAGTGATATATAATTAACTTTGTTGCTTCATTTGAAGTTAAGAATCATTGCACATAAGTACTCGATGTAAGAATCAGTTGTTGAAATGTTTCACTTGCGCAAGTTACACTTTGACAGAAAAATAACATCTGACTGACAACTCTTTTTAAATACAATCTAAATAATTCATGTGTAATGTGTTATCTGTAAATATTTAAGATGGCTGACATTATTTGGGCATTAAAACTTTAAACTACAGTTCTTTATGGCATGTGTAAAGGATAAAAGCTAAAGTTATGTTTGACATCCTTCACAACATTCAGTGTTTCTACTTTCAACAAGGAGGGTGCCTGCAGAGAAGCTACAGGTTAGCATGTGGGAAGTTACGGAAGTCGTACAGTTTTACAGTTGATGCCCAAGTCTGAAGCATTAGCTGACTAATTAGCTTGACAGTGTGCTAAGCTAACAAAGCAGGTATGGTGAGCGCAGACCAAGATACCTTCTAACTAACGCTTTCATATATATTTTAAAAATCTATGCATGCACGACAAGTCTTCTGTTACTTTCATGAAAATTTTCAAAAAGTTCAATTCAACTGAAATTCAATTCAAAGTTACAACAACGTAAACCTAGACCAGACCTCGATCTCAGTCATTTAAAGTCGTTGATTTGATGCAGACCATATCCTTTCTCTAAGAGCAACCACTAGCGAGAGGCTAATGAGGATCGAACAACCAAACTTCAGCTTTCTGCCACAGCCTAAAGACCACCTTGCTATGTTAATCAGCCCATAGGTGTGAGTGTGAGTGGTTGTCTGTCTCTGTATGTTGGCATTAGGATTGACTGTCAACTATTCTAGGTTGCACTCTGCTTCTCGCCCAACGACAGCTGAGATTGGCTCAAGGCTTACTGCCACCCAAACAGGATAAACTGTGTGAGCAGTATTTCTGTTTTTTCTTTTATTTCTTCTATTTATCCCCGTGGTTCCCAAGTGGTCGACCACAGGAGCAGTGGCCCGCATACACCCTGACGGAGCAGGGGGAGCAATTCGGGGTTAAGTGTCTTGCCCAAGGACACATCAGACATGTTGCACGCAGGAGCTAGGCATCGAACCCTCGACGTTCCGGTTTGAGATCCACAGCTGTCCCTATGTATTAGAGGTGATGGAGGGATCAATGGACTCAAGTGGTCATCTGAGGAACGACGCATTTTTAGTTTAATTCAAGAAGCTACACAACAGTCAGTCAGTTTGTCGTGTTTTGTCATTTTTATTTAGTGATACAGAAAACACAACTTACATTATGATGCATCTGCGTTTCAACTCAGTTGGCTCCATAAGGGACCCCTTACTTTATATACCTCACGCATACATTCTCACTTCATCATTATTTATAACACATTTATTTACAGCTCAAAGCAGCCATATTTTTCTAACAGCTGTTCAAATCTGTCCGAGCCAGACAGGATTTAATTTCTGCTTGTTCCAGTTGGTCACTGATAATACAGCATACAGAGAGCAGGTTTAATTTGTTTTTGCAGATTTTATCCAAACCTGTTCAAAATCAGTGCAGTATGAAATAAAAGTATAATGATCCATTTAGAAATGTGCACAGGAGGATAAGACTCCCAGTGTTCGACCCTGCGGGCGCTAGAGTCAGAGCCTTATCCCTCGCTTTGCAGGCTTATCACACATTCATGAGATACAGTGAATGATAAGCGATAAACTAATGGCACTAAATCTGTCACTCTTACAGCCAGTCAAGCTAGGTCACACCTGGGCTTTAACAGTCACAGTCTGTTTGCTGTGAGCCTGTGCAGAGCTGCTCTACGTGATTCAGCACAGGTCCTTACAGTGATGACACTCGAGCGTGGCATAAAGAACGAGAGGCGCCCGCTCGCTGTGCCAAGAGAGGTCATTCTGGTATCATGATTGGGCGGCTGGTGCCTCACACCTGCCTGCCATCAAACATGGAAATCTCTGCACTCATCCTTGACTGTTGCATATTCTGTGAGCAAACACTGTGTATGGACCTTCATTTTATTTTGAAATGGGTTATAAATACATACTGTTGCACAACAATAGCACAAAAAACATGATTTTTTTTTTCTAAGCACACGAGAAAATGAGGTTGATACAGAGAGTCGGCAGCAGCAACCCATTCACTTATTGAGCTATGGCATCTGGATACACTCTCAGCCTCCAGGCTTAAACGAAAAAGCAGAGCATGGCTGCCTGATTGAATGGGTTTGTAATGTAAGCCAAATAGGTTTGTTCTAATGGGAATCAGCCTCTGTGGCTGCTGCAGAGGCTTACGCCAGCACTATAACAGCAGTAAGCAGCGGTGGCAGACACCTCAGCACGCTTTGATTGGCTCCGAGAGGCAGAAGCAACACTAAGAGTTTGCTGTGTTTACTAATGGCCGTTTTAGTGAGCTAATATTCAATGAGCCTGAACTTAGGCAATCACTGTATTTGTCAGGAAGGCTTTCTATGTTATACATGTGGTTTTAAAAGCTAAACTGACTCAGGTGTTTTTACAACTTCATAAAGCCAAAAGCTGCTCCACTGTGACAGCATTTAAATGAGACGTCCTGCCTTTATGTCCTCGAGCAAAAAACACTCGCTGGAGCCTGAATATCTGTAGAGAACAAAAAATGTGGAGGGGGAACCAAGATAAATTATCAATATTAATATTCAGTGAAAGGTTGACAAGAAACAAATGTTAAGATAAAACACTAACAAGTTTCACTTCTAACTTTAGGCCTCCATTGATCTTTGGCATTCACTTTTGTCAGGGAATTTAAAAGGACAAGTGAAGAGTCTTTTTAAGCATTTATAACCACAGATTGACTCACCCTGTTTACATGTTTTATAAAGTAAGATAGTCTCCAGCATCAAAGCAAACATGACGCTACAATAAACTGCGGGGTTTTCTCTGCAAGACAACAGTGCAGCACTTAATGCCAACCATACACTACAACACTTAGCATTAACCTTTGTTTATTTATTTATTAAAAAAGAAAAGTTTAATATATGAAACCCAATGTCTGAATATCCTGAAGAATTAATAGTTAATTCTATTTGTTATTTTAGTACTTGCATCCTCTGCTCAACATGATGTTAACATAAGTGGTATACAATTCCAGCTCAAAAGATTTTTAGTAGTAAACAGACAGCTTAGAGTCTGCTTTAAACTATGTAACGTATGCAATAAATGTAGTTTCTTTTGAGTAAGTGACCCTTACCAAACAAAAACATCCGAGGCGATACAGACTAGCTTTGTCGCTGTCAATCTCAGACTATATGAGCAAATATAAACGTTTTTTTCCAATAGTACTGCAAATTTAGCTATTTAAACACAGATGTAATAAAGCTAGATGTTTTTCATTCTAATATTAAATGGTATGTCCAAGAAGGGCACTATGTAGTATGGAGAAGAGGATTTTAATCACAAGAAGACCTTCATAAACTGATTTTATGAATGAGCAAACTGTCTTTGAAAATATGCATCAAAACATTTAGATAAGAACATGTGTAGTAGGTCTGTTGTCACTGCGCGCTGAGCTTCATTAGACCTTTTTTAAAAAAGTCCTGTGACCAGATTGTCATGTGTTTGTCTTCTTAGCTCCTGTGTGAACTACTAGAGTCTGGGTGTGTGGAGAGGAGAGACAACTGTCCAAACACTGTTCCTCTCTGCAGCATTATTCCAGTGTCGCTCTGTCAAACAACAAAAATAAATAAATCAGAATGAACATATACTCAAAAGCAATGCTTATAAAGACAATTATACCAATTTTTGTCTGACTTAATGTAGCAAAGGGAGACGATCAAAAAAACATGGCGAGAAAAATGAAAGAACAGACTGACCTGTATGAAGTCCCATTCAGAGTTTCTTTAGTAGCATGGAGACATGTTGACGGCAGGAGACTTCTTCTGGACGATATCCGTCTTCTTGGAAAACCTTTGAACCAAATCAAGAAATGTGAGTTCAGATACAACAGCCAAAGTGATCTAACTACACTTTGAGAGGACAAGGATGAGACTTGTTGAGCGTTTGCATAACTCCAACAGCAAATCTGGCAAAACATAGTAAAAATGTAAATAACATTTAAATAATGTTTACATTCTATGACACTATTGAGACAGTTATTAAACATTTTTATATGGATACATATATATAGTTTTTGTGCAACCTCATGTGAGTCCCATTTGCCTCCCACTCTATGCCTTCATTGTTTTCAGCATGTACAGTACATACAGCAGGTTCCAATGGCAAACAAAAGCAGCAATCAGATGCAAACACTGCAGACCCTGAAACACAGAACATAACCTCCTCTGGAGCATGTTAGCAATCAGCATTAGTTATCTCAGTAATATAGTTTGATTTAAAGAGAATCTCCTTATGTCAGAAATGTTCGGCTGTAGGTTGAAAATATTATGCTCATTCTTTCTGCATCTATATAGATCCACAGACAGACAGTCTGAGTCCCTCTAAATACATCTGAATACTGCTGGCACATTAAAAATTTGATTGTCATGCGTCGGTTTATTCTGACACACTCAGACTGATGTGTGTTACATTTCTCATGCATGTGCAAATGCGATTGAAACTGTTTTTTGGGAGGGCAGAATTTTTTGCCAGAACAAATCACAAATAAACACAAACCAGAGATTAGCTCTGAATTTATTCATTAACATCTCTCCACCTGACAAAGTGGAGTAAAGCTGGACTAATGATAGGGCAGAGCGTGAATGAAAATGAGTCTGTCTGGAGCAGCACGTCTGATCTATGAGTCTGCATGTTGTTTAGATGCTTAATATAACTCTAATAAACAGATGCTTCTCTGCGGAGGTAGTTAGAGTATAAAAAAGCACATTAGGGATCAGACATTAGGGTTGTCTGAAAGCGTAACTGAGCAGCCATTAATATTTATTCTAGACAAATATGAAAATATTTTCCATAACAAGACTAAGAGGAGGTAAAAAAGCAAAGTCTTGATGTTAACATATTATTCAAGTGTCACCCTTAAAGTATCTGTGTCAATAAAAGTAGTTCAGACCAACATCAAATGAAATGTTAAAAAAAGTGTCAAGGTTTTTGGCTACGTATTGCCACCAGAGCAGCTTCAATGCATGTTTCCAGTTTGTTGAACTCTGATGGAGGGACTGTAGCCTCCATGCATGGGACGCTCGCACACTGCGCCACCAGCGCCCCTGTAGCTGGGATCTTCATCATTCCCAAGGAACCATCATAAGAAGATGAGTACAGTACAATTAGTAGTTCACTTGTCCCGGATGTAACAAAGTGCTTTACAAATGAAACCCCAAATAGCACAAAAGCAGTTTCACCATGTTCACAAGAAGCATTTCATACTGCACAAAATGTTGTTGCTGCAATTACACATCAATCATGACTAGTGATTTACTGATAAAGAAATCTGCAGATCAGAAATAAACACAGAGCCTGATAAATAAACTATTGTTCAAACTGCCCTGACATACACGCACCAGAAAATACTCCTCCCTTTTCATCGAGACTCTGCAACAGGAATGAATGAACGTCACACTATGGTGATACATTTTCTATTGATCACACAGTGTGATCTGTTGCACCACTACTCTCAGGTTTTAAGTTGGACACATGTAAAGTAGTGAGTTTACACCAGCCTGGTAGCTACAAAATAACATCAGCACCCCCCCCCCCCCCCCCCATAACCAATACAAAGATAATACAACAATAACCCATTCACTAACTATAATTTAAGTCACTTAAAGTTTCATGTTAAACTCTAATAAAGTCTCCAAGAAATGTTATTATAAAAACAAAAAAGAAGTCCCCACATTAGTGCAGAGTCAATGTTTGCTGAAAAATATGCTCCTAGAAGTGTTCAATATTTTCTCTGGACTTTGACTTTCTAAATGTGCTTAGAACTTAAGAGGGGAAGCAGGGACTGAGCGAAGGCTTAGTACAGCTTCACAGCTCATTTTTCCTCTAAGCTTGGCTGAGCTTTGCTTTCCTCTGGACGCTGCTTTACAAAACACACTTCTTTTTTTTTTTTTTTAGACTGGACTTGTCATCGCCTGGATAATGTGGAACATTTTGTTATCAAGGCTTACACAAACTTTGGCTCTTCCTAATACATGGCTTTACAAGACTTCTGTCTTTTTTAAATGATTTTTGAGAGACAGCGTGGCTGTTTGTTTAGAGGAGGAGCACTGCAATGTTGAAAATATCCACACTCTTATAAGCTTTAATTTTTTTTTTATAAATGCAAGTGACAACTTAAGTGTCAATTTTCTTTTTCAGAAAATGACAGGCCACCATACAAAAGACACCTGCAAATACTTTTAAAGCAAGATTTGTGTTGTACAGCTGGCAACGCTAACAAACTAAATCCCAGAAGCCTACATTTAGTAAAGATTTAGTATTTCTTTAGAGGAGTTCATACTTACTGTATGTGTCATCGACCTCTTGTGTTTATGTCTTCCTTCATATTTATTGCACCACACGTCTCTAGAGAAAATCACTGTGGTAAGGAACACCTCAATTCTCAACCAAGGGGTAAAATTAATGTTTTTTTTAAGAGAGGAGTCTCAGTACTAAAATCACAGCTGACGGTTTATTATTAGGCTCTGAAATTTAACAAACCAAGTGACACAGTTGCAGAAAAAGGCAGTTCAACATGAGTATGGTACAAAGTTTACCTGTTCAGAGGACCCTTCTCCTTGCAACTGTGAATTTTTCCAAGTGCTTTGCTTAAGATGGATCAATGTTGGGTCTCTGTAAATTATATATATGGTTTATATGTGGAGTTTAGACCTGCTGTTTTTCAAAAGTGTGATATAACATTTGTCATTAATTTACGCTATAGACCTAATCTTCTTAAATGCAATTATAATAAAATAAGTTGATGAGGCATTGTGTTATGAAACTTTATATTTTTCTTTAACCTTAAAAGAGCAAGTAAGAAGATCCAAAGTGTTTCTTAAAAAAAACAAAAAAAATCTATTTATTTCATATATAGCATTTTTTCTATTTTACTGAATCCTGAATGTTTTTTGTCGAGGCACACATTTATTCACTTTCTTGTTTCACAGGCAACGGTTCCATTTTTCTTCAAAGCCTCCTGGTGTGTGATTATAGGATGGCTGTGTTCATGCATGTCCAGGAAGATGATGGGCTTAGGTTGTGGATGCTTAACCAAAAAAAAACAAAAAAAAAACATGCAGCACCAATATATTCAGCTAGCTACTGTACTTACAGCAGCAGAAATATGTGAACATGAATGAAGTCAATCACCACTGCACTACAGTTCATGCTGCTATGGCATCGCTCTCTTGTAACCATATCTACAACATTTTAGCTGGCACGCTAACGCTAACAAGTCAACTTCTTGCAAGTTCAAAGAAAGCTATTTGTTTATAATATTCTCTTAAAATGGTCTCTTTTCCTCAGAGTGACCACATTGGTTGTGTTTCATGCCTCCTTTTTTTTCTTCTTTTTTTTACAATATTATATAAACTGTATTAAACTACTACAGTTACCAATAAAAACACCACAGATGGTCAAAGTTAGTAGTAAGTAGTAGTATTGTATGTGCCATAGTGGGGTACTATGCAGTCCCTACCATGGTACTTAACTATACCATATGGTATAACCATCCATCTATCCATTTTCTGCCACTTATCCAGGGCCGGGTGGCGGGGGCAGCAGTCTAAGCAGAGACGCCCAGACACCTCCTCCAGCTCTTCCGGTGGGACCCCGAGGCGTTCCCAGGCCAGCCGAGGCTTTCCCTCCATCGTGTCCTGGGTCGACCCTGAGGCCCCGGACGGACATGCCCGGATCACCTCCCTTGGGAGGCGTCCAGGGACCACCCCTGAACCACCTCAACTGACTCCTCTTGATGCTAAATCCTGAGCTCCTCCCTGGTGACCGAGCTCCTCACCCTATCTCTAAGGGTGCGCCCAGCCACCCTACGGAGGAAGCCCATTTCGGCCGCTTGTAACCAAGATCTCGTTCTTTCGGTCATGACCCAAAGCTCATGACCATAGGTGAGGGTAGGAACGAAGATCGACCGGTAAATCAAGAGCTTCGCCTTTCGGCTTAGCTTCACCACGACGGACAGATACAGCGACCGCATGACTGCGGACGCCGCACCGATCTGTCTGTCGAGCTCACGCTCCATCTTCCCCCCACTCGAGACCCCGAGATACTTGAACTCTTCCACCTGGGTCAAAGACTCTCCACCGACCCTGAGAGAGCAAGCCGCCCTTTTCTGGTCGAGAACCATGGCCTCAGATTTAGAGGTGCTGATCCTCATCCCAGCCGCCTCACACTCGGTAGCGAACCGCCCCAGTGCGCGCTGAAGGTCCGGGTTCGATGGAGCCAACAAGACCACATCATCAAAAAGCAGTGACGAGATCCTGTGGTCCCCAAACTGGACCCCCTCCGGCCCCTGCCATATGGAAAACTACTATGTGAAATACCATCATAACATAGTACCTTACACATTACTGTGGTACACACTTGAGTTGAAATCAATAACTCCGATAGCCTTTATGATGATGCACACAGGAAGTTTCTGTAAAGAAAAAAACCAAACACTGGAAATACGACGTAGTTTCTCGAGTAGTAAACATACTTCAGTTGACATGAAAAATAATAAGCGTTTTTTTCGGGGTAACACGTCACGTTGCGGGAAGAAGAAAAAAACACGGATGTGCCTTATCAAAGGTGTGTAGGTATCAAATGATTTTAACTTTACTTAAGCTCAAATTAGATTTACTAAGTGAATGATGGTAAAGACGATTTCAATTTTTTCCCCCCAATTGGAGCCGAAAGAATGAATGTCTTTTTTTTCTCTCCTCAAAATATGTTTTATTTATTAAAACATGTTTCTGCTTTTACTTCTCGTAACCATTGTGTCGATGCTTTTCTTGCTGATTGAGGTTGATCACTGGTCAGGTTTAAATTGAACACCACCTTACAGGACTTCTCCACCCCGTTGCAAAATCTCAAACCAAGAGTCTCGAGACAGATTATGTACAACTTTAACAAGTGTGTTTACACAGCAGCTACTGTGTTTATACTTTGAAGCTTGGTGGTAAATTAAAAGAAGAAGTTTCTTTCATGCTACTTCGGGTTGTTCTCCCCGGTACGTCAAAAGATTTACCAGTGGGAGTAGCTGAGTCCTACAGCTGCTGCAAAAACCAACGCTTCACTCTGAAATGAAGGAGACGTCAAGTGTGCTCATAAAACCAGACGTTTAGATGCATGGGGATTTATTCATAGTGCATATACTTCCTTGGCATTTCATAAAAAATAGACTACTTTTTTGTTATTTCTTTTTACAAATATATACTGCATAAAACAATAACCAGAACGGTCATTTAGAAAATCAGTCATGTACATGTAAAAGAGGTTGTAACACAAAGAAAAAAAACAAAGCGTTTGACACATCGTCATGATGAAATTGCATATTGTTAAAAGGCACCAGTGTGGAGTTGTTTTGAATCCTCTGAGCACATTGGCATGATAAGAAAAGTACAGGCATGTTATACGGTAAACAATGTTTTAAAGAGCTGCTGAAACAAAGAACTTTAAAATGTTGGAACAATGACAAGAAATGTAACAGGAAAAACTTTTGGTTTGAACAGTTTTCAAATCTAAAACATTCAAATTCAAGTCACTATAAATAAAGAACAATAGGCCTCACAGTGTTCACACTTGTATGGCTCAAAGTTTGCAGTGACATCCTGGTTGAGGTAGTCAAGGAGGATGAGTGTTGAGTGTGTGGACTTAAAGAGTACAGTCAGGTTGGTCTTCGGTCTGGATCAGGCAGATAGAATCAGTGGTTAGCACCGTGTGTTTGTAGAGAAACAGATAAGAAGGTTCACTCGAGGTTGATTTCATCTGTGAGGGATTTGGCCCCAGTGACTCCCGAATCATCCAGGTCTGAACTGGTAAGGCGCTTGTGAGGAGCTGAGGAAGAGAGAGGGAGGAAAAAAGAGAAACACAATCATATTCTCTGTCGGTCCATTACACAGTCACATCCTAAAATGTGGTGCATGAGATTCGCCTGTTACATGCCCAGACTGGACCTACAAAAAGAGATGGCGGTGCAGGCAGTAAAGTAGGAAATTGGCCTGACCAAACTGAGTATGGGCTTGCCAGAGCTGCAATGATTCCCACAGAGCAAGTCCAAACCAGCAAACATTTCAGTCAGGCAAGCTTCCACGCTCATTTTCATTTCAACTATCTACATTTGAATGTCTTTAAAGTGGATTAAACCTAATTTGACATCAAAGAACAAAAAGCTAGACTTCTACCTCTGCCTGCCTCACCTTTTTTATCAAAGCTGCGTTTTATTGGATGTATTAAACGAATCAACAAACAAGTGGAAGGCTACTCCTGGGTAGCAGAAAAGAGAAAGAAGCAGCTAGTGGTCGCACAAACGGTCGCAGAACCGTTATCAAACCCGTCTGCTCCCCCTTTAAGGACTCCAGGAAGACGAGCTTCTCGCTATAGGGATATAGGGAATAAACAAACACTAGGGATGTAACAATTCACTCAACTCACAATACGATACGATTCTGGGTTCATGATACGATTTTTTTTTTACAAAATGAGACAGAATAAAAAATTCTGAAAAAAAGAAGAAGATGCCTTTAATTTTTTAATGAAAACGCCTATGCACCATATTACCGACAGGGTCCCAAATTAACTTTTTGATTCACTGGTCAAGGTGGCAGCTCGATTAAAAAATACAGGCCAAACACATTTTAAGGCTGAAATAACAAATAGTGTTCTTGTGTCACCTACACATCTGTTACTGTACATTTAATTGAGAAAGCATTATGTTCTGTTTTATCTATTACAGATTTAAAATTCAATAATTTTTTCAGATCAGGAAATTGAGAATTTTAAAATATACATTTGCTTGTCTTTATTTAAGTAGTTCCTAGAGCCCCCTGCTCTCTGATCCCCCTGCATTAACATTACAGACTACAAACTAAAATCCATCAGAGAATAATAGTTTTGCGCAAGTGTGAAAACACTCAGTAATATGTGACGTTATGTTACAAAACCTTATACTGGATGGTCAAGCCCCGTCACAGATGAGTGGACATCCCTGCACAGACTTTGTGATTCTCACTAAACATGTCAGTCAAAGTTAACCGTTACTTGTTTCATTCTTTTACAGACCTGGAAATGACTCAAACCAAAACAAGGCTTTGAAGACGCTCTCCTACACATTATGAACGAAATGCTGCCTTGATCTATAAACTGACCTTGAGCTTTGACATCAGATGCAGATGTTATTTCATTTCCCTGATGGCCACACGTCTTACCCCTCTAACCACATCAGCCAACAGGGTCAAAGTATTTGACATTAGCGTGACCAGCCACCTTTAAACCGTCATCGTTACACATTTATGATGTGAATCAAAAGTGGAAATGTCAATCCCACCACCCTTCACTTCAATGCTATGACAAATAGTAGCTTAAAGATTAGCCCTGACTGTTCCTGCCAAATGCTATTGTATATTAACACTGGTGTTAAATAGCCATAGATGTCTTTTGGCCGTAGTCACTCTTGGAGGTACAACAGACACACAGCCACAGAAAGTATTCTCCTCTCACACTGTGCCAAATATCAGTAAGCAGCTTAGGAAAGTGCTACAAGTGATTCTGGCTGTGAGCCACTGGCAGTGATACAGACACATTTCCAGGGCACTGATGGAAACTTTCAGCTCTGGGAGCCATGTTGAAATACTACATGAGGAAGACGACTGTGCTGTAAGGCTGCCACAGCATGAATCATTATGTATCATTAAAAATATCACAACTACAGCTTTATTATGAACCACCTTCTGGGATGAAGCAGTGCTGACATAAGTGCGATTATCTCGGGACCTTCTAACAGTTGACCTATAATCACTTATTTCTATACGTCGACTTCCATGAATGCTTCTTGAAGGGATGTCAGTCAGCAGCTATTTCTCCTCTCGTTCAGTGTGCAGCAGGCAGGTGAGAGTCAGTAACCATGGTGACTGTCTGTCCGTCAATCAACAATGTCCCGCCCCCTCTATAAATAAAACTCTTCTTACAGTAAAACTTTCTTTGATCATGTGTCACAGGATGAACACATTCTGCATTGTGTTTGATTATATATAAACTAAACTACTGTTGGAGATGTTATAAAAACAGCAGCCGGTAAACAAAGGCTGCAGAGCCTACATGAGGCTTCAGCTGTCAGATCTCAGGAGCACAGAAACAAAAACTTGAAGTCTACGTGTTTTCAAATGAATGCATCACTGCGTTTGAAAAAACAAACACAAAAGAGGACACAATTCGAAATCATCATTTCAAAATAGGGTTAGGGTTAGATAGTTAGGGAAGATTTCGGCTCTCTTTCTCCAAACGATTTAGCTATGCAGATAAAACTGGACCACCATCAAAAAAGCAGCATAGAAATACTCACAGCGTGTGTCAGATGTCAGGGTGCTGCTCAGGAATGTGCTGGGCTCTTTGATGGAGGAAGAAAGAGCAGCCAGTCTCAGGCTCCTGGAGGTGGCGTCAAGCTTCTCGTCCTGAAAGACAGGAGGACACAGTCAGTGACAGGACTGAGGGCCAACAGGCCCGCTAGCATCAATGTGGACGAGTCGTGCCGGTTGAGGAAAAGTGATTATTTGAGAGCTTCAGAAAGAGTGAGTGAAGCTGAAGGTTGGTGTCAGTATACATCAGAATACAAAAAGGAGAACCTTGTAGGACATTTCTTTTTTACTTTTTGAGTGAAGTCTTAACTGTTGGAGGGATCGGCTATTCTTTCATTCATTAATTGTTTCACACTTTCCCTCAGACTGAACTTCACAGTATACACATCGGATTCTTTTCTTGGGATTTTCTACCTCAACATCAATCCATGACTTTACTTGTCACTTTGCAAAACAAATGTCACTAAAACTAGTCTCAGCTCTACTTAGAAGTTTGTGCGAACTAGCAAATCTTAGAACGCTAACATGCTACACGTGTATGATGAATGAGGGTGGGACAAAATATCCATACAGGAACATATCATTATCCCGACGTGTGATCGCTGGGATCAAAAATAAAAAATTAAATCGTACAGTGCTCTGACTCACTGGGTCGCTCCTTCAAGACTCGCAGGTGCTTAATCCATGATTGAGGGTAAATTAACTATTTCAATAAGCTCTAAACTACACTCATTACGTGCCATCGACAGTCACCTACCTACCTAATTCTACTCATGATGGGTTGAAAACATCAACAAAATGAAGGCTGAAACGTGAGAGATGAGAGAAATGTCCATTCAGATTCAGGCTACGTGAGAGAAGTGACAACAAAATAGCCATAATAGTCCCTGAATGGATACGTGTTGTTCATGTGTCAGAGCAGCACCAGAAAATGTGGGAACGCTGAAATTATGCATTTCACACATAACACTAAGACTTTACATGACATTTGTCAGACAAAGTTGTCCATGTAAATGCTTTCTTTGATGCTTTAAGTGCTCTACTGAGTGCCACAGTATTCTGTTAGGCAGTCAGTGATTTGAGCTCCTCTATGAACTGTATGCACATGTTTGATCAAAGCTTCACAGGCCAAAGTTATCCCGGTCTGAAAAGGTCTCTTAATGTTGTCTGATTCTGTGGCCAGGGTCACCAAGCCTCCTCTGTCGCCTGAAGTCTGACTCACAAAACATCTACTTTATCATAAACGTTACAGATGCTCTGAAATCAGGACAAGCACTAACCCAAATTCTGTTTGTGTCTGAACTGAGCTCCGAGAAGTGGAGTCTTAAGCGCAGAGCCACGAGAACATTTAGTGTAAGAGGTGTTTGTTGTTGTTTTTCGCTTGGCTGACTCTGATCAAGATGGAAGTCTTGTAAAGACATCGCATCCAGTCTTTCTCTCAAACAAACCCCGGGTGGGCAGCAGCTATTAAACTAATGCAATCACCACTTATCACTCGACATGGGAGTCATTTGGCAAACCAACGGGGTAATCTGGCGGATTAAAACCATTGAGAAAGTGACTGTATTGCTGTTTAGGGGAGGTTGCAAACTGCAGATGGCAATCAGCTGTCAACAGTGATGTGTGGATGGCTCCTGAGGCTGTTTTATAACACAGAAGGAGACTGTAGCAATTAACAGTGAGTGGTAAAATTCAGGTTTTGTTTGAGTGTCGTTGCTTGCACTTTAATCCACTCTGTCCATCCATGATGCATTACCATTACATGAAATTATTCATTTATTCATACAAGTTGCAAATTAGGAGCTCTGCACACATTGGCAGCAGTGTGGGCGAGCTAGACTCCTAAATGGCTCTCAAAGTCAGGCTACCCTGATCCAAACGACGACTGTTCAAACAAAGCAGTGCAATTAGTGACTGAAATAGAAAAGTGTGGGTTGCTGTTTGGGCGTACATTCCTCTGTACTGCTCTATAAAAGGCCTTTTTTTTTATTTTCATAGCGCTGCATCTGTATGTCTTTGTGTTTCGTACTCTGTAGTCCTGGATTCTACGTTTGGACTCGTCCAGCTGGTGCTGAAGGTCCCAGACGATCTCTTTGTATTTGGTGTGGCGTTGCTCAATGATCTCCCTCTGCTGCTGGGACTCCTGAAGACGCAAAACGAATGCTTTGTCATCATATCTAACAAGATAGAACATTCAATTAACTTTGACTGCACCTAAAAAAACAAAACATCTAACTGTTCTTAAACTTCACATTTAAGAGAGAACAAGAAAAGGGAAATAGCATGGATTTATTGGATAGTTCTGATAATGCATGGCTGTACCACTGACCAGTGCTATCACAGGTAGAGATGATGGATAACATTGGAGGTGAAAAATGGCCGTATTAACCAATACAGGATACAATTGTGTAATTTTAGCTGGACGGGCTTTTGTTTGACAATAGATTGTGTACAGATGGGACAGTTCAAAGGACTCAGCAGGCTGCTTTCTTACCCGTACTAACAGATGATCATATTTGATGTTGATGTTTGTTTTGCTCTTTTTCTTTGCTCTGTCACATGTTTTGTAACATCTAAGATCCAAACTGTGCCCGTTACAAACAGTCCCCTGTGGTCTAAATGAAACATCTCTGCTTTGGTCACAATAAAAGATGAATCGAGCACCAGAGGAGACCCCTGTAGAAACCGGCTCTCTCAAAATGCTCCGTTTTAGTGTGCGTGTCTCTTTAAATGCAATGAGCCCCCCCTGGAGATTTCCCAGTAGACATCACTCCTTTGCTGGCTAGAATACAAATGGTGGAACTTCACCAAAGTTTTGTCCTAGGCGGGGGTTAAAGTCTAGGGGTTGAGATACCAGGGGAGGTTTTTTTTTTTTTTTTACCAGAATCCCACTGTGAAGTCACAAGGACAGCAAATTACAAACAGAGCTTTTCTCTGTGTTGTAAGACGTATGCAGACTGGATAGGTTTATTTCAGATGTTGTGGGTCAGTAGACACACACACTAACATGGAGCGTTCTGAGAGAGCTGGTTTCTACAGGGTCACAAACCTCTGCTGCTTAAATTCATGTTATATTTGGACCAAAGCACAGATGTTTCATTTAGAGCACAGAGGACTGTTTGAAAAGGTGGAAAATTCCTCTTTAGATTCATTTGATTTATTTAAAAATATCAGACATCAGGGTCACGATTTCTTTGTTGGTGTTGAGTCCTGATTCTATTCAGTTGACAAGCACTGACTCTCTTTGTGCTTTGCTACACCAACAGATGTAATTTGACAGTTTATCCAAGGACATCTTAACCCCTGTTTTTGGTCATATATGTATGTTCAAATTCATAGAGGCTTTAATAAACCCACCTCCAAATCTCTAAAGTTCTCCATCAGACAAGGTTTCTCTGGAAGTGACTCCAAGTGATCCAGGGCTACTCTTGTGTTCTGCAAACCACACACATACACAAGGTTAGTTTTTCTTCTTCTTCAGATCAGTTCTTATTTGTTTTTCTGACATTTATTTTAGAACTTTTTCTCAAACTGGAGCTTAAACTTCCATCTACTCCAAACATGACATTTCCATGAATGGTTTTGTGTTCAGTATTGTGTCTTATGAAAGACCAGCAGGAGATGGTCACCCAAAGACCACAGATGTGGTTTTAATGAGTTTCATTTTTATATTACATTTTTTCAAGATCAAACAAACATACAAATCAAGTTCAGATCCAGAAATCCTTCTTTACAACAGACTGTGGAAGAGAAGAAAGCACTATAAAGACCAGACCTCACAGTAAATGGAGAATGAGACAAAAATATATACTGGGGCTGAATCTCCGTTCCCTTAATTGTCTCGCCCCGTTCCTCCTGGGTCTTTACTACGTTTTTAAACACTTCGCTCTAAAGACTGAGGACGAGATAAAAGGCAGAGAGAGAGTGAGGAATAGTCCATGAAAAACGTACAGTCAGTGAAATGAGACATCTTTCTCAGTCAAGGGTCGACTGAAGAGATGATTAGTGATGACGGCTCACAGCTGGATCGGCTCTGAGGCGCCTTTGTTTTCGCTGAGATAATGGAGGATGTAGAATCCAGAAAAAACAAAAAGGTGCAAAGATAACACTGAGAGTTCAGCCATGTATTTTTAATGTCTTCCACACTGACAGTACAGGCAGTGAAACATAAAAGCGCGTATGAAATGTAAAGTCCCTTAAAATGTATGTGTGGAAACAAATAAAAAAAGTTAGAGCATAAGACTACAGCAGGTTGTCAGCTTGAAAGCAGGCGGCGTGACAGTGAACGGAGAAGCAGCGTTTGAGACAACGTTACCATACGCAATGAAATATCAACGCTTAACGACCTGTTTCTGTGTCCACGAAAAACTTCATTTAACTGAGACTGACACCGTGTCGTAACGTGAGCGTGCTGTGCTGCTCACGGGCAGTTAGGACACTCCAATAGGAAACAATAGAGTCATGCAGATTTTGTCATTTGCTTGTTAGGACAAGCCAGACAAGCTGAGACCAGGAAACTATATATCGATTTAAAACAAACAAACACAAAAAAACACTCCAACTTTGAACCGTGAGGCTGACTGGTTGCATCCTCATCGTCAAGTTTTGTTTTCGTTGTGCACGAGGATGCCCATTGGTTCCAGCTCATGTTCTGCTGTTCGTTTACGTAATTAAACAGCAAACTAGAAATGAACCAACAAAGTGAATATAGACGACGGTGAGCAAAAACTGTAAATGTAAAAAATGAAGTCGGCAGGGAGCCTTTAAAAACACACTTCACCGTCTCCTGTCAGCTCTGAAGCTTCACCAGAATGATTAGGTGATGAATTGCAGACTAATTGGAATATACTGAAGATATGGATTAACTGTGGAGAAGATTACTGTGATGCGAGGAAGGATGAGAGTGTTGTATGAGGATTTGGATATTTCATCTGTTAGGCAGGGGATGCTTATTAAGGCAGCAATCCTTCGCAGCAGGAGAAAGATAGAGTGCAGCCTACAGGGGAGGATGTGATACTGGAATCCTTTCAATTCAGTGTGGCACGTTTGCTTTACTGGACAGCAACTGCATGAGAGATGGAGTGTCCGCCTTTGTCACCTGGAAACTGAAACACTGGTAAGTGGAGCATTTCTCGAAAAAGCTTTCTGTTCCCAATACTTCGCCATCTTTGAATTGCAACAATCATTTTAAAATTGTAAAATATGTAGCATGTAATCTTTGCTACAGCCTCGATGTGAGCAAACATGTCATAGTGCCTGATGATTTGAAAATTAAATGATGATCACACAAGTAAGATGTGCGTTTGATCGCCATCACCACCCAGGCTGGGAGGAGGAGGAGGAAGAGGAGGAGGAGGAGGAGGAGGAGGAGGAGGAGGAGGAGGGGGGGTCGATGCAGTCTGCAGCTGTGTTGTTGCACAAAGCAGAAAATATCTGACTTGAAAGTGGTCTGAGGTATTTCCTCTTCTTTATCACAGCAGATAATTGAAGGTTGATGTGGACAAGCATGCTACATAATTGTGATGGATGCACAAGCGCGCATTAGACGCCTTTCATTTATTCAATGCTTTTCAAGAGAGTGAAAAAGGGCTCGGGTCAATATAACCTTTCAGTAGTGCTCAGTAATTTCAGCCTGACGTCTCAAAGCTGAGCGCTAACAGTTTGGATGGGGAGGTCAATAATGTATTGTCAGTACAGCTTGGCTATTAACCCCATCAGCAAGACGTCTGATGATTAACAGAGCTGTGAGCCTTGACTAAAATCATCATTTCTAACCCTGTGCTAGCCTCTATGGGTTGCTAAACAAACACAGCCTGAGGTGAACCTTCTTACACGCCTGCATCAAATCACGCTGAGAGCCAACATGGTCTTTTATCATTTAACAACTGCAAGCCACTTTATATTCTGGTTCAAAAAGCCAAGAGTTGTAAACACATGTTTTATTTACCTACATTAATTACTCTTACAGAAGAAATCAAACCTTACCGACTCCAGATCCAAAACACGATCCTGCAAAGACACACACACAAACACACACACACACACAGCAATATTACTTTATATGCATAGAATGTCTATTAAAGGTCACATTATCTTCCTTCTCAACAAGTTTAAATAAGTCTCAGAGCTCCACAATGTGAAGTTTCTTGTTATAAATCCACTCTGATCCTGTATTTGATCATGTCTATAAACCCCTTAGTTTCAGCCCTGCTGAACAGGCTGTTTCTGTGTCTGTAGCTTTAAATGTAAATCAGCTACATTTGATTGCACCCAGCATGACAGGGACGCTCGGGCTTTCTTGCACCATGACCAATTGTATTCGGTGAGAAGGCAGACTCAGAGCACAGAACAAACATCTAACTTTGGGATTGTCACCCACCTGTAGAAGGGGTTACTGCCATTTGTGATGTCACAAAGGGAAAATCTCCAAACGGCCTGTTTAAGCAGACTAAAGTTGGAGAGAATGGGCTTTCTCAGGATTGTTTAGGGACACATTTTGCATTCATGCATTTTGTATAATACCTGATGTTTAAGATACAAAACATTTTTTTAATATACAGTGATCCAGCAGGTGAGTTCAGGTAACTGCTTCTCGATAAGATTAGAAAAACCCGGGCTGTGTGCGAGAGCTGTGACAGCTTTCCAACAAATATGTAACATGGGAGGGGATTGCAGAGGCCAGGGAGAGTCTACAACACTTCTTATCACACACACACGGACACTTACACACCCACACACATACACAAAGACAAACTGCCTTCACTGCTCATCCAGCTCCTGACTGATGTTCCCTCTCTAACGATGCATAAGTGATGCTATGCCTCTTATCTGCCACTCAAACAAACACCTGCTCTACTCAACGAAACAGCTGCCTCCCCCTCTCTGACGGAAATGTATTGCTGCTGATTTGTAACAAGAGCACTTTCTTTTTCTTCAGCCCGTCCTCTCAACCTTTGTATACATCCCTCACGCTGTCTTTTTCTCTCTCTCCTCATCGTTCATAATTAAAAGCTCGACTGGGTCCGAGAGGGCTGATTAATTGCACACGAGCTCTGGCAGGTGCCACCATGCAGCCACAGATGGGACCCTGGTATCCAACACAAACACACACACACGTTCAGAGGTACAAGCACGCGATGGGAAAGTACGATGATTAGCCCGTGGTTTAGTGTGTGAGCCAGAGTGTGTGTTTCGCTTTTTAATGGCGAGCAAAGGGCCAGAGAGGCACTCTGGGGGCTCGTCCAATCCAGACAAGGTGAGTTGGTGGCCCGCCAAGTGTAGATGCTGCAGTACAGAAACACAGAAACAAGGCCTCCAGTGGCTTTTAAACTCCAAGGCCTCGCGTCTGCAGTAATTAGCTAATCGTCCAAGCAAAGCTGCAAGGAGTCTGTCAGGTGTACACCGTGTACCGCTGTTTGTTATCGTGCATCACAGAACTTAAAGGCCAGCTCCAACTCAAAAACAAACAAGCAGAGATGACTTAAAGGCTGTGTGTGTAAAATAAAAACAGAACCAGCTGTCACTTCCTGGTAACTTTGTTCAAATAAGGGCATCTTGATTTTAGAAATCAACTACATTTATAGAAGCTGCAGATTTACAAACACAAGTGAGGAGACAAAGATGAGTAAATGCTTACCTGAAGGCTCCTCATGTCTTCCTCCTTCCTGCGACTCCTCTTTATCAGCTCTGAAAGGCCAGCATTTAAATCACTGTTTCATGTTCAACATGGACAACATTTTATACTTGGGCGGGGGGGGGGGGGTTCTTGCTCAAGAGAACATCGGTGGTGCTCAGTACATAAACTGGCAACACTCCAGTTACCAGACAAGTTTCCAGATTTGGTCCCCATCAGGGCTCAAGCAGCACTCCTTTTCCCAGCCCAGGTCCCTACGCACCGAGCTCTAAATCTGCAAGATATTTAATCATGGTGCGTTTTGTGTTTGTTCTTTACTACTGTGTTGCAAATGAAATGAAGATTATTTTGACCAATCAATGGACTGCAGTGCGTCTTGCTCCAACCTTTAGGGTCAGATCGGTCTGCTTGGCAGCAAATTGAAGAAAAAAAACATAGGACGGAACAGACCAGTTATTTTGATCCAAATGGAACTGGACTGCTTAGTGCAGGCGTGTCTAACTCCAATCTTCAATCTATCAATCTTTATTTGTATAGTGTCAGTTCATAACAGGCGTTATCTCGAGAGACTTTACAAAAAGCAGGAAAGTGTCTCGAGAGTGTCTAAAGTGTCTAATATCTAGTCCTTGAGGGCCAGATATCCGAGACTTTTAGACGTCCCCTTGCTCCAACACACCTGCTTTAAACCAATGTGTTGTCATCAAGCTCTGCAGAAGCCTGATAACCAATTGCTCATTGGATTCAGCTACGTCCGAGCAGGGAGACGTCTAACAGTCTGAGGAAGCCGGCCCTCCAGGACTGGACTTTGACACCCCTGGCTTACTGGAAACAGGGCTTTAGTGGATAGTGTCCACTAAAGCCACGCCCCTTGTACAGAGGCTATAGTCCTCCAGTTGTACGGCCCAGGTTTAAATCCCACTCGTTGTTCCCTTCCCTCATGTCATCCCCCACTCTCTCCCTGACTTCATACTGTCAACTGTTCGATCTCTAAAATAATGGCATAAAGAGACCAACATAAATCTTTCAAACATTTGTTTTTAAATACAGGGACAAAACAAAAACTTCAAACCAGATTCTGTTTTGTTAGGTAGTTTACTTAGATAACGCTCATATTTTCAATGAATGGTTGGGTTATTAGTCTTACAGCTATCAACACATTTTAACATTACGCATGAAAAGTGTCTAACAGCGGGTCTGTCTGGGCGCTCGGCTCTTGTTGATCAGGTCAAAATAAAACAATGTGATGCTGGAGTTAGATCATTTCTTTTGTGTGTAGGGGTCTTAAATCTTCTTGTCCATGTCTCCCTTCTCTTTTGTCCCACTCTTTCTCCACACTCTCTTATCTCTACGTTAATGGAACACAAATTAGGCTCATTTCCCTGGACCGTTTACAAAATGAGCGCAAAACAAGTCATTCTTCCTCCAGTGGTTACAGCACATTATTTATTTAGCTTTTATTTCAGCAGGGAGGACCCAGTGAGAATGAGTGGTCGCCTGTATCAAATGCCTTGGACAGGTCAATTAAGGCTAACGCCGAGCAGTTCAGTTCAGTTCATTTCGGTTTGTCTGGGTACGCCGTGCATTTTGCGTTTCCATAGACTAATCGCGGGAAAGATTCCCAATAACCGATCTATACCGTCCTACTTTTTGGGACCCTTCCGTTGGGTTGCCAAGAACATCGATCTGACCCTAAAAGGTGGGGCTAAACACTGCAGTCTGATGATTGGTCGAAAAGAATCCTGACTTCCCGTGTGACAGTGGCGAACAAAACCCCACAGTGTTTAAACACCCAATCGATTGTTTATTCGTCTGCTTATTTCTCCTCACCACACAGTCATCACATGTCAGTGACAGAGTATATAAACTGCTGGATGTCTTTCAACGTTGGTTTCATTTGTTTTTCTCCTTTATTGAATTTATTAGCGGGTCAGCTGTTAGCTGCTATCATGTGACGCTTTTAGGTAGATGACGCAGCTATACGCCGCCTACCAAATAGGACACAGGTGGCTGTGGAAACGCAAACGGGATCAGACTTTACCAAACTGTACCGATCCATACCGGACCGCTTGATGGAAACGGGGCCTAAAGAGGACTGCACATTTTTGACCATTATAAATCGAATTAATTATATAATTTTTTAAAAGTGTTGCTGCCGATATTGTTTCATGGACTAGGGCCTGCACTACCAAGTGAGTTCCACATATCCAGGGTCTCTTTGGGTGATCTGAGCCTCATAGGACTGAAAACCCAGGGTTAACCCTGAAGTTACCTCGCTAAGCTCAAATCCTGCTTCGTAGTCCAGACCCCGATGTTATTGGATTCAGAATAAATGAAGCGGCCAGTCAAAGGAGAGTTGGTTCAAGTTCATTCTCCCCCATGGATTGCCTTGGTATTTATAGTAAGTCAGGAGGTTAGTACCTCTTCCTCCGTAAATTCCCGAAAGGAGAAATGAGCTCTAACACTCTGCCTTAAACATTTAGGTTTTAGGTGAGACATCTGTGATTGTACGAATTTCTGTGAATACGTTCAGTTTGGTTACACTTTGTAGAGGTGACTTTGCTGTTAGCAGACTACGCTATATTCTGAGAAGCTATGACCATATTTGAAGAGAAGCATGTCGTATGAGGTATTCCAAAAGTATAATGTTCGGCCTCAGTTGACAGTGGAATGAGGAATTGTTCTTCAAATAGAGGTTTGACATTCAAAGAGTAAAGGTGATGTGATTCTCCAGACCATGTATAGAAATATCCAAAGTGGGAAGTAATTTATGACACCTGTTGTACTGTATATAATGGCTCCACACTGATCATTAAATTGTCTATCATTTAGCCTGCATAGAGTCTCAGTGTTGTCTGTTAGATTAGAACCACGGCCGTGATATGCTGCGCTAATATAATCCAGTCTGTTGATAGATTCAGCTTTAGGGACATTTATATTATTCAACCCATCAATCTGGCTGTATTTTGATCTACATAAGTGTTACCTGCATTGATGAAATGCTAATTGAAGTTATGAGCCACTGTTTGATGGTCAGGAACAGGCTCATTTTTAGCAACAATATGTTGAGGAAGGGATGACACTGACTCTGATTGGAGAGTTTACTGTTTTCCAAAACTGTGAGGACTCATTGTTAGTGAGGTGATGTGGTAATATTATTCTGCTCTCTTTATTAACCCAGATCATTTGTTTCTGAGCTTTCGAAAAAGCTTCCAATCCCTCACTGAATTAGGCTCTCTGGCTCATTGCCATGATTTGTCTCTGTTGTCTTTTTTATTCTATATACTTTATTCATCCCCAAGGGAGAAATTGTGGTTCGCTGTTATTGTCGAGACTTGCTTCTGACACACACATGCCTGAATCACACACATGCACAAGCACGACCTGTGGACATGCTTTAACTCTGAGTTTGTTGTATGTTTTGAAAGTAACCCAGCAAGATTAAGAACTGGAAAGAAGAGAGCATTTGGGGACAATAGGTCCCCACCATTGTGAAGTTCATCTGACATTAACATCTACAGCAATACACTCAAACTGATCTGGAACTGATGCAATCAAATTTAATTTAAAATAGACAGCTACACCGCCTCCATGTCGTTTTCTGTCACATCTCTAGATTACAACATCTAGAGAAGTCACGTCACAGTCTGGGCTTGAGTTTGTTAGCCATGATTCAGTGATAACAAAACAAGTAAGGAGGCACTTTGTAAGGAAAGGGATTTGGGGCAGTAAAATAAATATCACACACATTAAGATTTAGTATATTTGGAACCATTAACAGACAGCGTGCAGTCTACAAGAAAATGACTCCGATAATCAGGCACAAACAAGTTACTATTTTAACCTGCACAATCCACAAATAACACTCACACCTACATTGAGTCACTGCACCATGTCATGCTCCAAACAACTCTGTAACTGTGTTTTACCTTTATGTTGCTTTTTTTTTAATTATTTTTTTTTATTTTTCTTTAAGGTTTATTTTTGGGCTCTTTTGCCATTTTTTTTTTTATTGGAGAGAAAGTGGATAGTTGGAAAATTGGGGGGGGGAGGGAGAGAGAGAGAGAGAGAGAGAGAGAGAGAGAGAGAGAGAGAGAGAGAGAGAGAGAGAGAGAGAGAGAGAGAGAGAGAGAGAGAGAGAGAGAGAGAGAGAGAGAGAGAGAGAGAGAGAGAGAGAGAGAGAGAGAGAGAGAGAGAGAGAGGAGAGAGAGAGAGAGAGAGGAGAGAGAGAGAGAGAGAGAGAGAGAGAGAGAGAGAGAGAGAGAGAGAGAGAGGATACATGGTGACACGTGCACTGCGCTACCGGTGCCTCCACGTTTATGCTGATTTTTAACCTGGTGTTGTTTTCTTTTCATGTCAGGTATTGGCTGCCTCATAAAGATCACACAGTCTGATTAGTCTCACATGATTTTGTGCTGTGTGACTAACTTGCTTCCTTTGATGACAACAGCACTGTTGTTTAAGCAGAAAACACCGCACACATCCTTCCTCATAAATCCTACGCTGTCTTCCCACTTGTTTCCTCAGTGTGGGTAAAATAAGGATGAGCGTATTTCTCTAATCAAACATGGTTATTGTACCTCTCTTTTCAGCGCTGAGGGAGCGCAGCAGCTTCTCCTGTTGCTCCAGGCGCAGCTGGAGAGCTCCCTGCTCCGAGTCCCGGCTCTGCCTCAGGGCCTTTAACTCATCCCTGGTCTGCTGATGCTGCTTCCTTTGGCGCTGCTCTCTGGTGTTGCACTCCCGCACTTCCTCACACAGCCAGCGCAGCTTTGTCTAGCCGGGTAGATGAAAATCAAAATCAATAGAGGTTGTGTAGTTTTGTTGGTTGTTTTAAAACTTTCGTGATGACCCCTGACTGTGCCAGCACTCCTCCTGTTGCCTTGTATCTCTCCCGGCTCGGGTAGTAGTAAGGGGCGGAGCCAGTTAATCAGACATCATGAAACTAAACAGGCTGGGCCTGGGTATTTCAGCTCTCTCTCTCTCTCTTGTCAACACCAATCTTTGTTTTGCCTCCACAACACCACACACATTCATCATTTACACACTGCAGATTCTTTCATGAGGATGTTTTGCCTTAGTTTTTAATAAAGGACTGCTTCAATAACTTTTAAACTGTGTGGTCTCCCTGTTTGTCCAGCTCACTGAGCCTGGGGTTGACATGCTTTGAATATAAAAGGTTTTATTTAGAATTAAAGGGAAGTAAGCAGGGGCGATAAACGGAGGGTTTTAAAGACAAAGACCTCGAATCCTATCAGGATACTTCAGAGTTCAGACTCGTTTCTTTTACATTTCTAACAGTACATACATACAGCAATGTACTCATATCTAGAACAAGAAAATCATGAAGGAATTTTCTGTTTTAAGTGAAATCAATGCATGAAATAATTTACATCTGAATTCATCTTCTGGGTATTCTCCTCCTGTACAGCTGTACCTGCAAGTTACATTTCCCTCTGAACATGAACATTTTGTCACCAGTATTTAGGGATTCTGACGTTGTCCGTGGTATGTAGCTAAGTTCACAAGAAAGACAAATACAGCAACCTAAGCTAAGAAGTGTGGAGACCAGTGTTCATTGAAACGGTAATATAAAGTTAATATGCTTCAAGTGTTGTATATAAAGGCTTGTAAAGGCAATGAGAACGATCGACTAAATGGGAGTTAAACATGCTCTTTATGTCTGTAAATCATCTCGAATTTACCAACAAACTGCTTACAAGGGAGCTAATTATTGCTCTTGTTCTCTCGTGTTGTATTCCTGTGAATGCTTTGTGCTCTGAATGCACTCACGATAGCAGATTTATATTATGCTGGTAAACACTAGGAACTGAGCAAACACGTTAACACAGTGTCATGGATCATCGCCGCAGTCTTAATCACACGTTTCTTTGGCACAAAACATCATTACTATACTAAATGAGTACTGATGTGTCATTGATAGAAGAGAGAACCATTAAAGAGAAGAGGAAATAAGAGCAACACGAGAACACATTAAGAGAAAACGGCTTCACAAAGTCCCATCAATTTAAGAGCCTCACTGGAGCGTCACAACCACCGTGGTGCCGCTGTGCACCAACGACAACACGTGAACTGATGTACTCCGATCTCAAAGGCCCTTCTCCTGCGTGACCATGATGAAAAGACATTTTTTACTGCAACTTCCAGAACCACATGAGGAACACTGCTGGCTCAGTGCTTAGCTGTACGAAGGGATTCATTCAATAGTTAGTGCTGCTCTCTAACAGTGTTATCTGAAACTGCTGTGTTCAAAACAAGTAACACTACAACATGACGTACATGTACATCGCACCATCGTGTTAGGTTTGCATTGAAAAGGCAGGGTCGAGGATTAAGCTACGCCCCCTCACTTACAGGCCCGAGCGCCGCATCGTGTAGAAACGACGTCATCTCATGTCTCATTCAGCGGTGAGTCAACACTGAACTGGATCATAATGAATGTTTACATTCGGTTTTTGACTATTTAAAGGTCAGTGTGGGGTGGAGGACGAGCAGGGAGAGAGGGAGGCGTGATTGGTTCATCAAAGTGGTACCTCGTAGCAGACAAGAGAACTGCTAGTGTAATACAATGATACACAAATGAAATGCTATTTGACTAGTGAATAAATCTAGTCATATCAGCGTATATCTGGGATAAAAATAACCCAATGTTGTTTGTCACTTGATATGCTAATATCGGCCGATAATATCTGCTGGCTGATTCATCGGTCGGGCTGTTGTTCCTTTTTCAGAGCACATGAGTTATTAACTTCTATCAGGACCTAAAGACAATTTCATACAACATCTTAAGTGGATCTGAAGAAAAGTACCAACCCTGCCTTTAACAAGTATCTATAAAAAAACCCATACTGTTAGAATAAACAATCAGTCTTTATTATTATTTTAAATATGAGACTAATGAGTGCCACTTCTTGTCTGCTCTGTTTCTTATATCTGTTGTTGTTTGGACAGATGATGATCTTAATGATCTCAAGTATAATGAGACAGTATTATGTCATGTATGAACCATAGTGATTCATCCGTCTTCTAGACTCAGTTGGCTTGTTAGTAAGCATGATGTTCAAGATAGTGTGAAATTCTAATCATGGGTTTTCTCATGTAAATAATTCATGTAGACAAATCCAAGCACTTCAGCAAGATCTCATCATACCTTTGTCTCTGCTAGCCAGCGGTGAGGGTCTTTTACTAATCCAGGTTTCTGGGAGATGGCCTGTGAAAAAAAAAGAAAAACAGAAGAGATTAATACAGATTGGAGCTTTGCTGCCTTTGTGAGGATGCACAGTCAAAATTCAGTTCTTTCTTCAATTCCTTAAAAAAAATCCACAATAAAAAGACGCCACACTCTGACATCTCTCCATTAATGCAGGTCCACAGGTCCTTCTTGTGCATGTGTGTGATTGAGGCCTGTGTGCTTGAGAAGCATGAAGCATGAATAACAGAGTGCGAACCAGAATTTCCCCTCAGGGATTAATAAAGTACATAAAAAAAATAAAGTAGAGGCTTTCAGAGTGTACAGTTCTTTGTCTTAAAATACAAAAACAAATGATAAGACGTGAGACAGACGGTGTTAAAGCATGTAAAAAGAAAAAAAGAAAGAAGTGATCTAAATATGGATGGACAAACAACAGGATGAAAATGAGAAAAACAACCTCCTGTCAAACCCTTAACTTTTGTGAAGAAGTGCCTCTGCCAACTTAAATTGGCTTGCATGTTTGTTAAACTGCCTGTGACAGCACACACACCGGTGTGTGCACACACACACACACTTGCACGCTGAAGTTTTATGTGTGTGTCATAAAAAATGGGCTCAGGGAGTATGTTCCATCCTTCATAGACAAGCTTGTCAGCATCAGCAACACAAACTGACTGTCTGCCAACTCCTAATGATTGCTGACACACACACACACACACACACACACACACACACACACACACACATACCACAAACACTCTTAAGACAAAAGGACACTCTCTGTCTCACAGACAAACTGTCAGATAACTACATGGAACTCTGCTGAGAGCACGCCTCAGCAGAATCTATGTCACGGTTGACATACGTCAGCTCCATTGGATCGAATATATGCCAAAGGTTAATCCAGTATTCTATGCATCATTACGTGCTCTGTTTACATGAAGAGATAAACATGTGGTTGTCACTACCTAAAAGTCAACAAACAGTCACACAATGTAGCCAATCAGGTCTCTGTCTGCTCAGAGGCCATTAGGACGGCACTCTAACTGCTGCAGCACTGAGCAGCAGCAGATCATTATTTTCTATTCTTTCAGAGAGTGACATTGTTGAAAACAAGCAGCCACTTCTGGTATTAACAAATGAAGCCAATACGAAGACAGCGTTCACTCCAGGCTGGCTGCAAAATGCCACATACACAGGCAGGTTAAAGATCCATCTTTTGACAGCAGAAATAAACCTGTTTACAGTCTGGAACCAAAAAAACAAAAACAATTGTGGTCATTATCCGCACACACTGTACAGGGGGTGAATTATTTTTAATAACACATGCATTTAGACTTTACGAGGGATTAGAGTTTTGCACAACTAGACAGGTGTGAGTGGTTTGGCTGTAAGCGGGCTCGTTGGAGCCTGGCTCAGCTCCTCGTCTCTGGTTGAGACGGCATTTTCAATATGGCGACCCTCATCTTTAGGCTTCAAAAGTCCCCGTCAGTCTCCAATAGGTGACTTCATCGAGACCAGACATCCATGTTTTATACAGTTTATGGTTGAAATGGATGAAAAAAAATCTGGGTTAATAAAGGAGAGTGTCTATGAATCTGCAAACAAGGACTACGAGGCCTGCAGCGACATAAACAGGAAAAGAAAAAGGTTCTTTTTCTGATTTGGACAATAATGGTGGCTTTATTTATTGTTAACTAAATGCTCAAATAAGACTTGGAGTGCATTTACAGACTTTCAAACAGAAGAAAAAACAGTAGGTGTGCTGCTTCAGATACTAAAACACTTTGCCTTGGACTAGTCATGCTTTTTATTCTTGTATCTTTCAGGTTAAACAATGGAAAACTCAGTTCACGTTAAAATGTGTTCACTGCAGTTAAAAGTTGAGTTCACTGCATACCAATACATTAGGGGACAGTGAATTTTAACAGTTCATCTGCACACAGGGTCAGAGTGGTGCCATGATTGAATCTTAACACTCTCTTAAATATTCTTTATCAGTGAAACAGTTTAAATTTACGATTAGTTTGAATCGAGAGATGCGAGTTTCTTAGCATCTCCACAGTCTATAACACGACAGTTGTGTCAACTGAAACTAATGCTTTCTTCTTCTTGGCGGCGGCAGTAGCTCAATCTGTAGGGACTCGGGTTGGGAACTGGAGGGTTCAAGTCCCAGTGCAGACTAAATCTGGAAATTTGACTGGAAGCTGGAGAAGTGCCAGTTCAATTTCTGAGCGAGTCAGAATCAAGTATTTGTCAAAGCACTGTAATACGGCAACAAATAGTTAACACACAACCTTAAAATGTAAATGTAATGTGATGTAAGAAGCGCTTTGAGTAGTCGGAAGACTAGAAAAGCGCTATACAAGCTCAAGTACATTTACATTTAAAAGATGCCTTAACTAAATAATTGCCTCCATCTGACTAGGGATGTAAAGATAAATAGTGGGGCAGTTAAAAATCGATTCAAAGGTATCAAGATTCACATCGGTACTGAAAAATGAATTGCAGTAATATGGTGAGCGTCAGCAGCTGTAGAGCAGAGGGGGTTGGTTGTGACAAGGAGGCGTTATCATGGGGTTTGTAGTCCCGCTCTCCCAAACGAGTGCAAGAGCCAAACAGATTAAGAGGTTTTCATTTGTGTTTTCATGAAAAAATTAAAAAGGAATATTTTTCAGTCTCATTTTGTAAAACAAACCGTGAGAGAATCGTATCGTGAATCATAGCTTATCGTGAGATGAGTGAATCGTTACCTTTGACCCAAGACGCACCTTTATAAAAGAGGACTGTGCACATCTTTCTTAGGGAGGCATCCTGGAACCACGATGAAACATGTGAGTGCAAAACAATTCCAATCCAGCTATATGAGCAAAAAATACAAAAAGCCAGAAAATATAACAAAGAGTAAATTCATGCACACAAACAGCTGTGAACAAAGTCAACAGAAAAACTGCAAGTGTTTCTTCAAGTGCACCCTAGTGGCATGATGTTTACGTATGATCAACAGACATGGAAAGCACACAGCAGGATTTTTTTTTTTTTTTGTGGGTCCTATTCAGTCCCGAGTCTCTGCAAACAACACTGTCACTGCACAGGTGTCAAGCAACTTTTTCAAGCCGTCACTCAATACCAGATCCAAGCATAATGAATTTCCCAAGTTGTTGCTCCGACAGCTCAAAGAACGGCAACAGCGTGCTGCTGTGCAGAGGTCCCCGTCTCGGGGAGTTTACAACCGCATGGCAGAGCGTGTGACTGTGTGGGAGGATAAAAACATGCCTCTGTGCCTCTAGCTCTCTTTACTTTTTCCTGAACCATCAAAGCAGCTCTGCACAGTGGCAGACTAAAAGGAGGTGAAAGTGTTGAAAAACTGAACAAGTAGGCTGAGAGTTCAAAGTGCTGTCTGTGGGGTTCAAGTGAAGGAAATGCCACCATTTTCTCAGTAGCACGAGTAAGGAATCCAAGCGTCTGCCACTGCTAATTTTAATGCACGACTGCATGGTTTGTGTGCTTCCTACAAACAGCGAGTAATCTGTGAATGTGTGTCTTTGGTTACAGTTTGTTTGTTTGTTTCCCCTTCCTGCATAGTATATAGCAAAGATGCAAACTCACGAGTTGCAGATATTTACGGCTAGACAGTTAGCTCGTGAATCTAACTTGTCTTGATGCTCATTAAGGAAGTCACAGTATCTTCATTTGTTCTGTAAAACTGCAACAAAGCTCAAGTGGCAAAGTAAATTAAAAATAATAAAGAGAAGTCAAAAGGCTGTTTGCTAACTCAAATGTGCTTAGTCATGCTGTTAGCATACAGCTCTGCTAGCTATCCATACATTTAAACCAGTTACAGTTACATTCTGCCTCTGTCCACTAAATAACCTAAAATAAAAATAAAACCTTACAATTGGTGTAACATTCAGTGCCTTGCTCAAAGGGCCACTTGGCAGTGTCCAGGAGGTGGTCTGGCATATCTTCAGCTACCAGACCAATTTCCAGATATTTGGTCCACACCAAGACTTGAACCGGCAACCCTCCGGTTCCCAACCCAAGTCCCAACAGACTAAGGTACTACCACCCCCATTGACCCTCCGATTGGTTATCCAGATATCAACTTACTGTGTTTTAAGGCAAGTTCATTCAATTAAAATGATCCTTTGTAGACGTTTTATTAATTGCAACATAAAGCAAACTCCCAGAAGACCGCCTCCACCCAGTTTGGTTATCCTTAACTTCTTATGGAGCGCCACACTGTCGTCAAACTTCATGAGTTATTACTTCTAAAGAAAAGGAAGGAGGCTACCAGGAGGTAACTGAAACCTAATATACCCTTTACTGTTAATGATTCCCCTCATTAGGCCGATCACTAGTGAGTTTGACTTCTTTTCAACATGACAGATTACAGATGAGGCGTTGGCGCTCATGTCTGGCTGCTGCGCTGTTGGACCAGATTGGGGAATCTATATAAACAGATAAGAGCTGGCGGGGTTCATTAGTTTGAAGCAGCAGAGAATAGCATCGTAAAGCAGGGAGGAGTGTGTGGATGAAGCACGCTTTCAGTACCCTACAAGTGTGTGGCTAAATTCATCGGACAGAATGTGTAAATTATGACAAAATGTTTTGTCACCTGGACTGACCAACACAGGACAATTTCTGCCACAGGCACAGGAAGTTACAGTAGGTGATTATGACAGATTTATTTTTCTGGAAACTATTTTCCAACTCGAATTGTTGACCAAATTCTTAAATGATTAATAAGAAAAAAAACCATTAACAAATAACAAAGACAGATCTTGTCCTAGCATGCTGAGGAAAGTGTACCTCATTTCTTAAAGTTAAGTCTCAATGAGAACATGTTCTTTAATGCGGAGTTTTCCACATCAGTGTTTTTAAATGAATGAATGTATGTGCCCTGTAATTTGAAAGCTTGTGTCTGTTGCTTCTTATCAGCACAGAAAAAATAAATCTGCTTTATTGCCCATAAAAGGGCATAAGAGAGTCTTGGTTAGACCGAATCAATAACTTTAAAAAAAGTCCATATTAGTTAGGAATGCCCAAATTCAAATCTAAAAACAGGGACTTCAGATAAAAGAAGTTTAAACTGACAATCTCTCATAATCATTCAGCATTCACACAGTTTGGTAGATTTCACGGGTTCCAATCTGACCTGTGGCTTCTTTCCTGAATGCCATTCTCCACTCTCTCTGCCCCTGATTTCTCACTCTATCTTCTGTTTTGTTCGAGGTTTTAATGAAGACATTTCTTCTATAATCAGTTGATGAAAGAGGCCCGATGTACTTTAACCAAAATGTATGCATATTATGGATTGTATACCTTGAAAGACTGTGGGGTGACTTATGGGTGCGACATATGAAATGAATTACTGAAATTAAAGGATGATATAAGCATTGAACATTAACTACTCCTGACTACTGAGTAAACTATAAACCCCAAATGTTTTTATTAAGGAGTTGTTGAACCAACTCTTGTTTGTATTTCGGAGCATTTCTGATTCACACTTGCCAAAGAAATCCCGTCAACTCTGACTCAATCAATCTTTATTTGTGCACACACCGACACTCTGCACATGAAAACTGAAATACCTGTAGTTTGTCTTCACCGTTCCTCGACAGGTTGCGGCAGGCTGTATCGAGCTCCGCCCCCAGAGAGGTAAGGACCGCCTCTCTCTCCGCCTCCAACTGCAACACCTTCTCCTGCAGCTGAACAAGCTCAGACTCCGACGCTCGTCTGTGCTCACCTGACCTGACCTGTGGAGGATCGGAGTAGTACACGAAGGTGCACGTCAGTGTTTGGAAACATATAATAGCGACAAGTAATAGACTTTAAGGAAAGTCATCACATGAGATTATCTGAAGATGGATAAAACAAAATCATGGTAGAAGAGAGATCCAGCTTTAATAGGATGAAAGCCAGCAGTTGTTACAGTTAATTTAGCGTACAGAGGCAGAGCGAGGGACCTTGAAGGCTCCTCTCACACAAACAGACAGAGTTAAGTTTCCTCCTCCGTCGATACTTTCAGGGTCCCTAACACGACACACAGGAACCATCTGATCAGTGCTGCCCAAGGGTCGTGGATCATTATCCTGTCTCTGGGATAAAACACCACCATGTTATATTAATAAAAGCCCCCTTTCTCCCTTTACCCAATTTACAATCAATACATGGATCCCCCCCCCCCCTCAACTTATCAGGCTCCTGTCAGAGAGGTGAAGAGAGGTTCAATACTTGCATCTGCTGCTGTAAAAAAAAGAGGGCTTATTGATGAGGCCCCTCTAAAAATAGTGCTGATGTTGCACCCCTCTTGGGTTCATATGATCACAAGACCTTAAGAGATATCCGAGCTATCTAAGGGCAGGAAGGATAGGAAAAGTCTATGTATGTCTATCTGTTCATTAAAAGAATCAGCACAATGTGAAAACTTCCACTGAGGAGAGACATTGGACTTATAAGATGCTGGCCGATACTGCGCCCTGATCGGAAGCATCACGTCATTCAACATTAGTCTCTCTGTTGGAGAAACCATGGCGGAGGAAGCGGGGCTTACTTTGTCATCCAGTTGGTGTTTGAGTAGCTGGTACTTTCTCTGGAGGAGTGCATGTGCCTCGTCTTTTGTGCTCAGCTGAGCTGCCAGCTTATCACACTCATCCTTCATCCTGTCCAAGTTGACGCGCAGTGCTCGACACAGCTCCTTGTCTGACGCTGCATCTGCCTAGTAAGAGAGCGGATTTGTTTAAGGAATGACACACAGATAATACATTCAGATATGTGGAGGGCTGATGATTTTTTATTTGCTGTAAAAAAAAAAAAAACTGTAGGCAGTTTGGTTAAGTCCTTAAAATGACTAAGAGTGTGAGCTGATTTTGCAACTTTTATATTAAATTGCCATTTCTCTTTGTGGATTTTATACACAGCAAGCCACATTTAAAACAGAACACAGGTCAGGTCTGACAGGGCAATCTGTGCAAAAAGGAGAACATGAAAGGTCAAGAGACCGGGTGTACCTAGACTCTCATATCACGTCTATAATCCATGTTTCTGTCATGCCTCACAAATTAGCCTCTGATTGCATCATTTAACAGAGCAAAAGATGTCGGTCAGCAGCTGACTGAGGACTTAGAGTAATAGTAGTGACACATGCAAAGAAAAAGAAAAAGAAAAAAGGCAAAGCAGAAGGGCTGGAAGTGACAAGAGAGAGAAAAACAGATGGAGAATGCAAAATTAGAACTGGAGGGAGGCAGTAAGAAAGGGATTAAGGCAGAGAGAGGGAAGATAGAGAGGAGGAGAAATCACGAGTGAGAGGACAAGGACGAGAAATCGGAATATTTTAAGCTTTTTCCCTGACAGTTGACTGTATCAAACCAGTAATACATGCTTCCGGCTACGCTGTGTGAACATTGGGTGGGCTTCTTAGGGACATCTACAGCACCCGTAGGCTACTACTTAAAAACATCCTAGCAAACGCCCTTGTCCTCACCGCGCTCGGAAATGACACCATTACAATGAGCTATGTCAGATATTAATGCCATTCAGCGCAGCTAATGGGCTAAACTCAACCATATCAGGGAGGACCATGCCCCTTAAGAAACAATGTTCCCATGAGGGCTCATCATTGGAGATATTGGGGGGGGGGGGGGCGCTTAGAGAATAAGTCAAGTGGAGTCCCCTATCTCCAGCGCTCCTTGATGAGACTTCTGAGGTCTGATATCAGGGCTTTTTAAATATTCACGCTTTGAGCTCGGGAATGGCCATGAGGAACCACGGGGCAGCGCCATTAAGAGCACAGCTATCCTCAGTTCACCCACACTCAGAGGACACAGCCCCAGCCAGTGAAGAAAATGAGTCGTAATGAGAGTTTGTCTGTGTCTCGCTGAGTCGGAAACACGCCAGCTGTTTCGTGGCTGAGGCATGTAACTCCATGCTGAATTTGAAGTCTCTGCCAATAATAGTCTAAATGTCAATTAGAGTTGTGGCACTCTGTGAGCCATGCCGGTGTGCAAAGAAACCCAAATCTCTACTGTTGGTTTATGACCTTGAAATCTCTAAAGATTTGACACATTTGTCACATCTGACTCTTCATCCCGGGCTCAGCTCTGCTGTATAAGAGGGGCCTGGAGGTATGTTTAAAGTAGGGGTGGGCCTTTAACGCGTTAATTACGATTAATTAAAATAATGTTGTTGTTTTTTTTTTAACACATTTAATCCCTGTTTGCCTCATAAACAGCAAGGAACTGTTTGCAGTTGCTTCATGATAGCTTCATGCTAGCTTTGCGAAAAGTCTAAACAGGAAGTGTTTGTAGCCTAAACTCAACCAAATGACTGTCTTCAGGACCAAAATTAGTAATTCAACGTCTGATAAACTTACAAAATCACTCGCTAAATTAATTGCTCTGGACTGTAGAGCACTATTAGTGGTAGAAGATAAGGGGTTAGAAAATGTGCTACAGATAGCAACGTGTGATCCAACTTTCCAGCTGCTGTGCTGAAAAACTAATTCAAACAAGATCCAACAGCTTTATGAAACTGAGAAGCAAGTAAAACTGGATGCATTCATTCATTCATCACCAAAATCCGTTTAGATTGAGAAGTGTTGCTTTTTAGGGCAAATATTGTGATGCACTTAAAATGTGATTCATTTCGATAAATTAATTAGAAAGCCCTGAGTTAAATACGGTAGATAAAATTTTTTTTTGATCATGTACCACCCCTTGTTTAACGCAAATGTTTGGGAGTATTGGATCTGTTTGCTTTCTTGTCAAGTGCACCACTAAATGATTTATACCAACTGAAATCTGTGTGATGATTATGTAGCTAAAGGCAGTGCCCTGTGAGCCTGAGTGTTTCTTTTAGACCACTGCTGTACAACAACAATATGAAGCAGCCCACAAGTCAAAATGCAAACAAACATATATTACATGTGAAAACAGGAAGGATTCAGGTTTCATCATATTTCCCAATAATAAAAGAAGTTGCACACCTGGGTGATAAGATGTGACAGGAGCAGGGGTGTTTCCCTTCAGCAGAATGACTACAGTTAAACTAGTTATTCATATGTTTGTATTGATGTATGCTGTGTCCTGGCTGTAATGCATCCACCAGCCACCAGCTCAACGATAAGCGCTTTGTTCCTGTGACTTCTACTCTGTGGGTACATCACCTGAGTGTAGTCCACAGAGTGACCGTGGAGCGTCTTTGACTGTCTTGCTTTTGTATTTATCACTGTTAATCTCACGCTGTGCTTTTTGTCGGGCCCTTGTGGGTGTCACTGCTCGGAGAGACCACAGGAGGGTATCAACGGGCAAACACTCACCTTTGTCAAACACTGATTTGGTTGTTGTCTCTGATTAATCTCCTGCTGTTGTTTGTTTGTAAATGGATGCATGCCATGGGTCTGGGTGGACTGTGGAATCAAACTGTCCTCTGGGATAAATAAATCTGTCTAATCGGGTCTAAATGGGCCTTCTCTCCTTACTCTGCTGCCATCATTTAAATCAGCACTGAGAGACAGATGGCATATTCAGGAGCTGCTCAGGTTTGAACACTGAGCAAGAGCACGAGCGCGAACAAACGAACAAATGAATAAATCTGGATTTTTGCGTCTGGCTGCGCAACAAGGCCTATCCTTTATGGATGTCGATCCTCACGGACGACTGAACGCTGGTGCTTCAAGCTGAGTTAACTGTAGGTACACTCGGCAAACCGATTTGATGTTGTTTACCTGCAGAGTAAAGCCATGCCACACATTTAAAACAGGCATGTTTTCCTCACCCTCAGAGTAGTAAAGCAGTCAGAGTTTCTCTTCTATTTTAGGCCCAGGGATACGAGTCTCTAGGAACATTCCTCATGGGGACACTTACTGTAGAAGCACATCTAAAGCCCTTAAATAAATGAGTTGTATGTTGTTTTGTTCACTCAAGTGTTCGTGTGATAGATTATTTCCTGCCAGGGACGAGCTGTACAGACTTTGGCGAGCGAGCTCTTTCAAACCTTTTTTTTCCTCCACATATTACGAGCTGCACACCAAACAGACATGATTTTGTGCCACATGGTGAGTAAGTGCTGTGATATGTGAAACTCGGTCAGTGACTATTACCTTAACCTCATTTAGATGGGCTCGCATTTCATCGCGCTCCCTGAGTAAGTCCTGCACCTCTCTGTCCGTCTTCGTCCTGCTGTCCTCCATCCTCTTCTTCACGCTGTCCAGTTCTTTCTGATGCACTTCTCTCTCCAGATGCAGCTGCTGACCCAGAGCGGCGCGCTCCTCTTGTACTGCCGACAGCTTGGCCTGCAGCTCCGACATGCTCTTCTGGAGCTCCTTCTTGAAGGCGTCTTCCTCTGCTAGCCGCTGTGCTAGCTGTGCGTGTGCTGAGGTCATCTGCTTCAGGGCAGCTTGGAGCTCGGCGTGTGCGTCCTGGTCTCTCTGACAACGACGGACTTGTGTTTGGGCTCTTTCTTCCAGCCTCTGGTTCTCTTCTTTCAGTCTGGACTGGACCAGAGTCTGGTGGCGAGTCTCCTCCTCCAGGGCAGCTGAGGCCTCCCTCACCTAGGGTTAAGTTAGATGATCAAAGCTCTTCAACGGACACTTCACCGTTTTACTTCAAAAGCTTTGAGCACTCAAATACTTTAACCACTAAGAAGCATCTCAGAACCTGTTAACTTACAACAACAACACTTACATCCAAATCAAACATAACACTAGTTTTTATTGTGATAAATTCATCATTAGTGCTGACAGACATTATTCCTGAAAAGGCCATTAAAATGGTCTTCTCGTAAGGCCATATGGATTCTAATTTAAATCATTTTTTGTCCCTACTGACTTGAGAGACAGTTTTCTATTTCTGGATAGGTGACCCCCCCCCCTCTCACCTCCCGCATTTCCTGCTCCAGTGACAACTGGCGCTGGCGGGTCTCAGACATCTCTACGTCCTTGCGGTGGAGTTCTTCTTCTCTCTGGGCCAAACGGCCTAAGATTTCAGCGAGCTCCCTGTGGGCCGCCTCAGTCTGCTGGCTCAGCGCCTTGAGCTGGGCCTGAGAGCTCTCCTTTTCTCTGACTGCCTGGAGGGTAGAAGGAGTGGGGAGGGGGCGGGTTAGAAAGGAGAAGGGGAAATGAAGAATGACAAATGAAGAGGAGGCGGAAGATGGTGTAAAAAAAAAAAAAAAAAATGGAGCTGTAACAATAATGATGAGAGGAAGAGAAAGAGTGACAGAGAGACAGAGGGAGAGGAACATATGCAGAACCAGCTCTCGCACTGATAGGAAAATGCTGGCACTCAGCTCTCTGATAAGGGACAATGGTCAGGTCTGTTCAAGGCAGATTGCTTCTAATACTCTGGCTTTGACTGGAATTTGCAAAGACTTTGCTGTAGCTCAGAACCTAATCATTTAATTGAGCACTTGATTCTCTCCCCTAATTCATTAAGAGGGCAGAAATGATTTTGTAATTAATTCGCGTCACGTTGAGTATGCCAGGTGGGAGTGGGTCTGTCTCTGTGTGTGTGAGGAGGGAGGCTGCTGACTGAGAGTTTGGAGGTGACTCACTCAGTTCAAATGGATAGAAATGAGCGGGAGGTAACTTTTTAAGCAGATGCTAATAGTAGGTACACGACGAGGAATAACTGCTGTAACTTAGGAGGTATTCAGCTTTGGTTACTTTATTATGCAGTTACAGTTTGGAGTTTTGATATGAATGATACAGAACTCTCTGAGCTGTTTTCCCACAGTTAAGTCGGGATTCAAATATACAGAGTAAAGAACGCACAAGTATCCAATCCTTCAGCTCTGTTTTCTTGAGGAGGCTTCATACTCTAACATCTGAGAAGTTTAGCCGTCCTGCTGCCTTAGGCGTGCCGACAAACCATAAACACACACGATACATTTTGGTTTCAGATGTTCTTGATTAATTTTAAGAACAAACTGTCAAAGTCAAAGCGGCAAAGAATGATCCAAAGTCCACGGAAAAAACTCGACCAAAACAGTCATCTGTTGTTAACAGTGCTGCCAGCTGGCTGGCCACTAGCCCAGCCCAGCAGCAGCACACAGATTGTTTGAGACAGGCTTGCAAGGAACCAATGACTAGAGTTGACATGTATTTGAGCTTCAGGTACCAAACAGTGCCAGCTGATAACTTCTCAATAAGCTCCACTGTTACCCCACAATGTCTCTTTTAGTTTGGCTGGATTCTTTGCAACAACTTAGAACTTTTACTTTGTAGACAAAAGATAAGCCAAAATAACAACCGCTGCCAACAGAAACATGAAAATAGCTCGTAGAAATAGAAATAATAGAAAAGCACTCAGCGGTTAGGTTGGTATCCTGGCAGAGAGACAATCTCATTTACAGTCTAATGCACAAAAACAAAAACACAACAATATGTTGTTTGTATGATTATTCTGTGGGTTGAATGCATATTTGGAAAATGTACAGACAATAAATAAACAGAAATAGCAGACAATGGCTTGTAAAGAATGTGGTTTCTGGCTGCTGACATCACAGCACTGTGACAGTGAAAAAGATTGTTCTTATTAAGTGTTTGTAGCCGTGTCACCTCTTGTGTCTAATTGTCTTTAAACGGAATAAAAAGCTGGGAGGGGCTGATGGGCTGTGACGGAGTCGGACACACAGCAACAACTAGAGTGAAGACAGCTCACCGATGGAGCAATTAGGACCGACGACCTCCTCGGTGTGTCTGGCCCTTTATTCGCCTGATCAAATAGAGAGTCAGAGTGGATTTATAACAAGAAACTTCACAGACATGTTGTGGTGACCTCTGAGACTTATCGAAACTGGTGGAGAAGGAGGCTAATAAGGAACCTTTAAATACGGTCACTGAAAAAACATTATCAATGCTAATGAATGCATGTGTGTTAACTGACCTGCGAGGCCTTGTCTGTATGAAACTGAGCCTGGCCTCTCTCCCCCTCCAGCTCCTTCTGCAGCCTCCTGCACTTTGCCCTCCACTGGCGCACAGCCTCTTGGGCTCTGTTCTTCAATTCATCTCTGCTCTTTGTGCTTTCCAGTAGTAATGCCTCTGTCTCCCTCCTCTCCGCCTGCCCTCGGCTCTGAGAGGATGAGTACAGAAGTGAGTCAGAGTTTCATTCTTCATAATCTCAATCGGTGTATTTAAAACCACAGGACGGATCCTTAAATGTCTTGTAGACCAAATTCTGTGGACTATCATTACTGCAGCTTTATTTCTCAAGTCTTAACACAGCATTATTGTAAAGTCACACATAATGTGCTGTCCAAATTGAAATTGAAAAAGCACCCCCTGTCTGGAGTCCTTGGAAGAAAAAAATAACAACGGAAAAATAACAGTGGGATGTAATAACCAATAATACAATACCTGTATGTCCCTCAACTGTTCCAGCATTTGTAGCTGCTGTTGCTCCCGCCGCGCCAAGTCTGACGACAATTCCTGGTGTATAAAAGAGAGAAAGGTCAAGGACGTGTGTGTGTTTGAAGTTGCTTCTACTGCTAATGGGAGGACAGAGACATCGAGGGAGGGGTGGAATGTGAAGGTATGGGAAAGAAAGATGGATGGAGTTTTTTTTTGTTTTTTTCAAAGGATGGAGGGAAAGAGCAGATTTTCGGGGGGAAAAAAAGGGCAGGTGTAGCAAACAAAGATGAGGAGAAAAGGTAAAGACGGAAAGGTCAAAGAAGGTTGGGACTTGGTTTATAAGCTCACTATGAAGTCTGAAAAAGAAAAAAAACAGTCTGAAAGGAGAGTTCCACTGGATTCGCTTCATCCTCTGAAGTTTGAAGATTGAAGTGGAAAGAAAGGGCACGTGAGGTTAGTCGGCTGCAGTGTAGGTACAGTGAATGTGGCTGTCAGTCAGCAGTAATTAGACACAGACTGATTAGTCATACACCTCGTACACTCGAGTTTAAATTCAGTCACTGAGAAATTGAATCTTCCGGCCTCTTCTCCTCATTATACTTCATCTTTGCTCGTTTACTGTTAAAAAAAGAAACACTTCCGACGTCTAGTTTGATCTTGACATGAAAACCGTAAGAGGTGCCCCAGGTAATACATGCAAACACCGACTTCATCTCTTCACACATACTCTGCAATGAGGGAAGCGTGGGAGTTTCAAAAACCAGCCGGTGAAAGAAACATCAGAGATTAGAGGAATGTGCTTTAAGTGCAGCTATTTCTACTAACGTTTTTTATTGATACCCACCAGAGCCTTGAATTCCCCTGGTAAACTTACGAGAATTTAGCGAGTTTTTATTTCCCATTTTCATGTCTCGTTACCCGGACAGAAGTGACAAATCGCACCGGTTTGAAAAGCATAAAGGATTTCTGGTTTGACTTCTGATATCCTATTCCAACTGTCACCTCATCTGACATGTTAAAGAGGATAAAGTGGGGTAGAGCTGGTGGAGAATGGCGACCACGGATGACAGAGGAGCGACAAACATCTGTAAACCGTTCAGATTATGAAAGGGTCAGAGATCTTTAATATTTCCTATTCGAGCTTTAGACTGTGCTGGAAAGACAGCCGATTTAGATGCCTGCGGACTGGCATGTAAAGTCTTCTCTGCACCACTGTTCTAATAAGCACGTTTCCTTTTACAGAAATAAGCACAGCTGCTGTGTTGTGATACACACCTCCACCTGGGAGCTGAGTTGGACTCTCTCCTTCTCTTTGCGATCCAGAGCCCTTCTCAGTTCTTCCACCTCACTGAGGACTGAGGCCCTGCTGAGCTGGACTCGCAACTCTGCCACCTCCTTTTCCAGACTCAGGCGATCTACACACATGGAAACATACGGGCAGGAAATAAACGACTTGTTAGGATTGATTTTAACGTGTGGACAGAAGAAAGAACACGGGGACAGCACGGTGGAGTTTGACCTAGATTGTTTAGAACTGTTGAATCATACCTGCATCTTTAATGTTATAATCTCAGTTTAGGTTCAAAGCAAGGCAGCCTGATATTAAGAGATAGATGTAAACACTGCAAACCAGTGATTGGCCAGAAGGAATTGTGAAGCCGCATGGTAGGGTAGTCAAGAAGTGTTGCTTACGTCATGGATACCAAGTGTTTTAAACATCACAAGCTCCTTTAGGTGAGTGATTGATAGCATTAAAAGGACCAGGGATAGAAACAAAATAATATGGTCTTCATTTAGTTTTGACCTGCTGCTGCAGGTGAAGGAGAGGGAACACTGTCGAAATTGCAATATTGGGTGTCTAGGACTTATTTGTTGTTGCCATGGTAATAAAACAAGTCTCTGTACATCTTATGAGTTTTGCGAGTATCATATGTCGGTTAAAAACGTTGTTATCATGACAACTAGAGATACACCAATCCTGACTCAAACAGGGTGTAGGTGACAATGTGCTGATCCATGAGGCCAATCTATACGCTTTTCTGGGTTTACAGTAAGAATGTATACGCACGTTGTTTATCAGTGCATCAGTAGACCTGTGGATTTTGCTAGGACGAGTCAACATAGCATAGAGGGGGCGAACAACGACAGCAACATCTGCAAAGCTAATGTGTGGAGGAGTTACTGTAGAGGGAAGAGTTCAGGCAAATGAAGAAAAGTAAACACAGCACTTCACTTTGTTGGCTGATGCAGATTTATGGATTTCATTTTCTTTTTACAAAGTGATCAAATCTCAATGCTGCCTCACACAGAAGATTGAAGAAACAGATGCTTCCCAGTCTTCCCCTCACAGTGAGACATGCAGGTTATTCACTTCAAACTGGTAGCAGATCGGTACTTGATATCAGCAGATGCCCAAAGCCCAGCTATTGGATGAGAGTGGGAGCTTAAACATTTGGATCAGTACATCGCGAGTTAGAGAGAACACATCACGTGTTTTAGGGCCTTAGACTGACTCGACGTGAATGTCAAACAATGACAGGATTGCGGTTGTTTGGCTGGGTGCAGATGGGTCAGATTCCCCAAAGAGGCTCGGCCAGGACACGGAGGAGGTCGACTCTGTATCGGAGGGAAAAGAAACTTGAAGAAACACCTGGTTCCAACAGCTCTATGAGTCTACTCGAACCATGCAGTGGAAATGTGGCCAAACAGGAGCGAGCCACTTTTGGATCACGATATACCTGCCTACTCTAAACTTCTGTTTACCTCTTTACAGAGTGTGTTAGCGGCTCATATGTTACACTCACTGTCAGTCTCCTGTTTCTCTTTTAGGGCAGACCAAGAGCTGATCGACGTGAACACAATGTGAATGAAGCAGAAACAAAGACGCTGGTGTACACAAGGCACTATCGGTGATGTAGATGTCTTTATGAATCGTTCCACTCCTTTTTACCTTGGAGAGAGTCAAACTCAAAAAAAGAATCTCGATCAGTTCAGTGACATATTCTCTATTAACCTACACTCGACCGGATCAGAGACTTTTATAAGAATTTGTCATCTTCAAACTTTCACTGCCCCGTCTCTACCATAGCAAAAGAACAGAAGATTATGTCTAGGTACACTGCACTCACTTTCTTTCTCCCTTTTGAGATCACATATTTGACATTACGTTTCCCCTCTCACTCGCTTTGCTATAGTCCAATCAATGACGCGCGCTCTCAAACATTTCACTTGTTTTCTCTGAAGCTTGATCTCAAGATTCTCTCTCCCCACTGCACGCCCTGCGTTCACTCATTCTCCTGCGCTTAAAAAGGTAATTCGATCCAGCATTTGGAGAGCAAGCGTGCTGTCTGGAGCTTTTTCTTGGAGCAGGAATTGATGCACATAAATAGCCAAGAGTATCTGTTTTTATCTATGGTTACAGAGTTTGGCAGAGAAAAACTTTTGACCCCGCCCGTTTGACCTGCATCCAAATCCTCTCTGCCTTCTCCGCACCCGTTTATCTCCAACTGTATTCCGTACCTGAGCCTCCCTGTCCACCTCTCCCCTCCTCTCTGTCAGCGTGGCCGCCATGTGGCCGAGCAGCGGGCTGAGACGTCTCCAGCCGAGCCCTGTGCAGCTCGTTCTTCTCCTTCCTCGTCCTCAGCAGCTCGCCGCGAATATCCTCCACCTGGGGACAGTCAGCCGAGGTGACACACAAGAAAGACATCAAACTGACTGAGGGCGGGCGAAGTGGCTCTGAAGTGCTCTTAGAAGTGGCTGCGCTGATTATTGCTTTGTCTCCTGAGGTTAACTGAACATCTAAATGTCCAATTGGGTAAATTCAGTACAGACACAAACAAACCTGTTGAGCGAGAGACTCCCTGCTCTCCTCAGACTCTTCGAGGAGTCTTCTAGCCCTCTCCAGTTCCTGATCCATCTGAGAAGAGGAAAAATACACAGAAGATACATGGTCAACGTGAGCTGCAGAAACTGCTGTGGAAGCAGCAGGAGCTTGGTGTGATGTCTGTGAAGGTTCAAGGATGGGATGATAATCAGGAGGTAATATCTGATGGTTCTTTGAAGACTTCTCCCTCCACAAGTGTTCAAACACACGGACACGTAGGAAGAGAAAAAAAAAAAAAAAAAAACAGTTCCGTTTTGTTTCGGCTTAAGTATGCACCACAAAAAAATCCCCTTAAAAACATATTTAACGGTGGAGGAACTTATAATGAACTTACTTCATATGTCACCAGTGACTGTGTTGAACAGCCGGGAAAGATTCCCAAATTACCGACCTGTACCGTCCTACTTTCTTGGTATCCTTTTTTGTTGGGGTGCCAAGTATATCACTCCGACCCTAAAAGGTGGAGCTAAACACAGTCCGTTGATTGGTCCTGTACGACAGCGGCATTAAAATACAAACACAACCTTGCCGTGTTTAAACACAGTCGATTGTTTATTTGTCTGTATTCTTCCTTGCGGCACACCGTCTTCTCTGAAACAAAGCTGATTGAGTTTTGTAACAAAGAGCCACATGCCAATGGTGTGTTAATATATCAAAGTCAAATGTGTCAAAATATTATGAAGTTGTTTCTCTTCTCCTTTCGTTTCTTCGATCGTCTCTCTTAAATATATAAAAAGTCATATTTCTGGAGAGATGCCCCGCCGCTGTTAAACGCATATAGAGGAGAAACACTGTAATGACAAAAGAGATGAATTGCTGACTGTGTCATGTTATTCTCCTTTCTTGAATTTATTAGCTTTGTAGGCTACACTGTGTCGCGCTGCTCTAATGTGACACTATTACGTAGCGTGACAGGATCAAACCGTACCAAACTGTACTGATCCATACCGTACCGCTATGTGGAAACGGGGCTCAAAACAATATATTATATATATTTAGTTAGTAGGGCTGGAAATTTTAGGGTGTCTCACCGATTTAATTTCAAAACCGTTTTGGATCCATGGAGTCAAAGTCCAAACTTCCTGATCTACTCCAGACATCTGTGAGACGTCTGAATTTCTTACTGCTCTATTTGGCATTCTACTGAGTTAAAGAGCTAGCTTTAGCATGTAGCAGGGAGTGACTGATAAGCCCCAAATGTATTCATTGTTTTAAATTCGATTTTTGGAAGTTATGAATCGACTTTAAATCTTCAAAGAAAAAAAATCTTGATTTTCACATTTTTCATTTCCCCCCCCTATACTATTTAGTCTGTAGGTCAGACTAAAGTTTTTTTCATCCTTCTTAGACATTTCTGTAACATAAAATAGACGGGTAATTGTTTTTACTGTCTGTACAATAATGAACCCCATGTACTTCTTCTTAAATAGAAAACATAACTTCAGGACTTCATATTTTTACCTTGAACTTCTCCCTCTCTGCTTTCAGTAACCTATCCGTCATGGCCTCCTCTCTCTCATGGGATTGAACTTTACATCTCCCTGAAGTCTGAAAGCAAAAGAACAGAAAACACAGGCCTCAGCATGCATCGTTATAAGAACACACACACATGAAAGTAGCATCGTAATGAAGCAGGAGAGGTGCCATTATGTCACAGCATCTGCCATCCCCTCTTCTCAGAACAAGTCACTGGCATGATGGCAAGGCAGTGGATTTTGTTCAGGAGCTTAGATCCCACTCATTCCGAGCAGGCTGTGGTGATGAATTACCGGCTGCTAGCAATAACATCTACCCAAGTGACTCATCATCTATTTGATTCAGATCACAGCGGGCCCATCGGTGGGGAATAAATGTGCCCTCTGCTCTCCCTCCTCTCCCACTCTTTAGTAGTAAAAGAGATTATTTTCCTCTTCATTTCCTTATGCTTGTTTATTTACCCTTAATTTTTGGACAAATGCGTTATTTCCCATCGCCCCGGGCCCTGCTGGTGTCCCATTAGGGTACTACGGAAGAGAGGGATGCAAATGAATGGGTAGCTACTATTACACAGTATGATGAGAAAAAGAAAAGGCTCTCAGAGAAAAAAAAAAGCACATCAGTCTGGATGCAGCTACACAGTGCCCCTCTGTGGTCTTCTGATGAACTGCTGATTTTAAAGGGACTGGTGTCATGACAATGATCAGCTCGAACAAATCCACATCTCCAAGCAGAGTAACCACGGAATAAACAGGCAGTTATTATTATAGATGAGCCAACAGAAACATGGGTGCTACAGCAACATACAGTCGGTAAGGGAGCTAAATCTTCTTCAGTCTGAGCATGAGTGCATCTAGTGCTGTCGTCAAGGCAACACTAACCGAGACCGGAGTGCTCTGAGACCAAGACCAGACTGAGACCATTAATATCGATGAAAAATCATCAACTTGTGTGCAGGTGTGTCACTCACTTAGACTGCAACACTGGGAAGGTTGTGGCCGTGATCGGTGGATCTTTCTGATCCTCGTAATGTCGTGAAAGAAGAACTGATCAGTAGGGTTGTAACAATTCACTCAACTCACGAATACAATACGATTCTCTCTACGATTTATATAAAGAGGATCTGGAGGTGATGGGAGCTTCTCATGGTGCTGTCGATTAAATGCTGCATCATGTTGGTTGTGCTGTTTGTGAAGGTCTCTGTCTCGTTGTAATAGTTGAACACAGTTTTTGTCTTTTATTTTCTGCGTATTACAACCAACCGTTCTCTGCTCTACAGCTGCTGACGCGTCACCATACTACTGCCATTCATTTGTTCTCAGAACCGATTTGAACCGTGACACCTTTGACTCCATTTTTAATTCCCTTACAATTACATCCCTAGTGATCAGTGGTTGTTTCGAGTCTGCCCACTCTGAGACCAAGACAAGATGGAGTAAAAATGCTTTTTTTTTGTTTTTTTTGATTCCGAGATGAGAACAAGACCGATTTGGAGCACTACGACACACCTATCTAGTGATGAATCGGCTAACACTGAAGTGCACCGAACGAAAGCTCTCAGCGAATGAGTGCTTTAACACAAATGCATGGATGAAAAATGAAAATAAAAATGATTGGCATAAAGAACAGAAAACTAGTAACGACTTGCTTAGCAACCGTTTTCACAGCATAAAAGTGACTGCCGGGCTTTTTAACAGCCTGATGAAAGCGGAGCAGATGGGCGAGGAGACGCAGCACTTTACCAAAGCAGAAAAGGTGTGCACTGTGAAGAGAAAACCCTTCAAAAAGTTACATTGTTATTTGCAAAAACCTTTGATGGACATCACTTGACAGCGCTTTGACAAACGCAAATATTCTAGGGTTTGTAATTATGTGGAAGATAACTACACAGCAATTACAGATAGCAGCTTTTGCTCTTTCCCAACTTCTCTTTTTAAAGGTGTACGGTAATTATTCTGCAGAGATCACTTAACGTCTCCGCTTTCATTTTTCTTCACACGGAGCTGTCAACAAGACGTGCGCGTGATATTTTATTTTGATTTTTCTAAATGAGCAATCATAAAGGAGTTCACATTTAAATGTCAACAGCCAATAGAGATGTTTTGCTGGTTGCCAATCCTCGTGGTAAACAGGCAGTCTTGACTGAAAAGGACGGTAGGTACGTCCTCCAAGCAGTCAGGTGTGCACCCTCCTTCTTTGATGTTTCATGGATAAACCCTCAACATGTCCAGAGAGCTCAGCGGTTATAGCTGCTACACCTTGACTCTATAGCCTCTTTCTCATCTTTTCAGCTCAGCAGTTTTTTTTTTCCTATCCTTATAAGACACAGCCAATTGCTCTTTTGTTCTGCTACATTTGACGAGAACATGATTTCTAATGGAGGGAGTAACAACCCAAATAGCCCAGTGGACTGGTGGTAGATTGAGCAGTTTTTCCACAGAGGAGCACGAAGATGTCTGCTTCAGACCAGCAGGGAAGTTTCCCCTAAGCCTTTTATTGCACTCTGGAGATCATTATTTTGACTGACTTCATCCTCGTACGGAGGTCAAAAAACGAACCTTTTCGAAAAAGAACAGGGAAAGCGTGTTTTTCGTGTGAGCTTCAACCATCGTTCATACTTGTTTGTGAGCTGTCGCGTCATTAAAGTTAAAACATGTGACATCGTGATCCAGTAGATGGAGAGGAGTCACGTTAATGCACCATAATTAACACCACTACAGCAGACAAAACTGTCCTCCCCCCCCCCTCACTGCAACATTACAGGCAGTAGCCTGTAGTGTTAGCACTTTAGTTACCTCATAGCTTCGTATTGCACATAAACTGACACGGCATGACCGTGATCTAAAGACACGTACGTGACATCCAAATAAGCAGCGAGAAGGCTGTAATTCTTCTTCTCTCTAATTCTTCACTAAAACAGCTTAATACACAAGGCCGTCCTGTTCATTCAGATGGATATTCTTGATTTCAGCTGTATTTATGTGTTAAATGTTGCACAGTCTTCCATTAGCTTCTGGTTGCACTTTCTACTTCCAGGCATTTCTTTGACTACATTTTATTTCTCTTAGATTATTGACACTTTTCTGTTGATCAGTCTTCTTTTTTTTTTTTTGCTCAAGGACTGATTATGAATATCACCTTGTGGATTTAAGCTGTCACATTTAAATCAGGTTGATATGACTTAATGTACTCTGTCACATGGTGAGTAAAGAGTTTTCATATTTTCATGTCTCTCCTCCATCATCTCTCGATTAAACCATCAGTGTGTTTTTCAGTCTCCTCTGTGAGTGTGAGAGTGCACCAGAGTGAAATCAGGGAGGTGTTTGGATGGTGTTATCACAGCAGGTGATTGTCGGTGGGAGAGGACAGTCACCTGCTGCACCTCATCAGGCGTGGCCGCCCGGTGGTCGTTCCTCCTCTCTCTCTCCTCAGCGTGCGTCCCTCTATCCAGCTCCTGCAGACGGCGCTCCACACGAGACGCCACCTGCAGACAGGGAGACAGAGAGCACCCTGAGGTCACGCAAACATCGCAGAGGCGGGAATGGTGGTGGCGAGATATGATAAATGGAGACACCAGGAAATTAAAAGGGCGGATGACAAAAATATCTTTTCAGAGCTGTCAGGAAGTATTACATTTAGGATGCACGACTTCGCAGACTAATCAGGAAGTATCACAGCTACCTGTGGGAGACAGCTCATACCTTCATGTCGTTGCGTCCACAGACAAGACAAGATAAAAAAAAAAATGAAAACATGCCGGCTGTCGTTCAGAGCTGCATATTTATCACAGCAGTGACAGTGCAGTGAAGAGTCATGTGCCCCAATATGATGCTAAATCATTAACTGAAGTTCAACTTCAGATAAGTAAAATGTTTAAAAGTGGATACCACACGTCTGTAGCTGTTCTAAGAAGGAAAGAAAGATTTGTATATTCCATGCTTTATACAACTGTTTTGATTTATCTGTAACAGTGATTTGACAGCTTTAAATCCAGGATGCATTCACTTTATCTTCCATAACCCACAGAGCTGGAAGACCCACTTTAAGTATTGATGGAGAAACACTCAGCTATTACTCACTGAGGCCTGTCTCTGGGATGTTGTCAAGTGCCCTGTGAGGCTCTCCATCGCTCGCCTGGTTTCAATATCACACCTATTAAAACGAAGGAAATACAGCGGATCGAAAACATTTATTCAGCAGACTTCTTCATCTTCTCATCCAAGGACATCGTTGATGTTCAAAAATGTGAACTCAGTAAGAATTATAATGCAGCTTCAGATGTTAAAATGTGGCGTGTGAACTCAGTCTCGTCAGCATCAGTAGGAGGGAGAGAATTTTTCAATAACGTGAAAATATCACCTTCTAACTCCCACGGAAAGAATCTGCCCTTTGTCATCTGCCCTTTGACTCCAATTCACGGTACTGTCTCTTTAAATTTGAAAGAACATCTTTTCTATTTTCTCATCAACGACATTTCTGGAAGAAGACTACAGACTAAAGTTAAAAAAAAACACACAAAAAAACTGTTTTACAAAGATGTCGACTACTAAATGAGAAAGAGCCAATTTACTAACGCTGTCTGCAGACATTCAACACACTGCCTGAAATACTTGTGAACTAAATATGAATAAAGACTGATGTGAAACTGAAAAACACATGAATACATCTCGAGAGTCCAATGGTCAAACACTGCTCACTATATTGATTAAATGAAATCTAGATTTATCCAATGAGTTTTTCAGGCAGATTTTTTGGGCAGTTAAACAAAACAAACATGTTGACAAACATTTCTGTCTGTGTACACCTACTGTGACCATTTGTAAAATGTTTTATAACTATCCTTTCGTTTATTTCACAAGCTTTGCAAATCTGGCAGATTTGGATTTGCATTTCTCATGGTGTGTTGTTTTAGTAGCTGTGCATGCTATGTGTTAGAAAAACAAGTTATGATACACTATTAGGAGACTCAGTTCATCTCGAAAAAAATAAACTGTTCACAATAGAACTGTGTATTCAGTTCAATTTGTTCTGATTTGGATTTTCAGACTTTGCCCCTCCTCTTTCTCGTACCTATTCCTCTGGAGGATTTCTCGATCCAGGTCATCAGACAGTCTCTGCTGGTCACAGCGCAGATCCCTCAAGGATTGGTGCATTGAGTGAATCTATAAGTGACAGCCAAAGATGCACAGAGAATACGTAGCAATATAGACTGTACAAGCACCACAAAGATTAATCTTCTTCTACAGAGATGCTCATCATTGAAGGCACCATAGAGAGTAAAGTCAAAAATAAATATAGACTCCTGTAATATGTTTATAACAATCGTTTATCTGATGTCAATTCAATCTGAAAGAGAACCCTTTTAGATTAGCGTGACAAAGTTTCTATGGACTGTGGAACGCTGCCTCACTAGGCCCTCTTGTGGAAACTTTATGTAACTATTTTTACCAAAACAAGTGGCACAGATTTACAAGTAGATTTTTCTCCTTTCCTTACATCCTCTCCTGTCAGGCCAGCTTCCCTGAAGCGCACGCCGGCAGACTGTGACCGCCTTGTTCTTCTTGGAGTGCTTGTATAGTCCCTCAGTGGAGAAGTAGTAGGACAGAAACGCTGGCCCTCTGAAATAACAGATTTGTTTTAAGAGAGAGCCAGAGCTTCTGTAGGGTGATTACACGCTGTTTTAAGATGTAACAGATTTTTTTGTGTTTGATAACAAAGATATAATGTGCAAAAATGTCAGCAGTCTTTGTGTTTTATGTCTATCCAGATTAAGCCTACAATGAGAGGACAGCAGACGTTAAAAAAAGTGTTCAGTATCTTTCTATTCTTTCCAACCTGATCCCGAGCAGACCTCCAGGTCACTTGTTTGCAGAGTGGAGGCCGAAGCAGAAGCACTTCTGGCCCCATTGGATCTGCTCAGCCTCTGTGTCTGCAGCTGACTTATTGACTCCTCCAGGTTGTCCCTGAGCTGGTGCAGCAGAACACAAAGTGGAAAAAGACAATTAAAGAGAAAGAAAGAAAAACTGCTGGAGAAGAGGAAGATCAAACATCCGAACAAAGATTCACGCATTCCGAAACGATCTGGAGACAGAGAAATAAGGGAATAACGGTATGCCATCACAAAGCACTCATGTTTGTATATGTTGGTCCTTTAACTGTTATGAATACACTGATGATGTGGAGTTATTAAAACATATAAAATATGTCTAACCACTGCCATGGCTTCAGCTTGATCGTCTGTATGGTCCCTGTACTGGCCCAGCATCCGGTCCACTTTGGTCAAGTTCCTGCTGGTGTCCTGCCGAAGAAAAGCACATGTAAGTTGACAATGATCGGGACTCAAAAATATTACTGGAAGCTTGCACACCAAAAATGTGGAAAAGAGATAGATATTAACTTTATTGATCCAGGGGGAAATTCAACATTATATATATATTGTGTGTGTGTGTGTGTGTGTGTATAACAAATCTGTACTCATGCAGGCTTAGTGTCCGTCTTATAAAACAGAATATAGTACCTGTAAAGTATTCGCCAGAGTGGTGATCTTCTCGCTTATGTCTCCTGCTCTCCCATCTCTCCCACTGGCTCTGGTCCTGTCTCGACCCGGTCTGCGAGGTCTGTGTCCCTCGTACGTCAGCTCGAAAGAATCCGACTCGCTGGACGTATCCATGCTTTTGAACAAGGAAGGTTTTTACGACTGAGCAGGCAAACCAGCCGATGAGTGACCAGCACTAACTGATAACTGAAACGTTAATCAGATTACCGATCAGACTGGGCTGCTTCTGAACACCGATGGATACTTTAGTCATCGTTAATAGGGACGGAAAACGGTTCATTGTTACCTTAACAGTCCGTGAAGAGAGACAGCTACCTGACCATAACAACACAACCATTTAAACTGTCCTCTTCTATATAAATCACAGTGCTGGGCATTGTTGAGGCTGATGCTCTCCCAGCTAGCAACAAGTGGAAACTACTGTTAACGTTAGCTAGCTAACCAAAAGGTTAGCCAACTCTTTTAGCCTCGTGACATTACCGACAGAAACAAACTATAAAGTCCAATAAAATAAAAACACACACCAGGTATGTCCACTTTGAGCGACAGGTGTTTGCTTTCCGCGTTAAGAGTAGCAGCTATGAGAGGCTGCACCGTGCTATGGCAACTCAAACTCGCCGCGTCTGAGCAGGAAAACAACGGATCACAGAGCGCGCAAAGGACGCCGGGAAGTGTATGCTCCCAGTAACCCCGCAGCGTTACAATGTGTTATTTGTGAACTACATTGTCCAAAGCGTGTGTTTGCGCCAGTGCTGCCGCTTTTAAGTTAGAAATCTAATGTAAACTATTCTACAATTACTTTAGTAAAAGGGTGAACAATTATTTTTTTAAGGGGGGGATAAAGAAGTTTGGTGTAAGAGTGGGGTAATTACAATATTCTCTGAAATAGTTTGTGTCCACCGAACATTTGTAGATAAAGCCTAGCCTACATAATAAAATAAAATTTAAAAAATAGTGGGCCTAACACGTTGTGAGACCTGTAGTTTAAAAAGTACAATGCACTATGTAACGTCGCTACAATGAAAAACATGGTTTATGATTGGAAATGGACAAAAACTGTTCTCGAGTCTAACACAAGAGTGCCTCAGAAGTCAACCCTCCCTCCGAGTTGAAGACCACCTCCAAACTTAGGCTCCAAACCCACAACAGAGCTGCAGCTGACCGTCCTACAGCATCCACACCTTCACAACCTCTCACACGCTTCTGAGGCCCTGCAGAGAAAACCAAGCACAACACTCAAGTGCTGCCTTACTACATCTAGGCTACCTGCGGATTACAAACCAGAAACATCTCAGTCCAGACATCCTGATTGTGAAGCAAATTGTTTTACTATTAAGAGTTGAGACTGAGGTATTAGGGGACTGAGCCGACCCAGCGAGCAGCTCTGCAGCATGCAGGTGATCGCCTGTGCGATGTTTACGCTCCTCGCCCTCCCTGTCAGTGCCGAGTCGGAGGCTGATTTCTGCCCCAAGGGCTGCAAGTGCGAGTGGACGACTCTCACGATCTTCTGCATGGATATTGATATTCTCCCCAGGTTTCCAGCAAGCATGGAGACACTGTAAGTAGGCGTACAGGACGCATCTGTAAAAACGATTCTGCTGGGTGTTTTTCATGCATTTTGAATGTAAAATGGCTCTTAACCCCGAGGAAAAATCATTATAATCTCATGAATATTACTTCAAAGTGCTCCCAGGGGGACCAAGGCTGTCTGTGATGTTAAGTAGTTATTCCATTTCAAGGTATTATTTTCCTCTATTACAGTATTACTAACAAGCTGTGTCCCAGTTGTCAGTGTGACTTGTATTCCAGATTTAGAGTGAGGAACTCTACATTTACATATAATCGTTAATATTGACATGTTGTTTTAATGACATAATGATTTATTATAGCTATATAACTGGTAAGAGACCACTTTAAAATATATCCATCATTATGTAAACTTACAGGCCTGACTAATCGGAGGAAAAGCTCAACTTTTTTCAAACATTAATCTCATAATAATATATTTTTTTAAATAGTATAGCTATCTAATAGACCCAATATTGCCCAGAGTTAGTCTATTATTGTCACCAAGTCATGCAATTGTTGATTAAGTGTTATACATCAAAATAATGGAAAGACAGTGATAGTGATTCAGATAATTTGTTGGCAAACTTAGAAAACAGACCTCCAATTTGGAAGTTGGAAAAGTAAAATATTGTATGAGTATTCATTCATGCCAGTGTCCATAATGACGATGCACTACTTTAATACATAGATACAATGCTGTTCAGTTAATGAAAAGGTATTGCTTCCTTTGTCTTACGTTTAATAAAACAAACCTGCTTACATATTTATTAATGTTCTCTTAACTAACAGAAAAGATAACATTGATGAATGTTATTCAAATGTCTTACCTTATTTGTCTTCTAATGCATAATCTTCACTTGCTTTGAAATCCTTTTTTTTCATCATTCTGTATATATCAAGGCTGCAACCGATGATTATTTTTATGATTGACTTGACATTCAGTATTTTTTAAATATCTGCTTACTTAGTCTATAAAATGTCAGAATATTGTGAAAAAGCCCAAATGATTTCGGAAAAAAGCCCAAGGTGACATCTTTACGTGACACATTTTCTCTGACAAGTCCCCTAAAATTCAAAGATGTATTCTACAAATGCAGTAAAAGCAGCAGGACGTTACATCTTCTTTCTCTCATGTTCTGCACAGATGATAAATTGTGGATCAAAAATAAAAACATTGTTAATACTCTTAGAGTGCAGTAGAGGCTATTTTGTTTTTTGAATCCTTAAGTTTAGGGAACTTAAACAAACGTGTTTTAAAAAAAAGGACTCAACCAAAACGTCTGATCTGTGTGCATCTGTCGTCTTGAGGCACCAAGGAATCTCTGAAGAGTCCTGGGAGCAGACATGATGTAATATGTCAGGGTCACGTCTGAAAAATGTAGCAGCGATTTTACATATCCTAAATTGCTTAAGTACGGTGTGAAAATTACGCAACAGAGTGCGACCAGTTTTCTCTTGCCTTGAGTGATGGAAACACATGCCCTTCAAGGGGACACAGTGGCATGGGATGAAACATAGAAATGGAAGAGTTAGAAGACATTTAATCAAATCTAACATTCTTGGATAGGAACTCAGAACAATGCTGTGTCATTGTTTAACATGAACCTTTGGTGAGGTTATTGGAGAAATAACACAATTTTCCTTAATCACACCTTTTAAGCATTTTACCGTAAATATGTTTATTTTTATTTATTTTTATTCTATTTTCTTCTGTTGATCCTCTATGGGGAAATTAGGTGTTTTCACTCTGTTGGACACGCAACACACAGGCATACTTATGCACAGGATCTTATGGACTATAGACATGCACTGACAGAGAGATTTCAGATTGAGGGAGCTGCCACCGGCAGGCACTCCGGCAGTGCTAAGGAAGTGGCACCTCTCCAGCTACCATACAAATGTCCATATTAGGTCAGCACCGGGACTCGAACCAGCGACGGTGCCCAACACTAGTCCCTACGGACTGAGCTACTGCCGCCCAAAATGCCCCAGAATGTTGTAGTTGTTACAGAAGGAGAGCCAGATGTATTACGTTGCACAGTCTTAAAGGGGGCTCGTGCTTGTGGGACAGTCATGAAGTCTTGTCTTAACTACAGATGTTATTGTTAAAGCAATGCTTCACCAGTTTCGAAGGGGAATGGAATATCTGGCATAGATGGATTCATATTTTTTCTTTTCTTCCAATGATATAGGTTTATTCATCTGCTGGGCAATCAGTCCAGTTCTTTGATCAATGCTAATCTAATGTCTAATATATTCATATTGATTATCACATTAAATTTTCAATTTGTCCAGTACTTGGGTTTCACAAATAATATTCCCATCAGCATCAGCTTCACACTGTGTTTAGTTCTAGTTTAAGTCATGAGTCAACAGATTCTTAATTATTAAGTGCTAAATCAAATCAAAACTTTTCTGATGACAGTTAACATTCAGAGCAGGTCTATCTATACCATACTTTAGTTTTTAACATCATTTACTATACCACTTAATCCTAGGTTCTTTTTTTTTAGTTGACACATTTTAGGAAGCTAACAAACTATGAATCAAAAAGTGTATCTGGTTAAAGTGTATTCCTTGTCGATGCAAGTATTTCAGCATGCTGATGTTAGCTTTTAGAAGCTGGAAGCTGTAGCAGCAGTGCTATCTTGTGATTAAGAGGGAGTGCTCTTATAATAATAAGAGTTTAATTCCAAAATTATCAAGTGGATTACAATATTGGCACTTGTTAGTCTTTCACAGACATCTTCACTTGCACAGGTTTTTGGATTATTAATGAAATATTCAGGATAAGTTGAAGGTCACACGCAATGAAATGATATTTTTCCTTTCTTTCTCAGACTTTATTAGACCACCCTTTTATCACCTCTTTGCATCACCTCCAACAGCACCCATCACATAACATTAGCTTTTGATCACCGCCCCGATCCACGTGCCCTCTGTGCTCTAAAATATTAACCAACATTCCTGCCCAAAGTTTACCTAAAGCCCTGCAGGAGGATACAGAGAGATGAAAGCATGCCACCAAACACTGGATTGTCATCCCTAAAAAAAATCTGCCTAATAAGCCTGAAATAGGCTTTGTATTGAGTGAGATGTCAGGGCAGACGAGGCATGAGGAGTTAAGGATTTTGCTGAACACACACAGAGGAATGAATGACCCTGCTGCCCCCGTCAGGCTGATGCAAAGCAGCAGGTCCTGCTGAGCGCTCATTTGTGATATTAGAATATCAGCTTGTTTTTTGCCATTTATTTTCTTCTATCTCTTCCATGAAGTTCAAATGGGACAATGACGTGTAATGGATTGATGTAGAACCATACAAAGAGAAATAGATATTTTTGATAAGGCCAAACTGAACTCAAAATCCAGTTGATAGGAACTTTGTCTGACGGTCATATAGGAGGAGAAACGTTTCTGGAAATATAATCTCATTTCTACGTAAAGATCAATACTACTCTCAGATATATGTGGTTTCAATCTTCCTCATCTAACTCTCTGCCAGAAAATAATTCAGTGCATTTTTCTCAAGTGATGCCTTTGGAGCTTCTTTTTGTGCTTCTGATTTGCTTTCAAACCCATTTTAATACAATAATTTACACATTTAAATGTAACTGGAAAAAAAAACACAACAAATCTAATTTTGTTATTGGAGTAAGATAATGTGCAGAGGGACCTTTTTTTGTAGTAAAAATATGGGTTAACAAAAGTCAAAAGTGAATGCAAAGCAGACGTGCGTGTCTGTTTGAGTGCACATATGTGGACACTTAGCATTTGGAGTCCTTTGTGTGTGTGTGTGTGTGTGTGTGTGTGTACTTGTGCAGGTTACTCCGTGTGTCACTGGGAGTCAGGGAGGTGGAAAGGAAAGCACAGACATGCTTAAAAAGCCTGTGTAGCGTGACTCGTGACTGCGTCTGGACGTTGCATTCAAATACAATATTTACCTTTTACAGCACATTTCTCAAACACCCGGAGAGTTCCATTTGAGAATAATTAAGAGGGAAAAAAGACTTCAAGGCAAGGAGGGAACATATGCAGCGGTTCTAGTCTTTTAGAAACCTCAGAGTTCTTGGACCGCTGTTTAAACATGTGATAAGTCGTGTTAGTTGGTGTATCCTGACCTCACGTCTCTTAAAATCGACTGATGAGTGAAATCCTAATGCTGCTTTCTGATTGGCTAAAGATTGGGATTAATTGTACAAAAAGAAAGTGGATGTTGGATATCATGAGATGAAGCTGAAATTATTGGAAATAATGACAGTTTTCCAGCTATCGATGTAAAATGTGTCGTGTAATGGGAATTATTCCTCTTCCTTGACACTCTCCAATAAATATCTCTTTTGAGAAAACAATCGGATTTTATCGGATTATAACCTATGATTAAAAAACTTAACGATAAAGCATTGTGCATCAACACTTGTTTTACCACTTTTTCTTTATTCTTTCATAGAATGTGAGATCAGAAACAAAACATTAAGAAAAAAAGTAACAGTGTTTCACATATCCAAACATCCTACAGACATAGTTTCTTATCAGTTTTCTTTATTCATTTCTTTATGTCACACAGAATGATACTTGAGAAAGTTGAAACATGCTGCATAATATGTAACTGACCCTTTCTACTAGTCACCACAGACCATTACAAATCCAAATGTGACTGAGCCCGTAGTAAACACAGTTACGTTGTGCTGACAGTGAATATTATCAATTATGTGGTTTCTTCCCACTTCAAACTCAATATCCAACCTGTTTGTTTTCAAAGGTTTCTTTCCAAAAGGACAAATTGGAGGAGTACTTTTCTCTTTAAACCTCTGAGATTGACTCATTGGTCTTCTCCGCATGCTCCTGAGAGAAAATGTCTGCTGGTTATTTGGGTTTGAGCGTGGCGGAGAAATGCGGCACTTCACAAAGGGTGTTTGGTATCAGGGTCTGCTCTGTCTCCCTTTGTTTGTTTGACTTTGTCAGAGTGTGTGCAGGGTCCTGTGCTCCTGTGTCTCCCGACTGAGTGACCCCCCCCCCCCCCAACATACAGTATGAATGGTATTTAGACTCAAGGGTCAGATCTCAGCCTCTGAATTAGTCTATTGTTCCCCTGAGAAACTGATGATGCATAAGGATGGTAGCTTAGCCACTCTTCTATCATTTTTAACAAAGGATACAGATGCTGTTAAAAGTAGAAAAAAGATGCAGTGAAACAAACTCTAGATGTGTATCCTGCTGCAGGGTGGCCCTTAAATTCAAAATGACAACCTCACATGTGGCTTTCCTCTTTATCTCTGTAGACTATGTAGTCTCATAACATCTATATCATGGTGTGATTTATAAATCCACCACAACAAAATCTGAAACATGATAATAACACATTTAAGTTTTGAGGTACAAGAACCAACACTGACCGTTTTAAATATAGGCAGATATTTTTGGAGATTCTCTAATTATCTTTTAATGACAGGAGTTAGATGATGAGATAAATATCACTGCTCACATCACATACTAATTATGAATAAACAGCCGTTAGCTTGCTAGCTTGAGTTAGAAATGAATTGAATTTTTAGTACATTTGATCTTGTTTGGTCAACCAAATCATTTTGTCATCTTATTGGGTATAAACAACAATTGCCAGGCGGTCGGCGTTATCTAAAATGTTCGGTCAAAGCATTAATCTTTGTAAAACAACAACTTGTTTTTAAAGGGATTCTTGAAACGATATTGGCCTACGTGATAATGGATTAGTAATGCACATTATTTTTACAGTCTATGGTTGGAACGTGTAATATTTTACCTTTAAGCAGAGACAGACTAGTTTTTGTGTTTAGGCTTTGCTAAGCTAAACTTAGCCAAGCATCTCTGTTTCAAAGAGTTATGATTCATCATGTTTTATCATCCCGCTCTGAACAAAAGGAAAAGAGCAACAAACTACACACAAAAATGTTAACCCTCATTTTATTATTTGACAAATAATTTTGAACAGCTTCTCTTCCTTTCTCTGAATAATTTCAACTAGCTAAAAGATTCATCCCCAATTTTATTTTATTTTATTTTAAAGATGAACGTTAAAGATAAAACCTCACATTGGTATATTCCAAAAGAGTGGGGATAGTTTGAATTTTGTATCTCCAGTTTCAGGCTAAAGTCTGCTTTTTTAGGATATGTATGCTAAGTTAAGCTAGCTTGCTCCTGGCTACAGATCTTTGTTGGCCTCTTCTTCTCTGGAAGATAAAACAAATATATTCTCAAATATTTTCTCTTATTTCAAGCTAAACACAAAGGTTTGACTTGTTCATGCTTATATTTAGCAGATTACACAAAGATAAGACAATATTTGAATCAGCAAGATATATTCCCTCTACCTTCTCATCTGTTCTCATCTAGCTCTTAGCAAGAAGGCAACCATTGACCGTAACTTACAACAGGCTACAAGAGGTATAAAGTCAGAATAAATACATGATTGAAAAGGTTATATCCATGGCAATAAAACCTGTGGTATTTACAGTGAATATGTGACAGTGGGTTATACTTTTTCCTAATCTTTGTGTGTGTGTGTGTGTGTGTGTGTGTGCGCGTGCGCACACACACACCCTTTATTTAAGTCACCTGTTTAGGGCCTAACTTTACTATCTGGACCATTGTTCTAAACAGGCACAGACATTGTTGTTCTTGGCTATCTGCTCAGGTCCAGTCTGATCCCAGCCTTTGTTTTTTTCCCCCCCTCGTTTCTAGAACAGGGGTCTGTTTTACCTATATCATTTAGAAAAAACACCTTTTATCTTATGCTGAGATTTAACTCTTTCCGCTTTTTCTCTTTTTTGATCTTTTCTTTGCCTCTTCTCTCCCTTAGTGTCTGCAATAATTTCACAATTAAAGGGATTTGAAAAAAAACCCAGACAATTCTCAACATTTCTATAACTCAATATATAATTACATTACTTGTTATTTGTTTAGTCCGTAAGTAACAATTTAAGTGACATTAGGTAGGCGAAGTAACAACAATTTATTTTTCAAACGGGGTTATATGACAGTTTCTGGAGAGCAAATGCCAGGGAACCAGCAGTGATTAGTCCCAAACAGGAAATAGACTCTTACATAACCCTTCATAAAAGTACAATTTGTTTTTAACTTGCAAACAAGCTCTACGAGTTTTAATAATAGAGCTGTTAGAGGAATGTTGTAAGCTTCATACTCAGCTGATTCCAGATTTGAGAGTGGTATCAGTGGTATGGATGCTTATCTAACCATTGGCAAAAAAGTAAAAATATTAACCTCTCAGGTCCTAAAACATTCAGCTAATGCTTAAAAGGTACTGAACAACCTTCTAAATAAATAGTTGAAGAATACCAGTAAAATGTTGTCTGTAACCCTTTTTGTCTAACCAGGTGGCTTTTGGAGACTCGTCTCTCCTCCGTGCCTGCAGATGCCTTTGCCAACATGGTCAACATTTCAAGGATGTGAGTAGCAATGTATACAGTGGTAATAATCAACTCAAGCTCAGTACACAAGGTCAGGATTTTAAAGACAAATCCCCTCATTTTCTTAAATCCACCTGCTTTCTTTCAATTGCTGTGCCAGAAAGTAGTAGAAACCCATAACATTTTCAAACTGCCCACCCTTTCCTTTCTGTCTCCCACCCAAGCAGATGATTTACTCTCTGTTTAGTATCACCACCAGCTCCTAATCACAGCTGGAAGCACTAAATGCATTCCTTCAATAGGAATGTTGGTCATTTAACCGCAGCTGGGCTTAAACATTGACGAGGTATCCTAGCAGAGCTTTATGTGCGTGTGTGTGTGTGTGTGTGTGTGTGTAGGTGTGTCTGTCTATCTGTGTATGTGTGTGTGTGTGTGTGTGTGTGTGTGTGTGTGGAGATTTTAGATTCACAGTACAGTTGAATTCTCTGTGTATGTCAAATATACACTTGATCTGTGACCGGTAGAGTTGGACTTCTGCGTCCAAGTCATACATGAAGGTGGACAGAGGTAGATTAGAAATTGTCTGTAAGCCACAGTATTTCCTATTACTTTACTGTTAATGTAGTTCTGCAGATAAAATAATGCAATACTGCATGGTTGAAAATCGGCAAAATATCTGTCAGACTCTCAAACACAGGCTGATGCTTTGCCTTTAGGAACTGGCTTTATTAAATGCTGAGTAACAGCCACGAGAATACAGAATATATATGAGTAAGTCCTTTTTAACTTTGCTCGAGAGCTATGATCATAGTTTATTTAAACAGCGTAGTTCTTACCAAGTAAAAATAAATGAGAGCAGAGTGACTGATGACTGTGTAATGTATATGTGGGGTGTGTACCTGTAAAATAACCCACGACTTTTGAGGCTTAAGAACAAGGTGGGTTGATAAATTCAGGAAATGGTTGCAGACTAAGGATCATTTTTAAAGACACTTAAAAAAAACAAGTGTCATGTTTTGTTGGCACACTGCTTTGCACATGGTAAAAAATATATTTATTTTATATGAAAAGGCAATTTGTACATTAGATTCTGAATAAGCTGTGTGTTTCTTGTAGCCATATATCGGTGGATGTGACGCTGCAGAGGCTTGAGAGGCATTCGTTCTACAGCCTGAAGAAAATCACGAACATGTAAGTAACTCAAGGAACAGGGCACGCTCTCTATCGACCATTATTGATTAATGTGTTCCATTTGCCCACTGGGGAAAAAGAAAAAGCTTATGTTTTAAACCTTGACCAAAGCAAATAAAATTGAAGAAACACATTAAAAGCGTTTCTCTCCCACCTCGCCGCTTACTGCTTCGATTCAAAAGGGTTAAGAGAAGTTTAACCTCACAGACAATTCAGCACCCTGTTGTAAGGTTACAACATGAAAGTGAGATAAGAGATAAGAAACACTTCCATTCAAGATACAACTTATTGATTAGGCCCATTATCACCATGCCTGTGTTAATCAGACACTCACAGAATGTGTGTGTTACAGTCAGCATTTGGCCTCTCTCTTCGACTTTTTATACTGCAGCTCTCGTTAAGTCAGCTCAGGGGGAAAAATCAGAGCAAGGTGCACTCCATTCTCAATTATGGGATAGAGATTTATGTCTGAGACTCCGGGTGGACCACACATTTTCCAGCAGAGAACCTTCTAGCACTTCATATATTACTGTAAAAGCTACCTAACTATGTGAAAGATGTGTTCCAGCATCTTGTAATGTAGCAGTTTGTGTGTTAGCAGTTTGTTTCCACTTTTATTACAGCATAAAATGTGGGAGCGGGTAGCAGTTTAAGACAGAAGCTATAATTTACATCTTTAAGAATTAATTTGACATGACTTAATGAACGTGTAAACATTACTTGGCCCTCTTTTTAATCTAAATTATGCTTCATGCTTCTTTTCTTATTAGCTACTGAATTCCAGACATCCAAATACAGACAGAAACAATCATTCATGCTGCTCGCTGAGGGTTTTATCTTTGTCTTAGTGGTGTATTTTGGATCTCCGGGGCCCATTTGCTTCTGATTGGTATGGTGCAGTGCCATACAGCAGATAATGGCATCTCTCTCCGGTTTCCTTCAGGGTCAGACACAAATTAATGCTGGGCTTCCTGTTGGCTGCTTGAGGCTGACAGCAGCTGTGGTTCAGGGACTGCAGTCAGAGCAGAATTCAGAGGGGGCTGGGTGAAGGTTGGATCATGCCAGCATCAAGAAACCACCAATGTCAGGAGTTCTGGTCTTTCTTTTTACTGGGAAGCAAAACAACTGACAGTTTAACTTGCCTAGTCTTCAATTTAGTAATATCTAGGCATACACATGGGGGAATATTATGAATCCTTATTATATGGGAATTATTTTTACATCATTGATCATCTGTGGGAAAAGTAATCTTTCTATGTGTATTTTATCTTACCAGCAACAACAGAATTAAGTTAAAGTCATGTAGCCTGCAGGATATACATTATAGCTGTGTTTGTTATGGGTGTGAGTTCGGCCCTGTTTTTAACAGATAACGTGGAAGAAGCGAGTGGAACAGTAGATAGGCTGGATCATGCTCTGGTACTTCAGCAAGAGAAAATGGGGGGCAACATAAAGTCCCTTCAGTTTGTGGCTGGCTGACAGTCTTTGATGGCTCCTTTTTGGATCTCACTGATGTGCTGATCCAAACTGAGTTGTTTGTCTAATGTCACTCCAAGATTTGAAACGATCACCTTATTGAGAAAGGGGGCGAAGGGGCGGGGGTATTAATATCTTTGTCTTAGTGATATTGAGATGAAGACAGTTACCCTACTGAGTGAAGTGTGCAAAGGTGTTGTGGTAGTTCAGGACACAGTATTTGTAAGGATCAAGCATGTCATCCCAGTAATAGTTGGTGAAAGATCAGTGTAGTCATAGGTGTAATATGTCGACAGAAAAGGGCTCAGTACACATCCCTGTGGTGCTCCGGCATTAGTGACTGTGATGTGGTCATACCCACTCGCACTTCTCACAGCCTTTCACTGAGGACCACACTCATGAGGGGAGGATTTAGGGTTAGGGTTCAGTGAGCCTCGTTTTTTTGGGTACAGGGATTATGGTAGCAGTTTTCCAGACCATAGGTATGATGGAAGTGTGGTAACATTTATAGCAAAGTGTCTATACTTGAATTTCCCTCGGGATCAATAAAGTATCTATCTATCTATCTATCTATCTATATGCAAAGTCTATGCATTTAACATGGATTTAATTGGGGATTGACTCATTTTGGAGTCAGGCTCAAATAGCCAGTCGTGGAACTGCAGTTAATAACACTTGTTTCCTTTCTTTGACACAGATGTTACTATACTTGACTATTTTTTTTTTTGTCCTCATTATTTACTTTTTAACAACTTTTTAGTGTATGACATGTTGTGGTCGTTAGTTTATTTCACTACCCCCTTTAACAAAAAAAAATCACTAACAATATAGCTATCTTGTAAAAAAAAATGATGTGGAAAACAGGCCTGTCCACAGGTTTAAAAAAGAGATGATGGCACTGTTAATATTGTCTACATGACACTGATGTAGCAATTCAAAAAGACAAGCCTCAAGAATACAAACTTCTTTTGTTTGATTAGATCAAATGAGCAGCCAAAGAAATCTTTGCTCAAGAAAAAATACCCCCCCCCCCCATCACTCGTAAAAACTCAAACTTTATCAATCAGCACTCTTTGACCGACCATAAGTTTAAAATGTTAGAGTTGTGACAAATATTTGAACTCTTTGCCTTACCTCATGTGCTGCCACTCTGCCAGTTTTGCAGTTTGCTTGACAAACTATGTAATGGTTTTATTAGCAAATATAAATTCAGCCCTTGACGTTTTAGTGTAGCTCCAGCATTTTTATAGCAGCTCGAGGATGATGAACCTCTCCCACTCAGAGACTTACATTGACGTCCGTCTGCTAGGCTCAGTGTGGTTTGCCAGGTGTGTGAAGAAGTGCCAACAAACGCGTTCCAGAGAACCACATGTCTTCAGACAGCAGAGAGAGGTGTTCAGCCCAGGGCGGACCAGAGTAAACACACTAATGAAACACTAATTGGACTGTACTTCCGGCCCTGGCTGTCTACACCAAGTTTCCCTTCTTGCTTGCTGGCATGCACCTTGTCTTGTGCTGTCAGCAGGTTTCAACACAGTTTATGTTACTAAATGAGCCTTTTACATGTGTTCATGTGGACGTGCATTTATTGTCAATTTTTCCTTGTATCTTTTTTTTCAGAGAGCTACGCAATGCAAAAAGTCTGACCTATGTTGACCCAGAAGCCTTCAAAAATCTCCCAAACCTCAAGTACCTGTGAGTATTTTTTTTTCTCATTGAATTCCACATACTGACACCATTATAGTAATCCAAAAAGATGAGTGGTTTATGCTTAAAATGCTTTAGTCTGGCAATAATTTAGACACTGCGATATTCTCATAGCATTGTGCAGGAAGGACTGAGCTGTGCTTCATTTGAGTGTAATACAGGTCAACTTCAGAAAACTGAATGCACTCTGTATAACTCAAAAGAAATTTGACGTGCTTGGCCTGTGACGGAAAGTTGTCGGTCAGCTGTAGATTTTTGACTCTGCTACAAAATGATAGGTTGTTGTTTCCTTAATGTAGTCCACAGCTGTATACTTTAGCCCAATCTCATAGTTACTTAAAAGTCCTAAAAGAATCTGAGGCTTGGAAGACAACTCGCAACTAAAGACACCAATCACAACTAAATATACCAATAAAAAAAGGGAGTCACTTTTAAATGATGTCAAGGTTATTGAAGGTATTTTTGAATTTTGCGTCTTTGATATGATACCACAAATTCACTGTTATTAACCTTCATTTATTACCCAAAAAAAATCCAGTATTTTGCCATGTGTAATGCAGCTTAAAAAGAATAATTTTTGTATCCAAATGCACTGACTGATTACATACTCTTATTTTCAGGGGAATTTTCAATACGGGTCTCACTTTCTTCCCTGACTTGAGCAACATCCGCTCTAATGACCAGAACTTCATGCTGTGAGTTGCTGTAGCTTTTAATTTTAATCACATAAGTCAGTTTTCATCCATGCTGAAGCCACAACTTGTCGCAGTTTAATGTCAGCAATTAATCGCCATATTAATTCAGAGCCATTACTCTGACTATCATAAACCAGGAAGACTGTCAGTAAGATGATGAGCCATGATTTTCATGATCTACATTGTGTACTGTTTAAGGAACAGAGTGATGGATGGGTGTTCTATGCCGAAGAGAGATTTTCGGTTTTTATCTTTTTTTGCAATGTCAAAAAGAATAAAAAGGGATTTGTTAAAGTAGTGTTTGTAAAAATCACAATTTTAAGAAATGCCACCACAAACAACTACTTTCCATTTGAAATTGTCTAACTTGTCTACAACATGTCAAATCAGCCCATTTGTACGTTGTGTGTCTCTTTGTGTTTTCATCTTTGTTTTTAGTCAGTTAGCATCTTCCTTGTGTAGCTTACTCCATCGCCACATCTTTGTATTATCCCCTTAATCTTGTTAATGTACAAAACCACTTAATTTAATAATGTATATGGTGATTTTTTTGCAGGGAAATTGCTGATCATCCATATATCACTGAGATTCCCGCAAACTCATTTCGTGGCATCACAAGCGATGTGCTGACGGTGTAAGTAATCAGCAAAGCCTCATTCATCTACATACAGACATACAGTATATTTCTGCAATACAATTTATGCAAAAATGTGAAATGTTTTGAAAATGAACAGTAAATAGTGAGTGCTATAACATCAATATTGTGCCTTATCCCTAAATTTAACTCAAAGCCTAAAATAGCCAAATGGGGATTGGCCAAGATGACCTCACTTTAAAAGTATGTCTCCACTCTGAACTTGAATCTGCCAGAGATTGCAAAAAAAAAAAGTTCACAGAGACGCATACACAACATGTAATCATTGTGTTGCATTTAGGTTTGGGTTTGAGGGAAGAGGGATTTGAAGGGAAGAGGGTTTACAACTTTAATCCCTAAAATGGCATGTTAAAGGAAACATTGGGTTATAGACCGCAAAATTACACAGACAGATAAAACCTCATTTTAGAATGGGAAATAAGGAGGTCTTTATTTTTGTCATTAGGTAGAAATGATGAGGCACATGGAGAAATATCAGCCGATTGGTACATAAACCTTCGCAAACCCTTATAGAGTGATGCTAATCAGTGATGATTTCTTATTAATACATTCTACATTTTAATTTTGTTCCAGGATGTTGTATGGAAATGGTTTCAGAGAAATCCAACATCATGCCTTTAATGGAACAAGGCTAGATCAAGTGTAAGTATTTGTTGTTATATGGACAAAATTAACACCTCAATCAATTAACTTTATATATAAAGCATTATCAAATAATATGTTTACCGTCTAATTGAGGATTTGATGAAAGGGCTAATACCACAGATTGCTTAAAGCTGTATAAAGCTGTTTAGCCTCGCCTAGCTTGAAAACTTAAACAGCAGGAAACAGCAAGCCTTGCTCAATCTAAACAAAAACTAACTTACAGCACTTGTTATACTGACTTACTGAGGCATCTAACCACATAATGTTTCAATTATCAAGTTGTGGTTTTGCCAGGTACAGGTTTCCCTCTGTTTCCAGTGTTCTTTTTAAGCTAAGTAAACACGCTGCTTACTCTAGCTTCATATTTAGCATACACCTAGCATCATCTCATTCTCAGCAAAAAAAAGCAAACGTGTACATTAGCATTAAAACATTTTCTGAACTACAGTGATCACTAATTTCAGACAAGTGCTTACTAATTAAAAATCTGATATACTGTTTAATATTAGCCTTGTTATAGAAGCAGTAGGCTATGTGAATATTTTTCATTTCATTTGTTCCTCTTCTGAAGTAGTGTTTCTTTGTAAATATATTTTTTAAAGTGGATTTACTTTTTTGTCTAGTGTATCCAGTATTATAGGTCACCAAAATCAGTTGATTAAGAGGTCATACATTTCTCAAAAAATGTGGCCGCTCTGCATACTGCCTGGATTGAATCGTTTCTGACATCTGGCATGTGTTTTTCTTTGTCCAAAGTTACTTTACTAAAGCAGCAGGAACACTATTGGGTCTATGCCGTCTCATATGTTCTCTAAAACGGCTCAAACCCAACTCTTGATTAGTGAGCTGGAATTCTCATGGGAAAAATGTTTCCGATAGTGGGTATGAGGAAGTCTGCATTATGAGTTTGACTACACTCGGTGACACTGGACCCTCAATCTGTGTCAGATTTGAAGAAATCAATTTCACACTCGTATTCAATTACCTCAGTGGGATAAATTAAGAGAGAAGGGTAAGAATTTCTTGCCTTCCATCTTTTGATGCAACATGTTTTCCTTTTTCTTGTCTGGTTCTGGTCCAGTATCCTACATATTCAGGATATGAGATATTAATGGTATTACTTTTATTCTTCTGCAACACCACCACACATCGTTTTAAGAGTCTAATTTAGCCATTGCTCTGTGACTAGTGAGACTTCGCACATTGATGTTTATGCTGGCGCCTGCCCTGCTCTGAGGAGAGAACTGATCCCAGTTCAGTCTGACCAAGAAAAATACACCCCTTACGGGTCTATTATCCTTATTAGATTTAAGGGATTCAGGGAGTTGTGTAGTGAGGGAGCATTGTGTTAAAGGAGTAGGCCACCGCGTAGGCCACACTGTATAATTTAAATCAACAACCTGGTTGAGATCTTTTTCTGTCATGTTTCACCACTGAAATGAGGAAAAATAAACAGAGAAATGTGCAGTGATGAGGGGTCAGTAAAATATCATGCCATGCCTCCCCTCTGTCAGTCAGACTGAAATATGAAGAATAGCTTCTCTCCTAATAAACTGAACTTTTTTCTTCTTCAGTTACCTTCACAGGAATAAATATCTTACCAAGATGGATGACAGGGCTTTTGCAGACACCATCAGCGGCCCTCTGCTACTGTAAGTACATAGAGGGTTTAAATCTATTATCTATCTATCTATCTATCTATCTATCTATATCTATCTATATCAATTCGCGAAAAGAAGTGCAGTTAATTTGACTTGAGTCTGTTCACTGAGGGAAAAAAAGAGATAGGAGAGGATAGCGACTGAGGAGAGAGGTTTAAAGATGCTAAAACTGCAGGCTATGAAAGAAAAATCCCCAAAACTGAAGATGGCACATGAAGTAAAAGTGCAACAGAGCATGCTAATGGGATGCAGCAATGTTTTTACAGACTGGTGAATACAAAAAAATAAAATCAACCGACCCAAGAATGATTAGACACACACAGAGACATAAACTCAGTCAGGTGTTGAGCCGTTCCATAAAGATCTTGTCAACATTTTATGTGAGTAATGAAAGTTATTGTAGCTCATTTTTTTAAGCCTGCGGTGTTAACTGTTGCTATGAATACAACGCCTGTATATTCCAACTGATGATTTCACAAGAACTAGTTATGAATTAAAACGCAGCATAATTAAGCTCCATTAAGCTCAAGCGGCAGACGGGATTGTCCTTTGCAGCTGCCCATGGCCTGCTAATAGCACACTTTAGTTAACTCTAGCTTCATTTTGCAGATAAATGGAAACAGAATTAGCGTGATCTGAATACACTTATGTGACATCCTAATGAGCAAATCCTTGACTAAATCAGCTTTATACATGACGTAAATAAGGCATCGACAACAGTACAGCTGGCGGGACTCGTGCTTCTCAACTCACTGTACACAGTCATGACACAGAGAGGCATTTAGTGGGGATATACTTGATTACTGTTGTAAATATGTAAAATGTCAGACATTCTTCCTTTAAGTGACCATGCAAAAAAAACGGGGCAATGTGCTGAGCAGGTGGTGAGGGGAATGGAACCCCCACAGGGCGAGTCGGAGCCCTCTTTGAAATAGTGGGTTCCTACCCACCATGAAGACTCAGACTCACTTCTTTATCTCCAAGGAGGGAGTCAATGGGTTTTAACTGAGCTGCAGTGGTTGGTAGCGATGGTTCATAGCAGATGTACAACTTCTACGGCAAACTGGAATTTTTTTTGTCTGAATAGTATTTGTGTCGAGTCTTTGTGTTATCCATGTTAAGCTTATTAGGGGGCTTGCTTTTGCTTTTCTTCACCAGACACATATTAAAGCAGTATCAATCGTCTTATCTTACTCTAAGCAAGAACGCAAAGTATTATAGAGTTAATTCTAATTTAAAAACTCAGAACGCAGATTGCATAACTTGTTTATCATGAAAGGGCTGAAATGATTCAGCCGCAGCTGTGTCTTTGACCAGGAAACCTGAAACACATTGTGTGCAAGTGTGTGAGGGACATTTCTTTGATACTGTCGTCTTTCTTTAATGCGCTTAAGGATTTCAAAGCTGACTTCCCGTTTTTACAGGTGTTTGAAGCTAAAACCTTCTACCACGGCTATCTAGTTGCCGTGAAGACTCTGATGTAGCCATTAAGCGTCAGGTTTGGTGAATGTGTGTGTGCAGGACTTCTTCCTCTGAGCAACCTGTCCTGAGTTAGGTCACCTCCATGAGGTCATGGGCTAAACATCTGCGAATTACTAAATCAGACTCACACTCAGACTTTCAGTTGCTTTTTTTTTTTTGCTTTTTTTTTTAACTGCCTTACACAATGTGCCCTGTGAGAGGGGTGAAAGGCAGAGGACAGAGAAGTGAGGAAAGCAAATGGGACTAAAAAAGAGCAATTGGAGTTCTTGGCAAATTTTGGATTGTTTGGCTTATGTTTCTCTTATTTAATCAAATTAATCTGCAGATGCTATGACTAAGAGTTTTAATGGGTTAGAAAACTAAACAAAAAGACAAAAAAAAAACATGACCTCTGCTTGGCCCCTGGAAGGGGGGATCGACAGAATGTCCTGATAACAAAATCACACAGGATGTTGGTGAGATTGTCGATCCCCTGCATATCTTTGTCCCGATGAGGTTGAACTGGCCTTCGCATGAGAGTCTAATGCAAGAAATACCAAATGTAATTGTTTAAAGATGAAGGAAGAGTGAGGATCTCACTGTAGGAAACAGATGGAAGGTGTTATTTAATCCATCTATGAACTCTCAGGTCTCATCGTGTCATACCTCTCAATAACGGTTTGCTGATGTTGTATGCAGAGCATACGCTGTATGTGACACACTGACATAATCTCAGTGGTATCAACCATTGGCTTCTGAAGACGTGTTATAAAGCTCTATGTTGACAGTCACCATATTGGAAAGGCTAGCTCTATCTTACTTTTGGTTTATTTGAAATAAACTCAAGATACTTGTCCCCTCATCAAAGGAAAGTGCTTTGAGAAAAAAAACCATCATCTCAAGTATATGCCCATGTGTGACATGTTCCTTAGTTAAGTACATACCTCAACAGCACACCATCTTCAACCAACCCAGGCTTTGTTTACACGACTTAGCCAGGTATTGACAACACCAATTCTAACAACTCTACCATATTGCCTCTATTAGACCCCTTTACAGCTTTGACCGATAAAGAGATAAGATATAACCCTGTGTTTGAACTAGGCTTTCAATTTTTAATTTCTGCTATAAAAATGCGGCAAAACTAGGACTCACAGCATCATGTTTCAACACCAGAGGCTGCCATTTGTTCAAGAGTCTTTGTTTCAAAGTTTTGGTTTACTTCTCATGGTATACCTCTCAAGTATAATCATTAGTGTAAAGAAAGAATCTGAAGATTAGCTGTTTCAGGGAGCTGGTTTAGATTCATTTGCCTCAGTAATCCATACACATCACAATCAGTCACATAATAATCCTTACATCAAGACAACACCATGAACGGTACTCTTGGGATCACATAGACCTTATCTGTCTGCCATGAAAGATAAAATGTTCACAAGAAGCAGCACCAATATTACAATTCAACATTTAACCACAGGAACTACACTGACCAATGCCAAGGCCTGCAGTATAACATTCATAGCTGCAAAGATGTACGTTGCAAATGGTCTGCATTCATACAGCACTTTTCTGGCTTTTGTAAAGACTTTACTCAATTTTCCTGGGCTAGTGAGTCATTTCCAGTTATTTTCTTGAGATCTCAACTTAATTATTTTGTACCTCCAGAGTTGCAAAAGCACAAAACAAACCAAATTGACTTTACTTACCTCATCAGTGTGGGTGATGCATGTCTTCATCTGACCACACACAGTGACAAGCCTGTTGTTTGTTTTGTAGATGGCCCAAAATAAACCTGTCATCATAAGAAGAGTAGCTTTGTGATCTTGAGATAACGCAATAAATCCATATGTTATAATGGGAAAGCCAGCTTTGTTATGTATTCTGGAGATAATGACAGCAGTAAGTCGGGATCTTGAGAAAATCAACAGGAAATGACTGATCGCATGACAATGAATATAAATGTGCGAGTGATGATGCATGTTGCTTGGTACTATGGTCATTTGGCCTCTCCAAACCTTTCTACTCTTCTTGTCAGCATTTCCAGTTTTACACACACTGACAGAAGAGGATGCTTTGCAAAGTGCTGAAGAAGGATCTAAACACACCAATGCCTTCAGGATCAATTTAGGCTTGACATGAGCTAAGATGACCAACTTCTACTTCTGAGCCACAGCGGCACCGAGAAGAGTGAAGCAATGCAGTCTGAGAAAGTTTTACATTTCATCATTAGTTTAGACATTTTTTCCATCCGGCAGAACAGAAAGAATTCAACATGCTGATGGACAACGGGAGAAAAACATGCTTATAAGACTCAGTCATGGAGTAAACTATACAGTCATAAAATCTCAAACCCTTCAGATTGTCAAGGCCATCAGTCTGAAGCCAATTAATGCTTACTTTTTATAGCCTCTGAAATGATTGTATTCCCTCTCTGTCTTAGAGACGTATCCGTCACAGGGGTCACCTCCCTGCCAACCACAGGCATGAACTCTCTGAGAGAGCTGAAGGCGCGCAATGCTTGGGCCCTCAAGAAACTGCCTCCCATCAAAACATTCAAACACCTGACTACCGCCAACCTCACATATCCAAGTCACTGCTGTGGCTTCAAAAACCTCAAGAAGAAACGAAGGTAAGCTTTTTAATTTAATTCGGCCTTTTGTATTTCTCAAAGGTACTTGAGACTCATGAAAGTCAAGAGGAAGCAATACAAGAAGTGTTAGTGAAAGTCAAACTGAGTCAAATAGAAAGCTCTTGTAGTCTGTGTTTTCATTATATTTGAACAAACTACCTAAGTGACCGAGTAGCTGCACTTGAATGATGTGGATTTTGGCAGGGATTGGATTAACTCTTTGCCCTGTTTACCTATAACTCCTTTCAGTACTGCCATAATTAGTGTCAGTCAATGTTGTTATTTTAGGAAGAAGGTTGAGCCCCACTAATAATGACTCTCAAAAAAGAAATCTCTCTTCCTCAACTAGATGTGTTATTTATTTGCTTTGACATTAAGCACTGACGAGGAAGAAGCCAGGTGGCTTTTTGTCTCAGAAAGTCGAATAAATGGACTCAATCTTCCGTGTATTCTTATGGAAGCTGTTTTTTTTCTTCAGCTTTTGGGATTACAAAGTGTGTAACCTGTCCGTTTTCCAAGACCAGCATCACAAGCGCTCAGTGGGACCCCTCAGCGTGACTTCCCTCCAAGGGGACAGCATGGTGGAAACAGTCCCAGACGATGAGCAAAACGAAGAAGGCCACAAAGAGTCCCAGCAAACCAGGAGGAGAGGTGACTACCATGGCAGCCTCCATTACCAGGCTTACTTCGGGGGCCTGCCAGATGAGGATGTGGGTTTTGGAGAGACCCTCAAGAACCCCCAGGAGGACACCAGCCAAGATTTTAACAGTCGCTTACTCGATTATGTGGTGTGTGATGAGGGAGAGGAGGTGGCGTGTGCACCAGTCCCCGATGAGTTCAATCCTTGTGAGGACATAATGGGTTTTGGCTTCCTGCGAGTTTCTGTGTGGTTTGTGAGTCTGCTGGCTGTTCTGGGAAATGTTGTGGTGCTGTTGGTGCTGCTTACCAGCCACTACAAGCTATCAGTCTCCCGCTTCCTGATGTGTCACTTGGCATTTGCAGATCTGTGCATGGGTATTTATCTGCTACTTATTGCCTCTGTAGACCTCCACACACGATCTGAATACTTCAACCACGCTATAGACTGGCAGACAGGCCCTGGCTGTGGACTTGCTGGGTTTTTCACGGTGTTCGCCAGTGAGCTTTCAGTCTACACGTTGACAGTGATCACCGTGGAGAGGTGGTACGCGATCACCTTTGCTATGCGACTGGATCGCAAGCTACGTCTGCACCATGCGGCAGCAGTAATGCTTGGTGGCTGGGTCTTCTGCCTTCTCCTGGCTTTGCTACCTTTGGTCGGGGTGAGCAGTTACCAGAGGGTTAGCATCTGCCTCCCAATGGACACCCAGTCCACGGCGGCCCAGGTTTACATCTTATCAGTTTTAGTCCTCAACATCCTTGCCTTTCTGGTGATCTGTGCTTGTTACATCAAGATCTATTGTGCAGTGCACAACCCTCACTATCGATCTGGATCCAAGGATACCAACATCGCCAAGCGCATGGCTGTCCTCATATTTACTGACTTTCTGTGTATGGCTCCTATCTCCTTTTACGCCATGTCAGCTGTTCTGGACCGGCCACTAATCACAGTGTCCAACTCCAAGATACTACTGGTGCTCTTCTACCCGCTAAATTCCTGTGCCAACCCATTCCTCTACGCCATCTTCACCAAGGCTTTCAGGGGGGACATATTCATCCTCCTCAGTAAGATTGGTCTTTGTCAGCAGCGAGCACAGCTGTTCAGAGGCCAGACAGTCTCCTCAAAGGGCAGCAGCGACAAGGATAAGTTTAGAAAAAGTGGAAGAGGAAGTCAGGAAGAAGTGCCCATCAACCTGAGGAAGTGCTGTGGACATACCTACCACCAACCCGTCTGCCAGAATACCAGCCATGAAGAGAACCAGAGGCTGAACACATAAGCAAAACACCAGCCTGAGGTAGCTGAAGCATGACAGGTCCAGGTGGGAGAGGAGAGGCCTTGAAGTGTTTGTGGACGGACCTGTTAGGATATTTAACAGGGACGTCCAGTATTCTGTATCTGCTTAAACTTTCAGGCCAAGTTCAGCTGTTTTCACAATTTGAGCTGTGACGATTTTATGGTCACAGTTGTTCAATTTTCTGAAATATATATGCCCGACTTCAACTAACTTATGATCCTTTCTATTTGCAGGGTCTGGCTAGAATAAAACTATTTAGAGGACAAATTCTTAAGATAAAAACTCAGATGTAGGAACATAAGTAGGAATATCATCAATCTCTTCAGTATCTTTAATTAAATGATAAACGTTATCTTTAATTATCACGACACAATATTGAATTGATACAAAAGGAAATATAACAGACTTTTTATGGCTTTGGAGAAGGAGCCATATTTATACTTGGTTATTGTGTTTAAGGACAGCCTGCTGGCTCAGTGCGTTCATGGTGGAAACTTTATCAAATATATGGATGGATAAAAACACTGCACTTCCATACTCTTTATGCTTTGTAAATACACAGTAGTGTTTGGTGATTTATGGACAAAAATGGTACTATTCAATGTAGGGTTGTGGTTTGTTTGTATGTAATTTTCTTTTTGATTTAAACAATATAGCAGGGTATGTGACGCTGAGAAACAGTGTTTTTATGGTGCAAATTGGACTATTATATTGTGTATACCTTCACGATATTGATGTATTACTTTCTGGGCAATATAAAAAAAGTGTACTTGAGTTTGTTTGTTATTGTTTAAAAAAAAACAGTTTAAAAAGGTACTGTCCTGATCTCCTGAGAGCATATGATCCAATTACAAAAGTAAACACAATAAATATTTAGATTTTTAGCAATTTTCTACAAATTACAGACAGGCATGATAATTGCAAATATATTCTGTCTTTCCTCTGGAATGTCATGGTTGTTTTTCTTGCATGATCGTGATATTTTTCCATCCTCTCACGGAAACAAGTGACTAATACAATCAGCAGAGATAGCTTTGCATTCACAAGGAGAGCTTAAAGCAAATACAAGTAAGGCACGTGTGAGTAGCACCACTTTGACTTGTGCAATATTGAGCTATTATGAGTTAAAGGACACCCTCTTCCAATGGCAGCTTAACATCTGGTTAGCATTTCATCTGCTGGGTGACATTTTTCAAGGCAACGTACAGATGAACTAGAGAGACTTTCCAGGAAAAAGGGATAATTTCAGACCTTTTTTCAAAATTTTCTTCCAAATCTGTCAAGAAGATATTTGACCAGCCTGCTAGACAGTTTGACTTGGTGTTAACAACGGGTAAAATATTCCCAAATCCATATCACAATAATGCACTCTCATAGCATCAGCCAATTTGAAATGGGGGAAACCTCAAGAATGTAAGAACTTCTACGTGAAAGTTTAAAATATTAAAAATGGCATCCGCTTGCTGTGTTCCAGACTTGACTCACTCTGTAAATTCTTACCAGACTAACAGGACATTATTTTCAGCTGAATGTTTTCCACAGCTTTGTGTCTATCTCTTTCAATCACGCATCTACAACAATCCAGTGGTGACCCTTCAGACGCTAAGCACACAGACTTTGAGTATGATGTGGCTGGCTGCATTTGTAAGATCCCCTCCACTTCCACTGCCAGTTAATCTTAACTCAAAGTTCATGCTTGTTTCACAAGTGTTTGGATGTCAAGTTTGATAAAAATCAAAATCACTGCATACTTACGTGAGATACTTGGTAAACACAAAGAGAACACTGGGGGTGGTGACATACTGGCAGGGGCGTCCAAGACTGATACTCCATTTAGAATTCATGAAATGATCAAAGTTTGTTTCAAAGCCAACAGCATAAGAAAGGTTAAAGCACATAGGTTTTCAATCTAACCAATAGTCAGAAAAGGCTGAACAAACTGATAGAGACAAGGACAGGATTTATTTTCACATTCATTATGTAGCTGATTCTCAGGACTGCCTGATCATTCCTTTCCCGGTATTTCAAATAAACTCATCCCTGAGCCATTCCTCAAATAAGCAGGGCAGGGCCAGATAATGCACCTCACCTCGCTCGCACCAGATAAGGTTGCTCGAGTCAAATATGGTGGGAAAGGAATCATGGGAATGACTCAACAGAGTTTCCGTTAGGACAATCGAAAAAGCCTCTGCTTCTCAGAGGAGGTCAAAGTCAACGACTATCCGGTCAGATCTTGTTCTTGGAATTAAAAAAATCTCTGCATTTATGACGTCACTACTTGCTGTACTGCACGGACCAATAGGCATGGATGGTCCTCTTAAAGATTCAAGGTTTTCTCTTATGCGGAAAACTCTTTAATGACAACTCGACCAAATCACAGAGTCCATGTCAATGAAAACATTACTCCCTGTTCTGAAAGTGTTTCTTCTCCTAAAATTAAGGATGAGAATGTTTCATTTTCAACTGTCAACAACCATTTCACTACAACATAGCTGGTTCATTAACAAAAGAGAAAGAACTATTGGATTTCAAGATGTTTCATGTTCTAAGTTTCATGTGTGGATTTCCAAGCCAGCTCATTGGTATTGCCCAGGTGTCGTGTATGCATGCAACTAAAATGACTTAATCAGAATGCCATATTGTTCATTAAATAGGCATTGGAGGAAAACCTGGCCAACAGCCTAAAAATAAAGTATTTCAGTCACTTAAGTGTGCCAACTTTCCCGGTAGCAATTAGTGGCTAATTACTTGGGCACTGATGCTTGCAAAGCACTGTTCTTGCTGTTTTTGCCTCAAGCAACTGAGAAGTGCTAAGTATTTGTTTAGTTTGCATCTCAATATTTATACTGTTTGAACTGTTGCTCTTTGCAAAAGATACCCAGTCATATCCAGATTTCTGCACGTCATCTTTTCCCTTCATAGCTTGTGAGTGTGTTCTCAAATCACACAATAGACGTGTTCAACGTCCACACTTTGAGTGTTTAAAGCATGCACAGTGCTGTTTCTTTTCTACCTTCAAAGAGGTTACTTTTTGAATTTACCAGTTCACCAAAGTTTGCATCCTTTTCCAGCGGTTGGGAAAGGATGATTCAGATTCTTCTTGACCATCCAGCAAGCACTTCAGCTTAAGCAAATCGTGCTACATTTGGACTGGACCGAATTACAAGCAAATCTACTTTAATGAGAACACAAATGATACTACTCTACCACTACTTGAATTTCCCTCTGGATCAATAAAGTATCTATCTATCTATCTATCTATCTATCTATCTATCTATCTATCTATCTATCTATCTATCTAGGTGACTAGATAGTGATCTATCTATCTAGCCATGGTACTCTAAAAAACAAATCTATGATTAGACAGTGAGTGAATCATAGCTCTACACTTTTGTGATGAGATTTACTTTCCATCAATCAGCATGCTGAACCAGCATGCATTATATACCAGGACTTTGAAACAGTAGCAGATTCACTCTTTCCACTTTAAATTGTATAGAAAAGGCCAAGCTGTAAGGAAAGGTGTGTTTAGCAGAGCATACTAGCAGACAGACAAAAACCATCCTTCTCCTGAAGTTCTTCTTCGTCTGTACTCACTGTATTGACACGACAAAAGGTGTGACAGAATGAAGGGAAACCAGAAAAGGCAGAATCTCCATTAAAATTGAACAGGGACTTTTTGTCCAAAAGAGCTTGACATTTTCAGTGTAGGGTAACTTGCCTTCTAGCCAACAAGCCTGGCTACCACATCTGAATGAAGCATCCAGACACTTTTTGACCATGCAGCTGAATGGCAGTCAGCATCAGTTATCTGGTAAGTAGAGAAAGCTATATAGTCTTAGCTCAACATCTCCAGGGTCTCATTATAAGCCTCATTCTCCAGCAGCTCAGACTCTTATGTCTGAGTGCCCAGAAGTAGCAACAGGGCCCATTTCATCAGAAGCAGCCAGGAATACATTCTTACTCCACTAGGTCTGTTCAGGGCTGAATAAGTCTTTGTGAAGCCTGATATGTTGTTGAAGTGACAGCCTGCCTCAAATCCATTTACAATCAGGGGCAAAAATCTCCATGTAGTTTCTGGTTCAGCTTTAATCCCAGACAGCACCACACCTTTATCTCATAATTACCTGCAAGGAAATACACCAGGATTGTATCAGTTTGAGTAGGAATTACAGGAAAGACAGGGAGAACGCCCATGTTGTGAATACCCTGACAGCCATCCAGACTCTGGATTACACGGCTCGAGTAGTGGAATTTTAGGTCTCACATGTCCATGTTGCATTAGATGTAGTGAGGAAGTGTTTCAAAAGGTGACCTCAAGTTGTGTACCCTAGGAGGTACATTGGCTTTAGACTTATACAGATATTTTGAATTTTATAAATAATCTTCAAAAAATTATTTAAGGGGTAGAGTATAGTGGTAGAGTAGTGGTTTGCGCATTATATACTGTATGAAAGCTATGGCGCTTCAAGCAGGCGGCACAGGTTTGAATCCGGCCTGTGGTTCCCCACTCCGCATCTCCATGACTTCCAGCTCTCTCTTGTCTCCAGTGTTCTAAGATAAACAAATATATATTAAAAATGTCATTATAGCCTACGAACAACAAGGTCAGCTATAAAACTTCTGATGCATTTTAGTTTTTAAAGACCAAAGAATTAGAACGCAGAAAAACAATATTTGGGTAAATATACCTAAAAATACAGCTATCTACAAGTGATGGATTATAGAATGCTAAACAGATGTTTAGATTAGCCAAGGGATCTAAACACCAAATGTAATATGAATTATAATTTATTCAAAAGTATTGGTTAAAAAGTTAGCCAAGCCAGGGTTAGCCTAAGTACCCTATGTAAAGTAGCTGAGTTAATATACAGCTGGTACTTCACAAAATGTTTTTGATAACTACTGTATTAAGATGGGTTAGAGTATTGGATACAGCCGATAAGTTTTATAATTAGCTTAGAGTAATAAAATGTGAAATTTGGTAAAAGCAATAGAAAGAAAGAGTTGAAATAATTAGCTTATAGCATATTGGTTTCATTTGCTAACAACAATAAAGGATGGCTTAATTGACTAAATCATGGAAAAAAATGGGGAAAATGGAAATTAAATTGAAATAGAGGACACATACACAGTAGTCTTACAAAAAAAATGATGAAATGTTTGGCCTCTATGACTCTTTAATTCACGTATTAAAATCCACTTGTATCTACTGACACATTGGCTCCTCATTGTGTGAAAAAAATAATGGCTTTAATAGGACCATTGTTAAATTTCCTGCACTCTTAAAAAATGTAAAAGAAAAAACTAAACCCCTTTTGTTTGTGGAGTTAGTCAAACAAGTCGTAATATAAGAGCTGACAGCAGCCACAATAGTAGGATGTGAATTTTGTATGGTAATACAGAAATGGGATTAAGACTTTAATAGCTGCTTAAAAAAGAGGTCCCACCGATTCAATTCATGTTGAATGTGCTAATTTATTATTTTTTTTAATCAAAAATAAAATACATACATTGCATTTCTGTGATGTCCTCCAAATGTGTTCTAATGAATAACATTAAAAGGTAGGGCAGGTCATTTCCTCCAGATACACTTTAAGATTTTAGTTTAAATTGTCTTTAAGTTCTGACAGAAATTAATTTACTTGTGCTCTGAAAAGAAAATCTGTAGCAGTAAACACTTCGACTAATGTCTGCACTCGGTACAAGTTTTACAAACTAATCATGCCTCCCCGTCTCCCTGCTCGTTCTCAACCTCACGCATGCACAAGCCCACATTCAAAGCACAAGCTGCTTCTGGACCAATGGCAATAGTGCATCTAAGTGAGGGGCGTGGCTTTTGAGGGAGCACAAAATGTTACTTTTAAAATCGGAAAAATAACCAACCCTGCCTTTAAATGTGTATGAACATTACAATTCTTCATGATCTGAAAAGCAGCTAGAACACAACCGCATGTTTAAATGCAGGGAAAGTGAAATAGAAATAGAGTTCAAAAGGCACACAACATTGAATAATTATAGTTTAACCCAACAGAAAACAGTTTCTATAGGTGCTGAATATAATTTAGAGCTACTGAATGCACCCGTCCTTAAAGGGTAGGATTTTTGCTGAGTTAATCTAGCACACATTTCACTTAGTTTATGTTAAAAACAATCCTCTTGGGCAATTTATTTACTTAATGTCATAATTTAAAATTGAATGGGGACAGCGTTAATAAAGAAAATTCAAAACAAAGATTCATACAATTGCTTTAAAGCAGAGTAAAAACCTGAAATGATCATTTGATTCAGGTTACATTAATTATGTAAAGAGATCAGACAGATCACATTCTATATCTGTGTCTATGTGGGGAGTTTGATGATGAACTATTATTGTAGAGATCCAACCATCAACCAAGTCAACACAACAGTCAAAAAACACAGACTTTATTTCAAATTGCTGCAACAGGGGCACTAAAAACAAACTGCAGAGAAACACACGGTGCCCCGAGTTCAACTCACTTGGATAGAAAATATTTTCATTTAAAAGTTATGAATAAAATGAAAGCACAGGAGAACATATGGTGGACGAAATGATTTGGAACTCAGCAGAGTAGCTTTGTCCAGCCAACAGAAGAAAAGGAACACTTATTTGATTATAAGAGCACAGTTTGGTGCGGCTTTTCCAACTTCTCCAAAAAAAAAAAAAAAAAAAAAAAAAAACATGTTAACTTTCAGGTATAAATAAAAAAAAGGGGTGGGGGGGACTTCATCTTTCCCTCCCATCACCACCACAGAAAAATGGAAAAAAAAAAAGGGAAATCTCTAATTTTGAGATTTTGGGGTGTGCAAGTGATTAAACTAAAACATACAAACAAAGCTGTGTCAACACACCTCAGCATACAAACGTGAACAATCACACACACTCACACTCATACAAATAGAGCACGCTGTGGCTATTGATTAACGCAACTGACTGAATTCACAACACATTGATAAACTGACAGTGCAAATCTTCAGACGGCTGCAGAGAACTAAAATAAGAGCGAAGAAGATACACCGAGGACACACTTTCAAACATTTTGTACATTTCTTCAATGAGTTCAGAGTTGGATCTTCCTTTTTTCATTACATTTCGGGAAACTGATGGAATGAAGCTCCAGAGAAGCCGGTGTGGAAATCAATAGTACATTTTTTTTTTAGGGGGATTCAGCGCTCCTTAAAAGATTAAAAAAATGCCTTCAAAACTACTATTAGTAATTTGTTAGGATAAATGTAAAGTTACCTTTGTTGTCTTAACCCTATATGAAACACATTTAAAATAATGTTTAAAACAAGAACATGTCGTTAACTACATAAAACCTTCTGGAGCACCGCTGTCATGAACATGAATCGTGACAGAATTGATGATCCAAGAATGAAAATTGAGAAGCCAAAAGGATGATTCAGGCCCTTCTAAAGGCAGCGATCTCGACTGGTGGCACTACATTTGGACTTACATGTAAACACATGTCAATCCAATCAAGCAACTACAGTGCATCGTGAACGTGTTGCTCATCTACAGGGTTCAAAATGAATGACGTCCGACCTCCTGAAACAGGGCGGGTCAGGTCACCCTGGTCCACTACACCTGTACGATGTGAAACGCTTACTTTCCAAAAGTGAATTCTCAGGAAAAAAAAAAAGGTAAGAGAAGCCTGAAAATCAAAAAAAAAAAGAGATCACAAGAACACTCTGTTCACAGGACTTCCCTCCCCCCACCATAGGTTTCTCATCCTGCAAGGCTAGTGGAGTGTTTTTGATGACACCCATATTTTGACGGTACCTCACAGTCCTTTGGGTTTACCAGAGTTCTCAAAGTCTCAGAAAAAAAAAGATTTCCTGAAACGAGTCCAGTCACAGGATATGGAAGGATATATTGAAGTGTCTGTTGACTGGACCGAAGGGAGTTTTAGAGTTCCTGCTCCTGCTGTCGCTTTTTTCTTTTTCCCCCTCTCTTTTCTTTCTACTTCACCATTCGGCATCACCAATGGCTTTGGAGAAGACATAGTCTCTCCCGTTTAGATTCATAATCCCGTCCTTCAGGTGGAATTTCCATTTGTTCTTACTCCTGTGAATCTGCACAATAAAGAGAGGAAATGAATGGTGTGGGCGTCGGGGACAGATGGACACCGTTTCATCTTACAGTGGACGCACTCTCTAATGTCTTTAACCCATGCATGCAGAGGACTCAGCCAGACGCATGCACTGCCAAATGTTCTTTATAAGCTCTGAATTAGTACCACATGGGCTTAAACTACACATCTCTAAACTAAAACGATTGACTATTTCTAATGCCTGACACTACCGCCGCAGGTGAGGTGTGACGGCTCGCTATAATAACAGCCGTCTTTTCCTCTCCCAGTTTTTCCCAAATGAGTGATATATTTCACTATTTTTTTTTTTTTTTTTAACAACCAAAAAGCAAAGAACAAAATCTGCAGATTGATAAGGTCCAATATTTTCCAAAGGGAGGGCTCATAGTAGCTCTAATGCAGAAGCTGTTAGCAGCTTCAGTTGGTCGGATGTGGCTGGGAAGTTTTCGCTCAAATAAGATCTTCTTACCTTGTCATACTGGCACACCACTACGTTCTCTGTATCAAACAGCTCCTGGTCCTCCTCGTCACTGACATCATCCCCGCTGTTCAGTGGCTCCTGGTGGTGAGAGCAAACCAACAAGTTTCGTTTCTCTGAATCGTCACTGTCCAGAACACTCGTCCTCTAAAAAGGGTAATTCATCATTTTAAGGTCACGTTTTGTTTCATCCCTCGCATACCTCTTCAACCTGCCCGTCCTCTCCCCCATCCTTGTCCTTCTCCTCATCGTCGTCCTCGTCGTACTCCTCTTCCTCATCCTCGTCCTCTTCCGAGGAGGTGTCTCCGGCGCCGTCCACCTGCAGCATCATGGGAGGCTGCTGATTCTGAGGCTGTTGAGCCTGAGCTTGCTGCTGGGCCTGGGGCTGAGCTTGGGCCTGCGGTGCAGCTGCACCCTGGGCCTGCTGAAGCTGCTGCACTAAAGCTGCCTGACCGGGCTGCTGCGCCATACCTGCTGCCTGCATCACCTGGACGAGGAGAGAAAAAAACGCATTCGCCTCAGTAGATCGTTGATACAAACATAACTGGAATGTAATCAGAAAGTCTTTTAGAACAAAGTAGACTACGATGTCTTTCAATACTCGAACTATATGCAGCAACAAAACAACCATAACAGCAAATACTGACAAGTGCACAGCAAACTTCTTGAGAGGAGGGTGAAGAAGTGAAGGAGAAGTGCTGACCTGTGCATTGCCTTGGACTTGTTTTCCTGAAGCTAACACTATCTGCTGCGGCTGGATGATGACTCCTGTTTGCTGTGGCAGGCCTCCCTGCAGAGGAGCCAGAACCTGGAGAGAGAGGAAACAGGAAGAGCTGACATTTTACTGAAGGACGCTGGTGTGTTCCCTTTGAGAGAGTGACATCTTTGTTTCTTAACTATTTCATTGCCAAACATTGACGGTTATTGCACAACATATGTTAAGGACCCAAACAGGATGTGAAGGGTTAAATACATAAGCGGTTATAAATTATCCTCTACCAAAGATCCAACATGAAATAGGAAGACAACGTTTGTGGTTGAACCCACATAACATTTGTATTCAAAGGCATTCAGTTCATCGGGTCAGGGTGTTCCTACCTGTGTAATGGGGCGTACCTGCTGTATGACCGGAGCCTGCACGCCGCCAGGCTGCATCTGCTGCTGCAGGAGGATCTGCTGCTGAGGCTGCTGGATGATGTACTGAGCCCCATTGGGAGCACGCACCACCTGCAGAATCTGACCTGAGAGACCAACAAACAGAGGAGGCATGAGAGCTGAGAAAGGACGCTCAGCATTTGATTAAAAGGTGTGATGGCAAGTTGAAGCCCTAAACTGGAATTTAAAAAAAAACCCTAATTGTGCATTGTGCCGTAGTGTTTGTCTGTAACATGATGCACGGATAATGTTGCGCGAGTTTTTCACCTTGGCTGGTGATGAGCTGTTGGTATGGGGTGACCCCTGTGGGCAGAGCGAGGGTTGCTGCAGTCGCTGCTGCACTCTAGAGGAGAGAAGGAGAACACACCAGTTGCTGAAACCGAGCAGTGAGGCACTCAAACAGAAAAGAGGAAATCAAAACAAGGTTTTACTGTTCAAGAAGGCGGAAAACAACTAAACACACACACAAAAAAAAGAATCCACACACCAGGCACAACACATGTTTGATTCAGTTTCTTAAGAACATTTCTCGACTGAGATTTGAAGATTTATGAAATACAGCACGTCCTCATCGTGACTTAACTTTCTCTCTTCTGTCCTGATAGAAGTGTTTGCATTTATCCGTTTGCTCACCCAGGCTTGGTGATAAAAGATGAAGCTTAGAAAGGTCTTTAAGAATGAACAAAATAAAACTTGCAACAATGCAGACGAAAGCCTGCACATTTACAGATTGTTTGTAGAACACGCGTGTCGGTAAAGTAGGGGTGATAAGGAGGCTCTGTTTAAGGGAAATGCAGGAGAAGGGTGTGTGTGTGCGTGCGTGAGAGACACACAGAAGGATGTACTGTATTTTACCCGGCTTGCTCTCTACTGTAATCCAAACCTCTAGACAACTGTCTGAATGTCCTTCCTCTATCTATTCTAGCATTGGATGTCCCTCGGCCACTTCCTCTGTCCATCACTTCAACAGTCATCCTGTTCTGTGAAAAGCCTGGGAAGTCTGCAAACACAAACGGATCCTATTCTTCCTGTTGAGACTCCGCTTTTTGCCGTTTCCCCTCAATACAAATATTTCACCAACCGAGTGAAAGAAAGTCCTGGAAGTTTATCTTACAATGAAAACAATAATAGAGTGGTGGAAATGTAACCTTTCCTCACAGACCAAATGACAGAGATGTGACCAAACAGGAAAACGCTCTGCCCTGAGGAGTGTGTGACCCAAAGGTCCATCTCTTAGTGAAGCCTGTCCTGAATAAAGGTGGGGTCATTTTATATACTGATGTACAGAAAAGTCTGAAGATACATAAACTTCAAGACTAGGAACATCTGGAGTGGGATTTAGACTTGAGGGACACATTTCATTTGATATGAAGCTCACTTGGAAACGATCACGTCCAAACTGTTACTTTCTGTTGATTTGATACTCACCATCCCTGTCGCGCTCATGTGCTGTAGAATCTTTGAATCCTGAACAATGACTTGCTGCTGGGGAGCTGTGGGGAGAAACACGCTCGAGTCAAACCATAAGACAGCTCTAATGAAAACCAGCATCATGAGATGAACATGGGGTTTGATCTAATCCATTTATTGAATCCACTCCGGGCTTTTAATTGTAATCTATAAATAATTAATTCAAACAAACCCCTTTTAATAAAGCCTTTGTTCTTTTACACTTGGAGCTCTTCTGCTGTGTGAGACACATGCACATGTTCGTATTGTGTAGAAGAGACACGTTCTCTGCTCTCAAAGTGTGACGCACCTTGCTGCTGCTGAGGAGGCAGGATGACTTGCTGTGTCTGTGCTGGCTGAGCGACCTGCTGGACCTGTTGGATCTGCTGAACGTGGTGGTGCTGCTGCTGCTGCTGCTGCTGCTGTTGTTGCTGTTGTTGTTGCTGCTGCTGCTGCTGCTGAGCGGCATGCAGGGCAACCTGCTCTTCCGTATGGAAGCCCTCCACTGCCTTCGACTGCAACAGCTTGTTTTCCCATAGCTGAATGTCCCCGGCAGAGGAAAGAACAGAGAGACGACATCAGTCATTGAGTGTGAGTGAAGCAAGGAGTAATCAAAAGTCAGCAGGCACTTTAGAGATATGTCGTAATATTGGTCCTAATCTTTGTCTCCAGTTTGAATGTTTAAAAATTCTGACCCATCCAACTATTGCTGTACTGAGGATAACCTGAAAGTTAAAAAAAACAGCTCCAACTATACAGTGAAGTAGAGCAGCGTTTCTAAAATGGGAGCACTAGAGCCCCTAAGGGTCATTTAGAAAACTGCAGAGGGTACTTCTTATTTTTAATCTCAGTCAAGAATTCAGTCATACATAACTCTTAATACAAGCGGACTATAATAAATACAGGTACACATGTACATAAATGACTATTTAAAATTACTTTATTTACTGCTGTAAAATAATAACAGTCACAGCAAAACAGTCAGTCATCTGAACCTTAATTTTGTATTTTACGTTTTGATTTCGACATTAATTGACAAACAGGAGCTCATGAAAAGACAGGGCCCGAAACACACCTCACATGTCTCTAATAGTGATATTTCTATTGAAGTGATTGTTAGGTACTGTTACCGTTTTCAGTTCCAAAAGCACTTGTTCATCCACTCCTTCATCCAGGAACAGCTCTCGCACCTCGCTGATCACATCCTCGATCACTGACCTATAAAGTTTAGGCTTAAAGGAAGTAAGACAGAGAACACATTTTATTGACTTTTTAGAATTAAAAAAAAAAACAGAAGTAAAAAAACAGAAGTAAAAACACTGGTATTATCAATGTTTAATAATATATCCCTCCTTTTAAATTAAATGTGTAAGAGCTCTAGCAGCATGTAAAACAGGCTGTATCACGAAACATTTAATTTCCCTCTGACATTAGTGTTATATTATAATATCTGGTCAATAGCTTTTGTAATTTGGAGTATCAACTTGTCACTGCTAAATAATCCCTGGGATTTAGTTATAAAGTATTCACGACACTGTGTGGTGTTACACTGATCCATATGAAACAGGTCTGTACGTGTTTGTCTGTCTCGGCTGGGTAAACAGCAGAGACCCTCAGGGTCCCCTGACATATATGGCGCATAACAACAAACAGAAAACGTCTACAAACGTCACAACAGCGGCATTCACAAGCGGAAGATACGATACAATGAACAGCTAAAAGTGACAGACACGCAGGCTCAGGTCGTCATCGCACTGCGCTAACGTTGTCCCCGGTGTCCGCAGCACAGACCTCGGTCTCTCCTTCCTCCCCCTCGGCCTGTCTGCTCCTCCACTATTTAAAGCTCCGTCTGGTGTTTATATGTAGAGCCAGTGACGTAGCGTCGAGTAGCACCTTCCCATCCCGGGCAGTCTATATTAGAGAGCCAATATGGCTGTATAAAACGAGGCAGCAGCGAGGAGGAGGGCCAGAACCGGAGCGAGGGGCGACGTGGAGGCCATTTTACGGAGCGGCAAACTGCGCGCTCGACAGCCCCGTACTTTATGGGGGTTTTTTATGTGCCGGAATGTAAAAGGATATCTCGGTGTTTTATCGAAGAAGTGCTCTGCTTTGAAAGCTACACGTTGTAAATAGTCGGTGGGAAGAGGGGCAGAGTCGACATGATGTGGGGTAAAGTGGTGGTTTGGGACGACGACCTGCCTCCTGGTCGTGGAATGGTGGACAATGATGAGGCGTTTAAACTCAACGTGGACGACTATCGGATCGTTTATTTTTTTTAGTTTTAATAAAAAAAATAAGCACAATTCATTGATGCTAAGGTGCTTGGCGTACATACGTTTGAATTTCAAACTTAAAAAATAAGCGTATCTTTTTTTTAAACTCATTCTGTAATCCAAATGCAACGCTTTGACTTTCAACCAGTCACGGCATGATCACCAAAGACCGAAAAATCCATTTTATAATAAATTCACCCAGAACTTGAAACCAAATTTCAAAAGCCCAAGAAACACTATCATAAAACCAACCAACTGATGTAAGCTAAAACCACGAAAGGAGCCAATTATTAACACCATTAAATGCATTTTTCATCATTCAAAAAGCTCCCTTTGCTTCATTTATCACAAAAACGGCTCTTCTTCGTCCCTTAGCAACCGGACGGTTCTCTCAGAGAACAATCTCGTTTAAAAACTCATGAAAATGGCCGATTGACTGAACTTAAGTGTTTTATTTCAAATGTCAGTGAAGTGATTGTTAAAGCAGATTCGTTGAACTGAAGTAAATAAAAAAACAGCTCTTCGACAGCTTTCATTTATCTTTACCCCATTTTCCCCCGCTGACAATCCTTAGAGATTGATCCTTACCACTGGGTTCGAGTTTGCCGAGCTCGCCATTATACGCGTAGTGTAAAACCACACGGAAATAGGCGAGAAATAGAGCCAAAAATTACGAAAAACGACTTAAAACAACTGGGAACGGTATTCTAAAACAGCCGGCATAACTTTTGTAAATAAAACACAGTTTATACGGTCTTATTTACAATCCCGGGCTGCGACTCCCCAGCCGTCCTTCCTCCGTCGTTGTCCTGCTTTATATACTGAGCGATGGAGCTGCGAGTGCGCGAGACATAGGGCAGGGTCAAACCGGTCGTATCGCGAGACTTCGAGTGGCGTATGATGACTAATCAATTCGCCTGCTACTGGTAAATGTAGTTTAAATGTGGTAAACTGAATGGTAAATAAATGTGAACAGATTGCATTAGCTTCATATTGCTCAGTGATCTTGTTTATTGAATTGGATCAAATGTAAATATTAAGAACTATTTAAATGATTTACCTAATGCTCTAGGAGCCAAGGTTACCACACAGTAGTTGGTCATTGGTCTTTACTAGGGCTTTATGGTTTTTTTTAGAGTAAAATAAACTGTTTTTTTCATTGAAGACAAAAAAGATTAAAACAATTTCAAAAAATAAAACACATTATTAGCACATGTAGCCACTTAAATTATTGTTTTAAACGAGGAAATGGATAGAAAATGTGATGACAGAGCGCAGAAATGGCCGTTTTGATTTTACAAACCCCATACCATTGTAGTGAGTTTCTATTAAGACTGGAGTCTGGCCTTTTAAACATTTTATGTATTTTATTTAAATATTTGTATTTAAATGGTCTGAATTTCCACAATGTGAATTGTGACATGAGATTATGACATATTTAAAATATTATAATGTTATTCCTAATATTTAACCTATGGCACCACATTACAAAAGAAACAAATACTAGAACATTTTTCTTTTTTTAACAAAATATATATCAGACACATGGCCTGTCAACACAGTGATGTTTCTGTACTAACACGTCTGAAAAAATTGTACAACCTTTAAGTGTTTCATATTTTTCTTGGTCTCTTGAATGTTGGCGACCACATGTGGAAAACAGCTGTGTTTGTATAATAGTATAGGCCTATTTTTCTGTTGTATTTTCTTATAGGCTCCATTCAGTGTAATGTGGTGTTTTGTACTTGACCAATATATTCTTGTTTATAAATCTACAGTCAATTGAAAACTGCTGTCTAGGCTACTCTTCTGATTAAAATGTAAAGAAACATAATGAGTTGGATATCTTTGATCTATAAAGATGAGACAACAATTAAATAGTGTGGCACACAAGGGACATTATAAAGATGTTAAAATAGCTCAACGAAGATCAACTAAATGAAAAGCCTCTCATCTAGCAGTATAATGCAAACATCTCAGTAAGATATTAAAAGGCAGCCCTTCACCTGCATTGTAAAAGTTAATATCACTAATAATATTGCTTTTGGAATGCCATTCGAAGCTGGCTATCTTTTACTGAAATAAAAGCAGGATGTGTGATGACATACCTGATACATGATGTTAAGCTGCACTCGGATACTGACCAAAGCTTTAGTTGTTTGCCTCATGATGGAGTCATGAGAACACATGGCTTTTATGCCATAAATCATATCATAATTATAATACATTTATTTTATATAGCACTTTTTTATATACCCAAATATGCTTTAGATCATGTATTTCTTTTTAAACAGAGCTCTTTGTAGTAACATTTAATCACCACAAGAGTGTGATCACACCTCATCTCTGAATTCCTGGAAACAAGCTGGGTTTTTTTTGTCTCTTGACACGCGAGCAAGCACGCACGCGAGCACGCACACGCACAGGAACCTACATACTGTACACACATACGACGCACGCGCAGGCGCACACACACTATTTACTTTCACAGCATGCAACTGCTGTGGTTGTCGTTCAATTTTTTAAAAAAAAGGGGGGGGGGGGGAATTGAGCTTAATTGTGTCAAATCTTTAGGTTGTATTTACTTAATCCAAAACAGACTTTTCTAGAGCAGCAGGGGTATATTTCCTAAAACAATAAAGTTTTGTAGAAAACGAGAGCTGACAAGAGAATGTTACCTCCACTTCTGTCTCCATGGAAACTTGCTCAGTGGTCATTCTGTGGATATGGATGATATAGACCAGGAAACACACACCGCTCTGTGTGAATCAATCCTCTGAACACTTCTGTCTTCTCAAAGATGGAAACTGATTTAATTCATCATATAATAATTTAATTGAATTTAAAGGCCCACTTCCACCTTGTGAGAATATGCACGTGAATTGACTTGTAACCTTGTTGTTTAACACACAAACACGCGTTGTAAGATATACTTTGGTGTTTCAGGTCTGATAGGTATCTGTCAGAGTAAGAGATGTGATCAAACACAAAGCTTTGTTATCCGAGGCGTGTTGTCGCTACCATTGAGTCTCACTCTCTGTAACTGAGTGGTATGATGCCCTCTAAAGATCTAGAGAAAGCACCCCCCCCACCACCACCACCATCTTTCTTTGCTGTAGTTGCATAGCAACAGAGGAGCTGCTAGCTCCAGTTGTGTTGGTGGTGGAAGCAAGCTGCACAGGAAGGCACCGGCTCCAGATTAAGCCTGTCTCGGCTTCAATTATGAATGGTCTTCCACTGCCACACGGCTCCAAAATGGCACTGCTCAGATTGATAAGGCATGGAGGGACTCTTTGGTACACTTTCACGTCTTTCCCCTGAGGAGGGGAGCTGAGTTTGACTTTAATCAGAAGTATTGAACTTAAATGATTAGAATAAGTAAATGAATAATTAACTGGCGGAAGAAGCACGGTTATGATAAGACCCTTGTTGATGGGAATATGCGAGGTTAATGATTGGGGTCAGTCTTGAGAGCAAATTAAAGAGTCTCCAGTCTCACAAAGCAGCCACTTTAACAGCAAATGGGGGGTTAGTGTTGTAGGCTGAAGTGGTGAAAAGGAGGGGGCGTAAAAAGGGTGATGTGCTTTCTTCTAAGCCTTCTTCTAAATTTAACCATTATTTCTTAGAGGGAAAAAAATAGTTAAATTGCTGCTTTGGTTAGCCCACGTGCGCTCCCTATCAGTGATGCTGTTATTAAATGTGTCATAGTAGTCAATGTGGGTATTATTGTCTTTGATTACAGCTTTCATGTTTGATCGTAGTCTAAAAGGAACATCCGTACTACTCTTCTGCAACTTGTATTTTTTATTATTGCAACCAACTGGAAGACAATACATCACATAAACATCATTGCAGTTTTTCAGAAAATGGAAAACAAAATAAAACAACATTTATATATTTTTTGCCACGTTATTGGACAACGTTGATATTTACATGTAGTGATGAAATAGGTCTTGAAATCATTCTTTGGCAATATGATTGCACAATAAAGAGGAGAGTTGAACAGTTACTGAAAAAAAAAAACACCTGGGTGTACTCTGCATCACATCTCACAGATCAATAACAGTTTTGCATTTTGACATCTCTAACCTATGGCTTTCCAATATTTAGCTCAGACAGTCACTGAAGAGAAAAAAATGGCAGTATTGTAGATAGTTTTTGTCAGAGAGAAAACAAAACAGAAAATGAAAACGCGCATAAGAACATCAGCAAATAATAATAAAAAAAGAATGGCGACATTTTTTTCCGCTGTATGTTTGGCAGGTCTGAAGAAACTCTTGTTTTAGGGGCTGCTCAGGCAGTAAAGTATATTTCTTACGCTATAAAATGTCCCAGGTTCAAGTTATGTGCTGCTGCTCTGTTTTTTTCACGACTCTGAGGTCAGGAGTTCATCTCTCCTGCATGTCACTGAGTGAGTCAGAGGGAAAAAAAGGTGGTTACAAAGGCAACACCCTCCCCTCTCAACATGCCTCTTGCCAGCTGAACACGTTATTAGTCACCACAACAGTGGATTGTTACCGCAAATACAGCAGAGTGCTTGACCCGGGCCACTGGGGCACTCAGACAGATATCAGACGAGAGACAGATGGCACACAACAAGAACACTTACAGCTTCTCCTTTAGCCTTTTTTACAAGTCGGCATGGATACCATACAAAATGCGAAGTCGGTGATGCATGCTACAGGTGGCAAAGGACCGTACCAGTGGATGGGACATGCACTTGTTTTCCTTCGTGGCTCTCTGACAACAGCTTTGAACTCAAACCGTGTCCGACTCTGCTGCTACAAACAAACCCGGCCTATGTTTCCTCCTAAAAAGCTGCTCTTAAATACTTTGCAACTCTGCAGAGTGGTGTCGGGAAATTAACACTTTAATGCATTCTCGTTTCAGCAAAGGCATGCCGAATCATGGCAGTGCAGTGTTCATATCACTTTCAATGCAAAGACGTCAAAACTCTGTGAATATCATCAAGTCAGTGTTTTCATGACCCTAAGTGAGATACACAAGCACCTCATAGGAAGGCAAAACAAAAATAAAAACCTCGGATCTCCAGATTGGGCCATTGAGAAAAATATGATATCCATATTGGCAGGTAATTCCTTTGAACAAAGGTAAACAATACTGAGTGTAAATAAAAAAAAATCTTTTTTTCATCATTAAAGCCCTCTCCTACGTTCTTCTCTTTTCAATTTAACTCCCAAGTAGCCTTTTTTTTGGAGATATGAGGTTCTTTCAGGACACCTACAAAGTTTTCCATGCCATCTGATCCACACAAATACACAAAACGATGCTGATGGAAAGTAAGGACACATGTACATTTACACACAGGAGAGAAAATAAACAATACTGTTATAAATAATGTAAGCATGTCAGAGACATGACGACAGAGGTACTTAGGGCAGGCAGGCAGGCACAATGTTAAAGGGTGTGTGTTCCTGGGCACACAAACTCACACACTCTACACATGTGTTCTGAAATAACACGGAGGTTAACAATGAACACCCAAAAATCACTGTACAGGCAGAAGAAGACGGAAGCCCACCCCTAAGAGAAGATTCAGCCGGCCTACCCAGCCTGAACCCGAAGCCCAGGGGTGGCACCCAAGGGCCTCTAATTGCAGAGTGATCTCCCACATTCCTCCCTGAAGACGTGTCTTTGAAAGCACACTCAGAAAAATATAAAGGAACCCAAAAGATTCAAAGAAACAAAAACAAAAAAACAAAACAATTCCAATATAATCACGGGTATAAGAATTGGCGGCAAAACTTTTTTTCTTTCCTCTAGGATCAAGGTTTATATGAAAATAAGTCATGCTTCATGCTAAATACATCGTTTATCTTACATGATCTTTGAATAAAAAAGATTTGCTTTTTATCTTATTTACAAGCACCCATGCAATATAACTGAGAAAGTCCTGCAGGTCAAATTGCTTCAATTAAGAAAGGAAAAAAATAAAATATTTTCTAACCTTTTTACAGAGTTGTCCACACGGGACAAATTGCTTATATCTTTATGAGGGTAGAGTGAGGGTAAACAGACAAACAGAAATCTAAACCCACAGTTCATGTATATAGTTCTTTGACGTTGTCAAATGTTACGGAAGGTGTGGTAGCTGCTGGTAGCTATGATATCTATACCAGGTGTCTACGTCTATGGACAGAAATACTGGGGAGGTTTTTAGGGACGTTTACATTATGCAACAACAACAACAAAATGAAGGAGATATTGCCTCAGACCCGGCACACTATCCATCTCTATGGTGATAAACATGACCATTTTTTTATTTTAAAATATCTATTCTTAAATACTATGAGTGCTCTTGAAATAAAACCATGTCTTTACCCATGATGCTTCTATTATAAGTGGCGTTAAATAATCTTAAGTGCATGAATATATATCACATTGGGTTTTACAATTATTTTGACACTTAAGGTCATTCTCCTCTTTAGTACTATGCCTTCTCGGTTTTTTTTTTTTCCTGTGTATTTTTTTTTTTTTGTCAGCTGTCGTATCGGCTACATGAAGCAACCTGGTCGCTTGTCTTTGGCACAGTCTCACATTTGTGCTCGTGGATGTAGGCGAGTGATGCCAGCGAGAGGCCCCAAGAGAGAGCGTTCTTGTTAAACTGTGGCCCCTCTCTTCGCCTCCCGCCGCCGACGCTGGCATCACCGCTAGATTGCTACAGATTCACATTGAAACAAACAGGTAAGACAAACAGCCATCCTCTGTGTTCAGGTACTGTACGCTTCTCAATGTGATTCAGTTTTGTCGTGGTTCAACTTGTCCAAATTAGTGACAAAACATGCTTTTTTTTATGGCTTTCATCCCCTTTTTAATCAACAAAAACAACAAAGACACATGAGAAATACCCACTGATGTTAGTGTTGCTGAACATGTAGGAAAACATAGATTTTTGATATTGCCACAAATAAGTAGGATTCACCTAATGCCCTGCAGATAGATAGAGGGAGATGAGACATGTCCGTTGAGACTTATGCTGTAGTAACGATACCTGTTGACCTATTTGTGTGTCGTAAATGCGAGTGTGTGTTAATGTGTGTGCGTGCTTTTAGCTGTATACCGTCTGTGTATGTTTGCATGACTATGTACTTGTTCTACATGTGTCTTTTTAGTTTCTCAGGGCCTCTTTCTGCTCTTTCTGGCCCTTGGCGGTGCGGTTTGTGATGTTGTTGAGGCAGGCTCTGACGCCAGCCAGGTGGAGCAGTGACCCCGCCGCCTCCTTCATCTCCTCGTCATCGCTTTCTGGGGGCTTTTCTACTGTCGCTGCACGCCGCTTCTTCAGCGGCAGCGTGTCGCTGATGCCCCTTGCTCGGTTTTTGGTCCAAGGCAGACTGCTTCCTGCCAGAGTCCCAGCTCCCGCCCCTGAACTACGTCTCTGTCCGCGCAAGGGCTGCTGTGAAATGTAGGTAGCTGCGGCAGTGGTGACGTGAGAATCCAGCGGGATCTCCCTTGGCTCAGGTTTGACGTCTGATTCGATCTCCACTGCTATGATGTCGTCGTCGTCCAGGGGTGAGGAAGCGTCGTCATCCTGGCATAACCTGCTGGGGGATTTGGCCGTGCTGTAGGTATGGTCGTCTTGGAGGTCCTCACTGCAGAGCGGAGGAGAGTAGCGGGATGGGCTATCCTGTCCTCGGCTTAGAAAATCTCCCAGGGATGATCTGTGAGAAAACAGAGAGAGAACATTGTATTCTGCTGTCACACTGATGATTTGTCTTCATATAGTTATTGATTTCTAACATTTCGTCGTTCATTGTTGAGATTTTTTTTTAGTCTTGCGACACATTTCTTCTTTTTCCGTTTGTATGTGAAGAACTTTCAGCTGCATGTCTCCATTAGCGGTGACACAAATAAAATGGCATTAGCTTGATACGAGGTGTCCACTGCAGCAGCATTAGCACATCTGCATTGGACTTGAAAGCAAAACAAAACATGATCATCTATCACCCTGAATGCTCCCTCCGGGGCCTAATGTGCATATTTCTTCGCTCCGATTAAAAGCTCGTATCTCCAGAAAAAAAAGTCAGCCTTTACGTTCAGAAATGAGCACACTCATTTTCACATTGCCACCTTTGCATTTTTCAAATGACACACTGCGTTTTGAGCAGCTCTAATGCTCCCTGAGGTTGTGAAACTTGCTCAGCACATAAAGGTCCTCGCAAGCTTTAAAGTCAAAGCGCCTCAGAACGACTCGGATTCTGCAACGAAGCCTTTTAACCGCTGTCCACTATACATCAGCTTCTGCAGTTTGTTGCAACACATATTTTGCTCTATTAGTCCGCAGACACTTTCTTCTGTTAGGCATGAAAGAGCAGAGGTGTATTCTGATAACTAATAAATCAAAGAGAGCTTCAGCAGTGTGCCCTGTCTCCTGTACACACCGGCCCCCCTCTTTAGATGAGAGGGTCAGCATATTAATATCTTATAAGAAAAACATGCACCTCTTACAGTGATCAAATATTCACCGCATAGCTTTGGTAAGACTTTGGGTATGTTTAATTCATTATGCAGAGCAGGACATCATACTTTTACTCGCCTGTCATGGATGTGCATGTCCATGCATGCTTCAAATGTTCTAAGGATCATGAGGCCTCTCCCTCTAATAAACCTGTTTGTGTGTGTGCGCGCATGTGTGTGTGTGTATGTGTGTGTGTGTGTGTGTGTGCGTGTAAGACCATTATATAAACACACCTGGATAAAATGTTCTGAGCAGTGGGGAGCGTGTGAATGCCTCTGACTTTTGGACACAATAAAGATGTTATGTAAACTCGTAGTGGAAAATTTGATCCAAGGTCTTTTTAGCGTGTTCGCTTTTTGTGTTTGTTTCAAGGCTACTGTATGTGTGCAGGAGGGTGTGTCAGTGTATGTGAGGGAAAGTCCTGGCTGATACTGAGTTAAGGTAAAGGGACAGGAGCAGCGTTAACCCACCTGATGGCAGAGGTTCTGCTCCCCACAGGGCTTACAGGTAGGGGTCTGATGACAGGGAAGAGTGCTTGGCTCCTGACACGGGCGCCATTTTGGATCACACCCCGGGGAACTAAATGAGAGGACACAGGGCACAAGTTGCTGTTAGTCACAAACAGTCCACACATCAGTTTCATAGTACAAAGCAAACGCAGAGGAAGAGTTTCAAAACCTCGATAAGACCAGGGAGCAGCTCGATGAGACTTCACTGAGCGTCTGAGGAGGCCAACAGGGCAATATTGATGAGCAAGGCAAGGTTAAATTGAGCGGGAAAGCGTCATAAATGAGTTAAGGCCGCTGTGAATCATTCAATTACCAACGACCGCTGGGCTCGGCTAAATCTAGCCTGTTTGATGTTGTGGGCTGAACAGCAGGCAGCTGGGCCTTAAAAGGAGATACCACCAACTTTATAAGTTTGTATGACATATTCTTCTTGTTCCTGTAGATTATTCTAAAGACTTTTATGAAGTTAGAAAGTTAGAATAAGTCCAACCTGCATATTTGGTTGAATTACAAAGAAAAATAAAGAATTGATTAAGCTCCACTAAAATGTATTGTATTTAATTTTCTTTAACCTTAATCTTTTTCTGCTCAGACTTGAAAGTGAGCTGAAGATAAATTCAACAAACCCACATCTGTCTCAATCATACCCCACAGTTAAGAATCAAACCAAAGGGAAACGCTCAGTGAACCTTCAAGGACACTGATTTGAGTGAGAGTGGAGAAAAATTGCCAAAGTTTACAAAGCTGCAGCAACATAATGGGCTCCAACCTTCAGTGTAAGAAGTTTAGAATGACTAAGACTCCTCCAGAAGTTGTCAATCATGCCAACAATAAACAGTGCTGATGATGACCGGAGTGGCAAAAGAAGCCTTATAACCATGCTAACCAATTTTGAATCAAAACTTGAGAATCTATCAGAAATATTCTATGGCGTTCCATCTAAGTGCCATTTACTCTTCTGAATAAACAGGCATATGGCATCCCACCTGGAGTTTAGCAAATAGTGCTTTCTCTGATCTAATGAGACAGAAATTGAATCCTCGAGTCTGAAAGCCAAGCAATTCAACTGGCAATAACCAGGTGCTGCTTATCACCTGGCTATCACCTGGTGTCCCTGCTCTGAAGCAGGATTTTGAGCATCTTTACACAAAATCAGCCAAACAGAAACGGGGTATTTGACAAAATCGACGCGGAAAGGTGCAAAGATTCCCCCTCCAAGCAAGGCAACGCCTTGCACCTCCTCACTTTTAGCATAATGGACTGGCTTTAGAACAAATCTCTTGATGTTCCTGAGTGGCCAAAAGTAAAATATCTGTGAGGAGAAATGAAGATCATGGTTTACCTCCACTCATATTCCAATCTGACTTAAAGCTTTGGTCCATGTCAGTGCATCTTAAACATACTGTGAAAATGTTTAAAGTATTTGTTTATGTTAGAATGTTTTCTTGTTGAGATTTAGAAAAAAAGATCTATATTTCTTTCATCTGTGTTGGAAATATCAGCTTGTCACAGCTTACCACTATAAAGTGAAACAAAGTTTAATTTTTACTGCTCTTTTGTTAGATTGATACAATTACTTTTAAAGTGCAGAATACAGCCTAATTAACTTTAAGCTTTATTGATTCTTTATCTTATGCTAAGCTAACAGGCTGCTAGCTAAAGCCTTATAGGACTATAGCACTGGCATGAGAGGTATCGTTCTTCTTGACTTACTCTCAGTAAGACAGAGAATAGGCCTATTTTTCACTTTATCATAATGAATTAGGTTTTAGAGTTGACAAGTGGAAAAATGTGCTTTAAGAATTAAATTTCAAAAAAATCAATTGAAAGCAATTCATTCAATGCATCCCTGTGTCCACCGGCATTTCTAAAAATACTGGAACCTTTTCTGGTTCGGAACTAACAATATCTCAAAAAACAAAAAACACTTTAGTGTAAAATCCAAACATAAAGAACACCCAAACAACCAGTTTTTTTTCTATTGTAGACTAAGTTTTCATCAAGGTCACAGCCTTGTATGGTCTTCTCCTTGTGCAACAAGCTGGCTATTACTGCATGGACTGAAAAAGCAAAAGGAAGATCTACTGTACGTATTTGCTCCATTTCTGCGACAGCTGTGAATCTACATCTCTGTTCTTTGTATTGTAGAGTAGAGAGAGATAACAGAAGAGTGTATGTATACATATGAGCCAAAAGCTCTCATTACTCAAGGAACGCTGCTCAGCACAGCTATTCCACGAAAACAGCTGTCACTCTCATCTCCAGGGTCAGTTTGCATTTCGCAAATGATGACCTGCTGTTTGCTTTATCTGCTGCAGAAGCATTTGCTAAGGAGTGAATCCTAGCTACTATTCACCATTGCGTCATTATACTGAAGTTCTTGTTTAAATCTGGTTTGTAATCCTAGTAAATGTATGACTGATTTCATGAGAAGAACTGGCCCCGGGAACCACAAGCTCATTAAAACATACACGTTTTTGCCAAACCCCCCAGAAAACCAACCCAGAATGTTTATTCGCTTCATGTTTTAGCACACAAAGATGAAATATGTTTTTTTTTTCATCTGTCATTGTTAGAGTGTTTCTGTAGCCTCTCCCAGTCCGGCTGTGTCCACAGTAATCTTATTGACTCCAGTTAGTGCGGCTCTGCCCCTGATATCTCCAGCTCTGCTCTCCATAACCTTATAAGTAGGTCCCTGTACAGAGTCTCTTTTATAATCTTGATCACTCGCTGCATGCTCGCGTGTGTGTGTGTGTTGGCAGTGCATTAGGTCTCCCCGGGTTGATGTGCAGTGCACACAACTCTCCCTCCCTTCTTCCCCCACCTCGCTCCAGTCAGGCTTTGGGTTGCCATAGCAACGCCTCCCCTTCCACATGCCACAGAGTGGTAGATCATGCATCAGCAGAGAAAGTGATAGAGAGAGGGAGAGAGAAAGAGAGAGAGAGGGAAGGGTGAAAGGAAATACCGAGCTCTGTTTGACAAGGCCTCTCATAGCTCAGCGGCACACTCCTGACCAACACTGTTTACCCGGCACACAGACACACACACACACACACAATCTCTTTTTTTAAAGTCTTTTTTAGCTGTTTGAATGTCTCAGCAAACCCGTCTCTTTGTCTTTCTAATTCCGTCCCCTCTTGTTGATTTCTTCCCCTCTCTATTGATCGTGCTGTTGTTCTATGTATAGTGGTGACTCATATCACCAACTGAGCATTCATGCTGTCTGAGCAGGTAAAAAAAAACAAGGGACATATGCTAAGGAGATGGTGTGACAAACTAAAGAGGGAAAAACAGGCAGCAAAGCTTCCAAGGCCTGTCCCCTCTCACCAAGATTGAGCAATATATTTTACAAGCTGAAAGCAGTAAAAAAAAATAAAACTCTGATGGGTAGCAGAAAGCAGAAAGAGCTCCAGAAAAAATGTAAATAGAAAAAGGAAAAGGTGTCTGTCAGAATCTCAGCCTTTATCCTAGAGAGAAAATATCCTCTAGTCTGCCTTTTTTGCTTCTGTCTGCTCAGCTGCTCTGCCTTTTCTGTCTGCTTCCTACGTCTTCGCCCGCCCGCCTGCCTGTTTTCCAGGGCAAATCAGAGCCCTCAGCCTCCCTCCCCTCTCCTCTGCCTCTCATGTGCCGTACACGCACTCCTCTGCTCTCCTGTTAAATGAGTTCCACATGGCCCTGCAGGCTGCACTCTCTGCACGGCTGGCAGACAGGCACCAAGTACACACACACACATACACAAACACACACACACACACACACACACACACCCCTCCAAGTCCCACAAGCAGTCCAAAGGTCCAAAGGTCAAGCCCGGCAGACCTTGAGAACGCAACTGTTTGAAAGTGGCCTCTCGCTCAGTCAAAACACCCCCCTCCTCACACACACACACACACACACACACACACAGTCCTGTGCCTTCTTGGCTGCCGTGTGTTGAACTGAGTACAGAGTTTGAGGGCAGGATACATACTAATGTTGTCTGACTGACTGACTGACTGACTGACTGACTGGCTGGCTGGCTGGCTGGCTTGCTGGTGGGCTGAGTATGCTGGCAGTTTAACTTGATGGCTAATCAGCTTGTCTATCTGACACTCCAGCTGAGAGTCTAAGAGGCTGGCTGACGTGCTATGACTATGACTTATGGGGAGGGGGGGGGGCTAAATAACAGCAACACTTAATTACTGTAACTTAATCAGCTGTTTAAACACAGTGACAAACACAGGTCACGCCAGGCTGAAGGTTAACCAGGACATACACTTTGCTCAATGCCTACATTTTTTGATTTCCTGTGAGTTTGAAGTCTATTTCTGTATACATGATTTAAAAGATGAAATCTTTTCATCAGTTATTTGGGGAAAGTTGATGGGTTTCCTCATCAATTAAAGAAATAGTGTCTGTTTGAGAGAAAGCTGTTTATTGTACATCTCCTGTAGCTTTGGAAGGAGCTCGTTTTCCCTGGCTAGCGGACAGCTTGCTCGCTCCGCATAGGGAAGCTATCGTCTTTAAAGCAGACCGCCCGGGTTCTTCTCTGACCCCTGTATACTTTTCTGCATGTTATTTTTTACCCTATCCCCTGGTATCCTTTTGTATCCACTACTGAAACAATAGGTAATCAAACACTTCAGTAACTATAAGATACAATATGATAAATATGACACCAGTCCATTGCAACCTAGAGGTCTTTGTATTTAAAATTGAACATAGATTTCTGTTATCTGGGAAACACTCTCTCTTGGCAGCTGACAGGTAAATAAAGCCTTTGAGCAGGTTTTTAAATTACTGCAGCTAAAATAAGGTTATTTTATTAATGATATCCGATGACCTAAGCACTTAAATAAAAAAGGAACACTTAGACAGAGTCGATCCTCTATATTTTAGAGCTATTAAATGATGAACCTTTGGACAGTGGGTTGGATTAAGGACACAGCTGCCAGGCATTGTCCTTGTGTTGATCCTGAGCTGGTGCCGGGCCACAGGGAGCGGCAGATTTCAGCCCACATCAGCTCAGAGCGGAGCAGCTCTGAAAGCTCTGGGAATGGGAGATGGAAGTAATAACGGAGGGCACTAACAGCCCCAAACTCACTCTCTCTGGCAGTCCAATCCCTCTTTCTCTTTTCTTCGTCTTTGCCTCTGGCTGTCTGTCACAACTTTTCCTTTTTTTCCTGCTTGATGTCACGCCTGACCATTGGGCACTCTTCCCCCTTTTCAGAAACACATTTAACATTTAAAAAAGTTTTCTTTTTCCTGTCTCTCCCTGTCACATGAGCACTCAAAGTCAGCCCTCCTAGCTGTCTTCCTATATTCACCATGTACACACTGTAACCATTCTCCTCTGATGTCATGCTTAGAATGAGTCGCTCAAACGCAGTGAAAGTCAGAGATGGCCACAGCTAATAAAAAATCTAACTTTGTTAATTTGTTTGTACAAAGTTGAGATCTTAAGAGGCCATGATGACTTGGAAAACTAAGTCTTACTTACTCACGTGTCTGTTTTGAAAAATCTGCAGTGCTCCACACTGGAGCACTAACAGGAGCAGTAACAGGCATTTTGGCTTGTTATTCAATAAGCTCTTTAAAGTTTACAAGGCGGTATGTGTTTGCTTATGTTTTTTTTTTTAACAGGACCAGGATTTCCATGTAAGAACAGGGTTTAGATGCTGACAAAAACCCAATTTAACAGAGGCTACACGTTTCAATAATCAGTTTTCAAAATGAAGGTCCATCTTAAAAATGGCAAATAAAAAATTAGAGCTGATAATTAACGCCTAACAAACATATGCCTGGCTCTGGTGATAGGATTGCAGTATTCCAGGTTGGGAAAATCTAAAACTCAGACCAAAACAAAGCTGTCCCTTCAGTGCTCCAGCTCTTTCCTCCCTTTTGCGTTCTGACCGAGTGCAGCAGTTTTTATGACTGATCTCCACTCCGATATGTAGCCCTATGTTGATTTGGGTTCAAGTTTGAAAAGTCTGTTGGTTTGATGTTAGGCTTTATTTCAATGTCAAACATCGTTTTTAAACCACCATTGGCTAACGTGTTCATTTTAACTCTTTCTAGCTTACATTACTTTAGTATTTTAGTATTATGTTCTTAATACTAAAGTAATTATGTTAGTGAGCAAGTAAATCACTACCGTAGACAACATCAATTTAGCTTTAAATAAGCTAGTAAGCTAGCATAGTTGAAGTACGGAAGTAGGCTTCCAGCTAATCGCTAATACATGGCTTGAAAGTAAATTCCTTGCTAAGATGATACCTTGTAAGTGTCTATTAGCTAATGTAATGTTAGCTATAAACTGCATCTACAACTTTTCCATTGTATTTTGTAGCATTATTATCAAAACGACATGAGCTTTTAGCTACTAGCTAGAGTGTGTGATCAAGCTAATGGGTTATCAAATGATGTCGCTCAAACATGAAATATGGGCCAACAGACCTCCAGATTTCCATTGTCTTTTCAGCTGAAGATTATTCAAAAGCAGAAAAAATATTTTTAGAATTTTTGAGCTCGACAACAGTTTTAAAAATCACAACTTTGAATACAGCAGGATGACTTTAAAGCAGCATTTAGGTTTCCCAAACTGAGCATGACATCCAAGGAAAATGTCCGCAGAGTGGTTGTCTATCTTTCCTTCAGTCTGTCTGTCCAGACACTCAGACACATCACTCTCTGACTGTGTGCGTCTAGGGGGAGTCCAGGTTTTCAGACACTCTCCAACCCCGGCTCCTTGACCATTACCACTCCATTATCAGCGGCGATGGAGGGCGCGCCGCAGACGCCTAATGTATCCATTTCCCCCTCCATTTAGGACTCGGCGGCCCAGCGAGCTACCGGAGTGCTCCCTGATTGGGATTGAATGTCCATTTAAACTGCTGTCCAGCCACCAGGGAGGAGGCCGAGGAGATGGGGGAGGAGAGAAAGGGGAGGAGATGAGAGGGATAATAGGAGGCACTTGGAAAAGGAGGTGTGTAAGAGTTAAAGAGAGAAACTGCATGTTGTGTTGAATGAAGAAAAGGAGGCAAGGGGGATCACTCCCCAGCCACGGATTCTGAAGCTGAGATTTTCTCTCCCTCAATCTTTCTCGCTCTCTCTCTTGCTGTGTGTCTCCATCCCTTTTGCCTTTTCTTTTTTTTATCCTGAAACTTTCAAATATGCCTCCTTAGGAAAAGCATCCCTCCTCTGGCAGTGAGCCAAGTGTCAGAACTCAGCGCTTGGTATTCTCAAGGTGCGCTTCTAAAAAGAGGGATTTGGAATTGAGATGATTGGAGTTGGCACAACGGAGAGGGTGGAGGGAGAAGAAGAGGATGAGACATAGAAAGAAAGAAAGAGAGAAAGAAAGAAAAGAGGCGGGAGATCACATACATACAGTGCATCCCTAGTGGAGGTGAAGTGGTACCTTGTAGGAGAACTCCTCCGTTCTTTCTGAAGAAGGGACTCCCCGACCACAATGGAGGACTAAAAAAAAGGAGAGAAGAAGAAGAAGAAAAAGAAGAAGAGAAAACTGGTCAATCATTTGATCATGTTGCAGCAGCCAACCAACTGCAGCAGGCCTCATCACAAGGCAGATAGCAAGGCAGGAATTTGAGCCCATAAGCCGGCGCTTCTGATTATAGTGATTAGATTCCCGGGTGTCCCACTGTTGCCATTATTCCCTGTGATTACCTCGGAGAATTACAGCCTCGCTGCTGTAGTCCATGGGGGTAATTTCTCATGACAACCCCCCATCGCTGCCCGCCACTAGTCCATTTACACACATTTAAAAGGAAAAAAAAAAAAAAAAAATCATCAGCGCGCGCGCACACACATTTAACACGCGCTCTTGTCACAGGGAAATGTTTAAGACAGACTGACTCGCGTACAGTGTGGCGCATTAAAACACACTTGCGCTTGCACTGCACACACACAAAGATGAACACACAAAGCCGGGGACTCAGTTTAGGTGATCATTGCACCACTAATGAGGGAGGTAATGACGGCATTTCTCACATAGACGGAGACATCTTCACTCATATGCACACACAGGAGGACAATAGAGACAGCGCTGCGGGTGAAACAATAATTTTAAGGCAGAAGGGGGATGGAGGGATGGGGAAAGGGGAAAAAGAGAGACAGAGAGAGAGAGAGAGAGAGTGAGAGGCTGAAAGAGTTTTTACAGGTTGAGTGGTCTTTAGCTCTCCATTAGGCAACACGTCTGACTGCTCTCTGCTCTCTTTCTGAAGCCAGACAGGCTGTTCTCAAACACAGTCACTGTGTGTCTGACAACATGGATCTTGGTCATATGCACACAGACACACACACACTCACACACACACACAGACACGCACACACACACACACACAACAGACAAACAGGAAAGAAAACACCTGAGGACGCTGTGAACGCTTGAGAAAAGCAGCACACTTGTTCCCACTCATCAGGAGAGTTTCCTTTGTAATGTGAGTCTTGTTTTATGTGCTGCTCAATGAGAGGATTTGGACGTCTGCACTTGTGATGTGGCTGTCACCTCAACAGATGTGCGCACGCACACACACACACACGCACACACTGTACATGCACAAACACAAACACAGCAATACGAAAAAAGCAAAAGCAGCAAACGCAAATTTCAGCCCTGAGCCACCTGCTGTTGCCATGGAGAGTTGCCACATTGCGTTGCCACGGCGATAACATATTTTTCCTGCGCTAACAGCCTGTCTGTTTTCCCTACCAGCCCACCCCCTCCGCCCATCTCATCCCCCCTTCTCTTCTCTCTTTTTCTAGTCTTTTTTCCGTTTCCTTCACACACTCTCTCTCTCTCCTTCCCTTTCTTACTCTTCCCTTTCCTCTTTTTCCTCATCTCTTTCTTTCTTTCTTTCTCTCTACCTTTTTTCTCTCCCTGTTCTCACGCTCTTCTCTCTCTCCTCTCTTTCTACAGCACCATCTCTCTCTCTTTACCTTTCTTATTCTCCTCTCTCTTTCTTTCCCTTCCCTCGGTCTCGCTCTTTCTCTCTCTCAACAAATGGCTTCACAGGGCGACAGCACCTGCCTTATACTACATGTGTTGCCATGGCGGCGTTCCCGTTGCCAAGGAGACCCTGTGCATTTAATGTAGTGGGCGAGGGGCTAAACTCGTGGCAGACGCTCATTCTGCATTGCAAAAGCACCCCCCCCCCATCACCACCCCAACATTTTACCTCAGCTCTTTTTCTCTGAGGGAGGGGGCGGAGCTGGAGGGAGGGTGGGATAGAAAGAAAAAGAGGGAGAACGGGCTCCTCCCCAACCCCCTTGAGACACCCTTCCCTTCTTCCAACCGTTCTATATTACCCCCCCCCCCCCCCCCCCCCTCTTCTCATCCAGATGCTGATGGGGTGTGAAGGAATGCACCATGGAGCTGACCTCCTAACCAGCATGCTCTCTCTCTCTCTCTCTCTCTCTCTCCTCCACACCACACACACCCTCACGCACGTGCATATGTCATCCACTCACACACATTTGTTAATGCATGCATAGGACACACACACACACACACACACACAGAGTTGTATTGAAACACATAACTGCACTGCCTTTCTCTCTCTCACACACACACACACACACACACACACACACACACATGCAGATACAGTCACACATATGCACAGTCGGCAGGTGGGGGTGGACTGTAGCGCTGTGAGTTATTACGCTCCATGAAAAACCAAGAGGTGTGAGCGACAAAGAGTAGAGGACAAAGAAGCATCGTGGCTCTCTCCCCCCCTCTCTCCCCTCTAGTCTCCATCCATCCACTCCACCCAATATATCTCTCCACCTACATCTCCATCCCCTCGTTTTTTCTTCCACTTCCGAGTTGTGTGGAGCTGCTCGAGACAGTCCTTGACCTCCACATAATAGACATGCTGTGCAGCCATTCGCAGTCATTACGCTTCATAACATAATATTCTTCAGAGTGAGTGCTCTTGAGAGAGAGATATTGTGTTACATTGATTGGAGCCCCGGAGTTCATCGATATGTTTTAAAGAAATGGTTAATATGTCATCACATATCCTGCAAAAGACCAGATTAGATTAACGTTCGCCTGACAAGGTTGAATTAAGATTTATAATCAGAACCTACGACTCACAAAAAAACATGCATATCTTCTAACGCTGGCAAAACCTTGAACATTCATGACCTTTGTATATTACATTGTTCAACCGGATTCGAATAGATTTATAGAGTAGAGCCTTGTTCACGCTGGCACAAAACTCCTGAAGTTTTCCGGAGTGAGCTGTATGTGTAAATGCAAACAGCACCCGAGTTTCTCCTGCCAACACCCAATAGCAGAAAGTCCCAGTGAGTTGATGTCAGAAGCGACAGGATCCAATCAGAAGAATTTACCTCAAACAAGTTGGGGGGCGTTTGACGTTAATTCCCTGTGGTTGGTCAAGACTATAGACTGTCTGCGTACAACTGTTACGATATCCTTGCATCGAAGTAAACAACTTCATGAAGCTTTCTGCTCCCCTCTATGTTCTCCTCTTTCATTGATTGTGATTCTGTCTAACTACAGCATTGATATCAATGCTTAATATCCTCATTAGAGCAGCGTTAAAAACTCCTCACTGGAGTTTTAACCAGCCGTGGAGTTTCAACTGTGGCGACACACTCAATCACTTTGAGTGTATGTTTTTCAGTAACAAGGTATCCGTTTCATTATTAAGATGTAAAGTCTGCCAACCAGCAGTTGTATGAATATAATATGCAAGCATAATTGAAAGTGATGAATAATTTTACAACGATGACAAATGATCGGGAAGACGTCCTCTGACAAAGCCGTCCTAACTCAAGGTCCCTCTTATAGTTTTGTCCCCCGTGTGGTTTTTCAGCCGCTTCACATGGTCCTCATTAGCAGTCGTCTCTCGACAGGGAAAGGCTTTTAAATGACATTTTTAACATCTGCATCTCTGTGACACAGGTAGAAAGAGTGTCAATGATAAGTGCACGCTGAGTTTAGTGTGAATCTACGCTCACAGCAGTTCAAAGTGAACGTGTGTGCCATTATATGTGCATTTTGATTCACAGCTCCAGGCTGTACACGTTCATGTTCTGTTCTGTTCCATCTAGTGGCCTGATTGTCACAAGTTACTCACTTGAATTAACTAGCTGCTGATGAATTAGAAAATCTCATGTTTGCCTCCTCCTGCTTGGGCTCTAAAAAAACCCCCCCAAAAATAGGATTTTATGAACTGTAAAAGACTTAAAACAAAGTTTTATTGATATTCAGACAGGGTTTTTACAGTATCTAGTGAATTAGCTTTTATTTTCTCAGCCTTACTTGTTAAATATCTTTGAAAACTTGCATCTAGCTGCTTCAGTTTGTGATAGAGCAGCAGCGTAGTGCTGAAGGAGTTAAAAAAGCATATAAGTGGTGTTCATGTTTTAGAACATTAGCTACAAATTGGGCATACTGTACATGCTGTGCCTGTGCTCTGCGTCGCTGCTGGCCAATTTCTAAAGCACACCATAAATTCTTAGATTGATTTTATACTTTCCAGGCAGCTGCTGGTTTCCATTAATCTATGTATGCCATAGTAACTACAGAGACGTGAAGGAAGCCTGATATCCAATATGAGTAGGGCTCGGAAGCCTTTTCATGTTTCGAGAAAGTTGTGGTTGAAAGCAGTGACTTTTTTTTTTAAAAGTGTTTCTTTTCAAGGATTCAAGGATGTTCAAGGATGCTCTTACATCAGGGAGTGTGGATTTTGTTTTTGAATGGATCATACAAACGCGATGAAAGGGCAAATGTAAATGTTGCTGTTTCTTGCGTTGAAAGTTTTTCGTTCAACAGCTCACTCACTGCTTGTTATTGATTTTTTTTTTTTGTCAAGCTAGTTTTCAGTTTTAAACAGCCTGTGAGATAATAAGTCAATGAAAAAAAAAACAGATTTTTACTCAGATGGAGTAAAAGCAACTATTCGAAAAAACTTACTTTTTTTATTCTAACAAACCATGCACCATGTTCATGATGTGTTCAAAGATTCTTCTTCACTGAGACATTCTCCGGTTTGACATTTTCAAATATCCTTGGGTTTTGGATTTTTTTGTCGGACAACACAACTTTTAAATGTACTTTATGTAATGCATTCATTTACAGTCCACATTGGGTCTGGTAAGATAAGATATAAGATATCTTTATTGTCATTGTACAAGTACAACAAAATGCTGCTGGAGCAATCCAGTGCAACAGATGCCATGTCAAAGTATCAAAAGATAATATAAAAAGAAAATGTACAAATATCCAAACACTATAACCAAGTTTACAAATGAGAGTGTAAGAATATGAATATGGGTCATTAATGCAGTGTAAATGTGCACCATGCTTGCTCTCTTGTTGCTGCCTCTCCTCAGGAGCTCTCCCATTCCCCACCGTGTGTCACAATGCAAAATGAACACCCTCCCTCTCCTCTCCCTCCTCCCATACTCCAACCTTCTCCTCACACCACCCCACCTCCCCGTCCTCCTCGTGTTCCGAATCCGGCCTCCAATTTGTTCCACTTCCACATACCTCATTGTTCAAAATGACACTTTTACATTTTATGGTGAACCAATTATTCTGTCTTACACAGTCCGCTGGCTCTGCAAGCCAACCTGCCCGGATCAACTGGGGAGCGTGGTGGGTGGAGGTGGTGGTGGTGGTGATGTGGTCGGGTATTTGTAAAGGGAGGGAGAAGGAGAACAAGGGAAAAGAGACGAGTAATAGTAGCTCTCGCTGACACCTCCACAGGGAGGGGCAGGAAGAGCCGGAAACCGAGAAGTTAGCGGAGGGAGAGGATGAAGTGTGGAGGAGAGGTCAGGAGAGGAGAGTGGTGGAGGAAACAACACAGGTGGATGCCGTAGAGGTGTGTGTGTGTGTGTGTGTGTGGATGCCGCAAGGGGTCGGAGAATGAAGTGAATGTAGACAAAGGAGGATTTAATTGAATGATAAAGCGGTGGAGAGAGAGTGAAAAGAGAGGATAAATCACAGCAGGGATAAATAAAGAAGACGGAGTACGGGGGGGGGCAGTGGTTGTAATGTATGCCTGAGGATGAGCGGGAGGGGGTGTGGGACATTAAAGGAGACAAGAGAGAGAGAGAAAGGAGCAGAACAGAGGAGCTGCAGGAGAGGCAGAGCAGGGGGATGGACGGAGGGAGTGAAAACCAGCGCTTTTACCTGTGATGTGCCTCAGGGAGGAAGGAGGCGGGAAGGAGGGATGGGAGTGAAAGCAGCGGGCAAAAAGATTCAAGGAACGGATGGGGCGGGTCAGCTGCAGAACGCCGGGGGCCAGGTGGGTGGAGAGGGAGACAGATGGAAAGAAAGCGAGAGAAGAAGAAGAGGTGGAGGAGTGTGTATGTTTTATGTTGTATGTGCCTCAGGGCTGCAACTACCAATTCTTTTTTATCATTTTATGTATTAATCATCTTTTTCATTAATCGTTTAGTCTATAAAACATCAGAGAGGAGAGTAAAGGCTTTGCCAGGGCCGACTTCTGTGGTCAGAAACGGTCCAAAACCCAAAGATAATTCAATTACAATGGTCTGTAGGACGGGACAATAGCCCTGATTTCTCCATTTGATTCCATTTAGATTCACAAAGATCTGTATGGATGTAAATGGATTTGATTCTCATCCCCTATAGCATGAATACACCATAAAAGCATCTCTGAGCCTCTATTGTGGGATTTTTTTTTATTTTGCTCCAAAAGTAAACACCACTGTCTTCTTTAAAGTATTAAGTTGCTTCAAGAGCAAAATCATTTCCCTCCTTTTTTTAATTGTGGAACTAAATAAGCAGGTCAGTGTACACAAGAACACCACTCTGAAAAAATAACCACAGGGCGGCACTTTTTTTTTTAATCTAGGGAAAGATGCAGATTTGTAAAGCTTTCACACTCGCAGAAAACTGCTGAACAACTCCTGATAGCTGTACGTGTGAACGCAAACAAACACATTCTTCAGTCAGACTTCAACCAGAGTTTCTCCATAATATATATATATATATATATATATATATATATATATATATATATATATATGTATATATATTTCATGACATTTGTTTGTACTACAACACCAAGTTTGATCAGGTAAATTATCCAAGCTGTATAAAGCATTCATTTTTGACCTGCATCATGGAGGTGTGTGTTTGTGAGACTTTGAATGTGCGTATGAACATTTGTTTAATGTACAGAAACAGAGACATCTGTTTATTCACGGCTCTCCTATAATATGTAAACCAGGCCATTTATAAACTAAGGTCTCCAGTGTAACTCCTTACACTGACAGTCAGCTGACAAAAACCAAACACCTATAGCCGTGTTCGAAGTTGTTAAAGACCATTGACTGTATATTAATATGGACAGCACGTCTCCATCACTTTTATTTATACAATATTAAAACCAAAATACCTCTATGACCTGCACTCACATCTTGTGTTGCTGAGAATGGAGTGACCCGCCGAAGTGAGGCTGCACCCGTTCTGCTGAACTGCAGCACACATTAAACAACATCTCACTGATGGGTACGGTCCACAGCAGGACAGAGATTATTGTTTCAGTTCGGAGGAGACAGTCACTGTTATAGAAAGATCAAGAACTACTTTTTTTCTGTTTCCCCTTCATTCTGCTGAACTGATTTCGAACGCTGAAAGGAGCCGCATTGATCCGAACATCTGTTCTTCTTTATAAACTAATTGAAACAAGTCTCATCAGAAATATGAACACCTAACTCGACTGAAATCAGCATGGTCATTATGTCCTTTCACAACAGAATCCAGGTTTGTTTTAACTTTTCAGTATGACCCATGTCCTCATTTTTGTTAACAGAAAGGAGACAGGGTTTATGACCTATACCGCAGCCAGCCAGCAGGAGGAGCTCTCAGTGTTTTGGCTTCACCCTCAGACGACTGTTACTCCATCCATCTTGATATAAAGTCTATAGTACAGCTGCTTTGGCATTCAGCTGGATTTTGCCTATAAAACAATGATTAGCCAAGAAAAGTGATAGTAGATATTTATTTTAAAACCATCTGGTGCAGATGACCCAGGAGGGAAACTACTGCTTTAAATAAATATAAAGATAAATGCTTTTCATTAGTTTTATAATTGCACCATCACGACATAACACAAAAAAAATACATGTTTTTGTTGTACCAAAAAAAAAGAAAAAAAAAAAAGATGTAAAATCATTTACATGTACCATGGCTCAATGTTTCAGCTCAGCTTTGCCTCATAAATTGGAGTTATAACAAACCCGTGTCATGTCCTGTAACATCGGCAGAATGTGTGAATCAACATAGACCACATGTGTGTGTATCCATCTGTCCCCACCTTTAATGAAAATAACAATCCTATCAGGGTTTATAAAGTAACTGACCAATTATTGAAGAGACGTGTCATCAGCAATTTACCAACCAATCAGCTTGTTCGCTCACCTGTGGTGAAATGTCTGAGGCAGGGTGGGTGGGGAGGTGGAGGGGGTGGCCAAGCCGGGTGAGTAGGGATGGTACGGCGTCTTCTTTAGCGCCTGGATCAGGTTGTGCCGGTACTCCGGATCTATGGACCACAGAGAGCCTTTACCTATGCTCTGAAAAACAAAAACAAAACAAAAAAAGGAAGGAAAGATGTCAGAGGAAGTGCACACGAACGCAGCACAGCAAGCTCACATGAGCCAAAGGACGAGTCCAGACTTGGTTCAGGGTTCGTATTTATAATAAGCACCTGTACACACAGAATGATTCCCGTATTGACCCCGTGAGATGCCGGATTTAAAACGTCTTCATTGCGTCCTCGCTCTGAAGTTTCCAATCCTCTGCTTCTCCTTGGAAGAAAATTCTTCAGGCTTTTTACTGATTAAGACACAGGGAGACTCTTTAACTTTTTCCACTCCAGAGGCGATGATGGTGTGTATTTTTAGATCAAAGCAGTCCCCCCCCCCCCCCCCCCATCCACCCACCCCCACCTAATGAAGCTGTCTGCTCCCAATCTGAGTGAAAGCAGCCTATAGATTATAGAGGAGGGAAGGATCTGGCCATGAAAATACAGAAGAAGAGGAAGAAAAAAACAGCCGCTGTCTTTATCTCTCACTGCCTTCTCGATGCTTTCATCTTCTGCGTCATCTCAAGGTGGCAAAATCGGGAGTTTGTGTACGACAGACAGAGAACAAGTAAAGGGAAAAAAATGTAAAATAATAAAAAAAAAACCCATCCAGCGCCGTGTTCAGCTCACTTTGTAGTGCTCGGCGATGTGATGCAGGTACAGGCTACAGGGAGGGGAGATGTCAAGTTTGTGGGCTTCTGATTTCTGCAAATACCACAAGGAATCTATTAAACGGGAAATGTCAGATATGCCAGAGCGTGTTAGGATTAATTGGAGACAAATTCTAAAACCTGAGGAGCAGTTTGTATTGAAATGGATGAGAAATACACACTTCATGACTCCATGGGTAAGTCAAATGTTCACCAGAACTTCTCTGGATATTCCAGCATCCCAGTCTTTGAAGCGTCCTCCAAATAAAAAAAATGAAAAAATAAAAAAACTCTTCACAAGAGTGTCACTATTTCTGGGAGGACAAGTGGCTGTTTTTCTGGTAAATAATTCAGTTATTTATGAATCCTTTGCAGCAACTTCTGCAAGAAGAAACTCACATTATGCTTCCCGTTGGTTTCATGTTTATCGTCTTGCGACCACTCAGATCTTGCAAAAACTTCTTAAAAAATTTAATGAGCAGAAGAGTGAACTCAGGGGTACAAAGATGTGTTTTTGCTCCTGCACAAAGCCAAGAGTGAGAATAAGAGAGAAGACGGGAGCTAGAGTGATGACATGATTGATGAAGTAGGCACCAAGGAATCAGCCAATCAGACACAAGGACCGTAAAACTTAACATTTTCTTACTTTTCTGATGGACTGAAAAAAAGCCCAAGATTTATTTATTGGGCTTTTAATATCATTTGTCCTGCAGCAAACAACACATATTTGCTTCATGTCTGTGAACAGTGTAATGCTCGCATATAATGTGGTTGATACATGAAGAGGTGTGATCTCCTCTGTTTATCTTCTGCTGATTCTCTGTGGGAGGTCGTTTGTAATTAAGTATTTTTTTTTTGCAGTAAAAGACTGAGACAAAGAGTATTTATTTCAAAGTTTGAGGTCAGAACAAAAAGAGAAACCTTGCCCTTATTGGGATCAACCAACGCAGAACATGTAACAGAACTATCTATGATGACAATGTTTGAGAGCGCTCGATCAGCTCGTACAGCCGCTGCAGCATGAACTCAGGCTGACAAAATGTTCGAGATACTTTTTTTGACACCAGTCATTTTAAAACGAAACAATCTCTGTGACTTGAACGATCAGTCGTATTGAAAAGTTCTGAAGCCTTCAAGAAACTATGGATCTACAGTCAATTTCAAACCCAAGGGTCCCCGGAGAGACGGAGACAGAGCACCGTCTAAACTGAACCAATACATTGGCAACGCTTGAAAGGTGGGAATCTGCAGATTTGGGTTTATTATAAATGCAAGAAACCCCCATTACTGTGTGTCGAGGACTTCTAATCGGCTTCGGCTGTATAGATAAAGGGATCTTTATTGTTTGAGTTTTTGTTTTATTTAAGTTCTGCAGTTGTGACATCTCAAGCAGAAACTAAGAAAACTTAAACGTGAAAACCTGAAATATGTTGAGTACAATACGATGGATGGATAGATAGATAGATATACGAATGGATGGATGGATAGATAGGTAGATATACGAATGGATGGATGGATAGATAGATATACGAATGGATGGATGGATGGATAGATTATGGATGGATGGATGGATGGATAGATAGATGGATTATGGATGGATGGATAGATATACGAATGGATGGATGGATGGATAGATAGGTAGACGGATGGATGGAAAGAGCTCATACAACTGTTAATTGTGATGTTTTCATTTAGCCTTTTGTGCTGCCTTACACCGTACCTATGTTGCTTTACTTCTTGTTTTGATGGCTTTTGAACAGACACAAAAGGTCCATCTGCTAATTGAAAAGTTACAGGAGTAAACAGAAACGTCTGAAAGAACCACCAGCGGTAGAAAATGTCTGATGCATTTGCACTCTCTGAAGACGCACAAGCTTTTAGGTCCTCGCAACAACGTTTGTTAGCTCGCTTTTTTTCTCTCTGTTGTCTGCAAAACAGGTGTGGAGACACGACTAGTAACACACACTAGAGGAAACAAGAGAGAGAGAGAGAGAGAGAGAGAGAGAGATGGACTGTCCACGAGTTTATCGGTAGTGGATGAGAATCTCACATGCATTATTAAGGAAAAGGCTTAAAATGTCCCCAAATGTTGAGCGGTTTGCCATGAAGGTACTGTGGATGAGTTTAAAAGACTGGTGGTGTATCAAACACTGCAAAAAAATACATCTGCTGCTGCTACGTCTGCACGAGAAGGACCTCAACAAAGAGAAGACAAAGGCACCATTCATTGCTCTTCACAAAGTTGAATCTTCACTCATTTTTCATTTTATCCTTTTGAATCGTTACATCCCTGGAAACGAGCATCACATTTAGCCTCCAACTCACCCTCACGCTCACGTCGGATTTGTTTTAGAACTTTCTCGATGAACCATTTTAAAAACTGTCTTTTCTAATGAGTGAAGAGCCTGCAGAGTCTCTTTGGAAGCCCTGTGTGTGTCTCCCGCTCCCAGCATGTCCAGTGTATCTGTCTGAATCTCTGCTGCCATCACTACACAGTCTGACCTTGTAAGAATGCAAGACGCTAATAGGATGTGTGTGCACTGTTGATTCGAGTCCCTCCTGACTGGATCGTAGCATCAGTATGGAAGTCTTGTTGAACTCAGGCCATATGTGCCATGTTTTGCTCTGAGTGTGTGTGTATGTTTGGGACTGAGTGTGTGTATGTCGAGTTCCCTGGGGAGTGTGATATTACCCAGCATGGTCTGCTCCTGGGAGTGCTTCTATTACTGCCAGCAACGCCTCTCCTGGAGAGCATGATATTACACACACATACGCTCGCTCCCACAGAGGTGACCCCCACTGGGCCAAATTTCCCCTTGCACCTCCAGCCCGCCAGCCGTTTGCATGTGTGTGGGTGTGTGCGCGCACGTTTGTGTGTGTGTGTGTGTGTAAGTGTGCGCCTACTGTCTGCCCGCTTGCCAGCCGATTAAATCAATGCTCCCTACAGAATCTCTGTCTGCCTGGCCCATGCTTCTGCCAAGCAGCCAGCCAATCAAAACGCTCCATCTCCAGACCCCCCCGCCGCCCCCCCTCCCCCCTATCGGTCGATAGGCCAATCACAGGGCTCAGCTCACAGGAAGGGTCTGTCACCTGGGTTATAGCGGTCGCCTTGGCAACAGGCATCATCTGAGCATGGAATCCAGAGGAGGTAAAACGGACTTTTCATTTTCTGACAAATTCGAAAAGGAAAAAAAAAAAAGAAGAAGAAGAAGAAGAAAAAAAAAGAAGTCAGCATGTCTCAAAATCGATTATCTCAGAAGGTATTGCAGGTCAAAGATTGGCTTTAAGTTTTCACTGAGGTTCAACTTTGATAGAGATTTTAAAAATAGCATTCCTTTACACGGCTGGATCTGAAAAAGTAAAAGAGAGGAGTGTGGCCCTGACATTCACCTGAAACAGTGTTCGTGATCTCCATCCTTTGATCCCACCTGGTCACACGCCTCTCAAATGAGCACTATTTTCTACACGACGATGTGTTTATTTCTCTGCATGCACAGATATTCACATTAATGTGCCGTTTGCAGGATTACACAACAAATAATCCACAGCTCTAAAAGGTTTAACCCCTGCATCTGAAAACACCTCATCCAGCGACAGGAAACTGGCGACGCACTGATTTAGATTTTTAAATAGCAACTTTAAGCGACATTACTCGGAGAAGAAACAGATTTAATTATATGTATCTGTGTCACTACGGCAGTTTTCAGTAGTTTTAATAAGGGAAGGCAGCAGCTTTTTTTTTTTTTTCTTACGCCTCTGTGTTGAAAAGCTGCACAGAACTGAGCCATGCACAGGTATGTTCATGATGGAGAAAACATACGGACTGTAACATGCCTGAAACACGTCATGGTGTGAGTAAAAGACAAAAGGGGAAGAGAGAGGAGACAAAGGCAGGAGAGAAAGAGTGCGTGAGAGAGAGAGAGAGAGAGAGAGAGAGAGAGAGAGAGAGAGAGAGAGAGAGAGAGAGAGAGAGAGAGATGATTGTTGCCAACATCTGTTTCCTGTGTTATATAAGCTGTGGGGGCTGGTCTCCTTTGGAAATGGGAGATATTAAAAAGCCGATGACCCCGCTAGTAACACTATACCACTGCTACTGCATTCCTATCTGCACGATCATCTCCACACACACACTTCACCTCGAGCACCGAACACAACACATATAGTGCATACCAGGAACTGAGGAGCACCCAGATTGTTCACTGGCTTTTGACTGTTCACAATAAATATAAACAAGAAAGTTCTACATTTTTCTTTCTACCTCCAGCCTGTTTCCAATCCTTACTTTTGAACTTTCTTAGGCGTAATAATAGCTGGACAGTTTGGGGGTTACACTTGTTTGTTTTCTTGTTCAAAGTAAGAGAAGAAGAGTTGAGCTGTAGCTAGCAGACAGTTATCTTAGAAAAACATAAAAAGCTAAAAAAGAAATAAAAAAAGAGAAAAAAAGCTTTTCTTTGTAAACATGTGACAACATTTTGCTGCAAACCTGTTAAAGTGTTGTTTTGATAAGTGACCTTCTCGTGTTTGTATCCCTGTTTCCAATCTTTGGTCTACAGTCACAGCTCAGAGGATTTACACTGTGTTGTCTCACATTAAATAAAATCAGATGTTAATCACTCCTCATTGGGCTGAACGTGTTCCCTACATTTCTTACTAAAAAGATATGAAAACAACAGGCACATAAATGCTATGAACCAATGGTTCTCAACTGGTGGGTCTGGACCCAGAAGATGGTCGCGGGCCGGTTTTCAGTGGGTCAGGAAAAAGTAAAAAAGCTTTTAAAATATGTCGAAATTTCTTTTTCTTCGTCCTGTCACATTTTTTTTTACTGTCTAAGGTTAAAATTGCTTAAATTACATAGAATACATGTGATTGGTTTAAAAACATCACACATGTGAGTCAGGGTTTTTCATTAAGGAGGAGGGGGTTAGACCAGTATAAATAAGTGTTGCTTGTGTGCACATGGCGGCCTTATGTATTTTTATGACTCCTTGGTGACACAGAGCTCAATGGTTGGCACAAAACATATTGAAACATGTCAATGGGAATTATTGCTGCTGTGTGTTGACATGGTCTACACTTTACTAAGTTGGTCAATGCAGTTTGTTTTTTCAGTCAACCTGACACACACACAGCCCTGGTGCTGAAAATATCACTGCGCCCACAGCTGGAAATAGTCCCCACAAACACATAACGTCCTTCTGTTTGAACAAAGTCTGCAAAAAGAAAAAAGAAAAACCAGCACAGAGTTTTGGGAACGAAGTTAGCCTCATTTTTAAAAATAACAAACTTCTCATTTGTGACCATTTTCTTCAAAACTCTGTTTACATTTTCAGAAGGAATCATCGGCTCAGTGGTGTTTATACCTTTTTTTTATCACAAGAGGAAAAGGTGATTTAGTTTTCAACTCAGTTACTAAATGAGATTAAAACAAAGTTGTATGATGTATCTCTGCACAGAGCTGACTCTCTGTGCAGAGATACATGCAAGCCATCGGTAAGAGGCTTTGTAGTCCAGTGTTTTTTTTTTTTTTTTTTGATGCGCAATATGACTTAACCTTTGGCACATATCTAAAGCATTAGGACTGCAAACATTTTTTGATGGACATCCACAGCCAGAGTATGAGCATTAACCCCGGATGTGTTTAAGCCTGATTAAAGTGAGACACACGGATCTATCTTTACTTACTGTACATACACAGATAAACATCTGCTTAAAAGTGTTGGACGAGTACAACGTGGAGCACATTCACGCCTGAACACTGATGACGATATTCAGCACAGTTGAAGAAAAACAATATGAGGTCTGTTTTTCAGAAACGAAGCAGAGGCAGCAAATGTTCAAACACAGAGAGGAACACAGAGCTGTTGAGAAGGACGGAGGCAGAAGAAGGGAAAAGAGGAGGAAGAGGGGATTTTTTCGACTGATGAAGTTGCTAGATACAGGCCATTTTTTGTTCTTGTTGAAGGCCACTGGACAACAGAGAGACTATATGGGACAAAGAGGCCCTGTTGGGTCTTATGTTGGTTAGACACGGTACATAGAAAAACAGAGCAGGGTAATTTGGGTAAATTTCTCATGATGGTCAAACCTGCTTCATGTGGTTTTGATTTAAGCCAAAGCTTAGCCTGGTTTTCAGACCTCTTGTATGTCTTTTTATAATGCACTTAAGCCATCCGGTCAAAGACAACATTGATTTTGCTTCTCTTCAGAGATAAATACTAGGAAGACATCTTTTTAGGGGTTCATCAACCAGTGTATCCCCCGTTGAAGTTGGTTGAAAAAACATCGGCCAACCAGCACATAATGTGACATGTGTCATCAGGGACTGATGCATAGCTCTTCAGTTGCATCCATTGAATAATATACCCGTCTGCCCAATATAGAGGAGGTTCTATATTGGGCAGACAAAGTCACCTGTTAGACTAACTCTCATTGGTTTCAAGGTCGTGAAAGAAAATATGAATCTGTGAGAGAGTCCTCGGCCGTTTGTAGAAATGAATTGGCAATCGACTAAATTGTTAATTTAAAGGTCTGCATTAGGATCAGCCTTGATTTTCACAATCAATGCCTCTCTACTTGTTTCAGAAAACAGGTTGTTTGCAATCACACATTTTCAGATTCCAGAAATATTTAATTCTCCTGGCGTCCAATTCAGTTCTCAGTTCTACAACTCTGTTAGCACATTTGTCCAAATGGACGTCAGACATCAGAGAGTACGTACAACACGAGCTCGGTCAGTGCAAACTTTAAGTCCCATCTGCAGGTGCTGACAGGTAGATAGTTCCAATCAGCAGCGAAACCATCCTGTAATGGACTCTGAGGCTCAAAAGGAGTTTGGAAATTTGTTTCACCACCGGGGGGCGACAGAGGAGAAGAGTCTGGTTAGAGAATTAAGGTCGCATTTCATTAGCAGAGCGTAAGCAGGATGTAGTTCAATTAAATGATTTCATAATTTGTAACACGATACCCTTAACACAAGGGTTCAATTTCAATTTGCCTTTAACAATAATTGCTCCTGAAGCTTCTCCAGATAAGAAAACTGCTGGAACAGCAAAAACTGTCTTGCCACATGCAAGCAAACCTCCTTTAGAGTGAAACGTCCAGCCCACCTTCATTTTAGTGATGTCATCAGGCTTTGTGGTCCTCCTCCTCGTCATAGAGACATCATTTTGACATCCATGGACGCTCTCCGAGGACAAAACCAACAACCAATGTTATGGATGTTCAAACTGCTTCCCTTAGGCTGAACTGAATAAATGTAATCTGATGAAAAAAGACAACAAGGCTTGTCCTGTTACTCATGACTCACAATGACTGACGTGCCATTATCATCTTGTTAGGCTGATATGGCTGACATCTTAGCGTACAACCGACAAACATCCACAGGCATGATATATTCAAAGCAGGTTATTGGAGTCATGCATCTTGCTTGTAGTGTAGCTTCGCTACGTTTACCAGATACTAGCTAACTTTCTTAGCTTGCTTTTTTTCTGTGCTAGCAAAGAGGACTACAGAGTTGGTTTATTTTAAACAAAGCCTGTCCCCTACTTTAGTTGAAAACTCACTGAAAGCTGCTAAATGCTACATAATAAAGGTGAGGTTGAAACCCTAAATCAGATAGGGATGGATTTTTTGGCCAATATGATTGAGCCTGTTTAATGTTACAGTTGCCAAGAGCAAATTGACCCATTACAATTGTCACAATATGAATATGATATGTGCAGCTCTAAAAAGCAGTTAAGGGGGCGCCGGTGGTTTAGGGGTTCGTTCATGCGCCCCATGTCCAGTACAGTGGCTGATGTCCTTGAAGTGGGCTGTCACGGTTCAAATCCAACCTGTGGATCATTTTCTGACTCAACCCGTCTCCTGTCTCTCTGATAAAGGAATACAAAAGCTAACGATCAACCTTTAAAGAGCAGTGACGGACAGCTACATGCTGGAGGAGGAACAATTAAAGTAATCATTCATTTCTACATGCAAAGCTTACGTTCTTGAACACCTCCATTTTATTTTTGTCTTCGCTGAAAGGTTGGATCTTTGAGTTGCTAGAGTAATTAAAATAGGAAAGTGAGACTTTAAATATATTATGACAAAGTTAATGATTTGAGAGAAGATTCTTTTACATGTATTCAAGTAAAGAGCAGGGGCAGCTTTACCTCCTGATAAATGACCATCAAAAAGGCCCCTCAAGCAAACTCGCTCTCGATGCTTCAAATGAAATCAGGGTGAAGAATGAGGGTGCTCTCATCTGAACAGGGTGAGGTTACGGTAGAGGTGACACACTTAAGTGCAACACAGAGGGGATTTCATCGAGAGCCTTGGATGCCAAAAAAATGCCTGTTGTCTCTGCTGTGATTTCATAAGAGGCTTTGAGAAAAATATCGCTCTGAGTGTGTGTGTGTGTGTGTGTGTGTGTGTGCTGTTAAAACACTGATCTCCAGCGCCGATCCACAAGTCTGAGGGCAACGACACTTGTTATTAAGGCATGTCATTCAGCACAGTGAAGAATTCTGTTTGTAAACAATGCCATGGCAACCGTGGGACTCGCACTGTCTCACGCTCCCTCTCTCACGAGTTTGCACTCACTCGCATACGCCACACACGCACACATGCAGACACACATAGAGCAGCAGGCTTACTCTATACGAGGCCCCGTCTTATCATCTGCCTGGATATGACCCAGAAATACAGTCACTGGAACAAATAGGCCACTGTCATATTAATCTCCACCTCTGTAAATTGATGGAAATATGATTTGGTGCGTTCACAGTAAGCCATGTCTCCCCGCTTCCTCTCTCTTCCCCTCCGTGTGCGCTTCTACGTCTCCTTTGTCGATCCCACACGACGTTAGCCTGACTTCCCCTTTACCAAATCTCTTTCTTCTCTCTCCACAAGCGAGCAGCGAGTAAAACATAATGCAACATAAAAGAGGAAAATATCTCAGACCCTGTAATTGCAAGCTCCATTCAAAAAGACATAAACAGGTGAAGAAAAAGGCAAAGCCGGGGAAAATTCACATGTAGATATTCTCACTGAGAGCTGTTGAATGGCGATGTCGGACTAAAATTACAGAGATTGTGTAATTGCAGCTTCAGATAAAGCTCGGCACTTGGCAGGTAGAGTAGGAGTCTGCAGAGATGTGCCCTCATTTCTACACAGACACTGAGCTCGCCTGTGTGTGTGTGTGGGTCCTTTTATGCATTCATGCATGCTTGAGAGTGTGTATGTGTGTGTGTGTGCTTGTTTGTTAGAGTGTCAGACATGCCCAAGGTATGTTAGAAGGTGTGTGTGTGTGTGTGTGTGTGTGTGTGTGTGTGTGCGCGTGTGTGTACACGAGGGAGAGGGGAATAGGTTTGAAGGGTTAATTAGTGCGCTGTCTTAAACGGTGTGCAGCGACAGGAAGACAAGACAGGCTGTCCTTGCCAAAATCACCTCTACACATGCTGCTCCACACACACACACACACACACACACACACACACACACACACACCATACATATAACACTCGACATAAACTCATTCTCCCCCACTCAGCACCTCTGTGCCCATCTGACGCTCAAACCCATAATTTTATGCACACACAAGCACACGCGCACACACACTAACGCCTAAGTCAGTAAAGCCAAATCAGTTTTCCCGTTGCTACAGCAACAGCATACTTTTATGTCAACTGCAACCTAGTTACTATGGAGATACGTATACAAGAAAAACTCTTCGCTGTTGTAGTCAAGGGCCAGATGACAGCATAACATTACACACACACACACACACACAGAGGACACACACACACACACACACACACAGGACAGACACACACAGGACACACACACACAGGACACACACACACACACACACACACACACACACACACACACACACACAGGACAGACACACACAAGACACACACACACACACACACACACACACACACACACACACACACACACACACACACACACACACAGGCAGCTGACTCAAAAGCAGAGTTTGAGGTTCACACTCTGGTCAAGGAAATCATAAAGAGCTCTGATATCCTCCAGTATAATCTCAAGCAGCTAAACACACGCGAAGCCAGCATTGATCCTGGCTGTTTGTCCCCCACCCCCAACACCCTGGGGCGAGATGAAATCTAAAGTCTGCTGGCATCTGTGTTATTAAATCCTCCAGTATTAATTTAGCACTAATTGAGTGAGGGATTCATTCCCCGTTTACCCCAAGTCTTTAATGGAGCGAAATGTGGATAGGAAAGCCGGTATAAAAGACTGTATCAAGACTTAAATCAAAAGCGAAACGCTCTTCCCACTGGGGGAGCACAGAGCGTCTGAGTGAAAGAGAACTATGAAAGCATAGATCATCAACTATTGATAAGGCTGAATCTGGTACAGCTGTAGACAAAATACAGAATATGTTTGACTTCAAGTTGGATATGCCTGCAAACTGCTGATAACTGCCTGGCTGTGAAATAAGTTATAACAACACATGATAGAAAGGATAATGGACTTGGTATTTACCTTGTAGCTGCAGTTATTTTAGACTTTGGGTATTCGGATAAGTATTTATGAGAAGTGATTTAAAAAACAACCTGCAATAGGATGGACTGGGGCTGGGGTAATTCCTGAGACTGTGTTGGAGGAAAGATTGTCTGGAAGGAAATGATCTAATAGACGAGAACACCCTCTGTTGACCTTGCCTTAATTCATATCACTGTGCTTATTACTGGAATGATTCAATTAGCCACACAAGGGTTCCTTAAATTAAAGCTTCATCATTATTTTCAAAACATGTCTTTCATATCAAAAGTAGCTTTGTGTTTACTAGTGATTCCACGTTAGTCTTTGATGCGACTGTGAACTTAAAGTTGGCTAAACAAGCTAATGTCACATAGTGGAAGAAGCCACCTTTTCTCCACTTGGCCTGGTGAACACTGATGGACACATTGTATTAGCAAGCCAGGGATAAAAGCAGAGCACTGCATGATTAATGTTAGCTAACCTAATGTCAAATCAATCTTTTTTTCTATAGTATTACACATAATGTATTTAAGAACAATAGTGATTACAGGAAACTGTAAAAGGATCAGGTCAAACTATTATACTGTAACTATACATACTGTAGACCCAGCATTTGGAAGCAGGCTTGTTAGTGAACGGCAGTTTAACAGGGAATATAGTAGCATCCAGTTGTAGTGCTGACATCACGTTAGCTAACATTAAACGCTATTTCTCTAATCTAGCTGATAATTAAGCCTACATGTACTGACCATAGAATAAATAACATTAACTGACAGAGCCTGAGTGACGTTTGTGCAGAGAGCTTTGGAGGCTCACTGATGGCTGGAAACCTCGTCTCCGCCTGACTTTCAGTCAAACCAACGACAGGCAAAGAGCTGGAGCTGAGGTGGGTTTAACAAACCTCAGCCATGAACATACAGTAACATAAAATCAACAAAAAAAAGAACCTTCCCACCATACAATGTGAATAAAGATTATAACTAACTTTTTGAACCAGGCTGTAAACATGTTAATTTCTGCTGTACAAACAGGCATTTTTGAATGGCTGTGTATGTGACTTATGGGGCTCTTGAAGCCGTCCTCGAGTGGACACTTGAGGAACTGCAACTGCATTGATTCCCTTTCCTAACCTGGAGTTTTGTTGATTGGTAATGATCCTATCCCCTAATTACTTTGACAACACTGCATTTTATCTTTAAAAAAAAGACATCCAAATTGACCTTACAGGGAGGACAGCAGTTTTCACTTGCTACCTTGATGTTACTTAGTATAGAAAATGACACAAGCCGCATATATTTCTCAACTCTAAATGTTACTCATATATGAATATATTCAAATATTAAGTATGCTAATGTGAAATAAATAATCCAAACAACTTTCCATTCTTCTTTAAAATCAAGACAAATGTTTTTATATAAAATCTTTAACTGATCTATATCTATGGCAATATATCTTAGTCCAGGGGCGTCTAAATCATAAAGCTTGTTGAGCAGAATAATGCAGATAGTTATGGTCAATAAATAAATCACCAAATTAACATTTTTTGACAGCAGGAAACAACTACCCCAGCGGGGTAATGGGGGACAATTGAGAAAAACAATGTCTCATGTTTGAACTTTTTACTCTCTTTTTTTTAAAAATATAACTACGGTGAATAATTTCTCTATTGGTAATATCACCAAAACATGTTTATGTAATCCTTTTTGTTGATACAGCTTTTATAAAGAAGTCCGGTTACATTTTGAATAAATGCAAGCAGTCATAAGACGTAATTATTTTTTCCCCAATTCATTTTTAGGTCATGAAATATTCAGAGAATAATAAATGACTTTTATATGAATAAACAATAGTTGTTTCTGGACCCAACAGATCATGGGGACTTTTTGAAGAAGGACTATCTACAAGTGAGTCCTGGTGCCTAGAGTACTACACAACATGGGGACTTTTTTTTCCACACCACCATGGTACCTCCTCCGAACCAGGAGCTCAAAAAGGCTTCTCTAAACAGGGTTCAAGGAACTAAAATAGTTCATAGTTCCTGCGGTGCAGAATGAATGAAAAGGGTTCCAAACAGTTCCTGCAGTCCGAAAAAAACCCATGTGGTTTTAACTGGTCAAATGTGAATGCTTCATTACATTCAAATTGTGAAAAAGAGACAAAGTCATTGAAATTCAACATTTCTCAGAGTGGCTGTCTTTACCTGGCTCCGGTCTTTATCCACCTTCTTGAAGCACTTGTTGAGTGACAGATTATGGCGCACTGAGTTCTTCCAGCCCGTGGGGGCGCTTGCAAAGTAAGGGAAGTGCTCCAGAATCCAGCCGTAGATATCCTTCACAGGCAGCCGTTTGTTTGGCGCATCCTCGATGGCCATGAAGATCAGACAGCTGAAGGAGTACGGCGGTTTTCTGTTGGCCCCCGAGGCCAAGTCGTACGCTGAGTGTGCATCCCCGAGCAAGGGGTCATCTGGGGAGGGCGACGAGGAAGAGGGCGAGCGAGGGTGCTGACCGTCGGGGTCCTGCAGGGGGGAGACGCTACGCAGCCCCGAGTGGCTGAAGCTGTTAAGGAGGTCGGTGCTCTCGTGCAGCCACGAGAGGCTGGTGAGCTCTTCATCCTCGGCCTTGGAGAAGGAGGCAGACAAGGACAGGGAAAGGTCAGCAGCCTCTGCCTCAGATGCTGCTGTTGCGGCGTCTCCCTGTCTGTAAGGTGGGCTCATACCCTGCGAGGCACTGGCTCCACTACTGGGGCTCTGGGCCTTCTTACTGGGGGGCATGGTGGGTCCCATCCAGCCCAGGGCTCACTCCTAAAAGAGGGGAAAAGGAAAGTAGATGAGGGATAGGAAACAAGACACAAATTCAGTTGGCTTTTCACATAAAGATCAAATGTTGTAAAGGCCAAAGGGTGGAGACACGCAACAAGATTTGAACCACGATCCCAATTAGGCTGTTACATCAGAGGGGAGAAGCACACCATCATTTTGCTCTGAGGGTTTTCTATCCAATCCTAACCGGGATGGCAAATTTAGTGCTTCATTGGCTGAGGAAATCTTGTCTTGTACAACCACCCTCTAATTACTAGTGTATCAGCAGAGTATTGACATTACATGGGGTTGCTGTCATAAAATACTGAACGCTGTTAAAGGTCTAACAGTCGGGGCAGAGAGATGTGATCTCGACCGCAGGAGAAGAATTTCATTGTCAAGACAAGCACGGAGGAATGGATTACAGCCGAATGAACTTTAACTGCTGGATTTACAACAGAACAAATAATTAAGTGTCCGGTGATCAGACTTTGTTCCACGGCAGGGTAGCTGATCAAGATTGGGACATTTGCCGGGGAGGGGGGAGAAAGAAAAAAAAAGAAAGAAAGAAAACAAATTAAGAGTGTGAGTTCAAATCCGCCCCTATTCTAATCAGACCATTACTCCCCTGAAATAAGAGCAATGCTGTGCTCGTTAGACGCAGGCAGAGTGTGCGTAATTGTAGGGGACTGTGGCGGAGTATCACACACCACAATCAGAAGGACTCACATGTGGGCCTTTGATTGTCCTCTCGCGCAGCTGTGGGAAGCAGCTAAATGTAATCTGCTGCACTCACCCTGAGAACACGTTTCAGGAGTCTGCACACAAATCACACAGCATCCTTTCTCACACTCGCACTCACACACACACACAGATGCAAGAAAACAAATTTGCATGCACATACCCTTCTGAAAGCACACACACACACACACACACACACACACACTCATCAGAGTACCATTAGGGCATGGGGATTAAGTCCAGATATGTTCTGGCTGGCCTCTGTGTAGTGTGATCGCTCTCTAATCCAAGGTGATCATCTGCCGATCTGTCCCCGCACTCTGCACGATTGACTGACAGCTGTCACCCATGGCAACCCGCTGTGGCGTGACAACTGTCACTTTGCTACAGCTCCAGCCTCTTTGTCACCATGGCAACTAAGCAAAAACAACTCAGCTCCACTCTCGATCTCAATCTCCTCTTCTTCTTCTTCCTCGGTGTCTGTCACTCTTCCGCCTGTCCCTCACCCTGCTCCTTTTCTTTCCTCACTTTTTTCTCTCCCAACGGTGCCGATAGCTCTTGCTTAATAGTTGTGACGTGCTGTAGTAGGACAGAGATAAAAATAGAAATGAGATGTATAGCTGTTACGCTGTTGCTCCGTGTACAGTGGGCCCGTCTACAGTCACCCCGCTGCTTCATCCATCCACGGATGGAGCTGGATGTCTTTGATCTGCTCTCCAGTTCTTCTTCTTCTCTCCTCACACCTCCCGACAGCCTGCGTGCTCATTCAACAAGCTGTACCTGTCTGAGCTACAGCGTTGTTGCATCAATATTGACATTGAGCGTAACGAATTCAAATTGCTCCGGCAATGATAACAGTGCAGCTGAAAATAGTCGGTGCATAATCAAAGGGATGGGCAAGGTGGAGAGGGTGTTTGACAGGCTTTTTTAAAGTGTGTGTGTGTGTGTGTGTGTATCAATGTATGTGTGTGACAGGTTTGTCATGATGTGTGTTTGTCTTAGAAAGGAAGTCATAGTGTATTTTTCTTAGTAGGAGTCCTCTGGAAGGTAGCGATGGCTCTGATGCTCTCTTTCTCTCCATCTCCTCTTCCTCCTCCTTGTTATGTTGCCATAGCGGCGAGGGGGCCATGAAACATTACGGCTGACAGTAAAGTCATCTCATTTTACTGTTGCTATGACAACAAACTCCTCACTGTTGGTTGGGGCCAGTGCGAGCTGCCGCCCAAGCCACGTGCCTAAGTGTGCGCGTGTGTGTGCGCGTGTGTGAATATATGCGTGTGTTTGTGTGTTTGTGTGTGTGTGTGTGTGCCACCATGTCTCCCGTGGGCTCTCATAAAGCTTAACACACTTGCTCAGCTCTAAACAAACTTTCATGCAACTTCTACTGCCGCCCCTCAGGACCCACTGCTAAAGGACAAAGGCAGATATCGCTCTAGTTCAGACTAAATGATGCCTGCTGCGTGTGTGTGTGTGTGTGTGTTGGAGTGTGTGTTTGAATGTGTGTTAGAGGCGTCCGCACATTTGTTTGACAGATGGGACTGTGCTATTCTCTCTGTCGTCTTCGTTCTCTGGATCTCTTTTGTGTTTGCATGCTTTGTTTTGATTTGTGTTCATCTCTGTTTGGCATGTCCACATTTGGCTTAGTGTGTGCATGTGTTTTATTTCCCCCCACCGTGTGTGTGTGTGTGTGTGTGTGTGTGTGTGTGTGTGTGTGTGTGTGTATGTGTGTGTGCGCGCGTCAGACTATAATTACACTCTCAATCCAAGTGTCTGTGCATACCGATGCGATTTAAAGCAGCTGTAATCTGCACGGTGTGTCTCTGCGCCTGCTGCGGCCCCGGTACCACACTGCTTCTGTGTGCACTCTGCTCTGTGAGAACATGGACTTTAAAGACAACATTCAATTAGAATAAATGGCTTTCTCCACTTTAAACGGCACACTTGAGTGCTGAGAGCTTGGTGTTACACTTTAGTCAGATTGTTTCTATTATCATGCTGCCGTGAATACAGGTTTCATAACAATCAGACAGGTAACAAAGGCTGAAAATCAGCGTAGAGACTGAGCTGAACATGCAGGCTTCCCTCAAAGTGCCACAGTCGTCTTCACTAATGGAAAGCTTAAATGATAAGTGGCTTAAAAATGTAAGAAAATCACGCCAGCTCTTTTTAGGTTTTAAAATATCAAATGGGAGAATTTCCCCTTTTTTTCCTCCATATTAATAATGAGAAGTATCATTGAGCTTTGGTCAAACGTTTCCATCAGTATGAGGTCTGATGTCTCACTGGTTCCGGAGACTTCTTTGTTACAGAGCTGTCTACCACAGTGCATGGTCTTCAGCAGTAAATTAGAGTTTGCCTTGTTTTTTTTGTTTTTTTTATTGAGATTGATTTCTCATCACGTTTTATTAACTCAAAAGTTTCAGTATGTTCCTATTTTGGAAAAGACCAGTCGACATATAGACTGAATCCTTCTTTTCACTGATGTTTTGTCCCAGCGAGCATCGCTCTTTTTTCCCACGAGCCTAATATTGTTTTTTTTTTCACATGACATTTTGCTGTCGCAGAGACAGTGCACGCCTCACGTACGTGAAGGCGAGGAGAAAGTTCTGTCACCATCACACCTCTGGATTTACATCATGCATTTGTAACGCTGAAATGTAAGTGTCCCAGTGTTTGAACTCACAATGCATTACAAGAGGAGTGCAAGAGGCACGGTGTGTGAGCATATAGCCGGAGCTCCACATACACAAAAAGGCCTGCACACACACACATACACACAGGCACACACACACACACACACACAACACTGTTACCGATATTACAAATCTTTCACTCCTGAGGTAAGACATGACAAAGCCACTTCCCCCTGTGTCTCTGGTTCTCAAAAAAAAATTCTATCTAGTGGCCAACAAAGCGGAAGTAGCAGACCAAGCAACAGAGTCAGCTACGCAACGAACGTCAACGTCAACGTCAACAAAAGAACAGAAAACTGCTGCACAAAAAAACGTAGCGGTCGTGCAGCAGTCACAGAGCATAAACATCCCTCTCCCTCCTATGGGCTCGAGGCGAATCATCCGCAGAATATCCTGCTGAGGTCTCACATCAGCTCACTGGGACTCGAGGGGTGTGATACAGGAGAAACTTCGGGGTGAAGTCTGAGCGAAAATATCATCTCCGGAGTTTTTCCACGAGATTTCCGTACGTGTGAAGAGTGTTACACGGACGTTCAACTGGTATGGATGTGAGCATCAAACCGTGAGCACAAAAACATTTCCTGAGCAGCCTAACAATTTCTTCAGGAGCTGGATGAGAGCCAATAAGCTTTAACAACCAATCAGAGGATGAACACTGTGGGATGCAGTTTGAAGTGTTGACAATTTATTATTTTTTACAGACTCATTTAGAGAACATTTAGATAAATGGATATGTATTGAGCCTCAGCTAACAATGGCGCAAAATTTCAACAACTGTTTTTTAAATCAACGGATCGATAGACTTTGTTGCAGTCTGTAAAAATAACCAGAGTCTATAAACCCTGAATCACATGCCACGTTCACGTTATCCTCGGCAGATCCGTGTTCCCAGTCGGCGGCTTTTTTCTGTCTGACTTGCAGACACTTTCTGTGCCGAAGCAAGAGGAAACATTTCAATAATGCACTTCATTTCTGTGTCATGTAACGGAGTCTGCTGCAATATTAGCCAAGCTGACTTTCCAGAGAAATCCCTAAGTCATCAAGTAACAGAAGCCCCAGAACCACATCAGAGCAGAAATATTAAAATAAAACCCTGATAGGCTCATGACACGCTGTCAGCAGCGCGTTTATGCTCTGCGCTGGGCCTCGGCGGACTGAAGCGACTATTACGACTTTGTCAGTTTGATCGCAGCTCGTGACACACGTTGCATGTCACATCCTCCTGCTGCTCGCTTTCCTGTCACTCTTCACTATACAGCCCAATAAAGCCAGTGCGCTTGAAAATAATCCCCCCCCCCCCCCCCCCCACACACACACACACACACACCAAGCCCAAAAAGGAGGAGTAATAGTAATGCAGGAGGAGATAGTGGCGAAGAATGGGTCAGACGCTGGTAGGAGTTATTACTTTGCAGAAGGGCGAGCTGAACCTTGTGGTTCCTCTGGCCACAGTGATAAAGCAGAGAGTCAGATGCACCGAGGCAAAACTAATCTGGAGTTTTGATGACAAAAGGACGACCTTTATCCCGGCTACATATATACTGGATGGGTGGAAGGGGAGGGGAGGGGGGGGGGGGGGGGGGGGGAGATCAACAGGGAGAAGAGGGAAATGGGAACTCTCTCACAGACTGGAAAATAATAACTTCTGCTACATATATGTCAACACTGGCTGATGAAGCCTTGTGATGTTCTCCATTTTCAGCCCATGAAATCATCCTCCCCCCCCCAAGTTTCTGCATTTCCTGCTTTTTCCTGACGGCAAAATATCAGCGGTCCAGAGGGCTTTGAGGAAGCAGAGCAGGACCAATCACATCCTATAAGGTCTGACTGTGTCCTCCTTGTATCTCAGCCACAGCAGCAAAGAGTTATGGGCTAGAGGTCAGGGGTCAGGGTGTCCCAGAGGACTGCTCCTGACCCCTCGGTCCCGGCTGCTGCTCTCGGCTGCCTGGCGACTCCCGACAATCACTTACACACACACACACTCACACTCACACACACACACACACACACACACACACACACACACACACACACACACACACACACACACACACACACACACACACACACACACACACACACACACTCTTTTGCCTTTCCCTCCGAGATTTGATTTAGTCTCTGCAGGGGACGACGATTCACCAGAGGAGCACTGGTCCTGTTTATACTTGAAAAGAAGACAGTGGGAATTTTTTTGTTGTAAAAGTCTTGTTGAAAAAAGATTCGCAAAAGTCTTTGGAGGGTAAACTGTTATAAAGAAGGAGTAGAAAATGTCAGGAATAAGGACATAGTTATCATGGTTTTGAGGGTTTTCAGATTGAACCGATTTTTGTTTGGGGAACGTGAACTTGCAATGATTGTGAGGCCCGACTCCACCATGTCAACGTTTGTTTATTTATTTATTTGAACAGGGGCAGTGTACAATATACATTAACCTCAAAAAGGAGAGATGCATTGTACCAGGTTGTAGCGCTAATTTCCACTTGCAGTCCCTGGGCAGGCTGTTCATTCAACGTCATCGACAGAAATGAGTGAAATGTTTCAGTTCAATCAACACCCACATTTAAACCCTTCTCAGTGATATAAGACCTACGAGGACCTAACATGAGTCTATCATGAGTTCAGCACTAAGCAACATTTAAAAAAAGAGCCTACTGAGTAGGATATAAATAAATAAATAAAGTGGACACACAAGTCGGGATTTGTCCTGGCTCCATGCATCATACTATCTATACTGAATATCATAAGCCTGTATCCATCACATGTTAAGATGTGTCACTGAAAAAACAAATGTGTCACGGTGGAATTAAATCCAAACGTTCTGAAAAGGTCTTCAGTGATAACGCCTGATCGATTGTTAAAAATGAGTCCTCTACATTATCTCAACCATCTACTGGATCAAAGTCGTCTGCCAACATCATGATCCCTGGCGCCGTAGTTTGAGTTTCAGTCTCTGAAGTGGGAGGATTTTTCAACTCTCCTCTGTTGTATGCTATCTGCGATCTCAAGATCAGCTCTGGAATATAAACGCTTTGAAATTTCTGTCTGTATTTGCAAAATAAAGAAATAAATAAAAAAAAATCACAGTCCAGTGTGGTTGTCTGATGGATTAGTTCTAAATGAAAATAAAGGTAAGTGACGTGCCTGTAGTGATTTATATTTTTTGAGGGAGGGAAGTGATTCAGATAATGTTTTTATTGTTTGTTGTGAATAAGGTCAAAGCCTTGTTCTGCACCTTTAACTGTGTACAGCCTGTCCTGCTGCAGGATTAAACATCACACACTCACTCCATCGGCAAACCAACTAAGCAGATAATAAGCACATAATACACAGTGTCTTTAGAGAGCTGAGACACACAACTTTCATGGTGAAAAATGAGAGCACCGAACACATCAATGCGACCACTGGCTACCTGTGCTGTAAGAAAAGTATGAAAGAAGCAGCGGTACACACTGTACGTGAGGAGGAAGATACTCAGGTAACACATGAGGAGTAATGTGTGTGTGTGTGTGTGTGTGTGTGTGTGTGTGTGTGTGTGTGTGTGTGTGTGTGTGTGTGTGTGTGTGTGTGTGTGTGTGTGTGCGAGGAAAACCAAATAACGCCAGTGAATAATTCAAAACATCACACACACGACATACACAACCTCCATCGTTTCAAAAAAAGCTAACCGAGAAAGTAAACAGACGTTTGCATCAGGCAAACACCGAGTACGTTTGTTGGGATTCATCAGCAGCCGGTGGTCATGAAGTCAGGCTCAGCCTCGCTCTCTGAGGACACCCAGCAATCACACACACACACACACACACACACACGCACACACACACAAAGGCAAACTGAGGTTGTAACTGTGGACACTTGAAGGTGACTCCTTTGTGTGTGTGTGTGTGTGTGTGTGTGTGTGTGTGCGTGTGTGTGTGTGTGTGTGTATATGTGTGTGTGTGTGTGTGTGTGTTTTTGCAGCCTGCAGGTCTGTCAGTGGAATAAAGGGATAGTGAGCGTGTGTTTGTGTGTTTGTGTTTATTTGTGGCGGATTGACTGCTACCGTCAGGTCAAGCTTAAAAAAAGCCTGGGCCCAGGGCTCCAGACTTTACTGTAATGATCATGACACACAGAGGGGGCCGTGTGCAATCACATCCATGCACGCTCACACGTCCGTGCACGCTCACACGTCCGTGCACGCTCACACGTCCGTGCACGCTCGCTCTGTTACTTGCTGGCTTTATTCGCTCGTAGAGTCAGTTCAGTCTGTTGTCAGTCGTTCCATTCAGGTCAACGAAAAGGCTTCTCACGGCGTGGCGTTCAACGAGCGCTGTGTGTTCGTGAAAATGATCCTTTACAAGGCTGCTTTCGGTTTTTGACCCCCACACTGCTAAGTTTCCCAGAATTTCATTAGCTCAGAGGCCAAAAGTTATACGACTGACTTCTTTGTTTATCCCTGATTTATTTATTTTTTATCAGCACTGAGTCATCTATGTAACATAAGGGCCAGCCCCATGCTTCTCATTTCCCCCTGGCACTAAAACACCATTTGTTTGTCACTTAAAATCAGAGAAATTAAGCCAAAAGGTCCAAACAAAACCCTCTGCACTCGTCTTGTTAATGTACTCGAAGGATTATTTGTTAGAGAAAGACACAAAAGCATTTCAGCTTGTTGTCTGCAGCTTGATTTTAGGAGGATAAATGAAACCAAATCTGATAAATATAAGATCAACCAGTGCTCGACTGGAGCCAGCAGGTTAGCCTAGCATGTGCGTAACATGGGGCTGATGTGTCGCAGAGCATGCAGACACTACTTACAAACACATGCACAGGAGCATGAGGCAGCGAGAGCCGATATCTGATGGTGGTGGTGATGCTGCACAGATCCAAATAACACTGAAGTAATGCTCGGCCATTACACTCAGCTGGACCCAGGTGACGTACCCAGCTGTAGTCTATTAGTGGGAAACACTGTTGTGGATTTATTCCGTCGTAGTCACACCTCTAAAGTGATTGGTTTGTGACTTTTGACTCCATTAAGCAGCTAAAATCCTTTTCCCCCGTCTTCAGGCGTTGATGCTAAAATCACACGCCAGCTTGAGCTCCATACTCAGATGGAATTTAATATTGAAAATGATTTAAATCTTGAAATGAGCGTCAGATTCCCAAACTGTAAAATAGTCCTTCAGCTGACTGTTTCACTCCGGACAAACGGGTTCTTCACAAGTTGGACAAAAGTAAACAAAGAAATGTTGAAAGCTGAACTGAAAAACACTGAAGGGATTTTGAAATGCTTCTGATATAACACGAGATGAAATGAACCACTGATGACAACAATAAGAGTTAAATAATATACAACACTCCCTCACTTACTCTTTCCCTCCTCTCCTCCCTCTAAGGCTCTCCTGTCTTTTCTCCCTGACAGTGAGCAGGTCCCTGCTGGCGCTCGGTGCTCTTTTACAATACTGTGGGAAAGGAGTGAGACAGAAAGACAGACAGAGAGAGAGAGAGAGACAGAGAGGGGGGAGACTGCCAGGAATACTATACAATATCAAAGCGTCCAGTGAACAGCCAACAGGGCTTTGATAGTGGGCAGGGAGGGGTGTGGGTCAGAGAAACCTAAGGAAAAAAAGCTGGGTGAACTCTTTAAAGAGGGGAGCGTGATCTATCGGGAACCCCACATGGACGGGAGAGACGGCTGGATGAAGCTTTGAGGTTGTGAGTGTGTTTTAGCTGGATGTCCTGCAGTCAAAGAAAAAAAAAAAACAAGAAATAAAAATAATCAGGCCCTCCTCTCTGTGTCTGTCCGTCTCTCTTTTTCTCTTCCCCCCCTCTGGCTTTTCCACTTATCTTTAACAAACAGCAGCTCAGGCTCTCAGCCACTGGCCGACAGTTTGTCCCGACAACAAAAAGCCATGGCAACAACCACTGGAAGAGCCCGTCCGGTTCCAAAGGTCCGCCCTCTCTGGCTCTTTGAGCGAGCTGTGCTCTTGGAGCTTTTTGAAAATTTGGCTGAAATGGAAGGTTGGAATCAATAAGCAAATATGCTCAAACTTGGTGATAGGGCACAGCCACATGCCTGACAGAGAGGCGTATCAAGATCGTAGAGTTTATTACAACACCTTTGGCAGAGGGCGACTTCTGTAAGAAAAGAAAAATGTTATCTTATAAGAAGAGAGAGAGAGAGAGAGAGGAATTTGAAAGAAAAAAAATAATAGTAAAGAGTGAAGGACAAAGGAGTGAGGCAGCAGTTTGTCAAGAGCCTATAGAGTCGTCTCTCCGGCCTGCCTTTGCTGACGATACTTACAACACTTCTGCTGATGATACAACTCTGCTTACATCCTTCACTCCTCCCTCCCACTCCTACAAGCTGTTTTTAACACCACACAAGATACCTTATGTCAACTGAAACGTGTTCTGGATGCTGACAAAACACAATTCTGGCTGTGTATAAACTCACAAACGGGCCAAAAGGAAGAAAACTGATATGAGAATATCATGCTAGTATAGGGTTTCAAAAGCTTTTCTCTTCATAAGGCGCGATTAGCATCTACTGTAGCTGTTGAGTTCAGGAGCGTTTAGAAAAAAACTACGAAAAAAAAAGAAGTTTAAATGTCAGATATTAGAAACGGTAGGTCAGCTCCTACAACATGTTGAATGTAGTAAACCAACACATGGGTTAAACATTGGCGCTTTCATGCTGCGCATGTTAGCATGCTGTCATTAGCAATTAGCTCAAAGCGCCACTGTGCCTCAAAGAGCCACGAGGAAGGCTGCAGAGTCGAGTCTGTGACATTTCTGACATTGACGTGTACGACAGTGTTGCCTTTATATGGCAGTGTGACAGCGCTGAAGGGGGGCTGTGAGGAAATGTAAATGAAACACAGCGCTCACATGTTCTGCATTGTCGAATCTTTAGGTTAACTCATCTTTGGAGGAGCGATGCTCAGGAGACACTGAGGTCTGACACTTCTGTCGCAGCTTGCTGATGTTGAACAGTGAATGATCCTCTGCATGAAGATGCTCCTTTCATGCTCACTTATGAACCAAACAATCTGCCCTCGAGCAGGACAAAAACGTTACGAATGTGCAAAGGCTAAAGTTTCCTTCACTCTGTGACCGTCCCCTCTGGTGACCTTGAGACAAGATGTGTGGCTGAGCGTTTACATCAGCAGTATTGTGTATGTGGCTCCGGTCAACATGCGGTCACAGCGCTCTACACCTCTCTGACCTTGGTTTTTTTCACTCCTCACTTTGAAGATGGCAGTTCAGAAAAAAAAAAAAAACACCAAAGGCTGTCCATGCTGCTGATTAGGATTTCAAGAAAACACTCCAGCTCTCTGACCCTGTAGCCACTCCTTGCTTATCCTTGTCTTGGTGATGTTTTTGAACCATCTGTCGACTCCTGACAGGGCCACTGGAAACTGTTGGTGAAAATGGTCAGAGGAATCCTGCCTCAAGGTCATTGGGCGTTAGGGTTGCTTAGTGATGGAAACTCTAGTTCGAAGAGAACCAAGGTTTGAGAGGTGAAGATGACGCTGCAAAGTGTTGGTGAAACGATCAGCCAAACATGATGTTAAAGGCTGACTTCTGCACATACAGCAGACTGCTGAGCCCCTTTCACACATGCACTCCTCTGCTGAACATTTCCTGTCTGCTAATATGTTTATTACTGCAAAACGACCCACGACTTTATCTGGACTTTGTCTGTGTCAAGTCCTGAGGAGCCGATTTGTGCAAACTCAGAGGTTGATTTGTGAACCACATTCAGCTGAGTGACCGGGCGCGGTTATGATGTCATTCGTGTTGAGACGACTTTCGAGGCACGATACTGTTTACAGCTCACCTCAGTTGTCAGTGCTTTGTTTTCTGTTGTGTTGGTGTTCAGGGAACATCTTTACACCTGGCATGAAAGACATAACTTAGCATGAAAGGAAAGACTTCAGAATGTAATTGTTTTTATCTGACAGGTACGTTTATCTTGATCGAGTTTAAAAAAAAATATGTTGGCCGTAAGACGTCAGCGTCTTTAGATTAGTTAACCTGAGTTGAAGAAACTTCAAAACAGCTAGGATAAATTGCACTTCGCCAACCTGACCTTCCCGAGCACGACTGGAGCCAGGGTCACAGAGGGTCACGGCCCGTCTCAGACGTACTGTGCACCGGGGTCAATTTGGATCTGATTCCCTGACTTCTTCAAATGTTAACATGGGAGTTCGCTAGAAGATGACGTGCATCCCACTTAAATGAAGAGTGAAAGATGAAGTTCGACAAAAATAAACCCCCTCCGGGAGACTCGCTGTGATGTATTGCCTATCTCAAGCAACTTTCAAATTTGATTTTGTCGCTGTTGAAGCTGAAAGGGAAAAATGGCAGCGTGGAAAGCAGGAAAAGCTTTTGCAAAGGAACAAGCGCACTAAAACAATTTTTTCCCTTTGCCTCGGCAGAATGATTGCTGCTATCTCCTATTACCGTGCCAGCACTTGATTAAGTTGTTTTATAACCGCATGCATCACCTTGTTCTCGTCACAGCCGCTGTAGCGCTGAGCTGTATTACTGACTGAACCTTTGCCTCTCGTCAGTGTCACCTTCTGCGCTCCAGCTGACAGCCACCTCGTCCACCGCTCAGCTTCCTCCCTGGTACAGTTTTATATTGAAGTATGTAAGTCCAATCTGGGTCGGCTAATTCTGCTTTCTTACATTTTGAAAAATAAGTAGGTTTGCAGTCCCAGGATTTGTTTCTGTTCACTGTCCCGGAGGTCAGAGCTGAACGAGGCAGAAGTGCCTTCATGTACTCAGCTCCCGCTTGGTGAAAGTGGCAGCATAAGGATTTTAAGCTGAAAGCTCTCCTGGTGAGTTTTTTCTTTCTTTCTTGTGGTTAATGAAGGTTCTTGTGGCAGACTCAATAAGGAGCTGTCTTTGCTTTGTTGGGGCCAGATTTGAAAAGGTTTGGCAAGCAGCCTGCTGGTTTGACGCTGTAGCGTTGCTCATTCGAGTGCCTATAAAGCAGAACCTCCTCTTTTGATTTTTGTTTTTTTCGCGTTTGTGTGTTCCTCCTCCGTCTGAGGCTTTAATGTTTGTCTGGATGCAGCGTCTTGGCCGGCCTCCCTTGATGGAGGAGATTTGTAATCTGCGGTGCTGCCCAGTTTAAATAAAAGTTAAATCACATTTGGATGGCAGCGTCGTCTTTATATTAACGACTTTGCTTACCAGCCTCTCCGCAACTGGTTGGACTCATCCAAGCCCCGAGCTCCATCGGCCTCCAATCGAGCGGAGGCAGAGAATAGCAGCTAACAAGAGAAAAAAAAAAAAAAGAAAAGATGACCGCGAGTGTAAATGACAGCAGTGGACAAGAAAGAAAGAGTGAGGGGGAGTAAAAGAGAGAGGGTAGTTATATCCTACGGTCATTAGCAGCATTTCAAAGTCACCCCGTCTTTCGGCGTATGCTGTTTGACAGGCCCTGCCAACAGAATTAGGGTTGAGGGATGATGGTGCCGTGATTAGATGTGTAACTCAGGGGGGAAGACAGGACCTGATCTGTGGTTACAGTACACTCACATACGTAAATGCAATAGAAAGCAGAGGATATTGTAGAAAAGCCACAGGGATAAGAGATAACCCCGGTCTTAAGATGTGGTCAGTCAACGATTAGATAGCTCTGAAACTGTCTATTTCCGTGTAACAGGCCTGATGCCGGTCGGCCTGATAAACACTACAGCCTCCCCCGACTCCCCCAACTGGTGAATTGAATTCCCAAATTACCAGGCTTAAGATAACATACCTGGCTAAATTGCCGCTCTTTATAAGTCTCAAATCTCCTTGTAGATATTAATCAAAGGCCTGTTTCACTCCTGATGCGGCAAACACAGGAGATGGGGAACAGGAGAACGACACACAATGAGCGTCGTATTAAGGCCTCTGATCTTCTATCTCCAGTCCCTTGTTTTTCCGCCACATTCCTTTAGCCAGGGGTGATGTGTGTGTGGGGGGAGGAGGGGCCGGCGTCCGCTCTGCCAGCTCTGAATGTGTGGCAAAGGGGCTTCCTGGTTAGGCTGGAGATCTCTAAGGGGGAAGGTCAAAGGCAACTGATACTTTATCTGCCCCCCCCCCCCCACGTCTTCAGCCCGTGACTACAGCGTAATCTTTCTTGAGCTTCGATGCAACACTTGTATATTCTTTTAGCTTGAAGAGGTACTTCAAACCTCTTTTTGTGCACTCAGAGCTCATCTTACAGCTTTCCTTTCTCCTTCCCTGCCTGACACTGACGCTGGAGCAAAGTCTGAAGTTTCCATCTGCTCTGTGCCAAATCGACACCAGCGATAGTAGCGTTTGTTGGATAAACGGAGAAGGCTCCATCTGTTGGCGACAGACTAACTCAAAGGCACGCCCACTCAAACATTAACCCTACACACCGTGCCCACTCAAAGACACCTAAGAGGGCGTTGCCAACAAGATTGAACAAAAAGGAGGCTACGTGGTGGTGTGTGTGCTGCCTCGGGTACTGCTGACACAAAGAAATACAATCAGCTGGCTAACTAGCAGATGCTAAAGGGCCTAGTTGGTGCCTCAGTACTAAAGACCAGATTCAGACAGCTGCCATGTTGTTTTTTGACATAATACTCAGGGGAGGAAGCTCAAATATTGTCTTCATGTCTGCTGCTGTGTTCCAGGTTGTACACAATCAATAGCCAGGCACAGGAATGAGTCCAAAAACCTGGAAGTGAGTTAGCATTTTAGCGCAGTGGGTTCTAAACTCTAAAAGTCAATGGAGATTTTGAATGGGTTTGTGGTAAGCCGTCTGAAACAAGGTCTGTGGTTAACACAAGCTTAAGAGATGTTGATTTTTTGCTAGACGAGATAAACTACGTTAGCTTGTGAGGTTTAAAGTTTTTACACGTACACAAACGATTGCTAACAACCTGTATTGGCCTCAGTTTCTAAAGACCGGAGGTTGCCGCTTGGTCCAAACATTCAAACCTGAGCGTCATGTTACTGGATTTTTTTTTATTAATTTTTTTATTTGATTCAATCTTTTGACATGCCCATCATGAGGTAGAAAGAAGTAGAAACGCTTTACCAGAAACAATTCATGTATTCATGAATAGCTCAAGGACAACATCTTTTATCAATCTCTCGCTGAACCCAACTGGTCGCTGTCGATGCCTGAAGCCCTCTGACTTCTGTTCTGCTCAACGCCTCTGCCAGTTGTTGCTAAGTGTTTGCATTTGGATTTAGGCTATAGAAACATCTGTCCAGGGAGAGTTTAAAGACGCAACAGGAGAGCCTTGCCTGTTTTGTTGTCGTACGGCTAGTGCAAGAAAATTTGATGGAAGGAAACCTCAGCAGAACGATTTAAATATGTTTCATAACTCTGTTACACACACTATGTCAAAACAGGATTTATTCCAATATGTGTACTGTGTAAACAAAGGCATCTTCAGCATCATACAAATCTACACACTGGTTCAGAGGTGGATATAATTTGCGATACAAAATTGCCAGATCAGAAATCATTTCAAATTCTAAACTGGGCTTTTTGCCTGCTTACTTAATTCCATTGGGGGTTTAATTAGGTTTGAGATGAATGCTTTCTTCATTATTCACTTAAAACTGCACTGAAACAGGTTCTGAAACACACAACTGGAAAAAAAGAACAACGATCAAAGATGTAGCGAGCGTATGAAACATGGCTGCTGGGACATTTTTTTCATGTCACATGGCAAGGTAAGAAGTCAAAAAGTTCAAATCAGTCATTTGTCCTGAGGAAAGAGCTGAACCAAAGCATGAAGACGAACCTCGACAGGCAAATAAAACTAAGTCCTCCTGTGTTTCCACCATCATCACGTTCTTGTCCGGGTGCAAAAGCCTGTGAAAGCGATTCAGACGCCGCAGCCCTCCAGTGGAACCCATACAAATGAAATATATTTTTAGGTGTGCTGGAAGCGACTCAAATACAGAAAAAAGAAAAAAAAGCACCTTTATATATGAGAGCTGCTTTCTAGAGCCTCCAGACTGCAAGGACATGCATTCACACAGGGAGAAATCCATCACAGAGCAGGCATACTTCACAGAATTTCCAGTTTTTCGTGGTTGACTGTAATGCAAGGCAAGCAAAAAAAAACAAAAACATGATCAGTTTAAAGTGGGGACACTGGCTGTTTCTAGGCTGGAAAATGATTGTTGTGTTCACTCTCCGTACTGACATCTGCACACCAGCAGCTGCTGCACATCAACAAGTTGAGTCACATTCTTAGGTGTGTGTGTGTGTGTGTGTGTGTGTGGGGGGGGGGGGGGGGGGGGGGTAGTGGGGAGCAGGGATGTCAAGGGGGCATTCTGGGAAATGTAGGATGACAAGAGTGAGTGAGGGGAAGTATACAACAAGAAGGAAAATGACAACAGCGTATTCAAAAAAAAACAACAGCATGCAGACATCCCGGTCTGATGATTTACTAAAGCGTAGGACAAGATGGAATTTTCCTCTGAGGCAGGGCGTTTCACTCTTTTACCAAATGGCAAGGGGAAACTCCAGCATTCGCACTTGCACAAACGCACACTCAAACGCCTGCGTTTCTGCACAGATAAACACATGAGACGTACAAAAAGGAGTCGACAGAGCCATGCACATTTGGATGCCTTTTCCCACACACACACACACTTGTTCTCTTTTTTTCCTCTCTCCTTCTCCTTTTCGCTCTTTTTCACAGCGGTTTCCTGTGCACGCTGTCTACCTCTCATGCTACATTCAGAGCATGAACACCCAGAGTCAGCAAGTCTGGACACAGCTGCTGAATATTCAGCCCAGCGCTCCCTCTTCCTCTCAGCATCTCTGTCTTCTTCTCCCCACCTCAAAGTCCTGCTTTTTTCCTTCCCCTTTTGCTCCAATATGATTCTCGTTCGAGCTCAGTTTTTTTGTTGTTTTTTTTTTCCTCTTGCATTCCTCTGGAGCTCAGTGCCGTCGCTGTTCTGCTCTCTGCGCTCCACTTTCATTAAGGGGCTCTCCTCTGATAGCCCTTCATATAACACTTAATCATCATAACAATAAGAGCACTCTCTCTCTCTCTCTCTCTCTCTCTCACTCAGACGAATCACCTCGAGGGGCCGGTCCTAAAGATCCACCGCTAACTGATGTCATTAACTGCTGCATCTCCTGATTGGACGGAGCGGGGCAGGAGAGCCCGCCCCAGGTGTTTGACGGAGGGCTCAGTGGGAGCGTGCAGGTCGGACAGGCCAAGGACATTCCTCTTATGGAGAAGAGCAGAGAAAACACACACACACACAAGCGAGCGCTGGTGTGTGTGTGTGTGTGTATGTGTGTGTGGAGGCACAAAGGCTCTTAGTGGGAAGCAGAAGACAAGGCGTGTTTGGTTTTACAGTCAAGAGAGAGATGAATAAGACTTTTGAATAAGGGGGAGGGAGGTTTGAATAACAGTATTTTACATGAATGGATCCTCAGGGAAATGACTGCTCCGTCGCTCCCTCTGCTCTTTATTTTCGGTTTTGTGTGTGAGCGTGTGTGTGCGCGTAGGGGTGTGTGTGTGTGGGGGGGGGGTGCCTTTTGGCTGATTGAGTCGACGAGTCTATCATGCTGTGGAATTGACAGTGTGCCATATTATGTTGTTGTGGGTGTTTGCATAGATGAGCAGTGACGGCGGCGGCTTCACGCGGACACAAACGCACACAGATAAAACTGCCACACACACACACACACACACACACACACACACACACACACACACACACACACACACACACACACACACACACACACACACACACACACACACACACACACACACACACACACACACACACACACACACACACACACACACACACACACACACACACAGAGAAATCACAGCTGTTCTCAGTTGCTATGCGGCAGTCGCACCATCGTCTCAGATAACACACACATACGCACACACACACACACACAGTAGTGTGAGACGGGGGCAGTAACACCAGACTTGGCCGGGTCGGAAGGTCACAGGGGTATTGTGACAAAGTTGCCAAGCAACAAACTTACCGTACATTTCATTGCCACTGTGATCTCCTATATGAGCGGCTCTCCATGTAGTCAGGATAAATCTGTTCAAAGTAAATGTGCGTGCCCAGGGTTCGTGTTGTTTCTGTCACTTTAAAAACATGTTCTAGCTCAAATGTGTGGCCCTTTGTGTTCATAGGTTTAAAGTAGTAACAGTATCCACATTATCAGGAAAGTGTGTCTTTTCTGTTTCTATTTTTATTTCTAACAGGATGACTCAAGTATCAAGTGAAAAGTTGCCCATTGTTGCTTTACTCATTCAACACCAGGTCTCATTCTAACAACAAACTTTAGTTCAACTGGGTCGACAAAAACCTGGAACTAATTCATCTTTATTCAGGTTTAATTCTGTCCCTCGTGTCTTGCCATATCATTGGACTCTCGTGCATTACTGCGGACCACGTAACCAAACACAGCGTTCAGTACCTGGAGAGTGACATTGAAACAACCAACTAAAAGTGTGTTTTATCAGGTCTGCAGGGAGCACAGTCCATCTGTGTAGTGATCCCTCTCTATAGGTTATCACTGACCACTCTATTATCTACCCGTTTGTGCACAGACCCTCAACAGAGAGCTGAAGAGAAAACGTTGGCTCCTGTAGAAGCTCAGTGTTCAACATGACTGAGGTGGAGGTGCACCTGTACAGCTTGCTTTAAGGCTGCGTTCAGACAGACTTGAGCCCTGCGTGAAATGCAGCCCTTTCATTTATTTGATTGAAGCCGGTCAGCCTGTGCAGCAGAGGTGCCAATGCGGAGGTCTGCATCAAAAACAGCTCACATTAGTACAGCCAGACGTTGTGAGCAGGCTCACAATTTCAAGCAACATAACTCAACTTCACCTTGCAAGAACAGGGGTTTGTCTATTAAGTGCATTCACACACACAATCCAAGTACATCTTTTCTAGATAGATAGATATACTATCTGCCAGTCTGCGTAGTGACATTGTTAATTAAGCCGACAACTGATTTACTACAATCGTTTGTAAATATCAACTGGTGTGCAGGGTCTACAAACTGGATTGAACAGATGAAAAATGAACAGTGACATTCATTTCCTGCTTTCTGTGTAAACACGATATGTCTCAATCCTAAAAAAATGAAAATAAAAATCAGGCTGCCAATGTCAGACAAAACATGTTTACTGTTGCCATGGAAACCAAAGATGTTACATCAAAGATGGCTGCATAAGGAAGCAACAACAGGTCTGTCTCACCCGTTCATCTTGACTTTGGTCAACTGGGAGTTTTCATCAGGGGAGAGGGAAGAGGGTAGCAGAGAGAATCACTCCCATGATTCCCCGCCTCACTCAAAGTCATCTTTTGTTCTTGATTAACCCCCCCCCCCCTTCCCCTTCCCCATACTGCACGTTTAAGAGAAAAATGCTGATATAGTCTTGACTTTATTTTTTAGATAACTGGGGGTTTTTGGCCATAAAAAAAATAAGATACTGCATCAAAAAAATAACAATGACCCTGTTCCTGACATAGAGGGTCAAAGGTGAACTGATACTGTAGAGTTGAATTGTGGGAAAAGTAGGAACTACTGCTTTTGGACCTTAAAAAATAAATTCAGACTACGGAGGCTGTTGCATCACATGCCTGATACGAAATTCGCAAAAGGTTATGCATCTGCTTTCAGCATTTATAGTAGCTGTAAATATTTCATTATTTCTTTAATCAAATCGTCTTCACATCTTTAGTTTTCCTCTGTAAACGGTACATCTGGGTTTCATTGTATTGTAGCTGAGAGACCTTTCATGAGTCAATTTGACATTTTCTCTCACACAAACATATCGAAAATGTGAGTCATGTATTAATTCAAAAGAGAGCTGGGCCTCCTGAAGACTCAATAATTGTATTTTCTATCAGACGGCAGAAATAATAGAGTTCACTTGTTTGGCATAACTCTACACATTGTTCTGCATGCTCAAAAAAACATTAAAATCAATAAAAGACAATTAAAAAATGGAGTTAAAAGCAGCAGCCCCTCCCCTACTTTTTTTTTTTTCTCTTCACATTTTTACCTCCCTTCCTTGCTGAAGTCAGTGATGTCACATGTCCGCCGCTCTGTCTGCTCCGTCTCTTTTCCACTGTGTGCAGTGGAACAAAGCAGAGATGGCAACGAAACTTATCTTTAAAAAGAAAGTGCACCGTGTTGTGGAATAATTTGGAAAGCTGTCACAGAGAGCGAATCCTATCTCAGGGAATGCCAGTCAAATACACACGCACACACACAGGGACATTGGTGTTTACATCATATGGGAAGGTATTTTTTCCTCTCACTCTGCCAGGGAACAGGCCCACGCATGGACACACAGACGCTGACTAAGGCCCTAAGACTCCTAGGGGGATGGGGGTTAGCCTGCGTGTTGATGGTTTTGTGCGAGTGTGTGATGTGTATTACTACTTTAGTTGTGTACAGCCAACTGTCCAACTGTTACGTCTTGAATTGAACGCTGATATCATCGGGGCTGCATCTATGATTCATTTGTGGTGTAACGTGTTTTCTGTGACTTTTGTCTTTGTGTTTATTTCTTGCGTTTGTGTGTGCAGTGAGTTTGTGCAGTGGTGTCAAATCATCCAGTGGAGTGTTAAGCCGTTGTTTTGGTTACAGGAATGTACAGTAGAGCGTTTGTGGTTTGGTCTTAGAAGGGGCCGAGCTAATGCTAATCAGTTTATTGGGAAAATCTGCATATTACGTGCCTCTGTGGTTGTGTGTGTGTTCAAAATGCGTGCATGTGTGTTTGTGCTCGGTTTTAAAGTCACCGTCTTGTGGGATTTTGTTGCGGTTTGAGGTTAGAGAGAGAAAGACGGAGAGGACAAAATAAAAAAAGGCAAATTGTTTTTTATACATCTACGTGTGTGCGTTTAGGTCTGCTAAAAAAACTCCCAGTTCTCCTATCCGACGCTGGCTGATGTTCAGAGCTTCAACCGCAAAAGCAACAGGCGGTCTATTCAACTCAAGACACAAATAGAGCACTCTTCTTCTCATACACGGAGCTAAAAACAGATATTTTTGTCTGGAGCTAAAGAACCAGCGAATCACTTCCCTCTCTTTCTCCGTGACACGGCGTTTTTCGTTTCGTAAAAATAAGAGCTGGCACGTACAGTATCTGTTGAGACGACCCGGCGTGATCTCTTCTCTCCTTTCATTCACTGCCTGCCTGCGATAGTTTGCTAAGTCTCAGACTGAGAATCAACAAAGGTCAGACAGTCGCAGATGGAGGGCAACAAGGCGATAGAGATACTGGTTAAATAGATGTAGCTCTCTGGGAAAGCAACAGGCTGCAGCAGTGCATGTGTTAAGTGTGCGTTGTTAGAGGTCACATGTTATATTATTTTTTAACCAGTTTAAATACATCTCAGAGTTACCCAAAAACATGTCTTTGAAATGTCTTTCTCAAAGATCCACTCTGATCCTGTATTATAGGTCTATAAACCCCTCTATATCGGCCCTGTTTAGAACAGGCTGTTTCTGTGTCTGTAGCTTTAAATATGCAAATGAGATGTATATGAACACGCCCCCTCTCCAGAAGGAGACGTGGCTTGGGCTTTCTCGCACTATGCCCTATTCTACTCTGTGGAAAAACAGACTGAGAGGGGAGAGCAAACGCCTAACTGTGGGACCGTCACTCATCTCGAGGATTGTTGACTTCCCCTTGTGATGTCATAAAAGGAACCTCGCCAATCGGCCTGTTTAAGCACATTTTTCTAAAAAGTGGAGCAGGCAAAAACATGAGGATGGACTATTTATAATTGGGGGGGTTGTGGTAAAATGCATTTTTCACAATATGACCTTTAAACACCTCACGCTGCTGAGAAAACACAGAACAATAAAGTATCTATTAGCTGTGAAGTCTTTCTACTTTAAGGGATAAAAAAGGGGGAAAGAGGGGGAGGAGTAATCACATTATATAAATCAGATGGTTCCTGAGGTCATTTTTGTCTTCGCACACAATTATACATGCCAACAAACACACACACACACATTAACTGTGTATGGCTGCATCCACTTATGACATCACTGTAGCTAGCCAGAAAGACAGGCGAGTCAGAGTGAGCAAAGCTGACGTCATCCCATTCACTCAATGTCAAATTACGTAATCACAGGGTCCAACGCCTGCAGGACAGGCATGCTGTGTGTGTGTGTGTGTGTGTGTGTGTGTGTGTGTGTGTTTTTGTAATCGCATGCAGGGCAAGAACACATAATTGCAATCTCATGTGTGAGAGGAGACATAAAATAAGGCATGGTGATGACATCATTAGCAGGGAGGCGGCCTGGCGTGAGCACGGCGGCTGTGACATGAGGGAGAGTGTTTGGGGAGAAGAGGAGGAGACAGACCTGGCTGAAGGAGTTATGCAACACAAATCCAACTCAACAGACTAGAAAGAGGTTTGGTTTTTTTTCCCTTTTCAGTGTGTGTGAAGAGTGTGTGTCTTGAGTGACTTTTCTGTAGCACAAAGAGTGCATTAAAACACAAGCACTCAAGCATACTGCTGAAATGCACACGGAAATCTACACACATGTGCATTGCATATACATACACACACACACTCTCTCTCTCTCTCCCCCCTTCACTTATAAACAAAGCTTCCTAGGGACAGGAAATCCTTCCACCCACGTTCCTGTGTTGCTTGGCAACCACAGCAGCGTCACTGTGTGCATGCCTCCGCCGATGAAAACAACACACAAGCACAAACACGTAGACAAAAGAAAAACACAAAATTAAACTCTGTGAACTCCGCTCCTTCGAAAAGCAGCGAAGGAAAACAGCAGCGAACGGAGCGGCCGCTCGCCACAGCTGCCCAGCGATTCCTCCGCTATGGATCTAAACCAAACATGACATCAGCCCTTGTAAACATAAAACAGTTTTTCCTCTATTTATTAGCTCTATTTTTACACCCACTGACGTCTTTCTAATGCCTGTGTGTTTCAGTGCTCATTTACTTTATGTGGCGTGTGTGTGTGTGTGTGTGTGTGAGGATGCAACCAGCGATAGCTCAGCACGACTAAGTACAGAGAGGCTAATTGAGCAGAGGTGCCCAGCACTGTGGACAATGAGTCCATTTCAAATCAGCAGGAGGCCTATTGAAGACAATTAGAACCTGGGGGATACAGAGGAGCATTATTCTTCTCAGCCATCTCGGCCACTTAGGCTGCCTGTGTTTCCACTCTGCAGATGTTTGATCGCATGAATCAGAACACGAAATTAACCAAGTGCTGCAAATTCCTCCCAAAACTTGATCCTCACATTGAGTCTGAAAAACGGTATAAAAAGCGAACAGGGAGAAAAGGAGCACAGCTACACTTAGTTTTCTGAAGTCCATTAGGTTACCCTGCATGGACTCCGTTTTTTTATGGTGTAACAAGTGGAACGCCTTCCAAAAGTTGAATAATACATCGCTGTGCACATTTGCTTTGCTCCTTTTGGAGGGACTCCAGCGACACTTTTCCATCAGCGTTTGTGCAAATAACAGTTCAGTAACAGCTTTCAAGTTACACCCTGTTCTTGTCATCGGGCTTTATCTGGAAATTTCCTCTAAACACAACATCACCTACAGTATTTCCTCAGAGCTCAATCACTCAGTTTAGATTAGAAAAAAATCAACACAGCATAGAATCGCGATATTTTACGTTGCAATATTATATGATGGCCGCTAAGTATGGATAGTTCCATTATTTAAAATGAGCTTTTTTAGACTCTTTATAGCTGAAATGTTTGCACAGTTCAATTTAAAGAAGTTGATTTGTTAAAAGTGAACTTCCAAACATGTTTGTGTCCAGTGTACGTCCATCAGACTGAAATAAAACTGTTCAGATTGTGAGGAGCTTGAAGCCTTTGACTTTGATGAACAGATTCAGAGTTTCATTTTTAAGATTTTACAAAACAGCTCTTGATTTAGTTTTCATTTCAGGGGCACAATACGCAGTTCAAAAAGTTAAATCACAGTACAGAATATATATATCACAATTTCATGTATATTCTCAGTATATTTAAAAATCTCCATCCTTTTGTATCAGGACTCAAGTATCGTGATAATATCGTATCTTGGGGCCTCTGGTGGTACCCGCCCTATAGTTTACATACTCAGCTGGCCTTTTAATTAGAGCACTGTCCTTTTCCCAGGACACGGACAAGCAACAGGGGAGAATTGATGGAAGAATATCCAACTCTGCTACGACATGTCCCCGCTCAGCTCGTCACTATCACACCCGGGTTGACTCTTGTTTAAAAAGTTAGCAAGTAGCTAACTGGTTGTGAGTCACACAGAAGTGACAGGACCACGGCGCATGGGCCTCGTCTCTGAGATAGAAGTTTGTACAGCATTATATATCCAAACACTACAAACTGATTTACAAAGACGTCCTGTCCACACTTCTTCCTCTTCTCTCTTCCCCTCTGAGCAAACAGTCCTTCATACCTACGTCTTTCACAGATAACCTGCTCTTTTGATTCGTTCACCTTTATAAGAACTTCATGTACCTCTGCGGTACACTTTCTTTTTTTTTTTTCTGACTGTGCATTTTCGACACTCTGCCATATGGCTGATGGGTCTCGGCTGACCGGTGCACAGCGGTGGGTCACAGTCCTGCTAAAGGCAAGCTAATATAATCAGACATTAAAATGTGCTGGCAGACAAGAAAGCCGTCTGATGCTTTTATTCAAAACGCAGACTATTGAACACATTCACACATGAATTATGGATCCATTATGGATGGTTTTAGTTGCGTTCAGGGAGTCCGACTAACAACAGTTGTACTGAGAGCAACAACCCACTGAGCCATCCATACCAATTATCTGCGTCTAGGGTGGAGTCTGGATTCAATATTCAATTTACACAATCTCACATCACAGCCTCCAACGGCGGAAAAAAAGTGTCAAAGGAGCCGTAACGGACAAAAACAGAGCCTTTTTTCTCTCTCGCTCTCTCATAGTCTCAACTGTCTCCAAAGTGAAAAAGAAGCGGGCTAACTGAACGTCGCTCCACAGGGGTGTCCATTGAGAGACGGCGAGAGGTGGAGGGGCGAGAACTCCATTGAGCGCAGCCATGGGGGGTCAATATGTGAATGAACGTTTGCCATGGAGGTGAATTATGAATGAGCGCTCCCGGTGAGAGCATGTCAGCCCGCGTCTCCTTCACTCCATCTCCTCCGCTTTCTCCTCCTCCTCCTCCTCTTCCTGTCCTCAAATCTCCACCGTTCCTTTCCTTCCTCTCTGTCTCGGTTTCATCTCTCGCCACCAGATTAATCTCCTCATCTCCCTCTCTCTCAGTCATCTGATCGCTACGACCGTCCTCCTCCTCCTCCTCGACCCTCCTCCACCTCCTGACTCCAGATCAGGGGAACGAAGAGGAGGAGGAGGAGGAGGAGGAGGGGGGGGGGGGGGGGTTTGGGTAGACACACGCCGTCTGTCTGAAGAGATGACAGAACATTCTTTCCCTGCACATACATATTTACACAGCCTCAGACGGGTACACACACACACACACACACACACACACACACACACAGTAGCAAAAGATAACACAGAAGCAAACAGTCCTGCACGTGCAAAGGCAGCCGCATGCACTAAGTGAAAACGCTCTCAGGCACTGACACACACACACACACACACACACACACACACAATTCTCCCAGCTGTTCTGCTGGCCACTGAGCTTGTGTGAATGTGTGTGTGTGTGTGTGTATTCGGCTGTGTGTAATCCAATGTGCTGCTGCTCAGCCTGTGCCACGCTCTCTCCTCTGTTGCTGTGCGTCTGATCAGATCTGCCTCCCCTCAACCTGTTCGCCTTCTATGGCACACACACGCTCTGCTGTCACACACAAACACCTATAATACACACACACACACACACACACACACAAAAGAAGCTGCTACTACAGATCAAGACTCTTTCAGTGTCAAATCAAGCTTTTGGGAAACACTAAATTCATCCTGTGCTGCCTTTGTGGTCTCCAACCAAACACTGTGTTGTTACCATGCTACACAAAAACTCTGTTAAGACACACACACACACACACACACACACACACACACACACGGAAGGAAGGAAAGAGAGGTTTCATGACTGCCTTATTACGACGAAGTGTGGCCCCTTTTTTTGTTGCTTTGCCTCAAATTAAAGTAACTAAGGTGTGTGTGTGCGTGCGTGTGTGTGTGTGTCTGTGTGTATGAATAAGAAAACTTTTCCCTGAAAAGTATCCACTCCTTTTGATCCCTTCACTCCAGTTTATAGCGGTCAGCTCTGCTCGCTTACACACTTTGGCCAACCTTTTTAGCTTGTGAAAAATGAATACACACACACACACAGATACAAATGTATATATAGACTACACACACACATGCCTCAACTCTCCCTCTTCCTCACACACACCTCCACTCTTCCCTTTAAGTGCAGAGCCATGCAGCACATGTCAACACCCCGCACACACACACGCGCGCGCGCACACACACACCATATTGCCAGACCTGTATAGCCATGAAAGCGCCATAAAGTCACCTTAGGATCCTTCTGTTTTCCAGACGAGCCCCTTCTTCACAGTCTTCCTCGCTGTCACACTTCTCTCCTCCTCTCCTCCTTTCCTTCCTTCCGCGCTGTCCGTCCGTCCTTCCTCTCTTTCTCTCTCTATTCTCTCTCCCCTTCTCTCTCCCTCTCTTCGTCTCGGTGCTCGGTCAGTTCCCAGCGTTTTTCCCGAGCCCCTCCATATCCGCCCCGCGAGTCGTTTCTACCTCCGAGCGAGCGTACCTAACACACACACACACGCACACACACATACGAGCCGCTGCGTTCCTATGGTCTCTCTCTCTCTCTCTCTCTCCCTCGGTTTATCCCTCTCTGCGCTCGCGCTCTCTCTCCTCTGTTGGGGAGAGCTCAGTGAGCGCGTGTGCACGTGTGTGTTTATGTGCGTGTGAGTGCAAGTGTATGAGTGTGTTTGTGCGCTCTGCCTTGCCCCGCTAGCAGCAGAGGACTTCCCCCGGTGCCCGACCCGGGTCCTAGCGCTAGCCCGGTTCACTGAAAGAATGCTATTGTGTACGGACGGTAGAGCCAAAGATCGTCTATGATTTACACGAGTCGACTCCCGCATTTTGTGAACAATTCTGCAGTTTTTTTTTTTTATTAGCATAGCTACAATAAATTAATAGAAAAAACATGAAAATAGAATTATTTCAGATAAAGAGTAAATAGAAAAAAAATAAAAATAAAACAATAATCTAGTGTTTAGGCTTTATTTGAATGAGATGGAATTAATTAAAAACGAGTGTTTTGCATGCATAAACACACTCACCCTCCGACAATCCTACAAAAAGCCAATGATGTATCTATTATGTTTAGATTGTATGATAAAGTGAATAAAATTAGTCATGTAAATCAAGCCATGTTAAGTATTGTGTTTTAATAATTAATTAATTGTATTAGGCTGTATCATATTGCAGAAACCTGATTTTTAATGCAAAATATATCAAGGTCAACATTTGCACACCATACAAATCTGATTGTTTGTATTTGGCTGGAAAACAGACATGAATGTTTAATGATATATTAAGGTGCTGTTCAAAACATATAGGATCTATTTTGAGTGGTTAATATCCAAGGGTAAAATGTAGGGGTTTTTCTTTGTCAGTAAGTTGTTGTGAGTCTTAACCAGAGTGGTCGCTATGGCAACAGTAAGGCAGAAGCAGAGGCGGATATCTATGCAAGGGTGGAGGTGCCATTGTAGATGGAGGATGGAGGGGACATGTCCTCTGCACATGATCACTTCAGAGCTTTGTCTACTCTGTTTGTTTGGATAGTAAATCCTATTTTTTTCGTCTGTGCAAGGTCTTGCAAAGCTGTGTCTTAAATTTCATAGTATTGTGTTGGACAATCTATTTTTAATTATTCCCCCTCAAAAGTAGGCTACATTAACATTCCCTGTATTTTCACTTTTCACACAACTTCATTTCTGTCTAAAGCAATTGCAGCAAACATGACAGATGGCATACATTTTTCGCAACTAAGTGAGTCATCTTTTCAAACATAATCAATCTTTGGTGTAGCTACCTTCTTCCTCATCTCCCTGCACCTCCCTCCCTTTTCTCCCTCCTGTCCTTCCTCAGAGCGTCATCAGGTTGCCATAGCAACGGCCCGCCTATGGGAGACAGAGATCAGATCATTATGGACTATGGGATCCAGAAACTGAAGGACAGGACTTTTTTTTTTTTTTTTACTGTGAACAGGAAGAGGGAATCCTTAAGACGAAAGCTTGATCTCATTTTTAGGTAAAAATCCAGCGCATCAATTTTCAGGAGGAGGTTTTGCTGAGTGCTGTGTTAAACCAATTTTACCACTTAAAATACATTAAACAAAAGCATGTTTTCTCTCCAACATGTTGCCAAAAATAAAACAATTTGATTGGATATGCACAATTGCGTACTTTTACACGTAAACATGTTGCCTGAAAAAACAGTTAACCAGAACGTCCTTGCACACATGAATTAATGGATCTGACAGACGTGGCAGTGATCGCCCTACTGAAAGCCTCCAGTCAGGAAATCCAAATGTGCTTTCATTTTATTTATGGGTGGGGAGATCGAAGAGGGAAAAGTGCATTGGTGCATGTTCACGGTGAGAGAAGGAAGCTCAACATACACCAAGGAAACAGCTTTGTGTTTGACAAAGATCAAAGAGAATTGTTGGGAGAAAGAAGCGTGTTTACGAGTTCTCAAATCAAGGCTGCAGGTTCTCCCTGCCCGGGTTATTAGTGGGAGGCCGTATGTGTACGAGTGTGTCTCTGTGTGTTTGTATTGAGAGCCTCGAGGGCTGAATTAAGCTGAAGTGATATAGAGATCTTAAAGATGTCTTCCAAAGTTTGCGATTGGGAGAGATCTTATCTCTGACAATTTGAACAGAAGAGCAGAAGAGAGGGGGAATGGAAAAAGATGAGAAAAGCGAGCTAATTAAAAAAGAAAGGCAGAATCCTAAAAGGGAGGTTACCCTCAGAAATATGTAATGTTTTTTGAATCAACAAGTGGTAACAGATATGTGAACTGGTCAGTGTTTTCATGTAAAAAACAAAACAAATTATGCAAAGAAATAGGGCCCCTTTCTTGTGATCTGCATGTTTTAAGTCTGTACATGTTGTCAAGGCAATTACAGAGTGTTTCTTTGTGTTTTGCCTCAGGTATAGGTGCAGATGTAGCAGATTTGGCTTGGTTTTGATGTTGTAGAGTTGGCTAAATTCCAGATCCAGTTAGCGCTCACTGTGGTTAAACCTCCCAAGTCAAGTGTGTGCTGTACATGTGACTACTGAGTCTTGCTGTTTAATTATCAGTCTTCAGTGTTTAATGAGCCAAATCTACGTGCTGTCTACTTGTGTTGCTGATATAAACAATTATTTTCTGACACTGTGTGCTTAAGCACTCAATGAGTTGCTGTTTACACCTGATGTTAACATTTAGGCTGCATCTGGATGAAGACCACAATGAACTCAAATGAACACATCCAAATGGTGTTATCCAATGTTTTTTTGTTTTTTGAAAGGGGTACAAGAATTTTTTTTTTTTTCCAACAACTAATTGTTGGTTGGATCCATTGGGCATGGGACAGTTGATGAGCAATTTGCAATTGCAAGGTTACCAGGGAGTTATGAGAGCTTGTTTGTCCAGTCTTTGAGCCATCTGGTCCTTAAATAAGTTAAGTACAAGTGGTGTCCCTATACTCACCACATAGTCCAACATTTTTAATCTCGATGACAGCCTTGACCAGGGACGTCCCTTATCACAAGACTTACTTATGCAATCCTGAATATTTCTAGAGAATTTCAGTTAGAGTGTCCATGAAATCCTCCTGATAGGTTTTCACGTATGCACCTCACAGCTAGAGAAAGATACGAAAGTGGCAATAAAAGTAACAGAGTGTACTATCTTGAATTTACCTCGGGATAAATAAAGTATCTATCTATCTGTACGACGCTATTATAGGAAAATGTGACTTCATTTCATTACCAAATGTAGTTTCACAGAACCACAATGTCAACCAAAGAGCTAAGAAGAAGATACTGGTTGTCACGGATGGACACAGAAAACCCAAAAGCAACGACTCAACATTGGCAGGCAGTTTCAATCCGTTTATTCAGTCCAAAGGTCTGTACACAAAATTCCAAAATCCAGGCAAAGGTAACAAAGTCGCCGGGCAAAAGACATGGTCAAAAAACTAACAGGATCAGATCAGATTTCAAGACAGAAAATAATGCTGGACCGCTGACACACAGAACAAGACGAACTGGCACAGCGTGAGGGGAAGGCAGACATTAAATACTGAACAGGGGGTGGAGTTAACAAGACGCAGGTGAGACACATCAGGTAATCAGCAGACCGGGAAACACTGGAGGAAGGGCATGCAGCCGACAGACCTGAAATGAGACACAGGGTGAGTAACAAAGTAAATTCTACAAGAGAGCTGGCAGGAGTAACAAAAAATAAATAAATTCAGCCAGTTGTTCGGGAGTTTCTTGCAAGTGTGAAAGCAGCTATGGATTTTTTTTTTGTTATATTCATGGACAAAATCTGAAGGGATGAGGATACTTCTGTGAAAGGATCAACTATTTATGCCTTTGTTTTTCGCTGATTATGAGGTACTATTCGCTGGAACATCTGTGATCTCAGCCACTCACTGGGGTGATGTGCAGCCAACGACATAGTCAACAGGGGGAGAGGAAGTTTGAGAAGTATGTTATTTGGTTGCAGAAACAATTTTCTCGATCTATATAACACAGAAAAAGACTGTAGTACCTGGTGCAAATAGGGTCAAACTATTGACAAAATGATTGATTGATATGAAAGATTACTGACCGAAAGCATTACTATGTGCCATTTAATATCTGCTATATGGGTGACTAACTTTTTGTTGTTTGTTGCTGTATTCTGCAACGTATAACACCAACATCCACACAAGAAAAAAAAAGACTTGATTAAAATGATGAAAGTCTTGTGTTCCAGTTATTCCACCAGGATCAAGCTGGACATTACATGCTACAACCAATAAAATGCAGTGGTCATTCTGGTAGGATTAAGGTTTAGAGATTAAGTTTAATGGTAGCAGGGTGAAACGGGGTAAAATGCTAAACGTAACATTGGCATGCACACATACAATAATGTATTACTTAGACGCACACACACAAACACACACACACACACACACACACACACACACACACACACACACACACACACACACACACACACACACTGATCAGAGGTTGTGATTGGCCTGGAAGGTGTCTATCTATTCATGATCCTTCATTCTTTAAATGGGTCTTCCTTCTTGGCCTGTCTCTCCAGAGGCCTCGATCAGAAAGGGGGGCGGGTCAGCAATCCTGTCTATGCCAGAAAACAGGCAGACCTATCGACTGTCAATCAAACAGCCACTTTACTTCTCACAAGTCTGTCTCCGAATGTGTATTTCTCTGCTTTTCACCATTTTTTTCCCCACCCTGTCTCTCGCTCAAGTCTGACAAGCAAAAGATTTTTTCTGACTTCAGAGAAGGAAAATAAGCGAGAGGGAGTCTCCTTGTCAACTTTAACCATTCCTCTTTTTCTCTCTTACACTTTTGTCTGACATATCAGAAAGACAGCTAGCAGTGGTTTGTCATTGTAACAGTTTAGTGGACTGTGTTTCCAAATCATCCTTTACATTTTTGTCTGGAGACAGGCAGACACATAACATTCCTCAGGTGCCAGGTTAAAAGAGAGAGAGGAAGTTGTAAGGTTTCTCCTTTTCGCTCTCTTTCCCATTGCAGCCAAGTGTTACACACAGATCGATAGTAATCCTGGTGGGAGCCGTTTATTTTGGAATGTGTGTGAGGCCCGGTGGGTGACAGAATCTACGTTCACACTCACGCGTGCGCCACATTATAAATCTCGCTGATGCTGGAGTTGCTGCTGCGCTCGCACACATTTAAGGCGCAACACCGCATGCACTGTTGCAGACAAAGTGACACACAAACATACACACATTGACAAGTACACACTCAGCAACGCTCAGGGCCTTACAAGCAAAGCCTCCTGTTGGGCTGGGCTCTCTTCTCTCCTTCACTGAGCAGGACTCACAGGGCTCCGGGCTGGAGGAAGGGACCCAGTGTGTCTCAACACTGTCCCCTGCCAAGGTCTCTGTTTCTGGGGATGGCAGCTCTCAGCAGCTGGCTGGGCTGGAACTCTCTGTATGCTGACTCCAAGCCGCTGGCGGTCTGGTCCTGCCAGGAATATATAATTCTACAGTCATAGGGGAACTTTTTTTTCCTTTACCCAAAAAATCAGGGATTCTTAACAAAAAAAAATCAGACAAAGGTCTATTAAAAAAAAGTGAAACATTTTGATTTTTGAATTTGTTTTCTGTCAAATTGAGCAAAAAAACAACAACAAAAAACAGCAACAGACAGCAACATACAAATCAGGTTAGTCTGGAGAGGTTCTCTTTGGTCTCTTTTCAAGAATACTTGGATGATGCACAATCCTGTAAACAAACTGCAGAGGTGGTAAACAGAAGCTCCTCCTTCCTCCCAAAAAAGAAAGATGTTAGTATTAGCTGTTGCCGAACTTCAGGTTTTTTTTTTTTTTTACATCATTAGCTAACTCTTTGGTACCAGTTTCTGGTGTAATTGCACCAAAGCAAGTTATCTAATCATTACCAAGTTATGAAGATAATCACAACTGTTTTTTGACCTTGTCATTTTATGGCGATGGACCTCATTTTCCTGCAAATAATTAAAAAATTAGAGCACAGATTTACAGATAGGAAGCTGGAAATGATTTGTATTGCTGTCCAATAAGCACAGACGAATCTCTCGAGGGTTAGCTTGGCAGCACGCTGTGAGGACTTGACTGGGCTTGCTGTCTGACTTTTTTGGGGATCATTTTAAATCTCTGGGCAGAAATGTTACCCTCAGCTGTGGCCAGACAGGCCCACACACCCTACACACACACACACACACACACACACACACACACACACACACACACACACACATACACTTGTGCTCCGCCTGAGAGCATTGCATTATCTGAGGCAATCTAGCAGCACTTTGAATCCTGCTGCCATTTCTACGGGGCAAAGTGAGAGCAGTAAAAATGACCAAAAGCAGGAAAAGGAGCATAAAGTTGAAAAACGGTCATTTTCAACATAAAATTGCGTGCCATGGACTGACACGCTGCAGTAAACACTGATGAGGAAATTGATTTGTGAACATGAACCCATTTAAGGTACTTATTGCTTTAACACTCAAGGAGCAGTCCAGGGTTTAAATTGAGGTCCATTTGGGATATTTCACACTAATTCTATGACATACATCCCATAATAAAATCACGTGTATTATTAGGTCTGGCTCAAACTACATCGCTTAAATTCCAAACCAATTCAAACATCAGGTTGCACCACAACAATAAGGGTAAACTGTTGCATATTGGGTAAGATATTTCTCTGCTTCCTCTCAATAACACCAGATTAAAATGTAAAAATTGGAAATTCTGGTCATCAAACACACCTTGGTTCAAAGACTCTACACTTCAAAATCATTGAATCAATTTAATACTCTACTCAGGTGATCTCCTTGGGGAGCAGCTGTAAACAAAAAGGAGACCGACGTGAAGAAGGCTTAGCATGTCTGGGGAGACAGATATAAGGATTGTGTACTCTTCAGTGGGGACAGGAGGTGAGACAGGAGGTTAGAGTTCCCCTTACTAATTGGCTGCAGTATGTCACAAGCTCCACCTCCTCCTCCATGTTAACAGATACAACATGTTTCAAACAGTTATTCGATGTTATGGTTATACAACCAAACGTTGTTTCTGGATTCTTCTGACTGTTCTCTTTTATGAGAAGTTTAGTCTTAATTTGTTATTTGATGCTATAAAAATAAAGGGGTAAAATACCATGATTGACAGCTCTGGCGACACATGCAGGTCCTGCGGTGCAGTGTGCATCAGGTTATCGGAGAGAAGATGAAGGGCAAAAGAACACATAACAAACACGAACAAAAGACCGTCATTGAACTTTCCATCACTGTGAGAGTTGCTTGTAACCAACACATGAATCTGTTCTGCTGTGCATTATGTCAGTGCACGGGTTTTCAGCCTCACATTTGTTCAGTTGAAAGAATTGGAGAAGCCTCTTCCATCTATATACAGTAATTTGAAATGGGGTTTTTTTTCACTGCTGGACCTGCCTGAACATCATCTATCCAATCTCTTACCAATCAATGGTCAAGATTTGATCATTTCTATAACAACCTATCTAACTGATGAGAAACCTCAAAGTGTTCAAGGATAGTCTGATGGTGCAGTGGGTTTTCTGCTGTATGTTGCTCCCCAGGCACATGGGACCTGACCACTCAACTATCAGTAGGCTTTGCAGCCGTCAGCAATACAGACATATCCTCAGCAATACACCCTTATCCCCTGCAAAACACCCAGCTCAATAGCATGCCTCCTTCAGTGCCGTATAATCACCTCTTGTGACAACATCCCCGGCTCCTCTGGAGTCTATCTACCTCCTCAAATACCCTAACACCATAAGATAAAGACATTAGAGACTATGGGATTTGAGGTGAGTTAAGAATTGGGTCTACAGTCTGTGATACTCAGATACAGACCTGGATCGCAGAGGACGTTTAGGATCTCTCTTAAAGATAGCATCAGATGAGGAGAGCAGAGCGGGGCAGACTGAGGCAAAGCTCAGCGGGTTGTAAGGCTGGTTTGTAGGGTTTCTGTTGTTTTTAGCTGAGGAGCTGCAATGCAAAGAGATTAAAACGTAAAGACACGGCAAAGGGAATCCTCTGCAAGACATCTTTTGGGACTGGTGAGAATCCTGCAGCATGTTGGCTGGGGATAACTTCTCCACTGGTACAACAATCGGATTAGCACAGCATTGAAATAAAAGGTCAATAGGAAAGCACTTTATGCCATATGGCTACTCTGTGAATCAAAAAGTGTCTTTTCCCTCCACTGTCGCACTCCCTCACTCTCTCCCATCCATCTCCTCTCTCTATCCTCCCTCCCTCACCCCCCAGCCCCCCTCTCCCTCGCCCCGCTGTCCCTTGGTGGGATGAGTCATCGAAGAGAGAGAAGAAAAGAAAGGAGAGGAGGTGTATTCATGTGTACGTATATGTGTTTGTGTTTGTGTGTGTGTGTGTGTGTGCATGCATGTGTTGTGTCATTCCTCTTGAGGTGCTGTGCCCTTCACACTCCCTCTCAGCTTCATGTCCACCTTGCTGCTGGAGTGCAGACATATGCTGCAAAGGTAGGCTACACACACAACTTCACTCAGGTGTCTCCATGCATGATTTAAAGAAGTCTTATACTGAGATGTTGTAGTTGAAGTATTCTTGTTCCACAGTCCAGGTGATGTCCTTGTTTTCCACCTCACTGTTGTGAAAAACATTTTTTATATAATGACATGAAACCACCTACTGTGTGACCACCTACATTTGTTTCTAGTATAGAGAGACAACTGTAGAAGTCACCCACATGGTTTACAGTTGCTATAACTAACAGAGAGACATTTCTCTTATACCAACATCTCCTTCCTGCTTTAACAATTATGAGACCATTTTACATCTTGTCTTTCAACTGAGAATAACATTACAAAATATACGTAGAATTTTAACTTCCCAATTTATGGTAAAAAAAACGTTCGTTATTTTTCCCCAAATTATTTTACGTTTCCTCTAAAAACAACATAGTGCGGTCCTTCGTTCGAATATTATTTGTTTTATATTATAGCCAATAGAACAGACTGCACACTCCATAAGGCTATTCCTCATTGCAGCGGCTGTGTGTTTGAATCCCGCCTCGGCCTTCTGCTGTACGTCATTCGCTGCTCTCTCCTGCCTGCGTTTCCTGTTTCTCTTTTACTGTCCTTTCCAATGGAGCCAAAAATGCCCTCAAAAAATATCTTAAAACTGAGTCGAGGGAGAAAGTTGATACACAAAAACTGTGACGGCTAAAAAAGGCTGTCTGTTTCATGAGGCTCTGACAAAAACATTTAAGAACGTGTTTCATTGGATGATAATAATAATGATAATGATGATAATGTCTGAGGCTGCCAAAATTGCATTTGCACATTATCACTACAATCATGATCACAATGTTACGGGATGGTTCACAAAGGTCTTTTAGTAAGAACAAGCCTAATTCTGTTCATTTATCAATGAACATCAATTTATTTAAATGTATCTCTCATTAAGCCCCTATGGATCCTCAGTAAGGTTTCCCTGAAAGTCAACTGTCTAAATATTTCACCTGCTGCGAAATACATTTGACCTGCTGTGAAACACACAACACCTGTGTATTGCTACATTTATTTGCACACAGCCAGAAACGTTCAAAAGTTTGAAAAACTCGTAAGACTTGCTTTACAGTTATTTACTGTCTTAGGTTTTAGTCCAACTCTGGCGAAATGAAATTGGAAATTTCTAAAATCTACACATACCGTATGAAGTGGCTTTCAAAAAGGCAATCCATCTGTTTAACACGAATTGTCTACAGCTGTGGGGAGAATATGGGAACAGCTAAATCGGGAATATTTCTGAAGCAGTCCTCCTGAAATGATCTAGATATTAACCGGCGTTCATATGTGAGAAAAAAAAGACTGTCGCCCAAATATTCCACAACAGTAGAGGTGACAAAGTCATAAAGCCCTTGAATATACATCCATCTTCTCATGAGGTCCCATACATCTCTGTCACTGTACCAGCTGGATGGTTGTCTACTTAGGACAAACTGGTATGAAACGTATCTGTTATGTCGCTGTGAGGAGTGATGTTTTCAAAATGACAAAGCTCATGAAACTCTGATAATATAACTATAATATAACGTTTCCTGTGAATAATGTTTGGGTTTCCTGTACAAAGGAGTTTGAAGAACCCTCAAAGAACAACATGTACTCTGGGAAAAAGCCAAAAATGACTATTTGTTTAAGTGTTCAGAGGACACTGTGCTTAACACAAATCACATTATATGGGAAAGCTAATCTGAAAAATCTACTTCAAACCAAAACTTGGTTAAATGTGCATCAATCACCTTTGAACCCAGCATCACTCGCAACAACGCTATAAGCTCCGGAGAGGAATGTAAATCAAACAGTTCAACGGTTACAATAACTGACAAAATAAACAAGGAGCTTTAAGTCCGTCATGGTGACTTGTTCTGGGATTGTGTTAATGTTCAGAGAGAGTACACACATTTCTCTTAAAGTTTTAGGCCAAAAGTGAAAAAGTAAAGAAAACTGAAAAAAATCATTAAGGTGATTTTACACTGTACCTTATACAAGAACAATTGCTCCCAATTATCTTAATACTGATGATCAAATAATGTGTGTAACACAAATTCCCCAATCCCTTTGGTGTTTCCCAAGGTTCCATACTTGATAATTACTCCCACTAGGCCACATATTTCAAAAATACAATACATCTAAGCACTGTTACGCTGATGACTCACAGATCTATCTCGCCCTCGAGCCAAATGACCACAACAAACTCACAAACCTCACAAATTGTCTTCAAGACATAAAATCTTTGATGGCTACAAACTTTCTCCATCTCAACAACGATAAAACAGAAGTTATTTTGGTTGGTCCACAGAACTTGACAGATTCAATTTCACCTCATCTCGGCCCACTGTCCCAGTCCATTAAATCTCAGGTAAAAAAAATCTTGGCATCATTTTTGACTCAGTACCGAAATCTGACAAACTAAAAACCAATCCTCTGTTTTTTTGACCTGGAGAAAGTTATTCATGCATTCAAATCCACCCTCATCAACTACTGTAATTCACTTTATTTTGTTTTATCTCACTTATGTTTATCCTGTCTTCAGCTTATACAAAATTCAGCAACCAGAGTCCTTACACGGTCAAAAAAAGAGAGACCACATAACTCCAGTACTTGCCTTATTATACTGGCTACTGGTCAAACTAAGAATTGATGTTAAAGTACTTCTTTCGGTGTTTAAGGCATTAAATGGTCTCAACTTCGCTTACCTCTCAGAACTCGTCTCTCTATACCAGCCAGTAAGACATCTTAGATCATCTTCACAAAACCTTTTGTCAACACCCACATCAAGGACAAAGTTCAGTGGAGATCGTGCCTTCTCTATTGCAGGACCAAAACTATGGAGCTCTCTACCTCCAACCTTTCACCCACTATTGATGTTTTCAAAACACGCCTTAAAACATACTTGTAATCATTTTCTTTTAACGTTCAATAACCCATCAAGCAAACAAAATTCCATCGATCTGTTAGTCTTGTGCTACACTGGACTCAAAGGGTGTCTTATTATGTTGTTGTTGCTTTGTTTTTATGTTTTTCTTTATATCACGCTGTTCAGAACTTTGGATCAACTGTGTTGTGTGTGAAGTGCTGTATAAATGGTGTTGAGTTAAGTCGAGTTTTATCCAAGTGACAAATGCAGTTTTCGGCACCTCAGTGTTGATTCTTCAACACTGAGGTGCTGAAAACTGCATTTCCTCAAGTGTTACAAGTGTATTCTGCACTCCCCAATTTTTTCCCAAAGTTTTTCACAACTTTTAGAGCAGCTGAGAACTTCATAGGTTCAACAGCTCTCAATCGCACCCACAGCTGGTAAAGGGACACCACCGCGGTAAGGGGGGTTTGATAGATAGATAGATAGATAGATAGATAGATAGATAGATAGATAGATAGATAGATAGATAGATAGATAGATAGATAGATAGATAGATAGATAGATAGATAGATAGATAGATAGATAGATAGATAGATAGATAGATTTCTTTGGTCATGTATTGGTTGTTTTTGTCAGATTCACTTCCTCCACTGACCAAACATGGGAAATGATTTATCCATCATCAACCATTTTTTAGTGTTGCTTATTTTCAAGCAGTATCTCAGTTCCTGTGCAGCTGTGTCTGTTTGAGGCGAGTCCAAATACTCAGAGATAGTTAGTCTGATCTGCCACAAAGAGACAGACGTGGGAGAAAGAGATGGACTCTTCAGCCCTGTCTCTCTCCCTTTCTCCTTCCCTATCAGTGTCTCTCACTCAGACAGCCAAAGTGGATCGGCTCGAAGATATTTGGCTTTCATTTGCAGTGACAGGTCGGTTTCTGTACGCTCTCGCTGAATGTGCAGCGGAGTCACATCTCAGTCCAATTTTCGAGTAATACAAACCTGGCTCATCACCCCCAAAATAAATAAAGAATAAAAAAAATCCATCATGAAACACCATACATGTGGATGTATCATTTGTTGTGTGCAGCTGCAGACACCGGCTCACATTCCCACAAGTGAGCTTTTAAATCCTCCCTGTGAACACACACGCACACACACACACACACACACACACACACACACACACACACACACACACACACACGCACACACATGGATACACATGCAACACAGACGCACAAACACACATTAACCAAGCTAGCAGCGTGCAGCCCTCCAGAGTGCTGTTCTGTCATTTCCATAAATACTCTTAAAAGGTGCAGCCAAAACCATGCAAGGGTGCGATTGCCTCTCGGCTAGAAACGCACAAAAAAAAGCTCTTTTCTCTTTTCAAGAGACTGTAGGAGAGGATGACCCACTTAATCGAACAATTTGGAGCGCCTGCGTAAATGTGTGTGTTTGTGTGTATGTGTGTGTGTGTGTGTGTGTGTGTGTGTGTGTGTGTGTTAAAAGGCCTCCCAGTGCCTGGAGACAAACAATAAACAAAACCAACGAGCTTATGGTTTTGAAGAGACATAGTGATGGCTGTCTCGCATGGGTTACACATGTGTTTATACTGTATATATGAGTGTGTATTTGTGTGTGTGTGCAGAGGTGTGTGTATGTTTGTGGATAATTGTGCTACTGTACATCACAGGCTTCATGTCTCCTTCTCCTGGTATATTTAATTGTGGGAACAGTTTGCAGTTCATGACCCCAGGTTTATGTTTTTATTTTTAGACGCATCAGAGTGTGTTTGTGTTTGCGTGTGTGTGTTCACATTGCGTGTGTCATTCCCAGGGCTGCAGCAATAATGACGCCTTCCATCTGCTGCTTCGAGCTGGGTAAAATGAAGTGGGGCTTGGATTGGGGTTGTGTGTGTGGATTTGTGTGTTATGTTCATGGGTGGGTGGTGGTGTGTGTGTGTGTGTGTGTGGAGGGGGGGGGGGTCAATCTCTGTTAAGCCTCTAACTCTTCCTGATTTAAGTCATGCCAATTTCAAAAATGTGTTTTTTTTGGAAAAAAAAAAAAAAAGAATCACTCAGTTGCTGCATGTAATTTTTCTTTTTCATTACGAGCTCCTGAAAGCTCTCATTTAATAAAAAAGGAATACAGCTTTTACAATTTTTTCCTTCTATCACTCCCTCCCCCTCTCTTCCAGAGATTCACTTTCATCTTCTGTAATAAAGCCATGAAACATCAGGCAGTTGCATCAATCTAGCCTGCGATTGCTGAGATGATTGGGAGCTGCAGCATCTGCAACAGGAGCTCGACGGATGTTCGTCTCACGCATCGCACCCGGGGTCAAGGCTGCACGGTAATGCAACTGAGCCCACTTGAGCACAGCTGGCTAGTTTGACATGCTACTCATGCACGAGCTTGCAGAGTACAACACATGGCACAGAGCTCAGATAGCGCTGTGTGCACATCCAGAGACGCGGGCTGAATAGAACACTAATGGGATTCAATTTTCTTGGTCCTCCGGAGTCCCTGACACAAGGCGTACAGCCTAACACAAATATCACTCAGAGCACACAACACAGAGAGTCATTCACAAGAGAGAGAGAGGACAATGAATGCAGGTCGTTTAAACAGCTCGTCTTCCTACATGATGCTCAATTTCCGAGAAACACAGCTCGGTTACACACCAGCAGTGTCTCTGAGAAAGTCTGTCTTGTAAGTCAGAATAGAAAGAAGTTCAACATTTGCAAGTCCATTCGCAATGAACAGCTTCAGTGACATCTGAAGCATCAGAAGCTAATTCTCTATCATCGTATCTGATTGAGACCAAATTCTACATCCATCCGTTAAACCATCAATCTTTTCTCTCTGGAAAGAGGCGTTTCAGTTGTAATGGGTAACCCTAATTTAAAAGTCTCTGTATTATTTTATGTATCCAGAATCAGACAATGTTTGATAATGAATCAAGTATAAATACTGAGGCATACAGAAGAAGGGAGTAATGTAATTTCAAGGTTTTAAAACTCTGAGTATGTAATAGTTATAATCAATAAGATTGGCAAAGATGGCAACATGTATTTGAAAATGTTAACTCCTACAATCATTTCATTTACAGTTGGGCAACATTGTTCTGATCCATTAAAAGCACCATGACGAAACAGACACAATTACATTTCTTTTGTTTATGAAAAAAACCTTTGAAAGTTAAAGTTTCATGAGCAGTAATCTTGTTTCCAATAAAGTGTAATTAGCAGAGAACAAGCAAAAATTAGTTGTTTCTTATTGTACCGTTTCCAATACTGTAAATACATGAAGAGTATTGAGAATATGACAGACGCAGAACATTGAATAGTTTCTCCTCTTCATGACACATTTCAAATGTGCATGTATTTTACCTTCTTAAGGTAACATACATTTATTGATAAGCTTATGTAACAGAGTTTTTATTGCGTTATTCCACTTACATATGCGATTGTTTATTTTTATCATTGGCTCAATAGCGCCCTCCCTCAGGTTGAGTATATACAGTCATAACCGTAGCGAGTATCATTCTGAGAGACGTGCCATGCTATGTGGCTGCGCGCAGCACAATGTACAAATATTGTGTATTAATGTCGTTAGTAGCACTTGTGGTTTCATAAATACACTGTGATGTGTATGTATATTTTTTTATTAGATTATTGTTTGTTAAATGTATTTTCTGTGCGATAACATGTTACCATGACAACAAGCTCGCTAACTCACCTCGTGTTGAATTTGTTTTATAGTGTGCGGCCTGTGTGCGAGCCAAATGAATGACCAGCATTTATTCTGTTCCCGTTCAGGTACGTCATATTTTTGCAGAAATGTTTTTATAAGTTTGTATCATTCTGAGAGACGTGCCGTGTGTGCTGCCTGTGTGCGAGCCAAATGAATGATCGGCATTTATTTTGTTCCCGTTCAGACGGACTTGCCGTGACAATAAATTGCAGTGTGAAGAGACAACCAAGCCTCCCGCTCTTTACACAACGCAGAGTCGAGGGGTTTATTGAACCAGCCAGATGAGCGTGGTTACACTTACAAACTCAATCTGCTCAAAGTGACACTTTGAGGAGTTTATAGTTGGGAGCTCTGGTAAGAAGCTGTTGATGTTTCTAAGTTGACAATGAGAAATGCTTTACATTGAGTGGTCTTCCCCTTTAAGCACCACAGAGACAAAATGTATTTCCTTCAAAATGCCCTGATGCTGGCTGTGTGAGCGTTAAGTGCATCCCCATTTAGACAGACCTGACCCCGGCGGCAGCACCAAGGGCCCTACATCACTGTGACCTTTCAGAGCACCGCTGCAGCCCGCTGCCTTTGTTCGCCCAACGGGTCCCACACAAAGCCACTTTTGACCAACAACGGAGAAAGAAGGAGGACAGAGATGGAGAGATAGCGACAGAGGGGAGGGGATGAATGGATAAAGGGACAGACGCCGGCTGGAGGTCCGCGCTAATGGCCCCTGTGTGTTTTGTAATTAGGAGCAATGTCAGGAGAGGCAGGGGGAGAAATGGGGCAGACGAGGGTCAGAGAGACACAGGCCAAGAGAGGAAGACGGAAACAGGACAGATATTCAGACGGACAGAATAAAGCCAATGGAGGAGACAGGAAGAAAGAGAATATGGAGAAGAAGAGATTAGGGGCCAATTAAGAGAGAACTGCAGAGGTTGACTTCTAAAGAAAGAGAAAAAGAAGAAGCTACTATCTTGTGATCGGTAATTGATCTTCTGCCATTGTGTCTTTTGCATCCATATGAGCGGCTGTGTGTGTTTGAGTGTGTGTGTTTGTGTGTGTGTGTGTGTGTGTAGGGGGGGGGGGGGACTCTCATACCATGTCACGCCCTCCACCTCTGCCAGTGGTTAGTGGCAGTTCTCTTCCTCTTTCTCTTGTCTCTCTCTTTGCTCTTAGGAGGGCGTGCACTCGGCTGGTGGTGTGTTGACAATCAGGTGTGGCTAATCACTGATCAGCAGATGAGACGCAGCTGAGCAGAGTTAGTGGCTGCAGCAGTCTGCATTTAAGGAGCCTCCAGCCTGCTGTCCAGTGCCGGACCGTGTTTAGTCACCTTGGATCCCCTGCAGCCACGGAGCTCGACTTCACTACAGCACGGAGCTACTCTGCTTAAACCCCTGATTTGGCACGACGGATCATCGGCAGTTCGGATCACCACCAGCCTTGCTTCCCCCTCCTTGAGTATACCTCAGCTAGTGTTAGTTTTTAGTCCGTCAACTCGACTCGTGTTTTGAGTTCGTGGCTTTGCCTCTGCTTTGTGGGTAACTTAGTTTAACTCGTGTTAGCACGACGCTTTAATTTTATCTCCGGCTGTTAGTCGCTCTTTTGTTTTTCAGCAGTTAGCCTGTTTTTTCCTCGCCTGTTGTTTAGGGTTGAGCGTCCTCTGTTGTGGAATTTATTTTGTGTTTATAAATAAATTTATTATTTTGTACTTGGTTCTACGTGTTCTCTGTTCTGCGCTTGAGCCTCAACACCCTCCGTAACAGTACGGTCCGGCCAAGATGAGCTCAGCAGACAGAGACTCTGGGTCGGACACAGCCCGTGAGAGTAGCGCTATTCAACACGCATTGTCGAATCAAGGTACGCTTTTAGGTCAGCATGACACCGATATTCGCAGACTAATCGAACATAATGCTACACTTAATAACCAGGTCACACTGTTAACCACGCAGTGCAATCAGTTATCTGCACAGGTAGCACAACTGACCAATGCACTAGCTCAGTTAGCTCCGTCTAGCTCGGGCAGTTTGTTGGGTAATGTTCCGGTTAATGCGTCATCTCGTGAACCTAAAGCGTCGTTACCTGAACGTTATAGTGGAGATTTAGGTACCTGCAAGGCGTTTCTAACCCAGGTGTCGTTAGTCTTTACACTTCAGCCACAGTCCTACTCTTCCGATAGTGCTAAAATCGCCTTTTTAATCGGGTTATTGTCTGGAGAGGCTAGGGAGTGGGGAACCTCGGTCTGGGAGCAACAAGATCCCATCTGCAACTCCTACCCATCCTTCATCACAGAAATGAAGCGAGTGTTTGATCATCCAGTGAAGGGACGGGAGGCTAGCCACAGGTTAGCAGGCCTAAAACAAGGAGGACGGAGTGTTGCTGCCTACGCTGTGGAGTTCCGGACCTTAGCCGCAGGAAGTGGTTGGAATGATAAAGCCCTCCAAAGCATGTTCTACATTGGACTCTCCGACGAATTAAAGGACAAACTGGCCACGTTGGAGGAGAGCTCCAGCTTTAATCAGTTTGTGACCCTGGCGATCGACATCGATAACCGGATACGAGAGAGACGCCGTGAACGAGGGTCACGAGCTGAAACCAATCCGGCAGTCTTCTCCCCTCGTATGTTCCAGGCCTCGTCGCACTCTCTACCGGCCGACTCTGAACCCATGCAGCTGGGACGAGCATCGTTATCGGCACAGGAAAGACAGCACCGCCGGGAGACTAATGCTTGTCTTTACTGCGGGAAGAGCGGTCATGTCCTGGCCACCTGCACCCAGCGGCTGGGAAAAGAACGGGCTCATCCGTAAGCGGGGAGGTACGGTTGAGCCAAGTCACATATTCTGCTCCTTCCCCACAACGTCTCCAGGTAACCGCATCTATTTGTCAACAATCCTGCACATCTGAGATTCTGGCCTTGATTGATTCCGGGGCTGAGGAGAACCTTATGGACCATCAGACCGCTCTTCGGTTGAAGATTCCTCTGGAACGCCTGGAGAGACCTTTCAAGGTTCGAGCCCTTAATGACCTCCCCTTCTCTGAAATTTCTCTGAAAACCAGTCCTGTTTCTCTCCTGCTGGCCGGAAATCACTGTGAAACCATTTCATTTTTTGTGATTGAGCATTCCTGCCCTCCGTTGGTTTTGGGATTTCCTTGGCTCCAGTGTCACAACCCCCACATTGACTGGAAGAGAAGAAGAATCATCTCCTGGGATCCTGCCTGCCACGCTTCCTGTCTCCAGTCAGCTCTAACCCCTGCCACGCCATCTGCAACCGCCGTTTTACCTACCATCAAATTGGATTTGGTTCCCCGTGAGTACCACGACTTGGCACCAGCGTTTAGCAAAGAGGATGCTCTCTCACTCCCCCCTCATCGACCATATGACTGTGCCATCAATCTCATTCCTGGGTCCACAATGCCCACCAGCCGCTTGTATAACCTGTCTAAGCCAGAACACACAGCTATGGAGGAGTACATCCGGACCTCCCTCGCTGCTGGGATCATTCGTCCATCATCTTCTCCAGTGGGGGCAGGTTTCTTTTTCGTGGCCAAGAAGGACAAGACTCTTCGCCCCTGCATTGACTTCCGGGGTCTTAATGACATCACGGTGAAGAATTCTTATCCTCTGCCGCTCATTAACTCCGCCTTCACTCCCCTTCACGGTGCATCCATCTTCACCAAGCTGGACCTGCGCAACGCCTACCACCTCATACGCATCCGACAAGGGGACGAATGGAAGACGGCGTTTAACACCCCCCTGGGTCACTTCGAGTATCTGGTGATGCCGTTCGGGCTCACCAATGCACCTGCTGTTTTCCAGAACCTCATAAATGACGTTCTCAGAGACATGATTGGGCGGTTCGTCTTTGTCTACCTCGATGACATCCTCATCTACTCACGGAATGCAGTGGAACATACCCGTCATGTGCATCAGGTGCTGGAACGCCTTTTGAAGAATCGCCTCTTCGTTAAAGCGGAGAAATGCGAGTTCCATGCTGCTACTGTGGGATTCCTGGGCTACATCATCTCTGCTGGGGAGGTGAGCATGGATCCCCAGAAGGTATCTGCTGTACAGGACTGGCCAGTGCCTGTGAACCGCAAGCAGCTCCAACGGTTCCTCGGGTTTGCTAACTTCTACAGACGCTTCATCAGGAACTACAGCAAGGTTGCGGCACCCTTGACATCACTCACCTCCATCAAACTAGTTTTCCAGTGGACCCCTGAAGCTGATCGTGCCTTCCAGGACCTCAAGCGGAGGTTTGTGTCTGCTCCTATCCTGGTCCAGCCCGACCCTGCCCTACAGTTCATCGTTGAGGTTGATGCCTCTGATTCTGGCGTAGGAGCTGTCCTCTCCCAGCGTTCCACCTCCGACCAGAAGATACATCCGTGTGCCTTCTTTTCTCGACGTCTGTCACCAGCAGAGAGGAATTATGATGTCGGAAACCGGGAGTTATTGGCAGTTAAACTTGCTTTGGAAGAGTGGCGACATTGGTTGGAGGGCACGGAGAAGCCGTTTATTGTTTGGACCGACCATCGCAACCTGGAATATGTTCGCTCAGCCAGGAGACTCAACGCTCGCCAAGCTCGGTGGACATTATTCTTTGGTCGATTCAACTTCGCCCTCACTTACCGCCCTGGGTCCCGCAATGTCAAGCCTGACGCACTCTCTCGTCAGTTTTCAGTCCAGGAGGACTCGGGTGAACTGGAGCCCATTCTTCCCAGGGACCGTGTTGTGGCTGCCGTGACTTGGGACATTGAGGCCAAAGTCATCCGGGCCCTGCAGCAACATCCTGCTCCAGGTAACGTGCCCCCAAATCATCTGTTTGTTCATGACTCTGTCCGTCCTCAGGTGTTGTCATGGGGCCATGCCTCCAAGGTTTTCTGTCACCCTGGGGTGGCACGCACGGTGGAGGTTATCCGTCAGAGGTTTTGGTGGCCATCGTTGGAAAAAGACACTAGGGAGTTTGTGGCTGCATGTACCATCTGCGCCAGGAACAAGAACTCTTCTCAGCCCAGTTCCGGACTCCTGCAACCCCTGCCGGTACCTCATCGCCCTTGGTCACACATTGCTGTGGATTTCGTCACCGGACTTCCAAAATCTCAGGGTAAAACCACTATACTCACCATTGTGGACCGGTTTTCCAAGGCTGCACACTTTGTGGCATTAACCAAACTGCCCTCTGCTCATGAAACGTCGGAATTATTAACTAATCATGTGTTTCGTCTCCACGGCATCCCTACGGACATCGTTTCGGACCGTGGACCACAGTTCACTTCGGCAGTCTGGAAGGGGTTTTGCACAGCCTTGGGGGCCACCGTCAGTCTCTCGTCTGGGTTTCATCCGCAATCAAATGGTCAGACTGAACGGACTAACCAGTCGTTAGAAACATTCCTCCGGTGCATGACGGCGGAGAACCAGACCACCTGGAGTAGCCTGCTTCCTTGGGTTGAGTATGCGCACAATTCTCTGCCTAACTCATCTTCGGGATTATCTCCTTTCCAGTGCTCCCTGGGATACCAACCACCCATGTTCCCAGCCCAGGAGCGGGAGATCAACATTCCTTCGCTCAATTCCTTCATGAAGAGGTGTGAACGGATTTGGAGGCGGGCCAGGGCATCTTTATCGAAAGCCTCTCTGAGGATGAAGAGACAGGCAGATCGTCGTCGGATTCCCGCCCCTGCCTACATCCCAGGTCAGAAGGTCTGGCTCAAGGCCAAGGATTTACCCTTAAGGGTGGAGTCAAGGAAATTGGCACCACGGTTTGTCGGACCTTTCGAAGTAGATCGGATCATCAATCCCAGTGCGGTGCGTTTGAAGCTACCAGCGACCATGAGAATTCACCCTACCTTTCACGTCTCGCAGCTAAGACCTGTGAAGGAGAGTAACCTAGCCCCCCCGGTCCGTCCCCCACCTCCACCTAGGATGGTGGATAACGGGCCTGTTTACACCGTCCGTCGCATTCTGGATGCTCGGCGCCGTGGGCGGGGATTCCAGTATCTGGTGGACTGGGAGGGTTATGGCCCAGAGGAGAGGATGTGGGTTCCAAGACGCCACATCGTCGATGCTACACTCATCCGGGATTTCAATCGGGAGAATCCTGGTCGCTGCGCACGTGCTCCAGGAGGTGCACGTAGAGGGGGGGGTACTGTCACGCCCTCCACCTCTGCCAGTGGTTAGTGGCAGTTCTCTTCCTCTTTCTCTTGTCTCTCTCTTTGCTCTTAGGAGGGCGTGCACTCGGCTGGTGGTGTGTTGACAATCAGGTGTGGCTAATCACTGATCAGCAGATGAGACGCAGCTGAGCAGAGTTAGTGGCTGCAGCAGTCTGCATTTAAGGAGCCTCCAGCCTGCTGTCCAGTGCCGGACCGTGTTTAGTCACCTTGGATCCCCTGCAGCCACGGAGCTCGACTTCACTACAGCACGGAGCTACTCTGCTTAAACCCCTGATTTGGCACGACGGATCATCGGCAGTTCGGATCACCACCAGCCTTGCTTCCCCCTCCTTGAGTATACCTCAGCTAGTGTTAGTTTTTAGTCCGTCAACTCGACTCGTGTTTTGAGTTCGTGGCTTTGCCTCTGCTTTGTGGGTAACTTAGTTTAACTCGTGTTAGCACGACGCTTTAATTTTATCTCCGGCTGTTAGTCGCTCTTTTGTTTTTCAGCAGTTAGCCTGTTTTTTCCTCGCCTGTTGTTTAGGGTTGAGCGTCCTCTGTTGTGGAATTTATTTTGTGTTTATAAATAAATTTATTATTTTGTACTTGGTTCTACGTGTTCTCTGTTCTGCGCTTGAGCCTCAACACCCTCCGTAACATACCATTAAACCCTCGGACGGCACTTTCTGGAGGGAAACTGAACAAGCACATGGAAAACGATAATAAGCGGAGCACGTTTTTTATCTACTGCTCATGCTTACCAAGCATACTCTTAAATGTAAGTTAAATTATTTTGCTATGCTGACTGTCTCCAGGAAACGTCCTTGTTTCCTGGTAACATTTCATTACTGAAGACATTTTCTTAAAGAGAGAACGGGTTTAGCAAACTCATTCCTATGATGAGCTCTTCTTCATGACAGTAACAGATAACTAATGCTGTATGTACTTGACAGAGTTTTCTTATGAAAAACTGTATTTGAATAGTATTAACCTTCTCGTTGGAGGCATGTCCCATCTGTTAACATGGAGGACGTGGGGCTTATAACCTGTACTACAGTCGGCCAGTAGGGGGAACTACAAATGTTTTGGCTTCGCTTTTGAGGGTGCTTTCATGTCATGCATCTTCTTCAACGGTTTTTTTTTTTTTTTTGGGGGGGGGGGGAGACAAATCAGAAGTTTAGAAAAAAACATGGCACCATTTAAGATGAACCTAATGTATCTTAGCGCTGGCTCACTGGTAGCTGAGCACATAGGCTATACGGTTTTGGAGGTCTATGATCTGAGGTTGTTTTTTTTTAACTTAAGTGCATCTTCATCGTGATTCACTTCTCCCCTGACGTTTTAAGTAAACAAGCTTGTACCTTTGACATTTTATCAAAGAGCCAGACACTTTTCTGACATAGCTCTTCATCTTCTTTACCGGTGATTCATTGATGGTTCAAAGCCAACCACAAGGGCTTCCACTGTGAGTCATGTATCATTATCAGTGGGAAATATGAATGGGTACTTTAAAACCAGGAGCATAGAAAGCACCAAAACACTTTTTTAACTCTGTAATGACACAGCTTAGACTTCTTATAGCAGTTCATAGTTGCCATAGTAACACTTTCCAGTACAGGAATGTTCCCAGTGCACATCAGTCAGAAATATTTACTGTTCAGTAGAAAAATCTGTTACTATAAATAGACCTCAAGAAATACTTGTAAATTTGACCAGAAGAGCTAAAATCAGACTGTACAATGGAAACTACTGAAAGGGATAGTTCACCCATTGAAACCTGAATCTGTTTCGACATTGGGTCATATATGTATTAGAAAATGTGAAAAACATTGAAAGTTGGTGCCTTCTTGACTGAGAAACAGCAGAAAGTGTCTTTTTGGCTTTAAAGACAACAACTCCCAGAATGCACAGCACTGCAGGTCATGGCTGCATGACCATTCAAAAATGCTAACAGGTTTCTAACGATACGAAGCTTAATGCAAATGGATGAATTATCCCTTAAGCGGGAAATGCCAACTTTCATGCACTAACCGTTCTGTCCCAATGTAAGAACTCCAGAGCAAGACCACCACCCTGCAATGGGGCACCACTGAAGAAGGTTCTGACCTAAACTGCCCTAATGTGGAAAAAAGCTATAGGTGTAATCCAATGCTTGAGGGTAATCACAATTGTATTCAACAATGCTGATGGGAGAACTTGTTTTCAATGGAATATTTTAACAGGAACTTTGTGTGATGATTTGATTCAGTTTTGTTTTCCAAAAGTTCCCTGTCCTCTCTGCCTGCTTATTTTTTGTGTTTCTTGGAACATTAAACTACCCTTTTTGAACCTTTTGATATCGAGTGTCAGTTTCTGTACTTGGGGTCCGACTAACTGAAAAGCTAACACTTAGTTCAGTTTTTAGATACCTCCACAATCTCCACAAAATAGAAAACAAAAATCAAAGCTACTGTCCTTTTTTTCTTTCATTAGGATGAGCCATTTTCATCATGTTGGCTGATAACAGGTTTTGGTAGTTGTACTTAATGTGATGAACAATGAAAAAAAAAAAATCTGCAATAGACCCAAATTTGCATGAGAAGAATTTCCTGCTTCATAAACAAATTTCATAATGGAAATGTGCTACTAAAGCACATGCTGCATGAATTCTAAACATCTTTATAATAGCAAAGGCATGGAGAATACATGAAGGAGGCAAAGTTAAATCTAAATAAATACTGTGTATTGCATCATTACAGATGAAGTATGACAGACCTAGATAGGTAGTAGTTGTCTTGCAAAAATGTAAATTGTCAGCTTAAACAAAAACCATTTGTCCAATTAGTTAACCTAATTTTAGGCTCTACAGTTATTCTAAATTTTGCTCAGAATCAAAGTGCTGAGTACTTTTTGTCCTATTGTTTCAGTATGTCTTTTATTCACAATTGTCAAGAATCCTCTGTAAAACGGAGGGCACCCAGAGGCAGACAATGACGCTTATTAATACAAATAAAAATGATGGCTTACTTTGTAAACTTTTGTGTTGTGCAAGAAAATGAATGAAAAAAAAAATCCATCTAACAGTGTGACAAAACAGGTGAAGAACAAAGGAAGGAACCGAGATTAAACATTTTGATGAAACAAACTAACACAGGAGGGAAGGAACACAGGCGGGGGCATGTCGATGGCTGTCCTATTTTGAAGCTTCTTGCAAATGCAGCAGATGAATGTATCTACTTTATAGAGGGATGTACTGAGCACAATAACATATCTCATTCATTGCACTCCAATTCCAACAAGATGCCGGACTCTCAAGAAGCCAAGTAATACTCTTTTAAAAGTAAGTGACTGGTAAATTCAAAATCACTTTAATTAAAATCAACATCGGTACAAACAATTTAAAATCACATGTATACAAAACATCAGGCAAAGGGCTGAGTCCAAAAGGGTAAAAAAAAAAAGACTACAGAAAGGGTCCGAAAATAAAGGATGTAAATACTAAGAAGAAAACTGGACAAACTGGCCAAGAAGGTCGGAGATATACAAAGACTATATGCTCTATCGGGGAAGAAAACTGGTGTTGACATGCAGCAGGAAGTGGATTGCTGCTGCGTTCGGGGGCATGTGAATGTGTATGAATAGAATTATTTACTTGATGGGCCATATAACCAGCCATCAGTGTGAATGGGTGTGAATGTTTAGGTGTGTCCTGCGGTGTAAAATCTTTGAGTAGTCAGAAGACTAGAAAAGCGCTATACAAGCTCAAGTCCATTTACCCATCTACAATTTACACAGACAACTCAAACAATACAATAGACAAATCAGGCAACTTTGGCATCTTTAGACCAACATAACAAGCGTATATGTGATGTTTTGTGTGGTGAATAATGAAATGGGAGAGGGCCAAGAGATGGCCCTGCTGTGAATTCTGTACCGATTTGTGTTTCAATGCCTCCATAAAAATCCTGCAAAACCTAACTCAAAAGCGTGTGTGGGTTTTTGTATGTAAGCCTTCATGCATGTCCTCTATATCTGAGAGCTCATTGTCCCCTGTGTGTGTGTGTTTTAACATACGTACGCATAAAGCCTCTGTATGTGAGTGTTGCGATGAGGGATGGACACCACAAGGGCAACTCGACGAGTGAACGAGGCAGATCAGTCAAAGACTTAAAGCCCTGCTCCGCAACAGAGGGAAATGTGCAACGCTTTGATGTTGATGTGAACAAATAAAAGGAAGCCAAAATGAGTGGAATGGACCATTATCTGCGGTGGAGAGGCCCTCCCATGGACCTGAGCCTGCCTGCATGGTCTGCCTCCAACAGGAGGGTGAGAAGGGAGGATTGAGGAAGATGGAGAGGAGCAAAGAGGAAAACGTGTGTGTGTGTGTGTGTGTGAGAGAGAGAAAGAGAGACAGACGCACGCAAAAATGGGAGAGAGGGGGTAGAGGGTCCAGAATCCTATTGATTTCACTTTTGTGCTAAATCCAGATGCAGCAGTGTTCTATATTTGCTACTGTGTGCAGATTCTTCCAATGGGCATTTGTGTAAGCAATATCCATTTAACACTGTAAGAGGCCAAGTGAGGATGAAAATGCGGTATAATTATATATACACTTTTCTATATATTAAATAGACTATCATGGAAAAGAAATCTGTGCTGAAAAACAACTTCAGGCATCAGCAAACCGCTGCACATAGTAAGACTTGCCTAGTCCTGTTTATCACTGCTTATGTTAACTCTCAGAGAAAGACACAAGGCAGTTTGCCAAAACCACAATTAAAGGAAAAAAAGCTAAAGCTAGAAGAAGTGACATTAAATAAAAAAAATTCTGAAAAACCTCTTTGGTAGCTGAACAGATGTAGGATGACGAATTCAATTAATAAAATGTGTCCATCACAAACCAAAATCAGACTTAGCCATAAGCAAAACCAACATGTAAGAAAAAGGGCATTCACGCTAAAATTGAAAAAGGGTGGTTAAGGGCTCTAGGAGATTGTTTGCACAAGCTCACACATGTTAAATATCTTTTGTACTGGCTGGAAAAAGTGGGTCAGACATGACAGCAAATGTGTACAGAGCTTACAACACAGAGAGCAAAAGAGACAGACGCTGACCCCAGAGGAAAGTTATTTTGTGTAAGATGGCATGCAGACTGTGGTTAAAGCATATTATTAGGACCAGAAGTGATGCAGCATGTGTGCATTTGAAAGGAAGTTTCCAGACAGGGCTGTTTGGACACAACAAGATGTGCTTTTGATTGATGAGGCTTGGTTAAACTCCCAAATTTCCCCTCAGTTCATCGGTTTAGTTGTCTCATCCTTGTAAGAAATTATAGCAAAATGACTACTGGGATGTTGGAAGATCCACCTTTTTGTATCAGTTGGAAATATATCATGAACAGCATTGGTGCAATGCTATTAAATGTTTCTAGGGTCGTTCAGACGTGCTTGAGTAAAAATCAAGTGAGTGACGATGTCTAGACTTTTCATGTAGCCTCAGACACATTCTCACTTATTGTCTCATCTGTACAGACATTCATGGTGCCTAGAGGAGGAATCCATACTGATTTTGGTGAAGCTGGAAGCTCTAGTGCCACTTTGTGGTGGAGGTTTAAGATTATTTTAGTCAAATCACTCTGCAGTAATCTGATGGATTGCCTTGACATTTGGTTTTGACTACATGTTGGCTCTCTGTAGAGCCGAGTGGGTTTGTTTGTTCTTGACAGACAATGTTTACTTTTTGTTTCGCTTGTTAGGGGGAAAGTAATGTTCTTGTCCTTTGTGGTTTGTGTTTTGGGTTCCAAACTTTGTAAGAAAACATTTTTTTTGTCCATGTTGTTATGAAGGTGTCAGATTGATCACTGGTATTTTCTTCTCCAAGGTTTTTCGTTAACAACCTCTTAAAGTGAGTTTAGACTCTTGTAAACATGCACTGCATGCATACAGCCACACAGATTCTATACCTTAACATTGTGCAGCACAACCTCCTGCTTTGATATTCAGAAAGATTCAGGAGTTGAGTAAAGCCTTTCATGTGACTGGTGCATAACCAGAGGGGTCTCCTTCAGACTCTTTCTTTTCCTCTATGTTCTTCTCCACTCTTTCCTTATGCTCTGAATATGTCCAGTTACACATACTATTAAAAATAAAGGCAAAATGGTTATAGCGTTGAAGTCTATTGCTTTGTCTGCCTCCTTGGATATTTTAATATAAAACACATAAACTATAACACTATTAGAGCTTTCACATTTGCCTAAAACTACTACTCTGAGGTTCTCCTGCCAGCCCTCCTACATATTTTTTTCCGCAGCAAATCCAAGTTAGCTGTGTGAGAATGCCGCTCAATTGAGTGGTAGGAGGTTTTGACAATTAAGTTTCTGGAGCCAGTGGAATAGACACAACCACTACCATGTCAATCAGAAGAGACAAGTGTTATTAAAAAAATATGTTTATTACAATGAATAATATGAAAATGTGACTTGACAGAAAGTCTTTGGCGCTTGGACTCCATGGGCTGATTGATGTGTTTGGAGAATGAAATTCTGAGCGTCACTAGAATAAATCCCCCCCAAAAGAAAAGGGGAGCAATCCCCTGAAGACAGCTCAGCCCATAGAGTCATAAATGATAGTTTGATACTGACTGATCAGGATTGAATCGGCTGTGATTAAATGAAAGAAATGGCATTTTCTGCTAAAATAAAACAAAGCACAAGAGTTAGACAACAAGAGCACAATAAATGAAATGCCTGCTGATAACTGACTGATGACTCCACAATCAGCAATTAAAATGAGTAGTCTACCAAACAAGCATAAACACAATTCCATGGCTTAAATCTGCAGAAGTCTAGACAACATTGATTTAGAAGCAGCTATACCTAGTTTGCTTGCACTGAGATGCATTGTCAGCAGAAACAGTTACACCCCGTGAAAGATGCAGAGAGATTGCTTGCGTTGAGGATTGATTTAGAAACTGCTAAACAGTTTGCTTGAGTTGAGATGTGTTGCCAACAGAAATCGCTCTGCCCCGTAAAGATGCGTTGCCTCAGAAAGATTGCTTGCGTTGAGGTGCGTTGCTAGCCGAAACAGCTTGTGTTATTTCAACAATAACTGATTTATGTAATTAAGTAACTAGATGATGCTGCTTGTTTTAGGGTCGTCTATGCCCTCCTTTAGCTGAGATCGTAACCCCAACTTTAGATGCGATACACTGCAAAAAGATAAATAACAATAAAAAAATGAAATGATGACTATATTAAAACTCTTGTAACTGGGGAAAAAAACATTTTTGATTACAACTCTTAAGCCAACAAACATACTTTATACTTATGTGCCACCGTTGTTGCAATAATTTACTACAGAGAGCCTAAAACTAGAACAAAACTAAAGAAACCTTTTGAGATGCAATTAAACAGATGGTCAAATTTAGTAAACCACCAGGCATTTGCATTTGCTTGTCCCTGTGCTATCAAGGTTTTAGAGATCTGTGCGTTTTAATGGAAGCAGTTGGATGCAGATAGGGAGGTAAATGCAGAAGAACACCAACGGCCCAATTGTTGCATGGAAGCTGAAGACAGGCCTTGCATTGAGAGGTTGCAGTGACCATTCTAAATGAATGGCCTGAAATACTGCGTTAGTGATACGTTACATTTTTGAAGAGTTTGCATTAAATGACAACTGTGAACCAAGATTTTGACATGGGATTACTGTTAGAAGTCAGAAAGAAAGGACCCAGCAGATAAAAAGGACATGTGCTGAGAATAAAGTTGTGAGATGAAAATAAATGTAAATTCAAGTGTGACAGTTAATGAAATAGTTTGTAAATATGAAAGCTGATGCCTTTATGAAAATTTCATGTTGATCAAATTCTAGCAAAAAACATTAGCATGGCAAAGAACGAGACGTGCAGCCACCAGCGATTGCTGTATTACGAACGGATTGCTGATTGAGATGATTGAACAGATTGCAAAATGTGCTGAACTGAAGGAATTAACAAATGAGTTTTGGGTGAACCACTCAATTTCATCAGTATCAATGTTAATGGCCTGCAGGAGCCGGTTGTGTTATGCAAGGTATTTCCGGAAATGATCAGATTGGAGTGAACAGAATAGAGTAGTGATCAGAGCTGTGGAGGAGCCGACATTGGTTTATATATGCTATGCCCTGTTTGCATGCGTCAAGATGCATTCAGAAACAGCTATGCCCTGTTCGCTTGCGTTGAGATGTATTGCCTGTGGGGAAGTAGAGATTAATCGTGAGGCCACAAAAACAGATTCAAAGATGTCAAAGTTCTTATTGGTACTCTAAAAAATTAATCGTATTAATATTGTGAGTGTCAGCAGCTGTGGAGCAGAGGTGGTTGGTTGTAATCAGCAGACATTATCATGTCAGGCGAAGAATTTTTTGCTTCCTGAAAAAGAAAAAAAAAGAGGTGAGAAAATAACAGACAAGAATAAAAACGTTGAACACATATTACAACAAGACAGGGAACTACACGAATACCACGACCAATATGATGCAGCATTTAATCACCTTCCAAATCTCTCAAATAAATCGTGAGAGAATCGTATCGTACACCCAGTATTGTGTATCATATCTTGAGTGAATCATCACGTCCCCAGTTGTCAGCATTGATTGATTGATTGCTTTATTTTTGCCTGATTAATTTATCACTTTATTTGTAGACTTGTTGCTACTCGATTTAAGGGCATCCATCCCATCCTTGAGCAGAGATACGAACCCCAACTTTAGTCGTGATGCACAGCAAAAACTGAGCACAAAAAAATATGAAATCCTCTGTAACTGAGAAGATGTGTGAAAATGTATTGAGAGTCGATTAGAACGATACTTGGTAAAACTATTTGGCAAACGAACACTTGCAGGTGAATGTAAGCAATTCCCCAGATCAGACGGTACTTAAAACTTACAAGGTGGTGGTTATGATTAAACTCCAAAGAATGGCTTAGAAGGAATGGTGAGCATTACTGAATGTTACAGTCTAAACCTGAATAAATTCTCAATGAGGTCAACCAGAGGTTGAATTGTTTCTCTCAACTGAAACTGACAAAGCATTGAGGTTGAACTGATAAAAGAGGGATGCAGGTAGTCAGAACTGAAAGTTTCTTAGTATGTAAAACATTATCATTTGATCAGGTTGATGATGACATAATGCTAAATGTTTACCAATGCGCCTGAAATTGGTGTGTAGTCTGGTAAATAATGCATGAGAAAAAACACACATTTTCTGAGATAAGAGCTGCCTACATACAGGAACTTAACTTTTAAAGTACGGATTGTTGCAGTGCTCTTAATTTGAAAATTATATGAAATATTGTAGCTGAATTCCAGTTTTATTTTGAAAGGACTACACTGTATTTCCATCAGTTTTGAGAGATTGTAAACAGAAATAAGAAGTAGATATGCTGGAAGATTTTAGTACTTTTCAAAGAGTTTTGCATGGTTATGCATCAGATGATAGAAAAACCTTCATAAGACTTCATGAGGGCGATGTGACTGCAGCTGAGGGTCCGTATTCCAAAACTAACATTAACGTCTGATAGCATCAGCTGGAATGAAGTTGCTCGTAACGATGGCACGAAACACAAGCATTTTACTCTGGTCTTAAATAAAAGAAAGATAACTGTTTTTCAGTAAGCCCTTTATATAAATTAATTAAACCCTCCATATTAAACTCCCAACCCTACCCTGGTTGGTACAGTAGGAGATCCTTTTCACCCCTATATACGGCCCTAAGGTTATACAATGGCCAATAACATTGGTAATGGTAATATTATACTGCTAGAATTACACATAGTTTAGCTTCCAATAATTGTTTTCCATCCCATGTGGGTAAATGAGTGTCCATGAGAGGGTTTGAGATAATGCAGGAAATAAGATAATGGATGGAAAGCTTTCCTGCAACCCTTTCACTTAAATGCAATTAACTATGAATAATTAAAAATAGGACCTTTTACCTGCAGGATGGTATGTTGGAATGAAAGATGCAGAAGGGCTGAAGATAGCTGCCTAACTGATGTGTTTCCTACCCTTGGACACTTTCTAAACGACAACATGAAACCCCATTTGACTTTTTGCTATAATGCAGGTACTGTGATTTTTTTTCGTAACGTTTTTAAACAAAGGATCTACCCGTGCGACACAATCCGATTTGGCAACTCTGTGTTCTGTCTTTGTCAAGGCGCCATGACAGCGAGTGAGGGTTTGGGGCGTCGGCTGCAGAAAGTTGTAATTAGTTTGTGATGCCACATCTGCTGAAGGGCAGTCATCTTTAATGAACATCAGCAGCCCTAATGGAGCGTAAAATGACACCAGGAAATACAAGATGTCGTGGTCATCAAGGGAATGGCTACATCAGTCAGGCCCTTCATTCCCTTACATATGCTTCAGTCCAAAAAGATGACTCAATGATGAGTAAAACGTTTATCTCTGCCTTCCTTGTATCCTGGCGTTGACATCACATCTCCAAACATACTGCAGCATATTCAAACATCTGAACAGGCTTCATCACACTTTTCTGCACTCTTAAACAGCTTGAACAACTTGTATACTTTGAGCTCCTGAAATCTGAGGTGTCCTATTTCTTATGCATGTTCCCCTCTCCCCCTCCATCTTCTTCTCTTTTATTTTAATAACTTTCAATATTTTTCGAGGATTTTCCTGTTGTGAACTTGTGCTGTGGAACACCGAGCTTGACCGAGCCTTTGGTTTATTCATGAGGTTCAATGAGGAGAGGCCTTTGATGTCCATGAATTATTTAAAGGCAACACTTTTTAAAATAATCCCTCACTCTGGTAAATACTTCCCTGTGCTGCCCCACAAAGTCTCTCTTATCGTTGGGATTTACGGGATGATGACTTCTTGACGGATATAAAACCAGGTTAAGTGTTTTTTGAGCTTTTGTTCCATGCGTTTACTCAGTGTACCTGTGACTATTTCAACAATACAGATGTTTTATGAGGTATCATCTATGAACAATAAAGTCAGAGTGCTTGTTTAGATCTGTTTGTGGAGCAGGCCTACCTTATATGTTTTTTAGGGGCGGTTTTGGCTCAGTGGTAGAGTCAGTCATCACTCAATTGGAGGGTTGGTGGTTTGATCCCCAGCTCCTGCAACCACAAGTCCGATGTGTCCTTGGGCAAGACACTTATCCCCTCCGCTGCTTCGACAGTGGCACATGATTGTGTACGAATGGATGTGTTAATACTGATGGACGCTTTGCAAAGCAGCCTCTGGTGTGTGAATAGGAAGGTGCCCTGCAGTGTTCAATTGCTTTGAGTTGTCAAAGACTAAAAACACGAGCTGTCTTATTAAATAAAGCCAAAAAGCCCCCCTTCCCCCCCAAGAAAAAACAAACAAACAAACGGAACATTCCTGAAGCCCAATATTGATGGATTGATCTCTGTTGATGTGAGGTAAATGTTACTGTTATTCAAAAATAAATATAAAAATGTTTTCTGAGAGAACAATAATCATGGATATACTGGTAATTACTAAGGCTTTAAAAAATAAAACAACCTCTATTTGAGACACTCTTTTTTTACCCAATACAACCTTTCAAATGTGCAGGATTTATTTGTTGATTGAATAACATTTTTCAAATATTTTATCAAATGTCGTTAACCTCTTCTGTTCATTACTTTTCTTTATGCCTGGGTTGTACGAGTACTGTGTACAATTATATTTCGTGTAATAATGTCCATTATAAATGATCATTCAATTAATTTTTTCTTTGAACATGTTTTTCTCTTCTTTTAGACGGCCTGTTTCACAGTGATTGAGAATAATGTCCAAAAATGCACCGCCATAGTTTTACATATTAAAGAGATTTTTCTTTTTTAGTGAGTATGTTATACTTATATTAAGAAAAATTAAAAAGCAATGCATGTGTCTTATTGATGTGTTCAGCATCATCTATCAGAAAGGTGTAATATTATGAGCACAGTTGGTCGGCCTGGTGATTAGTGATAGCTGAGACCCCCTGCTGGTCCTCACTGTTAAGTCCAGCCAGCATCACCACGGCTCCAAACTAATCTCTGCTTGTCTCTTATGTGATGTGTCCACTGAGTGGTAACACAGTCTGTCTTATATCACGTTGTTAAACCACAGTTTCTGTCATGTACAGAGGAGCAGCAGCATTACTCTCTTTGCTCTACCAGTTTTCTCTCTGTGTCTCACTTTCTCATTCACATACCGCTGAAGTGAGCATGCACGCACAAACTCCCTCACCCTGTCCCTGTCTTTCCCATGTCTTTGAATTTGATATTATACGATACTATGGCATAATGTGGTGTGAGGGCAACCTAGAAGAGCAGCGACGAGGATCCTCACCCAGCCACGCTCTGCTGTTTTACCCCATGCGGTGGCACACAGCGCAGGCAGAAGTGATATAATTAGAATGGAAATTACAGAAAGTTACAGGCGAGCTAAATCCCCCCGCGCATTGCGTGGCTAAAAATGTCCCGGGCAACGCCAGTGGATGTATCACCATAGCAACAGCCTTCTTCTGCACTCTATTTTCAGACTGAAAAGGGAGAACCATCCACAGAGACGGGAAGAGAGAGAGGGAGAGAGAAATGCAAACATTGCCGTTTCTGTAGAAATTGATACATTATTCAAGGAAGGAAAACATCTCCGAGTGAGTGTGGTTGGATGGGAAGTGGGCTTGCTTGTCAGAGCTAAACTGAACTGTCTTGGTTGGGGGGGTTGGTGTGACGGTCAAACAAGGACAGAGGGGTTGACTTACATGTCTCAGCAGAGGTCAGAGCTGAAATCCACACCAGCAGATAGAGATGTTAACATTGATGCAGCAGTGTGGCGAGGCTTCCTAACCAGAGCAGAGCAGGCTTCTGTTTTAATCAATCACACATCAAATGGTTGGAGAATACTGCTGTGAAAAGTGAATCATCTTGCAGGCGGAGTGAAGTAATTTGGGCATTAAGACCAGGCTTCAATGAGCCTGTGTTTGAGTTCAGCGTATGGTCAAGGGCACGGTGTCATTGCATTGACTCAACCAGTGAGTCAAGCATCCGATTTTTGTTTAAGGCCCCAACAAAGCTCCCAAAATGAAATTCAAGATTAAATCGTGAAATAAAAAGACTAAATCCCAATGCACTTAGTCCCTATTTCTCAATTCTTTTCAGCTCAGTTCAATTTATTATAATTCATTTCAGCACATTGTAGTTTATTGGCATGGCAGGCAAGAATGAAATGCCAAAGCATCAAGACAAAAGATCCACATTTTCTTTCTTTTTCTCTTTTTGCTGGTCTAATCAGGTCTTAAATGAAAGCATACTTTTTCTCTCTTCTCTCTCTCTCTCTCTCTCTCTCTCTCTCTCTCTCTCTCTCTCTCTCTCTCACACACACACACACACACACACGCACACACTGTCCATCTTTCCGTCTCCTAATGTTTCTCTCACCCCCCAGGGGGTCTCATTGAGCCGGCTGGGAGGCATGGATATTTCTCTATTGATCCGCCTGCTGAATCACTTATCCCTTTTCCAATGGCCTTCATCACCACGCTCAGGTTTTAGCACTCTCTGCATGCAGACATTTCCTAACTTGTACAGCCAAGATCCGGGCTCAGGGAGAAATGCTTCAGTGGAAAAGAATATATTAATTAGATTGCATAGAACTTCTAAGAGCAATAAATTAGAGTTTTTGTTCATGATGAATGTGTAAATCACTCTGGTCAGATAACAAATACATCAAGGAGCAAAAGGGAATGTCTCAATGAACCCAATTTCCAGTAACAATCAATAAGGTTTCAAAAAGAAATTGGGTCATTGGTACATACAGCAGTAAAAAAGCTGTCAAGCACTCCTGTTAATGGACTCTAAAGAGTTGTGTTTCTGACTTGTGTTATAGTAATTAAGAGTTGAAAGCAGGAACAAATAGTTTTTAGAATCAGCATATAGATTCTTAATTCTAAACTATCAGGTATAACATGTATCTAGAATTAAACGGTAGCCAACAAAGACAAAGGGCTGCACATTTAAAAACAATGCAAAAGTCCAAATTAAAAACAATGGATGTGTTCTGCAGTGATAACAATGCTGAAAAAATGTGCAAAACAAATGCATTTTCAGTAATCACAACATAAGCACTCAGCAAAACTTAAATTAGCTATCAGCTTACCCAGAACTTCTACCAGATACGTGTGCATTGCGTGTCTGCTCCGGTCCTGTACAGCTCTGTGCTCCCTCGTCTGTCAACACCTTCAGGCTGCATTCTCAGAACAGAGTACGGAGCAGCATCATCGGACAGCTGGAGTGTCGAGACAAAATAGTTTCCATAGTAATTACAGATTCACTCAGGACAATGCAATACAATGCTTGTGGTATAACAATATGAAACCACGTACAGTTTCACAACACAACAACAAACACATGTAAGGTCATTTTAAAAGTTTTTTTTTTTAAATTCGGAATATAAACCAGATGTTTTAATGTTGTTTTAATGTCAGACTTACTACAATCTGCTTTGTAGTAAATTAATGCACGGTAAAAAAGTGAGAGATGGTCCAAACAAGCATCTGATGGAATTTAGCAGTTAGCCGCTACCTGTATCTGCATGGCTAACTGAGGGAGCAACAATTAGCTTACTTTAGCAAAGCTGTCTGTTCATAAAAAACAAATTCTTCAGAAATTCTGAAACTCTCTCTTAATGGCAACCTTTTGCATCATTGCAGTGCATTTGTCAATTTCTGCTGTTGTAATTTTGCCAAATGTAATGTATGAGAAATACTTTTGGTCAATGTCCATGTAATTGATAACTTAAGCAAAGGGATAAATAATGACAGTACTATCACGTGGTATGGTTTTCATCAAAGGGAAATGATAAGAACAGGTTCTTAACTGTGACTGTCCACAGTTAGCATATTCAAACAGGCTGGACTTTAATCGAACCCAAAATCCATCCAAAGCTGCACATCACATTAGACTTACAAGTGGATTAAACCAAACCAGAGACAGATGTAAAACTCCATTATGTTACTGAAAAGCATGCATGCACAAAGTCAAACATGTTGATAATCAGTGGAATAAATACCTTTTTAAAAAAAAAAAAAAAATTACACATTTGTGGTCCAAGCCGAACATTTATGCAGCACCAACATGTGCATCCACAATTTGTTATCCTGTTTCCATATTGGTGTTCAAGTATGCACACCAAGCAAATCTGAGACATATATTTATATGGCACCCTATGTAGGATACCGGAGATCATTTGAATGCTGCAGTAACCTATGCACACCTTTTATTATCGCCATCCATCAACTTGTCATGCATCATTTTTTTCTCCCTCTGCTGAACTGTCCAGCTGAAGGAAAATGAAGAAGAAGAAGAAGAAGAAAAAAAAGAAAACTTACTAGTTGCATCTGCGCTGCATAAATCAAACACTCACTGGATAACTCATTTATTAAATGAATGCTGAAATAAAGGCTTGAATTCTTAGTGTTTGTGGATTGTGTAGGTCTTTTTTTGGCTGGGAACATTCAGCAGATGACTGTGCTGGTGTAGAGACTGTAAGCAGGCTTTAAAACGGTTTGGAAAGCTGTATTGTTTTTAGCACCTGTATGGTACACTGAAAATATGGTCTCTCTCATATTGCTGGGAATGCACAAAAACAAGTTCTTAGGCCTACCATTGAAAATAACCAGGAAAAAGAGGGCAACACTGTAAAGCCAAGTCCCTGGGGGTCATGCAGTTTTTTGCAATGTCAACCAAATGCTCGTGGTCTGATACAGATGCTTTTACTCTCCAAGCAGGACGGACTCGCTAACACTGCGAGCCACTGTTTGGGCATTGAACAAGTCCCTGCATGCATCCTGATACAGCCACTCTGTCTCTTTGCTCAGTGTTTTTGACTGTCACTCTCTCTTTTTTTATGTCCCTGTCTCTTTCAATTCCTTTTATTCCTTCTGCCTTTTTCTGACCTCTCTCTCTCTGCCTCCCTCGTGCTTTTGTTTGACTTTATTTTCGTCATCAAACATGACTATTTGTCACTGTTGACACAATACGCTCTGACCTCCACAGTGCGCCGTCACTTTGAACCTTTGCCCATCCTTCTGTCGAGATGACACGCGCAGACTGAGGACACACACACACACATACATACACACACACTCACAGTGGGGAGAGAATGGAAGAATAATGATGAGTACTTAGCATAGGGTTCAAAGTCTGCAAGGAAAGGGGCATCGGATTAAATGAGACAAAGAAAAGATAAAAACAAAGATGAAAACAGAGGAAGTAAATGGGCTAGTTTGGGCTGCTAAAATGCTAACATTTATGTGAAAATGAAGTAGTTTCTTGTCAAGTTCCATTCGTGAGCACAATGGGGTCATGACAGCTTTTTCCTGGATGCTAATGTAAGGATAGAGGTGTGCTAACCCGTGCAGAAACACATGTAAACACAAACACATGCATGTGTCCATGTTGCTCCAGCTGTGGTTCACAGCTGTCAGTCAGTTACAGATGTGGGACAAATAAACAGACTGATGGACTGTAATGCTTTACTCAGATGTGGACATGTATGGCTGTGGGATTCGGTTATGTTGTCCAGAAGAAGAAAGCAAAGGTGACACATTAGCAAGTGGAATAAATAGTCTAAATGGACTTGAGCTTGAATAGCGCTTTTCTTGTCTTCTGACTACTCAAAGTGCTTTAACACCACAGTGGACACCTACACATTCACACAATGTGGATGAAGCAGCAGGAGCAATTTGGGGTTTTGTGTCTTGCCAAAGGACACTTTGACAAGGAGCTGAGGATCAAACCACTGACCTGCTGTACCAGTTCGAGATGACTGACTCTATCACTGAGCCACATCCACCCTGTAAGTGAGGGCATGGAGTGAATAACAAGTGACAGGAAGGAGGTAAACAGGAATTAAATATGAACAATAAAATTAAATGACAAGCAGATTTCTTGCTGAAATAGGTCTTTGTCAAGAAGACTAACTCGTTAACCAGTTTAAATATATTCTGCATGTGTCTCACAAAGAGGTAGTTGAGAAAGTTTTCTGAACGTTTTATTTTTTTCCAGAACTGGACAGGGACCAGCACTGGGAGAAAAAAAGGGAGAGGAAGGGATAAATGCACAACCTGTTTTTGCCAACTCACCAGTGGCCTCGGACCAACATTCTTTGTTACAAGTGTGAGCCAACAGTGCTTTCAAACAATAAGAGGGGTTTTTTTGGGCAGTATTTTTTAAAGACTAATTGTGTGCACATGTGCTCATTATCAGCTTAAAAGAATGTCACACACTATAGTTCAAGTAAGATGTAAAGGTGAGGGATAATGTTGTTGCGACATTTTGGACAGGCAGGGGAATATCCTGACGCACAACTCTAGACACAACAGTGTAATATGTTATTATACATGCAAAATCAATATTAACACAAAGATCTTTGGTGGAAAATCACTATCCAGCCCAAAAATGTTGAGGGTAATGTCAGCAGCCCAGACATGCATCAAGTAAATAAATACAATAGATCACTCAACAAGTTTTGTTTTCCACTGTTATTCATCCTGAGTCTTAAGAAAACAAGGTTCTCCCCGCACTATTTATGACTAAACAGGGATGTTTTTAATTATAGAATTCAACCTAAAATGAACTTCCCAAATCCCTCTGTTTTTAGATGAATGGAGTTCTCCATCAGAAAAAGTGCAATTATTTATTATACCAATTGCACTGAAATGTATAACTCCTGACACAAAGGTCCTAGAATGCATGACAGCACAGATACAGACTAGCAATGAAGAGCCAGAAGTTCAGAGTCAATAAACATGGTGAATTGACTTCCACTTGGTGAATGCTCCAACTTCAATGACATCATGTCTGTGCACAGATTCATCATGGATGATGCATTGATCTGTTCTACAACAAACTAACTGCAACAATAAACATACACTATTGTCTGACAATTATTGTGTTGTGTTGCTTTAAAATATGAACTTGCAGTTCAGAATTTCCAATGGAGACTTCATACAGCACAAGCACACTGAATAAAACCGTCACTCAGTCCTGAGCAGCCATTCTTATCAAATGGTATTAGCAGTCTTTTCATACAACGTATTACATTGATTTACACTTAAGAATCATCAATATTCACAGTTAGTCAAAGGAGCTGGAGCTCATGTGAGGAGCATAATGAGATTATAGAGGGCAAGAGTCCACAGGCAACATGGAGAGTAAAGTTCAGATACTGTATGTGAACCTCTACACCTCACTCACACAGGAGATCCCATTTTGTATTCATTCTTAATAAATGGAAATTGCTGCTTCTTATTAATCCTGCACCGATCTTTATCAGCTGTGAACCAAAACTGCAACAATAATGGACGCAAGAAGTGATACGTATTCTGACTGACAGCTCGATTGATCCGCCTCTAAATTTCTTATTGTGAGAGGTCTGCTGTGCCTGACAGGAGACTTATCTTTTGTCCAGCCTCCACAGCCCATTTTAATGGTACCAACGCATGCACACACATACGCACGCACACACACAATCACACACATGCACCCTTGCACAAAGGTGTTACAGAGATCAGTCCTCACCTGTGGATTTTCATCAATCTCTAATTAACTGTGTGTGAGCAGCATCGTTTCACAGTGCTACTTGAAGCTGTGTAAACTGCGCAGTATTCCAGTATGCCACTCACACACACACCCACACGTACACACCTACACACACACACACAGAAGTGATGTGTAACTTTGTGATTAGCAGGAGCTGAGTGAGAGCTTTAGCGATAGAGAGTGACAACAAAGGGAGGGCGGGCGGTGCAGAGGTGGAGGGAGGGAGAGACAAATGAACGACACGTCACTCAGGTTGACTCTGTATTGACAGCAGAGGTCATGCTGAGAGATTGAGTCCACCTGTAGATTCAGCACAGAAGGGGGAAAATCAAGCCTTTTGTGGCAAACACTGGATCTTAAGGGAGAACATGTGAAATATTAATACAAAACAGAAGCTTTTCTTCTAACCAATTCCTAATTAGACAAGAGACCCTTAATCCTGCCTCATAACATCTTGGTAAATTTACTCTGATGTCACCTTTAGGATTGGATGCTCAGAGTTTGTTCAAATGTTCTGCAGCAAAATGTGAGCAGGGAATCCAAGAAGTGAATCTGACAGACTAATTCCACCACTTCTTGATAAAGTATTGACCAGAATGACAATGGATTTTAAAGGTCCCATATCCTTTTTTTCTTGGTTTTAGATGCTTTTAGATCCTCTTTCGTTTTTAGGTGTCTTGTGCATGTTTAGACACATCTATGTGCAAAAATTCAAAGTCTGCAGAAATGCGACTTGTCCTACCTGCTCTTATTAGCAGTAGCAATAGCCACATGAAATGCTCGGCTATTAGCCCCCCTCATTGAAAATGGGACATCACAAACCCATGATGTCCCTGATCCAAGCCCATTGGCTCGTTGAAGCAAACACAAACTCCCCTCAGACTGACTGTAGCATTCCCAATACAGTAAAAGGAGCGGGACGTATTCAAGAACAAAGCCGAACGACTGAGCAGTAACGAGAAAGCAGATCAGCAGACCAATCAGATCAGACTTGGACAAGTGGGGACCCTTTTTTTTTTCTTTCTCTTTGTGGGAGAGTCTGAGCATAAGAATGCAGGCAGGTGAGAGAGCCTGCATGAAGCAGCAGTACATGAAGACAGACGCCTTTTTCAAACATTAGCGATTGTGAGCATACTTTAGTAGACACATAAAATAGATAGATGAATCCCAAAAGGCGCAGAATATGGGACCTTTAAGATAAGGTTAAATACTGACAACTCATTAGCATTTACCAATTTCCTTGCTATAAAAAAAAATCCAGTTTGCCACTCAATCATCACTTACAGTTCTCCACATGTGTGCTGGTGACTATGCACAGACATTGTTTTCTACCTGGATTTTTTTTTAATGTTTTGGTTGACTCATTTCTGGATGGGGCATGGATGTGTGTCCCTCAGCCAATCAGCAGGTGAGTTTGGGTACATTTACAATCATTGGAAACCATTCAAACCTGCGAGCGTTGCGGAAGTAGCAGTAAAGAAAAGCAAATGGTGTAGCAAAATGTTACTCGGATGTTCCAAAACTAGGGTGACTCTCACCCATGAATGCAGAGTTAGCCTGCTGTATGTTGGACAAGCAGGTGCCAAACACAGGCGGTTAGTTGTTTGCTAGCTTGATGACATATTGGCACAAGAGGAGGAACCCAATTTGAAGGTTGTGTTTAAAAGCTGTATGTATGCCTGTATGCCCCATTTTACATGTCTTGGTGCTAACACTGTCTATAACAAGTGTAACAAGTTATATCATGAATACAGACAAGACAACATTTCTATTATGATAATGACTGTGTTGTTTGTGATTGTGTTGGTTATAAGACCTTAATTTAACCAACTTTTTGTTTAATGGTAAATCAGAAAACAAATAAAATCTGGTGTGATACACTCAATTTTACTGTCAAGCATTTTTTTAATCCCACAGATTTATATTTATAGTTTAAGTGTCTGTTTCATTCTCTGTCTTTTCTCTGTTATTAAATTCCGCTGATGTTGTGAAGTTTCATTGAAGTCCAACACACTGCAGTGCCAATCAATGAGTGAAATCTGATAAGGTGGCGTGTCTGTCAGCAAACAGACTTCTTTGAAGTTCGTTCCCTTGTGTCCTCGCTCATCTACCTTAAGCGCTCCCTCTTCTTTCCTTGATCCTCTCTCCTCATTTCATTTAAAACTTTGGGGTACTCCTTAACCCTCCTGCCGGTTTGAGGAGGGTTAGGAGCACTTTTGTTAAGTCTTGCTTTTGAATCAATTTCTCAGTGGTTGTCAGGAGCATTACATTTTGCCTTTTTATTGCTTTTTGATTAAACAGCAGCTAAACAGCGAATGGATTTCAGGGTATAGCTGCTTGATAGGATAACAGCTAACATTAGAATTAAAACCTTAAATAAGAAATGTGGATGCATTACTACTGTATTTTATTTTCATTTTAAAGGGAACCATGAAAAGGATAGCTTCATATCTAAAATACAATCCATCCGTACAGATTTCTAGCCATGACTGGCTTGCGACCCTCGTCACTGATCGGCTTTTGGGATTGAAACAGATAAATTAGACTTCAAGAAATACAGAGATAAAATGATACAGTTCAAATGCAGACATTATTATATAATACAATGAATACACTAAAATAAGGACTGAGTAAAATAAGGATCCAAAGAGGAAATGCATCAATGCTCTTAGACTTAGCTTCAGATATAGCCACCATGTGTCCTGAAAAAACCTTGAACTTTTTCTTGAGTTTTTGGCCCCAAAATTGGGTTTGAAGTAGTTCATGCTATCTTTAATTAATTGGTTATTTCATGTTGTTTGCCTTAAAATTAGGTTCAACATTGTTATCTACCTATATTGGCACTGTCGGCAGACATACTGTACACTGGCACATAATGTGGCATAAACTGATGTTTATTTGTTCTGCCAAATCAATTAAACATCTGACACTCTGACATAGCACACCAACGTTTATCAGGCAATTTAAGTCACCTGTTGAACAAAAGTTGACTTGTTTTTATTGTCAAAAGAGAGACAATGTTGGCTTTGTGGGAGTCTTATACCAAAAGAAGTCATGAAACAAACATAGCTGTTGACTCATTTTCCCAATTGGTGCAACTCCACTTGAAATATGATGATCACCTTTTTACCCGTTGTCTAAAAACTGTTACTGCTTAAGTGTATAATAGATGTTAAGGCGAAAGCTGAATTTGACAACCTTGTAGGTAAACAGCAAAAGTTCAGCTACATCTTTGCTGACTATTGTGAGTAAGACATGACTTTTTACCCTAGCATTATGTCAACTATTTACTGACAACGTTAGCTAGAAAGTGGCTAAATGCTAACATCACCTGATTTGTTATTATCTACTGTTTGTTGTCTTGCTTTGCAAAGTAGCTCACTCCTTAATCAGTTTATCAAAACGCTGTTAAACAATCTTAAAAGACAATTCTACAATATTAGCATTTTGTGTTTTAGCATCTCCTGATCTTGGAATGGCAGACGTGTTAACATGGAAAGATAGGTTCCTACTGCCAACCTGCTGCTCTATTCAACCCCTCGCCAGGACTCCCTGAGGTGAAGGGGACCACACACACACGCACGCACACGCACACACACACACACACACACACACACACACACACACACACACACTTTGGCATGAGCAGATGACTTCTGATATGTATGGATTTAATCCATGCCTGGGGTGCTGCAGAGGTAGACCTATTATGGATAACAAAGGCCTGATAAAGATGCCATTTTGGTCAATTTAGCTTGAGGACATGATTAGCAATGACCCACACCAGGTGAGACGCCGAAGGCTACTACATGGCTATATGTCATGAGAGAGCAATGGAGGAAGAAAGAGACAGACAGAAAGAGAGGGAGAGAGTGAGTGGTCATCTTGCAGGGAAATGAGATGCATCTTTAAAAGAGAAGAATGAGAGGGATAATTTGGTAAATGAGACTTAAGTAGGAGTGGGAGGGACAGTGTGGAAGTACAAGCAAGAGGTTTTGATATTATAAGGAGAGACAAAAGATGCACGCCCACAGTGGAGGAAAATGTGCCAGCTTCTGAATTAGACTGAGCAAAACAGAAAAAAAGGAAAAAATGTCATAAGGAGGCCCTGGTGAGAGGAGGAAACGAAAGAGGAAGGAGGAAGTAGTATGAATGGGGCTAAGGGAGAAGATAGCAGCAGCTCTCTGTTGGGCACAGCAGGTTAATTTGCTCTTGTCAGAACAAGGGCTTTCCCTCTCGCCGTCCTTATCTTTGTTGTCCTCCTGGATGTTGGTGTCAAACCTTGAGGCAGTGTGCGGATCCCGCCTCGCTGCTTACACCCCAGGAGTGACAGAGTGGCAGCTTTACACTGTAATCCTGTAATTATGTCAATTAAGGGGCTGAAGAATGGGATGGGGAATCCAAATTCTTCTGGTTAAGAGGGGGGAAAGAAAAATGACACAGGTACAAAGAAGCAGGACAAAGTTCACAGCACATCCCCAACAGGCAGATCTCTGCTCAGCTGGTTGAGTTACTATAAGTTATGGGTTAGCAATGGTTCAATCATCGTTGGCTTCCTTAGTGAGAGCTACCCAAAGAAAACCAGATACAGCCGGAATAACGACGAAAAAAGCAAAATGCTAATTCAGGATGAGTGTCAGGCAAGAGTACTTAGAGAGCTTTAAAGTGTTGTACATTACATCAAATAGGATTTACAGCAGCTATAGAGGGAGATTACACAATAACAGAGTACACAGTCATGTTCTAATCATGTACACGTCAAACTCCTGTGGAGGACCAGTGTTTGCTTCTTGTTTTACAGGCTGGCTGTTTGAAAGGCCGTAAAATAATGACAGCAGCTGAAGATGGTGTTAGAGTGTTAGTCAGGGAGCAACAGCTCGGTCCAATTCTGATAAATGCCCAAGTTATTCTGAGGATAGACAAGGGAAGAGAAAAAAAGGAACATGTTCAGTCAAGCTTAACAAAAACCCACTGAGTGTAACCCTGACTATTGTAGAAGACAGCAAACTGTTGTTTTCTGTGATCTAAAAAACAAACAAACAAACGAGAACGCTAAGGTGCATTCAATTGCTAAAATTTTCGAAGTGAAAATCTGAAAAGTATTTTGACAGTTTTATTTGACCTTGAAAGAGAAATGAACATGTAAACACCACCCGCGTATTAAAGGTGACACAGTGGCAGGCAACGTGTGGACACATACGCAGACTCCCAGGGAACTTTCAAAAGACAGTCCTTAAATTTAGACAGAGGTTCGGTACACGAGTAGGCAGAGAGGCAACAACTCCAAAGGAGCAGACAAAAGGCAGGGTTAAAAAGGCAGGCTGAAGTCATTCACAAAGGCTGATACAAATACACTGGATCTTGGAAACTCGAGGGAAACACTACGAACTGGCGTAACGGGGAAGGACACACTGGGATTAAACACACAGTCAATCAAGGAGCAACGAGGCACAGGTGCGGTTAATTAGGGGCGGGGCTGACACAGGACCTGAAAGCCAGAGACAAAGGTAAGTACAGAAGCAACATAACTTAGAAATAATAGAAAATACATAACATGAACTTAATTAGGTTTCCCCTTGTCAAAAGGTTGGTGTGTAGTGGTGCGGGCAATTCACATTAAAAATAACAATAGTCATAAATGTAAAAAGATTATATTTCTAATTGTATTAAATGAACAGACTCTATGGTATATGTTCATAACTCTATACACAAACTCTCCTCTGAGGAAAATGTGTTCCTTCTAACATAGTTTGAAGATAAAATGCCACATGAGAAGTTACAGCGGGGGGCCGTAACAGTGAAACTGTAACTCTCCTGGTAGCTTTTTAACTCCATACAGTGTTCAAGGCACACATTTTGTCCTTTGAATAAAGTTCATGTTTTTAGAGAATTGTTTCACTTCTCCAACTTTCAAATTTCACTACCAGGTACATAGTGCACATTTAACAGTCACTTGTCTCATTTTTGGCTAAAATAGCTCAACAAATGTGTAAATGGTTTTGTTGTAGTTCTCGAAATTGGTCTTGGGCTCAACTGTGACTCCAGACCACTTTTTAGAGGTAATGTCTTGGAATCTAAAGCCTTTTTACTCGGTCTTGTCTCAGTGTCAGACTGGGCGGACTCCAGATTTAGGGTGTATTCACACCAGAAAAGTCCTTTAGTCCGCTTTCTTTGGTTCGGACCAAATACAATGTTTCTTTTTTGGTTTGGTGCGTGGTGGTTTGTTTTCACATTGCACTTTTCACAAGAGGCCCAGAATTCATAAACAAAACCACATGAGTGCAAAGATCGTTCAATCATTGGATAAAAAGGTTTAGGGCGGGGTAAAGCCGTAATCGTAAAATGAAAGTAAACAATCATGGAGAACTTGCATGCTGCACTCGCTGTCCTGGTATTAAACATATTAGCAACAATTTCATCCATTTAGTACAGGTACAAAAATATTTAATTGTGTAAAAAATGTAGATCTATGTGTGGGCAATCAACCGGTGTTATGATGAATGTGGCCGAGGTTATAAAGGAAGTATGTGGTGCAGGGGAAAGGAGGAGGATCAGACTGCCGCGGGGGAAAAGCTCCAGGAAAACTCTGCTGCAGCTGCTGTTCAGTTCATAGTCTGTGTGATTTAAATGTATTAGATAATAAAAGAACAGAGCGATGAAACACCAGTGAAAGTGTCTGAAAGATAGACTCAAGTAGGCGATAGAAACAAACAAGAACACTGTGCTGCTAACCAAACAATTATTTCCCTTCATGCGCGAGGCTACGGGAGCCTGTTATGTCCAAAAAGCCGTATGATTTTTAGAGCTGGGTCGGACTGAGGTCTGGTTGCTTTCACACCTCAAACGAACCGTACCAGGGTTCGTTTGGAAGCGAACCGAGACCACCTCTTCGGCTGGGTCTCGGTCCGGCTGTTTGGTGCATACCTGAGTTCGATGGTTTGTATTCACACCTCAAAAGGTCCGCACCAGGGTTTTAGTTCGTTTCAAGCGAACCAAACAAGTTAGGTGTGAATACACCCTCAAAATCAAGACCACCACTAGCAGGCTGTTTTTCCACCTCATCACTGTGATTAGAAGTTAAGCATTCTTTCTCTTCTTAATTCGATTTTTATCCCCTGGTTGCAGCTGCAACCTTCCCGGTGTTGCGGTCTAAGTGAGTGGCATATCCCTGAACACACAATGATGATTTTTCTGAGACATTTTGGGATCTTGATCTTTTCTCGGTCTCGTCCTGCCTTCTCTTGGTCTTGATTCCTAAATATCTTCGTCTTGTTGCGTTCTCGGGACACTCTGGTCTCGGTTATTTCTTGGTCTTAGTCCTGGTTAATGTGGTCCAGAAAAATGTCTACACAGATCCACCACTCATAGTTTCAGTCATGTGACTGGCCCTCTGTGGAGCTACTGTTAGTTAAAAGACAGTCATATTTTTAGTTCAACACAACACAATATTATTTTTATGGCAGGATTAGGGAAAGTTTGCTCTTTTTTTCTTACATCAGGGATAGCAGAGCATCTCATAGCACTTATCCACAATCTCCTCCACTCTGAGTTTGCTTTCTCAGATGGGATTCTGTAAAAGTACAACTCCACTTGTCTCCTCATCTGTTAGTGTCCCCAATTAAACAGAGACTGTCTTTCATTAAAAAATAAAACTGGTTAACACTCAAAACAGCGTGCAGCAGTAGGAAGCCTCTCTTGTGAAGTGTGTGATTTCAAATGAAAACCATGAAGGTGCACACAGATCTGCAAATGTGTAGAATTGTGAATGCCTACATATTTATTACCGGCTGTAAATTCTTCATGTTTTTGCTTCAAGAGCTGAATGTATACACTTCATGAGTTACAGCTGGGGCCAGCCTCTCAATGATCCGTCTGTTTGCTGTGACTTTTTGTGACACATTTGCACATCTTACACTATCATGGATCTGTGAAGCATATGCAGATATGTGCATGGATTTGTGGATCTGTGTACACATTTTGTTCACATCTATTTACACATTTGAAAATCAATTTACCCACTGACAAACAGTTTTGGTACAATAATATTAAGTTCACTGCACTGCCAGAGTCCTGCAAGATGACCTCCAGCAGGCCACCAATGTGCATGTGTCTGTCCACAGGTGGGGGTCGTGCTTACAGCCCAACACTGTGCAAGACGTTTGGCGTTTGCCAGAGAATACCAAGATTGGCTAATTCGCGCCTGGCGTCCTGTGCTCTTGACAGATGAAAGCAGGTTCACGCTGAGCACATGTGATAGACGTGACAGAGTGTGGAGACGCTGTGGAGAATGATTTGCTGCCTGCAACATCCTCCAAAATGACCGGTTTGGTGGTGGGTCAGTAATGGTGTGGAGTGACTTTTCTTTGGGGGGCCGCACAGCCCTCCATGAGCTCGCTAGAGGTAGCCTGACTGCCATTAGGTAGGTAGGTGGATGGATGGATGGATGGATGGATGGATGGATGGATGGATGGATGGATGGATGGATGGATGGATGGATGGATGGATGGATGGATGGATAGATAGATAGATAGATAGATAGATAGATAGATAGATAGATAGATAGATAGATAGATAGATAGATAGATAGATAGATAGATAGATAGATGTGCCTGTGTTTTGTTCTGTGTGCCTACAGTGTCCCATGCTTTACTTTGTAGTTCTCAGTGTTGTCTTTATATTCCTGTCTGTGTGTCCTTCAGCGTTGATTGCTCTCATTGTGTTTACCTGTGTGATCAGTCTCACCTGTGTTAATTATTTCTGTGTGTATTTAGTCTCTATGTCAGTTCATCGTCTTGTGTCGTTTGTGGTGTTGGATATCCGTTCATGTTTCCTGTTCCTCCTGGCTCCCTGTGTTTTCTTTATGGACTTTGGATTTATTATTTAAGTAAGTTTTTTTTTGCCTTTTTGTTTTGTTGAAATGCATCATTTTTACTTTTTTCTGTACCTGGGTCCTCGTCCCTGTTTTTCAACAGCTCATGACAGTTGTTCTTGTTTTCCACTGCAGCACTGCAAGCTACTTACCGTCTGTGCGGTTCTGATCCATGTCAGACATCAGCAACAATCCCCAGGGAGATGTCCCTCGTTGATGACATCATCTCTCAGCATGGGAAGTTGATGGATCCCTCGCCATCTTGGTTCCCGTGGTTTTGATGAAGTGGTGAGCAGGTACCTGAGGGGGGAGGTGAGGGGAGGATGACTGCCAAAAACATTCAGAGCGCTTTGTCAACGTCAGGGAGGAGCACTCAGGGTCCCCATGCAGCCCAGACAGAGATTAAGAGCAAGAGAATAGTGGAAGTGGAGTGTGTGTGTTTGTGTGTGTGGGGGTGTGTGCGCCTGCACCTTCATCAGATATTTCAGCTTATCTCACTACAACACAATCTATTATATAGTGAAATATCTCCTCATGACTCACTTCTTCAGCCCCCCTCTTTCCTCTCCCGTCCTGTGATTCTATCCAGCCCTTATTGAACCTTTAGCCTGTAAACCAGCCCAAGATAAAGAGTCATGCAGGGAAGTCAAGTGAAGGGAGAAAAGGAGGGCGGATAGACAAAGTGTGTTGCACTTTGTGTGAGTGTGTGAACCCTCTGTTCTTCAAACGGCTTCGTTTCACTTTAGTCTCAAGCTGTAGCGAACCAGCAGGGGGGCCTCCCAACCAGGCGGACTGCCACGAGCTCATACAGTTAAAATGTAATTTAACATGTGTGTGGGCATATGGATATGTGCGAGTGTGTGAATGTACGACAATGTATGTCTGCTGTATATGAGACAAGGACGAGGGAAGAAGCGAGGCCTGCAGCCGCATTTCTGTCAAGGGCGAATCAGACTTGTCAGAAAGCATCAAGCCGTGCTGCCATGGCAACGACGTTAGCACCCGCGAAGGTCACAAGATGGAGTGTGTTCCCCTCCTGCTGGGAGGCTGTCATGAATGACACACAACTTAAGCCACACACACACACAAATTCAATCTGTGTTAACAATAAACTGCCGCACAGAAAGTGTTTATCACCAACTGCTTCTTTTTTCTTTCTTTTTTTCACGGACTGGCGGGAAGCAGACAGGATTTTGTGTTACCATGGGAGACAGCCGCTGTTGTGTTTCAGACAAAGTTGATTATATTTTGTGTTTATATTTAGGGAATGAGAAGAGCCGCCATTCTAAAAGTGTTCTGTTTTTATTGAGTCTTGGGATTACAATTTCAGATTTCACAACACAATTCTGTGATACACACACACATCCTTTCTCATCCAGACACTCACACACTTCTCTCCTGGTTCACAGGCTCATTAGAGTTTTCCCAGCTGTCTGGAGAGGATCTGTGGGATGTCGCCATCACTTACCTCAACTACATATAGGGATCTAACAACGTCAGCTACCCATAAAGACACACATACTAAAGCACACACACACACATCTGCAGAAGCACGGGCAAATGTGAACTCAGAGCAATGTGTATTGTTCTTTCCACAGGGCCGGCTGCTGGCGAGATGATGAATGTGCAGCTCGCCTGTTTGTCCTCCCTTTGTTAATAGAGTGATAGAGCCTCTGTGGCACCCTGCGTTCGCCACCCCTCCTCCCAGCTGCACCCAGGAAGTGGTCATAAATAGGCACATGAAGACGTGAAGCCCTTGGCTTCTAAAAAGGGTCAAGTATGTATTTTTTTTTCATTTTTACCTCACTAAATTGCTGTGTTTGGATTAACTCTCCAGCTCATTGTGAACAATGACCTCTACATCATGACTTAAAGTGCTTTATCCAACTAAGCAAGTATCATGATATCATAACTGGTTAATACCACCTCTAATAGCAACTGTGAGGAGTTATAGATGGTTATGAAACACAATGAAATTAATACAGATGATTCCATATGAGCTACTAAAGCAAACAAGACCCTCAGCTACGGATTTATAATTTCTATATATGTTGTTTAAAAAAAAGTGGGATACTGAAATCCCACATCAGATCTTTGTGAACACATTTTTCAAGTTAACCCTTTATAGGGCACTCATTGAAATACTTTAAATCAACCTCAGGGTGTTATTGGGGGACATAGCAGAACTTTATTTCTGTTTAAAGTTTTAGAAAAATAAACATTGACAAAGTTACCATATAGGGCGGCAGGTACTGCCTCATACTAGCAGTAGTGACAAAGACACTAGCAGAAATCAAAAGTAATCAGTCAGTCAAAGGACAAGGAGAGAGTAATTATCATCACATGTAAAATCGTTTTAAAACCCTTTTTGGTGGTTGTGTTGCTTTTGCTGCTTCATATCACCTCTCGTCAGTTTCATTTGCACCAAGCAGGTGAAATTGATTCCCAATCACTCATGCTTCCTAAATGGACAGATTCAAATCCCTGAAGTTAAACTGGTGTTATAGTGTGACTGTGACATTTAATCTTTTGGAGCGGTGTAGTTATTTATATGGCGTGAAACCTCTGATGGATAGTAGGTGTCACACAATAACAACAAGGTGCAGAATTAAACCAAAACCATTTTCCATGTAAGGTGATTCTCAGTAGGTGATACATTTGAATGTCAAAAAACAGCAGGGGATGTTTGTTGTTATAAAAACCTCTCCTGACACAAAACAAAAGTTTCTCACAGGAGCTTTAAGAATATCTTGATTACATTTATTTTAGTAACTTCTTACTTTGGGGCAAGAAGTATGTCATCATATCTGCCCCTCTCCTCCCTCTCACTCGGTCAAGTTTACACCCCAGCGCATGTCACTCATCTGGAGGAGCTGTTATCTTTGAAGCAGTGTCTCGCCTCAGGCTCCGAGATCCAGCATCAGTAAAACATCCGACAGATGCTGAAGAAATAGACAGAGTGGTTTTAGAAGGAAAAAACATGTTCCTGTTAAGTCAGTTGTGTGATTTTATTCTCTGTGATACAATTCAAAAACACACACACGTAACTGTATGTGTAATAATGGCATATTTAATGATGTCTTGAGCTCCCCCATGGGGTTACGGTTCAAAGTAAAATGTTATAAAAACATACCTGATGTGGGATGCAACTTTTCCAAAAGTGATTCAAAAAAAAAAAAAAATCCAAACCATTGGTGGATAAGGGGAAAATTAAATATTATACAAAGCAAGAGCGACTTTGAAGAATTTGGTCTTCTGCACTGAAGGTTGTTCTTTAATTAATCAGAAAATAAAGCTACTAAACACAACTCGAATACATTACTGCATTTAAGAAGCATGTGTGGAAGTAGTTTGGGTCCAAAGCAAGAAAAACAAGGCTGTATGTCATTATATAAAAAATAGCTAAATGAGAGCTCGCCATTTGGTTATATCACAACAAAGATTATATATCTATCCATCCATTTTCCACCGCTTATCCGGGGCCGGGTCGGGGGGGCAGCAGTCTAAGCAGAGACGCCCAGACTTCCCTCGCTCCAGACACCTCCTCCAGCTCTTCCGGTGGGACCCCGAGGCGTTCCCAAGCCAGCCGAGAAACATAGTCTCTTCAGCATGTCCTGGGTCGACCCCGAGGCATGCCCGGATCACCTCCCTCGGGAGGCGTCCAGGGGGCATCTGGAACACATTTCAGCCGTTTGTATCCAGGATCTTGTTCTTTCGATGATGACCCAAAGCTCATGACCATAGGTGAGGGTAGGAACGAAGATCGACGGGTAAATGGAGAACCTCGCCTTTCGGCTTAACTCCTTCTTCACCATGACGGACCGATACAGCGACCGCACGATTTTATAATTACATGTTAGTATGAACTTGTTAGGACTATACTTTTAGTCAATTTCATGCATATTTCCACTTTATTTTAGATGCTCAGGTAGCCAGATATGCAAGTATAATGAGAAGCAAAACAAAGTCTGTAAAAATGTTAATTTGTTTTGTTGTCTAAAATATCACTACTCACATGGGTGTAAAACACTTGTGATGACCCTGTGACATGGCCACTGGTACTCTTCGGCTTGCTGCTGTTTGTCTCTGTGTAATTTCTGCAGGAGGTGTGTCCTGGCTGTGGTCCTAGGCCTACAAAGACCCACTGCTTCCCTCATACGTTAAGATATGCTAAAAGCAATTTCTGTCCATATTGCACAAGTCAAAGCTTGGTCCCACAATTCATCTGTATGGTCTGAGTCCATGAGGCAATGCTGGGCTCAGATTGTTTCATAAAGCTAAAATTTAAATAATTTGTGTTGTTTTTTTTAAGCTGTTTTTTTAAAACCGTGCACTGAATGCGACTCTGGAGACTTGTACAGGATCTTTCTATTGCTTGTTCGCTTTCGAAGTAAGTAAAAAGTTATTAGACCAGAAAACAATTAGGGATGGCAATTTAGAGTAATCCCTGTACTTGATTATTTGAATTACCTAATGAATGAGTACTTGAGTACCTGCAGATTTTTTTTTTTATCATCAAAAAAAAAAAGATCTAAGTGATGTCACGGTATCAGTTTATATGGACTTTGTATTGTGTTGCTTAATGCTCTCAAATAACCTCAGCTGTTGTTTTCTGTCTCTGCTGTTTCTGAATTGTGTTTTAAGCATTGAACTAATATTTCTATAGTATGCGATTTTAACTCGCAGAACGTTTTTTATTTGTTGTGCTTTTGGTTTTGGCGTAATAATATGTTCTTAGAAAATATCCAAAATTTTCCATGAAATCTGGCTCAGTGAGTATTCACGCTGAAGCCGTAGCCGGAGAAGTCGTATGTTTGAATCCCGTTAATTATTTCCCTACCTGGTATATTCAGTGAGGCAAAAACAAAAAGCTGGGTCACACATAACCAAAAGCAGCACTTGCACAGGCGTGTGAGTAATATGAGTGAGTAAAATGTTACTTGAATAATGGGGTCAACGGCAAGCACTCGTACCCATCCCTAAAACAACAACAAGGACAAGCAACAAGGGTTACCTTATGAAATGTCTTCTTTTTTCAAGATTTATTTTTGGCTTTTTTGCCTTTATTAGAGAGGGATAGTGGACAGAGTTGGAAGTGAGGGAGAGAGAGAGAGGGGGGATCGATGTGCAGGAGGGAGGCCACAGGCTGGGGTCGAGCCCAGGCCGCCCACGTTGAGGACTGTATGGGGACACGAGTGCTGACCACTGCGCCACCTGCGCCCCCATGAAATGTTTCCTAACACCTGTTCCTATAGACCACTGTGGTATTTGTCTTGTAGGCGGAGTTAAATTGCTGGCAGAAAGTTAGCTCACATTAACTTGCATGAAATTCACATCAGAAAGTTATGGACCCCATGGACACCTACCAATTACTAACCCTTCACAGTAAGCTGAGGTTTCCCGAAGTTACTGTCTAATCGGGGGCCAAGGATACAAGTAAATGGCTAAAGTCACAGTAGCTGATGTAGAACATTAGACATCTTCATGCACCTTGTGCAGAAACTCAGCATTTATATTGAAGGAAAACTCAAGTATTTATTTATTTTCACAGTGAGTGGTAGTTACAGACAAAACAACCCTGTAAACAACATTGACATAGAACACAAAAACATAATTTGTAAAATTACTACTTTTCCAAAATGAATAATGTTTTTCTTTCTTTCTTTCTTTTTTTTTAGAACTGTCCACAACCACAAGATTGTTTTTCTCTGGAGCATTTCTATCACAACTAACGTTACTGTGGTTGCACAGGAATGAACTTGTGGAGATCAAAGAACTTGCTGGCTGTTGCATTATAGTTGTAACATACTGCCTGGCAACGGCATTCAAAGGAAATGTCAACCTTCATATTTTGTATGTTTTGCTAATAGTATTAAAACGCCAATGTTGTCAACATGCTGCTTTTCTTCAGAAGCTGAACCGTCAGTTATGATCTTTAATCACAGCGGGTGACACACTGTGTGTGTGACACACTTTCATCTGGCTGAAGTTTAACTGTATTCCCTGTTGAACAAAACAAACCTGCTAGCCTCGGGGGTTTCTCATGTCTAAACATAGACCTCAGATAATCATACTGATCAACTGCAGAGTTTCCAAGGTAGCATTTTCGTAACAGTTTAAAATGTTCTACTCTATCTGTTTCCCAGGTAGGCGTTATAACCTAAATTTAAAACAACAATGATATATTTATTTACATATACAAAGGTTTTTTTCTGTTTTATTTGCTGATCTTAACATATGGGTCGCTGTTTCCAAGGAAATGCCCCTGGGTGCACAGGTAATGATGAATTTAATAGTTCTCTGAAAGCAGCCAGAGGATATTTGGAACTAATAGCTAAACTGGGAACATATCTTCAAAACATTAACCTGGCAAAACTCACAAAGTCACAGTACTTGCACAAGTAAAAGAACCGCAATAGATGTGTGTGTTTACAGGAGAGTTACCCCGGTGCCAAACACTGTGTGAAAATCTAAGCTGCTTTTGAGGATGAAAAAGAGTTCAAAGGTGAACTGAGGAATAAATACTAAAGGCTTTATATTAAAAAAAGTTTCCAACTTTCCTTATGATAATTGCATTAATATTCAATGTGTTTTTTGTGTTTGAAGTCATTTGAGACTCATTTACGGAAAAGTTGGGGAAGAAAAATAAAGAGGTTTGTTGTGTTGGGATTTATAAGTTTGTTATTATGTGCTGCATTTCTAACCTGTATTTCTGAGAATCATCCTCATAGCACATTATTTCTTTAAGTGGTGAGTCAGTCTGTGACAGATGATGAAGTTTGCCTGACTTCATGCAGGAGCTAGTGTCCCAATAGATAATCATGTATGTTTGAAATAAAGAAAAAGACATTCAAATATTTCAAAAAGCCAAACAAAGTGTTGACCTCTGCAACTTTTCCCATATCTGCTAGCTCTCCCTTGTTTTAACTCTGTACCACCACTACGTTACAATATTTTAGCAAGTGGAAATAACATTATTTCATTGTTCATCAGTTTTCTTAGCTCAGCCAGTTTCCCACCATTCAAATCAGGTTATCTCATACAGTAAGCGGTTTGTCAAATCTTGGACCAGTTCTGTCCGTTTCTGTAACTGTTTCAGAGCAACGTAACATTCGCTGATCCACATTCTCATTTGAGTGTTATCCCATTGTTAAAATATTTGTCTTCTGTAATTTTAATCATTTATTCTATAATAGGACCATCATTTTTCTCACTCATGGAGTCTTCATTAATGTGAGTTTATAACGTTATTACTATAAAGCCAGTAAAATATTTAATCCAATAACAATATGTCCATAAATATCTAAGGTCTGCTGAGTTTTTGACAACACTTCAACAGACAGCCTTTGTTGAAAGTAGGCGTCTCCCTCTATTCTGATTGCCAATTGCATACTATTGTGCCAACCACTGACTTCTCCTGTAACCACTTAAATGATCTGAACATGGATATGCTGCTTCTATCAATACCTGTGTAGTTATTGTTGTTTGTGTTTCTTTATGCACACTCTAAGGATACTGATTTCAAGTATGAGTGGTGGAACTGCATTGCAAGTATTTATGCGGTGCTATTAAGTCCAAGATAGTTTATGAGTCATTAATTCATCGGAGAAAACAGACACATGTAAAAAATAGACATTAAACTCCCTCATATAGCTGTAATGGAATTATCCTAACTGTAGGAATGACAGTTGACTGAGGCTCTCAAATACCAATTGTCAATGATTTGAGTATATGGGGTCAACCTCTACTTACAGTAGTTACTGATCCTCAGCCTTCACATTTATGGGGGCAATAATAATAATGTCTTCCTCTGGCAGTAATTGCACTAAATGGTCATACAAGTTATTTGAAAATTTAATTTAGGAACAATCTTGCGCTTCCTGTTTTACTTTGTTTTATTGTATGATATTTTGTATCTTGTGTCTTTTATTGTTGTACTTGTTTGGTTCTGTTATTTGTGTATCTACGTGTTGAGTTTGGTGTATTTAAAAGGCCCATCTGGGGACGGGCTTTGCATATTAGCTTAGGCTATAGTGTGGCATCAGTTCACTTCCTGCATACTTGTCCCTATACAATTAACATGTAACTAATAAACTGTCTCTGATCCAATGAGGTAACTTCTGGTTAAGGAATACCAACATAGCAGCCACTAAATGTACAGATTTGTGGCCTAATATCCACACTGTTGGAAGCATTTATGAGATCATGGTGGCTACATCCCTGATTTGTATACAGTCCTTGATAAGGTATACATTCTGGGTTTCATAACATGATTAAACTGAGAGCCTAAAGATGATTCAGCGTACTGACACTGGTGGCAGAACACACAACCCCCCCTCCCCCCTCAAGTAATCAGAAAAGTATAGCCATGCAGAACCTTAAGAATTTCACAGGGATAAAGCAGTCCCACTTGTGCTCTTTTTTCATCATATCGTCAACTTCATTTAGTAATGTTTAAAGCTTGGCTTCCTGCTCTTGTCTTACTGCTGTCATTCACAACACAAAGTGCTATTTAGTAAAGACAAAATGCCAGAAACAAACTACAGCAAAGGAAGTAGGAGGTGGAGAAAAAAGGCTTTTGAAAGTTGTGATGTCTGACCTAGAAAAAATGCCTACGATATCTCTTTGAATTTAGCGTTTGAAATTAGAAGATACAGCAGCAGCAGCACAGGCTCCCACTTCAAAAACAAACGGATAACAGTCAGGTTTCCGATTTTCAGGGTCAGACTTGCAGCTTTATTTGTTCGAGCTGCTACACTGTCCTCTTTGGTATTTGGTGCGATCTAATTAATGGTGGTGGAAGATGTTTGAAGAGCTCATTGATGTTTATCGGCTTTGATGAGAGAAAAGTGCCACCATTGTCGGCACGGAGCATTGAGTGTGTACATTCACACGCTGATTACGGCTTTATTCCTCTAGTGCTGAACCTATGCTCGAAATGATCCCAGTATATAAATACACATTTATAAGTTCAACTGTACAAAAAACAAGTAGGATCCTTCTATATTGGGATGTGCTCAAAAAGTCCTACATACAACACTTACTCTCCCAGGCACCAATGTTTTGACAGATAAAATGATCAAATGGCAGCAGAGTGCTGATTACAAGAAGTGATTCACTGTCAACAGATGTTGTGTGATCATAAACAAGAGGATTTTTGTCAGAGCCATGAATCAAACTGCCTGCCCTAATGCTGCGGTGTGCGGCACAGAGACTCATCAAGGTGCTTTTATTATTCCAGGCAAACTGCAGTTCCAACCCAGAGAAGAGAAGTGGCTGAACCAAAGCTCAGGTCGAGTCACTGTGCAGCTTTGATCATAAGAAAAAGGATTCAAAGTTTGTTCAAGATCTAAAAACTTCAAGTCTTTCTTCATTGTGCCTAATCTTCATACTCACTTCTAAATCATGAGTTACAATGATTACAGTGCTATCGCTTATGCTATGTCCTTGAATAAAAACCAATAATAAAAGCACTCTGTATTTACTTATGTGATTGCATCAGGGGCTCAGTACAAAATCAATTAAAATACAAATTGAATTAAGGCTTCATGCAGTGTTTGTGCCTTTGCTGAAAATTGCTTGACTTAATCTTTGCTTGATATTTGAGGAAATTCTCAGAGCACATCACAGCTCACTCCATTACACACTTCTGTGGTTTGCCATGCTCTTGAGAATTCTTCCTGTACTTCAGAGTGATGTTTGTCCACAGCTGTGTCATATGCAAACTTGTGCGTAATTCAACACTTCTCACATGCTATGAATGGAGAGTACTCTTTCATTTTAAGGAGGTAATTCAGGTGAAGGGTTGGGTTCCTCTCTTTGTATAAAATGTAATTTAACTCCATCAGATATCAAATCAGTAATGCTCTATTTATTTACTATACTTACAATATCAGTAGTGCAGATTTCTAATGGGCTTCACTGACATCTATGTTAAGTGTTTGGTTTTCGGAAACTGTGCCCAAGCATGGCTTTATACGCGCTTATGTGAACAAACTATCCCAATTTTAGCCCTGCCAAATATGCACAACTTAAAGCCCATGATTTCAAAGGTCATGTAGGGATCCTACATAATGGCACATTATTAAAAGTACAATATTTTCTTCTGTAACTTAAGGATGCAGTGATTTGACCAGAAAGTAGCACCAGGTGAGGGCATGGGCTTCAATAGGTGTGAATCACACTCTGTAGACAAGATAGAGAACATTATGTTTTCACATTTTGTTGTTAATTCTATTAAAACTAAGCGCTGCATTCTTTCTTCTATATCTGAAGCTTCAATGATTATTTTGCAAAGATTAAGGGTTCTGCTTTTGGCTCTCACAAAACGCCCAATATAAGCCCTTAATTTAGAGATAACAGTGTGTTTCCTTGCTTCCACATTACACATTTTAACTAATGGCTTTCTTTTGTTTACATAACCAAGTGAAGTTCTCTTAATTGTTCTTTCAACCACATACAAAGTACTCTTGGACCGTGATGCTACATCCACAGCTGTTTTCACACATGCACATGCCTCCTGAACATTTTAGGCGGGGAGGTATACTTTAATAACGCAAACGGATGTGATTTTCACCTGTGTGCTTGTGCTTGTGCTCGTGCTTGTGCATAAAGTGTACCGTGACCAAGCACCGCTCTGCCAAAGCCAAGGAAGTGTATCGTGCCTGATTACAAAACAGAGCGGCCACACTGGCCAAATAAACTGGACTTTATTTATTTATTTATATGGCTAGTGGAACCACACCCTTAAGTCTTTAATTATTTTTACTCATCTGTTGAAACTTTGAATTTGTCTTATTACATGTAGAGTTTATTTAAATGTATTTAAAGGACCATCATATTTCCACCTGGGCAATATGACATGTATAGATATAAATGTGTCTTATTTACATCATGTTTTGCCACCTATAGATCCACCTCCTAGCTTTTATCTGAAAGGTCACACTGTTAGGGACTATAATGTCCTGAGTTAAGGATGGCACAACTTCCAGTAAAAAGCCCAGCCCATATAAATGAAGTATTTATATTTGTTACATGAAATGAACAGAATGAAGTTCAATCATTTTTGTTCTTTTCAGAAAACATCAACATGACATTAATTACGTTTTATTTTTAAACTTTCATTTTTGTATATAATCTTTTGCATGATACCACTGTAAAGAGATCAAGATGATTTGTACTGTACATACAATTCTAAGTTGTTAATTTAGAATATAAAAATATAAAACCCTCCCTGCCGAGCTAAAATCATTGTGTTCACCTGAGCTGGCTTTTCTTTAAGACAATCTAACCTTTAAGAAGATCTGACCTACAGAAACCAGCTGCATCAGCTGATCCATGAAATGCTCTGCCTGCTCTCTGTATCCAGGAAGATGAGAGCCGAGCGCTCTGCTGTGCATGTAGATGAATTCAGACTGTGACTGGGGACCTCCTCATTAAGGTGTTAATTGGATTGGTTACCTGCACTGTCCCTCTTTGCCCTGGGCAGTGTGTACTTCTGTGGGTGAAGATGTGTGTGAGTGTATGCATTAGTGAGTGTTTGAAAAAAAAAATCAAAAGATATATGCAGAGGCCAGAAGAAATGTGGGGTGATGGGATCTGGGGGATAACCATAGTCCTCTTCAGGGAGAGGGGGGAATCAAAAACACACGTGCAGTTTGATGAAATGTTATTTGATTTCTGATTGATACAAGACCCCCTCTAATTGGTCTGCGATGTGAGAGCGATGGCTCCCAGGCACAGCTGTCACTGCATTACATTTATGCTGATGTGTCCCTGCATCATCAATGACCTTTTTGAAAATGAAGGCCGCTCCAACAGAAAGCTGTCATGTTGAACAGAACAGGAGATGACGGGTGGATTACAGAAATCAAGTTACTAACCTGATTCCAGCTATCGCACTTTATTTTCATGGACAAATCAGTTCTTTATTAACAGAGGCCGCAAAGGACTACAACTATTCTATCCAGGCGTAATAAATCATAACATTGATTTTAAAATAGATTAAATGGTCTCTTCAGACTCATACACATCATTTAAATGCACTGAAAGGATTGTCTTTGTTCATTGTTGGAATGAGGCTTTGCCTAAAAATGTTCTGTGATTTGTAGTTGACAAAGAAGCTTTGGGTTTTGGTTCTTAGGTTTATCATTATAATCAAAATTTTCCTGCTGAAAAAACCCCCAAAACAAACAAACGGTAATCCGTTATCCTTCCTTAAGCCATGGAAAATAGTGAAGAAAATCCTGCGGTGCAATGAGGGTGCCTATCTGTTTGGTTTGAGTTGAAATACCATGTCTGTCTTCTAGGGCAGCCTTGAGCCCTACATGGATCTGTCCTACTTCTGAGATCATCTTTAAATCTCTTCATCTGATGACATAAAATACAAACAAATACAATTTAATAATGTAAATAATGTTTGAAATATTAAAAAATATATAAACCTTTAGAAATATGGATGAACAATGTAATCTGTAGTGTCAAATAACAGATTTAATTAACTTAAAGCGACACTGAGGTTTTAGCTGGTTATAAAACAGTTTAAACTTAATTGCTTCTATATGAGCAACAAAAGCAAAGCAAATCCTCAGCAGCACGATTGATTCTTTTTACGTATATAGCTGTTTTTCATGCTTGTAAACCCTGCAGCCGGGTGTCAAACAGGCAGTCATAGGCTTTGTTTACATTTTCCACATCAAATTTTACAGTGAGTGGTGTTGTGACTATTGGGTACTAAGCAACGCATTACTGTAACGGCACAACTATTTGCAGTAGCTAGTATAATGTCAAGTTACTTTCCAGATTCAATAATGGCGCTACTATTACTGGAAATTGAAAGCCTGTGTTATTTGTTACTTTCTGAGAAACAGCCAATAAAAACGAGCCAGATTACAGTTATGTCAGCACATTAGCATCATGGGAGAAACAATGTTACACGCTGTAAACCAACACAGACAGGTGATCGTTCAGCCAGAAGTATTCTGTCTTGGGAATACCAACATTATTTTCACCTGCTCGAGTTGAACAACAAGAATATAATAGTCAGAATAATGAACAATTAGGTATAAATCAATATGATCAGAACCAACAACAATGACAGAAACCATGTTGAAGAAACATTTATTTTATTGAACGAGTATATTTTTCTATAAATATATTTCCTGTAAAATAACAGTAAAGAGTTTGCTTTAAACTATGTTAACAATGCAATAAATGTAAATTCTTAAATTGCTTTTGAGTAGCTGCCCCTTACCCATACCAAACATGAAAACATCTGAGACTGTAGAGATGGATGGATTTTGTTTTTGGGTCGATGTCAATATCGGACCATATGGGCAAATATAAACTTTTTTTCCTTCTCAATAATACTGCAAGTTTAGTTATTAGAAACACAGATGAAATAAAGTTAGACATTTTACATTCTAACATTAAACTTTATGTCCTTTAAGTACACTGAGGGACAGCTGTGGGGAAGAAACTGTTCTTGTTGCGAGAGGTTAGGTTTTGATCCTGATGGACCACATCCTCTTACCAGAGGGGAGAGTCTCAAACAGTCCATGTGCAGGGTGAGAGGGGGCTTGGAAAACTGTGTTGAAAGTGGAGCTGAAACTACAAACAGGATCCTGGTGTAGGTTCCTGCTTAGCCCAGATGCTTGAGGATGGAGTGGAAGTGGAGTCGTTGGTTTCTGGGCTGTCCCATTATTTTTCAAAGCGACAGTAGGACTTGTTTAGGTTGTTGGCCAGATGCAGGTCACTTACAGAGACCCCTGCAGACTGAACCAGCGTCTCTGTCTGAGAACTGTTGTCAGAGTTCTCAGAGTAAAGACGCTTGACTTCTTTCACGGCCGTGCTGAAAGTGTATTTAGCCTTTGTAAAACTCTCCCTGTCCTCACTCCTAAAAGCCACCACCTTTTACTGTCTTAACCGTCGGAGTTTAGCAGTGAACCAGGCCTTGTTGCCGTTGTAACCAAGTGCGTGATTTTACACATAACTCCTGGCAGAAGCCAATGTATGACGTCACAGCCCCCGTGTACTCATCCAGACTGTTTGTGGCAGACCTGAAAGCATCCCAGACCAGCCACTATTGACAAAAACATACATTCCTCCAGCCTCCAAAGTTGTGCATCTCGATCCTCTATGAGGAGTTGGAATCCCGCCAGCTGCTGCGCAGAGTCCGGTATCAGTCTACACAACCACGACTTCGTGAAAACAGAGATCTTGATCTCAATGAGTTAATTACCTGGTTAAATAAAGGTTAAATAAAAAAAAAAACACAGAACACAGGATGTATGAAAGTCTCTGTTTCTCCCCACTGGTAGCTGACGTTTGCCCAGTTTGTTGTACAGTGACTTGACGTTGGAGAGAAAGATGGCTGGTAGAGTGGCCTTAACCACACTGGTTAAGGCGCACAAGCACTCCGGCCCTCCGTCCTCTTCTATGTTGTTGTCTCACAGTGCTGACAAAGGTGAGGGCACCTTTGACCAGAATATCCGATTACTCCACGGATTCCGCCACCTCCATCACAGTGGGTCTACCTGCTGAAGGTGTGCAGATGTCTGATTGTTCTTAAGTCCAGATAGCATTAGCATTAGCAACACCAAAGCATTCGATGTCATTTTGCAGTACATCAGCATTCATCATTTGGTTAATCATTAGCATTTCTTTATAAAGATCCTTCAACAATTCAGAAATAATGCTGATATCACAACTTTTTTGGAGATAGTTATGTTTTTTTTTTTTTTTATTATTAAAATGTGGGTCAAACCCACTCAGACACAATGTGAACATGTAGAGTCCTGACAGACAGAAACCTGCCAGCTTCTGCCAGTCCAGACTTTATATGCTCCACTGTGACTGCCTTTGTGTTGGGGGAGGTCGGGGTGGGGAGGGGCTGGAGAGGCTGAGGTGGTCACATGTGGACCAGCACCTGCTTCTTCAGATGCTTGTATTGGCGACGACTGTCTGGAGTGAAGGCTTTCTTGATCTTTCTCCATGTGGAGATCTTCTTTTGCTCGCATAATACTTGAAACACCTCCGCTTTCTCCTGCATCGTCTGATTGGCCTCCTCCATTTCTTTCTGGAGGCCCTCAGCCCTTAAAAACTGGAACTCCTCTTGTCTTTGGAGGTCCTCCACAGTCTTTTTCAGTGTCTGATTGGTCTTCTCCTGCGCTTTGAGTTCATCAGACAGCACAAGGCAGCGGCTCTCCAAAATCTCCATCTGCTCTGCTTTTAAAAGTAGATCGCTGATGACCTCCTCCTTCATTGCCTTCCTCTCCTGCTCAAGGGACTCATTATCAGCAACCTGCTTCTCAGCTTCACCTGCCAGGTTTTCAAGAAGCACCTGGTTCTTGCTGACTGTCTCTGAATGCTGATGAGTGACTTCCTCCAGGTGTTTCTGGGATTGGTTGGCTCTCAACATTTGGAGATCCAGTTCCCTTTGGAGGTCCTCCACCTTCTTCTGCAGGTTGTGATTTGTTTCCTCTTGTGCTGTAAATTTGGAGGACAGCTCACAACATCTTTCAGTCTTTTCCTCCAGCTGGTTCATCAATGCCAGAGTTTGTTTGGCACTTTCTTGCTGCATGTCCTTAATTGTTTGCACAAGGGCATCATTTTCAGCTGTAAGTCCTTGGTCCAGCTGCGGGCCACTTGAGGCTGTCTCCTGGAGTTTTGTTGTCAGTGCTGCAATAACACCTACAAGCTCTTCCTTAGATTTAGTGGAGTAATCGATCATATCTGGTTGTGTTTCACAGGATGGATTCAGGTGCTTACTTTCTTCCTTCAGCTCCCTGATCTCCCTGATACCTTTCCTCCAACTCCTCAATGATGTTCTTGTAAAGCATATTTCTGTCTGACCCTGCTTTGTTCAGCTCCTTCTCATTTTTCAAAAGGATTTTCAGTCCCTGTATATCATTCTTCAGGTCTGCCACCACCTGCCAGTGGGGTGGGCGTCTCTGGTATGAAGGGCGATGAGGTCCAGATGGGTTGGGTTGGTAGTGCTGCCTTTGGTAGAACGTTTCAACGTATGGCTGAGCACCATGCTGGTTGTTGTTGCTCTGTTGGCAGCCCCTGCTGTCAGCTCCTTGTGTGGAGTGCCTGTAATAATCAGTCCCCATATCGACTGCCCTCCTCTGGGATCTGATGTGCTCCATGACTCTTCTTAACACAAATAGTGTCTTTAAAGAAGAACTCCGAGTGTCTGTCCGACAATGCTGTATCTCAATCTGTGAGCTGCTGAAGTCTCAGAAGGAATCTGTGAACTGATGAGTATCTGAGTCACTCTGGTACTTAAAGCTTGAAGACTGAGATTCTAAATGGCTTTGATAGTCGAGTTCTAGAATTACTTTGATATCTTTTTTTCCAAACATTCTTTAATATGAGATCATAGCATTCTTGAATTGACCCCAAATAAACAAATAAAGTTTTTTTAATTGAATTGAATCATTCAAATCATTGCTTTATTAATTAAACTTAAACAAAATGGCTGCCCCATGCGTCTCTATTTTGTATAACCCTACACACGTAAGGATTAGCCTGTGACGTATTTTTGTAAGCCAACCCAGGAGCATCGCGACAGGGTCTATTGAGAATTCAACAATGGGATTTTTTCATTGGATTTTGGATCATTTCAGAAAATAAGTTCAGAAACACGTTTCTGATGAATGAGTCTGATACGTCATCAGGAATTCTCGCCGGAGTTGAAATTCCAACTTGGAAACTCCGAGCAACTTTAGTAGCCTGTGTAACAATCCAACATGGCTGCTATGTGCATCAAGAGTAATGTTTCAACTGTAACTATTGTGATTATTAGTTTCTTAGCCTCTTTTAGTATAATTAAATCAACCGGTAGTATAGGCAAGTTCTATCTGTGGACATGTTGTTGTGTTATTTTCAAGTGCAAATCTCTCATTTCATAGGGTCTACGTCAGATTTTACATTTCACTGCACATCTGTTTGAGTATGAGACAAATGGTAACTGTTAATCATCCCATCTCACTTTTAAGTCTTTGGGTCTTTATGTTTATACTGTACTTATTGTGAAGCTTTGATATTGTTAAAGCCCAGAGCCATATGATCATTACATTATTATGATATGAAATAAAAAAATAAAACACGAGTTCAATAAGACTTACTGTCTAATTTGTAGTTTCAAAATCCGTTGATGAAGCATAAGCATGTAGCACATGTCCTTTATATTGTGTGTACTCCTCGGAGAACTGCTATTCAAATGATCCTATAATGATTCTCCATTAAGGAATTGATTGGCTTGGGATATTTATTGTTATTTTCAATAAAACTATACTATATTATACACACTAATTATAAAGAAACCTGAGAAAAATAAGCAGAAGCATATTTTGAGAAACAAAAGACAAACAGCCTAACGTGCTATACTGACCTGACTGCGCTCCAAGTTTCCAGGCAACACCCACTTTTTCAAAAATACTGTTGTGTCCTGTAATTTAAAAAAAATCATTACACTGTCTAGGACCTTTGTCCTGTTGCTTCAAGGTGAGCATCCCATAAATGCATTTCTAACCACAGTTCTTAACTGTTTAAGATCGAAACAGTGTTTTAGTGTTGAATATTGGCCATAAATTTACAGCAATAGCTTACAATTGTCTCATATGCCATTTGTTAACATGGAGGGGGCGGGCTTTATGACCTCTGCTACAGCTCGTCAATAGGAGGAGCTCCAAATGTTTCAGCGTCCCATTTAGGTAATTTAGCTGTAGAATATTTTATACAAAATTTAGCAGGAAAAAATTCAAGGTGTTACTACTTACATTAACGATGGCTCATCTCCATGTAGATGTCCCAATGAGCCAGTGTGCTTATATCAGGGCCCTGAAACTACTGCAGCTGTATGGAGTAATGCCATAATTAACGTTATTAATATCACCTGTGAATCTCCTGTTCTGTCATACAGACTCATTTCAACAGTGATGTATATCACTCTACCTCCAGACTGAATAAAAAGCTCATATAGGACAGCATTATTAGAGTAAATTACCATGCCTGCCACAGTCCACCTGTCCAACTGTTAATCAACCACCTGAGCTTCACCCCCTCACCTCATGTATGGTTTTACATTACAACTAATGCTGATGTGTTAGGACCAGACAATTCATTCACTCTCTCCTGACAGAAAAAAAAATGGCATCAGCATGTCACAAAATCAATGGCAGTTTCATGAGGAAATCATCTCTCTCTTCTGCCTAAGCCCCCTCTGGCTGTTTTTCCTCCTGTCATGAGGAGGGAGAGAGTCAGAGGGGCGGCTGGTGGATGGACACAGATAGCGATGGATGGCAATACAGGACCCTGCTAAAGCCAGTAGTAATCGATACAGAGTTGGCAAAGGGCTGTGGTGAGGGATAAACAGTGGAGATTGCCCTGAGGCACTAGCATTGATGTGTGATTAAAGTCAGAGGATCCCCCGCTGTACGGAACTTGTGAGTGAGATCTCTGACGGCGGGGTAATTGGTCTTGGGAAAATCAATGGTTGCCAGTTGTGTCTGTCGTGGGTTGTAGATGGTGCAGAGTAAACACTGGCATTTTCACCTGAGGCTGAACTTGACATTTATTTCTGAATTGACTTGAGGTCTGACTTGAACCAACCTGATGCAGGTGGCAAAAATATTGATGAAAAATGCAACACAAAATGTTACAATACTTCTCAATGAGGTCATGTCCTTAGCTGCAAGCCCACATTAACAACTTGTGCGAGTGGACATTTTTGATTCATTTATATATCATTCATATATATATTGTGTAATTTAAGGCCAATAGATATTTATTCATGGATGTAGGGGGAAGGGATTTACACAAAATAACTGTACAATTGGTTATTAAAATTTTCTTAATACATTTTTTTAGTTGGAAAATATCAAAACATTTTCAATGAAAGACAAAACTTTAATGAACATGCTTTTATTTTGGTGGGATTTAAACTCTGTATTTAATATTTTATTGATTTGCCCTCTGTATAAATACTGTCATGTTTTAGTCTTGTTTAGATTAATGTTTTAGAGTTTAAATTTCCTGTAATTGTTGATTCTTCCTCAGTGTACTTCATAGTTTTCTGTCTTATTTGGTATTGTCTATCCTATTGTTGCTTGTTTCCCTTGTGTGTTAATGTTTCCTAGTGTCGATGATTTACTTGTTTAGTCAGTAGTGTCTCCTGTTTTATTTTGTGATTGCTTCTCCTTGTGTCTCTCTGTGTTTCTTAGGTGTTTCATGATATAGATTCTCGTATTCCTCTGTGCTGTTTTAGTCCGTCCTCTGTGTTTCCCTCATGTTGATTGCCCTGATTGATCTCACCTGTGTCTTGTTAGTCTCACCGGCGTTTAATTACTCAGTGTTCCTTCCCTCGTGATGTCAGTTCATTTCCGTATGACGAATGTCGAGTGTAGCTCCTCTATGGTTTCCTCATGGCTTGATTTCTCACTTATGTTTTGTGATATATATATTTTTTTAAATAAATAGTTTTCTTTTCTGCAATTGGTTCCACTTCCTGATCTTTTCCTGAATCGGGACAAATACTTCTTCCATGTCTACTCACCTATCTTATTGACAACTTGGGAACAGCTGATGGAAGTTTGAAATATTAACATATCATCACTTTTAAGATGATAATGGTGACCTTGTTCTTCTCTCTTTGTTGTTTACACCTGTACAGTTTAACCCTTTGTTGAAAGTTTTTTTGTGTTTTTGTGTATTGAATTGTGAACTTTTTACAATAACCGACCCAAGAGAATCTGAAGAAATAAAAGATATAGTATATTCTTATCCTGTTCATGGTGCTCGTGGCTGCTGTTAAACAAAAGTATTGAGCCACAAATAACACTGACGTATATTAAGTTGAACTAAATGCTGACCCTGTCTTTGAACTTAGGTTTTTCATGCAGCTATCCATTAGAAAGGCCCTGATAACTTGGAGATGGATGTGAGCTAGTTCAGCACTAACTACAGTTTGATTACCTCATCATCATTTGGCTCGCAGATGTCACTCTGGAGTGTCAGGGAGCCAAAGTAATCGGTGTGTGTGTGTTTGCCTTTCAATTTATGGTTTTAAGCAGAAATGTGTATTTGACTGTTTGTGTGCATGAGTTTGGCCATTTATTTCTGGAATGTGCAGTTTCCAGCAGAGCTGTGTGTGTGTGTGTGTGTGTGTGTGTATGCGTGCATGTGTATATATGTGTGCACGTTTGTTTGTTTTGGCTGAGTCACGGTGGTTCTGGCAGGGTCGAGGCGGTCTGGGCTGTGAGGGGCTGAGTTTGGACGAGGTGGAGGAGCGGACGTGGGAACTCTCTCTCCTGTTCGCCCATCTGTTCTGCTTGGTGGAAGTGCAGGAGGTGATAAAGGTGCTGAGCGTGTGTGTGCGTGTGTGTGTAAAGTTGTACAGACACAAAATCACAGGTATGAAAAGTTTACAGGTCTGTAACAAACAGAGAAAAAACAAACATCTGTTAATACACTACACATTTACATGTAAGGGTGTATGCACAACTTTTGGCCCATGCCACCTTCAGTACTTATCAACTGATCATTTGTTAGACAAAACTCTCCTTTACTCCCAAACTACACTCACTTGCTACACACATACACATTTCTACACACACAGGCAAACACAATCACACACCTCCGAGCCACAGATGGCCGAGTGAAGGGGTTAGGGCTTCCTGAGGTCTGTGCCTGAGCATCCTGTGGGCAACATCTCTGGAGCCAAATTTCATCTTCCCCCCGCTCTTCACCTCATCCCCCCGCTCTCCTTCCCTCCTGACATGACGCTCATTCATCACCTGCAGGCAGGGATCCTACTTTACAGCCATTAGGATGCAGGTGGTTCATCACTCTAACCTTGGCCCAAGGTTCCACTGCATTGGTGGGTCATCTTTGCGGTTCTGATGTGACAACGGGTCCACCTTTTTTGGCGCTTATATGTAGACTTAGAATATTATTTAAGCTTTGAGTTCACATAAAGTGGAGGACAAAGCAACCCAGGACAAAGTTTGCACAAGTTACCACTGAGCCCATGTTTAGAAAAGGACAAAGATTTTAACACAAGTGGAAAATCATGTTGATGACATTCTACCTACTGCCAATTTCCACACGGTCTGTGTGCGTCCCAGTCCATCAGCGCCACGGTTTTGTTTTCATTGGCCAACGCACGCCTTTCCCCACTGGGTCTGTTTCTGGAGCCTGAGCACAGCTCTGAGAAGTTGTTCACACAACACAGGAGAACTACAAAATGATCCACTAATAACCATGTTTCTGTTTCTTTCTGAGGTTGCTTTGTTGATTATTTGGAGCCTGTTTTGAAGTAATATTGATAAAGTGATGGAAAATACAATTTTGAGTCTGAATATTGTGTTATATTTTGAAATTGACCTGAAACTCTGTATAGCCCCGTTTCCACAGTCCGGTACGGATCGGTACGGATCGGTACAGTTTGGTACGGTTTGGTTCGATTAAGCCCGATCCCGTTTGCGTTTCCACAGCCATCCGTGCCCTATTTGGTAGGCGGCGTGTAAGCCGGATGACGATAACTGCTATGTAAATATTAACAGCCGACTAATAAATTCAACAAAGGAGAAAAACACTACACAAACAAAACCATCCCTGGAAGACATCCAGCAGTTCATCCATTTCATTGGCATGTGAATCTTTATTACAAGAACTCAATCAAGCTTTGTTTCAGAGAAGGCTGTGTGCTGCGAGGAGGAATACAGATGTAAACTATCAGCCGTGTTACAGTCAATGGTTTAAACACGGTGGAGTTTTGCTTGCCGATGTAACACGGGAAGTGACGATCCTTTCAACCAATCAACGGACTGCAGTGTTTAGCTCCACCTTTTCGGGGCAGCTCGACATTCTTGGCACCCCAACGGAAGGGTCCAAAAAAGTGGGCGAGGCCCCGCTGTCTTCTCTTTAGCTAACACCAGCTAACACTCGTAGCTGCAAACCAAAAGTCACCAAACTCTTTAAAGATAAATTTTATAATTATTATGTTATGTTATAGAAACGGGCTTATGTCTCCTTGTCTACTTCTTCCAGGTTGTTTTTGTCTGTCCAGCTTGATACGTGCTTGCAGTGTGCATCGTCACAGTGTAGTGGTACTGCTGGCCAGCATTGGAGATGGCCATGGCACTGAACAGCGTAGTGCTCTGCGCTGACAGACCACGGTGCGCACAGAGTAGATGTTGGGAGTTAGAGTGGCTGCTTTTCATTCTCTGATCAAATCACATTAAAATTGCCTTCTCGTCTTGGAAACTCTTCACAAACATATCTAATACTTAAAAAGTCCTGGGTTGTGCTTTAGGTGTAAAAGGGCATCTGATCTGATTTATCAGAAATGATCCAGACTTCATATAGAAAAGTGTGAGATACATGCTGAGATCTTCAGTCTGACTCTGCAGGAAACACGAGAAGGCGAACGATTAGAAGATTTGTCAACAAGCCAACAGTTTAGCCAGATTATCTTAAGCCACAGATAGATTAAAGCACAGCTTGGCACAGGTTCAGAGCTACAGATGTGCAGGTGGCTCAAAACCAGAGCTTCTGTTTATCAGAGCTTTCAGCTGACTTAAATGTCTTAATACTCTTATTGGAAAGTCAAACAGCAATGCATTCCTATGGTCTACATGCTGATGAGAAATCTGAGAGGTGACGATGGAGTTGAAGTCAAGAAACTCAGTCTAAGATCAGTTTATTAGCTGCACTGGCATTCAGACTTGTTTAGAGCAGATACCTGTTGTTTAAAAACATGAAAACTTAGTTGCTGTTATGACTGCCCGGGATTCAAAAATAGGCTTTTACATACTTATGTTATACTTTATATAACTTTAAAAAGGATAAAGAAATAACAAATATAAACCGCAATCATTTGTCAAGATTTGTAAAACATTCTAAATATATCAGGCAGAATATCTACAGCATGTCATCCAATGAGAGTTCAGTTAAGTCTCAAAAAAATCTCTTTTTTTTAAATCTGTTCCAAGTAGGCAAACTTAGACGCCCTTTTTTCCCCCAGTTTAGCAGAAACTGAGTTTTGAAACAGAAAGCAAGAAAAGTGTGAACGACGACCATCCAAGATGTGCACGCAACATCCAGTGATGAGTGAGTGTTATAAAATCAGTGCTGACCCTCAGAGCTATGATACACAGTGACCAGAGTATGTAGAGAAGAAAAGAGGTGTGCATGTTTGAAACATCCCACTTCTTCTTTGCACACACATCAAAGCGGATTAGATAAGCTAAAACTTTAATCATCTTAAAATAGAGTTTCCATAAAATAGTGTTTTTGTGCGCTACGAGATTGAGTTGTGTAAAAATCAAGATCAAGATTAGAGAATACTTAAGTATACAGACAATGATTTGATTCCTCTAAAGAGGCTGTGTCTTCCCCTTAGAGAGTATCTTTGTGTTGATTTTATTGTTTGGCACATACGTACAATTGAATGTGCAGGATCACATTGAACACATACATGATGAGTAGGATGAGAGAACACATGCTGTCTTGATAATTTTTTCCCTCCATATCCTCTCCAGCACATTCATACAAATTATAATCCCACCTCCCCTGAGTCCCTTCGAACAGGTGACATCCTGTGCTGTCTCTGGTCTGAAATAATCTAATACAACAGATGGGTCCTTTTTCTCGAGCCTGCCAGCCAGCACCGCACTGCACCGCAGGCACTCATGGCAGCAAAAACATGAAATCTACCCACGCCAGGAGAGTGGTCCAATTCTCATCGCAGAGCCCACCAATCCCACCACCACCTCACACACTACTCCATCCGTATACTGGTTCATATCCGTGAACACCAGTGGGTGTTTTTGATTCACTTCCTGTGCTCTCTTAGGATGAGGTGGTGGTGGTGCGTTTGCTGTTTTTGAATGTGGAGCCATCATTGAGGCTGAGGCGACAGGTGGGCACAATTCTTTTCAGAGAACAGCAGATAAAAAGACAGACACTCTGTAATGTGTGTAATTAGGTGTGTGTCTTGAGTGCTGTTAACTTGATTTTTCCCCTTTTGGCTCGCCCAATTAGCTCAGCCCAAGTCTTCCTTCATTAAAAACAAGGAAAAAGATAATAAAAAGGAAACTAAGAGTATAACAAGAGACATATATCGATGTTTTATTTCAACTGTCTTTTATTGACTTTGTATAAAACACAGGACTTACACATTACACATCACACACGGTCATGTGGCCATATCATGACACAAGCATACAGCATAGGACGCAAAAGGGAATAGTGCAATGTGCAGGAAGGGGAACAATTCCATTGATGTTTTAATGGAGGCTTTTAATGTGTGATTTGAAGGATTTTTTTGGACAGTTACAAATGAAAAGTTTGATACTACTCTCATGTCTGGCTAATATATGGGCCAAGGGAAAGTTTGATCAGCATTAAGATTGAAAACAGGGGCAAAGGTACCACAACGTCAAAATCTCACCAATAAACTCATATTAGATACATTGAAAAACATGTGAAACACTAGGCTTGTCATATTAGGGCACATTTTGCAATCTCAGCAATGTTAAAGTTGTTTTTTTGTTTTTGGCTGTTTTTGTTTTCTTTTAAGAAGAGCCTGAGGAGACTATTATTATACAATCTCTGTTGGAGGGGAGGAGGACAGAACACGTATCTGGTGATATTTGGGCTTCTGTCTTCCAAACAAGGGCAGCTGCTTCTACAACTGATCTCCATTCAGATGTGCAGTCCATATACTGCTCTTGTTTTTTAGGCATTTGCTCATCTTCAGTTTAGAAAATCTGTTGGTTTTCCTCCTTGGTATGTCAAAACTCTGCCATTATGCTTCGACATGCAGTGTCCCTGAGTGGGCAGGGCCATCTCTCTTCCCCTACGTGGTGGCAGGGCTAATGTTTGGACAAGCAGGGGTTCATGTGAATTTTGAGCCTCTGAAGGGAATGTAAATGAGCTGAAGGAAGTGCAGAGCTTTGAACAACAAGCCCAGAGGGAGTTTGACTTCCCACTTTTAAAATAAGGTGTTACTCGCCTAGATATAGGATGTTTGATATAAAGTAATGTTTCAAATGGTGCATTTGATTGACCTTAAGGCTTCATCGGATTTCATACGGTAAAAACCTTCAATGGTGTCAAGCAATGTGTCTCCTTTACAGAAGTAATCTGAAACATGTTCTTACATACAACACAAGAGTCCAGTCCAGTGTAGGAATACAAATGAGACAGTCAAAACTCTGAGTCTGTTCATGAAAAAGTTTGACTGACCATTGTTGATGAATGTCCAATGCACACACTGCAAAGCACAGCTGTTCTTGGACAGAGTCCATATTGATCTATGTGAACAGGTGCAACCTCTCACTAAACTTCAACTGTTCACTCGACTGATTTTCCATAAATATACTTTCATGATGCTAAATGAGGAAAGAAGAAAACTAAATTTGGCTTTGAGGTCAGTGCAAGTAATAAAAACAGAAAGTGTAACTGACATGCATTACTTACCACACTTTCTTGATATAAGCACAAAGACTTCCTGGTGTTGCTGCTTGTTGCCTGGCAACCTCACAATGACAACAAGACTCCAGCACTGGCCACAGAGAAGACATCATCTGCAGCCTGTTAAACCACACGTAATCATTCTTACGTGTCTGTGTTTAAAGGTTTAAACAACCAAGCTATAATGTGCAGATTTTTAAGACTAGAGGTTCTGATTGAAAGGGTTTTTTGTAGTGTTAGCAGACACACATTCATTTTATGCTCCTTCTTTTATTTGGATGAAAACAGGATTGTGAGTTGCACAGCTGTGCCCTTTTGATAAGCCTGAACTGAAGTTTTTGTTGTATTATGTAACAGTGATACCCAGCTGTGAAGTCTGATGAATGCTGCATATAACTACAAACCAGGATGAAAAGCTAAATCTGTACAACTACAACTTCCATTCAGGTGCTTCTGTGTGTGTGTGTGTGTGTGTGTGTGTGTGTGTGTGTGTGTGTGTGTGTGTGTGTGTGTGTGCGCACACTGGCCAAAAGAGCTCACTGCATCCCAAATTAATCACGCCACTTTAACGTCTCTGTGCTCTCTGCTGAGCCAGCTCTAAAGTTGGAGTGTGTGTGTGTGTGTGTGTGTGTGTGTGTGTGTGTTTGTGTGAAAGAGAGAATGCTAAGCAGCTTCTTCTTAGCATCACGAGGTAAACTCACACACCTCCTTGTCCTTTTCTTCTTTTATGTCCCTCTTTATTTTTCTGCGAGCCAACCACCTTCCCCCTGCACCTGCCTCACCTCCTAATCTCAACAACTTTTACGATTCTCCATCAATCCTGTTTCGTCCTCCTCCTCCTCTTACCTCATTAATATCTCTTCACACCCCCCTCCTTCCCAACATTGTTTTCTCCACCTCCTCCCTTTTTTCTTTTTTTCTTTTTTTCTTTTACTCCACTGTCCTCCTCCTTCATACTCCCCTCCTCCTTGGCCTCTGAGCACTGTTCTGTTACAGCTCAGCTGGTGACGGCGTGCCAACAGACTGCTCCTTTTGTGCCCTGCTGAAGAGGACTCATTGCTTGTGAGGGTGTGTTAAGAGTGTGTGTATGTGTGTATGAACAGGGGGGTGGGGGGTTACAAAGATTGACATGGGCATCCATCAACAACATTGTGTGTGGCGTGCCGATTGCTGTCACAAAGATTTCAGTGGAGCTTGTCTGCATCAATTATCTGTTCTATATAACTGGGTTATAACTCCATACACATACGCACACACCTACTTCCCACTGCAGCTTCCCTAAAATGCTATTGATGCAAACCCCCCTTTCTCTCTCTCTCTCTCTCTCTCTCTCTCTCTGTCTCTCTCTCTCTCTCTCTCTCTCTCACACACACACACACACACACACACACACACACACACACACACACACACACACACACACACACTCACATACAAAAGCTCAACAACCTCAAACTCATCTCTTTCACCACCAGCTATAATAAAGACACAAAAGAGCGTTGCGTGTTTTGAAGCCCAGTAGAGCATGACACTGAAGAGAAGGAGTCGCCTTGTTAAAAGCTCGAGCAACTCTGTCTTCTTCTGTGTCTCCCGCTAATGGATGGGTAAATTTAGAAATATAGTGAAAAGAGAACAGAAGAGAGAGGAGAGACGAGGGGAGGAAGTAAATGTTTCAGCCTGAGGAATCTTCTCTTTCTCAGTTGAAGATTGTAAAGAGCTTTTCTTTAATACGCTGAAAAGCAGTTTAAAAAAGAACAACCTGCTCAAAGTGTTTTATTCTGGACCCAAAAAAAACCACACTTTTCCTCGAATCTGTCTTCCACTCTGTTGTCACATGAGACAACAGAGTGAAAGACCACATGGCACAATAAATGCACGATGGTTAGCGATAAAATATGATGAAAATGACAGGAGAAAGCCAGGACCTATGGGGGATGATATCATCATAATGATATTCATCCTAATGCACCATCTGGAGTAATGGCTTCTGGATGGTCCTTGGACCAAGCCCCCAGCTACAGTGATTTAATGATTTATTGACAGTGGCATGCCTTATGGCTAGACGACTAAATAAAAGCTCATAATCATGCCATTCTGATGATAATTTCATGCACATGAAATGTTGGTGGTTTAGATGGAATATATGGCAGGAAAACTCCCAATCCTACGACCGTTATACATGTCACGGTACTTGTGAGAACAGGAAGTTCTTTGCTGGGAGTAAAAAAGTTAGAGATTCAATTTAAGTCAATTCAAAAAACGTTATTTGTCCCTGGGGGGCAATTCAATCAAAAAAGGAAAAGTACTTGTATAAAGAATAAAAAACAAGATGTGCAAGTCAACTATACAAGTCAATAAAAGTCAAGTCAAATAGTAATTGGTAAATCGATTTGAGCTTGTATAGCACTTTTCTTGTCTTCTGACTACTCATAGGGTATTTACATCGCATGTCACACCCAGTCACCCACTGGTGGCAGAGGTTGTAAAGTAGATGTAAAGGGATGTAAAGTGACCACCAGAAGCAACTTATCCCATTCATACACGTGTAAAAGTCATGGACAAAGCAGCGGGAGCAATTTGGGGTCTTGTCCAGGACACAGCAGACGTGTTGCTTCAGGAGCCTGACCGAGTCTACTATCTGAGACACAGCCGTCCCATCAAACACGATACAGATTTCTTTGATAATCAGTTTGACAGTGTGACATTTGACAAATAGGATGAGGGCTAAAAAGTGATAGCATGGAAATCAATTTAAACTTCAAAAGTCAGAACACTTTTAAACACAAACTCTGCCTCAAAAGAATTGTTGACATTTCATTAAACTTTTTATTACTTTTTTGCTTATGTGAAGATAAATACTCTTGTAAGTTTATTTTATCCAGTTAGTTAACAAGCTATAGTTACAAAACATGAAGCCACAGAAATAAATCCAGTCTTGTCCACTTGGGTTTTGAAAATTATTTTAACGAACAAAATAAACTAGTTCAGTAATAGCATTGTTACCTTCTACCCCTATTTCCCTCTTTATTCTTTATTCTGTTTATTATGCTAAGCTGAGCTGGCTATTGATTGAAGTCCAATAGGATAACAGATACCGGGGTTTTGTTGATGTTCCATGGTAAAGAAACTAATACCAGTGAATTCTAAAACATTCTTTTTTCATCCCAATGATTGACTGAAATACTCAAGTGTCAAAGCAGAGCATCCGGAACAATCAAACGTGGCATTTGCATCTCGGATAACTACTGAAAAACTGCATCCCAACTTCTCTGTTGGACTTATTAAAGTCAAAGTAAAGGGTTTCACTGGTTGTAAAAAATCTCCAAACACATTTCCTGTCTCTGCAGATACCCTTGAACAAGGTATCTGGGCTAGGAATCGCTCCAGTGGAGGGGCTCACTGTCCCCGGGGGATGTATCAACTCTGAGGTTTGTTCAGTCCAGCTCCTGCATGAGGATCTGCAGGACTTTGCTGCAAAAGAGCAGGTGTGCTTTGTCAGCTCATTGCAGGTCAATACGCATTGAAATGAAGTGTTATTTACAGCATTTTCCACACCATTTAAAACCCTTAAAACAAGGCTCTCCTAAGTGTGTATGATCCAAAATGAAAATGTCACATCGCTGAAAAGGTGAAAGTGGTGTGTTTTAATTCATTCCCAATGAAACGTTCCAACATGATTGTAATGGTTTCAGCAACAGCCTGCACGCATGTCTCCTGCCTGCCATAAGATACTCGGGCACAAAGACACGCCACAGCCATGCAAAGAGGATTTTTACACTCCCAGACAAAATGAGATTATTTTTTGCCATTGAGATTATTCCAGGCAGGCGTTCATGTTGCGTCTCAGCGCTGCTCAAGAGCATATTGCACTTCTTTACACCCAAGAAAAAAATCCTGATATTATAAGAATGAGAGGCAATTGCCTGGTATCACCTACGGGGCTGAGCGGGTTCGGCCAGGACTTGCTCATTGTTCACATTATTCATCTCTCTCTGAACTTGTTTTCTGTGAGGAGAAATAAATTGTCTGCTGGGCTGTACTTTAAGATAAACAGGCCTTGCTTTCAATCCATTTTTAAGCCCTGGCAATAGCCACTTTAGCCTGTGGTTGATAAGTGGTTATTGTGGGCAAGGGATGATATAGTGATGGCGAATGAGTGGCTGCAGAAAACATCCAATCCTCTCAGACTAATCATGAATCAACCCCTCATTTCATTAACATCCTTCCTGGTGAATATGAACAAATTAAAAACCAGCAGTGGTTTGTTCTTATTGGATTAGTTTTTAAAACTGACATTAGATGCAATAACAATGTATATTGTACATGTTTTAATTTGAAAAACAAAAAGAAACAAACAAAAAAAAACCTAGCAGTTTCACTTCTCTGATGTGTTTTACTTTCAAGTGTTCCCTCAAGTATTGTTTTTCGCCCAATTTTAGCATCTTTGATCTAAAGTTTCCTTGGGCCTCACTAATTAAAAGATCAACATTTAACAGGTATGCCTGGTGGAGACAGCAGCGAAGACACTGTAGTAGTTAATTTCCCATAGTACTCCTGTGTGGCTTCAAATTGCAGCAATTGGATTTTAATCTGTGTACTACTGATTAGTCATTTGGCTCCCCTGCCGCTGTGTAATTTGTTCCACAACAGAGAGCTGAACAAGCACGTGCAAACACACATACAGTGCACACGCAGCTAACAGAGACACACATGAGTAGGCATGCAGACACACACACCCACACACACACACACACACACACACACACACACACACACACACACACACACAGAAAGCTGAGAAAGTTGGACACATGAGAGCAACTGAAAGGACAGAGAGAGAAAAAAAGAACAGAAGAAAATAAAAGGAGTCCCTCAGAGCAGGAAAAGTTTGTTCAGAGATTTAAGAGTATCTCAGCGCCCTCTCATGGTGGCATTGTGGACAGAAAAATGGGATTGATGGTCCTCACTGAGTGAGCGTGCAGAAGTCCAGAGGGGATGGACAAGGTCGTTGAGACGAGTCAATCCGTTTGGACTGTCACCGCAAAGTGGCCGGGACTCCTGCAGCCATAGGTCAGGAGCACAGCAGGGGTCCACAGCTGAAAAGAAGAGTCATTTCACCTGACAGGCAAGGGTACAAGGGTATGTGTGTGATTGTTGTGGAAGGCAGCTTATGAGCCTATCTGCTGTCTGTTATTCCTGCCAAACTATGAAGTTGACAGTTTCCGCATAAACTCCAAGAGCTAGTTTCAAAAGTGTCCCCCGCCATGGTTTCTGTATTTTTATCAGGCTTTCTCAAATATTTCCAAATTTCAAAGTTTCTCAGACTTATAGCATTCTTTTTACATCCAATATCTTTTTATATTTATTGAAAGTCTGAAATCAACATTTTCAATTTCATTAAAGTCAACTGTTTTTCACAAAGCAAAATGTGTCACAGAGGAACTAAGTTTCTGTAAGAGCACTTTTTAATCTATCATTGAGGTAACTTTGATTTTCCTTTTTTTTTTTTTTTTTTTACTTCTTAGTACTTACTATCCCATCAGCATCATGACATGTCACTTCTGGTTAGAAGTGAAATTGGAAAGAATGAAAAGTTGCCAAATAAGTTTTGCATGAAATAAAAACAAGTTCTCATTGTCTTCAAAAAGTAATTAGAAAAAGTTATGTAGCTGACAGAACAGAATAATTTTGTGAAGATTAGAAAATACAATTCAGAAATTTAAATTGTTAACATTGTTGTACTGCATGTATTTGGCCACAAGATGGCAACATTTTCCAATATAAAATGACACCACGCTCCCAAAGAAGCAGGTATTTAGCCCCAGTGTAAATGCAGCAACAGTTTTGAGGCATGGACTTTGAGTACTGTCAGTTATGATGATGAATACAACCATCAAACGGGTTACAAAGTTCGAATAATGATAAATAATATTGTATTTCGGTTTTTAAAAAAATAATAATAAATAGCAAATAAAAATAAGACCAAAAACATGTTTAAAAAAACTACTTCTTTTTTCAAAGGTACACGCTGAAAAGTTGACGGTTATAATAAAGTGTTGCACCTCAGGGTGCTATTCTGTAAAAAATGAATTTAAACCTGTATTAACTACTTTTTGGCCACTTCTGAATTAGAGAGACTTTAAAACTGCACACTGACATACTGTGCAGCCTATATGAAGAGCTAGTAATTTATTAGCAGCTGTTCATTTAAATTCTTTAGTTTTTGACTCTTATTTCATGGTTAACCTTCACAACAGGGTCCTTAGACGCTGACTCTTCTTCTCTGTGTGGTGAAACAAACTTCTAATCTCTTTTCAATCTGCAGAGTCCCTTTGCACCTTTAGAAAAAGCTGAAGACCAGACTCCTTCATGATCACTACACACTTCATGATATTGATGATGATAATATTTAGGAGGGTTTTGATGCTGGTTAGAACTCTAAAGAGCGACTTTAAGGAAAAAGTGTTGTGTCCCTGTACAGTGCCTGTCAGCATCTGTGTGTCCAATCAGACTTAAAGTTGTACTTCCTCTCTGATGTAAGTTGCTTTGATTAGAAGCGTCTGCTAGATACATTGTGTCATTTAAAAATTGATAAGTTCCCCCTGGTTTTGTTCACCAGCAGGGTGTTTTATTGCTAAGCCTGTTTACTGAAAACAGGTGTTTGCTGTGTCTAAAAGCAACACTGACTGAAGTGGTGAGACTGAAACTAAACCCCACAATGAATCATTACAACCAAACAGACTGTGCAAAGTTATGTAAAAAGGTTTGCCACTGAGAATGACCTTGTTGACAACATAGTCCCTTTTTACAATTTCAATACATAAAAATGTCAGTGCAGCTTCAGAGAACGGTCAATTTCTTGTTTTGTACAGAACAGTTTTGTTGATGAGGACTTTTATGCTCAATGCTTTAGACCAGGCTTTTCTAAAGATTTAATTTAGTGAAATACAGAATCAAAGACATCTTAAAAACACCCAGTGAAACTCACATGTTTTCTGTAACCACATTGTCAGAATAAAAAACAACAACAAGTTGTTCAGTACATTACTCAACTCTGCATATCTGCCAAAGTAAAACCAAAGTACTGCCCATGAGGATTTTAGAGAGCGTTGTACCACTTGGCTGTACTACACCATCATCAACTGTCTTTGTCATAAAGCTGACTAATACTCTGACTAATACTGGGTAACTAGCAGAGATATCCTATACTCATATTCTTTAGTTAGAGCTTCAAATGCCCTGCTGGTGGAGCCTCCATGTGTGCTGAAATGAAGCTGAGTGTTTTGATTTGAACCAATAAGAGCGTTTTCTTTCCTCTTATCTTGAAGACAATAGACTCCCTGTGGAGCAGTCTCAAACATTTATAAAATACCCTGAAACCTTGCCAAAAAGCATCACTCTGTCTTGTTATATCAGAATCTGATAAGTGGTAACTGGCATATCACATTTGACTTTACAATTCTGACCTTTCATTGCAGAGTCATCATTAGGTTTGTGTGGTGCTAGCTGGGTTTAAATATGTCTGACTTTGGTTGAAAATAGAAACTTTGAAAGAAAAACATGTTGACCTTTAATTGTAATGAGTTGACATTTCAACATTTTGAACACATTATGAAGCTTATACGTTTGGGCTAAAAGAAGGATCTCCAAGTGTCAATTATCAGTTGAATTAACACACAATCAGATCAATAGTTTCATATTTAAACATTGAGAATGCTTGTAAGGATTAAAAAAATGTGTTTTAAATATTAGAAAATAACATCCAACCGTGACAGGTACTCGGAGGATAGCTTTATATGCCTTTATTAGAGAGACAGGACAGTGGAGATTTAAATCAGGGAGAGCGGGAGCGAGGAGAATGAGAGAAAGAAGCCAAAGGTCGGATTTGAACCTTGGCTCTCTGCTTTGTGGACAACAGCCTCTGTAAGCAGGTTGCACAAACTAGCATGATAAAAAAGCATCTTGATGACAGATATCAAATAATGAAATAATGTAAAATCAAATATGGTGAAGGCTACTTTTGGGATTCCACAAGGGTCAGGGCTTATTCCTTAACTGTTAAATATTTTCACCAATGAGTGTAATGTGTCCAAACGGTTAAAAATGTTTTTTTTTTTTGCAGATAAAAATAATCTATACTCCTCTGGTAACAGTTTGGAGCAGATTCTGAATACAGTGGAGGGAATCAAATTGAATTGAACATTTTTATTTTTCTATTTCATTTCATTTCAACAGAAAAAATAGAAAGGGTTTATGGCAGGAGGGTCGCTGGATCAAGTCACAATGTGGACCAAATTTGCTCCATCATCAACATCTCTCTGCCTGGGCATCATCAGAGTGTAAACACAAGATAAATAAAAGTAAAATCTTATCTTAAAATACATTTCTTGGGGTAATAATTGATCATAAACTTTGTTGGAAGCTGCATTTATTATTATTTAGACCATGTTAAAAAGCAAAATGTCAAAATCCATTAATATACAGAATATAAAAGAAGGGATTTATTACACACTGTATTGTCCTCTTGCAGTACCGTATATGACCTTTTGTGTGAAGCTATGGGGTAACACATACTAAACCAAAACAAACTATTTATGTGACAGAAGAAATGTAAAGAATTGTGCAACTATGTTGACTTTGATGGACCAACTCACTGTTTTTTAAACTGACATGCCTCCAATTTTCATAATGTTGTTAAACTTAAAACAATATATTCTTTGAAGCACAGAATATGTTCTACCAAAATGTATCTGGAGTTTGTTCAACATTTAAAAAAGATGTTGTTCACTTTAATGTCTGAAAATACCCTATGGTTAGTATAGTTGTTTTGTAAATGATTGGGACTTGTTCTGATTTTTGTTTTAGGATGAAATGATGGAACTTTAGTTTTTTCTTATGACTCATGTGGCTCGTTGTTTTGTTTAGTGTAGTTAAAGGGTTGCCTTACAGAGTATGTAAATAGGGTGGGCATAATGAGCCACAGCTTCAGCCCACATCTTTTCGGTGGGCTTAATCCCCAAATGTATTTATTGAAATGAACCACTGCAAAGCAAATCAAAAAGCCCAGAGTGATGTTCAGCACCATTAGGCGTATGGTCACTCTCTGGCTGTCTCGTTTATTTTATGCTTTGGTCTTGACAATTGTGTCTACACATTATGAAAACAATATGCAATGTTCTTTTTATACAGTCATTTCTTAAAGGCTACATTGGTATTTGGCCTATTGGGTAAGAAAGGAGTTGTAGGTTTCCAAATCTAAAGCCTATTCTTCGGCTGTCTCCTTTCTGTAATACAGTCATATTCAAAGCTCTTTTTTTAATGTCAGCATATTGGACAACCTTTTATTCTAAAAGGGCGTAATTACTGCACCATTTTATCCGTGACAATAACTCTGTCTACATAAAACCTTTTTGTTCTTAATAATTGGATAATTTTCATCTCTTTTCTATGAACTGTGATATTTCACAGTTCATAGAAAGGCTGCAAGTCTGACCTTTGACATTTTTCTCCAGTTATGACCTCACATTATAAGTTACTTACAGACAATTAGGAACAAAAAAAAAAATCTCCTACCATCATTAGAATTCATAGTATTTAGTCATGTGACCAGCAAGAAGGTCAAAAAGAGCAAAGTCAAAAAAACAGTCCTTGCCGGTGTTACAGTTTAAAGAGTCACCACATTAACTGGTAAATTTTAGCCGAATGCGTCCATGGTTGTTGGATGTTATGCGTCCTAACAAATGCCTCTTTGTTTAACTTTTCATTATCTCTCTAACTAAAAAAAAAAATAGTAATTTTGACATTGACGTGATCATAGAAAAACTAAACAAAGGGGCATCAGTGAGAACCCTGCAGTCGCGTTTGTCTCACGCTTCTGTAAGATGGAAGTCCACAAAAGACAGTACAGACAGTTTTATTTTTGATCCTGGTAGGTCTTTTATGATGCTGTTTGGTAAATGAAGGGCAAGAAATTCTTCAATCATCATCCAAGCATCAATCAAGTGCTAATTAGCTAACGCAAAGCTAGTTAGTGTACCCAATGACAGTGGTGGTATCTCTCTCAGCTGTCACTGTCAATCAGTTGTCTGGGGCTTTAATGTGAGTTAAACGCATGAATTCTTTGATCAAGTTAACACACTTCTTTATGGCAGGATGAGAAGAAGTCTGTTCTTGCTTATCCCTCTATAGGAATAGAGAGGTTTCAGAGGATTTCTTTCCTTAGATTAAATCCTGTAGAATCAAACCTGGACTTGTGTTGCGGTTCAGAATAAGACCCAAATGCACAACCATGGAACAGAGCCAAATAAACAATAACAATAATTTATTATAACAAGGGGTAGTGACACTAGTGATAACAATGAGCAAGAGTCCAGGCTCTGTGGTGAGCAGTGCAGACAAAAATCCAGGTGACGATCCAAAAACCCAATTCCAGCACGCGTGAGGTGAATCCAAAGTGACAACGAGGAGACTACAGGACACGAGAGGGCAGGTAAGTCTGGACGGGGAGCTGACGAGGAGAAAACACGGAGAGGGTAAATACGAGGAGACCACAGAGAACATCCAAAATACAAAATACTAGCAAGCCTGATTAGGAGGTACGATGCCACGGTGAGTTGACAATAATCTGGCACCGGCTGCATGTAGAGAGCCGGCTTAAGAGCAGGAGTTGATGAGCAGTTGAGATGAGCCACACCTGGGCAGCTGAAACCAATTCAATCAAGGGGAAAACAATAGAGCACAGGAAGATCTGACAGACAGGGAAAAAACTAACTAAACTAACAAACACACATGGACAACACCAAAACCCCAAATCAGAACAACTTGTCTCTATGTCGGTAAGTGCATCACACTCAACAGCAACTGATTTAAAATTGCTAAAAACACGTCGGTGTCAACTGAGAACAATAAGTTAGTGTACACTAGTAGGGAGCCTTCCTTTCCCACCATGGACTGTTCCATAAGCGTGTGACATAACGTGAATTATATGAATTGATAAAAATACTAAAAAGCTTAGTTAAATCCCTCCAGACTCCCTTAGCCAATCAACACCATTTTTGTTTCATTCACCATGTCACAGGAAGATATTAATTAGTCAAGTGGTCGTGAAGAAGACCTAAAAATAGCCATGACACACTAACACTCTTACCTTTAAGCTTTTGGTCGACATAGAGTCTCCTACAGTAATACAGTCTTAAGGGTATATTGAGAAAAAAAAGACACTCAGTAGACTGGAACATGACCTGCCTTAAAGATTGCAATCACAAACACACACATGCAAACACACAACTCTGTAAACAAAAAAAGCTATTTTTGCTCCTTCAGAGGCTCATAGCTTTTTATCCTCATAATCACTCGTTAACTAGTTTTAATTCAGTCATGTAATTTCCTCTCAGTTAAGACAGAAACAACAAAAAAAGACGTTGAGACAGGTGGGGAGTCGGGGCAGTGGTTATCTCCACCCCCACAACCGATGAAAACAAATTTGAACTTGAGTTGACCATAGTCAAGACAAACGTGCAAAACCAACGTGAGAAGGAGAATATGCTTGATGTTTACAGCAGTATATAGAGTATAAGACTGGCAGCTTTCAGTACAAGTTCCCATTTTCTTAAGCAGCGGTATTTGATGTGACATGTTTCCCAGGCAAAAATAAACATGTTGTGTCTTTCATGGCAGCTATCACAGGACAAAACACAACTATAAAAATAAATATGTCTCTGGATTTGATAACAATCAGATATATTTGAAGAAATTCAAACACTCAACAATAAATACGACACAGGTTTAGTACCATCCATCCATTTTCCATCATTTGTCCAGGGCCGGGTCGCGGGGGCAGCAGTCTAAGCAGAGACACCCAGACTTTCCTCGCCCCAGACACCTCCTCCAGCTCTTCCAGTGGGACCCCAAGGTGTTCCCAGGCCAGCCAAGAGACTTAGTCTCCCCAGTGTGTCCTGGGTCTACCCTGAGGCCTCCTCCCAGAGGGACATGCCTGGAACACCTCCCTAGGGAGGCGTCCAGGTTGCATCTGGAACAGATGCTGACTCCTCTCAATGTGGAGGAGTAACGGCTCTACTCCGAGCTCCTCCCTGGTGACCAAGCTCCTCACCCTATCTCTAAGGATGCGCCCAGCCACCCTACGGAGGAAGCCCATTTCAGCCGTTTGTATCCGGGATCTCGTTCTTTCGGTTATGACCTAAAGCTCCTGACCATGAGTGTTTTGTACATTTGTAGTAAAGTTAGATATTTTAGTGTAAACATTTTATATATTGTATCTTAAATTCTGGTTTTCCTGTCGAGGGGCAAGGAATGTTTGATCCTTTCAGTTTTTTTTTTTCTCAACACTTTACTCCCAACTTGACCTGCTGACCATAACAACACAGCATTGTTGTCATGACACCCTTTAAATAGTCTAATCAGGGCTTGAGTTCATCTTCAGATGCATCCTGCTCTCCTTCCCCTCCCCTTCTAAAAAGAGATGCATTCAAAACCTTTGGCCCCTCCCTCACCAACAAACCTTCCATCCCAGGGTTGCCAGGGAACGGTGACTCCTGAAGTTGTGTGGGCGTATGGCTGGACGAGTGGAGGGCTGGATGGAGACGGGGGGAGGGAGATGATAAAGAGTCTCCAGAACACTCTGCCCTTCCTTTTAATCTCAGTGCAGTCGTTGGCAGTCAGACACTGTGTGGGTCCAATTAGACTTGGAGTTTTTATCACATCACAAGAACTGATGGCTTTGTTCTCATTTTATTTTTATGTGCTGGTGCAGAATCTACAATTGTCTCTTTGGCAGTACCTAGCTAACGAGTCAGTTGTTATGACTTCAATGGGAGTGAGTGTTTTGGATTCAAAACCAAAAGTTCTGTTTCGATAAAGTCATACGACACCATAAGTGATTAAGTTCAGTCCCAACTGAAACCACTATAGAGGAACTTTCGGGACTTGTGTCAGCACAATGTCCTCAATTTACGCTGATTTCTTTTTGTTAGACAATTATCAAAAACTTGAGTTGTGTTTTGAAAAGGAACTTTTATTGTAGCAAATGTCATTTGTAAAGTATGGGAGAAAAGAATTGAACTGTGGAGCTTTCAACTTTGTAATGTAATACATGCTATTGTAAACCACTGCAACTGAATTTCTGGTGTCTTATAAACCCATTAGAGTTGGGCAGTTTTGTCTGCATGACGAGAAAAATAAATAAAATCAATCAATCATATCATACTGAATGCCATATTAGATAGCAGGACTTGAATACCTCAGTAGATATAAAAGGTGCCCCCTTGCCCTACCTTAAGCTGTGTGTGTACTTCATCAGAGTTTAGAAGGCTGTGCAAAAAGGCTAGAAATGATATTTCCCCTGTTAGCTTTACTTCCCTGGCTCGTTAAAAAAATAATATAAATTCTCTCTTTCCTCTAAGCTCTTTATGATCGGATATCATCATATTTTATAGAGCTCACAGTGCTCTAGAACATCTCTCCCAAAATTCAGGCTTGCTTGTGCTAGAGGCTAGATTCTCTGCCTGAGCTCGACCCAGATTCGGCCCGAGGTTGAGCCAGGTCATTTCCCTCCTGTCTGATCGGGCTCGGTCAATCGTGAGGTCATATATAAAAGAAGGACAAAACCTGCACAGGCTTGGTTTGAGCCAGGTTTTTTGTGTTCTACCTCTGCTCTATTTCAAACTCCTGGCAGACAACCCTGAAATGAGTAAGAGTAATATAGCAGATAAATAAAGCTGCATCAATCTTTTTTTTTTTCCAACAATGAGACAAAAAGCCATTGTTTGGGTATTACTCTAACCTACTGTCAAGATTGATCCCCTGACTCTTTAGCTGGATCAGTTTGGTCAATGATGTTGTTCTCACATCCCAAATGTTTTCTTGTTTTGGTTAAACTTATTTTACCATCCATGAATTTGTTTTGCCTGAACACCCAGGCAAAATAGGTTCCTGGTTTGAATGGGACATGGGCTTTGTGTGTAGAGTTTGTTTTCATGTTCTAAATACAGTATGTGTACAGTATGTGTGTTAGGTTAATTGGTGACTCTTAATCACCTATAGTTGCATGTGAGTGCGCCTGGTTGTTTGTCTATGTATGTCAGCCTTGTGATTGACTGGTGACCAGTCCAGTGTGTTCTCGGCCTCTTGCCCAATGACAGCTGGGAAGGACTCCAACCACTTTTAACCTCAAACACGATAAACTTATCCATCCATCCATGTATAGAACATGGATAGATGGATGGATTATTCAATCGATTGGAAACACAACTACTCAGAAGGCTTTTTTCGTTTCAGACTCCAATCAGTGTTTTTCTTAAATGTCTGCCAATAGCCAATATTTAATTTTCTGTTGCAAATCAGATGTTATTGTCAATATTGTGTTCAAAGCTTTTTGTGCAAACAAGATGTAAGAGAATAAATTAGTTAGAGCTATCTTCCCAGTTGAATATTAAACGTCTATATTCTAGTTTCTATTATTGTGTTAAAAAGGCCAGCTCAAGTTGGACTGTTCCAAACCTCCCCTACAACAGTGGTAGGTTCCGGCTCCGTAGTGTCTGTCAGTGTTTTGACGGAGAAAGACCGGAGAGTTTGAAGTTTAGTTGCAAGGATGACAATGTAACAGAAAGGGTGCTGCTTTGTGCTTTTTCACGTTTTGTGTGCGTCCACTGAATGTGAGTATATTTAAAAGTTAATCAATGCTAAATCATCGAAAGTGAGAGTTAGCCACTCGATGTTTGATGTTTATATGGATCTTTATGATCACGTGAGATGACGTAGAGAGTTTTCAAGTTTGTAATGAGCCTCTGCTTATTTGATTGCTTCATTGAATTGTTTAGTGCACCTTTCCAACATTATTTGTTATCTTAAGCATGTTATGTTGGAATATAATGTCATTTAGTTTCTTATACTGAAAGGAATTTGTTAGCTTAACACTTTGTATATTTCCCTTGTTTATTTCCTTTCAGAAACCACACACACACTCATAAACATACACAACCAAGAGATGTTACACATTCCTGTGTATGTACACCCTTTCAAGATTTTTATTAAACCGTTATAACTTGAACCTGCGACTCTTGCGTGATTCACACATTCACACCAGTGGTGGTTGGATTTTTTTCTGAACACAAGTTTTGAGAGAAGCCTCAGTCAGCTGATCTTTCTTTTATGGTCCTTCGAGCCGGAGTTCCATCCTACCACTGATAAAGATGTCCAGGTTGCCAGACGAACAGCGCAGTGTGCGTGTCAGGAGGAAGTCATCCCTCCCTGCACACCTTAAAGATTATGACCTCTCAGGATTCCCTATCCAGCATGCAGAGAACCTTCCTCCTTCAGCTGCTACTCCTCTTCATCAAGAGGACATTGATGAAGACAATGCATGTGGCGGAGAGCGTTCACCGTCACCTATCAGTCAGGAAGAAGTTCTTTCTTCACGGTGGGAAGTTAAAGATCAATGGCCTCCTAAAAGAGACTATCAGACAATTGATCCTGAGAAAACAGCACTCTTTAATGAATTAGAGGAGCTTAAGTTGCAGAATGCTAGACTTCGCTATGAAAAGGAGCACAGTAAGATTAAGCTAGAGCAGCTCAGCCATCAGAGTTCCCATGACTCGTATCAGCTCCACAGACAAGTAGAACACTTAGGAGTTCTGATCCAGCAGCTGCAGTCGGATCGCTCTTCTCAACAGCTAAAGTCAACCAGCCTTCCTAACATAGAGCAGCAGACGCAAAATCGCAAACGCGAACCCATCAGTGTAGAAACACATAGACAGTCTTACCCTAGCTCTTCAGATAGTGAGGAAAGCGAAGAGCGTCGTTACAGGACAATACCACGCAGAGATTTAACGCCACGTGAGGGCGATGATACAACCAGGAGGCTGGGTACACCCCACAGGCTTCGTCACTCCCGTCACCGAACGCCAAGCCCAGTAGGTGGACAGGAGCGGACCTACAGGGGCCCAACACCCACAATCCCTGACATGAGCCACCCGAACCCCCGAGAGTTCAACCGGCTAAGTATTGCCCTAGACAATCTTCTTCCTCGAGATGCTTCTGAGAGATTCAAGTATCAAATACTTGTTGACCACCTTAAGACTGAAGAGGCACAGTTAATTGCTGACTCCTACTGCAGCTCCAAATATCCATTTACCGATACCATGGAAGCCCTCAAGATGCAGTATGGACAGCCCCACCAGTTAGCTTTACAACGCATTGCTGAACTGATGGATGGGCCTAACATTGCAAGTGGCGATGCACGTGCCTTTAGAATGTTTGCCCTGCGTGTGCGCTCCCTAGTGAGCATGTTGGAGCAACTTGGAAGAAAAGGCTCAGTTGAACTAGAGTGTGGCTCACATGTCTCCCGACTGTTGAGTAAACTCCCACATGATCTTCGCTCCAATTTCCGCCGTTCCGTACACCCCCACAGGGTGCCTGTGCCCACTCTCATTGACCTGGCTGATTGGCTCGAATTTGAACTTCAGGTGCAGGAAGACAACACCCGATTCTGCAGTAGCTCATCAAGGGAGAAGGAGACAAAGACCAAAGGACAACCGAAGATCTCCAAGTCTACTTCATGGCCTTCAGCAGTTCTTATGAACACCGCAGCTATGCCTCAGAAGGTGGCAGCTCCACTACCAATCTCCACAGAGACAAGTAATAAATACTGCCCCTACTGTGATAACAGTAAACATTCCCTCAATAACTGTGCTAACTTTAAGATGCTCAGCTCCTTCCAGAAACAGACCTGGATTCAGGATAACCATCGCTGCTGGCGCTGTGGCAGAGGCCACCGGGCGGCTGAATGTAATCTCAAGATGCTCTGCAAAAGCTGTAACAGTAGATACCTCCTAGCCCTATATGACATCAACAACCGGGCCAAAGACGGTAAAGAGCAGTCTTCAGGGAAGATGGAGCGCATGAAAGAACCCTTCAGCACGGCCACGGAAGAAATCTTGTACATAGATCGACCATTAGAGGGACGCAAGGTCCTTCTCAAAATCAGCAAGGTGGTGTTGAGGAATGGCAATAGAACTCTGGATGCCTATGCCATTCTGGACGATGGTTCTGAACGTACTATTCTCCTCCAGTCAGCAGCCCAACAACTAGGCCTCCGAGGAGAACCTGAGGACCTCCCTCTCAGAACTGTCAGACAAGAGCTCCAGATTCTACATGGTGCCATGGTCTCCTTCACTGTTTCCCCCGCAGCGGAACCACATCGTGTGTTTTCCATCAGCAAAGCCTTTACTGCAAAACGCCTAGGGTTAGCTGAACACACACATCCAGTTGAGTCCCTGCAGAAGAAGTACAGGCACCTGAGAGATCTGCCCTTGCAGCCGTTGCACCTTGTACAACCCGTTTTGTTGATAGGCTCTGATCACCCTCATTTGATCACACCAATAGAACCAGTACACCTTGGCCCCCCTGGAGGCCCTGCAGCAGTAAAGACCCGCCTCGGATGGACTCTCCAAGGCCCAGCACCGGGATTTAGACACTGTCTGTCTGAACAGCAGTGCCTGTTCACTTCTATTCTGTCACCAAAAGCAGACATCTACAGTCATGTTGAGAGACTGTGGCAACTGGACAGCCTGCCCTGGAGAAGTGAAAAGGCCTGCACCCGCTCACAACAGGACAAGGAAGCCATAGCTCTTCTGGAGGGCAAAACTGTAAGAGTCAATATAGAAGGTGTCCAGCGATATGCCACTCCTCTCTTGCGTGTTCAGAACATGCCTCCAGTCAAGGCACGCAAGGAGGCAGTCCTGCCTCAGCTCAGAGCCACAGAGAAAAGACTGATTAGAGATCCAGAGAAAGCAGAGGCCTATAACGCCGAAATTACAAGGTTGGCCACTGCAGGCTACATCAAGAAGCTGGAACATGGCACTGAAGACACTCCAACCAGCTGGTATATCCCCCACCACATGGTAACCCATAATGGGAAACACAGAGTGGTCTTCAACTGCTCATTCGAGTTTAAAGGCACAAACCTGAACAAGCTCCTACTCCCAGGACCAACCCTGGGACCCTCTTTGTTGGCAGTGCTACTAAGATTCCGCGAACATGCTGTTGCCCTCAGTAGCGACATTCGGGGCATGTTTCACCAAGTCAGGTTGCTCCCTGAAGACCAACCCCTCCTTAGATTCTTGTGGCGAGACCTGAAATGCGAAGAGCCGCCCAACATCTACGAATGGAGAGTACTCCCATTTGGCACTACCTGCTCTCCCTGCTGTGCCACGTTTGCTCTCCAGAAACATGCCATTGATCACAGTATCGAAGGTGAGGACATCAGAGAGGCAGTCCTGATGTCATTCTACGTTGACAACTGTCTACGAAGTCTGAAATCTGAGGATGAAGCCAAAGCCCTCGTCGACAAACTGCAGGACACTTTAGCAAGTGGTGGTTTTGAACTGAGGCAGTGGGCTAGTAATAGACCTTCTGTTATATCTCATCTCCCAACTGAGATCAGATCAGAGAAGACAGAGCTGTGGATAACTCAAGGTCAACCAAACACCTCTGAACTAGCTCTTGGACTCTTCTGGAATTGCTCCTTAGACATGCTTTCTTACAAGCACCGCCCCATTGAGCACCCAGCAGTCACTCTCCGAATCATTTTCAAGTGCATGACCACGAGGGCAGTGCATTTGGATCTCCTCTCCAGCATTGATGCAGACTCCTTCCTCATGGCTATGAGGAGGTTTGTGGCACGGCGTGGCAAGCCTTATGAGTTACTCTCCGACCGGGGCACTAACTTTAAAGGAGGAGAGCGTGAACTACAAGAGGCATTCCATTCACTGCAGCCAGAACTTCAAGCACTACTCGCCCTCCAGCAGATTAAGTTCAACTTCAATCCACCGAGTGCTCCCCATTTTGGTGGCTGTTGGGAGAGAGAGATAAGATCACTCAAGCAAGCCCTCCGAGTCGTCATTGGATCTCAGTCCCTCAAGGAAGAGGTCCTCCAAACATTGCTCGTGGAAATTGAGGGGATCCTCAATTCCAAACCATTAGGCTACACCTCCTCTGATGTGGCAGACCTTGATCCTGTTACCCCCAACATCCTGCTGATGGGGCGGCCAGATGCATCACTGCCACAGGTGGTTTACCCAGAGTCAGAGCTCCTCAGTCGACGGCGGTGGCGACACAGTCAACTGTTGGCTGACCACTTTTGGAGGCGTTTTGTTAGATCTTACCTGCCTGACCTCCAGAAACGGCAGAAGTGGTGGTCTGACTCCCAAAACATGCAAGTTGGAGACAGTGTCATGATCGTTGACCCGCAGCTTCCTCGGGCCTCATGGCCTATTGGTACGATTACTCATACTGTTCCGGTCCCTGATGGTAAAGTAAGGACTGTGGACATTAAAGTGGGTGATCGCTCCTACACCAGACCAGTAGCCCGCATCGTCAGTCTTCCAAAACTGCCAGACTAAAAGATCAAGACTGTGGCTTATTGCCTTTTTGTATTGTTCAGATTTCCTACAGAAATCTGGGGGCGGCTGTTAAAAAGGCCAGCTCAAGTTGGACTGTTCCAAACCTCCCCTACAACAGTGGTAGGTTCCGGCTCCGTAGTGTCTGTCAGTGTTTTGACGGAGAGAGACCGGAGAGTTTGAAGTTTAGTTGCAAGGATGACAATGTAACAGAAAGGGTGCTGCTTTGTTCTTTTTCACGTTTTGTGTGCGTCCACTGAATGTGAGTATATTTAAAAGTTAATCAATGCTAAATCATCGAAAGTGATTTCATTATTTGTTATCTTAAGCATGTTATGTTGGAATATAATGTCATTTAGTTTCTTATACTGAAAGGAATTTGTTAGCTTAACACTTTGTATATTTCTCTTGTTTATTTCCTTTCAGAAACCACACACACACTCATAAACATACACAACCAAGAGATGTTACACATTCCTGTGTATGTACACCCTTTCAAGATTTTTATTAAACCGTTATAACTGGAACCTGCGACTCTTGCGTGATTCACACATTCACACCAGTGGTGGTTGGATTTTTTTCTGAACACAAGTTTTGAGAGAAGCCTCAGTCAGCTGATCTTTCTTTTAATTATTATCTGGTTATTGTCTTATAAAACGTGAACAACTAGCACAGCTTCATTTCATTGATTGGTAGTGATAGATAGATTGATGAGGTAACTTTAAAGTTCAAACAAATCTTTTGTATGTCATTTCTGGATTTAATTGTATTTTCCTTTATAATTACCTCAATTAAAAACAAAGTGATATGAAGTGTCAGTATTTTACACTTCAAAGACTTCACAGTCAAGTTAAAAAAGTCAGTATTTTGCCAGGTTCTAAAGGTAGTATGAAGTCTATTATTATCTGAGCTGTAATGGCATGTAGGGATAGATAAAGTAGTTTGAATCTTGTATCTTACCTGTTTTCTTACTGAAAACACAACTTCACTCTTTTTGTCACAAAGCAACAGGAGCAGGTGATTAGTTTATCATGGAATACATAAACAAGGGGAAGAGCTATAGCATGGCTCTATTCAAATTCCTACAGATCTGCTTACAGTTATCTCTAAAGCATCCACTTGAAAGGTATATCATATTTGTTTAATCAGTAGGTTGTACCTAGCCAGCTGTTTGCTTGGCTTCCATATGGACATATATATATATATATATATATATATATATATATATATATATATATATATATATATATATATATATATACATACATACATACATACATATATACATATATATTTATATATATATACACACACACAAATATATATGCACACAGTATATAGTATTGTACAACACTGTTTGTCTAGACAAAGAAAAAAATCATTGCGTTTTTTGCAATACAAAAAATGGTTGCAGATTTCATAACCAAAGAGCCAGGATGAGTGCTTCCATATGTCTATATACTAGACTAATGGCTAATGGCTTTCAAAATATAGATTACAAATCACATTTACTTTCTCATCTTGCCTCTAGTGTATGCTATTTGTCAAACTATTCATTTTTTTCACTTAAGACAATACAGTTTTATATATTTACCCCTTAGAGCTACACAAAAAGGCACAAAGTATTCAAACATCATGTTTGTTTTCCTTATTGCACAAGTACACAGTACAAATATCACTACAAAAATAGGGCATGTGAAATTGTGGAAAGATACCCAGACTGTCATAAGTACACTATAATGAGCTCTCTATTCTTTAACAATATTAATTCTAGCTTTTATCCCTGGATCCATGAGACGGTATATTGCAGCGCTGCTCTGATGTCTAACTACTGATAGGCTGGATGAGGAACGGAGCAGTGTTAATTTACAGCTGTTTGCAGTGAAAGCACAATCACTGAGACTTTGACATGAATTGTGATGTGATGGTGGGGATGATGATGCTTGGTTGGTTAGTTAGCACGTGTGAAGTTAAAAACACAGCTCTACACTGTAATTGATTCGTTAGTGTTTAATTGGTTGTTTATTATTCAGGAAAAGGCTGCCAAGCTGCAGTTTGATTAACATGTCATTTCGAACACAATTTTTCCAGGCCAAGTAATTTTAACTTTCATTAAAAATTCATAGATGTTCTTTCTTTCAAAACAAGGGGGTTTCTGAGTTTGTTACATAAAAATAAATGAAACATAATAATGTGCTGTTACTTCTTATAGCCCACTGTAAATACCATCAGGGACTGTAAGAAGTGGGTGCTATTTTGAGTCAAGTGTTGAGTTTGCCATTTTGACCTTTGCTATCTTGGGTATTGGATTTATATCATTGTATTATATGTAGCTGGAGAAGAGCTAGGGTTAGCATACGTAAACACAAACGATAGGATAGAAGGTCCATCCATCACTCAGAATTTTTTTTGTATAATTGGCAATCGTATTTTGGCTCACCAAAAAAGGCTTCAAACCGAAAAGTAGTTGTATTAGCCCCCCATGTCCAACTTGTATTTTTTTTCTCAGCGCCAGCGTCTTTTTCAGTTGTTTTCAATTGGTAGAGAGAGTTTGCAGCAAAAACGACCGCCTGGACGAAAAGCACAACGCCCAGCATCTCTTCACCAAGCACTCTGCCGTTTTTGTGCCGCTCCGAGCGTTCCAGTTCAAAAAGGTGCTGTTGACTTTACCATCGCTTTTTTCAACAAACCCATTACAAGGTTGAATGGCCAGAGGTCGTATTGTTGGCAACCAAAAACAATGGAAAAGAAGTTGGTCTTGCCTGTTTCAGCTAATCCTGAACTGTACAACATGTCAGATGAAAATGACCATAGGATTTTGATAATTTTAAAAAGTTTAAACTTGCTTGTTCTGTATATAAGATTCTGCATGGACTTGCTCAGTTCATTATGTTCAGATCCAGCACCAGTGGGAGAATAACCAGAGCCCTCACTAGAGGTGACTGTGCAGTACCAGACAGACACACAACCTGTAGTAATCAGGTGTTATCAGTCAAAGGCAAAGCTCCAATAAGCGACTGTACCACGTTTAGCACCTTTAACGTCAATCTGAAAAAGTGGCTGAAAAGAAACCATTTCTGTCAGCACTCATTTTAAATTGAAGCTTTTATGCATCTTCTCAGTGTTCTTTGCTACTGTCATTGTGTGTCAGTTGTCCAGTTCTTCTATGGTGTTGTAAATCTTTTTTGTATTTCTTATTGTGTTGTTGTTATTGTAATGTGTTATTTCTTCTGACCTGCCAGGGACTGCAGATGGAAAGTAGCCGTTGGCCAATTCTGGCATAATTACATTTATATGTTCATTAATATGCACTGTCCCTTTTAAATAAAATAAATAAAAATAAAAGAAAGTTCCATTTGTGGGAGCAGATTTGACAGACACTTGGTGGTGAGTGTTTTGTTTTGTTTTCCTGTAAGCTGTTGTCAGTATGTATAAATAGTGTATATAGACATTTCTGCTCACGATAGCTAAATGAGCTTCAAATATGACTGGAACTGAGCTTCATCCATGAGCAACTCCTGAGCAAGGTGGTGATATTCCCCTTATTGTTGTCTCAGATTTTGTTGTACCCACATCCTCCTTGCTCCGCGTCTGGTCGGCGCTATTTGCTAAGTCCATAGGAATTCAGTTTTGTGTGCCTTGGCACCCACTGTTTTGTGACTTTACTGTCATAAAGCACAGTGCATGTGCATTTGTTGACAAGCACAGGGGTGATGTTGTTAGCCAAAAGAAGACCCATATTTTACTAGACAAGGTAAAAAATACATTACCAGATGTTGTGCAATTATTACTGCAAAAATCTACAGCCCATTGGAGACACAATTTTTGGCATGAAATTGTTGTATTTATTTTTGCAAGCTTGAGATATAGGCTATATTGGGTTTGATTACTTACTGCACCAGGTATAGCTGCTAAACATGAGACAAAAATGCAAACAGTGGGGTTGCCCTCCTCTGGTCATTAGAAAGAATGCAGGTTCAAGACTTCATTTCGTCTTAATTTTTAAGACGAGGAGAGTTCTGTCAGCATGTGTTTGAGGTCTGCCTCGAAAAATGGTAGGTGCCATGTTTTCTATTCATAGTTATTGGCCATGGGCTTCTGTTCTGACAATAATCATATTTGTATATGAAAAAAGGGTCTCTGAGGGACTTTTTTTCCAAGGGTACTGCAATGCTTGTTTTTGACCTACACCAGATTTCTTCCCAAGCATTCATCACTGTAGGAAAAAACAAAGAAAGAATCATGATACACGGGGCGTGATGGAAAACTGTCCGTTGTGCCAATGGGTGGTATACACCTGAGGTTTGCCTTGATGTTGAGAGTGGCGTGAGAGCTGTATCTCAGATGTGGGACACATCATCACTGGTGTACCTTTGAATCAGGGGGTTGTTTCAGCCTTTCAACACCAAAAGAGGGGAGACGGATGGAAGAAAAGCAGTTAAACATCTTCAAAGAAATTGACATGGCTATTGTTTATGTACATAACTGTGGGTGTGTGTTTGATGCAAGTCATTACACTCTAGGTCAATATATCCTTGGCACAATGCAGGATTTACTTTATCCCATACCAGTGGGGTGTATAATACAGTTCTGTTCTGTTTTCTTTTATTACCAGAACAATCCCCTATTGTGTAGTTTCCACACAGGTATACTTAATAAAAATAGTCCAGCATTATACAGTATATATATGGTATGATATATGGCCCATTTTGACTGTTCTCTACAAGCTTCTGGTAGTTTCCTTTATCTTGATCTAGTATTTTTTTTATTGTATTAGCACTTAATTGTAAATTAATACTTTACATTATTTTCTTTTTCCCTAAAATATCTGGAAAAAAAAGTTGCACAATTTAATATCCTGCCAAATTGCGTCACTTATAAGAACATATGATTAGCAGAGGTATATAAAATAAATGTGTGTGCCCACAAACTACATGGAACCCCTGCGTAAGTCAGTGGGCCACTCCAGTCAAAATCAACATGCCTTACCATATGCCTTGACTAGATACCAATAAGGCAAAGTGTTTTGCATGAACACACAAACAAACATGCTCTCTGTAGGCTGCTTGATAAAAAAATACATATAAAAAAAACCCATATTGCACTGCCTTTCACACCGCTCACTGGACCATCTGTGATCACTCAATCATTGGAAAACAAACAGCCTCCTTTTCTACACTTCCTCTGATAGTATCAATTTTTAACATACTGTGTATGAAATTTACCCTGATCATTTACATCAGCAATAGTGTAGGTTTAAGTTGTGATAGTATTTATTATTGAGATGTTGTGTTAGATGTTGGATTGCCACAAGCACAACTCCTACGAATAGGTCATACCAATACTTATGGGTCCAGAAGTGATGCAATCTATTTTCTGACACTCAATTAACCCCCTCCTCTTATGGCTTTTATACATTCATCTTGCCCTGACCGTTCATCTACACAACAAATCAACTCACAGCAGCTCTTTCTGCCTCCAATCCCCCATGGTCCACCCACAGTTCAGCAGTTAAAGCAGAAAGCCAAGGCAAACAGTACACATAATAAATAAGCTCTATATATGTGTTTCCCCAACATAAAGTAGACAATGACAATTTTAAGTTGCACTGACAATGAACAATGAAGCTATCTCACGTAAACACATTCTTCATGGATAAACTAATCTACTCAACCGCACATATTTTTGTTAAGTGATTGAAAAGCGTGTATCAATCCTATAATACTAATTATTCCAAGGAGAATACCACGGCTATAACCGATATTTCAGCACCAGTGTCAGATCTGACCAGGGTAGAAAATGTGGAACAACATGGACTGGAAAAGCTCCCACATCAAAGGGTCCCGCCAGTGGACATAGCCATAGCAACCAGTCTGTCTCACCATGAAACTGCAATACTGTATGTGTCCTTTTGGAGAGTGTTATAATATGTCTGCCTCAATGATAAAAACAAGAAGGACGAAGGTTCAGTTGTTTTATCACATAAAAAACATGCATACTAGAAATGTAGACCTGGTGGAATGTGTGTTGTATTGATATAAGCAAATAAATGATCCTCATCAAACCTTTCTCAATACAGGTGTTTTTTGTGAAACTTTTAGCAAAGTAATTGCCCTTGGAACTTGTACAAAGTGTATCGGAAGATGTCAAAGGAGCCTCAACATGTTGCTAGCCTTCTAAAAAAATACTAAAGCTGCATTGTACAGGTGTTTACAATCAAACAGTAAAAGAAAACATCCTTGAAAAAAGAGGAGCTTTCCTTTTAAAAGAGGAAACATTGCTTCTGTCAGCATCTTCCAGGCTTTTGTGCAAGATACTTTAGCAGAGTTGCAATTATTCCTGTATAAATTGCACTTTGGTGCTGACAGGAACAAACATAATAATGTTATTTAAAATAAACCTTTGGCACCGGCCTAAACCTTTTAGTACCGACCATGCATGAGCAGATTACATTGCAATCTGTCTACAGTATACTGGAAATATGTTTTTTGTTTTTTTTTATGCTGACAAGTATAACCCATATTTTGAAACATCAACTGTGTGTATTTAAAGACACTCAGTGATCTCATACTTTAAGGTCAGATGGTGGAATGAAATGAAAGACAGACGCAGAGAACAAAAACAACAGATTTAGATAACAATAATTGTAAATTGCTTTTCCTGAGCAATCTAACCTTAACAGACATTTTGCAACTTTTGAATTGTCAAATTAAAATGATGAATTTGTTGGTTTGTTATCCCTGCATGTGGCAGCAATCACTGACTTGAACAACAGGCACACTGCAATTAATTGCTTCATGGCTGTCAACATATAACTGGTTGTGCAAGTACTCTAATGTTTCAAAACTGAAGCGTGACATTAACATTGTCTCATGTTGTTCACATATCTCAGATGTCTGTGAAACTACAGTAAAAACAAAAACAGTAAACATCCCTGAAAGTAAAAAGAAAACACTATAAAATGAAACCTTTTAAAAGTATTCAGTAAACACATTTCATGCCATGCGAGCTGCAGTGTGGACACTACTTAGCCGAGGGAACATTTTGTGGTCAATGTGTATATTATCCTCCATTAAGACTTATAATGGGAAACACATTCATGTACAGAAACAGTTGTTATGTCTCGCATGTTTCTTATCTACATTTGCATTTAATGTTGTAGTTATTGGTCGAAAATCTAATGAAAATCTATCTAATACTTGCTCAGCTTTTTCTGGACTAATTAGGTGGATTAGCTGTCTGAAAGACAGAATAATGTCAACACTCATATAGCTCACGCCTAGTATCAATCTTCTCTTGTCCAGGAAATGACATTATTTTGTGTATCATTTAAGTATTATGACTGAATAGAAATTAAACATGATAAGTAATGTTGTGATTTTATGCTGGAATGTATCTGTTGAAATATCAACAATATTCTTTTAAATGGTGTTTCAACCCCGATCCCATTTTCTCTTCTCAGTTTGCTGGTCAGCCAGTGAGCAATTACCCATGCAGGAAAGAAAGTCTGGGCTGGAAGTTGCACACTGCTGGAGACACGAAAAATACTCTATATTAGTCAAATGAAATATGGTATAGGTTTGCTTAAAATAATATTAAAAATAAAAATAATAAATAATAAAGAAATATTGCTTACATCTACTGTGACTTTAATAGACTGACATGTAGCTTCAAGAGTACACAAGGGAACACAATATACGTGTTGTTCAGTTCATCATAATTGGATACCCAAAGCAAAGTACATTACCTATGCTTAAGTTGTTGAAAAGATCTGTTCCTTCCTTCAGAGTTTCAGACAAGGTAATTGCTTCAGGAGAGGTGAAAGACATTTCATTGGCTAAGGTGACAACCACAGCTATCCTCACCGTCCTCATGGTCTTTAAAAAGGAATTGTGCTTTGTGATTGAGTCTTTCAGGTCAAACTTTGTCATTCAGGTTTTTCAGTTGGAAGATCAATTCTTCTCAAATGAAACCATAGCTCAATATTGTTGACCATTATTGAGCTATATTGAGCTATGGTTTCATTACAGTGGTCTGAAGATACTCCTGTCTCTACCTGCTTTGGAAAATAAAGTGCCACAGAACTCATCCCTTGGCCTTTTTCTTTTTTGAAGACTAAAGAAAACATGTGGGTGTCAAAGGCAAAGAAGATGAAGGTCTTTAGCACACTCACCAGCAGCCAAACTTGCACACAGTCACTCTCTAAAAGTATACGTAAAAACTAAATAATGGGAGAAAATGGTGTTGTGAAATGAACACAGAAAAAAAAGATTTGCCCTCTGACCTCAAAAACTCCCTGAACTGAGTAATTATAGATTATATTATGGATGAATTAATATGGTGACCAAAACAGCATGTTTTCCTCTAACCAGACAAATTAATAATTTTAGACTTTTTGAGTCAGCCTTGAAAACGTCTTTTTTTTATAGCACTTTGTGACAACTTACAAAATAAAGACCACATCGTGCAATATACACGATAAACAACAAGTTGGTCATTGTCCCTGCAATGACCAACTTGCAGGGACAAGTTGGTCATTGCAGGGAAAATGTAAGTTTATATTCTTTTGCTGTATGTTTTTAAACAGAATATTCTATGTCAAGAACCCACTGAAGAACTGGGGCAGAATAATGAAGTGTCAAAGGTGGAAACATTTTCCACCTGTTGAATCCAATAAAGTCCATTTTTCTTGTGGCAGAGACATCCCTGTTAAAAAAAAAGATTATCCACCAAATTTCCACCAGGATTAATAATAGTATTTCTGATCATCTTGTGATAATTGTGAAGAAATTATTTTGTGGCCTTCTTATTATGTTATGACTAACCAATTAAAGTAAATCTGCAAGGTTGTGTGAAGAAGATAAGAAAAAGCTATAAGGGACAGACAAAGCAACCCCTCAAACACACACACACACACACACACACACACACACACACACACACACACACACACACACACACATATTTACACTGTATTCTGACACAAAAAGGATTTTAAATTATGCACTTCAGTCTGCATTTCATCTTGATGATGGATTATTGACCGTCTAAGATAGCTCCCTGTATGGTCTTGTGAGCTTTACAATTTTTTATACAGAGTACTTTATAGCCTAGTTTCTAGTTACTATGGTTACAGTCTGTTCGGTAGATAGAGCTCTACAAAGGAAAACAAGAGAAATTGTGAATTTATTGGCCAGAACTGAACAGAAACCAATGATGTAGTTGAATGAAGTATAATTTTTGATGTTCTTGATAATAATACATAGAGCCATGAAATAATCCAAAACTTGTTGTTAAAATCCTGGCTATGATATTAAAAGCCTCGACTAAGCGAGGATAAAGCCAATGTGGAGATGTTTAGCAGGTCATAGTCCACTCTCTCTATGTTTTCTGTCCCTATCCACAAATAAATACACCAAAGCCATATAATAAATCGTTAAGCTGTTATCTTATTTGTTATTGTTCCTGAGAACTGTAGTGAGATTTGGTGACGTTTGAATTTTGCCTACAGGACTGATTTCCGTAAATGTTTCGTGTCACCACATGTACACCGTTCAGTGGATCCAAGCAAAATCTGGCATACGAGAGGTGGAGTATCTCAGCATTGTTTGCACTAATTTTGGAATGATTTCAACAAAACTCTGATGAGTTACAGCGGTTACATAATTGACTGATGAATTTCTGAATTGACCATACGTTGCAGCATTCAAGGAACATGTGTAAAATTATTTTCCTACAGCTTTTTCTGCTTACAGATGTGGTCTCAAGCCTGTCATCATCATTAATGTGTTTACGCTATCAGCCTCCTCTCTTCCATCTGCAGTGAGCAGGCAGCTTTATTTATATATTACAGTGCAGTATATAGTGACTAGTTTGTGCCACAGCCTGTATTTAGAGGCAGCGTTCTTCTGCGTGGTCAAATTGTAATTCACATTCAGCAGAACGTATAAGATGCAAGTTTGTAAAGACCATTAAAATACTACAAAGTTCTTCCTATTATTTTTAACCCTCTGCTAGTGGAAGCTGAAGTGCAAAAACAAATACAAGTTCATAATAAAAGTATTTCCCTAAACCTATTGCATGCTTGGCACAAAGCATCTTGGTGTGCAGTGTCTTTTCCAACTAATGCATACTAATTAGTTTTTAGATAGATCTAGGGCTCCCCTAACCTCCCAGAGGTGTGTTTGTCTTGAAATTTGGTTTGGTCAAGTGCAAAGCCGGAGTGTCTCTGTATTGAGGACACAAAAAAACACCTCTGCCTTAAACCATTAAAGTGGTCTAAAGTCTAAAGTCCATCGGGCATAATGTACTTTCTATTTACAGGACGTGTTAGACAACAGATGGTCTTATGAGCACACAACACACGTCAATGTATAATGAACTAACATAATCCAACCTCTCTGCACTCTATGCTTGATTTGCCCTAAATTATTTTTCACCACTATCTTAATAGGGCTCTTATTATTGATTCTAACAATATGAGAGAAGACAGTCTGTCTATTGTTTCACCGGCATCGTTTTTGTTTTACATTCAAAGTTTATTATAAAGGCAACAACTGTGACTCCAACAAAGGTTTCTCTTTTTCTTGCCAAACTCAAGAGGGAGGTCAAGAGTCAGACTTACAACAACCCGGCAGCTACAGCAGTTGTTCAGATCCAGAGACTTGCTTGCAGACAACTAAGCAGCCCAGAAGCTTATAGACACAAGAGGATAAATTAAGAAATGAGGTAGATATGTGCATGTGTGTGAGTGTTTGTGTGTAAATCATTAGATCTCCAGCCTAATGATGCTGCCTCGAAACCAAATCAAAGGGGGGGGGGAGTGCCCACTTCGGGATTTAGAGGCTGTTAACAAATGACTATGACCTTGGCTGAAGCTGCACCAGGGCAACACATGGACGGAGAAAAAAGTCTGGGACACATGCTTATGAATAAATAAACTGTATGAATTAATTTAATCAGGTTACAGCACTATGTTTACAATATTTCTCAACACTCAGCTCATGAATAAGTCTTATCTGAATATGCCCAATGTATTTCCATGGAAACAGATCTCATACCTACAAGAACAGTGATTACATGCTTCAGTCACTCATATAAATTAATAAAACCCAACACGTACTTCTTACATATTTAGTTTTGGTATACTTCACCACATTAATGACTATTGAAAAAATCGAAATACATTTTAATTAACTTTTTTTTGGTTGTTGTTTACAAATTAGACCATCAGTGCAATATATTATTGACTTATCATGCAAACAGAAGCATGTTGTTATTCTGACAGGAAGCAACTGAAATGAGGGGAAAAGATAATGAAAATCTTAAAATGAATGCAAATTAGTTTTCATTTCCATCCACAACAGTTCTTCATTTCAGAAGAGGAGAGAAGAGAGACAGTCAGAACCTATTAAAGTGGATAACAGTGTCAAACGAAGTGGACATACTGCATTTACGTGGGAGCTTAAAGGACCCATCTGTAAGATATCTACTAAATTAAATCCTAAAATTGACTTTATCATCAGACAGTGAGGATTAACATTAACACGTTGTGTTAAAGTGCTGGCTTCTCTGACAACAACGAAGCAGCGTGTTCCTCTTAAGTTTGGATTCTGGTTCTGATTGTCTTGTTTTTTGTATTGACCAGAAGAGGTAGGCAGTTTTAAGAAAACCCCACACAGCCTTTGTGAAAGCCCCTCGGTTTGTCAGGCAAATCAACAGGTGATAGAAGCCTGAACCAGAAACATGGTCAAATTAGGATAAATATTGGAGATGCTTTTAAAAGATGCAGAGGTTAGAACACAGAAAGGTTTACAGACCGATGCAGAGCTGGCTAAACACTGAAGCTTCAGTGTCTGTGACATGGCAACCTGCGTGAACATTAATTCTAGGGAAGAGGGGGAAAGGTGACACAGCTCTCTTTAATGTTTTGAACTTGGACGACAGTACCCTTTTAAAACGCTGCATGTCACATTTGCTTCTTTAACATTCTCCTTTGATGTTTATTCTGTTGCTATTTTTTCTTCCATTTATTCAGTTAAAGGCTTGGTAAAATAAAAGTGATATTCTTTATGCAAAATGTGTGTGTAATTATAGGGCTTTAGGTCTTGTACATTTGGTTTTCTTTGTTGTAACTTGATTGTAGGATAACGTTTGGTAGCTTGGACAGAGCCAGCCTTTTCATTGAGTGTAAATCCTAGGTTGGGTTACAAACCATATTCTTATGTACTGCCTACTATATACTAAACATTCTTACTAATGCCAACCTGACAGTTAATATTAGCAACAACAGGACTTTCTGAACATTTGTTTAACTTGACGGTATTCTTATCTTTTCCCAAGATGAACATTCCCACGTCAAACATGTCAGACAGGTGTTGATAACCCTGCAAGGTATCCAGACTGACCCTAGCAAGGTCAGTGCCGTTGCAAATTTGGTCCAAGGATTTTGGGGGTTTGAAAATTTCTATAGATGTTTTGTATGAAACTTTAGTCGCATAGCGACAACCCTGCATGCCCTAACCTCGCCACGCGTTAAGTTTCAGTGGACCTCTGAGGGGCTGTCCTTTCCCAATGTTCTCTTAGAGACAACAAGCTCCATCCGCCTTTCTCTCTAAGCCCTGCTGAGAGAAATTATGATGTGGGGAACAGATATCTTCTGGCTCTCAAGATGGCGCTGGAAGAGTGGAGACATTGGTTGGAGGAGGTGGAACATCCCTCATATAGACAGACCACAAAAATCTCGAGTACATCAAGTCAATGGTTAAATGGTCACAGGTGGAATCTGTTCTTTAACAGGTTTCATTTTACATTGTCTTATCGCCCTGTGTCTAAGAATGCTAAGCCTGATGCCCTCTCTCGTGTGTTTAAAAATGACTGTGTTGCTGAGATTCCCTCCCCTATTCTCCCACCTTCCTGCATCATTGGGGCTGTCACTTGAGGAGTTGAAAAGAGAGTCAGAGATGCTATCCAGGACCTCCAGGTTCCACCTGATTGTCCCCATAACCGTCTGTTTGTTCCCACCAGTCTTTGTTCACAGATTATTCACTATAGTGACTATTCACTGCTCTCAGGAAGGAGAGCATATCTGCCAGGTAACGGAAAAGAAAAGAGAAATCAATGAATATACTTCACTGAGTAGATAATGACAAAATAAATCAAACTAATAATCTGTGCTATTCTTGTCAAATGGCTGTAAAAAACTAAAAACAATGTTGGTGTTGTTGTGAGTTGTGTGGCATACAGGCTTCTATTGTGTGGCTGACACCCAGAAGAGGTTCCACTATAAAACCTAATCATCGAATATTATATCCCTTCTTGTGTAATAACTTACTCGAGAAATCTTATGATTCCCTGCTAGCCTAAATGTCATCTTTTGACCTCGTAGTATTGCTGCAGAATCTACATATTGTATCTTTAACTAATCCCATTCATAAATATTCACACACAGCTGACTCACCAGAGACAGCGATGTTAAATTCAGTGAGTACCCAAGGACACTTCAACATGTGACTGCCGGAGGTGGGGATGGAGCAGTATTATATGATATAACACAGCACGTTGCAGTACAGTATAATATAGCAAGTATGGTATAGTTCAGTAAAGTAAAAAAGTTTAGTAGAGTATAGTATTGTACAATAGAGTCAAGTCTTCTCTGGCATAGTGTTAGCCTTTTATATTTATCAGTCTTTGCTCCATTGAACAGAAAACAAGTCCAATATTTCCTGTTTATTTTTTTCATTTTGTTCAGGTAAAACTACCAGATGTTTTTGCTTTTATTGTTTTAATATGTTTGTTGACTTAAAGACAATTTGTGAATTCACTATTGCAATAAGTTCCAAAATTATAAAGAATAAAACAATGAAACAGGTAAATTAGACATTTGAATGTTATTTCACCCAGCTATTCATGTAAAATAGGTTACATTACAGGAATAAATCTTATGAACACAGCTTTTTCATAATTGCACCAGCAAGAAAGATTATATGCTGTTTTCATGAACAGTTCAAGGAATCTATTTATTCTAATTTTCTAAACTGAAATGGCTGCCTTGTAATCTTGTCTGGTTGCAAACACTCACACACTTCAAGATGATGAGCTTCTATTCATAGGCAACCGGTTGTTTTGTTGTGTAACAGTAATTACACATTGACAATTACTTCAATTGATCATCTTAGAGGTTTATGACACGTAACAAAAATCAATCATAAGGAATTTACAGGGCTATGAAAACAGTATTATAAAATAAAATTCATCACCACCTTGTAAATAGGTTACACTGTTAATATTTTTCTTAATATCTGTTTTATTTTGCAAAAGAAAAATCACTCAAATAACACACGAGGTACTGGTCCTCGATTTTACAGTTACATTTTCTGTTTACAGGTTTCTTTTAAGCATTTCTTCCCACCCCCCACCCTTAGGGATAGACCAACAAAACACCCCAACAAAAACACAGCAGTGTGTGTGTGTGTGTGTGTGTGTGTGTGTGTGTGTGTGTGTGTGTATATATATATATATATATATATATATATATATATATATATATATATATATATAGAATAGAAATTATTCTTTCTTCATAGTCATTTTAACAGTTTAAATTCTTTTGTAGCACTTTTCTTGTTGAAAAATATTTCAAATATGCAAAGACAGGATATTGAAATAACACAATCATTGCTTCTACCAAAGTAAAAGACCAAAACTGTTCTATATGTCATGCACATTGAGCATCGTTAGTAATTCGCCATTCACGCAGAGAGCATTCTGAAGAGGAGCTGGAACACTTGTTGCCGCTCATCATGTTTTAAACCATTATCATACAACCTGTTTAAAAGAAAACAACTTAAAAAGTGTGACCTTCTTCTTTTATGTCCACGCGTCCACATTAAATTCATAGTTTTACAGAAATAGCTCGTTTGTTGTCCCTGTGATGCTGAATAATTTATTTGGAAGCGTCTCTCCGTTTTTGACATTTGCTCACACCGTCCCCGGGTAAGCAAGGACAGAAGCATGAATCCCTCATCAGAGCAACATAAAGGTCAAGCGATATTGATCTCACTATGCAAACGTGCTCTATATTGTCAGAGTCAAACCTCTACGGTCGGTGCCTGAATCAGGTTGAACGATTTCGGGCCAGCTTAGGTCTCGTTTACAGATTCTGCTTTTATGACACTTTGTAAAGGATGAAATCGGGTATTTATAGATGGATTTTACCAAAAACGGCAAGTTAGACCTCGCAATTAGCAATGATGGGACAAGACATGTACGTTCATCCATATATGGAAGGGCAACCTGCGGTGCGTAAAAAGCGCGCACAGGGGTGGGGGCTTCTTTGGAGACATTCTGGAGCGCACAACAGCACGACTGTGCATCCACAGGTCACATCGCGTCTATCTGCTGTTCTATGAGCATCTTAGCACACAGACATAAGAAAAAAAACCCGGTGAACTGAAGATGAAGTGCAGGGTTGTTAACGGACGCAGTTGGAACGGTTCGGACTTTGGCTGTTCATAGAAGCTCATAAGCAAGATGCTTGATCCACAGCCACTGTCAGTTCACTAATTTCTTGCTTAAATAATTTCACCCGACTGCGCAGGACTGTCTATGTCGTTAAATTACCTTACCAACGTTTCTCCCGGAGACTGTGCGTCTTATAGGGAAGCATCATGCGACAGATACCTCTTTGCAGCTGCACCCCGGCGACATAATGGCATGTAGGAGCGGCGGCTGCTGCGGCTCCGGTCCAATAAACGAGGATAACGCGAGGTTCCTGTTGCTGGCATTGTTCATCATCATCTATCTCCTGTGTGGAGCCGCCGTCTTCTCCGCTCTGGAGCAGCCAAAGGAGCGAGAGGCGAAAGAGCGCTGGGCGCTGAGATTTGAGCTCTTCAGCCAGAAGTATAACCTCAGTAAGAAGGACCTAAACAACTTTCTGAAGAACTACGAGGAGGCGAACGTGGCAGGGATCCGCGTGGACACAATCCGACCTCGATGGGACTTCACCGGCGCCTTTTACTTCGTGGGAACTGTGGTGTCAACCATTGGTGAGATAAAGAAATAAACAATTGGACCGGGTGTTTAATGCCATATTTCCTATAGGTAGCTTTCTAATCCAATATTATTATTAATATTTCCAAAGCCAAAATTGAACGTTATTAAAACACAGGTTAATCGTTTTGTGAGTCTGTATTCATCTTTCCTGTAATGTCACTCATTCAATTTCTATAATGTCTTGCATATTTTGGAATCTTTCAAAACATTTAAAAACTCACTGAAGCCTCACACACTAACGCCATCATTAATGACTGTTATGGTCACTCCCTTTATCCTTGTTTATCTTTGTTGAAAAGGGTTCATTTCATAAAACTTGAGCTCAAGTAGGTGACAAACCCAAATATCTTAAGCAAAACAACCTTTTTGACTTTATTTGTATTGTCATAACAGCATGTGATCCAGGGCTGCAGAACTCTAGTGTGTGTTATCATTTCCCCTGGCTGTTGTTTTTGAGATCAATGAACTAACTGTTGAGTCTGAAAAATGTCCAAAAACAAATGGCGAAACATGCCCATCCCAATTTCCCAAGGCTCAAATAGACGTCTGTAAATTGGTTTTTATGTCATCATAACATTTTTTTCAAAAGATCTTGAATAAAATTTAATATGCTTAAAAGCAAATGTTCAACTTTTAAACCAAAAATTCCAATAATTTATCTATCAATATTGTTGCAACTCTCCTCTACTCTTTCTAGTTATAATGGTAATCTTCTGTATGGACCTTTTACACTAGGTGAAAAAAAAAATACAATCTGTCACCGGATTTGTCATCTAGATAACAAGCTTGTCTTTGCCTTGACACCTCCTGTTTTTAAAAGTCTCGTTTACCTCATGACATGATCAGATAGAAATCACAATTTGATTTGTGGTTTTAAAAGGCTCTTAGTATGAAAAGCCCAAATTCTCATCCACTCCATTAAAACAAAAACAAACAAATCATCAGCTGTGTAACATTTCCTGAAAGTGTCGCCTTGAGAGTAGATTCAGTATGTTCAGCATATGCAGAAAAGCAGATATGATAGTTCAAGGTCTGCTTCAGTGCAAGATTTGTTCCTGAGATCAACTTGAGCACTGACAGAGCTTTCTGAGAGCTGGACAAGTATATCTGTGTCAGGCAAAGAGAGAGAGAGAGAGAGAGAGAGAGAGAGAGAGAGAGAGAGAGAGAGAGAGAGAGAGAGAGAGAGAGAGAGAGAGAGAGAGAGAGAGAGAGAGAGAGAGAGAGAGAGAGAGAGAGAGAGAGAGAGAGAGAGAGAGAGAGAGAGAGAGAGAGAGAGAGAGAGAGAGAGAGAGAGAGAGAGAGAGAGAGAGAGAGAGAGAGAGCTGTCCCTCCCACCAACAGCACACAGTGGCAATAAACCTTTTGTTGTCAATCCTGCTGATTCCTACTTTATCCTCCTCTCCTTTCTTACCTTTGTCAGTCATGCCAGGACCTGATGGATAGTGCCATTAAACATCTGGGATGAAAGTGACTTTATTCATGATGACTGAAGGTTTGACAGACCCACTGATTAGATGATTGGCCTGGCCTTTTTCCATTGTAGTGACATGGTGATGAGCAGGAAATTCTGAACTGTGTGAATTTCTCTCATGTTATCGTACAGTGGCTTTAGATTGATATGGATAGAAAGTGGACTTAAATTGTGGGGTTTCCAGCCATTATTTCCTGAATCTACTGACAATTTTTCAAGATGCTCATCTCAAAGAAATATCTCTCCAGTACTGTACTTCTCAACTATCAGCCTTTCCCCTATTTCCTGAAGCTGCTGTCAGAGTAGACTTCATCACGTTTCATCAAGCACCATTGTAAGGTGTGACAAGGGCTGCAGACAACTGCAACATACATTGACGTGCACCCAAATCACTGATCGTACATATACAACTGTGTCTCATACTATCATGAATGTAACCTCATGTAGAGATACTGAGACGCTGTGACCGTTCACCAGACATTCAGGTGTCCAAACTGAACTTAGTATGTGTTCTCATAAACGTCTCTTGTCCGTGTTATCCAACCCTCCCCCCATCCTTTTATTCAGTATGCATTTATCAGAAGGGAAAGCTCCTCACAAACTCATTTTCATAATGCATCCTCAAAGAGAAGCTGTGTGCTTCACAGCAAGGATGTATGCATAGACAAAAGAGATGTTCTTGTGATGCAAGTTCAAAACGTGGATTGTCATGGCTACCTTTCCTTTACTACAACAGTTCAGTGAAAATAATGTTTTTATTCTATATTTAATGAAGAAGCCCCTCATTAGGACATTAGAAAGTACCATCTTCAACAACAGGACTGTGTGTCAGAGTTTGGTTGAATGCATGGATCAGTATGCATGGTTCAGTGTGATCCATTTCATGTGAAGGCTTCATTGTATGGAGAGAGACTGAGAAGGAAAGCTCCATTTTTTTCACCCATTAATTGAAGAAATCAACAACCGTCTGCTCAGTTTACTGTGAAATTTAAGGTAGAACAAATCAGCGTAGTTGCCAGAGTGAGATGAGACAATTGTAGCCTCTGATATATCTGTTTAAAAGCCACCAAAGTGGCAGCATGGGAAGGCACTATTTTTTAGGTATCTCTGGTCTCTGGTAAGTAAAAATCTATTTCTTAGAGACAGCAACGTTAGGTGAGACACAGCTGGAGCTCTTCAGGTCTCTAAGATGGGTTATTAGAATACAACATGAAAAACAGTCACAATGCCTGGTTATCTTTGTAAAAGGGAAAGAACAAGCCAGTGTGTGTTCATGTCATTTATTTAATTCTGACAGGAAAAATTGGACCTCTTGTGGCTACAGGCTTCGTGCACATCAGCTCATACTGCTAGATATTGCATTCAGGTGAAAATTTATGTAACTAAAATCAGTTGAGCTTTTCACAAGTGTTTTTCTCACACACATAAAAAAAACCACAAAAAAAAACCTGTATGCAAATGTATGCGCCTCTGCCAGACAGAGGAGAAGACAAACAGCTTCCAAACCTGCCAGTCCTACAAAATGATTTCCTGGAAACACATTCGGAGATAAGCTCTAAAAATGGCCACAAAAAACAGGTATTTACAACAAGAGATTAAACAAAGTGAAAAGACACAATTGCAGAACTAACGAAAATTATTTCTAAAACCAAAAGGGCAAAACAAAAGCTCATTATTCAGGGGTCTGAAAATTAAACAGGCCACAAAAGGTTCAGAAAGGTCCAACAGAACTCAAGAAAAGTCTTAATCAAAGGAAAGAAGAGTTACTATTCAAAAATCACAAAGAGACACTGAGAGGTAAGAGAAGACAGGAGTGAAGGTACACTGCAGAGGCTGTTTTTGAAATTGCCTACGACATACTACTTTCAAACACAGTATGAAGTACTAACAGCTAACTGTAGTTAGCATAGTTAGTTCATGCTGAAGAGGGATGGTTGATAACTTTTCTGGTCCTATCCCTCATATATGTGTGCATTATTCACAGACAGTAATTTTTCATCCATCAGTGATGTCGAACTTGTTAGACAGAACCATTACGTTTTTTTAGGACAAAGCAATAACAACATAATGGTAAGAGATGAACCAGAACCATCGGACAAGACAGCGTAACCAAACCAAACAGAAAGACAAAAACATCACTGTTCCAGCTTCAGTTTTATTCCTAAAGAATTTTTTTTGTTTGATCATATAGTGATGCATTTCTTGCCCATTAACACAGTCGTTCCAGCGGCTAACACCCTTTTTTTTATTAAGGTGAAGTTTTGCAGTGGTTCTTAGTGGTGGTTTCTTAAATACACAGGTTTCTCTCAACTTGTGTTTGCTTTCTCTAAGATGAAAAAACTCCTGGACACCAAAGTGATAAATTGCTTTGTACATAATTTAAAGAGTTTTGTAGTCAATCAAATCTTAAAATGTTAGTGTTTTAGTTTGATAAATAATCAATTTTCAGTTTTTCTCTAAGTGGTTTTATGTATGATTCGTAAAGCTCTTTTCTGCAGGATGAATATTGGATGTGTATTTGTTTTGTATGTGTTCCCCATACCTCCACACAGTAGGTCATATGAGAAAGTATGAGGAGCAGTACAACATATACAGGGAGGTTTGATTCAGTAGGTCTTTGGCTTTACTTAATATTGCTATTGGTTTGGATATTTTGAGATTCCAACATAATTTGTTGTCTATTAAAACTCCACGAAATTTTAATTCAGACATCTGATTCTCGTTCTCTGCCATTTATCATGAGTTTCTATTCTGTGTTGGGTCATGTTGGGTCATAGTTTTGCTTAAATTCAATGTTGACATATTTTCATCAAAACATTATGTGTTTTTTATTCTTAGTGAAGTGTTTGTTGATGTAGACATCAGCCCCGTAACATTGTTACATTCTCAGAGATAGTCATGTTCAAACGATTAAAAATAGCACTTTGTGTCAAGGACAGATTGGAAATAGGCATACAAAGAAAAGAACCCCACAATTCTTCATTGCTACAACTTCAGCCAGAGATATTAGTTTGATTTAACCCAGCACAAAGGGAACATTATTTCTCTATCAGCGCCGACAAAAGTTTAGAAATAAAAGCTATTTGTCTTTGGGCTATAAGCCAAACACCTGCGTGCAGGGGTTTGTTATAAAACAAACAGAAAGGGGAGTTTTTAATGATGCCATCTAACTGAGTTAGACAACAGAAAACAAGCTTGCATTCGTAGTAAAAAGTCAGGACTGTGCAGCACAACTCCCACCTTGTTAACAGCAGCCATGTTTAAAGATGACAGAGAGCCTGGCACAGATGCACACTGTTTATCTTTTCTGTCATGAAAGGTTTATTTTATTAAACAGGCATAATGATCCATCTAGATCAAATTGAGGGAAGCTAACAAAACAAGAAGGAAAGCAAAACAGATCTATAAAATGTAACTCATTTGGCTTTATTGTCGTGTGCGAAATAAAACTCCAGCTCAAATTATCACCTGGAGAACGACTCTGAATGTTGAGGCAATCTAATCCTCCACAAGAAGCCTGCCCCTGGCACAGTAGCAATTAGTCATTCTGTACAATATGTTTTTTTCAGGATACGATATTTGTCTTTGTTTTCTATGGTATCTTAAATAACTTTAAGATGATAAACCTGTACCAAATCAGTGTTTTCCACAGCATTTGTCATTTTTTAATCCTTGTGAATGAAAGATGATCGTGGATGCCAGACAGGGACATTGCTCGGTTGAGCTATGAGAGTTAAATGAGGGGTGAAAAGAAAAAGGACTGAAATCTGTGCAGTCGTTAGAAAGAGCTCTTTGTCCTCTTTACAGCTGTCATTAACGGGCGTCTAGGTGATCCCATCACAATTGAATTTAGCTTGAAGTACGTCAGGTCTTGCTTGGAATTAGAATGTCTCCCCGCGTGCGTCATGAGCGACCGCTTCTGGTCATTCTTGCTTTAAATGCAAATACATTCACATGTCATTAGATAGACAGCAACCATATGTATATACTTTTAAATCGTGATCTACGCCTACAGCAGAGAGAGTTAGAGAGAGATAGTAGAGAGAGGACGCTCACGTGGAGAAGTGAGATAGGTGAAGCTCATATGGAAAGAGGTGATAACATGACAAACCTTTCTTGATCTTAAGCCTTGTGTTTCCAGGGTTCTGTGGTTTATCACTCAGTACAATACAGTTAAGTCCTGTTATGGTTAAAACTTGATTAAGTCATTAATATTGTCTTTGGTGGGGGGATTTGATTAATTTACGTTAATGTTAACGTTAACGTTAATGTATCTAATCCTCTATAGGTGGTGAAATACCTCCTCTAAGCCAGTAACTTTTGGACCTTCTTCCGGCTGACTTAAGTCACATACCAAACAATCCAATAACAGCATTCAAGCATCGTACTGGTTGTTTGTCGGCCAAGCATTGAAAACTTAACAGCTCCACACATACATTCCCCCTCCAGCACTCGCCATGTTGATACTGTTGTCTATGGTTTCCTCTCAGCTTTCGTCTAAGCGTTCATGCTGTAAGACTTCAGGTCAAAGTGCAGGAACAGAACTGTGGAGCATGTGCAGAGCACCATCGACTGAGGCGTATACATGCAAGACTCAATCGATTCCCCATGCCATTATCTAGGTTTGTTTGTGAGAAATGTGTCCATGTTATGTCAATTTTAGTCGTAGTTACATATTTACATATATTTTAAAAATCAGTTATCTTATATTGTAGTTGTAGCACAAAAAAGCACCTTATAATATGCAGAAGAGCAGGTCAGTATTTTCAATCTTTTGAGAAAGCATCTTTGTTATTGTCTGAGAGGATGTGGGATGGGTTTGAAAGAGAACTCACCTCAAAGAACTCATCTTTCATCTCATCATCTCTGGAATTATCTATTCATTTACTAAGAGCACTGTGTTTTATTTAACGTGTGTATGAGAGGCACTAAGGTATTGAGACTAAGCAATTCTTAAGTGACTGTAAAGCTTTTATGTGAATGATATAATTAACATAATACAGATACACTTAAAATTTCTGTTTGGCTACTTCAGAGCGTTTTAATCCTTATTAGTTCTTTACTTACAAACAGCAACCCTACACTGATTTTAAAAATGTAATAGTCGTGTTTTTATCTACATTTCAGGGTTTGGAATGACCACTCCGGCCACCATTGGAGGAAAAGTCTTCCTCATGTTCTATGGCCTCCTCGGCTGTGCGGCAACCATCCTCTTCTTCAACCTCTTTCTGGAGCGTGTCATCACTGTCATCGCTGTCGTCCTCAAGTCCTGTCACGAACGACGCCACAACAAAGCTGTTCTCCCGCAAAATGGTCGACAGGTCTCTGAGGAAAACAGAGCAGGTGTAGCGGGAGGAAGTGGAGGAGGAAAAGGAGCCGATCTGGCTGGCTGGAAGCCTTCAGTGTACTGCGTCATGCTCATTCTTGGAGTGGCAGCAATCTTGGTTTCCTGTTGTGCCTCGCTTATGTACTCAGCAGCTGAAGGATGGAGCTACCTGGACTCCCTTTACTTTTGCTTTGTGGCCTTCAGCACCATTGGTTTTGGCGACATGGTGAGCAGCCAGCGGGTCGCCTATGAGGGCTACGCAACCACCGTGTATCGACTAGGCAACTTCCTCTTGATCCTGACTGGCGTCTGCTGCATCTACTCCCTCTTCAACGTCATCTCCATCGTTATCAAGCAGGTCCTCAATTGGCTGCTTCGGAGGCTGGAGGCTCCCTGCCGCTGTTGCTTCCCTAGAAGGGGTCACCACCCGCACAGGCACCCCCGACGGAACGTGGTAGCTCCAGGTCACTTGCGAGCTCGTAGAGACCCCTCCATCGAGACTGATGCAATCAACGAGAGCGAGACTGACAATGGGCGCAGGATGTCTGGGGAAATGATCTCCATGAGGGACTTTCTAGCAGCCAATAAGGTGAGAACTTTTAGGTCTGGGACAGCCTGTGGTAATTTCCACCTGTTTAATACAATCATCATGTGTGGTATTACAAAATATTGACTTATCTCAAAGGTAATGAGATGAATGGCTCACGTGAGTAGCAGGAAGAACAAATGGTCTTGTTTCCCTGTAGTCATGTCACCACAGTCATAAACTTATGACCTTATTTAATCTGTTCCATTCGTCGACCTCATCATAAGCTATACTGAATTGTGAATGACCAACCGAGCAGCTTTCCTGCTTGAAATGTCTATGTCTATAACTCCTTATGAACTATATCGTACAGGTAATATATAATTTGACAGCCTATGCTCTGCACGCTTCCTGTTATTGGAACCTCTGGGAATCTGGTCTCAAATATTAAGCAGAAACATGATATCAAAGATAAGATGTTCATAAAGCAAACACACAAATATAAGTCAAATAAACCTTCATAACTGCTGGTAAACCTTGATCCACAAACAGTTTATATTGCTGAGTGGACCATTTTTCTGGTCAGTATGCTAAGCAGATTCCAATAACATTTTGAATGGCATCTGCACAGCTCTGCTTAGTGCAGCAAATAAGTGAGTCTCTGTTTTACCATGAGTTCCAGTTTCATTCTGATAGTGTTTAAAAATACTTTACTGTCCCTATCATATTTAGCATATTTGGATGGAATCCTAAAAGGCACTAGCTAACACTATCAGATGACAACAGATATAGCAGTATGTTCAAACAGTCAATGTACTGTACCATATGAGTAGCAGTGGATTTTTCTTGCATCACACAAAAATATATGTTATCACAAGCGAAGAGGAAGGTAAGCGAAAAGATCCAGATACCAAAAACAGAGCAAACAGATGAGGAGCAGAAAGTCACATAATGAATTAAATCAAAGGGGAAACTGGTTGGTTATATGCAGGAAAGCTGACAGACAAATTAAACAGCTGTGTGAAGTAGACAACAGGCTGGTGAACAGTTGGAATTAATGAGGGTGTGCTAGGCAATCAAACAGGAGGGGAAAAAACAAAGGCAAGGAGCAAAACAGCACAAGACACACAGGAGACTCACAAAAACTAACAGGATCAAAAGTACACATTCACAGAGAGGGAGTTTGGAAACATAAGGGTAGCTTATCACCAAATGGAAAAAGAAAACAAAACTCATCATGACACCAATGCCAGGAAAATGTACAGAAACTGTCATGTACCAGCGAAGTCTTGGTTATTTTCATACTAGAATGGAAGTATGCAGAACAGGCCGTTTCTGTATCTGCAGCTTGTCTGTAAATGAACTGTGTCTGACCACGTCTCTTGAGCATTTTTGCACCATGTCCTATTGTTTACAGTGAGAAGGCAAAAGTCGTAAATTAAAAAAAACTAGTTGAAGAGTCTGATACGTCTGCAGGATCGCCCCACTGAAATTGGAATTCCAACTTTGAACTCTGACAACCTTCAGTAATATGGAGTGACACTCTGACAATAACACTGAACACCATGGTGTTTAAAAGCAACTTTGTCCCTGTTTCTGTAACTTCATTTATTACACAGATAGTATTGTGAAAATTCCTCAGAGGAATTGTTGTCATGTTACTTTAGCCCGCGAAATAGCACATCGTGTTTTGTTATCGCCAGGTATTAGCTAACAAAAAAAAAAAAAAGATACTACTTAGGCGACCATGTTGCTTGCCTGACTTGTTGCCAACTAGCAACTGGAATGCAGTTTTGAGTTCCCGAGTAAATAGAACCCACCAAAACCCATAACTGTGGGAGTGTCATCCATTCAGGGGAGGGGTTACAGCCGTTGGTGATGTCACAGAGGAAAAATCTCCAAACGGCCTGTGTGAGCACACATTTTCTCAAAAGTGAAGCAGGGCATAGAGGGAGGATGGACTTTTCTTACAATGTGGGGTTTGTTGACAGGCTAAGGACACGTATTACTGTTAGAAAAACATTGTGAAGTGTATTGTGCATAAAATGTGGTGTTCAACATCTTTCAATAACTGCTTTCAGAAAATACATGTTAGTAGCAGTGTATTTTTGCTTCTGTTTTTCAGACTACTCACATATTATTTGTAAAACGTGTCTGAACAGTGTGACAGAAAAATGCTAAATAAAAAAGAAAAATATTATTTACACTATATACAAGCAAAATTTCGAACGGCAAAAATCCCACATGAGCGAGCAAGCAAATAAGCAAGCAAACAAAACGCGAGTATTACCAAAATTATCTCCAACAGATGCTCTGTAACCAGGACTAGGCTACTCGAAGGTCGCAAGCAGTCATCTTTTATAACCAAAGGCCCCTCCCCTTGGGTGTTATGACTTACATAGCATTTTTAAACAAAAGATTTTTTCTCATGAAGGTTTTGAAACGTTTTCCTTCCTGTGAATTACTCATCACTAAGTTACACATTTTAATCAATATGAAGATAATTTGAGAAGAACGTTTCATCAGTCAATCATTTCATGTGGCCACATCCGCTTATTTACATTGCGTAAATGGGTCGCCTCTGTTTGGTACACAAATGGGACACAGCAGAGCTCATACCTGACGCCCCAAATGGTAAGAGCTCTATGAATGGATATACATGTATCCAAGAGCTCTCAAGTGTGCACCCTTGGTCACACAATGAAACGGGAAGGAAAATGATGGTGTGGTTTATTGAGTGATTAGGAGCATTGGCAGAGGGAAAAGTTGTGCGTGTTGGTGCGTGTGCTTCCTGCACTCAGAGACAGAGCAGCTCTGTCACAAATACTGGGGATGTTACTCACTGCTATCATCACCTCAACAGCCCTTGTAGCCACTTAAAGGTGTCAATTGTCTATACATTTCCATAACTGTTCCCCTACTTTTCACTGGTAAGAAGAATGAGCATTGTGAGCAGCAATATGCTGCTCACAAGATCTGAATTTGTGCACCTAATTATCACTCTGATTAAGCACCTGAGGGGTCTTGACTGAGGAACAACAGAATGATGCGAGAGTGTCGTAAGGATGAAATTTCAATCCATTAATATACTGTCTATTTTAAGATATACCTACATGCTTTGTTCAAGATAACTTTTAAACAATAGTGTATTTAATTTCACAAATGTCCTCTATGACAATGAGTTTAATGTTAATAACTGAAATCATGTCAGCACTGTACAAGTTGTTCTTGTGCAGAGAGGAATAAGAGAAATGAGGGAGGCAGTCAGAGAGGGACTTGTCAGCTTAACAAGTTAGAGTGTTGCTGCTGCACATTTTCAATCAGCACTAGCCGAATATTGTGCTAATATAAACTGGGAGTATAGCCTTTGGAGTTGTGTTGGTGTTACACTATGACAAATGTCTTTAATACTTGTAACCTCTCTCCAAACATTGACTCATCTTGAGAGATATAGCAGTCTATGTGAGTTGGTCAGATGTATTCAGTAGTGGTTTGTATCTCCTCGTGGGGAGGAGGTGGGCTGCACACTACCGCCCTCTTTTTACAATCCGCCAGCGAACACACATCATATCACAACTTTGTGCAAAGGACATGTCAGGGTTTAAACGTGACTCAGCAAAAATAGCTCCCTATAGTTTGAGTATTCAACAATATGGAGTGACACTCTGACAAACTTTTTTTAAAGCACCCTGTCACAGATAAAACCCTGATTTTTGATTTAGTTTTTTCAAATATATTTTATTTGTTTTTTATTATGTGATGCCTTAGTGTGTTTGTATGTCCTGTCCTGTAAATGTGTGTTTCTATAGTGTGCTTGCTTTTTGTGCAAGGCAAATTCCCCTAGAGGCAATAACGGCTTCATTCATTTTCCAATCTTCATAAATGACTGTTCACTATGAGGATTGGTCACTTCAGGAATAAATACAGCTTGTATCAGACAAACATAAGACTAGTTTGACAATAAAATCAAGATGATAACATATTGATGCTGATGTTGATGATGATTAATCATCACACTTTAAGATAAAACATTTTTAGAAGGGTTCTTTGTTTTAGTTCTTAATAGAAAATTGCTTGACAAAGTTTGCAAACCCAAATCTGTTATTTGCACATCCAGAGTGAGTGAATGGATTTAAGAAGGTGTTGACAGCCACATTAATGTTGACATTGGCTTTCATCTTAATAACTAGTTCAAAGTGACCCACTTTACTTGAGGTCAAGGAAATGATTCATGACTCTGTTCTAATGGTGTAATGACAATGTCAACATTCACCACATGTGACAGGTTCATGATAATCAGGCCTTTTATGACATCTTAATGTCAAGTTGTCATTTGAGACATTGAATGGGTATTTTTACTTGGTTAATGTGAGTTTGTCATAACAAAGACATCAGACTGTCAACTTTGCATTGAGGTGACATAGTTGACAGACTGACAACATTCATGAAGCCTGCTTCATGTTAATGACATGTTGTCAAGTTGTGGTTATGTACACCCCTTCAAATGAAGCGATACTATTGTATTACCAAAGTGAGTGGGTCTTATGTGGAGGATATATATAATTTCACATGTGACTGTACTCATATCACTTATTTTATACCACTCATTTACACGCTTCCATCGGGGGTGCAAAAATGGAAAGGCATCCATACAGCCATGCTGCTATCTGTGCTTTCATTACACACATTGTTTGCTAAACACAATGTTGCACTTCATGGACAATCTGTACACATCCATGTGTATAATGGATGTGTGGGAGAGTTAATTCATGGCTTCTTTCAGTAACACTTAATTAGTATTCATCATCTTTGTTCATTTATAACAGCACAAAAGAAGAAGAAAAAAACCATATGGCCTCCTTCTATCACACCTGCCATGACACCAACACATTGTCTTAATCCTTGTTTCACAGGGTTCACTTATCACTTCCAAACCAAGACTGCAAAATGTTTCCACATCTGTTTGTTTCTGTATCTCTGCAGGTGAATCTGGCTATTATGCAGAAGCAGCTTTCCGAGATGGCAATCGGGCACCCACGCCAGTCCAGCTCCAGTACGCACCAGAATGGTTTCTCAGGAGGGGTGGGTGCCCTCGGCATCATGAACAACAGGCTGGCAGAGACCAGTGTGGACAGATAGGGGAAACAGCGTGAATCCTGTCAAAAGGGTACGAAAGACTTGCAGGGTGGGACAGATGTAGAGAAATTGATCCCCCCCCCCCCCCCCCCCCCCGAAGAAAATCCAGGGGGTGATCAAGCATGAATTCATGAATACATATTTTCCATCATCGAGCAAGCTGACCCCCGAGCAAGAACAGAGGAGACTCAAACTCTCCTCTCTGACAAGAACATGACGACATGAAAGATGCATGATAGTGGGCTGAAGCATCACATCTGGACCACGCTCAGTGTTGAAATGTTCCCCTGTGAGAAATCCAGTTTCCATGGTGATATAAAAAAATATTGTGCCTAGAGCTCTTGTACCCAAGCCTTAAAGACATGATGGACTTTGTGCTACTTTTCACCAAACCGCTTCACTTAACTTCCACTCACCCACAGTACTTTAAAATACTCCTCTACAGCTCCATCCATGTCCACGCTGTGTCTGTATTTAATGAAGAAGAAATGGCTTTAATAAAATGCTTGATTCTTGGCTGCGTGTCTTGCACTGGTTATTATTATTTAGAGGTGTCCTTTAGAAAACAACACACACAACCCCATTCATTGTTAAGTGACATAGCATAATCTTCAATGCAGAATACAATGAATGCATTGTATTGCATTTGATTTATGCAATTCATGACAAATGTTTCACATCTTTATTCAGCAGTAGCAGTACCTCTATCTCTGGTGTTGTTCTTTTCTATAGTGACAATAAACTTTTTCTTCCACCAACAGAAAGCTCATTACAAGCCGAACAAACCAATCCATAGTTGAATAGCTGCTGCACTGCGTCTCAGATGAAACCTGCTCTGCGAGAGTGCTATTTACTATGAAGCTTGCTGCGCATTGTAACCAAGCAAAGATGCAGGCACTTCACACTCTGATTAGGTCCAGGCCTTTAGGTGATTGGAATCGACATAAATGCAGAGACAACAAGTCAATCCAGAGGGAATTTATTTCTTGTTTTCAGCCCAGTGTGAAGTTTACATTTTTTCTAGTCTGGTATTCACTGTGCAAAAAAATAGCATGAGATTGCTGAGGGATTAACTCCTGTGACACTAACAAGAAGCCAAGAGAGAGAACAACTTGTTGACACTAAGTAAGGCTTGTTTCAAAGTGAGGCAACTTCATTATGCGTGCATCTGAGATGAAATGACATGGTGAGAATTCTCCAGACTTCATGACATTCTCAGCATAGCACCATAGCAACACCACAAAGATGTGCAATTATATTTGTTTAGAACTGCCGGGGTTGGGTTTCAGGAGTTTAAAGAGATCTTTATGTGAGTCGTCTGTTGTGAAATCCTTTTTATTTCACAGCACAAACTGAGAAGGAGGAGTTGAGCTCCAGACGGCAATTAATAAAGCATATATGCAAGGTATAGAAAAAAGGGAAAGCATTTGAATTCACCTCTTCAAAGTGATTTTGCAGTCAGGATTTGAGCTGGATGTAATGCATGAGAGACTGTACAAGCTTCAGACTTGTACAGTTTGTACCTCTGTGTGTGTCTTTCTGGAAGAGGTAAACTGAGCTGTAATTACAGCAGAGCGTGACACTTTTTTTTTGCATTGAGACTTGATAGAAGTGTTGTTTTTGGAGACTTTAGAAAGTCAAAAACACACAAGCAAGGAGACCCTGAACTTTTGACCAGCTGGCATCCATCAAGCAAGAATGGAAAAGTGGTCCACCTTTAAAATTTCAGAAATCCATCAACTCAGATCCTAAAACGCTAACAGAAGAAGTTAGCAACAGAGCTGTAAACATGAGCTTTTCACAGGTTTGAAAAAAACATTACTGCATCAAATTCAAATTGAGAAGAAAAAAATGACATTCCTCAGTTTCAACATTTGATATGTTGTCTTTGTACTAGTTTAAATTAAGAGACTTCTGTGTTTTGCGTATCACATTGTGTTTTCACATATACCGGTACACATCGTCCTAACTTTCTTGGAAACAGGGTCGATGCTAACTGCCTGCACTGTTAACTCAATATCATGAACCTTTATATATAGAGCACCTTACAGTATGTTTGTCCATTTACTTTCAGAGGTGCATAGATCCCTCTATGAGAAACAGCGGAAAAAAAAAAAATATATATAACAGGCAGAAACCTCCAGTGAGACTTGGCTTTACTGGAGCACAATAGAGTTAAGGGTAACGTTCAAATAAAGTGACCAGATTTAGGAAGTAAAAACTGTGACATTAACCTTTGGTTGGTCTTCCATTCATCAATGAAATGTCCGCTACCACAGTCACTAACACACGTTTGGATTATAATAAATAATAATAAAAATACATTTTGTTTGTAAAGCACTTTACATTTTAAAAAAAAAAATACGAGAATGCTTTTTTTTTGATTGAGCAGCATTACTTTTGTCTAGATAGATAGATAGATAGATAGATAGATAGATAGATAGATAGATAGATAGATAGATAGATAGATAGATAGATAGATAGATAGATAGATCGATACTTTATTGATCCCGAGGGAAATTCAAGTAAGTCTAAGTCTATATTTTAATTTTCTAAATGAAAAAAAAAAATACGGACTCATCCTTTCCTTACCTTTCCTCCTCTATCTCTCTCTCTCTTCCTCTCATCCTCCCCCTCTTCTTTCTCTGTATCTACCTGGCTTAGAAAATGTCTGTGGTGATGTTGTGGACTCACTTGAAGTGTGTCAGCTTAAGCAGATGAGTTTGCAGCCGAAATCTTTCAACAGTGGTTATATTGGACACTGGCTTGCAACAAGAAGCTGACTTTTCTTTATTAGTCTAAAATCATCTTATATGAAATTACGAGTATGTATTTAAATACATTAAAAGACATACAAAATGTTGACAGACTTTGCTACAATAAATACAGTAGCTTTAACAGACCAGACAAATAGACTATTCTATGCTATGCTGATTTTTTTATTGACTTCAGTCCTTCTTTCAACAGTGGTCATAATCTTCAAATCAGTGGTCACTGGTTGACAATTAGAAGCCACTTCATTCTTCATTAGTCTACAACCAATGACCCACAGTTTTTAAAATTACTTTCGTTATCGAGCTGCAAGCAAGCTGGTTGTGATATGTAATTAAAATAGAGTGTCAGGTTTTCAGGAGACAATGAGTAGATTGGTTTAGCTTTGACTCACTTATTAAAACACTTCTTAAGAATATATTGAGCTCTTCTATGCTTTCATCTTCAAGACAATATCAGTTACTGGTAAAATACTTGAACTTGTATTCAGTTTTTTTTTGTCTTCTAACTATTCAAGACGTTTTTACAGCACAGGTCACCCTTAACCCCTTCACACACTGATTGTAAAGACTGCTATGTAAAGTGTCCATCAGTACACCAAAGGACAAGAATTCAAATCTGCCTTGCCTTCCATGTATTTAACAACCTCTTCTAATATCTCAGAAACACATTTAGGAAGTCAGTAAAATAAAAGTAAAAGGGAGAAAATAACAGGCAAAAAGAATTCTTCAGTTACTGTTCTGCGATTTTTTTTGTGCAAATGAATAAAACTGACTAAAATATCTTGATTCTTGCAGCCCCCGCTCTTCTCTATGGAGACAATCCCAGACAAAATGTAGATTCAGGTTGATGCACACATTTACACGTACACACAAAATCACACAATCAGGAACATAGACAGACAGACAGACACACACACAGATTTACACATGCAAATTAGCTAAACAGAAAATGAGAATATGCCAGAGAAGCAGCGCCTGGTAATTATTGCTTTGAACAAACCTCTGTGTGTTTCTTTCTGTTATTGTGTTGGTGTGTGCACACGTGTGTGTGTGTGTGTGTGTGTGTGTGTGTGTGTGTTTTTTATCTTTTTTATTTAATATACTTTATTCGTCCCCATGGGGGACATTCTGGTTCGCACTGGTTCTGACACACACAGGCCTGAATCACACACATGCACAAACAGGACCTGGGGACATGCATTAATGGAGAGATATCAGAGTGCGGCGGCAGCCCCCACTGGAGGAGTCCCCTGAGCTCGTGGGAGTTCAATGCCTTGCTCAAGGGCAGTGCTCGAGACGTGGCCTCGCACCTCTCCAGGTACTATACCAACTTCCATATTTTGGTCCGCATCTGGACTTGTGTTCCCCGAGCAGTCGCTCAGTGCTGTAGTGGAGTTTGACAGATACAGACATACAGAGACTCTTTGTTCAAGCTTTTTTTAGAGTCATGACTACTCCCAGAGAGTGACTGACGCCAGTGTGATATCCACAGAGGTGGAGACAATTGGAAACACACTCAAATGGAACACCCATGTGGGATTTTACAATGAGGCGGATTCTGCTGTGCTGCAGATGTGGCCTCAGTGTTACCTCACCATTATGGTTCAGCAGGAATCATTGTAGGTGTCTAATAACTTAAAGGTGTTTATTTTTTGTTGTATTTTCAAAAGGTGTAAAAATCTGTTCACACGACCTGAGAAGAAACATTATGAATGTGTGGGTACATAAATGTTTATAAATGTTTTATAAAAATAATAGTAACATAGCTATTTTAAAAAAGCTTAAATATCACAGTGTTGGAAATTAGCTACACAAATGAAGGCACTCCCTCTCAATAAGCTTAATTCTGTAAGGACTTAATTGGGTTGGGAGGCATGCACTGTTAATGCAATATGCATAATAATTGATTAGCCATGTGTGTAATGGAGGAGGGAAAATAGTCTCTGTGAAAACCAAAGCGGTATGATCCAGGTTGATCATGATGATAGTTGTGAGTGAATGCAGAAAAAAAATCACATGATTAAATCTTTTTTTATCCACCTTACTATTAAATAAACAGGTCAAGACCTTGTGCTGTTCATTAAGTCCGAAGGGAAACTTTGTGTCTTTAACCTGAGGGTTTATGTTTACTTGGCTTAAACCACATGAATTATTTCATTCATCTTCAAGGAATATAAAGAACTAACTTTGTTTGTTAGGGAAAAACACAAGAAAGAGTGACAGTTTTTTTTTTAATGCTATACCCAGTCAATGAACCATCTGTTATAACTTGCAATGACATGCAAGTAACCATGGCAACGTATGTTATGTGATGTCCACAATAATGTGTTTATATAATAAATGATGACAATCGCTTTAGAACCACGTACAGTGAACTACTCCAGTTAAATTAGTCTGTTATTTCTCATTAAGTGCAAATAACTGTTCAGGCTCAAATTGTTCCCTCAAAGGTGCCATGGTAAAAGAAACAGCTCATAAAATATATTGTACCACAATAGGTTATAGTTTAATACAATTGCAGATACAAGTGTTTTTACATGTTCCTGTCAAATCTTTTAAATAAAGATGGCTGCCACTTTAATTCGTTGCCATTATGCATTCCTCTCTTTCTGGTTAAAACATTAATCCATGCTTGAATTATTAATGAAAACCTCATGTTGCTTCAAAAAGTAGCCTGCTGATGGGATCTTGAAACCTTACAGTGGGCTAATAACCTACAAAAAAAAATAAACGTGTCCGAAAAGAGGAGAAAAGAAACGTAAATAGAAGTAAGCTAATGATCAGTGATTGGCTTGACAGAGGCTTGATCCAGCGACAAAACTAGATTTTGTTAGTTGGATGATTTTTGGACCTTCGAGTAGCCGTACCTGCTGACGTCATTAGACAGCGACAAGTAACAATGGTAAGTGAGCAAGCAATTTTCTCTTCGGCTCGTATGTTTATTTTTCAAAAACCTTTTTTATTGCGAATAAAACACAATTTGTAGGCCCTGGAACTTCAACAATCACATTAAAGTACAGTTTCACGCGGCTTTATGTCATATGGTTTTTTGATTTTAAAAGAAGAATTAAAAGAAGATAAACAGCCTGTTAGCCGAGGCTAGCAGGGTTAGCAGGCGCTATGCTAGCTCTCATTAGCAGAGTCATCCCTGCCGAAGGAACAGTTTCTTCGTTAATCTATTTAAATATTTAATCTGTTTTAATAGTTTTTCTCTTAGGTGTCGACTTCGGTTTCACATAGTTTGTCTCTTCAACAACACTAGTTGACAGGTTAAATTTTGCTAACTGTGTTATGATCAGCTCGACAAACCAGAAGGATAGGCTGCACTGGCAGCTTTTTTTTCTTTGAAATGTGTATAATTTTAAGTAATTAATTATATGTGTATATATATATATATCTATCGGTGTGTGTTTGTGTTTTGTTTCTGTAGGGTCAAAGTCAGAGTGGGGGTCACGGTCCAGGAGGAGGAAAGAAAGATGACAAGGTGAGAGTGACACAGCTGAAGTTTATTATTTAGACTGACTATGTGTTATTGTTTATGTGACTCATTATTGTTAGTCCTACCTTAATATTATTAGTATTGTTGTTATATTAAGGTGTAGTGAGTGTGTGTCATGACGTTATTTATATAAGGTCTCTATTATATTATTACATATTAAATGTGAAGGTCTGAGCCTGCTCCTTTGTCACATGCTATGTACAAACTCACCGACAGCAGGTTTTCTACAACACTGTGACTAAAATCAGTCTTTTACTGTGTAAAGTTGATTATTGTGAAGAGCTATTGATGTGAAGAGCTATTGATGTCAAGATTTAAAAAAGAATGCATCGATATAGACGTGTCTCGCTATGTTGCTACACATTAAATGTTATTGTTAAACATTTAAAAGTTATTAAGATGCTGACTTTTACGATTTGTTTAGCTCATGTTCCTTTCTCACTATTTTTTATTTTTTTTTGCCTATTTAAGGATAAGAAAAAGAAATATGAGCCTCCAATTCCCACCAGAGTTGGCAAGAAAAAGAAGAAGACCAAGGGACCGGATGCTGCCAGTAAACTACCTTTGGGTAAGGATGTGAAAAGTAAAAAGGAAAGTTCTCAATTCCTGTTTTCTCTGTGATGGTAGCTCACTCGTTACAGCGCTGTGATGAAGCTCCACTGTCATAAAATAAAACAATTGATACAACTTCATATCTTGGTCTATGTATTCTCATCGCGTTGCAGACAAAGGAGAGAGCATAGCAAGAGCTGCACACATGCATGCACACACACACAGAAGATATGTTCTTAGGTTTCCTGCTTCCCTGTGATGTGTTCCGCTCATGCAAATCATGTTATGTCTTTTCTCTGCATCTTTTATTTATTACATTTAAAAAAAAACTCAGGACTGCCTTGCTGGGGTAAAACACTGCTTGCCACATTTGTAGTGGATTCTGTCCTATTTCGTCGTTGTATCACTACCTCCTTCTTACACAGACCTGCTTTCTTACTGTACATCGAAGACATTTTTTTTTTTATTATTATTAACAGCCTGACGTTTGTTTGCACACATTTGTTTTTCAGTCACTCCTCACACTCAGTGCCGTTTGAAGCTGCTGAAACAAGAGCGCATCAAAGACTACCTCCTGATGGAGGAGGAGTTCATCAGAAACCAGGAGCAGATGAAGCCTCTGGAGGAGAAACAGGAGGTCAGCCCATGTTACATCACTTGCTTCTGTGCTGCATTTCAGTTTATCAAAATAATGCAAGTCTTTGTAAACTGTTGTCTCATGAAGGACCAAAACTTCTCAGACTCAAAGTCTCCTGCTCTGTGGGTTTTTTTAGGAGGAGAGGTCTAAGGTGGATGATCTGCGTGGAACCCCAATGTCCGTGGGCACTTTAGAGGAAATCATTGATGACAACCATGCCATCGTTTCCACCTCGGTGGGATCAGAGCACTACGTCAGCATCCTTTCGTTTGTGGATAAAGATCTGCTGGAGCCTGGCTGCTCTGTTCTGTTAAACCACAAGGTGATTTTTCAGCAGGAGTTCTTCATTTTTAACCATGAGGCAAAGCAAGTCTCCTACGACTACTGCAAACATTGTAAATCAAGTTTGTAACGTGTGTCGCTCCTGGGATGTGCGTGTAACTTGTAGGTTCATGCTGTGATTGGGGTGCTGATGGACGACACTGATCCCTTGGTAACAGTCATGAAGGTGGAGAAGGCCCCTCAAGAAACCTACGCTGACATCGGAGGACTGGACAATCAGATCCAGGAGATCAAGGTACATCTCAGATATCTTAACACCACCTCACATGGCTGGAGAAACTATTAGCATAAAGAAATACTTTGCTTCTCATCTGATTAAAGACATGCCAGTGGTTGTTGCTGGTTTATTTTTTTCAGTCCCTGGGTGCTGAGGCTGATTTCATTTTCATGTCATTTTAAACAGGAGTCAGTGGAGCTGCCTCTCACACACCCAGAGTATTATGAAGAGATGGGCATCAAGCCGCCTAAAGGAGTCATCTTATATGGAGCACCTGGCACAGGTAAAGTCTTCTAACAGAACTAGTTTTCAAATATGTGAAACCTGACTTGAAAGTAGTATTCCCTGGTCCAGGTATGCACGGCATGAATTGAGGTTGAATTTCAGATGAATCATTTGAGCCTAGCTGCTGAGCAGTATACAATGAGGTCAAAGTGCTCATCGTGTCCCAAACATCTCCTGACGGGTCAAATTCATTCTGGTATGTCAGACATCATACTCTTGTAAAGTGAACGCAGAGCCAGGAGGCAACAACACGCCTCTTTTTCTTAAATGTGCTCTCGCAAAAGTGTCTGAAAGCTCTGAAGAGTTAAAAGAACTTCATCCCGGTTAAATGAGACTGTTTGAGATTTTTCCAAACCGACTTGGTGCTTGGTACGGTTATCTGCAGAGTTTGCACGGTTAATGTTTGAACTTTGGATGGCGTCGCAACAAATGAGGAGACGTTCACCGTCTGCTGAGAGTGGGACAGGACGGAGTGTTTAAACGGACGCTGCAGGTGTTTTCTGCTCTCTCAGTTTTTACGAGTTACTAACAGACCTCTCACCTGTTGTGATAACAGGAAGGAGAATTAAACTTTGATATAAAGCGGAGGGAGGCGATGATATCAGCGAGGTCCGGACCTCGGTTGTTTAAAAAAAAAAAAAAAGTTTTTGAGCGGATTAATGTCCATACATTAGTACCCATGCGTGCTGCTTAAAGTAGGCCTAATGTTCTTTCTACTCTGGTTTAGTGTGTAGCAGGCAGGTGAGAGTCAGTAACCATGGTGACTGTCTCTATCACTGTATAAAATGTAGGCCTACCTGATGAACACTAAAATAGATAAAAGACACAAACAGAGGACACAAGATTTAAATCCTGACTCTAAAGTGGATCAGAAAAGCCTCGAACTGTGGGCGAAGATGTTTCTGAGTGAAACCTCCAGACCCGCCTCTCAAATAGACAAAAATGATCTGCACAGTTTTTAAAATAAAATAAAAAAATTGCATCGAACCATGGGGAACACGTTCAACAAAGTCAAGCTGTTCGTTTTTAAAGATCTAAGTTAGAAGATTAAGTTTGCGACTGGGGCTCAGCGGTACAGTTGGTCGGGGGTTCAATCTCCTGCAGTCTCATGTTGAATGGTCCTTGGGCGATACACTGAACCTCTGATTGCCCCCACTGCTGCGTCAGATGAGTTGGTACTGACAGACACTGAGCAACCTCACCATTAGTGTGAAACAACTAAGTCCAATTTTAAAGTTCATATATAAAGACATAGTAGAGTTGTGAACAGAGTCTCTAATGGAGCGACTATTAGAGCTTCTTCCCTTTCCATGCCTAGCATGTTTTTGTGGTGAGGTGTTAACAGTTCTGTTCCCTCATGTGCCAGGTAAGACGCTGCTCGCCAAGGCCGTAGCCAATCAGACGTCAGCCACGTTCCTGCGCGTGGTGGGCTCGGAGCTGATCCAGAAGTACCTGGGAGACGGGCCCAAGCTGGTCCGAGAGCTGTTCAGGGTGGCAGAGGAGCACGCGCCCTCCATCGTCTTCATCGACGAGATCGACGCCATCGGCACAAAGAGGTACGCATGACCCCGTGCTCCTCCCTTAAACTCTCACAGCGAGCGGAGGGAGCGTGTCACCTGCTGCGCCGAGGAGTCAGGAATAGATGGCGAGGTGTCGGATTAGTCTGTGAGATATCACAGGTTTATTTTTAGGCAGCAGGTGACGGAACACGTCGGGTAACTTTTTATCAGCAGCGAGCTGAAAGGACTCTTACTCCTGGAGAAAATGTCAATTCACTGCCAATGTCCCGCCGAGCGAGGAAAAAAGCAAGACGTGCCGGTCGAGTAATGAAGATAAACGTGTGTGTGTGTGCGCTCAGGTACGACTCGAACTCTGGAGGGGAGAGGGAGATCCAGAGGACGATGCTGGAGCTGCTCAATCAGCTGGACGGCTTCGACTCTCGGGGAGACGTCAAAGTCATCATGGCCACCAACCGGATAGAAACTCTGGACCCCGCCCTCATCAGACCTGGTCAGTGAGACTCACTGTTTCCTGTTGTTGACGACTGAGACAACCAAAGACTCAACCTTGATTTAAGAAAAACATGTTTTGGCTATTTTCAATGTCATAATGTCTCGACCTTTTGTTGGAATAAAAAAAACCTAAAAAAAAATCGAGGACTTGCAGCACTAGTTTAACAGAAGAGTTTTCATGAAGCAGCAGTCAAAGCCGTTTGAATGATTAAAATGTGATAAATGAAGTGAACAGCGTTTGATCAGTTGGCTCCGTACGAGGTCTCTCAATCTCATTTGGCAGAAGGACATTTCTGACAGTTTCTCATGTGTTTTTCTTTTTTCTTTTTCTTCCTCCCACTCAGGGAGAATCGACCGTAAGATCGAGTTTCCTCTGCCAGATGAGAAAACCAAAAGGAGGATCTTCCAGATCCACACCAGCCGCATGACAGTAGCGGATGACGTCACCCTCGATGACCTTATCCTGGCTAAGGACGACCTATCAGGAGCAGACATTAAGGTCAACAGAGACACTCATTAATTTATAGATTTGACCACATTACATGCAACAGCTTCGGTCGAGAGAGAGAGACTTCCCGTCATATAAAGGGTTAAAGGCAGCAATTAATTCGTTGCTTAAAAAGTTTGCTTCGCCTCCTGCAGAAAACGCCCTTTTTTTTTCTCTTTCTTGAAGGCGGATCATCTTCACAAAATGTTTTCTGCTTCTTCCAGAAACATTTTCAAACATTTTTTCATCATTTGGAATTTCTGGCAATAGATTTCTCAAGCCTAAAAAAAGACCAGAACGCAGAGAAAACAGACTCTGAGCCATCGTCTCTCACGAGATGGATGAAGATGAATAACTGTTTAAACCGTTCTAGAAAGTGAAGCAGGATCCAAATACTTCTGACCGTTTAGTTTCAGCGTGCCTCAGACGCCAAGAGAGATGGTCATTCATTTTATTTAATTTTTAAATTTTTATTATTTTCTTTAGTCGTATTGCAGGAAAACAAATATTGCGATGCAAGTTCTGACCAATGTCGTGCAGCCCTCGTGTTTATTTCTTTTCTTAATGTGCTTCAGTCTGTTTGTGGCTCGACTATCAGACTGGTCAGCAGAAGGTTTGTTATTGTAGCATCATGACTGTTTAATAGTCCGCCTTCAGCTTTCATCGAGCCAACTCTGCTGCCCTCATGTGGCAAGTGGCAGAATGACACTTTAAGAGTTTCTGCTGAGTGGATGGCAGCATCAACACTTTCCTGTTGCGAGAGAGAGAGAAGGTTTAATGGGGATGGCCGGTATTGAAAAGTAAAGAGGAAGTCTTTAATGTCAGTTTGTATTCATGGATACATTTTTAAAGTCAAGCAGAGTTTTCTGAGACTCTGTTTTGATTCTCAGATGAAATGTTGAGATATGTTTCATTGACACAATGCTTTGGATCAGAACAGAAGGATTCAGGAGGATCTCATAATGTTGTGACACTTTTTTATTTTTGTACTCAATTTTTTAAAAAAAGAACATAGTTCTACTGTACAGGGTGAAAAAGAAACAACCCTGTTGACAATAGCTGAAGAGGAGTGGCGTCTGTTGACGACCGTTGCTGCGGTGACGGTGCTTTGTTTCAGGACATCATTATCACAGTGTTGCTGTGAAGAACAGAATCATTCTCATTAAAGTCCCAGATTTGATTTACAAGTTGAGACCTCGAATCGATGTTTGCTGGTTTCGCACAGATCTTCTCTTACTCACACTCACTCCCGACGATCTTAATCTAGGATCAGTTTCTACGACGTGTTTTTAGAATCGCTTTCAAGTTGTTTTAGTTGAGCAGCTTTCAGTCCATCTCTAAATCCAGCTTTGCCAAATCGATTGAATGTCTTATTTGTTGTACTTTATTTAAAACAGTTGTTTACAATGAAGCTTTTTTTCTTTTCTGTTCCCAGTCGGTCCTGTTGAGCAGGACGCTAAACACACAGTCTGACTAAATGACAACACAAAGCCCATCATTGTTACAGCGCCTTCTTGTTCCCACTGCATTCATCAGAATGAGATCCCGCAATCTGTCGACCTCATGTGCCCGTCGTTCTCCCCTGCAGAAGCCTTTGTCAAAGCGGTTGCCTGTCGTTGTTTACATGCTCTCCTCTTCCTCTTCTCCCCCTCCAGGCCATCTGCACAGAAGCCGGCCTCATGGCTTTGAGGGAGCGCCGTATGAAAGTCACCAACGAAGACTTCAAGAAGTCCAAGGAAAACGTCCTGTACAAGAAGCAGGAGGGCACGCCGGAGGGCCTTTACCTCTAACCTCCAAACCTTTCCAGATCCCTCACTTTCACCTCTCCCTCACTCCTTATCTATCGCTGTGTGAAAGAGAAGAGGCCGCAGCTGAGTTGTCTGCCTCCCCCAGAGAGAGTTTTGATATATTTTGTGCATGTATTGTCCGGCTTATCCCACTCTCCTGTTACCGTTATGTTTAAAGACAATAAATAAAAAGGCAAAAAAAGAAAGTTACAGTTTGCGATGTTTTGTTCCCTAAATAAATAACTCAGAGTGATGCTCGTCTTTTTTTTTTTTTTATCTTTATTTGTTGGGTTGGTTTTTTTTTTGCTCCCAGCAGCACCCTCTCAAATCTTGTTTGCACAGAGGCAGCATCTGTTGATGTTGCTTCTTATTAGATTTCTGTGTATTGAGTTCATCGCTCTGCTGTAATATCTTGAGATAATTAATCACATGAATTATTCAATTAGTTCAGTCTCTGTGTAGCTGCCCCTGTGTCACAAACATAATCAATCTTATCAATATGCAAAGTCATGTTTTTTTTTCCCTTTCCCCTCACTTTTGTCTTGCATGCACACGCTCTCTTGAGGATGTTATTTGAAAAGGTGAGATTGAAGAAAAAGGCCTTAAGGAGCTGCTCGTGCCTTCCTTTTAAAGAGACGTCCGCTAATTACGAGAAGAAGACTCCCACACGCTCGACAAAAGTGCGGATGCACATAATTAAATCTCAGGGTTACAGAACGAGATAAAACAACCTGACTACAGCGTTTTACTTGGACTTTGCCTCCAGGAGCGGCATGTCATTGCAATAACGCTTCACTCTGAAGTGTTTCGAGAGGCCGTTCCTTGGCAATAAAGAAAAGTTATCTCGACTCTTGGTGCATGTTTGGGATTCATGGCGCGTGATGACACATTTGGCAGAGGGATGAGAGCGCTCTGATTTTATTTTGCTGTCTTCTATTCAAAAAAAAATCAGTTATTACAGCACGGTTAAGTAAATCCAGCTAAGCTGCCCGCTCTGCAGTTTGACATGAGTGGGGTGGGGGCAGCAGAGTTGATTTAATTCCTCTTGATGTGGTGCCATGTGTAACTCAGTACTCAGCAAAAAAAAAAAAAAAAAGTGGCCCCCATGCAGCAGGCATCGAACCACTTCGCAGGGCCATCGCTGGGGCTCCGAGTGAGAACGAGGCTATGTACTGCTGCAGCCCCCATCCTCGGAAACACTCTCCTTATTAAATCAGTCACGCATTTCAACCGCAGCTCATACATCGCAGCACATTCAGCAAATGGGAGAAGAAAAAAAAAACATTTAAATCAAGTGTGGCATGTTGGGCCAGAGATGCTGGGAGGGCTACAAGAAGAGGAGTGTGCGTTCTAATGAGGCATTTGCCCTGTCGGCTCAAGGAAAACTCTTGAGTTGGGTTTTTCTAAAGCACCCCTGTGAGAGCTTAGATACTGATGGGGGATGATATGGCAGGGCTGATCATAGTGTTGGCATTCTCTGAAATGTCACTTCCACATAACTCTCCTCTCATGATGTGTACAGAATGTGCTGCAAGATAAGAAGTGCTTCTTGTTTTAATGTCCCCACATCGAGGGATAAAGATCTTATGAAATAAGAACCAAATATAAGCCAACGTGAAAGTGCCACGCAATACATACACACAGTACAGAATGTTTTAAAGCTTAAATACCTCAGGTCTATTTTTCTTACACATTAAAGTCAAATTAGAGTCTGAGATGAAAAGTATTTCTAAGAAATAAATGATTGCTCACAAAAATCCTCACAAGTTCCCTCACCTGGGTCACTGGCTGGTGAAACTGGGCACATCCTCAGTGTGACTGAAAAGAGTGAATGCATTTGTGTTTGTGCCAGTGTGAGTGAATTAGAGGCAAGGAGACACAGAGCAGCGAGATAAATGTATTTCTGTTTATATAATAGCTATGTCTCCCGTTAAACCGGGCAAAACACTGAACAAATTCAGTAAGAAGTGCAGATTAGTTCCAGTAGATTAACGTGAAAAGGCTCAACTTGAGTTCGAGTTACTGAACCTGAAGGGAGGACTGGCTGGACACAGATTGGACTGCAGAGATTTGCAATGTTGTGCATAGAGACCAAACGACGAATGTCTGAAAATGAAGATGGGGTTTTAATCTGCGTTTAGGAGATTCACCACATGTATTTGCATATTCACATCACCCACATTTAAAAAAACAACAACAAAACATAGATCGGACAGGCCTACTAAAACAAGGCAGAGCAGTAGTAAGATATCTACCAGTAGCCTAATAATCAGCACCACTTTGTGCACCCCACAATCATATGAGAGACTATAACACATTTAAGAATACTTCCATTATATTCCTTTGATGACAAACGTTTTAAGCCCTGAATCGGTGACATTTTTTTTTCCCAGTGAGTCACTACAAATCTTTTAAGCTGTTCTTAAAGCCAGAATGTCATCCAGGGATTTTGTATATAGTAGTAGGATAGTCCACTGAATGGCTGCTCTATGCCAAACTGTCCTCTCTCTTTAGAGCATTGTTTTTGGGCTGCTGTGTGTGACTGTTACTGTTGTATCCATTGTCGCTTGTCTGATGTCAGTGTCAGGAGGGAGTGACTCAAACAAACCTTTAACAGCCTCAAACATGATGTGAAAGTGTGCTGAGGGTCAACAGTCTTCATTAGAGTAAATGTGTGTGACACTGATTTAATAAACCTAATACATCTTCTTTCCTTGTGCTGTGGTTTCAGACTTTCAAACTTTGTCCACTAGGTGGTGCTTGCCTTAAAGCAGGCACACTTAAAACCGTCAAACAGGCAGGAGGAGGACTACAGAACATAACAACACGGCGATACTATCTGCATTTCCCATTTCTGCGTCGTCATTCTTCCCTCAGTTGAGTGTTTTACAGGCAGACATGCGATACTTAATGGGCTAAATTTCACACCAAGCTTGTCATTTCTTCCATGCTATTCTGTTGTATTCGGTTAAAATAAGCAGGCAGCATCTCTGCCATGCTTCATTGTTAATTTCACGTTGGCTTACCACACTTTGTAGTAACCAATAGTAAGTCTGCGCACTTCCCATATAGAGCCTATCAAACATTTACCCCGCACCAATGGAAATCTGTCGCATTTTCCGTCTGCTTTAACCAAACACCTCTAAATTACTATCCACTTAAATAACGCTGGGAAAAGACAGCACTGAACGCTGCTTTGGTTTTTAAGTTTCCCGTATTTATATTTATTATACTTCCATCAAGTGCCACTGCCTGGTGCAATGCAGGTCCCGTGTAGCCAATCGATGAAGCCGACACATTGAGTATAATATTGCAGGTCTGCAGCGACCAATCAGAAACGCGATCACACACCGGCACAGCAAATTCTCCAGTGTCAACGAGGCTGGTTCCCAACTGAAGTATCCTTCCGCGGCTGCAAAGTAGTGCTAAATGTGAGGAGATTTTATCTGTCTTTTTTTGGAATAATGACCAGAAGGAGAATAGATTAAAACGAAATGATGGACCATTGCGAATTTGCTGCATATTTATTACAACTTGACCATCACATATTTACTTAAATTAAAAAAGGTTTCATATTCTGCCCCAATTTAAAGTACTAGTCTTTTTTCAAGCTTATAAGTTTGATAATAGTATTTAAAATGGTCACATACTGCAATAAAATTGCATATAAATATTGGAATAGATATGTATTAATTTGATCTACATCTATAACCACTGGCGATACTTTCAACCTGAAGTATGAGTTCTAATATTTTTACTTCTTTAATGTACATACTTTACATAACGACTACTAAGTATAAGTTCATTATAACACTTAAGTACAGTTAAGGCATTTGATTTCATGCTATGTTGCTACGTTCTCTAATAAATTAAAGAAACCCCAGAAAATATTTGTATTACACTTTGTAATATTTGTAATGTCTATGTAGTTGTGCAGTATGCAGTGTATGAAGCAAGGAGGACTGGTGTGAAAAAGTGTGTGAAAAAAGTGTGTGAAATGTGTTCTTTTATTATTTAAAGATCTATGTGAATAAAATGCATACATTCAGACTTTCTTTAAAGGACCATTATAAACCCACATGACTTTGACATTGCTTCTTGTAATGGAGGCTTTAATAAACCTAGTAGTGCAGCAACATATTAACTGATGAAGGTTCAAAATAATAATGTGTGCTTTATATGGATATATGTATGAATATTATGTATGCAGGGAGGTCATAACAGCGTGCATTTTTAAAACATAATCCCATAAAGCACATCAACTAAATTGCTGAATAATCATTGCATCCCCTGTCATGTAGTTCAATGTGTAATGATGCTCCTCATGCACTGCAGGCGTTTTAGCCCTAGTGATTGGCATGTCTTCTGCTGGGGGGGCCTGTGTGTGCTTTCTGCTGCTGCTGCAGCCCTGACTTGAAATAAGGAAGTGAGTGATCAGTGCTAGTGTGGCGGAAGGATACACTGAGGCAATCCCCATTCTGGCCACGGCCAATATACACACTCCTAACCCGCCAGTGGAACTCCATCTAAGGAACGAGCACACTCCTAGTCTGCCTGCACAGACCAACAAGCACACAACCCATCAGACATGGTACGTATGGTCATTCATTCTCAGTAGAAGGGAAACTAGTTTTAAATGTAAGTTATTCAGCCTGGTTATGAGAGGTGTAAACCCGGAGCAGCATAAAGCGCTTCCGTTCCTGTCAGCTATTTCTTCTTCACTCATTGATTCCTCTGTATGAGCTGTCCGTGCACCCAGAGAAGACGGAAAACGCCCGTAAACGCGCATTTCATGAGTCAAAGGTGTGCATCTGAAGCAGGTTAAAACAGTCGTATCGTTTGGCGTCTTTGCGGATTTTTGAGGGGGGGAATGGTGTTTGTGTTCAAAATGGGGCCGTATTTCCTCATAACTGCGCAATTCATCCAGCATTACGAATATACATCAGGTCGACTGGCGTGTTGCAGTGCAGACCAAGTGAACTTCTAGACCTAATGTAGAGGTGTCGGAATAACTGACGAGCTCTTCTTGACCATTACAGCATATTTCTGCAGTCAGAAGTGCGCTAGGTTAGGTTAGGTTGCCTGTCCACCGTTATAACAACGCGTGTCTATCTGCATGAACGTGTGTTTCAAGATATGTCAGTGATATATGCTCATGCATTATTCCTTGGCGGTGCTTTTCCCCTCTCTGTGAACGTGGTGAACTCTCCTTAGTTGGGAGGAAAAAAGGAGCTGGCTGCCTTTGACTTCCCCTTTTCTCTCTCTCTCTACGTTGCACCATCTCTGCTGCTCAGCCTTGCCATGATGGGGAAGGACACTTCTGTATCTCGTCAGTGTTCCGCAACGGAAACGGACCATACTGTGTAATTGCAAGGTTGTAACAGCATAGTGTGTCCTGTTGGTACAACATGAAATGATGTTGGACGCAGTTCCACCTATCCCTGCAAGGCCCTGAGGGTTTATCTTAGGCTGTGTTATCTCGTTGTGTTATGTCGCCTGATTTGGTTGCCTCTTTGCAAATTTCTTTTTTTTTTTTTTTTTTTTTTTTGGATGTTATGCAAATGTGGCACCCACAGGAGTTGTCCAAAGAAGCAATTCTGAGCACTGGGCACCAACGAACATCAACAGCTGGGAAGTTCCAAGCCAGCCATAATACCATCATTGCAAAATATGATTTTAATGGACAAGCGTGCTAACCTGCAGCTAGTATATATTCTTGACAGGATTTCACAGTGGAGGCCTCAATGACTTGCAATATTTATTGACATGTAGGCCTACACAATGCCATTTCCACCAGATGTTCACTTACATCTGCAAATGAATCCTTTAGCTATGCCACACACACACACACACACACACACACACACACACACACACACACACAGGGGGAAGTTACCAAGTGGAAACGATCTGGATGTGGAAAAGTGGCCTTCAGGCTGATCCATTGATTATCAAGCTTGATAGATCCTTGACGGCCTGTGGGACTCGAGACGCCATATACCTTTTATCCTTTCCTTAGGTGATCAAACATCCCATATATGGTATTGAGCTGCAATGCAGTTTCACGTTGCAACGCGGCGCCGTAATTGGACCGTATAGGGGAATTGTTTTGGAGTTAGCCTGCGCATCAGCGTCTCTGAAAAAAGTTGAATCGCAAGGCGCGAGCCCCTCGTCTTCATCAGTGCGCCCGCTGGAGTGGAAACAGACCCCCCACCCCCCACCCCCACCCCCAATTGAGGTTGGAGTCAGAGTAGTCGGACCGTGCTCGGGCCCTATCCTGTTCCTGTTACGCTCTTGTTTGCTGATGCATGTTGAGTAACTCGATGGACATCTGATCCACTAGCATGAATAATTGATGTTGCTTGGCGGCAACACCTCGCCACGTCCCATGTTCTGAGAGTCTGGGAGCGATGAAGTGCTCTCTGTGGTGCGGAGGAGTACCACAGCCACCTACCACCACCAGGCCATATGGCGGACCAGCCTTGTCTGCGGGGTGTAAGGGAGGCTGGTGTTGTTTACACCCACCCTTCTCTGCCTCCTCCCGTCCAGACACGACCCGGCCCGAGGCCTCGCTGTCTTTTGTCCGGCCTGAAAGAAGAGAGGCGTTGAATGCTTTGTGGAGCTCAGTGCTCCTATAGAAAGGGAGTGTGTGTGTGCGTGTGTCACACTGACTCTTTGTGTTTGTGCTTGGGTTAGGGGGGGGAATGAAAATGTGTAAGTGTGTGTGTGTGTGTGTGTGTGTGTGTGTGTGTGTCACGCCCATCTGCCAGAGGGACAGCTGGTTGTGCACCTCTCATTGGGTGAAAAAAAAGGAGAAGCTACTGCAGGAATTGTAAAAGTCCCTTTACAGTCACTGAACAGCAAGTTCGGACCTCTGAGCCGTGTGGATAAAGGAGACCGCGGTCGACAGCGTTTTACATCCCGTATCGAATCAAAAGTGAAGAGGAAACAGTGCGGCTTGTTTGGTCCTGGAGTGATATAGAAAGATCCTCTACGTTGGCCCAGTGAACGGCTTCCTGTCCCCCACAGTCCTGTTTGGAGAGCAGCGCTGGGGCCGGCTGCCCAGGCAACAGTGGGAGTGGTTGACCCACTCATGCCAAGCACACCACCCCCAAACTCTGACACACTCCTATTCCTCTACAAGCTGTTATTGAGACAGGAAGCACTGGCAGCGAACACCTCGGCCCATAAGACGCCGTGGATGGTGAATCACGGGGAGTTTCCTCCTAACAGTATGTGGCATATAGAGAGTATACGCAGAGAGGGGGAAATGTCTGGAGGAGGAGGAGTTGGCTGACATCCAAGTGCCAGGGAGTGGAGAAGGAGGAGAGGAAAAAGAAGGGATGGGCTGTGAGTTGGCCTGGTGGCGCAGCTGCACCGTGAGGCCCTGACAGTGTGGGCTTAAGCAAGGGGAGGCTTCATACCACTGAGTCACTAAACCTGCCCAACAGGTTACTGAATCAGCTCAACGGAAGAGCCCCGCTCAAGTCGTCCGCTCTCCCGTTCACTGGATGAATCAATCCATCCTGCCTGCTGCCTGCTGCCGCTCACAGGGGCCTTTTGTTTGTGAAAGGTCAGCTCGTCACGAGGTGATCAGCTAAAATCTTATCCAGCCCGGCAGAATCAACTCACTCTGCCTCCCAATTCGATTCGCCGACTCCGTGAAATAGACCACACACTTCTTCTTCTTAAACACAGGCTGAACAAGGCTCCGGTTTTTTCTCTGCAGTTTTCAAATTCCGATCGCTCGGGCAAACACGTAGACACACGGACAGTTTGCTTGAAGGCAGAGCTCTGACTAATAGACAGGAAACACGGCCGTGGAAAGTATTGGTGTGGAGAAGGAATGCTGTTAAAAAAGGACTCGACTACACGTGCATGCATGTGAGTGTGTAAGCGTACACGCACATCTGTTAGTCAGTGTGTGTGTTCACAGTGATGTCAGTGTGGTCTGCTAACAATAGAGATTGAAAAACTTGATTTCTAAAGCGGAATGGGGGGGGGGGGGGGGGCTTCTGTGGGAGTTCTTCACACCCCGAGCTCTGTATTCACACGTTTGCTGCTGAGGGTGTTTGTTAAGCAGTGGCTGCTTCACAAAGAGGCCTGATCCAGGCATGTTAAAGGCCCCGCTCGCCGTTTACAGCGCCTGTGAGTCACAGTGAGCCATTAGAGCTGAGCCTGTGCGAGCAACACAGGGAACAAACCACGCCAACCCAGCAGGCCATTTTTCCTGTTCGTAGGAGCATGGAAAAAAACCCCCAACCCTCCCATACTGCTCTGTCCTGAATCAACCCCGCCTAAACGTTTTCCCCTGGTCTGGAAGCAGCCCTTCATCCAGTTTATTACACGACCTGCTCGCCCAGCGACACACCCCCCCCCCCCCCCCCCCCCTCGTGTGGGCCGCCGTGCTGCAGCTTTATGAACACACTGACAGAAAATTGACTTTTCTTTAGTGTTTTCTCGTAGTCCATCAAACAAGTCATACCTTTAAAAAAACATTTTGATAACACTCTGCGTCGGCTTAGAGAAGAAAAACAAAGTTTCTTATCCGATTGGCCGGCTCGTAGTTAACGGGGCGAATCGTTTACTGAAGGGTGCGTGTGTGCGTAAAATAACTGAGGGCCTTGTTGAGTAACTTCATTGTTTGTGACTTCTCTCTCTTTTTGTTTTTCTCACCACAGGCTGACCAACTAACAGAGGAGCAGATTGCAGGTATGAACTGATCACTTTTCTCTTTCATTGACACAGCGTCATCGTGGAACCAACTCTGTGCTTAAAACTCTGACTAGAAGAGCAAGAAGATCTTTGGACACGTGTTTTGCTTGTTCCAGCGTTCCTTCTGTAAAGCAGGATATTAAACGGAACATGAGCGTATCTGGCACTCACCCTCTCATGGTAGATCATTAACTTTCTAAAAATGAAAAGAGAGTTTTTTTGCAGTGTGTCATGACTTTGGATGAAGAGCCAGGGAACAGACAGTTTTCCAGCCAGCTTAGGGGGAGTTTCAATCACAGAGGCATCTTGATATCTTTATGAATAAATGATGTGGCCTCTGTGCAAAAGGAAAGGCTGCACAGATTCTTCTCAGCCAACCCCTCCTTAGCGGCTAATTAGCTTGAGCTCAGGCTGCCAGGCTGATGCTCACTGTTGTCTGCACCTCCACGGACGGGTTTATATGAGCGGCGCTTTATGAGCGGCGCTTTAGGCGGGTTGCTGCATGGAGACATTAGTGTTCCTGCTGTCTCTTTCTTCATCAGAGTTTTGAGGTACCCGTGTCGAGGGTCAGGGGTCAACACAGCTGCAACTTCCCAGACATGCATGCTTGTGTTTGTTACAGCCAGGCACGACATTTCAGAGTCCCAATACAACAAGCGCATGCATCTTTTAAAGCCGCCGTATCCTAACCTCAAACCCCCCCCCCCCCCCCCCCCCCCATCTTTCCCCTGCAGAGTTCAAGGAGGCTTTCTCCTTATTCGACAAGGATGGCGACGGCACCATCACCACCAAAGAGCTCGGCACCGTCATGAGGTCGCTGGGCCAGAACCCTACAGAGGCTGAACTGCAGGACATGATCAACGAGGTGGACGCTGACGGTCAGTACGCACGCCTGGTTTCCTGAAGGTCACATACATGACCACTCGCTGTTTAATCGGTGGAATCGGTCGCCAAATAAGGGACCGGAGTGAGAAAAACCCCTTTTATCCAGCTTTTATTTTAAACGTTGAGTGAATCATTCTCTATCTAGGAAAGCAGAAAAGATTTCCCCTATGTGCCCACTCACGGCTTAATTTATAGAATACTTTCTGAAGTGGAGAAGAAGCTTTTGAAATGAAATGTTCTCACATATTACCTCATCTACTCGAAGCTAGAAGGAAGGGTTTGAATATTTAGGTTAATAAGGTGGCACCATTACTTTTCTATCAGCAATTACACGAATCCTTATTCTGCCCCCCCCCCCCCCATTTTTAATCAACGTAATGACTTGCAAGTTGACACTTTTCACTGCGAGGACACTTTTGTATATTTTCATGTAACTCTTTAACAAACTCAGAGAGGGAGCGACCATTACTGCCCCGTCTCGAAGCACATCACCGGGGTTATTGCCCACCTCCCACCTCCCTCCGCTTTTCTTCCAACTGTCTGCCAACTGTTCAGCTGGCTGTGTTTTCAGATGACGTGTCCCTCCCTGTCAGCAGTTCAGTGACTGCGCGTTCAGCTCCATCATAGTTGACGACGCGAGCGCGCAGGAGGCGCCCCTCGAGTGTCCAAAGACCGTCTGTTCAAGCTGGGTGTCACAATTCAGGCAGAGGTTCAACGAGTCTTTATCCTTATCTGCAGCATCTCCCAAAGGAACCCAAAGAAAGCTACAGAGAAGGAGGGGCAGGAAAAAAGAGAGCGAGAGAGAGAGAGAGGAGACAGGGAAGTTGGCTCGTAGCTCCCCAGCTGGCCGTCCGTGGGCGGTGGAGCTGTGAGCTGTCAGTCGAGCTTTTACCCCAACGCTGCTCTGTCAGCTTGTAGGATTTTGTAAATGGGACGGCATTGATCACTAGAAATCAATTGCAGCACACTGCCTTTATTGAAATGTCCTCTCCCCATCCTCAGCGCCCTCCCCCCTCTGTTACACCCAAGAGCAACCACACACACACACACACACACACACACACACCATCACTAACATCCCCTTGTTCTGCCTCTGCCTCCCTTGGCTGATGCAATCTAGGTCAGACAGCAATGAAGCTAGTAATGGAAAATAAAAGTGGTTACATAAGGCCTCTGTGCGCTTTGCACATCCAGTACCCACATCGTCAGCGAGCGGATGTCAGCTGGCCTATTGAAAATCAGCTTTATTTACCAAACAAGGAGGCCGTGGCAAAGAATGAGGATGAATGGAGAAGAGGATGGACGGCTCCGACTGCGCAGAGAGCCGTTCAAAGGAAAAGTCTTCTGGCTATAGGATTGTAAAAAAAAAAAAAAAAAAAGTGAGCTGCAGTTTATGAACAGTTCAGATTACAGTATGATGGAACTGCTGCAGTTTATCCAACAACCACACAGATGGGACACAAGCAAACCACAGCTGCTTCCAAAGCAGGTTAAATATTGGAGGCGTATAAAAGACCCTGCTCGGCTACGATATTACAATGAAATGTAAAAGACGTTACATCACGCTTGACACAAGATAAAGCTTTTTTTTTTTTTAATTAAGGCTGAAAGAAGAGTATGACAAACATATTAGCTTTGGTCCCTGCACACCTCTCATCATCATTACACAACAGCACCCTGCCGTCTTATCTCAGGGAGAGAAGTTGGCTGTATGATGCAGGAAAAAATAAAAGTGATGACCACACACAGGAGTGCGCCGAGTTGCCTCAGTCTTCTATAGTTTGCGTCAGCACCTCTTGTGTGTAATCGCACCATCTCCCACTCGGTTCACTCCTTTTTTATATTCTCTCCTCTTCACATCTCCCTCATCTCCAGCTCCCTCTCTGCTGCCCACTCCCTCCCCTCTACACTTTCTCTCTCTCCCTCCCTCCCACCATTTTCTCTCTCTCTCTCTCTCTCTACCCGCCTGCCTTGCCTTCCTCTCTGTCTTCACCCCTCCTTGCTTCTACCACCCTCCCCCCCACCCCCCCGCTGCAGCAGCTGGCTCGAGGTGCAGTTGAGCAGAGATAACTCAATGGCTGCCCCCCCTTCCTCCCTCCTCCTCCTCCCAGATGATGGTTTTACAGTTGCGGTTATGCCCTTCTCCAAGTCTGGGGAGTAACCCCCCCCCCACACACACACACACACACACACACATAGCCTCCATTCAAGCCCCGGTGGGAGCATGTGTTCCCTCTGTGCTGCCGGCTGTCTCTGTGCGTTAGATAACAGGTCCTTAGATTGTTACCCCTGGCCATGAGATCACCATCTGCCCCATCACATTATTGCATCCCTTTTTTTTTTTTTTTTTTTTGTCCCACAAACACACACATCCATTCGGCCTCTCTCCGTGCTCTCGTTCTCTCTATCTGGCTCTCTGAAGCGTGCTCTCTCATTGGTTAATCTGCGTACAATCTCCCCCGCCCCAACTGTCCCCACCCCAGGGCTAATCCTCCTGGGTACTTTACCCTCAGTGTCCCTGACCTTCCCTTCAATCCCCTGACATTTTTGTTGTTGTTGATGTCGGTTTTTCAATTATAATACCCCGACAATCTCTGAAAATCTCCACGTCCTCATCAAAGCCTTTCACAACCATTCGATTCAGCAGCGACGCTCTCGTCCCCCCCCCTCCTGCGGTCACTGCTGAACTCCTCATAGATCCTTCCTCTGTCAGGAGGGTCTGATCCTCGGCTAATCCCGTCTTGACAACAGCAACATGATATTGATCCTGTTGCACGCATACATGCTCCTCCGGCACGGCAGCTGCCATTAGCCCCCCCCATTAAAGCCAAACCTATAATTCCTGTTTGACACACACACATAGTAAGAATGAGGAGAGAGAAACGCTTTTCAGGGTTGGTAAATATGGAAAGGAGGAATTGAACATCTGGACTGAAGCTCCCTGTCCTTTCTCCCCCCCCCCCCCAGCTGGGGTTTCTGACAGGGACCCAGCTTTTGATTTATCCAGGCTCTTCCAAGGCCATGCTACACAGTATACTATATGTCTACATTATGGATGACTGGCCACGTGTTCTCACGCTGTGTTTAAAATATGCAGCATCTTCCCAGGGCTTCCCTGAGGAAGAAAGGAAAACTCTCACACACAGCGTATATAAATTCCCCTTCGTCCTCTGAGCCTGCAGTCGCCGTGTTAGCACAGGATGTGAGTGTACAGGTGTATCCTAAAATGATTAGAGGGTTCCTTGGCTCTGTGATTTCTCGTGTCTCGTGGTGCACAGTCACTGCCAGAAAAGCATCAAAAGAGTCGAGAAGTTAAGGCCTGTAGGATAATGCAAACCGTCACCGTGAGGGAACATGAGAGGACTGGAGGACTTAAATTTTCAGATGGGTGCATTTCATCAGCTAAACGCTGGCTTATATTTTTCCTGCTTATCTGAGTTTGCTTTTTAAGTAATTACATTTTTTAGCTGATTAAATGTACCTCATTGATCACCCATTCCAGGTAATGGAACCATCGACTTCCCAGAGTTCCTGACCATGATGGCCAGAAAAATGAAAGACACAGACAGCGAGGAGGAGATCCGCGAGGCTTTCCGGGTATTTGATAAGGTAAATAAGGTCATGGTTCTATAGACTGAATGAGACTAAATGTTACCGTGTTTGCAAAGCCGTTACGTTCATGCTTGTTTCATGTGGATTAAATCAGCACGTCGACTTGGGAATTTTGTTCACCTGTGGGATCTCTCATGTTTTCACACGTTTGTCCCGCGTTGTGCTTCCAGGACGGAAACGGCTACATCAGCGCTGCAGAGCTCCGTCACGTCATGACGAACCTGGGAGAGAAGCTAACGGACGAGGAGGTGGACGAGATGATCAGAGAAGCAGACATTGACGGAGACGGACAGGTCAACTATGAAGGTAACATAAATAAGAGGCTAAGAAAGGAAGCCCACACTTAAAAATAGCTTTCGTTTCTAGGCCACGCTATAGGCTTTTATTAAACAGGGGGACCAGAGAACTTGATTTTCCAAGCTGTGTATTTCTCTGAGGACGGATGGAAGACAAGGCAGCCACACATAATATTAGTTATTTGATCGTGCCTAGAGATGCTGGAACAGGGATAGGAGAGAGCCATCCTTCTGAATCATCATCATCAGCGTGCGAGGAGACGTTTCATTCTTTCTTGCTGCCTCCCCTCTTCCCTTTTCTCCCCCCTCCCCCCACCGTTGGTCCCTTGGCACATTACACAAGAGACTGCGCTCATTTTCTAGAAGGTTGTTGATATATTATGAACAGTCCATAAGTCTTGGTTGAAAAGTGTCCTAGTTCTCCACTGGCGTTGTTTCACAGAATATGTTCTCGAAAGACAAAGAAGGTCTTCTCTTATTTATTCCTTGTATTATGTATGAGCTCACGCATATCTGCAGCCACAACTGTAAGCACAAAGCCAGTGCTTTTTAATCAAACGTGTTTAATGAGATGAACATAGAAGCCGTTTGGAAAGGGGACACTAATTAGGATGCGTATCCTAAAGCTTCTCAACTTGATTAAAAAATTAATAAAGCATTTACCAATTTAGGAGGTGAGTGCTCTCACTGGTAACAGCCTGAGCCAAAATCCTTTAACCTGATGTCCTCACTGTCTTTTGTCCTCTCTCTCTCTCTCTCTCTCTCTCTCTCTCTGTCTCTGCAGAGTTTGTACAGATGATGACTGCAAAGTGAAGCTTGCCCACCCCGTCCTGTCCCCTCTTAGAAGAAAAAAAAAAGGACAAAAAAAATCAAAATGTTTTACTTACCTCTTGGAAAAAATGTTCATTTATTCATACTGTTTCTGTATAGAAAATAATTGAATGTTGAAATAAAATATCCTTCTGTCCACACAGGAAAAATATAAAAATATACAAAAAATATCTGCATGAAATGATGGTTAGTGATCCTGTCCCCTCCCCCCGGAGATCAGTTTAGCATCAGTACTTAACAAGTAAAAATAATAAACAACAAACCCTGTAACTACAACCTTCAGACTAAGCTAAAGCATTTGGTGAACTCCTTCCAGTTCCATTTGCTCGTGGTAAATGTCTGGGCTGGCCATCTCTTCTTTCTCTCTGTTTTCTGTTCTTCATGCATGCAGCTTGAGACCGGAGCACTAACCCCTGCCCCACCATCCCTCCTCCGGGCTACCAGAGCGTGCTGATTCCACTATAAGCTGTCCTCTTGTTGGTTTGGTACAGTTTTTTTGTATTTGGAGAGGAACCCTGTACTGTTAAGATGCGAGACTATACCAGGTTCTAACTCAAGCGTTAAAGTGGAATGGGACTTAATTGTATGCTAGATAAAACGAGAAATAATGTACAAAAAATACATTTTGAAATGTTTGGCATGTTCTTTTGTTTTTGTTATGTTATTTGGACAGCCATCTTAGTAGTTGTGCGTCTTGCCCTCTTAAGGAGGGGGGACATAAAGAGTCTTATGGTGAGCTTTCTATTTTTATTTTCTTTTTATTTCATTTTTTTGCTAAGATGGAGTGTCTGTCCTCTTTTCTCGCAAGAGAGAATCACTGGCCTTCACTTTTCTTTTTCTTCTTCTGTTTCTCGACTCAGACTAGAGCATAGTGAGGGGTGTACTGTGTTTGCAGCGCATGCTGTTAAGAGTGTCAGTGCACCGTACTTCGCAACTGTTCATCTGAGTTCAGTTTACATTCATTCCAAGTTGTACATGCTAGTCTTTATTTTTTTTTTCAAATAAAAGACCATGAACTTTATAAAGTCTTATGTCATTTTTATTATGCTCGATTGTGGGGGGAAAAGCCTCTATAAAGACAGCACAACAAGTGGGTATGTTGTTTACCTTGAGAAATGTGTCAATAATAAATACTCAAAAGCATCATTCTGTCCATGTGAAGTGTCATTGTGTTGAGCAGAGGCATGACAGGGTGCGTTACTGTTCTCCATTTAATGGCAGTGAGGCTGTGGAGAGAGTGAGTAGATCACAGGAGAGGGAGAGGCAGCAGAGAGTGTTTGCTCTCGCGCTCAGCCTTGGATATACATACACATCGATGACGCCTCTACTCTCTCAAGACCCAGCCGGTTGCTAGGCAACAGGAACATGCTGTAACTGGGATGATGGGGGTTTTTGAAAGGCAAGTGGGAGTTTGAATAAACCCTCCTGCTTCTGCCGAATGACTCCATGTTGGCTTGTCCTAGTAAGGCAAACCAGGCCACAACACTACTGCCGTGTGCACTTTTGAAACAGCACACACACACACACAGGCACAGGCACACAGGAGTAAGAGGATGGAAAGGTCTCAGCCATGCCTCTGATTCGCTACTACCTGAATGTCTGAAAAGTCAAGTGCTGCCTGGTTTTACTATATTAGGACTGTATTTTGACCATGTTTGGAAAAGAGCAAAGATAGCTGAGACAGCCCTACACCCACCTACAGCATGTAGGGAGCTTTTCACTTAATCATAGCCCTCTACATAGGCTGTCACACACATTAGTTTTACACAAAGATGGGGTGGGGTTGTGCTTTCAAGGAAAAATGCTCAACATTTCCACTTTCCTCATACACTCATTTACAATTTAGTTATAGTGGAATGAGCATGGCCTGTGGTAATCAGATAAACTGAAGCATAGTGAAGGAAGGGTGGGTCAAGAACCAGGATGACGAACGCTGCCCAAATGTTGCCAGGAACAGGAAATTGCACAAATTACAGCCATGATGTTTTATTCTGAAGGAAACCAGGCATGCTGCACAGTCTATGTGCTGCACTCAGTCTTGTCCTCTCCCCTCCCTGCAGCACCAGCTGAGCCAATCGTAACTGAATTGAAGTTGACTGACAGCTTGGACTGGAGCTCTGCTGTTCTAGGGCAACTCAACCAGTCAGATGCTCAAACCTTGACATTTACATTCGAGGGAATAGCCTATAGCTCTTTTCCTAGAACCAGACAGGTTTAACATTTGATGTGAAGCTTATCAAATTGTTAAAAAAAAAAAAATATGGAAAAAGGCAATTCCCTCAAAATGTGTATTGGTATACTCTTTAATCCAATTCCAATTCTTTGTTTATATCTTAACAAGTTGTTCTGTTTTAGGATTCGCTTTCACTTCTTTATTTCTATCCTTTCTTTCTTTCTTCACGTTTTTTACCTATTTTTTTTTCTCTCTGCAACTTTCCCATTATACGATTTCATATTGTTATTTAAGTTTCTATCTATCTCGTGTCACAGTCACCCCTCCAGCACAAGCAGCCTTAGCTTGGTAGCTACTGAGCCTTCTGGTTAGCTGGCTACGAGTTTCAATAAACGAATAAGAGACACTGCATAATTAATATTTACAAAGCTGGTTTTCTGAGGAGCAGTTTAAGAATTAAAACATAGTCTGTCCTTTTTTCCAGCTAGCTGTATTCATTGGCTCTCCAGTCTGATTCCAAGAATAAACCTGACTGAGCAAGTTAGCTAACTAATAAGCTAGTTAGCCTGGTGAAAATGGGCAAAAAGCAACAGCTGGTTGGTTTATTTGGAATAAATTCTTTTGCTCACAGAGACTAGCTAATCAGGCATAATAAATCCACTGTTTCAGAACAGGTGGGCCACGTCGATGGCATGGTTCGTTCTACCGTTCTGAACGCCAGAGAACGATGAGGTAAAACTTAACATCCTGTCAACCAATCCCAAGACAGAAAGAGAGTGGTGTCATTAATGCGGCTGCAGGATCCCTGTAAAAGGCCTGTCTTCCTCTCGGGGGAGGAAGGGACACTTGAGCACCCTGGGGGTTAAATTAAGAACATCAATATTTCACGTGTAAATGAAGCAGCACACTGCAGAGGCAGTAATGCGAGAAGGATTGACTGGGTAGAGGTATCACATATCAGCGCCCCTGGAAAGAACAGGCACACTTATAAGACAGGACCATGACATTCAGCAGGAGTGTGTGTGTGTGTGTCTGTGTGTGTTTGTCTGTGTGTGTATATGGGTGGGTGCAGATAGGAGATGGTAGCAGTGACATGGAGCCTTGTTTGTTGGTGTAGTGTCCAGCTATATTAGTAAGTTGAGGAAGTGGACAAGGTGAGCTAAACCAGGCACAACCATCAACATGGGGAAGCTTCTGGCACTTTCTGACACACACACACACACACACACACACACACACACACACACACACACAGAAGCAGAAGTCCATTTGGAGCATTTTAATGTGGTTTATTGTTGTTCTATCCAGCTGTACAAGCATATTTTACCTCCTGGTGGTTGTAAAGGTGCCAACGTTTAAAAGGCATGGACCAATTCTCTCTAAAGTTTAAAGTACAGTGTCAGGAGCAGTGTAATAAAGAACAGCAGAGACGACCTTTTATAAAGGCTTGATCTTTACAGCCTTGCACACACACACACACACACACACACACACATGTGGGCACACACACCAGAGCATGCACATACACACTGATGTACTTGTCTCTGTTGTGGACGTCATCTTGGGCAAGGCAAGAACTTTCCTCTCACTAAATTACTGTATTCCGCTTTTCTTGTAAAAGCTGTTCTTTCCCTTTTCTTTATTGCACTGTTTTATTCATGCCAAAAAAGAAGGGACACCTAAAGTCTAATTAGCTTGTATGGATTTAGCCATAATGTTTTTGCAGCCTCACTGCTTATTATGGGCCTTGGAGGGTCGTTTTCACCGTGTTGCGCTAATGATGACTGTAGAGGTGCTGGAGCAAAGCACCGCAGGGGGTTTGGCTGTTCTTGCTCCTCGTACTCTGCAATGCAGCGTGTGTGTCCTTCCCCTCCCTACCCTCCCATCCCCTCTGCCCACAACCACCACCACACCAACAACCCAGTTTAGCTTCTCTCTAAATCAGTCCTGGTGCCTTTTCAATTACTTGGAGCAGCGTGGGTCTCTCACTAACTCTTTCTCTCAACCTCTAATAGCCCCATATCTCGCTTTTTTATCTTTCTCACTCAGACAATCCCTCTGTCTTGATTTCTTGCTCTCTCTCTCTCTTGTCCTCTCCCTCTCTCTTTCCCCCTCATTTACCTTCTTCTCTCATCTCTGCCTGCTCTATTTGTCTTACAGTGCATTTTTCTTTTTATGTACTCCAGTCACTCTCGTAGTTTTTTCCTCCTCCTTCCTCTTCTTTACATCGCTCTTTGTGGTGCGTCAGCGTCACCATCACTGTCACCGTCTTCGGGCTTTTCCTCACTGGCGCCGGGCCTCCCTCTATTTACCTAGAAGAATGGGCTCATCCATCTTTGATTGTGAAATATTACAGCAGTGTCACGACATCCAAGCCTCCGTGAACCTCATGCAATATTCAGAGGCGATGATATAAGATTCCTGCTAATGAAAAAAACAGCAGGCAATACAAACTGCGCTTTAATAACGGCCCTGGCAGAACAGCCTGATCCCCATTCAAGAGTGCTGTCATTTGGCTGTTGTCAGGGGCTGAGAGACCTTGTACATCAATGCTGCATCCCTCGGGTGAAGGCACCCGCACCTTTTTGCAACATGGGTCCACTCGCTCCATCGGTCTTGTATAAATAAAAGCATAAGCAGAAGGGAACCTATGAAGCACAAGACTTCACATCCAGTCATGCAAAACTTCCTTGGGATGAGGGCCAAAGAGAGACGAGCAGCACAGTTATATTTTTTCCTGTGCGTGCTCAGGGTATCCCAAGCCTTCTGATAAACAGCACATTTAAAATGCAGATCAAATGCAAAAACACCCACTTACAAGTATGTACACATCACATGCACATGGGCAGGAGGTGGTCCTACAGTAGCAGGGGATTGTTTTAGTGGCTTTTCCAATGGGGAAAGCCCCCTTTCTCCTAAACCAGCCAAGGAAGAAAAAAGAGAGAAAGCGAGAAAGATCAATGTAGAGGAACCAATCCAAAGAGACAGGAAAGAGATGCAGGAAAGCGAATGAAGGAAAAGGGGGGAGGGAGGGGAAAACGAGGCCGAGGAGATGGAAGGGGGTGGATGTTTGAGAGAAAGCGCTGAGCTGGGATCCTCCAGCGAGGGATTTCCTCCCTCTGATGTAGTCCCCCTCCAACCCCCCACCCACCATTTTTACCGCAACGTAATCTTTCTCATTGCATATTCTCTGCCAGTTCCCAAATGCTGCAAATCACTACCTTTACTTCAAACACTACTACTGCTGCTGCAGACCTAGTGAACCATGTTCTGCCCTGTCTGCACAACAGCTTTCTGCCAAGCCTCTGCTGATTGGCACCAACCTGACACTGGAGAGAGGGATGACAAGGCAGTGGGGGGTAAAGAAGGGCAAAAGTAGAAAAGGAAAGAGGTGGGGGGAAAAAATGGGGACCAGTCTTGCAGAGGCAATGCAGAGGCAATACGATGCAAATGCAACATAATGCAGTGGTGCTAGGGGAGGCATTGCAGATGAGACAGGGCAAGGACGTTCAAGGGAAGGCTGTTACTCCAAACCCTTTGGGCATGAGGGATGATGCTTGAAATGCATCCTTAACCTTGGTGGATGGATACTATAAATGTATGTATTACAAACAAGTGCTAAATTGAAATGTGCAACAGAAGCTGCAAATGAATTTTTACAACCTTCCAAGCTTTTCCCGTATTTCCAGACAACAGATTTCTTTGATTTGGCATCAAATCAACCTTCTCACCCTTCTATCTGTCAACCAAGCATATAAAAATTCATCAGCTCAGGAACACACTTTCAGAACGTCATAAACATTCGTGCCCAATTGTTCAATTATTCATTTCCAATATATGTACCATGCACAAATGGCTCAAATTTGACTGACACAAAAGAAGTCTTTACTGCAAGACATGGCAATCTACCGTATGCTGACGCAGTTTGGAGTAATACAATTTACATAAGTAATCTTGTTTCACGTCTTGCTGGACAGTGTACAGTCAGAAAGCCGCAAACACATCCCCCTTTTCTCTCAGAGTGCAAGCCTGGAGAATGTTTCCTTAAATGTGAATGTCCTCCTTTTCTGATTTAATAATTCAATGAAGCTAAGCTTAAAATGGTCTGTGTTCTCTCAGGGATGCCAGGAACAATTTAATTAGCCCGAGTATGTGTTGTGACAGCCTGGTTTGTGCTTGGATCCTTTATTTGTGCATTGTGTTTGCGTAACCCCTCAGCACCAACCACCTCCCTGTCCCCCTCTCTCTCTCGTTCTGTCACTTCTTCCTGCATTGACAGTATATCAGGGTGCCAAGGAAGCTGAAGTAACTCGCCGACTCTGACTTTTTTTTTGTCCTGCTGTGACGAGCCGCCGGCCACATTTTGTGCTGTGGGGATAAAAAGGAAGGAAAAAAACACTGTTGTCAAGGGGTTGTTGAAGGAGACAGCAGGGAGAAATGCGATGGGAATGGAGAGGCTCTGCATTTGTATAATATTGTATGTGAAAGGTGCTGACAGGCGACAGTGTGGGAAGGGCAGAGCATTCGTTCCCAGGATGGGTCGGTCAACCAACTGTCAGCGCAGACTAATCCAGAGCTGTGTTGACTGACAGAGGGCCAACTGTCAGCAAGTGAAAAAAGCCTTGTTCTCAACACCTCACTGCGGCCATTCTGCACTACAGCATCAGTCAACATGAACACGTGTCGCATAAACTTCAGGCCTGAAGAATGATGGTGGCTGAGAATGTGCCGGTTAGAATATGGCAAAGACCGTGTTCAAAAATCCAGTCTCTCCAGTCTCAATCCAAAGATGAAATTTCATATAAGTATAAGTGCACATTTATTTGCATTACATGACAGTTGAACAGTTAAACGTTTTAACATCTTCACAACGTGGTAGAATAAACTTAAATAACACATCATACAAATAAAGGCCTATAAAAAAAATCCTTCTCTTCGGGCATCTTTTCATTCAGTTTTATTTATTATGAACCAATGATATGTCTGTAAATTATGTTAGCTTCACTGAGGCTGTATAGCAACAGTTGTGCTTTAAGCTAACCGCTAATGTCAAAAGGCCAACATGCTAGTGTTTAAAAGGCCTCTTTGTCCAAGTTTACTTTGTGAATTACCACTACAGGCCATGGCACTTCAGAATATAGATTGGGCTAACTGGCATGATTACTTTTAAAAAAAAATCACATATAGTAGGTTTGTCTGTGTCAAGTGTTAATCCATAGACAACTCACCAACAGTCCTCAACTCACACTGCAAGTTTAGCCCCAAAATGTATATTTCCATCAAACTCTATGGTTATTTTTGAAACTGCATATTTTAGCAGCTGCACAGTGTGTTGCACTGTAGCCTAAGGTGTTTTTAGGATTGAAAGCAAAGGGGAAAATTCACCGCATACAATACAGCTGAATAACTTTCAAATTAATTTTGTTGCTACCTTTATATTTATTTTATTTAATGATTTTTATTTTGTGTGTGAAGGTGAACACTGCTTTTAGACATTTTGTAACATTATTATTATTATTTTGATTTTAATTATAATAAACATTTCAGTGACCCTCATCCTCTTCTGTAAATGCTAGTGATGTAGTACTTGAAATCGGTCTTGGTCTCAAGCGAGTCTCCACCACTGACAGGCTTTTTTTCACGTCATTACTGTGATTAGAAGTAAAACACCCCTTTTCTGTATACATCATATATTTGCTATTGATATTCCTGGTCTTGTCTTGGGCTCGCCCTGCATTGGTCTTTGGTTCTTGACTCTGTCTCCAAACTTAAATGTCTCGATCTTGACTTGTGTCAGAACACTCTGAACGCTAGGCCTCAGTTAGTGTGGTCTTGATACAACACCATACAGTCCGTTTTAAGCCAATGCTTACTCCAACTAAGTCAACTGAGGCCAACAAAGTAATGATTAGGATGAATGAACATCATGTTGTATCACTGATCAATAAAATAGAGTCAAAAATGTTCATATCAGTCCAGTGAAAGCATACTGTTAAAAGAAAATCTATAATTCAACAATTGACAAAAACAATGATTGTGACTCCAGTTATTCTGGACACAACAGAGGGAAATTTGTCCGAAAAAAATTTGCAACAAGACTGATTTTGAGAAAAATATCCCTTTTAAAAACACAAAAAAATCAACTCCATCTAGAAAGGTAAAGGTAAAGTTTATGTGTGGCTTGTAGAGAGAAAATCTATTTTACATTATCTTATGAAAATCAGTAAACCTAGTTATTTGCATCAATTGGCATTGAACTGCATTGAGGCCTTTATGCATATCAAAGTGTGTCTGTGCACGCAACCACAGAGACAAGGCTGGAAAGCAGCAGTGTCCTCTCCGCCGTGTCCGCCCACACAGAGGCCTAGTCACCAGGTGGGCGGCTGACAGTCCACTCTCATTGGCCAGCTGAGGCCGCCTGTCCACTGGAAACAGCGAGAGCACGGTTTTCCCAGCCAAAAGAAGATCATTTCCAGCTACTCAACTCCCCACACCAACATACCCCCGTCACAGTGATGAGCAGGAGCTGATTCAGATCAGAGAATTACCTTGATATAAATAGTTATACGCCATCATCCTGCTAAGATGAGCCTTCACCAGGAATTTCAAGTGATGCTTAAGAATTTTGATGAATGTACGTGAGTCACCATGAGCTCGGGAGACCTTTTAGCCTTTGGCTTATTCTGACATGGAAGTCGAAGTCACTGGGGTTAAAAACAATCATGGAAGGTGGCTTTAAAACACCTCTGTAAGTGGGTCAAATCATACTAATCAAGTGCCTTGTTTGGTCCTAAGTGATTACTCAGACTTTTTGCCACCTTAATGGCTTGGAGTAATGGCTTGGAAGCCTTATTGAAGAACTAAACATGGGAGAAGCATTCTCTACAATGCTCTAAATAATACATTTTCCCTTTTTTTACTCTATCTTCCCATTAGTTGCCTTGCATTTTCTTTAGTACAAACTTTTTTTTAAATGTTTACCTCAATCATTTCAATCATGCTCAGCTTAAAGAGAAGCTTAAGTGCTTGGCGAAGTGATTCTGTTTTACTCTCGACACAAGTCATTGAAGTCTCTTTCTTTTTTTATGCTTTTCCTCGCTCTCTTGCTCTCTCTCTTTCCATTTTCTCTCTCTAATTATTGCCTAGCAAACTAATGAGGAGGATCCTTGGTTAAATACAAACAGCAGACTGGCCCTTAATTAGCAGCCTCTCTGGCTTGTTTTTTGAAAACATTGTGGGGGAGAGTAGTGCATCTAACAAAGGCCTAGTTCTGGCCGACAATGAAACAATTCCAGGCCATGAACATTATTCGGTTGGTCAAATCTTTGAATATGTATTAGTTTTTTGTGTTGTGTGTATTTGAAAACGGAACTTCCTGTTGCTCGACCTGTAAATAAAAACCTGAAAAAAACATCAGGCAAAATAGAAGCTTTAACTATAAGTTCCTGGTAAAACAAATAAGCTGGAACCTAAAAGGATATACCAAGGAATAATTCAACAGGGAAAGATATTATTGGGCAGATTGAAACCAAGCTAATATGCTAAGGCCTATATATCCCTCCCTGAACAGAAAAAGTAAGTGTTTGCATAACTTTATACATACAGTTGATGTTCGAGTGCCGGTCACCAGATTTAAAGTCACTATCCCCTTTTCCTTGCTCATGTTAAATTTTCATGAAAATTGATAAATACTTATGCATTCTCATATCAGCACACCCTGACTCGAGCAGAAATTTACTTAGGGGGTTGCCATGGGCAAATTATGGGTAAAGTCAAAGTGAAAATCTGGTTGCATGTTTTCACAGATGCATCTTGCACCCCAACATTTGAGGATATTTTCAGGAATTTGTGCAAGTGTTACAGCTCCATAACTTGTTTGAATGCAGGGTTGTTGTTTTAAGAAGCTACATGATGCTACAATGCTGGTTAAATGGTTCTAAAAGAGTGGAAAAAGATGTATGGTACCCTCATTCAAAATTTTAATCAATTGTGTGGATGGCAAAAAAAAAAAAGAATATATTATTTTAATTACAGCAGGTAATCAAGAGTTTTAAATGAGAACCTTGAGTCAGACCCTGTTTAATACATTCATGTTCTGATTCTAATGTCTGGTGAGTATAAAATATCCTGCACATCATTTTCAACATGCACACAGCAGCAGGGTTAACTTCGGTAAAACTCTGTAGCCTCTACCGATGCTTAAACTCCAGTAGATCAAGGAGCAGCTACGAGACGCTAGCCAAAGTAAGACACGGCTACTAACACTAGCTCACCATCGTTTGAAACCACCACCCTCCGACTTAAACACCGCCACAACCCTCTAGCCTTGGCGACCTTGTCAAGTGCCTGACTAAATAAAATGACTAAATAAATCTCCATCTTATTTTAACAATGGGGTAAGACGTGTTAAGTATAGGCGTTGTGTTGCATTAAACGCAGGTGGTTGACTTAAGATCTTTAAAGATGTGTTGTTATTTAATCTAATAGTATTAATAAACTGGGCTCTAAAACCTTTATGAAAGTCTGAGTATATGTTTTCTGCCGCGGCTTGCTGGCTGTAGGTTTTCCCTCATTCACAGATCTCAGCAGTTAACCTTGTAAGTTGGGATAATGTATCGGATACTCATAATTTCTGAAATTAAAAGAAAGATAAGATCCAAGAATTCTAAGTAATACTGAAGGCTTTTCATTAGAGCCAAGGTAAAAAAAAAAAAAAAGAGAGCAGGACTGATTGAAATCACAATAATTAATGAATATAATGAATTGTCTTTTAATAGGGTGATATTATTTGCTTCAGGCTTTATTAGGTTCAAGATTTTTCTTTGTCACATACTCATACAGATGTCCAGTGAAATGTGAATGTATTATGAAATTCTCCAGTCTCCTTGTGTTAGTCATTTTTATTAACCAATGTCAGTCAAAGACTAACGTTTGGACTTTTCTTCCCAGAGAGGCCATACAGAAGCGTCATAAGAACTTGATTAATGAGCTCAAGAGGAAATTGAGGGGTAATGGAAATGCTGTATTTAGATTTGAGAGCCAGATCTTATTGCCCACAAAGATACAGTTCAGTACCAACCGAAGGTCAAAGCTCAAATATAGATGCAAGGCTTGTTGAACCAAAAAAATATGTTTAACCCTACATTCCTGTGGATTAATAAAAAATGACATCCTAAACACACAACTCACTTATCTCTCACATCCTCCTTGGTCTCTCTCCAGCCAGCATGAATGTTTACTGGACCACTGAGCTGGGTGCCAAGGGTATTTTTGGGAGATGGGGGTTACTTCATCCTTAGTTGCCAAGGACACCTGCAGGAGACTTTAAGATGAAAACCTGAATCTGAGACGACAGAAGTGACTGCTGAAACTTGTCACCAATGTGGCCTCTTAAGTTACTGCAGAGGCACCTGCAGTCAGCCTTTCCAATGAAGGCCAATCACAACGGCTCAGTAGCAGCAGCTGGCAAATGATGGACAGCTAAGGATCAACCAGTTTGGTTGGGGCAGCCGGCAGTGGCCCGATGAAGTCACCAAAGCATAATATCGAGGAAGATGAATGGACCACTAATGAGACATTGGATCCTAAATGATAACAGAGTGTTTATGAGCAGTCACCTGAGATGGCTAATGAATAATAGAAAGGCTGTAGCCTGGTGTGAGCAGGTGCACTCACCAGACTGTGGTTAGAGCTCAGCTCAGGGCTGGAGCAGCTGCCGGCCAACATTTAGAGGCTCACGCTTAGCCTCATCAGAGGGGCAACAAGTGAGAGAGGCAAACAAAGGCCAGTGGGCACAGAGCCTGGGCCAGCACAAAGCACTGAGAAGGAACAAGGTCACTGTGATAATGAGACCCAACAGTTTAGTGAGCAACAAGCCAAAGTAAAAGATAAGCTAAAGAATTGGGTTTGACTCTCAATACTTTGTGGTTCATCCATACATCCTTCCATCCGTCCATCTCTCCTCTCTTTATCTGTCCATCTATCTATGTATCCATCCATCCCTTTCCTTAAATCCACCCATACATCTCTTTATCCATCCATGCATCCTTCTACCCATCCATCCATCCATCCAGCAAGCTGTTGGTCATCTTTCCCTATTTGACAAGAGTAAAAGTAATCCAAAAGAAAGCTCCTGGGAGGAGCCTTAATAAGAGGCCCTATACTGTCTACAAACAATGTGAATGTTGTAAAGGACCATTAGTAAAGCATTTTCTTCCATAGACTGGTTTTATTGGCACTTTTTGACCATAAGTCCTAAAAGTTTCTATTTTATAATCAGATTGAAATGAGAACGTCTTCAAATGTTTCTCGCTGAAGAAAAGATTATCACAATAATTTTGGCTGTTAGTGAAATACTTTTCCTGCCAAAATCAAGAAAAATAGTTCACAAACACCTTCACACTCACATTCACACCAATTTAAAATGTAATTTTTCCATTTCAGCTCACTTTCTGTTTATATTGGCAAAGAAAAAAAAGACACCTGGTGCACACCCTTGGTGGCAATGGGAAGGCCATTAAAAGTAATGTTCTCCTCAGACTGGACACAACTTTGATCTAAGGCCATTCTTGCATTGAGGTAAACCATTCACGATCTGCACTGAGAGTAGATTTTCACTTCAATGGACTTAGAGAATGGACTGGAGCTTGTACAGTGCTTTTCTAGTCTTTTGACTCGTGCTGCTGTAAGTCCTCTCTGAAACATTAAGAGTGTACTCTAACAAGCATCACAGCAAAACCGTGCTCTCTTTTGGGAGTGCGCTTTAATAATAATATTGTGCCGAAACAAAGAACAATGGCATCAGTATTTGTGCAGTTATGACTGAGGAGCGAAGCAAATGTGTTGCAATTGAAAACTTATTGACATTATTTTGACTTTAATGTGACGATGGTGGATTCCATTAGTGTTCCCTCTTTTTCTATATGCTCTTGTTGATGTCTCCCTTCCTCTCAATCTTGCCCACTAAAATGCATGCATCATTTCAGAATAAAAGCCCTATTTTTCCTGGCTTCTCCAACCCCCTGCATTAGCTTGTTGGCGGATAAAGGGAACAGAACATTTCCTTGTAGCAGACAGCCTATTCATTTTTATCTTAAACATGCATGTGGATGTATGGGTCAAGGGCCTGTGCTTTGCTCTTAGTGTGCTTTGACTTTATGAAGGTTCCATCGGCAGTCTGCGGCGCTTAGCACGCACCCCTGGGCATCAAAGAGGCTCAATGAAGCCAGCACATAAAGACAGAGCAAGCCTGCTTCTCTGCTTGCCCTCCTTCTGAGGGTTACATAAGAATGGTAGATGCAGGCATACCGCTGTTGTTGGAGCTGGAGGTGAAAGTAGGCTTGTCAAGCCAAATGTGGATATGTGGCTATGGATGTGTGTGTGTGTGTGTGTGTGTGTGTGTGTGTGTGTTAGAGAGGACCATGTGAAGGAAAAAAAAACAGCTCAAAGCGGTGGGCTGGGCTGGTGCAAATGGAGCTACTGCTGGACAGGAAATTCTATTTACTTATTCATAAATAGAAAGCCCAAGGGCAGGTTTTCTACACATTCACATGGTATGTGTGTGTGTGTGTGTGTACTTCTTAAAGTGCAAAGTAGTGATAATTTCCACGCACACATGAACATGAGCAATAAATATGCCAACAAGTGACATGTAGTTCACATCATTTGCATATATTGTCCTCTCTAGGTCACAAAGTGATTGTGACAGAGACAGAAACAAATATACACCTCTGTATGCAACATGCAGAGCACAAACACAGTCTTGATTGACACGACCTCCCCTGGCTCTCCCCGGCGCCAAAAGGTGAACCTGCGATTAAACATTGATTCACCTCAGCAGTGCACAGTAAAGCTGCACCCCCTCTGACTGCCCCTCCAGCAGTCTCTCTGGAACAACACAAGGCTTTTACCAAAGACAAGAAGACTTCATACATATTCATGTTGCCAACGCTGCTGGAGACGCAACAGAATTCGCTGAGATCAGCGCTGAGAAATCCCCATTGTGTGAAAATGCACAAGTATCCTGGTGCAGTACAGTATGCATGGGTGGTGGTGCTGTTCGCTCTCTCCCTCTCTCTATTTTTCTGTCTTTCTCTGACATCCCGCCCACCCACCCGCCCATCCAAATGTCGAAACACATGCACATGCACTGACTACAAAACACCTACATAATATCATGTTTGCACAGTCTGGCTGATGGACATTGTAGTCCACAGAATCACTTTTCTTTTGAAGTAATTCTGTCATCAATAAGGACAATCTGGATGCAATAATTTAGTACCATCCAGCAGAAGAAATGCTTAAAATGCAACTGTGTAAGTGAGTTTGTGTTGTTTGTTATGTATCATTATCTAAACACTGGTTTCACTTTCACGTTATTGGCTTATCAGCCAAACACACACTAAGATTGCAATGAGGTTGACCCCTGCACAAGCTAATGAAATGATTTGGAGCTGCATCACAGAGCTTGGACAATTTTACGCTGCGTTCTCTCCTGTGCTTATGAGTCAGAGCTTCTCATCCTGTCCTCGGATGGGTCTGTACCATGTGACCAACACCTGCCTTTCAACTTTGCAGTTCCAAGTTGCTACAGTAGCTTTGACAGTACAGCGGCAGACTCTTGAAAATAAATGAAGATGACAGCCAATCTGATGTCCGCTTTGGATTGTGCCAAGAGGCCAGGCCTATGGGCCTAGACATTGACAAGTACCCTCATGTGAGTGCTATACTCTGTGGATCCCTGGCAGCGTCGCTCAGCTCACAGCTGTCGTTTGATGTTGTAATGTGAATGAGATGTAAGTGACACAGGCAAACACGAAAGGGATTTTTGGAAATTGTGAGTAGGTTTTCAAATAAAAACTGGTTTGTTGTATTATGAAAGTATACATAAGTGTATTGAACGACACAAGAAAGCAAGCAAGCGTCCTCTTTAAAAAGAACTTGTAATGCTGAAACAATTAGCTGGTTCACCTGCAACTACTACTCAACATTACTAAAAGACTACACACATGCTGTGAGGCTGCACTTTTAAAGCATTGCTTTGTCATTGTGACAGCCCTACACCACAATGGCAATGCTAACATGCTGATCTGTCAGAAGGCCTGCATGACTGCACAACACAACAACACAACAAATTATCTTTGCAGGTATTTGAAAACCAAGCATATTGCAACAGTAGGGACAAAAAACTTTCAAACAATATTTCATGTTATTGGTGTAATACAAACAGCCAACTCAAAAACCATAAATGTCAGGCCAATGGTAGTTTTAGAAGAAATGTCATCCTGGAATGAAAGTGGTTAAAAGTTCAGACACTACTGTTGACTTCCAAAAGCATTCTCCTACTTTGATATTCCACTAATTACATGGATTTTTTCAAAGGGTTAAAACTAATAAAAAGTACCATTTCTAATTTTGGAGAATTTGCTGGACAGTCTTATTGGGCGGCTCAAGGTCAAAATAAAGTCATGCATATTGATTAGAAGTCAGTTATGAATTAAAAACATGCAAGGATGATGGGTATGAGCCACTAAAATGATTCCCAGCAACTGTTACCAATCAGCATCTCATTACATTAATTGAACTGTAGTCGAATGGGAGAAGTGCTGATGCTGAAATGCACTGAAAGGGGCTCTTTGGAGCTAACCTATATACACAGAATATATTGTTCTTATAAGGGCAGCAGTGACATTGAATATCGCAACAAGGCCAAGAGGAAACCAGTGGATGACCACACTTCATATGCTATTTTCTCAGTTGATATTAACTTTATTAAAGATTGGTCAATGCTTCCCTCACTCAGCCCCCAGCAGTTTCTCCTTTTAAACTCTCCCATCTAGTTTAAGTGAATTAAGGATGCTTCAGCTCCTCTCAATGCCGAGCCTCCCATGAGCCTTAAACATAGGTCTCAAGCTTTTTCTGGAACATTCCTTGAAAGAAGTACTCAGTGAACAACATGTGCTGGTTTCATAAGATAACCAGTCAAATAACCATAGAAAACTTAATTGAAAAGGCATTTTGTGACAAGGTATCTTTACACTGGCTGACAGTCTGTCAGAGAAGAGATTTAAAAATTCTGCTTCTGGTTTATAAAGCGCTTAATGGTTCAGGGCCAAAGTACATGAATAACCTCCTGATTAACTACAAACCGCCCAGACCGCTCAGGTCGTCTGGTACAGGTCTTCTGTCTGTCCCCAGAGTCAGAACCAAACATATAACTATATCTGGAACAAAGTCTCAGAAAACAGATCTGCTGAATCTCTCAGCTCTTTTAAATTCAGGTTAAAGACACACCTGTTTACAGCTGCCTTTACTATTTTGATAAAGATTTTAATCTTTCACTCTGACTGTAACTTATATATTTTTTATTTTCACATTTTTATTTAGATTAATTTTATTTGAATTATTTTTACACATTTTGAGTTTTAATAATTTCCTTGATTTCTAGTTTTCTATTTTAATGTTTCTTTTCTTTCCTCTGTCATGATGCTTTTGATGTTGAATTGCCTTGTTGTTGTGCTATAAATAAACTTGCCTTGCATTACAAACATGGATTGTTGTTACCACAATGCTGGTGGTTTTGTAATGGTGTGTTTACAACTTTAACTCTAGATTTCATCCTTCTGGACCCTCAGTATGTTTTTCATGAATGCCGGGAACGCTGATGTAAGAACGCAGCAGGAAATATTCAGGAAAATTCACCACTACAGAACAAATGTAGGTGATGTTCAAATCATGCGACCGGTGCACAACCATTGACTTTATAAGTGACCGACGTAATCTCATTGCACTGATGAGACTTTATTAGGTTTTCTGTTCACAATTAAGCCCCGTTTCCACCGAGTGGTCCGGCTCGGTTCGTCTCGGTACGGCGCGCATTTTGTGACATTTCCATAGACTAATCCCGGGAAAGATTCCCAAATAACCGATCCATACCGTCCCACTTTTTTGGACCCTTCTGTTGGGGTGCCAAGAATGTGGAGCCGACCCGAAAAGGTGGAGCTAAACACTGCAGTCCGTTGATTGGTTGAAAGAATCGTTACTTCCCGAGATACGTCAGCAAAAAAAAAAACTCTGCCGTCTTTAAACCATTGACTGTAACACACAGCTGATTGTTTTTGATTGAGTTCTTGTAATAAAGAGTCACATGTCAGTGACAGAGTAGATGAACTGCTGGATGTCTTCAAGCGCTGGTTTCATTTGTGTAGCGTTTTTCTCCTTTGTTGAATTTATTAGTTAGCGGTTAGTTGCTATCATGTGATGCTATTTACATAGCGGTTATCGTCATCCGGCTTACACGCCGCCTATAGGGCATGATGGCTGTGAAAACACAAACGGGATCAGGCTTAATCGAACCAAACCGTACCAAACTGTACTGATCCGTACCGGACTGCTGTGTGGAAACAGGGCTTTATGTTCTTCTCTCCGTTGTCGATTTTTGTGAATGTGCCAACATCAAAACAATTCAGATAACTGCATATTGGATTCTGTTGCTTTGTCGTTGTTTTAAGAAATGTTTTATTTGGGTTTGAAGCCACCGCCTAGATGGACAACTCAATACTGCTTTAGATATCTAGCTAGATTTTAGAACGTTTTGACAATGAAAATGGCATAAATGTAATTTCTTCAAGCCATTAGAGGTATTGTAAAAATGCTTTAAAAAGTAGATCAACTCACAAATTTGTTAAATGTGCATGTATATAAGAGCTGTAGAGTCAGTGTCTTGTCCTTTTGCATCCATAGGCATCTGTGTTGCTAGGTCTGTCTGGCACAATTATGGGGGATTTGAATCAAAACTTTACAACTCCTTTTTTAGAGGCGAAATTTCCTTTATTTCATTTTTCACAATTCAGTATTGGAAAATTTGGGTGAACAGCATATGTAGCTGCCAACGCCTACCATTAACATGGCAACCCATGCAGATAAGTTGTTGATGGTAGTACAAACAAATCTGATCTAAATGATTTGCAAAGAAAACACAGCAGGCTTCCTGTCCAAAAATCTAATCTGAAAAACAAATCAGTATTTGCTGCAGTCAAACTAAAGCCTTAAAGATACATGACATTATGGTGCTAAAATAATGTTTTTGTGGTGATGGGGCTGTCTATATTCTCATTTTTCTTCTCGCCCTTTAAAAGTGATGTCATATCTCTCTGGCTGTGATTGTTAGAAAAAGTTCAAGGCAACTTTTTCGCTATAATTTAAAATATAGAATATTTCGTTATTGAAAAAAAAAAAACTATAAAAAGTGTCAAAAACACTTTTCAGAACCAGAACAGATAACACATGAGGTTCATGGTCAGGCCTAGCACAGCTGGGTTGCAAGAAAACTGGATGATGGTGTTGGAGTCCAATGTTAGTACATAGTCATGTTTGAAAAGGGACAACAGCAGGGGGGCTCAAAGAGTCTTCCCATCATGAGGTGGAACATCCACACACATGTTGAGGTGTCAGGTCCCAGATTCTTAAGCTTTGTCAACAGCTGAACGGTAACTGCTGAGTTAAAAGCTGAATTGTAGTAAATACAAAAGCATCTCTCAGTTACGCACTGCACTTCTGAAATTAGCCGGCCACATGCCATGTCAGGCAAGTTACAACTGCAAATAGGTTTTTCCTGGAACTCCCCAGTATGAAGTTCATGTAGTAATTAATTTAGCCAACGTGTGAGTGGAGCAGGATATCATTCTGAGCATTAATTATCAGTGTGTGCTGGAAACATTGGTGCATTAAAGTGTAGCTGATGCCTGCATACTTATTTAAACTCTTTCATGTATGCAAGATAGTACATACCATTTAATTTATATCAATGAAAAACAGTAAAAACAGAGAGAGAGTTAGCAGTAGCCCGCTTAGAATAATGATTAAGCCAGTAATAAAGAACTTTTTTCCTGTTGGGTGTCAGGCTATCTCTGGACTGAGAACTGTAACTACAGGCAACAAGTGGTGACAATAACAAAACAAACTAAATGTATGTTAATTAGTGTGCTTCCGAGGTCCTGATAGACAGATTTTGTAATCTTCAAAGATAACCAGGCTAGCTGTTTCAACTTAAAGCCAATCTTTATGCTGAGCCAATTTCATATACAATTTGCTGGCCAGCTTTATATAATCATGGATGTGAGTAGAACGATCTTACACCTAAGTTACTCACCACCTGTAGAGTGTGTTTTCCACATATTTATTGCTTCATGTAAAACCAAGTGTTACAGCTATTTTAGTTTGAAGTATCGCGTGTTGTCGGATGTTACAGGAACAATCATTCCTTTTTCACCCATCATCTTACTCCTGAATGATGATTCTGCTTTAAGTATTTCAAAATCACAGCGTAGACTACTTTTAGGTCTGACAGTCGCTAAAAAAATCTTAGTGCTAAGATGGAAGCACCCACACAAGCTGGGGATAAAGCATTGGACTCTTTTAGTAATTGCCTTGGAGCTTTCAATAGCAAGAAGTAATGGTGCAAAGGACAGCTCGAAGCACACTTTGTCCAGTGCTCTGGAGAAAAATAGTTTACATTATACCAAACATTCGGTTTAAATCTGATTCACAACCTTTGTCTTTCTGTTGAATATTACTGATATTTACTTATCTTTTTTTTATTAGTATTTATTTATTTACATTTTTATTAATTTATTTTTTCACTTACTTTATTGTCTTTTTTGTTTTTGTCTCTCATTTTTCATTTAGTTTCATTTTGTTGTTATTGATTGTGTGTGCATGCAAATGTAATTGTGAATACATATTTACTCATCGGACATGTACTGAGGTTCTATGCAGGGTGGGGTGGAAGGGGAGGGTTTGAGAATGGAGGAAACAGATGACTTAATGGTTTTATTTGATTTACAATTTTATGCCTCCATTGTTCAAATAAAAATAAAAACATTTGATCACAAAAAATAAATAAATCAAGTGTTAAAGAGTAAATCAAATACTGTTCCACAACCTAAACGCCCTGTAGGTAAAATTAGAACATAAGTCTAGTTTGACGAACCTGATGATTCAGTGTTATCCCAGGCATACAGCGTATGGCATAACTGCACATAAAGTGTACACAATAAGAAAAGGCACCTAAGGGATTTCACATTTTGTAAATGTATTTATGAATGAGTTACAGTGATAGAAGTGAGTGCATTAAGTGATATCATTGTGTCACAGAGAAGCAAAGTGTCGGGTAAAAGCACCGTAAGGCAGAAACCTCTCCCAGCGTTAACTATGGCTCGTTTCAGATGCTGCTTACATTCCCTCCCCCTTTGCACATCGAGCTTTGCTGTCAGTCAAAAGCCCCATGAGAGAGAGTGTGTTCTGGTTCCTCACAGAGTCAAGTATGCCATTATGATGAATAGCACTCTTGATTTTCTGAACCCAGGTCATTTATTTTTCTATGATTTAGATGCAAGGCTAATTAGCACTTTGCAGAAGTGTCTATAGAAGTGCAAACACATTCACCAGCTTACATAACAGGAATCCAAACACACATGTGTGAATGCGCCTTTATGTCTTAAAATGCGTTGGTAAGAGTGCATATGTGTTCATGTTCATACGCATTCGCATGTGCGCACACTCATCAACACACACGCACACAAAACCAAACGAGTTTGTACAGTAAGCCATCCAGGCCTGATAAGAAGCAGACAACAGTCTCATTAAGGCTGGACTATCCTCCCCCTCCCTCTTCCCCTTTCCTGCATTCAAGCACTAAAAAGACAACAGGCTTTACCTTGTCAAAGGGCACCACTTCAGGTTTTTTCATACTTGAAAAATAGTGGGGTAGGAAATTCCTGAGAGAAAATCATTTCACCAAGCCTGAAGATGAAACGAGAATAAACAGAGTACCTGTCTGTGCGATGTGCTCTGTCAGCATCCTGTCAACAGCACACAGCCAATTAGGACTGCAGCCAAATGGCTGAGTGAGTTTTCTGTTTCTCACTCCACTGATTTTACATCCAAAATACTCACCCTGAAATAACCACACATACATACATGAAGCAAATAAGGCCAGTGCACAGTGAACATTTAGTTGAAACCTATAGATCAGCCTGTGTTTATGCTCACATACATGAACATGGTAATGTAGAATAAACAGCCTACGCCTCAAAAGGAAGGTAGCTTCTATCTACATACTGATGCATGAGAATCTCCCTGACTTCTAAGTCTCTGTAGGCTCTTATCCTGTTGCTGATGCCAGTTGGCTATTTGACTACATTTCCATATTGAGCCTGCACTGAGCACTTGAGGCTGAGCCTGCAAGAGGCGGATAAATTGTGTGTTTGTGTTTGTGGATTTGATGTTGAACTTGATACAGCCTCACTATGTAAAATCCTAGCGACAATGCTGCCTCTGGCTGTGGAGCTCATCCAGACACACACAAAAACATAGAAAAGGACAAACACACACAACAACACAGAAAAGGACAAACACACAAAAACACTGCCCTTGTCTACCTCTGCCATGCTACAGTGGTTCTCTGTGCTACTTTGCATATCTGACATGACATAATGAGGAGATACTGTATGGTGTCTGAGGACAGTAGGTGTGGAGGTGGAAGGTGATACTGCCACCTCGTCTGGTCAGATAAATAAAACTGACACATACTGTACAGGCCTGCCAGATGGTTGGAGCTTGCCAATTTCAAGCTATCAAGTCAAAATGAGTGGAAGAATACAATTCTCAATACCAATTTTCACAACTGATCTATGAAAAGAACAAACTCCCAGCATTGGCCAGACTCAAACATCTGCACAGATGTCAACAATATCTGCTGTCCACGAGATTGCTTTATTTCTCATTTTTCTAATTGTTTTGTTTCATCGCCATAATGATTGAGAAGCATTATTAACCACGCTCTATGCACACTAGTCCTCAAACATGGGTCCTACAGCATGGAATTTCGTTGGCCTGGATCTTTGCAGGGGAACATTTGTATTTTGCTAGCTTCTACAGTCACCTGGTGAAAGCCTAGCTCCTTTGGTAAAGGAGGGCAAATTGTCCTTCTCAAACTTACATTTTACCAACTGCGCTGTAATTTAGAAAACTTAAGTTGCGCAGTTTATCTTTTTTTGCTGAAGCATTTGCTGGATACCGTACAATACAATGGTAAACTTATTAAGGGCAGATAAAACTCTGACAGCCAGCTTCTCGTGTTTTTATTTGTGGCTCATTCAAACCAACTCAAATATCTGAAAGACTAAAAAGTGAAGGGCTGACATACAAATGATTTTCCTCTGAAAAAGGCTGCTGTTGAGCTCCTTGTTGAGCGTACAAAAACAACCAAAGGGGGCTTTCTGAGAAAGCCTGTAACAGCAATGTAGCATGTAGTTTGGGTGTTACTAAATGGGCACACAGCTTATTTATTGTCTTTGCTGATTTAAGAACACACAGCAATGATATATTGATAGATAACAGATGTAGAGGATTCTCCCTAATGGCTCTAAGCTTGAAACTTTCATCCATTCTCGATGCACACTGTCCATCCAAAATAGGATTCAAGATTTAAGAAGCTTCCCAAAGCTGAGTACTCTGTCATACGTGCCATTTGCCAGGGATGACACTTCTCAGTATGTGGGATTGTAATGTGCATTAGCAGGAATAGCTCATCATATCTAATGTGTGTTGCTCAATGACAGTTATTTCCTACAGTGTACGTCTCTCACAGCCAAAGAATCAGATGGAGGGGATCCAAAACATTGGCTTTTGGCTATGTATCATGAGCAATCATATCCATTCCCAGGGGTGGATTATCTCGCTTTGAGGCATCACAGTCGAGGCTGTCATCATCATTGTGCTGCTTTCTTTAAACTGACTCCCTATGGCCCTCATCCTGGCCCTGAAGGACACTTGGTCAAAGTCCATCAACACAGAGGTGGGCCCTCTGTAATACCTTGCTTTCTCACTGCTGCAAGGAATTATGACCTGCTAGCTTGAGACACTCATGTCGGCTCATCGGGTGACACAGCTGCAGTATTTTAGTCACAGAGTAATCAGTTTCTCAATGGGGTAAACTGGTGAAACAAAACATTTCCTATTGTTTGAAATGCATTTACAATGACCAAGTTGGGAACTAAAACTGCTGATTTGATAACTGTATTATTCCATATGGTTCCATCCTAATTTGTTCTCTTAACAGAAGGTAGTCCTGGGACAACTGGTGGTGGGTATGTGTTGGATGCAGCACTGCAAAGAAGTAATGTCTACTGCTACAAACAGCTCAAGGTCCTTGCCAAATATGGAGCTCCATCACGTGAAGACCCTGGATAAAGAAAAACTGCTTGGATGTAATTAAAAGGATGCTCGGCAGACACATGATGCTGGCATAAGCCTATTCATGAGTCGGAACAAATATCTGCGTACACTGTTATGGTAACGGACAGCGTGTAAAGTGTTTTGCAGCTTGTAATGCCATATAAGATAGACCTTTGGTAACCTTGAGTGGGATTTAGCTTTCTCATCTCCTTGCAACTGTCAATTGTAAGTACATCTTAAGTTGACTAATGCACCTATTTCTCAGACATTTGAAATGTTGTCCTTTCGGATGTATTAAGTGATTGCAATGTTTTAGTCAACTTGAATTTGACATTTTCTTCACTAGATATTGTCACCTTGTGGGAGAAAAGTTTCTTTATTTGTTTTTCAAAACTAACCACTTATAATGGTTGATTGACAAATGGAACAATTGTGTTGGAAGTACTAACTGTTGTGTTGAAAAGTGACTGGCAAATAAAATAGATTTACTAGAACACAAATTGTGGAAGCATTTATAAGGTGTGGTTTTCTTCCAACCACTTACTTCCCCTTGTGATATTGTTGTAGCTAAGACCACACTAACCGTGACCAAGAGAAGATCGAGACATTTAGCTATTGAGATAGAGTCAAGACCAAAACCAAGGCAGGACGAGACTGAGACAAGACCATGACCATTAAAATCACAGAAAAAAAGACATCTTGTGTGCAGGGGGCCTGTATTTCCTTCCAATCACAGTGATGACGTGTGGTGATCTTGACCGGTCTTGTTTTAAAGTCCGCCCAGTCCGAGACAAGGCCAAGTAAATATGCTGTTAATTCCAAGAGACCTTTAAAAGTTAGTCTTGAGATAAATACATATTTCATGTACTACAACAATACATTGTAAAACCTGTAAAAGTGTTTTAGTCAGACAGGCAGATAACATAATGATGTAATAATGGTAATAACGCTCTTAAGCCCCGTTTCCACCAAACGGTTCAGTTTAGTTCGTCTCGGTTCAGCGTGCATTTTGTGGCATTTTGTAATAAAGAGCCACATGTCAGCGACACGGTAGATAAACTGCTGGATGTCTTTCATCGTGGGTTTTGTTTGTGTCGCTGAGAAAATCCTTTGTTGAAGTTATTAGCGGGTTAGCTGTTAGCGATTAGCTCTATCATGAGATGCTATTATGTAGCTGATGCAGGTATCGGCATCCGGCGCACGCGCCACCTACCACGTTTGGCTGTATAGACGCAAACAGGATCAGGCTTTACCGAACTGTATTGATCCATACCGGACCGCTTGGTGGAAACGGGCCTTTATATTTGGTCCTTGGTTCTCACAATATAAATGCTACTTACACTAAAGGAAGAATCTGAAAAGTTGTTTCTTCCACAGTTTTGTTGTAAACTATGACAATCCTAACAGGAACATCAATTTGATGCAAACAATAGGTTGGGTATAGTAATGTAATGTAACCGCTATACCCTGAGGTTTTTAGGTGAATTATAGGTCACTGGCAATGACACTGTGCTCAATCAGAACACAGGTCACATGCTGCAGCACAGTCCAACTGAATCTACCTTGTTTTGGTTCATCCCTTTCATGTTAACTGACAGATCTATGCATCCAACATACTCTTATACAATCAACATCAAAGGTTCCCGCCCACGCATCGGCTCGGCAACAGCAACATGCATGTATGCACAAAGGGGTAACACATACACGGCTCGACTCTCCTGAAAATGCATAGCTTTGCAAATGTACATGCATGCATCACATCGAGGGGCAGGGATATAAGTAATTTAGCAGTGTGACACTTTCACGGTCTAATTAGCACCAGTGTTGCAGTAAACATGTCCCAATGACCCTCCAGTTCTTGTTACTCATGAAGTATAAATGGAGCTGAAGATGGCCACATCCTTTGGACACAGATCCAGATTGTTCATCATAAACTGGCAGATAAACAAACGAGGAATCCCTTTACTCTGCTGTTATGCAAGCGAATGTTCATGTTGGGAAGGGCACGTCATATATTTTAACATGTGCATAGATTGAAGACTCTGAAGGAATGCTGCATGGAGTGTAGAGTGGCAGGCAGCTCTGTTGCTTGCTTGCTGCTGCCTTTGACGCGGTGATGGGGATTTTCCTCTTTCCCTCTCTCTGTTGCAGTAGCAGACGTGGCCAGCGAGCTGTGATCAAACTGTGCCTTCATCCCTCTCTCTCTCTCTCTCTCATCAGCTGGAGGGCTTCAGCAGCAGGGTGCCCCAGATTCACAGACCACCTCCCACCCATCCAGTGCAGCAGCTGCTTCCTCTCCTCAGTGAAGCACTACTGACACCTTGTGGCCTGGATAGTGGTAGTGCAACTATATATCCAGTTGACTGAAATTCGACATTTAGAAATTCTGTTTTTCATTCTCTTCCTGTTGTGGATAAAGTGGTAAACAGTACAAAATAATGCTCTTTCAAATATTAATTTTGGGTAAAATCTGAAGCTGTGCTATCTGAAGATGGAATTCAACCATTTAGCCTTTCAATTGCTTCCTTTAAATTCCTGGCTACATTGCCGCATCCAATCAATATTTCCAATAGATCAATCAAAGGTTGCAGCAGTTCTGCATGAGGCGCGTGCACAGGCCCGATCCGAGGCAGTTTGGATCGAGGGGACGGCGGGGGCGGGGGTGGGGGGGGGCAGCATAGATCTTAAATCAATAGCAGTATGTGGTGTTAATCTAGTGAGTGTCCCTTTGGCAGAAATAAGTGCATGAAAGGTTGAACAGCACAGCAGACCAAAGAGCCATTATCAAATAGGACTAGCTCAGCATGTTTTTCCCAAAATAAGCCACTTCTTTTTGTCATGGAGACATCCTGCCAGGGTTCAGCGAACCTCAGGGGTGACTTTGGGTTAAGCACTGTCAGGGTCTTTCTCCTATTGTACACTGGAGTATTATACAAGATTGTATCTGGACTTTTTGTGCATGCTATGCCAAAATTCAAGTATATTGAAGTTCTGTGCAAAGCCCTGATATTTTACATCCATTGCTGTTCAGTCCAAGAAAATTCAATGTGCTTGACTTAATCGGGGCTGTGCATGTTGATACTGTAATCACATCAATGCACTGACGGTTCACTTTTTTTTGGTTGTAGAAAGAAAGTCTTTTTTAGATATAGTGGTATCATCAATTCAATCAAGTAAGCACTCTCGTTTGCATATAAAGGATGAAGAATTGTTTATGTGCAGGTTTGAATCCCTTCAAATGATACAAACAATATATTGAATCAGCTATGCATGCATTGGCACAATGTCACATGATTGTCCTTTTTCCCTGTAATGTGGAAAAAGGAACCTTTAATGCATTCAAAGGTAGAAATGTAGCAGAAATGAAAAACTAAACTACGACATTATACTCTGTGAACGCCACGTCCGGCTTCACACACTTTATGTTAATGATTTTTTTGTTTGCATCCCCCGCCCTCTTTCATTTTATTTTTACAATACTATTGGCAGGTAACATCTCAAGTATGTTTGCAATGATAAAAAAAATATTCAGCACCGTAAATACAACACAAAACAAAACAAGATCTCTGCGTTGATTCGAGTAGAATATACAGAGACTGAGAGTTCGATCAGATCGATTGTACATACAAACAAAAATCCTTATATTTATGGTTCGGATGTCACTGGAGAGGAACATTTAAGTGACAGAAAAAAGAAAACAAAAAGGGAATAGGGAAAATAAGTGATAGCTGCGAGGAGGACAAAAGATACTGGGTAACATTTACACTGGACAGCACACACAAAATTGGCTTAATTCAGACAGAAAAAAAGGACAAATGGCACCATGAATAACAAGTTTTAGGCTGTTATAGGACCCCCACCACAGGCAATAATACAGCCCACCCAACTGTGGAGTAGAGTAAGGTATGTCTGGATCCTCCGGTAACTTTTATACATTCAGGCACTGACGACATGATCGGAGAAAGAAATCACAGTGACGAAACACAAAATCATTTCTATATACAGGGCACCTCCTTCCACTGTACTCTTTAAACACCGTCTCCAAGTTTCTACTCGCTTAGTGTCCAAAGCTGGCCTTAGTTTGAACTCCAAGCATGAAGCTGTGAAAAAAAAACACTCCAAACATAAAGAGGTCATTTAGTAAAGTGGCTCCTCGAGTTGGGTTTCAAGAAAAAAAGAGAAGAATATTTTCATCTTAACGTGTTCACGATATAACCAAGTTTGCTAAACTTGATTAATCATTCAGCGTCTCTGTATCGACACTTGTGCAATTTGTTTCAAACGTGTTGTTTTTTTTCCCCCCTCTAACTGGGGTCGCTTGGGATCCTGATACGGATTAAATAGGCTCTATGGAGCATAAAATTCAAATCTCACTGATGCGGCTGGAGAGCAAAATCAAACACACAGCTGACAGCTTCCTCACCTGGATCAGGGTCTCTGGCTCACTTGTTCATTGACCCGCTTCGGTCCTCTGACACAGCACAGAGTTAGGCTTCACTGCATTGATAATGAGGGTTTACCATTATTATCCTTTTTCTTTTTGTTTTTCTCTTCTCCATCAGCAGAGGCTTCATCTTATCTCAAAAAGGCACACAACTCATCTCCACAGTTCATGGTTGGATACGGCTCTCGTTTTTCGCCCGTTGATTTCTTTAGCAGCACTTTGCATTGATCTCCGGTCCAGAGAAAATGACACTTTGTGACCTTGTCTAGGATATCAACATACATACATATTTACAGATCATTCCCTTAGACTACAAGGGTCAGTCGATAGTAGTTTTTTTTTTTGTAACTTCGAAACATGCCTCATTTCCCCTCTCTGTGTAAATGTGCGTGTGTGGCTGTACATATGGCAAGAAGGTAGACGGATATCACAATGACAGTAGACAAATTGAAACACAGCAGAGATGAGGGTTGTTTTTCTGTACGTCTGCGTGGGACTGCTTTTTTTTTTTTTTTATGAGTGCTTGATTGTGTATTTGCCTTTCTGCAGCTGGGAGATGTACAGCTTTGACTTGGTGCCGTCCAGTCGCTTGAACCACACCTCATCGTTGTTCACGGTGGTGATGATGGCACTGCATGGCACAGACATACGACAAAGTTACCACGAAATCTCTTTCTGGTGCTCACCAACACAAGTAATCCTAATAAAGTTTGTTTTTAACCAGTAGTGTTCACAACTGTCTGGACTTTTATACATCTAAGGAACATGATCAGGTACCCTTGCTTTAAGGAAGAAGAAGAACAAGAACCTTTTGTTCTTTTCTGATGAGATTTACTTGAACAGTGACATTTGATTAAAAAGATCGTTTTCCTTTGATAAGCAGTTACCAGTCCACAGGATCAGCGTCACGTTAACTGCTCTGGCAGTTTTGGACGACATTGTGGGTGTGACCAAAAAAAAGATAACATTTTCTCATTTCTTTGCTGTATGTTTCAGGTCTTAGAAATTAAGGAAATTCAGAAGTGTTGTAATGAACAAGAAGGGTGAAGGTCACGTCTGCCACCATCTTTAGCCTACAGCGGTAGTCCATGTGAGATGACACCTTTTAGTAAGTAACAGTTCTTAAAGAAACATCTTCTTCTGGGGTTGGGTGGTGTCGGCTTTATACCAATATATTTTCAAAGGAGAGGACGAGGGTACGACAATATCATTTCTATAGTTACAGTTTATGTTGCGCTAAAGTAACAAACTCTCCTCTCACTTCCTCTTCACACTGCTCCGCCTCTCTCTCTCTCTCTGAACCCAACTTAAAAACCACCTGCAGAACAAAGTGAGCAGCTATTTGACATTTTATTGACCAACATTTGTATTCACTATTATTATTGTATGATATTACTGGCTGTGAATCAAAGTGCTTGTGTGACATTTGGCTCATGTTGTCTTTGTTATTTCCTAAGAGGAAAATATGTATTGTATGTTTAGTGTGTACATTCAGCTTAAACAAGTCAAGGAGAGATGGGTCAGCCTCAAACATACACACGTTTAACAAAGAAATGAGAGAGAGCTGTTGTCCATCAAACTGAAACTGTGGAGGTTCAAAGCAAGTGAAACTTTACGAGCAGTTCTTTATTCAGACTGAGACACAGCTGTGGTGTGGTGTTTTTTTTTATTATCTTTGTGCATTTTATTTCTATACTTCATGTTGTCCATCTTTGTGAGAAACCCTTTAACAGTCCCCCTCAGAAATGAATGCAGCTGATCCCTCTGTATTCAGGTCTTACTTAGTGTAGTTGAACTCTCCTGGTTTGTAGTTGCACATAGACTTACTTGGGTTGGTGAGAAATAAAAGGATAAGCTAACTTAAAGTCTGAGAAAACAGGAACACAACATGTAGTCAGTGCGCGAGTGCTCACCTCACTCGGGCTTCTAACCATCACTTACTCTCATTATTACAAAGAATGAACACTCCTCTGACACGCACGCGTGCACGCACGCACACACACACACACACAGTACAGACCTAGTTGGGTACTCGTCTTTCCTGTTGATGCAGATGGCCTGTCCTCTGCAGTACCACTGGTTGTCATAGAAAAGTCGACCGTCCTCAGAGCGAGCCACGTGGTGATGTCTGTCAGGTTTGACTGCGGGAGCTGAGGGGGAAAAGCAGGAGTGAGGGAAGACGAGAGGAGATGAGAAAAAAGAACAAGTGAGGCAGGGACGTGAAGCTACGGTCTCCTTTGTCAAATTTGAGCAGAAAGAATCGAATCGACCCGTCCAGTGCAGCTGTGGGTCGATGGCTCCACTTAGCCACATATTGACTCGAACAGAGGACGGGGGTGCTTACCGTCCACCTTCACCCTGTGTGGCCCGAGAGATGCCATCGCCTGTGAGGGGGGACAGAGACGCAACTTAACAAGGTCAAATCAAAACACAGTGACATTCATCAAGTGACTTCTTTGAGAGTTTACACAACACCTTTCTTATTGCAGTCCAGTCTTCAAGAATATCAAGATCTTGCAGCATGTAAACGATATAAGGCCGTGATGAAGTGAGTTAAGGAAAAATATAAAAGGGTGGTGGAAGGAGAGTTCTGTCTTCATTTGTCAGAGAAGATAAAGAAAAGACGTGGTGTGTGGATGATTGATGATTAAAAACAAGAACAGGACTAAAGGAAAAAAGGATATCAGAAACGACAACGGGCTTCTTCTTCTTGACGGGGCAGAACGGGTCTTTCTTTTTGTTTTTCCGTGAATGCAACCCATCATTCCACAACTCTGGAAAAAAAAACAAATAAGGGGAGAGATTTAAACAATAAAAGTCATTTTCTTCTGAGGGATATTTGTCTCAAATTGTAATCCTTTTTTTTTAAGAATTAAAACTACCATCTCTGTAGTATTAAGTGTAACTGGTATCTTCCATATTTTAGCAATAGATAATCATTTAATAGGTTCTGTTAGGGTGTACTCACTTTGACGTCCATACAGTGCTTAAGTATGCTTTACCCCTAAAGTCCAGTTTGTTTAACTAGTGTGAGTGTTCTGATCCGTGCACAAGTCTGGCACTCTTTGAAGAGGTGTGCTGTGGCACGGTACAGTTCATGCAAGAGCACAAGCACAGAATGATAACATGGACGGATCTATCACAAGCCACACAGTCAGTGAAGGAGCTATCGTGTTCCCCGTGTTGTTCACTGACAGGGACTCAACTCGAGCGTTTATTTATTTTTATCAATTTGGAGTCTGTCTGTAGTGTAAACTAAGCACACATCATGATCACATAAAGCCATGTGTTGTTTAACAACGAGGGGTGGGACTATTTAACTCAGGGCTTTCTAATTAATTAATCGAAATGAATCACATTTTAAGTGCATCACAATGTTTGCCCTAAAAAGCAACATTTCTCAATCTAAACAGATTTTGGTGATGAATGAATGCAATGCAATTTTACTTGCTTCTCAGTTTCATAAAGCTGTTGGATCTTGTTTGAAATAGTTTTTCAGCACAGCAGTTGGAAAGCTGGTTCACACGATGCTATCTGCAGCACATTTTCTAACCCCTTATCTTCTACCACTAATAGTGCTCTACAATCCAGGGAAATCAATTAAGCGAGTGAATTTGTAAGTTTATCAGACGTTGAATTACTAATTTTGTTCCTGAAGCCAGTCATTTGGCCGAGTTTAGGCTGTTAATGCTTCTTGTTTGTCTAGCTAGCGAAAAGCTAGCATTAAGCTAGCGATAAGCTAACCTTAAAAAAAATGTAACGCATTCTTTTCTTGTAATTAATTAATCGTAATTAACGCATTAAAGTCCCTCCACTAACAACATGACGTACTAAAGGTGACTGTGATCAGTCCTGCTAAGTCCTGGAGCAGTGTGAGTGCAGGCCAGCGGGAACTGGGACAACTGGGCGTAGTGTGAGTGCTCCTTTAATGAGACACAAAGCTTTCACTAATTACTGCTTAGCGATTTTCTCTTTCCCGTCAATATTAACTGAATAATGTAGTGTTCTTCTGTGTGCTCTGGTTCAGTATCCCCAAACAGGCAGCCGCCACCTCCATCCTCATGAATCCTGGACTCAAGTGCGATATGTGTCAAAAGTTGTGCAACATGTTGTCGCCTCTCAGATAAAATCTTACCTCTCTTCCAATAACTTTCTTAACTTTGAGCCACTCACGTCTGGCTTCAGCTCCCAACACAGCACAGAAAGTTGACCTCAGAGACACCGACGACCTGCTCCTCTCCTCTGACTCTGGAGTCCTCAACCCCATCCTCTTCCTCAATGTCACTGCAGCCTTTTATCCCACCTTGAACTCTCACTCAGCATCACTGGCACTGTTCTTTCCTGGTTAAAATCCTACCCGACTAACAAAAACCAAAGACTGTTTATCAACTTCAATGACTGTGCTCCTCCTCCACAGCTCCTTTAGCGCAAGGCGTCCCTCAGGGTTCAGTGCTTGGTCCCCTTTTGTTCGTTATATACTTGCTCTGTTTCCACTGTACTGTCTGTGACATCCACCTTTACATCTCCACCAATTCCATGATCACCGAAACCCGCATCCAAAAACATGGATGCACATTCATTTCCTCTCACTCAGCTGTGCAAAATCAGAAATAATCATCCGTCCCAAATCCCTCACCAACTCCATTCACTACTTCTGCCACACGATAGGCACATCCAAACTCTGCTCATATATGCAATCTTGAGTCATTTTTGACAGCCATCTCTCTTTGCACTCAGCTCATAAGAAGCACCCATCTTTCACCTCAAAGCCCGTTTCCATCCATTACTCTCATCCTCTGCTGCTGAAACTCTAATCCACACATTTATCACATCAAGACTTGACTACAGCAATAGTAGTATTTTTTTAGGATAAATCATCCAAAGTCCTCAATAAACTCTGCTGCACCCCTTCTCACCCGCACCTGATCCTGTGAACACATCACCCCTGTCCAACTACATTTCCCATTGCCCTGTCTCCTACCATAAGCCCTTAACCACCAGCAGCCCCCCGACCTCACGCCTCTCCCTCCACCGCCAAACTCCTCCCCATAGCCTCTGTTCCTCCTACGTAAACCTTCGGTCTCCTTGCTTAGAACCAAGCACCAAACCTGGGAGTGCAGAGCTTTCCCCTTCCTCCGGGAACTCCCTCCCCACACACATTCAACTCATTGACCAACAATCACCTTTTCAAACGAGCTTTTAATGAATGGTTGTGATGTGTGTTTTGTAGCTTATTTGTTTTTATGATTTGTGTGTCACGTTTGTCAGTTTCTTCTTTTGTTCTGTTCCTTCTGTCTCTTTTAACAAATGTATATTGTCTTTGAGTTTTTGAAGAGCACTTACAGATTGACTTATTAATATTATCTGGGGTTGATGGACAAGCATTATGATAGATATATGTTATATCACTGTTGTCTGCAGCACAGGTTGAGCTACCTGAGGTGATGTCAATACTGTGTCTGTCTTCCTCCAATCTTCTTATTTTCTCCTCCAGTTCACTCTGCACGGTGTCAAACAGCAGCAACTTCTCACTCTGGGACACAGACACAAAGGGAAGGGAGAGCTGAAGTTCAGTTGAGTCTACGTACGTTGTGGACAGCTTGGCATCCTAAATCAGAGTACTGTTAAATATCAAACCTTTGTTTGAAGTAAAATGCTAACGTTACCCTCACAGTAAGCCAACTGAAGTGGTTACCCCTCACCTCCCAGTGTTGACAGGCAGCCTGGATCTCACACTCATACTTGTTCTTCACAGACTCCAAACACAGCTCCCTGTAGATTCCTGTCAAACATTTCAGTGGAGAAGAGATTTATACGAAACTGTAAGCCTCAACATTGCAAAGTGCTGTTACTTTACTTAATTTATTTTAATTTTGGTATCTTCTAGCAAAATTTGTAGCAAATGACCAACCAGCCACTTTGGTCCTGATCTGCATGTTCTCCTGCAGGTTGGCTAAAGGTTCCAGGTACTCTTGGGCACAGCCGGCCATCACCTCCTGCAGCTTGATGTCCACCTGGCTCAGACGCTCCTTATACAACCTGTCACCAGAACAGTTAGACAATATCTTTTAAAGCAATACATTTCTACTCAATTAGATTTACTGTGTGTACGGAGAGCATTCAGAACACTTTCAATGTGTCACTCTTTGTTTCATTGCAATCATTTGCTAAAATCAAAAAAGTTAATTTTATTTCTCATTAATGTACACTCAGCACCCCATCTTGACAGAAAAACAAATGTAGAAATGTTTGTAAATTTATTAATAAAGAAAAACTGAAGTCATAAGTATTCAGACCCTTTGCTCAGTATTGAGTAAAAGCACCTTTTTGAGTGAGTACAGTCATGAGTCTTCTTGGGAATGATGCAACAAGTTTTGTAACACCTGGGTTTGACGATCCTCTGCCATCATCTCCAGTTCTGTCAGGCTGGATGGTGAACGTTGGTGGACAGCCATTTTCAGCTCTCTCCTGAGATGCTCAGTTGGGTTTAGGTCAGGGCTCTGACTGGGCCAGGGTCATTGTCTTGTTGGAAAGTGAACCTTTGGCCCAGTCTGAGGTCCTGAGCACTCTGGAATAGGTTTTCCTCCAGGATATCTCTGTACTTGACCGCATTCATCTTTCCTTCAATTGCAACCAGTCGTCCTGTCCCTGCACCTGAAAAAGAACCCCATAGCATGATGCTGCCACCACCATGTTTCACTGTTGGGATTGTATTGGGCGGGTGATGAGCAGTGCCAGTGCCTGGTTTTCTCCACACATACCGCTTAGAATTAACACCAAGAAGTTCAATCTTGGTCTCATCAGACCAGAGAATCTTTCATGTCTTGCACTGAGGAGAGGTTTCTGTCAGGCCACTCTGCCATAGAGCCCTGACTGGTGTAGGGCTACAGTGAAGGTTGACTTTGTGGAACTTTCTCCCATCTGCCTGCTGCATCTCTGGAGCTCAGCCACAGTAAACGATGGGTTCTTCTTTACCTTCTTCTCCCACGATGGCTCAGTTTGGCTGGACGGCCAGGTCTAGGTAGAGTTCTGGTTGTCCCATACTTCTTCCATTGAAGGATTATGGAGGCCGCTGTGCTCTTAGAAACCTTGAGTGCTGCAGAAATTGTTTTGTAACCTTGGCCAGATCTGTGTCTTGCCACAAGTCTGTCTCTGAGCTCCTTGGGCAGTTCCTTCGACCTGATTCTCATTTGCTCTGACATGCACTGTGAGCTGTAAGGTCTCATATAGACAGATGTGTGCCTTTCCTAATCAAGTCCAATCAGTTGAATTAAACACAGCTGGACTCTGATGATGGAGCAGAACCATCTCAAGGAGGATCAGAAGAAATGGACAGCATGTGAGTTAAATATGAGTGTCACAGCAAAGGGGCTGAATACTTATGACCATGTGATATTTTAGTTTTTCTTTTTTCATTTAATTTGCAAAAATGTCTACATTTCTGTTTTTTTTTCTGTCACAATGGGGGGCTGAGCGAACATTAATGAGAATTACAATGACCTTTTTAGATTTTAGCAAATGGCTACAATACCTATCTATCTATCTATCTATCTATCTATCTATCTATCTATCTATCTATCTATCAAGTACACTTTCAGATTTCCTAAAGGTCACTGGTCCACAGAACAGGAACATTGTGTGTTTTGAGAACTAGACGCTGTGACAAAAATGTACATCCTATTAAATCTATCTCACGTCAAAGCTGCTGTTAGGGATCAATGTAACCCACCACCAAATCCAATATCTAGAAGCAATGTGCTGGTGGCTGAAGGACATTTTTCACTTTATGTTGTAACTTTAACATTTGGATGTTGTCATCGAGCGGATATGGGAACACTACATGTATCGTGAAGTATTCTTCAGGCACGCAGCCTGAAAAGAACATTTTCATAATGATGGGGTGGTCACAGTCTCAAAATAACTACTCCTGTGAGAGACTTTTTGGAAACTAAAGTTTGACACTCCCAAACTGAAACCATGAGACAGATTTGAGACCATTTAGACCAGGGGTGTCCAAACTTGTTTTCTCCTGGGTCAAACTTGTGTTAGAATCACTCGAAGGCTGATGATGAATATTATTCTAAGGAACTTTTTGTAATGTAAAAAATAAGAAATAATAATAATAAATAAAATAAATAAATAATAATACTGTAAATACACAACTAATTGCAGTGAAAAACTATTGTGCTCTAATTTGTTTTTAAAAATAGTAATAATTTGTTTGTTTTCTCAGAATCAAGCCAGTAACGTGGTTATTTTTTTTATTTTTTGATGAAACCTTTCTGTATTGAGCTGAGGTTATTAAATGGTTAAAAAACAGTCAGCTTTTTTGCCAACATTATGCAAAGGTTCATTTTCATAGTTCATAAATTTTTTTAGAAAATAGTCAAAGCTGTTAAAAAAGAAAGTACTTAACATTTTCTACGTCATAAATATATTTCAGCTGTCACTAACATGAAAAATAACAAAATATGCCATCTGAAGGAGGCCTGGGGCACAATTCTTCTGTTTCTACAATGAAGTCGAGGGCCTCAAAATAATCCCCTCAAGGGCCACAAATGGCCCCCAGGACAGCACTATTTTACAACCAAATCGTCTTCTTGGTTGTAATTGTAATTGTATGAGTCCTATAGATCACAGATTGGTTTAATTCTAACAGCGACTGAAATATTGCGCTTCAAATTGTTTGAAAGAAAGAAGAAGATGGTGACAGGTCGAGGTGAACCTCTGCCCCTCTCAATGAAACAGTAGTGCGATGCTTTGTCAACAGTGAGGTGAAGTAAACAGCAGCAGGTGAAGACATCACTGTGTTGGATAAAAAACAACCTGGGGAGGAACTTACTGCTCCTTCAAGTCGGTGAACTGCTTCTCCAGGGTTGTCATCTCATCCAGACACTCCATCCTCCTCCTCTCACAGTCCTCATCATCCATCTCTGTTCACATGAACACATGACAGCTTAAGACATCACATCTGTAATAACCTCCATCACAGCATCACAGGACCTCCACCCTGACTAAAGACAACTTTCTTTATCAAGATGTCACCTATTTCACAACAGCAAAAAAAAAAACATAATAAGAATGACTCAGACAGAATTAGATATTTAATTAATTGAGTTTCTGGTTGATATTTGGGGCCCAGTTTTCCTACCAGAGCTGTCCCCATCTTCAGACACGGACGAACTGACGGTGTCCTCCTCGTCTGTGCTGCTGCCGTCCTGCTCGGGATAATCCACCTCCATTTCTTCGTGGTTGCTTTCTTTCTTCTCCCGGGAGTGAACCGGCATTGCGACCTCTAGATACGCCGGTGTTAACGGGGTGAAGAGCTGTTTTTGTTGATAATGCCCCAAAATTAAGGGGCAAATGTAGCTCAGGCGGCTAACCGGTTAGCTGCTTTGCATCTAGACAGCTGGCAATGCAGACATGGCCCCCGTTAGCCAATCACAGAGAGCTTTACTAAGTCCGCCCAATCAAATGATGCCGTGACTTCAGGGAGGGTTGAGGGATTTGTAGTTTATTTGACTTTTTAAAGACAGCAGAAACATTAACCTATGGGCGAATACAATGGGCTCCTTAAAATATCGATTCAAATAAGATAAAAAAATCCAGTAAAGTAATTTTGACCAAAAAGTGAAAAAATATTTAATAATAAATCTTTTATGAAAAGAAATCATCGAACTTGAGCGAACAATAGTTTCTTTATTTAATTATTATTATATGTGGGACTTCAGGGGCTCCTTAACTACTTGTATGTTCTACATATTTCTCTTCATTTTTTTAATAAATATTTTATAAACTGCAACTTACACCTTTATTAATAGATTATTATTTACACGTTTGACATCAGTAATGATCCGGACAATTCACTACAAAATCCTTCTGAAATCTAACCATTTTTGAGCCTCATTGAGACTCAGGTGTCAAACCAGCACTCAAGCACTGCTGAGGTGTCCTTGAGCAAAGCACCAAACCCCCACCAGCTCAGGGGTGCTTCCTGTGGGCACTCTGACATCTCTCCATTAATGCTTATGTCCCGTTCGAGCATGTGTTTTAATTCAGGCCTGTGTGTATAGAAGCATGGCCTCTACAATAACGTGTATAAAATCTTCATTTACCATCAGAGATGAATAAAGTATTTTTTTTTTTAAAAGAAGATAATAATAATAATAATCTACAGTGGACACTACATCCAACTGAAGTGGGAAGGCAGCGTACCACAGAGGATGCATCAAATGTGCTGTCTGATGATTCATGACTGAGAATGTGTCCTGTAAGTCTAGACTTTAAAACACAGCCAGTCAGGAGACTTGAACACCCTGATTCTGGCACTGTTAGCAAACTGGAGGTTTTCAAAGTGATGAAATAATGTCTGGTTGCAGGGATATGCTGAAGAACTTCTATAAAGCCTGTGCTAGCTGACTGGCAGATGAGTTAACCAGCCTGGGGCTAAATGTGTCACTGCTTGCTGTTTCAGTCTCTTCTCGATCACCTGGTGGCCATGAAGGACAGACTGAGGAGTGGGTGAAGGAGTGATGTGTGTTGTAATGTATAAATAATCGTGTTTAAGCAACCACATGCCTATAAGAGACAAACACATCAGGCTTTTCCATGTAATCAAAAGTTTACTTATAACTTTGTTATGATGTAGCCTACAAAACCAGCTGCATCATTTGTCCATTAAATATCAATATCTGTTCAGGAAAATACATCAACCACGTGTCTTTATGTACAGAAATTTGGAGCAAGCCCTTAGTTTTACCTGTGCATGTATTGAAAGACAGACATTTATGCATAACACGTGTGGGCTTTCCTATATGTTTAGTTCATGACACTGTTGTACCTGTATATACTGTATGTTAAAATAAACGCTCAAAAGACATCACCAAAGTGGTAGCTGAGCAGGGAATATACAAGGATTATAAAGATATAGCCACCTTTTAGACCTGTCAGATATATTATCATAACAGGATATATCTCTGTCCGCATTAGACCATGCCATAAATTTAATTACAACAGTCTTTTTTATAAACTCATTCCCAAGGGGAAATTCTGCTTTACACTCTGTTATTGAGAGATATGCTACTCACACATGTATACCTTAAATACACATGTGCACAAACAGGACTAATGGACATGCATTAATGGAGAGATGTCAGGGTGAGGCTGCTTGGAAGCCTCCTGAGCTATTAGGGGTTCAGTGCCTTGCTCAAGGGACCTCTCCAGCAACCAGACCAACTTCTATCCGGTTACCAATTTAAGTTCTTTCAGACTTAGCTACTGCTGCCCAAGTTATAATAAAGTGTCAATAAAGTATTAGTGAAGAATGAATCCATATCGTCTGTCGTGTGAGTGTGTGGCATGTTGTTTGTTGTAAAACTAAACAAACAATCAGACCACAACAGAACATGGTGCAAATGAGGAGCTGATGGTGTGACGCTTGGAGTGAATGAGAGAGAATGAAAGGATGAGTGCATTTCTAAATAGCCTAAACTTGGGAGGCTGGCCAGGTCAGAACACCGCCCACCAGAGACTTTCGAGGACACAAACACACACAGACAGAAGGGCAAAATCACAATAGCTGGCACTGTTGGCAGGAGGGCCATCCCAAGTTTCTCAAGGAATCCTCCAGAATCATGAGCTACATTGAAAAGTAAAATGGCATTTGAATGGAAGACTATATCAACAATGGGCTCTCCTATTTGTGAGTTGTTGTTATTAAGATATTCATTTAAAGGTGTGCTATGTAAATCTATAGTCGTGAAATTTGAAAGCTAAATTGAAACAATGTTCTGCTATTTATTCAAAGCAAAGAATGGGTCCCTGGAAAACGAGCTAAAAAAAAAGCCTGTGCTAGCTAAAAAAGTTTGGAGGTAAAAAATCTACCAGGAGAGTTACTGTATCATTGTAGTGGCCCCCCACCATAAGTTCTTCTACATCTATAGCAGTTTAGCTTGAAACGGTGTTACTAGGACCACATTTCCCTCTGAGGAGAGTTTATGAATATAGTTATGAGCACATACCACAGAATATGTACACTTCTCCAACATTCACATTTCTCGACAAAAGTGCACCTTTAACCACAAGAGGGTGACAAACACCATTACAAATTGGTAGACCCATAACTCTGCTTCTAAACATTTAGCTCATTTCTTAAGACGTTATCTATTTTTGCTTTTGGCATTTTTTAAATTAAAAATCGGAGCCTATTTTATCTAAGGGGAGTGATTTAAGCATGACTGTATATTTATTGAGGATTGTTAAATTTTAACTCATACCAGTATGGATCATTGAGTAATACTACACTGTTTGAGGTTTTAATCTGACACATAATATATGACAGCAGACAGAGAGCTGGTTGGAACAGGTTAAAACATTACCCTACAAAATACTCCAAAAAAGTACTTGCATTTTCATATTTTTCTTCTTAGGTTTAAAGTTTGTGGGTAGTCTTAGTGTTTATGTGGTGTGTCTCACAGTGCCAGACAGTCCTTTTACACACTGCTGAAAGTGTTTCAGGAAACTTTGCTGCTCTCTTTTGTATTCAGGGCAGTGCGGTACGAAATCAGAAAGTCTGAGTCGTCTCCTTGGTTAGTTTTAAAATACTCTTTTAATGGATTTTTTCCTCCCAGGCTCATAGACCAGAGTGGAAGATGCTGACACAATTAACTCTGAATACAGTTTTGGAATTGAGGATCGATTTAAGACTGCAGAAGCTAACATTAAAAAACAGTTGTCAACTCAATTCTCCTCCAGTTGTATAACATAAAGCTCTGGGAAAACAGTGTTTCTGAAGCCAGGAAGAAGTTCTTAGAACACTATTATTGGCATTGCTTTTAATGCTTTGTGTGTGCTTTCACATGCCAGAATCAGTTTAAATATCTATCCTCAAACCATACTTGCTCACACAAGCTGCATGCACTAACGTCACCATCTGATATAATGAAAGGCTCATAGTTTCAGATGCACTTTCACCTTCTGACTTCAGTTGAAAGATTCTCAGAATCTGGATCTTGTCTTCCTTTCACAACAAAACCAATGGTCAGATTAAAGACACAACTTCTGAAGGCACACGTAAAGACTTGCTCCCTGTAACTGAAAATTAATAATTATAAAAGAGGTTCAAATAATTCTTTGATGCTTTTATCTGATCTCCTTTGAACTGCACCTCATTTTATTCATTCTGCAGAAATCACTCTTCCACCTGAAGCCTGTTCAATATGCAGCAAGTATTTGAATTTAGGCCAAGCAAGGCTTTTGCAAATCCCCAAGAACAACGATACATCTACAGTCATATCTGCAATGAACTGCTCATGTTTAAAGCTGTACATTTACTACGTCATGTGCCCTGGCACTGCTAATGTTGGGTTAAAATGAAACTAAAGTCATCAGTTGTATAGCTTTGCTGTGAAGACTCCAAAATGCAAAACGTTAAATTCTTCCTCCAGAACCAGAACCTTTAAGGTTCTATTTAGCATGATGTATCGAGTTTGTTTGAGTTGTATTTGTAAAAACATAACTTTCTGGCTCTGCTCATGACCTGGCCATGCATCTCATGTGGACTATAATAAGACAAGTTCTTCCTTCTCTTTCAACAATATCTAAGTCTTTTTAGTTTTATTATGTGAAGCAAAATCTCAAAGGAAGTTAACAACTTTGCTTTTTTTGTTATTGAGATGTTTGAATGATTTAACCCATAAAAGTGTTTTAATGCTGCAGTAAGCTACAAGAAACCATCACCTCTTAACCTGATAGTGATACTATTGTACTTTTTAGAGAGATGCCTGGTGGCAGTGGGGCAGTAGGACAGCAGATAATGTTGCATACAATTAATCCCTACATATGTGCTAATATGTGTGCATGAATTTTTTGTATAACACCGTGGGAATGCCTGCAGAGGAAAGGAAAGGTATAACCCCTTGCCAATTAAACTCCCACGCTTCCCAGACACGTTACGCATTTACACAGTCAGCGTGAAACTGAGGAAACCAACAGGAGGAGCTCAGATTTTCACCTCTGTTTGAAAGTTTCCTTTGTGTCTCAGATGTCTTCAGTCACTTTCAGAAGCCCTAAAAAAAATATCGTAATTTTTCAGAACATTATTTCATTCCCTTTTGTCTCATGATGGCAGTTAAAGAGAAATACTTTGTTCGAGTTACAAGTGTTGAACAGTTCATTCATTAGGTATTTGAAACACACAAAATGAATGACTCTCCATGTACTTTTTCCTCGCTTCTTAATATGTACATCATTGGATTATGTCATGAGAAAAAAAGTTCAAACACGATTCTCATTAATGTTTTACCATTGGTTTTTCTGTAACGATTACATAAAATGTAAATGACCAGCACATAAATTATGTAATAACATAAGTCACAAACTACGAATACAAAACTTGACCAACTCCTTTATTAAACACTTAACAGCATGTCCACCCACAAAGCCTACTCCTTTATTTTAAACCAACCACCCATTGTTAAAACATAAAGTGGGCGTAGTTTGTTCAAAACCTTTGGGTGTAGAAATGCTTTGTCATCAAGCCCACACAAGAATGAACTGGTTCAGGATGACTGTGATGACTATGACTGTAACATTGATGGTTTCTCTCTCTAAAATGAATAAAAGTTTTTCATGAATGACATGGTATAAAGCTGGGTGAGCTAGGAGCATATTAATGACGAAGCTACTGACATAAACATTATATCATTTCCCAGTAAAGCTCTTTTTATAAGTTCTGTAAAACATCTGCTTTGGCACTGCTCCTTTAATTACCTTCAAGGTTGTTTCGATAAGATTTGGTGTGCTTTTCTCTTTAAGCTATGTAGCCATAGCTAGAAGAGTGTTAGTTAATAAAGTGGAAGCAGCAACAAAAGCTAGCAATAGCCCTCTACAAAATTTTAAAAAAACAACAAAAAAACATAAATCCAAGCAGACTTTTCTCCCTAAAACTGCTACTTAGATTGACACTAAGATACAAGGATGGGTCTACAGGTTGGTCGAAAAGCTATATGGAGAGGCAGGATGTTATTAGCTTAGTTTAATTAACTGGAAGCAGGCAGATACTGTCTTTCATCAAGTTACATGCTCACCTACATCCGTAATGTTAGCTATTAATTAATTATCTCGTCTCTTTTTTGTGAAGATTTATTTTGGGGCTTTTTGTGCCTTCATCTTAGAAAGAGGACAGAGGATAAAGTCAGAAACTGGGCAGAGAGAGAGAGAGAGAGAGAGAGAGGGGAATGACATGAGAGATGAGCTCAGGTCGTCCTCATGAGAACTATCATCTCTATTGTCTTGGAAAGTGGGCACGCGCAATGACTACTACACTACTTCTGTCTGTGTAAAAATTAACCAAATGAAATGTTATTTTAGTCGACGCATTTAAATTTTATGTTGCCAGTGCTGTCACTGTGTTGTCTGTGTTGTCTGTGTTGTCCCTGAATTTCCCTCGGGATCAATAAAGTATCTATCTATCTATCTATCTATCTATCTATCTATCTATCTATCTATCTATCTGTTCTTATGCTAAGCTAAGCTACCAGCTCTGGCTCTTCAGTGACGGTATGCGAGGCAGTTTTCATCTTTTAAATAACTCTCTGAAGGAAAGCCACACAAATGATTACACAAAGCTCAATCTATTTCCTTAATTGCAAGTCGTAATGGTTTTAACACCTTTTGGTTTCATATAATTAGCCTTGATGTGATTTCAGTTAGCTAATAATAAACTGACAATATGCATTAGGATTTTGCAATCTGTATATATAGATTTTTTTTTATCTGCAATACAACATTTGGTATAGGATTATGGTAGCTATGTTTTGTTTTAATTAAAGGTGTTATTCAGTCATGCCTTATTTGGCATAGTCTAAACATTAAAAAACAACCAGCCTAATATAACCAACAGTCCTGATAGTCGGACATATCAGACGGCAAATGGAGTGCACTTTTCTACTGATTCAGTGGTAGAGCAGTTTGTCTCTCAACCTAAAGTTTGGGGTTTAGTTCAATTCAATTCAAAAAACTTTATTTGTCCCTGGGGGGCAATTCAAGGACACACAGAGCAGCAAATGAACGACAGTGCAACTATCCTAAAACATTTAACCAAGATAAGAGTCAACAAAGAATAAAGTGTCAAAGAAGAATAAGTGTCGAGTGTCAATCCTTCACTCCTGCAGCTACATATTGAAGTGTACCTGGCAATGTGTTGTCAACAGGTAATTGTGACTTTGTTTTGTAAAAAGCCTTTTCAGAAGTCAGAAGACAAGAAAAGTGATATACAAGGTCAAGTCCATTCAACACTGAAATGCTTCCCGTAAGACACTTTCATACCAAGGGTAATATGACACGTTGGCTGCAAGAGCCAGAATCAAACGTGCAATCTTGATTGTTAAGCTCTGATTCATGGTGACTCCTATATTTAAAGGATTTAAGACAGGTGCTAAATACATTTTGTTTGTGTTATTATTAGCACCCAATGCTGAATGGTGTTTATATTTCTTTCATGTAAGAAAATATTACACACATTCAACAGAAAGCAAACGACAGGCTGACTAGTGATCGAAGATGTTAAGTTGAATCAACGATAACCTGCAGGGCTGCTGTATATAACATAGTTCTACCTTGGCTATATAAATCATCTGCACAGTGTGACATACTTTTTATTTTTTTCAAAGAATGCTACATGTGTTTGGTGGAATTTGGTCAATAGAGAAATGACAGACTTTCATTAATTTACTGAAAAGGTGTGATGCCCCCTTACGTGCTCTGCTGACTCAGATAAGAGGTGCCTTACCAAAAGTACAGCCAGAGGGCAATGTGCAGCACTTGACAATAAAGTGGCGTCAATGCTTTCTCAGCGGTTAGTGTCAATAGCAACCAGTGGTAAATAAAAGGCAAGTAGAGGCAAGAGCAAGAGCAAGAGCACAGCTTAAAAAAAAATCATAGACGTAAAGCGGAAGTCCCAGTATTTCCCATATGGCTAAAAAAGCTGACCATATAGACACAAAAACACGCAATCTAAGCAACAGGAGAAAAAACACCAGGCTGCAAGAACAGTTTGTACTCAGATTGCTCATTTTGATGCAAAGCAAAGATTAAAATATGTGGAATTCAAGAGGAGGGGCCATTTGCCTTCAGTGGGGACATTTGTTTGATATGACGCACACTTACAGACAACCAGTGATACAAGACGCATTCATGTGATATCATAGCCCTTCCCTGCGTGTGCAATTGTGTTCAGTTTGAATAGTGTAATGTCTACAGTATCGCCCCGTGGAGGTGTGAAGGCATCACTGCTCCTGGATACTGTTGCTATGTTTTTGCCAAGCCTACCTCTCACAATGTAAACAGTGATCCTGGGAATTTTATATTAAATGTCAGAGACGCACAGACAACGTATATCACGCACTTAACCACCATGTTGTGTAAGAGAGAGGAATTTCCTGCATCTTATAAAAAAAATAGAGAACTACAACAACAAAAAAGAAAATTTAAACGGATAACAAGTAAAGTTACAACACAGATAAGGAAAAAATTACATTACCTACAGGAAGTTATACTGATAGTTTGAATTTTCTGCACAACTTTCTGGAATAAAATAAAAGAATTGTAACCTCCAGGGTTATCCACAGCATGTGCAATACTGGACGGGTAAGCACAGAACATACTGTGAAGCATGTTGGTTTCACAAGGGAGTCTCCAGCAGGAAACTTCAGAATTTTCCCTCCTCAGCACGCTGTATAGTGCACACGTTCGCTTCCTGATATTTTCCTTTCCGCATGAACCCTTGACGTGCTGCACGTTAATTTGATGTTTTCATGATACATTCCAGTTTTCAAGCATGCATCATTCATTCGCAGGATATGCATATAGGCCTACATATCAATATGTTTACCCCCCCCCCCAAAAAAACAAGTGAATATAACATTAAAAAAAATATTAAATAAGCAGAGTATTCATTAATTAATAAAATAAGGTATTTAAAAAATATATTTAAAAAAACATTACGAAACCAAACCAAAGAAACCAAAAGATCAACACAACACTTTAGTGAAATGATTTTGTGTGGTGTTTAAATGTGTAGGTGAATGTATATGATATTCAATAATATGAAGGTGCAATGCATGCCTGTATTTTGGATATATTTTGTGGTTACGACTTACTGTTGTAAGATTAGACAATGTGGTTATTTTAGTGTAGGTGTATGAAGGGCGAGGGCCTAAACAATCCAGTTGATATTTTAATAAATTCAATTGAAGTGGAGCAGCTCCTGGTGTGTGAACTCCAGCATCCAGTACTCAAACCTTCTCAGCTGTGTGACATTTCAGTTTAAATTCTGGGCATCAGTTTGCACACTGGATTTCTCTTTTTGAATGAATTGAAGTTTGGGACCCTGTCAGACAAAGTGGGAAATAAATGGAAAATATGTAAAGCTTATTTGGTTAGCCACTTGAGAAACACAATTTTCCCCTCTGCAGAGGGGAATTCTTGAAGAGCCTGATAGGGACTGTCTCCCTCTCATTCATGTCCATATAGTGTCATTCATTGAAAGAATTAAAGTCATGACCCCTATCATACATCACAGGTGAAAATAGGTGTCTAATAGGAAACTACCGGTTTTCTTTCTGACTGTGTTGAGGATGGGGGGTTTCTAACAAAAGCACAGCCCTGTGTGATTTCCCTATGCTTATTCTAAGATAAGTCAAGTGGAATTCCCCACTCTGAGGCCCCGCCCAGCCGAGCGCACAAAACCCAGCGCGCCTCCCTCCTCTGCACCAGACAGCCCTGACCCTTAGCTAGAGACGGAACTTTGTCTTGTGACAGTCGCAAAGTCAACATGGACATGCACAGAGTTTCTCACCGCAACCAAATGGATTATAACTTGGACAACATGGAGTCCAAACACGGGAAAATGTTGCCTTGCCAAGAGGACCGTTTTGATTCCGGCCTGGAGTCCCTGAAGGAGGACGAGTTGGTGAACCAGTTTGAGGACATGGCGGTGGACAAGAGCGAGGAGCTCACTCAGGAATACGAACCTTGGAGGACTGCAGTGACTGAAGATGGTGACACGTAAGTTTAGTTTTGTGTTTTGTTTTTTTTGATGCAATTTCGCGTTTGCAGATTTAATGCGTTTGCGAAAAATGTATGCGAATACACATTTGTTGCACCACAGAGCAGCATCGACACAACAGATCAGCAAATACAAAAGATGTATTTTAAATGCAAACATAGTAGTGAAATTGACGAAAGTAGCACAAATACAAAAGGCCTTTTAAAGTCTGTCTGTGTGTGTGCAGCACAGCGCGCACCAAATGTGCGTGTGTGTGTGTGTACTTTGGCTGAGAGCGCAGTCTGGGCGGTGCTAAAGTCCGCTCTGTGAGTTCAGGAAAGTCCCTGGCCCGCTGCCAGGAACTGATAAAGCATCAGATGTGTCAAGCCACAACTGGTGGAAATAACCCGACAAAACTCCATTCTTGCGTAACGCTCAACTACTGAGGCTTTGTTCTTTTTTTATTTGGCTGGAACCATTTCCACCCTGCGTAGTTTTTTTTGTTTGTTTTTCCTAAACCCTTTTTTTTTTTAACAAATCTCTCTCTCTCTTTTTTCATCCCACAGATTTCTGCACTTGGCAGTCATTCATGAAGCCACAGAGCATGCCCTTCAGATGATCAAACTGTCCCAGAATCACTCTTTCCTCAATGTGCAGAACCACCAGAGACAGGTAAAATCAAACACAATCTCGAGCTGGAAACAACTGTTCTCCTCATTATTCATACAAATTAACTATAAAATCCACATTATAATTAAACGTGTTGTTTCTCCTCAGACTGCGCTCCACTTGGCAGTAATCACAGAGCAGCCTCAGCTGGTGGAGAAGCTCCTGAAGGCCGGCTGTGATCCACGGTTGTCCGATGACAGCGGGAACACAGCTCTCCACATTGCCTGCAAGAAGGGCTCTCTCGCCTGCTTTGGCGTCATTACCCAGAAATGCCAACGCCACCTTTCCTCCATCCTGTCATTCCCCAACTATAATGGTAAGCATTCATATAAAATAGCACCTCTTCAAAAGACTCCCACAATGTCATGTTTTACTGAAGCTGTTCTATGTTTTGGTTTTTAACTGAGCCTCTCCTGATTTCTCTTTACAGGACAGAACTGTCTCCACTTGGCGTCCATCAACGGCTACGTTTCATTGGTTGAAACTCTTGTCCAGCTGGGCGCAGACATCAACGCACAGGTATGTCTCAAATGACCTCCAAATGAAACCTGTTTTAGATATTATTTGAAAGATGATCCTTGAAGATAAAGTCTGGAAGAATCTAACCTTATTCCTGTCCGTGTTTTCCCTCAGGAACAGTGCAGTGGACGGACGTCACTCCATCTCGCCGTGGATCTCCAGAACCCTACACTTGTCCGTCGCCTCCTTGAACTGGGTGCTGATGTAAACTGTTTTAACTATGGTGGCTTCACGCCATACCACCTCACCTATGGGCGCCAAAACGAAGAGATCCGCTGCCAGTTGTACGAGAAGACAGCCGAAGAACTGAGGGCGCTGCCTGAGAGCGATTCAGACGAGAGTGATATGGAGGACTTGGATGGATCGGAAGATGAGGTCAGTATTTAATTTAAAATAATAATCACCTTGAGGTTTTATTGAAAAAAAACAAAAAAAAACAACCTTATAGTTTTGGTTCCTAACGTTGTTTTTATGTTATTTCCCACAGCTGTATGACGACATAAAGTTTGGAAAATAAACAGAACTGGCCCCCGTCTGGTGGTGTGAACCACAGTTAAGCTGCTACAGGGTTGCGCAGAATCAGCCCCACACCGAGGGACACATCAGTCCACGTCCCCCGTCCAGGCCAAGGCTCAAAGAGCTGGCCCTGGGATCTCACAGACATGAATGAAGACGGCGTAAACTATGGTCAAGTCAAGATCATGAGACGTGAGACCATAATACAAGAAAACGACCTCCATGTTCTGTGAAGTGCAGACAAATTGCTAAAGATGTGTAAATATGTGACTGTTGTAAAATATTGTAAATACAGAGATACTATTTTTTTACCTGTACAAAAGTGTGAATTTAAACACTATTAACACAAATTGTTTGAGAATAAAAAATAAGTTTATTGAATATAAACACTTGAATGTTTCTTTATTCAGTAAGGGGGTCAGTTACTTCTACTTGATGACTGTTTCACGGCCTTTCCACGCTCTAAGTCATCTCTCACTAACAGTGACGAGACAGAGAGTCATCAGTCCGACTTTTGAAAGAAACGCAGACTAAAAGAAGTGACACTCTGCCACTTGGAACAGTCTGGGATTTCCTTGTTGGGGCGAGGTCACAGGGTCTCTGAGTCACCGCGCTGAAAGTCCCTTAACTTAAGAGGAACATGTTGTACTTCAATATTCCACCCTTCTCTGGCCCAAGCGCTAAAAAGCAACAAGGAAGTAGTATTCATTGGAAATGCCAAAGAAGTGTGCATGGAGGAAATGTCTTAACATGTGAAACTGAAGCGGAAGGAGTTAGATTAGTCTCAGTCATAGTGACGAGGAAACTTTGCAGCACTCTGGGAAGTACAAGATGTGTGTCAGCCGTGATGTTGGAAGAAGTAGATGGATCATTTCCTTTATTACTTGACGCATTATAATGAGTCATGTAGTTCATGCAATGCAGTTTAAGAAGAAAATGTCTTTAAAGGCAGTTATACACCAAGTGTCTTTTAACTTACGTTGTAATATCAGAGTATAACTCCAACATTTAAAGCAGGATCTTTGAGTTGTTGGTTGAGTTTTAGCTAATTGTTATTTTTTTCCGTAATTGAACCGCAATCATTATTTTTACTTTTTTATTATGCACCCATCACTCCCTCTATTAAATCGACTTCTTATTTAATGGAAAAGAAATGGAAATAGTTAGATATACCAAAGGAACACGTTTAAATTGATTATTTTTCCAAAGTAAGTCAAAACTTCAGCACAATTTCAAAATAAGTATTTAAATGTAAAAGCAACAAACCCAACTTTTTCTGGAAGCTGAAAACCTGAAATATGAGGCATCTTTGTATAACAAGTATTTCACAAATACTAAAGCTGTTTCTCGTTACGTTTTATAAACCCAAAACATTTTATGTATCCTTACATTTTTTCCCTGCAGTCAATATTGTGATATATACAGTTTGGCTGATTACCGTAAATTTACAACACGGCGTGTTAATTCATAGCAACAAGTAACTGAGAAAAATAAAATAAGAAAATGACAAAAAAAACTGAAACTTTCTCATGTGCTTCATTTAATCTGCATTCAGGTCTGGCCTGCACACCTGAACCATCCTCAAACAGATTTTATATTCATGGTCATTTAGTAGTTATTCTTTTAATGTGCTTTATGAACACATTTGACATGGATCTGATTGGAACTCCAGCACTGGCACGAAGGAATCCCCTAACATAATCAACACACCAGGCCCTGATTACCAATATGGAATAAACCTGGGACCAGTGCTCCATCTGTAATCAGGAAAATGTCCCTGCATGATAAGCTTTAATAGTAGAGTATCCCACTGTCTCCCTATAATCGTCCACAGGGCGGTAAACATTAACAGGCTTGTTTACCTGTACAGGACTGCAAGGGGAATTTTCCAAGGACAAAGCTGTTACTTCTTAATGACAGTGGAAGTCAGAAGAGGCCGAGGTTTTTAACATTCAACCAAGCAGATAGTCCTCAATATTATCTCTGCGTTTTGAATGAGGAAGTATATTTCAGCTGGATTTCTGAGTGTGTAATATCTGCAAAAAGACCCACAGAGATGGAAAGGAGCAAGAGTGAATCAACAGGCCTGATGGGAAATGGTCTAAAATAAACTGAGAGTGAGTAGTTGATGACGGCACATTATTTCAGACCACGTGCTGATGAAGAAGTCTTTGTTACGACTGAACTGGACGGGGTCACTGACAAGAATTCGCAGACAGCATTTCCCCTTCGACACACTCACACCTGAGGACATCCGACAGATTTGTCAAAACCATTCTGAAACAGCAAGGGGAACAAGTTTCCCCTTTTGCAAAGAGAAACTTATCATGTAGTAGGATGTTTCCGGTGGGTAGAAGTAATCTATTTCTGACATTCTCGATTTGCAAAAATGTTAAGAAAATGAGGTCAAATCTGGTCTACATCACTGTAGTAAAAGCTACCTCTCCACCTGTCGTGTGATTGTAGCGTACTCGGAGCCACAACAGGAAGAGCTCTGCACACGCTCGTGTTCCCAGAAACGTGTCTCTCTGCTGCTTAATTCAACCAACAGATGAAAACACAGCTGACATAACCGGCTTCACATGCAAAGGCTCCTATGCATCTTCATGTGCATACTTTAAATATGCTCTTCATGTGAAAACAAACTTCACACACATTAAAAGACGACAGACACGAAGACAAGCGATTATTTTACTCCAAAAACTTTTTTTTTTTTTATTGTTGAATGAAACAGTGGGGGTTGAATGTACAGCAAACAAAGATAACATCAGTCTCCTTCTGGGAACTGCATATCCCATCATGCTCTAACTTAATCCTTCAGGTGACAGGGCCCTGCTCGCTCAGTCTCGCTCTGCCAGGGCCATCAGGTGGGTGTCCACTTCAGTCTCTGCCAGAATCCTGGAGAGAGCACACTCATGAGTACTGCATCCAAAAGATACACTAAATACGAGTCAGCCCTGAATAAAGATGCTTTGACGTACAACGGATACTGACGGAAAAAAAGAGATTATTAAGGGTTTTTGGGAGCCACAAAATCGTCTGCATGAGCTGCTTTCATTTGGAGAATTTCATACTTTCAGTGCTGGGCACACGTCTATGTTACACATTCATTTGTTAATTCAGTTTTAACTTGAATGTTTCTTCTGAAAATGCAAAAGAGAACATTTAAATGTCATTAACTTTATTTTTGTTATTTGAATGAGACGACAGTTATTGTCTCTTTCTTCAACTGAAGTAAAGTAAAGTAAAAAAAAGAAAGCAAAAGAAATCGTGACCAATGTGCAGGTTAATAGCGTTCACCGACAGGTTATGGAGGGTCTGACGATCTCTCCCACAACATTTTACACACCTAGCATTCATTTTCCTTCTGATCCATTCTGATCAGTTTTTATGCACCAATTTCTGACTTTTCTGAATACACAATACATTCCTTTGAATCCTTTTTTAAACATGTGGACTTGAGAGCTGTAATGTTTCGGGTCATTTTTAGGACAGACACATTCACACTTGCCTCTGCACGTGTACCGAGCGCTGATACAGCACCGAAGTAACTGCCAACAGCCTGGACGAATGCTCTGACCGCACCGCGCGTCTCCGGTGGCAAAACAACAGAACTCCCGTTTTAAAACGTTCCGATCCCGGAGCCGCGTGTGGGGAGATTTCTTATCGAGATGCAGCGAGCCCGAGAGAGCGCCGAATCACATCTGCAGCAAGCAGCTGCACACAACGGGAAAATTCAACGTCTGAAGTTGTGTGCTTTGTACGCAAAGACCAAACAGCTTTCTCTCCCTCTGCTCCACTGCAGAGCAGGAAGCCAATCGCAGCTGTTTTTTTTTTAACTTACAGAGACCCCTCAACACGTTGCTGTTGAGGCTTTGATTGATACTTGAACCCCCCTGTTCAAGTATCAATCAGGGGGTCTCGGACCCCCCTCAACATGTTGTGTCTTCAACCTAAACATACAGAAAGGCCTCTTCATATTTACCAGAAGAGTCCCTCTTAAAACCTAATATTCCCCTGTTATAGCTCACATTCAAAGATCATTTCAGTCACATTTATACTGCAGACGGTCTTGTACCTGAACTTGGGCTCCTGTGTTGTGACCACGCCCACCTCCAGTTCAGAGGGCTTGAAGTCAATGGAGAGAACAGTTGACAGACAAGAGATCGCCGTCTGTAAGGAAGACAGAGTGCTTATCGTATGTGTTTCTGTATGACACTTATCATTTAATGATGGTAATAAAATAATAAACCCCACAGCTGGAAACCACCTGTAGGGTTACTTTTGCTTTCAGGTTCCTCTACCTGAGTTCCCTGCCTGTAAAAGAGATTTCATTTGTACCTCAATAGTTTGTTCAAAAGTCCAGTCCAGTTTCTTTTTTACTTTCTTCTCCAGGAAGCTGGTGGCTTCCGTCTGTTTCACTCCAGCAGCAGTGGCCTTAAAGCCACAGTAGTAGCCTGCTGGGTCGCATTTGTACACCTGGGGTCCGAGCTCCTCGTCGACGCCGATCACGATCATACCTGACGGCAACAGAGGAGCCAGGAGAGTTACACTTGGCATCGCTGCTATAAAGCCTACAGATTTGTCTGAAACGCGCCTACAAACATGTCACCATTAAATTCGACAGCACATCATGAAATATACTCACAGCAGCCCAGTGGTCTCATCTCAGCGTTCTGCGTGTACACTTGCGAGATGTCAGCCATTCTCTTACACAGCATGTCCACTGGGATCTCGTAACCGTACTTGTATTGCCAGTTGGCGGCCTCGTAGCGAGCTCGCTGGACTTGGGACCGGCTGTCAGCTGGACGATATCAGACACAGGCCGTGAGAAGGGAAAGGTGGCAGATTTTTTTTTTCCCCCAAAGCATCCACTTGACGATAAGTCAAACATGAAGTGAAACGCTTGAATGAAAATACAGAGAGCAGCCAGCTTGGTAAAATCAAGTTCTTATGGAGGAGGAAGAGTGAGCCACAGAGAACACAGGGACGATTGTTAAGACACACCCCCTTTAACTTGTTCCAAAGAATCACAGAAAAGACATTTTTTTTCCAAGGATTTTTTTTCTTCTCAAAATCTTTTTTTCCTTCCTTTCCGTTTTTCCAAGTACTGACAAACCACCGCGGGTGCTGCTAACAGACGCCAACATAGTTTAAAAGGAAAGTGGAAAGTTTATCAAATGCAATCCTCGGGGAAAGGGGAAAAAAGGAAAGTAAATTTTGCTGAATACACAAAGACTAAACGTAAAAAAAAAACTACCAACTAGAAATGGTCTTTCTACAGCTGGACTCTTTTTTTTAATTGACTCAGACAATGACAATAAAAGAATATGCTAACAGTGTGTGTTTCATTCATGACGTGTTCCGCTTACCTGTCATCCCAGACATTACGCATCCAATATTATCTGTTATTCTGAAGAGGTGGGTCACTGTGGCCGAGTCCAAAAGCTTGTCCTGTGTGAGTGAGGAGAAGGTTTAACTCAAAGAGCAATCAATATAGCAATTCAGCAAAGCAGCTTATTCTTAACGGTCCATATGGATCTAATACAACACATTCAAAGCCTCCTTGGACATTTGCTCCGTCTGTCTTTTGATAATTCAAGTTAAACACTCTAAACTGAAACATTATCAGTGTCTCTTAAACAACATCACCTTTTTTAAAATACACAAGTAAACATCTCAATCGTGAGAAACTTTCCATAATAATAATACTACATTTTATTTATGGGCACCTTTTATATCACTAAAGGTCACCTTACAGAAAAATGTGTGGGTGTGTGTGTGTGCGTGCGTGTGTGTGTAGTTGTTTCATAAGTGTCTTAATCAGTGTGCGGCTCGTGTGTTAAACAGAATTCATTGCAGAATTGTTGATATACACGACTCACAATAAGTTAGGGATATTGTGAGGTCCTCAGTGGTTTTCATACAAAAGGTGTTTGTTTCACTTCAGTGATTTTCAGGATAGGGAGGCAATTGTATTAGGGTGATAGACAGCCCATTTTGTGTTTTCCATGTAATGATCTCACTGTGTACAGTGTGCCTTACATATTGGGGCCAATACCAAAAAATACAAAAAGACAACCCTTTTCAATGTGGCATCAATTTCACTCTGTGGGCATAAAAAAAGTCACTAAACAGACGAGCAGCCCCACCTGGCCATCGCGCACCTTCAGGTCTGTAGCAGGAGGTCAGATATTGCTCGTGAACTTGGTGTGTCATCAGCAGACTTGCAGCAAGACACAGAACTACTGACAGTGTTCGTGACAGACCGCAATGATGATCATTGCCTAAGGACCTGTGCACTCAGACACCTTTATGCTACTGTCACACAGCTGCAAGCCTGTTTACGAGGAGTGAGGAGTACGAGGGCTTCCAGGCAAACCATTCCCAACCGACTCCACCGCTTTGGCTTGATGCCGGACGACTGTTGCAGGTGACTCCACTGACACCAAGACACGACTGTTTGCAGTGGGCACAATTCTCATAAAAATTCAGACCAAATCGGAAAAGACCTCATGTAAATAACAATATCCCTAACTTCTTGTGAGTAGTGTATGTGTGAGGTAATTTTTTGGCATAAAACAGATCTGATGCCAACTTACCGGTACTTTTTTCTGTGTTACAACAACGGCACAGTCCTTCCCCCTGACCGCTACAGATGTTAGTCCACCTTGGTTGATGGCCTTGAAAGCATATTCTGCAAACAAAAAACACAAGGAGGGTTATAAGAAATGATGATCCCAAGCTAAAGCCACTTGTACGGGTTAATATTATTTTATTATATTTATCTATAATCGATGTAAACAGAGACTTGTTTAACTTCTGGGCTCGTTTCTGGCCTATTGTTAATCACAAAACAAATTGTTCTGCACATGTTCAGTTTAGCTCTAACATACTAGGTGACTTCTCATGTTAAACCTAAACTACAAGCAAAGTTAAATCGACTTGATTACATTCTTATTTACGGCGCATTGTCCCTTTAACTGTAACCAGCGTTTACAGTAGTAGGTCAAAAAATGCACACACTTCTATAACGGGGTGACTTAGCAGCATGGTAAAGATAATTTCAGCAAAAGAAACATCACACTGACTTTGTAGGACTGCTGTAAAGTGTCCACAATGAATCAGCTTGATTAACTGCAAAGCTAACCGTGCTAACTTGTAGCCATGTTCAGTCGCGTTATTTTAATATATATTGAAGCTTCAGTAACGTTTAAACACACTAGAAACCAGTACAACACGGGCACTACTTTCATTTGTAACTTAAGATTCTGCTTTCTCTTCAGGTGAGTGTAATATAATCACACAGAAGAAGCCCAGCTACGCAAACCATGACAGAGCATTTAGCTAGCTAGCTAACAGGTTAGCCTCCGAGCCGGCTTTAGTGTGACACTGACCGACTTGATAGAGTCTCCCCTCCGGAGAGAAGATGGTGATGTGTCGGTCAAAACCTGCACTCGAGCCTCGGGACATTTCACAAGGGTTATGTTGGACGAGAAGTTCCTTCAAATAAATGTATCAAGCTGAATTTACTTCATGCACAATATTTCCATCCGGTAGTGTAACCGACGGCCTCTCAACTTCTTCCGGTGTCAAGGACCTGCTGCGTTGCTATGGTGATATGACATTCAAACGATGCCCGGTGTGACAACTTGGTCATTTTTGTTGTTGCTCCTGTATTATTAAAGGCCTTACGTCTTTGCACCTATTGTGAGGGAACTATTATTAATTACACAATTAACATATTTAACTACTAATTCATATTTGTATGCACGAGCAGGTCAATGTTTCCTTAAGTCGGGTCGAGACCCCCTGTGGCGTCGCAAGAAGTCTTCCAAACATCTAATAAATATTTCAATTAAATGGAAAACAATAAATAAATAATAATTAAAAAACGAGTGCCTTACAATTTTCAAATAAAAGCATATTATTGAAACACTTTGTAGTGACAACAACTGAAAACAGAAAGAAGCCGATATGGGACATTCGTGCTCATAGCCACAATTAAAATAGTTTCCTAATGTGTAAAAACAAGATCTGCTGCTCTTTGTGATGCACATTTTTCAAAAGATCTTTACGATCGAGTAGCTGTGTGTTTTAACTTTAAATTAAAGTTTTGGATTTCCTGTTGAAAGTGATCCAATGTTATTGTTGATATATTACACTGAAGTGCAATTGTCTTCACTGAGCTGCAATGATTAATCATATCATAGTCTATGCAGGCCTACAGGTTCACGGATACTAATAATGTCTGTAATCATTTTAAAGATTGGACTTATGGCAACAGCAGTGGGGTATATAACCAAAACAATGCAGACGTGTAAGTTCCCATGAGTGTACAACAAGTCAGAGTGTTGGGTTTCACACACTGCAAAGCAAAGTTGAAAATACATTGTGGCCTTTAGTTTTTATATATAGCCTATAATTGGCAATAATTATGATGTATGAAAATAGGCTAATACTGTATGTGGACTTGTCACAGTCAAGGTGTTCCAAAAACAAAAACAATGGCTCTGTCGTTGTTTCTCTTTGCCATGTCATTGTGACTTGGAGCAGGCTTGTGCAGTACCAGGAATTATTGGCACCTGCGTGTTTCCTACAATTACAACATTCCTTCCAGGAAAAAAATATTATCATTGCATACTGGAAAATGTATACTATTTTCAGTGTTATCAGTGACACCAGTGCATTTCCTCCTAGCCAAATGTTTGCCAGGTACAAATGCATGTTATTTGCAATATTGTGACGTGCATGACATGGTTAAAGACACAAGTTATATACTTTACCCACAAGGAAGTATAAAGAATCATCAGACAATCTGCCTGCTGTTACACACAGTAGTTTATACCCAAGTTAAGCAAAACTGTTGTTAATGTACATATAAATCACTGTGCATGAACTGTCATAGTTTTGTTATTGTCAGCTTCTGCTAGCATTTTGTTATATGACTCCCCAATGTCATACATTAGCTGTTAAAAGAGTGAACAACATATTGCAATAACCTGCACAGAGAGGCTCCAATGGTAACTATATAAGTCTGGCACTGAGACATATTGAAAACAGACTCCCTTGTGACACCAAAAGTTGACTTCTGTTATCATATAACAAGCAGAGTAAACTTGAGTGAGCAGTCTTATTAATCGTTTGACAAAATCATCAACGGATTACATCCTTGTTCCTGAAAAAAAAAGAACTGCAAGTGTGCATGTGTCATCGTGGATTTTCCCTCATTCGCCATATCTAACACAGCTGCATACAGAATGTTTCCTTCCTCTTTGTGGCTCACCTGCATCTTTAGATAGTGACTCATACATACTCAGCTATCATGATTGTTGATAAGCAGGATTTGGCAGTGCCATCGGGAGTTACCTTGTAATACCTCGTGATATGGTTATAATGAAAAGTTTCAGTCCTTGTCATTAGCCTATTTTAATACTGCACCCACTGATGACCTACATGGGAGTATTTTTTTATTTAAGTACTTAACCACTTTTCTCAGCTATGACTCAATCACACAAGTTGTATGCAATAATGGTTTTTTTTTAGCAACAATTCATCATCATCCCCTCCCTTATCATCATCATTATTATCATCATCATATAAATCTTAATGCATCTCCAGTATTGCAAAAACGTTTCCACTCCTGCACAAGCAGTATTTAGTCTTACTAAATAAAGCTGCAGAATGATGAAGACAAGAGTTTGCAAAGCAGATTTTGCCACTACAAAACATGCATCTATCAACATAAATGTAACTTTAAAAGTTAAGGAATTTATACCATATATTTTTTGGAGATCTATTCTCAGGGCCTAATTTAAATTCTTGCATGAATTAAACAAATTATTCAAAGGTAATACCATGCTTGTTAGGTTGCATCTGCACAGAGACAGCAAACCTCCCCACCCATTTTAATACCCCTCTACCACGATGCCTCTCATTTACCTCCCCCTTTCCTGTCCCCTTCCCCACCTCCGCTCTCTCTCTCTCTTTTTCCATCCCCATGGTTCTGTTCTTACTTTATAAACGTACCGCTCATTCATACAGTCCCAGAGCTGCATTTGCACTCTGTATTCACAATAGAAACCAGAAAAGACCCCCACCTCCATGTCTCAGAGAAGAGGCGTGGGACTCACTTGTGGAGTGCAGGGGGATCTCCACCATCTATGAAAATACTTGTCTTTTCATTTTTTTTCGTTTTTTTTTTAATATTGCAAAGCCCCAATCTGGCTAATGTTTTCCAAGCACAAAAGTTTAGATGTTAAGCAATATAGGAAACACTAAAACTCCTCATAACTTCAAATGAAACATGAGCAGTTTGGACTCATTCTGTCATACTATAATAAACATTTTAATAGCCTTTGTTCCCGTAACAACAGACATTTTTAGCATTACGAACATTTTCCAAACATATTCCTCTTTAACTGTCTGTTGAACATGCTTTTCTATGCAAACCCTGTTACCAAACCATTAGTTTAGTACTCATAAGGAAGCATAAAACTATAAAGCCAACACAGAATATTTATCGCATTGTAAAGCACACGGTTTCTTAGAATGTGCATGCTCTCAGCGGCTTCCAGGAACAGCTTATCTTTAGTGAGGTGTAATACAGAAAGATGCAAAAGAGATACAGGTCTATCGTGCATGTGTGTGACAACAATGTTGCGTGCTTTCTTCCTTTTACAACATACACCTTCTTCAGAATTTGCATGCTGTTGTAAGTCGTCTTGTGGTTTGTCACACACAGACACACATCAGTGGTTTCACATTAACTTGGAGGTGAGTTGCAATTAGTGACGCCCCAAATTATGCACAAGGGAATACTTAATTTAATTTAATTTACACTTTATTAATCCCACAAGGGGAAATTCAGTTTTTACACTCTGTCTAACACACACATAGGCCGAGATACACACTCATGCACAAACAGGGTTCTAGTGACATGCATTAATGGAGAGGTCTCAGAGTGAGGGGGCTGCCCACAGCGAGCGCTCCAGAGCAGTTTTGGGGTTCGGTGCCTTGCTCAGGGGCACCTCGGCAGTGCTCAGGAAATGGACTGGCACCTCTCCAGTTACCAGACCAGTTTCCGGACTTGGTCCGTGCCGGGACTTGAACCGGCGACCCTCCGGTTCCCAACCCAAGTCCCTACAGACTGTGCTACTGCCGCCCATTAAGGTATGTGTTGGAAAATCCACCACAGAATCTTGTCATTCAGGACTTGCTGCATGACTGACAGCAGACTCATCCGTCTTTAGGGCGTAGAAACATTGGGGTTTAACAGTGAACCACCCAGGTTCTTTGTTCAGATTCACAGGCACTGAGTGTTGTTGTAGACAGCTTTACTTTGCAGAACAGATGACAGACCTGTACGAAGAAATCACACCTGTTTATTTTATTATTGTGCAACCTAAAACCCTGATGTCCAAAAATGGATGGTTATTGACTCCCCCCCCCCCTTCCCTGTTTAAAAAAAATCCAGACACACAAACTATGTGGACACATAGTTGTGTTGCACTCCTCTCAATGTGCATTATGTCAGCTTGTCCTGACCGCAGGCTGCAATCAGTTAGTGATACTTCTACTTCTGCTTCTTGCCAGGAAATGTTGCTGTTGGTCTTGTATGTTTTTTGGCATATCTTGAATAACCTAAATTTATCTACTATTTAGGAAATGTTGTGTTTTTTCGGACCAAAATGTGATTAGCACTGATGTGATTTTTCCACAGCTAAAGACTGTATGTGCGCTGAAATGGGAGAGAAGAGAAAACAAAACCTTCGAACAGAAAGTAAAATACATCTCAATTGCAACCACATGGTAACATATAACACATACCAAATGCCAAGGCAAAGCTTAAGTTACATGATACAGAAATGATAACCGCTCCAAATCACACCCATCCTCTTTTTAAAATATATGATTGTTTTGTAACATTGAACAGTGGTGTTACAAATACACTTTGCTGACTAAGTTATGAACTTACCTTACATGAGCCTACAGTTGGCATGGCCACATTGAATTACCTGCCATTAATAGCAATTGAGCTATAAGGGGAAAACAAATAGATATGAATGATCAGACTGTCCAGACCACATCTGGAGGGTAGTACCGTATCTTTGAATTCTGATCAGTTCTTACTGAGCGTGTTAGTGCTATCTACAGTGTGATCCTATTCTCTTTTAAGCATTAATTTAGAATTAGGACATTGATGTACTTGAAGCTACAGTGAGGAGTTTTAAGCTGGTTATGAAACTGACTGAAATTAACGCTGATGCACAGAATATGACTGAAAAGCGAATACGAGTATCTGGAATAAGATTGTTCATGTGGCTATTTCTATTTATGGCAATGCGGGTCAATGCCGCCTGGTCGATGTCAGAATACTTTACCAGCTGCAGAAAAAGCCCCAATATGTTTACAGCAAAGATTCGTGGTGTGTTATATGTTTCAATGTTAAAAAGAATTAGAACCTTACGTTGGCATAGAGATTAGATGTGTTGGTTTGTATAATGGGAAGCCAAAAGAGCCAGTGTGACGCGGGTAAAGAGAAGGGCGAGGCAGAGATAGACAATGACTGTCTGAAATTGCTTATTGCTCTAAGCACTTAGAAAAAAGCATACATTTAAAGAAAGATCTGCCACAGTGCTAAATGCCAGTCAAGTAGTAAAATAGTAGCTGGAGTTAGCAAATCCTCTCTTTCAATAGCTATTCATGATGCTAATTGATTTGCCAATCATTTTGCCTATAGAGTCATTTAAATCCTTCTTATGATGAGGATCCAAAAGTTGAAAGTTTAATGAAAGTGGTGATTTCGAACAGCTTTCAATTGAGCCTACAAGGGGCTGCTGACGTCATCTTGTGCTCTCGGAGTGTTGTTTGAAAGCAATTTCACCATACCTTTTATCACTAAAAATCAGTCTACAAGTAAGAAGAGTGAGTAAGCGCTTATTTCGACCTGAATTAATCATATAAGAACAGGTGTCTGTGGTTAGAAGGGCCAGCATGGAAGGGGGGATATCCGAGGTTTTAAACCACATATGTCTCTAAATGTCACACATACAAAAAAAGTCTAAAATAACTTACACATGACATCCCAAAGATAGACACAACACAAGTTATATTCAGACACTGCAGTAGGTGCATTAATTCAAATTAAAATGTATCCACTGTATGCACACAATGTGAAAAGTAATAAAGAAATATAAATGGGATATAAATATACAAAGAAACCCACATGGAGGAATGTCAGAGTGGTGGGAGAGATTAATAATAGAGCCAGCTAACTCCCACATATGTCTCTTATTCCTGAATATAACCACAAATGTGTTCTGCAGGAGGAGCAGATTAATTCAAGCTCTATGAAAAGGAGAGGGCCTGCTATGTGCATTAAAAAAACAAAAACAAGTGCATAGAAATAAGTGGAGGCATGTTAAACAAATTGATCAAACTAGACCTGAAGAAAAACCATAACAGGGCCTTCAGACAACAACAACAACCTTAACGTTGTGTAAGTCATCTGTTTGAGGAAGTAAACATGTCTCTCACTGTGCTACAGGGCAGCAGGAAATCCAAAACCTCTTCTCCTTTTTCAAAGTCTCTCAGTGTTTTGAGAATCCTGCACAGTGTCTCTCCGCAGGCGTATTCAGACAGGCCTTAAATATCAGGTTCTACTGGTGAGCCGTGTCTCATAGCCGACTCACTGTATTAGCCTCTACAGTCAATTATGCCTCATGCCGAGCTATCTCATTATATGTCCCTTTAATGCCCATCATATGATAGCAGAGTGCAAACCAGACATGCAGGGTTTTACTCACGCACTGACAGAAAGTGCAACCGTACTCCTTGCCCTCGGGCTGTGAAACCCTCTCTTTCATTTTGGTGAATTTAAACCAGAAAACACAAAACGTTGCTGCAACAGCTACGGTTCAAAACACCCAGGAAGCAGCAAATTTATTTGCTCTGATTTTATTTTAATTAATACAATCCTCACAATTTATAATACATTTCAGTTATGGAACATACTGTTTATTATTACAGCACCGACTGATCTTTGGTCTTTTTTCAGCAACACAACATATATTATATTGACATATTATCACCTAAAGGGTCAAGTTGACATGACAAACATGGTCGCTGTTGTCTTTTTAAACACCAATAAGTTGCAGTTGCTAATGTTTCGAAGCACTAATCAAGGCCTATTGTCACTCTCTTATAGCTCTGGAATTTTAAAGCAAAAATACAACATTTAGCTTCTTCGCCTAACTTTCAATTCTACACTTGTCTTAATAGCCAATAGTTAGTGAGTCCCACTTTTAAAGATAGGGTACTCAGTACACGTTTTGTAAACCCATCCTGCCTCTCTGTCTCCCTGCTTGTTCTCTAAGCATGCACGAGCCCACACTCAAAGCGTGAGCTGAAATCCTCTTCTGGATAAATGAGAATAGTGTAAGTGAGGGACGGGGGTTTTGAGCAAGCACAAAGGGTAGGTGGTCGGTGAAGAAGGAGCACGGAGGGAAAGCTAATTTCAAAATCCTAATAGTTGGGGGCGCCGATAGCTCAGCGGCAGCGACAGCGCGCGTACCATGTTGCGAGGCCTCGCTCCTCGCGCGGGCGGCCCGGGTTTGCGTCCGGCCTGTGGCCACTTTCCCGCATGTCTCTCCCCACTCTCTCTTTTCTGTGTAAGCGCTAACTGTTCAAAACGGGACTGTTGTGCCTACAGTGTATGCCTCATCTTTATTGTAAGATGCACTGATTTGAACTGAGTCCTTTGTGTATGTATCTGAGTGGATCATGTCTGAATATGGGGCACTCATGAATCTTTTTTCAAGCTGTAATGGTGTGTAAAAATTAATCTTAGGCGCCAGTATTGGCTAATTGTAAAAATAACAAAGGCAAAGAGACAGCAAAGCACAGAACTGTTGAGTAAGAAAGGCAGCTACATCAACGTGGCACTTCTTCCTCTCCAAACTGGAGTGTAAACCTACGAGTGGAAACTAAAGAGATTTCCAGGTACAGAAGATGGCTGATGCAAAACCTGGAAAACCCATGTAAAGAGTCATTTTGGAAGCCAGCAGTTCCTGGTGGCTTCAGTAATAACAGAGTGAAGTTAGTAATCTCCTGATGGCTTAAGAAAAGAGAAAACACCCTGCCGCACTGCAGAAATGCCAACTGTACTTTGCAGCACTATAGTCGTCAAACAATGTGTTCACTGGGCCATGGCAAATGTGATCCTGAAAGGGATACACCGATAATACATCGAACCAGAATTTGAAATACCAACAAGAACAATAATACTTTTGTAAGATTAGGCCATGTTTGAGCAAGGCACTTCATGGACAGGCTTGTGGCACAGACTGTGAAAGGGCAAAGTTACAAAAAACTGTGACTCATGTCTGCACACTACTGTACGCCTATAAAAAATCCCTCCCTTTCACACACATATGTATTCATTAAGTGAGTTTCCCCATTGTCCATAAATGGAATAACATGCTCTCATCGATCTTATTTGGTTATTTTAGATAGTCAAAGAGGATTATAAATATGAACACTCAAGGATGAAGTCACTTTCGGGAATGTTAGGGGAATTTGGTGTAAGAAAATGTTTCCCAAATAAGTTAAGAGCTGGTATGATCATGAAATGAAATAAGTTTATGATGCTTCACCACAGACTGTCCTATTGATGTCCTCTTCCCATTTTCTGCCTGTGCTTTCACGCTCCCAACATTCCCAAAGTCAACTGCATCCAAAAAAATCAAGCCGGCATATGAGCTTCCACGCAATATCCTCAGTCTAGTAAGATTTATTGCTAGCTAGAGGGTACGTTGGATCTTCAAACCACCCCCTTAACTGCAAACTCCACTTTCATTTCAGCAGTGAGATGTTTTGAAAAACGCAGGAATGTGCACACAGAGGATTGCTAGAGTGGAATTTTTGCTGGGAATTTCCCACTGCTGTGTGTTTGCACATGCGTACAAGAGGGTGTGCATGCAGCCGAGGAGGAGCGCAAAGCGTAAACAAGTCAAATGGACTCAGGTGCACAGCTCTATTCAAAGATGCAGAAAACAAGTGTGGGCCAAAAGATAAGTGTCAAGTATGCCTCTTGTTTGTGCCAGAGCTATTTGAGATCACTTATGTAAATTGGAAATGTCCTCTACATGCTGTCAAACAAACACGCCAAGTTATTCCAACCACTTTTCTTATTCTCTTTTAACTCAGTTAGCTACAACAACATGCAAGATGCATTTCAGTATAAACCTGTACATGCATGGTTAGAAGCTGCTTTATTTCTAAAAGCAATTTCAAGAAATGAAAGAAAGAAGCTGTGTCCAAAATCTGCAGTTGTGTTTAAGTTTAAAGTGCACTTTTGCAGAAGTGGCGGACTACTGCTGACCTCCAGTAGCACTTTCACAGTTAGATTCTGCTTCTCTCCCTGCTGAAATCCCCCAAACTTTCCCCTCCGCCAAATCCTTTCTCCAGGCTGCCAAGATAATGGTCTTTTCAGGCCTCCCATGATCCACACTCTGCTGTGGATCCGCCGCAGCTGGTAAACCGGCTGCCTTCCTGGCAATGAACATCTTACACCGGCCATGTGTTCTACCTAATTGATTTTCCAGGGTAGAGCAGAGGGCAGTGTTATATAGACGGGACACGGCGGTGGGGAAGCTTTCTGGCCCAGATGTGTGCAGTAGCAGTCGACCAGGCGCACATCTGCAACCGTTTGAACCTACTTGGGGAATTCCTCTCTCACTATGTCTCTGTTTTTTTTTTTATCGTACTGAATCCTCGTCTGAGGACAATACAGTGCCTGACTAACTCCTTCTGTTCTTCCTCTCGTATTTCCCTCTGAGGGTCTGATCTGTTTCCCCCACAGACAGACTAACAGGTCGGTCTGGTAGCCACTTGAGAAGGCGTGGGATCTTTTCTCTATGGGACATGTAAAGACCGATAAAAGGTATTCTGTAAACAGACAAAACAAGCACTTCGACATGAAGCTGGTACCATGGTCTTTGAGTGCACGTCACTACACATACCCACGACAAAGAGAAGACGCAAAGATTTCAGCCACAAGTGCTTTTTCAAAGCAAAAAAGTAAAAGATAGACTTCAGCTTACATAAAGAGCCTCCAAAAATGTAAATAACAATTTAAATTGAAGTGCTTTGACTGGGTTATATATAACAAAAGGCTAAATATATCTATTGTTTTGCTGCTGCGTGGGTTTGCCAGAGAACAACAAAAGCAGGGAGTTTCCTCTGTACCAGGATGTCGGGAGATTTCCTCGTATTTGCATTTTAAGATTCAGGACGCGATGTACTGATTGACATTCATCTGCGCTGATATGTAAATCAGTCTTTGACCTACTCCAGGGCAAAGTGTTCTGTCTCTCTTTACTCTGCCTACGGGATATTTTATATTTCCTCATAACTTAAGCATTCCCTGAAGACTCACATGTTCAAATGTTACCCGAGCTGAACTTGAAACACTCCTTTTTACAGACGGTGTAGGTGAACATACACAGGATTGTCCTGTTTAGCAATCTGTAAAAAATGGGCTACTTAAAGATGTTTAAGTAGTTTTTTAACAGCGGGACAACTGTGGCCTTTGGCATGTTGATAACAGACAGAGTAGAGGATACAGACGAGGATCTAAGTTCTCTTTTTAACATAACTAGAAATGTAAAAGTTTATCAGTTTCAGAAGGGTTTTTGTTCCATGTGCTTAGCTTGAGTCAGCCCTCGGAGGGTGTATACATTAGGGACAGATTAAACAGGATCCATGTCCTGTTGCTGAATGTTTAACTCCTGGTTTTAGCATTATGTCTGCAATGTGTTCAAAGTGTCATAAATCAATATGTTATAGTCTTGTAATAAAACTCCAGAATACTATGGTGGCTATATGAAGCAACAGAGAGTTATATAGGCCTACAAACTTTTCAGTCCACCATAGCTCCATGAGTGTTATCATCTTTTGGTTCTTTTTTTCTTTTCTTAAAGCCTTTAACCTTCACATTTTAGTTCAGTCATGGCACTCCTATCAGCAGGTAATGTAGGCATTGTCAGCGAAAAACAAAACAAAACAAAAAAACAAGCAAACCCTATACACTTTATGAATAGCCACAAACAGAAAAGAGACATTTAGCACCTAGCTTAAAACTTCCATAAGCAGTAAATAAAAGGTAGATATTAAGGGGAAACAGAAATCAGAGTAAATATTTGATATGCCTTTTTCATTCCTCTCTTAGTTCATTTCAATTCAAAAAACGTTATCTGTCACGTTTATGACGTTGTAACAGAAAATTACCTTTTGTTGAGGCTCAGTAACATGAAAACATACAAACATTCCCATGAAGACTCATGAGACAAGGCAATTCAAAGTGCATCACACTAGGTCATAAATAGTCAAAAGTACCCCCAGTAGGTAAAAACAAATGCAAAGCATTTTAAAAACATTGCATATCTAACATTATTTAAAATGTGTATTGCAGTGGGAATAAAAGGGTTTCTGTACGTTTTCTTTTTCGCAATACTCTGAAACGACTTCCTGAGGGGAGCAGCTGAAACGAGTGGTGGAGGGGTTGAGAAGGGTCCTGAGTGACGCAGACTGCTTTAATTTCTGCTGCTCCCATGTAAAGTTCTGACAGTTGGATCTGGGTGGTTTAGGCGTTTTTTTGTTGCATGTTTAATGATACCAGGGAGTTTTTTCTTGCATTTTTCAGTGTAAAAGTCGTGCCAGGATATGATGTTGAATGTGAGGACTGATTGAATGAGTGACTGTTATACTGTTGTTAAAATGTCCTGTCTGACATTAAAACTCAGGAGAAATATGCGTTGTGCTTAGTTTAGATACCAGCTTCTTAGTAGCTCAGACTCCATATGGATTAGTTAAATTCCATTAATTCTATTAGCTTGACAATAAAATGCTTATCATTTTGTTTTTTAAATGTTCATTGAAGTATAGCAAAATTCTTGCAGACGCCGTCAACAGGACCAGCTCAAAGGTTTCCCCTGGTCTCTTCAAGAAAAAAACGTTGTCCTGCTGTTTCAAAAGCTTTACTCTGTTATTCATATGAACAATAAGAGACAACCACAAGCTGAGCTTATCGACATGTTTAGTACTTCTGTTTCAAATTTCTGTTCACACCCCTCGCTGAACTTCACATCTACAACAGGAGTGACAGACAGTGAGGGGGGGACTGCTCTTTAGAGAGGAAAGTACCGAAAGTGTACATCTGGACCTCAGTGTGAAACATCACACTCCACCCCTTCAGGCTCATTTTTCTGCAGGGGATGTTTCACTACTGGATTGCTCTGACCAGCAGTTACATAAGCCCTTCTGCATAAGGCAGCAGGCCTCCACCCTGCGAAACAAAAACACCCACTGACCAGTCAAGTCTAAAGGCCACGATAATATGAATGACTGTTACTTGTTCCAAGAGGAAATCAAATTAAAGTCATAATTCAGGGTGTCAAAGATCCTTTATGTGAGCAAACATTTACCTATTACCTTATTAAAAAAACAAAACAGTGTTTTTAAAGCTTGAACTAAATGACAGTTTGTAGAAACACAAGTGCATTTATCCAAGTATGTTGTACTTAAGTTGTCTTTCACTTGAGTCTGTTATGCAATTTTATACTTTTACTCAACGACATCCTAAAAACAAATATGAAACTAACTTTATATTTATGAGTTTTTAAAGTCCTTATCTTGTTACTACTGGTCGATGACACTGATAATAAAACATATAATGTTATGTAAAGTGTTAGATAAATCAAACAATATGAATAAAAAGCTCAGTCCCATGGAGAGATGCTACAGCCTTTATTTCTCTGGTCTTAGGTCTGCTTGCCAATCTTTTTGATGAATGCCATTCCCCATCTTTTCTCTCCAATCTTTTCCTGTCTCTCAAACGCGCTCATCAAAAAAGAGCAAAAAGCCCAAAAGTAATCTAAAACAGTATATGAATTATTGATCTGAGGGGAATTCAGGCATCCAGTAAAAGCTTAAAATAGAAACGACATGCAATGGATATGGTAACCCTTACTCAAATGAAAACGAGACCAACACTGAAATGAGAAGTAAAACCAGTGCAGAAATAAAAATAAAAACCCATTCACAATGAACACACACCTTAAAAGGGATCCTTTCATTAAAGGAGATCCACGTCATGCAGTAGCACTGAAACATTTGCAAAGGCAAGGCAGTGTATTGTATGGAGGTAGCACATATTTAGAACAGGTACCTCCAGTGTCGACTCTTTAATCTTTTGGGGAATTTCGACCAGCGTTCATCACCATCATGTCTGCCAGTGTCGGTCCTGGCGCTTATTGCTCGTCCTCTTGTTTTCCTGTTTCTTCCTGTTTAATTGCTCTTCGTTTTTCTTCGCTGACTTTCAAACGTGAACTTCGGTTTCCACATTAATAGCGGATGCAACGATCAGCAGAGCAACGAGAGTGAGTGTTGTCAGATGGTGTCCCCTTAAGAAGGTTTCCTACGGTCGTTGCACAATTTGCACTTTGCTTTGGTTTAAGTTTGTCAGCCCTCAGGGGGGCCCCTACTACTCTGGGGCCCTAAGCAGTATGCCTTGCATGTTGACAAGCAGCGCCCCCTGAGAAGCCTATATCCAAAATGTAAACTTTACACAGTTTGAATATGTTCAATCTTTGATTTCTCCTGCAGAACTTGTTGATCATTATGCTTCTTCATGTTATAGTCACTACATCTTTTTATGGAGTTATCAGTCATTTTAATTATTATATTTTTTTGGTGTATTGTATTATCCAGCTTTGATACTCCACACTCTGAAGGGGGACATTTTTTTTAATATCCATCATTGTGCCCTGAGATGATGGCAAAAACAGATTACAATCACAGACACAATACATCAAGTGACTGATAGGTGACGGGAGCCTGAGTCATAATATGTTCATCTGATAAGGTACAGTTTCTTAAAAAGGTCATGGGACTGAAGATATGTATCATTTATGTCACGTTATGCATGCACAACGTCAGCAGAAAATCTAAAATGCTTCAACTGAATAAAGGTAACAGACAAAGTCCAAATACAAAATGTCTGTTTTTGGAGATGGTGTAATGTTTGATACAGTTATTTATTCATCCTTGATTTGACACTGAGAGAATCAGGCCAACTGGTTTCTTCTTGTTTCTCAGTGAGAGAAAGAATAAATAACTACAACAAAAATAAAATAATAATTTGACAATAAAACCTTCATTCAAGTAATTTAAACAATGTTTTCCAGAAAACCTGTCTGTGTTAATAAAGAAATATCATTCTGAAAAAAAAAATATATTTTTTTTTTTTAAAAAGGGGATTTCTCCAGACGATATTTCTTCTAATTCTTCACCACAGTGAGGCTCTGCAATAACGCTTAATGCAAAAAAAAATTGAAACATTTTATAATTGCATCAAGAGTAAGGTCAGATTATTTATGCCAGGACTTCTTTCTTCTACTTTGTTGTCTTGGGAAAACCTTACAAATTATATATAATAGAACCCAACCCTTGCCAGCCAGAGCTAGCTAAGCCTGAAAGCCCTGTTTTTGTCCGTTCTTTTTTAAACAACACGGATCAACCGATGCATGAGCAGCTGGTTCTCTGTAGAAACAACAGGTTGAAAGGTTATGTGGTTATAGCATTGTTGTCATTGTGTTAGCCACCTGTACCAGCAGACTTGTAGCTGAGATACATGCAGCAAGTGCCAGGGACTTTCCGCAACTGAGCGTGTGCTCGCGCATGCACAGGAGCATGTGTGTCTTTGTGTGTGTCAAGTTCTTTTTGACAGTCAAGTGCACATTTCATTTGGGTGTGTGTGCATGTGTGTTTGGGTGTGTGTCAGACACTGTGTGTATGAATTGCATTAAGTATTGGAAGACATGCAGAGGAGACTTTTATGCATATCGAATTAAATGAATCTGTGTTTGTAAAAAGGTAAATACAATCAAAAAGGGATGAATCTTTGTATGCAAACAATATACACTTTTCATTCAATGCAACACAGGATGCCAGCATCATTTAGTATGTTAACTTTAAAGAAAGAGGAACTTGGTGCCTTACAACAAAGCAGCACTGACACCAGCATGGACGTACTACCCACTTTACCCCCCAATCAGTGTGACAGTGTTTGGCCTGAAGTCTCTGTCCCCGTGTAACCAGGCTCTTAGTGTTTTTAAGCTGTAGCCCACGGAGGAAGCAAAGGCTAGGGGGGAGAGACGGCAGACCAGGCGGTTCTGGAAATCCCCTTCCCTCAGCAGGCCTGCCTCGTCTGAGACACACAGGGCCCTGCGGAGGCCCACATCAAAGGGGCTGCTGCTGTTCTCATCATCCTCCCTCCTTCTGTCTCTCTATATGTCTCAAAGTCCTTATTGGTCTTTACCCCCTCACCTCTGTTTCTCTGTCCTTCATATAGCCTTTGTGCCTTTTAACAGGAGTAGATTGTATAAATATGGTGTAACATACCTTTTCAAAAGAGAGCCAGGTAAAGGGTGTTGTGCAGGGTGTTTTGCATCTACATTGCAGAATTTTGCAAGTGACTCACCTGCACGTGCCCCACTCACCAAGAGTGCATGTATCAGCACATATGGCGGTCTGGTAGGTGTAGTGTAAGAGATTTTTTTGGACACAAAGTTTGACTCATGGACCACCTTGACTGAATCAGAAGTGAAAATGCTTGCCAAAACTGTTCTCCCCAACCCCACCATTCACAGCCCGCAAAAATGTCAGGTATGTTTGAAGCAGCAGACAGCTGGAGGCCAGCGCGTGGACACTCGGGCGGGGGGATGTGACATAAAACGCTGAAGTCTGGGAAGTATCCTTTAGCACAGATGTGGACACACAAGCTCATGTGCGGGTGACTTTGTGCACACATTCATGGCTGCAGCAGTAAACAGTCAGTCACAAGGAATGGCATTGAGAATTTTCAACTCTGGATTTTCCCTCTTAATCACTGATTGCCCGATGACTGCTGTGTGTCTCATGTTGCCCGGGAGGATGCAGAAAAAAAAAAAAGTCGTCTCTGCTGAACCACTGCCCCGACTTTTTGTTATATCAGTACGTTAGACATTCGTATTGTTTCTCATAACCTCTTTCTAAATTTAAAGAAAGTAAAGATCAACATGCCGCCATTATACAATGTTTTCCTTTTATTGTTTTTTTGGGTTTTTTTTTCAACATTAATACATAATGTTCACTTCCTCACAACTAATTTTACTTTCCAGGGAATTTTCAAACTCTCCTAAAAATATTCACAAAAATCATTTATTTGTGTTTATTTACATTCATTGTTACCTGACCTTGAATGATGTTACTGGCCCAGAGTAACCCCCAGTGATACTAATCTGTTAAATCCAGTACTGCCCTCTAGTGGACTGATGAGAAAAAGCAGCACATTGCTAGACACATGTTGACTGTGGAAAGGAAAGAACCCAAGCAGTTATAAGCATGGATAGACGTAGGTACTTTATCTCTACCCAGATACACATCAGTACATTTAGGGCACAGCTTGCCCAGTATCACTACTCACTTACGTGCCTCTATCAAATATAAAGTGAACTTGTTTTTTTTCTTTTGAAGTGAAGATAACCATCTCCGCCTTGAAAGTTTATTTTGTTTGTCTATGTCTTTATTGTTAGGTGAGAGGATAGAGTGGGAAAGAGGGACGATGGAGTGGGGAATGACATGGTGGAAAGGAGCTGCAGGCCAGAGTCGAGCCCTTTAAGGATAATACACTCAGTAGGGAGTGGTTGGCTCTCTGGCTCCCCACAAAGCCAACTTTAGGCTGATAAACACGAAACTGCTGCTTCATGATTTACGCATAGAGTAGAGCACAGGCAGTGAAGGAATGTTTAGGGGCTGGGAAAAAAAATAACTTAGTAAGAAAACATACTATGTGAAGTGGTATAAGATCCCAGCTGGCTGTTAATAGCCAATTTATAGTTGAGTTCAAGTGAAAATTACTTCATTTTATTTATTATGAAACTGTCAATCACAACTGAAAGCCACCAATTTACTTAGACATTATATAAACTTTAACACATGATGGAATAAATAAAAGTTGCATTTTCCTATCTCTTCTTATTAAATCAGATAAATAACAACTTCCATATCAGCCTGACACGTCCATCTATCCATCTAATATCTATATTGCTTTTGAGAGGTGGGGTTACACCTCAGTCACAGGGCTGACATACATGTATAGAGACAGACAACAAGTCACACTCGCATTCAAAGTCACCACTTAGCCTCACGAGCATGGGGAGAACTCCACCCAGAGAGGCGCTGACCGATGGGGATTCAAACCAGGAACTTCCTTGTTGTTTGACAATAGCACTAAACACAGCAACACTGTTTAGCCTGCAATGTATGTAATGTATTCAATCAGAGAAAAATGCATTATAAATGTCAGCCAGCCTGGATGTTGTTCAGCTTTAACTCTTGTTTCATGGCTGTGGCATCATGTATTGACAGTTTGTGACTGTGGCTATTTCATGTGCCCCATCATAGCACCACCACAATGACATGGTGCAAGTCACAGGAGCCTTTAAAAGGAGTCATAGCCACCACCAGCCGGCTTTGTGAGTTTGTGTCGTTGCAAAGTGTCCCAAAATACACTTTCCCAGACTATTCAAATGACCAGTAAGAGAGCAGAGGCGTTCTTAATCATACTGAAAAGGAAACTTAACATTCCTGCCACGCTTTCTGAGTATGAATCACTTCAGAGCGGAGTTAAAGGTGTTGTTGAATTGCAAAACTTCACATTTTCGCGCCATTTTTGTCTTACGTAACAACGTTCAACTCTAAATTTAGAAAAATGTGTTTGACCAACACTGTTTCAAAATGAAACTAAAATAACACCAGACATGGCTGACGAACCCTGGAAAGAGTACATTAAATGAAGAGAAACGTTTCTTTTTGAGAAACAACTTTGTCCTTTGTTCTTTTTACAACTTTATTAACATCCAAAACAATGACAGCCCACAAGCTAATGGCATGAACACACTGCTTCAAACTCCAAATTCTGTTTTGAACTTTTTTTTTTTTTTTTGACAGATTACAGATACAAACATAGTATCCTATTGCATCAGCTTAAGGGTTAGTGGCATGAAGATTTTTTTTTACTCTTGGAAGATATTCGCTGCAGGGATGCAGCCTGTTTTTTGGCTAAGCTAAATGTTGAGTGGTTTTCAAGCTTTGTACAACTGCGTGGCATTAACATTTTCAGCTCTTGTCAAGAGAGAGCACCTTATCCGCTGTTTTTTATTTTTGAAAACCTTAATTCTGTCCTTATTTGAACACTTTTATTTGGACTTAAACCAAGGGTGTGATCTGTACTGGAGCATTGTTACTTTAAATGGTAAGTGCATGGACTTAAGTTTTTAGTCCTTTTCTAGTGTTCTGATACACATCCACACACTGCTGATGAAGCAGCGGGAGCAGTCGTAATCTAAAGATTAGTGGATTTATGAACATTCAAAATGACTTTTCTGCTTCATCTCAAAAAGTAAAGTCATTGTAGGATGTTATATTGTAAGATAAATAAATACTCCATTCAAGGGTTGAACAACCTGTTGATTTTTGACTTTCAGTGTCACCACATGCAGCCAACACGTCATGATGTTTCAGTTCGGACTCTGGCATGTCTGACTGTTTTGTGCACGAGTATCAGCGAAGGCGTGACTGCTGTAGAGACCCACTCTGACCTGTCAAAGGACACATTGTACAGTGACAGGACTGAGTCTCTGACCTCGCAGCAGCAACACAGGCGCTTTGTTACCAGAGATAAAGACTATCCATCACTCACGCTGTAGCAGCACCACGAGTCTCTACAAGCAGACAAAACAACAAAACGAAATAATCAAGATCTGCCATTACATCCTGTCCAGCCTGCTTAAAATGAATTTTACTAAATATATTGACAAAGAACAGAGACTATAATAAAAGTCAGACATAACTATAATTTATTAACAGTAATTACAGTGTTACTTTACAAATGAATAGAAAACATCTTACATTGAGTGCTTTGTCAGTCCAGTAAAAGAAATACATACATATCAAACAATTAGTTTACATTCTTTCATACAGACTTAGTGTAACGATGCTCCCTGACAGTATTAAAGGTGTCATCCAGGCTTTAGTCCATGGTAGATAATAAGAGAAATATACAACTTAACCTGTTTTAATACTCTTTTAACAACACATCCGTAGGTCTCGTCGTCCACAGATGACGCCCAAGGTTAAATCTGCTGAGTGCTTCCACACAGACAGTGAGTGCAATTCAAGCTTAACACACATTAACACAAGAAATAAAGAGGAGAGGGAGTGTTAATAATGGTCAGCTCTTTGGTGCAGGAAGGTGTACCAGGAATGCACCCGTTTGGCAGATCTGGACAGAGCAGCTGTTGTTGTTGCATGAGATGTTTCGAAAAGCTGATTGGACTCAATGCATCTTAAAAGCCTTCTCTGTCCAGATGTGTGTCTATGTTGGCTGTATTGATGATTTGGGCACAGTGTCCGGTCCATCAGAGACACAGGGGAGAAACATTTAACCTTCACAGCACATTGATATTCAAGTTTGGACAGCTGCTGCGGCCACTGATGATGTAAAAGCTGCAGGAATGTTTTATAACTAGAGCGGAAATGTTCATTTTCAATTGTTCTTATGAATGAGTTTATGATTAATCAAACGCTCCGCATGCCTTCCAAGAGCTCAGTGATGCCTGAAATTGCTTTTTTTTGGTCAAATCAACGGTTTAAAAAACCAAAGAATTTAAATAACAAAATGACACAAAGAAAAGCAATCCTTACGCTTAAAAAGCTGTGACCGGCAGACATTAGAGCTTTCTTATTCAACATCTAAGCACATGGCAATTACTTTCTTTTGGTCCATCCATCAATTCTTCATTGCAGCACTAGTCATAACACACTGCTGGCCCAAACAATACTCTGTTGGCACAGTGAAGCCTCAGTAGTGTCATCAGGTCGTCATCCCAGAGGTGCGTCTCTTACCTGTGACCTAAAAGGTTCACATAAAAAAAAAAAAACATCATCTGACCTAGATTGCATGTTTTTACTCTTTTGAAGATGCAACTAAGCGTCTCCACATTCAGCAGTTTGAGTTTATATTCTGCTACAGAAGGACTCGCAGCAGTCCTCGCCCGTCTACAGCTGAGACCAACCAAACGGTGCTCGGTGAAACAAGACAGCGTACCTGCTTAGACCAACACACAGACAATTAAGCACAAAACGTCGATATCGCTCGGGGTTGTTAGGTTGCCGTGACGATAGCAGGGACTGTGATGGTGCTTGAATGTGAGTGATTTTCGTTCTCGATCTGATAGGCCACAGCAGGGCGAGGGTCAGCAGCATGCGGCCGTTCGGTAGCTGTGATTTGTTCGTCTTCATCCTCCTGATGCTGCGGCCGGTCGAAGGATTGTTCAGCTTCTTCCGACAGGCAGTTTTCCTCTTTCTCTTCCTCTCTCTTGACCCCGGAAGGAAACACATACGCTGGTAAGGAACAATAACGTGGATTCATATCTATAGAAACCTGAGTGCAACAAACCTCTTTCTTCATCCTGTAGTATTCATCGATAGCGTACTGATATTTGGCTGAAGTAATCCCAAAGAGGGAGGCCATCCTCTCCCCCAGGTAGTCGCAGGCTGGAGAAGAAAAAGGTATGTATGTTAATCAGCAGGGGCGTGGCAGCCAGCTGAAACTCATCTCCTCTTAGGGACGCAACGATTCACTCAACTCACGATGGGAGATACGAGTCACGATGCTGACTTTACCATACCATTCTCTCACGATTTATTTGAAGAGAATCTGGAGGTGATCGGAGCTTCTTAACGTCATGCATCATGTTGGCTGACTTGTGAAGTTCTCTGTCTTCTTGTCATATTTGCACAGAGTTTTTGTCTAGCTGACGCTTTAAGATAACACTGCGATTCATTTTTCAGAGAACCAATTTGAATCTTGCTCCAAGGTGCAAACTAAGTAAACTTGCTAAAAAGCCATGCTGATTGAAGGATTGGTTTCATGGTGTAGCCGGCTAAACATTGAAGTAATTCTGAAGTCTACGTTTCACCACCAGCAGACGGATCTCAGGTTGAGCCGTTTAAAGCTCCTAGTCTGATTTTCTGTATTCGACCCTTGCAGCTGAAATGAAACTAGAACAAATCAAATCACTATACCACAACAACCAAACAAGTCCTACACACCAACAACTGCAGGCTTATTCCTATATACATATATACACTGCAGATGTTTGTTTGCAGTTAGGACAGTGCAGTCTGTCTTTTGCTCGCTGCAGCTTTTGGTTAAAAATATGACTTTTTTTCTTCTTTTTTTTTTTCAAACTTGGTTTTTGACAACCCACTTGCAGAACAGGTTAGTGATCTACCCTGGTTTGACACGCACTTTGAGGCTCCAGAAAGTCAGGAACAAACCTGAGATGGTTGATGTGGCTGCTCTCCACATGTGAAACCAGAAGTATGGACCCCAGGTCAACTTTGACTGCAACACAAACACACAAACAATAAAGAATACTTGTAATATTTGTAAAGGAATCAGTTTCTCCTTATTTGAATAAACCCACTGCCCTGCCTCCCTCATCGCCTCTTGTCCTCATTTGGCTCCTTGCACACACACACACACACACACACACATATTATTCCCCCTCCCTCCACCCTGTTCTCACCCTCACCGCATCGACCGGAGAGGACAGCAGGTCTTTCCTTTCTGGCTCTTTGTCCTCTCCCTCCTCTTCATCAGTGCTGTACTCTTCCATGGTCTCCCCGCTGGAGAAATGAATGATCCTGCGAGGAACCTTCTCCCTCCGTTGCTGCTCCTCCTCCTCCTCCTCTCTCTTGTTCAGCTCCCCCAGCTCCACACTCTCAAAGTCTTTACCTGGGTTTGGGCTCTAAGTGTTTGAGGACATAAAACACAGAGCAAAGTGTGTTATTAATATGTACTCCAGCTTCAATGTGGAGTTAAAGTGTTTCATTTTCTAGTTTTATTTCAGGACGAACCCCACCGACATCGCACAAGTGACAAGTAGCTACGGGCATCATCATCAGCATCATCATCGTGAGTAAAGAAAACAAAAAAACAAATGTGAAGTCAACGTGAGAAGAGAGAGCTGTTCACCGACCTGCTCCACATCCATGCTCTGTCCTATAGTCACATTCACGTTAGTGAGATACAGTGATATATCGGCCATTGTCGTCGTCGTCGTCTTTGTATCTGTGGATGCTGCTGCGCCCACAACCACGTCTCTCTCCTCCGCACAGCAACACCCGGAAGTGCCGTGGATCCTTACGTAGCGTGACGTCCAATTAGGAATCCCGGAATAAAAAATCCTTATCCTCGTGTTTGTGTTTGTGGAGCTCAAGTAATGTCCAAGCATTAAACAGCGGTCCAAACACATGGTGTTCACTAGGTACAGGGAGGAAGAGTGGCTTTAACAATCGGGAGTTTTCATAAATTATTTATATTTGTTTATGTTCTCTATTTATTTTTTATGTTTATGTAAATATGTATACAGGAGTATTAAATAAGTAGTGGAGAAGGGTTTAAATAAGCTTACTATGCTTCATCCTACTCCTTTTTGGACATGTTGGGTTCATGTTGTTGATTTTTTGTTGTTGATTTTTTTTACTTTATTCTGCTACTTGCACATGTCCGAAATAAATTTGAGAATTCAGAATCAGAAAAAGACCACGTGAGACATTTTTTATGAAGCACCTTGTTTCATAAGAACAATTTATTTTCATTTATTTATTTTATTTTGCAAAGTAAATTGTTATTCATATTTTACTCAGCTTCTCAATTACTCATTTACTCGCTCACTTAATGCCTGTGTGCAGCTTTTCATATATTACGATAAATCAAAGTGTCAAACCAAAGTTTGGATCGTTTTTGAAGTATCATTTGGATATGTACTGTATATATTTAAATGTAAATATTCAAATCATGATTCTTTAATATTGCCAAAAACTAACCCTAACCCTATTTTTTATTATGTGGCTTACTACTTAGCTCTATCTGACGTCTGCTCTAATGAGTATGGCTGGGAAATGAATTGAGTTTCATTTTTAATCACTATTCTGGCTTCCCACAATCATGACAATAAGATAACTGAAATTAAACCGTTTCTGTGCCGCAGTGTTGATCATATAGGTTTTGTTTTGTATGGTAAATATTTCAAAGTGCTTATTGTTTTGGTCAAAAGAGTACATCACTGCTGGACAGCTTATTTTCAAAGATGTTTTCAACAATAATAATATATTCAAAATGTTTCACATTTTCATCTTAACGTATTTCTTGTTTAGAATGTTAAAGTGTTAGAAGTGCTGAATTGTAAATGATTAATTGTGTTTAGTTTTTGTGATTTCAATATTAATTCAAATAATCGGGATTAGGATTTTGGCCGTTATTGAGCAGCCCTACAGATGAGGATTTATTATATGATGTTGCATCCATTTAAAGTTTATTGTCAGTGCAGAAGAAATTTTCCCTCTGTGCATCTAAAGTTGAGGACAGGGAAATAGGGAAAATCCCATGATCTATACACACAAGTGATTGTTTAGATATTTAGAAAAATACAGTAGTTATGCCTAACTACTTGTAAGAACTGTTTTTGCACACACCATCCTTATTGTCAAAGTATTGTGCAAAACCTAAAAGACAAACCTGAGTTTTTAAATCCTGCTCTGCCCTCTGCTGGTGGAGGACCGCCGTGTCATCGAAGTCCTAAAATTCACACTTTACATTTGATAAGCAATTTTAATTTGGTTGTCAACAAGGTTTTTCCCCTTGTTGCAAGCATCGACTGATTATAAAACTTTTGCTGAATTTGAATTCTTTTTTTTAATTGGTGAAATAAACAGGAGAATTTAAAAGTGATCAAACAAACGTGGGGGGAAGACAATAGACATACAATGTAAAAAATAACCATTGCTGTAATAAATGGATGATGGAGGACAGGTTTAAGATTTAGAGATACAGTATTGATAGATGAGCAAAGGAGGGGAGAGAAAAAAAGTACAAATAAATAAACATAATTACATAAAACCAAAAAAGTGATTATTGTAAAAAAGGAATATACAGATAGATACTTTATTTGTCCCAAGGGAAGTTCTAATTCAATTGGTAATTTGGTCAAAGGAAGTGATTATGTGACTGTTATGATAAACAATAGCAGAGAAACTTTGCAATGCATGCAAACAGCTCAGATGTTAGTTGGCACCTCAGTAACGTGGGAGACTCAGACTTAAGGTTTTGATCAAAATAAATACTGAAAACAGCTTACCTTTAATAAACCACAGTGGAGCGTACAGTTCACTAAGGCTTGTTTCTATCATAAAGACACCAAGTGCTAACTATTTGGCCTTGTCTGTTTGGGTAGTAATGTTGGGGTTCCTTTATGAAACATCATATTATAGATTTGTATTTCTTGTCACTGTTGTACCTGTTCTTCCACTTCCACCTCTTGTGTTCCTCCCGCTGAGATCCTTCACCATCTCCTTGGCATCCACAAAACAGTCCCTCTTTATGCTCTGTCTCATGTTCACAGCTGATACACCCACAACTGCAGAGTCATTTTTTGTTATCCATTTGTCAAAATAAAATGTAAAACAACAAGCACTATGACATTCTGCCTCCTAAATGGGTTCTCGTATGTCCTGGTAGTAAAGAGAAGTGAAATACACTGCAGATATCGCAGAAAATCCCCAGACCCATTTTGTCTAATATGTTGGTTTTGCCATTATTGTAAGAAATAATAGTCTGTAGGGTCCCATTTCAATGCACTGTACACTGCAGACTTCTCCCACAAGACAAAAAACTGTCACCTGCAGAAGTTATCTGATGACTCTGCCACTGTCTGCCTCATCATTGATGACGAGGGGGACGAGGGGGACTACAGAGAACTGAACCTGGAGTTTGTGGACTGGTGCCAGTGGAACTGCCTCCAGATCAATGTGGGTAAAACCAATGAACTGCGGCTGACTTCTGCATGCGCAGACCTACTTTTCCCACACCGGTACACATTAAGGGAAAGGACACTGAGATCGTGGGCCCTCAGAAGTACCTGGGTGTACAACATAAACACACTCAACTAGAAAGGCCAGAGTGGACTTCACCTGCTCAGGAGACTCAAGTCCTTCGGAGCACTGCAGTCTGTTTAACCAAGCCTGCTCCCAGTAGATCACAAAACACACACACAAACCGGACAATTCACTCCTACCTTGTGCAATAACAATATTATTATATTAGGATATCTAAGCACCTTGTGCAATTATGTGTTTCACTTCATGTGCACTGTGTGCATGACTGTGCTCTGACAATGTTCTGAATCTTCTGATGACATTTTGTTAGAACTGTAGCTCTCACCTGATCTATATTTTTGTTTGTGTTTTCATATTTCTTATTCTATCCAATTGTGTGTGTTTTCTTGGGTCGGCAATCTTTGGAACATTTCTCCATTGTGGGATGAATAAAGGAGCATCTTATCTTCACATTCTTTCACTATGTTAAATTGTCCCTCTAAAGGTCCAGGGTTTCTTAGATATTTATTCAATAAACCATTCCAAGTAGTTCTCTCCATCTCTTTCAATAAATCCCAATAAATTGTAGACATTAGAGTTTCATACAAAGTGTAGCTCAGTAGTAATTGAGATTTTAAAAGTAACTGAGTAGTATTTAAGTAAGAGTACCATCATCTTGGTAACTACAAGATATATACAAGAATAAAGAGAAAACCGTGCCAACAACATGTTTTTCTAAGGTTACTTAAGCCCCGTTTCCACGAAGTGGTTCAGTTCGGTTTGTCTCGGTACAGCACACATTTTGTGGCGTTTCCATAGACTAAAGTTTTTTGGTATCTTTCTGTTGGGGTGCCAAGTATATCAACCCAACCCTAAAAGATGGCGCTAACTACTACAGCCCGTTGATTGGTCGAAAGAATCGTCATTTTCCGTGTGACAGCGGCAAAGACAACCTCCCTGTGTTAAAACACACAGTTCTATTTCGTATAGGCTTCGCCCTCTAAGGCTATCGCTATTGGGTTTATCCCTCGCGCGCATGCGCAGCACTGAAGAGTTGTAGTCCACGCCCACCCACGATGTGGGCCCCTCCCACGGTCAACCTGCCGGTATATAACCGGAAGGGACCATGTGTTCTGTTCCCTCTTTTCTTCAGCGAGTAAGTATGCAACAAGCACCTGTAAGAGAAACATAAATTAACCATGTCTACCTCTTCCATCCGTGTGTGTCCAGAGTGTCAGACCGGGTACATCATGCCGGCTGATTCCCACCGTCTCTGTGAGGCCTGCCTTGGGCCGGAGCATGCCAGCCTGGCTTTAACTTCACGGGCAATGGGTAGTAGCTGCCTACGCCTTCCCCGTGATGACCTGCAGCGGAGAGCGGAAGCCCTCGCTGTAGCTGCAGAGCCGGTGTCGCAGGTGGGGGAATGCACAATGGAACGGGAGATAGACATGTTGGACCATGGAGAGGAGTCTGCGGATTCACCGTGCTCCATCCGTGGGTCAGTGTCAGGGTTCCCATCCCTCCCCTCTCCCTGTCGGGAGGGCTGGAGGATGCACCTGACACCGTCGCCGAGTCAGATTGCCCAGGCTTCCCTGGGAATCGGGCTGCGAGCGGCTCCCGGCCCCCGCCGTCGGTGGGGACCGGGAGCCGCTCGGATAGTTCAGAGAGCCGAGTCAGATTGCCCAGGCTCCCCTGGGAATCAGGCTGCGGGCGGCTCTCGGCCCCCGCCGGTGGTGGGGGCTGGGAGCCGCTCTCGGCCCCCGCCGGTGGTGGGGGGTCTGCTTCAGGAGCTGCCGGGTATCATTAGAACGGCTGCAGCTCGACGGGGCCTCACTGTGCCGGTGGCACGTGAGGTGGAGCCGATCGATGAGATGGCGGGGGATTTTCCGCTTCTCCGGCCGGTCCGGCGAGACCCGGTGTGGCCGCGGTTCCCGGCTTTGATCCCCTATCAGGAGGGGGCAGCGGCGGATCCGAGGCTCTTGAGGGCTCCGGTCTCCACCTACACTTCCATCACAAAAGTGGGGGGGGTGGCGGACCGTGGGTTCCCTCCGGTGCCGCCTTTGGAGGCTAACCTGACGGCCGTTTCGGGGTCCGGGCCGGGGGTTCGGGACGGCGTCCTGTCCCTCCTTCGAGCCGGGATCTGTTAACAGCACGCCTGACGGACAGGTCGCACCAGTGTGCCTACCAGGCCTCTGCTGCGGCTAATAAAATTGTCCCTGTTGGCTCATTCCATGTCGAGACTGGCGGTCCAGTCCCACAATGAGCGTACAGCCAGCTCGTTTTTTTGTGCTAAGGAAACCCAGCGGGGCTGTATGAGCCAACTGCGACGTCGGCCGCGAGACACCTGCTATCTCCTCAGTCCTCTTTTCCCCGGAGTGTTCCTCACTCAGTGAGTTCTCCGGCGGACAGGTGGGGGGGGGGGGGGCATCATGAGCCCACGAGCGCTGGCTCGGCACGTTGTGTGGACTTTTCTCTCCCGTCTCCATCCTGTGTGTGAGCCTCTGCGGGCTGCACGGGAGCTCGCTCCTCATGCAGTGGTCGGGGCGCTGACGTGGCTGATGGACAGGGGGCGGAGCCTCCTCCACATGTACGCCCGCTCTCGGAGCATTACTCCGTGTGGCGGCACGTATGTTCCCTGGACAGCTGGCTGGACAGACTGCTTCAACGGGGTTACACCCTGCAGTTTGCGTCTCCCCCTCCACGATTCAATGCGGTAGTGGAGACGATCATGCCATCCGGGGAGGGACGCCTGGCTCTTCGGTCAGAGCTGCAGGAGCTCTTGACGAAGGGTGCCATCTCCAGAGGGGAGCGAGAGGAGGAGAGCCGGGGTTATTACCCCGCTACTTCTCTCGTGCGGAAGAAGACAGGCGGGATAAGGCCCATCCTCGACCTGTCTTTTTCTAATAAATCAATTGTGGTCAGACCATTTTCATATGTTGACAATCAACATATGGAGTGTGTTCACCAGGACGACTGGTTCACGTCCATCGACCTAAAGGACGCCTACTTCCATGTCCCTATCCTCCCGAAACACAGGCAGCTCCTGCGCTTCGCGTCCGGTTATTTCCTGGCCCCACGCACTTTCTCCAAGTGCATAGAAGCAGCTCTGGCTCCGCTTCACCGGGCAGGGATGAGAGTGTTATCTTGTCTGTACGACCTGTTGTTACAGGCTCGCTCCAGAGAAGAAGTAGCTCTCCAGACGAGGGCGCTCGTGTCGTGCCGACATGTCAGCGCGGCTCTCCCAGCAGAGGATGGAGGCGCTGAGAGGATTATTAAGTCGAGTGAAGCCATGCAGCACGGTGACAGCTCTCACTGTCATGCGGCTGCTGGGCATGATGGCGGCGGCCCATGTCGTTATTCCTCTGGGCCTGCCCCACATGAGACGTCTGCAGCGGTGTTTCTTTGTTAACGCATCGATCCCCGGCTGCAGCGGAAAAACGTCTGCTCCGCGTTCCTTTATCCGCTGGATTGGATTGGCCCACTGGGGGAGTCCCTGCGTGACGTCAGCGGGGATTCCCTTGGGAAGGGCTACGACATAGAAATAGACCTAAAGGACGCATACTTCCATGTCTTCATCCTCCCGAAACACAGGCAGTACCTGTGCTTTGCGTTCGAGGGGACATCGTACCAATACAACCGTCTGCCGTTCGGTTATTCCCTGGCTCCGCGCACTTTCTCCAAGTGCGTAGAAGCAGCTCTGGCTCCGCTTCACCGGGCAGGGATGAGAGTGTTATTTTATCTGGACGACCTGTTGTTACTGGCTCGCTCCAGAGAGGAAGCAGCCCTCCAGATGAGGGCGCTCGTGTCTCATCTATCGAGCTTAGGGTTCATAGTGAACTGGGCGAAAAGCTCCCCCATCCCATCCCGGTCCATAATGTACCTGGGGGTGATGTTGGACTCGGCCGACATGTCAGCGCGGCTCCCTCGGCAGAGGGTTGGAGGCGCTGAGAGGACTATTAAGCCGAGTGAAGCCACACAGCACGGTGACAGATCTAAAAGAACACTGTCATGCGGCTGCTGGGCATGATAGCGGCGGCCCATGTCGTTATTCCTCTGGGCCTGCCCCACATGAGACGTCTGCAGCGGTGTTTCTTTGTTAACGCATAGATCCCCGGCTGCAGCGGAGACGTCTGCTCCGCGTTCCTTTATCCATTGTATTGGACTTGGCCCTGGGAAGGGCTACGTCACGCATCACAAAAGAAAAGAAAAATACAGAGAAAAAGTTTTTTCACAGACGCATCCCTCTGCTAAAAAAATCATCATGTGCTGATCAACACAGACAACAGGGCGTCAGCCCAGCTTCTCGGCATAGCCAGAAAGCTGCTGGTCTGGGCGAGCACACGGTTACTTTCTCTCCGTGCTCTGTATGTCCCCGGCGAACTAAACCGGGGAGCGGACATCATGTCAAGGAAGGGTCCTCGTCCGGGATCTTGGACCCTTCATGCAGACCTGGTTTCCCTGTTATGGGAAAGGTTCGGTAGAGCAGAGGTGGACATGTTCGCAGCACGCGAAAATGCACAGTGCCCCCTTTGGTTCTCCCTGAGCGCAAAGGACGACCCTCCTCTCGGGGTGGACGCCTTTTCGCACCGGCTATGGCCGAGGACGTTCATTTATGCATTTCCCCCTGTCCCGTTGATTTCGAGCTTCCTGGACAGAGTGAGGAAGGAGAAGCTGTGCGCCATCCTGATCGCCCCGCTGCGCGAGCATGCGATGTGGTTCCCGTGTTACGTCAGATGACGTCAGGCGAGCCCTGGGAAATCCCTTGGAGGGGGGATGCCCTCTCGCAGGCAGGGGGCGTGCTCACGAGCCACCCGATCATCGGCCAGCGTCTCTGGGCTTGGCCGCTGAACGGACACATCTGGTAAGTATGGGGCTGGCTCAGGATGTGGTGCGCACTATTCAAGGCGCTCGGGCTGCCTCCACAACGGCATCTTACGCCGCAAAGTGGGCTGCGTTTCAACGCTGGTGCGGAGAGAGAGAACTCTCCGCTACTGCGTGTCCTCTGCCTCAAGTGCTTTCTTTCCTCCAGTTCTTAGTGGACCGAAATCTGGCATTAGCACTATCAAAACATACACGGCTGCAGTTTCATCATGCCACGAAGGTTTTGGTGACCGTTCGGTGTTGGCCATCCGCTGGTGAAGCGGTGTTTAAAAAGGGTACAGAGGCTTCGGCCGGTGGTGCGCAGCCTGGCCCCGCAATGGGATTTGGCACTGGTGCTGCGCGCACTGATTGTGGCGCCGGTTGAGCCTTTGGATCAGATTCCCCTACGTTTTCTGTCGGCTAAAACGGTTTTGCTCTTAGCTCTGACGTCAGCAAAACGTGTCAGTGAGCTGTCAGCTCTCTCTGTGGCTCCGTCCTGCCTCAGGATCCAGGAGGACGGTAGTTCGGCTGTATTACGGCCAAACCCGGCGTTCATGCCAAAAGTCATCACTAGCGAGTTCAAGTCGCGAGTGATCACGCTGGAGGGGTTTTTTCCTCCTCCCCACACATCTGGGGAGCAGGTGACCTCTCACCTACTGTGCCCAGTGCGCGCTCTGGCATGCTATGTTGCGCGCACAGCTGCCATACGCTGTTCCAGCAGCTGTTTGTACACTACAGGGCACATTCTGTGGGACAGCCCCTGTCAACACAGCGGCTGTCACACTGGCTGTGTGACGCCATCACACAGGCTTATATCGCCTCAGGAGCTGAGCCTCCGGTGGGCATTGAGGCGCACTCCACCAGGGGAGTTGCTTCCTCGGCTGCCCTGCACGGGGGCGTGACGGTGGACGACATCTGCACGGCAGCTTCGTGGTCCTCTCCGTGCTCCTTTGTGCGTTTTTATCTACGGGATGCTTCCCGTTTTCTCAATGTCTCACTCAGTGCTCCGCACTCTGTCTGCGTAAGAGTGGGATGTTCCATTTTTTCCCCTGATGCTGTCAGGCGGAAAATGGTTGTTCGGGGTGTTGTTGTGCTTGTGGTACCTTCCGGACCCAGTGTGGCATTGACTACATCCTGCTTCGCCTCTAACCCAATAGCGATAGCCTTAGAGGGCGAAGCCTATACGAAATAGAACGTTAGTTACGTACTGTAACTCCAGATTCTATGAGTATAGGCGCAGCCCTCTAAGCGGTGGGCCCCACTGACTCCGTAACGGCTGAAGAAAAGCCCTTTATTGGGGAACAGAACACATGGTCCCTTCCGGTTATATACCGGCAGGTTGACCGTGGGAGGGGCCCACATCGTGGGTGGGCGTGGACTACAACTCTTCAGTGCTGCGCATGCGCGCGAGGGATAAACCCAATAGCGATAGCCTTAGAGGGCTGCGCCTATACTCATAGAATCTGGAGTTACAGTACGTAACTAACGTTTTTTTGTGTTTCTCCTTGCGGCACACTGCCTTCTCTGAAACAAAGCGGATTGAGTTTTGTAAAAAAAAGCCACATGCTACTGACAGAGTAGATAAACTGCTGGTTTTGTTTACTGTGTCGTATTTTTCTCCTTTGCTGAATTTATTAGCGGGGTAGCTGTTATGCTATGATGTGAGGCTATTACGTAGTTAACACAGCTATCGGCATCCAACTTAAACGCCACCTACCAAATATTGCACGGTTGGCAAACACAAACAGGATCAGGCTTTACTGAACCACGTTCCTGATCCATACAGGACCACTTGGTGTAAACGGGGCTATAGTTGTACGTTTAGTGCCAGTTTTGACGTTGATAAAGTAATAGAACTTATCGTCGTGAGTCGGTATATTGGTGCTCACAGTGGAAACACTCATCAAATAGAGTGGCAGCTGTTGCCGCTCTTCTTATGCTATCAGAGTAGTCGACATTTTTCTGATCTTCTACACAGTTGCATTAAGATAAAGAATGATACTACAGTATAGCTCTATGTTGCTTGCTTCCAATCATTTGAAAACTAACGAGAGAATTAGGCTAGCTGGCAAGCTGTAGTTCAAGTTGACCCACTAATAGCGAATGTTGTGCCCTGAAAAAGGGGGCAATGAATTAAAGGACTCAGGACATGATAGGCATAACTAGTCAATCACATACATTACCTCTATATAGACATTACATGTGCATGACAGATTAATTAATCCTGCCAGACATATCTGCACATTTCAAAGGCTTTTGACAAAAAAAATGTTTAAAGTGTTTTAAATCCTCCGGACTGAATCTGTTTTAACACTGATATTTTTAGAAATCATCTATGACATTTTCTTGAAACGTTCACTGTTTTATGCCACTAAAATCATATTTATTTTTGCATGAATTTATTTTTAACTTTTCAGTTATTTTACATAAATTACACTTATCACACTGACACATAATGGGGTCTCTCAGCATTGTGCATTAATTGCTGTTAAAGCAGGATATCAAAAGTAACTAAAATGCAGCATCTGATGCAGGCAGAGTTTGAAAGTTTAATATCTGTACCACCTTCTACATGAAATCGTTTTTTTAGTAGGCTAGTCAAGGTATAAGGTATGTGTCAATATTGTTTTTTACACTCATGGTTCAATGAAATGTAGAGACCAGATATGTTTTCACCTACATTTTATCAGAGGTTAAAACTCAGGTATGTATTAAGTAAAGATCCTTACTTCTTCAGCCTCAGTTTGTGCAGACTTTGGCCAAAAAGAGGAAAAGGTTACTGCTATCAATCTCAACATCAGTTTTTACAGTATGTTCCTACATCCTAAACCAACAGAACAAATTACAAGCAGAAGTAAGGCTCTGAAAAACCTTTTTCATGTAACAATAGTAAACATTTTTCGAACATTTTTTCATTTTTACAATTCACAGAATGAAAACTTGTGTGGCTTGGAGTCTGGGTCTGGACTGTAAGACACTTTATGTATACCTTTAATAAGACACACAAGACCAGTGTTTCACATAGAGGTATCACTTCTTCATTACTTTTCTCACATCTCTAAGGCATTGCATTTTTCTTGATAACATACAGTAGGAATAATCCAGAACTGAATGTTTGGACTAACACCACAAGATGTCAGTAGAGCTCCATCAAACACCGAGAAAAAGTCCTCTGAGTCAGCTGCAGGGATTTATTTTGGTCCTACACTGAGTTGGACTAATCTCAGACAGAAACCATTAAATCTGCTCTTTCCGGGGAGCAATTATCACAATTTAGTTACCTGCTTTCACCCTGGAGAGCTGCAAAGTTACTTCATCAGGAAGAATTTACCCAGGGCCACTGACTGCAGGACCTATACTCTGAGAAATATGTAATCAGAGGTTAAAGCAGGAGTCTACCTATAAAAAATGCATGTTAGCCTCGTTTTGGGACTTTTCAAAGATGTTTGCTTGAGATGCATGAGGAAATCTTTTTCATTTTTAAACAGTTTGTATTGGTGAGAAACCAAAGTAATATTCCATCTCCTCAGAATATCCCTGAGTCTTTTCACACTTCACTTCTCTTACCATCTTTCTCCATTTCGATGGGAATTAAATTTGCACTCTGCCAGGATTTATGGCTTCACCTCTCTCCATCTGGTTTGTTTGGGTCGGTCCAAATTAGAAATGGTGTCGCAGTTTTTCATTTGCTCGTTCTCTTCTTCCATTACCGACTGACAACGGCATTTTAGCAGCCTATTTGTAATCAGTCAACACGATTGCTCAGGTCAGCTGTTTATTGGACAACACATTATTAATCCTGAGCTGTCAAAATGTATGGATTTCTCAAAAGGGTAAAATCACCAGCACTTGGTTGCATCGGTTGGGTCTTAGGAAAAGGTTAATGCTATCATGCAATGTCGCAAGTCAGTGAACTTTAAGAAGCTGCAGGTCCCATGATCCCAAACTCTGATAATACATTCATTTCTGTATTAGTGCCGCTCAAACACCATTTGTAGCCACTTAAACAGACATTCTTTTGTCACAAACTAAATACAATTCTTCAAAGATCCAACAAAAGATTCATTAACTTTATATTTGATTTCACTGACTGAATTCTACAAAGTCTTGGAGGCATCAGACGTTGTGAAGCAAAATTACAGCAGTCAGACACAGCGAGTAAATCAAGTTTATTATGGCTTTTGTATAAGAGACAGTTTATTTTAAAAATTGGATTCTCACCTTTCATTCCCCTCTCTGATTCACTTGAAAGTGGCGTGAAATCACCTGTGTCAGGTTGACTGCCGCGCCCTTGTTTCATGCAGATCTGATTTCATTGGAGCGTTCTCAACTCCTGCCAGAAACCAAACACAAAGAGATTTGATTTAGCTCCAACAAATCAGGTGTAAAAAAACAGCTAGAGTGGTTACAGGTTTGTGGATATGTTGAATTGTGTAATTTTAAAAAAACACAAACAAATTTGCCTGCATGCACATATACCACATAGTACTTTATCAGAAATCAGATCAAGTATAATACTAGAGGTTTAAAGATTAAACAACCAAACAGACTTAAATGATCTTTAAAGATGCAATTATATCAGTATGCAGAACCCTGGGTCTATCTAGCTTGTTTCTATGGTAATGACTCAGTTAACTGAATGTCTGATGCTTATCCTGCATATCTTGCTCAGTGTCTCTTAAGTCTAACAAGACTCTCAGTATGACATTTTATCTGTTATAGGTGTAACATTAGCATGCAAAAGCAGCCACACACTTACTCAGTGTCACAAAAAGCATATTGGATTACAATGTTTTGAGGGTGGAAATGTGATTTAATCCTTTTTTTGTGACATTGAGAAAGAGTACAGACTTAACTTCTTTTAAATGCAGCCACAAACACTGAACCAATCTAAAAAATCATTTTGAAGTAATCAGTGCTTTATATGAAGAATGTAAAATTAAACAAAATTGGACTTTTTTTTTTTACCAGTCCTACAATATATACAAAAACATATTATCTTGGATAAAATGAAATATATCTTATTGAAAGTGTGCACAGACCTGGTTTCATTAAAAGACAGTATAAATCCCACTGCCAGGGGGCTCTGATTCAAAACAATATAAAAAGATGACGTTGGGACTGGCAGGGAAACATGGGAGGGATTTTCAAAACTAACTACAAGTTGACCGTAATCAAGACGGCCAAGTGGACCTGTGGAAGAGAACATGTTTACTGACGATGTGTACTTTACACAACAAATATCACAGAAACACATAGACAACAGTATGGCAGCTTTCATTAGCAGTTCCCTTTTCCTTATGAAACATTATTTCGCGTATCAACTGGTGTTTCCTTGGCAACGATAAACATGTCGTGCCTACAGACGTCCCGTTACAACCATATAATCAAGGGTTTCTCTTAAGTACTCAAAAGAAATAGAGCAGTGAGTCATGCAGAAATTAAATATTGTCTGATGATATTTCAACCTTAAGAGGTCAAAGTAAAGGGGTCAAATAATGGAGCTGCACAAAGCTTTTTTTTTTTTTTTTTTTTTAAATATATATATATATATATTTGGCCTTTTATGTCATTACTAGATAGAGATAGGGGACAGAGTCAGAAATCAGGGAGAGAGAGAGGGGAGTTACATGCAGGAAAGAGGCCACAGGCCGTTGAGGACTATAGCCTTGATACATGGGGACGCACGCACTAACCACTGCGCCACCAGCGCCCCTGCACAAAGCTTTGTACCAGAATCTTGAACAACTGTCTCGTGCGAGTTCTGTAGATGTTCTATAGCTGTTTGTGAAACAATATGTTTATTGTGAATGTGTCTATTTCATGCTTAGAGAAGTAATCTCCCAGCTTTACATAATATAATGTTGTGTTTCCTTCCAGCAGCGTCTCTTTTTAAACCCCTGGTGATATGAGCACCACTGTCAACATGAATCATCCCTCTCAGGCCCGACAGTTGTTATTCTCTCTCTCTCTCTCTCTCTCTCTCTCTCTCTCTCTGCGCTCTAACTCAAGGTTAGTCACTCAGAATGGCAAAGTAAGAAAATGATGATGTTACTTGTCACATAGTTACAACTTTCTTGCCTGTGAACTGAATATAATTCGAATTAAAGGAAAGCTGAATATTTGCTAAATAACCCTCGTTATCTTTGAGAAGGCTTTAAAAGAAAGGCTCCAAACTTCTGTACTGCCATGAGACAGACGGTCCAACTCTAACATTCAATGGGCTTAACTCTGCATGCAGTGCCCATTTACAGACTTAAGATTAATGGTGCAAGGTCTATCAAGCTCCCTGTTCTCACATGACACAGAAAGCTGTTAATAATTGTATTTTTTTTTTAAGTGTGACCCTAATTTCTGAAAGAGGAAGACAAAAGCCCCCTTACTCCTTTCTTGTGGGCAGCCTTGCCAACTCATAACTTTGACTTTTTTTTCTTATTATTTTTTAGTGTAGCTGACAAGCTATTAAAGCTTAAGTTGGCATTTAGCAGGTATGCTATTTAAATGTTTTTCTCCCACTGACTTTTCAAAGTTTAAGGTGTACTTGTATTAAAATAGAATCTGCGTCAGGATCAGCTAACAGGACAGGTATGCTGACTTCTATAAACTGGGCTTTCCATGTGCAAAAGCATCACGTAAAATATTGACAATAAACAAATATAAAGACACAGAAAAATACAAGACTCTATCTGACTATAGGACAGTGGTGAGTAATGCAAAGGATGCTGAAATGAACCTGATTATAAATGATGTAATTCTATCACAGATTGATTCATTTACATGATGTAGACATGTTTTCACAGTTTCAGTTTAGGCAGATTAATCTCAGAAAGCTGCTTATCCCAGGCTAAAAGTCAGCGTCCATTGATGACCTCGTCAAAGGAAGAGGATTAGCCTAAACTTTTAGCATCCGAGGATGGCTAGCATACATCGAGAAATCAGGGGTGTGCTGGTGATAAGTTGACCTTTGAAAGGTGAACCCTTTAACCCCACAGTTTGCATGTGGAAAGCAGCGTTAGCTACCTGTAGGTATTAGGCTACAGTTAGCTGGACATGCTAAGAATTGCAGTTTATTTGATAGTATATAACCATTGCTTTTGGCTTGCGTATTTATCATGTTTTGTTACAGACAGTGTAAAGACAAACATTAAACATATATATATTCTGTTCCAGCCACGTGCAGACCTCTTTACCATAGAGAAAGAAAAGGCTTGACAGGCCTGCACGTAGTGCACTTGCACAATCACTGTTTGTGGGAGGAGTTGTCAATTAACACATTATTACATGCTGGTTTCCTGACGAAGAAATCAGGTGTCTCAAAAGAGCCTATAAAACCTGCGTCTGAGCATACTGTGACAAGCAACAGGAGCCTCAAAGGTAAGCAAAGGCGGCCCTGGCTGGCTGCATTACAGCAACACAAAGGAAATGAGGGGGCATCTTGTCAGCAGTGGAGAGGGAGAGAATTTTAAATACCATTTCACTGGATATTTGGGAACCAGCTGTGCTGATAAAAGGCTTTATTGCTTACTCTGCTTTTGGGTGGATTTTGCGAGCATTGTAACCACACTAGAATGGAGAGCAAGAAAAAACGGACACAAGAGCATCAGGGTTTTTTTTTTTTAATGCCTTTCTACAGTTTGGCAGCTGCAGCAGATGCATTTGTAATGTTAATAAAGCACAGATCAGGATGCGAGGAAAATAAACAACCTAACATAGTGCAAGTGAGTGTGTGTGTGTGTGTGAGGTGCTTCATTCAGAGCCAATTTTCACAAGCAGGAAGCACACCTCTGCATGCTTACTTGTAGAAAAAAGTGTTTGTAATTATCAACACTAAGCAGAAAAAAACATCTTCCTAACATTTCTAATCACCAGCAACTTTGACTCTCCAAAGTGTTTATCTGCTTTTATCAATTGTCTCCTTGCGAAAGAAACTGTCTGTCGCAGAGATTCATTTCCCTGTGTTTGCATTCAAAGTCCCCACATCAAAAAATCCAGTCAACTCAGGGCCTCAGTGTTTGTATGGGCACATTAAAGCAACTCATTACAAGTGAATCAACAGAGCAAAAGGGCAAGGATGTATTAATATTCACTGGGAGCAAACAAAGTAGTATACCAACAGCGAGAGAAACTCTATGTGTGACTATACTGACACTTGTTACAGTGCAATTTAAATTTGAATCATTTTTTATCCCACTTGAAATATTTCCTTGACACAACACCCCTCTTTGAGGTCAAACTCAAATATATATTTTAACTGCTTAAAGAGACATTCACTAGACAGGAACTTATTGATGTATTTGAAAGGAATAAAACTTTAGAGAGATCATATGTTGGCTGAAATTATTCTCAGATACAGAAAATAATGTCTTTAAAACTATGTGCAAGAGCTACTTATTAACTCAGTTTACAGAGTACAAATCTTTTCACCTCTTTCCTCACAATCATCTTTAATGAGGAAACATCCAACGGCCTGTCTTTACTGTTAATAAAACAAAGTAATTAAGCATCAAATTGATTGAATTGATTTGGAATTACTCTCACAGAATGCCAGATTACCTCAGTGATTACATAAATGTAGTGCAGGGGATATAACGAGGCGCTTTATATCAGAATGTGGCTGTTTTAATCAAATGATACGTTGCACTCGCAGCTTTCGCTAAATGAACAAATTACTTCTGTTTATACAGCTGGATTTGTTTGTGTATTCACAGATCACTTTACAAGGTTGACCTCTTGATTTATTCATCTTGTTTGTTGCTGTCAGAGAAAAGGATTAAGCTTGTCATGTTGGAAATAATAGGATGAAGTGGTTAGAGTGCAGGAGTTGGAAGTGAGTGCGACGTCCACATAGTGAACCGCACCTTTCCGATGAAGCTCTCAAGATCGTTTCTATCAAAATCATGATCACTTCGGGATACCAGGATGAGAGCATAGTGAACAAAATTGTTGTATCTCTTCATTCTAGTGTCCTTTATAAAAGTTTTCTTACATAAAGTGAAATTGAAGGCACTTTACTGTGAGAGTCAAAGGAAAGACTGTTCAACCCTTTTAGAAACCTTCACACATTCCTCTGGATACATTATTCATTCAAACAGATCATCACAATTTAAACTCAGAAATCCTTCATGATTTTGAAACTTTTATGCTTTTTTTAAACTTCATGTTTTCATGTAACAGAATTTTGCAGAATTTTAACATTGGAGTATATTGAAAAGGACTACCAGCTCAGTTTCTTCAAACCCCACCCGTTTGCTTCAGTTGATGGAACATAAGGAGGGGCGGGGCCAGGACCACATTGTGGGTGGGGCTGCTGCTTCAGGCGGAGCAAACGTGTCTGCTCAAGGTGTGACCTGTTGTCAACAGTAACTGTGGGATCAGATTCCTACTAAGGCGATGTAGCATCCCAATAAATCAGTATGTATTGAGTAGGGATGGGTACGAGCCCTCGAGTACTCAAGTACTCGCCGTTGACTCCATTATTTGAGTTGCAATTCATTACTCGTGCATCTGTGCAAGCGTTGCTTTTGGCTCATACAGTGTTATTCTTGTGACGCAGCTTTTTATTTTTGCCTCACTGAATATACTAGCAAGGAAAATAATGAACGGGATACAAACGTATGACTTCTCTGGCCACGGCTTCAGCTTCAGTACACACGAGCCAGAAGTCAACGAAAACAAAAGGCAGCTATGGCAACGCTCAAGGGACAAATTAGACAGAAAGTAAAAGCACAACAAATACAGAGCTGTCTGCGGCACAGCAGGATATTCTTCACAAATGAAGACCATTTTTCATGCAGCCAACACCACAGTCAGAGGATTTTGATGTCACAAATATCATGCTTTAGACGATCTCCAAAAAGCTAATCAGCGGTTTTGAAAAGCTAGCTAAACCGTAGCTTAATAAATAGTTTTAACCCAATATTTCCCTTAACAATTAGAAAGTACTATATATTTTAAATATACAAAAGTTTGCAAGAACACGACTGGAGGCTTTAAGGCAGACTAGTGAGAGAGTTTCCAGTGTTTGTGTCTGGCGTGATGACGTTTAATGTCCAGTCTTTGTGGAGAGGGGGCGCCGAGACCAACCTGACATTAAGTTACAGTATAGCTGATGCAGACACTGTATAGAGCAGATCTCACAAATGCACTCCTGATCATTTCAGGAGTACTGCTCCTGAAATCCTGCTGACTTGTTTGTTCACATATGCACTTCATAGAAGTTTGCATGAAAAGACAGATGCAGAAGTGGAGGAGGAAGCAACATAGTCTGATACATAATGCTATCATGAGAATATTTGCCTTTATATTGTAGATTGACAATATCAACCAAAGAACAGACACCTAACTGGTGAAGAGAAAAAAATACATAAGTTTAATTACAGACTTCCCCTGACTATTTTATCCTGCTGCATTTTTATATCTTCTCACTTTGACTTTACGAAACAAACGTGCTGAACGGCTGACAGGAGAAAATATTGAAAAAAGTCCAATTTACACCCTGGCTGTTTGTGTTTACACATGCAGCTCCTCCGGAAAATATACAACTTTTCATTTTTCTTTGTGCAAGTCTGAAAGCACAATAGGGGACAATAATTTTAAACATAGTTTGGTGCTTTCCTTCTTGGTGGCTCAATACATGTCTCCCTTGTAAGCTTACTCGAGCACCATTTTTCAGCTAACTCTTCGGAGTTCTTCACCAAGTAGTCACAGCAGATATTTTTTCATCGCGAATCAAATCTTGAGCGGACCTCTTTCCCTCCATGTCTGCATGCTCACATATCAACAAGAGACAAGTCAAAAGAGGAAGAAACAAAGAGGAAGACGTTCACCAACCACTTATGGTTCTACTTTCTGACATCTGCAGCTTCTGAGCGCCTCACAAATCAGAACAGGCTGCTTCCTTCTCCTCCGACAGGTTAGGAAAGGACTGAGCTGTCAGAACATCTATCAATAAAATACATCACACACACACACTCCGAGAATACAACACACATAAGCGCACAAACACAGAGGAGGCATGTGCCGACAGACACAGACACAAACCTACACACACTCCGACATGAAGATGAATGGCACACATCAATGTTTCCATCTTCTGCTCTCTGCGGGGGCTCTGCTGAGGGGCCTCTGCTGCAAAGACGAGCCAAGTTCCCCTCACGCTGCTCTGTCATGGCCGTGAAAATTACTTATCATAATTTATATGACGTGACTGTGCTTAAAGGAGAAAAGCTGCAACATGCTGCAAATTCGGCGTGCAGGAAACACGGGGAAACAGGCTCAGAGCAGAGTGTTAGTGCACAAGTAGCAGTTTTATGACTCATAGCCTGAAGTAGCATGCAAGGATGGAGACATGTCTGCAGATATCCTTCAGACCCATCAAGTGTGTCTGAACATAAAGCAGACACGCAAGAGATCTAGGGATTATTTTCACTTAACATTACACAAAGTGTGCACACGTGACCGTGCATGATGACGATTGGCAAATCCAAATGGAATCGGAAAGATGGATGGCACAATCGTTGGAATACTAAGAGTTCATATGCTGAGTTTTGAGAGGATTATTTGGCTGCCTTTTTTGTTTCTGAGCTCCAATGAAACAATGCTCGAGTTTTGACTGATATTTTTATCTGAAAAAGTTTTGTTCTTTTACATTTCTATTATTTTTACATTTTGTTTCACTAAATGACTTCAAATAAATTGTGATATTATGTAAAATGCAATCCAAAATAAGCAAGTCATTAGGTAGGGTCACATTTTTGATTAATTTGTCTGTTATCTCTTGCAAAAGTTTTCATTTATGCAGAACTGTCATCATGAATAAATACCAAGCAATTATTATCATTCATGCTGTCAAAGATTTAGGTACAATTCTTTTTCAACTAGTACAACACTATAAACTCAGCCTTAGGTGAACTCCAGTAACTCTCTTTATGCTGGAGCAACTTCAACCAAAGCCCAGTGAGATGTTTACTTCCCCAAACCAGACTTAACCTCCACAAGTCTCCTAACAATAGAGAAACCCAGGGTTATGTGAGGATACAAACAAAGACCGCAGAGTTCAAGGGCCTTTAATTGGGGCCGGAGAAATGTTCCTGTCACTGACCAACCACAGCAGCGCAGTTAGCCGTGTCATTTCGCTGTCACGTCTCTGTGATAGATTGATAGTGGTGAACCTCAGAGGAAATCTGCAATCTGTGTGTACGCACACGCACTGTCCAATAGCACGCATGCCTGTGCCAAGCCCTCGGATGCCTCTCAGCAAGCGTGTGTACAAATGAATGTGTGGGCACGCTGCGTTCCTCTGGAGGCAGGATGCCGTTTCCACATCCTTTCCCTGTCTATAATTAGCCGTCCTGATAAAACACCGGTTTGCTGGCACTTGCAGGATCAAACAGTGATGAGCAGGCAGCTCTCTTCACAGCACACTGCAGACGCCAGGTGGCTGTCCTTGAGTTGAGTGCGAGAGCTATGTGCAGTAGGCATCTGGAGGGCAATTAATCAAAGAAAAGCCATTGTGTTACAGTATGATGCCACCTTCTCAATCACAATTACAACAGTCCCTGTGATTTCATGTAAGATTACATTTGTGATATTAAGAAGATCTGTAAATGTTTAGAAGCTTTTGCCATTGATTGTGCAACTACTCAAGTCATTAAGACGCCCTGAATACAAACGTAATCTATTACTGTGACTCTCAGCAAGTCTCATTCTCCTCAAGCCCTATTGACACAAATAAAGCTACACAAACACGCATGCCTGAACACACAAACGCACACCTCTGTTTCAATCACAAGCCAGTTAGGGACTGTAGCAAAATTACAGCACTTTTATTTTTGTGAAATGGGGTCTGACCTAATATAAGGAGTAGAGGGAGCACCTTTAACTTTTCATATTGCCATGATATGTAAAGAGTTACTTTTTTTTTAAAAGAATATTACAATATAATAGCATCAAGAGGATATAACAAGCCTATTTTAGCTTTGATGATCTACTCACTTATCGAACAGACAGCCGGTTGTCATTTTAGTTTCTTTTGGAACATCTGGACAAAAAATTAAAAAGCAATTGTGTTAAAAGAAAAAAAAATCATTTTCTTTATAGGATGTGTTTGATTGTATTCATTTTAATATGGAAAATGTAATTTACTTTAGTATACTTATCCTTGAAACTTATTTGTAGAGTTTGTATATTAGGATAATTTTCACTGTCTTGTTCTTAGTAATGTCAATTTGTTGGATTTTAACACTCTGAATGAATTAGAAAAAGGACGTAATGTTTTATTTTTAGTTGTTACATAACCTGTAATTTTCCATCAGCTATCAAAATCAGAAAACTCCTTTATTGTATAGCATTAACAGGATGTGTCTTGTCATGGCATCTGCTATTACAGACATAACATGTTTATCTTTACCAAGGAAAAGCCAGCTGTTATGTCAAAGTCCTCTGCATGCGGAGGCAGGAACCAATACTGAAAGCTGCCGTACTGTTGCTGTATTTGCTGCTGAGAAAAAACTTCATATAAATTATACTTGAATATCGTCGCTAAACATATTCTCTTCCTCAGGTCTGTTTTGCCCGTTTGTCTTGACTACTGTGAACACAGTTCGTTTACATCAGGAGTATTGGGGGGAGTAGCAGAGATAAGCTTTAGTTCGATGTCAGCTTTAGTTATTGTTTTGATAGAGAGCCCCTCGAAGGCTGAATTTACAAACTGTGCTTTATAGACAGACATGTTTTCCATTACTTATCTTGAAATAAATAATTAGGATGTCTCGGTTTTTGTCCTAATCAAAGTGGAAACTAGACAGAAGTAGATCAAAACCTATTTCAGTCAAACCTAATACTGCCATAAACATGACACGAAGGGGTGAAGTGGAACTAGTAGCCTTCTGCACTCATCTTATTGGCAAGAGAACGAGCATGTTTGATGGACTTTTACAGCTTGGATACATCAAACACTTCATACAAAATGTTTCTATTCTTCAAAGACAAAAGATTAAAACGATTCGCTACATTAAGTAGCTAAACTGAAACCACACTTGTAGTAACACCCGTGGTCATTGGTAATAGGCAACGCATGAAACTGCTTAGGTCTCCAGGTCAGTAGGGGGCCCCAGAGGACTGACACACTTTAAACCACACCATTGGCTAAAAATGTTCAAAAGGGGGCCCCCATCAGTGAGCACTTACTCTTGTTGCACCACTTAGCATTGTGCTAGCCTGCATTATTTTCGTGAAAACCAAAGTTTGTAATGAAAGTCACTGGAGGAACATGAAAAGAAGTTCTCAATCTTGGAGGTGAAAAAAAGAGAAAGAAGAACAAAGAAGCATGACTGGTAAGTGGGGAAATGATGACAATAAAATATATTAATAAAAAAGTTTCAGTTGTTAGCTAAAGTATATTTAAAACAATGTTGATATTGTTTTTTTTTATTTTAAGCTATTACATTGTTATATATACTTTGGAAACAGCATTTTCTGTTGTCATTATTTATGATCTCATAGGGATGAACATTTGTTGGAGGACCCTCTTGTGAATTTTTGCCAAGGGCCCCAAGAGACTCTTGAATTTACCGCTCTGCCAAGAATGACGACACAGACAAAAAGAGTTATGCTTCATTCACAAACCTAATTCCCGTTACTAGGAGCTCCACCAGCATTTAGTGTTGAATAACCTGTAAATATACACAGTCTCTGTATGTGTGTGTGTGTGTGTGTGTACATTCAGTATATATATATATATATATATATATATATATATATATATATATATGCGCACTGTGTTTTGTCTTTACTTTTTATTTGTCTTCCTTTTGAACTGGGATTCTTTTTGTTTGGAGTGGGGGACAGATGAAGACGACAGATTGTTTGGCAGGTTTTTAAAAAAAAAAAATATATATATATATATATGTGTGTGTGTGTGTGTGTGTGTGTGTGTGTTACAGTAAACCTTCCCATCCCAGTCATTTCCATGGTGTTAATTATTGGCAGAGTATGAATCTACCATCAAAGATGAATCTAAACTGAGGGGAAAGCAGTACATTCAGTGCATAGGTAAAAAGTAGGTGACAGGTTGCAAAGATATTTCCTTGTGATTATATCTTGCATATAAATGTCAAGCTATACTCATGGAAAGCCTCAGGGTCACCATGCTCCGGGATATTTTGGCCTGACATTAGTTATACAAATGTAACTTCAGACCAGAAGGAAGAAAACAACTTTTCTTCATATGTCTCCTCTCTTTCTCTACTCAGGATCGCTTTGAATTTAAACACCAGCTATGATCTGCTTCCAGGATTATCATAACAAAGAATTCAGCCCTTGTTGTTCTTAAAATTGTTATTGATCAGACTTGTTTCAAACATAGCTTTTCAACCAAACTGTTCCGACACCAATCTGTCCACCTTATGTCTGAACTTTTTCTTTAAAAATGGCGTCAAAGCTACTCTGCATTGACAGCAAACTCATTTAAGTCTGTTGGGGACTGCCTTGGACTGAGAGCTGTTAGGCTTAATTAACAATTTTCCCTTTGTGTGGTAGATGGTTTCGTGATGAAGAGAAACGCTCAGTGTAAACTATCATTAAATAGGCAGCCCTTCACTTATACTTTAAAAGTCTGTCAACTGAACCAACACAAATGTTGAAAAAAAAAATAGTTTTTAATTGGCCATCATGCAAGGATAATAGCTGTTATGTCAGCCATTCAGAGTGGGCAGATTCTTTTCTTCTTATCCCATTTACTTCTTCTCTCCCATCCAGTCTAGTCTTCTTTAACAAAGCAAAGAGGCAGAATAAGAATGTGATGGAGGAGTCAAAAGCGAAAGAGTCTCTAATCTGACATAATCAGACAGACGGTGTGTGGATGGACTTAAGGTCAAGTAGTAGCCTCATGTGATCTATGTCAGGATAAGGGGGTTGGCCCCAGGCCTATAATCCAGGTTACAGAAGGGTAATAAAGGTGAAAGGTTTGGAGGGGGAGGAAGATCGAGGCCTGGAAAGGGTAGAGGTGTCTGGGGAACAGAGGGAGAGAGCTAAAAGAATTGATCATGACAATGTGAGCGCAGCTTTTCAGCGTGTAACTAAATCCCATGTTCTACTTTCACCGGCCAAATTCACAGTTGGTAGGTGTGTTTTTAAAGGACAATGTATTTTTGATTATAGATTGAAGTAGGCATTCATGCAAAGGGCAACACTTGGTGTAATATAATAAAACTGAAAGAGCTGAGGCAGCACAAAATCTATTTACATTGTTGTGTGTGATATATTTATTATCAGACAGCTTTAATTTCATCTTGTTTCAACAATGGTGAGGGTCATCTTTTCAGATTGGTCCACCACAAAATCCAAAACCTTGAGCCGCTATTTGCTCTGCTTCACAGAGGTGGGATAATGTTAGAATGTGTTGCGACATGCTGCTATTAGCTTTCTTAGGATTTCTAGTTCTTTTTGTCAATAGTTTAAATTACGAGTTTGACTATACACTTTCCTTCCAGGTCCTTAGAAATAAATTAGAGCAAGATGACCTTAGCGGTTACTTTCCATGATGTGTGGAGGGTTTACTCCCCCAAGCAGCAGCCAGATATCCTACTCTATCCACTGTCTTGTCACATAAGGGAAACAAACCAATAAAAACGGATTATCAGAGGGGACATATTGTGAAAAATCCACTTTTACAGGGTTTTTGAATATATATTTGGGTAAGTCTGAGGGTCCCACACAATGTTAAATAAACCCATCCAGTCCTTTATTTGTTGTCTGAATAAGTCTTATAACACAGAGAAAAAGCTCTGTTTCACAATGTCAACTTGTGACATCACAAGTTGGATTTTAGTAAAATAAAAATGCCCTCCCCTCCCCTTTTTTCTCCACCCATGGACTCCACCCCCAGCATAGAGCAAAACTTAGGCTCAGGTCTGCCATTTTTATTCTCCCTGGCAAAAGAGTAATGTCTGAGGGGAAAACTTAGAGGGGGGGCTCTTTGCATTTAAAGAGACACACACCAAAACGGAGCCTTCTGAGAGAGCCGGTTTCTACAGGATCACAAACCACCTCTGGTGTTTGATTCCTGTTATATTTGGACCAAATCAGAGCACAGATGATTCATTTAGACCACAGGAGACTGTTTGAAAGGTGAAAAGAGGTGATAATGTTTCCTTGGGCAAAACACTTAACCCTGACACTTAGCTCCCGCAGCTTCGTTGGCGGTGTATGAATGTGTATGATTGAGATTAGTTACTTCTGATGGTCTCACTGAATGTGTGTGGTGACCTACAGTGAAGAGCACACACACATATATATATATATATATATATATATATATATATACACATATTTGATGATATGATGATTGAGTTTTGCGTGTATATACATATATATATATATACATACATACGCAGCGTCATGCAGATTTGTTGTTCAAGTTTAAACTAATTTGTCATCCTTAAAAAACATTTCCCAACATTCAGCTGTGTTGTGTTCAGTCAATGTTCGACCAAATGCTTGCTGCAATTCTGGTAAACAGAAATACAATATTCCAGTAATACTGGAGTCCCCACACACATCCGGCGATCAGAAAAAAGATTTGTGAGCCCTGAGAGAGCAGAAACAAAGGATTGCATTTTCCCATTTGCTCTCTGTAGGAAATCTGTAATGTGAGGGCAAAGGGCTCGCTGGGCTCTTGTCTGATAAGTCCGGGCGTTCTGTGTTGGTTGCATTGATGGAAAAAAAAATCCTTTAAAGGGTTTAAGTTTTCACGCTGCCGAAGTCAATACAGATTCTCCACTGGATGCAGTTTCTCTTATTTATCTCTCTCTTTTTTTTAGTCTTTGTTTCTCTCTTGGTAATTCCTCCTCCCTAAGAAATCTTTCATCTCTCTGCCTCTGTATTCGTCTTCTATCTCTCACTGTCTCCTGTGGGGTATTTCTATCTCTCTCCCCTTATTCTCACATACTGTACCTTTTACAGAGGGGTATCAATACTCGTCCAGTGGACAATTTATAGTGACAGTACAGGAATGAAAATACCAACCTGACAATCAATTCGCTTTTTAACTGTGTCCTGAATCACAATTTATCTCCATTGTTGATTTCATCTCCTATTTGCCCGTATGTTCTTCAGGGAAAAAAGGCGTGTGTCTCAATCAATGATCCGCATTCCTTCTATCTCATCTTTCTGTTCACTTTAACAACCCTGTCCAATGTTTCAAATGTTGTATCGACAAAAGAGATGCAATGCACACTGCCTGCAGTATATACCAAAAGAAGCGCTCGCCAAAATAAAAACTAAAACCGTGTTGCTAGCATCTTTTTAATCTACAGAAGAAAGCCGAAAGGATGGCAACAAAAGGCACATTGTACATACTTGCTAAGCACAGTAAGCAGAAAAAAAACAAAAAAAAACAAACAAGTTTGCATAACAGCAAATATATGAGACATCAACTGTACATCTAATTCTTATTTCTGTTTGTCAACTCAGTTTTAGAGTCTCTAAATGGAGACACTTGTATTCTTCTTCTTGCCGATACAATAAATTACTAGATCAAATTAGGGTTGTTTTCATTGCAGTGTTTGAACAGGCCATAGGTGCATGTGCACATTGCTATAGACCTTAACCACCTGGGTGTCCAAAGTCTCTTGCTCTCTTATTTTGGGGATGTTGGGCTGACAAGTTTGGGAAACGGCTGCAGTAAAGCCCCGTTTCCACCGAGCGGTTGGGTTCAGCGTGCATTTTGCAGCATTTCTATTGAATAATAACTGGAAAGATTCCCAAATAACCGATCTATACCGTCCTACTTTTTGGCACCCTTCCGTTGGGATGCCAAGAATGTCGAGCCAACCCTAAAAGGTGGAGCTAAACACTGCAGTCCGCTGATTGGTCGAAAGAATCGTCACTTCCCGACAGCGGTGAACAAAACCATTGCCGTGTTTATACACCCAGTCAATTGTTCACGTCTGTTTATTTCTCTTCTTAGCACACAGTCTTCTCTGAAACAAAGATGATTGAGTTTTGTAATAAAAAGCCACATGTTAGCGACAGAGTAGATAAACTGCTGGATGTCTTCCAGCGTCGGTTTGTCTCACGTTTTTCTCCTTTTCCGAATTTCCAAATAGGGCACGTTTGGCTGTAGAGACGCAAACAGGATCAGGCTTTACCAAACCAAACCAAACCATACCAAACTGTACTGATCTATATCGGACTGCTATGTGGAAATGGGGCTTAAATGACAGGTACAAAAAAAAAAGTTGAATATTATTAAACATGTAGGAGGTTTCGAGGTTTAATATGCGTAATTTTCAATAGTAGATATTAGACATCCTAACCAACTATCTTATAAGTAATGACCTTAAAAAACGGGTGAAGTCAAACTCCCTTGTTGCTCAGGACAACGTTCCTTCAGCTTGTTTATGTTTCACTTAGAGGCACAACCATGTTTCCTTCACATGAACCCCTCCCTGCATGTTCAACCATTACTGTGTCACTACGTGGGGGAAGAGAGGCGTCCTCGCCCCCCTTGTGGGCATGATAGCAGAGTTTCAAACCAAGAATACAGTTCAATGTAAGCACTTTTAAACCATTTAGTCATTTATGGACAAAAAGTTCAACAGTTCCATAAGAGGGGTTTTTTCTGAATCCTGTAATAAACAGAGCAGAGGAGAGACGACTTTACAAGTTCATCATTCAAGTTTCACTGAGATAATAATACAAATGAACAAGAAGGTAAAACCTGAATGTTTCTGTTATCACATTTCCTTAAGCTTTGATATGAAAATTACAAAGTTTCATGGACATGATAAGAACTATGCAGAAAGGGAGTTTATGTATATTAACTTAGGTTCGGGAGCAGGACCACTCCCAAACTACACCTACAACAACATGACAAGCCTACTTATACTAAGCCATCCTACTCTCTCAGTTCTTCGACAACCCGCCCTCCTTTCCCTTTTCTCATCCATTCAACCTCCTTCCTCATCCCTCTATCTCGTTTGTCTAATTTTAGGAACAGTCTGGAGGGCAATGATCAGCTCAGGCAGAGCTACGCTTGAGACAGTTCCCCCACCCTGAGTCTCACTCTGCCCTGCAGTCAATTCATCCTTCCAGACCAGCCAAACTCCAACGTCCTCCTCCATCATAATCACTACCTAAGCATATATTCATCTGTCTGATCATTCATATGATCTATCAATAACGTCTATGATTGTGGCGTGGTCCTTGCTAGTGAATATTGTGCAGACTAACATGACCGTATAAATGCAGCCTTTTCCCCTGATACTTCTTCATGACTCTACAGTATGTACTCAGAGAGAGTTTGTGTGTGTGTGTGTGTGTGTGTGTGTGTGTGTGTGTGTGTGTGTGTGTGTGTGTGTGTGCATGAGGCCCCTGAGGGGTACAACAATCCCGCAGCCCTCTGACCTCCTGTTAGAATGAGGACTTTCCAATATCTGGACAAACCTGCCCTTGGAAGCTCTCTGCTGTCACTTAAACAGCTAATGGCTCCCTTTCCCTTGATGCAAGAAAATTAGGGGGCCAAATACAACAAAGTGGCCAAGCTTGTGGTGTTTTGGGGATAACAGATTGTTTCCAAAGTAGTGTGAGGGGGCACGCTCATTGTGAGGATGCCTCATCAATCATCATTTGGAGGCCTTTAAATGGGTGTGTGCCTCCCTAAGGGATTTTAGGATTGAACTGCCAAAGATATAAAGGGCAGGCCTACTGTATGTTTTCCAGCCTAAGCAGTTTCGAAAGTAACTCCGTGCTTCAATTCAACCTCAGCATTTACTCAGAGACTTCTGACAGAGTGCATAAGTGTTTCAGGAAACTCCTCTGCAATCTCTATGAAATTGCACGATACGGGCAACACCATGACTCAGTATAAGACGTAACAACTGTTCCTTAAACCACCATTTTCCTGCACTCATCAAACAACTACAACATTTTATGGATATGAAATGCTTCATCTCTGCCGTAAGCATGAAAGCAAAATCAGTGGTGCAGTACACCAATCAGCTCAGACCCTTTCATGACTGATTGCTGTACTCAAGGTATGCATCCACTGCCCTCTTAAAGCCTCTAATAACATTAGATGCAACACATAGGGGGAAAAAATGATGGAGCCTTTCTTTGACGAGTCATGTATGAGAGAGGCTTTTAATGGTTTTAGAACAAAAAGTTTTGCACTGTGAGACTTTGAGAAAGGGAGAGAGAGACATGTAGAATTATGAATCAGCATGTATTGTTCTTCCTCACTCCAAAGTCTTTTTACCAGCTTTCTTGGACTCATTTAAAATTCTTGTTCATTTTACCCTCCTGGGGTTAAACAGAGAAGTGCCTTGTTGCTGCTTTTTTTTTTTTATAAGTAAAAAAAAAAGCCTGTAACTCAATAAAAAAAAGTTGCTTTACTCTTCAGATAAATAACTTATTTCAAACAGTCTGCAACAGCTGCCAAGCCAAAGGGATTGTTCATTGAAAACACATTTTAGGAATAGCATGAATCAAATCAATCAGAGATTGAGATTTCATTCCCTCGCAGACTGGCACATTGATTTAAACAGTAAATTTGAATTTTTATTTTATTTTATTTCTTTTTTTTTGGGGGGGGGGGGCAGATTTCGAGACCATGCAGAGAGAGATCTGGGAATGACAAGCAGGAAAGAAGCTGCAATCCCGAACCTTGGACGCCCTCCTCGAGGACCACAGCCTCTGCACACAGGGCAGCAAACCAATCACCGGACCACCACTGCCGCCCTGTGGATTTGAATTTTTTTACACTTAATTAGAATGAATATCACCTGCTTGTGTACAGGTCACAAAACAAACCCATGTTGATGATCAGGTTGAAGTTGTGTTTACTGAAGCTTTAAACATCATCCACCATGGGTGCTTTTCGCATAAAGTGAGATGCTGTGCACATAAATGCACACCTCGCTGAAAACTAATCTTGCCGTCTCCTTGGACCCAATAAAGAGGAACATGATGTGCCTTTGACTTTAGACCAGCTTTTTGTTGGATTGCAGTCATTTTCTGTGTCCTCAAGATACCACCCTGTCCACCCCTAATTTGAAGACCAACACACCCATGGGGGCCAAAGAAGGCAAATACATGGGAGCTGAAATAACAATGACACCTGTACCAAAAGTGTGCAAAAAAGCTTTGTGCCAAGGGTGCAGGTGGCACAGTGGTCTCTAGTCCTCAACACAGGGAACCAAGGTTCAAATCTGTATGTCAATCCCCACTCTCTCTTTCTGATTTCCATCTCTACCCACTGTCCTATTTCTCCAATAAAAGGCACAAAAATAAATCTAAAAAAAGAAAAAAAGAAGAAGCTTTGTGCCAGGTGATAGATAGGTCTAACTGAGTCCTTGCAGGAATCGTTTATTTCTCTGCAAACTCATGTTTCTTTTCTTGCAAAGGACTAGCTAAAAATATTGACATAAGTCATCTTAACCTTAAAAGACATTGCCTGTAAATATTAATGGACCTAGCCTTAGTGCTGTCACCCATCTGTTACAGCAAGGGGCTTTGGAAGCCCGTCAGTAGCGTTCGCTTTGCTGGAAAGGCATTCTTAACCTTACTGTAAGATAACCAAACAACAGGCTAAATGCGTCTTTAAAGCCCTTTGATAGACTATAACAAAGCGCCCACCAGGCAATCAGGTCAGACACACCCTAACGTATGTAAAGACAAAACCTAATCAGACCAAAATGGTTTTCTGTACCAAGCAGTAAACATGTTAATTTCTGCTATAACATTTTCGAATGGGGTGTGTATTTGACTTTCAGATCTCTTTAAGCTTGCCTCAAGTGGCCACTTGAGCAACTGAAGATTTTATGACCTTCCCAATGACCTCATTCTTAGACACAGACGGTTGACACTTGCATAGAGACTACAAATTGTGGCATTAACGGGGTTAGCCTGGGTTATCTGGTCATGCAAACAAGCTGCTGACTGCTTCACTTTTAGACAGCCAAATGGCATCAATCTTCTCATCGAAATCTTTGCAAGACAGTGAACAGGCATATCAACCAAAAAAGTCAAATGACACCTTCAAACACCTACAAAACCTCCGCTTACTTAGCAGTCTTTCAAATGGTTTTTAAATAACACCACTTTAAAGGAAAGAAGGACACATTTCTCAGTTTGAATAGGACCCTTTTAATGCTCAGATGACCTTGCCCCGCCGTGTTCACCAAACAGCTTTATGCAGCATGTTAAATGTGCTTAATCACTTGAATAAAAGCAGGACTTTTTTCTTCAAAAAAAAGTATTTCTATCATTCATTCCAGCTCTGATATGCATTAAATACTGGCAAGTAAACGGGCCAGGCGTGCACACTCCCTCTCTGCAAATCTTCATCTCGACAGTACAATACCAGATTTAAGCAGTTTGGCTCCATTCAACGTCTTGGAGGCAAAGCCAGAACAGCAGCCAGCTCCAAGAAGTCTTGTAAAGTGACAGCTTGATGTGCGCCTTCGAACAAACAAGTGAAAAAAACATTTGTCCATTTTTTTTTTTACAGTGCATTTCACTCACACCATTGTCACTCATGTGCAGCTCTCCAAAGGATGCCTTTTGAAACTTGTCAACTGAAGTAACTTTTTTTTGATGAAAGAGAACACATCTAACATACTTTAGTTTGTACTGCCACCAGCAATTTTTTAGTAGAATGCGCTCTTTTGTGATTCTAAAAAGCAATCATCATTTAATATTTTTTGAAATTCTTTGCAGCCCCCACACTCTTCTCATGTAGATTTAATATGTGGGACTGTGATCAGGCATTGTCAGGCAAATGTTGGCACTGTGTATAGCTTCTTTTTTTTTCCCCCTACAGGATTAAAATGATCTATTATCAAGCATACATTGGAAGGATGAAATGTCCAATGTTTATTCACCGCCGGGGATGATGAATGGCTGGTATGATGGTCTCCTGTGTCAATCAGTCAGGTTGCATCATTAGGTCAGCAGATTCAGAGCCACAGGGGGATGGTTATTCAAATTCCTAAAAATATGCAGAGACAGTGAAAACACCTTAGTCCATGAATAACAATAGCCTCATACCGCAAGAGCTTCCTGTGAGGAATACTGCCACATAGAGTGGCACACATATCAGAGAGGCTGCTGGGAAGGATGGGGCTGTGACTTGCTGAAAGAAATACATCATGCATTTTAAAAAGGACGAGCACAACAACACAAAGCTGACATGTCTATCATGTGTAAATGCAGCACGCTCATTTGCAGTATACCACAAATAGACCGCAAGAATGCACCAGTAAGTTTATTCAACACACTTTATAGATATACAGTGGGATACAATAATAATAAAAAGGTTTACTTTATCAATCCAGCCAGGAGAAACTCAATTTTACACTCTGTTGTTGAACATGCTGTGCACACATAGGCTGAAATACACACAACACACACATAGAAAAACAGTTAATTGTCCGTTGTGAACTTATGTTATCATCAAATAAAAGTATTGATGTACATTTTGCTCCCTTTCTTTGACTTTTTAAATGCACGCAGTATAATCAGATGAAACATACAGCACTTCTAAAGTGTTTTTTATTTCAGATGACTAGTCATGTAACCTTTGCCAAGTCTGTCATTGAATTGAGTGAAGTCCATGAGTCAGAATCCCCACAGTATGAGTACACAGAGAGAAGCAAAAAAACAAACAAAAACAAGTTTGATTCAGATTTACATTATTTTCAGTGTGTTGTTTGTGCTGACAATACATGTACGGTGTACATCTTCTGCACAAAATAATAATTTGAATTGTTTGTATTTTGTACTTGGAGGACATATATCGATCAAATACTACTTGTCATGACAGTCACACAAAGACTTCCTGTATTTGTCTCTTCTAGTGCAGGTTTACATGATTATGGATGTAGAACTCTTTATAGTTTCTGCTCTGTGAAACATCTCCCTGCAGTCCATCTTTATCCACAGCCAGACACCTGGTATGCATGCTTATCTTTATGCCCACGCTATTGCTTAGGAGTAAGAAAAGAAACATCTCAAAGCTAGTGAAACTGTGGGAGCTGATCTCCGGCTGGGCTCCTCTGTCTTCCGAGCGAGACTGACCTTGAGCTTAGCCTGAACAAAGTGTGTGTCCTGCACAAATCTCTCAAATTCCCTCTCTTCATCTCTCTTACACATTCTTTCGCCTGCTGTATTTTCTGGTAGTTGGCCTCTCTCTGCTTGGTATCGGCTCTTCCTCCTTAGCAGATATCTGGGATGTGTTCAGGAATCAGCCAGTCCCAGTGAACAACAGGAGAAGAGATAAGAATGGAGGGGAGAGACCTTAAACTCTGACTTTGTGCCAGCGCTGTTATTTTCTTCATCACAGACCCCGCCTTGACACAAATAATGGAATGCACTGGCAGTCTTTCAGAAAGACAGTGCCGGGGAAAGTGGGCCACTGCCAACCCCAGGCTATGCAAATCCATCCACAGTCGTCTGACTTTAGAAATCTAATGATCAGACTGAAACCCAGACGCTTCCCATCCTTTCTGTTTCCAATCTCTGACTTTTCTCTCATTTCCTCCCTCTATTCCTCATTCCTCACTGCACTGTTTTTCCCTTTAGCTCTGTCACTGCCTCGACCATCTGTTGTGGGTGCCCTGGAGATGGACTCAGCTCTGGTTTGTAACCAGAGGGGTGAGAGAGAGAGAGGGAGGGAGCCTGGCACCACGGCTGCTGATTCCAGAATAATCTACGCTGAGCAATTGTGATTCATTTTGCCTCTGATGGGCACCGTGACCACTCGAGCATGTGCCTGCAATTAAGTGTTGTATTAAGTAAAAACTGCAATTTGCAAAGGCAAGCATGAAGGTGCACTTCAGCTGAACAAAGCATATTGAAAAGGTGGAGGAGATTGAGGGGCTCATGTAGAGAAAGCAATACATCTATAACTTGAAGTTTAGATGAAGCCTTCTTTTTCAATAAGGTAAACATTGAAGTGTCGGCCAATGGATATACTGCTACATTAATAATAACAACTTTAGACTTGGGTAAATCCAAGAATCTGGAACGCTTGCTGTGGTCAGCCTCCTCACTCTGACGTCTCTCCATTGATGCATGTCCGTAGGGTCCTGTTAATGCATGTGTGTATTTTAGCACGTGCGAAGTATGTTAAATATAAGAGTGTAAACCTTGCGGGATCAAAACATTATTATTATTATTATCATTGTTAACACCTCACCATCTGATCTTAGTCTGTGATTATCTAAAGAGCTGCTGTCAGGAGCGGACATGAACGACAGCATCTGTTCTCACTTTAAACTTGAGGTCTGAACTTAAAGATCGCAGCTCAAAGTGCTGCTATTTTTACCCCTTTAAAACGCTTTCTGTCAAACACAGCTGCATGAAGATGAAAAAATGAATATGCAAGTAAACATGCCTCTTATTTACCACACTTTCAATCTCAAGAGAAGAAGGGAGTGTGTGTTATGTGCGTTAACATTTTAAAGTGATAGTGTGACATTCTCTCTAGCAGGGGTCAAGTGAGCGAGTTGATACTGTTCTTACTTCTGTCAGTTCATTTGAAGCTGTTTGCCAGGAGACAGTTAGCTTAGCTTATTGTGGGATAAAGATGGTAAATATTCAGCTTAGCTATATACACAGCTGTGTGTCTAACTGCATCTCTAAAGCAAACAAATCAACAAGTTATCCGTGTGACGTTAACAGTGTTTTAGCATCCAGTTAGCCAGCTTCTTTATTGCCATCAGAAATGGCGGCTGATAAATAAGAATAGGCACATTTGACACCTCATTTTGTTTGAATTAATAACAAGAAAGATTGAATTACAGAGGTTCATGGGTGCTTGTAGAAGGAGCTTGATAACTTTAAATAGACAAGGCTGTTTACCATATCTTAACTCCAGTTATGGACAATAACAAAGTACATTTACACAAGTACATATTTAAGTACATATTTGTAGGATCTCGACTTTACTTTTTACTCGAGTATTTTTTATTGAACTACTGTCTCTGTCCCAGTATTTAGTATTCATGAGGGAGAATTGCTAGAAAAATGTCCGACCCTGCGTCTGTAGGTGACAATATGACTTCTTTCAGCTAGCTACTTCTGAAGACATCTGTATTTACTTGGTAATCAAACCAAATGGGAGAGAAACCTCAGATCATCTCAGTGGCCAAAGTTAAAGGACTTCACGCACATATTGCAGGTGCTCCTCAACCACAAAGTATAGAAAGTAGAAGTTTGTTTACAAGGACATTGTACTGATTATCCACATTTCTAATCATACTTTAAGTCATTTGCATAGGTCGTAAGGAAAGGTCTTGACACATAATTCAAAAAAAAAAAAAAAGGTCCAAAATGAATTATGAAACTCCTGTTTATTCTAAAATATAAAGCAGACAAACCATGATGATGATGATGATGATGATGATGATGATGATGATGATGATGATGGGGTTTGGGCTCCTTCTGTCATTATGTGTTTATTCCCACCACCTATGTCATGATATCCTGTTCATCTGTGACCTTTAAATACTCAACCATACCACTTGACTTATTAACTACAAAATAAAAAACAACATAAACATAACATATAGTAAACCAAAACCATTGAAATACAATACATAAATACACACACTAAATTGGCTCCTACAGTAATTAACCAGTAGGATTTGACACCCATTTTTAATGAATGCTGACACTAACGGACCAACAGGCACATTGTATGCATCATCTTATTAGCATAAGTCCAACGTGTTCAAGTACAATTTCCAGTATAGATTGGAGGAGACAGCAACCCTTATAAACAAACCGCTCCAGCAACCTAACAGTCGTTCTAAAGCCTGCACTGAATTGGGAAAAAACTGTGTTCAAGTATGCTCCCTCTTCTTGGAATTGATTGCAAGATACTCGAAATCTTGGGGAGCTGGTTTTCTCTGATGCTTTTTAAAGGTCTGGAGCAAGTGGTTTATTCTAAGAACCCACACCCACTTCCTTCATCAAAATCGTGACCCAAGTTTCTGATGTTTTTATAAACAATAAAATAAATAAATTAAATAAGGGCTACATAGAAATATAGAGACCTCAACATGATAAAACCAAACTCTACACAACAATAATTAGATATATTGTAGAAAATAAAACACATAATATCTAATCCTTTGTATTTTGCAACTTTACTGATCAAAAAAACTATTATTGTTTGTTAGTTTAATATAATGATTTCAGGAACTTTTTCTGCTGTAGTTTCTTTAAAAAACACTTTATGCATTTGCTCACATGGTGGTGTGTACATTGTAAAGTACAGAAGCTGATTTCAGAGAAGGTTCAGTCCACATGAAGTTAACACAGGATGAATGGCAGACTCCACTCTCCCCAGCATCCCACACACCCACTTCGTTTATGTGTGAGTGCACTAAATTGTGGGAAGATTGGTGTATAATTTCAGCAGCTGGTGCAAACATGCTCAAACATAACAGGATGCTCTGCACGTTGTGAGAGAGAACGTATGTGGAATGAAGTTTGGGATCTGACCTCAGTTGGGGGCGAAAACTGCTTTCCAGTGCAATTCAAACAGATGCCTCACATCCGTTCTGTGTGAGCGGCGACGCACAGGGCTCCTACACTGAACTGCTACCTTACCATGGTGGGGGAGTTTGAGTACTTGAATGATCATAGGAGCTATGTTGTCGGGGGCTTTTTGCCCCCAAATTGGGTGGACCAAAGTAAAACAGGTCCGGGGTGACAGTTCAGACCAAAAGCAGTTAAAAGAAACCTCAATGAAGAAAAACAGAAAAACAGGAACTGCGACACCGCCTGTTATGGCACAGCGGAGACCGTAGGGGTCGAGTGCAGTGTGGATCACACAGCAGTCGATGGCACGGGCCTTGAAGACCCGATACACGGACACGGCTTCTGGCTGTTGGGGGGAAGGAGCTTGAGTTTGTGCGGGAGGTCGAGACGTACCGGCTAGATATAGTCGGGCTCACCTCCTATACCAATGATGAATCATGTCTGTATCTGAAGAACCATTTATGTATTTCTGAGTCTCATTGCCATGCTGAATTCAAAACCATGTACCACCTTTTGAGAATTTTCATGTACGACTTTGCTTTGGCGGTCTTATCCAGTTTGAACCTGCTCTTCTGACCGGGGCATTTTTGGTCAAGGATTATGTCATTTATAGACATGCTGCAGCTTTACCTCTAAAGCTTGTGGATACTGTCCATCACTCTGCCCTCAGACAACTTTAAACTTATAGAGTCTGAACTCATCATTGGGTTTTGTATGAGAAGGTCGGTTGGCCTTCTCTTGAAGAGAGGAACAACAAGCGCTCATTTTTTATATTTTTTTCAAGGACCCTTATCAGAAAACTTCAACTTTATATAACAGACCGTTTGAATTCAGGAACCTTCGTGACCCGTTCCTACGATTGGCTCACTCTTTAAGTCCCTAAACCTCTCATAACTCAGTCTGAGTTTCCCCAAACTCAAAAGATTTTGATTTCTGACAAACACAGAGACAAAATAGACTTGGGGTAATCAGACACAGGTGAGACTAATCAGGGTAATCAACAAGGAGGGAAACACAAGGAACAAAGAACACACGACCAGAACACTGAGGACAAGTACAAAGTAAAATCTGACACTGAAAATACAACCAGATATTAAACAAGATATTCCAAAAATAAAACAGGAAACACTAAAGGCTAGACTTAAAACACTAAACACCAAACTAGGAACCTTAAAACATAACACAGGAAATAAACTTACAGGCAAATAGTAGGACACAGGGAAACACACTAAAGTCACTATAGGAAACATTAAAACACACAAGGGAAACAATCAACACGTGGAAACATAAACACAGGACACTAAGGAAAGAATGAAAACTAAAACAAGACCAAACACAAAACCAAATCATGACAGTTTGTATTTGTATGTTTTAATATGCTCATGAGCTCGACAATGGGGGAAGCCTCAATTGCCTTATAAGAATTTTTTTTTTTTTAACTCACAATCATTTATGGATTAATGTAGTTTTTGTATACAAAGACTGTAATTGAACACCAAGTATATAATTTAACCTGTAATACTATACTATCATACAACACAGGGCATTTAATTCATTTAATATAAAAAATAATTGTCTGATAACCCCTGCATGTCTGATGTGTCCTTGGGCAAGACACTTCTACATATGAAGGGGATTTGTTTCTGCTGATGGTCTCACTACATAGCAACCACTGCCATCAGGCAATAGTGAGTGGGTGTGACGTGGTATGAATGAGCTTTGAGTAGTCAGAAGGCTAGAAAAGCAGGATATAAACTCAAGTCCGTTTGCCATTTAAAGAGGCCAGTCTAACTTTACAGCTCCACCTGTGTGTGCCTCGGTGCTGATCAAGCTGCTGCTTCAAGAATTTTTTCATCTGAGCCACAAACAAACATTTCTAATGCAGGCTGTGGCTATTTTTGCACGTCAGTGTTGAACATGATTTGATGACCCATACAACAATATTGGGAGGATTGTAATGCCTTGACTATAGTATTGATTACCGCTCCTGACTGGATTAAGCAGGTATGTTCATTTTCAGTAACTAAATAGACACTGTACCGAGCATACTAATAGCAAAACTAGTTATCCATCCATGTGTTTGTGGCAGGCTTTTCAAATCACAAGTGTTTGTTCTTAATACAGTGATTCACGTTGCATCACAGCTGAGCTGACAACAGAGCTGTCAGTCACCAGTAAGCAGAGCTTCACTGCTAAAAGCTCCTGATTCAGTCAGGGACAATAATGGATCATTAATTTTACTTTAAGGGGCTCATTGTTAGAGATCAGTACCTGCATGTGCTGAACTCCTCTTTCAGTTCCACTCTGCCCCTCTTCAACAAAAAAGGACAATTTTCTGTAATAATACCAAGCGCTCAAAAATCATTGCTGTTCAAATGCTGCAGAGAGCCAACAATGTGTGGCAGCATTGCCAGATCCTCGAGCCAAATGTTGCTCATTTCTTGCACCTTCACTTCGTCAGAATGCAGCTTTTTTTTTTAATAGAATTACATCTGTACCATAGAGAGAACCATGACGCTCCCTGCACATACAGAGAACTGAGGAGTTCGATCACAGGATTGTTTAGGGTTATTAAAAACATTTGGAGCAACATGTCTGTCCATTCTGCAATCTACATCCCAGGAACACCATCCTTAAAGCCCCGTTCACAGATGAACTCAATTTCAGGACAATCAGGTTCTGACCTTATTCTGAACTGCCCATCACACATGCCCTGCACACTGAGAGAGTGTGAGTGTCCAGCCTCCTCTCAGAACTTGAAAGACTCAATTTAGTTTCTGTGGTGTATGGAGGCTGTGTTGCACGTGCAGGAGGAGAAGGATTCTTCCATGACTGTGAACATTTCTGGGTTATCGTCACTATAACATGCATAAATAAAGTTGTAGCCAGAATCCATCATAACAGTAAAAAACATAATTCTGACAACTGAGGTGAGCAGTAAAGTGAAGTGTGAGAATACATACATACATACATACATACATACACACATACATACACACACACACACACACACACACACATACATACATTATCATACATTCCACTTGTTGATGTAAATGTTTGTTGTGTTTGTTTGTTTTATTTGGAACATGTGAAGGAATAACAACAAAAAATAATAATAATGAAAATAAAATAAAATAATTAAGAATAATAACAAAAACAATGTCTGTGCAATAAATAAACCAAAAAAAACGTTTGAACAGTTTAACATATCCGAAAAGGGGTAGTAAAAAGAATAAACTTATTTCATACTAACCCTTCTTATAGGGACAAGTTCTCGACTTTTACAGGCACGCTGTGCATGCGTGGTAAAGGGGTCTATAGTGCGTCTTTGTTTGGCTTCAAGTATGTGTACAAAATTACATCCAATTATGCAATGAATGGGGCTTTAGACGAGTTAAGTGTGGAAGACTATTTTGTATTAGTCTTTACTTCAATAGGTACTTTCTAATACGTTTTTATTATTAAGGATTCTCACTTATACTGTCGTGTTGTCATCAGCTATTCTCACATCCATCCAACAGCACTGTAACACACTCTAATTCATTGTTGGTTTATCATATTGCTGCTGTCTTTTAAATATGGTTTCTCTATATCAGGTCCATTTATGCCCCTAAACTCCCTGTCAGTCTTCACAGTTTCATCATCTCATCAGCCTCAGACGTCATCATAAGTCAACAGCTCCACACGTGTCTGGACTCCAGGGGTTGGTGGGGGAGGGGTATGCTGCTGTTCATGGCAGACATCGTTCAATCATCAAACCTCCCTGTAGAAGCCAATGACTGCTCTATAAAAACTCATTATCAATTTATGTCAAATCATCAATAAATCATCAGTTAAATGGTTAAACGTCAGAATGGGAGATTGTCATCTGTTTTCATATCGGAAGCACCTTCTTAATTCTGTTTCAAAACTTCTGTCTGCAAAACTTGTTATGGTATTCAACATGTTTGTTGAGTTTTAATGAGGTTTTTCTTCGGCCTTATCTTGACCTGGACACACACATGAGCTGTACAATTGGAGCAAAAACATTTAGCTGACAGGCTTCAGCATAGGTGATAAACTCCACCTCCTCCATGTTAACAGATGGAACATGTGAAATAATTGCCAACACTAAAGCTACCAAACACTAGCACAGGCTAATCACTTGGGTTTGGCACCTGCCAGTTCAAAAAAAAGGAAGCAAACTCCGCAAAGTAATGGATTAATTGTCCATGTTGGTGATGCCCGCTGGTTTAGAAGTTCCTATAAAGTCATGAGTGCAATATGTCAGCACCTGGTACTGTTTGGCCTCAACTGAGTACAAAGGACTTGAAGATTTATTGTCCATATGTATATACAGTCTGCTTCCTGAATAAATTGTATCAGAACAGAAATACAATTCTTTGATCATAATAATGTCCGCTTTAGAAAGGATTTTTTTATATATCAACTTAAACATCCTTCAGACTGACATGATTCATATACTCTAAACTATCCTCAGACTATTATGTAACTTAATAGCATATAGAGATGTGAAGCTATCGCCTTGATGGGGCCTCTGTGCTTTTAGATACATTACTGAACGTATGATAAAATGTCTGTCCTTCAAATACTGAGCATCTTTGATTGATTGAAACTTAACAAACTGTTTGATAAAGAGAAATGGGCTTGTAGTAAATTCCGGGCTTCAGGATTACACAAAATAGACAAAGCATGAAATGTAAAAGATGAAACACGATCCAACCGTAAATCTTTAATATTTCACTACGGTAATTAGATCATATTTGGGAGCATTTCTGAGCGGAGCAACTCGATGCAATGCAGAAAGGAGTGCTTTATTACCATGCCAATATCTGATCACATCCAAGTAGCCGGATCCATATTGTTTGATATGTGACATGTAACCTCAATATGTGAGTAATTACTGTTTCATCTCTGGGCTGCCTCAGATATGGAGGATGGCAGGGCGAGATGGTTCTTGAGCCTCAGGGGAGAGAGAGATAGAGAACGTCCATGTTCTGGGAACCAAGACAGCTTTTATGCTGCGGGTTTGATCAGGCCTCAGGCGAGGCTGTGAGATGTGTGTGTGTGTGTGTGTGTGTGTGAGAGAGAGAGAGAGAGAGAGAAAGAGAGCATGTTTAAATGTGCCTTTGAGTGGCAGTTGCGTGTCATCCTGTGTTTGAATCATGTTTTAAAGCATGTGTGTGGAATTTAGATGCTTTATTTCTTAATGAGCAGGGTTGCAGCAAGAGCTACGTGCAAGTTGTGTGAAGAAAATGGGCAGTCTTGCCAAGTGTGTGAGCGCCGTCTCGCTTGAAGGTGACGTGTGAAAGGTCAGAGGGATCGCGTTCATGCTGTCTCGCCACGATCAGGTCAGACTCCTGCTGCAGACTCGGGACTATTAACACACCAGGTTCAAAGGTTTAGAACGACCAGCTAGAGCTTAAAGCCAAAGAGAGAGAGAGAGAGAGAGAGAGAGACAGACAGACAGACAGACAGACAGACAGACAGACAGACAGACAGACAGACAGACAGACAGACAGACAGACAGACAGACAGACAGACAGACAGGGATTGTGTTTTCACCAAGCAAAATAGATTTTCCATCCTTTGTCAGAAAAACCTGATTATATTTCATAACAGCAATGCAGCATTAGGCTCAAGGGGAACATTAATTCTCAGTATGATCTCTGGTCAAGGAGTTTCTCTAAAGGGACAAACACCACTCCCCACAGTGCTCTGAAAGAAAATGTATGATGCACAATGCATGTATGGAAGGTCTTCTTGCTTCATTATTGTGATAATGTGAAAAGACACAAAAATCCTGCATGAAAACTGTAATTCAGCTAACTTTAATTAAACGACCCTTTTATGTAAATGTTATTTTCCTTACGTTACACCCTTAAAAACACACAATACTCCTAAATATTATTTAAGATAGATGTTTTTGATTACAAAAATTATGTATTTTTTCTCCAATGATTTTAAAAATGTAGATTTATCGACTACACCAGAAGATATTTTGAAAATGATAATAAAAGTCTCAACAAAAGAACTCAAACAGGCCGTTTGGAGAATTTCCCTTTGTGACATCACAGAGGTGTTCAAAACCAGGCTGAAATAGATGGGTTTATAGAGACATGATCAAATACAGGATCAGAGTGGATTTATAGCAAGAAAGTTCACAGACATGGTCTGACACTTGTTATTCTGGATGAAAAGTAGGGTAATAACCTTTAACAGTATTGTGAAGGAGAAACAAGGTCTATTGTAATTCTGAGACACAAGTTGAGCTCTTTCTTGACACAAACATTCACCTGTATTGTCTGTCAGGTTGTGTGCATTGTTCTCATGATCACACTGTATTTGCCACGTTTGCACTCAACATTTCACTATTTTTTGTGCTACTTGATTTGATTTGATTTTTTTTTTGTATAAAGAACATGAATCTGTAGTCAGTCATCACTGTACATAGAGGCAACAGCAAAAGATTATTCCTCCATCTCTTTTTATATATCACACATTCACAGTAGTTATTGAACTGAGAAGCTGCAGTAAAGGTGACGGGGTCAGAGTCTGTGTGAAGCTAAAGTCTCAGCGTCCTGCTGGCAGGTCAGACGCTGGAAATGGAACAGAGCCCATTAACACAGCAGGAGAAAAACAGAGAGCTGGGACACCAGCTGATAATTTACCCACCGTCTCTGACTCATATGAGAACGCTTTCGGCTCTTCTGTCTGTAAATAATAATCTGCACAGAGATACATCCTGTCAATGAAGTTAATGGTCTGTCCCCTCATTATTCTTGACACCATTACCCACATGCACCCATACTAAGATCATCAAGTTTGTCCATGTAGGTCCATGATACTCAAAGAGAGTATATCTATAGATGTTTCACTGAAGAACTTAAACCATCAAGAATAGAAGTTATCTGATTGACAACAACTGATGTTGATAATATGTAAATACTGATAGTAAAACAAAGCAAAGTTCCCTTTTCAGAAAACAAAAAAACAAAGAAAACAAAAAAAACAACTGCTCTTACCTTTCTTACCTAAATGGCAGATGGATAATAGTGATCAGATTGAATAACTTAGCAGTGAGAGACACATTTCCCCTCAGAGATTGGTAGAGACCAAACACAGAGTTCAAAGGAAGCTGAATTTCTGGCTTTGATGGACAAAATGGGCAGAACTGCACCTTGTGAAGAGACCCTATATGCTACAGAAGCGTTGACAACTGAAACGTATTTTTTGTGTTGAAACGCCTATGCTGCCTTAAGCAGTGAGAGGTGCAAATACGTCTGTAAAGTCTGTAAATAATGTTGCAAAGAGTGCAGTCTGCTCTATTGTCGAGAGTCTGGAATCAACTGTTGGGATTTAATTTAATTTAAAAAAAAAAAATGCCCCAGGAAAGTCATAAATCTGCAACTAGCAAAGTTTGTCTGCAGCTGTTTCTTGCAGAATTTTACTTTAAACTCAAACTTTGAACCCTTTCCAACATTATTTCAACTGTTTACAGCGCCATGGCATTATATTCTAATACATCTCGTCGTGTCACTATGACGACACGCTATGCATAATTCAGCAGCATAACAAAAATATGCAATTTGTTTTATCTTTGGTTCTATCTAAGAGACACAGCACTTATCCAAAATGATGTATCAGTTTTATCTCCCCACACTAACTATACGCTTCACAGGCTTGAACTACACTAATGTCCACTGGTGGCGATGTTTATTATTAATGTTGTTGAATGTCAGAAGCTTATGGATGCATCCGATGGACATGGATTTTAAATCTGTCTCTCCACCCTGCTCCTTTCTCTGCCTGATCTGTTGCTGCGTTTCAACAGTCGCTGCTTTTAAACATGAATATTTTATGTGTGATGTGAGGTATACTTTGCTCCACTTTATCGATACATCATGGTTACATATGGGACAATTTGTGCATCACAGTCTTTTGGAATGAAAGGAATTGTAAGAATTCAATCAAGCATGGTTTGGCTGACGTGATGGACACAAGCTGTCTGTCTTTTCATGCACACAGTGTTTTGGAGAGTACTTTAAGGGGGTCTCAAATGCTGTTTATAAATGCAGCACACTATTACTGAGGCTCTGAGAATAGTTCCCGACAATCAGCTCTCAAATGCTGACAATTTGTCGCGTCTCAGTCGGCACATCACGCTGATGAATGACATGGATCTCAGCAAACAGCACAGAGCAGGAAAGCTTCACTTACTGTTCAGATTATTAGAGCGCTGTTGATCAAATTTACGACTGTCATTTTGCCTGGACATGCTTGTGTTTTCCATTTACATATGGTTTATAGAGCTGTGATTTCATTTGCATAATAGGGGCTCAAAGTGATCTGCTGATGAAAGCAGAAGGGAGGGATCTCAGTAAACTTTGTTTATGGGCTGCTGCTAAACCAGGAGAAAGCAAATACTGCACAACCAAATTGTGTGCAGCACGTGTGCGTGTGTGTGCAGAAAGCAGAGGAAAAGAAAAAGACTCTGACATGATGCACAAAAAAAGGATTGCTTGGTTCTGTTGTTTCAGCCCCTGTGAACAAACAAAGGATGTCAATACCCTTCAAATGCCAAAGGAAACAAGAGTCAGGAGACAATAAAATCCAAAACTATTGCAGACAAGGACCAATAAAACTGTGCAAATCTGGCCCAAATCATTTCCAAAGAATTGGCTTCATGTTAAACAATAAACACATTCAGAAAGGCATTTTAAAATATTGCTATCCATCACAAAGTCCTGCTCAAACTAAAACTCTGCCCTGCATTTATTTACACATTTATAGAGTTAGCTGCAGACTTACACTGTAGTCTTCATGTGCATGTTACAGAGGATAGTTCACTGTTGCGTTAGAAAAACTGACTGACACAACCAATTACTTATTATTCCAATGATTTAACTCTGGTGTGATGTCCCCATGCCATTCCACGCAGGAGGAAGGGAAGTAAAACGAGGTACAATGCCTTTGAGATAGCAGAATGACAGAGGAGGAGATATAAATGATGCCTTGCTCTAGGAGGTGCATAATTAGGAACTGCAGAGAGAGCGTGTGCAGATGACAAATGAAGTCTTTATACACATCAAACTGGACCTGGTTTGATGTCGCTGTCTGTGAAATCGGAGGTGTTTCGTGTCCCTCTGAGAGCGCAGAGCTGAAGCATGGACATCAGAGTGACACTCTCTCTGGCTCACCACCGCCTCTCCTCTCCTCTCACACCCCGCTCACCCCCACTACTCCTGTTCTTTGCCCCTGGGCTTACTGGTTGTCTATGAGCATCCATCTGCACCAGTGATCAGGAGGTTTCAAACCACCACTTTGACAAGCAGGTGTGGCTCCTTTGAAAGGTGCTTTTCGATGTAATGTGGGAGATGGGGACAAGAGGTTGAGTATCTATAGATCGGTGTGTCTGTGTGTGGATGTGTGAATGTTTTGCGCGTGTAACAGACAATACCATTGACACATTCGCCCTTTCCGAGAGTGCCCTCCCAGACGGTCTGCTGTCTCTCAAGCGTCCTCGTAGCCTGCCAACTGTAGCTTGTAAGGTTCCATGTCCTGAACTTACTGCTTAGAGTGGTTAGAAATAACTCGCTTTCAAATGATACTGTCTTTATGTCGAGAACTGGTGGCTTTATACTTCAAGCCTTCAATGTGAAACATGTATTGCCTTGCCTGGCAAATAAAATGTTTCTTTGATTGTCTGGATGCACTGTATTACATTCATTTACTGAAGTAATAATGTAACCAGTATGTCATCTTTAAGAAATTGAGACTGAGATTGGTTTTACCAGAAAGAGTTTTCACATTTGAGAGCTGCAACATTTTTATTTAAAAACAGCCATCACCTTTATTACAGTGGATTACAGTAGTAGTAAAGCTACTGTTATTACGTATAGCTGACAATTAATACTCTATATAAAATACATTTTTTGTCAAATAAAGCTATGAGATGATACTTTCTCTATTCAAATTTAGTACAATATAGATTTCAGTGGTTCTCCACTGGTGGTTCTCCACTGGTGGGTCGGGACCCAATAGTGGAGAATAGAGCCTTTTTCAGTATATTGAGAACATGTGACAGGAAAAAAAAAAAAAAGGAGCAAATAGTCCATAACGTGCTCTTAAGACATGCTGATTTTGTTCCTTCTCTTTGTACCGCCATACGTGTTGTGCCATTTCAGGTCCAAACCACACTAGTTTTTTATTCAATAAATCTGATTGGTTGAAAAAATATCAAAAACCTGGGTCATGATTTTGATGAAGGTTGTAGGTCCTTTGAATAGACCAGTTGAGAACCGCTTCTATAGAAAACTAACACTCGATGGAATAATGACTTCCTATAAAGAGGGTTAAGTTTAACTTCCTCTGGATTTGTTTGTTCTGAGAACTGTGCTCACATAGAACAGTTTTCCCATCAGTGTGCTTCTACAATATAATACATTACAATCAGGGGTTTTCACTCTGGTAACCATGGTAACCATGCAAAACACGTGCATATTCATGCAAAACAGACATGCACTGACAGAGAGCTCTGGAGCTGGTGGTTGGGGATTGGAGCCTTGCTCAAGGGCACCCCGGCTCAGGCTCAGGATAGTGTCCAGCTACCTGACAAATTTCCATATATTTGGGACTCAATCCGGCGACCCTCTGGTTCCCAACCCAAGTCCCTACTGACTGAGCTACTGCCACTCCTTTATTGTCAGGAAGATGTTTGTCATCCCAGTTTACATAATTGGCACATGGTCTCATACATATAAAAGTAAAAACATAATGCAAGAAAAAGGAGAAGCAAATGGCAGTACACATAGCAGCATCTTTGACAGTCAGTGTTGAAGTTAGTTAAGAGCTTCAGTAGCTGAGGGGAGAAAGCTCTTTTTGAAGTGGCCCTTTTCAGGTCAGGGTCCTGCAGCTATCTCCGACCTGATGGCCAAAAAGCGAAGAGTGGATTGAGTGGATGAGTGGGGTCCTGGGCTATGTTCGCTCAGAGACTCAAATGTATATTGTACTTTTTCCCCCCCTTTTTTTTCTTCAAAGAAACATCCATAAGAATGGCCAGGCCCACTTAGGGAAGCTGTTTCCAGGGGTATAATAAACTAAAGGAGAAAAACAAACCAAATCAAACATTTGCTTACAGCTTCTAATTTGTTGGCAATTTGCATCAGCAAATTCTGTTTAATTGGAACAAGTTTCTTCTCAAAAAGACCACATTAGCAAGATGAAAAAGAGAAATCTCGAGATAATTACCTTTACATAATTTAACTTTTGTAAGTGATGTCTAGTTCAAATGTATGATATTGTATTTATGAATGGTATGTGTTTTTCTCTATACACTATATACACTCTACAATCCAGCGACAGCTTTTCTTTCTTCATTTAGCAATTCTATATTAAATCTCTGAGCTAAGATCAGTTTTATTTCTTTAACCCTCACTGTTTTTCCTTGACATCTTTCTTGAGCTTTTCAACCATAAAAAATGGGTCGGCAACTGACTGCCCCAAGCAAGGTCAGTTTTGACAAGATTTTAAAATATTGTTCCAGAGAAATAGATCCAGCCACGTTACCGAACATAATTGGGGTTGGAATGGAGGTGGGGCAAATTTATGTAGCGGCTCACCTTCTGGTACTCCAAATATTTCCAATACCCATCCATTGTTTCTGGACACATTTATTCTTCTTGTGTTTTTCATACTTGCGCGATTGGTTCCTTTTATGGTGAGTTGTAGTTTTGGATCTAGCTCTGGATGGTCTTGTTCAACTTCTTCACTTGCTACCAATCCTCTTTAAAGTAATTCATGTTGGGGGTTTTTTCAGACGGGGGAAGGCAAGAGATGTTCAAGGCCCAAGTTTGTGACAGATGGTATGGTCTTGTGCCAGCGTAGGCCTGGGCGAGAGGCCGGGTACAAGGTGGGCCCAAGCGAGAGACAAACCACACACAGCTAATCTGGCATACCATCAGACCTGTTGGCAGCTCTCCGAGGGTAACAATTACTGAAGCAAGGTGCTTTAGAGCTACCGCTTTGAAAATGAAATTAGTTTTGCCCTCCATCGCTACAATGAGTACAGGAATGGTGATTGCCTTTCAAATGAGTGTGTGGTTCCCTTTGTTCCTAATCCACAAGAAATGTAAAGCAGATTAGACCGGCGGACAGGCAAACTCTCCCTTAAAACAGCCAAGGATTGGTTCAAGTGCTGTAGGAAAAACAGAGGTGTCTTGTGAAAAAAATCCAATCTGAAATTGTCCGTTTGGGTACAGGCAGAGCTGACTGTATAGAGGCACCGAGGGGCCCTGTGAGACCTGTGACAAAAGACCCCACTGGAGTCCCTCACACTCGCAGGGGAGAAGTGCCAATTCTTCTGTTCCCCCCCTCTGGGTTTGATAGTCTGAGTGGCTCTGTTCTACTCTTAGCTTCTGATCAATACGTCCTGTTCTCCTCTTTTCTGGTCAGCTTGTCACTGAGCCCACAGGGGGATGTGAAGAAATGGCAGAGTTCCATAAAGCAGCTGCACCCCCCCACAACGTCAGCTGCCAGGTGCTCCGACCCAGCGTCTGCTTTTTTTGTGAAATGAGTTTTTCATGAGGAGAGTTGACTGAGGATTTCTAAACCAATGAGGATTTTTTTCCTCGTAGCCAGGTGTGAAAATGGCCTGAAAAACAAGTGTATCTGGGAAATCCATCAGTTCATGTTCAGCATCACAGTCTGTCGAGAACGAGCTCATCGCAAGTTGGCCCATTCATGATCTTTGGAGTACGTATTTTTATTTGGTGGTATACAACATCATTTTTTGTTCAGTAGAGCTGGAGTTATAAGAATTTGTGATTCTTCTAATTTAAGAATAACAAACAACTATTGCGGTCCATCACCTTTTTTTAACAAAGACATTGTCAGTCTGTAAGTTGATTGTCGTAAATTCATGTACGGACAATTTCTTGAATAACCTCTGTGTCTCTTTGTCGCTAGTATCTTAACAACTTTGTTTTTGTCTTCATGTGATTGGTTTCTGCGATCTTAGTAATGGATACCAAGAGTACTTTTTTTAACTGTATCCTCATCAGTTCAGAATCTCATTTCACTGAACACTTTTCATTGAAACCAAATTTGGGAGGATGCCACAGGCATATCTTAATTCAAAATTCTATGATAACATTCACATGCATTTATTCAATCAGAAAATGTGATAAAACTCACCCAATCAGGAAAAAATAAAGGTGATTTTTGACCACACATTGTTCTCAACCTGATGACATGCTCGACTCCTGACTGCTGATAGATTAGACGTAAAGGAGTTCTGCATTATTTCTTTTTTCAAAAGGCTTAAGATCAAAGCACTGTACGTAATAAACTATGAATGTTGGATGAAATGAATAGTGATTTTCTCAATTAATTTCAATTCTTATACATTTTTGTTGCTTAATATTTGAATTCACTCACATTTTTATCTGTTGCATTTTTACAACCTCCTTTTTTATCATAACTTTTGGTTACTTTCACCCTCAAAGCCAAACTCCTAAGAAGATTGATGAATATTTGTGTGTTCAGAATGATGAATGATTTATGAAAGATAATGAAATGATAAAAAGCAGCCCTGTGGCTTCCCTCCTTCCTTATATTTCGTATCTTCAGAGAGCACCTGGTTCTCATGTTTTTTTTAAAACCCTAACCCTTTGTCATTTGTGCAAATGAGTAACAATTAGGATTCTTATACCCTCAACTAAGTTGGTAAATAAAGTAGCCAGACAGCAGAATTTTCCCAAATAGGACTTATTCCCACAATGGAGGAAGTCATTAGTAAACAGCAGTGATCACGTTTTGAATCATTAGCCACAAAAAGGGACGAAAGCTAAATAAAAGTGTCCCAAACCACATTGAAATACTGGCCAGTCAACTTTTTACTCTAGGTATTAAAGCCCAGACACTCTTGATTACAGTTCATTTTTCTTTGCCAAACAACTGGGACAAGGTTGTGAAGTTTGTACCTGAGGCGAGGTACCAAACCTCTGCCAGCTGTGTGGCCAGGAAAACACATTAGTCTTTCTGGTTCTGCAGTGGTTTCACTTTCCTTGTAAGAGAAAAGGAGGCCGACACCCTCAGAGACCGTCGTACCTTGATCCCTTCACTTCCCTTCATATATCCCCCCACATTCTTATGATTTCCATGCTCACCATTTCGACTTCCACCATGCATATTACAAAAAAACATATTCCAAATATCTTTCTTGGAGTGAACACATTGGGTGGAGAAACATTTAGAGATATCTGGATCTACTGTCAATTCTCTTTCATCGTGTTTTTCACACCTGAGATATGTGATCTGATTATCTCAGAGCAAGTAAAACTGTGGAATAAATGTCATTACTTTATGTGCATCATACAGTTTCATATTACACTTAAAGAATGTCAATGTAAAACACAGATGTTAGTTCTCGACAAACCTGATTGCTGCATCAGTTTTCTGAACCTGAGGCGATCCCCAGTGAGTCAGTCCATCACTGGCTATAATAATTCATGATGGTTTTCTCTCTGATACAGTTTGGCGTGTAATTCAATGCAACGATAATGACGACTGGTTAAAATACTATACAATAAAGGAAGAAACATTACCTCCAGTGAAACCCCAGCGGGAGGCCCAATAGACGATCTAACAGGGAAAGAGGGAAGAATGGCAACTATATACTGTACTGTGTGGTCTGATGAGTGGGGCGACTCAGGGGGTCAGGTTAGGAGGTTAGCAGGGCAGGAAGGAGTGGCTGGTTTGGAAATAACTGGAGAGCAAGGTCACTTTTAAACTGCAAGGTTGCGGCTGATGCTTTTAATAGCTACATCTTTCAGTTTTGTTTTGTGCACTGCTGACAGAACCCTCCGGTAACACACAATGATTGAATTATCAGGATATATACCCATGCACCCTATGATATTGTCTTTAACATGACTGGTTTTGCAGGCTACTATTGTTTTAAATCTGGAATTAAAATAAATGATTGTTTTTGATAAACTGTAAAATCCAGTGTATAAGACACACCTATTGTTTCCTCCATACAGCTGGCAGGGTCTTTATACACCGGTGCGACCAATATACCAACATGTGATTACCAGAAATACAGCTGCCACCATCACACACTGCATCTGAGGTGACACGATTGAAAATTCATCCATATTTATGTGGTAGTGCAAAGTACAATACTGAGAGCTCAAATACCAGACTGCAGCTAGTAGAGGTGCAATAACAAAAACAGATGGTTCTGAAAGTCTGACACAGCTGTACACAAATGACACCTTGTAAAATTTGCTGAACACAAGTAAAATCATCACGCAGGAAGACAGTTTCAACCTTTTTTCATTCTGGGAAAACCTCCGAAACAGACTCCCATGATTCCTGTGCAATTCATATTCTGGATTTTGAGGTAGTTACATTTTTTAAGTTGGTAGGTTATTGCAGGATGTACGACTTTTTCTCTGTCCAATCAGTGTGTAAGTCACACTCTGTTGATCAGTATGATTTCCAGTGCACACACAAGAACTACACCTGCTGGATTAATTGATTAAAAGGGAGTAAAATGTTGCTTCACCAACAAACTATGCTCAACATCTACAAAGGCTCTGAGAAAAATCTATTTTGTAATTATTTGTTTTATGTAATTTTTTTACATTTAAAGATTCCTATCTTGTTTTAATCTTTAAATTAATTGCTGTCAGAGTTTTACATATTTCTCTCTTCCAAAAAAAACAAGGTAATTAAGAAAAGTCTGTACTTTCCTTTAATGTAGAATCTATTCATATGGATTGTTGAATTTGCACTCTAATTGTCAAATGGCATCTCAATTACAAGAGCCTTTGAATAAAAACACAAACATGCATGGTCATCAAGATAAACAACGAAAGTTTGTAATGCCCTAAAGGACTCATTAAAGGATTATACGATTAGGTGAAGTCTTCATGAAAAACAGTTTTATATTCCAAAACACTTCCTCTGCTTCCATAAACTTTCATGGAATGATGCATTCTGGGTAAAGTTATACATTTTCCCTCAGTCTTTTCATAAAAAAAACAAAACAAAAAAACCTTCCACTGAAAAAGCTTGCCTGATCCGTGTCAGCACAAGTCAAATGTTTGTTATTTTTGCAGCTAAATGTTCAAGTTGAAGGCCCCTTTTCACCTTGCTTTGCAGAGTGGTAAACTGTAAACAGAGGTACATCTGAAGAAGAAAAAGAAATGGTGTTGTTTAGACCAAGCGTTAAAAATACTCCCCTGCCCTTCCTCAGCTGCAGTCAGATGGATCTATAGAGAGAGGAGACACAGGAAGAAGACAGAAGACCTGAAATAGCTCCAAGCATCCGGAGAGGCCTGCCTCGGCCTGCTGTTAATTCCCCTCTGTCCTCAAACGTGTGTGTGGTCATGGGATTGTATAGAAATAGATGTGTGCTGGTGTTCGTGTTTTCTCTCAGCCTGTGTTATTCTCTTCTTTTTTTTTTCCTCTCCTCTGATTTAAATACAAGCCACCCAGTTAAATTGAAGTGTCAGGGTGAAAATCCCAAAATGTGCTTAAGTGAAACAGGATTTTTATGAGTAAACATTTCATTCCTGCTCTCTCGCTCATGTTTATTCATTTATGGCGAAGCCGTGGAGTAATGTTTCGCTTTGGTTGCTTGCACTATTCATTAGCTCGTGTGTTGCCCGCGGTGTAGCCACTTACAATAGCTGCCGAGCTGTGTTGGCGGCTATGTTATTGACAGAAGCATATGGATTTAATTTTCTATTCATCACGTCAACCGCATGAAAAAAAAAAAAAGGAAAGAAAAGAAAAAAGATCCACGAGAGCGCGTCTTTGTCCAGCAGTGAGACAAAGCGGTGTTTGCATGAGAGTAAGCAAGAACGAGAGAAAAACAATCAAGGAACAAATGTGTTTGTGAACGCTAGCTTTAGATCTCAATCCTATACTATCTGTTCTGCAGAGAGGGGGGTCGTTTTGAAGACAGCCGTTTCAGGGGGCCATCATCGCTCAAGCTACCCAAGGTCTCAGGCAAGAGGTGTTGCCATATATCAAGGTATTGTTGATCAATATTGCTAGATCAGTGCAACTTCAGGGAATATCAGGACCCGTCTCTTCCTCTAACGCCGTTCTGTTTATGTAATTAATATGGAAGACGAGCAGTATGTCAGCCATAACTTTTTAACCTTGCAAAATGCCACAGTAAATCAGAAGCGGGGATGTCAGATGAACTAATCTGGCAGGTTAAAGCAATCCTCCTCTGAGCTGTGTGGGAACAGGCTAACAGCACACATTTTCCCACATACACTACAAAGACAGTGTTTGGTTTAAAGTGACGTCCGGTGTCTGCGTCGGTCACCTGATACCCTCCTAGCATCAGTTTGTTTACCACGTTCGTTCAAAGAAATGCAGACAGATATGTTTCTGCTGGGATTTGGTGCGTGACAGAATGTGAAGGAGGTTTTGTTTGGTTTGAGGTTTTGGCAAAGATCTTGATCTTTCTCCAGCTTGACCAAAAGCCCCTTGGAGTTGCTCTTGAAGTATAATAACAGCTATTTTCAAAATGTTTTTTTCATTTTACTTAAGTTTTGCCATCTTGCCAATCACTTATAAAAGAAATCGTATCAGTACTTTAAAATTCTCATTTTGCTGTTGGCTAAGTAGTTGCACAACTTCCAAACCACGTCTCCACACAAAGCGTTCACACAGCAGATAGACCTGCCAACGTGGCTGAAAATGTTGACCCTAAAATCAAGACCATTGCGGTACTTAATAATTTTAAGGACTTAATACTTATTACAACAAAGTAGGGATGAGTCTGTATTCATCATGTACTTTCATGATTTATAGGCGCAAGCAGTCGCTGTCACAAGAGTCAAAAATAAAAGGCAGAGCCAAGTACAGACCAAACTAAAGAATTTATTATGAAAACAAAAACCAAATGCACAACAAAAGCTGACTTTTTTTCAAGTCCATACAAAGATCATCAAAAAAGAAAAACCAGTGAGGAAAATTGTAGCAGGAACACAGCTAGGGTGACAGATGAGCTGACGGCTCTCTGAAACTAAAAAGACTGAGGTAATCAGACACAGGTGAGACTAACAACACAGGTGAGGACAATGAGGGCAATCAAAATGGAGGGAAACCAGACAAAGGGAGGAGGTGAGACAAGACAAGAAACACTAGGGACAAGAACGCCAAAAATAAAACAGGAAACACTGAAGACAAACAAAGAACTCAAGAATGCTACAGTAACAATACACACAAGGACATAAAGAATCACGAGGATAAGAAATGGCAAAATTAAATTTGGAACACTAAAAACTAAACTTGGAAATGACACTTTAAATATAATCACAAGGAAAACAAGCAACACGTGTGGTTAGAAAGAGACAAAATAACATTTCATGGTACAGTGATTTGGTGGGCACCAGGGGTGGAGTGACAGCTTTCACAGCGGCAAAAATGAACCAAAGTAACTTGCCAAATAGAGTCAAATTTGTTTTTAACTAAACCAAACAAGTTAGGTGTGGGGGCGCAGGTGGCGCAGTGGCAGCGTTCGCGCCCCCCCATGTTTCGAGGCTACAGTGCGTGGATGGCCTGGATTCGCGTCCGGCCTGTGGCTCCCTTCCCACATGTCCATCCCCACTCTCTCTCCCTAGTTTCTGAACCTATCCACTGTCCTCCTTCTATAATAAAGGCTAACAATGCCCAAAAATAAATCTTAAAAAAAAAAAAATTGCATGATTGCATCATGGCAAGCTATCAACAGTGGTGAAAAATAAAAACGTGAATGAGACTACCACAGCAGTGCAAGTTCAGTCCAAAGCCAATGGCTTCATGTGTTTACTTGTGCTTTGGACTCTTGGTTGGTACAATAATTTCCCCCAGCGTTCTGATTAATCTACACTCTGACAGAATGTATATTGAATTTATGATTACATTGAAGATATTATTAAAGCTGCTTGTGTCTGCTTCTTGGTTTGTTTTTATATCAAAGGTCAAGAGTTGAGATTTTGTTACTCATGTAATCCTGGAGGCAGGGCAGTAATTAACTGTGATGCTGCTGGAGATTTTGTGCTGCTTCATGCAAAGTATGTATGGCTGAGGGGAAATGAAATGTGAATGGATTCTGTCTGATATGTATTTGAACACCTGTTCTGCTGCTGAATCAGCCTCATTTCAACACAACACTCACTATTTCTGTATGCATTTCAAACTAAATCCATCACACACACACAGACACACACCGTGTTCTTTAGTCTTTTCTGACTGCATCATGTAGCTAACAAATGGGGCCACATACTCCTTTACCTTAAATGATGCTCTCTTTTGAATATGGTGTTTTCATCTTGTTCTGGAATATTTTAATTGCAGAGATGATCAAGTGGTAGTTATTCATCTCTGGACTTGTAAAGCATCATTCTGATGCATGCATGTATACAGCTTCTCAACTGAGTCATGCTGAATCAAATACAATATATTCTCTTTTTTTACTGGATGGACGCCACTTGTTTGTGCCTGAACATTTAGGCCTGTTTAATAAATGTTCTGAAATGGTTTTTCCCACTTTGGCACATTTAATATGACATCTGCTCAACAAACTGGATGCAAATGTTGTGGGCCATCCAGAGCATTTCATCAGTCGGGAGCTAATCATGTCTTACATCCACGCCAGCCATGGGCAAGTGTTAGAAGATGTTTTCTATGGCATTAAATAATCCATGAATGTAGTTACACAGCCAGTATCAAAAAACAAGGGAAATAGTGTTTGGCTGAAAAAGTGTTGGACCAAATGTTGTTACATTTCACACACTGTCTGTGCCATATTTTAAAAGAAACATGTTCTTCTCTCCTCCGTCATTAGCTCTGCTTCAGGAAGGTAAATGTGATAGATGTATACACTCAAACCAGTCATAAGTAAATATAAGCAAGCAGAATGGATGAAATAAATATTTATAATAACTAAGTATATATAGAAATAACTTAGCTCCTTCAAGTATTACTTCATATTCTTATGTGTGTAAATATGCAAAGTAGATGATATTATTTTGAAAGTAGATCCACAACAGTTGGCCTCAGGATCCTGTTAAAACCCTCATAGGACCAGGTTTCAAATAAATCATGTGTTTCAGAATGAATTACGATTAAAGTAAACAGCATTTGAAATCCTCCAACCTCAGTGAGTAAAGCCCCATTTTTACCAAGCGGTATGGGCTGGTTGTAGATTAGTTTGATACGGTAAACTGTAATTCTTACGTCTCCTCAGCTAACTGCAGCGTCTAGCTCCATCCTTTAACTTCAGATGTGTACCTCTTGTTCCTCAACAAAAGGGACGGGGTGGATTGCTTATTTTGGTACCATTCCCAGCTTTTGACAGTGAAAACGCCAATAAATGCAAAACTTACAGAACTGAATCGCTTGGTTGAAAACAGGGCTTTATGTATCAGGCTAATATATCCTTAGGATGGTCTATGGACCTAAGGGTCAGGTCACACCTTCCCATTCACACACTGATGGCAGATGCTTCTATTTTAAGTTTCCATCAGTATTAACTAATCCATCACACACATTCACAGGCCACTGATGAGGGAGCAGGAACAACTTGAAAACGGCCGACCTCAACAGACAGTCAGAAAGCAAAGGAGGAATTATTGTAACAAGTTTAAGATCTGACAGAGGCAAGCAATTAACATTTATTTTATTTTAATCACTGTATTAATGCCAAGGGAAATAACAGATCAGTCTGTTACTGTGAGACACGCATTAATGAAGAGATGTCATAGTGAGGAGGCTGCACAGGGACTGGTGCCTCGAGCTGGTGGAGGTTTGGTGTCTGGCCCAAGGGCTACTTGGCAGCACTGGCACCTCTCCACTCCACTAGTTACAATTTCCATACTTGGTGCTAAATTGTCTTGAACTGGCGACCCTCTGGTTTCCAGCCCAACAGACTAAGCTATGAAGGTCTAGTACTGCAACGTTACCAATGTTTGTTAGTAAGTTGGAGGCAGTGTGTGAGAGTTTACTTTTAAATATCCAACTGTAGAAAACTAAAGCTTAATAGCTTGTAATGATATTCTCAAAATAGGTATTTTGCATTATGATTAGTAATGGGGTAGTTGCTAAAAAAAAGTCATTCATTGTATTACTTAGTTACTCACTGCTGACAGTAAGTTTTTACTCTACGAGTTCTGTAACTTTTTCATGATTTGCTAACATGCTAACCTTAGACGCACGGTCATTTAAAAATACAAAGTCAAACCTTACAAATCCCACATCAGCACAAATCCTTAATGCTAAGTTTTATTGTCGCCTTGACTTCCTGGATGTGAAGGGTCATGTTCTTGAGATTTACTTAGATAGCAAAGATAAAGCTGTCTGTTAGCATGATGTCTTTGATGTCATGATTTTCTCAGAAAGCTTTGATGTCAAGTTCATAGCAGTGGAGAGTTATGTCTGACACTTTATTGTCATATTCTTGTCCTTTCCTGCATGCACCTCCTATATGACTTGAGCTCACATCATGTGAGTAAAGCCAGTTTAGTGTTGTGTTGGATCACACGAATAAGTACCACGTTTTTCTGTCTTACCGTTCAGTCAGCATTCATTGTATAAATAGTTACACTAATGTAATCACTAATATTAGCAGCAGTATGAAGTTATTTTACTGCTTACAGACAAATGTAATCTTCTTACAATAACACTTTACTTTGCCCTGCCTTGGAGGTCATCACAGGGAGAAACTCCCATCAATAAACTGTGCATTTCCAACAAAAACTAAATAATAAATTCATAATTCATAGTCTTCTACATATTAGTCTTTAATTATTTTTTTATTGTTAATATTTAATGTCTACATCTGTACGAAGAGAGATCTTCGTAAAGAAATCTGCGTATTGTATGAATCCTATATCAACACATCATGCATTGTGTAAGTATTCTGTAGATTTACTCTACCTGCTATTATCTTTAGAGCCTCGAGAAGAAGGGAAATCTCAGTACTCTCTCAGCACTCGTCTATCCTATTTATCCAGCTGCCAGAACACAACAGTTCAGGTTATCACTTTGACATGTTTGATAATCTGAGATCCATCTATCCTTCTTCAAAGACCTCCTCTTGAGCATTGTTTTCCAGCTCCTCCTCAGGGATCCTGAGACATTCCTGAGCCGTGGAGATATGTAATCTCTGCAGCGTGTTCTGAGTCTCCTACCAATCGGACGTGCCTTGAAAACCTTAGAAGGTATGCACCCAGGAGGCATTCTGATCAGATCCTGAAACCACCTTGACGGGCTCCAACAGCGGCTCTACTCTGAGCTCCAGAACCTGTCTCTAAGTCTGAACCAAGCCACCCAGCAGGAGAAACTCATCTCAGCTGAACATTTTTCCCTTTAATTGTAACCTTGACTTTTGTGATCGAAACAAAACAAAAATATAAATACAAATATTCTTCTCTAACTGCTGAAAATGCAGTGACTGTGTAATTGTCTGTATCTTTTCTAGGACAGGAAATGTGTCAATCTGAGACTCTTTGGCCCTTCTCTGATGCATAAAAGCCGCATTGCAGACGGTGCAGTTCTTCCCTATCCATAAAGGAATTGGCATGTATAAAAAGGCGAGAAAGCCAGGCTTAGTATTATGTATTATTGGGCTGAAAACAGGAATAACATCAAAGAGGTAATTTGGATGACAATACTTTAAAGTGTGCCAGTGGAGCCCCCAGCTGTCAATAAAGGTCAATACAATAACTTTTTTGGAAACGTTCTCCGCACAGCAGCACATTTGTTATCCTGGCATTTGTCACAACTTACATTTTGTCAGTTTTACACTGCCTGATATCATAAAATATACGACAATATACTACACATAATGAAATTACTATTTATGAAACGTGATTAGGCGCCATGCCAGCCAAAAAATGATAGGAGAGGGTGGGGCACAGTTGGAAAAGGGACACGGGGGTGCTTTCAGGACAAAAGCCATCAGTTTGAAAGTCTAAGAAAAATCACAATTTAATCGTAACATTTATCACATATTCATCACTCCTAAAATATTTTTAGTAGCTTTCATTTATCAAATGACTCATTCCTTTCAGTGACTACAAAAGGCTGGCTGAATAGACTGAAAGAATTAATCTTTTTTGAAAAAACGTTTTCTGCTATTATCATCATCATGACCACATCATGTAGTTCTCATCATAAAGGTCTATGCCTCCTGTATATACAACAGTAGATATATACGTTTCAAACAATAAAGCAGTCACTACATGAATTCTCCCACTCGTCTTTAACTTGACGTTTGACGCTAAATGCTTCCGCTGGAGGGCGCAGTTTGCACTGATCTCCACTAGTTCTGGCACGGCAACATCATATGTTTATGTTTTCAAAGTAATCTTTTTGTTGTGTTTTGCTGGTCTGGCTTAAATTGTTTACCACACAGCTCAAGTCTGCCACCATGATTTCTGATGGTAATGCTAACTTTGGTCTGTAGCGTAAGCTTGCAGCGTAACACATTGAAGGTTCTGTCCTAACCGCATCGGATGTCGAAGATAGTTGATCACTTAGGCTTTACATCTCATCTATCTTCCAAAGATCAGCAGTATCACCTGCTCGATGAACATCTACGTCATCCCCTGATCTGAAACAGACTTTGAAAAGGTCGACAGTAAAAGTAAATATATAAAGTACATAAACATCAAGTACAGTTTTGAGGTTCACATATTTATTAACTAACATTACTCATGCTCATGTAAGTTTCTTGTAAGATTGAAATTAATCAAACAACATTTGAAAGAAAAAAGAACAATTTATGGTGTGTAAATTGTAAAACGCTGTGTGGGGAAATCAACAAGCTACCTAATGGTTAAAAACACTTCAAGACAGCCGAACTGATTAATGGAGCTATTATTTTAGGCCATTATATACAACATTTTATTCTGTAATGAGACGTTCTGCATAATAGGAAATCTTACCTGAGAATGATTAAAGCGCATTTCGATGCTCATACAATTATACTATTAATTCATTAAAGTCGTAAATGAAATACTTGAAACATTTCACACACAGACCACATGCACAGAGGAGACTATGTTGGTTTCTCACATCTTAAATCACTGCTTTAAAGTAAAGCCTGATTTTTTCCCCACAAAACATTACAGTGGCTGTAAGTTAATAAGCACCTGTCTGACCCCAGAAACGTTCATACCCCAAACATGCCGTTAATACGAAAAAAAAGGAAACAGCCACTGAAGGTACTTCATTTAAAAAATATGTAACCTGTCTTTTCTCTCTCTCCCTCAGCTAATGCAGTCTTTTGTGTGCTGTAGCCTGTATGTCATCAATGTCTTGTAGTCCTTAATGACCATTAATGATTGTTTTAATGTAATTACTATGGTTTTCTGATACAGTAAGCCCAGCACCCAAAACTTTTATGACTAAGTTAATGTGGCAAATACACTCCAGAAGTCATGTGTTTACTATGTTTATATGACTGATATCTGAGCACACAGCTCTTTACCTTCACCGCTAAAGAATAAATTGCTGAGACACTGCTTTAGAAGCATAGATATTTAAAAACAGGTAAAACTTACAAAGAACAATACGTCTGACATTAGGGGTGTGCAGCCCAAATGCGACTAACACCCAGACAGTGTGAATACCATGATGGTACGAGCCGAAGCCGACACGCAGCCGCTGCACAGCTGAAACCATGCAGCCACAACCATCATGCAGCAAACGCAGTGTGTGTAGCAGGCCTTACTTTTGGAAAGAAGTGTGAGCCGCTTGCTGCGGTTGATTATGAGGAACACTTAAGTCTCTGTGGTTAAAAGCATTGAGGTTCTCTAAAAGTCCCCAGAACTCTGGGAAAGTTCCTGCATTAGACATGTAGTTTTAGACTTATTAGCCTGTGTCCTTGTTTGGCATTAGTCTTTTTTTTTCTGCAAACATTTTTCAACTAAGTGCCTAATGGGAGCAAGTCTTACCACAATGTAAACTCACAGTCCATTAAAATGATAATCCTGAAGTTTCTTTTGGACACAGAAGTAACTTTTCTTGAAATCCGAAAAAAAAAAAAAAAAACAGGACAACAAACGACAGCCTGGAACAAGAACATATATTGAATATTTTTCAGAAATCAATGTGAAACCCACTGGACTGAGCATCAAGCAGCTAGCTTATTGTACTTCAATATGGAGATCCCCCTGTTCAGTATAGCACAATAAACACAGTGGCAGTATTTGCATTTATGGATTTTTTTCTTCCAGCGCTGTGTGTCTGCATGTCATGTTCTGGCTGCGGGTAAAATAACACTCTATTCATAGTCTCAGTATAGCTTCAGAAAAAGCACAAGGTTCAGGTTTTCAGGAGCCAGAAATGATGTCAATCTGGGATAACCTGTGGTAAATTGGTGCACTAAACCTCAGCCTGACGCCTCTCAAGAAAGGAAGGGAAAGGGTATTATGAAATATAAACACAGACAATATGGACACATATTTTACTAAGATTGTACCTTGTCTGATTAGGTGCAACAAACACTTTTAGACTTGAAGAGTAGATGTATGCTCAGTGCTTCCCACACGCTGAACACTCAGATTATCGGGTTCTTGGAGTTAATCGTACTCTCTGTTTGCCATAAATCTTCAATTAAATGCAAGAAGTTGAAAGTGAGTCATCTATCATCAGGTTGAAGCATCGTCTAGTTCTGTGAGTAAAAACATGAAAAAGCTCTAAACCTTACTGCACATTTATTTCGACTAGATGATTGTGCTGAACATAGAATAGAATTTGCATTAACTGGAGCACGTGAGAAGACACCTAAGCCTCTAGAATAAACAAATCAACATGCTGGTATTAGCCAGAAATCGATGCAGCACCCACTCTGCGGTTCATGAACCAATGAGCTAGCTGAGCTATAATATGAAGTTCCTCATGTCCTGCAGCGACCACGGTTCATCCAAAACACAATTTGCATTTATGGATTTTTTTTCTCCAGCATCTTGGATCCGTGTGTCATGGTCTTGCTTGGGGGAAATGGGATCTCTACTCATAGTCTTTATCCATTTCATCTCACACATCGCAATCTTTACCGTGGGGCTGTTGGAATAAGTTCTGCTCACAGAAATAATTTACTGTGGGCAGGCGGGACGGTCAGATAGGGACAGGCACGCTTGGTCATGACTGTGGACACAAGGGATTCAAGGAAAAGCCAGGATGGGTGTGGCGATCAATGATATTACTTGATGACCTTGAGTAATTTGCAATAGAATAGTTTATAAAAGCTTTTCTTTATCTTAATCAAGTGCTAGTCTGCCAAGCCCATGATTTAGGTCGAAATGTTACAGTTAATTATGAACATGTTGTAAAAACAAAAAAACAAAAAACAACAACCCACTAATCCACAGATGTAGTCCCATGCAGGTAAGCACAGTAAAACACTTTTCTTTTTTTTCTTTTTTTACCTTTTGTCTTCCATTTCCAAAAAGGAATCGTTCAGTAACATTAATTGGATTTTTCTAAAATGTATTCTGATCTTAATACTGAGCTACTTGACAGCTGTGTATGTCACCCTGTACTATATATTAGCACCACATTATCAATAAAACCATTATTAATCAGCATAACACAGAGGAAACAATTAGTCATGTTTTCTGTAATTAAGCAGCTGATTCATATAAGACCCATTAAGAGCTCAGTGTGTTGAGCACTAACCAGCTGGCCATGAGAGGCTTTCATTACAACACAGACTCAACAGTGTAGTTTAGTCAGGAACAAGTTTTACATTTTCAATCACAACTAAAACTTCAAAAAGACAATTTAAAAAGGAGCCTGACAGAAGGTTGAGTTTCTTATGATAGATCAAATGTATAAAGTTAAATACAGCACCATATATCTCTAAAATGACACATTAAGTCGACTAACTACATCCTGCCGTTCAGATGTCAGTTTAATTTTTCAACTATGAATAATCTGAGAAAGATTTAAGCACCCCCCCGGGAAGTGGAGGCTATTTGTTTTTCCCACAATCCAATTTGTGATGTCACAAGTTGAGAAAATTCGAAACAGTGCACTTTTCTCTGTTGTATATGACGTATGCAGACCGCAAACAAAGGACTGGATGGGTTTATTTCAAATTTTGGGTTGATAGACACTCAGGTTTAAAAAACTGAAAAAGTGGATTTTTTGCCATACAGTATGTCCCCTTTAATTCAAGTTGTACTAAGAAGAACTATTCAATTTATTTGCCTTATTTTGAAGTATTACCCCCAAAAATAACATCCGAGTCAAGAAACTTAACAACAATAACATCTTCCTTCAAATGGACATCTGTAATTTAAAAACAAGTGTTGAGCTGCTTGTGCTGTTTCCACCTCCCTCTCCAAGGCAGAACATTAAAACCAGCAGCTGTCAAAGTGGAGAACAGAAATTGCAAGATGACTGAGTAAACAAGCAGCTAAGAACGTTTTTGTTTTTGTTTTTTTTTAGGTCAGAGACCTAGTGTTAAGAGTAGTCACGAAAGCAGGAAAACACGAGAACACAAAAACAGATTAAGCTCTTACCTTTTGTTCTTCCTATGTTCCTGGTTTGGAAGATTTCTTTTTGATGAGAGATTTGGTGGGATGTTTTTCTACGAGATAAATTCTCACACACTCTCCTACACTACTGCTAGAGCCAAGTTGAAAAGGTAAACGGGTAACTTTCCAACTTGTCACGGGAACACTATTGTGACCATGCCTGATTAAAAAAACTTCAAGGGCACGTTGTTTGACTAAGAAATGACATGTGAAAGCTCGCGTGTTGCATTTATGAATCATGGGATGTTTGGACCTGAGTGTTCACAGGTTTAAGTACACGTGGAAGAAGCTTTTTTATTTGGTGCAGTCACTCGCCACAGGAGAGTTTCTCCAGCTGCATTTGTGGATGTGGAAGAATGTGTCCTCGACCAAATTGGTGTCAGGATTTAATTTGACTCCGCAGAACACTTCACTTCTGAAGTGCATTTTAGACGAACAGCAGAGTGCAACCATCATTTACTACTGTGGGTGCTCCTCTTTCGGGTTGAAACTCTGCTCACATAAGGTAACTTCTCCGTGTATAAAGTGTGTGTGTGTGCTCATGCGTGTGTCTGTGTGTGCTATAGAGAGGAGATGGGTTGGTTCTCATCCATTCAAATCGTTCTCTACCAGCAATCCAGCTCCAGCTGGCGTGATGCTTTGGCATATTGGCAAGTGAGAAAGGTGGGTCGATAAGGATTTTAACCGCATCTTAAAACGGGTAATGGTGGACCTTTTATGTGTGTCATTGTCACTTACCCAAAAGTCACGGCTTCTAAGCACCACCATCCATCACCTGCCTGCCTGCCACATGCCTCTTTCTGCCTAACTGATTCATTTAAGCTCCGTTTGTTTGTTTGCTCTCAAAGTCACTTTCATTTATGATCGAGCCGGGCGGGAGCTCCGAGTGCATGCGGGGCTGTACAGAGACAGACAGACAGGGGTGGTTAGCTCACTCTAAAATTGCTCACTCACACTGATGCTTTTCATATTGGATATTATGCTTATAAATAGCTATTTTTGGGGGCATTTATCACAGCTCAAAGGGTGCTGTTGATCCTCGATAAAAAGTTGATGTTTAAGTTCTTTAGCTCCTCGGTGTTGCACTGCATGCACTGTCAATATCAAACTGCTGCCCTTAAAATACAGCAGTGTACCTCACCTTTACCACAGCAATGTCAGTCACAAACACCTTCATGTTGTAACTTTATGTTTTAAAAAGTTGACAATGACACAGCAGTGTGACGTCAAAGCACAAGGACAGGGAATGCAAATTAGCCATGCAGTAAAGGAATATTGTAAAAAAATCTGTGAATAAATTTCCTACCAATAGATTTCTTCACCACTATGTTTCTTAACACATATTTAAATCCAACTCCTGTAGGAAAATCTGTGACAGCTGCTTTAAGTCGGGGTAACTGGAACCTTATTGGTAAATAATTGAAAATGTTAACATTTGCCTTAGCTTGTGATGGGTTAAACTAGGAGTAACCAATTCACTGATAAAAAATTCCCTCACTAATGGCAAGAAGTCCTGTGCATCCCAATATCATGGGATGCATTTAAATAAGATGTGACAATGACTGCATGTATTGTCCCGACGAAATAGTAATAAAATTTGACATGTCACTAAATGCATCGTAATCTTCAAAATCATCATGTTTGTAGCGTCGCTTATTTTTAAAACAACGTCCACTAACACAATCTATTAGCTTTTTGATGATGATTAACGGGTATTAAACATATGCAGTTATTTTTTTCAATCATGAAACTATTGTTTTTTGTAGTCAGAAAATTAAAAAAGAAACACGTCTTATTTTGAAAGAAGCGAGCAATTTAAGCTTTATGTAGCAACGTGCCTCACTTCTTGGGTCTGTTTCTGGAGCATGAGCGCTGATTTACGAGAGTAGCCGTACACAGCCGTTCAAAAGAGCATAACAAAAAGATCTCACAGGGACAAAGACAAAAACATGGTGCTTTGTCTTTCTGAGGTTAATTCGCCATTCACTGCCTGTTTTGACCTTATGTTGATAAATTGAGATTTACAATTTTGTTTTAATTGGAAATTGACCGAATGCTCAATGCATGACCTTGTATGACTTCCTGTCCTGATCTTCAGTTTTCTGCTGAGTGGCAGCACACAGACTATGTGGAAAATGTTAATAAAAGAAGAATGGCTTGCAGGGTTTGACCTAATTGCAAATGGAAGTCAAAACTATATCCCATTCAGACGGAATAAGCTGGTAGCATGGTTAGCCATAAAATCAATACAGATTAAAAAAAAAAAAAAACCCACAAGGAGATGATTTTTTTTTCTTATTTCACACCAAAGAACACAAATCCATAAAGTCTCACATCCTTCCTTTTTTCATCTCTCTTTATGATTGTTGGTACTTTTTCTTGTTTATTTTTCGAAGGTAGCTTCTGTTGTTTAATCAGTCTACCACATTCAGACCTGATGTACTCATTGTAACTGGACATCATTTATGCTCAATTGAAGCTTTATTGGATGTCTGCTTCAGCCCGAGGAGAAGAAAAACAGCACACATGTTCAGCAGCTGTGCATCATAATTCAGTCCTCTATAAAAAATAGTTAGCATGAAATATCTTCATTAGAGCTCCTCTCGCTGTGTACCAGGAGACGGTTGGCAGAGCTGTTTCATCTTTGTGTATATTTACAAAGCTTTGGCAAGTGTCCCGCTCATATTTGTGGCTATCTGGCGAAGATGTTGAGTTTCCCTGAGCAACAGTGAGAAGCTTCAGAGAATGGTTGGCAGACTTCAGTCGGGTAAGAAATGCTCGTTAAGCCAAACTATGCTGTCATGGTTAATTAAAAACCCACTCCCTATTTGAAGTTTGTTTTTCTTCCATTGCTCCCCGTCTGACCCTCGCTGTCATGAAGACGCCATGGGAATGAGCGGTGGGCACGCGGGGGCAATGCCGCCTTTCTCTTTAGTTTGACTGATGTGTGTTATTAACTGGCATTACCTTCAGACTTTCCAGGTTGTTTGTAAAACTGCAGAGGGGCAGGGTCGGCAAAACACAAAGTTCTAGCTTTTGTCTCTGGTCTGAACAATCACAAGATTAAAAGCTGAGAGGCCTGCCGTGAAGGAGCACTCTGATCTGGAAACAAAGGAAGCCTCTATAACTCAAAACCCACCAAATTATTTTGAGGATATGAACAGCTTGGCTAAATCTGCTGAACACAGCAAATTCAATTCTCCGTGAGTTAGACATGACATAAGAGGAAAGAAAGCGAGATAAAACTTCCAAACTCACTTGAATGGTGGAAGAGGACGCCGTGCCCTCATGTTCAACCTGCTGAGACATGGACTCCATTGGATGTTTTGTGTCCATCGAAGGCAGAACACAGCTAGAATCACTCGGTGAATGTGTATGTGCACGTGTGCTTCTGAGCAGGGAAGAATTACAGAGAATATCTCTTTGGGTATGTGTGTTTCTCTGCGTACTAGTTACAAGGCACTCTCATTTGCATATAGAGCGCTGGGCCCTCAGGAGGTAAGTGGACTTTAACAGTGAGATAGCTCTGCTATTTATTGCTTTTCATGCTGCAGTGAATACCTGAGAGCCACAACTTCTCAAATGTGGCAGTGAAATCCATACACAAATGACCAGCAGCCATCACTGTTCTCCAGTAAGTGCCTCTTCATTCAGAAAGAGAATGGATGCTGTTAAGACACACAGTGCACCGACATCTACAAGCTCCTTCTCTGTTACTGCACAGGCACCAGGGATGCATAATTCTACATGGTGACATGTTAAAATGACAAGTTGCAGAGTTTGTCCCCAAAACTTTTTCTGAAAATGTTTTTGATTCCATTTTTATTCCCTGAAACCATTGACAAAGCCGCCAACTCACACAATAAACTCGTGTCAAATTGTCAGCCTGTCAATACAAGTCAGTTTGCATTTTCAGAGAATTATGATACAATCCATCAACGTCACGCTAATCTGAATTGGAAATTATTTTACAAACCCCGAGAAGAAAATAAACAGTGTATTTGTCTTGTCCAGTCAGCAGCATGGAAGATTTATAGGTATGCCATTATTCCAAACATAATCTTAGTTCTGCACTGTGATTTAGCAATGATTTATAGTCATTCAATTTACTTGTAAACCAGGCATGGAGTGACAGAAAAGGACATCATTCTCATATGCTAAGAGCCACTGTAATGCTGATATGAAAATACAGCTGGGCCAGGGATCCAAACAATGTCCTTTAACTCTGCAGCAGTAGCAGCAGCCCTGTCATCGGGCTGATTCACATCATCCCAAAGAGAAGCATGATGGACCATTTTTATATTATCATCAGTAGAATTAAAGGTCACATATGATCTTCTTTTTCATCCACTTTAAATAAGATTCAGAGCTCCCCAATACGTCTGTGAAGTTTCATGTTCTAAATCCACTCTGATCCTGTATTTGATCATACCTATAAACCCCTCTATTTCAGCCCTTCTCACAACAGGCTGTCTCTGTGTCTGTAGCTTTAAATGTAAGTGAGCTGTGTTTGACCACGACCTCGGCCAGGGTAGCTTGAGCTGTCTTCGGATTGGAGAACTCACGCTCACACTAGTCAAACAAGCTAGACTTAAAGGATGAAGCTTGTTTAGGCACGGTACCATTGCTTAGTGTAAAAGAGCCCTCAGAGGGCAGGAGAAAAACCTATAGCTGTTTGAGTGATACCCTCATGGTGGAGGGGTTTCTGCCCATTGTGATGTCACAAAGGGAAAATCTCCAAATAGCCTGTTAGAGCTAGGGCTGGGCAATATGGACCAAAATATATATATCGATTTTTTTTCTGTAAAAAAAATAACAAAAACAAAATTAGTTCTTAGTCAAATCAACACTTTTATTCACAGTCAGCTGCACAATAACATAAAGTATTACACAATAAATGACCTGTTTGTGAAATACAAAATACTTTAAAATAAATTACTTAAATAAAATACATCATAAATGTTTTCTGTATAATCTATATATATATATGTGTGCGTGTGTGTGTGTGTGTGTGTGTATGTATGTGTGTGTGTGCAAATAAGGTAAACAGAGCTGACAGAATAAATATAACTCCTTGCTCCTTCTTAACTTGAGTGCAGCTCTGTACAAACATCTTTGTGTTTTGTGTAACTAAGCACACAAAATAAACAGAACATGTGTATCTGTAACTGTTTTGGTGCAAATTTCAAGTAACGACAGAAAAAAGAAAAGTAAACGGAACAAAATGACAACAAGTCAGGCCTAATACTGTAGATATTAGAGAGTCTGTGCCAGGAAAACTAGCCTGTCAAGCCACACGGAGAGGATCTGACTTCATTGTACATTTTTGTGCAAAAGTTCTCTTGCAAAGTAACTGAAACTCGGCAGCTGGTACCTTGGGTTGATGGCTTTTAGTAGCCGTTTAAAGCCGTCCTGTTCCACCGTTGCAACGAGCACCATGTCCTTAGCAATATAGTAGGCTACTGCCTTGGTAATCTCGGCCCACTTCTCACTTTTTCTTTCATAAGGCACAGCTTGACAAACATTGAAGTTTTCAGCGTCCTTTGTTTCGGTGGAGTAGGCTGTGAAGGTCTCAGATTCTGGTTTGCAGCATGTAGTTTTACACAGGCTCTTTTCTAAATGGTTGAAGAGGTTCATCGTTCTTTTTGTACTTTTTGTTGCTACCTGTTATCGCGACTCTTAACAAAAGACATTGTTCTGTTGCTCGCCCGATATTTTAAACTTTACTTTTTACTAACCAACTCCTCTCATCTCTCTCTGCCTCCATGATGTCTTGTTGTTGTGAGGGAGCGGGGACGGGGTTGAGTGTCACTCAGAGGGACAGAGCGGGAGAGAGGCAGGGCGGGGTTAAGAGGGACAGATAGTAAGAAGAGAAAAAGACATACTGGCGGCTCTACAGAAGAAACTTTTAATGTTAAGTGAATTATATCAATATTACGATATAGTCCCATGCTATATCACATTAATAAATACATCGATATTTATTAAAAACTTGATATATTTCCCAGCTCTAGTTAGAGCACATATTACTGATAAGTGGAGCTTATAACAGCTTTCTAACAACCGGGGATTTGGAGACAGACTCGGGACACATTAGTGTCGGAATAGTTGACCTTTAAAGTCAGGACTTTGTTTGTGTGTTGCCATGGTGTGGCTAAATAGGGCCTCGCATGCGAGTTGAGATAGGTTTGTACAGCTACAGGCTTGTAAAGCTAACTTGATGATCGAAGGGAAAGAGAAAACTTTTTCTGCAAGATGGATGGATAGCTTGAGTTAGATGACTTCCTGACATAAAGCAACTGAACATGAGACTAAACGACAATGACGCCAATAACAATAGCCTACAGCCTCACTTTAAGTCACAATCTGTTATGCATAAAGCCTGCAGGGATACAGTCTTCTTGCTCGGTCACTCTCCCTTTTTCTCTGTATAGCTTCACTTGTCACCATCCTCTTCCTCTTGGCCTCGGCCTGAGACAGGCTAAGCGTCTTCTTTTTAAACTGAAGGCTGCTGTGTGAACTAAAGCCCTAAAACCATTCGTAAGATGGCCTCGGCCCCTGCCAAAGTTACATGCGTCATATTTTATAATAAAAAAACATGTTTGTCCTTTGTATTTAATTTCCTACCTTATGTTTATGTCATTAAGTGTTTTGAAAGATGGATTACATTTTGTTTTGTTTTTTTCCTTTATGGCCTACATACATTCCTCCACAGCGCTCTATACTCTGAATTAAACAACCTTTTTGCAGTACGTTGCATCTTCAAAAGGCAAAGAAGTCAGCAAATCGTTACTCACGTGAAAGCAGCGGTTAAATAGAAATGACCCTGGAGCCTAAAGCCCAATTGAGTAAAGCCTTGAGGTCTGCTCTTCTTATTAAGTTTGCTTCTGGGAACCGTGGTGGCTTTTGACTAAGGTGGAGTCACTCACCTAGATTAACCTTTAGCCTTGGAAGAGCCCACCTTGTGCCTTTGACTAGTTATTGCTTCCTGCTGTACAGATCATACATCTGTGCTATTGATTGGCCTTGCCTGCTCCAGAGCTCTAATTGTGGTGTGAGCCTCGTATTTCACCGACAGTAATAGGTTACACAGAAGAATAAAGATGCAGTTGCTGGGTATTGATCATGAGGAATCCACACCTCCAGCAAAATTAACGAGACAATGCATATGGATCAATACTGCTCTCCCTTCACTTGGGGAAAGATCTCCCCCCCATCCCCCTTCTTCTCTTTCATCCATGCCAGCATCTGTAATCCAAGAAAAAGTGCTGATTTGGGCTGATCTTTTCAAAAGCATCTCATTAAAGTTTATCAAGCAGTATCCATTGTAAAACCACCAGGAATCTTATTATGGATTGTGGAGAGAAAGCTTGCCTCAATTGTTGAGGTGTAACCCCAGAATGGGGGATCAGACTTTGGGACGAGACATTACTCAACAGAAGCTTCCAGTAATGGATCATAATGTGTTATGAGGTTGTTCGTTGAGGATAACAGAAGATTAATGAAGCAATAACCTCACTTAATTATTGTAACTTTTTACTGTACCCCATTCAGTCTGTGAAAATATTCAGACCAGGAAGTGACAGCAGACAAACCAATTATTGATTTCCATAATTAGCGCTCCTGAAGACTGATTGGAACAATAGGACTGTGGTTAGCCTGTGTTGTGTGGGATTTTCTGTGGAGATCATCCTGAAGTGGAGTTTTCAAAGCCACAGGGCAGCTAAGTGTTCACACATGTAATTACTCACACTCAAAGAGGGGCCCTCCCATGGCGAGACCCGGCGTAGGGGTTTCAAGTGTCAGGCTTCCTGCGGTGTGTATTCTTTCTCCATGCTCATAAACAGAAAGGAATCGTTTCATCAGTGTTTCCTTTATTCTCTCTCACACACAGTGGTTGACACTTTACTGGCCATTTTTAGTCTTTTCTGACCCTCACAACTGCAGGTTTCTCTGAGAGACGGTGAACTTTTCACATTAGCTAATTAAGGCAGTTGCCAGTATGAAGAGAATTCCTAACATTGGTTCCTTCCAAGTTCCCTGTCTATGAGAGCACAAACCACAAGCGACATTCAAGTGTTATAAAGTTTTATAAATACAAGCATATACATGTATTTCAGTATGAAAACCTGGAATGTTTTGTATTGTAAGTGTTGGTTAGTTTCCTGTATCGTGGCAGACAACGTGCTACAATGCATTTAGAATATGCAATTCTATGTTGAAATATTCCAGAAAATAAAAAGCAAAAAACTTAAACTTTAAACTCAAGAACTTAGAATTCCACTTATATTAAATATTGTATTGATATAAACATGTTACGATACACCTACGGTGTGTAATGCTAGGACCCAAATGCACGACTCAGAGACAGGAAGTTCCAATAAACAAGGTTCTTTAATTAAACAATACTCAATGTAAGTAACAAAGGGGGTGAAGTGACTTCTGGGGATCTGTGAGGCTGTGTCCGTGCTCTCTGTGAGCAATCGTGGCGAGCCGTGATTTCCGCTAAAGTCCCAAGTGTCCACAATGTTGAGTGATGCATGCAGAGATTGTCCATGAAACGTGTGTAGGGAGTGCAGGGTAAACGAGCAGCAGGCAGGTGAGCGACATGGCCTTGATTAACACAAGACACTAGAGAATTAGCATAGAAGCTAAGAACGAGGAGCAACAAGCAAACACTATGATGTAACAAGAGCCTCAAGGATTCAAGCACTACAACACCATGCGAGTAAAAAGTATACTACTAGCGCCGAGTGGCTGCAGAGTCCTGGTAGATATACTGGTAGTTGACGAGGTGATGAGTTGCAGCTGGCTGCCACGCCCCTGCTGATTAACATACATGACTGACAGGGGATGAGAAACAGGAGGATCAAGACAGACAGGGGGAAACAGACAACACAGACAAGTGGGAGGGCACTGGACAGAACTGAATCATAACACAACAAATGGAATGAAAATTAACGTAAAAAAACCCCTGTCACACTGTTTCTTGATGTTCTATGTTAAGAACAATTCACAATAACATTTTTGACAAATACTGCAACTTCTCTTTCCTCAGATCTACTCTAAGCCTTTTTAAAAAGCTAACTTATAAAAGACAGTGATATCCTGGACCCAGCTGTGGTTTTAAACAACACAGTCATTTTTGCCTGGCATGAAACTAACACAGGTGGTTGATTCAGCCACTTTGATTCTGGCCGTTCTGCAGGCTGCCTTCACAACACAAAAATTATAGTAATTTCTGCTAAATTGCAGCCAGCGATTGGTTGAGCTCGCACTGATTGCTGTAGCTCTAAATTTGCAAATGCTAAATATAATTGTGTGAGAGAAAATATGTAATTTTTTATTTTTATTTTTTTCTAATTCTGGTCTTAGTTCCAACAATGTTTACGCTGGACGAGAACCCTGGAGCACCTCACACAGTAGAATGCAATCATTTGTGGGAATACCTGTGCATACCTGGCAACACGAAGTGATTCATGAGGAGGCCTTTTCGCTACTCACTGCTGTGTCTTCAAAGAACAAGCTTCTTTTGTTTCATTTATTTTTTCTCAGGTGTTTGAAATGACTAAGTGGCCTTAATGTTAGCAGTGACAGGCTTGGTTATGAGTACAGCAGAGGCATTAGTATTGCGCAAAGAAGCCTAAAGTTTCAAGTGCACAGAATGCAAAATGCTAAAAAGGGAAACGTAATTTCCTGCATTCTTTAACACATTCACACACACATTATACAGTCAGGGTTTTGTTAATGTATTTTCTCTGTGAGGCGATATATTGTATAACACCTTTTTTTCAATAACACTGCACATTAAGTAATTTGCATTACGTGTCTTGGTTTTCTCTTTTATAAAAATCTAATCTCCTGTGTTGTGTTTTTTGTACATAAATACAGGCATCCACACTTGAACTCGTTCAAGACAAGTACACAATTATGAGTGCAACAACAAGCAGGAAATAAACATAATCACCCCTATCTTTGTCTCTCCACGTGTGTTTTCTACCTCCTGAATGATTTCTCTCGCTCACACACTGGCAGGATCCTAAACTGTTTACTCTGCCTTGCTTATTTCTTTTATCAATCATCTCTAACAGGCAATTAAAAATTGGTCCCAGCAGCGTGCATGAGCAGTAAAATTAAAGCTTTGGCCCCATGTTTCATCTCTCTCCACTTCAACTGGTTTTACAGCCCTCCTGGGCGCTTAATGTGGAGACGAAAAATGGTCACCAACAAGGTGATGTTATCGATGGGGCTGACATTTGCGGTTGCACCTTTCAAGTACTTGGCAATATCAGTTTTCCTTACCTCTCTCTTACTGTCTGTCTGGATTTTTATCTCTGATGTACAATACGCACACAGCTTCCTTTGTGATCCACTTGGTCTCCTGCTCTCTCTATGTCTGACACACAACAGTAATCCTGAGTTCCCTGTCTGTCAGCCATTATTTGTCTCCCCTCTCCCTGCATGCATTTTGATGTATATCTGCACGAAGAGAGGGCCAGCTCTATTAATTAGGAGCATGGCACCGTTAAAAAGGATCCACAGGGAGAGTTGACGGTACTCGCTGCTCTCAACCTGCCCACCTTGTCCTCCCACAGTGCTGGTGATTAATGATGTCGGCCATATCAGGGGGCCCCTTATCAGACATGGACGCTCCCGACAAACAAAGCCAGGGTTAGGAGCTCGTTGCTTAACTGATGATGGCGAGGGGAAGACGAGGGTCTTTGTGAATACTAATGACACTTGGCGTCAATAGTTAACTGAGCGCTAAGGAGCATTAAATGCCCACCTTCCCAGTTTGTAGCAGGCTGTAATGGTAATGTGTATGATCGCATTGCATTGATTATGCCACGGCTTAGTGGAAAATAACGATTCAGAAGTATCATTACAATAAAGGTATTTATATAGACTATCACATTTTTTCCTATTACAAGAAGTTAAGAAGAATTGGTAGCTGACTGAACCTGAAACACTTATGTCAAATGGGTCCGTTCAAAAAGTAGCAGAACATTGTAGTTGGTTGAGTGTTGATTTTGATTGTTAGTCATTGTTTTGCATTAGCTAAATTTGTTTAAAACTATTCTCTCAGAAGTCTCCAAGGCTTTAACAAACCTTGAAACCTGTGTTAATCCAAGTTTTTGGTTTGAATTAATTGTCAGGATGTTTTGATATTTTTATTTTCCCCAAAGCCCTTTTTGGACGACGACCATCTTTTCTTTCTTTTTTTAATGATTCCCAATGAGGCAAAACTCAGAGTCATCTGTTGAATGAATGAAAGAATGAATGAATGCATTTTATTTTCATGTCATGCATACACTGTGCCCAACAGTCATGGGCTTATAAAACACAAAAAAAAATAAAAAATACATTGCATTATACATTGCATTGCAGTGGTAGTAACATTACATAGTATCATTACAAAGTTGCAGGTTCCTGGCGTAGTTCATTTTTTAAATATGGCTTTCTGCCTCTTTTCCCAGGCTTTACAAATAAAATCTGAAACAGAGAAGGTTCCTTTTTTGAAACACATTTCAAGTTTTTCATAATCGTCTAACCAAACAAAATCAACATAAATTGGAGACATCCCTTATACCATCATATAGTGGACAGTAGAACAAAAAATGAATCTCATTTTCAATTTCATCTAAATTACAAAGTAAACAAACTCTGTCTTCTTCAGGGGTGGCATTAAACCTGTTGACTGAGTGGGCTGTCACTTCCTGTCAATGTTGGTGCCCAAAATACAGTATCATGTGTGAAAGCTAAATGAAACTTTAGTGAATTGGCACAAAATGCACTTCTTGGACTTGACTGCACATTTTGATTATTTGTATACGTGGGACAGAGAATCGACACAACATTCATGCTATTCCCCTTATTTTAGCTGGCCATCAATTAGAAGACAGGGAGATTATCATCACACTGTGTAAAAACCTGTTTGAGATGAGCAATGACACTTTTGTTTGAAACAGATCCTCCAGTTGGAGAAAAGTTAGGAACATGATTGGTCATGCACTAAATAGTAAATGAATAGCTTTTCTAGTCTTATTACTCATATTGCTTTTACACCACAAGTCAAACCTAACCATTCAAACACTGATGGCAGAGGCTGCTGTGTAAATTGACCATCAGAAGAAACTTCTGATTCATACGCCACCAACAAAGCAGCAGGAGCGACTTGGGAGTGAAGTAGCTTAACCAAGTACACATAAGACATGTGGCGGATCGAATCCCCAAACCTTTAAGATGAGAAATGATCGACTCTACCAACTGAGCCACAGCTGCTTCAACACATGAAATCAGGTAGTAGCTAAGTTAAAGTAAGTCTCTAGCATGAAACATTCATGAGATACTAGAGACCCATCAGACTATGCCATTTAATGTTTATACACCATTGCAAAACTAAGGGGATACATGTTTATTGTTTTATTATAGAATAGAGTCTGGTGATGATCTGAACTATTGTGTTAGGAGGTCTCCTAAAGGTGAAAGTGGTTGAGTCTTTCTTCCAACGATATCCACTGCGTTCAGCAAAGTCCACATGTAGTTTCTGTTCAGCTGGGTAGTTCTGTTAGTACTGTTATGGAAAATTTTACTCCATGTGTACTATATGCATTGTACGAAGGTCTCATAGAATCTGTCATATAAAATGTATCTGAAATGTCTTAGAATACTACATGCACAGCCTACAGGGTGTTTTGTTTTCCATCATTTTGTTCCCTTTATTCTGTTTCTCACACTCTGTACATGTGGGAAGAGTCACCCAGGCTCTTTCTCACTGGACTCCATCTCCTTCTCAGCCTTGGGAGATGGTAAATAGTTATATAGTCTCTTTTCTCATACGAGGGGATAGATTGTGCCCTGCCAGGTGGGCAGTGGCTCTATGTGGTGATGGGGAGTGCCCTGTGTAGTGTGATGGAAATGTATAAGTATTCATGTTTGCCTTTTCTCTGGGCCTCTTTCTCTCCTCACTGTGTGAGAGAAGGGTCTTTGAACGCTGATTTTGCCTTGGAATAAATGTTCATTAAGACCAGATCGATCTTGTAGCAAGGGTATTTTATCAGATATTTGGCCAATCTGGGAAAAAATTCCTTTCCAATAGTTTTCTTCACAAACGTGTTCATAAAGGTGTCTTATTACACATACAAAAACATTAAAATCCAACTCCTCTAGGAAAATCTGTGAGAGCAGCTCAAAGTCGGGTTACCTACGAGATACTTATTGGTGAAAATTTGCTTTTGGTAGCTTGTGAAGGGTCAAATTATAGGTTCTTTAGGATTCTGAATCCATTGCAAATATTTGTTTTCCAAAAAATCCACTCCTTGGTGGAGAAATGGCCACGCCCACTTTTCCATGTAAATTCAAAGTAGCTTTATATGTTGATTTTAATATCTCAAATACTAGCTAAAAAAATACACTACCACATTGCTAAATGTCTTAGGGGTCCAGGTCTGAGTTTTCTCCACACACTCTACTGTTCTTAAAGCGGGGACTGGGACCCCTGGGGGCTTGTGACACTGAGAGGGGGGTCGTGAGATGCTTTCCATCACCAAATACAAAATTGAATGATCTAAAATGTCATTACTGATCCCAGAGCAGCCTGCCTATATGTTATTGATCTCAGAACAGTCTACTTATGTCTTACTCATCCTAGAACATTGAGTCTTTGTGTTACTGATCCCAGAACAGCCTATCTATGTGTTAATGATCCCAGGACATCTTACCTATGTGTTACGCACCCCAGAACAATAAATATTTGTGTTACTGTTCCCAGAATAATCTACATTTGTGTTACTGATCCTAGAACAGCCTACCTATGTGTTAATGATCCCAGAACATCCTACCTATGTGTAACTGATCTCAGAACAGTCTATATTTGTGTTACTCATCCTAGAACAGTCTGCCTATATTGCTGATCCCAGAGCAGCCTGCCTATATGTTACTGATCTCAGAATAGTCTACCTATATTTTACTGATCCCAGAACAGTCTGTATTTGTGTTACTGATCCCAGAATAATCTACATTTGTGTTACTGATCCTAGAACAGTCTACCTATGTGTTAATGATCCCAGGAAATCCTACCTATGTGCTACTCATCCCAGAACAGTCAGTCTTTGTGTTATTGATACTAGGACATCCTACACCCTAACCCTCTTTTCACTCTTTATTTTCACTCTTTGGTAATGGAAACATTCCACAACAGTACCAACTGCTTTCTTCTGGAGTTTGCAATCCTGCTAGCTGCGGGTATGTTTTGCACTCAGTCTCCAAACGTTTGGCCAAATTGCAAAATTCAGCTGATTTGCAAAAATTGCAAGGTTGCAGTCAAATCATGTGGTTTGGTTCAATTTGCGTGGCGTCAAGCTAATGCACCATCAGAAGACTCACCCAACTGGCTCTGTTTAAAAAAAAAAAAAATCTCTGTATTGTAGTCTTTCACAGTTCATGTCACTCACCAACAGACTGGTTGATTGACATGAACCGTGACGTGAGCTTGATTCTGATTTAGTTGTGAAAGCAGGAATGTCATTAAGCTTGTCCAAACAATCCTCCAGTTCTTGCTCCTAGTGTAAAATGAACCTTCAACACAGATATTCAATAACATAGGCTTGACTTTTAAAGCACAGATGAACAATGTTTTTTTGACATACAATAGGGGTTTTGAAGATACTGTTGTCATAGCCCTATCAAAAAACCCACAAACTCACAAAGACATTAACATGCTGATGCACTCTTTGTTACTTTTACAACCAAAGCTTTCAGTAATGGCACATTATCAATACCTTACCCTTTAATGCTGTTTGTTGTTAATGTTTAATCTGACTTTTTTCTTTTGCCTTCCAAGATATTTTTGGTGACATGGTGACATTACAAGCAAAGCCAGAACAATACTGGTTACAAGATGCTGGTAAAGAGTCCCACATTTCGATCAGCTTAATTACCTTCAAGAGATACTAGAGAAAAGATGTTTGGCCCTTTGAACCCTTTGAGCCCTTTGAGGTACAAATGTGTGGTTTTACACTTGATGCAGGTATTTTCAATAAAACAGCAAGGACTAATTTTCCCATTAGTCCCTCTCTCCCAGTACCATTTATCGTAGTTTAATGGATGGCTACATGCTTAGGCATAAGTGTGTATTTTCACAAGGTTACATGGTTTAATGGGACGCGCTGAATAAACGATCTTATCAGATCTAATGGAAGCACAGAGATCAATAAAACAATCTCTGAGTCTAATCAAACTCTGATCTTTGTCAACTTATGTGACTTATCTCCTGGTTATGAGATATCTGCTCTGATATGCTGGCTTTCAACTTTATCATCTACGTGCATCGCATATTTTGAAAGTGAGCTCGGTGAGACCTTGCATGTGCAATACATCAGCTCTATCTGTCCTCAGCCGAGGGAGAGCGAGACGGAGAGAAGAGAAAGATTGGATCTCGTCTTTTCTGCTGTTCTGCCACTACAAAGGCAATATCTCTCCTCCGTCCTCAGATTGCTATCATACGGGACCGAAATAGAATACTGTACAAGATAGAAGACACTTGTGTGTTATCAAGCATTGGGGGACACCTAATGATGCAGCACACGATAACGATTATTCCAGCAGAAAACAAGCTCTTAAAATGCATTAAAAGTCATTACCTCCAATGTAAGTCTGCCTTTGTTCTGAGGGGGGGGGGGCTGGAGCTGGGCAAGAGACAATTACTGTACATATGAAAGGCTACTTTAGCAATTATCATCTTATTCACCATTTGAGTTACAGATGAGGAAATAAACTGTGTGTGAGTAGGAGAAACAACAACATCTGCTTCACAAGATCTAAAAAAAATCTACATGTGAAAATCATTTGATTCAACTCCTTAGAGAGCAGGGAGGGAATGCTACCTACAGGAATAGATTCTTTTCATGTTGAGGAAGAAAAGCCATGCGGCGCTGTTTACATCTCATGAGTACATGACACAAAGAGAAATGAACATAGATGGAGATGGTTAATTTGCTTCTGTTTGTTAACTGCACCTTATTTGCTGGAGGCAAATGTCAAAAAAACACACAAGTCTAGAAAATTATTAGTAATGACTTTAATGTATTAGCTATTCTTCTATTGACTGGGGAATTTTCTCAGTGTGGAAATGTTTGATAAAATGCACTGTAGAGGCTCAGTCAATGCGTTAAGCCACAGACACACTGCACCTGGATTTATTAATTGAAGCACTAACGTTACCTTGTCTGATGAATTTGAGTCCAAGTCAAACTGCATTGTTAATCATGCTATTCATTTATTTTACGTCCATTTGGATATTTCCATCCAAAAAAACCCCTCTCTTGTTACTCCTGCATGCCACTACTTACAGAGGTCAAAAAACAGTTTTCCCTGAACAGAGCACAGGCTTAACAGCTGTATGTTACACATTTCAGAGTGCAAACTAAAGAAGAGCTGAATAAATGTGTAAATGTCTGAAAGTGATGCATTTTTATAAATTAACTACAATATACTCTTCTTTGTTAATAGTAAATTGACTTGGTATATTGCATGCTGCCTGATTTTAACTAACTTACGTTTGAACCTAACCAAGGATGCCAGTTGTTTAAATTCCCTAACCTGACTCTCAGACCAGGAATCTGTCCAGGTCAAGTTATTATAAAGAGAGCAAGGTAATTTACTGTAGCTTCACACACACACACACACACACACACACACACACACACACACACACACACACACGCGATCGTTCAAGATTTTTGCAATATCACAAAATACATTAAAATATATTTCATTTCCTAGGATTGTAAAACGCCAAACTAAGAAGTTTAAATGCATCATCTGCTAAACATTAACATGCTAGGCTTGAACTTTCGAACATGGAATCATGTGAGCTATTTACTCATAGTGTGCTAGCATGGCTCTCCACTGTGTCTGGTTGTTTCGATGTTAAAGTGTATTTTTTTTTTTTTTTCACATTACTTAGCATTGGAAGCCAACAGTGTTAATCTATGCTCATTTGGTGCACTATGTTGATCCCATTAGCACTGTGACTCAATACTGGCTGCCAGCAGATTGTCTATGTTGTGTGTGGATCTGGTTTTACCCACCCAGAGCTCCATCTTCATTTGCTGTTAAATATTAAAAGAATACTTGGTGTCTTCCACCAAGTGTGGCTGCTTCTTCCCTTTGAGCATGTCTTCTCCATAGCTCTCATTCACCCTGCGTGCCGAAGAGGTCCGCTAGACTCATTAGCGCCTGCCTCTGTGTTTCATGCCGAGTTTCCCCAAAGGCATTACTAGCACCATTAGCCCAGGCTGCAGTGAGATTTCAAACTGCCTGGGCAGACGGATGCCTTCCAAACCAAAGTGTGCTCCTTTCTTTAATTAGCATTTTTTCAAACATCAATATATTTTCCTCTGGCCTCCCAGGACCAAAACTCTGCTGAATTAATTATTAACAGCCATGCTGTCTTCCACTTTCAATTGCCCCCACCTCCTACTTCTTCTTCCTTTGAAAGCAGTCATGGTTTCCAAGTTCCTGTTTCTAGTTGAATGTGAAAGCAGGGTGGACATTTAGCGACAGCTCTCTCCCTGAGGAAAGCTTTAATAACACACATTTTGTGTATTAAATGATCAATTTGGGTCCACACCAAGAAGGCAGGCTGCAGTTTTCTGCCCATCAAAGCTGGTGTGTGTGAGACTGCTGCCCACGGGGCCAGTTTGTAATTCTGATTACACTTTCAGCTTTAATTTATTGTCTCTTGTTTGATTTCAGTGTTTAATGCACCATCAAGTAAGGTAAAAAACAGAATTACCTGCTGAAAACCGGATGCCTTCTCTGAGCAAATTCCCCCAGATATAACAGAGGGTAAAATCTCTTTCTGTCATAAAAAGATAGTAAGGCCACAGACTGGGGAAGACGGGGACTTGCATGGAGGCACAATATGGTTGAAGAGATAAAGTTGAAAAGCAGCAAGATACCCTTTTCCTCTTTTGGCAATGGCTAGCCTTTGTGACAGAGCGACGTGGGAATAACCAGAGCCTGTAAGGTATCTCCATGGTAACAACACCGCTCCTTCAAATACATTGACTCATCAAGTAAAGTCATCGGTGAAAAGATCATCTCCTGCTCGCTACCTTTTATCATCAAATGAATCCCTCTTTCATCATCATACGACAAAAAAACCAGAATCAATGTTCTGCTGCTGTGCACTCACAAATATACTTGATGGCTTCCTTGTTAGAGAGCTTAACCTCTTTTACAGCCTGCCTGAGGAATGTGACTTTTTAAAGGTGGGATAAATTACAGTTTATCGTCCACTGATAACTGTACAATTGAACTTCCTAGAGAAAATGAAAACAATCCAAGGATGTGATTACTGTGTGTACAGAAAAGTTAAAAGGTGTTATGAATACAGTGCTCACATCATACAGGAGCTAAACCACATTTCATTAACACAGGTAATGTAGTAAACCAGACCAGATATTATTAGCTTTTAAATGTACCTCAATAAGTTCTAAATAAAAGTTGAAGTTCATGCCTAATCCTCACGTCATTGTATTGTAAAAAAAAAAAAAAAAAAACTTACAATATATACAGTACAATATTCACATATCCTGGAAGTGATAAAGAGAATCAATTTTTGAACAAAGGCGCTGTGCTTTTCTTCTAATTTCTATCCAATAGGGCACCACACAGTTTCTGAATGATTGGCCTGAATCTTAAAAATGTTTACACCTAAAATGTGCTCGCAACAAATACTTACCAAACCTGTTGCAAGTCACAAAGGAGAGATAAAAGGAAATGCTTGGCCTCTGATCAATTCAGAAATGTCAGCAATGATGACCATAGAAAAAAGCACAAGTGGTCTTCTCAGATTCACTTGAGTACACAATACATAAAGACTTGGGACCCTGAATAATACCTTCAGATTCTCCCTCCTATCCCTTTTCACTTTCCTCTTTACCTTCACCCCAGGGAAAACGTCATGAGGTAAAGAAAATATGTCCGGAGAATTCATAAAGGACTATGGGAAAGGCGACTGTGTTGCTCTGAGAATCTGACCGCATTTAGACTAGGTGACGTAATTATGCGACGAACAAGGTTAACTTTCCAAAAATGGACCACTTAAAGCTTATTGGAAAAAAAACGATTTGAATGCTCCCTCAGGATTATCAACTGACAAAATACACCGAAAACAGAGAAACACAAGGATAGAAATGACAAAGTAAATCAGGAAATCCCAACAACAAAGGCTGTCATACATTACATATCATATGACCTAAACTGTATTAAAAAAGTTTTTGCACAATTGATTGTATCATCGTCTGACAGATTGTCCTGCACACTTGCTTGATAAGCTGTATTGTTTAGGTTTGATGTAATGTTGATAATGTAGACTGTATATAACGTAGAAACAGACTTAGTGATTTTACCCTTTGGTTTGTAATATGTTAATGATGCCCAACGATGGCAGTTGCCATTTTGCAAACGCTATCTCCACAGATCAGTCTATAAAGGAGCAGAGGTTGGAGTTATGGTGGGCACTAAGCCTACTGGTAAAAAGTTATAATTTGGAGTCATGACAGCCAAATAACACTCAACTCTTAATACAGATGCATTATGCTCTGACTCCATAACATTAAAATGAGTGAAACATGAAAACACATTTTCACCCCTGTCTTTGATTCAAAATAAGAATTTTAATGTGGGCTGAATGGGAATTTGGGGGACTTTACAACCTCAAGTGGAGCAAATGCTGTTTTTTTTTTCTTTTTGAGTTGCCTGAATTTTTCAAAACTTTTGTACTCCCAGTGCAAAGCTGTTGTCTGGAGATCTAAATAATAACGATATGCTTTCTATAACTTCAACACGTCATCAACATATAACGTGTGTGGTCAAAGGCTCGATGTAAGAAGATAAATTTAAACAGGTTAGATTTTATTTGATTGGACAATAAAGACTAACATCTGCTCTGTGAGTAACAGCACACATCTGCATGTGCACCTGGCTCTTGAAATGAATGAGAGCTGACCCTCTGAATAATTTGATTCATGTTACTCTAAAACACATCCATGTATTATCAAGTGCCTTAACCCAACCATTATGCACCCGATGTGTTCACCACGTAACTAGCAAAATGTAATTAGACACACCCTAAATCAGTGTATTTTGTATTTTGGTCAAATTTGGCATTATTTGTAGAAGCTTGTGCATGAACATGTCAAGTTTGAGAAAACACAGAAAAGCTAATGATTTTACAGTGGTGCTACCAGGGTTTTCAGCTCTGCCTTAGAGAGAAGTTTATTAAAGATTGCTGATGGAGACTTGAATACGTGGTCTTAAGGCAAGAGATTGGTTTCTTCCCTTATGTGAAAATGACGATTCAAGGTTTTAAAAAAAACAAAAACTGACGCATGACTTACATATATAGATTGTACGACAATATTTCAATATTAGCCCTTGTTTATTCAAACTATTTGTCACTAACCAGCCTATATATTGGTGGTGAAATGTAATTCTATCAGGTTGCACCTTCTGCTGAGTAAGATCATGTTACAGGATAAAACACCCCAGAACAGCCATTGTTTTCCCAATGGCTGTTTCCAGCCGAAATAATAAATTAATTACAATTTCCACTGTGCTTTGACAATTGCTTTTAAAGTTGATTTAATCCACTCATATAATTTATTTTTTACCGAGGTTTTGGTTGAACTGCACCAATGGGGTAGTGTTTGCTTGCACAGAGCAGCCTTTCCTCTGTGAAATGTTTGTATAATTAAGATTCCAATCTGTTATCCTTCTCCAGTCCCATATGTTGAAACTGAGGCAGACTCATCTCTCACTGCTGGTCGGGTCTCCTCCATTTGAACAAGATTATGGTTCCACCCTCAAAGCCGTCTGTTGTTTCCAACCAACACAGGTCGTTCAAAGTTTCCTCAGAACCCACACAAAGATATAAAGTCACCAGATCACCTCCTCAATGCTGACAGACAGCATGGAATGAATTTTATATGAGAAAGCGGGGTAGAATGACTCCACCTCAGCAGAACATATGGCGTTTTTAAGCAGGTGGAAAAACAGATGCTTGAGAAAGTCCCAAAACAGACCAACAAAGAGAAGAAAGAAGAGCTATTTACAAATGTATTAAATCAATCAGCTAATGGTGAGAAGTTAAATAACAGAATGCTAATCATATTTTTTCTATCTATTAACCTACAAAGCAACATTTTAACATAATTATTTCTGAGGTGTTTGATTGATTGTTTTGAGCGGTCCAATTTAGACTCTATGTCAATGTTTTCCATTTCAAACCAGCTCTAATGCCCACTGAGCAACTTCATTTCAAAGAGCACACACAAACATGTGCGCATACACTCTGCCTTAGATTATCTCGAGTGATAATGTCCTGTTTGAAGCAGTTAGAGCTGCTCGGTCAAAGGCTCCTCGCTCAGATATGGATCAAGTTTTATTGAATGTTTTAATTTGTTCGTTGCAGTGGAAGATTTATATTTATGTCATGAAAGCAAATTAAACAGACATCAAGAGAAAATCAATGCACATTATGTATTTTATATTTGTCTAAATCTAAATGTGTTTTTAACATTATACACGTATGTATACATATACATATAATTATAACTGTTTTTTACAGTGTAGCTTTTTGTGTGAAATCACAGTATCCAATGTTTCCAACAATGTACAAATCAGAAGAAATCTGATTTTTTTATGCTTCACTATGTCATCTATCTTCCCAGGAAATGCTTAAATAAAGTATGTTTGATATATCAGCAACCTTAAGGACTGAGAAATTAAGCTCTTGCAAAAACTGCCGTTCCTGGATCAACCACTGGGGACTGGCTTCAAAGGTTAGTGCTGGTGGCACTAGTAGGTGTTTGTCAGGAACACCACCATCTGTTGCTGTTGGTGAAACAACAGTCAGCATTTCCGATAAGGCGACAGCCATTGATGGGCTACAAAGGATCTCTTCAGAAACAAATGTCTGAATTAGTCTAAAATGTCTGAAAATAAGGCGGTGAGCAAGCTTTTCAGCAAGTGAAATCTTTTCTATTCATCCTAGCTTCTCCCCAGTGCCACTGTGTAGTCTAAACATGGTCATTTCTGCTCCAGACAATCAGGTACTCAAAACAAGCAGCTGAGAAACCAATGGTGATGTCTACATGCAATATTTATAGTCTGTGGTAAGAGATGAAGGAGTGTTGGTTTCTTTAAAATGGAACAAAAACAGACATAACTGACATAACATTAAAAATGTATGCCAAGTATTCGCTTTTGTTCTTGATTATATATTACTTTAGCATGGAAAAAGTTATGTAATTAACAATTCTAAATCATTTTCTTCTGCATATCATACGGTTGTCCTCTGAAATAAAACCAAGAACAGCTTCTACCTCTGTGTGAGTTGTAAGCTCTCTTTCAAACGCTCCCCTGGCAGCCCTGCAGCGTTCTGTCCCCTGGAAGGCTTACAAAGAGCTGGCTGAAAGTTGGCACATCCAGGGGGACCTTAAAGAGACTAAAATTAAACGTTTCAGACAAAGGATGAAATTGTTTTTTTTCATGATGCCAGATAAATAAACAGGCTGAAGTTGGGCTGAAAATCTTGCAAAGCTACTCTATAGGTTTAACAGAGAGACAAGAAAAAATGTTGATCATGAGTATAATATGGGCTCTCTATCGACACTAAATGCGCACATCAGAATTAAAACACACACTAATGTCTGAGAAGCTTGACACTAGTTTGTCATGCTTTGAATCCTCTGAAGTTGTGTCTGGTGTTCGATTGCAAAACAACCCCCCCCCCCCCAGAAGAAAAAGCAACTTTCATAGATATTTGCTTTATTTTGCCCAAAACCGGCACCCCAATTTTATTTTGTGAAATACTAGTTTGAATAAATTCAACTGTAAAGTGTTTCATACCTTAAATTCTCCAAACTGTGACTTGAAGTATTAGCATATGTATTGGATGGGAATATGAAGGAAAAGAATGCAGCTTTGTACGGACCCTCGCGCCTTTTGCCTCAAAGCTGTGCAGAGCTTTGTCATTCAAATCATCCGGAGGAAGTGAAAATGTGAAATAATCTGAAAGTGATGGAGGAAATAGTTGCTGATTTACATTAGTTTGGGTGACCTTCAGGGAATAGTGAGCCTGAGAGGCACGTGAGAGTTGCTCATCTCTTTGTCAAACTGTTTTTTTTTGTTGGCGTTTAGCTCAGATTCAGTGTAAATAAAGTTTGATTTGACTGAATATCATCTTTTGTCCTGTGAGATTTTACTGGCACAATTTGAAGCCTGGTGTAATCAAAACAGTGCTTGTTTTGGATCCTTCAATATTTTGTTTTAACAAACATTAAAATCTGACTGAATGTGACAATGCATCAAGTGTTACCGCTTTAACACACACAATGTTTAGATTTGATTCCATGGAAATATGATAGAGATACATTTGCAGTGGGCTTTCCATCATCTCCCTGCACATATAACCATCTGTAAATCCATCATGTTCTCCATGCTGTGCTCTTTTTCACAGGTGCGCTGGCTGTCATGTGAGTCCCTTTGACATTTGCCTTGGATTGAGCAGCCATCTGTGAATGTGATGAGATTCTTCTCCCATACTTCTCATACAAGCCATGAGGAGCATGAGTAAGAAATGCCACAAATCCTTTTTCCCCACCTTATTTTCCTTCTCTGCCTTCTTTTTTATTCCAGTCCGATTCTGTTCAAGCCTTCATGCATAAAAAAACAAACAAAAAAAACCCAAACATCTCAAACCCATCTTGTTCCAGTGTAACAAGAAAAAGAACAATTCCTTGATCAATAGTGGATGACAATATCCCCGGCCTACTCTTTGTAATCATGTTTGATTTCTAACACACGTTTAGAGTTTGTTTGGCCTCATATTCAGACTGAATAACCATCAATGCTCTGATTTTTACAGAATCTGAGATGTAGGCAGTGTTTTGCAGTGTGAGGGACTATACACTATTCTTAGTATACCTGTTTTTTTTTCATGCCTTTTTCCATTCAACCTGTCCTCCAAAAAAACAAAGCCTGGGGCCTGCTCATGAACCATTAATAGCTTCAATAAAATCTTCCTCTTCTAGCATGAAGCTGACTACCTTGGGGCAGAAAGAGAGAAAGGCAAGAATGGTCCTGAAAAATGTGGGCTTGTATAGCACTGTTACTTAAAATTTCAAAAATAATGATGAACCGCCAGACTTCAATATTGAGCAAAGTACCAAGACTCAGGGCCCTATTTGGATGACTCAATGTTATATGGGACACTTCTGATTTTATTTTGTTAGTTATGCGGCGTGCAAACTGGGCGCTAACACAGGTGAAGGAGCAAGGAAGGTCCATTAAGGAGCATTACATCCATCAAACCAATCAGAGAGTCGGCTCTAATAGGTTGTGCTGCACACCTGACCTGCAAAAATAAATATTTGCATTGCTATACTATATACTATTCTATATTAGGATTTTTATTATCTTTCAAGTCAACCTGACAAAGAGTTGATAACTAACTTCATTAGCTAGATCACTTCTGTTGGGCTTTGAGAAGCCAAAGAAAAATCAGAAAAAATGGTCCTGTTTTGATTGGATTAAAGCAGGGGTGCTCAATATGTCGATCGCGATCTACCAGTCGATCGCGAAGGCAGTGTGGGTAGATCACAAAGCATTATAAAGTAGACGTCAGGCTATCGTCCGTCCTCACTATGGAAAAAAAAAAAAAAAAAAAACAGCTCAGTGCTCCGCGCCTCCGTATTTTCCCCTTAAGTTCCCCTTTACTCAAAGTAAAGACGGTCGCGATGTGACTGTATTTGCTGAATGAATATTAAAATATGTAATGTAGTGTTAAAAGGCTGCATCAGTCAAGTTATCATTTGCTGCAGCAAGAAAGGCAGAGGATCATGAGGCAAAGAGGAGGAAAGGTGAACTGTAATAAGCTAAGAGAATGAGAAACATAGTGAAGGAGCCTACAGATGAAACAAATAAAAAATAGAGATGTAAATGTAGCCTAGGCTGGAAAACGAAAGGACATGCAATGAATCAGAATATTTCAAGGCCATGTTCAGTCACAGTATAATTATCCATCAATAATATTATTTGGATGGATAAGTAATAATGTGACATAACATGGCATTACAGTTAAAGTAATCAGTAATCATGACTCAGTAGTATACTTGGACTTTTGATTTTAAAAATTCAACAGAGGATGAGACAGACCAGGACCCAGTTACATACAAAGGCCAGAGTCATTCTCTCTCTCTCTCTCTCTCTCTCTCTCTCTCTCTCTCTCTCTCTCTCTCTCTCTCACTCTCTCTCACCATAACCTATACCAAACACTTACTATACAGGTACAGAGCTAAATTCTAAACAAATACATGTTTTGCATGTTTATATTAGGTAGATCATTTTGACTTGGTCATTTTATAAGTAGTAGAAAAAGTGTGAGCACCCCTGGATTAAAGGCCACATAAACACAAAGAAAAGATTGTAAAGTGTCTTGTCTTGTGCTTCAGGTAAGTGCCCTCTATATTCACTCAAGACAACCATATTACGGCAGGTTTTTTTTATTGCACTTGGACACAAAAGCGTTAATATCATGACTTTGTCCTAGAAACAAAGTCATGAGAAAGAGGAGACCTGGCTTGATGGATGAGTTTGCAGAACGTCAGACTCGACATGAAAGATAAATGATCATGTCCTGTTCTACCTGACAGCCAGTTTGGTTTCTTTGTGCCTTAACAACAACATATGAAATATATATATATATATATATATATATATATATATATATATATAAAACGTTCTGTCTTCTGAGAGTGATATGATACGGATTTGAGGATTTCTAAGCTTGTTATGCAAGACAACTTTCCATGCAAACGGACAATGAAGTTTTATCTTATTTTTCTAAAATCACAGCTCTTTGAAGGCAGCAGAGATAGTCATGTTCTTACAGAGACGGCTGTTACTTACAATGTAATGTGTGATCTATCAAAGCAAGACACTGCGTTGCTATTAAGATTGTTGTAAGCACGGAGATTTGATGCAAAGGAAATACGCATTTTAAAGGCCTATCATTCACATATTTGCTCTTTGTGTCGGGCTGTTTTATGCTGGCCTTAGAACAATCGATTTCCAAATCACTGACAAATCTCAGTCTGTGACTAAAAACTCAGATTTGCTGACATATTGTCTTTGGATGTGGGAGGTTGTCAGATTGTTGCTCTCTAAAATCTTTTCGAAGTTGCTCTTCTCTTGTGTGGAAAGAGACGTGTGTAACTACGAGTCACAGTAACACAGAGAGAATGATTTCAAAAAGATGGTTTGGAATTTCTTTATGGTTCATTCTTGGTGTTTGTTTAAACCTCAGGATGTCACCAACATGTTTCTAGAATACGTTACTGACCTGAAATACAGACAATTCGTCAAAGTTTTGCAGCATTATCATTTGATTTGACAGTTTTTGAGGGTTTGTTGGAACAGCTTACTAATCTAGCAACCAAGTAAACAAAGTTGCTCCGAGAATATGCAAAGCTTTGAAACGTGTCTCTGCCGTCACCGCATCAGGACAAGAAAAAGAATCAAACAAAAATCAGTGTTTTGAAACCTGAGGGAATTCGACTTTCCTGATTGAACTGAGCTCTCATGCCAGCTTTGAAAAAAACCCCAAAACAAAACAAAAAAAACCCAATAATGAAGCAAAATGGTGATTTATGATTTCCTGTGTTTTTACAAGTGTGAAAATAAAACTTTGTCTCCTTCTTTTACACTTCAGTCAGTTTACAGATTCTGGCTGTGGAAGAGATTTGTGAATGGTGGCTGGAGTTTGCAGATGCAGAAAAAATTCACAAAGTCAAATTCTTGTTGACTCTTCTGGGTCCCCACAGAAAGTAGTGCTGAAAAGACTTTATTCCCTAAACACACAGAGCTCATAAACATTGAGACAGATTTCCGGCATTGAGGCGTCGTAGGCGGACAGTATAATTCTACTACAAAGATTAATGGGCTAAAAAGACATTATAAGTCTACCTTAAAATATAAGCTCGTTTACTGCTATTCGTTAACATCTAATACTGAGCCAACCACCATGTTGTTTTTACATTAAGATAAAAATAAAACATAAAAACACAAGTGATTCTGACAGTAAACTCCAACATACGTGGCTTTGATTTGGAATCTTTGTGTCTCTTCCAACCAAGTTGGGTTCACATTTAGATTTCATTTCCAGATAATTGGCAACAGAAAATGTGCAGTGATTTGTGTTTTTCCAGTCAGCATGAGAGTATGTTGTATTTATTGAGATAAAAAGATGGAGTCATTAAAGATAGTAGAAAAAGAGAGCACAGTCTTTAATGATTCAGGGAAGTGAACGTGTCGTTCCACAACATGTTAATAAATGAAAAGGGTCGTAATGAGGCATTCCGTCAGGTTAAAAGAAAGAATTAATTGGAAATAAAATGATTAAAAAAAAAAGTAAAAGTAAAATCTTTATTGATGAAAGAAAGACAGGCCTACCTCTGCTAATATGAGCAAACAGAACTCAGTAGAAACACAAACCCCAAAACACGGACTCAGAGTTCTGTGTCAATCAATCAATCATTATTTGTATAGCACCAATTAATAACAATGTTTTCTCGAGACACTTCCTTCCCGCTAAGGTGGGGTCGGAGCAGACTGTTCATGGATGAGGGTGGCGATTGTTGTGGAGACGGCAAGGTCCGATGATGGAGGCCTGGCGTCAGGCGGTGACGACACGGTGCGATGGCTGTGGCTGGGCATTGGAACTGTCGGGTGGTAGTAGTAGTGCCACATCACCTCAGTGAAGGTTGGGGGAGCTCTGTCTACTCGAGAGTCTGACTTCTGCTGCTAATGCAAACAGTCCAGGATGATACAGAGGTAAGCAGTCAGCGGTTTACAAAAATTTCAAAAAGGGGGCAGGCGAAGGGGAAAAAACACTTGAAGACTCAGGAGTAGAAAAGGACATGATATGTGATGTCATGCCTCTCTTCTCCATCAAATAAAGGCAAAACACATCCCACGCACACATTTTGAAATTTTGATTTCTCTATCATTGCATTTTAACAATGTATAAAATGCAATGATTTTAATGAACTCTTCGTAGAGTTTGAAAAACAATATTGATCGCGGTAAGAATGGAGAGTCTTTGAGAGCCTTCTAAAAAAAACTCAATTGAACAGGAATCCTCTCAAACACTTGTCTTTTTATTTCACCCAACAGTGAACACACCAAGTACTCTCCTTGACGTCCCTCTAGCTGCTCTTGTGAAATGCCTCTTACCAAGTGGACCACTGTCAACTTTCCTACTCCAGTAAATTTTCCACAACACGACTTTGACAAATCTTAAAATCACAGCGAGACATCCATTTTGTTGACTACCATTTACCTGAGGAAGTGAACTGAATGACAGAGCACACCGGATCCTCGGGTCATTGCAGCAGCATCAACTTTGCATATAAAACTCAAACTAACAAAAGTCCGTCGTCTCCGAACTTGACGGCACAAATAGATGAATCTGCAGTGCTAGCGACACTCTCGACTGCCTTCTCTACTAACACCGTGACATTATCTCATAACTACACTGCGTTTCATGTGGAGCAGAATACGCACTCTACTTAATTAATTGAATTGCACGGCCGTCCACTTGGACGCTCGCATTGCAGGCTTCAGAAAATTTAATTGGGTGAATCCCACGTTCTCTTTAGTTGGCATCAGTGGCAGTCAAAGGGAGATTAAAAAAAAAAAAAACCTTGGATCTTCGAAACCCAAGAAGATGTCTGAAGCCGCAACAGAAGGAGTGATTAAAAAGGTGCAGATTTGGTTCTGATTCTTTTCATTCTATCACTAGTGGTACATCTTGCTCATTTGGATTTGTTTGATGAAAAGGCCTTTTTAATGGGCTTTTGATTCAAACGAGAGTAAAACATTTTGATGATTTAATAAGGATTTCTTTAACATCCGGTAGGGTCATGGATGCTTCGCAGGCCGGCTGCTGCCTAATTGCTACAAGAAGAAAAGAATCACTGTACAGTAATTTTTAAAGCTTATGCAATTAAAGTTTAAACACAGTGAATCCTCAGGCCGGCAGTTTTACTGAAGCTGTTAGAAGTAAAGAGTCTCACACAAGGGCACCTTGACAGCAGCAGGTGTTGGGGGGGGGGGGGGGGGGGGAGTACATTTCTCACTTGGGTTCTAGTTTGAGTAATTGCAGCTTTTCTTAAACCAAGCCCAGAATTAGAGCCTCTGACGGGCCGCCGCTCGGGTGAAATCTATTGTGCGATCAACAGGGCTTAATGTTCTCCAAAGGACAGAGATCAAACTGTAATATTTCAGGCCAGCCTATTCAGGCAGGGACACTAGATCAGGTGTCAGATAGAAGGGTTCAATAATGGCTTCATTTGAGCCTGAAAGAATAGCAGATAGAGCCTTTAAGGATGCACGTGACCTGGAAGACGCCTCTCTGAAAGGATAACAGGTGTGGACTACACTGGCCTGATAGCAATTTAGCCTCCACTTATCCCAGCTCTCCAGCTCAAATCTCTGTCTCTTAATTACTTTTGACATTTTACATTTTAGTTCTGCGTTCAAGAGTCATTCCGGAAGGAAAGAGATGGACAGGGGAGACGTTGTTTTTGAACAAACGACTGGCTGAAGGTTAAACCACCATCTTCATTATTGAATCTTTTATCAAGGGAAAGAAAATAGTAACAGTCAAATGTAGAGCAGGCCTGAATTGGAAGCAAACAAGTTTTTTTAAGGAAAATATGGACGCGTTTGAAATATTGCACATTAAAAGAACACTGGCTCTAACTCAGTTGTGTCAAACGTTACAAACCTCTACAGCCTCCGCAACCAACCTCAAGTCAGAAAACATCGAACATGTTAACAGAAGAAAATGTAGTTTCAATCAAAACAAGCAGCCAGGTAAAGTTTGAGAGAAGAAACAGTCCTCAGTGTAAAGTCATGAAATTCAAACTCCCTTCAGCCCTGTTTAATTTCCTGATTTCTGCAGACTGACTAACATAAGGAAACCAGCTAAAGACACACAGCGTGTAAAGGAGACCATTTTTGAAGCGCCAGGAGTTGCTGTTTTGGTAGAGATCGTCCCTCTTACCCTCCTAATAAGCTAACGTCCCACAGCTGTCCGTTAACACAGATAAACAAACTGATAAAAACACACCTAACTTACTTCTGGTCAGACTGCAAACAAACCAAACCCCACACTGTCAAAGGAACAAAACCTTTTTAGGTTTACAATTGTTTCCAATTGCGCATTGCTTCAATACTTATTTTTGAAAGCCCTCAAATTCCTGTATCGTTCATTTCTCTTTACATCTCACCCTCTTCAAGCTGGTGTGTTTTGGATTGTTGTGTGAGGGAGGCTGTGTTCTGCTTGCAACCTGCTCTCCTGACAGCAGACATGACATTAAAGGTAAAACACAAGAGGAGAGAAGTAGAAGTGAAACAATAAATCAATATCAAGCAGCCACACACACACACACACACACACACACACACACACACACACTAACCCATTAACACAGACACCGAGACACACATACAATCACCCTCCCACCCACAAAACACACATCACACCACTCCAGCACCACACACACACACACACACACACACACACACACACACACCTACCTACACACACACACACACACACACACACACACACACAACATAAGAAAGTCCAACACTTTGATGTGTATCTCCTAAATTGGTTTTATATGTTTTTTTCTGGATTCAGTCAACCCTGGTATTTTAGGAGATATTAGTCTTACCATACATGAACACATCTGTGTCATACATGTGTATTTCATTTGTTAAAGACTGGACAAGTCAAAGTGTTCAGACAAAAAAAAAAAAAAAACTCATCAGTGTCATGTGACCATAGTCTGTAAATGTGAATGGACGAAGCTTATCCTTCCAGCATAGTTTATCGCCATGCTGGAAAAGCTGTTTCAACCTAACTGCGAGCAGATCAGGACAATGACTATTTAAAACCCATATTGTGTTTTTTATACCAGGTTGTAAAGGTTAATTTAGTGTTTTGTGTACTTCTGGGGCCAGTCTCAAACGGACACCTGAAGCTGCTGCTTTGTGTGTTCATGTATAATTCACAGTTTTATTTTTTTAAATCTTGTTCCTCTATGTCCAACTTAGACAAAACATCACATTTGTTTTTGTTTCTATAAAATGCAACCGCTGACTTAATGCCGCATCTGTCTTTCATATTTAGAACCTCGATATGGGACAGTTGTCGTTTGTGTTTGTTGTGAGAAAAAGTTAGAATATTGGAGTACTTCCATGTCAGTGAGTTTGGTCGGAGGCAGAGCACGTGAGAGACAGACTCCTTCTGACAGTGTAAACAGCAAGAATTCACCAAACAAGAGTCGTCTCGACTGATCCGGGTGAGTGGAAAAGCGCCAGGTGACTGCATGTGAGAGATCAAAGTTTCTGTCAGGCGTGCGCAGAGCGGGTAGTTATCGGGACTCAGGATTTGCGTCCATCAACGTAAGCCTCAGCACGCCTTTGTTCTTCATAGACCTCTGTAAACACAGACACTTTGCTCTTCCAGCGTGTAACTCTTCCTTTTGATTCATATCCACAGCATATTGTCTCATCTATGATGTATTCCCCCGCCTGTGGGACTAAGGGGGCTCAGCTTAAGAAGAGCTCGTCCTGGATAATCAAATCCTTATCTTTGAAGAGAAAAAAAACCGCTGCCGTCTTAAAGGACACAGTGCAAAGGACAAGCCGGAAAAAGAAGAAGGAAGCTTAACTTTTTTTATTTCCCTAGCCTGGACAATATCTGGCTGAGCTTTTCATGTGCCTTTTCAGCCTGTTCCAGTTTTGGTGATAATAGACAAGTTCTCTCCTTTTTTTAATCTCTCTGCTGTAGTACGAGCGAGTGTGAAGCACCTGACTGAGTGCCAGCATCACAGCGAGTCCTTTCTTTTCCTCATCCCTCCCATTTATTCCTTTAACTTCTCCATCACCAGGCCTCGTTTCTCTCTCTGCACAAGGAGAGCAGAATTTCTGTTCCAGCCTGCTGTCCGCATGACAGAGCAAGAGGAGAGATGATGAAAAAGCACTTTGCCCAGGCTCCTGTGTTTGAAAGCCTTTTTTTGAGTGGAGAGCGAGTGCTCTCCCAGAAACTGCTCTGCTCCCTATAAGGTGCAGGAGAGGAACAGAGCGCGGATTCATCGGGAAATGAGAACAGTAGAAGAAGGCGTTCGGCTTCCAAAAGACGAGTGTGTGAATTTGAAACACTTTTTCTTGAGGCGATACTCGCTTTCAAGGTGCATAAATAAAAGGAGGCCAACAAACTCTACACATTAATTCTACTCTGCTGGGCGCAGGGAATCTAAGCCTACTGTGTGGGATGAAGAAAATAGAGTAAAAAAAAAAAAAACACAGCCCGCCTGACTAAATGATGGTGTTAGGATTATTGGGGAGCACCAGTTCAGTGAAGCAGAAAATGGGAATATGCTTGTGAGGGCACACCAGTTTACTTGAGCAGGAACTGCAGGCTCCCTGAGAGACAGACGGGACGACCGCAGCAAAATAAAAACTGTGCCATGCTGCACCCGAGGCTCTAATACTAACTAATTGGAGTTCATTACAAGCATTAATGCATTTAGGAGCCTTATGGAATCCAGGATTCAACACTATTTGAACCCATTTCAAAGGACTGTATTCAGCAAAGAAAATGACTCACCGTCATTATGGGCAGTAATGGATTTTAGTCCTTACAGTGCACTCATTCTTGCATCACAGCCTGTGTTTGCTTTCAGACAAAGGACACATTCTCCATTATAATGTTTCCCAAAGAGACAGAGTCAGCTAATTAGCATCTTTTTTATCAGCCCAGCGCTTAACAGACATTAGGTCACAGATTTATTCATCACTTCATTTTATCATTGTGGTAAAATTCTCTTAAGCATGTTCATGAAACACATTGAGAGACTGTTTAAATTTCCATCTTAAAATATATTTCATTACAATTTAGAACAAGGCGAATTAGAGGGACTACATTAGTTTTCAAAGCTTCCCCCTAAATAATCACAGATAGTTCGGACTGTAGGGAAAGGATGACAGTGGGTAGGTAATGTGAACTTATTATTGTATTTTTTTTTTAAGTAAGTAAGTAAGGTTTATTTATACTGTATAGCATCTTTTAACAACAGATGTCACAACAATGGTTCAGAAAAAGTGGAGAGATTCAAACACAAAATAAGACAGACAAATCAAACAAAGGGGAGTCTGATCAGGTGGATCTTTAACTTTTTTTTTTTTTTAAAGCATGACAGCAAATGCAGGTGCCACAACGTCAAAGGCACATTCTTGTTTTGTTTTCAGCTATGTGCGAGGAACAACCAGCAGACCCTGCTGGTGTTATATGGATTCAGCAGCTCAGTGATTTAAGCTGGAGCTTGACCATGCAAGGCATTTCTAAAACCTGAAGGACTTTAAACTGTGTTCTGTAACTGATTGGTATCCAGTGCAAAGACATTTCTTTATTTGCACAAATGTATCTTTGGGTGTCTGGTGGTACTGTATTATTTACAGTATGTAACTATATTTTTGAAATATTCTTTTTAGGGACACTGAAGGCCTCGCAGTTGGGTTGTACCCCATGTACAGAGGCTGTGGTCCTCTAAACGTGCGGCCCGGGTCCAAGTCTGACATGTGAAGGCTGTCCTGCATGTCATTCCTCCACTCTCTCCAGATTTCCAACTCGACAGTCACATCTTCAGAAAGACATTAAGCCCAAAAATACATTGTTAAATAAATATACGCATATCATTTGTACCACAACTGTCCACAAAGCACACCCAGGAAGTAGAGTTAACTCAATGCAAGTACATAAGTACAAGTCTTCTCAGAGTCTGTTTTCACGACATGTTTGCATTATAAGATAATTACTTGTCACCTTAAGTGAGAGACTTCTCTGGACAATGATACTCCCTTTCATTTTGGACAGTCACTTTCCAGAAACACGATTATACAATCTCATATATGCATGCCTTAACTGAGGCCCATGTTTTAAAAGAAAACTCACCTTACTCCTCACAGTCAGTGTGTAGACGTCCCCCATCTGGCTGCCTGAGTCTACAGCTCTTTGGACAGGAAGCACCAGTGTTTTGTGTGCGATGGCCGCTGGCACAGAGCAGCACCTAACGTGATTTACGTTGTGTTTTGAAGGCAGCGGCTGAAGCTGCTCCTCAGCTTGCGTCAGTCGACCACAGACGGGGATAAGATGTGATGTCTGGGATACAGATGTGTTACTCCTCTGTGCTGATGCCTTGAGGCGATCCTGGCTCATCCCTACATCAGAACAGCCCAGGAGCCAGTTTATTTTCCCCTCTTCTTTTCTGTCAGCTTGAGTATCCCGCCTGACTTATCCCTAAGCTTGGCCATCTCTACACACTACCTCAAGGAGAAGGATGTGATTGCTTATTCTTACATGAAGCCAGTCACCACAGCATGCAAGTTCTGACATGTATTCGGTTGCATATGTATATATTTCAGACAAGACTTCAGAGTAGTTTTTTGGATGTTTTAAATTGATTTTATTCGCAGTATGCAGAGTATAAACTTTTAGGCTCGAGAATCATTTGAATTGAACTCCCAACATTTTATCAAGGACCACAAACAGAATAGTAAGAGCAGAAAATCCATTTGCCTTTACTTTGAAAGCAGTTTATACATTAACGCTCACAGAAAATGAGAAAAATTCAGACAGACTTTTAATATAATTTGTCGCAGACCTCACTGATTAATAAGACTAATTTTTGTTTCCAAACACTTTTCCATCACTCGTAGATATAAAACTCTGACATTGTTACATCCCCTGTGCTGTTACAACTTTTGACATGCTAAATGCTTTAGCCAGAACAAACTGGAAATAATGAAGCAGATGTGGAAGTGATAAAACTGCAGTTCCTCTCGTGTCCACTTGGGGCTGGCTCCTAAAGCCCAGGCAGCCCCATTAACAGCCATGTTATAAAGTGGGTGATTTTCTTTGTGTCATATTTATGTTAAGACTTGTGCATAAATTTGCATACGTATACCTTCGTTGCTGATTTGGCTGAGAGGTGGGTTCATTGTGGCTGTTTGCCAGGTAACAGACGTTTTGAAACATTCTCAGTGTCCTGTTGTTACCGTAGCAACTCTAGTAATAATGTAACTAATCTTGTTTACGTTGTATATTGTATCTTTTGTCTGAGTATGTGACAAGGTGTCAAACAAACAGTAGGCCATGTTTTTTGTGTTTCTTTATGTCCTGGTTTATGTTGTGTTTTTGTATTTACTCATGTCTCTGTCTTTCAGCTCCTGCTCCCCATGTTCCTGCCTTGTGTGTCAGCCCTGCACTGGTTCCATTGTTTCCTACAGTGTACTATCATCCCAGCATTTTGTATTTATGACTATTGCCTGCCTTTTGACCCTGCGTTTTTGCCTAACTCTCTGGATTTGATGTTTATCTGTCGACCTGTGGACTGAGCCGCTGCCTGGATAACAGGACTGTCTTTTGAACGCCACCTCTGAGTCTGCAATTGCCTCTATATACTGTTTGTCATTGTGTCAATACGTGCCTGTGTTTCGATATGTTAAATTTCCCCTCGGGGACAATAAAGCTTAAGTTACAGTTAAAGTTGAAGGTGGCTTAAGACCCGCGGGAACTTCAGCTCCTTAAATAGTATTACATTGACAGAAAGACAGATGGACGCTGCATTTCCAACATGGCAACCTCTAGTGTTGCAGCTCTTCAGGAACCAATGGGTGACGCCTCTGAGATTTCAAAAGTCTTTGAGTTTGAATTATAAGAAGACAAGAACAGCTGGATATCTTGTTTCTTCAAATATAAGAGGAATTAAGCTAACGAAACATACACAATTAAGTTTGAATTGTCCCTTAATAACCTGTCTAAATGCACAAAATCTAACAATTTGTCTTTTCATTACTGATGGCCCCACGTTCCAAAATATCTTTCCACTCAACATTGCAATCATTGCCCTCATCAGTCGAACGCCGCAGCCGAGTGCTGAGAGCATGTGCAGGCTCACCGCTCCACAAGAAGTCACACTAACCTTCTTAGCGCTGGTTTCCTGGTTACATGATCTACGATGATCCAGCTGCATAGGTGAGCTAATAACACCATCACACCAGGAGCTCTGTTTGATTATCAAACTCTGCCTGAAGGGCACAGAAACACATTCAATTGCCACAGTCTCCGGGCCCTGACCCCAGATCAGCTTTAATAACCAGCAATGTGTGAGTTTTGAAGTGCTGAGGCTCAGGTGTGCTGAACCTAGACCAGCGCTGGCGGCGGTGGCTGTGTAATGAGGCGCAGTGGGAGGTGGGAGATGAGGAGTTTCCATGGTAAAGGACCCTGCTGAGGTTACATAAGCAGTGAGCAGCTGCTAATGGAGAGGTCCAGCCAGAGGCACAGACAGGCTCACTGGGTTTCTCAATCTACTCACGTTATCTTCTTATAACACAGCTACACCTCCCCGCTCCGACACGCAGTGCTCTACAACACACAGGGGAGGATGTCAAGAGATGTGGGAGGGAATATACTCATCAAAACTGAAATGTTTATGTATGTGATCCCAAAGTTAACGCCAAGTGTCCAACATCAAGAACTTACAATGTGTTTTGAGGAACAAAGCAAAACCAGAACAGACGAGAGAACAGATCCCAAACACAGACAGACACAAAAGACAACACGTAGTCGACAGGAAGTTAAACTGAGAGGACAAAAGATGCCTGGATGACTTTCACAGTCACAAAGTATTTAGAGTGAATGAAATACACCACGTCTATTCTGTGGTTAATGTAACACGAAAGGCTTCCATTAACTAGTAACTTCAACAACTCTTCCTAAGACATTTCCAAACCTTTTCCATGGCAGTGTTGTGTGTTTTATAGAATCCAATCCAATCCAACTTTATTTAATTAAGCACTTAAAAACAACCACAGCTGACCAAAGTGCTGTACAATAAATTAACAAAAAGTTAAAAAGGCATAATTCACAATAATTTAAAAGACATAAAAACATAACTCATGGTATGCTGTAAAATAAATAAAATACATAAAATAAATAAAATCATCATCTTACTCAGCGTCAAAGGTCAGGGGGAAGAGATGGCTTTTAAGAAGTGATTTAAAAACAGACAGAGAAGAGGCCAGTTTAAGGTGCTGAGGCAGATTATTCCAAAGTTAAGGAGCTGCAACAGAAAAGGCACGGTCCCCTCTGAGCTTCCGTTTAGTTTTGGGCACCCTCAGGAGCAGCTGATCAGCTGACCTGAGAGAGCGGGTCGGTGTGTAAGAGTGTAGAAGCTCAGAGAGGTAGGGCGGGGAAAGACCATTGAGGGATTTAAAAGCAAATAAAAGAATTTTAAAATGGATCCTAAAATGCACAGGCAACCAGTGGAGGGAGGCTAAAATGGGGGTAATGTGGTCATATTTACGAGTGCCAGTTAAAAGATGTGCAGCCGCATTTTGAACCATCTTCATAGAAGCCATAGCTGTGCGTATTGCAGACTGATTTACACCATACAAAGGATCAAGGTGCTGTTAAATCACATTCCAGAGTGACCTATCTGAAGTATGGCATAGTTACAAAAAAGGATCGACAGTGATTTCAATGTTCAGGCCTTTATTCTGTGAATAAATAGACAAAAATACAGCTTTTGTTAGGACATGCTAACAAACATTTCTGTGGGTAACCGTTCATTCCACTTTTAAACAATAGTGTATCCCAGGTAACCAGGGGTCAAGCTTTTAAAACCAATGCCTTCACCAACTTAACAATGGATGTGCAATAGTAATCATTGATTTCCCGTGAATTATAAAAGTTTTGTAGTAGTATAAAAATGAATTCATAAAGGAAATTATTTGTGTATTCAAAAATTCTCTTTATTTTTTTGAAAATCAGAGTTTTTAACCGCAGAAAAAAACATGCTTCTTTCCCCATGTGTCACTTTTGTTGCTTTGGCAATGTGTCATGTAAATGATTGTTAAAGAATCATGATCTCTGAACCAAATACATGGTGTAGTTTATCTTTGGACAGTTTGACCTGCCTATGTCATAAAAAGATGATAAAATGTGCAGCCTCACAATGAAAATACATCATATCACATAAAAGAATCTTCACAGGCAGGTCGATCCAAAGCAAAGGGGTCCTGACGTCAAAGCGACCCCTCTGGTTTGAGGCTTGTCCGCTGGAAGGACCTGAACTAAACTATGATTTCAAAGTGATCAATGTCACTTTCAAGTCCATTTTAAAACTAAGTGGGAGCAAATAAAGGGAGGCCACATTGTGGGTGATGTGAATTAAAAAACTAGAAACCTGCATTCTGAACTCACGTGTGTTGTGATAAAATATTATAGTATACTTACCATTACCTCTCAACTCTGCTGTGCCCCTTTGAGCATCTGTCAACGCTGTAAGTAAAAAAAAAACACCCTGCAAGATTAGATTTTTCAATTTGAAAGATGTCCACTTAAAAACAGGTAAGTCACTGTCATTTAGCCAATGATGTCACGTAATGGTGCCTGCTAATAAAAGTTTTGCATTTTCAGTTGTTTTTCACCTAAACAAGATGCTGAGTCAGTATATCCAGAAAAAAAAACATGACAAAGTGATGAACAGCAGAGGCATGTATTTAGTATTGTTGTTGTTTTATTGATTATAATTATTATTAATTTTTTTACTTTGGTTACCATTCATCTGTAAAGATGTTAACAATGATAATAAACAATCAGTAATGTATGGAGATTAAACATAAGCTTTTTGCATTGTCATCAGATTTGAGCTCTTAAGAGGCCACGATGACTCAAAATGTCTGTATTGAAATCCTCCAAATGATAGAAACTTTTTTGATATATTACCACAGTAGCAGCGCTCCTGATTCAATGTGAAGTACAGGAAGCGGTATGCTGTTGCTCAGCAAGAGGAAACTTTAAGAATTATCAGATGGATAGAAATAAAGAAACATTTTTGTAGGATTTATGGACATGTGTCCAGCCCTGTTGTTTAGGCCTACACAAAGAGAGGAGGGACAAGAAGGACGTTTTTTCTTGTCACGCTATGACGGATTAAGCTGGGCTTTTGTAATATAGCCATCAGTAAGGTCCTTTACCTGCTTGTTGTAAACATAACAATGAGCATGGTCTTGTTACCTGCTCTTTCTTCTTAATGTTAACAGACAAACAGTAAGGTCCTTTACCTGCTTTTGTAAAGTGTCTCGAGATAACGCCTGTTATGAATTGACGCTATACAAATAAAGATTCATTTATTGATTGATTTATTTTAGTCACTGCTGAATAAATAAGAAAAGAAATTGATGATAAAAGGAGAATGACTCCAAAGTGAAGAAATACAACAGACAAACCTGTCAGTAAAGAAGCTCTGGATATCTTACAGTTCAAATATACTCATTCAATTACTGCTCGTCACAGAAGGTGCTACCACAGGGATCAGAGCTGAGGTCCCTGGATTGTTACTTTGATGTTTTAGTTCTCTCTTTAGTCTTCTTCTATCAGACCCAGTTCAGCCACAACAGCAGACGTTTTCAACGTAAAAACTCTGAAAGTGATTAAAGCTGCTCCCCAAAGCATGGGACAGCAAACACAAACAAGAAACTAACTGAAGAACATGAAATAGTATTTAGCATCTGAAGAGAAAGCTGGTTCCCTTTGGAGTTGGTGTAGACCAAAACAGAGCTGATCTGAAAGTGAATATTGGAGCCTTATAGGACACAAACTAATATTTTTATTTAGTAGTAAGGTAAAAAAAAAAAACATGAATGAAGTTTCATGACAACCATGTGAATCACTGTGTTGAATGTGTGCGTACAGTTGTGTTTGTTTTGCAGAGACTAAGCGTGTATGCCAGCTGCCAATGAACACAAGGAGGGCAGCTGCAGCATGAGTTAACATGGCGTCACAGTGTAGATGTTTTGCACTTTGTCAGAGCAGAATAACACAAATAATAAGCAATCTTATACGTCACCTCGACATTCCATTAAAGACATATTAAAGTATAACGAAGCAGCAGTAGCCGCCAGCTTTAGCATCAAGTCAAAGGCGAGTGCCGTAGGGCCGACTCAACAGGAATTTGAAAACTGTAGAAAGTTCTTACTTTATGTTGTGCCTCATTGGTTAGCTGTTGGTAAAATGTTACATAGTTAAAGTTAAAATTTTGAAAAATCACAACTTTTGTATTGTTTTTTTTTTTCATTGCTGACATTGGTGACAATGTTGAACATTTCTCTTCTCATTTGTCACACTCAGCTGTGCCTGAACTACATTTAATGAAATAAAAATATATCAGTAATCTTATCGGGAGCAGGAAATTATCAGTTACCAGTATCAGGTCAATGAAATTAATATTGTACAGCCCTAATTGTTAGGTAAAATTATTTTTGTATTGTCTAAGTAAAGAGTTAAGAACTTCTGTTACTCTAGTGTGATTTAAAAAAAAAGTAGATAAGTTACTAAAAAGATGCCGAGGCTGTAAAGCCAAGATATATTGGAGAATAAGAAGCCTGCAAACAAAGCTGGAACGAGTTGAAATGTACTTGTCATGCTGTGTAGACTCGCACTGTGTGTATCTCAGTTGCGATGTGTATTTTTATCTCAGTGTTTAAGAGCCGCTGACAGCTCCGCTTATTAAATTTTGGGGACACTGCTTCAAATAAAAAATCTCCGGATGGAATAAAGTCGCCTTACAGACATGTCTTTGTAGTGCGGGCTCACCGAGAACTCAAATGGTCCGTCCATTCTTTTTAAGCGCAATCAATTGCCATTGAAACGCCTGGAAAGTGTTCAATGCTAAATGTATTTTGGTCGGTATTTTTATTCAGGCGAGTCTTCTTGATCTCGGCTTCAAACCACCGCATTTTCTCCTTGGGGGCTTACAATGACTCGCATTTGGGCCAGGAAACCAGGAGCGACTGAGCACTTTCAATCACACGCTTGAAGACTTTTAAAAAACAAGATCAATCAATATCCACCTCTTAAAGTTAACTCACAAATTTACTTTAATCGAATCCGTCACTCAGCGGCAGACACTGAGCAACCATCTCTGTAGCTCATCAGTGCCTGAATGCCAATGACCTGAAATCTCCGACTTCAAACAGGCTGGATGATAAACCTATAAAGCCAAAGACTGTCTTTGTGTGTCCTGAGAATGCCTCCTGCTCCACATTTCCCTGACCTAATTTCTCGCTTCACACTGTCAATAACTAAATGGTGCCGCTGTATAAAAATGAACAAACCGCTTTAATAACTTTCTTTATGGAGAAAAAAAGGAGAGGAAATCCTCCCCTCGTTTGGAAATATTCCACAAACTGAAAAGAATATCTGCAAGCAGCAGAGTGGAAAATGAAAGCAAAAATCAAAACTGGAGAAAGAGTTGCTTCAAAGGCAGGTCATACTGTCCATAAATAAACTGAGCTCCATGTATCTGGATTAGAGATTATGATTCTGTAATAATCATTTACATGACACAGTGCAGAACCCGCTATAGTGACACCTGGGTGAAGAGCAGTGGATACACTTTAAACTGTCTTTCATGTTGGCACATTTTCAAATTAGTTACTTTCAGGTTTTTATTTTGTTAAAATAAAATATGTCTCCCTTCTGTCTGAATGAAGAGAAAAAAAAAAAAAAGCTCCTCAATGAATCTTCTGAAGATTTTGAGCTGCATTTTTCTATGTTTATACAACTACAAAATCTTATACTTCACTGGAAACCAATGATTGCTATTGCACATCCATTGTTAAGCTGGTGAAGGCATTGGTTTGAAAAGCTTGCCCCCTGGTTACCTGGGATACCCTATTGTTTAAAAGTTGAATGAATGACTACCCACAGAAATGTTTGTCAGCATGTCCTAACAAAAGCTGTATGTTTTTGCCCATTTATTCACAGAATAAAGGCCTGAACATTGAAATCATTGTAAACACTGAAATGCAATTTAACAGCACATTGGTCCTTTGTAAGGTGTGAATCCATCTACAATAAGCACAGATATGGCTTCTATAAAACATGCAATACTGCTATGGAAAATGTTTGGAAATGTCTTAGGAAGAGTTGAATTGAAGTCACTCTGTAGAGTTTGTTGACTCATTGTGTCATGCAGTAACACATACAGTACCTGATAGGCTAGTGCACATTGTTGCGGTGGTATTCATGGGATCAACAGGTGGTGGTGTTGCAACAAGAAAAAATGCAGCATTAAACGTTGCATTCAAAGAATTGAATTTGAATGTACACAATGCAGACTTCAAAATACTACCAAATCTAATATTACATGTTCTGTGGGGAAGTAAAATAAGCTTACCTAATGTACACCCATGAGACAATCAATGTGTTGGTGGTTAAATCCATAATGTATCAGGAACGCCACTACACACCTTTAAGGACCTTGTATGATCAAAACAGCAAGAATAAAGCAGAATATTGGAACAACATTTTGGCAATCTTGCAATAATCTTTACCCTGACCCGAACCTTGAGATAGATGATTTATTATTAACTCTGTAATGTTGTAATGGAAGCCTTTTGTGTTAGATTAACTACAGAATAGATGTGTTGTTGTTCATTCACTCCAAACACTGTGTGACTGTAAAAGTAATTTAGGCAAAAATGAACTGGCAGTCATCAAAACTTAATAGGTAATTTTTTTTTTACTGTAACAAAAACCCATTTCTTTACTGTGTTATATAATGTTCTATAGCGTCCCACATCTTGTTAAAAATAAGAAGCTCATCCCCAAAGAGGAATCAATTTATGGAGCTTTCTTTATAATGTACCTTTGGTTGAGACTCGGTCATTCTCAGGGTGATTACTGTTGGGAAATAACATGGGATCTGTCTTTCCAAACTCAATTAAAAAAAAAAAAAAAAAAAAAAAAAAAAAAAATATATATATATATATATATATATATATATATATAGTTGTCTCTCCTGAGAGAACAATGTGAAAATGCGGATTTATGGAGCTGTTATTTCTCAGTCTTGGTTGTTTCGGAGCTTCCCGGCTGCATCATACACAGATGCATAGAAGTCTTTCGTCATTTTTTCCTTTCTGATTCCTGTCTGACTCGGTTTAGGAGGTAACGTATTGTTTCTCTAATCCTCATAAGTGTATTCTAAAATCCTACTTGAGCTCTTTCCTTTCAGGTGTTGGAGGATTCTGCACAAAGAGACATACATCAAGTCCACCATTTCTTTCTTCAGTTTCTCCTGGTGACGGATATGTCTTGGAAAGCAGCTATAAGGTTGTAGCCAAAAAACAGAATGACTTCCCAGCAGTGGGGCCTATACATCATTGTAAATAATCTGCAGAAGTAAAGCTAGCTTCCTGAGGCCAGCACACAGCCAGGCCAACATGTGCTTCATCTTGCTCATTGTGAAACTCCCAAAAGACACAACAATGACCTGAAGCAGAAAACGAGGGAAACCTTCCAACAGGAGAACATTACTCCACATCCAACAAATGTAGTTCTCTTTGTGAGCCAAAGGTGACAGTAAAATTAGATTTTAGGTTTTACTTGTTCTTTATTTGGTGTAAATTTCAAAGTGTCAGTTCACTGACAAATTTGGGTTACCTCAGTCCCGGAGTAAGAATAAATCCTTTACTTGTGAAGTATCTGTTCTTCGTCCTGGATGAAGTGCAGGGCTGGAAAAAATACAACATCAGAGAATGATTGAAATAAATGTTTCACCAAATACATTTACATCCTCAACAGCAGATCTGTCACTGTATATACTTTCCCACGGCTAAAAGACATGTTGTAAAAGACATAAGAGTTTTGGTCCTGGGAGGCTTTGATAAAAAAGAAAACACAAGAAAGACAGACAGGAAAAATATGTTTCTGAAACCAACCCTACACACACAAAGACCAAAATACACACACATACACAAACAGGATCCTGTGGACACTAATGGTGAGGGAGTGAGGGATCTGCACATGGAAGCGCACCTGAGCATTGAGGGGTTTGTAGCCTTGCTTGAGGGCACATCGGAGGTGCTCAGGGAGTGTGGTGGCACCACTGATAGAAAAGTCTATCTCTTCAATGTAAAACTTAAGCTATGAGTCTACGGTCCATGGTATCCGGGATGATGGTGTTGAACGCTGAGCTGAAGTCCAGGCCCCTGGCGTAGGTCCCTGGGGAGTCGAGGTGATGCAGGATGTAGTTCAGTCCCATGCTGACTGCATCCTCAACCAACTTGTTTGCCCGTTAGGCAAAGTGTAGGAGGTCCAGCAGGGGGCCTGGGATGTCCTTCAGGTGGATCAACACCAGCCTCTCAAAGGACATCATGACCACTGGCGTTAGGGCGACGGGTCAACTGTCATTGAATCCTGTGCAGGTTTCTTTGGGACTGAGATGATGGTGGAGCTTTTGAAGCAAGAGGACACCTCGCACAGCTCCAGTGGGGGGTTGCAGGGGGAGCAGGTAGGGCAGAGTCTGAGTGATGGGCTGATGTTTAAGGGCTGGGGGATGGGTGTGAAAACCTACAATATAAGCTGTTCAGGTCCTCAGCCAGTGTATGTGCAGATGGTCCTGGTCTGCGCGCACGTCCTCACAGAAGCTGATGTATTCACAGTCACTTCATAGAGGTTTTCTGATGCGGCTTCAAAAACACTCCAATCAGTGCAATCAAAGCAGGCCTTTGACTCCTCTGTCTGTCTGTCTGTGAAACACAGGGCGGCAGATCTGCAAAAATCTGTGTTTCTGGCGTTTAGAAGCAGCCGTTCGTCCATCTTATTTGCCAGGGAGCGGACTGCTCCATAATTCCCAACTTCCACATATTCTGTGCGCACCATGGTCCATCAGCACCGTCCGCTGCGCCTCTAGACATTTCTGCAGTTTCCACAACGAATGCAGCGTTCCATCTCCGCCAGCACCAGCAGCACCACCGCGCTCTGCTCCATATCAAGTACGCTAAGAGTCTATTTTCTAACAGAGCCTGCTGCAAACAAGTCAAGCTTGCCAGAGGTCAGACATGGAAATGCACAGAGCCTTCGGTCAATTTCAAAATAAAACACAATATCAGATTTACGATCAACATTACGTCAAAACAGGTACTGGATGAACAACTAACCATCCTCAGAAAGACAAAGCAACATGTTGTTTGCACATTTTTCTCTTTTCTCTCGGTTGATCTTCGTCTTGACTACGGTCAATCCAGAATGATTTGTCAGCAGACTGAATCACTACCATGACTCTCCGCCAGCCTCGATATCATTTTTTGTTATTGTTTGAGAGTCCGTGGCAGAATGTATTCTCTGTGCATTTAAATGTGTTTTATGTTGTTTTTGTCCACGAGAACAGAAGAAGTAGAGCTGTAGAAAAGGAGTGAAAGAGAGCACATCACATTCAGGTTGGCCATTTTTAGCCAGGGTGGTCCTTTTTTACCCTTTTTCCAATTGCATAATCGCGAGGGAGGAGATGCCTCAGGGGGCCGTTTTTGAAGACAGTCTCTACCTGTAAAGAATCATTTTTAATTCAGGTGCCCTAACTTATTTTTATCAGCTCTCAGGACTGCTGCTGAGTAAACACTTTTAAAATTGAAGGTGAGAAAGCCTCTCTGTTTTGGAACATAAAAAATGCATCAGGCCGGGGAATGTACAACACTATATCATTCCTGAAAAACACTGCAGCATTCATTTCAGACCGCTACCATGCCCACCGGTCGCTGTAGTAAAGCAGGTTCAATCTCTTTTGATAGTGCATTAAAATGATGATTTATATCTTTTGCATATGTACAATAAAAATAGTAGTGTATATCATGGTAGTTTATGGTGTTAGTTAACTCATATTTGCAGAGAAGCGTATGTTTGCTTTTCGGTGCATCCCTTTGCAACACGTTCAATCCTTTCTCACAGCTATAAACTGTTTGGCTCCTATTGATTTTTTTCTAATAGCAACCTGTGTTGTGGCCTTGCACCAAAGCCCACACACTGATTGAACGATGACACCCTTAATACATCAACATGCCCAAGTTAACTGACCTGATACCGACAATACTGGACCTGTTTGTCCATGTCATCCCTCTTATAGGGTTTTAATTGTAAACATTGATGAGCATCCACTGGCAGGTGCAGAGAAGGCAATATCAGAGAGTCCTGCGTTACACCATACAGATCTGATTATATCTCTGTGTCATAAACGTGTATTTGCTTTTGTTGAAGATTGGACAAATCCATGTGTTAAGATCCCATCAGTGTCATGTGACTGTAGATATACAGTATTATTGTTATTGGCTATTTTTTCTGTGGCTCCAGTTCCTGAAATATATTTAAAACCTTCACTTGACATTTCATAAAATCCTAATATCAAGAGATTAAAGCCTAGAACCAAGACAGCAGCTAACCATATGCTTTTGAGAAAACAACATTTTATTTGGCACCAAAACAGCATTGAAAACTGGGTAAAAGGGAAAGATACAAAACTGCGTACATATTTGACTTTCACAGTCAATGAACTACCCATCCCACAATGTCATTGTGAATGATATCACTCACTTCTTATTTAAAGTAACTTTTGTAGCTGTTATACTGTTTATACTTTTTTATACAAGTGTTGTGTTTGTGTTGTGAAGCTTGTGGGGAGACTACCTTGGACGTTTATGGTTATAAAACTAAAGGGAAGTCCCTATCTGTAACTGCAGGTTACTGCTGGAGCTGAGGCGGGTCTTTAGTTCTTCCGACAAACAGCTACACTGCGCTGATTGAATTATGTAGACGGATTTGTTTGGTCGTAAAATCTGTGCTGCTGTAAAAAGTGTGAATAATTATTTGTTTGTCTCCATTCCAACTAAAAAGAGTCTGTAATGAATAGGTAGTTTATGAAATCTGGCTGGACAAAAATACGGCTCTTTGAGTTTTTTACAGCTTGAAAAATGTGATTATCTTCGGTATGACGCACTTCAAAAGGGTCTACAATGTATGACTACTTTCTAAAAAAAATCGACAGGCATGGATCGATTTTTGAGTTTAAACTGTATGAACATCACTGTGCGACATTTGAAGTAAACCTCAAGCTCAACTGTCCTTTAAATATCTCCTATACAGTGAAATCTGTACCTAGCTATCTCTTTGAGTTCAGCTTCCAGCTGACTTTCAGCTGACACATCAGTCTGCCGCTGATCCATGGCAGTGATAGCTTTTGGCTGCTTTGACATGGGGGACCAAGATTGTTTTGTGTGTGAGGGTGTGAGGCCTCGTCGGTCATTGGAGCTTGGAGGATTTATCACTGCTTGCCTGCTATTGATTTAAAGCCAAGCGCAGGTCGGTTACCCCCCCGACCCCCCCCCACCACCACCTGAGCCTGTGGCCTCGTGAGCCTGAGTCCTCTGGGTGCTATCGGCTCCATGGGATCGTCTAATCCCTCTTGCTGATATAAAGTAACCCTGCCTTGTAAGAAATGGATCGTTCTTAATAACACGCAAAGATTATGTACAGTCCTGTCGCCAATTAGTATCAATGACTGATTCTTCCAAATAAAAACAATAAGGTAACAACTTAACAACTGTGATTGCATTCTTCACAATAAGTCAAGAAAGGATTATTTGGAAAGAGAGTGTTAATATACTGTTCTATTTCAGCTAATAATCATTTTCAAGAAAAAAATCATTCACACAGAAGAAAACCTTCCTGTAAGCAGTTTCTCTTTTTAATAAGAGCTGCTGAATGCATTTCTGGATTCTGTAAATCCTTCTAATTTATGAAGCATATTGACCTATGGTATGGATGTGTGCACATACTGTATACTTATTTAAAACGTTATTACACTTTGTCCAATCATTTCTAGACCATCATAAATAATTGACAATTCTCTTATTGGCCGCAAAAACCCCACATGCTAGACTGATCATCTTTCAGAGCAGTAGGTCAGACAGAAACATGTTTTCAGACACAGCCATTCTGAAACTTTTTGATACTGAGAATTTTTTTAAAACAAAAAAAGTTAAACGCAACCTCTTCCAACTTTCTTAGCCAGACACTGTTTCAGCAGATGGCTATTCAACATGAGCCTGGTTCACGATTTTGGCCTGTTAAAAAGACATTTTTTCTTTGCCATGTCACTTTGCAAAATGTTTCTTGATGCTGTTCTCATGATGGATTAACGTTTGGTCTTAATATAAGAAAGAGTAAGGTCTGCTCTTTTTGTAAAGTTTCTTGGAATAACATTTATGAATTTGTACAATACAAATAAAGATAGATCAATGAATTAATTGATGTCCTGATCAACTGACCTGATGGATTCTATTAGATTCTCTAAAGCAGGATACATGTCTCCCACCCTTCCAACAAATGAAAATGCTAAATGGACTTTGACATGTGTTTCTTTTTTCTCGTTTCTGGACCATTAAAAGCTGGTTGGACTGTGACACATTCACACACTGATTGATGTAAAGCGCTCATCAGTAAATGACAAATCCTATTCATGCCAGTCTTGACCAAGGGCACTCTGACATGTGGCTGCAGAGCTTGGGTTCGAACCCTAAAACATCTGGTTGAGGGGGTCCAACTCACTGAGCCAAAGTCTCCCCAAGCAAGTAATGTAAGTCCCCATTTTTTATTGCTCTCAAGATTCTTTTGCCAAATGTTTATGTGTGTTGAGAATGATTTTACTTTCTCAGATCTGCTTGAAAGAATATCATTGGCTGCACCCCTTTCAAATCGTAATTAGTAATATTTACGCTCTGAAATCCTCATGTAGGAGGAAGTCTATAGGAGAAGCCTAAGGACCGCAGAGCATGTGGTCTAAGGATCGTCACGTGGAACGAAGAGCAAGGTCACTGAGAAGTGAGCTGACGTTAAGAAGGAAGCAGCAACCACAGCAACCCACCTCCAGCTCTTGGTACATGTGATGCTCATTTGTAAATCTTGAGGTCCACACATACATGTGATGAAAACAACAAGTCTCTATTTTATTTTTAGGATATCCTGAAGTCATAATTATGTCTGATGGGTCTCATGCATGGAGAAGTGAGGCATCCCATCATTCACAAACCTGCACCTGCCCTCACCAACTCAACAATACATTCACTGGTAGGGAAATTAATTTCCATTCATTGCATCCCCGACAATATGGAACATCAGCGCACACAGCGCTACCTGACTGAGCGGCAATCATATAATTACCCACACCTGCTGTTTGATTACCTACACCTGTTGCTGTCTAACAAGATGGTCAAACAGTGACAGCATCGATTACAATTCACAGCGGTGGATTCTTCTCCATCCTGCGGTGTCTCAGACAGTTAGGTAACCCGTCTCTTCTGCCAACTCTGACCCTGGAGTTAACGCCGTCGATATTTTCATTTTTCATGTCCAATAAATGTGTCAGACATTTAGTGTCTGAGCGGCTGGCCGTCCGTGACCCCTGTCTGCTGTCATGAACGCTGCCCGCAGCGTCTCATTTGTCCTGTCTCTTCTATTCACACCAGGGAGGCTGCACTGTGACAATACTTGCAGTATGTTTCAAGTAGGCTGCTGTGTGGAAGTGGAAGGCTGTCATTAAATGATTGCAAAGGAATTTAGTCTTCCAAATGAAACGTTTTAAGTTTTTTTTCATCAGGTTTTAACAGGCTGTACATCAGAGGTACACAGTTTCTGTTGTTGAAAAAATTCTGGCTTCTGTTTGTAGTCAGCGTGGTTTTGTTGTTCCAGGTTACCTGCCTCCTATACTGCAAAAATTCCAGGTATCAGGTTAGCAAATAACCAAGTGAATTAACTTTTTAAATATCAATATTTAGCTTTTTTTTTTTTTTAAGATTTATTTTGGGAATTTTTAGCCTTTATTATAGAGGAGGACAGTGGATATGATCGGAGATTGGGGAGAGTGAGTGGGGCTAGACATGCGGGAAGGGAGCCACAGGCCGGACGTGAACCCTTGTTGCCCATGTGAGGACTATAGCCTCGATGCATGGAGACGTGTGCACTGCCACTGTGCCTCCAGCTTCCCCTATTCAGCATTTTTTAGCCAAAAATATTTACTTAATGTACCAATGGTATCTGAGCCTTGATCCTGGAACGATAATCAGAAAGGAAATTAGTATCCAAACGTCTTTGGCAGGCTTTGGCTTTATCCAGGCAAAATGTTCCATGCTGATATTCTCTGAAGACGTTTTACTGTTTTATAAATCTGTTTAACAGAAATCCAGTAGAGATCATCTTTCTATTGCTTCTTCATTTTTTACAACTAAACTTTTTTTTAGATTGTTGGTGGGGTTGGTGTTACTGTAGCACCGTCACCTTGCTCGGTTTGAGTCTTTATGCATGCATGGGTTTCTTCTTGGTACCCTGGCTTCCTCCCACAGTCCAAAAACAGACCTGTTAGCATAATCGGTGACTCTAAATAGTCTGTAGTTGTAGAAGAGAGTGTGGAAGCTGGTCTGTCTGTATTTCAACCTTGTGATTAACTGTCAACAGGAATTGGGTGTACACCCCCCGATCCCCCCCACCCCCCCGCACTCGCCTGTTGACAGCTGGGATTGTCTGCCCCTCCCACAAACCCTGAACTATATGAGCAGTAAAGATAAGTGATGGAATAACGATTTTTTTTTCTGTGTGTAAAAAGTCGTCCCTCAATCCACAGTTAAAGTTGTCTCAAGGGGAAATGCTGCAGTCTTCTATTGAAAAAGTAGAATAACCAAAGATAATTCACTGTGAATTGAACATTTCCATTGAATGTAAGGTGAGAAAAAAAAAGCTACTCTTGAGAGGTTTTTCTGCTTTGAAAGTTGAATGCTCTAAAATCTCACACTATGTTCACTTCATGCATCTTTTTCAGTTGTCAATTATCTGCCAGCCTACTTCGTCTTGTGTCTTATCCTCTCTTGCTTATCCATGCTGTTTCGGTCTTTTCTTTCCCCCACAGTAAATGCACCAACCTTTTTTTTCACCTGATTGAAATGATTACAGTTCGTCCTTCAGATCAGCTTGTACCTGCCAATTGTTTGTTTTTCATAACAAAAGTCTGCAGAACATTTAGAATCACATTTTCAACACAGCTGTGTAACAATAACTGTTAACACTGACTGCAAGGAAATAAATGTACATCATTGACACGTTTTTTTCCCAAGCTTTCTGTTGGACATCAATTGATGGGTTTTATCATTGGAACTCAGGTCATATTCAAACAATTATCATTAGATAAAAAATATCACATTCCTTTTGCCGTGATGTTGCAAGCGATCACAATGTGTTTGCATATTATGAATAATGACAGGGCCTGCTGCTCCCAGCTGAAAACATGCCTGACAGGTCCAGCATATATATCCTGCAGCTTTTAGTCTGCTGCCTGCCACAGACCAAAGCTTTGTTAAGTCACCTGTCAGATGATATTACTTGGGTGTCATTCGCCCAGTGAGGTGACGGCGGGGATTCTGGGCCGTACAGGCACCAAGGGCCTGCATGTACCCACAATGTGCTATGGCGAGAGGGGGGCCGGAGCACAGGGGCGCATGCTGTTAGGTCTCACAGAGACACTTCCACAGATCCACTACCACCCTCATTTCATGGCCATAATCCAGAATGACACTTTAAAAAGAACACAGTGGCTTCATTAGTGCGCTGACAATGCGGCCCTATGGAGTGCTAATGGTGAGCTCTCATAGGCTTGGCAGTGAGGAAAAGAACTTTAATCAGTGTCTCTCAGGTACTGCAGTTGCCAGGGATACTACACTAAAGAAGGCATACAAAAGGACTAATGGTGTCCTGTTGCGAGACTTGGCTTCTGGAGGACATTTTGGTTCCAAAATTCAGATTTATGGTGTCCAGAGCTGCAGAAGAAATGAAAAAAAAAAAAAAAACCTACAAGAGACACATTTAGATAATGTATATAATGATGTTTAAATACAGTAAGTCGTATACTGTAAAATATTAGTTTGTCTGTTGACTCTTTGCCAAATACTCAGTCTGTTGTTTGCATAAAAGGCATGGCTTCAATGTAGTTAAATGCTCATTAACTGACCTCTACTTATACATTTACGATGCTACATTGATTCTGTTATGACAGCCATTGTTGGATTATAACTTATGTGTTTAACGTGAATTTTGTGGCTGCTAAAACGTGAAAGCGGGGAATGACATACAAGTGAGGAGCTTCAGGTTGGGACTCAAAACCGGGGACCGCCCACCTAAAGGACAGCAGTCTCTGCACATGCATCAGTGCAACCTAACTGCAAGGTCATTTGTGCCCCATAGTGTCATATAACTATATGTTGGACTTATCAATGAATCAACTAGTTCTTCCAGCGAAATGCATTCACTCTCATCAATACTTCAGATTTGTGTAATAATTTATTTTTTGGAAGCATTTAATAGAAAAATCACTTTTGTTTTTTGTCGACGCCACTTTGATTTTTACTTTTTCAAAAACACAGAAAATCAAAAGATCCACTTTTTCTTTTCTTCGTGTGCAATCAGTTTTTTTTTCTTTTTTTCCCCCAGACAGGTTCGTAAGCAATTCTAACAATAAAGACAGCACACATATCTTTTTACCTCTCTTATATTCCCCTCTGTTATTACACTCTGGTCTTCCCATCAGGTTAAACTTATTCATGCAGTTTGCTGGAAGGTCAGATCCATGCTGGCTATAAAAGACACAACTCATTATGCTGACCTGCTTAGAATTGTCATGACAACCCTTGCTGCCTTGGCTACTGTACATGATGACTAAATACTTCTGCAGAGCACACTAACTTGACATTTGAAATTCAATTTGTGCACAAAATCAAACTCAAATTTTTTACTAAGCTTGTCAAAACAGACCTACAGTTTGACATTTATTTCATCAGGAGAGACAATGAATAGAAAAGTTTTTCATTATAACAGATAACATGGAAATGTGATTCGGCTTTGGCGCTTTGACTTTATAATGTGTTTGGAGAATAAAAATGACCCACCCCCCCAGGTGAAGCTGAACACTTGTTGAAACGGGATGGGGGGCATATGAAATGCATAAGAGGGCACAATTATTACTAGCCTACAGTATGTGTATTTTTAATAATCCTATTCTGTATTCGCACCGCATGTAATTAATTAAAAATAACCAACAGCAATATGACCCAGTAGCCTCCTTATTACATAGTCGCAATTTTATGAATATCCATAAAACACTTGACTATACAACATATTAGATGTAACACCAGAAGCATCTCTCAAACACTGCATTTTAAAGCAGTCAACAGGGGGATATGCATTGACATGAGACATACACATAGACTTTGAAACTACCCCATATTTTGAGAGGCAGCAGCGCTGTCCTCTCGCCAGTCCCTCCTGTCAGTACAGCTGGAGGGGGCGTCGGAGAACCTCCTCCATAACTTAAACTTGCGAGTGAGGTTCGTTCTAAAGCAAGCTAAATCAGCTGGGTCTGTGCAGCATACTGCGCTGATGCTCTGAGAAGACGCTTTTGAGCGTGGAAAATGAGTTTTCACACATTTCTGCGGAAGCCCCTAACGTTAGGGCAACGGTAGGCTGGGCGAACAAGAATTTTTGGGGGTGGGAAAAACACAGGCCCATAGCGATTACATGGAACATTGACATGAAGGAACTAAACTAAAGGCTGAGAAAGAATCATGTTTAAAATGTGAGCAGAATGACGATAGGCTGACAATCAGGGAGGAACGCCATGCAATTGGTTAGATGAGTACAGCTGATGAGACAGCCAATGTGTGTGACTGAGAATGAATAAGAAGGACGAATGAGAGATAGTTATGACAGTGAAGGCACATGTATAGTCTTTCTGACTGAACATACGCTAAAGCCTGAGTAAAAAAAGAAAAAAGTAAAGGAATGTTTGATTAAAGCAGCAATTGTAGGTGATACAGATTCAGTTTAAGCATCTTCCAAAAGGGAGACTGCTGAACCTCAGGTCCTCATCAAGACCTTTTTCTAAGATAGGAATTATCTTTTATTGAATGTTGATGATGTAAGCCGTCCCGGGGCCAGAGAGAGAAAGAGAGAGAGGGAGAGAGAATGGAGACACAGACGGAAAGAGAAGATGAGAGAAATTAAAAGGGGAAAAATGTATTAAGGGAGCCGTCTTTAATCAGCACAGATATCTGGCTGCAGGGCCCACAGAGGTCCTTTGTCCCCGTCTAGGCTTCTGTCTCTCAGAATGATCGGCGTAACCTCGTCCTGGGTCTGCATTAGTCAGCACTTCTTCTTTTTTTTCCACTGCAGATATTGCCTCCACTTGGCTGATGGTTGTCTCATGTCTAGACTCCATAGAAATCATCCAAACCACACTCTGCAGACAGGCCTCGACCTGCACATGGTGATGGAGTAATTGGGGTTTTCAATTACACACACACACTGTGGGGTTGGTGATGTTTTGGTGGGTGGGTGGGGGGGGGCAGGAAGTAATTTCCTCATTGGCTTTACCTCCTGATGAACTCTTTCTTTTAGTCATGATGAGGGTGGAGAAATACCATGTGGTTTGAATTTCAGCATCATGCATTGTTAACTCTGATAGAATGTGTAAACCTAAGGTCTGAATCCGTGGAAAGTTATCAGTTATACATCAAGTATCCTTTTTGTAAACAAGCAGCAAACCTACAGAACTACAATTTAATATGAATTCAGTGTATGTGAAAAAAAGGGATCTGTAGATATGTAACACAATTTCTGCTCAGCATCCTTAAAAAAAAACAACCAAAAAAACCAACTGTTACCAAGAATCTGTCTGATAAAAAGCAACATCATTTAATGAGGTTTTAATATGTTACTGATACGATCTCCTACCTCTGTTCCATATTGTAGTATAATTCTCGGGTTAAAAATCAAGTCTACACCACCTCAATTCATGCAGTGCATCCCTGGCCAAGCGAATACTACTTTCATATCAGGTTTCACATATTTAAAAGCTAGTTCTGTTAAAATGCTTAGAGGCAGAATTTACCTGTGCCAGGTGCTCCATAAAAATGCAGGGAGCATTGGCAACGTACATGGCCTTTATAGACTTCACACAACATGGTAAACTGCCAGACCCAGTGGGGCATATTGTCAAGATATGGCTGTCCGAATAAAAACATTTGTATTTTGAAACTCCTACATGATGGCATGTCAGCTGCAGTGGTAAGCAATAGTGATACAGAATGTTCACAGTCAAAACTGGGGTCAAACAGGGATGTGTCATTGCACCCGACCTTTTCGCCATCTTTGTTGCAGCCACACTCCATCTTATTGGCGATGACCTATACCAAAGGGGATCCCAATGGTTTACAGGACTGATGGCAGACTCTTCAATATATAATTTAAGGCCAAAAGCAAAGTTAGCAACACATCAATCATGGAACTGCAATATGCAGATGATAATGCTATAGTTGCACACTCCACGCAGGACCTGAAGCAAATCCTAGGCGCTGGGTCTAAAATTGAACATCAAAAAGACCCAGGTCCTCTTTCAACCCCCTTCCAACCAGCAGCCAACCCAGCCGACCCAGCCTGCCATAAAAGTAGACAATACCCCTCTGGAAAATGTGAAACAGTTCTCCTACCTTGGCAGCCTCCTTACGTGGGACGCCAACATTGACTGAGAAGTCAGTCACCGTCTGAGCTGCACCAGTAAGGCCTACGCCAGACTTAGGAAAAGGGTATTTGAAGATCGAGACCGAAACCCCCCCAAAAATCTCCTGGTTTATAAGGTTGTTATCTTCCCTACCCTGCTTTATGGAGCCGAGGCATGGACCACCTACAGTAGGCATCTGAAAGCCCTTGAGCGACACCATCAAAGATGCCTTCGCTGCACACTTGTGATCCACTGGAAGGACAGACATCAGTGTTCTGGAGGAATCCAGCATAAACAGTAGCACCACCATACTCATACAACACCAACATCGATGGACCGGTCATACCATCCGCATGCCCAACACACTTCTCCCTAAACAGATCTTGTACACCCATCTCTAGGAAGGTCAGCGTGCCCCCGGCGGGCAAAAGAAACGCTTCAAGGACAATCTCAAGACCAACCTGAAGAAGTTCCAAATCACACTGGACGACTGAGAGTACGAGACTTTAGATCATAGATTTAGGTAGCCTGCCGCGTAACCGCTTTTTGCACGGCCTATTTTAAAAAAACACGGCCTTCAAATTATTGCACGGCTTGACCTAGGCCGTGCAAATATCTACATTTAATAGACGTGCTTACTACACAGGTTTCTATATGGAGCGCTAAATATCTGATTAGGCTACATTCTAATTCTGGCAAAGAATATGTTTGCCGAATACCGGTACTGAAAAGCTTAAACCTGATCCTGTTTGCGTTTCTACAGCCACCCGTGCCCTATTTGGTAGACGGCGTGTCAGCCAGATGATGATAGCCGCTATGTAAATAGCATTATATGATAGCAGCTAACCGCTAACTAATAAATTCAACAAAGGAGAAAAACGCTACACAAACAAAACCAATGAAGAAGACATCCAGTAGTTCATCCACTTTGTCACTGTCATGTGACTCTTTATTACAAGAACTCAATCCAGCTTTGTTTCAGAGAAGGCTGTGTGCGGCGAGGACAAATACACACGTAAACAATCAGCTGTGTTACAGTCAATGGTTTAAACACGCCAGAGTTCTGTTTCTCGACGTAACACGGGAAGTGACGATTTTTTCAACCAATCAACGGACTGCAGTGTTTAGCTCCACCTTTTCGGGTCAGCGCCACATTCGAATATGCTGACAGATGATTGACTTATCAAGGTCTAGGGATCTATTATTACTGGATGACACATGTAATATTATGAATTTATTTGTTTGTTGTTTGTTTTTTAAAGAAAGTGCAGATAGAAGCAGTGGGCCAACAAAGGGGTTAGACAACATGAACCATGTGAGTTACAGTCAAATGATTAAGGGGTGTGTCAGACAGGCTGTACAGTAAATCAACATGATCAAGCGGGAAAACTAAAATGTGTAACAATGCATCTTATTGAATAGAATGCACAATTTAGAGACTTATTCAGTTTTCTTCAAAACCAGTGTGTTAGGGAGCACATAACCTCCGCTCTGCCGTGCCGCCGTGAGTGACACTGAAAAAAATTTGCACCCCCTGTATTTTTTTTTGCACCCCCTGTTTTCCCATTTCTGCCTAAATCACTGCTTTAGATAGACTTCAATGGAGTGAAGTTGTGCACAAAGGAGCAGCTGCTCATGAGTCTGAACTGCACCATGTTGTTAACTTAAAGCAACAACTCAGAAAAGTAAGACTGAAGAAGGCTCCAACTTCATCACACATCGTCACCTTCCCCTGCCCCAAAATATGCAAGTCTTGAATTGGCCTCCACAGCCATCTCAGGACCCACACGCCCCCAAAGAGGACAGTCATACTGGTTTCGAGTGACGGCTGATGATGATGATATAAGATGACTCCTTTAGGCAGCTTGATGCCCATCTCTTCATAATACTCTGGGTGTGTGAGAGGCAGCTCCACTGACTCCTGTTTAAAATGACATGAAAATGAAATCAGCCTCAGCACACAGGGACTGAAAAAATAAACCAGCAACAACCACTGGCATGTTTTTAATCAGATGAGAAGCAACATATTTCTTTATGCACATTATTATAATATTTTCTTGAGCCATGTGATGTTATAAGTCATTTGAGATAGTTAAAGAATTGACGGTGAGTGAAATCACTGCCAGTGGTTCTAAAAAACAGATCACAGAAAACCGAAGGACCTATTCATTATTTACATAATCAGAGAACAAAATATCTGTGGAAAGGGAAAGAATAAAGAAGGTGAAAACAGCAAAAAAAATATCATGAAACAGTTGTAGGTAGAGTTTAAAAAGTGTTGATGGCAGTTTCGATGGATATGCTTTACCAAAAGACGGAGAAGCATTCATGAGAGTCAATGAGGAGGAGCACACAAAACCAAGCAATTCAAACGTTTATCCTGAGCCATGTACGTTATTTTAATATTAGCTTAAGCAGTGTTTTCATTATATCTGAAATGAACAATATATAGTATTGTAGATTTAAACAATTATCACCAGAGAAACAATTTAAACTGATAAGGCAATGGTAATATCTATTAAGTCATCCATTTCACCCTAATTATGTCTGGTTTCATCCTACTGTACTGTTATACTACATCTGTAATGGTTGACATGGTCACCCTAACTAGGTCAAGTTTCACTCTATTGCCTTGACACTTAATGCTAATCTGCTCCTCAATAGATGGGTACTTCAATGACAATCACCCTAATCACTCCTGGTTTCACCTTATTGTTTTGGATACTTAATGCTGGTTTCACCTTATTGTGTTGGACACTTAATGCTAGTCACTGCTCCTTTATGTTGCTGAGCATTATAATGGCCCAATCTGCATCCCTATCTGTCTGAATTGACTGTTTAATGACTTTACTCACACCTCTGGCACTACCTCAAACACCTCTGTACATGCACAAACAACACTCGTTTCGAGAAGATCAGCACTTTTTGTTTCTAAGGCTCTTTAACTGTTTACAGGTCTCTTTTAATCAGCACGTTTTCTCTCCTTCACAGGTTATGTACCTTTATGCTATATAAATTTAAGTCTAATGCTAATGCTAACTGCACAGGTTTAACCTGTAATTATGTTTACTCTTAGTCACATAGGGGCTGCTAAATCTTGTTTGGGGATTATTGTATACAGAGGGGAGGGGGGACAGCAGTTGTGTATAGTAACTAATGTCTTGTGTCCTGTCTGTCTGTATACTGCTACTGGATGCCTTGAATTTCCCTTGGGATCAATAAAGTATCTATCTATCTATCTATCTATCTATCTATCTATCTATCTATCTATCTATCTATCTATCTATCTATCTATCTATCTATCTATCTATCATTAAGTAATAAATAAAAGCATAGTCACAGTTATAGAGTCAGATTTCCTAACCTCCACATGCATCAGGACAACACTGATTTCACAATTCACATTTTAAATAAAATGACTTAAAATGGAAGGAACATTAATGAAAAATACTGCCTTTGTTCTCTTGAGGGATACAGTAAATGTTCTAGTCCACATGCCGCACAGAGAAAAGGCTCATGGATGGAGCCACGAAATAGGGGCGGCTGTCTGTTTGTATTTGCTGGCATGTGGCACCCCTCCTACTGAGACAACTTCGCCGTTCCGAGAGCTAGCGTGCGGAATAGTGCTTGCTATTATGGGGATGATGATGACCATCCACTAGAGGAACATCCATTTTCCCCAGGCCAGAGGAGATGGAGGACGTGGGGACAGGATTTGCCCACCTGGCTTGGCATGAGGCATTTCTACTTGTTGCAGGGGCAATCAGTGGGTGCCACATCAGAACCTTCCCACCTGGAGAGCAACAAAAAAGCTACTTCAACTAGAAGCTGTGTCCATCTATTATACTGCAGGTGGGTGACAGAATGGGGAAGTTTTTAGACATATTACTTGGAAACACTGGGTCAGTCCATGATGCTCTTGTCCTTAGACGATCCCCAACATTGAAGGAGTCACTCTATCTGCCGACTGGTTACTTCCTCCTTGGGGATGGAGGGTACCTGTGCCTGAGGCTCCCTGTTATTTTATTTTTATTGTCACCTTTTTATTTAATGGTACCCGTATTTCAACAAGCACCATGCGATGGCCAGAAACATTGTGGAGTGTGCCTTTAGCATGCTGAAGACTCTCTGGCGATTGATTTTTTTCAGGGCTTTGGAGATTCGGTCATAGTTTGCCCCAAAAGTAGTTGTAGCATGCTGCGTCCTCAACAACCTGTGTGTCAGTCGGGGACATCATGGAGGACGATGAGCTGGAGGTATGATCAGACAAATGTTCCACAGGATGAAAACCAAAAGTGGTCAGAGAAAAACCTTTTGTGGCCAACTTACAGCGAAGGTGTCTGCACTGTGTCTGATTGAGCATGATTATTACTAAAATGTGAAAAATAAAATCAGTCATTTATTATTGTACTATGAAATTGTTTTATCTTTATTATTTTAGCATTTCTTCGTTATGTATGATTATAATAAATAACTAGAATTTGTCATTTTATTTTTTAAAGAGAGACAAGTGTCTCTCGGCCCTCTCTGTCGCTGCTCTCTCCTTCTCCTCTTCCCTCTCTGCCTGCTCCTTCATGAAGTCAAATACGTCCTGATGGACCCTGGCTCTCTTTGCTGGGCCGTGAAGGGACCTTTCAGGTGGGGCAGAGGTTGAGGAGGTGACTATACCACCTGCAGTGGCCATCAGGTGTGCTGCAACAACCAGCGGTGGAGAGAGATTAAAGGATCCATGAGGTCATGAGGAGGATCCCTAAGCTCCTAAAAAAATACTTTAATTTATTACTGCGTAAAGGGTTTCAAATTCAATTGGCTTTTTAAAAATATACTTTCATATGTGATGCTGGTAACACTGTGGTATTTTTTTTGCTTTGTAGTTTACATTACAGTTTTTCTTTTTAAATTGTCTATTTCACCTGTACAGTGATTTTATTCTACTTTATATTTTGGGCATGCCAACCCAATTACTTTTTAAACGGACTATAGGAGCATTGGTAGGTCACCTTGTATTTCTCCTTAAGTTTTTTCCATTTTTTCTTTGGCTGTAAAAGCCAGGCCGAAGTTGTTGACAACCACCGTAGAAAATAAAATAATTTACACAAACACATGAACAGTAACGACCTGACGATTCAGGGTCATATACGCCAAAAGTGTCAGTATAACTGCAGAGAAATGTATTGCAAGTTTTTTTAAAAAAATTTTTATTTCAAATTTTAAATATGCAAATTAGGCACTATCTAATTAAATAATTGTTAATTTGCATACATTTCATAAACAAAATTTGATCATGTGATAAAGGTTCAAAATTCTTTTTTCCTTTTGTTGACATGTTAGATGAAAAAATACAGAGGGATTTATAGGTATCGACTTTTGTTATCCTGTAAATCAGAATACACTGTCAACAGTAAAAATTTGATTTTTGCTGTATTTTTTTGGAATAAAAGGTTATGTAAATTATGCTAGGAATAATATATTTAAAAATCCCTGTGTAAAAGTCTTTATAATGTAGCTAGGTGAAAGACTGGAAAGTGTGGTGTATATAGGTGCATCTGAAGTGGAAATTTCAGACTTTCAGTTTGAGAGAAAACTCGTGTTGAGAAAACGGCATTTAAAGATATATATTGTAAAATTTCACACATTTCTAATGTAAAACATTGTTCACAATCAGAAGTCAAAATGTCAACATAGAACACAGTTCACCCATGAATGTACAGACTAGTCCATGCTTGCAACATATGTAGGCCTCAGATCTCTCTTGCGTTTTGCAGACACAGACTAGGTGGAGTCAGCTTTTGTGATCCTCAGCATGTCAGTTGCCCTGATGGTGGTGATGGTAACTACAGTGCTTTCAAGCCATAACTTATCCATAACAGCAAGCATGGCAGAGGCCCCATCATTAAAAGTTGTAATGGCCATACTTGCTGCCGCCTCAACTCTACTCTTCCCTACAAACACAGTTTTCGGACAGCGAGCCCATATGACTGAGTTTAGGCACTCAATAGCATTTTGAGTGCCACCATGCTGCATGTGCTGCGGCAGGCTGTCACTAGACTGAGAGAAGCTTCTGGCCCACCTCCAGAGATAAAAAGTTTCCTGCATGAAGCCTGTGGCTCTCCGGTGTTTCTCTATTTTCCTCCGCTCTCCCGAACCAGCACCAGGATGGGTTGTGCAAAGGAACTTCATCACAGGATATGCTATGGAGGAGACTAGCCCATATCTCATTCTTCATCCTGTCTAGGGAACCCTGATTATTTGGACTACAACCCGTTAATTTTCCCAGCCCCCCCCCCCCCCCCATTTGCATTCAGCCCCTTATTTGCGAAGGGCTGTGCCCATGCACTTATGAGCATGGTTTATGCTCAGGGTATGGGTTGAGGGATACCACTTCCTTGAATGCAGCACTACCACCATCTGACAGCAACTCTGCCATGTCTGCAACATCTGCATAGGCCTGTCAGACCTGCTTCCTGGTTCTGTGTAGTGACTCCAGACCTCTCAATTTCTGCCACTAAAATTAAATGTACATTGTATCAACAACTATTCACTTCAGTATCCTGGCAATATACCCTGGCAATATACTCGAAGATCTGGACTGTAAAAGTAAAACGGAACAACATAGTAAATGAGATGGCACTTCATCCTATTCTTAAAAATACATCCTTATTCCATCCATACAAAACATATAGGCTACTGTTACAGTAATGTCATAATATAAGTGTGTCCCACAGATACCTGGGTGGTGGAGAACCCGCTGTTTGTGTGTGTGTGTGTGTGTGTGTCGGGGGGGGTAATCAACATACTTTTTTGTTTACTCCTGTATTTTAATATTAGGTTTGTATTTATATCAAAATCTATTTTCGTTTTTACAACAAAAAATTTTTTATCTGCTTAATTTATCCACGCAGAGGCAAAAGGATTTTTTTTAACACTAGGAGCGCCAAACGGTCTAATTTACCTTTCCCATTTTTTAAATGTCTGTAACTTTCTTCAAATAAATTACATGTATCCTCTGGCACATGACTTTACCTAAATATGTGTTGATTGATGTTTTGAGCTGTTACAGGTTTGTAGAATAAATGACAAAAAAGTTAGAAGCATTTATACCCATTAGCGCCAGAAGTGGTCAAATTTACCGGCAGCCTATTTTTCGCGCCCTTTGTTTTTAATGTACCGTTGCCTAGCAACACGTCCTCGCGCACATCCTTTTCAAGCACGAGCGTACATTTTTTGAGGGAAAAGAATAGATTAGAAGACAACTGAATAGCAGATAAGAGCATAGATATAATAGACAATAGAGTTAGTATAAATAAGAAATAATAAGTTTGAAGAGCAGAGAAGAGAAAAGGACAGAAAAGAACAGAATAGAAAAGAAGAGAAGAGAAGAGAACAGAATCGGCAAGTAGCTATAACATCAGCTAATTTAGCTAATCAAAGGATAAGAGGAAAGCAGATTGAATAGAAGAAAAGATAAATGGATAGAAAAAAAAGAAATCTGACAGCCAAACAGGCTTTAGAACTTCTCCAAAATCTGGAAGAGGATAATTCAGATGGAGGAGACGTTTCGATGAGCGACTGGGAGATAGAGGACAGTTCAAGTACCGAGTCTGAAGACGAGTACAGACCAGTACCACCACCGCATAAAAAGCGGAGACTTGCCCCAGGACAAGAGGAGAGACGCTCTCGAGGTAGGCATACTTTTTTTCTGAGCTATTGATTTCCGCAACAGCAGAACAATATTGTTTTCTAAGTCTGAAAATTTAAAAATCATAGCTGAAAAGATTAACATATAAGCCATATGACACTCCTCCGGACTGGAGCACATTATTACACATAAGCTACATTTGCTCTCTGGTTGTGATAAACATTTATGATTAGGCCAAAAGAGTTGAAAGAAGAGTTGACATTGTTTTGAGAGGATTGTTGGCCCTCTCTAACTAGAAATATTAATGTCTGAATCAACAGAGCAACCAGCAGCAGCTGCCCATGCCCTACAAGCTGCAACGCCAACACCACGACTGGAAGATGTGCAAGGTTGGTTATTTTAGTTTCTAAAAATATACTACGCCTATAGGCTAATAAAATATGTTTTATATTTGCTTCGTGGCAAATCTAGGCAACTATATTGTGAGAACATGGATTATTATACATAGTCTATTTTATTTCATTCAGGGAATTCCTGCTTTTATTTGTAGGCTACTTTATGTTCCTAATATTGATTAATCCTCTTGATTTACAGAGCAGCCACAAGGAATGGCAGACCACAGTCTCCATATCAGTCCACAAGTGAGAGCGCATTCTTTAGATGCAACAGGTAGGCTACTTTTTCCTTTCGCAGCAGCAAAAAACCAAACCTCAAAATGTATATATTCTTCTTTTAATTATGGGCTAATTGGATTAGTCCCGGACATAATTGCCATCTACACGGTGCGTTGCATGAAAGAAAAGTTTTAATTACGTCAAAAATATAACTTTAATTTACCCTTTTATGAATCCAAAATACACTATAAGTCCCCAAAAAAACGAAATATACACTATGAGCCAGAAAGTTCAGTTTAAACTGTCTTTTTAGTCTCTTTTTAATCCACAAAAAGCAATCTGCCGACGGTCGCTCATCCACAAATTATACTACCAACACGCTCATTTCAGTCAAAATAACTTTCTGATTGATATGACAGACATATGACGTGATTTTTTTGCAGGGCTGACGCCTCCAACTGTGGAAACGGCGAAAGACGGGACACAATGGCAACTCATTCAGCCTGGAGCACAGCCAGGCAGACGTCAGTCGCAAAATGTTGTTACAGAAAATAGCGGCCCTACTGCACACGCAAGAAGGAACATTGATGATCCCCTCAGTGCCTTTTTATGTTTATTTGACAACTCAATGCTTCACCACATCCGTGATTGCACAGTGGCAGAGGCGCACAGGGTGCAAGGTGACAACACCTGGAATGTGTCTGTGGAGGAGCTGAGGGCTTTTATTGCGCTCCTATATGTGCGTGGGACATACAGCGGAAAGAACAGCAGTATGGAGAGTTTTTGGTCAGAGACCTGGGGGATTCCCTTTTTTAGCTCAACAATGCCCCGCAACCGCTACAGAGAAATCATGCGATATCTACGGTTTGATAAAAAAGATAGCAGGCGTTCACGTCTCTCTAGCGACAAGTTTGCCCTGATATCAGAGGTGTGGGAAAAATTTGTGCAGAACTGCATTGCCTGCTACAAACCTGGTGCGCACATCACTGTGGACGAGCAGCTATTCCCCACAAAAGCGCGGTGCCGCTTCACACAGTATATGGGGAACAAACCCGACAAGTTCGGGATCAAATTCTGGCTTGCGGCTGACGTGCAGAGCAAATACATGCTCAATGGCTTCCCTTATCTGGGAAAAGATGAGAGCCGACCTGCTGGCCAGCGTTTAGGAGAGAGTGTGGTGTTGAAGTTGGTGCAGCCATTTGAGGGAAAGGGGAGAAATGTCACCACTGACAATTTTTTCACCTCCCTCTCACTTGCCAAACAACTGCGTGCAAAGAACACCAGCCTAGTGGGGACCATGAATAAGACCAGACGGGAGCTTCCTCCATCTGTGCAAGGCAGAGGGGAGCTGTTTTCCACAAAGGTGCTGAAAGCGGAGGGGGCTACGCTGACAGTTTACCAGGGGAAAACAAATAAGAACGTGGCCATCCTCAGCACCATGCATCCGGATGTCGAATGTGGGAAGGACAGAAAGAAAAAACCGGAAAGTGTAGTATTTTATAACTACACGAAAGTTGGTGTCGACGTTCTGGACCAGATGGCCAAACAGTGCTCCACCAAAGGGGGTACTCGCCGGTGGCCAGTGGCAGTCCTTTATAACATCTTGGACCTGGCTGCCATCAATGCACATATTCTGCATAAGAAATGTAGCAGCAAACCCATCGCGAGGAGGGCCTTTATCAGGCAGCTGGCCATGGAGCTGAGGGAGGACCACATCAAGGTGAAGCAGCCCAGCCTCAATGCTCGTGTGAGAGAGGTGCAGCCCGAGCCTAAAAGAAGGCAGTGCCAAATTAACAGCAGCTGCCTGCAAAATAAAACATGGGCCACATGTAAACATTGCAAGCGCCCTGTCTGTGGCAAGTGCACACGCAAAGTGGACACCTACTGCGCAGATTGCCAGTAAATAGACATTTAGTGACGCGCAGGTAATGTAAATATATAAATAATTCATTAGAGTAACAGTTTATTAGAGTAATAAAGAATGTATGTATAGGATGTTTATTGTTATTATATGTGTATATAGTATGGTTTCGACATAATTCCTCTTTGTTCTAAATTGAAAATATATTCCTTTCGGCTTTGTTCATTTAAATTAAATTTAAAATTCTACATTTCCAGGTCATAAAGAATATATGTAAATATTGTTGTGATTTCAAGTTTATAAAGGTTTATTTTGACCGACATCAATTGTTTTCACGTTGTTCAAACAAATCTATTTAGTTCATCTTCGCTAATTAATTAATAAATTCATTTATCTAACCCCCAAGTTCTTGTACTTGTTTTCGTTGCCTCCTTCTTTCACTATGGTTATGTTAAGTTTCCTAACAAATAGTGTAGCCTGTACAATGTGTGGTTGTCTTTTCTACATTTACTCTCTCCTCTCGACATAGCCTATCGCTGCGGCAACCAAAGGGTCAACATGTATTTTGATAGCATTGATACATTATTCTAATTACTTGACAAATTGGTATGCTGGGATGTGCAGTGTCGTCAGAACCCGTTTCTGTCAAGTACATAAATAAAAACTAATCATAATCTTTCGTGCGGCTGGCACATTAATATTCAGGTAGGCTACTTTCAAGCTGCGGTAAAAAATACCGCCGCGGCGACAGTAGGGGGTGCTGTATGCTGGCGCTTCTAGTGTTAAAGAATGAGATATGGGCTAGTCTCCTCCATAGCATATGCTCCGTCCTTGCATACCTGCATGCTCACAAGTGAGTGTCTTACCCAATGTAGTCTAACAAAACGTCAACATCTCTTAAGCTTGTGTAAACCCCATTCAAAATCCCCATTGACTTTTAGAGGTAGGAACCCATGGCACTGAAATGCTAACTCGCTTCTGGATTTTAGGACTCATTCCTGTGCCAGTCTATAGCCGGTCAGTTAGCCAGCTACTGTACCTTTGCTAGAACCTCTAACGTTGAAAACACTGGAGCTTGAAATGGAATTGTCAATACATTTCTTCAAAATACGTTTTCATTATTATCTACAACATCAGTTTCTCACCTGTAATGCGTTTAGAAGAGTTAGAATTAGTGATAAAGTAGCACAGAAATGTTCTAATAAGTACCGTGACGCTTCTTGTTGGTGGACGGACACCGAAGTGTATTTTGAGATATCTCCACTGAGAATTTCACACAAGTCAACAACCGATGCATCTTTGGTAAAAAGGGGCATGCCGAGAACAAAATGCGAACTTGTGTATTGGGACAGTAACTCAACCGCTAAAGAGGAACGCCAGAACTGACAAGAATGCATATTCTAGTATATTCTAATATTTTATTAAATCCAATTGTTTCAATTTATTTATTTGCGGGAGCATCCCGTAGAAAACCCAATGTGAAATGTCAGGGAACGAGGGGTGGCTCTGTTGGAACGGGCTGGTCACTCCCTCTTCTGCACCATTTGCAGGTGCTTGTATTTGCGTAGATGTTTGGGAGAGCATGCTTTTTTGATTTTCCTCCACAAAGAGACATGTTGGACCACAGGTGCTTCTTGGTACACTGCAGGTGTTCCCTTTGACTCTGCAGTGTCGTGAATCAATTCAGGTTCGTCCTGGACCATCTCAGCAGCATCCTGGACTGTCGGTGCTGTTTCCTTGACTGTCTCGTGTTTATCCTCATCTGTTTCAGATGTTTCCTTGACCATCTCCAGTGTATCTTTGACTGGAGGAGGATCAGCCTCATCTGAGACATGGATATTCTCTAGTGGGAGGGACGGCTCTACCATCGGCTCACATGTAAGGAGCTCCATCCCCTTTTGGGAGATCTTCAACCTCCTCCTGTGGAACCTGACAAGCCTCGTCCTGAGCTTCTAGTGGTCAAGGCCAGCTCAAAGCTGCAGCTCGTTTTTTTTCTGCTGCTTTTTGAGGTCCTCCAGCTGTTTGGCATCAGCTTGTCTCTGTGTTGGGCCTCCTCTTCAACGGCATCTTTTTCAGCCATAAGCATCTCAGCAAGTTTTAGGCCCTTCTGAAGTGTCTCTTGAAGCTGTTGAAGCTGAGGTTCTTTGTCCAGGTCTTCAGTCCAATACAATTCAGTCAGCAGCAGGTTGCCTTGATAATTAAAATCGCTTTGGACTTCTTCCAGCTTACATTTCTGCTGTTTCAGTTGTTCTCTTTTGAGCTCCAGAGCCTTTTCAAGCGCTTCCATTTTATTTACAAACTCGATATTGGCCGCCATCTCGGCCAGCAGCTGGCTGTTTTGAGCTGCTACAACTTCTAGGAGCTCCTCGTTGGTCTTGTTCATGTATTTGGACAAGTCCTGTGGTGAGCTGAAGAACAGATTAATGTTCTTCAACTGTTCTCTGAACTTCCTGTTCTCCTTTCTACACTGGAGTCTCCTGTTGACCTCCTCTTCTGGCGCTTACTCCTGTGCTTGGCATACAACCTCGCTTCCGTCTCGATCCACAGCAACAAACTTTGGCCGTTTCTCAATATGCACTCTTCTCTGTTCTTGCGCACCCGTGAAACGTCATATTTAGCGGTCGAGTTACTGTTTCAATAATTTGTCAATATTTTTTTTTATAAATAGTGGTACAAAACTCGTTGCTGCTCGCATTTACAAACAAAATTCATGAAAAGAAATGCCTGACTGTCTCCTCACTCATAAAGCAAACAAAAATGACATGTCCCTCTTGGGATCACTGTGGTTACTACATTTCTTGGATCCTAGACATAAAAACGCTTTCAACTGCTTTTTCTCTTGCTCACAAAATCCTCATGTAGCCACTAACTTTTAATCCTAACCCTTAAAACCAGTACACCAACCCCCCCCTCACAATTTCTGCAGGAACTGTAGAGTGTTTTACAATCTCTTATATCGTTTCTTGAATTCATTTTGTCTCAGTCACTTCTTCTAGTTTGCAGCACAAACACTGTGTCCATGCAGTTTTCCTCACTACTCGTGACAAAGAGGGGGGCGTGTCTTAGCTGTCTGAGTGCTGTTGGCGCCCACACAACATCGGCGTTGCTGTCATTCGGAGTTACATTTACATCACTAAGTAAGATAGGTTCTTCTCTGTTCGACAATAAACATGGCTTTGCTGTGCTTGTCAGAGCTGTAAAGACGTCCTTTTTGTCCTGATTTAAGAAACCTTTTGTCTTGAAGAGAGCCGGCTCCTTCTGGGTTTGGACTGTTATCTTCATCATGATGTTGAAGCCTTGAATTTCTTTTCTCAATGCCTAACCCTGACAATGGTTTATCATTGCCCTATTGTTTAACTACCAGAGTGTTTAAATTCAATGTTATGTTTAAAGTACGAAAAACACTAATTATTTAAAAGGTTGATTTTACCTGAAGGGTAAAAACACTCATTATGGTTCATCATTTATTTTTTTTTTTTTCTTATAATAAGGACTGTTATCTTTATGTGCATGCTGACAAACATAAAGATGCACTAATTCCAAATTGTCATCTGTATTAGTTTGTTTGATGACATGATCCAAGAAAAAAAAACTTTTATTGTCACAGTGGGAAACTTGCCTTTGAACAACACAGTGATCCAATACAGTGACAGTACAATACATTCAGCATAGCACATGCCCATTTACATCATAACAACATGCACAAATTGATGACACATGAAGAGCTGGAAAAAATGACTCACATGCACTATACAGCCTATGGTGTGTACTGGGCTACGGGACGAGGGAATGTTTGTAAAAGTTGTTCCAGCTCATTGCATGACATCTGATATTCAGGATGGAGAACATGTGATGCATAGTTTGTGTTTGGTTTTGATTTATCCTGGACTCCCCCAATTTCCATGCCTTTCTGTAAAAGTTTGTTAGATGTTGGCCTTTGATTGAGCAATCACATTTCCAAACAAGTGCAGAGATACCATATCCCATCAAACTCTCTGCTACTGTGTGATGAGACAGAAGCTGAACTTCACGGGACACAGATTTATTTCTTCTCAGAAAGTGTGGCGCCTGCTAAACTCGGGAACAGACAGCTTCAACACAAAGAGTGAACAGCACTGGTAACACACCTCTGGGTCATCCAGTGCTCATGGTTGTGGACCTAAGACATAGTTCTGTTCACTCTTACATGCAGGGTGCTGTTAGTGAGAATTAAATGGTACCACTTCATGATCACTTGATTAACACTGAGCGTATGTTCTGAGTAGTGTGTGCAGCTGCAAGATAGCTCAGAAGTGGAGCTAAATATTGTCACAATGATTATGTCTTAATTTCCCAGTTAAAAAACAAACAAACAAACAAACAAGAGGTTCACAACAACACACCAGATGTGTTTGTTCACCACCTTATTTGGCTCTATGAAGGTTTATTCTCTGATGGGCCCACTGCCCAACAGAAATGTAGTTTTGCTTATGTAAATTATGTAATCTGAAATTATTTTTTTTTAAAAGAGCCCGGTGCTGCAGACACCAGAGACCTAAGCACGGCTTACGTTAGCCCGGCAGACCAACGAGGAAACAATCCATCCAAACAGTCCCCTGCTCCACCATGTGTAGGCTGGACTACAGGCTGATACACAGGTATGCGTTCGGTGGTGTACTTAATATCAGTACTTAATTGAGTGTATATTTATATATATATATATATATATATATATATAGTGCCATCTCTTTTTTTATTCTTTTTATTTGACACTGTTATTGTAGAGACATGATTTTCACACACACATGCCTGAATCACACACATGCACAAACAGGACCTGTGGACATGCAATAATGCAAAGATGTCAGAGTCGTGCTGCTACATATTGCTACACAGGCAGTGCATTAGAGTGGTTTGGTGTATTGCTCAAGGGCACCTGGGCAGTACACAGAAAGTAACCCAGTTAGTTTCCCCTGATCTGACCAGTTTTTTTTAATGAAACTTAGATAATAGAAAAATGTTTTCACTCTGAAAGTGTACACCTCCGAAATTCTTTTGAGAACATGTTAATTTCGGTGATAGAACAGCCTCCCTGCTTTGGTGATTTTCAATGAAATAGTCCATGTGTTGTTTTTTCTCAACTGGATCTAGAGGACAAAAATATGCAGCTCACTTGAAAAAAGCGTACTCAACATTATACTGTGCACCGCGGAGCACTGAACTATCACAGTTGGAGGGTGACAGCGATGTTTCTCAAGGGGGGGGGGGGGGGGGGGGGGGGCTCATAAGTTTTATGATAGACATCACATTTTCTCTACATATCTTATACAATAAATCACCTTCCCTCTGCTGACAGCTAATTAAAGCACAACACAACTTTTTTAAACACCTCATAATTTCCTACTTTACACACCAGGTAGTCATTTAGAATATGCTATTAAAACAGCCTTCCCAATTAGTTTTTGATTGTACCGGAGAGAATCGATGGAAGTGTAAGCACGATAAGCGTGCTCCTCTTTTAATGTTAAAGAGACTGCTGTCCTTGATATATATGTGTGTCAGGGAGAGCTGCCAGCCTCCTGCAAAGTCACTTTAATGATTCTCTCAATGTAGGTGGCAGAAAACCAAACCACAGCAGAATCAGTTTATACCTACAAGGTCACACAGAGAGGAACCTCACTGTTTTGTATTGATAAATATTGCCTTCATTCCTTGGCTGGTTTTTCCTCACTCACTTATGACTCCATTTTTCTTCCTTCACCTATTTTTTTCCCTTCTTTCAGACAGTGTGAAAGCATCGGCTCCAGAGGTGCGTGGGGGGCAGTTGATGCCTGACCAAAGGTGGCTTTCGGTGCGCCGAAGGAGAGACAAAAACTGTGCGCCCACATGGTTGTGAAGCAGAGGACTGTGTAATTTCTTCTCATTCAATGTTGGGGGGGTTTTTTCCTACCTAAATCCATCCCTTGGCTTGTGCCCCTCCCACGCACTATTAGAAAAATGTAGCCTGAAAGCACCACGACCCACAGCACAAGCTGAGAGATCATAGTCAGCCACATGAACATCTCCCATACAATGAATCCAATCCCCTTCACTTCCAAATACATGCATCTGACGCACAGCGACGTGTTTCATGTCAGTGTCGCTTCAAATCCCAATACTCCAAAAGGATTGTGCTATGGAAATGATTCACTACAAAACACCCTGGTATCCACATGTGCACACAAGCGTCCACACGCCGCAACACGTGTACACATGCCTCTTTGTCGGAAGGGATATGAGAGTTAATGTCACACTCGTCCTCGACATGCCCGTGGCTCTTCCTTTCAAGACGTCGTGCAGAACGTTGCTGAGGGGCCACAGTGGGTTACGAGACACAGACGCATCAGTAACAACAAAGCGGCCCTAACAGCTCCGCTCTACTGTAAGAACGCACGGCGCTGCTTGGAAGACTTTGAGATTACAATCCCATGTGATGTATGATTCATGAATGGCGTTGATATATTTATTGATGTCTGTTGGAGCTGCAGAAGCAGATGTGCGTAACATGAAGCAGTTGTGCCTGGAGAGTTGCAGTTTTCCGCTGGATTAGCTCCAGTGTTGGTGGAAGAGAACATGTACTGTGATAGAAAGTCAATTCAAAGTAAAGCTTTGTCTTTATGATGAATATTCTAGTAGTTTGTTTAGGGTTTTTTTTTTAATTTTTGAAGGACCCTTTTTCCTGTTGTGGCCTTTTTTCCCCAGCCCTTGTGTATTTCCCTCCATCTGATTGTCCTCACCTCTGTCCTGCTTGTCACACCTGTCCTACCTTTCTTTCCTTGTCAGCTCCCCAGCACATCAGCCACTCTTCTTTTGGTGTTTGCCAGTTTGTCATCAAGCCACCCTTGTTTCCAGTGTTAACTTTTTCTTGAGACTTCTCAGTTTTCAGTCAGGCTTCCTAGCTGAGATGTCACCAGGCCCATAGTTCCTGTTTCCCCTCACCACCAGTCTCCCCCATGTCCTGTTTATCACACCTCTGTATCCGTGACCTCTTTATATCCTCCACTCTTCTTGTTGTTTTTTCTCGTTTGTCATCAAACCTTGCTTGTTTACTTTTACTTGCGACTTCTCTGTTCACAGTCCGGGTTCATAGTTGAGGTGTCGCTGGACCCAGTTCCTGTTTACACCCAAAGGGTAGAATTGGTTCTCCCTCAGTGACCTCTGTTGAATCAAATTTTACACCCAGGTCATAGTGTCCTCAGAGGCTTAAACCTGTTTTGTTTTTGTTTTTTGTCGTTTTTTAAAGATTTATTTTTTGAGCTTTGTGTGTCTTTATTAGAGAGGTAGGACAGTGGACAGAGTTTGAAATCAGGGAGAGAGAGTGTGGCTTTACATGCGGGAAAGGAGCCACAGGCCGGAGTTGAACCCAGGCCGCCTGCATTGAGGATTATAGCCTCCATACATGGGGACGTTTGCACTAACCACTGCACCACCAACGCCTCCGTTAGACCTGTTTTTATACTGTTTTTGTCAGATTCACAAGATATCTTCATAATTCTCCTTCTTGCCTGATTACTGTCAGGCATCTGTTACGAGGCGATTTAAAACCAAAAAGTAATGTTCAGAGTTACATCCTGATCTTCGTGGCATGGGCTACACGCTCCTGTTTTCAGTCAACCATGTCATCTGACAATATCCCCTGTAGCAGTTTCAGGTTATGAGAGTTCATCTATTTTGTTGATGATTGTCTTTGGGGGTTTTTTTTTTTACTCCTCATTGGAGCCCTAAAAAGTCACAGTTCTGATAGTACTTTCTAACTTATTCTACTGCTCATTTATTATGAAATATTTTAAACTCATGCCTCATAACCTCACAGAGATCAATATTTGATTTATTTTCAGGCGGTTAACTTTTTTCTATGAAGGCGCTCTCGTGTGTAAACCTCCCTGCAGGAATACAGTCCATGAACTGCATCCATTCATCTCTTCAGTGTGCGTCTCTTAAACTACAGTACATATAACATGCCCCAACAATCAATGTGAAATGTACATAAAGCATATTGATCACTCAAACAGCATGTTGTATCAAAAGAAAGCTGGTTTACAAGCAGAGGCTTTTTAATGACCTCCCCTGCCAGCCATTTCCAATGACTTATAACTGGCTGCATACAGCGTCAGCATTAGCTCAGCAGCTGTTAGCATTCTGCGCTGAACGGCTCAAACAAACAGCATGATAACAGTGTTGAAGCCAGTGCAAAAACAAATCCATTTCTTGTAGTGGCAAACGTATTAATAGATGTCGACGATGCTTTTTACTCCTATTACAAGTTGATGTATCCTTTCTCTGATTCAGGGGAACAGAAAGATGAAGCGAAACGCCGCATCTCGATAGTCTCCGGACAGATTTGCTCATTTCTACTTCCAAAAAGTATTTCCCCACGTCATGTGATTTCCCTGTAGTTGCATCTGATGAGCTGCTCACTTGAATATGCAACAGAGAGGAAAGTGTTTGAAGAGGCTTTCCAATGCTGCTGACTCTCCCATGGGCATGCAGTGTGTGTGTGTGTGTGTGTGTGTGTGTGTGTGTGTGCACTGTGGTTGCCCCTTGTCCATGGGAATAAGGATGAAGTGAGTGGATTAACATGTTTGGACAGGAAGAGCGATTGTTTGAACAGCGCCGCACACTGATTGAATGACTGACTGAAGAACAACATTGACTCTCATGTAGAGTGAGAGAAATTGCCCCGAGCTCTGATCTCAACACTTTCTGTGAGTATGTATGAATCCCTCGTGCACAGAAAAAAAACTCTCTTATCTGAACTGTTAACTGTGTGCATGTCCAGTTCCATCACATAGTCAAATAGTTTATAGCAGAACAGACCAATGAAACTACAGCCACATGTTTGATGTTTCCTTTGGCAGCACACTTCCCCCTCAATACCGCTCCTTCATCGGCAGCGTATGAACGGGATGGGTTACATCTGATGATCGAGTCAAAAGACTTGAAAAGCTCTGTACGAGCTCAATGCGCGCATCGCCATCTGTATTTCTGCATGTTTTCCAGAAGCGTACAGGTACAGACCAAACACGGCAACATCTCCAGACGTAATAGCCGGTTCAAGACAGAGCAGAACCAGAAGCACAAAAAAAAAACAATACTCAGGAGCAGAACGTCCTCTCTGATCAAATTGGTCTTTTGTTTTGTTTCCTATCATTCACACCATACTGATGGTTGGCCTGGGATTTACTGTATTCCTGTGGCTCCTTTCCTGAGACCCATTACCTGTTATCTCTCCTGATTTCCTTCTCAGACACTTTCCTATCTAATGAAATCAACAACAACAACAAAAATTCATCAAATTAAAGAATTACGAAATTATAGAACCATCAAGGAAAATATATTCAAATAATGTGTCCTAAAAAAAATGCTAAGATTATTCTTATTTTACTTTAACTTTGTCTAATTATACTTCATGAAAATTTCACAAATATTTAAAAGTAGAACTCAGCCAATTGCATCCAACAGAGTCTGTTTTCAGTTTTTGTGAAATACACCACACAGTTGTTTAAAGGCAGGGGTGCATTGTGGGTACTGTATGGGCAATGCATTATTGATGCATGCAAGTTGTTCTGTTGGTGCATCCATCGTGCCAACAAAGAAGTGGACTTTCCCTTGAATACATTTTGAAGACAAAACAAATAATGATTGCACAATCACATCGCTCCGGTTCCTCATTCTAAAACCAAGCTGGGAAACTGAAATTGAATAAATAATCAGGACAAATTAAGATACATTACAGCAAGAGCTGTGGGACCAGAGCTATTTGGCCAACATGGGGACGCTGCGAATAAAACAACAATGTCCAAGCTGTATCTTAAGCCGTGCCAAGCTCGCTCCTTTGACCTCATTGGAGAAGCTTAACTGTGTTTGGCCGGGCTCAGACTGCAGACAGCAGGAGGTCCACTCCTGGCACAGGAGGCCACACGACCAGATGGAGAACTAGATAATTATAGTTCTGTTCAATGGGATCACTGCACACTTCAAGTCATTTTTGGCCTGGGTGTACATGTTTTGAATGGATTTTTAAATGTACACAGCCATTTCATTATGCAAAATGGGGAAGAAAAACTAAATAAAGCAACAGGAATGTCTGCGACATTATGTCCCTGCCGGTTTCAAATGAAGCTACATTGTGGTTTGTTTATTCCAATCATTAAAAGTTGACATTCCCACCAAAAGTTTCTACTCACAGTGACGCAAAGAAGCCTAATTTGGCTGAGAGCAGTCGTATGTCTGGAACATCAGCGCGTGAGGACTTCAGCCAACCTTTTCAGATGTTGGAAACAATCTGTGTCCTAATTAGGGGACGAGGATCTCCATCATATTTTAAATCAGGACTTATTGCTATTTCCTGTGAATCATGTTTAAGGCCAACTTTAGTCAAACTGTGGATGAGATACCCTGTGGCGGTCCAAGAGCAGAGTCACGGGCAGTGTGTGTGTGTGTGTGTGTGTGTGTGTGTGTGTGTGTTTGTTTGCGTGTCCAGCTTCATTGGTGACTTCATTTGTATCTATTATGACCACTTCTCCTAAGCTGTGACCAAAATGGTAAAGGGACACATTTTGTCGAAGCCCATTAAGCGCAAAGTAATGAGCGCTGATGCATTTTTAAGAGACACCCTTGGCTGGAAACCTAACACTGCCTTCCTCATAAGTCCAATTTAATCTTTTTGGTGTGTATGTGTGTGTGTGTGTGTGTGTGTGTGAGAGAGAGAGAGAGAGAGAGAGAGAGAGAGAGAGAGACAGAGGCCACAAAGCAGAAGCTGCTGTCCTCTCAACTTCTCCAGTCCCTCAGGTTGGCACACACAGTCACGTGCAAATACACTCACACCACATCCCTGTGTTGACCAAGCTGTGTACACAGAACAGCAGTGTAACAGACACTATTTCATACTGTCAGCTTGATCTGAGCTACAGGGCGACATTCAAATAGAATTTTCTGAAGGTTTTAAAACCAGTATTAAGGACTATCTGACCAGTGTCTACGTTTCACAATACATTTCTGAATGGAATAGTACATGGGCTGCAAAGGATGACATGTAAAAGAGACAACAGAAAATAAGTAGAGAAAAGAATGCAGATTATGGTCGACCTTTAGTCAGTGAGGCCGATCCGCACAATTCATTTCATGCATGTGCCAGGGATGTGTTTGTCTTTTTTTTAAACCAGTAAACTTGTCTGTGAAAACAGGAACACAGCAAGCAGAGAAGCTGAGGGTCCTGATGATGCTGCAGCCCCCAAGTTTAACATTTTGTCGACACTGTTTTATGAGATATGAACAGTAGATGTAGTAAAGTGATATTTGTTGAAAAATCTTTTTGGTTCACTGTCGTTCACTGTCAACATGTTAATAAGATTCCCTGCAGAGCGATTCAGCACACAGTAAGTCTGTCATTGGACACACATCGCAACTGTAAAATAAACCAAAGATGAAAACCAGAAGCCGAAAAGCGTCAGCCTAATTTCTCTTCACGCACTTTGGCAGCTGGGGGAATTATGCCAGAAAATCCTGCTCTACTTCTCTGAAGACACCAAAGTCATCTGCTAACGAGATGTTACCTTAGATTTTTAAGTTTTAGTTGATTATTCATTGAATACTTTGAGAAACATCTCAGATTGTGCAAACCCACTGCTCATATCCATTTTCCCCAGATGCACCGCCAATGCTAGCTGGCTTGAATTGAAGACTCTTGTAAATAAGAATTGCACTCTTTCCGGTGGATTTGAAATCATCACCACATGGCGAGGGCCAGGCACGTGAAGCCACTATTTTACAGCTTTTGTCCCTCATTATATTAAAAAACAACAACATGCATTTTAAGGAGACAGTGTGTGCATCGTGAGAGCTCATACCGGGGAGAGGAGGTTCAGCCAAAGGGACATGACACAAAACTGTCAACTGATGATCTGTTCAGAGGTAACTCTGTTCACTGCTAGTCTCCTTTAACAGACTGATGCTGTAATAAAACAGCTCCAAAGTGCATGAGTGCACATATTATTCTGCACGTCATCCATTCTGCTCGTTACCCTCAGGTCACATGATAACCGTCAGTAAAGTCTGATGAAGTATAAAATGTTCTCAAATTGATACAAGCTGTTGATAATACTCTAATAATTGATATTTTAAATATTCATTCAAATGAACAAAGCCTGAAAACAAACCCTGAAAAATGTTCAGTGCATTTTTTTAAAGCAGTCATTGATTTCTCATTCTGCAACTGGGATTTTGAAAAAAGGTTGATTTCATCTATCCTCCATGCATGCTGATGTTCTCAGTCTTTGTCCTCTTATTCAGAATAGTTTAGACAAGAAGCAAAGTCAGTAAAAGATGCAAATTGACCATGGAAGTTACAAATGAGGGAGCTGCACATGTTCAACCTAGAGAATAACATTTGTTCTTTTTCCAAGCTTAATGACTCTGCTTCCCAAATGTTCAGAGAAGTGAAGGGAAAACAAAAACGACTGAAAATAAAAAAACTGAATCGAGACGTGTGCTGCTAATGCTTGCTTCTCCTCGTTCCCCCCCCAAATCCAGTTTTTTACTGTTTCAACTTGGAGAGTTACTCACAGTTTGTGTGTGTGAATCAGGAGGACATGTTCTGATAACACACGAAAACCTTTTCTTGGATCTTCTATTTTTCCATTAAGAGTCAAACTTGAAAGGCAGTCCTCATTACAAGGCCTCCTCGAGATAACCAGGAAACAGTAACTGTGAGACCACCTCCCAAAGCTGTGAGAGACATTCTGGATCGGAAAAAAAACAAACTACTTCTGATAGAAAAAGCTTTTTTTTTAATGTTACGTAACTTTTTTTTGGTTTTTCATTTTTAACTACAGCTTGGTTTTAAATGAATCATTAAGATCAAGAAAACATCCTTTTCCACTTTGCCTGACATGTAAGATTTTTAGTCATCTAATAGCAGAATGATTGCATTGTTTGGTGAACTCGTCATGATGTTTTATCTGCTGTCAATAAATAAATGATGTCGCCTTTACGCCTCTTTAACTTCATATCATGAATGGATTGGACATCCTCCTCATACTACTGTTATCTTTTCTTTTTATAAATTAGGGAAACACTAATTCTGAAGGGAATTGAATCCTTGGAATAAATACGGAGTCAACACGGACACAAAGCCTTTCACAGGGACACATTCACACTGCAGAGCAACCAACCTTCAGGCTTCATTCTTTATGAACAGAAAAAGGTTTGTTCAACGATGTGCTATTCTGGAAGGCTAACAAAGCTAAACGTGGCATGCTGCAACACAGACAGGCTACATAGTTTCATGTGTGAGAAGTAAAGTAACCACTTATAATTCAGGATTTCAGGTTTCAAAGTAAAGAACCATATGTATGTCTTTAAACTACTAATCTTATATAATATAAAGATTGTTGTGGTGTTCCCAAAAACAAATGGTAGTGTTGCTCAAGATGATAAATCGTAATTTTTGCCTTTTTCTTTGCTTCCAGGTGGAGGAGGCACACACTAAAAGTTAACAAAATGGTCGATATGGAGACTACTGCCTTTCAACCGCAGGAACTCAGCCAGTCATATTTATCAATTTCTCAAAAAAAAAGTCAACCTCTAATTTATAGGACGAGGGGGTGATAGGGAGGAGGGCTGAGAGTAAATGCCAGATCACACCACTCCATTGATTGTTGTGTGACGAAATTGCATTAAATGCTGTTGCATTTGAGCATCGATGTGCTATCATCCTAGCTTCCTTAATTTGAAGATAAAAGTGCAATTACTGACCTTAAATGAGGCCACTGATTAGAGGATTGGCAGCCCTGCCACTCTGCTCATCTTCTTAACTGAAATGCAAAACAAACATGTGGCACGCTGCCAGGTGGAGTTGAGGGAGGGGCACGTAGCTACCAAAACCCTCCAAGCAAAAGGGTTAATGGGATTTTTTTTTTCTTATTGGATATCACCTACAAGACTGTTGTTCAAATGTAGTTTTGATTGTTCTTGTTTTTTGTTATTTAAGAAGAGTAAGAATATTCTTTTGATGGTCATAACAGGCTCATTTCTCCTGCTTGTTGGACAACAAACTGAACAACCCTTCCCCCTGAAAGTTTCCCAACTTCAGAAGAACTAACAGATTCAAGTTTGGCACACTGGGCCTATGATGGGCCGCAGTCCGACAGAAAGGCTGTGAGCCGTGACTTTTGTTATGAAAAAAAAAAAATGAACCTGAAGCTAATTCATGCAAATCACAAAATCTGAAATACATGTGTCATACCTGATAATTGGACGAGCACTCATACATATTTTTCTCTTCCCCCTTTAGTCATTTTTGTGCAGAGAAAAAAGGGGTCACACGCACACACACACACACACAAACATTACCCTCAGAGCAGACTCCCACCGCGTATGGCTGATGCTTATTTCGAACTCTGTTTGAGAGAGACAAAAATCAATACATCATTGAGCAACACGATAAAGGAGGAAAACAATACCAAAGAAATACTTTTTTTAAAAAATAGAAAATAAAATCTCCTACTTTGTAAGTGGAGCAAATCACTTGGTGTTGTTTTGTAGTTTAACAGTGCTTAATGTGTCAACATAATGAAATATAGACAATATTCACAGTTAGATTTGGCAGAGGGAAACTCAGTTCATGTCTGTGTATATTCTAAGGCATGCGGGTCAAGCCTAATCCAAAGGCAACTGGACTGGACTGACCTTTGGATCAAATGATGCATTTTTGCCACGACCTGGATGACTGAGAAACCTACACAGACATCTTGCTTCACATTTTAGGAAGGATACTTTTTCAAATGGTGCAAGAGTATAAAAGGAGAGCCAAGAAGTTATCTGACTACAAGAACCATCTTTGTTTCATTCTGTGATGCAGACAACCAAGGACCATCTCGAACTGCCTACGATTGGGGAAAAGGGAAAAATTCTCCATAAAGCACAGGACTCAGTTCTCAGCAAGATACTTATTAAGGTTCACTTCATCGTCGATGCTCTTCAAACTAAATTGGACCTAAGGATGGATGGGCTCCTGTTTTATATTTGATCATTAAACTACATCCAAATCATCTTAAATCAGTCCTCAATTTTCTAGAGTAAGTCTTTACATTTAAAGACATTCAGAGATCTGGTGAGTGTTTGCAGACTCTAACCCTGTTTTCAATAATTAATGGTTAGACAAGCCCTTAGCGAGCCTGTTCCATCTGCTCCCCTGTGCGTGCCTTTAAGAATACTGCTCATAAGAGCCAAATTTGAAATGACATGGGTCGGGATGACATCTTACACAGAGCGTGCCCCACTCATGAATCATTTTTAAACATCATGGGTCTTGAATTTATTCCTCTGCGCTTTGGAAATGCAAGGCATGTCTTTGAGAACAGACAAATACCGTGTTTTATGTGTATTTGTGTTTGGACACGACATCATGTCTTTATTGTTTGGATTATACCAACATACATTATTTGTGCTATTGTTTAGCCCACCTTTAAATTGTGGGTAGTTTTAAATCCAGATGTTGTATTCTTTGATTTCCAAATTAACATAACCATTCAACCAACCGGTGATGGAAGGAAATAGGCCTTGAGGTTTTTATGTATAATTATACTTTACAATATTTTATAATTTTGAGATTTTTTATTTCATGCATTGTACTGTATGGTTGTACACAACAACATTCAAGATATAGTACTTTTTTACTCCTTGTTAGTGGAATGCTGAGGTGACTGTCAAGAAGGCTCCCATGGGCTCTCTGTTTTCTGTTTTGCTGTCTGTTTCTAGAAAGTTAGGATTTGAGGTGGAGTGAGAGTGGTCTCCAGTGGAAAGCAGAGGAGAAATACAAAATAAATTTGGTCTAAACCGAAAAACGCTTTTTAAATGACAGGCCCCCAAACTTTTCAGCTGGCAACCAAAGAAATAAGGGTGCAGAGAGTGGACACGACTGTCCCTGGGGGTGGTTAAAGCATTATCAAGCCATACACATCCATCCATTAGCTATAGCGCTTGTCGTGACGGCTGCCGTTACGGAGCCTTATGAACAGACGCAACATGTTTATCATTGCAGGGGGCTGTGGTACACCCTGGACTGAGCCTCACCTCACCAGCCGCTCTGACCTTCACACCCACAGAGCCACAATTGAGCACGTCTTTGGACTGCGGGAGAAAGCCAGGGGAACCTGGAGAGAACCCACCCATGCATGGTGAGAACATGCAAGAAGCTCCACACAGAGAGGCGGGGATTCAAACCAGGAACTTCTTTGCTGTGAAGCACCAATGCTAACCACTGCACCACCTTGCAACCGCTACCCATACACAATCACAATCCTAATAGCACGATTGAATCAAAGTTTAGGTTACCCTGCTCTAATGAAGGTTGTCTTCTGTTGGGTGGATTTCTCTGGTATTTCTTCACTGTCCAAATAGAGATATAAAGGTTCAGTATTCCAACATTCTTTTTTTTTCACTGAAAACTGTACTAACAGCCACCTATTAATGGACAGCAAAGAGTGAGGGATGATGGGAAAACAACACCTTGTGTAAACATCATGTCTTTCATGATCAGTAACTCTGAAATGCTGTGGATGTTAAAATAATTGTGTTGAAAGAATGAGAAAAAAGGGAAAGAAAAGCACCAGCTGTGATTTGTCATTAATCGTATTAGGAACAATCTACAAAAGGAGACTTTAATCTATTTTTCTCTCCCAAAAACTCGAGATAAAAGAGCAAACTTTTCCTCTCAGGTTGTACTGAAGCATCAAAGAGGCTTTTCATATCAGGAAACCTGTCTCTGTCTCTCTGTCCCTCTCTCTGTTCATTTCCCTCCATCACTCTCTTGGCTATCTGTCAGCATTATTCCCTTTCTACCCCTCATGTGGTTATCATGTGGGTTTTTTTTAGAATAAATGAAAGGCAACAGATAAATGATGCGACACATAGTACAGATCTGACATGTTGACCTCGAGGAAATCAGGACATTTGTAAATGACATGTTAGACCCTTTGAAGTTGCATTGGTCGCCGAATTTGAAGGTTAAAAGGGGCAGTGTTAAAACAAACCAATGCGTTACGGTTTACGGCCACATTATCAGCCGTAAGCCACAGGAAGGGATTTTGTCTGTTTGTGTGTCCCTTAAATATGTAAGGAAAAGGGTTGTGAGGTTTACAGCAACAATTTGCACATCACTGGAGTGGTTCCAAATAAATGACATTTTGCTGTAGAGTGAAGTGACAGAAAACCCCATGTGAGCTACTCAAAGTAGTTAAAATGAAAAAAAAAACAAAAAAAAACACCTTCATCAACATTTTTCTGGAGGACAACTGTGAGTATAAAGAGCCAAACTCTGAATCTCTGACAGCTCTGGCATCTCTTTTAGTTGGCACACCAGCAGCCGGTGTGGCGCTGTATTACTGACAGGCCAGGGACATGTGATGCCCTTGTGTGTGTGAGCCATCACAATCATGATGACATGATAAAAAAAGAAGAGGCGAACAACAACTGATGGAGATGAGGGGGAAAAAAAGTGAATCTGACAGATACACACGTGCATAAAAAAATTAAAAATAAAAACTTCTGCAAAGTAAGATGTAAACGATACATGAGGGATACCATTTCTTTAAATTCATCTTTTAGGTGGTCAATGCATTTATGTTGGTTAAGGCCTTAAATAAAATATACAATGTGTCCTCAAATATGATGATTTGTGACAGCTCTGTTATCCATCCATCTATGCACTTAAATACATGCAGACATACAATGTATAACATATGTATTAGACCACCACTTGTGCCACAGCTGCCCTAAATTAATTCAGCTAAATTGAATATTTTAAAAAATGTTTATGACTTGTTCTTTGCAAATGTAAAGTTTCTATATACACTATATGACTTCACACTGTTTGACGGCCAGCTAAGGCGGATGTCATTGCCGGCTATGTGTCACAGATGCAGAATGAACACCTAAATACCTGCCTACAGCACCAGGGAAGTAGAGTGTGTGTGTGTGTGTGTGTGTGTGTGTGTGTGTGTGTGTCTGTCCATTCTCTCTTTTCTTATTTGCCTGAATCGAAAAGATTTTCTTTGAAGTTAGTAATGATAGAATTATACTATGACACCTTGATTCTGTTTATATCTGTACACTTAGTATGTAGCTGGAGGAGGGAGATAGCTGAGCTGAGTTTGCATTTATCCTTCAAGCATTATAAAAGCTCACTTTAACTCATTCTTCACATTTCCTGCACCCAGACAGAAAATGTAAACTGCTTTTAATTTGAATGACAGCGACTTCAATGAATTACATTGTGCTTCTGAGGTAACCCGCGAGTCATGGTTAAATCTTTGTCCAATACTTTTCATCACTGTGAAACCAATACCTGCTGTTGTATTTAGCTTTATTCAGTTTTAATGTTAAGCTATGTTAATTGCCTGCTAGCAATAGCTCCGAAACTACTGGACAGAGCAGTAAGTCGATGCATTCTCCCAAGAAGTGAGCAAGAAGTGTGTTTCTCAAAATCACATCTTAACCATCTCTGACATATTGTCCATTTCCTACACTATTACATAATCATCATATATGTGTGTGTGTGTGTGTGTGTGTGTGTGTGTGTGTGTGTGTGTGTGTTTACATTTACACTAAACAGTCCAGCAGGAGCAGCTGTGTCCAATATTACTTCAGTGTCCGGTCCAAACATAAAACTCACACACATAGATTCCAGCATTATCAAAACTGAAACGCTGCCCAACACTCTTTGCTTCATTTTATTTTCAAGATAGAGTATGGCTTCACCTCGTGTCATTCTTCACAACCCAATACACACAGTACCTTTTCAGTGACCAACCCCAATTCCTGACACAATTATCCCTCTGGACCCAGCACGCCTCTGGTCACATTCTCCAGAATTGTGTGGAACCTTCAGGCCAGACAGCATCAATAAGTGCCTGACAGGCCTTGGATGAGCCCCATTCCCAGACAGCAGTGGAAAGATAAAAGACAAATGAAGAATAATTGACTCACAGCTATCGGGCCAAAGGGATTAGTATGACTGAAGTCTTGGGATCTCTTCCACTTTCTCTCTCTCGATCTTTGTCCGTCTCCTTCTCTCTCCATCTGTGTTGCTGAGCCGTTTGCTGCTCTGTTTTCTTGTTCCACCATAAGCACCACCCAAGAACCACACTGTCAATTAAAACCACAAAGGAAAACGTATTAAAGAAGTCAATGAATGTCAACAGAATTTAAAGTGAGTGATGATGTGTAAAATGAGTGACCTCATTTGTAATGGCAGTGTTTGCAGAACGTGACCTGTGCCTCCTAAGATGTGTTTCTTTGTTTTGTTCCCTTTGCTTTATGAGTCAAACTTACAAAAGAAGACTAGGCCAAATAGAGCATATTTGACACAAACAAAATAATTCAGGATTCTCAGTTTCTGCTGTACAAACATTGTTTGCAGAACACATTGATATTCTTGTTTGTGTTTGAAGTGACTCGTTATTTCAGAGGTTTTATGAAATTCAACAATGCCACCTGTCGAGAGGATCAATGAGACGTCTATTGTTCACAGAACCTGTGCAGTCATATAAAGAAGCTCCTGTTCCTTTCGAGGAAGAGCTTTGTTGCGTAAGAAGGCAACTGTGATCCAAAGTGTTACCCTGGAAGGCTGTGAACTTTTACCGTGAAGATTTGCTGTGATTTTCTGTTTCAGCACAGTCGATTTCACTGTGGGACGAAGGATATGGAACAGAGGACAAACAAGGGAGGGGTTATGGATTTCTGTTATGGACATGCAAACGTCTATACCCTTAACTTCTTTTAAATAAAATTACATATGAACATGTTGTGATGGGTATGGATTCACTAATCTCCATGGTCACTTTTAGAGGACCTAATGGCAAAAGGTTGCTGCTTGGCCTCCACTGATCCTCCTCCAACACGTCCCTGCGATCTGTGCGTTGTTTTAGCTATTTCAGTTTGTTCGAAAGTTTATCAAACACAGCTTAAAGGGATACTTCACCCATTTACATGAAGCTGTGTATCATTAGAAACATGGTAGTAGTGTTGAATGGTCGTGAATCCAACCCTCATTTTGCCCTGAGACGAGAAAAATATGTTTTTCTTTGCCTGGAAGTTTTCTTCATGTGATGCAAAAAGCGTCATATTGCATCACATGAAGAAAACTTCCAGGCAAAGAAAAACATATTTTTTCTCGTCTGAGGGCAAAATGAGGGTTGGATTCACGACCATTCAACACTACTACCATGTTTCTAATGATACACAGCTTCATGTAAATGGGTGAAGTATCCCTTTAATCTTATAAATGAAGTAAGTTATATCATAACAGACAAAAAGGATATGCACTATGCATCTTTAAACAGTACTTTTCAGGATTGAAGGAATAGACTGATATTCTTAGAAAGCCATGTGTTTTTTGCTGTATTGCATCTGCTCTTTTTAGTTGGTCTTGTCATTGGCTAAACAACCTGAACTTAGCATAAAACTGAAAGGAGATAAAGACAAGCAAAACTGGGATTTCCGCAAAACTACAAATAATCCAACTACTAGCACATCTTATGTACCAAATGTAACTAAATAAAAGCAAAAAAACAGCAATTGACATAAATAATTTCCCTGGAGGTCTGAGGGGTTTCCCCCTAACCATGATATTTTGTTAAATGTGACCAGGTACAAGATTAACGTCATGAAACAGTTGCATTTCAGTCGATTTTAAACTGGTGTTCTATCAAGTTGTGCTCCCCATTGAACTGTGTGACCATACGGCTCTTTGTAGTACATGGAGCATTATTTGATGACGCCTCTTTGTTTAACACAATATGCTTATTCTAAGATCTTAAATAGTGACTTTATTATTATCCACATGTTTCTCGCTTCCTTGCAGTGCAAATGCAGCTGGCAGTGGCGTTTTAAAGGGAGTAACTGTCCATCGATATACACTTCCTCTTGAAATCTTAAATAATACAGGACCAAAACTTGCTTCCCATACTCCAACAAGGCATATGGAGTGAGTAGTGAAGTCATAAAAAGAGATTTTGTTCTGTTGGCATTATTTTAAAGAGGATACAGATAGCCTTTGCTATCGTTTTGCTCTGTTGTGGCTGCAGACACTGGAATTATTTCTCTAAAAAGATCGTCAATCTTCTTCTTGATGGTGTATTTTGGCTTTTGGCATTAGGACATCTGTTATGAATTGAGTCTGTTTTAAAAGCAGTGAAAAGTTCTCAAGTCATATTTTATGTGAATACGATCATTCTTTTGCTCAGAATAAATGCTTGATGTAGATTTCTGTGTAACAAAGAGGTGTGTGTAAAGGAGTTTATGGATGAAGAGCATGTGATGGAGGCATATGTGACATGCAACAAAGGAATGATGGGAGACAAACAACTTCTTAAGGCTAGAAAATGTCAAGACCAATTGCAACAGATCAGCTGACATCCTGAGTGAAATCATGTGCATCTATTTGTTCTGTCTGGACTTAAAGTGTACTGACTCAAACTGAAGGCCAACCAAGAGAATGAATAATATTCTGACTGGTATTTTAATGTGTTTTCTCTTATCTTAGTTTAAGCAAGGGATTTCTAAGGTTAGACATGTTGCTACAGCTTATTTTTCTGAACATATTGCTGGGAGACAAGGTTAAAGTGGTAGATTTATTGTGGACTTGTATTGCAGGGCAGCAAAACACAGTTAAAGGGTACACTTTATACCAAAGTCCATGCCAACACTGTGCCCGAAAGAAGGCTGAGAATATTGGGAACAAAAATCAGAAGCTGTGACCAATGGTTACATGCTATGGGCTGTTAAGTTTCTATCGGGGACAAGACCTTTTGTGTAATGAAAAATGATCTGCATTAGTGCAATTTTCTCCTTCAAATCACAGAAAATAACCAAATAACAATTAACACTCAGTCGACCTAAGGGCTGGAGTCTGACTCACATGTCTTACCATTTCTGATCCTCATGCTGATGTTTTGTTAAATAGACACTGGACTTGCCAATCTAATGTAGACAATTGTTGTACGATGTGAACATGGCAGCAATGATTTGGTTTGCTACAGTTGCAACAGAAGTATGAAAACGTATTTCCATCCATCTGCAGTGGTCTGGAACCATCCACCCACCCACCCATTATACCAACCCACTCACCTCTCCATCCAAGTACAAACCATTATGAAACATTATCATTTAGTCCGTCTGGCTTCACTCTGCCAGTGGCCTTGAGCTGCCCAGTATCCTCCCATGATCTCCCTCGCTTCCACTACAAAAGACCTGGAGCACCAACTCCTCTCTCCTAGGTACATGTGGACCATCTGTGCCCCAGATTGGATGGGAAAGCACAAGTTGTGTTGCTGCCTGCATGTCCAAGGCGACGCAGATCAATGTGACGGTTGTGGGTGAGTGAGTAAAATGATCAATGATTGCAGATGCGGCATGTTGCAAAGAGGGGGCCAAGGTTTTCAAGAGGAAAATCTTCTTTGTGTTCGAAATAAATGTGTACCTTTTTTTCTACAGGTATCTCTGCATGAATTGAATGCATATAAAATTCTCAGAAGTTCTGCACAAACATCCTTACCAGCTGTTGTTGCATAGTGGCCGATATACGAGTAGTACTTAAAGGCTTACAAGGATTTTTCAAAAAATATATTCATAAGAAAAGAACAACCTAGCCATGCTCACTGTGTGATCCTTTAGATCTGTGTGATCCCCCCCCACGGAGTCTCAGGACAACACAACCAAAAAAATATTTATAACAAGTCAAACAAGGCAGATAACCTCTAAATTGTAAAGAAGATCTGACCCTCAGCAGCTGTTTGAATAAAGTGTTAATATGGAAACTTGACTGATCAATTTTTTAACCATTCTCTGGCATTAAAAGAGAGCAAAAGAACCAACAGTGCACATAGGTTTCACATCTGAAAAAAAACAAAAAAACATCTACAGCAAAACAAACTTACAATAAATGGGTCCATTTTGCTTCGTTCTTCAAAGTGTGTTTGGCGTCATGTGGATTTGCTCTTGATTTAGTCATCTGAACTATTCGTAAGACCAGTATTCCCTGTTCTTGCTTTACTGAGCTATACTTTAAGATACCGTTTGATGGATAAACCCTGAGTGTACAGCTCTCTCAGCTCAGACCAAGAGATGGCCAATGTAACATCAGAAAACTGTACACTGATGGAATCGAGCTTAGTTGATAACCCGGCTCCAGCAGTTTTGAAGACACTGCAGGAACATACGTGTGCTCACTTGAAACAGAAAGTTGTTTGAAGATCTCTTTAATGTTGCAGCACTGCATGGAACACGGCTTCAGTGGGTACTAAGGACTGGTTCACAGAAACATAAATACATCAGTTAAAAAGGAAGTAAAGGCCTGTTCATAACGCTTTCATCCCAAAGCAGTATGGTACTGAATGATGACACGTTGCATGGCCACTGTCACCCATTATTAAGTATGTCATTAATTATGGACCATTGAAAACACAAACATAGGTCTTAAATAGTAAAAAAGTTGCTTATTTTATTGATGGCATTTTGGTTGAGTCACTGTGTAGATTGTTTAAAAAAAACAACGTTTATGTCCATGAATGGTGTTTTTGGATAGTCAACAACAATATAACAAAATATCACCATATTGATTGATTGGCTGGCTCGTTCACTTTACTACATCTATATCTACTACTGTCTACACACTATAACAAAAGAGAGCAAACCTGACAACACTCTTCTTTTCCAGGTTTCTCCCTTATTTCAAGGCCATATTCTGGCCCCCTCTTGTTCTATTAGTTTCATAACAAGTTCCCAAGATTTTCATGAATCCCAAAGTGTGTTGAGATACCAACGTTGCCAGATCTTCTATGAATCATGACAGTCACACAAGTGAGCACAACTACACAAAAACTTCAACACAAAAAAATGTGACCCAGCAAATCAACCCCCAATGGCAGCAGCCAGGCAAACAAATGCACAGAGGGGTCACACTGATGATATCAACCTTTGATAAGCACCTCTTCTATCACCCCACACCCAGTATTTGGGAATCTTGACATTGGCAGGTATGCATATATGAGAACAAATGCTGAGTAGGATTTGAAGATAATGATTCCCCTTTGTTTAAACTAATTGCTGTGAAAAAATAAATAAATAAATACAATATCAGGGCCAAACTATGTCATTTATTCATTATCTAATCTCAGTTTCTACTGCCTCATCAGAGAATACTGCCCCCATCTGAAAGTCAAGGCTTTCCAATCAATCACTGCAGTTCTACCCAAGGAAGGATTAACAGAAGTCCACAACACAAACTGCTCCTAGATCTCATCAAATATGTAACACAGTGATTTGATTGTGAATATATTGAAAAAACAAAAAAAACAAAAAAAAACTTTTAAATCTAAATGCTAATTTGGAATATTTTACTCAGCCATGCGACTAAAGACTTTTTCAGTACACTAATTACAGAAATGAGATGCTCTCCTCATCCTGCTTCTAGTCGGTGTTAAAAAAAAGGTGGGTCAGTTTGACTTCACAGTCATTACATACAGGTCCTGGAATAACCTAGAGAATCAGCATTTGCAGCCGTCGCTAAGCCAAAGAGCATTTTCCCCCTGCGGCTCTTCCTTTTTTCCCCTTCTATCTGTGAGGACTCTGCTTGACTGGCAAAAGGCTTTACAGCTCAGTTCCAGGAAGACTCAAAGAGGATAAATGCAAAGTGAAAGCTGAGAGATCCAACGAAAAACCGATATACAATATTTCCATACATGGGAAAAAACAAAAAAGTTTCTAGACATTGCAATACAGTAACTTAAGGTTAAAAGAGAAGCACAAGGTGTTTCTGAACTCCTATGAATTATCCTTTAGTCTGCCTTCTTTGGCTTTTACGACACTGTTCTGTCACGCTATGTAGTGCTGCTGTCATGAAACATTCTGAGCACATCAACCACTGGGCATGAATATTTATACTGGTAATAAAGCATGCCTTTATAGCTGCAGCAATTATGAGGAGTCTTTGCACTATGCAGTCCCTACGTGAAATTTCTGATAATTATCACCATGTCGACAAATTTGAGTTTTATTATAGACTAAGATTGATCGTCAGCTGTGTTGTTTTATTGAGATTTTTTAAATGCTGCAAAGCTTCATGTCAGGATGAGTAAGGAAGAGAGAGGAGACTGAAATCTGGTCAGATGTTTATGGGCAGCATGTGGATCACAGCGAGAGAAGGAAGAGCTTTGGCTGTCAGTGCACAGACAAACACAAACACAAATTTGAACACGTGGCACACAGATCATTTAGAATTATATTGATGCAGACACACACAGATGGTTTAATACAAGTCGGAATTGGAGATTCCTCCCATAAAATGCTTTAAGAAATGAAGAGTTCAAATGAAATGAATTCTCGTGCTTAGTTCCTGCAGGGTTTGTAAAATTAAACTTACTAATGCGTGTGACTGATTTGTGAAACGACTGGTGCAGTTTTAAAAAAACAACAACAACAATATAATGGTTGCAGTTTGTTAAACCAAAGACAACATTTTTATTTTATTTTATTTCACAGAAATAGCTTCTTGTTTTGGGAATAAACATTTTTCGTGAAAACTGTTTAGGAAATGTTGTGTTTTCTCATTTTGACCATCAGGGCTACCATACATGAACGACATTTACATTATGGTTTAAAGACAAAAACATGTTACATGTCCTGTTTTGAACAAATATGATGACTCCCTGTACAGTAGGTGAGTTTTTTTTTTTATTATTCAATTTGAATTGGGTGATACTGTTTGTAGGCTGTGTTGGACAATGGGATCAATTAGTACTCAACAGACTCCCATGAATGTCTTAAGGCTGGTTCACACGGCAGGATTTTAAAATTGTCGGCCGATTCCCAAAACTTTAGAGACCACACACACGGCGATAAATAATCACAGGTTTTACAGTTTTGGTCGTACAGTGTGTGGTGTGCGGCCACACGGCAACATCATCACACCACACACCAACCGATTTCACTCGCGAACGTCCCCCGATCAGACTGGAAATCTCGCAAAACCTCTCGAGATCAAACGTGATTCCAGAGTCAACAAACGAGCGAAGAGGATGCAATGGTGATTATTTGTGCCGTGTTTTTATCCGAGAAAAGAAAAAAGAAAAAAAAAACACGTTTTAAAAAGAGGCGTCGGTCAAAGGAGTGGAGACTACCGGAGCATGAGCTGTACTTGCTACATGATGATATGGAGGTGAGTTGTTGTTGTTTTGCTATCTGTGTCTCCTCGCCGCTACGTCACCTCGCTTTCTTATTGGCTACGCGTCACAGTCAACACGCTCATGATGAGAAATCTGGCCAAAACAATCCAACATGTTGAATATCCCTGATTTGAGATCGGAGCGGTCCCGACATTCTTCCGACCAGACGAGAACGGTCTGAACACACCACACACGGCAGGATGATCTTATAAGATTATCTTATGATGATCGGGGCGTCCTTAAGATTATCAGAAGGGGAGAATCGGGGCCAAAATCGGCGTAATTATCCTGCCGTGTGAACCAGGCTTTACTCATAAAATAATGGGATACATATGCCATATCTAAAGTTAATCAATGTACAAAACGTACCATTATACAAACTAAGGTTCTTTACTGCCCGCTTGGTCTCAGGTTACTCCTATCCTCATGTCTTTGAGTCCAGTTAAAAAATCTTCTTACCATGTTAGGGGCCTTGCACAGCCAAGCTTTGGCTTACATCTCTGAGCTGCTGAAGCCAAATAATACCAGCAAACTCGAAGGTTCTCCAATCAGTTCCATCCACTGTTTATTCCATTCAAAATTACACCAGTCCGTCCATTGTTCAACATATCTGTCCATCCATCAGGGATGTCTGTCGGCTTCTTCAGTTCTGTCTGTCAGGCTACCATCATAAAAATATCACAAGTAAATGAGGAAAAAATAAGTTGAAGAACAAAGCTTTTGAAGGGTTAGGGTGTGTGTATTATATATATACACACCTATAGAGTTTAAATCAATAGCTTATACCTGACATCACCTGTTGTGACAGGTAGTTAATAAATAATGGATTGATAAGCTTTTTGGCTTTTTTCTGCTTTAATGGTTCGAATAACACAAAATTGATTTTTCACCACTGGTCCCCTATCTAATCAAGTTAGGTACGTGTCTCTGATAAGCAGAGTTGGGTTTGTGAATGTGTGTGTGTGTGAGTTGGAGGGGACTGCTGGGTAGGTTAACAATTTGCATTTTGAATGTTTTCTTCCCCAACGGGTTTTATTATTAGACATAAATGAAGAGATTGTGGTTAAAGCTGGGGATTGAAAGGTGCCTATATGTTCCATGACCAAACACAATTGATATATTCATTACTTTTCAGACATCTATGATAATAAACAATGTGCACTGTCCATATTAATGGTCTCTATTGCACAGTTTGGGTTTACACTTACATCAGGGCCAATAGGGAAACAGGAAGCTTAAAGGCTTTAATTAAAGTTTTTTGAGGTCTGATGTTTGAGTTTACATTATGAGATATGAATGAAGGCTTTAAGGTAGTACTTAGAGAGGATAGCTGATTGTTGCTGAATACAAAAGCTGCCAAGGTCCAAGAACGCCTCAGCTCTGTGCTCAGCTTTGAGATGATCAGCACTACAAGTCTCTGCTTCATGGAGATGGCCGGCTATTGTTTACTCGTCCCTGCAGCACTCTTAACAAATGTGTTCATAAATTAACATTCCCAGCACTTCTTGCTCTCCCAACTCACCTTTGACGCATCTTCAGAAGTCTCTCATCCTTGAACGCAAAGCTCCCCGAGTTGAGTGCGAGTTCCGCCACCAATCTTTGTCGGGAGACCGAAAGGGGGTTTATTCCATATCATGCTTCATAAACCAGCACTAAACCTGGGAGGGCGAGCAATCAGGAGGTGAACACATTGTGGGCCACTGGGATTCTCCAACATGGCTGCACCTCCAACTCCCTCGGATTCACGCCAAGCGTTAAATCAAAGATGGGGGAGCTGGCTATATGGAGGGCTGGAGATTAGTGCTGGAGAAATGATTCCATGTTAATTGGAAAAAGAAACCCTACAACACCTTATAAGCACAAAACCCATTATGCAGCATCATGGTGAGAGAGAGTGGGAGAAAATTGAAAATGGAGTGAACACAAATGATGAGAGAGTTTAAAAGTGAGTGGGTTGAACTTCTGATGGACGGATCAGCGTTACCAGGGGATGAGAGTATTCAGAATAAAATGACAAAGTCATTCCCAAGGTGCCTGATGTGAAAGCAGAGGACTTTGGGATATCATTTTGATAGTTGGAGTTGAGCCATTAGGTGATAATGAAAGGTTGCTCCCCAAAAATCGATCCAAGTGCCCCGTCTGCTCTGCCATTACAACACCTGACACAAAAGGACACCAGATTTCGTCATTTCATGATCGTGCCCTCACAGGCTATTCAGTGTGAAAAGGAGCTGTTATAATGTACTGCAGGGCGAGTAGGAGCTGAGGGAAACCTTGGGAGAAAATAGAAAACCAATGCCGACAGTGTAATGGGCAGAGGTTCGGCTGAAAGGTTGGGGTTGTACAGTTAATTCAAGTTGACAGGGTAGGAGATAAAAATGGGTTTCTCTCTCTACAGCCATCTAGAGGGCCGACCCTGTCCAATCTCTTTGATGGAGAGAGGAACACACCCCTCCCCTGCCTGGCAGAGGGGGGGACAGAAGCGAGAGGGAGGTGCTTTATTGAAGGTGAAAAGTTGCAATGTTTTTTGAGTGGACAGCTTCAAGGGCAGCTGGCAAGAGATTAGAGGATGTTATTAGAAAGCAATGGGCTGTACCTTCCACTCATAATCCTCCCTCATGGGACCAAGTGCGTTTATCTGTGAGTGCTCCTAACCTGATGTTATCTATATGGCGTTGCATCTCTCGGACTATGAAAATCAGTCCTCACTCCTCCGCTCAGATTATGCTTTTGTTTCTATATTTGACACCCAAATCAACCTTTGGGTGTCAAATTACATATTTACTTCCTTCCACCCAAATATCCCCGTAACAGAGCAATGGCTGTCTGAGGATATACACCAGAGGATTGACTAAATATTGTTGAAATACACAAACGGCTCTTGTTTGAATAGCCACATATGTCTATTGTAACTAGAATAACTCTTTTAGTCTCTCAGCTTGGAAAAACTGTCAATGTTTAGTCCACTTGAAGCTAGCATTTAACTAGCAAGAAAGCTAACAGTAGTCAGCATCCATTACACAATGCTTCTTTGATCTTTCGTCTTTGATCTCGGCATTTTGATCATCCCCCATTTAAAAAAAAATGTAATGTTTCCTTAGCATTAACAGCATATATTTGAAGTCTTTCTACGATGGCATTAAGTTAATATTACAGTTTTTTTCAATCTGCCCATTGCTGTTGGACAATATAAATTGTGTTTTCCGTGTTTTAAATAACTTGTTAACTTGTATGAGAACAGATGTAAGATAATCAGATATTGTGAACACCTCCATGACCATTTTAGGTGTTAAACATCATGCATGACAAATGTTGAGTTATCTGCCAGATATATTTCAATAATGCTAATCAGTAATCAGTAATTTTACATAAATTACTACATTTTACATCAAAATAAATGCAATATTAAATACATATTTTCCCTTCAGGTAATTGTTTCAGATGTCTAATGATTTGTCCTGCATTCAGGGGCATTTACTAATTTTAGACTAATTAATGTGCTTTGTCAAAAAATTTTTGGCATACTTGTGGTGCTCCCACTTTAAAGGATTTAATGAAATTCATCCCAACGTTTTGTCCGGCCTTCAATCTTGTGGTTGTTTGTACCCCGCTTCACGAGGAAGCATGTCATAACAGTCTGACACTCTCAAAGTTCTGTCTCATGGAGACTTTACAAATATCTACGGAGGAACTGAAGATATACCGTAAATTCCGGACTATTGAGCACACCTGGATATAAGCCGCACCGGTTAAAAATAGGTAAAAAAAATTATTTGTACATATATAAGCCGCACTTGATTATAAGCCACAGGTGTCCACGTTATAACAAGAGCTATTTACACAGAAAGACGTGACACAAAGACATTTTAATTTTAATAACAACTTTTAATGAAATACGTACTACTGGTAACATCCGCAAATATGAAGCTTACTGTAAATCCTTTATCAAACAGTGTCTGTAACGCGGCTGATGAAAAAGATTACCGTAATATATTTCAGAGGAAAAAGTCCATCCATTCACTGCCTCAGAATGACTTCATTACTCACTTCCTCAGTCTCTTTTTCGTTGTCGCTGTCAGTGTCATCTTAACGTGCAGCAGCTCTATTAGCTTCTTTGACAGCCAGGTCGATCGCCTTTAACTTGAAAGCTGCATCATATGTATTTCTCCGTGTGTTTTCCATGATGAGGGTGCGTGCATGAAGCGCAAAATGACTGATATTAAGATCCGATGTGACGAAGTCAAATGTTTTTGCGGCACAAGCTCATTGTCCCGCAAGAAAAATCCATAAATAAGCCGCATCGTTTTAAAAGCTGCAGTGTTAAAAACCGCGACAAAAAGTAGCGGCTTATAGTCCGAAATTTACGGTAGTCAAGGAATTTAGACCATTTTTCTTCTTTGATCACTATCCAGCTATAACACTTTATAACAGATATTTCAAAATATTGAATCACTATTGCAGCTGTATCAGATGAACCTAGATCACAGCAAGCCACCAATCTAGCAGAATTTCTCAATCTAAAAAGTGCTTTAAACTTAATTCCAAGTTAATCCAAGTTTTCAGTATCACTTTATCATCTTTGTTGGCATAACAATTAGTTTTCTGCCTTTCATTCCCATTTCCTTCATATGCTTTTTCTTCTCATTGCATACTCATGACGATAGTGGCAATATTCTTCATGGGGGCCCACTGAACAATTTCACTGCATCAAGACTGAAGCTCAATGCAATGTTCCCTCTCTTCATTCTTACAGCTCTCAGTTCCAGTTTTTTTTATTATAGTGGCATTATTATGGACAGAATGTAAGCTTTTGTCATGCTACAAGATATTACAATAACATGAAAACTAAAATATATAGACTAACTTATGTATAAACATAAAACTAAGGACTTTTCCTGTTCTGTTTACTTTGTAACTCAATCAAAGAATAACAAGCAAGTCTACTAACAGGACTATGTAATTACATTAACGTGTCCTTTCATATTAGTACATTAGTACATACACTAGTAAACAGAGTGGTATCCTTGAATAGCTCTGATCGAGTACTGTGGTACATTCAGTATGACTATAGCAGGGGTGCTCACACTTTTTCGGCATGGGAGCTACTTATAAAATGACCAAGTCAAAATGATACCTAATATAAACGTGCAAAACATATATTTATTTAGAATTTAGCTCTATACCTGTATATTAAGCGTTTAGTATAGGTTGTGGGGAGAGAGAGAGAGAGAGAGAGAGAGAGAGAGAGAGAGAGAGAGAGAGAGAGAATGACTCTGGCCTTTGTACACTCAACAAAAATATAAACGCAACACTTTTGTTTTTGCTCCCATTTGTCATGAGATGGACTCAAAGATCTAAAATTCATTCCAGATACACAATATTACCATTTCTCTCAAACATTGTTCACAAATCTGTCTAAATGTGTGATAGTGAGCACTTTTGCTTTGCTGAGATAATCCATCCCACCTCACAGGTGTGCCACATCAAGATGCTCATCAGACACCATGATTAGTGCACAGGTGTACCTTATACTGCCCACAATAAAAGGCCACCCTGAAATGTGCAGTTTTGTCTCACAGCAAAATGCCACAGATGGCGCAAGCATTGAGGGAGCGTGCAATTGGCATGCTGACAGCAGGAATGTCAACCAGATCTGTTGCTCGGGCATTGAATGTTCATTTCTCCACCATAAGCCGTCTCCAAAGGCGTTTCAGAGAATATGGCAGTACATCCAACCGGCCTCACAACCGCAGACCACGTGTAACCACACCAGCCCAGGACCTCCACATCCAGCAGGTTCACCTCCAAGATCGTCTGAGACCAGCTACTCAGACAGCTGCTGAAACAATTGGTTTGCATAACCAAAGAATTTCTGCACAAACTGTCAGAAACCGTCTCAGGGAAGCTCAACTGCATGCTCGTCGTCCTCATCGGGGTCTTAACCTGACTCCAGATCGTCGCCGTAACAGACTTGAGTGGGCAAATGCTCACATTCGATGGCGTCTGGCACGTTGGAGAGGTGTTCTCTTCACGGATGAATCTCGGTTTACATTGTTCAGGGCAGATGGCAGACAGCGTGTGTGGCGTCGTGTGGGTGAGCGCTTTGCTGATGTCAATGTTGTGGATCGAGTGGCCCATGGTGGTGGTGGGGTTATGGTATGGGCAGGCATCTGTTATGGACGAAGAACACAGGTGCATTTTATTGATGGCATTTTGAATGCACAGAGATACCGTGATGAGATCCTGAGGCCCATTGTTGTGCCATACATCCATGAACATCACCTCATGTTTCAGCAAGATAATGCACGGCCCCATGTTGCAAGGATCTGTACACAATTCTTGGAAGCTGAAAATGTCCCAGTTCTTGCATGGCCAGCATACTCACCGGACATGTCACCCATTGAGCATGTTTGGGATGTGCTTGACCGGCGTATACGACAGCGCGTACCAGTTCCCACTAATATCCAGCAACTTCGCACAGCCATTGAAGAGGAGTGGACCAACATTCCACAGGCCACAATTGACAATCTGATAAACTCTATGCGAAGAAGATGTGTTGCACTGCATGAGGCAAATGGTGGTCACACCAGATACTGACTGGTTCTGAGTCCCCAGACCCTCAATAAAGCAAAAACTGCACATTTCAGGGTGGCCTTTTATTGTGGACAGTCTAAGGTACACCTATGCACTAATCATGGTGTCTGATGAGCATCTTGATGTGGCACACCTGTGAGGTGGGATGGATTGTCTCAGCAAAGCAAAAGTGCTCACTATCACACATTTAGACAGATTTATGAACAATGTTTGAGAGAAATGGTAATATTGTGTATCTGGAATGAATTTTAGATCTTTGAGTCCATCTCATGACAAATGGGAGCAAAAACAAAAGTGTTGCGTTTATATTTTTGTTGAGTATATGTAACTGGGTCCTGGTCTTCATGTCTCTCTCCTGTCTCATCCTCTGTTGAATTTTTTAAAATTAAAAGTCCAAGTATACTACTGAGTCATGATTACTGATTACTTTAACTGTAATGCTTTTAACACTACGTTACATATTTTAATATTCATTCAGCAAATACAGTCACATCGCGACCGTCTTTACTTTGAGTAAAGGGGAACTTAAGGGGAAAATACGGAGGCGCGGAGCACTGAGCTGTTTTTTTTTTCATCTTGAGGACGGACGATAGGCTGACGTCTACTTTATAATGCTTTGCGATCTACCCACACTGCCTTCGCGATCGACTGGTAGATCGCGATCGACGTATTGAGCACCCCTGGACTATAGTATATCAGGGATGTGCGTGGACCCCTTTCATCTCATAGGCTGTAAATATTAATGGACGAAGCCTGAGTGACGTCACTCATATGTCACCTGTCAATCGTGTCAGCTACGCGTCTAATGTAACTGTGGATAACACATGTCGTTCATAAAATCAAAACAGAGCCATTAAAAGAAATAAAATCCCCCCCGTACAATGTGTGACCATGATGATAACAACTAAGCAGACCTACTGTATTGTACTGTAATGTGTTTTGTACCAGGCTGTCAACATGTTCATTTATGCCGTAAAAACTGCTTTTTTGGCTGTGGTATGTGTGTGACTTTGGGTGTTCCTGCAGCCAGCCTCAAGTGGACAATCGACCATTTGGAGAATTCTGCATTGGCTTCATTTTTTAAAAAACCAGAGGTCGCTGCTTATTTGATTAGCGCTGTCTCTAGCACCGAACTGCACATCATATCAAAGGTTCTTCTTTACAACAGGTTGCTATATGGACTTTATATATACTATAGTGTTATTAGCCAATCAGAATCAATTTATTGGCTTTTAGTAAAATTCAGAATCCACTACAAAATGATGTTAGTTACATACAATGCACTGCAAAACCTCGCCCCTCGCTACATTTCTGACCTCCTTGTCCCTCCCCGTCTACTCAGTTCTAATCTTGGCCTTCTTTTAATGCCCCGCTCTGACTACAAAACAAAAGGTGATCATGCCTTCGCTGTTTTAGCCCCCACTCTTTGGAATCAACTCCCCCAACCCTTCAGATATGCAGAATCTATGGACATTTTCAAGGAGCATCTAAAACTGAACTTTTCCTTGATACAAGTGTAGGGGGGGGGGGGGGGGGGGGGGGACTTCACGGAGAAAAGATTGGGAACCACAGATGGCAGCCTCAAGAAATGCCACAGGATAGAACACTTAAAGGTGTGTCAAAGTTAAACGACAAAGATTGCGCTGGTCAATTTGGATGTTAAGAAAGACTAAGAAAAACAACTGTTAGGTAAGTATGAAGTACATTTAAAATGTGTTATTGTTCAGTTTAACACACCATTGCACATACATGATGGCATGTTGAGTGAATTTAATTGCATGAGTTTTAGATGGTATATTAGTAGTTATTTAGCAGCGTAAGATTTCACTACCATTTTTCTTCTCATTCAGATTCTCTGTGGTAGGTAAATGTCAGTCAAACTGCAACCTTTGTTGAATGTCATAATGTCTCCTCCACGTTTCCTGTCCATCTCTATTTTTTCTCTACTGTGAAGGAGGAACAATCAAAACTCAATCTATACAGCTTGAACAGCAGACTCTGAAAGAATCACTTAACACTGACATTACATAAAGGTCCAATTTTGTTCTCAGCCTCTGGATTAGGAGCAGTCACTTAGCAACTCCTCCTGACCTTGACTGCCACGTTATCATGCATGAGCAATCTGCATCCCTGACGCTTTGATGTGCTGCCGTCTCTCCTTCTCTATCCATGCATGAGCAAGTTAAAGATTTCCTGCCCGGGTCAATCATATTGAATTGTGAACTGATCGACTGTGACAAGCAGCTCTCTGACCGACCAAGTTCACCGGACGTCGAGAAAAAAAAAACGTTTCTCCTAAGCCAGGTGCAGTCACCTTGGCTATGAGTAATAAGCTCTGTGGTAGGCTGAGTCATTCCCTGTGTTGAGCTTGAAAAGAGTTTACCCAGGGTAAGGCCTGTTAGCATTCACAGCCACAACATGGACAGGACTCCAACAAAAGGAGAGGAACGCAGTGGGAGCTCTCTCTCTCTCCTCCATTTCTTAAGTAAATAGAGTAAACAAGCCACAAGCTAGTCATTAGAAGACCACCTGTTCTGCATCTCTATCCCAGCCTTTAAGTATTATATCAACAGCAAAACATCCAACAACCCATGCAGCATGTACACAGTCAAGGAAACTCATCTGAGCACTTGAACACATCCACACACACCATTAGACATATGCCTCTGGTTAAGGTGATGATACACAACATATGGTACTCAAGAGCCTGCTAAACCCCGTGCAGAGAACACAGGGATCCATAGGATTAGTGTGTGAGCACTTCATAAATGGATATTTTTCAGATTTAGGCTTTTGGCAAAGGCTAACCACTTTGGAAGTTTAATTACTTTTCTGAATGTGAGTGAGGGTGAACTAATGGAGTCAGGTGTTGGATCATTTTAAATCGGTAAACAAGGAATTTTATTACCCACTCTGTCGCCCAATTTCCTACCTTATTCACTGCCCTATGAGATAATGAACCAAGAGGAAATGTTGCAAAGTAAACAGTCATTTCCTTTCACATCAATATATATTGCATTTTAATCCAACACACACTTTTTGGTTGCCTAAGTCTAATTTATTGGTAAGCTTTTTGCTTAGTATGCGGTTATTAAAAATGTAGGGATGCACTTATGCGTTGATTTCAATTTGGTATCAGCCCATCAATATCAGCAGCCAGGGTTAATTTGTATTCAGTATAGCTAGTATAGTTTACTGCTGATTAAGAGAAGAGGGTTTATATGTGGACGGTGGAAGTCAAGGGGAGAGTGGGTAGGGTAGATTTGTTTCCATGAACCTGAGAGAAAATGTCAGCAGTGTGGTCGTCTCACACCATCTCTGTGAGAGACCAGCAATACACTAATTTCAATGAAGATCTAGCCCAAGTTCAGTCAGGAAGACTATGATTGCCTTCACGATCAAATCTATCTCATTCATCTGTTTTTGCTTGCTCACTCATGTTTCCAATGTCATTCTCGAGCTGTCAGTTTTGGGCTGTCATTGGGTAATCAGCTGTCTCGTCAGCAGCACTCATCTAACCAAAAGCACGCCGTTCCTCCCTCACTTTCGTTTTGCTCTCCTTTTAAATATGATTCTTTCTCTGCTTTCGTTCCTTCATGCTGATGTTTCGTGCCCCTCCACCTCCCCATCATCGCAGAATCATCATCCATCAATTCTTCACCCATCCGCTCTTATCAAGTTATCAGCTTCACCTCCACCGGTGTCTGGGCTCCAAAGGGATTTATTCCATTGATGCTCAGAATGGTCATTCTCCGAACACATCAACCACCTAGAAGAATTAGCAGCTCTATGCCTCACTCTTTGTTAAATTATTTACAAAGACCCGACATCAATCCATGTGCACAGCACTCTGCAACCTTTGGCAAAGTAACAGTCAACGTGCAGAAACCTCGAGCAGAACCAGACTCATGCTGTTGCCCTTACCTGTGTTGTGATTGGAAAAAGGAATAGAGAGAGGCGCAGAAAGAAAGAGCAGTGAGAATTAGTTACGAATAAAACCATCCATATCAGCAATCGTCTAAATGTATGTTTTAAAAATGGTTATTGTCCCTGGTTTTTATATTCAATATCTTCAACATCAACTCACCACCACCGGCCAAAGTTTTGGGAGAAAATTGCATAGAGGCAGCCAGGAATGTGGAAAACATCAGAGTTAAGATTTTCAATTAGCATCTTCTTATGTGAAGGAGAAATAAACTCACACATTCATTCAGAGGTATTTTAATGCTGCGTGTTACGACCACATACACGTGAATGTCCATCAGTGAAACATGAAGACACCCCCACCTCCTCATTAAAATATGCAGATGAAGTTCACATTAAAGAGACTGACAGATGTTCAGATCCAAATTCATGAGCACATGAAATTGCAAATGAGCAACATTATCACAATTGTCCAGAGAAGAGCTTGTTGAGCTCCCATCAGATATTTACAGTCAAACAGTGTCTGTTCGACTGAAGTGATATCTCAGGTGATTTTTTTTTCAAAAACCTTTTGAATGATTCGAAGAGAATGATGGATCTGTGCATCATTATTCCAGCATTACGCAGATGTGTCTCTTGGGGACATTTATGAAAGGTCAGTATTTCAAAAGCAGAAAGGCCAGGAGTCTGATTTTTGATGGAGCTTTGACGGATGAATCATCTTGATGCAAATGCTCCCAGGGGATCCCTCCATTATTAGTGAGGATGTGAATCTAACATCGTTGTGATGTTATTTCTGATATAAATGGAGCATCACAATGAAACCCAACCGAAAAACTCCCATTAATATCCGGAAAACAAGCTCTAAAATGCTTAAAGATGAGCTAAAGGTAGAATACGAGACCAGTCCCTTCTTCCTCCAGACACACTGACAGGGCCTCCTTGGCACTGTCTTCGGTGATGACACCCATGCACGCAGGGTCGGGGTCACATCTGGCTCTCCCCAGATCCGATCTGAGCAATCAGATGGAGCTGGCGAAGCATCACACAGCAGCCGTAGTGCTCGGCAGGAGGAATGAAGGAGAGAGACAGTAAGAACGAGGGGGTGGAATGAGACAGAGAGGTGCAGATGGTTGATAACTACTCATATATGCTCCACACACTTCTTCCTGTATCTCATCTTTTAAGTATCCTCAATTTCTAAATTCAAACTCTTTACTGATTCCTTTCTATCGTCTTCTCTCTTTGATTTGACTCCAAAGGGAAGTACACTCACAGTGCCACTTGAGAACAAGGAGGACATCGAAAAAGAGGAGATAAGTAGTGCAACGTGTTTTGTTTCACACAGCACCATTCAGTGTGACATTTCAATCCTGATCTATGCTTCACTTGTGCCTCCATTCAGAAGCAAATGGTGCCATAGTTCTGCCTCCATTGAAAGTTTTGTGGAAAATTCTGTTCTTAAGTTTTAACATGAAATATGAATATGAATTCCTTGATTTATAATAAGGATCTGACATAATAAAGGACGGCTAACTTGAAAAAATCCTTCTACCTATGTTGGACAATTAAAGCACATACAGCACAAACACTTCTAGTGATGGAATCCAGGTGTATACTCAGTATTTGTGCCGACTGCTTGAGTGTCATTGTAAAGAAGAATAAACGTGCAGAGTTAAGATGGATTAGCGATACATAATGCTACTAATTCTTCAAATATGAGTTGAAAATAAAATTGACTGTATAGATTAAGATTAAAGGCTCAGTAGATGTCGCCCTATAGCACCAACATGAAACCAAAACAAAGTCAAGCTGCATTGTTGCGTTAGCATGCTAATGGTACCGCTCTTTAGTTAGCTCGTAGTTTCACATTACATGTAAATTTAGACCAAATGACCGTGATCTAAAAATACTTAGGTGGCGTTTAAATAAGCAGTGAGTTTAGTATGTTGTTCTTCTCTCCAGTTCCTAACTTAAACAGCTTTTATGCGCCAGAGTATGAAGCTGTTCTTTACTGTTAACATGGACACAATTTTATAAGTAGTGAAATGTGATCTCTGCTCTTTGATACATCAATCAAGTTTGTCAATGGATGTGTGTACTGCAGAGTTAGATCTATTTCAAGCAGAAATCACACAGTGTGTTTAATCCTGTTATTAATTTAACTCTAGTATTTGGTGAGCATGCAGAAGTCAACCAGCACTCCGTCAGTGTTGTAAACAAACACCACTGTCGCCGCTCTCCTCCAGATGTTGCTGCTCCGATCGCTCCTCACTTTGAAGCAGAGACTTTATTCTCCACCCCTCTCTCATCTGTTACTTTGCATGTCTGATTTGTATTTTTCCAAAATGGACCAAGGTCGTGTACTAAACTGACAATCATTATTCTGTTCTCCTGATTAAGCTGAATGTCCTGTAATTGTTACCTGGAGGAAGTGTGCAGGAGGACCTCCATACATGCGCAGTTGAAAAGTGAGAAACAATCAGAACAAGTATTTACAAGTATAATCTGAATGAATAATGGTATAAACCTCCCCTTTTATTTGGAATGACATTTCTTTCCAAATGAGCAAGATCAGGTCAGTCTCTTCCAAATAACTTGTTTTTAAGAAGCAAATTTATTCTGCTGATTGTTTATTCCAAACTATTTACCCATTTGAAAATAGTTATTAAGACAACATTAATTTAGTTAGTTAATTAAGACAACCTGACACACAGTCTAAGGGAAACACCTGCTATTCAGCTATATGTAGATTGTTACATTAGATATATAATATATAGATTCCGCCGCCAGGGGCCTTTCAATCAATACTACAATAATGAAAGTAGAAGTGGGAATCATGGGAGTTCTCTCTGCTACTCACTCCCCCAAGTGAAAACAAACTCAGGTGAAACAGACCTGAGGAAATGAATATGTGTACCAGCAATGTATCCAAGTATAATTTACATGATGTTTTTTATCACAGCAGCAGAACTGCAGCTTTCAGTAATTCCTGCTTCTTTATGTAGTGGTCTTTGTCCTAATATCCAGTGTTTACAAAGCAGCGAGGCTCAGCCTTGGCCGTCGCTCTGCAAGACACCTCCCGTTACGACTATAAAATAAAGGATTTGTCTGGCTTATTGTACATTTCAAGTCCAAGCAGTAGATCTGTAACATTTTAATACAATGACAATAAACTTAAAAAAAGGCCTTAAAAACAATTCTTCTCAAACTGTAACAATTGAAATGTTCTAAATATGAAGGACCTACAATCTTTCTTGAAAGGGTACTTTTAGTCTTTGGGGATATGAAATACATTAAAATATTCTCTCTATATTTTTCTATTTTTCATGTCTTGACTCAGCCATTCGCTGTAAATGGCAGTCTTTTGACAAGTCTGGTCCCGCTGAAGGTTTTCTGCTTATTACAGAAAAGTTTGTCATTGGGTTTGCAGCTAAGTGCTGTATTGTTAGGTTAAGCTTGGTGTCTGTAGATCAATGGTGCCCAACCAGTCAATCATGGACTGATTCATAGTCGATCGCGGGAAGTGTACAAAAAATATACATGTATAAAATATAAATAAATGTGTTTTTTTTGGTTGTCAATTTTTTATGTGAAATAATAATAATATGCTTTATTTGTTCAGCACCGTTCATACAGGTGATAGAATAAACAGTATGAAGAAAGCACTTTTGTTATGACTTGATACAATGTAAATAAAAAATGATGGATTGACCTACTTGTGCTTATTTAAAATGTAATGTAATGTAATGTAATACTTTAATTTAATGTGGCCTCAGAACACTGTGTCATATAAAAACTCATTTGATGCATACATTAAAGAGGAATAAGACATGGTGTGCTTCTCTGCTCTTACATACATCAAATGCTTTTATAATGAAGGGATCATTTTGTACATTATTAGCTCCACAAGGTCAGTGTACATACTAATAAAGATTTTATTTGGTCTAAGGTCATATTGATTGCTTATATATATTCTAAATTTAAAAATCACAAGCAGCCAGCTCAGGGTGATGCAAATGCAATATTTTAAAGTCATAAAACCAGGCTTTAGTTTAAGTCCTCCTCCCCGGGTAAAGATTGTGGGAGCAGCCAGACTTTTATTTCTCTGCCAACAGTTGCTTGATGTAGCTCAGTGGAGACTGAGCAAAAATAGAGTTCAGTGGCACACAATAGGAATGAACTGCAAATGATGTTCGCTCTGTGTTCTCCACTCTCAAAATGATCCATGTGGGCACAGAGCGTGCTCACTGCATATCTCAACACAAATAACACCCAACATTTAATACTCAGCCCAAAGTCATTATCAGTTTCTTTCTCTGCTGAATCTATTTACAGCGCCCTGCAGCAGGCCAAATTGGAAGATTACTCTTTAGTCCATACAATTTAGAGAATGCACAGCATTTCCATCACCTCAAGGCCCCTTGAAATCAATACGTCAATAAACCGACATCGCTCTATTTCATTAGCCCCCCTGCTGGGTGCATATAGTGTAAGAGAGGCAGTGACTCACGCACACACACACACACACACACACACACACACACATACTGCATGAGTACACTCACATTTTTCTCTAATCTCTTATCTATTCACTCTGTGACACGTTTCTATAAACGTCACTGCATTAAAACAGAAACAAACAACTACAACCACACCACTGTGCACAAGCGTTAGTTTGGGAATGATATACCTCTATCTATCTCGACTACACATTTCTACACTATCTACTTCTTTTTTATGTATCTTTCACCTACAAGGAAGAGGACTCCAACCTAAAGAGAAGTCTTCATCTCAGGAGGCACAACCAGTCCAGGAAGTTAGTCCTGAGACCTTTTACTCTTTTAGAACTAAACGTGACTTGTTTGTGTCAAAACATGGTTTTATCTTACAGAACGTGGCTCAGTGGTAGATTCGGTTGTCTGTCCTCCAGAAGGCTTGGGGTCCGATCTACAACCCACACTGAGGCATCACACAGAACCCCTTCATTTCTCCCTTGCTGCGACAGAAGTGTGCAGGGACACGGAGAAGTAGCGGTGCTGAGGGTGCTGTAACGCACCTTTGTGGGATATATAGAGGCTACACCAGAATGTGTGCTCGCTGGTTTTGTTTATTTACGGAAGTAGTCTGTCAATTGTTTCGAATCAGCTCGAGGCTTTTCATCTCATTTCAATCTATACTAATAAAGGTCTTTCAGAGGTTTTCAACATATTAAGAGTCTGATCACCTTGTCAGTAAGAGCAGCATAACCGGATCCACATGTGGAGTTTGAGTTTGTTTTTCCTGTATTGACTTAAGAACAACTTCAGTCAGTACAGACCCACTGCACAAAATGAGATTCCGCTAGAGACTCGCTGCTCACATGTTGTCTTGAAGGAGTTTTAAATGTATACAAAAATATTCATTTACTCTTTAAATGTTCATTTTTGACATAATGAGGAAGACAATCTGTTCAAAGAGTGGTGCTGTAAGTCTGGACTGCTGTGTGAGACCACGTGACAGCGTAAGAGAGGGAGAGAGAGAGAGAGAGAGAGAGAGAGAGGTGGAAGCAGAAGAAAAAAGAACTTCAGTGAATGATCTGTCTTTATGGAACTCTGCAGACTGTAGTCTCTGTTAACAGACTGATGCTGTGCAGACTGCTCCAATGTGTCTGCACATACTTTTCATCACCGTCACTGCTCTGTTTCTTTAAAACTGTAAAGTGGTCGGAGGCTGGACTTTCTGTGTGAGGTCTGTTGTCCATTAAAGTGTGTAATTTTCTCAAATCTGTGTGAATGAGTACAAATAGGATCAGTTGATACTAATGGACACTTTGCATAGCAGCCTCTGCCATTAGTGTGTGAATGGAGTGGGTTAATGTAACATGCGGTGTTAAAAGTGGTCAGATGACAAGAGAAGCTCTGTTCAAGCTCAAGTCCTTTCACCGTTTTACAAACATGTGCTGTGATCAAAATTAATTACAGCATCCTATTTTAGTGATGACATTGTATTTTTAGTAGTGAACATTTACAGAGCGTGTTATTTATTTTTAAGTTGCTCCCATTGAGATTAAGAACCTCTTTTCCAACATAGACCTGGCTAAGAAAGACAGGAGCAGCTTTATGTACTGTATAAAGGTGTACATGTGTATGAAAGTACACATCTATAGAGTGCACCATCCAACCCAAGAGTACAACAGACAGACAGACAGACAGACAGACAGACAGACAGACAGATGATAGACAGGCAGATAGCTTTTTAGCACACTTTGGTTAACCCGTGGCTTTGTGTTTGCACATAAATTGACACAGAATGACTGTGAGCTATAGACACGTGACAACCAAACAAGCACTGAGTATTGACTGTGTTATTCTTCTTTTCTCTAGTCCCTGACTAAAACGGTTTTATACGCACGGCTGTCCCTTCTATGTAAACTTGATGTAAATACGTACAGCTGGGGGGACTTTTCACGCTGTGACACTGAAGGCCCTGTCTCTATAGGTACTGAATCTGGTTTGTGGACAGCAGACGAGTGTTCGATGACCGGAGGTTTTGAGACGAGGTGTGTGAGTGTAGGAGGTCAAAGAGGCACTGATGGGCTACATGGAGGGATTTATAAATGAGGAGGAATGTTTTGTATTTGTTACAGGATCAAGTCGGGAGCCAGTGGAGGCGGGAGGGGTAAGGGACGGAGTGATGAAACATATGTGTTGGAATTTGAACACACATTACTGATCTCCTGGCCATGTTTTATTCATGTTGCTGCCTGATCTCTGGCCTGGCTCAAGCTGGCTCAGGGTGAACATGGAGCATGTTAACTATTTATCGCACATTATGACAAGACATGAGCCCGTCAGGCTTAAAGCCCTCGACAGCACACTGCCTCGCTCACCGTCTGCTGCAAAAGCCTGCTGACAGGGGTGAAACTCAACACTTCACCTTTCTCTAACTGATAAGGATCCAGCCCTCTTTTAGTCACCACTGAGCTCCCCCGCATGCCGCAGAGCGACACACAGAGCTTCCTACAATTGAACTGGCAAGGGAAATGAGGACAGACGATGTCTTATCAGCAGTTTTATTGCCTTTTTCTCTCCCGTCTTTTTGACAATGAGGCGCTGCCGTTCCTCTCTTTTCACTTGCCAAATGGGTGTGACTGTACCCGGGACATGGAGACGATCAATTACTCGCGATACCTCCGCCCCATCAAGCACATTCACATTGCTTTAATGAAACGAGAGGGAGAGTGTTATGGTGTGAAAAGAGAATAAAGAGAAAAGAAAAAAAATTCTCAAATATTTGAAAAAAAAAAAAAAAAAAGGTAACAAAATAACCTCATCTTGGGAGCGTAAGGTATCCCAAACGGATAAAGGAATGACACAAAGGAAAAGCTGATTTCATATATCAGGAGCTTAATTATCTGTTCAGCTTCCAGACTCATATGGAGGCCAAAAGTGTAACCCAATTATTCAAATAAATAAAAAAGCAAAACATTTTATATCATTCGTTACTAAATAACATAGTCTATATGATTTTGCACGTTCTCTTTGTTTTCGTTTTTCAACACCTGAGGTAGCAGCTTGTTATTTACTCACTCTAGTCCATATTTTCCTTGTCATGTTTTTTTTTAATGGTGTACTGACCATTTTGAATCAATATAAGGGTGTCGCATCCTGAAACTCGCAGTTTAAGGTGCACTCAAAGGTAATGTAATGATGTCAGTATCGACAGTAAAACAACACTCAGCTTCCTCTGCTTTAAACATTTGTAGATTTTTGTGGGGGTGAGAAATGTTTACAGGAAACACAATCAGGAAGTTGTTTTTTTTTCTCCTTTGGATAGGATTACTTTAAACTTTCATACCCTCACAAGTGGAGTTTCCTGCTGCAGCGATAGAATCCTGGATTTGTGAAATCCCTTTATAGCAGACATATTGCTGCTGTGTCAGTGCTGTATTATTACAGCTTACTCCTGTAAGCCGCATTTTCCACAGAGGTTAACAACATGCTTTGAGCCAGGATGAATAGCTCCCTATTCTGTCCTCAATTCATGCCAATATTTGCATTATACAAAAACATGTACTCCAACAGAGCCTTTGATTTGTGTTTGCAGTAAACATTTGGTTTAATGCCATGACTTAAAGCATGTTATTTTTACAAATAGTTCCACCCTATTTTAATGATCTTCTTCCTTAATGTTACATTTTATACATGCTAAAATAGGATTTTTTTTATTTGAAAATATTTAAGAGCTCAAATAATTACTCATCCATTATTTATAAGTCATTGAGCACAAAATGTCTTGGATCCGGTTTTGCCAAAATTATGCGGGAATCAAAAGGAATGTTTAATATGGCTGTTGTTGCATCATCTCCACAGCCTCAAGCGCCTTGTCAGGCTAATTATTTGTAATGAGGAGGTTTTTTGTTGAGGAGGTAAACAAAGGAAATGTATGAATTCAGCAAACTGCTTCTGAGCTCCAGGTCTTTTAATCATGCAAACGTTTGACTCTTTGCAGGACAGAAATGTTGGACTCAGTCTGGGAGATTTATTGATTCAGCTGAGGCTTCAATCAGTTTTTTTTCCCCCTCTGCATTCAGTTAATTTATGGCTGAAGCAAGGATTACTGCATGCTCAGCCTAACTGAGGATGCAACAAATTATCACTTCCAAAATCATTTTTGAAAGTGATTGTGTTTTGTTGTTGTTGTTTTCATACGTTTAGCCCCCCTGAGATAGCAGCGGAAGAATTGGGGGAGTAAATTTAGTTCTGGACAGATATTAAAAACATCTTATTTAAAATCATAATGCGAGGCAGTACAAAGCATCTAAATTCATTTCCATCTCGGCTCAGTCTGACGGCTTTATTAACGTCTCATCAGCACAATATGTAGTATCAGTAAAAGTGAACTTGTTGGCTTTTATTTGCATTTGTCAGATGAGGTCAGAGTCCTCTTGGGAAACTTCACGTTTTTATTGCAGAATAGAAGTACATCCTGACATTTAACAGACACGACATGCTTTTGAGCTAATGAGGCTCGACTGGAACAGAAGGCATCGTCACACTCCCACTTTTACTGAATTGTCTGTTTGGGCTGAATGCTGCCTTTTTATTACTGCTGCATAAAACTTGAGCATAAACATTTGAGGAAAGATATTTGTTGCAGACTAAGTGTAACATCTATCAGTAGGAGTGAAAGCATGAAGCAGCACCACAGTGGCAGAGAAAATGATGGATCAATATCAGGATTTAAGGCACAGTACTTAATGATCATTTTTTATTAAAGTAACAATTATAATTGTCACAGAGACTTATCCAAACCTGGTTATCTTTTTGTTTTGATGTAAGAATAGAAAACAATTCAAACTGATGTGTTTTTTTTCCATCAAGCCCTCAACAGCTGAGAGCTTATTCATTCAATAAATCACAATTCCCAGCAGACACCAGTTTTCACCATGGCATGTTTAACTGTTTGAAAAACTGATTCTTAAGTTATGTAAGTAGCCTAAATCCATTCAATTCCAAAAACTTTATTTGTCTCCGGGGCACAATTCAAAGGCACACAGTAAAGGAACGACAGGGCAGGTATTATGAAATTCAACCAGAGATAAATAAGCTAAACAAATACATGACATTCAGAACTTAAAGATCCTACATAATGCTCATGTTTGACATGGGTCAGCCTGGTTAAGGTCATTTTTTGTGTTGTTTATTCAGATGTATGTTTCTTTATGTGTTACTGACTCTTGTCTCTGTGTTTCAGATCCTCCCCTCGTCTCCACCTTGTGTGTCAAGCTCCGCCCCTGATTACCCACACCTGTGCTCCCTGATAGTCTGTGCTACTTAAACCCTGTGTGTCCTTCCTCATGTTGCCAGTTCGTAGTGTTTTCCCTCATGTTACCTCGTCCTAGCGTTCCTTGTTCTTGATCTCGTGTATGACTCCTGCCTGCTTTCTGTTACCGACCTTCGCCTGCTCCTCTGGTTTTGTTTGTCCATCTGACTGCCCATGTACCAAACCTGCTTACAATAAAGGACTGTGCTGGGTCTACATTTGCCTCCATACTATACCTGGCCTTGTGTCAATTTTCACCTTTCATGCTGTCAGTGCATTAAACCTATGAGCAGCTTCGCATGATTTTGTAGAGGCTTAATACCATCGTGAACATTTCTCAGTTTCGTATCGGAGGACTATCGAGTGATTTACAGAACAAGCTGTTTAGTGCCCTCTGTAGACTTATCCTGGGATTACTCCGACATACTTGGTCTTAATCACGTTATGGTTTCATTCTTTGTGTGATTGAGCTTTTAACGTGCAATCTAAAAATGCTCAGAGTAGTCCAAAGCTTCAAAAGAGCTGTGGTTCGTTCTCTTTAATGAACCTTTCCTGTGTTTCTAAAAGATAGAGTTGGTAGTTGATTTAAAATTGCAGGGTTTTTATTGAGTCATTCTACAGGTTACTTTTTACATTGCTCTTACAACACTGTTATACAACTTGTCCAGCATCCAACTGAACAGTAGAGTTTCTATTCTGTGTTTAGAAAGTGTCGTCTGTATCTCTCACAGCGAGTCCTAACCGCGCGCAAGTGTTAAAAAGATGCGTAGCGTCGCGCATGACTGCGAGCTCGATTAATTTTTCATTCTTTGCTCTGTGGATTTCAGAATCCCCTTGCACACAGGTGGACAAACAAAAGTGTGGGGCTTTGTATCACCAAGCTATTGACTCAAATCACAACACTCATGGGTTTGGTGATAAAGGGCTCACGCTCAACAAAGAAAAAGGTTTTCGACACGAGTCAATGTAAAACATTTTAATAATAGATTTGGGTATTATTAATGAAAAACTATCTTCACTTTGTCAAACGAGCGGCCAAGCTCTGTTGAGTGCCTTGTAGAGCCCCCTTCTGACTTGTTCCTCATCCATGTGTGTGCAAGCAACAGAAAGGAAAAAGTCTGCCGGGGTAAGAAGGGAGCATCTCGTCACACTGGTTCATTTGCAGGCTTGTTAGGACACTCATAGAGGAAATAAACTGAATCAGGTCGATTTATGTGCTGACGCTCACAAGCTGAATAAAGATAGGAAAGCTTGTCCAGGCTGCTTTTTCTTTCTCTCGAAAGAAATCCTAACCTTTTGCTGTCAAGGAGATTGGCGACAAATGTTCCACAACTGTCTCTACCACCGAGGAACATAGGGAGAGCAATTTACTGTGCTCACCAGTCACTCTAATCTTCAAAGGATGCTGTTATTGCACGGCTTACATCACTCTCTATCTGTACCGAGTTTATGCGTCCCATCCTGCCACAGTGTGTCAGGTAAAGTGCCAGATTACAGCCTGTGTCAAGCAAACTCCCCCAAAACGACAGCACTTAAAAATTGATGCCACCATTTGTTTTTGTTCCTTTACACTTTTTACCAAGTGTATGTGGGAGTGATAAGAGTGATTTCTACTCCATATCTATGTGACGCCAGACCTCAGGGGGGCCGGGGCTGTCAGGCCGATCTGATTTGGAGTATGTTTGCATGGCGGTGCCTGATGAAGTGGAGGAAGACTGCGCCGTAGCCGCCCGGCGTTTTGCTCCAGCCTTTAAGAGATCAAAGCCAAACTCCAGCCGAGCAGAGTGGTTGTAACTACAATGCATCAAGGGCAAAGCTCCTCTTTGCCTAATTGTGGGGAGGTTCAAAGGGGAGTGAAGCTGCTCAGATTAGATTGTGCTGCAGGAGGGGAGCAAGGGGGAGAAGAATAGGCAGAACGGAGGTGGAGTATCAGGAGGGGAGAAGAGACAAAAAGAGAGATACAAGTGGGATGGCAGAGGGAGGGTGGGGAGGGAGCTGAGAGAACACAACAGAGGGGAGGAAACACAGAGCCAAACTTGCTCCCTCCTGATGCCAGCACATTTCATCCTATTGTCTCTCTCCCACCCTCCTTTTTCAATGAGCTTTGCCAGTCACAGTCCGTCGCCCAGATGAAGCTTTGGGCCACTAGCTTGGAGAAGATATAAGGCAACTACGCTCCCCAGCCTGCCAAGATTGTGATAGGGGTTTCGCCAAAGTTGCCACTGTATTATTTTTCTGGTTTTCTGTTGTTTGAGCAAACAAGGGCAATGACTTCCACTTTGGAGTGTTCCACTGCATTAATATTCAATGTTGCACGGGCCAAGAAAGCAGCAACATGATAAAAGAAGGAAGATGTGTGAGTGTGTGCGTGTGTGTGTATTTCAAGGTTAGTGATGTTTTGTTTTTTCCCCCCCTCCCATTGCTCACCGTATTAAAGCCATCTATTACAATTTCTGCGCACGGGTGCCTGTAAAACATTTTCCTTTCATTCTCTGACATTCAAAGCTGCTGTGTTTTGTAAATTAATATAGACTGTATGCTACTAATCAAAGTTACAGGAGGGGAAATAATGGTGCGAAAACAGTGGTCAGTTTTGAAATTTCAATTCGAGCACCCGTGCATGAATGACATGGCTCCCCTCTATTTGTGCACTTGGCAGGTAGGCTTCATGCAAATTTCTCTGCATGTTAAATTCCAATGACATGACAGCTCTGCGGGCTCATACGAGGTGGTGATGAATACAATTAGTTTCACGTTGCTAATGCATAAATAATGACTCCCCGTGGAAAGGAGGGAGCGTCCTCTATCAAAATGCTGCTGTACGCAACTCTGGAGCTTCCCTCTGTGTTTCCTCTCAGCCCTTCTTTCAGCTAATAGAGGGTGTCATGATAAATGGGTTTAATACTATATGTGTTATTGGAGTGTTTAATTTTTTTCATACATCCACTTCATCATAAGTTACTGTCAGGAAGTGGGTTCATGTACGTGTCACTGATATTGTCACTTGTATATGTGGGCACATGGTAAATGGACCTGAATAAAGCTTCTCTAGTTTCCTGACTGCTCAAAGTGTTTTTAACACTATATCTCATATGCACCTCTTTCCAGTCTGCACCTGGATTACTGGTTAAACAAATATTAATATGTGTATCAAACTCTTCTGTTTTAAGAGCCTGAGAAGTGTTTTTTGTAATCTTTTTTTTTATTGATTTTAATTTTCGAGCCGCATACACATTTACATATCACACAATATTATGGATTCATCTATCATGTCATTAATAGACAAAAATTCTGGATTTCTGTCATCAGTTGTCACATGAGTATATTTATGTATAGCTGCACTTTCCCTGTGGCGACCCCCCCACATCACACATATACTGTACGTATGTCCAGAAATGTACTTGTCTGACAAATGCCGACAAAAGTCTCCTTTGTCCAAAGTAAAAGTACAAATCTGAGTAAAATCAGATTTGCAATTATGATTACTTAAAGAGACAGGGTAACCTGTGACATGTTAAATACTGTAATATGTGTTCCTCATGATGTTGTGCTATGGTTTTCACAATATATGCTGATTAAATAAATGATATGCTGCTTGCTTAATAATAAGGCAATACCTTTCAAAATAAAACTGGCAACAGGGTTTACCATTAGCTGGCAGAAGACACTGATGAGCAAATTGTGAAGTTGCTTCATGAAAGTGACAGTTTGGTGTCTTGGTGTTTCCTAGCAACATCGTGAAACTCAGTCTATTTATTTGCTGTAAAAGGTACCTGGAAAAAAGATCCTTTAGGGTCACATTAACTGTAATTCTGTTACCTCAAACACAGGCGTGAGATGTGTAAAAGTGCCCATGTCATGGAATTGTGTAGGTACAGATGCAGTATGTGTTTGTAGTTTGGAAATAGTAGGAGGAGTGTGAAAAGTACACAAAATGAGGATTCAATTGGTTGCTGGATAAAAAAAAACAGGTATAAAGAGGCAAAAAAAAAAATAATGATCTGCAGCTGCCGTTTAGAAAGGATTTATTGACTTTCTCAGACTTGGTCAGATGAACATGTTGGCTCATGAATAAAGTTCACAGCCAACATTGACATCTGAGTTCAATGGCCACTAAACAGTTAAAGTAGGCTATATGTAAATGTAACATTTTTTTAAAAATGTAAACCTCAGTTGATAACTATTTTTATAATTATATGATAATTATAATTATTTTGTCTTATATATTACTAAAATAAGAACTTGAGAATCACAGATAAATTAAGTTGATTGATGATGTTTAGAGTCAGTTCCACAGATTGTGTATATGGAGGACATCATGATGCTAAAGGTGAGCAGTTGGCCTGGTACCTGGAACAGGTACCAGGTTGTAAAACAGAGTGTCTGTGGAATCTTGATGCATTGAACCACTTTGCGAATGCTAATTATCTACAATTTATTTAGCAGACTCTTTTTCAATGCGACGCCCATCAGAGAGTAAGTGCAGCACAAGCAAGGATCTAGAAAGGAGCAAACATCATCAGTAAGTGCAAAGAAACGGCTTTATGTGTGATCGGACACAGGTGCTGACAGGATGTGCACAGAGGCAAAGCCCAACATTGGCAATTATCTGTTAAAAGACAGCTTTTGGATAAGTGTTTTATTATGCATATTTAAAAAAAACATGGTAAGGTGTCAGTCTGGGTTATCAGTTATTAAAACTTTCTACAAATCACGATATGTGGGCGTAAGTATCAAAATCAGACTTTACGTTAGCAGGCTATGGTTGACCAAACCAGACTTGAGGCTAGTGTTAGCTAACATGTACTAAGTATATTTACATACAACAGCAAGCATGTTAAAACCCATCAAGTACCTCTTCAAAAAGGCAATCAAAGCTTTGGACAAGAAATTGTTTCCACTGCTGCAATATCATTAACAAGCAAACGTTTTACACTTGGACAGTTACTAAACATTCCAGGATGTTTGTCTTTACAGTTTTAAATGGCCTTGATTGATTGCATCCAGAAATAAAACAAAACGACAGGGTAAATACCAGAGCAAAAACTAGAGAAGGCTAATATACCAAAATGTAGCCAAAAGGATTGTAAATTGGATATGCACATTCCTGGAACAAATTACTATCACACACCAGGGATGGTGAGCCTTTTAAATAAAACTCAAACATTAGTAAACAACAAAGAAAAGAGAAAAAGAAACAGAAAAACAGCCTTATACTCATGTATAATATAATGTAAATATATTATCTGTCCTACCATTCTAGGACTTTTTGCGGGGGCTTCTGGCTCATCCTGCAATGTTACTGAATTAATAGTATATGGGTCTGTTATTTCTTACGTGACAACCGTGTCCAATTAGTTTGTAAAATTGTCTGTGTTCTTTTGTATGCTCTTCTGTTGTCCTTGGAGTTGCCCTGTAATTTTAGTTTTTTGTTATTACCTGCCTTACAGCCTGTCCTAACAGCATGAGACACAACTGAGCGTCAGTGACAAAATCAACTTGGCTCTATTGTTTCCCATCGGAGTGTCCTAACAGCTCGCAAGCGACGCAGCGTGACACGCTGCGCCGTTTTTAGCCCGACACCGGTGTCTGTTTTCCTCTCTGTCGCACACATAGACAGACGTGGCAGGTGAAAGGAGGGGGGTCTACACAGCACTGACACTATTTGCTCATTCAGCAGAGTTTGTTTTACAAAGTGAAGATAACAATGTATTAATAATATCCACATCCCTGATTTAAATATTAAGTTTTGTTTCAACACCGAAGAAAAACTTTTTTTATTAACGAGCCTCTGAGTGTTGTGATTTGAGTCAACGGCTCGTCAATACAAAGCACCACACTTCAGTTTGTCAGGGAAACTGAAATTTACAGAGCAGAGGATTACATATTTAACAGACGCAGGGTGGACAGCGAGCACTCTCGCTTTTCGGACTCAGTTTCAGGACGACAGATGAAATGTAGCTTTTTCGCTAATTCCGGCATATTAACATAGATGCTATTTGCTGATATGTTAATTTATGTGCACAGTCCTAATTTAATAAATTAACAAATAAATATAACATACAATTACTGAAATAGAGTATTGTGCCATTTGTTCTGTCTATCCTTTGAAAAGTTGTGGTCTGTGTGAATCAAGAAGCCTTGGGCAGCAGGAGATTTTACAGCTGGAGGAATAACTTTCATAATGACCATGAGCACACTTATTACATGAATTTAGTGATCGAGTCAATATTGACTTGTGGGAAAAATTCAATAAGAGGGATTTCTAGAGAGATGTTGATTCAATTTGCTCTCTGTGGAGCACCTCTCGGTACTCCTGCATTGGCTGAAGTTTGCAGCTTGATTACCATTCAGGAGGTACAAGGCTTACTTAGGCTGCCCTGGGATGTGAAACGAGGACATCCCTCTATTCTTTCGTCCTTCACACTTTTGTCACTGAATACACAAATGTTTGAGAAGATAGCCCTTTAGAGAGTCTTTGAATAAATATTCCAGTGTGTGATGTGAACACAACTTGGTCCTTGATCGAAACAGTATCCCTGCGAGACATGGAAAACATTGTAAATAAATAAACTAACATAGGTAACAGATTTAAATATATAGATGTTTGTTTCACATTTGATTTCATCTACACTAACAGTTTCTCTACATATCAAACATGATTTATTTACAGTGCTGGACTTTGGCACAGTTGTTGACAGCAGTGCATATGAGCACTTTATTATTAACAACAGTGTGGGAGTCATTTTGGTTTTATTTGGTGGATTTGAACGCATTCAAATGTTTTCAGGGCCAGAGGGGTGGCCAGGATACTCTTTAAAACTGGTTAGTCATCCCAAAATCAAAAGCTGCTATTAGCTTTCTTTCTGCTAACGAGACACATCCCCTTTGTTTCAATTTTGAATTATGACTTTTGACATCTTCTTTCTTCTGAAAGACTTAAAGGGACAGTTTGGTATTTTTGAAGTGGTGCTGCATGAGGTACTCAATAGTAAGTATATTAGCTGATGGAGATGTTGGTCAGCTCAGCCTTCATCTATTAAGCGCACCTCTATACATGCTCCATGTAATTTAGCTAATTTTAAGAGAAAACTAAAAAAGATCAGGAAAAATCCACTTTTATAGTGTTTTTGAATACAGTATTTAGGTAACCTCAGTGTCTCCCTGACCCAAAAAATCTGAAATAAACACATCCGGTTCTTTATTTGTGGCTAGCGTAAGTCTTACAACACAGAGGGAAATGCTTAGTTTCAAATTTGCTCTCCTTGTGACATCATAGTGGGATTCTGGTAAAAAAAATTAAAAAATCCTCTCCCTTCCCCTGGTATCTTCGTCCATGGAAGACACCCCTAGCAAAGAGCAAAACTTTTGTGCAGGTCCACCATTTTTATTCTCGCTAGCGAAGGAGTGATTTCCGCTGGGAAAACTCAGGAGGGGTCATTGCATTTAAAGAGACACACACACCAAAACTAAGTGTTCTGAGAGAGCTGGTTTCTACAGGGTCACAAACCTCCTCTGCTGCTTGATTCATGTTATATTTTGACCAAACCACAGCACAGGTGTTTCATTTAGACCGCATAGGACTGTTTGAAAAGGTGGTGTAATATGTCCTCTTTAAGCTAAGTCCTTTATTACTTTGATTGTATCAATGAAAAATCAAAAAAGGCCTGCACATCCATCATGGGGTGCTGGATCCAAAAAACACAAATCGGTGAGGAAAGCCCAACAAGCTCCCGTCCTGTTCTTGTTGTGTGGTCTTAGTTTACTTACCGAAATTTGATTTTGTGAACAAGTAGTGTTTTTTTGTATTTGTAAGTGCAAAATTTACACAATGTTTTAGACTATTATTTTCTTTAAATTAATGAACCAAAAACAAATAAATAAAAGTAAAAAAACATGTGGATATACTTACACTCTGTTTTAATTTGCCATCTGTGGAGCACCTGTTGGTACTCCTACACAAGATCTTACATCTGCGTGATAATGTTGGAAAGTTTAGATACAATTAGAGGAAATTGAAGGGCTAATTAAATTCATGTTTCTGTTCATGTTTCATACATCAGGTTACCATATAGGGCCCCATCTGGGCCACTTCAGTCAAAGAGTCTGTCTTCAATTCAAAAACACCTCTTTGTAGGACGCAGTTTTAGTTTTCCAGTATTATGTTTCTCTTCTTCTTGCTACACTCAGCAGTACAACAAGCTGCAAAGTGATAAACCTCAAGAATTTTTCCTACACTCAAAAGACCTGAGCCGATCTTAAAATTGAATTGGACTCAACAGAGGTGGTCCTGTCCGCAGCCAAAAAACAAAACAGTCTCATTAAATTTCACAAAATAAGCACAAACACTGAACCAAGGACTTTGTAATCACACTGCACAACAAGATGTTCTGCCAATCGCACCAAAGATATATGGCCGTCTGAAATAGGGGGAAAAAAAAGAAAAACAGGAAAACTTCTGAGACAAAGATGTTCTGTAAAACATATCCTGTCTCACCTTTTCTAATAAGCACTCTTTCGTCCTCTGAGAACACAGACTTCTGGATATTTTCTCGATGAAGAGAGATCACAAAGGTCATCCAGCTGTTGTCAAATGTCAAGTGTCTGAAACGTCGAATGTGACGCATAACATTTTACAGCCCAGCCTTCATGTTCTCCAGGATCTAATTAGCACAAAATCATAAACCCACACATGTGTACCCTCGAATCCCTCCACCCCGTCTTCATCACTGACTCATTTATTAATGATAAATGTACTTGGTCTTAATTCTGACAGGATGATTAATGGAAGGAAGAATATGAGTTTGCTTTATGCATGGACAATTTCAGAAGGTTTAAGGTTTTTTTCTCTCTCTCTAACGACTTGATAAATTCCCTCCTTGTCACATCTTTGTATCTACAAACACGTTGTTTCTCATTAGTTTGCTTATAAATCTGCACTTTGACGTCAAGTTTGATTTCTTGCGGTGTTTTTGAATTCAAACAGTTGCTCATAACTTTCTTTTCAACTTGTGTTTTTTTTTGTTCTCTAAAAAACCTTTATTCTTAGGATATGTACTCTCTAAGATAATAGATCTGAGGTTTTCCTCAGGTGAGTACGGCTGCATCACATCTAACCTTAAGGGCCCCCGAGGCGATGTTCTTAGAAATATTGACTCCCGCACAACAACTTCTGTTTTACCTTGCAATCTTTTGCATTTCGCTTGCACTGTTTTTTTTTTTCACCCACTTTTCTATTTAAACCGTTTAGAGCAAAAGCAACAAAGGTTTATTCGTGGTGTTGATGCAATTCACACCCAGCACCTCCTGTTCCTTTCCTCCTTGTTTTTACGAGTCTGAGTATTTGCTGTCAGATGTGCAGACAGTTTGGCAAGATGCCACACATTGTTTGTCCTTGACTGTGAATTTTGTAAAACAAATTATTTGAAACTTTAAAAAGACTCCACAGTCAAAATTAATTTCCTCCAAAAGGGAGAAATGTCATCCTGAGCAGCTCAGTGTACAGCATGGGGTGCGAGAGGCCTCACTTCTACAGTGAAGTAAAAAAGAAGCAAGTTAGATGAAGGACAGGCACGTTGTTGTCATCATTAAATATTCAACAATAGTATACAAACAAATGGGACAAAATGACAATAGAGATTAAGACCGAACTCTAAAACATGGCACACATTTATACGTATAAGATACATATTTTCCTTCATTCATGCAATATTCAAGTTCTGAAGTTGGTCAACAAATTGTGAATGCATTATTAACAAGTTAAAGTGTCACTGTCAATTTCGTAATGAAGTAAAGGTCTATATATATATATATATATATATATATATAAAAATCCAATACTCAATTCAAGTTGGTATTATTCACATTTAGAAGACAGTTCCATAATTGTCCTTTTTGTCCCAAATCTTCCTGCTCTGGTCTTCAGTCTTCATCTAGATCATTTATTCAACAACTTAAATGTACAGAGTTTAATATATTGTAAAAATGTTGGGTTTGTTTCAGGTTAAATAACAGAAGAAACAAATCTTCTTCAGGCGGAGCAGTGACTGATTTAAAAGGGCAGGTCACATGCCAAAACCAGATCTGGCACAGGACAGGAGAGCATGACAGTGGTCCCAATCCAAAAGGTGCAACCAATCATGAGGCGGTCCACACTTTAGTGACCCGTGTTGCGTAGATTGGCAGACCAGGGGGTTCCGCTAAAAAGAGTTCAAATCAAATGTTTGGCATTGAAATTAATTAAAAGCCATTCCAGCTGAACGGACAGTCGTTTTGACACATGTTAGAAAGGTCGTTACCCTGAGCTGACCATCTGCACACCAGACTCCAAACTCAGAGCCAAAGGTCCATGGCAAAACAGCAGAGGCTTTGCAGAGCCTCTTCAGGACATACATTGTTTGCCTCCATGACAAGCCTCACCTTATATTCTTCTTTAACACAGTCAGTTCTATTCTAGAAAGGAGAGAGGCATTACAACATGAAGTGAGAAGAATAAATCAGGATACATAACCAGAGCTGGACCATTCTGTGGAAACCGCCTCTGCACACCTCAGGTCTTATTGGAGCGGCTTAAAACAAACTGACGCTGGTTATTGACAAAGCTTAACTTCTCACCAACTACAAGACCTGGACATCGGGATCTTAACCCGCTGCAGCTGTATTTAATAAGCTGCCATAGAGAAGATTAGAGTGGTTATGGCTGTAACTGCATGCCCATCATAAATATTACAACCCAGTCTCACAGTTTGCGTACAAATAACACAGCATTGTAATGTTGTGCAATGCATACGCCTTGCACCACATACCGACTGGTTAAGGTTAGGAAATGGGATTGGGAGAGGTTAGAATAGTTGTCTATGGGTAACCCCTTGACTCCTCCTGATGAAAGTTAGGGATTGGCGTATCATATGCACGCAAAATTGCAATTTGGCGTACAAATAACACAACATTTCAATGTTGTGTTATTTGTACGCAGATTGATGAGACCGGGTAGCAATATTACAATGTAGCTAGAAGGCCTCAAAATGTGGGATCAGATCATCAGTCTGTGTATGTGTTTGTTCTTCATGACTTCTTTTGGCAACAAAAGAATGGCTGGACATCAGATGCCCCTAAGCCGGTGTTGCTGAAAACGACTGATATCATGTCATGCTGAGAAAAAGAAAAATGAGCAGAACGGAAGAGGCATAGAACGGGCCAGAACACAGAGCGGTGACAAATAAAGAGCAATCCTCTGTTTAATCATGGTCAGAGTTCAGTTTGCAGAGATATTACAGCACCAGGGTCAGGAGCAGGGTGTTGGGTGCTCTGGTTTCCCCGCTTTAATAGACCTCAGTAAAGCTGCAAATAGAGACAATCCGTCACTGTCCCTGCACTGTGGGATGGAGAGGATTTGGCAGGCTTTCTGTGAATGCTTTTTAAACAGTTGCTTTGCAAGTTGTGATGTTTTGTGACTTCCATTTGTTAAACATCAGCTGTGAGTGACTGGTAAAAAAAAAAGTCCAGATTACAGCCATCTAGTCTGAGCCAGCTGTTTGTCTATGTTTGATTGAAAGGCTTATGTCACAAGGCATAAAAAATGTGCAGATGAAAACTGAATCTATTTAATTTAACAGAAGACATTGTCGTGGTTTGGTTTTTGTTCTGTATTTGATCTTGTTTTAGTTCATTGTTTCCCTCGTGTTCTGTGTATGTATGTTCTTAGTGTGGTTTACTTTAGTCCCTAGTGTGTTTTCCTGTATCCTTGTGTTCTTCTATGTTGCCTGTTAGTTTATTTCCTGTCTTGTGTTTTAAGTCTAGTCTTTAGTGTTTCCTGTTTTATTTTGTATATCTGGTTTTGGTGGTGTCGGTGTCAGGTTGTACTTTGTACTTGTCTTCAGTGTTCTGGTCTTGTGTTCTTTGTTCCTTGTGTTTCCCGCCTTAGTGATTACCCTGATGTTCCTCACCTGTCTCGTTAGTCTCACCTGTGTCTGATTATCCCTCGTCTATTTAGTCTCTGTGTCTGCCTCAGTCTCAAAACACACAATAAAACAAAGAAGAACCAACGAAACTAAATTGTTAGTATAACTAAAAAAGAACTCATGACAGCATGCTGTTGCTTTATAATGAGCAAGTGCTTGTGGGAATCTCCTTCTTAGGGGACCCTTACTGTCAACAAATACAAATCATTAAACCTCACAAATGTTACTCTGTCCAGCTCGGTGGAAACACACATTGAACATGAAGTTTTGATAACCATTTCACACGTTTGTTGTTGCCAGTGTTGACATCATTTATGTGAAAAATCTAACAGGAGATGTACAGTGTAGTAATACAGCTCTGTTCGCCTGTGATGATTTAGTTTTTAGCAAATTCCCTTCATAACACAGCAGGGGGAAGATTTGCCTGTCAGTCATCTCTATAGTGGATGTAAATGAAGAGGTTGGCACATGAAGCGATTACCTGTTAATAATGCTCAGTGGGCATTGTTAGAAGGCAGGCTCTCCGTTCCTAAAAGCAATTAGACGTTTTTTTTCAGAAAGTGTTGTTTTCTCCCTGACAGTAGGAAACCATTTAAAAACAAAATGTCACAGTAACACAACAATTACAAATGGACAACCAATAGTTACAGGTTCACTGTATGGTTTCAACCTTCATGGATGACAGTTTGAACGTCTCATCGACTGTAAACACAAAGAGCTGCTTAAATAGCGGTAGTTTGTAAATGAGGGGCTTCATAACTGAATGCACTATTTCATAATGTTTTTCTCTGTGAAGGCCAGACTCATTGTGAATACAAGGTGCTTGTTTGGTGCACTCAGAGAAACAAAACTGTTACATTTTGAAATGAAAAACAGCAGATGAATGAAAAAAAAATGCACAGAAGACAGAATATATAATATTTTCCATCTTTAAAGCTCTGTTTGCTTCTGTTTGCTTCAGAGCCTCTGCTCGCAAACAGGAGCAGTCAAGGTTAGAAGGGAAGATGTTTAGAAATCTTTTGATTCACTTGGAAATTAATTAAAGGGTTGTTTTTAAAGTTAATCATTGCATATACTTCATTTTGAAGAGTACCCCTAGACCTTTGTCAGTCCATTCGTCTAATTCTGCCTACACAAATACACATCAACTACAAGGCTAAAAGCAATGTCCTCATCGACTAATGTCCTGCTGTTATATCTGGTTTTGTAATGTATTCACTTTACATTTGAATCTGATCTGCTGGAAACAGCGACAGGACTCTTCAACACAGTTTAAAGGTCACATTTTGCTGTAAAGAAAACACTTTACCAGGTTCCTCTAACACTAATATGTCTACCTAGTCTGTCTACAAACACCCCAACTATATAAAAAGTCCATCCTCACCCTCTTGTGCATTCTCCACTTTTCAGAAAATGTGTGCTCAAACAGGCCGTTTGGGGATTTTCCCTTCATGACATCACAAAGGGCAGTAACCCTCTTTTACTGGGTCCCTACTGGGACACACACATAAGGTATAGTGCAGGAATAATGGGATAGTTCTTTGCATTATGTTGGATATTTTCAATGTCAACTGGTGGTAAAAAAAGATCTTTTGAACTCTAGACAGAGCCTTTAAATACAGCCATCAAAATACAACAGAGAATCAATGTCCTCTTACTGTAACTGTGCCATTGTGCCTCTTGCTTCATGTTTATATGCAGACTCAACTTAGTCAATTTGTGTCGATAATATTATGAGCAAAACATGAGAAATTAGTTCTCTGTGCACAAAAGTCGTTTTTATCATACGTATATGTGATAGATGCTGCAGGATGATCAATATTTGTCCACCACACTAAAATGACTGAGTTACAATGTAAAATATGAAATCTGGACAATATACTGTGCTCTGTAAAGAGTGGATATACTGTACTGTCCAACCACTACAGATCTCATCTACTTGGTGTGTCAGTTTTTCAGCTTTGTGCTCACGAAGTGCAAACTGTATTAAAGCTGTATTAGCTGTATTAAAACGTGTGCAAACTTGATACCACAAGCAAAAAATGTGCTATCTGATCTACTAACAGCGTGCAGTGAGGATTGCGTCTTTCATATGAGCAAAACAACACGTACTGTTCATTTAGTACGTTTGCCTTAATGAATATGCAAAACGAGGCGTTTCTGCCCAAAATACTGGGAGGAGAAAATGCAAAGAAGTTAAGTTAGTACGCGCAATGTCATTTACCAAGCCAGGCAAAAATTGCAGTGGTTGTGACGGTGTCTGAATTTAACACCTTTGAAAAGAACGTGCTAATCCAAGAGCACCAGTGTTACGCACTGCAGGCTGCAGATAGGAGGAGACATAGGCACAATAAAAGACGTGCTTCTGGTGCGCAACGATGGCACGAGTGGCACACACACTGCGCACCAGTGCCAGAGAGGTGTTTAATTGAAAAAGGTTTTCTGATAAGCCACTTTTTCCTTTTGTTATATTCACATTGATTTGCTATTACTTGAAAATACTGGACGTTCATTTGCCTCTAACTAATACCTATTTTGCGCCTGCAGTCGTCCAGCTTTCCGTCCAAACTCTCTGTGACGTAAAACAAGTAGAACGTGCAAAAGCCTGACAGAAATACTACCGCCTGCACAAGGTTTGCTCCTGACGTCATTCATGCAAATGTTCTTAGTAAATCACCCGCAAAATGCCCACAAGCCAAACGTGCAAACTTTTGCGGTGAACACGCAATTTAGTACTCTTTAATTGAGATCTTAGTAAATCTGGCCCTAAGTTTTTAACAACACAGAGATGCCTGAGCTCTGCAAGTCAATCTGACACATGGTTTGGTTTTGTTTGTCAGAAATAACCCTGGACATCCTTCATAATCCTTCATCATTGTGGGGCACTAACACGATATTCATCTCAGGTCACTTTTCACACCATGGATATAGTTTTAAATAATTTATAGAATGACTGAGAAATCCCCCTCCCACCATTTGAAAACACTGATTATTTAATGATAATCAGGATGTGCAAAGAAGGAAAAGGCACAGCAAATTAGACCAGAACCAAAAGGATTAACACAATCCTACACTGCAGTCCTGTAAGACATAAATAGAATTGTGAATACTTCCTTTAATTTTAATCCTTTGCCCATTCATAAAATCCATAAAAACGTTTTTTAATGAGTCGCTCTCTAAAGCTGTGTAATCCATCACTGAAGGTATTTCATACTATGCGGATAAGGAGCTTTATCCTCATGATATACCTCTTTAATGAGGACACAAAATAGACACTGGACCAGCTCTACACTCTCCAGCGGGTGCTCGAGGGTTCATGGGAGTTCGCCCAACCAGTCCAGCTCGTCTCTGTGGATATTGAGAAGGCGTTTGACCGTGGTGTACTGTGGGGGGTACTCCGAGAGTATGGGGTTTGGGGCCCTTTACTAAGGGCAGTCCGGTCCTTGTATGACCGGAGCAGGAGTCTGGTTCGCATTGCCGGCAGTAAGTCGGACCTGTACCTGGTGCGCGTTGGCCTCCGGCAGGGCTGCCCTTTGTTTTCTGTTTCTGTTGTTTTCGGTTCTGTTCATTACTTTTATGGACAGAATTTCTAGGTGCAGCCAGGGGCCGGAGGGGGTCCTGTTTGGGGACCACAGGATCTTGTCTCTGCTTTTGGATGATGTGGTCTAGTTGGCTCCATCGAACCTGGACCTCCAGCACGCACTCTGGCAGTTCGCTGCAGAGTGTGAAGCGGCTGGGATGAGGATCAGCACCTCTAAATCTGAGGCCATGGCTTTTGACTGGAAAAAGGTGGCTTGCCCTCTCCGGGGAGTCCTTGCCCCAGGTGGAGGAGTTCAAGTATCTCGGGGTCTTGTTCACCAGAAGATGGAGCGTGGGATCGACAGACGGATCGGTGCGACGTGGTGAAGAAGGAGCTAAGCCGAAAGGCCAGGCTCTCCATTTACCGGTCGATCTTCGTTCCTACCCTCACTTATGGTCATGAGCTTAGTAGAGTAGAGCCGCTACTCCTTCACATCGAGAGGAGTCAGTTGAGGTGGTTTGGGCATCTGTTCCTGGACGCCTCCCTAGGGAGGTGTTCCGGGCATGTCCCTCCAGGAGGAGGCCTCGGAGTAGACCCAGGACATGCTGGAGAGACTCTGGGTATGTTCCAGTTCTCTTATTTGCAGTCTCCTCGGTCCTCCGTCCTCGGCCGAACTGGAAGTAGTTCCAAAGCCGCCATGTTGAGGATCGTCCCAAAGCTCTTATAGCGAACGGAGGAGAGAGGATCGAGGAGAGAGGAGGCTGATCCGAGGAGCGATGACCGAGGAGACATGAGAGCTGACTTCACAGAAGTCTTTTCACTGACAGACACGCCCCCTTCTCGTACATCACTCATTGATTGGACGCTGCACAGGATCATACTTCAGTGAAACTTCTCAACATGAGCAGAGTTTAATACCGGAGAATAGACCGACATTAAAAAGATGCTAAACGGAGCGTCGGACATTTAAACAGATGATGAACATCAGTGAGTTTGTAAAGAGTCGCTCTGTGATGAGCTGGGATTAAAAAGAGTCTGACGTGAAGATTAACAACCAAATATGAAGCTCTATAACTTCTATCAAATCAATACATCCTTCATGTTCTGTTCATCATCTCTCAGACTGTTTGAATGTCTGATGATGATGAGGATGACAGTTTGATGAAGAGGGAGTCCGTTTTATATTCACACTTATTTATCTTCTGAAATTTCATCACTTAGATTCTAATCAATCATTTTCAGTATCCTGACATATAAATATCTGTTTATAAAATACAGAGTTCGTTGTCTAAATACAGGCTAGGTTAAGTCAAAACTGTTTAATAATAAATAATAAATAGACAATTCAAAATGAAATCTTTTAGTCAGTAGAAACTGTCCTTTTGGTTATGAGTAGACTGCAGGTTGTTCTTCAGGTGTTTGTTGTCAGGTAAAGAGACTAAACACTGTAACTGTGTTTGATTAGAAATAATACAGTGTGTGTTTGTGTGGACATAAACAGCTGTTAGGCTGATTGACAGCTGAACGTGATCAGCTGATGTCGCGTCATGTGACGCTGTCGAGGAAACGTTTAATGTCTCTTAAAGCTGATTTCCTCTGTGCATCTCTGGTGGACACAGACGCAAGTGGAGGAGACAACGTGGAGGACATTGGATGCAAATAAGAGAGCCGGAATGCAGCTTATGTCTCTTGGCTGGCCTGGGAACGCCTCGGGGTCCCACCAGAAGAGCTGGAGGAAGTGTCTGGGGCGAGGGAAGTCTGGGCGTCTCTGCTTAGACTGCTGCCCCGCGACCCGGCCCCGGATAAGTGGCAGAAAATGGACGGATAGATGGAAGGACAAAATAGACAGTGAAGACTGTCCTCAGCAAAAACTACGAACACATATTCACTTCAGTTTGACAGCAAAAAGAGAACAAACTCATTACTGTCAAATAATTGAATAAACAATTTCTTTGGTAACAGTTTTAAAAAGCACCTAAGCCACTGTTTTATTTTTAAACTTGGCTTATTATAACCCTCACCCAAAAATATATTTTCTGGTTTGCAAAAAAACAAAACAAAAAAACACCTTGCAGTCTGTGGTGATATTCAGAGTATCACCATGTGGCCTCTGTTTGATCTGTGTAATGAAAATAGATCGGCTTGTCAGGTCTGAACTAGGGATGTGATGATCAAGCTTTTAAGATTCCGATACAATACCAATAGTAGGAGTATCTGCCGATACCGAGTACCGATGCGATACATGCATTCAATAATAACCTGTATTCTAGGCTGACGGGGTGAGACTGGGTATCATGTGTAAGGCACAATCAGGGTTTTCTAACACTGAAACACAACATGAAATAAATACATATTTGTAAGCTGACTGAATAGTTATTTATTATAAAATGAATAGTGAATAGTTATTTATGATAAAATAAATAAATATGTACCATTAGGCCTAGTTTGGTTAAACTTATGTGACAACTAAGGTCCAGATGTCTGTGGTGAAACTCATTGAAGTCACATCTTTCAACTCTGATGATAAGTGGTTTCTCAGCGTGTGTTTCTGCTGGAGCAGGACGTATCAATTTAGCAGAGAAAAGCACAAGCGCGATGTGAAATCAGACACACCTTTTCCATGCTATCATAGATCCGGTTAGCTCTCCGTCTTGATCAAAGCTTTCAGCTCACTGATGTATTAGGGGCGTGAGTTTGGTTTTGAACACAGCAAAAGAGCTCAGCTTTCAGGATCGGCACATTGTCAGCGATCCAGCTTTTTGGGTCAGGATTGGACCGATATCCAATACCAGGATCGGATTGGTGTCATCTCTCGTCTGAACACTTGAACAAAAGTTCAGTCTCTCATTCAACACCAAATTCTACAATCTAATTGCTACAATATTTGCTAGCCAACACAATGTTTATTCCATTTTACGTAGCTTCAGGCTGTCAGTGTCGCCATTTTTTCTGATTTCTGGGTAATCATTTTTTCTTGATTTCCAGACTCCCTGGGAATCTTTACTCACCACCCTCTGCCCCCGCCTTGATGTGCCGTGAGCGAGAAGCGATCTCAGAATTACTTCACTTGAGCTTCCAGAAAAACGTTGGTTGCACTTGGCAGCTCCCAGTTGTGTAAATGAGTAGCAGCCCAGGTTCAGATTCTATTCATCCTTTGGAAAAACACACGCATACTTAAAAACCACAAGCTCTCACATACACACTCATCCTCTTCACACTTTTCCTGTGCAAGACACAGAGTTCTTCTTTAATGGACTTGAAGGGTCATCAGTATGCGGCTGGACGCGATAGCATCAGAGCTGCAGCTATGACACCGCTGGGACGACTGGGCCGGCGCTGGAACCAAACTGGGCTAATCTGCCTGCAGGACTGACACTATCAGCACCCTCATCTCTGCTGAGAATGAGATCCCTCTCACGACCTTCACCAGATCTTTATCTGGCACTGAACAAAACACTGAGTGTGTGTCGGAGTGTGTGGAGTGGCAGTCCAGTGCAAGTCAGTGAATGTAAAGCTGCAGCTGCGTGTGAGCTGTGGAGATTGTTCTGTGGGCTGTCAAAGACTTCTGATTGATGAGGAGTGCATGTGTGTGTGCGTGGGCCTAGAGTATATAGTATATATGCTGTTCTCTGCCCTCTATACACTAATTACCTCATTTGTAGCCCCACGAAAAACGCCTGCAGCCCCAGAGGCATTTTTTAAAGAAGACACACACACACACACACACACACACACACACACACACACACACATGCAATAAGTTCTTATTTAATAATACATAGAAGGTCGTGGTGAATGATGTTGGTTTTCTGTAGCGGTGTAAGAGATCACACATTTTCGAGTTGGTTTGTCTAATCGGCCAAAAAAACCAGAACATGAATAATTTAACTTTTCTGTTCCTCAACTAGACACGACTCAAACTGTGCACATTAACGGCACATCTTCAAATGTTGGTCACTACAGGCTGTACACATTGTTAAATCATTATTGCCAATGTAATAATACAAACAATACAGATATTTTACTTGGAAATGGTTACAGCTACGAAAACGTTAAATAGTTACTTTTAGATTGCAGGTTTAAACGATACATTCACAAAGTTACCATGTGATTTCTAGTGGTCATGCTGTATCTGAAAGGCACATTCAGTTTGCTCTCCATAAATAGTTTCTGTGACTAGAATCAAAATAGTTTTTTTATTGTATATATACAAGGAAACAGTTAACATGGGAAATAGGGCTAAAATAATAATAACTTTATTTATATAGCACCTTTAAAAACAAAGTTTAAAAAGTGCTTTACATATAAAACCAAATACAAATCAACATCCACATTTAGAGGGTGATGGACATATACAACAAATGGCTCAAATAAAAGAACTAATAATGAGGATGAGGATAAAAGAAGAGATAAATAAGAGAAGGTAAAATGAGTAAGACGGCAGGAGAGTTGAACGTTAAAAAAAAAATTAGGAATTATAAAATACTATAAGTGCAGTAAGATAAGTGCAAGAAGGGAGGAATTGAAAGGCCAAAACAAATAAGAGATAGATAAAAAGAATTAAATGAATGAGGAAAGGAGAGATTAGTAGAAATCTTACAAGAAAAGATCACATAAAAGCAAGTCTATAAAAATGAGTACTTCAATAAAATAAAGTAGAATTTATTAAGCAATTACCAATTTATAAAATAGAATTTAACAATTATCAAATATAAAGAAGAATAAAAAAGAAAATGTTCAAAGGGTGCATGAAAGAGAATGAATGTAAAGTCTAGTGAGCGTTACTATCGCGCATAAAGAAACAGTTTACACACTCCATGTTCTAATGCAGCCATGGAGCTGTACTGCTTTTCCATGCTGAGCTGTGCGTCAGGATGGGAAGGACAGACTTCACTCACCTGCATGGGGAAAGGCATTTCCGACAGAGAGGTCAAGCCAGCTGCCCTGAGTCAGATCGATTTCATCAGATCAACGAGGACAGAAAGCCAGCTCAGAGATTTCCTCAGAGAGGTGGCAAGCTGAATTTGAAAGGTTTGAATATCAATTACCATCATTTGAAAGTTCCCTTTCAGTCAGTTATTAATACGCATTTATAGCTAATAGTGATTGTTGAGGAAAGGACTCAAATAAAGAGTTCAAATGGAAACTTATAGAGATCAGCGATGACGACCTGAGGGAGCCAAGAAGCCTTGCACCTAATGAAAGACTCAGGGAGAGCTTCTCTCCGCAGGCTGTCCAGGCTGTTAACTCCACTGTCCTCAGCTATACATAAACCTGCACTTTGCACTTTGACACCCCTGGACACTGTTTACATTATTCTATTCTATATTTTGTAGATTCAAATACCTCCTTATTTGTTACTTTTTTTTCTATTTTACTGTATATATGTCTTACTAAATTGACTGATAATTTTTATTGCATGGCCTTGCGGAACAGTCTTTACATTTTACTGCACATCTGTATGAGTATGTGACAGATAAAAATCTTGAATCTTGAACGCAGCTGTTCTCACCACCATGGACCTCTCTGACAGATTCTGCGTCTGAATCAGAACCACTGACATCTTTTGATGACAGATAGTTCAGAGTTCTCCCACCACGCGTGTATTGAGATGTTTCAGAGACTTAAAAGGAAGCTTATTACAGATCAATGTAAAAAAAACAAAAACAACAACCTCAAGCTCACTACTACTAGGGAGGAATGCCAGGCAGACACACGGAGAAGACAGAATAATAAACACCAACTCACACTGTTTGTGCACAGCTGGAGAGCCTACAGACAATCACATTAGAAACACCATGCATGACAGTAAGACAGAGGATCTACAAATAGCAGCCATACTGTCAGATAGAGACAGGGAAGAAAAAAAAGAACATGCTACATTACAGAAGACTCATCATCATCAATGATGGAAAGGTATCAAAGACTGACAGTGCTTGAATACATCATGCTGAAGATTGATATCTGAAGAAAGATATAAGGAGGATATTCCCATTGAGGGAAGTCTCTTCCTTATGGAGTAAACAACTGTAACAAAAGCTCCACAAGTCTGCCCATATCCTTTGCATCTCAAGATGATAGGCAGGCAGATGCAACTGGGCAAGGAGGAATTTGAAATTTGACAACAGCAACTCGAGTGCTTTAATTTTCGAGGCAAATGGAAAATCCAATTTGTGTTTTTGCTATTGTCTTGCAAAACCACAGTCATCTCGACGTTATGCACCTGCAATGCTTGATTAAACTGTGCTTAGAACGTGAAACAAACACAGACAACATAATAAACAAAGCAGCTCTTGCAGAGCAGACACATTTTATGGCCCTGACATGAATTTAATTGTGTTTGCTATATTGTTACATTTTAATTTTACAAACGATTTGCTGTAATTCCTGTTTGCCTGAGCCAAACTCGGTCATGTTCTGCTGTTTAAAAAGGCATTCAAAGCTTTACTCTTCCATACCAGTCAAATATGAAATGCAGGGAGGGATGGGAGAACTGAAATTAAATCCTTGGCATGATTCATTTGTTACTGGGTTTCTTTGTGGGGAAATGGGATTTTGTATTGGCACCTTGTGCTAAAAACCTATTTTGTTTCTGTGGAATTGCAAATTATAATTCATTTTCCGAGGGGAAGAAGACACAATGAGATTCTCATGTGGCTGTGGGACGATCAGTCCGGCTCATTGTTCCCAATGAGCTGATAAAACCACACGAGTCAGTCGTGTCGTCCTCTATCAAAGTGAGCTGCAACCAAATATTTGATCCGTCTTCTACATACATCTTCATCTATGGCAGAATAAGAGACTGATTTAGAAACAAAGAAGACATGTTTAGTTTGATTTTGGAGGAAAAGTCTTGTGCACTGTTCTCCTTTATAAAACAATGTGTAGAATCCATGCTAAAAGTGCACGTACGCCATCAAATTGAAAATGGCACATGCTAATGTCCATGCACATCTTTATGCAATTTTCCTCTTGTAAGTCAACCCTGGACATGAGTGCATATGGATTATTATGTTTGGCCTTGTACATTCCCACATCTACCCATTAATAATGGTCAATGCAAAGCACCTGATGAATGAAAAGAACTGTCAGATCGAAGTTTGCAAGTAAGGAAGACAAAGAAAATAAACTTCTCTGACAACATTGGAGCTGCTTGTAAAAGGGGACACATCACCTCCATTTCTGAAAAGCTTTTATTTTATTTTGTAAAACTCAATCTTTTGTACAACTCAATGCTGGTCTTGGTCTGCAATGCAAAAACATCCTATATTCATTATTACGAACCAGTGTCACTGCAGAGTGAATATCTTCACAGAAAACATGGATTTCTTCACAGTTTTTTTCACAGACTCTTTATGTCAGTCAGTCAGTGGCATCTCCCACTCTACAACAATGTCAAATAGAATCTTGATCGTTTTTTTCTGTCTGCACTAGCAAAATGTAGAATTACAAGTTACAGTATATTGTTGATGGTTGCTTATGCGATGCCAATAATACTGTAACTTCCCACATATATGTAGTACTTATATATGCTGTGATGAAGTGGTTTTTGTCTTACACAATGTGGTAGGTAAGGTTGCCAGTTTTGGGCTTTTATTTATTCATTTGAAGAGCCAAGTTGCTCCTTAGTGGCTTGTTTCGCGAGCTCTAGCAACACTGTGTTACGATACACTGTTGGTTGGACCCAGACGTACTACTCAGAGACAGTTATCAGTGAACAGTAAATTTAATAAACACGATCTAGTGACACGAGTGACAATGCGTGAGAGTCCTTGCTCATCCGTGAGCAGTGCGAATGAAAATCTAGTGACAGTCTTGGTGAAAAAATCCTTAATCCTGAATCCCGAACGCGTGAGGTGAAGGCAGGTGAGATGAACAACAGGCAGACAGGTCGACAGGACGGAGGAGCAGGAGTCTCTTAGTGGGGAGCACTGATGTAGGGAAAAACATGAGGAGGGTAAATACATGATAGCCACAAAAACAATACGAATCAAAAATACAAGAGAGCCTGATCAGAGAATACTACCACTGTGGGGAAGATTATAATCCGGCGCTGACTGTGTGTGGAGAGTGGCTTAAATACTGAAGCTGATGAAGATGAGCTGCACCTGGGAACACACCTTCTGCAAATCTAGACAGTGGGAGGAGACAGGAGGAGCAGACAGACAGGGGAAAACAGACAACACACACCAGTAGGAGGGAACTAAACAAAACCAACTCATGACACACTGTTTGGCATGAGTTAATGAAATAGTTCATTTGACTGATTGTGACGACGTGGATGAGTCAATAAAGTTTGATATTTGGTGAAATAAAATGTGTATATGTATTTATTTTGATTTTAAATCTGGCTTCAGTTCACCACTTCACAATCACTTTCAAAATGCACATGTGCTTTTGTTTACCAGTGCTCACATTTTACATTCCGAAATTGGTTATTAAAAAAATGTGCACTGGACATGGTGTATGCCAGTTTCTGGCCCAGCTCTGTGAAAAAAAACAGCAAATATGAAGCATTGTTATGTTTCTCAAGGATATCTTTCCTTACGTTACTTGATGCAATGTTCATATTTGAGGCTTTTGCCCCACAGTGATCCTAAATGCCCAACAGGTCTGTTCCCATGCACATATCAGATCACACTCATAGTGACAATATCTGGCACTGGCTCTTTGCTATCTGCAAAATCTCATGGAGTCACGATGCAGAGTATCAGGGAAATGCTAAGCCTGTTAGTCATGCCCAGTGGTGGCCAACTCTGCGTCTATTTCTGGAAGAAGCAGGAGCAAATGATGAGATTTCAGGATTTGGACTCAGACAAGGGAGGATGGAGCAGAAGGCATGACTTTGGTCGTAACTTCAAAGTGTCAACATCTCTGGATGGATTGCCAGAGAATTTTGTATGAATGCTAGCATTCTCATAAGTGAGGATCAAATTGGATTGTCGTAATGATTTCCAACAGTTACAGTGCTGTCATCATCACAGCCACTTTGTCCAATACTTTGAGGATTGTTCTGGGTCTTTACTGACTCCAAATGGGGTTAAGGAGGTATACCTTTCTGACCATGTACATGTACCGTATGGCTTTGTCTCTGTGCAGCACTTAGTGACATATAAATACACTTTACTTCCTCTCTGTTTTTGGTTGGAGGAACAGGATGATGGTTGGGCCTTCAGGGCCTGGCTTCACTTCTGATGGAATCTGAGAAGATAGACTTCCCCTTACTTGTATTTTTTTTACAGATTCATATTTGATATTTGAATTCAATTAATCATCAATAATACAGTCTCTTCTGTGCTGAAAGACATGTGAATAATTAATAATTTTCCTTCCATCATATGTGACTTAGCAAACTTGTAAAAATAGTGTGGGCGCATGTAGGTAACTGTGGTGTCTCATGTGAAAACATCATACACTGCAGTTTCCTTGGCTTTGTTTTTGTTTATTTGCACTGCCCCAGCATATTGAAAGAATTATTCAAAAGGGTACAGAATACTCCGTTTTTATCTTGACCTGTTGTCACCTCACGGCACCTCAATACGTCTGAGCATGCTTTGTGAAAAGAAAAGAAAGAATTTCAGTTATTTCCTTGTGATAAATGTATTTATCCATCTGTATTGCAAAGTTTGCAGTGCGTACCACTGTCCATGAGATATTGTAGATGAAGTTTTATATTTACTCTGATTTAATATTTATTATTACACCTATATTGGCTGTATTTGCTTATTGTTACTATGGTTCAAATGATTACTTGATAGGTAAAGTCATTGCTATTTCCCTTAGTTGTTGGAGGAGACCAAAGTAGATGGAAAAGGAAACATGTGTTGAAATGAAATTAGGGCTGCTGTTAATGTATCAATCCTGATACAATTTTGGTACAAATACATGTATTCTTTTTCTTTTAAAAAAAAATCTTATCCTACTTTGATCCATCTGGCACACCCCAGGTAAGGCTCCATGTAGTCACAGAGATGACAAGATCAACCCTGCTGCACCTCTAAATGGCTAATTTCACCCTTAAATGGACATCTTAGTTGACGGGTTGACGATAATATCAACCTCCTGACATCAGAAAGTTCATTTTTTTTACTCTTCCCTTTAAATGTTTTTAGGTTGGTCATTTATTTTTTGATCAGTAACAAGTTCACTTCTCTCTTAAGTTAATCAAAGGTGTTTCTTTATTTTCTATATAATTTAAAGTTTGTATTCAAAGAGGAAAGAAAGTATCTTCAGCATAAGACAGTATAAAAAAATAAAATAAACACTTCACAAAAAGTGTTTGTAAATGCAAAATTATGACATTTCAAACATTTAAAAACATGATTAATCATGATTATATCAATATAAAATGTTCAATGTGTTAAATGATTCAATCTATATCTTTCTGTCAGTAAACACGATGTCATTTTGTACTTTCATGGAAGTATAGACTTGTTAAGGTGCTTGCTAAACTAAAACTCTATGTTTAACTATTCCAGGAAAGAAGAACTTCAAAGTCAGACATTTAGTGGGATATTTTGACCAGTTTGTGCAGGTGTCAAGTACGGCTGTAGCTGCCTGTTGCAACAGTTTCATAGAAATTGCCTTTTTTTCCATTTCTATTTAAAAATCCAAGCAGAGAGAACTCCCATGATTCCCTGCTACTCTGAGCATCATCTTTTGTTATTGTAGTAGGTGTATTTATTGAGAGCCCCCTGGCAATGAATTCTACACATTTTATTGACAACTCTCTTCCTGGCACATCTGAATATACATTTTCATAGACAGCGTTTAAGCCTCAAAGAATGGATAAGAACAAGCTTTAGGACTTTTTTTTTTCTCACTGACAACATATCTGACTTGTACTTTCAGGAGGCTCTCGGACACTTCTGCTATTGTCAACAGGTTTTTTTATTTTACATGGTAAAAAAACTAAAAAATCTAACTATTTACATCCAGCCACAGAAACCCAAACCACACACTCAAATACACACACCAACATAAACACAGCTATCAACCCTAAAGCAAGAGGTGTAAGCTGTTATCACTTTCAGGAGGATAAACAATGTAAGTGAGAATACTAATCTTGGTGTAGCAGCTCAGAGCATCTCCTCCTTTGCTGGGGTATAAATAGCATAATTAGCCACGGGAGGAAATACAAATGCCACTTATCTTAGTAACTGCTGCACAGCATTCCCCATTCCTCATGCACCTCTTCCTCCAATCCATCCTCCCGTGCCGCACATTCGACACACTCAATATTTAAGACGGAACGGAAATGCAGAGATGTCGGGTTTGGAATGCAGGAAAAAGAAGCGGCGGAAACACAGATTTACATTGAGTTAATATTCTGTTTCATCTGCAGGTAGTGGAGGCTGGGACGCTCAGGCCTGAAGGGAGAGAGGAGTGTGAGGACGACGTGCAAACGTGAGGTCCCGTGGCGGGTGTTTTACCAGACGGCTGCATGCATGCATGACAAAGAGGCTCACATATCCGGGCGGGGTGCAAGCTCTCTCTCTCGCACACTCTCTCCAAAACAACAGAAGGTGACACTGAAGCCTCTCAGAGTTCACTGAGCCAGATGTTGTCCACTGATGCAGAGAGGAGAAGTGCAACGTTCAGTACAACAGAGCAGAAATTCTCTGATAAAGGACTTTGGAGTGACATTGTTCTTAAATGTAAAAGAAAAACACAAACTGGATATTTGTAATGGTAAGCATACATAAAGCACATAATACAACAACAATTGTCAGATGTTATTTTATGAGAGCTCAACAAAGTAACTGAGTCTATTTAACGGGTTCTGCATAAAACTGGAGAATCTGTGGGTGCAGGAACAGATTTTGATATTGGAAACATTCTGGTTTGTGTTTGTAGTCTGAGTTGTATCGTCCTTCAGCTTTTCAGCTGGCATTGGCGGCACACAGGGAAACAGTCTGTGTGGAGAGCCTAAGGGCGCAGTCACACTGGCCATCCGGACCGTGCCGTACTCAAGCATGATTGCCCCCCCCCCACACCCCACTGTGCCATTCTCCCTCTGGCCAGCACGGCCCGTGGTCACACTGCATCAGGACTAGCCGTGCCTGAGCACGATAACCCCAAGTACATAACATCGTAATACAGCACATGCATGCTTTACGTTATTTTGAAAAAATAAAATAAAAAGGGAAGCACAGTCGAGTCCAGGTCTGCACATCAGAGATCATCACAGTGAGCATGACAACTACATTATTGACTTGGAAGCTTATTTTGAGACATTTAAATTAGATACAGCCGTAAATTAATTTAAAAAATAAAAGAGAGGGGGTCGCTGGTTGTGCAGTGGCACTGTGCGCCTCCCAATGTACTGAAGCACAGTCCTCACGCAGGCGGCCCGGGTTCACGTCCGGCCTGTGGCAGACCCTCCCGCAGATCTCTCCCCCCATCCGACCCTTTCCACCTTCCTCTCTCTCTACAATAAAGGCTCAAAAAAGCCATAAAATATAACTTTAAAAAATAATAATAATAAAAGAGTACACGGTCCAGTCAGTGTCTGCACATCGGAGAAGAACACAGAGAAAATGACAGCTATACTTTACTGACTTATTTTGATTCATTTTAGTCAGCTCACGCCATAAAACTCTGGATTTTTTTCACAATGAAGACTGTCCTTGTTATGTACCTGTGTGCTTATGCTCATGCAGGAAGTATACCGTGCCCAAGCACACCTCTCCAAAGTGTGCCGAAGCCAAAGAAGTGTACCGTGCCTGAGTGCAGAACAGAGCGGTCACACTGGCCAAACAAACTGGACTTAAGGGTTGAAGCGTGCTTGGGTACGGATGGCCAGTGTGACCACACGCCTGTTGTTGTTTTTTCTTAAAAAAGAATGATCTTCATTTAAACAGATATCTGCATTTAAGTACAACTAACACTTCACTCTTATCAACTCCATCCAGGTTTGTATGTTGGGGTGGCTGTCACACTTTCGGTGCAATATCAACTTCAGCATTCCACATGTCTATTAATACTGGTGCATGAATGTGATGGCTTTTTGGATGTTGAAAGTCGATGAAAGTTTTTTGGATGAAGTGTTAACAAACACACAATTTGCTTCATTGATGTATTTTCTGACGAAAAAAGCAGCTGGATCTGTGATCCTAAAGCAGCCTCCTTAGGCTAACCTGTCAGATTTCTCTACATTTAGTCGTGATGAAACTTTTACATTCAGAAACACTTCCTTTGTACGTATTGATATTGTAAATTGGTGCACCGGTGTATTATACCATTTTGAATATGGATTAATTGTAAAAGTTGTGAAAGGATTTTCACTTTCTTGGCCTAAATTAAAACCACAGCTGTGGACTTGTTAAATAAGAAATCCTTAAAGTACCAAATTTGTGTTTACAAATGAAAGAGCAGATGAAACCCAGGCAAGATCGAAAAACAAGTCATGCTATTTAACCTGAGCTCATTTGTCTTTGATTTACACAGTTTAAATACTAATGTGTCAACTGACAGTGGGAATAACAAGTTATTATAACAAAGGGACGCTTTTATAACATCCTTACTGCTCATGGACTTTAAACACATGACACAATGTTTCATTGCTGCACGTCTGATTCATCCTGGGACTTGTGATCAGGACTACGGCATTCTGCTCCTCGCACTTCAGCGCTGAGTGGGAGCGGACTGCTGCTCTCTAACTGTCACTCAGGCTTATGACTCAGAGCAGTGTACTATTCACCTTCTCACCTTGTTGAAGAGCGCTATGATTTGCTCAAGAGTGGTGACTTACTAAGGTGGAGGCAGTTGGGATAATACTATAGTGTCACTTTCATGGCTAGTGTTTCCATCTGTAACCTATGGAGACCTTTGGGGAAGCATATAATGTGTGGGATCATCAGGTTGTCGAGTGATGACTTAGTATTGTATTAACCTTGGACCGCAACCACTGTACTGGGGCTATGGGTAGCTCAAGGTCCTTCACCAAAACCCCATAAGCCCCGTTTTTTTTTTGTTTTTGTTTTTTTATTGATTTCTCTCCTGGTTGATTTTAAACTTATTTTCCTTCATTGTACTGAACTGCCTCATACCTGCCTGTTGTTTCTCTCTTACTTCAGTTATTTGCGTTTATATAGAGATAGAGCTTCTTGTAGGGGCTGCTGCCACACTCTGACGTCTCTCCATCAATGCATGGCCACAGGTCCTTCTTGTGCATGTGTGTGCTTCAGGCCTGTGTTTGTGAGAAGCATGTCACTACAGAACCACAGTGTCCCCTCGGAGACTAATAAAGTATATAAAATAAAAAGAAAATAAATTATTTTTATACATGAAATGTACACATCATTTGAGAGCTTTAGCTTGTGTTACATTTATTGTGCAGTTGGATTTAGCACTGCTAAAACACAAGAGCCCTTTTCCTTATAGCTGTCATGGAGATTTAAAGAGACGAAGGGGATTATTTAGTCCAAACTAAATCAACAGACAAAAACAAATAGAAAAGTGTACAGGCTTTTCTAATGGACAGGTAGCAGCTATGCCATTTGACTGTGCTAACACGCCTGGTGCTGTTCCTGGCGATGTGTTTTAAATGGGCCAGTATGAAAGCCATCACCCATGAGTTTACCAAAAGCTTCTGCTGTGCATGAAACTGTTGCTTCTTGAATGTAAGCCTGAAACAAATACAGCACATACAGATTATGCAACATTTAAAAAAAGAAAATGAAAAACTTGGCAGAATGCAATGGGTTAAAAATCTGTGAAGCACAAAATTGTACGATTTTTTCACTCGATAAATCAGAGTGATTGAAAAATACGAGAACATTTGGATGCACTTTTTCCACGGTGTAGTCAGGGGAACACTTAGATCACTAAGATGCAGCTGATGAGGGAGTTGGCTAATTTTTATATTGGTACATTTAATAGTTTTCAAGATGGGATAAAAGTGCTGGAGCAACATCGCTATTAAAAAACATGTTTTACACCCTCATCTTAAGGAATTATCTCTGCAATATGGAGAATGACATGTGGCTAAAACATGAACCATAGCTCCAACAATCAAAGTACCTTCCTTCAACAAGCTGCCCTTGCCTCCTTGCTTGTAAAAGGTCTAATGGATTAAGAATGTGCACGCACTTTCTGTAAGTTACTTCTTGAAGGAAACAATATTGCCAGCAATAAACAACTAATTTCTCCATTCACACCCTTACACACGCTCACATCTGGCCGCTGGTGTCCTTCATGGCTAGTTTCTGATAATCCATGTTTCATTTCCTGCAGGGTTATGGGAAGCATCTCCCCAGAGGTTTCCACTTGTCAAACTGTCACATCGCAAAGGCCTCACAAGGAGACTGAATGTGTTGATGTTTGCCAAAAGCTCACACATCCTCGTCTCCTTTGGTTTCTATTTCAATTTGTTTTCCGCTGATTTTTTTTTTTCATGACCTCTGTCTCAGGACTTAAGTCGCGGCAGCAGTGGAAAAAACAAAGAGGAAAGTCACAGCAGAAGCTATTACTGGATATGATGCTTTTACACGCCGTGGAGCAACTTCTGATGCTTTGCACCGATTTTGCATCATTCAAGCCTTTTCATGCAGTCTCTCTCAGTCTGGGACTCTGTGAAATATCCTATGAATTAATTGTTATGCCTCTTTAAACTGGGAAGCAGAATCCAAAACTGCAAATCTGAGTATGTGTTCCTTTTCTGTTTTCCTTTTCAAATCTCTTCAGTAACTCAAATGTGTATTTTTCACCCTTTAATAAGATCTCTTTTTTGATACATGACTAACATGCTTAATTCATTGGTTGAGGAAAAGGGGCTGAAGATGCATGAAATAAATGTTATATTTGAATTTAAGAATGTGCAGCTTTATGATCCAGTAATTGTCACCCTTGCAAGCACCAGCATGAAACCAAAACAAACTGCTGTTTGGCAACACCAAACTAAAGCCTCCACTCTCCTCCAGCGTAACACATCCAACCCCCCTGCACTCATGTTCACACAGAGGAGTCAAATGCAAGTGGACAGACAAAACTGTCCTTGGCTTGAGCTGCCTGTGGCCTGCATTGTTGTATTAGCAGGCTAATGTTAGCACTCCTTAGTTAGCTCGTAGCATTAAATTGTTTTTGAATTGACGCAGAATGACTATGACCTAAAATTGCTTAAGTGACATTCACATATGAAGTGAGTAATATAATGTCTAATGTCTATAACGTACAGTAAACTTGAATTCTTCAATACTTATGTGTTAAATTCTAAAGTTCTCAGACAAACTGTGCTTCCCATTACTTTTGCTGCATTTGTGATCACTTTTCTTTTCTCAGTGTTTAACTGGCAGTAATTGCACTGGGCTCGCTTTGAAATGAATGGTAGTCCTTCCGGCATCCACAACCTCGGGATATCACCATTAAATGACCCATCATTAAGAAGAGCCTGTCCCAAAAACCGTGACAATGAAACCATGTAATGGGAAAAGCCTTGAGGGATAATTATATAAGAGATGAACAAAATGAGCCCTAAAAGTTTCCCTTACAAGTCTATATAGTCTTCTAAATGATGACGAGACCGAGTGGTAAGCCTGTCCCTGGGCTATCATTTAAGTTATCTCACCATGAAATGTAAATTACAGTCTTCATAAGGGTCGTAATGGTGCACTATTTTATTCATGAAGTTATGATTACACCATTTCTGTGCTTTGAATATTCAAAATGTTCCACGTGGAAATGATTGGATCTAATGCGATCACTGGGACTGGGACATGTATTGTGATGCATTATGGATTAAAACACTGGAGCCCTCACTCCTCAAAATGTTGCCATAAGGATTCATGAGTTGATAGTAAAGTGTACATCCTGATGTTTTGAAAACCTTTTATGAGGAATTACCTCTAATGATTTTTCAACGCCAACAGATGTTTCATTTACATGAGCAGAACATGATGCTGCAGTACCACTATCGGTCAAAAAATCATTTGCATGCAAACATGTGAGAAATGAATGTGAAAGGTCTGCCACAGAGATTAATTAGAGGCTTAAAGGAACTCTGCACGGAAAAGTGTGTGTGTGTGTGTGTGTGAGATCCTGCACTGCCTGAGTGTAAAAGATGGATCACTATGGAGACGGATTGCAGGCCAGCAGGGAAACAGAGTAATTATGATGTGCTGAGAAGCAAAGTGAGAGCTGTCTTAAGAACTGGCCCTCCGGCCATCAGATACTTCAGCACACTTCATTGCATCACATGGCCAATTACATTGTGTGTCAGTGAGTGATTTATTGCACCAGCACTGGATCTTGCTTGACAGACAGTGGGACGTGAGTGGGCGATTGTGTTGTATGTTTTAGATCAGGTCTAATCAGTGACACATATTGGTGTGTTTTTGATGGGGAACAACTTGTAACCAAATGGAATGTGTACAAAAAAAATGCTGAAGCACACAAAACACCCAACACACACAAACAATAACTGCTGGTAAACTTGCTCTTGGTTACCTGTGTTTTTCATGTTCACCTTAAAGCCTGCAGTAAAAGAAATGCTCAGCACTTAAGTCCAGAAAGTGGTCGTTTTACTCGGAAAAAAACCAAGAAAAAACCACGTTAATAAATGTGTTAATTGCAAATGTGTTAATAAATGTGTTTAACTTTTACATTGCTTTAAATTCAAAGCAGTTCAATTATCTAGCTAAAAGAAGAAATCAAGTTTGATAACCAAAGACACCACTCTTTACTTGTAAGGTTTAAAAAATATAGTCAGATCACAGGTTGAATTAAAAATCTTAAGCACAGTATTTCTGCAAGGTCATGCCATATTTATTTTTTTATTAGATATACATTATTACCGCCCCAATAGGAAAATTCAGGAAAACAAGTTTTTGGGAGACATGTTACATCAGACTATGGAAGAGAAGTCGCACCTCTCCAGAAACCCGACCAATTCCCATAGTTTGATCCATACTCCCTCCCCCCCTTCAAAAAAATCGGTTGTTCCAGTCAGGTTAGTGATACCTGGCCAGTTCCATTCCTGACACTGTGACCTGTATTTTGATTTTGCACTTAAACCCATATCCTATCTAACATGAAGGAGGCAAAACGTATGACTTAAGTCAGTAGGAGGAGCGTCATATGTTTCATTTTGAAGGGGCTGCCATCTTTTTACTTTATGGCTAACATAAGCGACATGGTTTGTTTTATTAGACAGAAAATTTGCTAGTTGTGTAATATTTTTTCTTACTTGTGTATTATACAACTGAGGCTGGCTTGGCAATACCATATGAAAAGAATACTATTTCTTTACTTTCAGGTTTTCTTATTTAAAGCCAGGATACTGCAAATGTTAGCCTGAGAAATGTACCTTTCTCCTCAGTCACTGAGCACAATATTATGGACAAAGACATGAGACTTGCCTCGGACTCACAGGGAGTAACTTGTGCCCAAATAAGAACCCAAATATGAACCTGGTAAGGGATGTCACTAAATATTATCTTCTGACATCCTTTATAAGGTTCTTGTTTATGAATAAGTGCTAAAGTTAGCTTACTTAGCAAACTTCCCGTAGCTGAGCGGTATGCTGAATTTGAAAGCTGATGGTCGATTTTAAGTGGAATGTCTGCCATCATGACCACAGGTTGTAGCAAAACAAAGAAACCGGGCAAGGCTTCGCAAACAGTAAATGTCTTGAAGTGACAGATTTGAGCTGTAATGCACAGCCTCCTGCTGTTATAATGAGTATAATAACTAAAACCCCACTTATACCTCTCATTGAATGCTTATTTACACTGCATACTTCAAGTATTTCAGTTAGGGACTCCATATGTACAGAAATGTATTAATTTATTTAAAACTGCGTACCAATATGACTGATGATCGCTTCTCAAACAGGACAGTGTTTAAGCTTCAGTCATCAGCAAGAAAGAGCAGCAGCTAAACTTGAATAAATCTCAGCTGCACATTACAGGAGGTATACTCAATGTTTGTAGCAGAGATTTCAAAAAAGGACTCACGTTCTCAGCTGAGTAATTACTGTCTGTTTTAGAAATGTTACCCATTGGAGGGGAAAAAAGCGGAGGCCACATTAAAGCACAGATGGGTAATGTTTGCATGCTGATAATTACAGACTATCATATTGGTGCTGAATGACTCCCTGTTGATCCACTGGTATGGGGGGATAATATGCTTTTCTCATTTGTATCACAATACCACTGAGTGTTCATCAAAGATTGTTCCCATTTTTACGTCTTTCATAATCAGGTTAATAACTTGATTTTGTTCACAACGAGGTGACAATAAAACAGTAAAGGGATGGCTAATGTCCTGCTTGCTTTCAGTTTGTCCCACTCTAAGGAACTATTAGCAGAATTGTGTCATAATGATCCCTTTTCCTTTGTGTTCACTTTCCTAGTGTCTCTTGGTTGAAATTCGATTTGAGCCATGCAGCTCTCAAAGAATCGCATGGCAGGATTTCACAATTTGGACTGGGAAATACAGACACAAATTGGACATGACAGTTGTTTTTTTTCTTCGAAAGGAGATGCTGAAGCATGCATGATAAAAGTCTTCATCCATAGTACACACGCTGCCATCATTTTGCTGCAGGAAAGTTGAAACTTAATCCTATTGGAGAGATTACAGAAGCGTGTTTTCATCCTCATCAGTCATGTTGAAGCAGTGCCAGGCTTGTCAGTCGACAGGCTCTTGTCGTTCCCAGCATCTCTGATTTATCTGCGGTTTCCTGGCCTTTCATGATGCCCTCCTGTTTGAAGCCGGGGGATAAGGTCACCTTAGAGAGAGAGGTGCCGGCAGTCTCTATGTAAGGGCCTCAGGAGGCACAATGCTTAGAGGGCTGAGCTAACTCTATGGGGTTACATCAAATCCTGATGACATACGGGGTCCCACAGCTGTCAAAACTATAGAGTGTTTTTGAACTGAGAAAATATGTTCACCTGCAAATTCCACTAAGTTCCTTCAATAGTCAACGCTCTTGTTTCCACAGGACGCGCCACGGTCCATCTGTGCAGCGTGATAGCAGCGCCATTACACTCCGCTATAAATAAGTACCCAGTATGTTTTTAGATGGATGCCCGTGCAAGCGTGCATCAAGCTGAACCAATCAGATCGAGTTGAACAGAAAGTCAGACAGTGGAACGCGGAAAGCGCACGGTCATTTTGAAAAACAGAACACAATATACAGACTAAGCAGCCACTCTGCTTTTCACCTTCCAGAGAAGGAACCGGTCGGGTAGGGTGCACGCCAAAGGATGGACAAATACCATGGCCCTGATGGACAGCGGCTGGCGTTGAAATGATCAGTTAGTGTGTCCGCTAAGAGAAATTCCTCTGAGCTGGACCTTCTGCATGTAGAGTGTTTTAACAAATATCATTGGCACATTTAGGTAAATGACCAAGTCTACGCGTGCTAACGGCAGAGCCTGCCATTAGCACCATCAAGCAGGACAGAATAGATCGACCCGCACAATAAGTCAGACAAGGAAACGCAGAAAGGATTTGGTCAATTTCAAAATCGAATATGGACTTCTGGTTTTCAGCACAGAATTAACAGCAAAGGCAATGGAACACTTTTTTCTCTTGATCCCTGTTATTGTAGCGCTCTCGTGATCTTGTGAACCTGTGTACAGCTGCTCATTGCTGCACTCACACAATTAAACAGTGGGACAGCATGCTCACTGTTGGATGGTTCAAAACTGTGGCCTTGAAGGAACACAAATTACACTGATTGCAAGTTAACGGGATCAGTCCTCAAAGTCATTCGGTCTGTGAGTGGAGACTAGAATCTAGCCAGTATGTCTGTCACAACTTCGGGTTAAGTGTCATATTTGTGTTTTCCTCATGTTTCATGCCAAGGTCAATTCAGTTCTAATCTTTTCTTTATTTTTGGATTGACTGTATTGCACATATTTGTGTGAGCATTTTTGACATGCATACCTACGTTAAGTCTTTTTTTTTTTTTTACGGTATCAAGATCAATGTGAAATCTTAAACTCTTGAAATGAGTACCTAAGAGAATTATCTTTGGAGTAGTAACTGTTTACAAAGTTTTACAGTGAGGTGCAGGAGTGCTTTCAGTGCCAACGTGTAGGACGAGACTGTTTTGAAAGCAGCAGATTAAAAAAAAAAAAAATCTCCAGAGTCCACTGTTATTCTGACAAACATCCAAACAGCCTTAAGCAGATTAGCTAAAGTGTTACGCTGCACGTATGAGATGTTTAGGGAAATGTATCATAAGTGCTGAGAACTTTTAATGTTTCCAGGAACCAAAACCATTGAGATAAAATGCATTTCAGTAAACTTTGCTTCTAATGTAAAAACTCTCAGCAGAATTTTGCTAAATCAATTGTCACTCCATGAAGATTTTTTAATACTTTTTAGAAACTTAAGCTAGCTACATTTGAATATTGTTGATATTGTTGTTCAAATGTTGAACATGTGAATTCTTACATTTGAATTGATTTGTAACCGTAAGGGACGGCCAGAACCACAGCCACCCTGAGAAATACATCGGCCTAAACGATTCTTTAAAGCCTTCACAATTTTTACATCAATCATTTTGTACTAATGGGAGGTGCATTGTAACCCTCAAGTTGTGATACATTTTAAATCAGCTCAGAGTTAAAAATCCAGACTCATCTCACAGAATTGAATGAGACAATTCAGAAACGTGTGACTTGTTGAGCATTTTTTCTCTTACAGCTTCATTGTTATACTTTTGATTAGCACAGAGCCACATCAAGAGGAAAAACTATAGTCACAAGTCACAAAAATATGTAACTCTGTATCCTGGAAAACACAGACTCTTGTGAGCTGTAATTACTGTATGATCTTTTAACTGAATTTTTACAAAATTAAGTATTTATTTCCAAGCTGAAAAAAAGTTTGCCATTGATGCCTTTCCCTTTGCTCGCCTCTTTCCAGATCAGTGGTGCGTCTGATGGATTCTTCAAAGACTCCCTTCAGAGGAATCCCTCACATGAAACATCTTTCACATGTTTAATATAACATGACGATTGACCAGGCAGAGAGGCCTAAAGCACTTCAAGACAGAATCCGTGTAGTTCTGTGCTCCCTGTTAAAAAAGGCGAAGCAAATGCAGAGTTACACGAAGCGTAGGCTGTCAGGTTTTCTGTTGATTTGAACCTGACAACCTTTCAAAAAATATATACACAAACAACCCAGTGTAAAAAAAAAAAAATCACCTTGTTTAATTATTTATTTTTTGAAAGCTTGCCAAACAGAAACAGAGATATTTAGACTGCAGTGCAAAGCAAAATTATAAAAGAGCACTCTGTCATTGATTATTGCATCTGTTAAGCCATTCTCACAAATGCACTTGTGAAAACTTTCGAAAGACTTGCCCTGAAATCTTCCTAAATGTTTTATTTGCACATGATGAAGTGGGAGACTGTCCCTGTTGGAAAATGCAGAAGTGGGGGTTAATGCAACAGAGTCCACAATACAAAGATAACATGAGTGGATGGACTTCTTTTATAATTTGGTGGGTTTGGAGACAGCATTCACACCTGTAATTTGCCCCCAAAATATCAGGATGTCTTCAGGAGTTTTGTGCAAGTGTAAAAGCGGCACAAAAGTGCATATTTTTGGAAGGGAAGTCATCAGCAGCCCTTTCCTCAAACTTTCCCATCATAGAACACTTTACCTTTCAGTACAGTCCTGTCATTAAGAGTTATTTTTTTTTAAATTATATAGTATATTATTATATACACATCACTTTCTGCTCCTTCTGTCTGGCTGATTCATGCAGCTGGTTAATTATTTCAGAAGAGCAGCTGTAAATGTCAAGGAGACAAGCATGTCTCAAGGTGAGAGAGGCCATGAGTGGAGATGCTTCTGTCTCCATTTTCTCCCTTCCCTTAATGTTGTTAAATGCAGGCTGATCATTTTGTCACTGATGGGCAGAGAAAAAAAAAGTGTTTTGTCACATCCTGTACCTTTAATAAAAATGATTTCATATATATCAATACATTTCACTGAAATTAACAAATGTCAATGTCATGGTGGTGCTAGAATTAAATGTCTGGGATTAACTAAGTTCAAAGATTCACTGATGAAAAATGTGCCAAAAAAAGGTCCTGTCAATCCAGCACATGCTGATATATTTGACTTCAAGGATGACAAATTTGAAAAGCTAGTCGGGTTACATGGTACTGTAGGTCAGGGAATCAACCACTCACTTGGTGTCATCCATTTGGCCAAATGTAACAAATTTCATGACAATTCGTCCAAAAGTTTTTATTGAGACATTTCACATGAAACACTCAAGTGTGGACCTTAATGAAAAAGAAGACTTCCTAAACTGCAGGATTCATCATTGTCTGGTAATAGACGGACCAACTGTCTCTACAATCTTTGGTGCCCTAAAACATACTAAACAGTTTGATTGAAGGAATATCTGCCTCTAAAAATCCTGCACGAACTAACCAGAGTCCATGCATGTTATATCTGACCTGGACCGATGAGTCTCAATAACTGTATTTATGGTCCCGAGCCCGAGTTAAACCCAATTTTGTTTTTCTGAAGTTATCACAGGGTACGTACTGGTCAGTACTCCAGCAAGTAGCATAAACTTTAACCCAGCCTGATGTCTTAAGATACATTGATAATTATGTATTTAAAAACCAAGCCCTACCTGGCCCAGCACAAGATCAGGCATCAGGTTCTGAAGGGGCTGTGATCTGTTTGCAGATCTCTAGTCCAGAGTATAAAGTTCACGTAATGCCAACCTATGTTGTGACGTTTCATAGTTTTGGTAGTTGAAGCGTCACAGACAGAAACATTGCATTTAAAGTTAAAGAGAACATTAACTCCCTCTCTGAGTCTTTATTTTTAAATGATGAATTCTTTGGGAGGTAGGGAGGTCAAAAAATACTCGCAACAGCACCACCTTAACAATAAGAGGTTCAACCAATGTCAGTCTCACTGTTGATGTTACATTGAGTTAAAGGAGGATCATGGAGTCTTGTGACCTGGTCTCAACTCCCTGCATCGTGAACTTATTGTGAACTTTCAACTCATTAGTTAACCACTGTCCAATGAATTGATGGAATCTAGGGATTAACACTTGAGATGACCTCTAGGTGGTCAAATGATTGTCTGAATCATTGTCAAATATCTATTGAGCGAAATTTGATTGACAGCCCAATTGACAGTATACTTTCATTATCTTGTTTATGTTTAGCATTGTCCATGTATTGAACGTCAGAACATAGAGAAAAGTATATAAAACAACCTAATTTAAAGAGGGCGACATAAGGTTTAAAAACTCTTAGCCTGCTTTGTTTAAGTCCAGGAATACTACAAAACTGTTGACTAACTGACGCAGCGAACAGTCTACTCTTACAGCAGTCACTTTCTCCAGTCTTGGTCTAAGTTTCATCAATGTGACGGAAAGCTTTCTTGATGAGGCTCTTATTGATTAAGGGTGGCCATCACCCCTCTGGGCTCCATCTTATACCCAGCCTGTGTAGATTTATGTGCTTTTCACAGAGGTTTATCTTTGCCTTAATGCCTCTTTGTTCAGAGCTGTATTGGTGTTTCTGTCACGTTGTTAAAATCTATGGTGCAATATCACTCCCTTGGAATGGGCTCATCGAAGTGTCAGGTCTCGGAGATCTATGGCCCAATATGGCAGGCTGGGGAAAAAGGGAAGCAGGAAGCAGCGGTATTCTCATAAGCTATCTTTATTCTGATTGATGGTGTTCAATGTTCCTTTACAAAATAGGCAAAACAGATAACACAAACAGCAGACCTTGTGTTAAATATATCCCCGACATGCTCAATAAAATTATTTTCACAATGTCTTGATGTCTGTGATGAGTGTTTCCATTTTCCTTTGGCCTGGACAATTTCCTCTGACATCTCTATTCATCCATAGCTGATGATTGCCTGGGAAAGCACACAGAGGACTGATTGATATGAGAATGACACCCATAGTGGGGTTTTTTTTGTTTTAAATACATATAATTCTCGATGTAAATCTCTTCAGCTGTTTCATTCGGAGACAAGCCAGCTGTTATAACCTGCTATCCGTTATGGTCAAGCTTCTGAGTGAGCTGCTCTCACTGATTGAAATGTGTTCTCTGTGATTATGGCAATCATCTAACAGCTCTTAGTTCCTCCAGCTGGACTATTTGGTGACTTTCCCTGTTGCTGTGAAATTACAAAAAGGCAAAGCTCTGCCTCCAAATTACCAGTTTTATTATGAGAAACAATCGTATAGCTGTGATATATGACATTATGCAATAATGATACTAGCATAGCTTTGTACATTTCTTTATTTGTTCAACATATCTCAATGATCCACTTATCACCTGCAATCAGTTCGCCTCTTCACTATAAAAGGGCACTTTTATGAATAGAATCGGACAAAGGCTAATCTGGTGTACTGATTGTTGTGGATGTGGCACAGTGGTATAGAGGGTTGACTCAAACAAATGGTCAGCGGTTCAGTTCCCAGCTCCAGTAGTTTGTCAAATTGTTTTCAACCAGGGTGAAATATAGTCTGCACTTTAAATGATGCTGTATATATACAGTACCTTTACCATTTAATGTTTTATTTGTATTATATATATATATTACACTGAAATATCTAATTAAATTAAAAATTACTTAAATCTTTGTTATATATTTTTTGTTGAGTACTAACATTTCCTGAAGTATTTCAAACAGTCAAAGCCAAAGGAATCCTTATTTTTAATAGTTATAACTGGACACATCTTGATGCAGCAGTCTCCTTGACAGCGCCAAAATGTTAGGTCACTGTTTTAGTCACAAACAATAAATGTGTTATTATTGCAAGTTGGACAGAGTGCAGGAGAAGTTCTTAAAATTGTGACTTTGGACGTATGTACAGTACTGTCTCTTTGAGTCCATAGAGGCTAAAAAGATTTACATGTTGAAATAAAAGTAGATGTGATTGATAGATAGGGAAAGGGTAAATATATTAAATACTTACTTACTGACCTTAATAATTGGCTTAAGGCAGGTCAGCATTAGCATCACTTTCAAAAACAAGAAGTCACATTCAATTCTTTATTTGAGATATGGCTAATATGTTGAATATATGTAAGTATTTCAAAATAAACTTCCCCTAACTTTACAAAAACAACATCTATTTTTATTAAGAAAAAGTTAACCTTACAGCACTGTAACCCCTTTTCTTCCCTCGCACCGCCAACAGCTAAAATTGCCTGGAGGAATGCTTATTTTCGGGCATCTGAGCACAGGCCAGACAATGTCTGTCCTTTCAAAGGGTATCAGGGATTGGCAGGGCCATGATCTCCTCTACTTGCAGGTCTTTTGTGATTCCCTGGAGGGGCTGAGGCCAGGCGAGCTCCCTGGCGCCTTTCTGCTCTTTCACCCAGTCAGCCTTCATTAGCCTCCACCCTAACATTCCTTTTCCTGGAGATCCACAGTTGCTTAAAGGACTGAGTCAAGTCAGGAACACCACAGTTAATCCATGAATGAGTAACACAAGAAGTACAGTAACGGCTAATCTATTGAAATCTAGGAGCAGGTAATCAATACTCCTCAGATACTTAAAATGTATTTAACTGACGACGCATAAAAGAATCTGACAGAGATAAAAGACAACTGCTTCAAATCTTCTGTTCCACCATCTCTTTAAGAAATATTTAGATTTATTATAAAGCTGCACTGTATTTTCCAGCCATATCTATGAGACGCTGCACCTTTTACATGTTTTATTTGTACCCGATCTTTTAGACTCACGACAGCTGAGGAAGTGTCTTTTATAAAAGTGTTTCTCACTTAAACATGCCACCTCCATAATAAGAGCCGTGTTAACTGATACTAAATCTTACAAATGAATACATGTCACATTAAGTGTTCAGTGTCTCATTTATATAACAAATGATACCCTGATTCTAAGTATAATGAACAGTGACAGCTGCTTACAGTAACTGATGAAATATGGTGTGTGTGAGTGGGACTGCTGCCCTGGGGCGAGCGTTTCAGAATGTCATATTACAGCTCTGCTGTTTGGAACTCGACTGTAGAGCACGGGGGCGTGTGGTTAATGCTGTACTTGAGGTATATGCTTGTTTTGTGTGAGGAAGCTGAGATGGAAGATGTGTTTTCACTACATGTTATTACCAAACAGGAGACAGGGGTTTTGGATTTCATCCTTGACCAACATCTTATGTGTTTCTTTCTGACCCATTAGGAGATTTCAGGCCACAGAAACTTTTTCATAGTTTTGGATCTGTTTGAATCCTCCACAGGAACTATGAACTAATTTAGATCAAAAGAACCCCGTTTAGAGGAACCTTTTTATCTGTTGCTTCAGAGTATAGGTACCATGGCGGTATGATGCAGACAGAAAAAGTCCACACGGTGTGTAGTTCTCAGGAAACTCTCTAGTGGAAAGTTTTTTTTCAAAAAGTCCCCAGAAGTGTTTTGTTTGAAAACACCTGATTTAACCGCTGTGATGTAGTGGCTTTACTTTGACTGTTGTTAAATTGCTACAAGTCCTCTTATTATGATTTTGCTTTCCATAATCGAGCAGCTACAACATATCTCAATGATCTCAATGAGCATTCATTCTTCAGTCTCAAATGTAGAAAAATAAAAATTTAAAAATATCTTCATGCTTGCTTGGATTCTTTTTTAAGTAGTAGTTTAACCATCAGTGTGGAGATTGAGTAAGAACTTCAGAAAAGACCTCAGATAGACAAAGCAAGTAGTTGTCCTGTAATTTGTGCACAGCTGGAGCACACAAAACCGTGGCGCTGGCTGAACGCGGTGCGAACGGACTGTCGAAATTGGTATTAAGATTGTGTGTAAAAATTGGCATCTAGAGTGTCTGATGTCCAACATAGTTCCCACCAGAGTGGGAACCATGAAGCGAGCAGGCAGAGAAGGACACTGTTCATTTCTCTAAAACTTCTAATCCATCACCACTGACTCTTCCTCAGAATCACTTCAAACTGTTCAATGGAATTCAGAGAAAACCGTAAAATAAACTAAACAATCTCATCTGGCATTACAATTATTCTGTAAGGTGTTGTTAGCCTGGAGCGAGACACTTGGATCGATAGCAGTCAAAGCAATAAATCAATACTTAGTGCTAGTTCAGCACACAGGCAGGTGATCAGTCATACTGAGAGGAGAGGACCTCTGAACTGTTAATTCAACCCGTGCTGGAGAGTCAAACAAAGGAACTGGGATGTTGTTGGGTTTTTTTTCAGGTAGATGCAATGCAAACGTTCACAACAGCATTTTTAATCACCAAAAAAACATCAGTATACAGGCCAGACTGTACAAAGAGACAAACAGGTTTGTGTTCCATTGAATCAAGGATGTCCCTGTTAGTGAGTGCATGAATACCTCAGTCTCCTTCCCTGAGTTATTAAAATCCATGAATGGCTGTCTTTCAACACTTTGTACTATAAGGCTGTGATTAAAGGTCGACTGAATGCGTAACATGTCATCCTCAGCAGGTGAAGTGATCGGACTCCATTAGAGACAGGACCAAAAATGAAAAATAAAGGCGGTCCCATTGTAAGGAACACAATGAACGAAAGCCTCAAGAGGAAGCAGGAGATGTTGCTGCATTCATTCCTAAGTCTCAGATGTCGAGAAGGAAAGAAAGAATGAAAAAAATATCATTTTGCATGCTTCGATTATTCAGCCTTATCCTGATATAGAAAACAGTATAACTTTAGAAGTTTGTGTTTTTTGCAGCTGCCTGTCTTGGCCAGGTCGCCCTTAAAAAAGAGGTTCTTAACCTCAATGGGACCAACCTGGTAGAAAAAGAAAAAAAAAAAAAACACTAGGAATAAGGGTGTATTCACACCTAACTTGTTTGGTTGAAACGAACGAACTAAAACCCTGGTGCGGACCTTTTGAGGTGTGAATACAAACCATCGAACTCAGGTGTGCACCAAACAGCCGGACCGAGACCCAGCCGAAGAGGTGGTCTCGGTTCGCTTCCAAACGAACCCTGGTACGGTTCGTTTGAGGTGTGAAAGCAACCAGACCTCAGTCCGACCCAGCTCTAAAAATCATACGGCTTTTTGGACATAACAGGCTCCCGTAGCCTCGTGCATTAAGGGAGATAATTGTTTGGTTAGCAGCACAGTGTTCTTGTTTGTTTCTATCGCCTACTTCTTTGATATAAGACGCAGAGGTAATCTTGAGTCTATCTTTCAGACACTTTCACTGGTGTTTCATCGCTCTGTTCTTTTATTATCTAATACATTTAAATCACACAGACTATGAACTGAACAGCAGCTGCAGCAGAGTTTTCCTGGAGCTTTTCCCCCGCGGCAGTCTGATCCTCCTCCTTTCCCCTGCACCACATACTTCATTTATAACCTCGGCCACATTCATCATAACACCGTTTGATTGCCCACACATAGATCTACATTTTTTACACAATTAAACATTTTTGTACCTGTAATAAATGGATGAAATTGTTGCTAATATGTTTAATACCAGGACAGCGAGTGCAGCATGCAAGTTCTCCATGATTGTTTACTTTCATTTTACGATTACGGCTTTACCCCGCCCTAAACCTTTTTATCCAATGACTGAACGATCTTTGCACTCATGTGGTTTTGTTTATGAATTCTGGGCCTCTTGTGAAAAGTGCAATGTGAAAACAAACCACCACGAAACATTGAATTTGGTCCGAACCAAAGAAAGCGGACTAAAGGACTTTTCTGGTGTGAACACACCCTAAGACTTCAACTTGAAGCTGAATTATCTGTCTCCAGAATTTCAAGAGAGTCGAAGATAAAAGCAAGTTACAGAAACTAACAAGTGTTGTTGCTCTCAGTATCAGATGCAGATGTGCATGGGGAAATTTCTGCCAAACAGATTGAGCTCCTTAATATCGAGAAATGCGACTGAACCCTTGCCTGCAACCTGGTGATCTAATCATTTTCAGATTATTACAAATAATCTCCTCGAGGGGGGACAAGATCCTACTAAAATATCTTTAACAGCCCTCCTCTCTCCCTCCCACCACAAAAAGAAAAACCCTTTATAATGCTGTAATTGACGATAAACGCCAACGCAGTTAGTCAGCAATTGGCCATGTCATATGAGGAGGCCAGGGTATTTTTTCCCTGTTTAAAACCAAAACCACAAGTGTTGGGAATTTATTTAAACTATGATCCTGATTCACAGGAGGATTTTGAGGCTGCTCACTTGAGAATGTTTAAATCATCAGACTCCTCAGATGCTCAATGACCTTGTTGTTCTACTCAGATTTTAAGGCTGTGTATTAAACAGGTAATGTCAGGTGACGTGACACAAAACTTCACTTGGACAAACAGCCTTCTCTGTTTAGAGGATCACTGTGCTTGATTTGCAAAACTCCGACTGGATCGAGTCCGGAGTCATTTTAATGAAACAGTTCTTAAATAGGACTCAGGCTTGTAGTCATGTATGTGCTTGCTCTTCCTGCACTGTTCTGTTACTTTCAAGTTGCGCTTGTTTGGTTTGCTTTTAGTGTATCTGTTGTTGAGTTTCTTATTTTAAAGGCCAATCTGTCAAGGACAGGCTTTGCAAATTAGCTTCAGATATACTGTAACTGCTGTCGAGAGTGGCAACAGTGAACTTGCTCCATACTTGTCACTATACGAATAAATAAATATAATTATGAGAGAAAAGGAAAGCGAGCAATCCACAACACTCAGACAATTGGTATAGTTTGATTATCAAGCTAAATACAGCTGATGGACTCGTCTTGCTTATTGTTTACTGGGTTTAATGTCTCGACAAAATCAAAGACTGATTGTTTCAAAAAGAAGTAAAAATTGATGCTCAGCACTGTTCATATGTGAGAACAAAGCAGACCTAGCAGTAATCATTTCGTGAAGATGGGTTTAGCAAACTTGCAATTGTCCTCATTTCACTTTTTCTCTTTTTTAGAAACTTTTTGGCATCCACATTTAACCATCCTTTGTGAGCACTCATTTTAGATTCATTTCAAATGCCAGATTTCATATAAAGCTGCAGAGGCAGGGAGGAATGTCCAGCCGGGCTCCCCGGATATCTCTCCACTGCAGAAAACTATTGATCCAGTCTGTATAAAGGATCTGTTGGTGTGGGCATAAGTATTGGCTTCACCTTAATTCACTTGCTGTGGAGGTATTTTCATGGTTTGACTGAGAGAACATCCGTCAGCCAACACATACACACAAGCACACAACAGGACACACAGACTCAACTCCCCCACATGGAAAAGACATATGTCGTCTGGACCATAAAAAAAAAAGACAACACATCCAATACTAATCAAATGAATCAGTTTAAGTGCATTTCTGACCTCCTATTCATCAGCTAGCTCCATCTAAACAGCAGCTGATAATGCTGCTGGGTGCACATCGAGGCAGAGTCTAGCATTGACACACTGTGGGGGCCCATTTCACGCCTGCCCAGTTCAGAGGCTAATGAGTGCAGTTAGCATCTCACAAGTGGGCTAGCCCAGTAATCGAACATCATTAATTCCAGTGCGATTCATTTTGTAACCAAATCACTGATCAAAGTCCATTTGAGCTGCTCTAATAGCTCTGATGGAGAAAAAAATAGATGCCTCCATGACAGGCCTCTGCATCTCAGTAAACAAATTATTTGGATTTCATATCTGTCTGCGTCCTTGATTAACTGCAATGATTTCACGTAAAGCTCAATATGATCTTCTTTTTGTGAATGGAATGATTATTTTCATTTCGTCACTGGTACACGGCATGTAATCGCTTCACCTGGAAACACCACTGGAATGTCTATGTATTACAAAGCATGTTGTTATTTAGGTCTCCCTGTATTACTTCATAGAGATGTTGCTTAAGGCAGTGACCTTGTAACACTAATGCTGCGTTCCAGGTAAACTGGGAAGTAGCAAATTCCTAGTTCCCAGTTGGAAGTGTCAACAGGAATGCCACCTGAAGTCGTATTTACTAGTCGGAAAGTCAAAGTTGTCAGAGTAGTCTGAGTATATAATGCATGACATATACATATTAAACCAGTACTCATGCATGCCTATGTATAAGGGATAACAACGTCAACAGTATAACATCTATTAATTTATCTATCAATTGTGACTTCTAAATTTTTTTTTACGTCAGTAATACTCTTCTTTAATACCTTACCATACTACATACATACATACTATTCCTACATATTTCTGTAAGAGCAGAGACAATATTCATTGTAACTTGGGACTTCAATCAAAGACTGTTGGCAAAGTGACAAGCTAGACCAATGATGAGGTTTACACTTTAATGTCTCCTAATGAGAATGGTTTCCTTTTATTCAAAAACAGCTACATAGACTACATATATATATTACTCACACAATCTTCAAAGGATGGACATCTGTGTGACAAACCTTTTATATCAGCAGTGATTTAGATGAGAAGTTGTTTTTCCTGACCATTGAAAACGGTTTTATATGCCACTAAGAAAAGACAAAATTGCTCTATGTTGTTTAGTTTGTCTGTGTAGATGAAGTCTTACAATCACTGGCTTCTTGGGACAGGTCATGCCAGGATGATAAAACACATGATATGAAGAGACAGACCATGCTGAGATTAGCTTGTGTATTGTAGCATGCTGTTAAGCTAGCATGAAGCTAATGGACAACTCACTATCACGCAGTGACGGCAACAGAGATTTTTTATTTTTTTTTGCTGGTTCTATGGAGGAGCTCATCTTTTGATTGATTGTGGTCTCAAGGTCTGCAACCCGACCCGAGCCCTACAGAACCCGAGGCCTGACCTTGGGTTTGGGTCGGGTAGGTTTTGTTTTTAAATACATAATTCTGGCTTGCATTAGGCAGAGCTCTGTGTTTTTTTGCTTATTTGGCTGCTCTTTAGTTTATGCTGCTTGCTGAAGCACTGACCTTGCCAATGTGACACACGTCCCTCCTCAATCCTGAGCTGTCAATCAGACCGAGCACAGTGACAAACAAGAAACTCGAGCTGAGCAGACTGAACAAGAGTGCGGAGAAGGAGTAACACACACACACACACACACACACACACACACACTCACACGGTACCTTGTAGCAGCTAATAGGAGACGTGGTCCACAAAGCAGCAGTTTTGGAAACAGGGGAGCACAGTAGCCGACAGAGAAAGGCAGAAGCCTGGTCGGAACCGGGCAGAGGTCGGAAAGACAGACGCTGTGCAGACATGCTCAGGAGCGGGTGTAACGACAGACTCATCACAATGATGGATTAGAATGAACAACTCAGAATTATAGTTGAAAACGTCAGTTATAACGGCCCACTGTCAGGTTTAAAATCGGACCTGGTCTCATGATCACAGATAATGGGTCGGGCTTGGACAGAACGTACACACGGGCAGGATCGGCTGGATGTTGGGCCTGATTGTCTCAAACAAAGGGTTTCCAATTCGTGTACTGCCAACACCACTGACTCACAAAAACCTGCACACAAGCACTATCAGACATGCAAGCGTGCACAAACACCTGTCTCACCACATTTGAAAAGTAAATCCATGTTAAACAAAAGGTGGAACATTGAGCTGAAGGCAAATGTACAAGTCGACCTACATACACACTTCTGAATGTAAAATGATGTGCTGCTTGGCTCTCCTACACAAACATGCAGCAAGCATTACAACTCATGTAAACTTCACTTTCGAAATATACCAAGATAAAAAAAAGGAACATCATTTCATGCAGTAGTGATAGCTTAGAGGAGCGATCATAGATAATAAGTGGTCTACAATAATTTAGAAAGAGTTCTACAACCACCACATAATGACACAGCTGACGGGGGGTGGGGGGGTGGGGGGGGGGGAAGCATTTTCCTACCTGCAATCAACCTTCAATGAATATTTTCAAAGTCTTGGGCTCTTGTTCTTTGGTGTTGATCTCCAGGTAACAGGTCGACAACTGTTGTTCCTCAAATAGGTTGTTAAACATCTCCATGGACCCTCAGGGCATGACTACCATTATGGATAAATAGATTGATATATCAATATGTACTGCAGGTAGATCCCTTCCTCTTATATAAACTCTACATTTACTCATTTTGCTTGGATGGCTTTTTACGATGTTTAAGTCTCTTTTTGTAAAGGCTGAACTAAACTAGCAGTAAGACAAGCTTTTTGACTTTTTTTCATAACTATGAATGCAGGGGAGGAGAAACAGGAGTCACAGTCACAGGTGACATGTTTCGGATTCATACCCGAGATGCCTGATTGGATGACTATGCCTCTGTACATTGGGTGCGTGCACTAACCACTAGGCCCAATGAAGCCAGTTTTAAATGGTTTAAAAAAGTAGCATGCTATTTCTCCATTCATCTCAGTTTTAGGAAACAGGAAACAGCAGACAAAGCTACGTCAATGAAATGTTTTCTAGTTCAAATCGGCCGACAAATGAAAGTCCTCAGATCAATGAGTAGCTCATAGTATAAAAACCATCAAGCACGCATTCACCAATTCTCGCAGAGGTAAAAGATTCATTCAACATTGCAGCCAGAGTGTAGACTTAACATTCTTCAGGTCTTGCACAATGGCTCCATGTGTTTGTCCTAGCCTGAGCCTCGTGCATTTTCCAAGTGCATTGATGTGTATGTCCTGTAGCCTGCCTAAGATGACAGAGATGGCACAGTGCCCGAAGACCCTGCTCTGCATTCCAATGGCCATTAATTGAGTACCTGCCCGTCATCTCGTCCCTGATTGATGACATAATTAGGGACGGGCCTGTTTGATGGAGATGCCTGGCAAACTCCTCTGTCTGCTGGCCTTTGTGTGGATGAGGCCCAGGTCCCTGGAGCTTTGGTCCGTCGCTAACCTTGCCTCAGCATGAGGGGCAGTACGCCTTCATGTGCCTCAGTGTGTGTTTGAGTGTGTGTGTGTACATGCGTGAATAGCGCTCCCCCGTCCTGCTCTCCTTAACAATGAGCACAGCTTCAAGCTTCAGGAAGCTGATTAAATTAAAGTGCCTCACAGGCAATCATGCCAAGGTCAAAGAGATGCTGTGCAAACTGCTTTTGGCACCAACTTTCCTCGGTGTGCGGAGACGCTTATCAGCAGATGTGTGTGGTTTAAGCTCAGGACTGGCTGAACAGTCGTGGAACGGGGAAAATTGAATTGTCACTGTTGATTTTGCTTCCTGCATATCAGGGGCAAAATGAACTTTCAACAATCGCACAATATGAGGTCGTGGTCTGTGCCGTGTACAACAAAAATCACAAGCTGCCCGAGACAAAGACAAAGGGATTGCTGCCTACTGTTGTCCGACAACAAGACTTTATCTTTATATCAGTTCTTTTGATTACCATTGCAGTCATATAAATCCAATGTATCATCTTATTTATTCCATCTAATGACTGCAGATGCTTCCAGACAGGGCATAAGGGGTCACTGCATGGTTTAATGAGTAGAAAATGGTCGATCATACACTGTGGCCTTCACAGTCACCAGAGCTCGACCCAATTAAACACTTAGGTGGGAGCGACATGGTAGACAGCTCTGAGCAACACATTCATTAAAACAGCAAATAAGAGGACGCGCTCCAGAGAGCATGTTGATGTATGGGTGATATTTTCAAGAACTGTCTAAACAGAAATCAAACTTTAAATTAATGCAAGTTAAAGATACTGATTACATTTCCTTCTTTTAATAAAGACCGCTGGAGAAAGAACACATTTGGGAAAGACAGACTAAGACAGTGAGGAGGACATGAACCAAGGGGAAAAGACATGAGTCAACTATAGACTGTATAAAACATGACCAAAGTGATGCTCCCGATTCTGTAGATAAATTGGGAAGCCAAGCGATATTGGAAATCTTTCATTTAAGAAATATATTCAACCTCCTTCAGGTAACGGTAATGCTTGGAAGTCCTTGAACACTAACCTTTACTGTTCGCTAATGATAGTTGTTATCCATGTTGTTTTTCTGGGACGATGTCTCTCTGGATTTTTAACTTTCCATTTTCTTCTTAGTTGCTCATCAATGACAGAACATAAAAGACAACCTACAGCCTTAAGACACAAATGCTTCTTTTTAACTTTTGTAGCTTTTACCTGTGGGCCCTGTACCACTTAAATATCTTAAGTAAGGCTGTGAAAACATGAAGACTCACAAACAGCAGCGCTAAACAATTGTATTCATAAATCTTTTTTTGTCCACTTTATAAACTCTGGTAGTTTCAGCTTTATGTTGAGATAAAAGTTGTCTGTGCAGCAGGCCCAGCACAGTTCTAGAAGATACAGTGTTTCTGTTTAAAAGAGCGAAATAAAAAGAAATCATGGCTGCAAGTGAGTAAGAGAACTTCTGAGAAGATAAACAAAAAGCCCACGCCGAACATGAACAGTTCGAACAAAGTTGTTGCCCCAGGCAAGTTAGACCACAATCAAAACCACAATTCGTGGCTGGACATAGATGTCATTAATCTTTACAGAGCTGGAGAAGTTTGGAAAATTAAAAAAAAAAAAAAAAAAAAAACCTGCAGAGAAGCAAAGAGAGACGACTCAAGTCTGCAGCCAAAAGGTCCCACTTCTTAAGACTGACTGCACAAGATGTTTTGCTTGTTCTATGAATTCAGATCATTTAAGAAGAACTGTACATTCTCTGGCTTGACTTTTTGTTTTCTTCACAAAAAGGTTAATTACACCCTCTGTGAGTCAACACAGATAACAGGAGCAGGGCAAGAGGGTTTTCTGATTGCTGATTGGCCCTCCTGCTGCCCCCATAGTTACTTCATTAGTATAAAGGTGGATGACAAACAGGAAGATTTTGTAACTGATTCCTGACAGGGGCCCTTCAGTATGAAATGGAAACAAAACCTCCACTGTGAAAGAGCGAAACTGCCATGATGCAACTGTCAAAAGACAGAACTAAGTGATGAGGGCTGGAGCTTAAGAATTGACATGAGGTATGGTAATGAAGGGCAGTGATACAAAGACTCCAATTATAGGATCATTTAATTTTTACAGTGGCACCTTTAACTTTGCCAAGTGATGTTAAGATAAGGAGATATGACATAAGTGTTTGCCTTAATAACCAAATAAACCGAAAGTATTCTCAGCGAAAAGTTTTCTGTAAACATAAAATAATAGACCAATTAAGCAATAAATAAAGTCTGCATAAGCACAATGATAAAAAGCATTACCAAACCCATTAACCTAAAAAAAGAACGCACTTTGGACACACTCTACAAAGAAAGGCGGACACAGGTCTTGCCAGTTGAAGAGCAAACTGAACAACAGTCTGTCAGACTAGATTCAAGGGAGTGGATTCACCTGTGGCTGATTGCTGCAGCTGTTTCTCCTCTTTTAAGCTCAGGGGAATCAAGGCAGACGTGAATTATCACAACACAACACTCAATCAAGTAAAAGCAACATTACAAAAAAAACAAAAAAACAACAACATACGATATGGCTACAAAGAAGTTCAGAAAGATGATAAGTGATAATTTTGTACCCCAATAATTTAATGGAGGTAGGTATAAAAGACAGTTTATATCTATTTAACTTGCAGTGTGGCACCCTACACCATTCTTAGTTCTGTCAGTTCCTTTGAAGCTGTTTGCCAGGAGACAGTTAGCTTAGCTTATTGTGGGATAAAGATGGTAAATATTCAGCTTAGCTATATACACAGCTGTGTGTCTAACTGCATCACTAAAGCTAACAAATCAACAAGTTATCCGTGTGACGTTAAACAGTGTTTTAGCATCCAGTTAGCCAGCTTCTTTATTGCCATCAGAAATTGTGGCTGATAAATAAGAATAGACACTTTTGACACCTCATTTTGTTTGAATTAATAACAAGAAAGATTGAATTACAGAGGTTCATGGGTGCTTCTGGAAGGAGCTTGATAACTCTGTTATTTTATTTGAATGTACAGCACTTTGGTCAGCTGTATTTGTTTTAAAGTGCTTAATTAAATAAAGTTGGATTGGAACTCTGAACAGACGAGGCTTGCTGTTTACCATAGCTTAACCTCAGTTGTGGACAATAACAAAATACATGTACTACTACAGCTTTACAGTACCTATACTTTTATTGAGTATCATTTTTGGGGGGGAACTTTTACGCTACTAAATTTGAGAGACAAACGTACTTTTGACTCCACTTCTGGAGTCAAAGGTACAATGTTTGTCGCTATTTTCGCTCTTAAGTCAGCCGATGACTTCGCTTCTCTGCTAAAATGTGATCCCAAAGACAATAAAGTGTGTTTGCTTAGGTGTGCGGTTTGTTCTACGTGGTGTTTCGGTACTTGTAGGTCACTGATCTCCATGATTAAATGTCACTCAAATCAAGCAGTTCATTTAGTTTCTTCTCTTGTTACACGTTTTAGTTAATGTTGGATGCTCACACAGCTGCAGGGATGACTCAAGTGCTAAAGTGCCTGAGCACAGTTTGTGCACGGAGAAACATCATCAGGGTGTGTGAGACACTAAATACACTGAGAAACACAGAGACAGTGGTGAGCCTGACAGAAGAATAAAAAGCATTGATAGAGGATGGAGCTGAATGAGCGATGTCCAATCAGCTGCTGCTTCTATTCCTCTGTGGTTTTCAGGGATGTCTGTGGCTAATGACTCACCGTTGGAGCGCCTCCACGTCCCATGGAGATATTCAGATCTGCAGGCCAAGCTTGAGCACTATCAGATGGTTGTGTCTGAACACCAGTGGCGTCTGCAGCATATGCTTAATTGGCAGTTTGAGCCTCTGCTCTGCTGTCTGTGTTCCAAGTCATTAACATGTAATGTGCACTCCGGACACGGGGCTCGTAAGAACTATTCCTACCCGCCATAACATTTAAACAGCTTTGAGCCACACTTTCCCCAGCTGTGAGACAAAGGGCTTCTGCTTTTTGTCCCCCACTCCCACTCCGCTCTAGTCTCGCTGTGTGAACTGTCACCACCTCGCCACAGTGGCCCCTTTTCTCGCTGTTGCCTCGTGGGAGCTCGCTCCCGTTTCAGCATGTGACTGTTTTTTGTCTCTGCTACTCTCAGTGAAAGATGAAGAAAAAGAAGGAGAGCGGGACTCTGGGAGTTGTTAACAGCTTGTTAAACATGTCGGTTTAATTCAGAGCCCTTTTCTCATCCCTCTGCTGATCTCAAATTCAATGTTCATCTTCTCTAATGCTAATGCACTCTTGCTTTCATGGTCCAGATATAGAGAAATCAATTCATGATGGCTCTCTTTTTCCGCGCTTTCGCTGGATGTGTGAGACTCTAATGAGTTCCCAATTAAGACTGAAATGTTTATTTTGGACTGCAAGAGTTTGTTCATTCACATATGATGCTCTTCATGTGCAGAAAAAGATGTGAAACTCAAAACTGGAAGCTCTTGTATCGGTTGAGTAAAACAAAGAGTCTGTGTTTTTAGACGATAGTTGAAGACTAGTTGAAACATTAGTGTGTTTCCTGTTTTGGTTTTGCAGCCAAGAACTCAACCAAAAAATCGCACATCATGAATTTTTCCATATGAAAATAACACTTAGCATATCCAGCATACTCACACTAATGCATTACTGCCTGTTTGAGCCCCCTGAAAGCAAGAGAGAAGTTTGAAACTGGAGCAAACTTTAGGAACAAACACTAAAGGATATGTCGCATCTATTGTTCACTATTTCAGCTGTGACACTTAGTGGAAATCACATGGCGCATTTTAGAGCATGCAGATAGACTAGAAATTAAAACAAATCAATAAATTCATTTGAAATAGATTCAAAAATGTTTGAGATTTGCCGTCATGTCAGTCGTGAGATCAAGCCACGGTACTGCACACCTGCAGCTAATTTGACATTGTGGCCAAAGTGTGACATGGCGACTTCTGGGTCTGTCACATTATAAGAGTTTTGTATATTTTAGTCAGAATGTTTTTCCTAACAACAGTTAAGTAGTCATATTTAAATCCTTTAGGCCTAAATTAAAGAGTCCGTTCATGGCCAGATTAAGACTGACTTTCCTTGGCATAGTACCCTTTTCCAACATGCGCACATTATGTTAGTTGCTGCTACTATAGACTCCATACACGGGGCTCCAATAGCACAGTTGTTAGTGTGGAGGGAGTCTATAGCCATGCAAGGGCGGCCCAGGTTTGAATCCGACCTGTGGCTCCTTTTCCCGCTTGTCATTCTCCACCAAACAACAGCTAACAACATCTGTCTCCAGCTGTTAACTCTCTTTGCAACTGTTTACAATTTGCAATTTATTGATACAACAAACACATAATATAAGTGATGCTCCAGATAATACACGCAAAAAGTTAACATCAGTCAGAGCCATAAAAAATGTGAAAAGTCAAAGAATATTAACCTTGTGTTTCTTATTTAACAATAACGTCTAACGGAGTGCACATGCAAATCTGTGGTCCACTTTCTCATCAGCTGCAGATGTTTGGCAGGCGAAAAAAAAGAAAACACAACTTTGTACTCTGTCCTTCACAAATGGGAGCTTTTTCCCCCATGAAAGCCTTTTTTTCTGGGCCTGCAGTATAACAGGCTTTCTTTCTCCAAGATTTATATTTATGACTTCAGCTCGGATACTGCAGCAGACAGAAAAGACTCATGACTCGAGGAAACTTAGTTTGCTCTGGTCTTATATTACAGGAGTCCTCATATCATTAAAGGAACACAAGGCAGACAGATTCTGAAACAATAGCACAACGTGGAGACTTCAGCCAACAGCATACCTGAGCCAGATCATCTGAATTCACTGCAAAAATCAGACCGTTAAAAAAACTCTGATGGTACCAATGATGTTGCACGTTGGGATATAACAATTCTTAAAATATTGTAAATGCGCAATTAAAAATCATTTGTTTTTTGTATGTTTTGTAATAGGACATTGGAAATGGGGGGTAGGGGGGGTCTCAAGTCTGGGCAACAGGTCGGACTCGAGACCAAGCCGACATACTGAAGGACTACAGCGTCCCTACATAGGCCGCTAGGCCACCTGCGCCCCTCGTTCATTCATCTTTTAATGACATTTTTCATTCATGACAAAGATGTTTGATGGCGTGAAAACATGATCCTAATGGCTAATATCAATGGACGCATATTTTTACAGTGTGCAAACTTTGTCGGTCGTCAAGGTTCCTCATAACTCATGTTTCACAAACTTGACCCTCAAAGCACTTTTCGTTGTCGGTGTCATAAATACATCCAGTGAGGCCTTGTTGTGGGAGGAATTTGTTAGTGGCGACATCCTGAACCATACATCATGGTGCATCTCCCCTCCTTTTACATGAGGTACAAGTTTTGCTATATGAAGTAGAGTCACTCTTTTTCATTTTAGTAATTCATGCACCTGCTCATAAAGGAAATACGATCACTGAAATAAGTTATCATGTTGTTGATACTAAAAAAAGTCTCTCAAAAAGGAGAAGCAGGGGCTTGGTTAGACCTCTGAGTGATCCATCTCTGCAGAGACTCAGCGACATCAATAAACCTCCCGGGCTGTGGCCCTGCACAACCTGAACTTGTATCAAACATGAGAATAAAAAAAAAAAGAGAGAGCATTTTTTACCGTTTCCTCCTGGTCACCTCCAGAAAGCCTTGAGCCTTTTGCCTTCACTATTCATCACCGTCTTCATCCATTATGGACCTTACCAGACGCTGAGCTTCACTCCGGGTCACAGCTGCTCGCTCCCTCCTGGAATTGTGACTCCTCTGACCCACTGGCCCAACATATGGAGGTGTTGCCATGCTCCATGCGGTCCACTGAAGAAAGTTAAACTTCAATCTGGATGCTGCCGGGGAATTTGTTTAAAGTTTCCCTGGCAGGTGGCGTTTTAATTATTGAAAATGCCTTGGTTCATATTTAGTTTAGCCACAGATTACTTTCCCATCCTGCAGCCAGAACAATAGATTTACTGAAAAGTGAAGCGTTGTGCTTTCTCCCCGCTGTGCTGTTACGTGAAGTGCATGCATAAACTTCTATTCTTAAGCATCACATCCAGCTTGCCCTTCTGTAACATTAATATTGTAGACTTTTGAAAACTCAAGAAGGGGTAGGTGAAAGTACTCTCATTGAAGGAAAGCAGACACAGTGGATGTGTTTAGCTCCGCACCAATTATTTTTCTATCCTTATGTCTTCTGAGAAATCACCTTTCTACGTGATAACAGCATCTCTAAGGCATTGCAACCTACACAGAGGAATCCCCAATTAGCATACAAATATGCACAAGCTTCACTCTGTGTAGCTTCATGAAAAACAACCCCAGATGAATTTAACACTACAGGAACAATGAGTTGCACAGTGTAGACGTATGGAACGCATTGTTAGCATGCAAAACGAAAGTGTTTGGACCACTTGATATTTTATTCAACTGATGAACCACTGGGCCAGTCGCACACACATACAGATAATTAAGTCTTATCGGAGAAGATTTTTAAATAAAACAAATGAGCAACATAATGTCGTATCACACTGAACAGTCTGTGCATAAACAGTTCATTACTGAGCTTTGTTGAGATCTGTGAGCTCTCTGTCATCAGACACCTCATACATCAGGTTATAATTAGCAAAGTCATAATGCATATTAATGCTGACTATAAGGATGCATATCTAGATCAGTGAAAGGTAATAACCAGCATATGTAAGTGACCTCACTCAGCCTCTTGACCAACCGTTACATCGCGCCCATCAGTCAGTCATGTCAACCACTTGTGTAACTATGGATAACACGCATTGTTCATGAAATAAAAAAAAATGTGGTATAAAAAAAAAACAACTTTGCACAATGTGTGCCCATGAGGACATGAACTAATCAGACCAAATGTATTGTACCAGGCTGTAAACAATCATTTGTGCTGTAACAACGCTGTTGTGTTGGTATGTGACTTCTGGGGTTCCTGGAGTCAACCTCGAGCCGAGTCTCGACAAACAGTTGAATTTTGTATTTTCACATTGGCTTCATTTTTCTACACCAGAGGTCACTGCTTCGTAACAACTTACAATAATTACTTAGAAATGACATTGGGCCTCATTCCTCAATCAATGTTAGAAAACAATGGCTTTTCAAAATGTGCTCACTCAGATATTTTTTGATTTGGATTTGTTCTGAGCATGTCATAGAATCCTACCTTCGGACGAATTTGTCACATGCTCCACCATTTTACAACATCAACGCTTTCAGAATAAAAGTCGACTTCCGTCAAATCATATTGATTTTGAAAAAAAAAAAGAGAGCTATGCAAGAGGCTTTTTTCGAGTCCACTCCTCCAGATTGAAATATTTTTACTTTGTCTGGTGTGCGTTGTTTTCTGATCACAGTGTGGTCCGTGGTTTCTGATGACAGAGCTGTCTGAACCCGTTATCTGATCGATCTGTGTGTCGTGCACATTCTAAATTCACTACTGACACTTCTAAATACCATGTAGTTAAATCATCCATGTGTGGGTCACTGTCACTGCTCTAGTAGCTACTTTGTCAGTGGAAAATATCCTAATAACCATTATGACACTTACTGCTCCCTCCTAACAGACAGTTATTGACGTTAGCATCTGTAAGGGGAACGATATTTCCCACAGTAAAGATCAGATTGAAAATAGAACTGTACAAAGCACTCACTGACTGAATGAACAGTTTCTTTTTTGAATAATATTTATAAGTGTGCAGCTTCAGCTACCATTTTAAGGTAATGATGTTCAAATGTTGTGTTGAAAACCATCCAACCCTGCCAACAAAGAACGATAGGAAGAAGAAAAAAAAAGACAGCAGAACATTTATTAGAACTCTGACCTATTACTCTTTTGAGGTCCAATTGACAGTACCAATCAGATTCCTCACTGCCTCCGTGTACAGACTTTAACCTTGCTGAAAAGCAGCTCGCATTCGAAGGGCTTGAAAGCTCAAATTACTCCGTCAAAGGAAGCTTGCCTCCCTGAACAGGACAAAAAGGGCATAAGCGGAGAAAACTGCATCAAGAAAGATTTTACTGAAGGAAAGGGGACCAACCAGAGTAAATATACATTCAGCTTTTCAGGGGGGGTTAAGACTCACTGAGAGAAGAAGATATGTTGGAAAATGTTGATTATACTCCAACACAAACCTGAAAATAATAGAAACATATTTTTGCTGTGGCCTCTTCCTTTTTCTTCCAGAGCTGTACATTTAGAAGAAGATTCTTAGACAATGATGTATCATTAGACATCCAAACAACAGTTGTTATAAAACATTTACTACAAAACTGGACCTTGACTTCATAATTATTTTGTATTTTGCTTGAGAGTGACTCAAAGAATTCTCGCTGTTTTTGTTTCCTGCAGCATCCACTCCATGTACTTAAGGTAAAGAACTAAATTCTGCCTCCCCCTCTGCTATTCTCGCTTCAATCTCAGCTCCACACGGTGTGAAAATAAGTCTGTTGTATACTTCAGGGAGTAAAGTGTGAAGGTAAAGCTATCTCTGCAGCCCCACACACAACAATCACTTCTTAAAATACAAATCCAGAACATATGTTGGCGGAAAATAAACATTCACTGTGTTCTGTCTCAACAATTTTTCGGCAAAGCAGTTTGTCTTGCATACATAAAAAGACAGGCAGTTTAACTATATAAAGTGTGAAGATTCAAAATATGCAAACAAATGCAACCCAAGACATCTATGAGGACACGTTACCTCTGTAAAGCCAGATGTGTTGTCAAATGGTAGTGTACATAAGTTTAAGGTCTTTTTTTTTTTTTACCTTAAATCAAGACTTTATAGAATAAATGTGCAACTTTTTTATCCAGTAGCTGTCGCCCTGGAACACCAGCATGAAACCAAAACACCTCCGTTATTCTGAAGCGCTCCACTCGCGTTCACAGCAAGGAGTTATGAATTAAACACCATTAAGGGTCAAACAGAGTTGTCCTCGGTTCGAGCTGCAGTTGTCTGTGTCCTTCATTGTTGTGCTAGCTTGCTAGTGATAGCTATGTTTAGTTAGCTTGCAGCTTCACAGTGCATTTAAATGTGCACAGACTGACTGTGTTCTAAATAGTGGGTGGGCTGGGCTGACATTTTTAAAACATGCTTTGTACGCAACACAGGGGGAGGAGCCAGTCGCCCCGTCCATATGAATAAACATGATGTAAATACGACTCAGAACGGGACTCGCGCTTCTCACTCTTTGTCGACATGACTCAGACATTTATGGAGGATCGACTTGTTTTCTGCTATCTCTCAGCGTAAAACATCACATATTCTTCCTTTAAGGAACATTATAAAATAATGCAATGAAATAGTGAACAAACAGTCTACATCTGTTCAATGGAAGCCTCCAGGCCATAGAGTCAAAAACCAACAGCCGATGGTAAGCTGCGCGATGGGGGAGAGCAGAGCTCTGTTATCAGGTTGCATCAGACTGTATGTACAGCAGGGGTTGTGTTTTATATATACTATGTTGACACCTGTGAATGCCTTCAGGGCCTGGGAGAATTTCAGGCACTTTGCAGTTTTCCTTGTTAAACTCATTTTGTCTCCCATTAGGACTCCATATAGCCGCTGAGTTGCTGTTGCTGAGCTGTAAAAGAGAGTCAAACAGTTAAGATTGTGTGCATTTTTTTCAAAAAATTGCTTTCTTCTCGCATGTTGAAATCTACAACTCACTTTTCCTACATTTGGAAGGAGAGGTTGAAAATGCATCTTAATACATTTCTGCTAATTAGTGATGTGCGATATAACAATCTTAGGTCATGAAAGGTTTGAACGTGACAGGGGGTAAGAAACAGTTAACTCAAGAGTTTGCAAAGTGATGGTGTGCAGCCTACTTCGGATGGCAACACAATAAACTGTAAACGCTCCGGAGAGATGTTCACAGTCTGCTAAGAGTCAGACAGACAGTCAGTGATGGGAGATATAACCCGTGGTGTTTATAATGTTGCTGTCTGTGTTTTCTGCTGGGTTTTTTCTCTTTCAAGTTACTAACAAGCCTCTCCACCTGAAGCTCACCTGTTGTGATAACTCAAACATGAATGAAACCACATGATGAAACGGAGGAAGGCGATGATAGCCGTAAGGTCCAGACCTCGATGAGTAAAAAAAAAAAAATGTTAGCTCAAGTAGAATCATTTATTTTCATACAGTGATTTTCATGCATACTGTTTGAAGTGATGTTAGTCAGCTGCTCGTTCTCCTCTTACTCACTGTGCAGCATGGAGCTGAGAGTGAGTAACCATGGTGACTGTTTGTCAATCAACAATGTCCCGCCCCTTCTATGAATAAAACTCTTTTTTCAGTAAAACTTAAGGCTGGTTCACACGGCAGGATTTTAAAATTGTCGGCCGATTTCCAAAACTTTAGAGACCACACACACGGCGATAAATAATCGGAGGTTTTACAGTTTTGGTCGTACAGTGTGTGGTGTGCGGCCACACACATCAACACACCACACACCAACCGATTTCACTCGCGTCCCCCGATCAGATGGGAAATCTCGCAAAACCTCTCGAGATCAAACGTGATTCCAGAGTCAACAAAAGGACGAAGAGGATGTAACAGGGATCGTTTGTGCTGTTTTTATCTGAAAAACACGTTTTAAAAAGAGGCGTCGGTCAAAGGAGTGGAGACAACGGGAGCATGAGCTGTACTTGTTACATGATGATATGGAGGTGAGTAGTTGTTGTTCTGCTACCGGTGTTTTCGCTAATAAGTCACCTCGCTTTCTGATTGGCTACGCGTCACATTCAACAGGCTCGTGCTCGTTTTCTCCTCGGGGGGGAAACACCACAGATGATGAGAGATCTGGCCAAAACAATCCAACATGTTGAATATCCCTGATTTGAGATCGGAGCGGTCCCGACATTCTTCCGACCAGACGATAACGGTCTGAACACACCACACACGGCAGGATGATCTTATAAGAATATCTGATGATCGGGGCGTCCTTAAATCGGAAGGGGAGAATCGGGGCCAAAATCGGCGTAATTATCCTGCCGTGTGAACCAGGCTTTACTTGGTCATGTTTCACAGAATTCTATTTTATATTTTATACTTCTATATTTATTTATTATTTATTACTTTTTTTATTACTTCTATATTTTGGAGTCCGCTTGTTTTTAAATGAATGATAATCGAACGCTAAAACATTATACATTATATACATTTACAGACACAAAAGAGGGCACTGTACTAAATCATGTTTTAAAGTGTAGCAGAAAACACTCTAATTGTAAAAAATATGACCAGGCTGTAGGAAAGACATTTCTGGTGTCAGCTCAGTTTATGTGCATTTAAAAACCATTATACGGGCTAATAAGTGGATGAACTGGTCAGTAACCTTCAAAAAAATTTTTAAGATCACTATGGAAAAAAGATCTTGATTGTGATAATGACAAAATAAAATCATGTTTTTCCATATCGCCATATCACTTCTACCTCTGATTCATGTATGTTTTAAATATCCCTTGTTCCATGTTGAAATGAGGGTGGAGGAATTCCTATAGTCTTTGCTTCCTTTTAGATCCCTTTTCAACTCACAGCATCAAATTTTAATGACGGGCATCAAAAAGAGTAAGCACCTCCAGGAATCAGCAGTGCGAGAGAAAAGAGAACACAGACCTTGCTGAGTTTTCTCTTTAACCGCAGGGATAAAAGCAAACCACGCTGCCCTTTTTTCTGGCCAATTTTCTGTTAATTACATTTTTTTTCATAATTCAAAGAACAGCAATGTGATCTTCGTCATTTTTTATTAATGTTCGTGGCATTTACTGGTCACGGCAAATGGGCAAAAATCCAGCGACCCATCATGACACACATTAGCATGAACGACTGTGAAAAAGGCAGAGGCCTCACCTGCATTCAGACTTTAATTAAAGACTACCAAGGCCAATGGAGGACAGGGAATAACTACAGAGTACAGTTTTAAACCAGGCCGTTCAGCGCTAAGTCGACCAGATGTCGATGTTTGTAATACCTGGAGTAAGGCTCCCTCAAAACGCATCCTTTAATGACTTTCTCCTCCATATTGACGGTGATTAGAAGATGCTTAAACGAGGATCACAAAGTGAAGCTGTTCCGAGAGCTTGTACTAGGCAGAGAAATTGAGTGTTCTTTTGGCAGGAAAAAGAGGAGAAAACGGCTTTTCAGAGTGAACACCTGTTCAGTGAACAATTCAAAGGCAGAAGTCCACATTTCATTAATTCCTGCCATATGGAATATGAGAAATACTGCGTCTTGTCTTTGAAATTAACCACCACATTCACAAATGTAAGGACTCGTATAGCGCTGGCAAACACGGCTCAAGATGATTCTTTTTTTCAAGGTTATGACAGTTAACTAAATAACCTGAAGCCGACCCTTCAAAATGAACCTTAAAATATGACATGTTTTACACATTTTTGAAACCTACTCCGCAACAAAAAACAGTCATATATGTAGTTTACATTCATAGAGGGAGTCTTTTGTCAACTTAACCTCAGTGAAATTGAAATTATTTTATGAATGTTTGTTGACAGATTTTTTTTACACTGCAAAAACTTAAATCTCAGTGTACTCAAATATACTAATTCAGTGCGTTGAAATAAGATTGTCTTAGTGTTGTATAGTCCAGACCACACAAACCGACCAGACTGCTCCGAGACAAAGGCAGGACGAGGACAAAGCTGAGACAAGAGCATCATTAATAAAAATAAAACATCTTCATCTTGTGGGCAGCTTACGTTTCCCTGACTTGAATGTTGCAGCTGTAACCAGTGGGAAAAAATTCGACTACAAATGAATGGAAGTTATGTGTTGTTTTTGAACGGGGTGTTTTCCTTCTAAACGACAGTAATGACATGAAAAAGAAGTCTGTCATTAGTGGTCTTGATTTAAAATCCTGAGTCCGACTCTCGATACGATTACGATTTGAAGACCTTTCAAAAGTGGCCTTGAGTTCGGTGTTGATACCAGGCCGTACTTGAGTACGTACAACTCTAGATTTTATTTCTAAATTAGTTAAGTGCATCTCATTACGAGACATTAACAATTCACATTTTTCGACAGTTTTTTTTTTTTTAACTTAGCACAAGGAATTCAGACCATCTTTTTTTGTTTCTCTGCTGGGCAATATGTCCAGATATAGGGTAAGATAATATAATTCATGTTGGTATAGTTCATGTAGCAATAATAAAAAGTTGTACATTTATTCCTTAGAGCCGCCTGTCTGTCCCTCTTTACTCTGCTCCTCCTCTCTCTCCATCTCAGAACAAACAAACAAAAAAGCCTGAAATATTCAGCTGCTTCATCATTCAGGAAAGAAGCATTTTTTTTATTTTTAATTTAAAAAAAAAAAAATTTTTTTAATTATTTTTCATTAAAAAATAAATACCGTAAATTCCGGACTATAAGCCGCTACTTTTTTCCCACACTTCGAGCACTGCGGCTTCTACTCCGGTGCGGCTAATGCATGGATTTTTTATGGGGGACAATGAGCTTCTGCCGCAAAAACATTTGACTTCGTCACGTCGGATCTTAATATCAGTCATTTTGCGCTTCATGCACGCACCCTCATCATGGAAAACACACGGAGAAATACATATGATGCAGCTTTCAAGTTAAAGGCGATCGACCTGGCTGTCAAAGAAGCTAACAGAGCTGCTGCACGTTAAGATGACACTGACAGCGACAACAGAGACTGAGGAAGTGAGTAATGAAGTCATTCTGAGGCAGTGAATGGATGGACTTTTTCTTGTGAAATATATTACGGTCATCTTTTTCATCAGCCGTGTTACAGACACCGTCGGCTAGGCTTCGTATTGTAACGGTTCATGTTGTAAAGTCAGTAGTTGATAATGTGTTCATAATTCCGATTATGTGGAGAGTCAGTGAATGCACCAGCGAGAACGTGTTGAGTGGCTGTATGAGAGAACGCTGGGGGAGAGAGTTGGATTGTTACGGCAAGTTATGTGTTGTTCTCTGCTGTAAACGGCGTGGTCACGGCCGACAGTGATCGGGTTATTAAAAGTTATTATTTGAACGCTCTCGTCGTCCTTTAACGTCCGTACGGACGCTACAGTATTTGCGGATGTTACCGGTAGCCTACGTCTGTGTAAATAGCTCTTGTTATAGCGTGGACACCTGCGGCTTATAATCAAGTGCGGTTTATATATGTACAAATACATTTATTTACTTATTTTTAGCCGGTGCGGCTTATATCCAGGTGCGCTCAATAGTACGGAATTTACGGTAGGTTGTTTATTTTCTTAGTCATTTTTAATGAAAGTGAACATTTTGCAGCAGGCTGTTAATCAAAGTGTCTTTGTGACTTTTGGCCCATGTGGATTTGACTTTCTTTACAGAAAACACGGGACAAGATTTTTGGTTCATATTGCCAGCCCTACTTTGTAACAATTAAAGAATATAGGGACATTTTACTTCAAATTAAAACAAACACAACAGTCACTCCTTTCTTTCTCAGGATCCCCATTAGCATTGGCTTTCCTATTCTACTCCTTATTGACACTTATAAGAGCTGATTACTTGTCTTGAAAATGAGACAGTTTGTTATTCCTCTCTTACATTATTGAATTGTTATTAACCAGTTTGACTCCCTGATGTCATAAATCAATAGTCTTCAAATGAGCTAGAAGTCAGTAAGAATGAGAGAAGCCCTTAAAGCAGAACGTCAGCGATAGATCTAATCCTGTTGAACACACACTCTACACTTTAAATCTTTAATGGCCTTCGTTATAAAACACACAGGCAGGGTAGAATATTAAAGTACAGGCCAAAGCCTCAAACCTCCCCAGAAAGCCTACAATCCTGCGACAACAAATCACATTTTGACATTTAGGGATTTAGTGCAAAAACACATATTTCCCGCTCAAAATACCAGAGTGGCACACCCTGGTGTGTCTCAGCTGAAAGCACGTGGTTAATTGTCATAATGAATTAAAATTAGACTAATGTGGGTTGTTTTTGTGGGCTGGAGGTTACAAAGGCCGCATTGGGATGTGGTCATGGGGAGGAAAAAAAGTTGGACTCTGGTGGAACACAGGGATTTGAAGAAAGAGCCCATTCTGGGATTTAGTTTGGCCATACAAGTCGAATGAGAGAGTATCCTGGATTTTCCCCAGTTGAGGGCTAAGCTGCGGTGGCTATGCTAAGATGTCTCAAGCTTCCCGTATAGAAATAAGAGGATAACTTGGCATGGTGTGTACAGCACCAATCTTTGACCCAGAATTACTAGTGTCTGACCCAAAATAGATTAAACTAGGCTTGTGGCTCTGTACAATCTCTCTACTCAGTCAAGTCGAGAAAAGTTATGCAAGAATGCAGACCTAATATGCAAAAGAAAAAAAAAAGAATTCACTGATGCAAACCGAGCAATAACTTTTGTTCAGAAATAGAGATGACTGCTCAGGGAAATGAAAAAAAAAAGAAAAAAAAAGGGATGATTGCTCAAATCCAATGGCTCTTTTATTTTCAAAAAGCTTCACTTAAGTATTTACAGTTTGTGCAAAAACATTTAAAGGTTTCAAGGACTTTACATTGTAAGTTCAACCTCAAGGCACATACATGGAACAACATCAATATTTCATCATGAGAACAGAAATTTAACTTTGGTTCCTAAGATAACTTGGTGTGGGTGGCTAACAAAACACTGCAGCGTCTCACTGACAAGAATGGTCCTGCTGTAAAAGCTGTTTTACATGCACTGTAACTTTCCTGCCTTCTGAAATGTTGCTCCTATTGTCGCTCTAGGAGGTCGGATGATTGCCGGATAATCACTTGAAAGTCCAAACAAAGATGAAAAGCCATGGGCTAAATACAGTACATGCAAAAAAAAATAAAAAATCTTCTAATGAACGTTCCTGGCGAATAGACATTTTTGCAGTGAAGGTTTTTTTTTTTTTTTTTTTTTTTTTTTGCCCAACAGGTAAAATAAATGAATTTGAATGTTTTTTTCTGTGTGCTGTCAGAAACGAGCTCTCAGAGATAAGACGATTACTTCAACGTGAATCAATGAGCTTGAGCGGAAATTACTTCTCGGCATCCCGACCCTGTGATGCACCGACGCTAACAGTCTGTAATACGTTTCGTTTAATTCCATTGGTCACAGCACAGCAGTCACATTCTTTCATCAAGCAAGTAGAAAATTAAGAGTAATGTACGCTGCAAAACAAACCACGAAAGCTCTACCCCGTTTGGTTGAATCATTAGCCGTGCACTTCCTTAGGGGATGAGAAGTTTCACGTTAGCTACTATGTTTCACGCTTAGTGTTGTTCGTCTGGTTAATGCTGTTAGTGCTGTCTTCGTGGATGCAATCACTCAGGGAAATGTGCTTTCTGTTCATCATTCTTGTTGTTGTCTTCTCATGTCTCATCTTCTCTTCTCCTTTATCTGTCTCTCTAGCTAATCATTCAGTCCTGCACAAATAGTAAGGCAAATATCTGTCTCTGTTACACATTCACAGACGAGGGAGATAGTGTGTGTTGCGTTAGTCCTCTTGTTTGATCAGTACATGACCTTAAAAAAGGGCTTTCATCTCAGACAAAGAGAAATGAAATAAAATAAAAAGCAGCTGATGTTAATGATCAAGTGTTGTCGTTTCTGTGGATTTAAGTACAAAAAAGTTTAAATGGAAATAAAATGGATACTTTGATAACCACAGAAGATCTCTCTCTTTTTTAAAAAAAAAACAGACCCAACATGAAAAATACGTAACCAAACAAATCAAGTTATTAATTAATCTGGCAGGGGATTTAGAGCACTACAGATTTTAAATGGTTTGACCTTTAACAAAATGAATTGCTTTTCTTTTGCTGAGATTTCATTGTTTTGTTTTGCGACTCCGTGGGTATGTTTAGAAGGAAAAGTGATGTCAATGCATACCCTCTCTATGATAAATTAGAAGTTACGGCCTAGTCGCTTAGTTTAGGGAAATGGCTACCTTGGCTCTATCCACAAAATCCACTCACCTGTAACAACATCTCTTTGTTTGACACATGTACAGCTGACACACTGGGATTTTAAAGCAGATTCTCACCCTGTGTGAGGAGGACACAATGTGGTCATACAGACCATTTTCTTATATTTTAACTGAGTCAGAAGAGCCGTCTTGAGTATTCATGCTAGGTGCTCAGACCTAAATCCCCTAAAACTAAACTAACATTGCTCCTTGCACTCACTACCGGTTTAACACATAGACAGTTCTGCAAAGTTGCCTCCTTCTACTGTTGACCCAATCCACTAACAAGCCCCTCTGAAAGATACTAATTAACATCTTGTTTGAATCAAATGTGTACAAAGCACACCTTTTGGTTGTTTTGCAGATTTTGTTTTCGCCTTACAGACACAGGCAGGCAGAGAATGTGTTTACTCTCTTCTTAAAACTTGATGCTAAGCTAAATTAACACGGTTTTAAGTGGTGACTTCAAGTGTACCATGAAGCCAGAAACAGGCTCTGTCCAAAGGTTACAAAATACTCCTTCAAACATCTCTAAGAACAACTACTTAACATTTGCTTTATGTGTAAAAAGCACACACTGTGCTAATACTGCCAGGTGTTCTTGCCTTAACAGAGGGCAAGACACAGTGTTTGCACTCTTCTTAAATCTTAGTCTTAATGCTAAGCTAAACTAACATGGCTTCAAGCACTGGCTCTGTATTTACTTTACAAACGTCACAGTGGAATTAGGCTTCTCAATAAGTTCTCTCTTCAAAAAAGTAAATAAAGGTCCAAAATATTGTAAAATGTTTTGACAGAGATTATTTTCTTTTGACAATTTCAACCAAAATCTTATCACCGATACAAATTATTAATCGGCTGTCCAAGTTAAAAAATTGAATTCATAATAACACTTCATGACTTCATTCATTCACTTTGTCAGCTCAACTTTGCCATTGTGAAAAAGAATTAGGGGCTACTGTATCTGTGCATAGCCTCAAATAAAAGTTGGCTCCCATGGGATTGCAGGAATAACAGTAAGTGCAGCTACTTCAAGAGATTCTGCAAAGATGAATCCTCTTACAAACAATCTCAGTACTCTGTAATAATTTGAGTAAAAGCCCTTATTTTATTTTCATTAGATTTGTCCCAGATTCAGAGTTCTCTGCTGTGTGTTTGACACTGCAAAAACTTAAAACTGAGCAAATATCATTATGCTTTTTTTAAGCCACTTTCACCTGACAAGTCCAGATAAGAAATGTATTTTAGGATATTAAAAGCAAAAGTAAAGCCTGAATGGCTCAAAATAAATAAAATAACTCTGCTAATGGGGCGTACAAATTTCCCATGTGGATCTTAAAATCACTAATTCAGATTCAGACCTCTAATTTCATACACTCAATTAAATGTAGCTTGACTTATTTTGGCTTGGCTTTATTTTAACTTTGTATGTCTTGGAATGTAATATCTTTTGATGCACTATGCAGGAGATTGTGGCTTAAATGTTTTTTTTTTTAAATTAAACAAATACACTCGCTTAAATTTGAGTTTTTGCAGTGCAGTCATATCTGTATGCCTCACAAAGAGTTAACACCAATCTTTCCCAGCGTGAGCTCCATGCAGCCAAGTGAAAATACAGTCTACATATTTTTCTCCCTTTTTTGGTCGAGGATTATAGAGAGAGGGGGGGGGGGGGGGGGGGGCAGGCGATGGGAATTCTTTAAGCTTGGCCCTTCAAAAAAAAAATCTTGTCAAATCAAATAAAGTCTTCTTAAGGAGAAGTGCATAATGAAGTCCTCTCTCTGGCACCTCACATGTAAAGAGATGCCACCACAGCCTGGGAGCTGAAGGGCAGGGAAGTGTTTTAATGGAGCCGCCGCAAGGATCAGAGACCAAAATGTGAGACAGGGAGACAGAAAATGAGGGGTGAAGATGGGGTGAGAGTCATCGCAGCAGAAACTCATATAAAAGAATGAGAAGCTGTATTGTTCAGGTGACTATAAATGAATTGGACAGTCTCAAATAATAAACACAAAAGGATAAGCGATGAGACGGTAGATGAGCTGCTCAGTCAAAACTGCGCAGCATTGTTAGGATCATGGGCGGACTGCGATCTTATTGTTGTAATTTCCTAATTTATCAAATGGCCTAATGAACGCCGGGACGAGGTTGAAATAAGTGGGTGTATAATTAGCGGTATGTGTGAGCTTGCTGGAAATTCATCACGCTCTATACAAACACACGCATGCACACACAGACCCCTTTAGCCTCATGATAGACCACGGTGGTGAAAATCCATATCATTTAGCCACCAAACGCAGAAAACACTGTTAGTTTTAAATGATTCCACATCATTAAGTTGCTCGTTGAGCGATAATACTCTGAACAATGCTGTTTGGGCATGAGTAATGTCGTCTGGGTAATGGGCTCCAGGGGGAATAGAGGAGGTAAAGTGATCTATGCAGCTTTCTTTTTCTTACTTTCTTTCTCTCTGTCTTGCCCGGTGTTCCTCTGTCCCACACACGACACTGAGGGAAACAAACTGCCCCCTTGTGGCCTCCCTTGTCAAAACAGAGAAAGGGGTGCGGAGGGGAAGAGAAGCATGAAAATTAGGGAATTTCTTCAAAAGGATCTGGGAGTCCCAGCAGACCAATGCGCCTCATTAGGGACAATAATCCTTTGTTGCTTTTTCGACTCATGTTAATGATAACAACTCCTGACTTTTTAAAGAAACAAACGTGCCGAAAAATGACACATCCTTTTCCAGAGTTTTCCAAAACGTGTCCCTCATCTAAGTCCACCTTTGTTCTACTATAAAGCAATAGAACAAAGATGCTTTTAGTGTTAAAGCACCTTAGGGAAATCTCCAGGCTTTTCAACAGCACCAGTGACATTCTCCCCACACAGCCATACACTATCCCTTACATGTGATCACCACCTCTGCTCATTTCCTGCCTTGATTCTTTTTAGTGCACTTCAATTCTTTTTTCCCCCCACTTTTTTACAACATGCCACCAGTGAACCAGTGCTATATTTCTACTGCGCTCTAATCAGCAGTGTTTGGATTTCCCCTGTGCTATGTTGTCTTTACTACTGTTCTGTTGTACTGGTGAGGGTTTGCAGTATTTCAAAGCGCAAAAAGGCCATATTTTGCTTCTGTGGTTAGCAAAGGATCCCAGCCCTCTAAGCGCCCCAACATTTCCAAGGCTGACAGCGTTTGTCAGAAGCTACACCCAGGGTGCCGTGATTGTACAAATCCATGTTCATGTACAGTACTGACCATTAAAACAACTTTCAAAACCCTGCTGGTTATAAAAAAGAAACACTTGTATCTCTTTTTCTAAGAATAAAAAAGATAGCAGAGAATCCCACATTATTATCCACAGTATAAATTACATTGTAGACAGAACTTGGAAATATATATAGTACAGTTATATTTCACTAGAACTTTTATGTATTTTGTCGTCTACACAAACGGTGTATGTGTGTGTATTTATGCATGTGAAGTGTTTTTGTTTGTGTTTATTTGAATGCCAATGTACTAGTTGATGCTGCATCACGTGTGGCAGAACTCTGTACTGGGCACGTTGCTGCTCTTGCAGTAGGCTATGCTGTTGTTACTGAGGTGACAGTCTCTAAATCCAATGCCCCCGTTGGGCGTGTAGATGGGCTGAATGCGGAAATCACCCTTGAGCAGCTGCTCATTGTTCAGTGCCACAATCTGGAAACTGGTCTCAGTCATCTCAAGAATGGAGTTATCCTTCTTGGTCCCAGCCTCGCAGTAGTCGTCTTTTCTCCTACCCCGGTTGTATTTCCACTTGTTCGAAGCCGACCTGCTCTTCCTGTGCATGTGCCAGCAAAACAGGCCAAGCAACGTCACCAGAATGATGAGCACTGCCCCACCAATGATTCCAGCCATAAGCAGCGTAGAGTTGATGCTCTCCTGAGGAGCTTGCTCTCTGCCAGGAGGCTTAGTAGACACAGCAGATTTGGTCCTGGCCTCAGAGCATATAGTATCCTCTCCTGGCCTGTAGGAGTTAAGGGTGTCCAGAACATGCACACAGATACGATACACAGACCGGGGCTCCAAGTTGGTGAGGCTAACATGCCGCCGGTCCCCGCTAACGGTCCTCTCCCGCATTCCTTCGTTTATTTGGCTTTGGCCTCTTTTGACCCAAGTGACCTTGTAAGCTGTGACGGTGAAATAGGAAGCCCAGCTCACCTCGATGTTGGTGGAGTTGACAACTTGGAAGGAGATCTGAAGGGGGTCCTCGTAAGGAGGCAGGGGGCCAGGAGGGTTGTTATGGATTGGAGGTAAAGGAGGGGAAGGTGAGTCAAAGTAGTAAGGGATGGATGTGGTGATGAGTGAGGAAATCATGGTGGTGAAAGGGGTGGTTGTGGGCGGGGGAGGAGGTGTGGACCGAAGGGTCGGCCAGGGTGGCTGGTCAGCATCGACTGGGCACTCTATAATATCCAGTGTAAGCTCTCTGATTGCCATGCCACGCACCTTGTCTGGACTCAGGCACACAAAGCCTCTGGCATTGATATGGGAAGGTAGAGCCTTGAGCCATACTACCACCCATTTTACACCACAGTCACAACGCCAGGGGTTATTTCGCAACATGAGATGCTTTAGGCTTGACAGACCATCAAACACTCCCTGTGTAAGAGTCTGAAGCTGGTTGCTAGAGATATCTAGTCTTTCAAGCCTGTTTAGGGAAGCAAATGCTGCCACAGGGATCTGGTTGATCTGGTTCTCCTGCAAGCTGAGTTTGACCAGTGACTGGCTGGGTAGGAGGGGTGGAGGGAAGGTGAGTGAATTGCGGCCCAGGGCCAGCTCTCGGAGGTTGGTCAGGTCCTGGAAGGTTCCTGGCGCAATGCCTTCATCCGTCAACAGGTTCCCGTCCAGCAGGAGGCGCTGCAGGCGTGTCACATTCTGAAAGGCCTCCTCTGCAATGACAGCAATGCGGTTCTCATCCAACCGCAGCTCTTTTAGGTCCTCAGGAAGGCCAATGGGAACACTGCTTAAATGATTCTTGGTGAGGAAGAGGAGTTTGAGGCTTAGTGCCTCACGAAAGGCTCCTTCTTCCACCCCCACTGTGGAGATGGAGTTGTCATCAAGGTGCAGCTCCTCGAGCTGAGTCAGCTGTGCAAGAGCTGCCCTCGAGATGGTTTGGATATTGTTCTCTTGGAGATGAAGGACCCTGGTGTTTTTGGGCAGATTGATTGGGAACTCATCCAGCTGGTTTCCATAGAGATACACAGTCTCTACCGAGGCCAGATTGTGAAGTTCCACAGGGAAGCCAGCATTGTTTATCTGGTTGTTGTGTAGATAGAGAACTTTGAAGCCCTCCTGTATCCCAAGAGGCACTGATGTCAGGCTGCGTTCATTGCAGTACACAAATGAGTTGTCACAACGACACTCATCCGGGCAAGAGGCACTTGGCCTGAACTGCATTTGGAGGCTTAGGATGACAGTCAACCAAAATTGCAAGAATGAAGCCCAATCTTTATCCCCAAGTCCAGCCAGAAACTCCATAGTGAAAAACAAACAGGATAAGCGAAACCAACAATAAAAAGTAACTGGTATGGAAGAAAAAAAAAAATTAAAACAGAAAGGCAATAACGTATATATCCACCAAAAACCAGACGCATTAAAAGTCCCACTAGGAGAGTCTTGTAATGATGCAGTTAGCTGAAAAATGAGCAGGAAAACGTGGGAGTAATCCTGTAAATGCTAGTCCTCAGCTGAAGCGCGATGGTCTCATTAGTGGTGGCCGGTCGTCTGACTAACTCCATCCATGCTGAGACGTCAGACCATTGCTGGACTCTTCACTCATTGCTCCATGCAGAGCTCAGCCAGGGCCAATTTGAAGCCACGCAGAACAGAGCCACCGCAGGCTCCACTTGCCTGTCCGTCACACACTGCTGGTCCCCGACCAGGGCAGAGTCCAAGGGGGGTGACATTTGGATCCAGAAACCTGTGGGAAAACAGAGAAATGCTAGATCAGTATATTTAGGGCGACTTGTTCTTGGAAAAGGGGGCCTCTCCTTCCCCTGCTCTTACTTAGGCTCTTTATTTGACGTACAAACATGAACACACATACTGTCTTTTCGTCCTTTCCTTCTTTCTTTCCCTCCCACCAAAGCAGAAAGACAGAGTCACAAAACGTATCATTCACTGCTAAAATCAAATTATGCAGCACTCCAAAAAACTCATACCATCTGATAAATATTCACAACAGCTCTCACACATCCGGTTTCACAGACATAAAGAAGGCTTTTATCCATTTCACTCTATCAAAGGAGGGAATAGAGCACTGCAAGGACACACATTCATGGACTCGCTGAGGTTCTGAGCAACATTAATGCTGCTTCGTGGAAAATCGGAAAACAGGCTAAAAAGAGATAATGCCTATGGAGACATCACCTCATTGAGTGCCAATATGGATTCATAGAATTTTTCTGGAAAATTTCTGAAAACAACTCACAGCCTTCTGGTTTTCCGAGTGCGCATGCAGACACTTTGAGTGGCGGTACATGAGTAAACACACAAATGCTTACAGTCAACAGAGGCAATTGTTTTGACGCTTGCCTAAGGAGGAGCTTGTTATTCAGCCCGAACACAACATCGAACTTAAGATTTAAGGCTGTTGAGGCTGGAATTACGAAACGATCGCGGTGCAGTCCAGGAACACAGACCCTGCATATCAGCTCCTCGTCTCACTGGAGTGACATACACGAGCTGTCAAATCAAATGGGATTGGAAAATAATTTAGGCCCTCCACCTGCAATAAATGATCGATACAGGCTATTTTTCAGCATGGAGAGGTTTGCTGTAAAGCACAAGGCCATTGGTTTACAGTAGCCCCTAGATCCATTATTCTAAGTTTTATGACCCATCAAACATTTTTTACACCTCTTCCGCCAGATGATTGAAAGATACTGGTTGTCACTGGTAGCTTTCAGCCTAACCAAAGCTCAGCCCTGAGGCAATGTTGGCTGACACACATTTATGGCAAAGACGGGTCAAATGGTGAGCACAGGAACGGCCATGAGCACTGATTGAGGTGTCCTCCAGGATTTGTCAAGAACAGGTACAGCTAATGAAAATAAATCAGGAGTCCTGCAGGTATGCAATATTTAAAAAAAATAAAAAATAAAAATACTGTTTTTCAGATTTGATACATCGAGCTACCATGAAAGGAAGGAAAGGTGACAACAGTGAAATAAAAAAGGCAAATAAGGAAAAAGAATGTAGTTGATGCAGCTTTTGAAGCCTTGCTCCTTTAAATTCCCCTGTGCTGTTTGTTGACTAGCACGGGCTCTTTGTGGCAGAGACAGAGAAACAATCCTTTGACACACATCTGTGATCTACTTTTCTAAATTGAAAGAGATAAATTTAATCAAATAAGCTTCCAGGGGTATAGTAAGCACATGAGGTGATAAAATTTGCTGCCACAGCAGCAGAATCAACAGCAGAAGGCAGCAGCATCAAGATTATTACAGTTGCATGAATAAAATGTCACTAAGAATCCAAAATAACATATTAAAAAATACGTGGTGTCAAGTTGCTCTTCATTTGACACCAAACCAGATAAAAGGTGGGTGTGGATTTTTTTTTTTTTAATGGAGGAAAAGTGATAAAACACTTTTTTCATTTCTTTTCCCTCTCTTTTTGTATTTGATTTCCAGCCGAGGGAGCACAGTTTCTCACCGCCTGATGAACGCTGTGATGTGTGGCCAGGAGAATGCGATTAGAACTGGATTTAGCGACAGAAACGCAATTAAAAGTTTAAAATGGATAGGGTATTTAAGAGGCGATAAGAAGCGGATCAGGTAGACTTCAAAGCCTGCCCAGTGAGCGGTGTTCATCTGAATGAATTATTTCAAAGGGAGAATTGAAAACCGTGCAGTGCATTGAGAGTGAAAGCCCCCCCTCCAGCACCAAGCACCCTCAATAAAAAAAAAAAAAAGTCTGGTTTTCTCCGGGGTGAAGAATGTGGAGCGGTAAGCTTTGTAGAGCGGTGATCTTAAACTCGATGAAACATTGTACAGATTAATTCAGCAACATTTTAGTCAAATTCAAAAGACCTGTTATTCGGGCTCTAGGGGTCTTACATGATCTGTTCGTAAAAGGGTTTATTTAAAATATAAGGAATATAATAATGTATGTATTTAAATGTAAAATAATCCGATTCATAACTCATCCCTGTGATTTTCTCCAACATTTCCTCACAATTATGTCCGGGGTTTATGTTGAAACATGCACTGTACCTTTGACGAGCCTTTATCCATTACAAAAGCAGCTACCACGTTTAACTTTTCCCCTTCCTCTCAACCTCTGTCCTTCATGCGGTCTTGCTGTATGCCCGTGCGTAAAGCTCCGTTCGATAAAGCTGGTGCGAGTTGGTTCCGATCAACAACATGAACCCTGTGAGTCCCAGGAACAGCATATTTCCCTGCATGGATCCCCCAGGTTGTGTCAGCGCGTCCGTTTACACCGCTGTCCACCACTTTTTCCTCCCTTCTTTTCCAGCTGCTGGGCGCTTCTCAACGGAGCTCCTCCGCTTTAACTAAACCGTCTGCAGCGCATGGGGACCGAGAAAAGCGGTGGCAGGGAGATCACAGAGCCCTCTTCTCCCCTTCCACACTGTGCCCGAACGGTGAGGACGCACTCGCCGAAGTGTCCGCCGTGTGAACCGCCACGGGCCATGACAGCCAGCTGCGTCCGTCCTGCGCGCTCTTTAGAGGGGAGCTCAAACTTGCCTTCAGTGCCTACGCAGCTCAGACCCGGACTCCCTGCGAGTTGTTTTCTTAGATGGATTCACTTGATAGTGCGACGTGTGCGCTCTGCTCACCTCTCTCGCGCGCGCTCTCTCTCTCTCACTCTCTCTCTCTCTCTCTCTCTCTCTCTCTCTCTCTCTCTCTCTCTCTCTCTCTCTGTCACTCCTCCCCTCCTCAGAATAAAGAATGCATCTCCTCCAGCAGCTCCTTGATGGCTGAAAGCCACAGATCCTCCCTGCTGCCCTCACATTGCAGAAAATAGTTTGTCTCTCAACACCAGTCATTCCTACATGCCTGATAGCCGGCCTACCTTATACCCCCGCGACGGAGTCGGCGCTTTTAATTTGCATTTTAATCATAAAAATCCAGGAAATCGGCCTAAAGTCACATTCTCAATGAAAAATCGCCGCAGGCCAGAATCCTTAAATATTCCCCGAAGATAATTTCTGTGCCACTATATCCTCTGGGTTACAGACAGTCCCTGAAGTGGCTTATTAGCTATAGTTTAGTTGGAATATTTTTGGACTCTTGTAGGATTTTTGTAAGGACCATAGCCCCAGTTTTCCGTCTTTCAGAAGGATGTTCTTTTAATTAGGATACAGCTGGGTAATTAGCCCTGAGTGAGAATGGCATATCCCCTCCTTACTTCCCGTACTTTCTCCAAGTGATTTGAAGCATTTAGACACAGCCAAAGTCATTTCATCTAACTTCTTTGCTTCCTCGCGCTCATACGGATTCAGTCGTGTTATGCTGATTCTACCCACACTCTTCAGGTCGCTCACGCGCGCACCTCCGACACGTTTGCCTGCATTTACTGTTGTCATGATGCCTACAGGCAAGGAAAACATGTATCCAAACGATCCGACACTGAGTCAAATACCATTCAAACCTAGATTTAATCACTCACACAATAACAATGACATACTAAAAACTTATTAAAGTTGAGCTAATCTTTGAATAATAGCATAACTCATCCCCATGCAAATAAAAGGTAGAACAATGAAACTTAATTGCCTGATACTATTAAATCTTAGTGTGGTTACTGTTAGCAAACATCTGACAGATATTGCTTTATTGTGACTCTACTTTTACTATAGCCATCACATTAGAGACCAACATTTTAAAGGCTTGCATCCTTTACTTTGTCCCCCATGTACACACCCCACCACCACATACCTGCAAATGTTTAATGTTATTGATTGTCTCTTTTTTACACTGAATTATGGTGTCTTGAAAGCAATTTGTTTGAGGCACAGACGGCTAATATTAAAGGAAAGGAGCAAAAGTCCTTTTATATAATTTGCAGGTAATGAGGAATAATGTGCTTGGTAATTCCACAAGTGCAAATCATTTATACTCTCTTTTAAAAAGTTCATACGTTCATGGTTAAAGTCTCGTAAAAATCTAAACATCCCGAAGCAGGAAAATAAATATAGATTACTGACAAAAGAGAAGACAAATCAAGTTTCAGTTCGACTTAAAAACTACTAAAACTGTCATGTTCCTGTGTTTAAGTTTATAGCCTCAGCCAGGGTCAGAAAGGCACCGAGACAGAGGAGTCACGAGATCTCGACGGGTCAGCAGGTACATGTTTGCCTTTGATCCTTTTCTTCAGATGCCAAGTAGTATTAATGTTGCCCGTTGGCCTTTAGTGACCCGCGTCAACACACGGTAGGCAATATAACTCCTGAAAACTTTCCAAACAAATCACTGAAGCTCCCGCTCAAATCACCAGTGTCATTTCGTCCAGTGAGGCGGTCCACTCCGGTGCACGTGTCTTTGAGGTCTTTTAATACATCAGCCCTGCGCGTGATGATTTGGTTGTTCTCAGTGTTTGCCTTTCATGTTTAATTTCAGCCGCAAGGCCACCGAGATGGCCAGCCATTGTGAGGCCCAGTCCACAACATTTCATTCCTTCATAAATCAGGCATCTGTGCACCGCATGAATTATTGATTGAGTGTATTGAGAGGAAACAGCATATTTTTATTTTCTCCTTGATGGACATGTTTTGCAAAAGTGTGCTCTGCTCCCGGTCGCTGCAGCATAAAGGAATGTCTCTTTCTGGCTCGTAAAACGTGGATGAAATGACAGACATGTAAAAGAAGGGCTCAGGCAAATCTCCTCACTCGATTATTTAGCGTGATAATTTGATTTTGTTCATAGTTGTCATGGAAATTAACCAAGCCAATTGCACATACAAATGTCCTGAAAATAATGATTTACTGTACATAAAAAAGTGACAACGCTGAGTTTAATAGATCTCAAGCTTCTGTAAGTGAACTGTTTAACCATGTTAGCCGTGCTTTTTTTAAAGATCGGTATGGTTATGCTGTATATAGGTCAGGCCCATATTGCACAAATGCAGTGAAATATTTCAGTATGCACTCTGGCCTGAATCTCAAAGTGGAAATTCCCCTTCTCAGCCTTGCCCAGAGACCTTCCCAGGCGTGGCATATTTACTCAGTACGCTTGTGTACCTTGATAAAACTGCAGATACACATGACCCCAGAGCACATCAAAGCATGCTCTGTCCATCTGCTCCTGTTCAGTCCCCCAAACAGAGTAAACGTAGAGTAGGGAGGGAGCAAAAAAAAAAAAAAAAAAAAAAAAAGTCTACTCAGATATGCAGAAATGTTTATCCCTTGGTTATGTTCAACCGAGTCCCCCGAGACATCATTAGCTTATCACATTCCTCCCTACATAAATCTACATCTGGACATTGAAAGGCACTTCAAAGGTGCCAACAACATCAGTGTTTAAAAAACCTCCACACAAGTATTGGCAAGCTCTTTGTAAGAAGTAACTGCGGGAAGCCTCAGTAATATCGCATATCTCTGAAGCCGTGATACAGTCGGGCCCTTCCTTCTGGATTTCAGTGGCTTAAAGAAAAATGTGCTGATAATGTTTAGAGTGGGCGATCAATGCGTTCATTAATTTCCGAGGCGGTGTAATTATGTTTACTGCAGCTGATTATCAATCTACATGCATCTAATGTCACAGCGGGGCTCCCAGAAGAGGAGTGCACATTTGTGCAGGCGAGGAAACAAATCAGCCAACAACATACTGTATTATTCTACTCATGGAGTGAGCTGAGACGAGAGGAGGGAGTCAGAGGATTGCACCATCTTCTGAGCCCCACTCGACCAAAATATATTCTTTCATTTTTGGTTAGTTTTTTTTTTTTGCTCTGTCTCTTTGCAAACACATGATTGATAGACACAGAAAAAGAAAAAGATGACGTACAATGAATACAGTATAATCGAAACAACAGCCATTTAATCAGAACCAATCAATTTTCAATCCTCACCTTTCTTTCTTGTTTAAGTTGAACAAACTGTTCAGCTCTGTTATTGGGAGGAGAATAGCATGGTTTGTTGTTTGGTCAAGAGGCTGTGGACGCTCTATCAGAGTGATTTCATGATGAGCAGTGAAGGCAGCACGCTCTCCTGTGAGCCTGTGAATTATAGGGGAGGCAAAGTGAACGCAGCGTCCTGACTGAATGCTGCCCTGTGCTAATGCCAGCCTGTAAAAACACTGACTTGACAACAAGCAAGCCCCTGTAGTTCTGCTGAGGGAAGGATGGGGGCGGGGGTGGGGGGGTTAGTTGGGGGCAGAAGCAGAGTGAGAGAGGGAACAGAGTGGGGGGGAAGAGGCTAAATAAAAGGTGGGAGGAGAGGTTTAAACTCACTGGGAAAGGGACGGGGAGAGAGGATTGAGGATTACTGCTGTTCCTGACATGAGGCTGCCGTGTCATCCTTGTCCTCGTCAGATTTAATACCTCAGACAACTGCTCAGCAACGTGTGATTGTTGAGTTAGGTGGCGGCCATGTTGCGCAGCTCTCCGTTATGAAAAGTCATCAAACATGAAGCAGAAATCCCAACCTCAGAGGGCCTTGCTTGACTTTACATCTCCAGTGTTAAATCTGTGCATCCACGGAGAAGCAGTGCAGTCCAGTCACCGAGCAAAGCATAACCATTTCTTACTTCTGATTCGGGTGACTGGTAGAATTTTGTGTTGTGTCATCAAAAAGGTCAACGCTCCAAATCTACCTGAAAGATGAACTGCAAACAAACGTCAATACTTTGCAGTATAAACACGTGTGCAGAACCAAGTTGCAACCAAGCTGACAAGTTGCATTTATACATTGAAAAGTTTATTGAGCAGCTTTTTAAAACGATTTAAAGTTACTTGATTTGCTTGTTTAATGTGTGTACTTTGAGGGTGTAAGCTTGGCTAAGATTATTTTTTTCCTGAGTGGAAATCAAATCTTTGTCTCATATATTTTCCTACTTATTTTCAGCACTCTAACTAGCAGGACTTAACATCTCTCAGAACTTTAAGCGTTGCACAACAACAGAGAATTGGTCCTTCGATGTTGTATTGTTAGCATGCTGACGTTAGCACCCCTGTGCCTCTGCAGCCTCACACAGCTGCTAGCATGGCTGTATGGATTCTCTTTGCAACATATGCTCTGTGACTTGACTGTAATGGTAAGGCATTAAAAGGAACAACCTGGTTTTAGGTCAAGTGCTGTCAGTTACCCTTTCAATCAACATCTGTACTTCCACTCCATTCAAGTTATTTCCTCCATTTTCCAGAGTGACACATTCTCAGAGAGTATAGATCTTTGTGCTGCGTTGCCAAATGGGTTAATGGAGGGAAGAGAAAAGTGATTGAACCACAGCATCACATAATAGTTGTCAAATTTGGAGAAAAACAACACTTCTCTAGATGTGTGTTCAAATACAAAAAGGTAAAAGTTTCTTTCTTCTGTATTTATAAAAAATTACGACAAAGAAGCCGAGTTTTCACTTTAAGCTGTTAGATCAAAGAAATACCAAATTTAATATGATGTTCTACTGCAAAACATTTTTAACTTAATCTTTTCTGAAGCTTTCCTGGAAATGCGATGTGATGTTGGCTTCCAAAGGCTAAAGTGTGCATGTTTTCTGAGAACCCCGCCAATCCCTAAATTCCATTGTTTTGTAAAAGTTTGAAGCACACGGTTCCTTTATAATATACAACACTGGGCGACGGCACAGACAATAAAGGAATGACACAGCACTGACTTGCTTAAACCAGCCAGCTGTTTAGGAGTAAAAGTAAAAAGACCCGTGAGACGGGAACTTACAGGAGATCATCGGAGAAAGAACAGAAGAGGAGGAAAATAGACAGATGCCAGGAAGGAGCAGGTCTTGGGGTCACGCGAAAGATGGGACTGATCCCACCTCCAATCCCTGCAGCTTTTCTTTTGTTTGAAGTCACATCTGGGCTAAATTTCCCCTTCTGACTCGAGTAAAGAGGAAGTCTTCTGGGTGGGTGGACGCGGGGCTCAGGGCCGCTGCCTCCCAGGCTGAACTGTACAATTACTGTAGATCCATGATTCACTGAAGAAGGGACTGAACCAGCATTCAGCCAGACCCTGACTCATGGGTCGTCATGGTGGATCCATGATGACTACTGGAATGACACAATTTCTTATCAAGTGGAGAGATGTGTGTGAAGATTAGGAAATAAATTTAATCCAGTCAGCGTCTTCAGCAACCTCAAACAGGGGCTGGACAATCCACACAAAGCCCTAAGAGTTCTCACAACGCTGACTCATTAACTCCCAAAGGTTACAAAATCGTCTCCATTGTCACAAAGGTAAACTGTCTCCAACAGCTCATTATTCTGCTGACCAGCAGAAGGTGTTTACATTTACCTCGGACAAAGTTCAGTGGTTCCCAACCTGGGGGTCAGGACCCCAACAAGGGGTCAGGAGAGGAATCTAAAAGGTCAAAAGATGATTAAAGGGGGAGGAAATTAGAAAGATAATCCAATTGTGCCACAGAAAATTTAGCTTCTTTTTCTAAATGGTCTCTAATCTTCCTTTTTATTTTTTGTCTCGCTTTTTTTTAGGCCTGTTGAAGTGAAACAGCCAGAAACTAAAATCCATCTCACAGACGTGTGCACAGATAGTCTGGAGCATACACTAAGCCCTATATATTATTGAACTAGTTCTTATAACTGCCATGTCAAGGGATTTCCATGTTTCCATGTCGTTTGTTGCTTTTGGAGTATTTCAAGATTTCATTGACTGATGTCTCAGTTTTTAACTATAATTTACAGTCATTAATATTTTAAATATACTAATACTTAAATAATATAAAGGGAGGGATATATGACAGAGAATATCTTGTCTTAAAAAACGACAAGTAAGTAACATTGTTGTGTATATCAAATCTATAACATTTTTGTTGTGAGCTAGAGTTCCCCCCCCCCAGCGGCGAAAAAAAACAACAGCTAATTTCATTGAATTGAAATTAATTGAAACTATTTTTTCATTTTTTATATATGCACATATTTATTTTCATTTCGTCCTTTTTTTCTGATGTGGTCAGAATGTAAAAGAGTTCAGTTTAGTTATGTAATGACATAACATGACGTGGAACGCATGGTAACACAACAAGGACGGCTTCATGGCATCAGTGAGTAACACTCTGGGTCGTCTCTGGACCAACTGATGATTTGTACAATCACAAGTATCAAGCTTTTTATTGGCCCAGTAGTTAAAATCATCATCAGACCTACTAAACACATAGGTGAGGTTGTGTCCCAGTCCTAAAAGTGGGCCGGCCCGGGTTCGAGTTCGACCTGTGGTTCCTTTCCCCCACGTCATTCCCCACTCTTCTTCAGTTTCCTACTCTCAGTGGTGATTCTAGATTCTGTTGGGCCCCTATAGGCAACAAATAGTTAGGGGCCCCTCCAACCTGCATTCATTATTTTTTGTCTTCTGTCTTTTTTCACTCAATGACAGATGATTCCTCTTCATTTCCCTTCGGTTACTTTTATTGACATACTTACACAGCAATCATGCATGCATCGCTGAGCAGGGCATCAAGAGTGGCTGCTATCAGATAGGGCCCCCTTAGAGAGATTTCCTACTGTCACTGCAACATTTGGAATTTTTTGCTTTTGCTTAAATGTTGTGTTGTCAGTCCTTGAGGACCCCTTCTGGGCTGGAACCGCAGCACTCGACTGCCTTGCCTATTGACAAGCAGCGCCTCGTCTTATCAAATAAAGGCCACAGCTCAAAACAGAACAAATAATTAAAAAAAACAAAAACTGATGTTTGCGACAATCAAGCAGCCCTAAGAGAAAGATTACTTTAAAAGGAAAGTATCTGAATTTGTTAAAACCGAGAATAGGGTGACATTGTAAAAACAAGACATGTTTGAGAAAGTGGCGATTCAGTGGGATGAGGGCTCACTGAAGGAGTGTGTCTCAACAGTGCACAGTTCTGTAAGCAGCAGCTTGATTTGATCAGGCCCTCACAGCTGTGGACAGCTGTTTAAAGGCTCAGCCGCTGCTTGAATGACAATCTGTGTTTGTCTTCGGCTTTCCCCTCCAACTAATTAGCTAAGCCATGAAACACCAAAACACCACGGTCCCCTGAACCCTCTCCTCTCTGACAGCTTCTCCCCGCAGCTGATTTATTATTGCATGATTTCAAATTGGTGCCGAGTGCAGCGTGTCTCAAAACAATTTACACTCACATGACCGGAGACACTTATTAATTACTCCCTTTTAATTAGAGATAATTACAATGCAGCGCGTATGGCGTAGTTTCGTATAGAATTAAATCATTCAGAATCCTGCGCCGCAACTCAACGGCGAATGAAATAAAGAGATAATTATTGTTATCAGCGTCTCATTGAGCGACTTATCGAAAGAACAGACGCACTCTGGGGAGGAGGTCGCCCGTTTTACTTTCTTACTCTCGTGTCTTCACTTCCCGATGAAATGCTTTGCCAGTCTTTATTCCTCATGGAAACTTTTTAATTGCCTGGGAAGCAAAGAGACATTTTAGCTCGCAGCATGGCCAAAAGCACATACATCACAATGTCTGCCTGAAAGGCTTGTGTTATCTGTTCCAGCCCTCCCCGTTGTCTTTGGGTGTGAGAAATCCCCTTGATGCATGAGGCAGGAATTTGGATAAATCCAGATTACATCAGAAGCCAGGTGAAACAGCTTACAAAAGAGACAGCTAAAAATATAATTACACTGTCAGACACTGCTAAGCTACACTGCTGTTTAATCCTTTGCCATACTGATGCCATTGCTTGTCTTCTCCTATCAAGTGTTGTAATTTAATAGTCTTCATCTTGAGCCTCCATATAAATTTCTCTCTGGTTAATTCATCATCATCACAATCTCTTTTGGTATTATTTATTCTGGTAACAATCACAGTATTAGGCTTGGCAAGCGCCGCTGTAACTTAATGCGTTCTGGTATTAAAGCCTGGCGTGTGTTCATCTGCTCTCATTTTGGATTATTGCTCAGGAGTTGAAATTAAACTCTTCACAAAAACATGCCCTCGAGACACACAGATGCAATGAAAAAACAAGGCTGCTAGGTTTCCTTCCTCCCCCCCCACATCACGTACTTTATCTTAAGTTTACAAGATCCTCCAGCGCTGCTCACCGCGTCGTGAAAATCCGAAATGAGGATTCACCAAATAGCATTTTTGCCCCATATGGTTTTGCTGAGGCGGTCGCCCCTTTAAAACAATCTGCGGTTCCATCTGGTCACCGTGGTTTTTTTTTTTTTTTTTGCCCCTCTCCAGTTTGTCCCTGCTTTCACTTACTGTCGCAGCACGTCGCCCAAGTTAGAGAATGAATCGTCTCACACAACATCCCGAGGGTGTCTCCAGGAGGACACCTATACCGCTCCTCTCTCAGGGCGCCTCTGGGAGTGCTGTCGAATCAGAGTCTGGTTAAGACTTTTTTTTTGGGTCTTCAAGTCCCATGGAGGGAGGGAACAAAGAGGCTCAGAGGCAGCGAGCCGGTGGTGGGGGGGGAGGAAGAGCGAGGAGAGAAGTGAAGGGGATGAGTTTGGTGTGAGCTATAATGTAAGGCGTATTGATTCGGAGGGATCTGCTTTCAGTGCTCATCCCTCACCGAGGGGCAGATCACTCTTCCTCTCTCGCTCAGGTGGCATGGGGCCCAACTCTGGCGCCTGCCACCCTGCCCAGATTAATTGAAGCATGCTGTTGTAAATGAATCACATATGGCTAATATCTCCCCACTTTCCCCTTTTCAGCTCACTCGAGCATCACCTATCCTCGTTTGTGGGTTATTTCTGGAACAGACCGCTTCACTCACGTCTCCCCTCCTCCCTTTAAGAAGTACTTGCTCGACACAAAAAAAAAAGAACAAGAAAGAAGGGAGTGTAAAGGTAAGCATGGCCAGGCGCTCGTTGCTTAAAGTTCACTTTAAAATTCATGACTTTCCCTTTTGGTTTTCCATTTGTCACTTTTCCACAGCCCACTCTTTGCTCCTAACATGGCACGAAGCAGATTAATTGCGCTGTCGTACAAAAGGTAGGAATGAGCCACCGCACCTGTCCCCTGATGCCACCTAGCATTAAGATGAATGCATCATATCTTTGCTCTTTATTAGTTATTTATAAGACCCACTGCCCAGAATAACAGCACTAAAAGAGGGCGACGGAGGGAACAGTCGCCAGCAGCGCTTTTGGCACTAACACTTACGAGGAAGTCAAAATGAAGGCGTGATAAATGTTGACCAAAGTGACATTAACAACACTTCCCGCCAGGTGGTTAGATCAGGTTTTATGTCAGCACAGCGTGCTAGTCATGTACGGCATGGTACAAAGAAGTGTGCGTGACACACAGGAAGAATATGTCACAAAGTAAAGGCAAGGCTTAACATTCGATTTTTGCAGCTGCAATTGTTTTTAATTAGTAAAAACTGAATAGCTGGGAAGAAAAACAAAAATCAAACCTGAACGCAGCACACTTTTTTTTTAGATTACCTGTGTTATCAGTTTGAGTTCCTTAATGTCCACAACAACTGAGTCAACCCTGCTCATCTCAAACTCCAGCACTATTGTGTTGCATTAACATATTGTGTTTTCATCTCTATTCATTGAGTATGCGTACAATTAAAGGAATTCATGGTTTGCTATCAATGCTCTCACTGAGGAAACAAAACTATAAACCAATAGAAAAAAAACCAGCCTTCAATCCACAGGGTCATAATGCCACATCCATTATATTGATAGAGCAAAGTCAACGAGGATATATTGATTCCATTTCATGCCAATATTTCAGTTTTAAAAAAGGACATATAATCTATTGCCCTCTGAATTTATACCAATCTGTTCAATAATCTCATCAAAATAATATACACCAGGCTGAATGAGTCTACAGCCTCGGTGGAAGGGCTGCTCCTTTAAGACATCAGGGATTTTGATTTTGATTGGTTGATTGATTAATTGGATTTTATTGTCAGCCAAAGACTGAACATTTGATTTGCTCTACAGCAGCTCCATAAGCTCAATTTCAGAATTGTTTCATTTACTGTGTAGATCTTCAGTCATGACCTCTTATCTTATCTTATTGCTAATATCAAACCATTGTATTTAGTTTGATGAATGTCTGAGGACGAAGCTCTGAGTTTTGTATGCCATTAAAGGTCTTTAAAATAAACATTATTATTATTATATATATTTTTTTATATATTTATTTTCAGGCTTTTTTATGCCTTTATTTGGAGAGAGGGAGAGAAGGTGGACATCAATGGAAATCGGAGCGAGAGGTAGTAGACATGCGGGAGATGGGCCACAGGCCGGAGTCGAACCCGGGCCGCCCACATGAGGACTGTAGCCTCTATGCATGGTGACGCGCGCGCTTCCAATGCGCTACCGGCGGCCCCTTTAGGGTAAACTTTGAAAGCTCTACGTGATATTAAGCGGTTATTCATTGCATTTAAGTCTTCGATCAAAGCCAATAAATGTCCACCTCTTGGAGAAAAAAAATGTCCAGTTTAAGAGCTATGGAGTTAACGTAGATCAAAAGATCCAAAAACTCCAGTTTACAAGTTAGTAGATCATAGATAGCAGATAAATAGTGGATGTGACAACTTTTTCTAACAGTTTTAAAAACCATTATAGGAAGTGCAGGTTTGTGTGGCTCACATGCGGTTCCTGTGAAATGACGTTTTAGGACTCTACAACAAATGAGGCATTCAAAGGCTTTCAGTTAATATCTGAACTGGCTGGTCGTCTGATTGTGAACACGTCTTTCACAAAGCCACAGTGGTTGGTCCCCTGCTATCAGCACATTGATCAGGGTGTATTCACTAACTTGGCAGACGCCCTGATTGCTTGGTTAGAAACTCAAGTGCGAGATGTATCAGATTTGATATGAATATAATACGGCTTGCCCATGGGGACAATTCCATTTGTAAGACCCCCCCCCCCCACTTTCTATGTCTGAGCCCTTTTGGATTGTCACTTTGCATTTTCCCTGAGAGGTAAAGCTTTTAAACAATCGCAATAATGGAAAGCATGCTTTGGTGGTGACACCGCTATGATGTATATCAAAGCCATCTGGAAAAATAAAAGCCCTGCCTTGTCTTTAAAAGCGCTGTTTGGGCTCTTTAAACCTCGCTTCTTGAATTTCCACATTACATCCTGAGTTGAGGGGGCACAAGTGAATCAGCTCATGCAAATGTTCTATGCGATTGCACTTCAAACGCAGCGAGGATGACAACGTTAAATTTAGCTGCATGCAAACTGAACCCTTGTCTATCATTGTGGTTGTGTTCATCCCCGAACGCCCTCACATTTCCTGATCTATCTACAAAAAAACAGATGTTAACAACACGGCCCTTTATGAGGCTTACACTTGAATTGCCTTGACCTGTTTTTTATCAAATTCCGTCATTCTCGCACTAAATGCTGTGTTTGGGCTCTCAGCGTGCACTGCCCACATGCATTTGTCACGCTGACCCGCTGTTGTGATTAATCGAGGGCTCCTGCGCAGATCCACTGTGATAGTCCCTGCTGTTAAAGAACGAGTGTGCGGCCTGCGCTGCACTACATCCAGCGAGCTCTGCCGTGATTGGACAAATATATACGAGAGGCGGAGCGGTAGGGTTGTAGGTGCTTATTCGGCACACTGAACCGCTTTGTTCTCTCGCCGACCTTCATCCAGACACTTTTATTTGACAACGAGGTGTGCCCCGCAACAGCCGATTGGAGCTGCTCTCCCCCTGCAGTCCCCAGGGGTGGTGATTATGAATGTCATAAAACAGCCTTGGCTCCATCTCCCTGGTGTCTAAGAGCAGGAAAACAATAGCTTGGCACATGTGCAAAATAAGAAGACCAAGGGAATGGCAAAAATCCCCCCTCCTGTTATTTAAAACTGTTAAGAGCTAGCAGGTATTTCTCATGACTATCTGCTTTCCCCTGGGTATCGGGTATCTGCGGGGAGAGTCTCGAAATGCCTCAGTAAAGGTAGTCGGGAATGCAGAGAGTGCACATGGAAGCATTTTAGACGAGTGCAAAACAGGCGGCCGCTAGAGAGATGTAAGACGAAACATTGCTCAATGTCCTCTTCAATGTATCTCTTGGAAAGAGAGTGTTAACACATGTTCCATTCCCGAGCTATCTCGCCTTCAGCGTGTGTGCGTTCAGTTTGGTGTGTGTGTGTGTGTGTGTGTGTGTGTGTGTGTGGGGGGGGGGGGGGGGTCTGGAGTTGCAGAATAGTAACTGCCGTGTCATAGCGGGGGTTGTGTAGAAATACGCCCCTGGGACTTCAGTGTTGGCTCCGGTCCAGCTCTACTGATACGTTAACAAGAAGAACTTGTTCTTATCAATGGGGTGCTTTATTTCTGCTGTACACACACAGACGGACACGGACGCAAGCGCACACACACACACACACACACACACACACACGGAATAATGTCAACAGACACGCGGACGAAATGAGACAGAGAAATGCAAACATCAAAGATTCCAATAAACTCACAGTCACACTTTTACACAAAACTGACTGACAGGCAAACACACACACACACACACACACTAATACAAACATGAACACACACACAGCGAGCAATGGGGATCAGAGACAGACGAGCACATAAACCAGTCTGAGAAACCAATGAACACACACAGATGGACCGAAACACACGCAGACACACACTCACAGCCTACGGGTACAAAAGCAGTGCTGACATCAGGAATGCTGCTCAAGATCCTCATCGCAGCACCTCAGACAAAACACACACACACACACACACACACACACACACACACACACACTAACCCCTTGTTATTATTTCTGGAAAGAGGAAAGTGAACCTTTCAACCACGAGGAATTATGCAAAAATAAATTCAGAAGAAGAGAGAAAGAGGAAGAAAGAGCGAGAGATGGGGGAGATGGTGGTTTCGCGTCTTGAAAGTTGGCCGTACGATCAGTAGACATGAGACACTTTGATGTTTATAAAAGGATCCAAGTGTTTCTTCTCTGAAATAACAGCCCGTGTAATCACTGGACGTAGCTAATAGATAGTCAGCCTTTTGTTCGTCGGATGCATTTTGTGTTGGAGCTACTTGTGATCTAACTGCACATGTCCACTGGGTCCGCTGCGCTGCGTCTTAGCTCCGGCTGTAAGGACTCCTACGGAGCAGACACAGAAGGCTTCTAGTTTTGCCGAATGCCGGAGCACAATCAATTTAGCAGAGACAGGAACAAGCAGGACGGGAAGTCATTGACGCAACATTAAAACACCCGGTTGATTTTCAGAATAAAATACTAAAATACTTTTGGGGGTGACACAACGGCTTGAAGCACACTTGAACTCCAAAAACACATTATAACATGAAGCGGTTTATTTTTCCGTCCATAAATCAGTACAAACCAAATTTTTTGTTTGTTTTTTGCATTGCTTGGTGTGCAGGTATGCTGGGAATGTAAGCAGGTAGCGCTCTATTTGGACACCAAGCATGACGATTGATTAGCTTCTTGCTACATCATGACAAATGTAAATCCTATGTTGCCCATGGAAATATATGGCTCTGATCTAACTAATAAAGGCTCCTCTATATGCACACAGGTCAATAACTTTGTCGGCCGACATTTTGCTGCTGAGCCTGTGTACGCAGGGTTTTCAAAGCTTTTCTGCTGGAGTCGAGGCTGTAAATAGTCATTTGGCTCACTGTTAATAATAAAATATTGATTAGCACAGTTTTAACACTGTTCTCACCCGGCTTGGTGCCATATCACAATGGTTCATGAATTGCCAAGGAGGAAGTAACTATCTGAAAGTCTGAACCCAGGCAACTCAAGTCTCCCACAGATAGGAAAAAAAATACTTGAACGTCTTACACAAGAAACACCATGAAAGGTATGTTTAGCTATTTTTAGGACGTGATGCGGTTCAGTCTTAATGCTAGGAAAATGATGTGTTCCTGCAGAGAAGATAAACGAGGGGCAAATGCAGAAGAAAGGAAACGAGGCTGAAAAAGATTTGGAATTCTAAAATCACTAATTGTAATTGTTGGTATGAGTAACAGCAGCAGAAGGAGAGGAGTATACAGGAAGGGCTGTGCTGGCAGACTTAAGAAGGGAACACACAGCACACTGCCCACTGCTACTCAGTCAACATGACCTCCCTAAAAGAAAAGTAATAACAGAAAAAGCATTCGGTACTTCGTTCTTTCAGTTCGCTTTCTCCCCTGCAGCCCTCACACACTTCCTCATCTACTGCAATTAGCCCGCTTCACTCATGCCAACAAAAAGCCTTCATTTTTTTTTCCCCACTGTGAACTTCTGCACACACACACACCTACACACACACACACACACACCATACAAATACACTCTGTACGCTTAAAGTCAAACTTCCGCTTTTAGGCAGCACTGAGGCCAAGTGCTGCATTACTCATACTGTGTCATGAGGCCAGAGGAAGAGTAAAGGTCCGCGCACGGACAAGGTGTTAATACTTTTTTTTTTTTTCAACCCTAACATGGTATTGTTTTGAATGGAAAAGTCTTAAGTCTGCCTTGTGTTTGCCAAATCCAGAAGCTTTTACTGTCTGCTCTGCCGCAGATTTTCGCCCCACATCCCGGAAGTCACAAGACCCTGTTGGTTTAAAAGAAGAAAAAAAAAAATATATATATTAAAATCAGCCCGGGGAACGTAAAGCAAACAGCCCTCTTGGCTAACACTCCTTCATTTTACAACTGCACTTGGACTGTATTTTTTCTCCTCATGTGACTTAATCTCACTGCTCATTATCATGTTTAATGAGCACTATTTTCACTTCTTCCATTACCAAGAACTTTTTACGATGAACATATAGGTTCAGTTCCTCTACAGTCGCTGAGAGCTATACTGAAATAATGAGTGGAAGTCAAGTTTCTGTGTATTTGGGGGAATGTGGCTTTGATCACTTTCGTGGCTCCAAAAAGCCATGCATACACATAAAACACGTGTTACTGCAGATGGTGTATTAAATGAGATACTCATTGCAAATAGATTAGTTTCTGGGCAGAAGTTTGGATTCTGGGAGGTAGAAGAGCCACCATCATAGTTTTTTTTTTTTTTACTGTGGTAAATAAAGTGCCGTGCTTCTGTTTCACAACTATAAATTCTCGGTCGCTTGACACTCTCGACAAATGAAGAGAGGCGATAATATTTGTCTCACCAATGTCCACATTTATCCCATGGCGACAGTATAAGGAAAAACAGAAACTAAATAGATTGTTGACACAAGTACACTTGCTCTACGCCAGCCGAAGGCAGCTTGTTTTCACTCATGAGAGGGGAAATAAAGTCAGAACTAAAACATTGTTACATATAAAAGTATACAAATCAGTAATAACCAATCCATTCATACACGTTCATTCACCGCAGCGGGGTACAATTCAAGGTTGAATGTTTTGACCTGGGGAATGAACCCAAGAACTTTCAATTAAGAGACTCGACCTCTGATCCAGAGCAGCTGTTGTTACTTCAATAGATAGATAGATAGATAGATAGATAGATACTTTATTGATCCCGAGGGAAATTCAATAATTAGAGGACAGCTCCAATTTACAAAGAGAAGAATGCTGACAATAATCGAGCGGCAACCTCTGTCGAAGAAGAAGAAGAGCAAAATCCTGCAGTTCCTTGAGTGTCCACTTGAGGCTGGATGCAGAAGCACCGGAAGACACATACACACCCATTTAAAAGAAACAAGTTTTTACTGCAGAAATTAACATTTACAGCCTGGTGCTAAAAGCTAAATTTGTCATTTAAATGATTTGAATAGCTCATGTCAAAATCAGCACACACTGTGCTAGGGGAGATTTTTAAATAACTCAACTGTTTTGACTTCATGAAGGAAGTGTTATTCACAAAGAGGCACGTGGCTGACCTGACAGGCAGGAGCAGTGTAACGGTTTATCAAGAGGCTTCAAAGCCGCCTCAGCTCCTGCCAGCGAGGTTAACTGAAAGTTAGGGTGAGACAGCGTTTCTAAATGTAACTGTTGCTAACATTACGTGTTGATAGTCACTTACATCCTCAAAAAGATTTAACTGCAGTGTTCATTTTTACGCCTGCAGGTGCGGAGGGTTTGGAGGTGAAGTCACCCTTAACTGATAACTGAAAGTAATAAAATGGGTAATTTAACTAACTTTGCTGTTTAAATGTTGTCATGTTATTTCTTCTCAGGAAATATGAATTCATATAAAGTTCAGTAACACTGATAGATTTAATTAATTGTTTGACACAACTATTATTAATTGACTTTTCTTTTTGTGTAAACTACGAGATAACAGGGCTGACATTTTTAGATAAGGTCAGTTTTAGGTTTGGCTTTTAACTTGAAATTATTGTGTGGCTATTTCAAAACTGAAAAGAGATTTGTGGAAACCCATGAGGCAAACTGATGCAATTTCGTGAAAATGATCAGGTTTATTATGCTTTTACATCTATTTATTCCATATTAAATATGATTTCATGTTCAGAGTTGATCTGCTTCACCCTGGATATTTAATTTGCAGATGCTTCTGTTTTCTTCGTGTACATTTAATAGCTCTAAATTTATTTCAGCATTATCAGAGCAAAATGCAAAATAACAAATTAAAATGAGGACTTCTCATCTCGACAGTCCTTCAAGGCTGTATTGAAGACAACTTGTCACTGCTCGACTGTCTGCAGTCCTTATGTGAAAAAATCCCCCGAACTGTTCTCTCCCTTGAAACATTTTCAGTGATCACTGCAGCCAAGCCAATAAATCGAAATGCATTTTTTTTAAAACTCTGCTCGGCTCCCACAGCACCCCTTCCTCTGTGTGCTATCCAATTTCAGCCCGACGGAGGTGATCCTTCCTCGGGGCGCATTCGGATGGAGGCCGCTGGGCCGTTTACACAGTGGAGTGAGAATGAGGGATTTCTAATGACTCTGCACTCTGATAGTCTTGCAGCGATGCCCAAGGCCTCTCGCCAAGGACCTTCCAACTCGACACAACTACTCATCAGGCAGTCCCATAATTCTAAAAGTATAGGCAGAGTGTGTCGGGGCCTCTGAGTCCAGGAAGCCCGGCCGCCACGAGTGTTAACAGATGCTGATTTAAGACTTCTTCTTTTTTTTTTTTTCTCTCCCTCTATTACACTCATCTCATCACTCTGAGAGTCTCACTGGACTGGGAGTGATTTTAAATTTGATCAAGTTTATCATCAAAGCTGGTAGTATTAAATTAAAAAAAACATATTTATCATTGATGATTATTATTATTGGAACATTTTGAGCTAAAAGTGGGGATGCCCTGAGGGAGAGATTTGAGTTATTAACCTTGTTAATGCAAATGTAATCCACGAATAATGAGTGCCATGTCAAAAATATTAATGATCCTTCATAACGGACTAATTAGTGTGGAAGCTGTCCTGCGGTAGGAAGTAACCTCACAGATTTGTAATTATTTTTCAGTAAGGTGAAAGCATGTGGTTGTCTAAACTGTGGTTGTTTGTCGGGCGCAGATGGCCTAGCGGTTAGGTTGCGCCCCATCTAGGAGGCTAAAATGCTCCAAGCCAGCTGCCCGGGTTCAGGTCCGACCTGTGGCTCCTTTTCCACATGTCATTCTCTCTCTCTCTCTCTCTCTCTCTCTCTCTCTCTCTCTCCAGTTTTCTACTCTCAGTGGTGATTCTGGATTCTGTTGGGTCCCGAGGCAAAAATTAATTAAGGGCCCCCTCAACCAGTGCTAATTATTATTTTTTCCCTCTTTCTCTTTTTCACTCCAAGACAGACATTTTCTTTTGGTTACTTTTATTGACATACTTCGGGTTTCGCAGCAATAATGCTTAGCAGAGTGGCTGCTATCAGATGGGGCTAAAGCTAAAAAAAATATAAATTTAAATTATGTTTGTGTGATGGATTTCTGCCAAAATAAATCCTCAACTTGTTAGAGATCTTACCGAGTAATCATCAGGAGATTAAAACAAAGTGATTATTTCCCCCCTCGGATTTCTACAAAATCACACTGCATAACCTCCAAAATATATCCTGGGAATAAGGAGCCCTTTTCTTGGTTTAAAGATTCAATAATTTTCACTCTTGATTGTTTTTCTTTCTCCCTTTTTCTTTGGGGCGACTGCATTCATTACAAAAACCCTGTTATGTGTAGAGCTGCTCTTTCAGTGAGGTTAAGAGAGCAGCAGTTTTCATTCTTTCGATTTTTTTCACACATTGTTTTCATTGTATTCACTTCTGTTTGCTCTCCAAGCTCTCCACAAGTAAGAACTCTCGCATGATGCTCGGTTTTAAACGATTGGACTGTGGTTTCTGAATTGACAACCGGCTGTCATTTTTATTATCTTAATGTCTTTGAACACGAGTTACTGTTTCTTCTCTGCAAAACCCCCTGAGATCACCTGTCAATCAATCAATCAACCACATGCATCAAAAACATCTCTGATTCTTTTTGTCCCTTATTTTTTGTTGCCTTTTTTTGGCTGGACAGCTTCTCCTTCTTTGCTGCTTGTTAATGTTCTTTTATTTCTTTTAATTATTACTGTTTCTCCCTCTGACACGTGGAATCTTTGTTCCTGTATTACATCTTAGTGTACTCATGTTTGTCATTCTCATGAGCAGGGGTCATGTAAGCCAAAATTCTCAGGGGCTACAGTGGGGTCAACAGATGGGTTCCTTCTTGGACAAAAATGGGAACATTGATTTTAATTAATTCATTTGTATTTTATAATTTACAACCTTTATGAACAAAGATATTATTTATTGATCCGTCTGGAGTCGGAGAAAGCCTCAGTTATAGGAAACGAAATGACTCCCATACTTGTTACTAATTTTTCGTAGCTTTTTTTAATCAGATATCTTCCAAACTTGAAATAGCATTTATTATTAGTATGTATATATATATATATATATATATATATATATATATATATATATATATATATATATAATGTGTGTGTGTGTGTATTTATTAGTATATATAATGTGTGTGTGTGTATTTATGTGTGTGTGTGTATTATATAGACACGAGACTCATTTCTTGTGTGCTAAGAAATGAGAAAAATTTGTAAAACTATGCATGACACCCGGCTTGTGATTCAGAATCAGCTTTATCGTCCATGCATGCTCACACATAATAAACTTGATAAAGTGACAAAAAGTACAACATTAAATATAAACATAATATGCGGGGGAAAAAAACAATGCATGTAAGTCCTGAGAGATAATAGTGCAGTGGTGAGTATACAACACTCTGACACGAACAGGATATTGAATATGTAATATTAATATACATGAGGTTTGACAGTATTTACATTGAAGGTGCATGAGGAAGATAATGTCAGTGTATTTACTTGATTCAGCTATTGAATATAATAATTAGTTGTAAATAGTCTTATGTAGTCACAGTGGGTTATGGTTGTGGGGTTACTGCGACAGGTCTGACAGTGTGGGACTGAGCGTTCATCAGACTGACAGCCCGGGGGAAGAAACTGTTCTTGAGTCAGGTTGTTTTGGCGTACAGTGATCTGTAACGTCTGCTGGAGACGAGGAGTTTGAACTGTTTGTGTCTGAGGTGAAAGTTGTATAGTTAAAGTTGGAGTAACCAACTTCATTACTTTTAACTGATTTGTAGCCACACACATCCTCCTCCCAGGTCCACAGCTTTGACTGTTAAAAAAAAAACAACAACTCTATTTACGCCACCTGGCCTCAGTGTTTATACATCAACTGACGGCTCTCAGTTTACTACACGTTCAAACTGATGCTAATGCCTCTCGGGACTCACACTGACACCTCCTGCTCAATTCATAACTGAGACTGCAGCAGTTCAACTTTTCTCCCAAAAAACTTGAGTTTCAACTTTTAGTTTGACTGATTCTTCGTCTTCTCTCAGGGCCCAAGTGACACTTCAGCGTCACTCAGTGCTCAAAGCCCAACTCCAACTCTCAGCACTTTTATTTCAACTCTTACGACTGCTTCAGCGACAAACACAACTTTTCCAAAATGTAATTCAAATGAACAGCCAATTTGTGGAGAATAAAGCCATTTGTAGTTCAAACATGAATCAACTACTGTTCATGTCAAGTCTAGTCAAGTTCTCTTTATTGTCATTTCAACCACATACAGAATACAGTGTGTTGGACTTTTGTTCCTGTAGGACCATCATACTAATATAACAGGATTAACAATGAAAAACGAGGAATTAATAGTTGGCAATATGAGATTAAATACAGGGACAAGAAAAATATATCTTAATGGTTCTTAAACTTTTAACCCCCCCTCCCAAGAAACAAGAACTAAACATTGTATGCAAGACCAATTAAGCCATGCACCATTCTTGGCCATAATTTTTATTTAAATATGCATATAAAAATAAGTTTTGTGATTCTGTTAATTTGAATTGTTCCTGTTTATTCTTTATTTAGCTACTGTATGTTGTTTTTGCTTGGACTACTTTCTAAATTGACACAGCATGACAGTTATCTAAAAACACTTACGTGACATGAGCAGTGAGTAGACTGTGTTATTCTTCTTTACTCTAGTCCTTGACTGAAACAGCTTTATGTAAGAGGCTGTCCCCTCCATGTAAACATGACGTCCACAGTAGCTGGTAGGACTCACGCTTCTTAATCATTGTGGACAGTCAGGACTCTGAGAGACATTCACAGAGGACACACTTGATCTCTGCTCTATGTGTCAAATACTGCACATTCTGCCTTTAGGGTATTTACAGTGAGTCCCTAAAAGCAGCAGATCTGCTCACCGAGGGTGTGGTCTCATACTGGCAATCTGTACCTTCAACCCGAACGTCCAGTTCGCTTGGCGAGTGTGACCGCTCTGTTCTGTGCTCAGGCACGGTACACTTCATGCATGAGCACAAACGCACGGGTACACAACGCTGACTTCTTATAGCTTTATCTGACTGAAATGACTCAAAATAATGTCAGTAAAGTAGCCGTCATGTTCTCTGCACGTCCCTTTCTTTTGTCTTGAGTCCACCGGTTTGGGCAGGCTTCATAAAAACATAAAGCATGCATGTGCTGTATAGAAACGTTATGTCCACGAAGTAATTGTGCTCAGGCACGGTTAGTTCTGATGCAGTTTGACCGCCGGCCGTGCTGGCCAGTGGACGAATGGCCCAGCACGCGCGGGGGGGGGTCAAACGTGCTTGAGTAAGGCACAGTGCGTCTGCGGCCTAAAATGATCACTTGTTATAGAAAGCAGTTTAAGATGTAATCAATACTTAACTTTAACCAGCCGTTTGACTGTCTGTTAAACGGCGTGACGTTGTTCCTTCCTGCTGTTGGAAGTGTAACTGCGATGAGCTCGTTCTTGTGCACCACTTGTCACGCCATGTTTACATCAGACAATTCAACAAACGCTTCCCATGCTGTTCCACACGGAGCAGCAAAATTAGCCGCAAATGTCACCGATTATTACGTTTACAATAATTGAATGCCTGCTAGCCTCTTGAGTGAGCGCCACGGAGGGCTAATGTGTCTGATGTTGTCGGAGGACCTGAAGCAGCAGAAAAATGGGAGCGATTGACAAAAAGGTCAGGCCCTCCATTCGTTTCTTTTAACCCACATTAATTCCTGAAACTGGCTACGCTTTCAGGCCTATTACGAATCCCTGAGGGGACGCGGATGTAAAGTGGCACCTCAAGGCCCCACACCTCTCCTGTGTGTCCCTGAATCAGCGTTACATATAAGGATGCAAGGAGAGCGAGAGAGAAAGGAGGAGTACTTGACCCCTATTGTCTCTGTGTTTGGTCCTATTTCCATGACGCCCAAGCTGAACTCCACTTCCTGGGTGTCAAAGACAAAAACATTACACCACAGGCCCGCAAGGAACACACACTTAGAATGTCATTGCGACGCGGGTTCATCACCTCCATCAAGAATGCAGCCGCTCATCCTCTCAGGGAAGGGAGTGAAAAAGCAGCCTCCCACACGGCTCCATTTCTCGCTCTCATCTGGGCACAATGAGACGTGCACATCTTCACTCTCTCTCGCAACGCTCTTTCCCTTGACAGCGCGGCTCCTTTGACATTTAACCGAAGCAAAACAAATTCCACTCATGAGTGCGTTTCCAATACATGAAATGAAATCTGTAAAACAATACGCCGAGCAATCAGACGATGAGAGAAAAAAAGTCCCCCGATGATAAATAGGAGGAGGATGGTAGCAGCGGAACAATCCCTCCTTGCTGCCTCGCCTGTAAATGAGGCCATTTTGAAGCGAATAATGATGCGGCTTTACACAGTTTACAGGCTAATTTAAAAGGCGGCCGTTCCTATGTATGACCCAGTAAGAACTGAGCGATTTTATTCCCCCGACTGAGCTCTGGTTTTAAAGAAAATGGCTTCACTAAACCGCTGTTACTTTTATACGTCTGGGTCCGTTTATGTGAGCAGTCCCTGTTGTATAATTTCAACCCCGCGTTAGCAACACTCAAGCAGCTCCACGTCCAGAGTCCTCTCCTCCTCTCTGTCCCTCGCCTCTTTCCTTCCCCTCCAACAACGTATGTGGCTGGTTTTCAGAATGGAAAATTGATTCAAAATAGACTATGAGAGGCATCCTGGCTAATGATGGCAGAGAGAGAGAGCGAGAGAGAGAGTGCTCCTTCCCACAGCACAATGTCACCACAAGCTATCAGCTGCACCCGGTGCTACGCTTTGATACAGCCTGCTGCATATTCTTATGCTTTGTAAGTCTATATGCCTCCAGAGAGCTCATCCTGGGGGGGGGGGGGGGGGGGGGTGTCAACTAATGGGACCGCTGCCATCCTCCGTCTCTGCGATGGAAAAAGCGTCATTCCCCTTTTTCCCTCGCTCTTTCTCCTTTTGCTCAGAACTTGGTCACAGTAAGCCGCGGCTCTCACAATCCCAGATGGGGGACGAGCTGAGGCTCTGGCCATGTAAAGAGACACGGGGAGAAAAAAAGAAAAGAAGGGAGAGTAAGTAACCAGGCGGCTCATACAGGGCCAACACAAACTGACTCACACCTTGGAATCTTTCAATTTGCCTGTAATAAATTGCAGTAGGAAGCAATTGTCGCTGATGTGCTGAGGGGGATGAAATTGAAAACCATGCAGGGACAGTGGCTCGCTCTCAAACAGAACAGCGCTGCCTTTGACTGGCTGAAGAAATGGAAACAATGTACAAATCCTGAATCTCTCCCCTAACACACACACACACACACGCGCACATCCTCAGGGCTACAGATAAAGTTTGTCAAACCAACACACAAGCCTCTAGGTTTACGTGTCAAGTCACTACCTCTGCTTGAGTTTTCCCTCACAATAAAAAATAGAAAGTACAGTCGACAGCAGCAGGAGCAGAGGCAACAACTAGTCTGGCAATTACAGAGACAACAAAAAGAGCTTTCACAGAGCTGTACGGAAGTCAAACTGCGTCGTAAAACAGCCCGAGGAAGTCCTTAAAGTGTTTGTATTATATATGTCGGCATCCTTAAGCTAAGTGCCGGTGTAAAGCCAGTGTAAGGATACAGCCCTAATGTTCAAACCTCCTCTCTTTTTCCGCTGCATTAGTGCCCAGCTGAGTGGTGGTCAGCTCGGTTTGCTCTCACTGCAGGTGGCATCGGTGACATGCATTAGTCCCCCTCTGCTCCAGCTTTGGAAGCATGTATGTGAAGACCCCGGAGTGCCGCCGGGGGGGGGGGGGACAAATGTAACTGGATAAAGGCAGCCGGAGGGCCTCACCCGAGCAGCGAGAAGCGCAGGAGTCCATCCTGCAGCCCAGAAGACGGAATCAAAACAAAGGCTCTGAATACGGACTTCTCTCTGCAGGTAATTCTGTCTCAGCTTGGCCTTAATTTGTGTTATTCTGTAACATTCCCTCACGCTCCCTGCTTGGCGCTCCTTCATGCTCCGTTTCATGCTTTTAGCAGAGAAAACACAGGCATTCGCTGACCTTACGAATCACATTCTCCTGCCGCGATGAACAGCCAGCGCCGACAGCTGATTTGAGATTAATAACACGGCTGCTGACGTCTTGTTTTTCTGACGCCCCGCTTTCGAACATGAAAAAGCATCTAATGTGAAAAGCGGCAATAAAGGCTGGTCTGAAAAGAAAAAAAAAAAAAAAAAAAAAAAAGAGAAAGAGATTGGCAGCCGCTTGTTTGCTTGCTGAGTGTGTGGGTATCAGATAACGTTGTGCGTGTTTTATTGGGTGATGGACAAATAAAGAATAGCAGGACAACGTGTGGGAAGACAGACATTGGTCTAAAAGCCTCCATTCATCCCTGAGTCATGTTTCACAGGCTACAGTGTAAGGTTGGACCTAATCTTATCCAGATGCCCTCGCAGGAAAACAACATCCCGTCTGAAACAGCACAGCACAGAGCCCGATCAAAACAAAAAAAACCTTGATAACGTTGTTGTGTATCTGTACACATTCTCTCATGTTTCCTCTCTGTTTGCTTTCCTTTCTTGTCCTGATCAAAAAGTGATGCCTCCTTTCTCTCGTCAGCGCTCCCCGTACGCCTGCCTGTTCCTGTTGGATGGGAAGCGAGAGGGAAATATATGCATAACCCTCGGCTGACACGCCGTCTCGTTTGATGTGGGATTCTCAAACAGATGCCCCGTCTCTCCCGATGTTATTGGGGATATTAAAGTGCTGGATGGCTCTGTCTCTCTGACTCCCGAATACAAACACACACTATCATCATCATTTGCAAAAAGCCAATTCCATTTCTCGCTTTAGAAGCTGGCTTCACAGCTTCTCTCTGTCGTTCAGAAGTTAATAAAAACTTCAGGGCAGGGAACTTTTAGAACAAACGCAGGGCAAGTTAACTGGGTCGGTCGGTAATGACTGGACTTGAAAAATTACATTTTTTATCTAAAATTCTATTCATCATGTTGAAATTAAAGGTGTACTTAACTTGGCTTCCTGTCTGTTTCGTGTCCCATTTTAAATTGAATTAATAATCAAACGAGTACAAAAACGATACAAATCCTTCTATTGGATTGTTCTTGCATTTTTGTACGACAAATACCTGAAGAGAAAATTAAAAACATTCTTGACGGGTAACATCTCATCTTTAGTGGTCAGTCAAAGAGTATCGTTAGTTACGTACTGTAACTCCAGATTCTATGAGTATAGGCGCAGCCCTCTAAGGCTATCGCTATTGGGTTTATCCCTCGCGCGCATGCGCAGCACTGAAGAGTTGTAGTCCACGCCCACCCACGATGTGGGCCCCTCCCACGGTCAACCTGCCGGTATATAACCGGAAGGGACCATGTGTTCTGTTCCCCAATAAAGGGCTTTTCTTCAGCCGTTACGGAGTCAGTGGGGCCCACCGCTTAGAGGGCTGCGCCTATACTCATAGAATCTGGAGTTACAGTACGTAACTAACGTTCTATTTCGTATAGGCTTCGCCCTCTAAGGCTATCGCTATTGGGTTAGAGGCGAAGCAGGATGTAGTCAATGCCACACTGGGTCCGGAAGGTACCACAAGCACAACAACACCCCGAACAACCATTTTCCGCCTGACAGCATCAGGGGAAAAAATGGAACATCCCACTCTTACGCAGACAGAGTGCTGAGCACTGAGTGAGACATTGAGAAAACGGGAGGCATCCCGTAGATAAAAACGCACAAAAGAGCACGGAGAGGACCACGAAGCTGCCGTGCAGATGTCGTCCACCGTCACGCCCCCGTGCAGGGCAGCCGAGGAAGCAACTCCCCTGGTGGAGTGCGCCTCAATGCCCACCGGAGGCTCAGCTCCTGAGGCGATATAAGCCTGTGTGATGGCGTCACACAGCCAGTGTGACAGCCGCTGTGTTGACAGGGGCTGTCCCACAGAATGTGCCCTGTAGTGTACAAACAGCTGCTGGAACAGCGTATGGCAGCTGTGCGCGCAACATAGCATGCCAGAGCGCGCACTGGGCACAGTAGGTGAGAGGTCACCTGCTCCCCAGATGTGTGGGGAGGAGGAAAAAACCCCTCCAGCGTGATCACTCGCGACTTGAACTCGCTAGTGATGACTTTTGGCATGAACGCCGGGTTTGGCCGTAATACAGCCGAACTACCGTCCTCCTGGATCCTGAGGCAGGACGGAGCCACAGAGAGAGCTGACAGCTCACTGACACGTTTTGCTGACGTCAGAGCTAAGAGCAAAACCGTTTTAGCCGACAGAAAACGTAGGGGAATCTGATCCAAAGGCTCAACCGGCGCCACAATCAGTGCGCGCAGCACCAGTGCCAAATCCCATTGCGGGGCCAGGCTGCGCACCACCGGCCGAAGCCTCTGTACCCCTTTTAAACACCGCTTCACCAGCGGATGGCCAACACCGAACGGTCACCAAAACCTTCGTGGCATGATGAAACTGCAGCCGTGTATGTTTTGATAGTGCTAATGCCAGATTTCGGTCCACTAAGAACTGGAGGAAAGAAAGCACTTGAGGCAGAGGACACGCAGTAGCGGAGAGTTCTCTCTCTCCGCACCAGCGTTGAAACGCAGCCCACTTTGCGGCGTAAGATGCCGTTGTGGAGGCAGCCCGAGCGCCTTGAATAGTGCGCACCACATCCTGAGCCAGCCCCATACTTACCAGATGTGTCCGTTCAGCGGCCAAGCCCAGAGACGCTGGCCGATGATCGGGTGGCTCGTGAGCACGCCCCCTGCCTGCGAGAGGGCATCCCCCCTCCAAGGGATTTCCCAGGGCTCGCCTGACGTCATCTGACGTAACACGGGAACCACATCGCATGCTCGCGCAGCGGGGCGATCAGGATGGCGCACAGCTTCTCCTTCCTCACTCTGTCCAGGAAGCTCGAAATCAACGGGACAGGGGGAAATGCATAAATGAACGTCCTCGGCCATAGCCGGTGCGAAAAGGCGTCCACCCCGAGAGGAGGGTCGTCCTTTGCGCTCAGGGAGAACCAAAGGGGGCACTGTGCATTTTCGCGTGCTGCGAACATGTCCACCTCTGCTCTGCCAAACCTTTCCCATAACTGGGAAACCAGGTCTGCATGAAGGGTCCAAGATCCCGGACGAGGACCCTTCCTTGACATGATGTCCGCTCCCCGGTTTAGTTCGCCGGGGACATACAGAGCACGGAGAGAAAGTAACCGTGTGCTCGCCCAGACCAGCAGCTTTCTGGCTATGCCGAGAAGCTGGGCTGACGCCCTGTTGTCTGTGTTGATCAGCACATGATGATTTTTTTAGCAGAGGGATGCGTCTGTGAAAAAACTTTTTCTCTGTATTTTTCTTTTCTTTTGTGATGCGTGACGTAGCCCTTCCCAGGGCCAAGTCCAATACAATGGATAAAGGAACGCGGAGCAGACGTCTCCGCTGCAGCCGGGGATCTATGCGTTAACAAAGAAACACCGCTGCAGACGTCTCATGTGGGGCAGGCCCAGAGGAATAACGACATGGGCCGCCGCTATCATGCCCAGCAGCCGCATGACAGTGTTCTTTTAGATCTGTCACCGTGCTGTGTGGCTTCACTCGGCTTAATAGTCCTCTCAGCGCCTCCAACCCTCTGCCGAGGGAGCCGCGCTGACATGTCGGCCGAGTCCAACATCACCCCCAGGTACATTATGGACCGGGATGGGATGGGGGAGCTTTTCGCCCAGTTCACTATGAACCCTAAGCTCGATAGATGAGACACGAGCGCCCTCATCTGGAGGGCTGCTTCCTCTCTGGAGCGAGCCAGTAACAACAGGTCGTCCAGATAAAATAACACTCTCATCCCTGCCCGGTGAAGCGGAGCCAGAGCTGCTTCTACGCACTTGGAGAAAGTGCGCGGAGCCAGGGAATAACCGAACGGCAGACGGTTGTATTGGTACGATGTCCCCTCGAACGCAAAGCACAGGTACTGCCTGTGTTTCGGGAGGATGAAGACATGGAAGTATGCGTCCTTTAGGTCTATTTCTATGTCGTAGCCCTTCCCAAGGGAATCCCCGCTGACGTCACGCAGGGACTCCCCCAGTGGGCCAATCCAATCCAGCGGATAAAGGAACGCGGAGCAGACGTTTTTCCGCTGCAGCCGGGGATCGATGCGTTAACAAAGAAACACCGCTGCAGACGTCTCATGTGGGGCAGGCCCAGAGGAATAACGACATGGGCCGCCGCCATCATGCCCAGCAGCCGCATGACAGTGAGAGCTGTCACCGTGCTGCATGGCTTCACTCGACTTAATAATCCTCTCAGCGCCTCCATCCTCTGCTGGGAGAGCCGCGCTGACATGTCGGCACGACACGAGCGCCCTCGTCTGGAGAGCTACTTCTTCTCTGGAGCGAGCCTGTAACAACAGGTCGTACAGACAAGATAACACTCTCATCCCTGCCCGGTGAAGCGGAGCCAGAGCTGCTTCTATGCACTTGGAGAAAGTGCGTGGGGCCAGGAAATAACCGGACGCGAAGCGCAGGAGCTGCCTGTGTTTCGGGAGGATAGGGACATGGAAGTAGGCGTCCTTTAGGTCGATGGACGTGAACCAGTCGTCCTGGTGAACACACTCCATATGTTGATTGTCAACATATGAAAATGGTCTGACCACAATTGATTTATTAGAAAAAGACAGGTCGAGGATGGGCCTTATCCCGCCTGTCTTCTTCCGCACGAGAGAAGTAGCGGGGTAATAACCCCGGCTCTCCTCCTCTCGCTCCCCTCTGGAGATGGCACCCTTCGTCAAGAGCTCCTGCAGCTCTGACCGAAGAGCCAGGCGTCCCTCCCCGGATGGCATGATCGTCTCCACTACCGCATTGAATCGTGGAGGGGGAGACGCAAACTGCAGGGTGTAACCCCGTTGAAGCAGTCTGTCCAGCCAGCTGTCCAGGGAACATACGTGCCGCCACACGGAGTAATGCTCCGAGAGCGGGCGTACATGTGGAGGAGGCTCCGCCCCCTGTCCATCAGCCACGTCAGCGCCCCGACCACTGCATGAGGAGCGAGCTCCCGTGCAGCCCGCAGAGGCTCACACACAGGATGGAGACGGGAGAGAAAAGTCCACACGACGTGCCGAGCCAGCGCTCGTGGGCTCATGATGCCCCCCCCCCCACCTGTCCGCCGGAGAACTCACTGAGTGAGGAACACTCCGGGGAAAAGAGGACTGAGGAGATAGCAGGTGTCTCGCGGCCGACGTCGCAGTTGGCTCATACAGCCCCGCTGGGTTTCCTTAGCACAAAAAAACGAGCTGGCTGTACGCTCATTGTGGAATGAGCCAACAGGGACAATTTTATTAGCCGCAGCAGAGGCCTGGTAGGCACACTGGTGCGACCTGTCCGTCAGGCGTGCCGTTAACAGATCCCGGCTCGAAGGAGGGACAGGACGCCGTCCCGAACCCCCGGCCCGGACCCCGAAACGGCCGTCAGGTTAGCCTCCAAAGGCGGCACCGGAGGGAACCCACGGTCCGCCACCCCCCCCACTTTTGTGATGGAAGTGTAGGTGGAGACCGGAGCCCTCAAGAGCCTCGGATCCGCCGCTGCCCCCTCCTGATAGGGGATCAAAGCCGGGAACCGCGGCCACACCGGGTCTCGCCGGACCGGCCGGAGAAGCGGAAAATCCCCCGCCATCTCATCGATCGGCTCCACCTCACGTGCCACCGGCACAGTGAGGCCCCGTCGAGCTGCAGCCGTTCTAATGATACCCGGCAGCTCCTGAAGCAGACCCCCCACCACCGGCGGGGGCCGAGAGCGGCTCCCAGCCCCCACCACCGGCGGGGGCCGAGAGTCGCCCGCAGCCTGATTCCCAGGGGAGCCTGGGCAATCTGACTCGGCTCTCTGAACTATCCGAGCGGCTCCCGGTCCCCACCGACGGCGGGGGCCGGGAGCCGCTCGCAGCCCGATTCCCAGGGAAGCCTGGGCAATCTGACTCGGCGACGGTGTCAGGTGCATCCTCCAGCCCTCCCGACAGGGAGAGGGGAGGGATGGGAACCCTGACACTGACCCACGGATGGAGCACGGTGAATCCGCAGACTCCTCTCCATGGTCCAACATGTCTATCTCCCGTTCCATTGTGCATTCCCCCACCTGCCACACCGGCTCTGCAGCTACAGCGAGGGCTTCCGCTCTCCGCTGCAGGTCATCACGGGGAAGGCGTAGGCAGCTACTACCCATTGCCCGTGAAGTTAAAGCCAGGCTGGCATGCTCCGGCCCAAGGCAGGCCTCACAGAGACGGTGGGAATCAGCCGGCATGATGTACCCGGTCTGACACTCTGGACACACACGGATGGAAGAGGTAGACATGGTTAATTTATGTTTCTCTTACAGGTGCTTGTTGCATACTTACTCGCTGAAGAAAAGAGGGAACAGAACACATGGTCCCTTCCGGTTATATACCGGCAGGTTGACCGTGGGAGGGGCCCACATCGTGGGTGGGCGTGGACTACAACTCTTCAGTGCTGCGCATGCGCGCGAGGGATAAACCCAATAGCGATAGCCTTAGAGGGCGAAGCCTATACGAAATAGAAGCAAAAATCTCAGGTCAAATGTTAAAGGGATACTAGACGAGAAATATGTGTTTTTCTTTGCCTGGAGGTTTTCTTCATGTGATGTAATATGACACTTTTTGCGTCACATGAAGAAAACTTTCAAGCAAAGAAAAACATATTTTTCTCGTCTCAGGGCAAAATGAGGGCTGGATTCACGACCATTCAACACTACTACCATGTTTCTAATGATACACAGCTTCATGTAAATGGGTGAAGTATCCCTTTAAGCTACAGCTGGCCAGCAGCCTGTTAGCTTAGCATATCATAAATATTAGAGATGGAGAAGCAGTTATTGTGGCTCTGACAAAAGCATTGACTGTATAAAAAGATCTCTGACAGTGATGCTAAAATATTTGGCGCTCTACATCCTCCATATGGACAGATGAGATATTGATTAATCTATATTATATTTTTTTTAAATAAATAAATATTGTGCCAAACGTGGTTTCTGTCTTTAAAAATAGGTATCATGATTGACAGCTCTGTTGACAAATGCGACCCCTGCAGGATTGTTTTACCGGTATAGAGGTAGTAGAAGAGAACACAAAAGGAAAACACAAAAGTCATTTGGACTGAGGGATCTTTTATAGTTAAGTTAAATGTGTAGTTTTGGTTAGCAAAAAGGACACAACGTGAATTCAACTATTCTGCCAGCAAAGTCTTTTCTGCACATCCTGGCTCAGTGAGGTCAACAGCACCATATTTCACTACCTGGCCTCATTTCTGTACAACAGGAAGAGGTGGATATTTGTTGTCCGTCTTTGCACTAGTCACAAGAGACAAAATCAGCCTTGAAAAAAAGTATTTGATCATAAAGATAAGAGCATAAAAACTATTTGAAATCCAAGGAAATCCCATTAAAAAAAAAAGTAGTTTGTAATGATTAACCATCCATCTATCTATCTATCAAGCACAGCAACCCAACCTCTTATCCGAGGTTGGGTTGAGATGCCTCTGATGCTTGAACCACCTCAACTGGCTCCTTTTAGTGCAAAGGAGTATGAGCTCTACGCCGAGCCGCTCACCGTTTGTGAGCTGCAGAGTTTCCTCCAGTCACCCTCCAGAGGAAACTCTGCAGCTTTTATCTACAATCGTATCCCTTCACTTACTACCCATAGCTAATGACCACATGGTCAGGGTTGGAACAAAGATCGACCGGTAAATCAAGAGCTTCATCCTCAGGCTCAGCGTCCTCTTCACCAACACTGTTTGGTTCAGTGCCCCTATTACTGCCAGTGCTAAGCCAATCCACCAAGTCAATCTGCACGGACCATCTTACCCTCAGTCGTGAACAAGACCCTGAGATACTTCATCTCCTTCACTTGAGGTGAAGACTCACTACCCACCCATTGGGAGCAACGTACCGGAAACCAATCCAACATAAAAACACCTCTCATGGTGCAGAAGGGGGAATGGTGTCAGAGAGCATCACTTGACAGCCCCTGTATTTGTAATTACACAGTTTGACCGATATGTTAAATTATTTTCAGAGCCTGTTGCACTTCCTGGGGGAGCTCCATGCAGGTGTTATCATTCTCCTCATTTAATCTGTGGCAAGAAAACAAACAAGTCTTTTAACAATAATGTCAGGCTAAATGAATTACTGAAGAAGAAAAAGAATCCACTTTAGTTTGAGCAATTTGACTAAGTTAAAACTGTCAAATCTTCACTTCTCTGTTTACTTAACTGGAAAAAAATACCTGGCATGACCCAAAACACTTAGCTTCAGGTGTGGGAGTGTGGGTGTATCTTTCCTTGTAAAACTAAACTGTAAATACACATAAAAGAGCCTGAAAGACAAATTGCATATCTGGAGTTGAGTCAAACTTGTAAATGCAGAGAAGGAGGCAGGAGAGAGAAGGGAAAAAAGGCAATATAAGCAGCGCTTGAAATATCTAGGCCAGTCAAATAGAGGTGTAGTCAGGGACGGACGGTGAGGCTCTCGCTCCAGGCCGGGTCTGCAAGAAGGTCATGTGAAAGTGGAATGTGGCCGAGCTGGATGCTTGCCAGAGGCTGTTTGAGTCGAGGGAGATTATTTTTCTTTAAACAAAGTGAAAACTGTATGCCACCTGGGAGAGATTATTCCTCCCTGTTTCAATGAAGGCCAGGTTAGCTGAATAATTGGGTTTGGAAGCATGTGACAGTATCTCGCCACAAGGCAGAGATGCTTTTCTTTTGCCGTCGCATTGTTTCAGCAAAATCCTGACGACGTAATGAGAGACCAAGCGTTTGCATGCTGCATTACTGGACAAACAATTACACAGCGATTACTGGGAAGCTTTTGAGATAGAGCGGGGGAAATGCCTCACTCAGCAGGCGGCTGACAGCGGGAGCTAGCTCAGCAAGCGCCATGCAAAAATAAGGGAAATAATTGCGCAGAGTGCTGGAGGAGAAGATCGTCCTTACAAACACAAGACATAGACGGGAAAGCAATGTAAGTAGACAGGTGAAGGGAGCACATAGAAACAAACAGACACAACCAAAGAGGAGTGAACACACATTCTCAGACTCTCCAGTGAGTGCTGTCAAAGTCTGGTCCTCCGCAGAGCCTGTCTGAAAAAACAGGATGAGCAGGGAAGACTCAGCCTGTTCTTACAGTTTTTATTTTTTATTTTATTGAGAATGTATCATCAGCTGGTATAAAAGCAGTACATAGAAACAGAATTATTAGATGTGCTCCCATATGAAAAGATGAGTTCATTTCATGATATCAGGAGTGGATTTTTTTCGTGCTTCAGAAAGTTTAATAAAGCAAAACTTTAAGATGAGCAATAACAGGAAGTCCAGGGAGTTGCATAATATCTATATAGTGTACATCTCAGAAGTAGAGAGCGGGGTTTTTTTGTTTACCAGACCTCTAATCCAGCCTGAAACACTGAGTCATAGGTTTGGGTATTGCAACAACGAAACTGGTGTGTCTGGTGAGAGAAAGAGTCAGAAGAATGAAGATAAGGGTCAAAGATCACAGAAGAAACACAAAGGGTGAACTATGTGTAAAAGACAGACACTTCGGTTACACTCAGACCGGCAGCTTCGATCTGATTCACAATATATCCAGATTGGAATCATATTGCTTCGCCCAGAATGGCACACAGAAAAAACTCAAGTAGGAGTTTATCTGTAGGTGGTTTGAAATCTGACTCAAATCAAATTTGAAATGATTAAACCGAGCCACTTAAATCAGATTTCAAACTGTCCTTTACGTCACCCACTAAACATAACACAGAACACATGATGGTGACATCACATCTGGCTGTGACTCACACGCTCACCCTTAAGTATATATGCCTGAGCCTACAGTAAAAAAAAAAAAAAAAAAAAAGATCCAAAGTGCCACTTTAATGGGAAAGAAAAAGTGTGTGTGTGTGTGTTGATGGGGGGGGGGGCATTTTAGCCTATAGTTATTAGAACTCGAGCCCCATGCACACCTTTGTGTGTTTTATAATCTTCCAAGCGGACGGCTCAAAATCGAATCAGACCTGTGGCTCCTTTCCCGAATGTCATTCCCAAATCTCTCTCGCTTCCTGATTTTTTACTTTTTCAACTGTCTGTTCTCTACAATTAGGAAAAAAAAAGTTAAAAATACATTCATAGTACTGTAAAATCCAGAATATAAGTCACAACTGTACATAGGACTGGAAAAATTGCAAATGGATTTGAGCTTAGATTCTGACTACTTAAAGCACTTTTACACTGCATGTAACACATACCCATTCACACACTGATGGCAGATTTTACAGGGAGACAATCAGATGTAACTGGACGCATTCGATAGCAATTTAAAGTTAAGTGTTTTGCCCAAGGACACATCAGACATGTTCATGAAGTAGCTGTGGATCAAACCCTCGACCTCGACACGGTTTATTTACTGAACAATATACCAAAGTTTTATATCCTCATGATGGATAGAAGATAAAAAAAAAGTCTTGCAGCCAGCCTGGCCTGCGTCATTATGTATCCTTGCAAAGCTGCAATACACAAAGAAGGGGGATGAATTTCTAATTGCGAGAGGTCGCGTGCTGTGGCTGATGGTGGTGGCTACACTCACAGTAATGACAGCATGTGTCAGCGTTTTATACTGCTATTTTGGTCACACCGGTAAAGAAGCAGTCAACTTTTTAGATGAAACAAATAAGTGTTAAATATGCGTTTTGTACACAAAGTTTTACAGTTAGTAAATTGTTGCTATCAAGTAAATGTGTTTAAACTTATCAAAAGTACCTGTTTTGGTTCAAATTTATTGATGACATAATAAGATTGTTAATACAAATGTATATAGCTGTTAGTAGTTTAAAATGGAGCAAGATTATTTGAAGAATTCCAGCAACTTCAACCCCAACCTTATCTCTTTATGTTTTGTTATGTATATGATACAAGGAGTAGTTTGGCAACCATTGCAGTGGATAGCTTCAGGTGGCAGTCATGACACAGCTGCGACTGAAGAGCTTGTTTATGCAAGTGATAGCCTGTGTGTGTGTGTGTGTGTGTGTTTTTTTATTTATACAGTGTTAAAACTTTGATGAACGAGTGATTGCAGATCAGATCATGGTTCTGCATGGAACCTTTTAGTTGGATACATAAAGTAATTTGAATTAAATTGAAGTGAAGGGGCCACAAACCTAAATGGCTTGAACCTTGAATCTGTGAAGCAACTTCATCTATGAACGGAGTTGATTAAAAAGTCTAAAATGTAGTAAACTGCATGTTTAAAAAAAAAAAAAAAGATGAGTACACACTGTCTACATCCACTGCTGCCACATTAAATAGTGCTGTACATGTTGAATCTCCTCGTCTCTGATGCTGCCTGCAGCTCTTTTAAGAGTGTAAACATACATCATCTTTCAACCTGCTGCTGGCTGTTTAGTTTGCATGATGCATTCAATCTGCAGCAGTGCTGAAGCCCTGACAGGCTTTACGATACCTTAACACGAATTGCAACATAACTTGTAAATGACAGAAAGGATTTCAGTCGTAAAGATTACATTTAAGGGACAACTTGAGTTTTTATAAGGTGTGAACATGAAATCTGAGATAAGGGGGGAAAGAGTACAGGGTGGGGTTGGAGTTCAGGGTGGCAAAATGTGTCAGCAGCATGAAAGCCTCCTAAAACTTTAGTGTGGTTTGAAAATTGAGGCGCGGGGCCTGGAGTTGTGTGCCGTATGTCTGCTAGCAGTTTCACTAACTGGCTTGTGATGTTTATTTTTTATTTGGCTGCTTTTAGAAAACTCAAAATTAAAGTCGCACAGTTTACAGGCTCTAACGTTGTGTATTCCAGCACATACAGTCATATATAGATACGTATAAGACTAACAAAAGTATTGATTTGAGTCTATTGATGTCTATTTTCCTTAAAGACGTTTCCTTCTTCTTCTTCTTCTCCAACAGTTCTTCCTTCTTCTAAAGTTAAAGAGTATTATTCTTATTCTCATTCTAACTCGGATAGCAGAGCTAACGTTCATATTAACAACAAAATAATCCCATTACATGGATGTTTCACACTTCTGGGTGGGCTCACACGGCAGCTGTTAACTGACTTCTGAGGGCTTTTGGCATTTGCTAATATATTGCTAGGAGACGTGCTAGCAACTGAGTGCATCACGTCACAGCTCTGTACAGACTTCGAAGATTAATTAAGGTTGTCTCCATTCCTTTTTTTTTTTTTTTTACCAGCACATAACGGTATGGGAAACCGGTTTGTTAACCATTTTTCATTCAAGACCCTTGTTTATGATTTACCATTGTGACCAGTTCCACAAAGTTAAAGCTAGCAAGACTAGCTTACTAGCCTACACCAAGAAGGCAAAGATACTGTAGTTAGCCAACATTAAAAACTAAAAGTTAGATCCTGACCACCAATTCCCATGATCCGTTCTCTGAGTGTGAGCACAGCGGATCAGCAGCTATACACACATCACAGGAGAACTACAAGGTCACGCAGGAATAAAGAGAAAAACATGCAAACAGTATTTTATTTAGTCTTTCTAAGGTTGCTTTGTTGTTCATTTGGTGCCTGTTTTGACATCATGTTTACAACGTGATGGAAAAGGGGATTGTGAGTCCCGTACATATTATTATATATGTCTGTTTTGTTTTTTTTAATGTTTACCGGACCCCTGGTGTTTTCTTGTCTGACTTCCTGTTAGGGTTTGTTCTATTCTGTCCAGCTTGACGCATGCCTGCAGTGTATTCCATCTAAAATAAACTGGCACTTTTAAGCATATTTAAAAGAGAATAAAGTAGTGGCCCTGCTGACGTGCTCCCCAGAGGGACAGCAGCACTGGCTGTTGAAACACATTCATTAACTAGAGTGGCAGTGAACAGTGGCGCATGAGGAAATTTGATGTTATATTGGGCCAGTCAATCAATGCACCTTTACATAAACATTTGCATTTGAGTTAAACTTCAACTCAAATCCATGTTCATTAGCTTCAATCAAATCTTCAACTAAACATTTTAACACATATTTGCTTTGAACAAGCCTTATTACATGCAAGCATAACATTGCAATGCATTGTCTACAACATTGCTACTGCAACAATCAATGCTTTTACAATGCTCGTTAAAAAAACGTTAAAAGCCAGTAAATGTTGAGTAATTTGTTTGGAACAAATCATGAGGCACCTCTGATGTGGAGACACTTTCACCACAACAACATGCATGTCCTTGTATTCGCCAGATTACCCCTCTGAAACCTGATATATGTGGGTGGGATTTTTTTCAACCATATTTTCCTGGGGTGTCTCTTAGAGGTCAAGGTTATGTTCAAAGGTGAGGCGCTTTTACCTTTGCGAGGTAGTCTGTCTCTGTGAATGACAGGTCCCACGTAAACATGGCGCCTTGCCTACAAGAAGGAGATTACGAGGGTTTGATGAAAACAGCTATGTCTGGGATATATCACGGGCGGTGTTGAATCGCTCCATTCGACCTCCAGACGCGTGTGAGACGCTTGCTTCGAGGTCACTGTGGCAGCTTCATGTTTTTTACATCCCTCTTCATGTTATTCTAATCCCGTCTGAGCCACCGACTTTAATCTAATGATTGGACTCCGAATGTCCAGGTATTATCTTTAGAAAATATACACTCGCAACGTTCTCTCAACTGTTGAGTTCTGTGTTTATTTTAAAGGAGAGACCAAGAATTCCAGCCCTGTTGGCAGAATGAGGCAGACTCACAGATGTATATATATAGTCCCGTTTTTTATAGACACTTAACTCCAATTAACCTTCATTCTCCTATTTGCCCATAATCACATTATCCTCTGGTATTCAGCTCTATTTTTCTTTCATCCAAGGGAGGCCGTGTCCTCCTGCTACAAGCCCCGAGAACAGAGAGGCAGCCCAGGAACAAGCTTCTCCTTGTGCTGGATCCCCACAGTTGGCCGGAGAACCAGTCTACGATCTACTCTCTCTCCGTCTCCCCTCACTCAGCCTCAAGGCATTCTCAAAGCTCTCTTCACGCTCTCTTTTAAATCCTCTCTTTCTGCATAGCCGAGCTCTGCCCTCAGGCCATGTCCAACGCCAGACAACGTCTGATTCATGTTTTGGTCTGCTGCTGCGGTCAGCTGACTTCATAGTTCTATAGGTTTAGGCTCGCCGTCAGGACATTGATCTATTTTAGTGTCCACTAAGCAAATGCTTAAATAACGGAATGATTTCCCGGAACAGCTAATTAATTAAAAGATGGGAATTCTAAATCAAAATGTAACTTTTTCAATTAGATGATATCCAAAGTGATAGTCTCTATTTCATTTCTAATACATTTAGACTGACTGAGTCATTTTTATTTGTCAAAAAAAGAATCAAACTATTTCTACTAAACATCTATTAATGTACCGCTTTGATTCAAAGCTTCAGCCTGTGCTTCTCTCTTCCCCCTTCACCGCATTATAAACACATTCCAGCTGTCACATGCGTTCATTCATGTACTTCAATATATAAAACCGTTTGTGACTACCTGCCTGTCCCCTAAAGCAGTTGTAGGTGTAAGTGTGCCCTTTCAGCACTCATACCCCAACGCTCCAAGAAGGAGCATGTTTAGCTGTCAGCCTCTGTGACACTTCAGTGACATATTTTAAGATTGTACAGATGACTGGTGAGGCAAGAATTACACAGAGATTTAAAAAACCTTTTTTTTTTTGAAAATGTCACCTTAATCAAACTGCACACTGCAAGACCACAACGTTATAGGAGATGTTTTTGCTTTTCATGTGTTTATTAGAAAGCTGTTTCTGGAGATGAGAGAACGCTAACAAATAATTTTCTTAATTAATATTATGGTCTGTTGACGTGGGGCCGAAAGCAAAATATTTATTTGGTTGTTTATTTGTGTGTGCGATAGAAAGATGTTACTGAGCGAGGCAGAGGAATATGCAACTTCACAAAGTAAATGACACTGCTCAGGTTAAAAGGCATCACTCAATCACGAATCGAAGTGTATGCAAAAAAAATAGCTGACGTGAAGAAAATTGCAACTTTTTTACAATGCTCGCTTCCTGTCGTAATTTAATTGTAAAAAAAACGTCTAAAAACATCGCAACATGCATTGCAATTTTGTTTTTAAAAAGCTGCCGCAAAATCAGGCGACAATAAAAAATGAACAAAAGATATCTCAAACCATTAGCTGAGAGTAATGCAAACACAACTGAAATGAGTTACAGATCAAGAGTCATGACTGTAAATCACTGGAGGTATTGAATGTAACATTAAAAGAGGAAGCTGGATGTCAAAGTTTGTCTAGCTGAAATAATCAGCATACGGTGATCGATGAAAGTTGAGAAAACTCCAACAAGACCTCCAACCCATACTACGACATGGATCGTCTGTTGCTAACCCACAGGAATGTTTTCTTAATTAGGACCTCTACTGATGGCCAACAATATGTCAGCAAACAAGACATGTCAGACGTCGTTTACATTGTGAATTGGACAGTTCGGTTAGGAAACCAGAGCTACTTGGTTGAGTCTGGAAAAAGATTGTGGCTTATGATGAATGGGGTACGTATACAAAGTAATAATAATACAAAGTTAAGTGAGAGTTAAACAGGCTACATACTTGGGTTACATCATATGATGTTTGCAATGTACATTACTAACTTGACAATGATGTGCCCTACAAGGACATCAGCAGAAGAAAAAATAAAATATTTCTGGAGCTCACGAGAAAATAATGCGTCTGCACATTGTTGTGTGCATGTGAAACGTTACTATAAGCACTAGATAGTTTCTGGTGTGCACTGTAAACTCATTTTTTCTAATATATATTCTGCCCATGTCCCCTACTATCTCCTCATGGGGTACGAGCTAACCGCTTGACCGTCAGCACCTCAACGTTACATCTCTTATTTATTCATTTCCATTCAAATTGATCCGTTCTGTTGGAAAAACTATTTCACTAAAGCATCAAATAAGCATACGAAATGATCAAACCATACTGTGTCACCAGACACAACCTTACTTTACTATGCTATAATGACTTTGTGCAGGCAGTCTCCAACAGTCCCGCAAGGTAACAGAAAGAAGGTTGAAACAACAACAACAACATACAGGACTTAAAACTGGCGAATATTCATTATTTTCATCTTTACAAAGCTCATACATATCCAATGAAAAATCAGTTGAATTTAACAGATGATAAAAGTATAGCTGAGTGTAATGTTCAGGCACGATGAGTGGAGTATGGTGTATATTTTACTGCCCTGTAGCTCAGAGACATGACGTACAATCAGATTACCTTAAACTGATCATTTTAAAACATATAGATTTACTTGTGTTCCTCAAAAGAGCCTTTTGGGGAAAAATCAGCTCAACATGGGAACCTATAGCCTGAAAAATTGAAAGCTATGAGTGTAATTAAAGGTCGGGACATCTGTGTGTGCTGTTGAATGTTTACTCATTAATCACTTATCGGCAGCCATGGTTTGGGGATTTGGTGGTGGTGCATTGAGTAACCTGAGAATAAAACAGCTTTAAATTAAAATGCATTCAGGGCAGCGCTGCCTGGCATGATAGTAAAAAAAAAAAAAAACTTTTGATCATAGAGATCTCATTATTTCCTGAGAAGTGTTTTGGGTTTACCTGTGAGGAGCACTGGAGCACTTTCCACGCATTTAAATAATGAGAGCATTGCAAAAGATGTTGGCAATAATTGTAGTTGTCTCACCTCAGACTCTTTGAAAGCCACAGCAGGAAACATGAACAATTATTTTTTTCAAATTGCTTTCTGCCAGGAAGTGAAGAGCAGGAGGCAGATCTCTGACCGATACACTGGCCTCCACACTGTTCCGATTTTTTAAAACACCCTGAGAGAAATGCGAACACTCTTCTATTATCCGATTTTTTTAAATAATGTGTACCCAACCTTTACCTTGGAGTCTCCTTGAGGCCACCCATTAAAATCATCAACGTGTTTAAAGCTCTTACTGTAGAGGGATTTGTCACCCCTGAGGTTGACAAGACGAGTGCGCCAGGTCAGAGAGAGACACGGTGAACAACAGCAAGCGAACCGGAAAGAAACATGGCAGCCATGAATAATGCATATGGGCCAAAGGTTTGATTTAATGGCACGGTTAAAACTTTTAAAAGTTGATCTTTGCTTTCCGCTTAAAAAGCCTCTTTTTCTAACTCAGTGCATCAATCCTCCACACTCAGCTTGTGAGAAACACTGATTGGTTTAATTATGTTTGCAGTGATTAAGCATCTTAATGGTACTCATCACAACATGAGACATGAATCACAATGATTCTTAGATGCACCATTTGGGGAGCAGCTTTTGGAGGAGATTGTTTTTCTGGAACAGAGAAGTTCTTTTCACTTTTTCTTTATCTCACACACAAAAGCAACACGCTCCCAAAACTCTGCACACACAGTCAGAACCTGGTAGACAATCTGAAGTGGGACACTTACCGTCTGTGGACACTTGCTGGTCATGGCCGGGTCAGGGAAGAACAGAGGCACAGAGAGAGTGCAGACGGCGACCTCAAGGCATTACACTCGCATCCCAGCTCGACTTCCAGACTCGAGGAAGAGACCGAAGGGGCTCGTTAAGTTGAAAGCGCGGATGGAGGGCGGTGAGCTCGCTGGAGTGTGTCAAGAGGAAACTGCAGGCACCAGTCAGTCAGGCCACCGAGAGACAGCGAGAGGGAAAGAACGAGACAGACAAAAGCAGGCAGAATTCAAAGACGCCAGCAGTTTCTTCTTCCTCTTCCTCCTCGTTTTCTCTGGTGTAACTTAACCCCCCAAATAGCCCCGGCGAGCAGACACACAGAACCAGTTCCAGACCTGTCCTGCACCAACGGCTGCTGCCTCTTCCCACTCCTCTCTCTCTCTCTCTGTTTTTTCTTCCCTCTGTGTTTTTTGGTATCATTTAACTCTTGATTCTGTGGAACAGCGATGAGCTCACTGCAGGCTCAAGTTTCAGCGTCTTTACAGGAATGCAAGGGCAGTCTCACAGAGAGACAGAGGTGCTGGGGAGGTCAAAGGCTACCGGTCTAGTGTGTAGGAACAGAGAGGAGAGGGGTGTCTGTCATCTGGGGGAGTTCCAGAGAAGGGATATCTGAGGGGCCTGGAGTGCCGAGAACAAAACAGGAGTTACAGGGGTCACGGGTTACGGAAGTCGCGGGGCCAGGCTACCTTTGACAGCTCTGGAGGCTATGGACTTGGGAAACACTGAGTACATTCACACACTCTCACACACACACACACAAACACACGTTTGCACAACTTCTCCTAAGTGCTAGTTTTATTGCTCACTTACAGACAAGGGTGTTTTCCTCGGGGAGAAAATCTTTTCTTTGTCTTTTGTAGAGATGTCTTTGTCTTTTTGCAGTGTTGAGTCAGAGATATGACCAACAATGAAATAACACATGACATTACTGAAGACTGTGACAGCAATCACAAGAATTTTAATTCAACTTTTTTTGCATAGCACCCAGCCAGTGATACAAGGTGTCACACAAACGAAAAACAACGGAAGAAAAATGGAAATAATTAGAATACAAATTTTAAACTCAAAAAACTTTAAACTCAAGTTGAGTTTCCTAAACATTAAGTAAACAGTTTATGACAAAAGTATTTTTTTTTCTGTCATATCATTTCTTTTATAAGTATGACTGCTCTTTCACCTTTTGCTGAACAAAAACTAGCAGCTAAGTACCGTTAGCTAGCCTGCACCTAGCTTGGACAGCTATATAACTGTTTATTGTTTGCTCCCAGGAAGTTTGATGTCTCTCTCTCTCTGTGGAATATTTTGCTACGCTGCCGAGGTTGCTCTTTATTTACAAGCTTGTTGTTTGCAAAATTGGCTAAGATGGAAGAATGGAAAGATATCGCAAAGAAGCTTACATGTAAATCTTACATGGAGGTTAAATTAGCAAAGAAAATTGGTTAAGGGCTGTGCAGCATGTTCATTCCAATGAAAAATGTTTAACCTCAAAGACAAACTTTTATTACGTCATTGGAGTGAAGTTCCCCACTTCAATAGACTATAGGTTTCCCATCTAATGTCTTTAAATGTATTTCACTACGTTTGCACTTAAACTCTATATCATGCCATATATTTTAATGGAAGATGATATTCCCAATATAGATGTTTTTCCTTTAAAGCACTATATATCCTATGTTTAAAAGCTATTGCAATCCTTAATTAGTGTATTAGAGTGTATTACTGAGTGTATTTGAGAAAACCTTACTGCTTCAGTGTGTGAACTCTTTACCTCAGTTGTATTAAGATTTGCTGGATGATATGCAAATGCACAACTGTCACTGTCACACCTGCTGTGTGCTGCATTTGCATGTGTTTCCATAAAGCAATGCATAAATATTGCAGGTGCAATGTCAACTGATTACACAGTGGTTATGCCACCTGTGGCGGTGCAGCTCAGAGCTGTGAAGAGGAGGGGCTTATTCCATGTGATGGCTAACTTGACATAATTAGAAAGAAAAAAGGCATAGAACAAAGTCCATGACATCAAAGATGCCATTTTGAACTGAATTTTCCCTCTGTCATGCAACTGCCTAACACAAATGCCTGATGCTAATTGAAGTCGCCTGGCATTTATTTGTTTGTTGTTTAGCTAGCTGACATTCTGCTGTTTACGTCACTCCCTCTCTTTTTGTGGCTCAGGCTAGCTTTGAACTGCAGTTCTGTTGACCCGGCGCTGCTCCAGCCGCTGGGAATGTGTGGTCTTTATTAGGAAGAGGAAGTGTGCGAATGAACGCTCCAGGCCCGACTTCTCAGGAATCTTGATCCCCCCCCCCCCCTTGTGGCACTTTTCACAAGCGGGCCCAGCTAATCGCTTCCACTGATAGCAGGTTCTTATGTGGAACACAATTTCCCCGCGCTTTCTCTCTTTTTCCCCTCTATTGGGTTCATGTTGCATGCTTGGGAGCAGGCGTGCATACTGTTTGTGCAGATGAGTGTCAGAGCAGGCACACCCTCTGCGGGCCTGTTCCCATGGGAACAGCAGTGATAGTGAACAGCTTGTTTTTGTGTTTTTTGGCAAAGTAGCCTCGGCTGGAATACTGACAGGCACCGGGGAGGTCTGATATGCAAAAATGTTGCCAGGTAGGCTTTACCCAAAGAGAATGTTCTCTTTGACTTTCTCCTGTGTGCTGTGACATTCATGCGGAGATATTTGGTCATACGGCCTCAGTGGAATTCAGTGTTTTTCGACTATCCAAGGGTGATGTTGATCAAATGGAGTTTGGATTTCAGAACTTGCTTCTTGCAACAAGCTGACAGGCTGAACTTGCTCTTGAGGGTTCACAATCCTCAGGTGGATCATCAGAGCTGTTTTAGTCAAATGACTTGAGGTTAGTGTTACACTTCTCCACAGGCTTGGCCGACACACGCTTGGCCTCGTCTTTGACCTTTTTGTGTCTCAGAGGGAGTTCCAACTACATAAACAGGAAAATATGTTTTTTTTAAAACCCCTCTTTCACCTTAAAATTCCAAATGATAACATCACTCCACGGGTAAGCTGACTTCATTAGCATATCTGAAATTGTATACCCCTCGTCCTTTCCTTTAAGAAACTCTGAAGTTTTTCGACTTATTTGCATTGGCGCTGGATCGCCTTTAAGTTGTGAACACGCAGTGTGTTGCAGCACTAATGAAAGCATAAATGTAGAAAAGCTTTGACTCGTTCATTTGACAGACTTCGAACTGTAATAAAAAACAAAAATCTGCTCCTGCAGCTTTATGAAAAGCATGCAAAGATAAACGTTGTACCGACAAATTCCATCCCCATCTGTGTTCAGGAACAAAGAGCGTCTCCCGCTGCCCTTCAAAGATCAAAGAGGGCTAACCTTTAATTTAGTATGCTTTTTTTTGTTTTCATAAATATTAGACTCACACAGGGCAGGGGGGGTTAGTTTGGAATTAAATAAAAGTGTATGTTTATTGTGCAAACCTCACTTTATGGTGCTTGGAGTCCTAAATGAAAACATACTCCAGGAAACCCCTTCACAAGACTTCTTGCTGAGAGAGCAAGCTGCACGGAGAGCCGAGCAGAGCCTCTCCTGCCGCCCTCTCGCCTGGGACGGCAGGGTAATTACATCATTTGGAGATGGAATGAAAGCACTTTACAAGCGAAAGTAAGTGAAATGCTTTATTGCTTGCGGAATTGCCAATTAAAAGGCAACACCTGGAACACGGAGGCTCAGCTAAAACAGCCTTCTCCCCCAAATCAGGCCTTTAACCATTCCGTCCTCTGCTCCACAGAGGCCCCAGGAGAGTGTTTCTCTTTCCATCTTTTTCCGCCCTTTTTATTTGTGTAAAGTTGCCGACAATGCACCTTCACATTGGCGCACATAGCCCATAAGTCACCTAAGCCTGACGTGCTCTTAAACGTTTTAATAAAGCCTATTTCCAAGGGAGAGCATATGGCACGGCTGAAATGTAAACCTGCACACGGCACGCTTCTGAAAAAGAAAACAGTCATGATTCTCTCCAATACCCAGTCAACACTACAGTAGGTAACCCACCATCCAACACACACTCTTACATTTAGTCCAGACCTGTCCGGTCCCAGATGTGTTCAATGCTCCATTCTGTTTCTCCCAAGAGACAGAACCAGACCAAACTGAACAAACAGAGAGGCGCAGAAATGAATAACATCTTCCAATTTCTCCCACTCCTTCTCCAGAACACTGACTGGCCACTACCAATGGTTTACAAGGATTTCTTGTCTGAGGACACTAGGTCACCTCTCTGAATGAATAATATTAGCTCAAGGCTACATTAGGAATAAGCATCCAAAGTCAACCAAGACCTATGTTAGCCTGTCCTTGTACTGAGCTAAATGACTGGGCGGGCATGTGAACACACTGATGTTATTATGGACATGTATTAAAAAAAGATGACCATGTTTAACATCTTAGAGTAGCATGATAGCATGATAACATTAGCAAGTAATGACACTATTGCTGATGTGTATGTTAAGAAAGAATACCTGAGTTACATATTGAGCTAAAAAAAATGCGATTAACATGAAGTACACTTAAGTCTGAGTAAGACTTAATTTTCATAAGAACTGAAAGAAAAGAAGCTAGCACTAATAATAATCATAATTCTATATTAAAGGGAGAGTTTAGTATTTTTAGTGGGGTTTTAAGGGGTACTTGTAAATAGTAAATGATCCAGACGAGATGTAATGTTGATGATATATGTTGGTCAGCTAAGCCCTGTGCTTGTGCTCATGCATGAACTACACACCTTTTCCAAGCATGTCAGGGCCAAGGAAGTGTACCAGAACACTCACTAGTCAAACAAACTGGACCTCAGGGGTGAAATGTGCTTAGCACAGTAGAGATTGAATAGTGTGAGTGCACCCTTAATCTCTTGGCACAATGTAGTCCACCATAAACTTTGTCCTGGGAGCAATGAGCGTTCAGATTCTATTGAAATGAATTTAAAAAAGTACAATACCCAACCTCATATCTGTTCATATAAGTATCTATTTGTAATATCTATACGCTCTGCCTTCTGACTTTATCTTGCACAGAGGCTGTGTGACACATTTACCGCAACATTGCCTTTGGAGTTTCCATCTCTGCCCGACCACAAACTGTCACACCAGCAGAAAAGATTAACAACAGCCCACATGGCCATGACGACACCAGTGACAATGACGCTGACAGGCAGCACCACAGAGACAGCAGTCATAGGAACACATTTGCGGTGTCAGAAAGAAGGCCTTATTTACTTTGCAAATGTCTTTTACAGAGGCGCTAGCTTATTACGTTTGAGCCTGACTGACAGAGTTGTATGGAAAATGAATGGACGGAACCACACTTGATGCATGGTGTGTTACTTTTGATGTAGGTTTGGTCCCTGAGGAGAGACATGAAATGAGATGGATGTTCAACAAAAAGATGTATTGTCGTAACAAAAGAGCGAAAGGGATAAGTAAAACCCTGAATAGGGCTTGTACCCCCTTTGTAGCGGCAGTCTAAGTGTCTCTTGCAAATTCAGAGCCAGCAGCCATGGATAATGTGCCTCTCACGTCCAAATAATGGCTGCTGTGATTTGCACATACACATGCGATCTTAGCCACACAGTTTACCAAACCCAATGCTATCACATTTTAAGCCTGCATTGATTTTTTGGGGGGTTTATATAAAAGCACAGCATCACATTTCCTTCATACATTCTCTTTCATTAAATACTGCTCGAGGTAGAGGGTCTTTCATGCAGGGTTTACATCTAAGTATTTATACAGTCACTGGTTAAAGGCAATTCCTGTGCTCGCTTTCATAATTATATGTAAAGGGTCTCAGCTGAAATACAAGAATTTTAAGAGGAGCTTATCTTTTGATGAGCGATGTGAGGACTCTGTTGCCTCAAACCCTCTGAATGACACATAAGCAGCTGAAGCTACAATCTGAAAAACCTGCAATCTAGCCTTAAGTAAGCGTTAGCATGCGCTGTATACCATATGTAAATTTCACGTAAGGATGGGGTTGAATGGATGGGATTTTGAGTGCTTGGTGAAACAAGAAAAAAGATCTATACATAATGCACGCAAAGTCTGTGAGATCCCTCAGGGGGGAAAACATACATGGTGTTCAATTCAGAGCAGTTATGCTAAGGTTAGCAGAGTCTGAACTCATTTCAAACTGAAGCAAATGTCAAATCAAAGGAACTCCAACATTGCTGTCTTTCATCCATCTGTTAGAGCTATGAATACATAGCTGTAGAGAAGCTGTCATGGAATTTCTGAAGCCTTCTTGAACTGCTGAAACCCAAAACTTACAAATGCAACCTTTTCGTATGTGAACAGAAAAGAAAATAACTGAGATGAACCGAGCCTGCTATCTCGTACTGTGAACCTTCCTGGCACTAATGCCCCACCTGTAGCTGTGCAGCCTGTGCCAGCATCTCTGACTCAGGAGTAATATCCATTTTAACTTACTGAAATATTCATTGGCACACCTTGGGTGCACCAGAGGAGGTGTGTAGCATGTCAAATAATGACATGGCAGCAGTGCTCTCCTAACCTCTTGGAAATGCTGGCTAATCACGGTGAATCATCTTAAAACGGAACCCCAACTGTGTTATCAGCCCAAATGAAGAAAAAACTGAAAGGAATGCGTTCTGGAAAAACACTTTTTACAGCACATTAGTTCAATTGCTTCCTTGACAGTTCAGACAAAATCACACCATCTGATTAACTAAAATAGGTACTGAGTGGGCTGTAGAGCTGATGTTATTTCTAGGGAGATGATCAACAGACGCTAGCTGAAATTGGCTTTTACTTCTTACTTTTCAATAAGACTATTAGTCTAAACACAAAGGACAATTCATTATGACTTATTATTACTCGCTGTCAATAAAATTATACGCCTACTAAGTTAAATAAAGGTTTTTATATTTGCAGGGAGGTTTACAGAACCGTTCAAGCATCGTAGAGGGGATGCTTCAATCAGGCTACTGAGCAGTGTTGTCTGGCTTCTTTGGGATGATGCTGAGCTCTCTGTCACTTCATTCCACACTGAATTATCAGTGTTTCATGGCCTTGAAATTCAAACATTGTACAGACATTTATGGAAAACAGTCCCAAAGGAGTTTCTGACATGTATTGACTAATATCATTTAGATTGCTTTCTGTATTGTTCCACCAGTGCAGGAACTCGATGCAGAAGTGCACAAAACTGTCGTTCCTTGAGAGTCCTCTTGAAGATGGCTGCAAAGAATCCCAATCCCCATCAGGTGCTTGCCCGTTTTTACTGCAGAATACATGTGTTTACAGAGTGGCACAAAAAAACCCCCAAAAAACCTTGGTATGAAAAGGTAATTCCTTTATTGGTAGACTGCTGGGGTTATAACTCATCCATTTTCATTTTATTAAGCCAGAGTTATTCAAACATTTAAATAATTGGTGGCCATGCTGAGTTGATTGACAGGCCAGGGAGTTGAAGCTGTTTGCCAAAAACACTTTAATGTCCGTCTCAGCTCCAGATTCTCGACTGATTTAAAGTCCCTTTGAGATAGCATTTCCAAAATGGCGACCATCGTTGAGCTTCATCTCACCTCTTTGGAGGGCAAGATGTGACGTAAAAAGGTCAAAATGCTGTATGCTGAAAATAATTTCCCATTGAAAATGAACTGAAAATGATTTATTCCTAATATTAAGGTGAGATAAATAACAACTGAAGAAAATGCAACAAAAGAGTTTTTTTTTCTTAAAAACAGAACAAATGAAAAGCTGCTATAAACATTTAAGAAGTATATAGGAATTGATGTTGAAAACCTATATATTATAAATAAATGTAATATGTCATTTATACCAGTACTCAGTACTAAAACAAACTAATAAATAATGGAAGTAACAGGTTCTATGTAGCAGTCTATATTTCAGGGTCCAAGTTTAAAGCTCTTTTAGATTTTAGTACTGCCTTGCTTTTCTCGCAAAATATGATGAGAATATTAGCGGAGTCATGACTCAGTTGGCTTTGTTTTTCCTTTTTAAACTGATTGGCATTAACACAAGGTGCACATGGGTTGTTTCCGTTTTCCCTCTGAAGAAGATTAAATAGAACATGAGTAAGTGTATAATTTGGATTTGGCAGAGTATTGTTTGTGAATGTTCATGAGTCTGAAGAGTGTATATGTCTGCCTATTCCAATGTTTTCTTTATTCTTAAAGCTGTAGACTTTTAATTCAAAGAGAAAAATGAATCACACTGTATCAATCTCTCACAGCCTGCGTCCTCTCAGTGCTGTCTGTATTGGGCTCACCATCCAACTGGTGTGTCCTGTCCAAATGTTTATCTCTTTCTTCATTTGTTCAGCTGTCTTGTCAACTCTACAGGCACACATACACACACGCACACAGATGGGTACACAGGGTGCATAATTTACAAGAAGTCAGTGAAACTCTTCACACACTCACACAGTGAAGAGACAGAGTGGAAATTCTTTCCTGTCAGTTTTGAGATGCTAGATGATTTACATGTGAGAAAAACAAGTTTGAACGAAACTCCAACTTTATGTGGCCGACTCTCTTCTCGAATTCAAATCAAATCGATGCTCATTGCACACCACAACACTCCAAACAGAAACAGGAAAGAAGAGGGAAAACACTTTAAACATCTGGCTGTGGATGAGAATTGTCATTACAGAGTGAGGGAGCTGCAATGACGTGCAGCGAGAGGTTTGAGATATTTCAAGACAAAGGTTGCATACCAAACGATTCCTCCCTCTCGTATCCTCTTGTGTCTGTAAACATTCAAACCGGCAGAGATTTTTCCATTACCTGACACCGCTAAGGTGGATTTTATGTAAACACATCCTGGGGTAATAAGAAAAATGGGTTCACCGTCCACTTTTTTTTTTTCCACAATGTTTTAAAGTGAAGCTCATGTGTCTCAAAAAATCCACAAGCACTGCATTGTCTGGCTGTGCCTGCACGCACACACACACATACCTGGCTCAGAGAGGGAACAGTGCCGTGAACCGACGCCAGCCATGGAGTGTGTTTCCTAAAAACAGGCATCACACGGGCCACTTGCATGCAGCGTTCTCATGGCATGCATTACACAGAAGTTTGAGCGATGGGACGCTTAGTGCTGCAGTTTAAATGTGATTGTAGGACAGCCCGGAGAAGAGCAATGCCAGTGAAGTTTCTGTTTTGCTATTTGGCTGCGTGCCTGTCGTCTGATATGCTCCGCGTCCCATGTTTCCACGACATGGTAGACAGACGACCTCACCCCCCCCCCCTTCTTCTCTCCTCCCTTCTACGCCCAACCTGGGCTTGGCACCACCAGCTGTTGAATGCATTAGGCCCCAAAATGGCTCCTCAGCTGCTGCTATGGCACACGGAGACGAGCCTGACAGACTGAGCAGCTGCCGGGCTGAAATGGGGCAAGGTCACTCTAGATGAAATTTATCGCTCCTACCTGCTAGAACATTACTTGGGGACAGGATTATTGGATCAGTCCAGTTTAGGAGCATTATATTAACGCTGTTTAGATGGTATCTTGAATAGAAATTGTCCCAAAAAAAGCCTGAAATGTATCATCCAATTGTTCACTTTAATCTACACTGCCTTGTCAGTTTTTACAACCGTGAACCTGCCCCACCGATTCTTCTGTAGCTCCTCAAATGTGTCAAACGACTGTCGCAAAGTATCTCAATTTTACTCAATTACCACTCTTTTGTAAAAGGATTAGCATAATTTATAATCAGACTGATGTAATTATGCTACATGGAATCATGTCACTCTCCAATCCTGTTAGCTGCTGTGGCAGAGCAGAGATAAAGAGAGGGCAGCTGATGTGTTGTTCACACAGAGCGCGCTGCCCTGCGGCACCACACCACTCCCATATCAGAGTCCTAAGAAACGTCTGTGTCTAATAAACCAATCAATGGTGTGGCCTTCATGGAACATGTGGCACCAAGCCATTTGATGTCTTTTGCTGTTTTCCGATCTTCCCAGTGGGTGAAGCTACGAGTCAGGTTCAGTTTACTCAGTTGGTGGATAGATCAGTGATTTAAAACCAGGGTTACTTTTTGTACACCAGGGGGTACTTCTGCTGCTGCCACGGGTTCCACAGAACATTGTAAAGTCCTCAGATAATCCACAATAACTTCAGTTATAATTAGATTTAAGAAATATTTCCCCTTATTTGGATTAAGGTGAAACATAAAACATCCAATAGGATTAGGATTACCAGATGTGTGCTATTGAGAGAATTGCTCCAAGAAATGGACCGTTGGAATGGTTAAAAGAAAAGCATGATCATACTCGAGTGGTAAAGCAACAATATGTAACTGCTCTACCTTAGCATAGAAGATCTTAAAGTTGATCTAATAGTACAACAACTCTGAACACTAATCCATGTCCACTAATCTCTCTATTTATGTTTGGCAGCCGGTTGCAGTTCTCCCATGAGAAGTGTGTACGGCTTTATGGTATTAGCAAGTTAGCCCATCTTGGTACTGTTTGATACAATGATCAAGGCTAAGAGACAGAAGAAGACAAGAGACAAACAGCGAGTGACAGAGCAAATCTTTGAGTCTACATTGCTGCAGATGTTATTCATGTCATATTGCGATGAAACCTGTGAGACGTCTGGTGCTCGACAAAGCACACCACACGGGATCCCTCCATCATGCTGCTTTGAAAGAGGTAAAACATTTGTATTGAGATGCTGGATAGCCTCGAAATGTCACACACCCAATGTACAGAGGCTACAGTCCTCGTTGAAGCGGCCTAATCTTTTCTGATAAAGGCATAAGAGGCCCAAATATATAACCCAAAGAAATTATGTGGGGCATTAAAGTCAAAAAGGAACTTGAGTCCGTCTCAATTTTAAGGTTTGCCAGAAAAAGCAGCAACCACTGAATGAACCTGAGTGGACTTTAACAAAGCATATAAAGCTTTACAGCGACTAGCTCACTTATTAATGAACACTAAGTAGACCCACTATTTCCCTCCTCGGTCAGACCTAATCCTTGGCAAGTTCTTGATTGACTTAAACCACCCCTTCCCACCCACCCACTTCATCGCTACGGTGCTTAAAGGGGTGTTTCCTGACAAGGGAGGTCGTTTCACATTCATTCTTCAAGGTTTTTAGGCCAGGCCTTGGGTTAAAAATTTATTGGCTATTGTATAATGTTTCATGCAGGAGTCTGGGCGGCTTTGCCTTGCGTTTGGCCGTCGGGCCTGCGCACTCAGGAAAAAGGCGATGTATTTTGATAGCAGTGAGAGTTGAAGCTGTCAGAGGCTCGGCCTGAGGGAAGCTCACCTTCTGCATTTGTGACTGATTGCGTAAACCGCTGTCACACAACAAAAGCAGCTCTGTGAGGTCCTCAGCACTGTAATTAACTCTGACTTTGCCATGGCAGATTATTTTCACATGAACCCCAAGGTTGCAGTTGTATGGAATATTAACGTCCTCTGTGGTGCAGGGTGCTAATTAATGAGGTACATGTGCAGGGTTTACACCTTTAAAACATGTATTTACACAACACGGCATGCTGGGAGGTTGGAAAGAGTCCAACAAGAAATGGGTGAAAGTTCTTGAGATGATTTCAGTAGCTTCAAGCGAGAGAAACATCCATGTGTTCTCTGTAATTTAAAAGAAAGGCAACAATTACATGAGTAGATGGCCGGATTTCAATTTAAAGATTGTTACATGAAATTGATTTTGAGCCAAGGGAAATGATCAGAATCTGTTGCAAGCAATGGACGGATGTGAATGCCTGTTCTGCTGTGTATAGCAACTCTTAGCAATGAATGGAATCTGCTCTTTGTACTTATCCCAATAGTCATTCAAGCGCTCCATTGTTGACAAGGAACTGTGTAGAAATACTGTGTTTCGTTATCACCGCCTTGACCTTTTTGAATGGTTCACATGTGCACTTTCTTCTGGCATTACTTAAATACTCTCCTTGTTGTCTACCTATCTATTTCCTCTCCTCTCAATGGTGTATTTCCTTTCACTTCAACTTCTGACATCTTCTCCTCCTTTTGTTCCCATCACTGTCTTCCATCTAACTCTCAGCAAAGCTCACTGGGGGGAACTATGAGAAAGTGCCCTGCAGGTTTTCCTGTCTACACGTTCTTGCAATAAAACCTTGACTGTCAGTGTGAAAATGTGGACAAATGCACACATCCACTCATACATCACATGCTGACAGACACATGCTCGCACTCTTAAGACGCACACAGCATAGCCTCCAACCCAGCATGACACCCACACACACACACACACATGAGTCATATGACTGGCCGTGTGTGTGTGTCACCACACAGATGTCAAGTCAGGAAGAAAGCTCTTGTAAAAGTCGGATGAAATATGGAGTCAAATTACGCCTTAACTCCCCTCTATCAAACCATCAAGATAAACAGGAAATCAGCTTTTGCGGTTGCTGGAATGTGAAATGAAGTCAGGCTGATCTGTAATTTACTTTATTGCAGGGCTGCATTAGACTCTCCACCAGCTTCCTATTTTGGTTCTTTCAGGCCTTTTACGTTTCAAGTCCTTTTCTTATCTTCCTCTCACTTTTTCTTGCTGACTTTCGTGCGTTATTATCACGCTTGATTGACTCATTGTGTACTCACAAGTTGTGTCGAGCAATTCGTACTTTTGTCCTCGGATAAACAACTTACAAAACCTGACACACACACACACACACACACACACACACACACACACCCACCCACACACACACACAGGCAAATGACATGTTGCTGTGGTTCATGCTGCTGTGAAAGTAGCTATAATTGTACAGTTTTTACACAGTAAACACAATTATCTATACCCTTACATTACTGTGAAAGCACAGCAGTGAGTTTTTTGTGTGATTTTCCAAAACGATTTACTTTGCGTTTGTTTCAGCAGTTGTTCTCCAATTTGAAAACAATATTGAAAAGTTTGTTGAGTTTGCAAAAGTTGGAAAGCGATTTATCAAATTGAATTTCCTGGATTGAAAAAATAATAACACGCCAGATGTTTGCACTTCAAACATAACAGAACTTTTGATTTTTCCAATGCTTTATTTTCTGATAATAATGTTTTTGGTTGCATTTATCACCTTTTTTTTTTTTTTTTTGCAAATTTTCCATTTTTTTCCAGCAAGGGCTTTAAAACTCTAAACATCATATATAGCATCAAATGGAAATGAAAATAAAAAAAGGAAATACCTATAATTAAAATATTCCCGTCTAATAAAGCAACACACTTAAAGATACAAAATACACTTGGCAAAATAAATATACAGCCTCCCTGTGACATCCCCACATTTCACTTCATTATGTTCCCTTTTTATTCTCCCTCTCTTTATTTACATTTTCAATCCGTAATGAAGTGCATTTCCCGTGTTTATGTCTAAATCATCTACAAGAAGTTCTTCACTTTAATTCTAAAGCAAGTTTGTATCCAAGCGGGAAGTAAACAGTAAACAATTCAAAATAAAAGCATTTGTTGCATAAATTATATTTCAGACCTGCGGTGAAAATACAGTAAGTATCGAAATTCAACAATAAATCGCAATAAAAAAAATCACTTGACAGCTCTAATATTAACTCATGAATTCACTTGAACCTCATGTATTAATTAAAATTAGAATATAGAAAACATTTGGTATAAAATCATACCATGACGCCAGTATTGTGATGTGTTGAAAGTTGAAGGTCACCTCCCTTTGTAAAACAAAATCCCTGGACATTTACTGAACAAACTTCAGTCAGGCAACTCGTGTGTCAAACATTTACTGCAGCAGAACATTGTTTGTGTGTTTGGATGCTGGCTGGTGGTGGGGCTGAGTGAGAGGCAGTACTGGTTCAGGTCAGAGCTGGTGATGAAAGGGCAGAGGAGACCGGAAATCTAGCAGCTTAAATAGACCGCTAATGGGAAGGAGGTGTTGTCTGGTGATTGTTGAGAATGAGGCCTAACAAGTGTGAAATCAGTGCGGCTTGAGTTGACTGCCTGAACTAGCTTGCATTGATTCAATCAATCTTTATTTATATAGGGCCAATTCATGACAAATGTTTAACACTTCACAGAAGAGCAGATAAAAGCAACTGTGCTGAAATGTTATCTGGAGTGTGTAGCTGTTGATTTCATGACACAGAAGGGAAAGCAGGCAAGAAATATGATATCAATATGGGACAAAACTTGTGTTTTTGTGCTGGCTATTTTCATTATAAAATAAATTACAAGGACATCTGTAAACAATTTTCTCCAACTAATTAATTTTGCTCATAAAGAATTTCTTCCTGGCTAACCCTTCCCTCCTGACCTCATTCTTTGCCTCTTCCCAGCCAACTCCCTCTTACCCAGCAGGTCTGGCCTTCTCCCACAGATGGAGAAGAAATGCTGAGGCTAGGTTTAGCAGCCGGGGGCCTAAAGCTGCACGCAGAGTGATACCAAAAGCAGCATCATTACAGTCGCTCACCCACTGCTCAGCAGAAACACCCTGTGTCTCCCCCGTACCTGGCGGTAAACAAAGTTATGAGGTTGAATCACCCTCTCTGCTGCCAAAGAGCCAGGCGGGGAGAGATTCCGACGTCACGGCTGTGGCAGAAACAGAGTTGAAGGGCAACGGCTCGACTGTGCGGGTCAGCTCTGTGGATGTACCAAAGTAGTGCAAGGTCATATTCTTTATTAGGCTTCTGTATGAAGTATTGTACCGACCAAAGAGGAGAGAACAGAACTGTTGGGTCTCTCGTTGTTTTATACGTGGGAGGCTTGGCTCTCAGGAAAACCGTTGATGTCCACTGATTTAAAACCAAGCTGTGAGCAGCACCTCATGAAACATTTCCTAAATTAAACCTGTTAATAAATACTTGAAATCACATTTCATTCGTGCATGTTTGATGTGAATCCAGGCACCTTTAGACCAGAGACATACTGTTACATGCACGCACAACTGCATCCCGCGTGTAATGTTAATACACTTGACTGGGTGCCAGAACACACGGTCAATACAGCCAGCATCTCATATATCATTAACCATTCACCTCTGTACACAGACCTACACTAACAGTCCCGGTGTATCGATTGCATCAGTGAACATGTAAACTGGTGACTTTCAGCAGAATGTGTCCTGATATGACACAGCAGCTTTTTTAAGTGTCCTCGCAAATCTCTCCTTGTATGTCGTTTTTCATAATACTGTAAAAAGTGTACTGATCATATAATCACCAATCCTGTTTCCATTAGTTTCACAACATTTCCACATCGACTTCTGAAACAGAACTTCAGCTAGTCTCAAATGACTCGTCACTCTGGTGTAGAAAATTGAAAACATTTGGTCATCGACTCGTCTCATAACCTTTGTTGTCACATCCTTTCTGCCTCCAAATTGCGCCTATCTGTCATGTCTCGTACTGCATCTCACATTGCGTTAAGTTTTCTTTAGGATGCACACACCTGACGTGTGCCAAACACACCCAGGGGACGTGTGGACGAGCCTTCATGTGTATGCAGAGTTGACGTCTCCATCCTCACATTAGCGACGTTTTCCACCCTAAAATTTCCCGAGGTGATATTTTATTCACACGGATCTCACCGGTTTTAAGTGATAGCAGCAAGTACACCTTGATTCTTGATTTCTGTCTCCACTTTAAATAGATTTTCATGTGCACATTATTAATTCATCAACTTGCCAGGCGAGGTTTAACTGTAATGTATTCGGAGATTAAACTATCTTCGCAGTCAAGACTGCATGCGTGATTAATGATTGAGAAGAGTGGAGGGCATCAGCTTGGTCCACCACACCATTCAGCCAGCAAAAAAAAAAAAAAAAAGCAGGCGTTCAAAAACCACCGGAAAGCCTGATTTGGAATTCAAAATCATCTGAACTTTAATGTGACTGAGTCCAGCAGAATATTAAAGTGCTAAGATAGAGTCATAAGAACAGCAGAGTAACTCAGGCTGCTGCATAAAGAAGAGCTCCTCTGACAAATGCAGCAGGATCAAATCTGGTTATACACAGCTCAAAGTGTATCCTGTCTGTGTGATAGCTGCTTTTGTCTGGTCTCAAAGGCTTCTGACGAAGACTCACCTTAAACAAGGGGGGGAGAGTGTGTGTGTGTGTGTGTGTGTGTGTGTGTGGTGGGGGGGGGGGGGGGGGGGGGGGGGGGGTTAAGCTTTCGGTGTGAGGCAACAAAGAGGGAAAAGGCATCTAAATATGTACAAACAGCGAGCAAAAGTGCCAGCGTGGATCACTCAGGGAGAACACTCAGCTGTGTTTTTCTTTCGCTGCTCCCCTTCAGCTCTCTTGTTTCATCTGCTACATTTTAAAAGCACAAACTCGCGAGCAGCAGACAGGCCCGAATGCACGCTCAGTCCCAGTCATCACACATCTGTCCTCACTCGGACCTTCCAGACACTTTGTAGTCAAAAGATAAAACAAGACCTTTTTTTTGAAGGTCGCTGTGAAACAGGCGAGAGATATCAGGGCCCCGTGGTGATGTGGTGGTCTTGTTTGTGTGTGTGTGTGTGTGTGTGTGTGTGTGTGACGCCTGGCCTTTTATCTCAGGTGATGTGATCCCTTCATCCTGCTCAGCCCCTATGTTACTAATTCTCCACCTGCACTTTGATGTCCTCGCCTCTGTCTGGGCTGTCATTGGGCTGTCAGGAAAGAACACAAACCGTCATGTTCCCCGTTGAGTTTGAATCACACACAGGGGAAAAAAAGAAGAGAAATCACAGGCTTCCAGTAAATACTTTTTTTTTTTTTTAATTTCTTGACATTTTCACCACCACCCTTGAGGAGGATCTCGTCAGAGGAGTCGTATAAAATGTCACGGCTGTTGGCAGACTCAGCTTAGTCTTCCAGAAACAAGCAGAGACTCGCATTCTGGTTTTTTCTTTCAAGGAAAACCCGATGTTTTGAAGATTTCAAGTGCCAACAGGATAGAGTTACAATAACGTTCAAGTCCAAACTGAAGAGTCTTTCCTCATCAGCGACAGGGGATGATACAGTTTCACTGAGATCTGCTGAAACTTGACATTGCCCTGACACTCGCAATTCATGTTACCCTGAGCTTGAACCTGACTTCAGTGAAGTGCAGAAGTTCTTAACTCTTTATGGCCTCTTGACCTTGTTTCAATTCTCAGGACCGTTTGCATTTGGACAGCTGTCAAGCTGTCTTTTCTTTTTCTGTGAAGAATGTAGACAAGACTTCACCTATTGCAGATTTTTTTTTTTTTTTTTTTTTTGTGGAAAGAAATGTTAAAGATGAATTTTTAGTTTGCACCAAGAACTGTCCATTTGTTTGTTTTGCTGATTGAGTTCAATTTGCATGAACATGTCACTTTTTTTTTAGATGATAAGGAGAAGGAAGGAAATGAATTGAGCTTTTATATTTGAACTGCTTCTACTTTAATGCAATCATATCCCAGATTTACAAATAAGAGGTAGGCTACAGACGCACTTTTAATACCTACTGTATGTTTCATATAAACAATCGGCTGTATCTCGAACATACCGGCACCAGTATAAAATAGAGACGCCATCACACACAGCACACGTCTGATAAGTATACTGTCTGATAAATAAACCTTGTGGTGCGCTCCTTTGGTGAAAAAGATTCCTGAGTTAAAGTAAAGGAGCGACTAGATAGATGGGCAGCGCAATAACTCGCGCAATGTCGGTCTGTACTTCCAAGTTTTCACCTTCAGCTGTGAGCTCAGCTAGTGAATTTTAGCTATAGTAAACTCCTCATGGAGAAAACAGACGGTACCAAAAGAGATACACAGCTGCACAGAAACGGCACGTTGTGGCCTTTGTTGATTATACTACAGCAATTTACATCGTAGATTTGACAGTAAAATCACTCACTACTCATCATAAAGGTTACAAAAAAAGTTCATCATTGTATTTGTGTTTTTCGAATTCTGAGATGGAAATACATACCCCATATGATACTCTTTATAATGAGAAAGCTTTAACAGTACTCTATGCTAACAACCTAAAAAATTGGTGAAAAATGCCAAAAATGAAAGATTTGTAATCCTAATTGACCCACTCTTCACGTAATAACATTAAAAGACAACGATTAAAGTATTGAATCTTCACTTCTGACTTCACTTCACTTTGTAAATACGTTTCTGAGCAATAAAAGAATACGTGGGGAAGTAATTTGCTCTCATATTATCTTTCAGTAATGTCTCTAACTTCTGACGTATCGCCTCGAAGAATCTATAAGTGCAACCGTCCAGACTTCTGCAAACTGCTCTTGATGCTTTGGGTTCTCTTTTTCACTTTAGACCCAGAATCCTTTCATTCCCTCCACAGTGATGAGTCTAAATTACATTTGCAACCAGATGGCTGTCACTAATTACTTGCAAAGAGATTGTTAAATGTTGTAGAAAAATATCTCAGCATTTTGGAATAATGGCCAACATGCCATGCTTGGAACAGTCAAATGAGCAAGTGTAGCAAGAATTAATAGACCATGAGCCATTGCAGCTGAGCTCCAATGAGTGAACATTTTTTGTGACTGTTTTTACTGGAAAAACATTTATGGAGATACTGAACGTGTTGCTGTAGACACGAGGGGACAGAGGGATACACTTTCTGAAGACGTTGTGTCACTTAAGTCATCATCTGCAACATTTCTTTTACCATCAGAAAAAGAGGCACCATAACAGCAGCAGCTGCTACAGTAACTCCAACAAAGAAATGTATGATCATTTCACTCTCTAAACAGCCAAACAGGCAATCCTCATAACACCTAATTAAGAAACTATTGCCTCTGCACCACCACATATACTCCAGTGCTTTTCTAATAACCTCAACTGCCACAGGTGTTAGTATCTTTTTAGTGATAATTAGCGTCTCCAGATACAAACCGGGTACATGTGGGATCGACCGCCTTGCCTGGGCATACCATGAGGGCCAACCCTTATCAACTAATCTTGAAGCTCTTTCATCATCAATGTTAGAAGGAAAAATATATGATGCATTAAGTAGCACACCAAGGTTTCATATTGTTATATGTTGTATTTTTCCTGGCCTCTCTAAGACTCCAGCTCCTAGATATAAAATGATAATGAGCTGCAGATAAAAGGCTTTACAATAGATGAGGTAGGCTAGGACTGAAACCAGCACATACTTTTTATCTGCAACTTTTCGTCACTGATTTCTTCTGTTTCTTTTTTAGGGTCAGTTTTATTTCTGAGTTCTGGTTTTGCCAGTGCCCGAAGGCAACAAGAAGTGTTGTTGCTAGTGTAAAGGCAACACTTCCCTGTCCCCTAAACAACACCAGTGATTAAAGAGCCAGCTCTGCTGCTTAATAAGCGACTAATTCTGCTGCCCTTTTGGTCTGTCAGTTCAAACAGATGAGCTCGCGGAGCAGGGAGATTCATCAAGGCAGCGGCTCAGGTCATTGTGAAGCTACTGGTTCATCTGAACTCCTGCTTTGGAAAAGATAAATGCATGCATGTGTGTCTTAACTCATTGAATATGGTTGCAAAAACTGTAAAACTGTCCTTATCAGAATGATTTTAAACGATGTGAAAACATCGCTACATCTCTGATTGTGGTTAAATCAAACAGTAACCTTCACTGTTGAAAAATGATGCTGATGCAGAAGCGCGAAACCCTGAAGTTCTAGAAGTTTCCACTTGAGGCTGGCTGCAGAAGCACTGGAAGTCATATAAACACACATTCAAAAGTTTGTTTTTACAGCTGATATTGACATGTTTACATCCGGGTTCAAAAAACTAATGTGGTCTGATCAGCTTGTCTCAATCGGCACACTTCCCACGGGGTGAAATATTTGATTTCATAAAGGATAAGCGTTAATCACAGTAAGCATAGCTCGGCGGCCACCATCATTGGGACTCCAAACCCCCCCTACAGTAACAGGTGGGTGACGTCACTCAGGCTTCGTACATTTATATTCAGTCTGTAGAATTATCAACAAAACTTGCGTGAACTAATTGTGTTTCAGGGTCTTTAAACTCATTGTTTTACTTGTATGACCCAAACCACCTTTTTTTTTTCTTTTCTTTTTTTAGCGTGATTTTATTAAGCACACAAAAATACACAGAAAAAAAAAACAATCAGAAATTGTAAATGAAATCCAGTAACTTCGACCCATTCATTAGGTCAAGTAAGACCATAACGAATGGTACTGCAATAAAGACGCTGCCTGCCACATCTGCAACTTCCATCGATGTGCGAGAAGGCAAAAAAAACACGATGCTTCTTGAGTGTGTGACATTTTTAATAAGCACATGATTTCTCCTCCTATCAGAAACATCTCTTAATTCTTCATGTAGAAAGAATTTCATCAGACATTAAACACATACGACGATGTGTCGATACAGCCCCAGATGGCTCATACATCTTGAATAAATAATACAGGATGTAATATATGGTTTATTTATCGAACATTTAAAGAAACTGACAATTTTTCTGAATGGAAACAACAAAGTATTTCCCTTGTGTGTTTTGTGGGAAGCTGAAATCTTAGAAATTGTAACAAAATATTACATATAAAAAAAGACAGCATGACTATGGTTACACAATGTTTATTATAATTTGGTTGAGCTGATACTTTATTAAATTGTCATATTTCTTAAGCGTATTTGGCATGACCCTTCGTTTCATGTTTTGTGCTTGTGAGCTCCTAGTAATTTAGCCTGAAAACTTAAATCCCCAGTGAAGCTGAAAGCACCCATTACTCTCTCGGAAAGTTGACAGACAATAGCAATTGGCTGAAACAGCAACTTATATACGCTCTGATTGTCACGGGGGATAATGTTTCATTTCTTTTGTTGCAGCGCGGTGAGTGACCTCTCACCCCTCCAAAGCCCCTCTCCTAAATCAGTGGCTGTGATTTTGGATCACATTCCTGCCTGTTTACATTATCCCCTCATGTCAGACGCCGCCTCAAGCCCTTCACACCTGTCCCGTCACGTCCTCGGAAAAGGAAACTGTGATACATTTTGGGAACAGAAAGGCCTTTGTGTGCGTGTTAAGAGGGGAGCTTAATGCACAGACGTTCACACAAAGTCACAATTGCCGACGTGCACACAGCTGAGAGGGGGGCCACACAAACTCAGGCAGAAAAGACAGTGGGACACAAGTGCTACACACACACACACACACACAGACTCTCACTGGGCTGTCAAGCCGTCAGAAGAGTTATGGAGCGGGTGGATGTGTCCGTACACAGAGGGGAAGATTCCTCCGCTGTAAGGAGTGATAAATGAGGGAGGAGTGAAGAGAAGAAGCTCCTCACTCCGACGGCGGCGCCACAGTCGCTCACTGGGGAGAACAGAGAGGCAGATATGTGCTGTCATTTCCCTGCCGTCCTGTCCCAGTTCATTCAGAAACGCCTCCAGAAACATTTCAAACTCTGGACAGTTACGTTTTAAAACAGGAACATTTCTTTTCCTGCATCAATTTTTCCTTTTGTACAAAACAAACATCTGAAAACTTGACTTTAAAGCTAACCATAAAGGAACCAGAAGAGTGCTTTTATATATCACATACTGTTAAAACAAGGGAGGGAGCAAATATTGTTTTCTGAAATAATGTTTTAAAGCCCCTGGTGCAAACTGATTCAACAATTGTCTATTTGATCACTGATCGTATCGGCCTGTGCATCTTTCAGAATAGATGTCTTGTCGGGGCATGATGACAGTTCGGCCCAGCTTCAAACCCGACTGAAATCACTGAATGTATTTTTGAAGAAGGCCGCTGCGAACATGTGTTGAACTGAGCAGAGCAGGTGAACTTCAACAGGAAGTCAGACAACGGGAGCGCACAGAGCATCTGGTCAGTTGCAACACAATATACAGACATGGGATGTAGTTCTCATGGCTGCTGCAGAAACAGACCCAGCGCGGCAGGGTTCGTTCCATCGGACGGAGCGAAACCGGGACGTTTACGGAGACGTAGCACGTTGGACACACATGGCAGGTTAGACCTCAGAGATGAACCTCTTTGGATAGAGTGTGAGCTGTTGATGACAGAAAAAACACAGTGAAGGCACATGATGCAAACACAGATCCTATTGAATCCAGATCCTATTGAATCCTCCAGTGCAGCCTTTTCTGCAGCTGACCTCCATTCAGCTATGTCGTCCAAAGTTGAAGGTTGCTTTTACGTGAAGGAAACATGTTTGAGCCTGTGAACGAAACAAGACAGAGTAAAAATCTACAAGCCCAAAGGGAGTTTGACTTCAAACTTCTTAAGAAAGGTAATATTTAGTAAGGATTAAACATTTGAGGGCAGATAGTGTATGGGTAACAATCAGTGCCAAGACTTGTGTGAAAAGAAATCAACTTTTTTTTAAATTGCATTGAAACCATAATAATTATTTTAGAACTTTTAAGAAGCCCTGGGGATTTTCATGAAGACTTTTTTTTTTTTTTTTTTTTAAATTTTAGGTCTGTGTATTCTCAAGAACGTCAGCCTTTAATAGCTCATATTTTTACCGATACCTGGTACATGATTAAACCCTGAGAGCTGCAGCTTTCTGCTTTAGTTACCGATGGCTGACTACGCCAATGTTATAAATAGTTAATGCCTGATACCCGCAAATTTTCCCCGCCGGTTGCCGGTTCAAGTCCTGATATGGACCAAATTGGTCTGATCGCTGGAGAGGTGCCGTACCACTTCTCGAGCATCGTGCTTGACTATGGCTAGGTATGGATGGCCAGTGGGACCACGCTCTTAGACTGAAACACTGCTAAGGTTGCAGACGGGACTGCGGGAATAAAGTGAAATTAGGATTTCTTTGAATTTCTCTTTTAGAAAAAAAGACATTTTCCCTCTAATCACAATGATGTGGAAAAATAGCCTTTCAGTGGTTTCTTGATGTAAAATCATCCAGAGTCAGCTCAGTCTAAGATCGAGATAAGACATCCTTTTCATTTCAAAGAGACTTTCAGAAAGTGGTCCCAAGATTTGAAGTACTATACCACTATATAGAAGTTAATTCTCTTCCCTTTGTAAGTGCACATTGTTGTTGTTGTTGTTTTTTTAAAGAGGGCTTTGAGTTCTTACAAAACACAGCTGACCCACATTCTCCACAGAGCTTCATGACCTCCTGTGTAAATACACATCCTGTGTAATGCATCTTGTATCAACAGTCACTGGTGGGCTTTTTGCATGTTGACAAGTTGACTGCATGTCCCTCCTTCAAAGATTTTGCAACATTCTTAACATTTTTAATTTCCTTCTTTTCTCACAGACCTTTTTAGGAGTGATGATTGCCGTTGCACTTATTGTTGGTCATGTAGTGTTCGCATATCAGCAAAACTATACTGATCTTCAAACGAGACAGAAGCTGCAGGAATTGTGAGACGTAACAATGTATGATTGATGCATCTAAAAACCTCCTCAGCCCTCATCCTTTAAAGCTGTTTTCTGAAGAAAATGCAGATTTCACATTTTTTCCTTTTCACCAAAGACAGCTTGAACGTCTTAAAAACATGAATGTATATGAAAGTATTCTGTTTTCCTTCATTTGTACATTGATTCCGCTCCTGGAGGTTCTTGTTTTTGTCTTTGTGTGTTTTGTCAAAGTAAAAACTGCTGAATGCACTTTTAATGTTCTCCAAATAAAATAAAAAGTTGTTTTATCTCACAAGATTGTTCAAATACATCACTTCAAGTGCTTTGCAGGATGACATGATTTTGACAAGTCAAGCTTGTCGTTTCTTTTCGGATGCGTTCCTTCAGTCAGTAAGCACCACTAAGGTCCAGGTGTAAATGTTCGTTAACCCTTTATTTGATGACAGCCATGACATTTTAAACACTTTAATTCCCCTGCTAAAAATCCTATTGACTTGATGTAAACCCTGAACACTTCATCTAACTCCAGCTCTAAGTTTTATCTTACTGAGTCTCAATCTCACCACCTACACAATTGGCTTTTTAAAACAGATGTTCATCCTTTAAGTTACATTGATGACATCTTCCTTTCCACCGAGCACCATCAGTGCCTCCAGCTGGATCATCTTTCATAGCGCCATATATTCCCCTCATGTATAGATTACCTTTTATATCTAGAGTCACACACATACATTTGTGGTCTCGTGAGTGAGGGGGCAAGATCAATCGAATCAAGTTTTTCTTCTTTTTTTTTTTTTACATCAATATAAAGTTCTACTTAACCTCGTGTAATTTAAAAGGGCAGCAAGCATGCTTGAATGTAATATGGGTGACAATATGCTACATTATTACAAACTACCAGGCAGATGCAAGCAGCGCTGCTAAGCAACGTCATTAACTCAATGTGGTCAGCTGTATACGTGAGTTATGAACAGATCCCAAGCTGCAACCTGAAGATGCTGAGCTAAATGAAGCCACTGTTCAAAAACCTGCAATTTCTAAAGTGGTCATTTGAGAGTGGCTGCAGAAGACCCTGAACTCACATATGCACTCGTTCTAAAACTTGATATAATCGCCCATTCATCAGTCATCTGTTTTGATTTCACAAAGGATAAGAGTTAAAAAAAATAAGTCGGTTTTTGAGGAGGCTTAAAGCCTGCCTCTCTGGTTCACTGCGAGTAAGATTAAGACAGCCGACAGCAAGTGAAGATGGAAATAATTAAATTCCTCGTCAGTGTGCAGAACACATTACAGTGACATCAGTAGCTCAACATCCTTGCCTTCAATACGTTTTAAACTGCAGCGTAAGTTTGAAATTTCACCCCTGAAGTAGCGAGCATGTTGGCCCTGAAAAGAGACTTTGCCTTTTTTTAAGTTTATTTCAGCTGATATAATTACATATTTGAAGGGTACAGAGAAGAAAAGCTTTCAGTAAAACTACGCTTCAATGCGTAATCTCCTTCACATGAACGCCTACTGACACGTGTGCCTGTAGCTTCCCTCATGTACCTGTTGCTTTATGTGATGCACTCATTAGCATATCGGCTATCTTGATCTTTCTTACTCTCTGTCCTGTCTACCACACACACACACACACACTTTACTGCCATCCATTAAGCCATGCACTTATCACTTTCATTGCGACCCGCCCACACACACACACACACACACACAGTACCTCACATCGATACACGCAACCCACATCGCCGCCAATTCATTTGTCATCGTCCCCTTTCAACACATGGATATTAAACTAATGGGTCTCATAGCACGCCCACTGCTATTGCAAGAAACACTGGGACTATTGGAATAAAGTATGATCTGTGTCACAAGACATTGAGAGAGAAAAAAAAAGATACCGGGATAAAGGAAAGGAGAACAGATTGTGAAATAAAAAGCAGAGTGATGAAACTGACGTGTGGAGAGATACAGAGTGTCAGACTGACAGGAAGCACCAGCAGAAGGGAAATGTGAAAGTGCATCTCGCTGTAGTCACACAGGGCTGCGTAGCTGTCAGCACCCCTGGTGTACAATCTAAACATCAGGATCCTTTGATTGTGACATTTTTTTGTTGCTTGCCGCTTTTGTCTAAGCTCAAAGTAAATGCTGTCGGACAAAATGAAAGCAGCAGTGAAGAGCTTTGGGGAAAAAACAGTCTCGCCAGTTGCACACGAAAAGACAACCCTTGTCTGGTTGGACTCCTGTGTTCAAATATGTACATCCCCATTTAGGTGCATTTTTACCACATGCTGTTAAAGCTGGTCCCACACTGAAATATATTTCCGTTTGAGAAGGGAACCGTTTTTCCACCTGACTTTTTCTTTTTTTCTCAGATTTGAAGGAATTTCTTTCTTTTTCTTTTTTTTTTAAAGTGTTTTACTCGAGCTTCTAAAAAATGCAAATCCCCCATATCTACCCACACATGCCTGTGTGCAATATGGAGAATATTAGATTATTAGAAAATTACATTTCTAAGAAAGCACTAATTTCTGGGTGAATTAGCACAGCTTCAATTTCCTTTATTCCTTAACAGTCCTGATTTATTAAATGGTAATCATCCCCAGGCATGTGTGATGAAAAGAGGAAGAAAAAAACAATAGAGCTGATTGGTTGTATGCAAATGCAAATAAGGGCCTGGAAAGTTAAATAACACAAACTAGTTTTCTAATTGAATGAAGTTTTCAGAGGTGCAGAAAATGGAATTAGCTTTTTGTTTCTGCTGAAAAATCCTTTATTCATGTATGATAGATAGAAAAGTATTTCTCTGAGTTTGCAATCTTTCCTCTTTGACAACAACAGCGTCTTTGTGCTTTTTTTAAGTGTCACTGCAGATTTGCAATTTGAATGTAAATTGTCTCTTTTCTCCCCTGTGTACAACCCATTAAACCTTACTCTAAATGAGACCCTTTCCCCCCCAAAAAAGACAAAAGAAATCAAGCCAACGTAAGAAGGAAACATCTGCTGCTGCCTGTGATTTCCATTAACACCAAAGAGACAAAAAGCAAAACAGTGCGTCACTGCAAAGGTGACATTTGAGAATAAATTGAGTCTTTGTTTCACCGTGTATCATTCATTAAAGCTTATTTCAGTCAAATCCCGTAGAAAATGGACCCGCTAGAAAAATCTAGCTAACATAAACAGGAAAACATCAGCAGCTGCCTGTGATCTTCTTTAAGTGAGGCGCTAAGCAAAACGAAAAAAAAAAACAAGAAAACAAAACGACAACTGTCAAGTGCCTTAAATCTTAAAAAAACAAAAAAACATCTTTATGGATGAATTATTCATGTACAGCTGACTTGATTGCTACAAAGGGGCAAACGCAGCACTTGTTTTTTTATTTTCTTAATCTCATTTGGCCCTTCCTTCTTTTCTTTTTTTTTTTACTACTGCAGAAGTTCCCAGATAAGGTTTTGGCTTTCCTCCTAATCAGCTGATGTTAGATCCTTTTAATTAGCAAAACCTTCCCTGCTTGATTTCTATCACTTTCAAACTTTATGTGTCTATTTACCATTCCTCCGTAGTAATGAACATATCAGCATTTTGCAATCAAGCCGAAAGGTTCACGGATGGGAGTCATTAATTAACTATATGTAATTAAATTGTGTTTTCATGGCTGCACTTAGGAGAGAGGGAGGATATCTTTAGAAGGGGGTTTTGAGGGTTTGACGCTGCGTGGTGGTGGTGGTTGGGGGGGGGGGGGGGGGGGGGGTGCTTACATATGAGACTATGTATGCATGTGAATAATTAGATTTGTGCTAGTCTTTGAAATTACTTTCACTCTCCTTTATGTTTGCTATTGTGCTTCAGCAGTCTATGATTTCCTTGCTGATATGTTGGAGGACATTTCCAGCAGTTCACATCTAGCCTCGTTTGGCTTGAAGTGCGTGGAGACACGTGGCATAATTGACTGAAAGGTTAGCTAGTGGAGCAGCGAGAGGCATGTTCCACTTGAGTCTCTACTTTAAATTGCTGGTATTCATCAACTTAAGTGATGAGTCTGCATGATGAATGGTCTCTCATTAATATCATTATGCTATTAGGCTGCATCTCTCTCACTCCACTCCACCTCGATTAAGCATATGGACTCACTGCTATTGCTTGTGCATTATGTGGCTCTGTTTTCTATGTACCATTTACACATTCCCTTTATTTCCTCAGTCAATATAACAAACTCATTATTCTACTGACACCAAAACAGTGCGAACACTCCACAAGGTTATAATAATGCAATGTTGTGTTCCAATGAAATCCTTTACAGGAACGTATATATGAGCACTGCCATGTTGTGATTTGTTTGTAATGAGCTTGCTACCTTGTCTAAAGCCCGGCAGCCTGTGAAGTGAGTCTGTTGAGTGTATTAGTCAAACAGGCTGGGTAAAGCAGGACTTGAAGTGTTACCTGAATACTGAAAACAGAGGAAGCGAGAACTGATGCAGGTAATACATGTCAAAAGCAGGCTGTTTTCACAAGCGTGTTAATGAAGACATTCTAGGACATCTCAGGACTGCCCCTGAAATCCTCCTCTATTCGTTGTTCACATGCGGACTATCCTTGTAGGACAGGAGCAGAGGTAATAAACAGAAGGCAGGACATCATGTTATGGTTGGGGGGGGACTAACAGGTTACTAAGACACACTAACTAACACTAACACAGAGTATTATTATCAATTACTTACATCGCAATATTATCCCAATAATAACAATTACTGACATTTAAAAGCACTTGTTTCTCATTATCCTATGTAACATTACACACAATGAGCGGGTGAGGTTATGCTAACCAGCATAGCAGCATCCTTAGTTGAATGACAAGAATAAAAAAAAGTGAGTTGTAACACTTCATACTAGCAGCTGGCTTGATTTCAAACATTGTCTGCTCCAGGATCTGTAAGGCAAGGCAAGCTGTTCAGACACGGCAATTCACAGTGCTTTACAGACATAAACACAGAAATACATTAAAACAAAGAACAACAAAGAAAGTAACAACTGTTAAATGTGGACTATAGACTGATAGGTGTGGTTGGTTAGTTAGTGGCTCAAGGCTTCAATAGTTTCTACCAGCAAAACACATTTTCTCATTCACTCATTTTCATGCTCTACTTTAAAAATGTTAAGTCCAACAACACAATGATTCAGCATTTCAATGGAGAATCAAGAGCAGTGACATGTACATTTCCAAGCAGGGGCTATCAAAAACTGTCTGACAGTGTTGGAAGCTACTGTTGGCGGTCTTTTGGATTCCTTCTCCCTGGAAGAAGATCCACGATGGGGAATATATCAAAAGAAAGATGTGGACTTGGAGGCAGAACAAACCGCCGTTGTATTTTGTGGTCATGTAAAAGTCAAAAAGACAACTCAATCTGAGGTTGACCTTCTAGAAAAACATAACGCCTTAGGAAGACTGTCTACTCAGGCAGAGATATTTACTCTGCCTCTCGGAAACTCTGACCACTCACAATCCTAATATACCTATCACAGTAGATTTATTCTCACCTGATATATAACCTAAAGACCTCTCCAGCAACAGCCCTCCTCCTGCTAGAGCTCCAAGCAGATGTTCTTGAACCCTTGCAGACCACGGCCAGGTTGATGCCTTATAATTATGGATATAAACAGATTGTGCACACTGTTTAACCTGCCGTGAGTGATGAATGGCAGCTCAGTCCTACTGCATAAACTGACGGTGCCAGAATAGAGTCCTCTCGGCCACACAGGGTCAACTGCATGAGGAGGATTTAATGACGGGGGGGGGGGGGGGGGGGCGCGCGTCCTAACAGCCTGGGTGTCCATCTGTCTGCTCACTCTGCCTCTACATGTCACACATTTGTGAAAATGGCAGCTGCATTGGAAGGAGCGGAGCTGCCCGGCGAGGTTTAAATGCATCACTGAACAACAAACTTTACCTGAGAAATCGAATGCAATCATCAGGAGCTTTTAAAACCAAAACAAGAAGACCGATGACTTTTTAAAGTGCTGTTTAATGAATCTATTGGGCACTGATCTGCTTTCACTTTTACAGTTCTTAGATTGATCTTTGCTGAAGTGCACCAGCAGACACACAGATAATAAATGTGAGTGCAGGTTCATGTGCATACAGTGTAAGTTTATGCGCTTATCAACAAATACCATGACATATTAAACCAAGAAATGCGTTGACGTCACATCCACGTGCGGTACAGGCAAGCAACAACAAACATCGGATTATTTACATCAGTCGGACATTCAAGTTGACCAAGCTGCTGTGATATCTATCCAGGAGTCATTTCAGCAGTTACGCTAAGCTAAGGAAGTTTTGCACACGCTCATGGTGGTGTTGTATGGCAGTGCTCACAATACCACCTAGCCACCTGGCATGCATGCTACATCAGATTTCAAACACTTTTTCATCACTGTGCGCGCGCAGATTTCCACCTGAAGACGCTCGTCTAAAAACGGAATAGAAAGTGGGAAAGCGACACCACTTTTGCGGTTTGTGATCAGATCGTTGTCGTGTAAAACCAGCCTTGGTCTGGATGGAGCCAGCAAGAAAACCACGATGACAGTGTAAAAATCCTCACGTTAACTTGTATTAGAGTGATTGCTATTCCATAATGGTGTTGTACCTTTGAACGTGGCGTTTGCCAAATATCAGGAATGAATTCTTGTTGAGTGGAGCTTTAAACACCACTCTACTGTAACAAATGAAATAATAATAAATGAGTCAGAATGTGTTATATGTTGCCTTTAGTTATCATTCATTACATGTGGGACTGAGGCATCTGAACTCAGTGCTGAATATATTTCAACCATTAAACTGAGGGAGATAGATCTTGGATTATAGCCTAAACATTTCATCAGGGGCTGCCTACAATCTGGCAGCACCACCATGATGTCCAGTTTGAGTAGAAGATTTGTATTTTAGACGCCAAAATGATTCATAGCCATTTAAAATAGTGAGACAAGAAATAACAACATAATAATTCCACTTTTTTTTTTTTTTTAAATGATACGAGCAGTCAAAAACTCCTCACAGGAGCTGTAACCTTTCAAATCCAACTTCAACATTGGTTGAAACAAACACATAATGATGCATATCTGTTACCTCCTTCTGGCTCATCCTGACTTCTTTTTTATCAGTATATCAGACAGTATGTGGGTGTTTTATTGTTTGATTGTTTGACTTTCTTGAATATATGTCCTGTTAGGTGTCCTGTTTTTGTGACATTTGTTTTAAAGTCTTCGAAGCACCTGCCTCAGGACCACAGGTGCTATCAGGGCTGTTGGGCCCAATGAAAGAATACAGATAATACACTAGACCTTTTGGAAAAATCCCAAGTAGCACCCTTGATTAGGAATACACCATAGACTAAGAATTAATGAACGAAGCTCGAGTGATGTCACCCATCTGTTTCTGCAGGGTGGCAATCGCCCTGCTGGAAAACGCTATCGCAACCTAACTTTCAGTCAACCAAAAGCAAAGAGCTGGAACGGAGGCTGAGGGTGTTAAGCCTCGAGAAAACCATTATTTCCACCTGTCAATCAGGTCAGCTTAACATCTCTTATCCTTCATTAAATTAAAACATAGGCGTTATCAATAGATTCTCCCCCTCATACAGTGTGTGCTGATTGAGACATGAGCTCAGCTCACCGATTTAAATGTTTTAATCCGGCTGTAAACAGGTTGTTTTCTGATGTAGCTATTCAATTCAATGTAATGTGCACTGTCCTAATTCATAGATATGTCTGGGACGTATTGAGCGGTAACACAGCCATGAATGTATAATAATCAAGTGAATATATACAATGTGACAGTATTTTTTCAATCAATCTAAAAAAACAAACCAAGCATTGTAAAGCATTATGGGTAACGGCTGAAAACCAAGTGTTGCTATGGTCAACGTTCACAGTTTACGACCGCGTATAAAACAACCAATAAAAAGAAAAACTATAACAACTTTAGAGGGAACATCCATGTGGCTCATAATGTGCACTTGCAAGAGAGATAGAGTCATAATGGATGAGGCAGAGACTTGTAATGCTGGTGGTAATAATCACTGGAGATGTTATTGCCTGTCTAAACATGTCGGCTGTGTGTGGTCTGTGAGATGTTACAAAAGAAGCGAGAAGCCTGGGAATAAAAAATTGCTGAAAGCAATGAAACCACAACAAACGCGCGTAATAACAAAATTGTTGTGCAGCCCTCCTCAATGAACACACAAATAGAAGTTGTTCCTGATGTCTGAGCTACTGTGCTTTGTCCAACTTTTCTCTCACAGTAATCTCTTCTGGCAGCGTGCTGAAAACAGTCTGTTTGAATCCAGCAGCCCACAGCATTGTCTGGTCTTTATTAACAGTCCAAGGATAGCCTGTTATGCCGGACCGATGCCCTCCTTACTCATCTAATATTCGGCCAGAGGATGTATGACATTCCTTGGGGGGGGATGAGCCTGACATTTGGAGGAAGACGTCCATAGATAGAGTAATAATGTCACGAGGGCGGTGGGTGTATTTTTGTCTGAAGCACAGAGAAAAACAGCAAACAGTCACGCATTGTCTAAAGTGGAGAATGATTTCATCTGCAGAGACTGACAGACGAGAGATGGAAATGACCTCAGAGAATATTGAGTTTTCTGTTTTCTCTAACTGCCAACGACTTTCCATCTATTACACTTAATAAGTCATCTGAGGAATGTGCACAGAAGTCAACATGACCATGGAAGAAATAAAGCTGCCGTGCCTCAGAAGAACTTCACATGTATTAAAACAGTATCAAGATTATTCAAGTCGATCTATTGTTGGTTTAAACACCAAGAAGGTTCAAAGTTTGATTCTTATACCCACAAACCTTTGTGATGCTATTTTTGTTTACGCTGTACAGAAAAGAAAAAAAAATTCAGATGTTTAGAGCTGAAATAAAGAGCTTTTGGAGTAATACTGTGATACCCTACTGAGAATACCAAGATCACGTGGAAATTGAATTTACCCTTGTGTGATTAATAAAGTTTAAATTATGACTAAAGAGAACAACTTATACACAACAGGGGAGTTTGCCTATCTGTTGTCCGTTTGCTGTTCATGTGGCGCCTGTGTCGATATGAGCTGCCGTCAAAATAAGACTCGGTGGGTTTCTTTGGGCTGGAGCAGAGCAGTCCGGTGCTTCTGGGTCACACTTGTTTTTTTTGATACTTTTTTTTAAGCATAGAGAAGACATAATCAGCTCTGCGGTGCTTACTGATGCAGCAGAGCCAAGGTTTCAGGAAATGACACGTTCAATATTCATGACCAGCTCTTGTGACTCCATAGCTAAAACAGGAATGTCCCGCTTTATGATGAACAAGCGAAACACAAGCAGATGGATCAGTGGTTGCTTTAAACTTTTGGATTTTGGACACTCAGGACTGTCAGAAATAATAATTGGCAGTTTTTTACAAATAGTTTTGAATATGTTTTGATTAAACATTTTTAATAGCACTGTACTTTAAATACATTTATTACACATTAGAAGTTGACTTCACATATTATTATCATCATTATTATTATAATATTATGCCAAACACACTTAACCACATATTCCTGTAACACTGTGTCCCTAGTCTGTCTACAAACGCCCCAATTAGGAAAAAAAAATATGTCAACCCCATTTGTCGGTTCAACTTTTCAGAAAACGTGTGCTCAATTAGGCCGTTTGAAGATTTTCCTTTTGTGATGTCGCAAAGGTCATTAGCCCCTCCCCCTGGTGGGTGACACTTCCACAGCTAGGTGTTTATGCTGCTCTCTGAGTCTGTCCAACAGGGCATGAGGCGAAAAAGCAAGCCACCGAAGCCCTTCGAAGAGAGGGCGTGGTCGGACACAGGCTGTTGTGAGCAGGGCTGAAATAAAGGCATGATCAAATACAGGATCAGAGTGGATTTCGAGCTAAAAAAAAACTTCACAGAACTGTGTATCATGTGTGACCTAAGGTAAAATAAGAGCTCTCAGTTTTTTTTTATCAAGATTGCTGAAATGAGAAACGTTAACGACTGAACATACTTGGTCAATGTGATCCCTGGAAGTGAAAGAAATATTTTAGGGCATCTTTATTCAGAACACATTTCATTGATGATGATGTGAAAAGGACTTACGCCACCAGATAATACATTTAGACAGTAATACACAGTAGAGGATTAGTTTTTCATATTGGCTAAGAAACCAAAGTCTGAGGCTGGAGAAAACCATGCACTTCTTTCACAAAGTTAATTCTCACATGAGGCTGTAAAGGTGCACCAGGCACTCACCGCTGAAACCGTAGAAACTGGCAACACGTGGAAAACTCAATAACTTCATGCTCTGTTGGACAAGATTTATTTCTCAGTGCTGTACTTTCCCACATGACAGTATCGAAGCAGCACGACTGTTACGAAGCAGAGCAGTGCAGTAGGAGTGTGCAGAGAGCTGAATGTGTCTTGCAGGTCTGTGTGGGTGTTCTTCTGTATATACTGTACAGGTACTGTAAGTGAATGTGTGTGTGTGTGTGTGTGTGTGTGTGTGTGTGTTCTTTTGTGCATAGCGGATAAAAATGTGCACATGTTGTCAGTGGCGGTTGATGGATGGGGTGGAACATCGTTTATTGACACAACACCTTCATGTTTCACAAGGCCATCAGTCATACAGAATGCCCATCTGCTACTCTAGGCATGACCGGCAATTCACACACACTGTCTGTCTCTCTCTCTCTCACACACACACACACACACACACACACACACGGCTGCAGAATGTTTTTATACATTTCTTCCCAGTAGTGATGACCTTCACTCGTTGCCCCGCTCACTCTGAGAAGATACCAAAGAGAGCTGCTCACAGTAGTGGCCTTTCGGCTAAAAGGAATACATATGGGAATTTCAATAGTACACTCATTGTTAACATCACCTATCAGACCATATAATGACAAGAGACCTAACAAAAAAAAAAAAAAAAAAACCTTTGACGAACACAGTAAGGTCATCGCCTGTCTTGGAGCCCATATCTCTCTTCCAGATCCTGAGAATTTTTCACATTATGCCAGTGAATCATATCAACGTTTTACACCCTCCTCTCTACTACACCCACCTTTAAGATGCAATCAGCTGTGTTAAGTATGTAAACACATCCACCAAGAGGGCTGAGAATCCTTTAAAAAAAGGAAGCCTCCAGCCACACAAAGATCATAATTTTGTGTCATTGGAGGATGCTTTGGTTTGCAGGGAATCAAACTACATCGCTAGTTCCTCATGTTTCCGACAACTGAAGCTGCAGACCTAGTTCATATTAGCTGGCTGGACCTCAAAGCAACGTCCGCCATGACCCGACAATGGTGAAATTGAACATCAAACTGATATGGATGAAGGTCTTGTGCTCGAATCGGATGTTCTTGGCTATATATATATATATGTTCTTGGCCGGCTTGAGTTTGAGCAGACTGGTGGTGTCGTTGCTCTCACTGTTTGTCTATATGGACACAGATGTCCGCTGCCAGGGATTTCTAAGATGCTCATTCCTTCTGGAAGAAATCTCAGAATCTGTAGAGGAAATGACCGTACGTGTTGTAGACTGTAAACAGAGCACTGTCGCTTCGGTGCGAGTGGCCTGTGTTGCTGTGTATTCTGGGAGTTGATGTCTTTCATCCACATGAGCCAAAAAGACACTTTCTGCCTTTTTTGGGTCAAGAAGGCACCAAGTTCAACATGAAGTAAGTTTGCTTATGAGAGCAACATTGTAGGTGTCTGCTGCTCTTTAATGCATATATGAATATGAACACACCTGTGTGTCAGTTAAGTTGTGTATATTCACTCAGTGCTAAAGTCGATACATGGAAATTGCTTAAACACACAGTATGTAAATTCCCCCAGTGGGAACTCAGCAGAGTGATTTTCCCTCATTTTGTATAAGAATGGGAAAATTAGCATCACACTATTGCTACATTTACTTTGACTTTATTGTTTTGATTTTGCAAGAAACTACTTTTTTGGTTGGGTCTTAAAGCTCTTAGCTTCCTTTTACTAAGTTTACCTTATTTGGTCTTTTCAGACTTATTGCTAAAAGGAAGCCTCTCCAGTAAGATGACATAAATAGCTCACCTTTTCAGGGTTTATTTGCCAGCAACCTCATGACTCAAGCTTGCATCTAATAAATCAGAAGTTGGAACTTGTACATGGCCTGACAGAAGATGAAGCAATAAGGAAGTACATACTTCATTTTTTTGATTGCACTAAAGCACATATGAAATCGCTCCCCTCCGGTTCTTCACAAACTTACTTCAGCATGCAGGGAAAGATAAGAGAAAAAAGTCTTCTGTTGATCAGTCATAACCCCTTTGTCTCAGCAGCTGTGCTCTTATTTTGTTTGGCTTTCTGCAACCTCTCCATCTCCCCTTTCTTCAAATCAAATCCCCCCAAACAGACAGCCAGGGCTCTTTTTTCAGTCTCAAACCTACAAATCTTTTATGAAACAGATTCTCGAAGAAAAGAAAAAAAACAAAACAAGAAAAAAAAAAAACAGCAGGACTGCTGCTGCTCAGCCCGGCTTGTTTTGACTGTGCGTGCATGCAAGTCCTTGGAAACCAAATCGTAGCAGGTAAAATATTTATGTAGATCAGGCTGGTATGAAATGCTGTCCACATAAAAAATGGACCCCAGCTTGATTTTACAGAAACCAGGTTGTCTTATTGCACCCTCCCGTATTCTCAACAGCTTGTCCTGATGATATGAAAATCGTGTGCTTGGGACAGATGCTACAGCAGCGTGATGGACTGTATTTCACTCCTCCATGCCCCTGCAGCAGAAAAAAAAATAGTGGCACAAGTCCGGAAATGAGGGAGTATGGGTAAAGAGGAAGGAGGAGAGGAGTTAGTGTCATCGTGTTTTTCCAGCTCGCGATTGGCACTGACACACACTCAGGCGCTTCCTCTTCTCCCCGCCGCGGTGTCCTCATTACTGTTAATACAAGGCTTGTGGCAGGGGGCTGCGGCTGCCCGGGGATCTCGAGGGAGTAATGATGGGGGCCAGTGGCCAAGGGGCCCCAGGAGGGAGGTTTGTTGGTGGTGATTCCCTGCTACTTATGTAGAGGCCAAAGAGGTCAACTTCACCTGCCTACACACACACACACACACACACTCAGAGACAGCTGCAGCGCGCTCCATTTTCTGTTTGCCCTTGGGAGAAAAATGGGATGAGAGAAGCAAACAGCAGGGAGTGTTTGCCCAGGCGCACACCACACCCCATCCATCTCCCAGCTCTCTCCCTCTCTCCCTCTCTCTCTGTCTCTCTCCTTCCCCACTTGCTGAGAAGACACAATCATTTCTCGCCTCCTCCTCTCTCTCTCTCTCTCTCCCTCCCTCACTCACTCCTTCCTTCCCTCCATCCCCTCGGGTGTATTGGTCCAGTCGCGGTTCAGCGCAGATATAATCCTTTAACGCCTCTAAATGATCCAGAGGTTGAGTGCTCCTCCTGGATGCCAATGGGACCTGCTGGGCTCACACCTGCTGGAGCAGGTTAAGATAAATGCCAGCGGCCAGTCGGGCATCTGGCCCCACATTAATATTTAACAGGCCGACTCTCATCTCCTCCACATTGAAGGTGTGGAAGGTGCCAAGCCCCAAAGACATATCATGGCTTAATATGGATTTGTGCGAGAAAAAAAAAAAAAACGGGGAAATGGAAGAGCGATGATAACGTTGCGAGGTTCGGGCTGAATGTTAAGTTTTGTGGATGCCCACACGTATGAGGGTGAACTTTATTTCCGGAGACGGGGAGAGTAAACCTACGTGTGTGACTCTCAGGGCAATTATTGAGGCATTATAGGGTGGGTTTTTTTTTTTTAAGCCGCACAGCCTCTGAATCTAAGATCGATTCTACTCGTCTGTGTCTGGCTTCCTAAAAGGATGCGCAGGTTTCATTTCGTTAGCTGCTTCGACAACAAAAGACGGAGCACTTTGTCCAACAACACAACCTTTTCTGTGTCCGCGCCGTCTGTCTAAGAAGTCAAAGTCCTGTGAACATCCTTTGTGCTGAGGTTAAGTGTTTGACATTCGGTCTCTTAAAACAGTTCCCGAGCGAGTGCCGGCAGAATGTGGGCCTCGTTAAGAATCCAATCCGACAGTTTCAACTTAACTTGGGTCAAGTTGTCCCTCTGAATCTCCTTATTGCCAGTCGGACCTAATTGCCGCTAAAGCCGAGAAACATTTTGACCTCTCTAACAGGGTTAAATGGTTCAAATATTTCCTTTTGAAGATCTCGGAGAAACAGCTGTTACTGAGCACAGGTGCTGTTGACCTGTAGGCCTGACCCTTGTTAAGTTATGAATGCAGCTTAACCACAGGAAAGGACTTGTTCAGATCTGTTTTACGGAAGCGCACAGGAAATGTGAATTTTCGAACGCATGATCGTATGACTAAAGCTGTGAAGTAAAAAGAGAAAACACGGTCTCTCTGCTCCCATTTATTATTACACTGAGCCATCATAGCGCTTCCCATCATGCTTTGCGGATATTTGTGATGCTGTGGTAATGACAGCTTTCAAACCTGCAGGTAAAAGTAATCCATGTCAAAGGAGGCGAGCCACTAGGCTATCTCCAGGCAGATGTGAAATGACTTTAATCAATCAATCAACATCCAACTCAGACCAAAACAAACCAGTAAAAAAGGCCTTTTTACTGGACCTCGACCGAATATTGTGTTTCATTTGGCGTGGCGAAGAAGAGCCATGTGGTGCACTCACACTTAGATGAAGTTGTCCTGTCTGTGCATAAGCACGATTGACCCCCCTCCCATTTCCCCTGCTGGCCTGAACTCGCACTGCTCCAGGACTAACAGGGCCGGATCACGGCTCCCTCTCGCACCTACCGTCCTAATACAACACATGAATGGAGAGGTAATTATGAAGCATGCTTACATTTCAAGACGGGCAATACTCCGGTCGAGTCTGCGTCTGCTCATCGTAGAACAACATGACAGCTGCCTTGCAGATGATATTTGTGGTTTATTTTGAGTCCTTTCAGTCAGATACAGCCATCAAGATGGGATTTCTGGATAATGACGGCTGCCCACCGTGTGTACCTGCTGTGCTTGTGCTCATGCATGAACTGTGCCGTGCCGTAGCACATCTCTTCCTAGCGTGCCAGGGCCAAGGAAGTGTACCGTGCTTGAGCACAGATCGGAGCTCTCAAAGAGACTCAAATGAACAGGGCATTAGGAGTGAAGCGTGCTCACAGGCAGGTTATGGATTGACTAGTGCGCCCTTACTCACCTCCTGCCTACTGGCTTCCATTATAGTAGACCCTTTAGGGCCCTGTTTGACAGTGTAATGTGTGCTGTCTAAAGCACGTGAAGCACTGCAATCCTCAGGGTGTATGACATGGAGCAAAAAGAAGATTATGTGGCTTTGTCATACAAAGGTCGACCACAACAAGCCACGTCCCGTTCAAACTATAAAATCAAGGATTTATGTATTTGATAATTGCAGTCCATATTTGAGCTAATACAAGTAGTTTGGTTTATTTACAATTTATTTAGGTATTTTAGTGAAACAATTCTAAGAACATTCTATATATTGAACATTTAAGTAATTTAAAAAAAAAAGTTGTTCCTCGTTTAGATGTGTGCAAGAACAATAACAACTTCTATTCTCAGACTCAAAATGTTTTTGGTTTCTATTGTGTTCAGGTTGCTCTCGTACGATTACATACCTTAAATCTCAACAGTTGTGAGAAAAAAAAAATCTCATGACAGTAAGAGCTGGGGAAAATATCTCAACTGTCATAAATTAATGAATTTTGAGAAACATCCAGGTCGACAAATTCTGCTTTTAAAAAAAACATAAAAAGATTCACACATGACAAAGACAGTAAGCTGTCTATTTGTTACCAGCTAGTTTTTGCTGCAGTGATTTGTGAGCAGTGGGATGTCATATGATGGCTGCTATCATGTGACATTACACGGATAGATTAAGGTGGTCCATGTGGCAGCAGGGGGAAAGCAGATTCATCAGACTGGCCGTGTGATTAGACATCACCCTGTCACACTACAGCGATCAAAGCAGGGAAAAACGCTGCAACACAACAGCAGGTCGACACAAACTCTTCACCCTCCATTTCTCCCTTTAGGTGGGAAACGTTTAACACAGAGGATTTTGTTTTTTGAAATGCACTACTTTAATGTGGAGCTTTGAAAAAAAAATAATGGAATGAGGAAAAAAAAATTGGGCAAAATGATTGTGAGTAAATGGATAGAGGACTTTTTTAAAGAGGCATCAAAAAAGATTTGTATCACTTTCAAGGTTGCTCAGAGTGTGACCGATTAAAATGAGGAATCACTCCTCTGGAAGCGCAGTTTGCTTTATAATGGAGCCAGTATTCTTTATGCATGTCAGAGCTTGGACCAAGCAGGACAAATCCAGTGTTTTTGTTTTTTTCCTTTTTTGTCTGTCATCTCAAAGCAATATATTCCTTTCGCCCCGCTTGAGCTGATAGCAGAAACCTCTGGGGTGCCTTTAAGCAACGCATCACAGTTTTCCTCCCCTGCCTCGTGCCTTTCTGTGGCCTTTTGTGCAATGGCAATATCAGCTCATCCCGGGGTAATGGGTAACAGCCTCATAGGGAGCCAACATTGAGATCACTTTGAATTATTAATATTCATTCTCCACAATAGGGGCAGGCAGGGCGGGACTCCCACTTGTCAACACAGTCGAGTGTTCAGACTGTCGCGAAGCCAGTGTCAACAGTGGGACTCAAGCTGAGCTCACCCACACAGACACACACATGCACTCAAATTAGGCACATGCATGGATGACCTTCCATACCTAAATACAGACTGTGACAAATGTAAACGCAAAGAGAGGCCTGCACAAATACACACACGCGCACACACACACACACACTCACAAACAGCTTTTTTACTGTCTTTGCAGTCGGAGGTGGGGCTGTGTGGGCTTCCATCTGTGCATACAGCTCCATTTCCTCAAACTGCTACCAACCCACTGACACGGTGGAGGACAATTTAAACTGCGGGAGCAGGAAACAGTCTCCATAGTGGTTTTTATGTGCTTTCATGTTAAAGGCTTCCTGCAGTATTAATCAGAAAGTGGAGGGAAGATCATCAGCAGAACTTGATTTAGAGGCAAGCACTTCTCTCTTTAACAACCTCTGCTGATGTTGTAAATGTGGAAAAGTTACGCTGTGTTTTTACACCATTTCCTTTCAGGTTTTTTTTAAGAGTGCAGCACTGACATTTATATCACGGGCATTTTCCCCCCATGCACTCGTATTGTCTTTCTGTTTGTTTAACCGCGGTACCCCTCGGTTCTCATCACCTGAGAGCTGTTTATAAGATTTAGATCTATTTCTCTTCCCTCTTGGATATACATGTGTATTCTGGTAGTTAACTTATAGTCACTGTAGTGCTGGGGCAACAGATCTTATAGGACATAATGTTTTAAAATCAAATGAACACAAATGCAAATAACAGAGATCTATTAAACTGATCAGTATTTAAATACATACATGTAATGTTAGGATGTTGGATGAATTGCAGCCTCAGCAATGTTGTATTTAAGCACAAGATACAAAGTTGTTGGCGAGAAACCTTAATAGAAAGAAGCATAGGGCATAAAAGTTTGAGGACATGCCCACCCTGGCAGCTCTTTCAAGGACACGCCCACTCAGAAGCAAACAGAGCTGGCCAATCGAAAGAAAGCGGGCAGGTAGGGATGAGGGGACCGCAGCTGAGATGAACTGTTACAGGCAGAGGCTGAAGCCAGTATCAGATAATTAAGGAGGGTTTTTTTTCTATGCCTCTGACAGAGCTACTCAAAAAGTGTCCCAGACATCTCCTTTAAAGCCCCTGTGCACAATAATCAGCAACTTGGTACTAGAAACAAACTGTTCAATGATATTATCATTAACATTCTGTCTTGGTATTGCTATGTGAATACCATCATTCATTCAGCAAACCAATCTTGGGAAAAAATGTCAGATGAGGTTCGTTTTTTTTTTAATGTTTTTTTTAAAGCCATTGTAAAAGTCAATTTGAGCATGTTAGCTTACTTGGTATGCGAAAGCAAACAGCTGACATTGAAATAGCTGACAAAGCATTATGTAACTCACAATTCAGTGATCAACCAAAATTCATATTATCAGACAGCAGCGTGGAATGCTTTTGTCCTTCTCTCAGACGCCTCAAACTTACTATTTATGGCTACACAACACTGATTGGCACAAGCTGCATTTGTGTGTGGGGAACCAAGGAGACGTCAATCAAAATGTGATCTGCTCTGCTGACAGGACTCACCAAAATGAGCTGTTGTTGATTAGGTTTTCAGATAGTGTGAGTGTGATTTTTTCTCTCATCTCTTTTCTTAGTTCGACTTCAAACGCTTTAAGATTCAACTCATTTAAAGCAACAAGATCCGTAACAGGACATTTGACTCATTTTATAGCTTGCCCTCTGTCTCCTTCGTTGGGCTGAATATTTCTGCACATGTTCTGTTTGGAATTTGGACAACACGTCCAGCAACATACTTGAAACATTGGACATTTGATAGCTGTAAAGGTGGACGTGCGGCTGTCATTGTTTGTGTCTGTGTCTTTGCATGAGGGGAGGATGACTTCAATGGGAGGATGAAGGTGCGGTCAGTGAGAGTTGAGCAGATGCCCAGTCAGGATGTGTCTCCGTGGAAGAGGTCAAGTCTTTTCTCTCTCATTTTTTTGTACGTCTGATTTTTCAGTGTGATTGCACAAACAGATGGGAGCTGACATCCTAATATCAACAGGAAACACTCTCCGTTTATTCTCTTCTGGGATATGACATCAACAGGCAACAGGAAAAACCCTGCTTCGTCTCTGTAGGGACACTTACAGTCTGTGCAGCGCGGGGCCAGAGGAATGTAAATGAAGCTTGTCGCTTACCTGCACTGATCTGGAAATACAATAGACCTAATCCCTGAATTATTCCTGGAAGCAATCTGGGCCTTGAATCCTGTATGTAAATGTGGAGGTCAGGGGTTGTTTTTGGCTGAATTTTCATTCGTACCAGGAATAAATCCTGCCTCATTTCAGTTCCCTGTCATTTCCAACATTCCTTCGAGGATTTTACATCACAGCACTTTATTTATCCAGTTTGTTTTTATCCCCAATTTCATGCAAATTGGATGCATACTTGAACTGGAAACTGTTGGAAAAGCCTGTTATTGCAATACATTTTGTTGAAGTTCTCAACACAGGATTGTTTAAATCAAATAATTTAGTGTGTTTTGTCTACACAAAATGATGTACATGTTTCACGGTTGTGTGGCCACAGCAGTTAATAGCACTGATGAGAGGTGCTGCTGACGGCAGGAAAACATTCATTTAAAATCCCCCTGGCATATTTGAGTATCTGCCCTCGTCAGCTTTTGTGTATGTTTATACTTTACAGTCATGTAGACTGTATCAACTTAACAGTCTCATTTCTTGCTGTTTCAGAGGCTCACATCGCATGCATACAAACCACAACTAATGATTCATTCCTCTTTGTTTACTACTGCGGTAATTATTCTTCTACTGTTTTTATTAAACAGCTTTCAGATACAGCCACCATGTGATGGCATTACTGTGTTTCCGCAGCAGTGAATTATTAAGAATCAGATTAATTTTTTATAGCCAAGTACATTTACATTTGCAGGAATTTGTCTTGGTGTATTGGTGCAAAGAAAATGGAGAGAAAAAAACATTTTTATAATGACATGAGAGTGGCATGAACTCTTTGACTTTTTAGAAATGAATTGTTGTTTAAACATTTTTAAAAAAAAAGGCATTTTGTCTTTGATTTGGGCATCTGAGGATCAGTGAGAACATTGGACTACTCTCAACCCGGAAGGTAAGGGTTTGAGTCTGAGCTCCTACTGTTAAACAGTAGCCTATGTCAATGTGTCCTTGGGCAAGACACTAAATCCCACTGCCATGCTAGCCACTTGTGAAGTGTATGAATGACAATCATTAATACTTATGAGAACTGCCCTAGCATCCTCTTCCACGATTGTATAATTGAGTGAATGTGAGATGCAGTGTAAAGCGCTTTGACGAGAAGACTAGAAACGTGCTCTACGAGCTCAACTCTAAAGACACAGTCAAAAAATCTCAAAACAAAGGCAGCATTTTTCGGAAATGATGATTAGAAAAGCAATTTTTATTTTCCATATTGCTTAATGTACCAGTGCTGGCTGCCGTTGCTCTGCCCTGGTTTGACTGCTTGGAGCACATTTAAAAGAAAGTCAGACTGTAATGTAACCACAGAGAGAGAGTTTCTGAAAGCAGGCCAAGAACTATTTTAAAGTTGATGTATTTACTTTGAGCTTGCAGGATATACATGTTAAAACAGATATTAAAAGACACATCTGGTATTCTATATTCAAAACGATGTAAAAACCTAAATCAACAACGAACATATTCAACAAACATGCCTGTGTGTCTGAATCCAACAGCCTTCTCCTCTGTGCCTCAGAGCTACAACTGTGCCCAAAAGTCATTAAAGACACATCAGTGAGTCACATTATTGCACTGTTAACATTTTCCATCATTACCAATACCATGTTTTAATGCTGGCAAATCAGTGGCTGGCAGCAAGACTCAACATGTATAATATTTATTTTTGAAACTATCAACATGAAAGATAGAGTCAATAGCTCTTTCCTAAAAAATACACGTAAATACACAATATAGACGCATACAAGGTAATGATGCTCAATCATCACTTCTGGGGCTCTACACATGAGTGGTTGTCACTGTCTGCAGAGACCCTGTGCTCTGCCTGGATTTGTAATGTTTTGGTTTGTTTTTGGTTGACTCAAGATTTTGGTCGGGGAGCTCTTTTGTTTCCCCCAGCAAATGACAGTGCACAGTTCAGTTTAGGAGTGGATACAATTTAGTGATCAGTCAAACACAGACGGTTAGCTTGTGCTAGCCTGCTGAATCATGAGCTTTTCCATTACATCAACTGTAATTGGCCTATTCACAGGTAGCTTACCGTTAAGGAACAAGCAGAAAGTTCCTTTGTTAAAAATCCTCTTTAATCATGTATTCGATCATGTCTACCCCTCTATTTCAGCCCTGCTCACAACAGGCTGTTTCTGTGCATCAATTAGTTAATTTCTTATTTCATTTTTTTATTTTTTTATTTAACCTTTATTTAACCACGTTGGTCCCATTGAGATTGAAAACATCTTTTCCAAGGAAGACCTGGCCAAGACAGGCAGCAGCAAAAAACCCCCCACAGAGTTACAGACGGAGACACAAAGAGATACAAAGTACATTTCTCAAAAGCATAGCATCATGGATTAAAATAGTGCCATCTAAGAATGCAGTTGGATCGGTTGATCAGTCATCGATCACTTTATTTATTTATCAATGTTTTTTACCATGTGCTAACCCAGTTGTAAATGTGCAGTGCAATTCCTATCCTGGAGTTTGTTCTATGCTATTGTGATGGATAGGAAGCCATACATACAAGAAAGATATTTGACCACTTTTATAAATAGTTGAAGAACATGTAAATATAGGTTTGTTTTTAAAAGAGAAAGTTTATGCCAGATATAAAAAAGAGCATTGCTGTGAACAAATTAAAAGGGGGTCTCATTGCATTTAAAGAGACACACACACCATAACGCAACGTTTTGAGAAAGCAGGTTTCTACAGGGACACAAACCTCCTCTGGTGCTTGATTCATGTGATATGTTGACCAAAGTACAGCACAGATGTTTCATTTAGAGCACATGAGACTGTTTGAAAAGGTTAAAAAAAAAAGGGTATAATATGTCCCCTGTAATGTAACTGCTTTGAACCTGCTTGTTTTTCAAACTCAAAGATAACGTACGTTCTAAAACAGTGGCTTAAAAACTGGATCATGGATTCCAACCTTGTTATGGCTTCCTTGACACCAGCTCCATGTTATTTTTACACATACAACAGCCTCTGCCATTTCAACATGCCTGCATGCCGATATCGTAACTCACCGTCCTCCCTGTACGAGTCCTGTCATTGTCCCTGAGCCACTATGCTGCTGTCTGTATCATGTATGACAGAATGTTTTCCCACAGCGGCTCAGTTTTCAGCATGTATGGATAGAGACGCGGCGCCTGTTCTCAGAAATGATGCACGCTCGACTGAAGTGTCCTAAGCATGTCAGCTGAGGAAGAGGGAGTGTGTGTTCAGCTTTGCCTGCCACTGCTGACTCTCCCGGGATGGCTTTAATGTATCCACCTGCCAGCCGGCAATATGCCACACACTCAGCAGTCATTCAATCATTGGCCCTGGCACGCCAGATGGTATCACCTATGATAAGGCAGAAACACCGCCTGGCACGGCAGAAAGTTTGCAGGTTGGTGAGGATGTGTAAACACTGAAAGCACCGATTTAAATGGCCTCTAAGCTCACACTGAGCTTTTGTCCCTACTTTATTGCAATTATTCGCAAGTCAGCTCCCTGCATTGGCTTCAAGTCAAGCCACAGTAACGGTGTTAGAATGCTTGTCAGTCTGCAGCCTCACTGAACACGCGCCTATTGTGGTGCTGTGGGCGGTAATGAATTAAAACACCATGTTCTCTCCTGCAGGTTAATTGAGCTGATTTGAGTGAATAGGGGGAACATTTTTTGGCGTTGCGCGAGAGCTTGCAACAATTTTTATGACGACTATATTTTCCAGGACATTAATTCTGTGGATTTTCTATTTTACAATATGAAGTGAAAGCAGAGTGGATTCAGTACACAGGCCGGTGTGAAAGTCATTTGCTAATGAGAGCTCGTAAATATCCTGGATTGCGAGGGGCCAAAGCTACTCTGGCTGTGGATACATTTACATAGCCCCGTTGCTGGGATTTTTATTCTGCACAAATTCACTTAAATCCCATGACTTCTTCTGCTGCCTGTGTTTTTTTCTTTTTTTGGGGGGGGGGGTTGAATTTCATCATGCCCTGTGGTAGTAATTTATAAGCTGAATGAGTAAGTGGTCCCAATGCACTACCTGTGCAAGTGCAAGAGTTTTTACAGTAAAAATGTGTGATTTATTTAAGGAGCAGAAAAACACTTGTAACATGGTAAAAAAAACAAAACACTTCAAACCAAAAGGAGTAGTCTCTTTTTTTTTCTGGGGACATCTCTGAAGGGCAAAAAGACTGATGTTCTCTCTGGTATCTGTCATGTCATTGCATCCTCATCGGCTATGAAAAGAAGCTGGGGAAACAAACTGCAGCTTACACCGTGTCACATCCGACAGCGATCTAGCAGCCCCCCTGGAGTTTCCACAAAATCCATTTCCTCCCAGTGAAAAAGAGGGGGAATTTTTTTACAGATATGTGGAATCAAAACATGTTCCGACGATGCGAAAGACACCTCACCAAATCCAACGTCAAGACCATTACAGCCTTACATTTTCTATGTATTTGGCAGGGATCATTTCCTTGCCAATGGAGCAAGGCTAGGCACATATTTGAGATACCACTACACACTTTGGGTTCATTTGATATTCATGGTTGAGGAGATTTAGCACCCCTGCTGGAAGCGCTTAAACACTTTCCGCCCAGCGAGAACTGTCGGGGCCACACCTGCAAGGGTCGCGTTCTGCTTGGCATCAAGGAGACTTTGAGAGTGGCAATCACCGCAAAGGTAATCCCCCGAGAGGTAATTAGCTGCACACATAATGCAGAAGCATCGGTGAGTAGTTGACTCGGCCACTGAAAAGTATCCAAGGCACAGATGACTAAACAAGGCTTGTTTTCTACAACAACGTTCACTTCTGTCTTTTATCTGAGTTCTTTGCTCTGATAACGGTGCCTGACTCTTGGAACACATCGCTGAATCTATTGAATAGCTATATTTGGACCGCTTGCATATTTACATATTTATTGAAATAATCACAACCTGCCTTGCTTTATAGCTTCTGGATATGAACAAATTATTTTCATCAAAATCGATGGTGCTGAGTGCGAGCACAACACACTGAAACTAAAGAAAACATGCAGCCAAACATGACAAACAACACTGCCACTAATTAGAAAGATACATGGGAAAACACAACCAAAGATAGCATGGTCGCAAAGCAATTATGAAAACAATATTGCACAGTAAAGTTGCAGATGAAAAACGGACTCACTCTGATTATGAAGCTCCAAGAGGACAATCATTTGGGATCATGTTGAGTTGTTTTAGCCATTAAAATGTCTTTTCAAGACGTGGATGATGGACCTAAAGATGGGTGTAATTTAGTCCCATAAAATTGCCAATGCTAAAAAATGTAGTTTCATGCTTCTATATAACATAGATGTTACCAGATCTGGTGGCTCCTGCTGGCCATGTCTTAATCTCTAAGCAAATACAATTTAAATTGTGATGAGTTTATTATTGTTATTATTTTAATAGCTTTTCTGATCTTGATGTAAATTCACGTTTTGTTCTTGTGGATTTTTCTTGTTGGATCTTGATGGACTTTTCTTTAGTGAAAGTACATTTTTGTTTTGCGGGGCTTAAGGTCCTCTGGGACTCGCTCTTTATTGGTAAATTAGCCCTGCATGTATCTGCTTGTATTCACCAGGTTTATTTAGGAAGAAAAGTATCTTACTTAGGATGCCAGTTTACAAAAAACACGTTAAATCAAAGTGATAATTAACCTTCAGGTTCCTAAAGTCATGTTACAGGAGGGATTTCTACATTAAAACATGTCCCACATTTGTTTTCTAGCATCAGGATCAGACTTAGCAAATTCAGCGTTGAACACATTTTTCTTTGCTCGGTGAAACTTCTTGCCAGATCAATACTCACATTATGATATGTGGCCAGCAGTCCTTCATATTTGTTTATTTGCTGTGTTATCTGTTATCCTGTTTGTTTCAGTGAGTTTAAATTTGAAAGCGTAGAATGTGTCCCTCTGCCTCGCCTTTGTATGTAATTGTTTGCGTCTGACATAAGTTGCTGTCTGATTAAATCATTCAGCTCCGTATTACGTTGTGTCTTGTTTTGCACTGTACGAACATGGTTACGCTCTGCTGTATTCACTTTGTAAAGCTTGTAATGAAGATGCCCGACGCATGTTTCTTTCTTTTTTTTAAATTTGCTGAGCATTCAACTATACCAGGCCTGCTGAAAGAAAAGGAGATATGTGGAAATAAAAGACCTTCTAACCTTGACTGCATACAGGAATTGATTGACGTCAACAGAGAAAGCACGTGTGCAAATGACAAAACCATCGAGATCCACCTCGCTTATCCTGATTCCTTTTTTCAAGGTCACGTCTTGTGAGGGAGTAACTTGTAGAACGGCACCATGTTTCCTTTATAGATGACATTTATACTGATTGAGGTACATCACCTTGTAGAGGTGTGTCCGTGGAGGTGAGGGATAATTTCAACTCGCACATGACATGTCACATTCATGAACAGGCACGGAATTGTATGACGTGAACTCTTTCTACGAGGCTACAAGCCAGTTCTTACGGGGACACGTCGAGGAATCGGCCAAAGTCAAAGTCATAAATTCCTAAATTAATAGGACACACCTGGCTAAGTCACGTGTCAGCCGCTGACGGACTGTTCATGCCTTGAAGTGGGCGAAGAATTGAGGTCTCAGCGGGATGCGCCTTTGGACGTGCTGCAATAACCTAGAGGACACAAGCTTATTATCTACACTCAGACAGTGTTTCTCCCTCCTGGTCAATGACCATGGCTGTTTGTGTGGCACCCTCACTGTCCGCCTCATATCTCGTCTGCTCAGCCACCTCCACGACACTCCCCACAACCCTCCCTTACTCACTCGCTCGCTCGTCCGCTTTGCCTGCTGTGCGTCTGTGGCGATTGCCAAGAGGAAGGGGGGGGGGGGAGAGAAAGCTCTCTCCCTCTCTTTCTCTCTCTCCCGGCGAGCTATATCACACTTTAAGTGGCGTTTTAGCATGACACTTGATCAGCCAAATATCAGAATGAGCTTTTCATCTCATCCATAATTCACCTGCGGAGGAGTCAGCTATGAATAGCCGGCTTTCCGTGCTTATGGGAGGAAAAAGAGCGAGAGAAAGATTTGATATGAATTTGAAACTGTTCTCGCACGTTTGAGTGCAGCATATGCAGCCGGGATATCATATTTTCCCCTTTCATCATACAAAGACAGACAGCAGATTGTGTTCCCCTTTTTTGTTAATAGAAATAAGATTGTGTTCTGAGCTAAACACATTCCCACCCTCTTTCCTGTCTCATTGTGTTCTTTCTTGGCTTTTATCACTCAGGAAGCAAACAATTAGACAGATACCGATGAGACAAATTCATTTTTCGTTTCCGTGACATTGTTCTGTCCTTTCCCTCTCGCCGCTCGGTCAGCCAAACTCCCATCGCTCATTTCAACCAAATTCATATCTAGTGCGCACACTCTCCTGCAGGATGTGACTCTTGTGACCTCTGAACCACGCAGAGCGATTGTTTGTCTGCCCGAGACAGGCGACTTCATCAGAAGTCAAGTCTGCAGAAATGATGGCGCATGCAGGCTGTGGCGACGAGACAGGGTGAGACAGCTCATTCCCCCGAGGGCCGTCTGCATTTGTCCACTCAGACACTTCTTTCCAGGGTGACAATATGGACATATCTTACCCGTAATCTTTTTGGACGACTTGTCAGTTTGGGCATGACACTTTTCTTCACCTCAAGGCTTGGGAAAGTCAGACAAGAGCTCTTAGACTTGCCAATGGGAGAGAAATCAAACTCCCAAATGTCTTTGGCCCTTTTCTGTTCCAGTCAGGGGGGCACTGTGACCTTTTTCTGAGCCACATAAGCTATTCTTAGCGCCTTCTAAAGCCTGACATTTGACCTGAATAAAAATGCATATCTGGTCTTGGTGGAGTGTTGGCTGAGGAGTCACTCTGTCTATAGAAGCCTCTCATCATCTTGCAATGTCTGAATCAGCACATAAAAGGCCATCGACTAACCACACTCCTCCCTCCGTGTAATTCTCACATTCCTCCAGCTGAGCAGTGAAAGTGTCCGTGTGTTCTCCGTGCTAATATAACGGAAGGAGGGAGAGAGAAAAGCGAGAGATGGCTCGTCTCTTTTCCCTGATGGGAAATAAATGATGTAAAAACTGAGGACGGTTTTGGGAGGAGGTTAGTCAGGAAGGGCCGTTACCCAGTCAGTGCTTAATTCATGCATACCAGGGACATAATGTGACAGTAATGCAATTTGTTCTGGGCCAAAAGCCCAGTCGCACTCATCTAACAGTCACAGGCTTGATTTGTCTTTTTACCCCCGCCTCTCCGCCCAGCATGCATTAAAGAGGCCTTTTCATGCTCCTCTTCAGGTTGGAGGACGATGCCCTTATTAGATGTGACTGCATGATAATGAAACGGCGTAATGCAATGTCAGAGTAGTTGACACGACACAAAGGGCTAAGGCTGGTGAAATTCCTAATCAGCTCAAAATGTCACAAGGCTCACCTTGGGTCTGAATCACAGCCTGCTGGCAGATTAGTTCTCCCCATCCATGTCAACCTCAAGGATGCCTCTTCTCTTTAGTCTGTCTCATAAAGTCACTCGGACTCTTGACTAACTCCTCTCTCATCTTATTCCTCTCACCATGTGTGATATTCTGACCACGGGCTGCGAAGACACATCTGAAATGTGAACAAGTCTTTCTACGTTCTGACAAACGTGTGTTCTTGGTTGCAAGTGGAAAAAAGACAAAAGCAGTCTCTTTGTTTTTACCTGGTGAAGGCGGTCACATCTCAAAGAGCTCGGTGGCCTGTTGCACCAGCTGTTTGTGTAAGTGCTGCCTTTAGTTTGGTTGTACTGTCCACACCAACAGGCAGGAAGGCTGGATCTGCTTTATTTCTCAAAGAGGAGGATGTTGTGTGTGGAGAAAATGGGGCTGCTGGGCCATTTGTTCAAACTAGTTAGTTTATGAAGTTGTGTCAGTGTTTGGTTGCACAACACTGATGTCAGATTTATCTAAACTCGTAATAGCATGCTGTCTAAACTAACCAAAACATTGTTGCGGAAATAATCAGCCCAATCAGCCGACAAGCATTATCTCAATACAGGTTTATACAGTGTGCCTGATAATATTGAGTTAGGGAAGTTTCTGTTCAAAACTTGAAATGCCTCCAATGGAAGTTATGCAGTTAGAGATGTAAGCAATGTGTAGTTCAACATACCATCTGATGTTCTGCAAAGATGTGGCATCTTGTCTTTGAGAGTTTGCCTTAGGGGTGAATTCAGCCTGTAGATATCCTCCGCTCCTGACTCCACTAAATCCACAATAAAAAATTAAAAAAAACCCTGTGGAGCAAAAAAGATGTTCTAATATGAAATATTGCTGATGTTCATGTTAAAAGTAAAAAAGCCATAAAATTCAACAACACTTCCGAGGAAGCCAATTCACCCTGGACTGTGAAAATGTAGTAAAGGATTATGTTATCAAAGCGCTCAAGCATGAACTCTTTATTTTATTCCATACTCAGGCCCAAGCTTATCCACAGTCTTGATGCAGCACTGAACCACACCCCATTAAGTAAATCTGGATCTGGCTATTTTTCTGTCCAAACTTCTGTGCCTAGTGTGCTCACAACTGAAGCAGAACAAAAAGCCAGCTCACTTTGCAAGTCAACAGCAGTTTCGTCTGGCTCACTGGTCACTGCAGATGTAGTTTTGGGGTTAAGAGTCAGGACAACAGTTTTTTTTTCTTGAGTTATAAACAACACTAGACCTCTTACTTCTCAGACGATGAAGCGTTACATAAGGCATGTCCTATTTATAGATAGCATATGACTTTGCTAGCATCTATTGGACAGATAATGTTTGGTGCTGGATAGTTGTATTTAGTTATTTGCAAGCCTGAGACGTAACTTGGGTAAGATGACTTTCAGCAGACGGTATAAGCTTCAAAAAGACAACAATGAAACCAATAACAATACAGAATTAAAGAGCATATTGCAGGTTAAAGACAAAACTTAACTAATCATAGGAAAATACGTTAACAATACTGTTTTTAAAGAAATTCTGAAATTAATAACCCAATAAGCCAATAAGCCACTTACACTATGCACCCGAATGTGCGCCGCGCAAATTACAAACTATGGCAGGGAGACATCCTGTCTATTCTCACTCACTACCACGTATCATTACACCTCTTTAATCATGTTTTAGCCTGTTTTTTTGTGCTTTTATTCTTTTGTGCTGCCTTCTAAATGTTTGTTTGTAAAGTGTTTGATGCTCTCGGTGCAAGACAAGTTCCCCCAGGGGCAATAAAGGCTTCATTCATTCATTCATACACGGACGCATAAAGCCGATCAAAGCAGAGTAACAGAACGCGACTCCCTTATGTTACGTCATATGACGCGTTGTTGAAAAAAAAGCAGTTCTAAACAGCTACGCTAAAAACAGCCACTTTCTCCTCTAAATTAGAGCACTTATGTGTTGAAGAATATACAGAAAATTGATGTACGTATTCTACAGCCCTTATCTGACAACATGAAGTGTTAATCTCAACTTTTTTTTAACCTGCAATATGCTCTTTAAATAAGATCTGCAGGGATGTACATAGTCCTTCTGGCTTGATCACTCTCTGTTTTCTCTTCAAAGTGTCATCAGCCTCAGTCATTGTATCAAACAGTATCAAGAAAGGCTAGCTGGCTTCTGTGTGTTATTCAATATTAAAATGGTAAACGGATTTGAGTGTGTATACAGCTTTTACAGTCCACTCACCCAATCCATTCATACAGATTTGCGTGCTGTCGACAAAGCAGCAAGAGCAACATGAGGTTGAGTTTCTCACCCAAGGACACGTTGGACTTGTGGCTCCAGGAGCTGAGGTTCGAACCCCTGACCTTCCTGTTGGAAGACATCTGACTGACTCTCCCACTTAACCACAGCCTATTAATCTACATAGTAATTGTATGCTCTCCCTATATGTGCCAGCTGTAGCTGTGTTGTTTTTCATGATGTTTTTCTTGATTCATTTCTTTTTTTTGTCATTGTGTAGTTTGCTATGTTTTTTTTTTTTTAAAGGAAGCCACTCTTCTTTGTTTTTACAGTTGTTATTTTCTATTGGTCAAATGCTGCTTTGACTTATCATAATACCAGCTCATGTATAGTTCTGAACTTCAAGTAGATAACCACCATGTTGTGCCTTTCAGAATTGCAGATGAGAGGCTGAAAAAAAAAAATCCTGTTTACATTGAACGTAACTGATAGTAGAGGACCCATCCGTCTCTCTTTTCTGAGTATCAAATCTGAGTATCCAGCGTAATTCATTTAGCGTTTGACACAAATGAAAAAAGAAAGTCCTTCTGGGCCGGAGCTGCTGTTTGAGTCAATTTTAGGAAAGCAATTCAAATAATAACAATGAAGACTGCTGAATAAAAACAAAGTGATGCATGAAGACTACAAAGTTAATCATAAAAAGCATAGTAATACAAAAAAATTATAATAAAGAGTTGGAAAACAATTACAATGACAACACAAGAAAAGAAGCTACAACAAAGTCTTAACTCTTGCACATGCTTTCCAATGTGGTTTTATACTTCAAGTATAAACAAGTGTGAACTGAAGCATCACCAGAGATGGAAAACATAAAAGGAAACTCCAAACCACCAAAACAAATCACTCCAAAAAGATGTGATATCACTACAAAGATGCTAACAATAACAGTGAGATTAAAAATTCTGCAATTTATTAGGCAGTTGCTTTTATCCAAAGCGATGTAATGCTGTTGTATTATTATGCTTTTTTCTGATTACTCGCCATTATCAGAACCATTATCAAACAAATATGAATCAGATCAGAATGTCTCCAAAGGCAAAGAAAAATGTTGTATACAAAGAGCCAAAAAATCGGTTCAATGAGATACAGATTTTAGAGAGATGCACAAGACCAATAACAAATATTATCCTTTTAAAACGGATGTAATGCAGGGGAAAATGTGCCTTGGGATTTTCTAGGTAGGAGCAAGACATTTTCCAGCTAGTAATGGTCACTTCCGTTATTTCAGTTGAAAGTGAAAGTGTCAACCCACTGTTATCACACAGGAAGAATGCTGCTCCCCCGTGAGCACAGGGTACAGAATAATGAAAGAGCATACACGGTACTAGCTGAATGATGGCAAATGTTAAAAGTGTAAATGTCAACATTTTTGCGTGACAAAAAGCATCCACTTTTACAGCTTTATACTCACTTTCACTTTCATATCCCATGGTTTAAAAAAATAAAAAAAAAGCTTTTAGCTCCTTTCATCCCACCTCGGCTAAGTAATTAAACACCATCTATGCAGGCATATTCACTTATCAGAACCCTCGGTATGTAGGTGAAATATTCAGAGAGAAATTCAATTCATTGTGAAAAAAAGTCAAACACTGTGGACTGCTTCCTCCACTGCAGAAATTGATTTTTAAAATGCTAGATATATATATATATTTTTTTTTTGGTGCAGAGAGAGAGTCAGTCCCAGTGCTAAGGGAGAGGGTTGGAGAACAGAACGCCTGGGATGTAAATGTGGCTCACACTTGAGAGCGGCGCAGTCATGAGCAGAGTCTAAATTCCAGAAAGCACTGGCCTTGCAGAAGTTTCCCCCCTGATTGACCGTTATTGGACCACTCTGGTTAGCTAGTGGAAACCACCATAAATTCCAGGTCCACTTTATCGTTAAGCTTAGTAGCCCAGGAAATAAAATTAGCTGTGTCCAATTTTGGAAGGGGTTCAGTTACACTATAAATGAGGATTTACAGTAGGTGATAAAACGAATAAAAATGGAATTAAAAGAAGATATACAACCTCCCTGGTATTGTTTGTGTGCGTTCTGGGTGTTTTCATTGAGCGTCTTTTACTTGCTTTGTCTTGCATTGTCGTATAATAATCAAACTGTTATTGGTTGTGCATTATTCAGGCAATTTGCTTTTGTTGTCAGCACATAAAGCCAGCATGTAAGCACTGTTCTAACTCTGTAACATATGCCAATGGGCCCATCAGAGGGGAATGAATGATGACCGGGCCTTTTTGCAGTGTTTTCCCGGCTTGTATATATAGCACAGGCCCTGCGGTTTTGTCGAAGGCGAGGAAGACTGTGGCTGCGGCTGCACTGAGGAAGAAACGGCAACTATTCTTGATGTCAGATGAACACGTAAGCGTACTTTATCATTTTTGACTGCTCCTTATTGCTAAATCTTTAGCAGGCTGGCTGTGCTCTCTTTTCTGCTTTCAGACTGTTCGGTTTGAGCTGCGGTCCTGCTGGGGAGGAAGTCGGACCGAGGCAGAATAAATGACATGTCCTACATCTCCCTCTTTAGGTATGTTTTCACAAAGCCCTTTGTGTGTTTTTGAGTTTGGTGTCTGCGTCCAAGTGTGGAGCTATGTTTGTCTCCTGGTATCCTCCCTCAACATACAGGGCCCTCTCACTCAGCGCCATGTGTTTCTGATTACACTCCTGCATTCCTCTCTCGCTCCCCAATCGGCCGCCGGAGCGTCATGTCTCCCTGCAACTGCTGGCAATGGTGCGGTATCCCGTGAAGCCACGCCGCACAGCGGTATGATAAAGTGTCCCGTGCCCGTGCAATTATATGTCTATTTATCTGTCAGAGGAAGCTTCATTGTTAAAAGATGGTACTGTAATAAGCTGACCTCTTGACCCCTGAAGAGCTGCCATGTGACCTCCTCCTCCTTCTGGATGATATGTTAAGTGTGTCCAGGACAGCTTGTCAACAAACACATAGGGGAAGCCAATAAACGGCGCTCTGCGGTTGTTTTAACCCCAGCAGGGCAAAGCACATTAATCACAGTTAAGGCAAAGATGATGATGAGGTGTTTGGTGGTGGGCTCCAAATAGCTTGGAGCTGCAGTGTGTGGAGGTGTCTTGCTCTTGGTTCCACGATGAATGTAAAGAGTTGTCTGGCAGTCTCAGCAAAGGCCAAATAGTAATAAGGCCAAGAATCACTGTTATGCTTGCAGTGCCGTAAGGCTGTACTTAAATGCATTTAATTTCCATTCACACTAAATAATCACTGCTTCAACCTAAAAAAAGATTCCCTGTTTTTTTTTAATTCTGTGTATTAAGTTATACTGCACTGATTTGTCTACAATAAAAACATAATGTCAGGGATCTTTTTGTTCCTTCTCTTTGGCGGCACCTATGGCTATAGTCAGTAATTGCAGGTGTACTTTTTTTGGATCTCTACTAAAAATCCAAACTGGATCTTTAATGACAGTGCAGTTTGTTTTAGTTTAGTTGAATTTGTTGCTTCTTTTTCTAGGGATTTATAATTGTTTCTCAGGTTTCATCTGATTGCTCATCAGTCATGTTTGTTTCACCAGCGTTTACTTGTGACTCAGCAGAGACCAGAGAGGACCGTGCCATTTACGCCTACTCATTGTGAAAGACTAACCAGCAGCAGGGTGATGGATGTCACTATTTGACTTTTTTTTTGTTTTTGTTTTTTTTCTAGGAATGTCAACTTAACATCCATTTTGTAAAAAACAAGCTACAATCTCTGAGGTTGAAAAATGAAGCATATGCAGAACCTCAAAATCCTGCAGACAGTCGAGGGTCCGCTTTCGGCTCTCTCCAGGAGCCTCGGAAGTCACTTACACATGACTGACACAAAAAGCAATTTTAGATCAGAAATCAACAGGTTTACAGCTTAACAAATTAGGTCTGATTATTTGTTGTCCTTATGGCCACACACTGTAGGAGGGTTTTTTTTTTTTTTTATCAGGCTATGTTATTTTATTGATTTAATTTTTTTTGCACTGTGTCATTTTCTTCTGCTATCCTGCTTTGCTGCTGTAACACTGTAAATTTTTCCGCTTGCGAGATGAATAAAGGATTATCTTATCTTATCCAGTCAGGCGTGTAACTGACATGATAGACAGGCGGGCAGGGTGTAACAGTTTGCAAGGAGGCTTAAAACCCACCTCAACTCCTTCAGCTCTGTCGTTAGGCTCAGACAGGAGATGAGCCTTCAGAGCCCCCTGCTGTAACAAATGTCTGAGGTCAAGGTTTCGTCCATTCATATTCACAGTCTATGATAAAAACACAAAACACTGTCACTGTCCTTTGAAATTCGAACTTTAAATTCTCCAAAAGAGTTACACAAAAAAGTGTGTGAATAATAAAAAAAAAGTTGACCATTTTTATCCATGATGATGTCATCAGAGTGATGTTAATTTGAGATGTAGCATTATTCACTGAAAGTTGTCGACTTTGTAAGACCAGTGCCGTACTGACTTGTCTCTGAGAGTCCTTGGAGTGTTATTGACCCATTACATCACCCAGCACATTGTGTAGCACCACGCTGGGCATATATAAATTCACATACTGTAGAATTTAATATCTGATTATTTATATTGAATTGAGGATGAGGTTACCCAGTTCATTCAATTCTGATACTACAACTGCAGTGACATTTAGAAGAGCAATTATTTTCAGATCTGCTGTTACCGTCTGCGTCTGCGATGCAAATGAGCTGATCGAAATCCCAGCCCTGTCCAATATTTAATATTTAAGGTGGAGCCAAAAATGATGAACTGTGGCGCACAGTTCAGTGACAGAGGCACACATGGAGAGCCAATACACACACACACACACACACACACAATCACAATATCCTATTTTGCCTTTCTCTATAACAACACCTCCCAGGGTCACATATTGCCTGCAGCGTTTGGCATTCCAGGCGAGGCCAGACTGCTTTACCAGGCAGAGCAGGTCCACTGCAAGGTCGGCACACGTGGGCGATCAGTTTCACGGTGAATACCAAAAGGAAAAGCGCATCCGTACCCAGAGAGATGAGACAGGACATTAAAGTCACCGTCCCTGGAGGAAGGAGGAGGATGAGGAGGAGGACAGCGGGGAGGGGGGAGAGACAGGTGGCAGTACTTCAAAGCAGGAGAGTTTTATGAATTATGGGAGATAATGTGACTGTTGACTTCTGCAGGAGGTCCCAGTGGTGCTGGATATCATTCTTTATGGACAGTATAACTCCATTTTTCTTCTTTTCTTCATTCTTTTAGACACACCAATAAATAATGTACATGTCCATGCTGTCTGAAGAGTGAAATAACAGCCCAGTCTTCCTGGAAGTATTCCTGCAGTGATCTCAGTTAATGTGCCATTGGTTTTTTGCTTCTTTTTTTCAGATAATGAAATAATTTCCTCTTTCAGCACAATGAATTAAGTGACCAGCAGCCAGAGAAAATAAAGTGACTAATCCCTCATAATATGAACATGATCCCTTTCTTACCCACATAAATCAATTGACACTATCTATCCATTATGACCTCTATCATTTTTTCTCTGAAAAGATATTATCATTATTTGTATTATGCTCTCTATTGTAGGTTTAGAGCGTGCTTGTTTTAATATGACTCAAACTGCTTCATGGTTGTAATGTATGAGGCAGACACTTGTCTCTGGGCTGGCAGTAACTGAACTGCACTTTTCTATAGAGGTTATTTCGAGCAGAGGTTCTTCACTCGTGGGTCGGGACCCAAAGTCAAAAAGTTTGTTCAGTGTCTTTGTTCTGTTCAAGTTTTGTCTGAGGTCTAAACTGTACTATTTTTTAATTAAATAACTTGTAACTCTGCAATACAAGTGGTGATTTTTCATGAAATAGTAGGTGGTGGGTTCTGAAGTGAGACCACAGGGATGAGGATTTTAGAGGGGCAGGTGCCCAAATTCACAAAGGTTTTTTTATTGTTTTTTTTTTTTTCTTCAAAATAATGTAATAAATGTTCACTTTACGAGAGAGGCCTGGAAAACATAACCTGTTTTTCCAGCAACACTTATAAGTAAGAAGATCAACACAATTTAGCCCTTCGTCAGGTTCATCAAGAAACAGATTTACAAACATTATCTAAATAGGGTAGGTACAACTTTAAAACAAAGGTCAACACATTTAAAAAGGTAGCCACCAATCAAATGCCTCCACATATCTGTATATTAGCAAATAGGGCACATGCAAGGTGGGCTGGTTTGGTTTGTTGGAGGTGATGGGCGTGTCTAACAGAAGCCAGGCTGACACCACACCTGATAAACGGGTAGGGATCAAGGGGTTGAAAGCCTGCACAAGAGTTGTTTAGGATGCTTCAAACTAAAAGAGAAGAATGCAAAACATTAAGGAGGAGACCAGTTCAGATTTAGACAAAGGAAAATGAGGCATATGGATTTTGTACAAGCACAGGGGGAATTTATTTCTTAGTGTATGTAAGTTTTTAATGATTTGCATTTTGGTCATTTACACTTTGTTTATGTATCAACAATGGGAGAGGACACAATACCATACTGGATGATAAGCAATGTAGCCCACAATAACAGTTATATATGTGTGTGTGTGTGTGTATATATATATATATATATATATATATATATATATATATATATATATATATATGTATGTATAAAATTCATATTACAGCATTGTATTATTTTCTGTTAAAATATGAACATATTGCACGGGACCCAATAAGACTATAACACAAGCCAGGACGGTGACAAATTGCTGTAACAATATTTTGTCCTAACCCAAATCAAAAACGACCAAAGTCTTTACTTTTCCTTACATTTCATGCTGATATGGGTGAATCACAAGAGTCCACAGCAATGTTAGCAGCTCTTTTGAGCTGTACTGAGGCAAAGCAGTGCTTTGTGCTAAATGCTAATGTCAGCATGCTGACATGCTGAGAATGATAATGCTAGCATGCTGATGTTCAGTACCTCTCGTGCTCTCAGGCTCAGTTGATGTCACAGATCCTCACATCACTGCAACAAGGGGTTTTAGCAGCACATATGGATTTTTTTTTTATTGTGTTTTTTTGACTGAAAAAAGAAGTAGTGTGACATTAGTGGTAAAATACGTTATGTAACATAACACAGAAATATATGTTTCTGTTTGCTAGGATGGTAACCCCAACACTTCAAAGCGCAGAATCTGTCCCTCTCTGAATAATTCAGTGGATTTCCATGAACATCCCTCACATCTAGATAGCTTGTTGGACAACAATGGAATCATTAGCACTTTGTTTGTTCATCACGCACTAAAAAAGGCTTAAAGTCTAAAGGAATTATTAATACATGTTCTCCTCTGAACTGCCCTTCGCTTTAATATTACATTGATTTGTTGGTCCATTTGTTAAACTCGTCTTGTACAGTTGTTCATGGTTCCTCAACCTCTGCTCTCCATCATGCACAAACAACCATAAAGCTTTTATAAAGCAGCTTTGAGCTTTACATTTGAAGGACACTTCATATCCTCTGTGAATGTATTCACAAATAGTCTTCTCATATTTTAAGCTCAACCTGAAGACTGCAATAAATAATAGTCTTTAAATATTTATTGAGGTTAGCAAGCCAAATATTGCAATTAGGATGAATAGAGGACCTAAATGGCGATGCATAGAGAGGGTTTGGTTTGTTTCCTCCTCAGATAGTGTAATTTGTTTTTCCACCTTTGCTTGTCTCCTGATGATACCAGAGGAGAATAGATGACCATGATAAATGAAAGTAATGGATAATGATACACAGTACACGGTACACATTTTTCTCCATTGATCAGGTAAATATTCCTCTGTTCCCCTTTGGACAATTTGGAGATATGGGAGTTTACCACATAAATCAATAGTGAAACTAATGGCTGCAGTTGTTAAGGCTTTACTTCCATTCCAACAACAATAGAGAGTTTGTTATACATGCCTTGGACACTGAGATTGAACATGAACTGGATTACCTAAAGGAACTGACCTTGACCAGCAAATGGATCTATGTGTGTCTAAAGTGACCATTCACTATGCATCGGTTCAGAACAGGACATGGCTTTCCTCTATCTTAATCACAACACATCCCCTGCTTGAAGAAGAAGACAATTTACTTTATTGATCCCTGAAGGGAAATGATGTGTTTACACTCTGAGTGTGAGCCCCAGCAGGCACTCCTGAGCTGGTTGGACGAGGGGGTTCTTGTCTCTGGGTATCGAACCCTCGACCTTCCAGTTGAGAGATGACGAGCTGAGCTGTGCTTTTCCTTTTCTATGTGATTGTCAGATTTAAATTTATAGTAACTGGTTGGTGAAAGGTTGAGAGCATGTGGTTTCAGTTTTCAACCACATCAAAACTTTCTCCAAAGTTTGAACTATTGAACTCAATCAATTCAGCAATGTTTGTTGTAAATGTTCCACAAAAAATGAAATTTAATTTTGACCTTGGATACAAAGAATTACAGGTATTTCACCACTTATTGTCTCATTTACTTAGAAAACATCCACTGTAGTACATGCCATACTTTTAGCTGGTGGTTTTCAGGCACGCTGTCGTTTAAACAAGCAGCCAAAATGCAATGAACAGTTACTGTTTTTGAAATAATTGCATTCAATTGCCATTGAATCATCACATCAATGATTCTTTCAGTAGTTAAATAATTACATTTGAACAACAAATGTATACCTTTTTGAGGAGTTATTAGGCTGCAATGACTAATACATGTCTCAACAAAAATGATCATGACCATCCATCTGTTGACATGAGATGTTAACAAAAACAGAAATGTCAGCTTCACATGTAAAGTAAAGGAATAACCAGTCAGTGGGCTTTAACCCCTGAGGACCTTGAATATCTGCATTGAATTAAGTTACCTCACTGATGGAGATATACTTTCAAATTTAAAGACAACAAGATGATATGTAGTTCCACAGGAGAAGTTCAGGGGATCACCAAAGTCACAATCATTCTCTGTGACAGCCTAATGGAGCCTCGGCAAAGCAAAGAGAACATCTATGTATGTCAGCTTGTGTGTGTGTGTGTGTGTGTGTGTGTGTGTGTGTGTGTGTGTGTGTGTGTGTGTGTGTGTGTGTGTGTGTGCGTGTGTGTGTGTGAAAATGCTCTGATTGCTCGTTGATTTTTAAAAAAGGCTAAAAAAGATGCAGGAGGTCAGCACTGCAAAGCACTGAGACTTTATCTGGGAAAGACTTACATTGATAAATGAAACCAAACTAAACAAGTGTATAATACAACAACACATATTAATATGCACAATAATTTAGAAAGTCAGTAATCCTTTACTATGAGGGTCTTTGAATGTTGTACAACAGTTCCCACCAATCCATCAACTTTTTGCAATTGTTGGCCTGATTAAAAACCTTAGATTGGCTGAAATAAAGACATTACATTTACACAAGCATTAACTTCTGACTATATAAACTCTGTACAAGAAGCATTAGGTTTTAGGTTCTCTAACATTCCAGTAAGAAGCTGGAGCTCAGTCACATTATCACACAATTACACACAATGTTCAGGGGATTTCAATTCTGCCTTTCACTGGGTTGCGGGACTTTGGCTGTCTTTTTTCTGTAGCAATTCCAGCCCTGACTTGGCCGCTTGAACATGAACGGCTGCCCCTTGACAAAAAAACGTGTTGGAATTCATTGTTCCTTCCACCCTCACAAGTTCAGTTTCTTTCGGTTCCTTCTGCTATAAAGTCCCTCAACAGCATGACGCCGCCACCACCGTGCTCCGCAGTAGGAGTACCATTAGACGGGTAATGAGCTGTGGCTGATTTCCGCATGATAGAGAGCTTTGTTTTATGACGCAGAGTTCATTTTCCATTTCAAAAGAATAATCTCTTCTGCTTCTTGCGCCTTTCAAGAGTCTGTTAAGTGCATTTTGGTCACATCCATCGGGGCTGCCTTCACCTCTGCAGCAGGGAGGAACATTCCTTCTTGCTGCTTTGCAGTACAACCTCGATTCATAAATTGATGATGTCACCGGGGCTCTAGCAGCAACTTGTCCGATAGGATAGCCGAGCAGCAACCTCCAGGTTTGTAAAATGAAGCCAGTGCAGAAGTTCAAAAAGAGTGCAATTCTTTAGTGGAAGCAGAGGAAGCTCCTTTAACTGCTATGTGAAAATGACCATTTTTACAGCAGAATTTAAAGCCTGTACCCAAAATATTACTGGTCTCCTTTCAAACACATTGACAGGTGAGTGCATCGTAGCTGTTTGAAAGAAGGCCTTTACTGCATCTCTTTTCCTGTTACTATTGAATGAAAGATATTTCCAATATGGCGATTGTTATTGTTCTCCATCTTCAAGATACCTTTTCCAAAATAAATAAGTGATGTCACTGAGACTACGTCCATTTTCATACAGTGCATTGGGGTACCTCTAGGTTTAGTTCTAGGCCTCAAATATTTTGTATTAGATACAGTGTTGATGTTGGTATAACATATTCAAAAAACACTTTATACTGTGAATAATGTCCCTGAAAAAAGCTTGGAACAAGTCTTCAAAACAGATAGTAGTTGTCATAAATAAAAAAACAGGTTGATTAAGATTTGTACAACTTGTTTTAGAATATCACAAACACACAAAACTAAACTGAGTTACGAAACATCCCAGAAATGAGTACCTGACAGATTATGTCCAAAGCATATCCATCACAATGTGTGAAATGTTGAGGTGCAGTGAGGGGATTTTTTCACCCCAACCCCCTACGGGAGGTTGGATTGTTATCCAGAATCCTTTCCGATTATACAAGACCAGTCAGTTAATCTGCGTCTGTCAGAAAGTAAGACTCAATAAATCCCCGTTAGGCACAGAGAGCAGATACCCAATTTTAGGATATTTGAAGGTTAATTTGGCCTGATTGATTTTTCTTTGTTGCTTTTTCTCTAAATATACTGTGTATTTGACATGTTAATGTATATTAACTGCAGGACTTTACATTGCTTCATGTGCCTTTTGAAATGAAGCAGACTGGTTTTGATAATTAATACGTTTCAGGAAACCAGAACATCTGAAATTATGGCAGCCAAGCAGATCCATAGTTCTGTTGTACATTCTTGGACATCGTGGTCACTCCCCAGACTCGGGCATTCCTTAACCGGCCGCTGCTATAATTGGATGAAAGGGTCCTAATATATGTGTATTGTTTCTCCCTATTTAACAGCTCTAACACTGGATCTGCATTAGGAATTCCCAACAAGATCTATAACGCTGTCTATACCACTAACTATCAGTATGTCCAATTTTTTTCCTTCACAATCCATCTGTTGGACCTTCTTTCCCCACCAAAAGACTTTTATGGCTTTTACCACAATGTTTTGGCATGTAGCTTACCATCAATAAATCAAATCTATTTCAATTTCCGCTGTAATGCCACAAAATGTAGAAAAATAAGGTTGAATGTTAGGTTCCTGTATAGAAGACAGCGTTTGGCCTTTTTCGAGATGAACCACCTTTTAGCGCAGAAGGTCAGCCACAGCTACTTTGAAGCTATTCTTGGGCATTAGCTGAATCCACCGAGTCCATTTATAGAGCAGAGGTAGGCATTTGAGGATTTTCATTGCACAGTCCATAGCAACTACAGAGCAGCATTGGAATAAAAACGTTCAACTCAAGTGGCCATAATGCTCTAGCACCCAATTAACACACTTTTATACTGTTTTAAAAAACCTTAAATGGAGGTGGACATTGCATGTTTAAAAAACAGGGATGAATTGGGCTATGATAACCTCACAGCACTACTGTATGAGGATGCTTCTGTGACCACTAGAAAGCACATTACATTTAGTCCACCATCTATTCAATGTTAACTCAACATTCAAAGTCTGCCTGCTATGAGACATGTTGCATTGTGTACAGCCGGGTGCAGGATAATGTTATTGGTTGAAAATGTCAGAACTGTCTCTTGCAACAACTGGCGTCCAATGCAAATCTCTATCACAATGGATTCCACTTAAGCTAACAGCTGTTGTGTTTCAGGGTATAGAGTGTTAATGCAGATGGTTGCAGGGATACAATTTATCAGATGTATGTGCATATGTTCGTGTTGGGATGTGCTTGAAGTGCATAGAGCAGATGAGGTTGTGTGTGAGGTCTGTGCTGCGCTCTTCTCACACTTTTTTACCTCTCCTCGGAGACCAGAGACATGCACGCTCCCTCTCCCTCAGGAGTGATGTCAATTCAAAATTAATTAACAGAGCCAGAAGACCATGAAGACCAAGAGCAGCCAGTAGACGCGTGCATATGGTGTCTAATGCGTGTATGTGTTGCGGGTGTAAGTGAATGTACGTTTGGCAAGTGCGGTCAAAGCGTACTTTGACTACTCAAGTGTAATTTTTTATTGTGTAAAAGGCATCTGTGTGTTGTGTGCACGTGTGTGACTAAAGTCCGGGCCAGTTGGCAGCCTGGGCCAGGTGTGATTTCATTCTCCCAGCAGTCACGGGTCTGTGAGATCGCTTTAGAAACAGCTTCTACCACCCACTGGCAGGCGATGGTGCGATCATCCTTTTGCAGACAGTGTGTGTATTGGTGGGTGTCAGTGTTCTGTATAGCATCTGGTGTGTGTGTGTGTGTGTCTTTGTCACCTTGTAACTATGTAATTCAGGTTTGTGTTTCATCCGTTGTTCGATATGCCTGTAGGCGTGTGTATGCTCATAAGGGAAATAGAAAATCCTGTTTGTGACTCTACAAATCGGCCTGGTGGTACAAGGACAAAAGTGTTCATGTGTGTGTGTCTGTCCATTAGTGCTGTGGGGAACCAGAGGGAGGCCCTGTGGCTTTTACGAGGTCAGCTTCCTGCAGAGTGGAACGGTTAGCGGGAGATAATAATAGCCGGGTCAAGATTCAATTATTTGCCTGGGGATTAACCTTACGGGGTCTTTTAGGAAGGTCAGTGGGTGGTGAGGGGTTTCAGGCTTCTGAAACAGAAGCCACTTACAAAGAGATGTTAAGTCCTTGGATCGTAAAGATATAGAATCTGCCACAGCAGGACTCAGCAGGTCAGTCTAACTTGATAGTGGCTTGGAATTAAAGATAGATAATAAATGAAAAGCAGTAATTGAACATTTTAATTCGAGGAAAACAGAAAACCGATAAGTTCGAAACGTTTTTTTGTTTGTTTTTTTTATTATTATTTTTATTCTGCCTTCATTTGGGAAATAACATGAGCAAATCGTGAACTTGTCACATTTGAGACGTTAGAAAAGGGCTACATTGGGTGTCAAACTGTAGAGCGCCAAAACGTACAGCGACAACTGGATGCCTGGTTTGTATGGCAGAGATATTTATTTGTGTCCTGTGTTTGAAGTATGAGTGTATGGAAAATGTGATGGAGTTCCAAGGTCAACAAGATATCCAAATCTGTGTAGTAATGAAGAAACATGATGTCTGTGAGTCATTCATATTGAAAGGTTATTATTAAAAACGCAATACAAACATGAGCTTTCTACTGAGTACAGGTTTCACCTTTCGTTGACATGGAGATAAGCTGAGCATATGCTATTGATGTTTAGCAGGGTTTCGAAATATAACGATGTACTGTGGTGGTATTGATGTTATTGCTGGATGTTGTAAAGGACTGTGTGTCATGTTGAGTCAACGATACATGAGTGATCAGAGACTTAAGTAAGATGTGTAGATAAACATGTTGTCAGTGAAGCCTGTCATCACGTCACATATAATAACACTGATATATGTCAAAAAGCTTCAATATAATTTTGGCAGAGGAGTCAGAGGGAATGCACTTTAAATATATATGCTGCTTGTAAAGGGAGGCTGCATGCAGACCAGCCTCAGCCTTGAGTCCAGCTAAAAGCTTACAACAGGTTTTACTGTTCGCCAAAGTTCATAGAACAGATTTTTTATTTTTTTTGCAACTCCAAAAGAAGTAAAAAAAAGTCTAAAGTCCAGGTCAACAATATGTAAAGTCTCAATTGTCTGAGGTCAATGGCGAGTCCGAGAAACAATTTCATAACAGAGTGAACATCTTGTAGTCACTCAAAACCAATCCAGCATGTGCAAGCAGGTTCGGTTTATGGAAGGTCATGAAATACATTAACCTATTTAAATAAAATGTTGCTGTTCAATAGGGATTTAGCGTTGGGGTTATTTAATGTTTAATGTCATTGTACAAACATGAAACTATGATGCACAGCTCGGGCAGAGCTCAAATAGAATAAGATAAATTCAAGTTAAAAAACATTCAAATCGGTGCGCTGCTTGGTGAATGGGTGCACCCCACAGAGGCTGCTCAAATCCAACCTGTGGCTCCTTTCCTGCATGTCATTCCCTACTCTCTCTCTCTCTGTCTCCCCATTTCCATCCCTATCCACACATCATTGTATGTTAAGCCTATCTGGCCAATAAATCTAATTCTGATTCTGTGTCTCCTATAAATCCACCAACATATGCTTAGACATGAGGTCAGATTGAAAGAATAAATATTGCACTTCTTTTAACAGATTAGTGAGCTTCTTTCTTTCCACCAGATGTCTTTTCCTCTCAGTTTTTGCTTGCATGAACTTGCTCACAGCAGTCAGGGTCCTCTCAGATTTGACAGGATGTCAGTGAACTTGTTACGGGGGGTACCACTTAAGTCTATAGAATCTCCGGCTTCATGTCTACAGGGTTGACATTTGGATTCAGCTGGAGAAAATCAGTATGTGTTGTCCAGAGATGTCTTGTGCTGATGTTCTCCAATTTGCCCTGCATTTTCCTGAGAGGGTTGGAGAGACCAGACAGACACACAGACAGAAAGACAGACAGACAGACTCAGACAACGGTAGAACATTAACTTTTTTTCAAAAGGCCATGGTGAAGAAATGTGTAGTTGTTGTTTCTTCATGGTTTCCCCTATTACAGGTGTCCTCAATTGGCGGACTCCGGTCCGGGTCCGGACCCAAACATAATGAAATACGGACCTAGACAAATATCAATATTCAAATTGTGTGTCCAATCACGTATCTATACTGTGCCCAAGTCAAATGTCCTATCAGCTGTTGTTTGATGTCACTATGGCAACTCATTGTGGTGTGCGTGCTTTTCATTTTTCTTCTACGAGTGATTTTTTCCTCTGCAGGAAGTTAGTTTGAAGTTGGATATTTGGCAGACGTTCGCTCTGCTTCGCTCTGGGTAAACCGTACATTGTACCTCCAACATAAAACTGACTTCACCGCGGTCACACAGCTCATCATTAGCTACAGTCACATTTGAGGAACGGTACCTGTTCTTGAGTAAAGCAAAAATCCTGCCGTGCTCCAAACTTGACAAAAAGCGAGAGGTGGAATCTGAAAATCGTGAATTTAAGACAGAGTGGACCGACAAATATTCATTTTGCTTCCTGTGGGGAGGACGAAACCGATGTGTTTAATCTGTTATGAGACAGTAGCCCTTGTCTAAAGAGGAAATGTAAAACGTCATTATGAAATAAAGAGCAGAATTACGCACAAAACTAACACCGACACAAAACTTACACCAGTGTCTACGCCTGGCCCTCACACCTTTTGTGCCCACGTTCAAAGAACTAGTGGCACAAAGAAAGTGTCACGTTTCACACTGATTTGGACAGAACACATCATCCTTTGTGCATAGTTCAAATGTTTTGTGGCGTTAATGTCTTTTTTTGTTCTGAGTTGTAATTTTGGAATTACACGTCACTGTTCTGGACCCTGGACAGAGAGTGGACCTTTTGAGTTTCTGATTGAGTAGCCCTGCCCGAGCTAGCTCACTAACTGAAAGTGGCAACTCACTCTGCATATGCAGTTTTTTTTTTTCACATAGCACTGCCATCAGAAATGATGTACATCTCGTTATCAGAAAAAGAAACACCCACACAGAGATGAAGTGAATTAGAAATAGCTAAATCTGTGGGGGGAGTAAACTCGTAACAGAAGAGAGTGATGTAAAACTCCCACTCGGTTTGTTGTTTTCAAGTCTGTGTTCACACTGACAAGACAGTGCTGTGCATATTAAATGTTTATACGTGGCTCAGAGGCTCAAATGTTTTCCGTCAATGCAAACTCCTGCCTATCTGACCGTTAGACTCATGGGGGAAGAGAGATGGCCATGCTCACACAGGGATGCTTTACATAGCACAATGACTACAAGTCAAGGAGAACAAAAGCACATCCCATACCAAAAACACTTCAAAGAAATAAGAAATGAATCAGTGTTTGGCTGCAGATGAGTTAAAAAAAAAATCTACTGAGGGATAGATGTGGGAGGAGGGGAAGCAGTATGATGACAGTGGTCAAAGAAAAGCCTGAATTTCCCTCGGGATCAATAAAGTATCTATCTATCTATCTTTAAATTACTCTCTACAACTTTGCACAACTGCTCTGAAAGTCGCATATTATACTTTTAAGGAATAACAAATACATTATACAGAAACATAATGTAAAATATTACCCATATTTTTGTTTACTACAATTGGTTTGACAAAGTCATTTCTTCACGCAGTCTCAAACAGCATCGATACAGTGAACAGTGTTTGGGAAAAAATACATGTATTTTTAATACACTTTGTATTAATCTGCCAGTTCTCCGCAGGGCAGGATCGAAGTAAGAACACTGCTGCTTCATACATTAATATTTGCCTTTGAAAACTGAGCCAACATGAGCACCACAAACACACACAAATTGACACACACTCGCACATACACTTCCATCTCAGCACAGTGCAGCGAGTGGAAAGTTGAGACAGGAATGTGAACTGAATAAGTGAGCAACACTCCCACCATCGAGAAGCGGCCAATTGATGCGAGCGTATCAATCATCTCGCAAATACTTCTGCGTTAGCTAATGGAAGAAGTCCTCCGGCATGAGGAGACAAATTAATGTGTTGATGAGCACTGGCCCAGATTTACACAGGCCAGATCCAGGGTGGCAGGCTGTTCCACTATCAGCCGCCCCGTCATCAGGTCTGTTTTTCTGTCTATTTCTGCCTCCCTCTGTTTGTGTCTCACTTTCTCGCTCACTAAAGTCCTGGCTGAAAGTATGAGAGACGAAAAGAAAACAAAATGCCTTTTTGATCCTGCCGCCTTGTGTTACAGCTCTGTCAAAGAGCATTAGCCTGATAACCCAACCAAGAAATCAGCCACGGGGAATCAAAGCCAAAAATACCCTGAACCTTTAATGCACAGACTGTTAATGCACAGGCTCAAAGTACAGACAGGCTGATGAAACAAGAATGCATCAGAATAGACGTGGCAGCCCTGCCAGGTGCACTTTTCATTTCATTTTCTCGCTTGGTCATTTTTCTTTCTTCATGTTTCCTTTAGCCAGCTGTACAAAGCCATGTGAAGCCAGCCAACAGTATTTTCAGTGAAGGTTGCTCTGATCAAATTACTGAAGCTGCATGCAATGTTACATTGTTGGCAGTTATATTGTTTCATGTTTGACGTACTCTCTGCGAGGAGAGAGCAACGTTACCCTCCTGTTATGCAAAGAGAAGAAAAAATAACAGACCTTTGAAACTGCTGGAAGATGGATTTACTTCAACGCCATGAGAAGACAAACCTTTAGCATTACCTTGGTTAGAACTCAAAGACATTCAAACGGACTCTTTAGTCTACTATCACGATCTTCTTTCTTTAAATCTTATTTAATCTGATGCATAAGGAAACAATGTAACATGCAATCTAAGGTCCACTTTAATATGGCATTATATGTGGAACAATAGTCGTCAACTGTGTTTTGGATATCTGAACAATTTAGCTTGCCAGCTGACTGCTAACCGCCGCAAATGGCCAGCTGCCATTTGACTGGTAAAACAAGGGGTATCCAAAACAGCCATGTGTGAATGCATTAAAAGCTCCTATGGTCCAACAAAAACAGACCATTCAGAACTGGATCGAATCATAGAAGAAGGACATACAGGCGGCTGCGTTGTCAGAAACCAGTACTTCAACATAACATGTTTCCTTGTTGTCTGATCATTGTAAGATTTTATGATTATCTCAATGTCTTACATATTAAAACATTAAAGTGTTAAAAGATTTGTAATATTGAAAGTTTTTTTGTTTTTTCACTGCTTCCTTAAAAGGAAAAAAAGAAAAAAAAAACTTTACTTAATCTAAAAATTGGTTGGTCACTGAGACGCTAAAACAATGACATAAAGAAAAATAGTCATTAAACAGCTGCAGCAGCTGTGATTATTTAGGTTGTATATCTACGGCTATCCATTGATGGTTTTCTGTTGGTGCACAAATGTGTATTCATAGAGATAAAAGCCGCATGGAAAAAATGAATTGACACCAATTATTTGGAATACACTTTATGCAGGTCCACACTTCTGTCGTACTCGAGTGAATGAACTGCTGAGGAGTTTTGCAGAGCAGGCAACAGGAGAGTTTAGAGTCAAGCAGCTTCAGGGACAGAAAAACACTGTGATGGAACACAGAGTTGGAGAGGTACGGACTAGTGCTGCACGAGTTTGAGTGTGCAGGAAATAACTCTATGTACTGCATTTTTAATCCATTGGTGAACAAACACCAGAGCCATTCTCAGCTTCAAGGGCCCTATGTTTAATGCTTAAGGTATCTCTATGTCCTAAATGTCAAGTACAACCAATTGTTTTAATAGGCTGAGTTAAAAGATTAAAAAAACATGCAATTCATTTACGAGTAAAGTGGGTTCTGTAACATAAAGGGCCTTTCTGGGCCCTCCTGACAGGGGGATAATTGCCCTTTGAGATGTGTTTCCCCTGAAATCTTAAATAATAGAGTACCCACATTTGTACCCCATAATCTCTAAACACATGGATTGAGCAGTGAATTAATATAACGTTTGTTTTGGTAGCATTATGTGGGGATACAGGGGCAGCTGTGGCTAAGTGGTAGTCAGTTGTTTCTCAACCAGAAGGTTTGAGGTTTAATCTCCAGCTCCTGCAACAACATTTCCAATGTGTTTTTGGTCAAGACAGTTAACCCCAAATTGTTGATGCTTTATCATTTGGGTGTGAATGTGTATGAATCATTTCATTTAAGTCTCTATTGCGGCCCTAGACAATAAGTCATTTTAGGGCTTTTATATCTGAAAGGGTCTTGACACATACTCCTTCTTTTCCAATTTATTTATTTTTCTCTCTAAAGACAGATGATTCCTCTTCAGGTTGTCTTTGTTGACCTTAGCTGACAAACTTTCACAGCAATCATGTGTGCAACGTTAGTCGGGAAACAGCGAGACCTGTCAGATGGCGCCCCCTTAGTTTTCTACCATCATTGCAAAATTTGACATATTGAGCGATGCCCTGCTGTACCGTAGTTTACAGTTTTTCTCCGTTTTGGTCTGAGGACCCAAGCAGTTGCCTGTCTTGCTTGTTGACAAGCAACTCCCATGCTAGCACGTATATAGTCTTCTGACAACTGAAAGCACTTTTATAGTACCTACCCATTCATAGCTGTTCACACTCATGGCAGAGGTTGCTATTTAAAGTGACCATCAGAAGTAACCACCAACAACACAGGGTTGTCTTGCCCAAGGACACATTGGGCATTAAGCTGCAGGAGTTTGGGATTGAACCCCTGACCTTTCAATTGAGAGATAACCGACTTTATTCCGTCTGAGCCACAGCCGACCATGACTATCTTCATGAGTTACTATACTTCTCCGGCATGACTGGTAATAATTAAGTGACTGTTCAGTGATTCCTCCAAACTTCCATTCTCTCCAAAGGATTGATTTTCCTGATTTGATTTTATTGTACCTGACAACATCACGTAATAGTTGTTCTCTCTCAACAGAGCCCCAGAGCCTGTTTCCTGCTTCAGAAAGTGCCAAAGGGTCTAGGGACTGTTGGTTTTAAAGAGTGAGCACAAATTAATTTAAATGACAGCGGCCATCATTAGTTTGGTCAAAATAAATAAATAAGCCATCCCCTCACATCATGATGCCAGACAAGTCAATGGTGTCTGTCAAACATGGTAAATTAAAGTTTTAATTAAAAGATCATGCACATGAATGATGGGAGAGCATTATATTATAGCATTGTGGCAACTGGGAGGAAGGATTTGCATTTTAGTTGCTGATTGTCACGCTAATGTTCATTGGTTGTTGAGATGTTTGTTTGTTTGTTTTTTTATCATCATGATCAGGCTTTGTTTCTCAATATACTCAGTGTACACCCTGCAAAAAAGGAACATTTTAAAGCAAATCTTGAAATGACCAAAGAAACTCTGAAGCATTACATTACCGCACAGATCCGTCACTGTGTGGGAAAGTCTGCTGCTGCTGAGGCAGAAGGCCATTAGAAGTGAATTACTTTTTTATTGCACCAATTTCTCAGCAAACACACTCAAATGAGCAATTTCTAAATTTTATTTTTGTTTTGTGTTTTCTGCTCTTTTGAAAAAGCATATTTAAATGTGTGCAAAAGTGCTAAAATGACAATCATGATATAGTTTAATACCTTGTTGAGTCGATGTCGGAGAATAATCAAACTAAAGAGCCTATTTAAGATCTTGTAAGAAACTCAAAGATAACCCATGAATAAAGATACATTTCAACAAAGGCATAATATATTAAAAATATAAACTCACTACTGGCAGATAAGCTGGTTTGACCGCTGTTGAATGTAAATAGAAGGATAGGGGGATTTTATTAGTCTGGTGTTTGTTTTAAATTTGTTATGAAGATATGTTCCAGGACTATTTATATAAAACAATCTAACAAAAAAAAGATTTTTAATTGGATGGTTTTTGATTGCTTTCTGGTGGTCAAATTGGGTTGGGAACAGGAGGGTCGTCGGTTCAAGTCCTGGCATGGACCAATTCCAGAAATTTGTCTGATAGCTGGAAAGGTGCCAGTCCATTTCCTGAGCACTTAGGGTGCTGGAGCAGTGGCTGTGAGCAGCGCCCTCAGTCGAACATCTCTCCATTAGTGCATGTCCATAGGATCCTGTTTGTGCATGTGTGTGTGTGTGTGTATTTCAGCCTGTGTGTTCATGTTCATTAAAAAGCGTGTAGAACCAAATTTCCCCTTAAGGGATCAATAACATAAATGATTATAAGTATAATTCATTAATAGCTTACATTTAAGCTTTGTTTCCTTCAAGCAACATTGTGTAGAAATTCAATTTGGCGCCCACAGAAGGTCTCTGAGTGCAACTGGACTGTCTTAAAGCACGTAGTGCTGTTATACCTCCAAACATAGACAACATGCATTTGTAAATAATTAGAAGGTTGTAAAAAAAAAAAAAAAAAACCTTCAAACTGTGGCACTGATCATCTCATGCCTTCAATCTGTTTCCTATATCCAGCAATACAGCAGTTATACCACAACAATAATTCTCTAATGCCTTTAAACTTTTCAATTTCTTCTTGTTTCTCAGAAAAAACTGACTCGTCTTGATTAGCACTAGTGAGGCCTGTTTGCATCCTTTAGTTGTATTATGTTCACAACAGTAAAGGTTGAATCATGCAGACAAGTTAAATGTAAAAAAAAACAACAAAAAAACGCTTTTCTTGGTCAACAACTAAAATTTGACGAGCTCTTGTTTTGCTTTGAGTTAAATGTAACTGCAACATTTCCATTTCCACTTCTCCAACACACAGGCTGAATTTTGCACTTGGTTGCTTAGCAATGCATGCCATGTCCCCTTGCATGAACGAACTTCAAATGAATGACACACATGGCTCCAGCTTATCAAAGTCACAGAACCTGTCTTTGAACTTTTTTGCCCAAGTCTATTTATGAAATGATAGTACTTTTCCACTGCCCTGTGCAAGGCTCTAGATGCAGAAGAATTGTCATTTGGCTCTGAGTGCACAGAAGGGAAAGTGCAGCAATTTCTCTCTCTGTGAATGCAGAGAGAAAATGTTCATCTTGACTCAAGACACATTTACAGCACTGATCATGTCAGAAATAGTCTTACCTTTGCCATGTAGTTCACACTCCAAGTGGTTCAGTTTCCCAGTATTGTTGGTTAGAGTTGCGTAGACTAGTGCCGACTAAGTGCAGGAAGCAAACCATCCTCTGCTCTGCATCCCTGAACTCTTTGATTTCACTGAAAGTGATATAAAATGCTGGAAATTCCTTTCCCTGCTGTAAATTCACATTTCAGTGGCTTGTAACAGGGTAGCATGCTAAGCTGACAGCTCCTTCTTGCCAATCACCTGATGGTAAATGATGCAATAATAATGTAAAATGTGGGGTAATCTGGGTCACCAGTTCAATCCTGTGCAATGTCTAGTCATGACAGGATCACTATCTATTGTCAAAGTCAACAGCTTTTTTAATGGTTCCTTTCTTCATCTAAAAGCACTCACTGTTCTTGCCCTGCTAAGCACTGCATACATTATTGCTCTAAAAGTATGCCAATAAAAGTTAACGAAGAAAAATGAAGAGTAAGTATGTATCTTTAGAGAGAAAAAACAGATAGGGCAAAAAACAGTATGCATCTCGACACTTGCAGACATACCATGTTAACGGTTCTGATACATCAAAAACAAATTCCTTGTATGTAAATATACTTGGCAATAAAGACGATTCTGATACTGATTTTGACATAATGGTGGTGAAAACTGGTTGGCAGGCCCCCCAATGAATTATTGCCAAGGACCCCAAAAGACTCTTGAAATGCCATTGCTTTACCCTCAGTCAAGTTTCTCTTTCCAGTTCTTGGAAAACAAAAATATCCTGGTGGCTGTATTTGGCCCTAACTCAATGTTGTAAAGAATGATACTAAGGAGAGAGAGATCATTTTGAGATCCATACTTCTCGTCTTCAAACAAGAATTTAATTATCACAGTGATCACACATTTGTCATTTCAGTTCTTCATCTCCAATATAACTGACTGGAACTGGCATGTAAGATGAGGCAATATAAGGATAAGAATGTCAGCTGGGCTCAGCTCTTAAAGGGTTTCTTATAATATGTTGTTCCTTGCAAGTTTGTCTTCATGCTAAACACTAATATCACTGAGGAACACTTGCCTCCTACAGATCAGCTCATTAACCTGACTGATAAACTTTAACGGGACATACGAAAAATCAACTTTAACAGTGTTTTTTGATTATAGATTCGGGTAACCTGAGAGTCTACCAACCCACACAAGGTGAAATAAATCCATCCAGTTCTTTGTTTGTTGTCTGCATAAGTTTTACAACACAGAGAAAAATGCTCCATTTCAAATTTACTCTCCTTGTGTCACAGTGGGATTCTGGTGAAAAAGAAAACAAACAAAAAAACTCTCCTCCCCTTGTATCTCCCCCCCATAGACTTCACTCCCAGCATAGAGCAACATTTTTGCGCAGGTAAAAAATCAGTAGGCTAATATTAGCAAACATGACACAAAGACAAAGTTTTATAATTCCTAAATGTAACATGCTGCTTAAGACCAACAGTTCAAGCAGCTAAAATAAACAACTTGGATTAATATGTTGGGGCAATGGGTCATTGACCACGTGGGTAAACATTTTTTAGATTTAGAATCTTATTTAGGTCTTAAGTGAGTCTTTGAGCACTATCATACTTATTTAATTTCCATATCAAATTAAAATATCTCAATATGGGGGCGCCGGTGGCGCAGTGGCTCTGTGCGTGTCCCCATGTATTGAGGCCACAGCCCTCGTGCGGGCGACCCAGGCTCATGTCTGGCCCGTGACAACTGTACCGCAAGTCCCTCCCCACTCTCTCTCCCCACCCTACTCTCTGATCCATCCACTGTCTTACAATAAAGGCTAAAAGGGCCAAAAATAAAAAATAAGTCTCTTTTTTTCCCTATAATTTTTGTATATTAAATTAAAATTCTGCATTAAATCACTGTACAGGATAAGCTTTAGTTCATCCTTTAGCCACTGAGTCCTTTCTTTCTTTAAAAAGCCTGGAACCAAGTGGCCCGTGAATGTGTTCCAGTATTTTGGATGCTCTGTCATACTAAATCTACAGCTGGCAGAATTGTCACATCCAGTAAATGTCACTCAGACCTCAATAAAATCCCCTACTGCTGCTGTTATTGGTGGTGTATAATTCAATCTTTACAATTTTCCCACCAAGTTGGAGTTTTCTCAGTGACTCAGGGGTCGTGCTATGGGAAGTGTTGGAATAGCGTTGTGAGATGAGATGTCATTACTAACTCTTGCTGCTGTTCCCATTATACAAGATCAAGTAGAAGAGCAGCTGCTTTGCTGCCTCTGGAAAGCTGTGATAATAATTGTGTGTGGTTTTAGTGTGTTCAGTTGTGTGTTTAGTGTGTATGTGTGTGGTTGGGAGAACACTACATGAGTCTGAGAGAGAAAAGAGCTAACCATAAAACAAGAGTTTCATACTTTTGTGGGTATCATTTCTTTAAATGCTTTGCTGAATATAAGAGAAGAAATGCTTTCCAATATAAGCAGAAGTGGGACTATTTTGGACATACTGTACCATCCACTCATAGATGCATACCTATCCACCTAGACCAGATCATCTCAAGGTCAAAGTGATTTCTCTGCGTAAGGCAATACAGTCTACTACTCTGGGGTCTGTTTAATATGGCAGTCATATCATGCTGAGTTAGCCTTTAAAGCTAACCGCCATTACTTTCTTGGATTGAGTGATGAGAGACCACAGTCAAAAGCATGTGTAATGGCACACTCAGCTGAAGTCAGTCTTTCCTGTTACTGCTCCTTATGCTATATAATATAAAATTCACATAAACAATCATTATCTCCACCCACATAGATTTCCCTGCCTCTGTGAGCCCTAAAGGATCAAATCCCACCACAACTTTCTCTCTATTTCAGAGCTCACAAGGTTATTTAGTATCAAGATCAACAAAGGAAAAGTCTGGTAAATGGTAATTGGGTTGCTTTTCCCCTATAAAGAATAGTGTCAAGTTGAATTTGCATCTGGAAAATCAATTTTATGAACAGCATTAACATGTTATCATGTAATCTAAAGAAAACTTATTAATGGGGATTTAGAGTAGGACTTTTTTTGGCCAAGTGCAGGGGATAAGTATCCAGAAAGAAACTGCCACTGGTAAAGAAATAGTCCCACAGGGAGTATTTTTTTGTCACAATGAAACCAATGAGAATAATCCATTTAAAAGTAAGAATTTGACATCCCCCTCCTTTTCTGGTCTTGTTGCCAAGCTACACTAATTGGTAGCAGGCTGTAGCTTTGTATTTAATTTGGAGACGTGTCGATACAATGAATCTTGGTGAGAAAGTATACATTTCTTAAATATGGTGCTTCTTTATGTTAAGCTAGAGGAAAGGATTATAACTTTTTTTCTAAATATATAAATCACTGATTGAAATACAATACAATACAGGAGTTCTATTGAGAAGGATTCACACTCAGTAAGAAAGCCCTCACATTTTACCTCCCTCCCAATACTTGTGCCCAATTAAAAAAAATGATACCTTGGCTACCAAGTGGCTAGCTACTGTAACCCCAAACCCAGCATTGCCCATCTCATCAGACCCAAGTTTGGTTAATGCGAGCTCCATGTATGGTATAGCTAATCATACCTAGCCTAGTATGAAGCTCCTAATGGCCTCTATCTCAAATGTGAAGACAGATGGGCAGCAAGATCAAGGAGAGGATTTTTAAAAGGGCACTTCCCTTCACTGCTGCTTTTTAGAGTTAAGCCAAAGGCACCTTGGGGTGATACAAAAGTTAGCTCCCCAGAACCATCCCCCTCCTCTAACTCCCACTACCTATCATACCAACATGCTGTACTTATTTGTGTTGCTTTATCCTCATGAAGAAGGAGTTATGTTAACATCAGGAAAACAGAACAATCTAAGATCAAACATGGTAAAAAAAAAGACTGCTTATAATGCTTTTCTTGCAATGGGAAAATTCATTCTGAATGTGACGCACAAGGACATTCCAGTATAAGGTTCATGAAAAGGGTTTAACCTCAATAAAACCAGATCCAGGCAAGTATCCAATGACAAGATTAGGACATGTGCATGTAAACACTGTTATTGACTTTGTCCAAGCAGGCAGTGAAGAGGTGGGCTGGCAGCAATACACCGTCAATACTCTGCTTTAGCTGAACTACTGACATCATTGACATTGCTTTGGCTTTGTGCACTAGCACACTGGATTTGAAATAAAACACTGACTATAAGGTTAAAGTGCCAACTCTCGGCTTTAATTTCAGGGTGTGCCTCCCTTGAGGTCTTCAGCTTGTTTTAAGACATGCTTAGTTGGATTGAAATAAGGTGACGGATCTGGCGAATCAACAACATTCAACTTTCCAACTCTTCAAACATTTAGTTGACTTTCCACCCCAAACTGACATGAACACCCTCAAACACCCTAAAAATAAGTTAGTAAGAAGTGGAACCTCATCCAATCTTTGTACTTCAAACAACTTGCAGGAGTTGAGTCAAAACAATTTAAAAAACACGACTGTATAGAAATCTGTGACTTGAGAGTATTCAGCTTCTATTTCCGCTCTGTATCAGTCTTCAGTGGAGCACTATTTCACTTTACACACACCTACAGACACACATCACAAACTCTGAGAACTGTAGCCAGAGCCTACCTTCTCCTGTACTTTAGACAGCTGACTGAACAACAAGCCAAAGTGCCAATCTCTGCCCCGGATGCTTTTATTTTGAAGTGTTGCTTCACCCCTGTCCACTGCTGAATTTTTTTTTTACAATGGACGAGTGAGCTCAGAACTGGACCATGGAGCAATAGTAGAAGTTGACCTTGACTCACATTTGAGGGATGTGCTGGGGAAACAAAGTCAGATCCATGGAGGCCCCACCTTGTAACAGGACTTAAAGGATCTGCTGCTAACGCCTTGGTGCCAGATACCACAGCACACCTTCAGAGCTTTAATAGAGTCCATGTCTCTTCAGGTCAGGGCTGTTTTTGGATCGGTATAAAAGTGAATATTGGATCAGCACACATCTGGTGGTTGGAAAACCCCATCCTCCAACCCAATGAGTGGCAATGTTGCTTTTTAATCAGCTGAATGGGGAATTAAGTGTCTTATACGTTTGCATAACAACTTTGCAGGGTAATTATATGTAAATGTTGTGTTCATAGTCTTAATTCTCCCCCAGGTGACCCAAAAGAAATATTAATAGTACTTAAAATCTTTAAAAAAAATACACAGGATTATTAACAGGACAAACCTTGTTTATTAAGCCTCAGCCTTGAATTGGTTTTAGAGTAGAAATAAGGGTTTTAAAACACCACCTGCACATAATCCAGATGCTTTTTCCACATGTGCCTCTAGCGTTTCCCCAGCTTGTTAATCAGTCTATGCAAACCTGGTGCTTGGTGTTGTGTTTCACAGCAGTTATAACAAGGTTCAGCCACTTATTACCTTCCTCTTAATCCTGTTAATGCTCTCAAAGTCGAAGTGTTTAGTTTCTGATTGCAGACTTTTCTCTGTTTGGATCATCGCCAAGTGAGGGGATGAAGCAGAGCTTGTGGGATGAAAAGATGGAGAGGTGTTGTTAACCTTTAGATGTAATGTTTTGCAGAGTGAAGAATATGTCTGCTATTTTTTCTGGAATCTTAAAGGTCACATTGACAGTGGATCGGCTTGAAGTCTGCTTAAAGACAACCTTCTTCATAAAGAGTAGAAAGGTGGAAGTGGAAGAAAAGCTGTCGCTGACCTGCACAGCGGAAAACAAACCTTGGGCTTATAGTGTATAAACAAAAACAATGCACCCTTGAATTCTCTTCCTCTGCAGTAGTCTCATTCATGAAGTCAAAGTGATGTAACACGTCTTTGCTGTATCCCTCATGCCTTGCTTCGACTTGCAACTTTCAGCAACCCTCTGTATATTGTGACTGCATTCTGAAGCTGTAGAGAGCAACTCTGCAAAAGAGAACCGCATAACAGAAGTCTTTCCAAGAAGAGAAAATGTTTTCACTTTTTACTCTAAAGGTGAGGCAGGGAATTTGAATGTGTGTGTCACTCAAACATTTGCAAAACAGCAAACAAACTGAAAAGAGCTACATACTTTTTCACCCTTTTATCCTGTCCATTTTCCATGCCTTCGCAGTATGGGCCTGGGTCAAGTAATTCTAACTGTTTGTGTCATAACAGGTGATGTTATGACACAATATTATAATGATATTATTATATCATTATATTATATTATATTATAATTACTCATTTCATTGAGCAGACACTTTTATCCAAATGGGCGTATGTCAGACAGCTGTTCTTGAGAGTTGTAATCAGCATAAAAACTATCTTAAATACTGTCATTATCAAACAAAACCACCCACATCACTGTTATTGTTAATATCATTAAGGCGTTCATGACAGAGCTGTGTCTTTAGCTTTTTCTTAAAGGTGCAAAGGGAAAGAGATCTAATAGAGTTTGATAGTTTATTCCACCACCGGGGGGCGACAGACGAGACGAGACTATTTAAAGATCTTCATGTATAAATTGTTTTTGAAATGTAATAAATGGATGATCAATCCTTTTATTACATTAGAAGGAAAGTGTATTTTCTAGTTTTTATGGGCTTGTTTTGGGAGTCATGAATCTAGTATCCCAAACAAATTATTTTTACCTATGACATTAAAACACAACTGTCATAAAGGCTTAATAGGTTTCACTGAAAGTGAAAATGGAGCATTATGTTTTATATGTTAGTAGGTACTGCATTGTTGTGTAGAGTATATGTATGTATGGTAATCATGTCTTGAATTAAAAAGATGATGTCACATTCCTCTCTGTCCGTCAGTCTCAGTGTGACCAGATCAGCTTCATGTGTTGGATTTTTTGCAGAAGCCTGCACTGATGGAGGGTCGCACACAGAGTAATGCAGAGATAAATAGGCGAGACCAATGTAGGACTATCTGCCGATTGATTTTCAGAGGCGATCCTTGTATCATCCTTGGCTCTGATATCCTATCTGCCTCCATGTCAGCCCCCTGATACCCATCAGAGATGAAAAAGCCAGACACACTGCAGTGTAATAGTGCTTTGAACCCAGGGCACTAGGGCTTTTCAATCATACCCCAGATGGAATGAATGCCCTTGCACGCAGCGAAGAAAAGCATCAGCATTATTTATTCTCTAACCAATGTCTCATACCTGTGGAATTGAAAAATAAATGGACACGTTTTTGTGATATTTCTTTAATATGAAATCACATCGGCGCAGTGTGTCAAGATGAGCGCTTTTGATGTGGCGAGGTGAACTTCTTTTTGAAGAAATCCTCTGAAGTTCACCTTCACGGCTGTCTTTGTAGTTTCACAGGAGACGTTCAGTCATTGTTCGCTGTTATTATCACATTTCAGCTTGGATCTGGAAGCAAATCCTTCACTGCAATACTGTTTCTGACAAATTAGAATAAGCCTGTGTTCTTTAAACGTCTCTAAAGATTAAGTTCAATATGGACAACCTTATTCCTGCGACAAAAAAATGCCGCCCAGACACAATGTAAGTCCTTAAGTTAAACTTTAAGAAAGCTTAAATCAAAGTTTGAATGAGCGCCAACAAATTTAATGAACTCACATTAGGGGTGCAGTCATAGCCAACAAAATTACTTCTCGGTTAATCAGCAGAAGCCACTAAAGGAGCCTTGAATCATGGAAAGAGCAAATCATTACAGGCCTTCCTTTCACTGAATCTGTGTATGAGTCTCTTTATTGGCCGAGATTGCTGTGCAGTCAGGGCGTGACGGTTAAGCCCTGCCTCTCTCCCCACTGCAACTTTGAAGTCAGGTCAGGAATACTTGCCCTTGTGTTTGGCTGCAGAGCAGCAAAATATGGCTTCCCCTCTAAGTGTCTTAACTTTCAGAGACATTTGGAATCAGAGAGCACCGTGCCCCCTGCCACCTTCCTAATAAAGGGCCATGTGGGCTGATTTTGTTGGAAATCTTTGAAATGGTAATAAGGCTGAAGAAAGCTTCATTTTTCTCTCTGACAGAACGAAGGAAGAGCGTATGGAGGGAGTGGGGGAGCTTGGGACGCAGCGCTCGAGGTCACAGAGATGTAATGATGGGCCAGGATGAGCTGGGGTTTGCCGGAGGATTACCGTCTGTCTTGGTAGCTAGCGGAGCTCTCCAAGGCCAATGTTTCAATCCCCACAGAGCAGATTTGCTCCCACTGTCAATATGAAAACAGAAGGACAGCATGTGTGCTAAAAAAAAGAGGCTCTCCGAATGATGGGATGTGTGTGTGCAGAAAAGTCCTCGGTCCAAGAGAAAAGCAAACAATGGACTATTTTCAGCCCTATGGTGGTACTTAAGCTAATGCAGTGACTCTGACCTGAATTCATAAAGCATCCCAAATAAATGTGGTATGAACATTTGATAAATAACATGTGACAAAAGCAGAGCTGAATCATATTCATCTGTTTGCTTTGCTCTTCATGAAATTTACCATAAAAATACTTAATGTATGACTACAACACTAACATTTAGGGGCATTCAGGGTATTTATTTGTGCACATGGTTTTATTTTTTCAGTTGTCCAAAAATGTTTTTTTTTTTTTTAAAGTACTTAGTTTTATTTTACTTGAGTATGTCATTCAAAGTCCTGGCCACTATTTTGACTCTAATAACGAATGTGAAAGCTGCTGTCAACAGAGCTATTGTAATAATCATGAATGGGGCGCTGGTGGACTTGCGGTTGTGTTCTGCGTCCCGTGTACGGCCCTTTGCCTGGGACCTGGGACATGGGACCAGGCCTTGTATGACCTTGGCCCTTTCCTCCACTCTCTCCACTCTTCTCCTGTTCTATTAACTAAAGAGAAAATAGCCTTGAATATGCATTCCATTAACGCCATGGTTTTGCTGCCCCACTGGGTCCGTTTCTGGAGCGTGAGCGCATCCATTAGCAGCTGTACACACATGATAGCAGAACTAAAACCTCACACAGGAAAAAAGAGAAAATTGTCCAGACAACATCTTTCTTTGTCTTGCTTAGGATGACTTTCTGTTCGTTTGGTGTCCGTTTTGTCGTATTGTCGGTTAAGCGTTGGAACATACGATCAGGCGTCCGTATATTGTGTTTTATTTTGATAATGACTCGACGCTCTGTGCGTTTCCTTGTTTCGCTTCCTTTTCGGGTCAACCTATTCTGTCCAGCTTAATGGATGCTTACAGTGTACACTGTTGAATAGAGACTTTGCATACACAAAAAATGAGTAGAGCGTAGTGGCGCCGTTGGCACGTTTACAAAACGGACCGCAGCGCTTGCTTTGGAAACAGCAGCATGAACAAGAGTACCAGCAAAAAGCAATATAGTGCGGCATGAACTAGCTGCAGTGTGTGTGGACTATGTTGAATATGTCAAACACAAAGAAGTCTTCCGGTGTTTTAGTGTGTGTGTGTGTGTGTGTGTGTGTGTGTGTGTGTGTGTGTTAGTGATTAGACGTGGCACTCCTCACACTCCTGCTGCAACCCTCTGCACACCTGGGACCCATCCACTCATCAAGCTCCTGCAGTGTATATAGCCAGCTCTATACGCCTGTCTTCACCTGATTGTTGGGTTCACCTCGTGGTACTGTGCTGTGGCAATTGTAATTCTAAAGTTTTGGATCTAAACTATAACTTTTGCTTTTCTGTTTCTCGAGATCATCTTTCATCCTCGCCAGTGCTGCGTCTCACCCTGCCATGTTCTCAGCTCCTGTCATCCACCACTGCTTCAACTAAACATCTCTGCCTTCACCTCGAGAGCCATTCAATAAATAACTCCCGTAATTACTCAACCTGACAAGATCGGCTCGTGGAGCAGTCGTAGTGATGTCCTGCCGATTCTGCTACACCAAAAATACACATTAACTTAAGAACAAAAAGGTAAAGGTCCCACAGGTCAAAACAGAATTCACAATAACAGACTCTTGTACTGATTTGAAGCAGACCCCCAGGTTTTTTTTGCCTTTGAAGGCCGTTTTTGAGTGACTCTACCATTCAGCTAAAGTTGATGGCCATGCAGTAAAAGAATTCAATGATTGTTTATGGTGCCACACGGGTGTTGAAACCAGCGAGAGTGAGAAGTTACCAGCCCGGTCTTAAATAGCATTCACCTGGGAGACTGGACACATCTGCCCAGGTGTGGCGGAACCACACCCACCAGCTACTTGCAGGGACACACACAGACAGGAAACAACAACAGCAGGCCCTGCTGGCTGGAGGACCATCACAGATAACAACATCCTCTGAACATGGCACACAAACTAATTTCGAAGGAACTCTAATGTCAGCCTTTTTTTTTTTCTTTTTTCTTTTTTACAGTGTAAGTTCAAATTTGAAAAGGGAAAAACTAAAATGTAACAACGGAAGTATCCCTCAAAAAGAAGATACGTCAGGACCGTGGACGGAGTCTCAAAGAGGTCAGCCATCTTTTTTACAGCAGGGTCACTGGAAGCTTATCGTCAGAAGCCGCCATGCTGGACATCCTGTCTCAGTCTAACCTTAAGTCAACCTAACGAACGCTAGGACTTTGAGCTGAGGCTACGTGCATCACCATGGGTAACACGTATCATTCATAAAATCAAAAACGGGAAATTCTGTGTGTGTCCATGATGACAAAAACGAATCAGATTAAGGCATTACAAAGCAGAATTCTTTGGGTTAGAATTTTCCTTTGTTTCTGTGAGCAAGTAAACACCAACGCTAACACTAATTAGAATAACATTTTCCATCATAAATCACTTCTTTTCCGTGTTCGACCACCCAAAGTGAAACAACAATAAACTTCCTCACAAAGGGGGCAGATTGCTTGTTTGTTTTAAATGACTCAGTGAATCAGTGAGAGAAGAGTTCCTGAGACTCAAAACACACAAAGGTTTGATCTGCACCTCCATATTAACCCTTTGTTGTAACTATAGTGTAACGTGTTGCAGTAAAGTTCAAGATAACAGTCATAACAGTTCAATACACATTTACACATTTACACAACAGTTTTCAAAAATGTTTGCAGCCTCAAGTATCTGATTTTGCAACAGCTTTTTTTAAAGAAACTTGCAATGTTTTGAAACTTTTTTTTGTTTCTGTGTAACACATCGCACATCCATTGTTCTGGCATCTGGGACAAAATCTCTATCAGTGCCATATGGAGAACTGTTTTTTCTCTTGACATTACTTCCTGTTTCACATCAAAACATTACCGAGTAAGAACGTAATGAAACTAATATAAATTCCCCCATTATGTTTGTTTTTGCGTTGCATTGCACGAGTACATTACGTTGCTATTGATCTGCAAAAAGGACAATGAAAAAGTCTGTCATTTCATTGACGCTTATCTGGGTACTGAGCCAGTAAATAAAACCTTTATGAATAAAAACACATGTAGATTTGTAGTGCTTGTAGATAAGTATACACTCATTCATTCATATGAAGTGAAAACGTATACATTTTCAAAAATTATCTTATTATTTTCTGGCATCCTTTGACACATTGAAAATACATTCCAGTTGTTTTAGTCAGAGAAGTGGACAGCTGCTTAAGGGTCTTAAAAATCTCTACATGAGCTAAAGTTATTTATGTCAGTCCCAGTCCAGTGCTGCTCTGACAACACCTCTGTGGCAGCTGACGTTCATTTTTAACCTTCAAATATGCTGATCGTGAATCTACTCCACAAGTTATAGAGTTTAAAGAATGGGACTTGGAATCCTGTACCTATGTTTTTTTTAATCTTAAAGCTGGTCTTGAGACCACTATTTGAAGGTCTCATCTCAGAATTGAAAGCATTTTTACTCTGTCTTATCTCAGTCTCAGACTGGGCGGACTAAATCAAGACCAGTCAAATCATCACTGATTGGCTAATTTTCCACATCACACGCCCCCCGCACACAAGATGATGATTTTCATGGGTTACTGTCTTGGTCTCATCTTGGTTGCACCCTGCCTTGATCTTGACTTAGTTTGGCAGCACTCTGTTCTCGAGTATGTCTTGGTCTCAGTTCGTGTGGTCTTGACTACAACAATAGCTGCATCATCAATACTCTCAAAAAAGTAAATAAAAGTATACAAAAAACGTATTGTGTAGATGTAGTGTTATTGTCTAAATCGCTTTTACAAACTCAAATGAAATTCCATTCACCGGTTCATTGCACAGGAGCCAGATATGTCCAAACCTCCACAAGAAAATTCTCCATTTCTGACATGATTTGGACAATCATTCAGGTGAAGTGACCCCTCAAACTAAACTGAGCATTGAAACCTGACATTGACAGCACTGCCCTCCAGCTACAGGTTTTTCTATTTATCAGTTTGGATGGACAATCTGCGAGGTAGCTGAACCTTTGACCACCGCATGGTCTTGACAAAGACGAGATGAAGTGTGGTTGTCGGTTGTCTTACAGCAACAGCAATCCTCCTCACCTTCACCCCCCCCCCCCCCCCCCCCCCCCCCCCGTCATTCTGAAATCTGGAAGCCATCACTGCTGCTCGTATCTCCCTCTGGCTGGATATGAAGTGAGCTCACATTATAAATATCTCCATTCTGTTTGATTGGCCTCCAAATAAGTCACACTGTTCAAACAAGCAGAGAACGCTGCTCCGCTGCCTCCCATTGTCTGGCTTTGAGCTATTGACGCTGCACTCGGCGATTTATTATAGGCACCTTTCCCAAGTGACCGATAAGCATTGTGATGGATGCATGATTTGACTGTGCCAAAATGGCTTTATCTCTCCCCTCCAAGCTACTATCTCGCGCTGGCTGATGAGCTGTGCTGACTCTGTTTTTCTCTCTTTTTTTTCCCTCTCATTTTTTCATTTCTCACACGAGAAACTGCTGTGAGCTTTATCCTCCAAAGAACCCAACTCACCACAAACAAACGTCTTTTATTATTCAGTGATTTAGTTATCTATGCACTTTGCGGTTTCTCCAAATCATCCCACTTTATGTGCCTGTTTCTGCGTGTATGTTCCCGCACACGTGTTTGTGTAAATGACATATGCATTTGTGCTTAGTTCATCTGAGCCGAGCTGAAAGCAGATGCTCCCCGATGCTGTCTTTGCATTGTTGTTCTGCTCTCTGGATGCAATATCCTGCTATTTTGCAACCCAACTATCAATCATCTCAATTATTGCTGGAGACCTTCAAAGCACAGTCGACTTGCTGCTCATTTTCTTTCTATTAGTAAAACTCAAGTGGATAGAAATACAAAGGAGCAGAAATTACAGAGGAACTTGTGTATTTGTGTGTGTGTGTGTGTGTGTGTGTGTGTGTGTGTGTGTGTGTGTGTGTGTGTGTGTGTGTTGTGTGGTTCTGAAGACGAAAATTAGCAGCAGAGCAACACAAAATGTCTCAAGCTGAAAGGTAGGACATGATTTTACAGTCTGCTTGATGTTGTTAATTTGTTCTTTTTGTTTCTTTGAATACATTGCTGTCTGCTGTTGTTGGGTATATGTGCTCATTGTCTCTGTCGGTGTGTCTGCTTCAGAACAGTGACTACTTTAGACATTTTATTTGCAAGTGATTCGGTCTTATATTTATGCTTTACAGTATTTAATATGTGTGCATGAAGATTACGTCAGTGTGATTCAACCAATAACTCTTTAATGAAGCTTTTTGTTGAGAACACTTGAACCCTTGACATTCAGTAATTTGTTAAGAGATGTTATTTTTGGTAGAATATTATATTTCACTCTCTTTTAATGGTGCCTTTATGCCAAATTGTCTTCACCTTGGCTGAAGAAGCACAGCTATATTCGGAGTATGGCAGCACGCTATTCCTGGCAGAGCAGTGTGGAGAAAAAAAAGGTATATGGACTTGACACCCTGATGGCAGAGGCTGACATTTAAAGTGTCCATCAGAAGTAACTCATTTTATTCATACACCGCTGATGAAGTTGCAGGAGCAACCTAGGGTTAAGTGTCTTGCCTAAGGACACATCAAACAAGCTGGGGATCGAACCCCTGATCTTTTTGTTGGGAGACAACCAACTCAACCAACTAAGCCACAAGCGCCCTGTCATCCTTGTATTGTGTCAACTATTAAAAGCAGTGGGGTTGGCTTTCAAAGCGAAGCTGGCGGCCATCGTTCAAGTAAAATAGTATTTATTTTAAAAGTATGCTCGAGGACATGTTGAGGGCTTGGTCATGTTTAAAATGTCAGAAAATTGTGCCAGTCTAAAGGATGTGGAAATATTTAAGTTTAGTTTGAAATGTTTGATTTTTTTTAATAATATCAGAACAAACTGAGCCAAACTTGCATGGCTATCAAGCCAAATTCAGTCATAGTGCAACTAACTTTGGCTTAATCCCTGCAACCAAGCATTTTCTGTACACATACAATATATGATTGTCAATGTCAGAATAAAAAGTTTGAGAACTATTTTGAGACGGGGAAATATGTTTTTTCTGCTCTTCAATCTCATCATATTCATCTTGTGACCCCTTAAATTTGAGTGAAGTGACCCTGAAAACTCAGATGAGCATTGGCTGAGCTGAAATCTGACATTGACAGCTCTGCCCTTCAGCTACATGTTTCTTATTTCTTACTGTGAATGGACAATCTGCAAGGTAGCTGAACCTCTGACCACCACGTGGTTTCAGAGGAAAGACAGAGACCAGATGAAGAAGCTGTTGGTTGTCTTACAGCAAGACGTGTCATCCAACATTTTTGAGCCCTTCAAACACAGTTCATCGTCCGTTTGTCTACATTAGGCTTGTCATATTATGGATTTGGAACATTTTTTAGCCATGCTAGCATCTCTACGAGCCTGCACATTGGCACAGCAGAGATAAACTTAATGCTAACATCTACATAATGTCATTCCCTACTCTCTCTATCCCTGATTTCTGACTCGATTAGCTGTCCTATCTCTCCAATTAAAGAACATAATGCCTAAATGTAATCTGAAAAAAGAATTACTCATAAAAATAGACAATAACCTACCCTAACCCTCCCCTATGCAGATTTTGTGACTGATTCAAATAACTTTAATTTTGTGTTAAACCCTTTTAAAATCTATTGCAGAGACGGAGTATGTAATAAACTGGTAACTATCTTTTTGGTATTTGAATAATTAAGAAATGTAAGAATCTAAAAAGTTTGCTGAGTTTATTTTTCATTTGTAGAGAAAAAATAGATTAAAGAATTATTATTTTTGCCAACCAATGCAACTGCCATGTCCCCATAAAAGATGTTAATTTGAAGCTTCTTACCTCCACTTTACAATAAAACGCAAAAGAAAAAGAGAAAATCCAATTTAAATCCAGACTGAACCTATTGTTTATTAAATCCTTTGGTACAATGCAAATATAAACTGCAATTACCTAACTCAGCACTATTTTAATGCTCCCAATTTACCCACATTATGTACACATTGGCTTCAACAAATGGGCTCACAGGTAATATTCTGATGGTTTTCTGAAACACAGTGTCCCCCATCTGACTATAAACCCCAGAGATGCTGCTTGTCATCAGGCAAGGCAGGCAACTGCGTGGGGCTCCCGACCAATAGGGGGCCCCTGAGGGCTAACATACTCTAAACAACAGTACAGCAGTGGCTCAAAATGTGAGAGCACTCATTGTCGTTGCCCTGCTAAGTGTTGCATGCACTTTCTTTGTGAAAACCAAAGTGTTTCAATTAAATTCAACAACGAAATATGAAGAGCAATTATCTGTCTTTGGAGAGACAAAAGAAACAGGAACAAAGAAGAGTATGTGTCAGGACACCACAAAATGGTGAGGAACGCTTGTCTGAGGACCACCCAATGAATTTTTTCCTAGGGTCGCAATAGTCTTGAATTACCACTGGTAAACCCATACATTGAGGGTTGGGTGTTATATATGACACAAATATCTGTACTACAATCACTGCCAATCGGTCCATTTACTGTGTAAATATTTCTGTGTATGAAAATGGTTTTTTTTTCAATCAGACCAGCAAGACATCGAGCACTGAGCACTAAATCCCTGAAATAATGAATCTTGTGTTCAGATTCTCTGATTCCCAGCTATTCTGCTGTCAAACATACAACATCAACATGCTCCATTTATTTTGCTGTAGGGTTACTGTAGACACACTATCAGCAGACAGGAGACTTAGCCCCGGGAATCAGGAGCAATAAAAAAATAGATCCATACTTTTGATTAATCTTTGAGACCTTCCAACAAGACAACACACAGACACTCCAAACACACTTTGGTTGGGGCCTGCCTTGTCGGCCTGTGCGGTAATCAATCCACCCCTATGTTTGTAGTGTGTGTGTGCAGACACCTGCGCACAATGCAATCAGCCCTGTGTTTATTTGTATTTGGCAGAAATGCCTCGCAGCATGAAGACACAAACAGTCCAGATACGCAGCATCACTCACCTCGTCTCCTGTCCTCTCCTGTCCTCTCCTTCCTCTCCGCGGTATTAAGTATCACTCACTGCTACTCCAACACTGTCAAACTCAATTTCAAAGTTTTTCATCTGCCAAATCGAGCTGCATTTTTCCGGCTCAGATTGGTGATCATGCTGCGGTTCTGGAAACAGAGCCAGAAAGAAGTCAGTGTGATTGGCGACTCTCAATGAGCCAGTGTAACATTTCAGAGGCTGCTATCATTCCTGAAAAAAAGAAAAAAAAACCCAGCCCAGTTTTGGCTGTTGTTCTGCTAATGGGAGTCAATTAAATTGTTAATTAAAGGAACACATCCATAACGTAGAGAATGCCACTAACATATTTAGTGATTAAAGCTTTAGATTTGAAGTTGTATATGGGGGAATTTAATTTTCTGTCATCATGCATTAGTGACAATGGGAAGTCTAGCTTAACAAAGGACTGAGAGTGAGATCGTGTGTATGCAATAACTGCTTTTGCATTTTGCCACTACTGGGAAACATGATGTAATTGCCAGAGACGCAAATCAAAGCAAGCTGAGCGAAGAGTATGAGTGTAATTTATGGCATGTTAAAGTTGGCTGCTGTACTTCCTCTCAATGCATTCCCCTGCATCTCCACCCTGATATAAATGTCATTTTAGCAGAACAACACAGCTTTGGCCGTGGACTTCTAACCATGGGAAACACTGTTGTTGTAATGATAAGAATGCCTGAGGCAAGTTCGTCTATATATTATCCCTCTTTTTTCCCCTCTTGGTGTTTGTTTACCTTGGAGATGAACCCAGCGAGTCCCCCTCTGGACCGCGGCTGAGCTCTCCCAATCGTTGGAGTTGTGTAGGAGATGTGCTTTCTAAATACAGAAGGAAGCAACAAGAGCGAGTCAGTTTACCTTTGTTTAATGTGTTCCATTGTTGGTACCCACTCTTCCGTGGTAGTGGTCCTTCAGCTTGTTTGTTCATGTTTGGGTTCTGATTTCCTTTGCCAATGATAATTACAGTTATGGGGGCTGAAATGGATGCACATGCCTCATTGAAACTGTTGAAATCAATATTTTAAATATGCTGTTTTTCCAACTGATGAAACATCTCATTACAGTATAAAGAGAAGGGATTCTCTAGCAGTAAATGGCCCTGAAACAATGAGTCTTAGATTTTACTCTACTTAACAAAATAAACTACTTTAGTTAGATGCATGGTTGCACTTTTGGCATTAATCTGCCCTTTGTCGATATATCCACATGTGTTTCTTTAAGACAGTCTACAAAAAGACTATTGTTGTTTGCAGTGAAAACTGCTCTCAATGATTGCAGTGGATTATCCACAAAAAATGTCTATATTGTGTGTTCTTGTGCAATCAAGAGTCACCCGTGACTCCGACAGCTCGAACATGCATGATGACAGAGAACAGGGACTGATCATTTTTATGCACTCCTGTGATTTGTTATTTTTTTTGTTGCTATTATTTTGTTGCCAGATGTTTGGTGTTCACTTTCTGTTTTATTTTGTAATCTGCTGCTTTTGTACCATGTCTAGTCCAACTTCCTGTCATTGTTTGGTTTCCCGCCTTTTGTCCCAACACACCTGTGTCTCATCTGCAATTAGTCTGACCTTTTTCTACACTCCCGTGTTTCCACCAGTCCTCTGCCAGATTGTCATTGTCCCCTAACTGAGTTCACGTATTCCAGCCTTGTTTTCCTTTTTCCTTCTGTTTGCTTGCCCGGTTTTGAACTTTGTTTGGATTTTTGGAGTTCACAGATTTGCCCTTGTTTGATTTGTCTGACCTCACTGACTGCAATTGTGTGACCTTTTGTATGAATGATCGTTTGTGTAAAGAGCTTTTTCTTTAATATGTTTGATTTTGGCCTTTGACTCTTCTCTGATTGTGGTATTGAATTTTTACAAAACATACAGAACAACATAAAAAAGTAATTATTGATATTGTGGCTTTCTGCATGAATCATATTTTAAAAGCATAAATGGTAAATGGACTTGAGCTTCTAAAGTGCTTTCAGTTGTCTGGTTACTCAAAGCACTATAAGGCCCCGTTTCCACCAAGCGGTCCGGTTCGGTACAGCACACATTTTGTGGCGTTTCCATAGACTAATCCCGGGAAAGATTCCCAAATAACCGACACGTACCGTCCCACTTTTTGGGACTCTTCTGTTGGGGTGCCAAGAATATCAAGCCGACCCTAAAAGGTGAAGCTAAACACTGCAGTCCGTTGATTGGTCCAAAGAATTGTTTCTTCCTGTGTGACAACTGTAAACAGTTAATACACAGCTGATTGTTTACATCTGTTTATTTCTCCTCGCGGCACACAGTCTTCTCTGAAACAAAGCTTGATTGAGTTTTTGTAATAAAGAGTCACATGTCAGTGACAGAGTAGATGAACTGCTGGATGTTTTCCAGCGTTGGTTTTGTTTGTCCCACGTTTTTTCTCCTTTGTTGAATTTATTAGTTAGCGGTTAGCTGCTATCATGTGACGCTATGACATTGCTGACGCGGCTATCAGCATCCGCTTACATGCCCCCTACCACATAACGCATGGGTGGTTGTGGAAACACAAACCCGATCAAGCTTTAACCGAACTAAACGATACCAAACTGTACCGATGCGTACTGGACTGATGTGTGGAAACGGGGCTTTACACTGCATGTCACACCCATTCAAACACTGATGGCAGTGGTTGCTATGTAGTATCATCCATCAGAAGTAACTAATCCATTCATACACCGCTGCCGAAGCAGTGGGAGCAATGCAGTGTTAAGTGTCATGCCAAGGACACATCAGACAAATCAAACAAGGGCAAATCCATGATATCCAAAAATCCAAACAAAGTTCAAAAGCGGGCAAGCAAACACAAGGAAAACAAGGCTGGATCAGATGAACTCAGTTAGGGGACAATGACAATCTGGCAGAGGACTGGTGGAAACACTGGAGTGTAAAAAAGGTCAGAGTAGTTGCAGATGAGACACAGGTGTGTTGGGACATAAGGCGGGAAACCTTATCCCTCAACCTTCTGGTTGAGAGACATTTGCAAATGTTAAACATGTAAGGGTAATCAAAACAAAAAAAAATAATCAAAAGTTGCAGCTATAGTGAAAAGCAAGCAAAAAGTACCAAAAGTAAAGTTCTTGAGTATAAGTTAGTTTCCTGGGACAGACAGAAACGAATCAAGCTTGATGATTACAAAAATAAAAACTGACCGAGTCTTAAAGTCTGAGTTTTTATGGTCCCATGCTTGAAAAGAAACCAAAAAGATTGATTAAGCCATTTTCTTTGTGTTTGCCTGAGAGCTTTGAAGTAAACCTTTGCTTTGTATAACTTAGGCAATTTAGTGAAGGATTGCGGAATAAGACTAATGTGTTGTGTTATAGCGGTCTGCAGGAGTAGATGCTTGCTTTCAAGTGAAATAAACCTACAAATGAGATCTGCACTCTTGTTGTTATTGTCACATTAGCTCTACAGATTCTGAACCACAGACGTTCAAAGACTGGAAACAACATCTCTCAGACATACATGTGGCTGTGGGAAGAAGTGTGTGCCCGCATGCTTCATTCTAAGTGTTTACCCGTTTAATTGTGTCCAAATGTATATAGTGTGTTCTTTTTTTGTGAGTAAATCTGTGGTTGTAAATGCAGCTCTGACTGTGTGAGATAAACAGGACACGCTCCAAGAAGTGGGCCGATGGCCAGTGGACACAGCTGAGGAGGCAGCTGTGAGGAGGAGGAGGAGGAGGAGAGGTGGAAGAAGGGGGGAAAGGGGGGGTAGAAGAGGGAGATGGAGAAGGAGGGATGGGAGTTGAGTAACACACTGTGGAGGGCAAAGTGCCCTGACAGCCACAGGAGTTGCAGAGTGGGACTTCTCCAGGCTTGACAGATGGACTGACGGGGCTACGCCCCACTGGCAGACTTTGGCTCTTGATGCAAGAGTTAGCGCACACACACAATGAAGTGCGCTCAGAAACGCACACACAGGCCTCTATATATATTAACAAGGAGACGAAATAAAAAATCAGGAGCGCAACATGGCCGACAAATACAGAGAAACAAACTAGAACAAATAAACGCTTAGATGTACCTTTCTTCTTTGTTTGACTTCAGTGCTGAGTTGCAGCAGAGAAAAAAAAACGGAGAAGGCTGTCTGAGGCCATTTGTCAGGGGGAATAAAGGTAAATCAAATCCAAAGATTTTATTCTTTCGATTCAGGACAGAGCCTGAAACCGCAGGGATTTAGTAGGCATTGACTTGTGTGTAGATCAGCAAGCCTTTGCTTTTTGCCCCACGTGGGTCACAAAGGACAGTATTGGCCAAGATGTGAGACGTGCAATCGAGCTCATGGGGGCAGAAGAGAGGTGGGGGGAGAATTCAATCAGAGTTGACCATCTGCCAGATCTCTTGTCAAGCCAAAGGTGTTATTCCTCTGTGCAATATCTCTAGGCGAGGCGAGCGTGGCACGTGTAGCAAGACTCTGACAAAGTCAATTCATTTATCATGAAATTACAGTTTTTAAGAGACGTTATAGACAAATAAAGCATTTTATTGTGTTTTTACTTTATAAGGCTGAGGTGATACAAGTTTAATATATGTCCCATTTTATGAGAGTGCAATCCTTATCCTTTTCAAATAACAATACTTACCTGTGGCCATGATATCAAAGCCATAGATCAGGCTCATTTATTTAAATAAATCAACATCCAGTAAAACCAACAAAGAAACACAAATGGGCAAATAATTACTCAAATAATTAGGTGAATAAGTACAAGATACCTTTGTCCCAATCAAAGGACAAGCACCAAGTAAAGAAACCTCCCTTTCCAACCACGCTCCCATAGCCCCCTACAAGCCACACAACCCAACATATGACCAGTCGTTGCCTTCCTAATCCAAACAGCCCCGTCACACTCAACAGACCCAGGCTCCACCCATGGGCGCACAACCAGACTGCAACAACACCGACACCACCACAAGGTCCCAATAAGCCCTTCCCCAACATTTAACATTAATGTATGTTAACATGACTAAATTAGCATGCTAACATTCTGCTCTTTGCATGTGAACAGTCAACAAGTAGTTTAACTATATGTGAGTATTTGATGTTAACTTTTCATTTGTTGTTTTCCAGCAGTTGTTTAAATGTTCATCTGCTCCAGCTGTGCATCAACTCTAACAAGAACCTGCAAACATTAGCTTGTACATTTTGAGATATAAGCTAAGGTAAGGTGGCCAAGACTTGGTCTTCATTTAGAGGCATCATCTACCTCGTTCTTTCAGCCATTCCCTTTTTATAACTTTTTGGACCAATTGTTGCAGACGACTGTTCACACTGAGTCGGGTTCTACTTGTTAAAATGAACTTCTTTCTTGCCCTGGGGCTTCCTCGTTGTGGGTAATGGTGGCTCTCTCTTAATAATTAAACAACTTTGATTGATGGTTTTAAAAGAAGTGCGTTACGCAGAAGAATATTAGGAAATCTGTATTTAATTTGAAGGTATTTGGTTAGGTTGGTGTTCATAATAGCTATAACATTGTAGATCTCCAACAATAGAGGACACTGGCAGTAGACTTGGTATGGACTCAAAAAATGTTACGACATGGTCATATACAGTACCCTTTCATATGTGAAATGCACCAGGCTTTTCCTCCAAAAGGCCTATCATGTAAAGCCATCCTTGATATTAGTATGAGAGACTCAGAAACATCTTAAATCATAAAGCGCATCAGAAATCCGTCGAGTGAACATAAAAAGCAGAAAACGATATGTATGTAAGAGGTCAGAGTTGATGGATGGGACCTTAACAAAGGACAGCAGGTCATATCCTGAGTGTAACCAAAAGTCAGTGTTTGGATATTATTTAAAAGCTAAAGGCTGCCATGTGTGATGTAGAAGATACTAAATGACAATGCCAGAATGAGTTGACAGGAGGTGCCAAAGGGAACAAACACAAACAGCAGACTCTTGGTAAAATAAGTTATAAGTTGTATACTGTGCTTGATTTTTAAGAAAGATGTTGGATGAAACTAAAGCCCACTGCTTGAAATAAAACTTCACTTTGAGGTCAATGCACTCCGGTACTTGTTTGTTTACCGTGCAATTATATCACTGCCTTTCATAAACAGCAGAAAATCTGAGAAATCAGTGAGATAGAAAAGCCGACAACCTACATTATCTGTGTCTGTGGCTTTCCGTGATGTCTTTTTGAAATATAATTGATGTGGAAAAAGAGCTCTCAGAGGTGTAAAGAACAGCAAAGTCCCCGTGCAAAGCAAAGCTATGCTGCATGCAATAACATGGAGGGTTCTCTACCTCTCTAGCAGTGCTTTACCAAACAGTGGAAAGTGCCAATGAGAGAAGGAGAGGAAGAGAGAGAGAGAGAGAGGCTGCGAGGCTGAAAGAATGGAAGATGAAAAAGGGAGGTGGAGTAGGAGGAGAAGTAGCAAAAAGGAGGAGCGGAGTGATACCATTTAAATTGATTCCACAACCTGCGGGCCCTGCATTCTGTCACGCTCTCTTGCAGCTCTAGTCCTTTACCATTCCCATCCAGGGAGCACATCTGAGAAGACCCGGAGCTCTTTTCCTCCCATTTTTACTCCAAGGGAAGGTATTTTCATCCCAGGGTATTTCACAGCTCTTCCATGGCCACCCCCAAAACCTCATTCTCTTATCTCCCACACTGTCACAACCATTCAGCTACTGTAGGTTTCAGCAGGCAGCCTGAACTTACTGTGTTTTTCTACAGACAAACTGGGATTCTTTACTTCCCTCCCACCACCTTTCCCTTTTAATGCCTCCATCTCTTGCTTTTTCCTCGCCTGCCATCTCGGCATGAATTCCCTTCACATCTACAGTTCCCCCTTTAACTTTTTCCCTCTTTTACTTTCTTTTAATGACTTCTCTTCACATCTCTTCCTCTCTTCACCCTCTTTTTCTGTCCACAGCTATCTTTGTTGTTACTCCCTCCCTTGTGCTCTCTCTCTCTTTCTCCCTCCCTCCCTCTCTCTGTCTGCCTCTGTCTTGAGTGCCATTTGATGAGACCTGGATTGAGAGCGGTGGAGTATCGGTGCCGTGCAGCAGTGCACCCAGGAGAGGGTGTCAGGGAAAGAGACAGGCCCTCTTCACATTAAATATCATCTGACACCTAATCTGCAGTACCTTCTGCCTCTGAGATGAGAGGAGGACGAGGGAACTGCTCCCAATACTCCAGAAAATAACCCCAATTTTTCCCTCTTTGGTTCACGTTGGTGGAGGAAGAAGTAATTAATACATCAAGACAAAGACTGCCCTCAGCAGGAATGTCAACGGAGCAAGAAACTGGAGGAAGAATTTGGAAGGATATCCAAAGAGCATTGAACATACACGGCGAAATCAAGCAGGGGTGCAACCATGTCACAGACAACAACTCGGGACCTCTGTCAAGTTGCTATCTATTGCTTACTTGTCTTAGTCCTGCATTATATCAATAAATCACATGGTTGATTTGGCAGCCTGATCATAGGTGTGCTGTTGGGACATCGGGCAGTGGCTAAGAAACCAGCCTTTTTATGATTCAATAAAGGCTGTGAGCTGTGCTGATGCAGTTGCAAATTGAAAAATGAATGAGAACAGACAAGTTTCCCAGGGAAATCAATCCCATAGACGAGGAGTCCAATATGGAAATACAGATGAGATGATCACCTGGAAATAGTTGCAGTGTGTTTCTGATTTTTCACTTTTGGGGATAATGAATTAGTTTGTCCTCCTGTGGTTATAGTCCAGTTCACTATGTTCATGACATTTGAGTTTCTTGGATTTTTCGGGAGATTTGTAAAACTATATATTTTTGGAAACCTTATAGCCTAACAAACCAGTAAATGTTTGATTCCGATTTTTTCCGATAATTTTTTCCGTTGTAATAGGAGCCATCTTGGATCTTTAAAAATGGCTACTTTCAAAAATGAATTTCGCAATATCTAGCCTCCTAGAAGACTTAAACTCAAGATTGCAGTGTTCAAATTTACATTTCTGGGGCAATGAATCCAATGGAGCTGAATATATTGTACGTAAGACATGTATGGGTGGGTATTTTGCAGTTTTTATCATATCTTGCATTGTTTTGGATGATCAAATGGTATTATTCTGGTAATCTGGATATATATCTTCCAAAACATATGGAATATGTCACAAAACACTTGAAATGGGAGGGGGGAGATGGGATAAGATGGAGAAAGAAGGGTAGGGTAGGATAGGATAGGATGGTTGTTTGGGCAGGCCATCCTCATCAACAGTCCCGAGGAACCTAAGAGAGCTCAGGAGCTCCCAGAAAAAGGAGAGGTTAGTAACTAGAATACAAAGATTCCCAAGGCTTTGTCAGCTTGTAGCAGACAGCCAGGGTCAGGAAACAATTAACTGAGAGCTCTGCCTACTCTGCCAATCTGATGACAAACGTAAAGGACCGTTGGTATTAAAGCGTAGACTAGATTCCTACCAGAAGATAATAGATACAGTGCAGAAGAGAGCCAGCTTTAATGATTGAAGCTATGTTGAAATTGAAAGGAGGTTTAAGGACATCAATAAAGGAACACTATGTGAAAAGAAAGCATGTTGGCATCGCAGCTGTTACCTGGAGGCAACTAACAAGGAACACATTCAGAGAGCCTAAGACCGGTATAAAGACCGGTCTACTGGGTCATATCCAGCCAAAAGAAGCGGAAGGAGGACAGGGAGCACTGCAATGGAGACAAGAAACCCCGAGATAGATGAACCAGGCCCATCTGATCAGTCATCCCCATTCACACAGTCAGGGACGGAGCCTCTTAACAAGGACCTGTGTTTCTTTTGTCAAGAAAACACTGAGGAGATGACGTTTGGAATCAGCTCACCAAGTGTTGGAGAGGCTCTCAAAGCACCTGTATATAAGTCTCAAAACCAGCCTTCATAACGAGACTGAGCACATTAATCTCGCCAACAGATGGCCATGCAGGAGATGTTAAGTATCACAAATCATGTTCGACAAGTCCACTTAAAGTCGATCCCCAACAAAATGCATGTCTGATTGAGTTGATCAACCTTGTTGATGTGCAAACTCAAAATAAAGCCTACCTCGCAATGGATGACATTGATCCACCATGTAGTTCTGGCTTCACGTCGCAACCCATCCAGTGCACAGCTCATGTTCTTCTCCCAGGACACAGATGTACTCGTGTTGGTTGTTGCAACTTATTAAAATCCTGCTGTAAAATACTTGTGTGTCCATGGCATCTGGGATTTTCGAAGTGAAGCCAATATGGAATGCTCTAGGGGCAGATCAAGCAAAACACCAGCATTTCATGCATTTACAGGTGCAGACAACAAAGTTGAAGCCCTTCCATGGCCACTTTTTTAGAATAGGCAAAGCTACCTGGTCGAACATGTACCTCAAAGCAGATGATCAAGTCCTCAAGGCTCTTCAAATGATTTCCCAGACTAAAAAAGTGACAGAGGATCTGCATTCTACATTAGCTAGGTTTGTGTGCACTGTGTACTCTCCAAAAGGGATCCAATTCAACAACATCCCTGAACTGAGGAGGCATCTTTTCTGCAAGCCCATGGCAGAAAGTGAGAAGCCTCTACCCACACTTGGTGCCCTCAAGAAGCATGTCCTAAGGGCCCATATCCAGGCCAGAGTGTGGGGTCAGGCAGACATTGCTCAGCAAGAGTTCTTGACTCACTACAGAACTGCTACCACAAGGATAAGGATGGCCAACTGAGCTCCTCCCAGCACTAGAGGCTATCATTGAGATGGTCAGATGTCAGTGTAAAGCAGACTGCTCCTCACACGGACGTTCTTGCAATTCAGTCGGGCTCCCCTGCACAGAGCTATGTCAGTGTGGCTCTGACTGCCAGAATGAAGTAGACTGTCATGATATCACATATGCAAGTGACAGTGACGATGACAATGAGAATGATGGAGATTATGCTGATGTGTAAAGTTAACATCCTGTGCCTGTGGCCGATGCCCAAACAGAGACATCAGCAACCAATAACCAGAGGGCTGTTTGTAGGAAAAACAGCAACAACGACAGTGTGGAAAGATTTGCCTTTATTGTTATGTGGCACATTTTAGTTGTTGATGTTGTTGTTTAGATGTTTATTTGTTATAGATAATTGAACGTTCAATGTGCAGAGATTATGTTGGATTTTTCCTTAAATTCTTGATTAAAAGACCCTCAATTGACTGAACAGGCAAGCTGTCTCCTGTCTTTTGAGTGATGTGGTAAAGTGTTTGTGAAATAGATACTCTCATATTACCAGAATAATACCATTTGACCATTTAAAACAATGCAAATAATGATTAAGAGTACAAAATACCCACCAATACATGTCTCATTTACAATGTAATCAGCTCCATTGGATTCCTTTCCCCCAGAAATGTAAATTTGAACACTGCAATCTTGATTTTAGGTCTTCTAGGAGGCTAGATATTGTGAAGTTCTTTTTTGAAAGTAGCCATTTTTAAAGATCCAAGATGGCTGCTATAACGACCTTGAAAAAATCAGAATCAAACATGTTCTGATTTGTTAGATTATGAGGTTTCCAAAAATATATAGTTTTACAAATCTCCCAAAAAATACAACGAAAATACACAAGGAACCTAACTATTATCAACCTGCAGCATTTCAAAGGGAAAATCCAATTAAAAGCCAACTGAAATCCCAATTTCATTGATGTTTATTTATGTTGTAGTGAGTAAAAAATAAATAAATGGTGTTTTAGTCTGGCTAAAAGGATCTAACAGTAAAATATAATACAGTTGTTATTTGTATGTTAGATTTCCTTTTTTTTCATGGTGGAGATGATCTTTTGTTTAAATCCTTTGCTCAGCAGTTAAAGGAGGCGGGGCTCAGCATGACAATATGATCTGCATGTTACTATATGAGCTGTAAATTCAAGCCAATGACAACACAACAACAAAGTTCAGATTTTAAATCAATAGCATTTATGTATCATAATAGAAGTTGTTGTTTTTTTTAATCTTTTTGTTTTTTAAACTTCATGTGTGGACCCAGAACTCAGAACAATAAATCCCGGTTGGAGTTTGACTTAACTCTCTTCTTTTAAAGTCATTACTACACTTAGTTTGGCTATTTGCTACATGAATGTTTAAAATATGGCTATTGAATTTGAAAGGCAAAGTGTAAACCTTCTACATTTTACATGCATGTAATGCAACATTTAAAATTAATAAAAAATGTAAGGAAAAAAAAATCCTGACACATTCAGATAGTCTGTATCTCAATCCTGATAAATCTCTCCCCAATTGTTTACTGCCCTAGTCATTATATGAACATTGAGTTAATCATTTTAATTTTTATACTCTCCAGTCCAGTGGTGTTTATTATGTGTGGCTCTGTTAGCCATTCACTGTACTCTATTAAATACTGTCAGGCCCAGTAGTTGGCGTTGACCAGCTGTATTAGTGACAGGAAAAGTGTCATGTAAATGATGGATGGCATGTTTCAGGATAAGAGCAGGATCTTATTTTCCTAATGTTGCGCAAGTTTTACCCACTTGCTCATATTTTTGTGGCGAACACATTAATTGCATAGTGGAGAGACTGTCTGTTTCTAGTTTTGTGGTAAAATTAGTTCTTGTTTTTAAAATTGGCTAAGATCACAGAACAACACATCTCCACACTGTTTCAATAAAGATTTCTACTAAAAAAGTTAGAATATCGCCCAACAGCTATTAACTTGAAATGATAAGACATCCATTGTACTATATTTTGGCCAAGTCTGGGCGCCTTCTCTGCTAGCTGGGTTCGATGTGTCTCTACAGACGAGATGTAAGTCTCCACCAGCACTCAGTGGGGTTGCCAACCGGCCATCCTTCTCTCTGCCAGGTCTTCCGAACTCCCTGAGAGGCTACAGGACCTGAAAGGCTTGAGTGTCTGGGAGTTCATAACAATGAGACCCAGCCTCTTTCTCAGCCATTTGTTTCTGCCACTTTGGCACTGAGAGAATTGCTTTCAATCTCTTGGAGGGAGTCTGGCATTCCTACATCCCATCCATCACGACTCCTCTCTTCAGCGGATGGACCACTTCCACGCCTGCCTGTCTGCTTGTCTCCTTCTTCCATTGGCTGGATTTTGCCTCCATGCACTACAGTTGTCTCCCTCTGACTGTTGCAATTACCCTCTGCACAGGTGTACATCACCCTGGACACTGGTGGAAATTCTTTATCCCTTTGTTCTGGTACGACACGAATTATCTGTGATAGCCCGTGGCTAGTAAATGCTCTCTTCTTGCACTTTTCCGCACCTCCTTTGAATGAAGTGAGAAGAACTTAGATTTGTGACCAAGCTGTGAAGTTATTGGAATATGCAGGAGACATAGTTTTAAGTGAAACATTTTTGGTAATTTCCAAAGGTTGAATTTACTTGCAATGTTTAAAGCTCCAAATGCAAAGCATTAGTGTAATGAAAAATGAATCCTCGCTTTCCTCTTTTAGCTTCAATTCATCAAGGAGAAACTTCCAGGCATGCTAAGATGTAACAGCATAAATCCAAACAGCAATTGCAAATTTAGCACATGACAAACGACAGCGTGTAACACCCGCAATGGCACATGTACTCGTCTAAAAGGAAATATCACACTACATGTATTCTTAATGACGAAGAGGCTTTTTGTATTGGTGTCGAACACGGATGGCTGTGTGGGGTATTGATTGCCTGCAGGGAAGGAATGAACTCAATTTGGAAGGCAATGACGTGCTGGAGCAGTGATGCCCTCACAGGCTGCATGTTAAGACGTTAGATGGTGCCTTTATTGGAAATCAACAATAATCCCTTCCACTGACATTGCTGACTGTTAACCTCCCACTTTAGCGAGAAAAAGAGAGAGGACTTCCACAGGATAGAAAATATCTCCAAAAGGGCCACTCTTTGACTGTCTCTTCACACACACGTATTTAAAGGTTAAACTCCTACCTACGGTCACTCATTACAGAGTGCCATGTGTGGATTGGTTAATGTGTGTGTGTGTGTGTGTGTTAAGGAGTGAGACTGGGTATACGAGGAGAGGGGGTTCTTGGCAAGAGCCAAAAGCGGTTAAATCATCGCACATAGGGCCGAAGTGGCACTTATAGCACATAAACGTCACTTAGAATGAGTTGGCCTTAGGTGGCTGGTATAATATGCATACCAATGTTTTCGCATGTGTAAGTGTGTGTTTGTCTGTGTCCAAAAAAACAAACCAAAAAGATAACTCTGAAAGGCTTCTCTTCACAGTGTTCATTGACCAAATCCAAGGCAGAATATGTCGTATTTTTCCTCACAAAACCACATGTGTCTTTCAAGTCACTGAGATGACGGTGCTGATAATCATTCATCACAGCTCGAGGAAGAAGACGCTTTTTTTAGCCGCTGACAGGCCTCATCGTGCAGTAGATTGGATCAGCAAGAGCAGCCTCTCACACTGCACAAGTAGGTGATGATTAAAGGCTGACCTTATGCTTAATTAGTGGCAACTGGGAGATTTCACCGCTCGGCTATGAATCATGGGAGGAAAAAAAGCAGCCACCAGGGAAATGTTACCTAAGTGATTAGGTGAGGGGTGTAAATCAATAGTGCTGTTGACCTGCGAATGGAGTGGTAAAGGGAAGTGAGGTGCGAAATGAAGATGGAAAAAAGAATGAAAGGACATGATTAACACGATTGACCCGCTCCTGTCACACGCACATAAACAGTAATGCTTCTCTGAGTCAGGGTGTGTTGGAAACTGAAGGCATTCATTTTCTTTATTTTTCTACTCTAATAGAAAACAAGCTGAGCTTCATAAATATTCTTTTATGAGTTTGGGAGGTGCCAGGTATTTTCATATGTTTGGAACAGTTTTTCAAAGAGTAGGAAACAGAAGAGATGAATTATAAGACTTGGAAAATGTGTTTGCAGGTTAGAAGGTAGCATATTATAATGTTGAAAGTGCGATCTGGACTTAGGTGATGATTATCGGCTGTGTAATTAATGGAGATTGCCACTGTGACGTCACCTGACTGTGTATGTGAAGCATCAAGCTTGGCAATAGGTCTTTGCCCTTTGGTTCTGGATCCAAAATCTACAAAATTCAGACGAGACGATGATGCTGGAGAGGTGCGAGAGGGTTGGCGCGCTGAAAGTTATCAAAGCTCAACCGTCAACTTCCTTTCGCTAACGGATTAACTGGTAAATGAGCGAGTTTACCTCCATGTTTTCAACAGAGAGAGATCTTATTTGTGGTCCTGGCTGACTGCACCTGTTTATTTAGCAGACTAAAGGAGCAAAGAGAGCTTGAGGTCACAAAAGCATCAAATGGTCTCGCTGCCTCACTCTGCTGTGAGAGAGCATCAGGGGACCAAAACATACTGTATTATTTAAAATAACCTGTCTTCTCATCACAACCATCTGCTGAAATCTCTCTGGGGAAAAGTAAACCACAATCCTCGTACATGGCCAGCAAGTAAATATATATTTACATGAGAGATATAAAACAACAACTTGAGCTTAAAAACCACTATGATTTACCTGTGTCTACCAACACTGCTCCAGTTTTGGTCTTTTTCTCGTTTTTTCGTGCTGGTTTTTTTCTCCCAGCAGACACAGAGCGAAGAAGATGCATGTACAAGATCCGATCAGTAGGATGCTAAAACAAGGGGAATATCATACATCATGAGAAGAGCCCCCATGACGTCATCAGCGCCTTTTGTAGAATTTTGGAGCGGTCGAACACAAACAGCAGAGCGCTTGTAAAAAGACACTGCGTGCTGTGCTTTTCATTAATGGGAGGGTAGGTCATTTTTTTCACCTCAGGCTTAATTAGTTAAAAAAAGTTAGTCATCCACTAACTGTCAGAATGGAGAAATCAGCTTCAGTTTGTTCCAATAGGTGAGGGCTACTCAATCAGAAACTCAAAAGGTCCACTCTCTGTCCAGGATCCAGAACAGTGACATGTAATTCCAAAATTAGAACTCAGAGCAAAAAAAGGCATTAAAGCCACAAAACATTTGAACTATGCACAAAGGATGATGTGTTCAGTCCACATCAGTGTGAAACATGACACTAGTTAAACTAGTTAAACGTGGGCACAAAAGGTGTGAGGGCCAGGCGTAGACACTGGTGTAAGTTTTGTGTCGGTGTTAGTTTTGTGCGTAATTCTGCTCTTTATTTCATAATGACGTTTTACATTTCCTCTTTAGACAAGGGCTACTGTCTCATTACAGATTAAACACATCGGTTTCGTCCTCCCCACAGGCAGCAAAAAGAATATTTGTCGGTCCACTCTGTCTTAAATTCACGATTTTCAGATTCCACCTCTCGCTTTTTGTCAAGTTTGGAGCACGGCAGGATTTTTGCTTTACTCAAGAACAGGTACCGTTCCTCAAATGTGACTGTAGCTAATGATGAGCTGTGTGACCGCGGTGAAGTCAGTTTTATGTTGGAGGTACAATGTTCGGTTTACCTCTAGCGAAGCAGAGTGAACGTCTGTCAAATATCCAACTTCAAACTAACTTCCTGCAGAGGAAAAAAGCACTCGCAGAAGAAAAATAAAAAGCACTCACGACCACAATGAGTTGCCATAGTGACGTCAAACAACAGCTGATAGGACATTTGACTTGGGCACGGTATAGATACGTGATTGGACCCAAAATTGGAATATTGATATTTGTAAAAAATTAATACATTGCTTTAAAAACAACATAAATCACAACAGTCCTATCAGACGATACCTACACACTTGTTCTCACCAATATTCCTCAGCAATGTTCTAACATCTTTTTAAGTAGTATGTGGAATTTCTTTTTTTTTTTTACATTTCCACATCTAGCTTCTGCTTTGGTACTTTCTTTAACACACAGTTCTAGGAAAAAGTACCACTAATGCAGGGTAAAGAAGGGGAAAGTTGTAGTCACGTTTGGCACTCTGTTGGAGATAAAACAATTAATCTTACATTGAGCACTTCACCCTGAAGCTCTGAAAGAGGCTAAATGGCTTATTGAAAATTGGTCTTTTAATCGCTTCTATAAGGTAGTTTGTGCCAAATTAGTTGTTGATGCTTCATTTCCCTTCTCTGCTCCAAAGGGGGGAAACTCTTTTTAATATGGAGCCAAGGTTAGGAGACACATTAGTTATTGAGGAGTGGAAATCGATAGCTAAAGCGGTCCTTTACAACACAAGGCTTGAGAATGGCAAAGCACAACTTATGGCTGCCGTAGAGGGTAAAAGTGTGTATGAGTGTTAGTGTGTGTTAGTGTTAAAATTTGAATTGACAGTGTGTCTTCATGTTCATGTTGGAGAAGATGTATTCTTTCTTCAAAAGCCTGGAATATATGAAAAGCAATTGCGTAATTGTTTCTAAATGTTGTGTTTGAATGCAGCTGCTATGGCAGATGTGCTTCCTGTAAATATATTTGTCATCGATGTGTTCACGTTCAGCTTCAGCGCAGATGAAGGTCATGGTCAGTTGCCAATAAGTCTGTTAGTGATAGTGTCAGGCCTCAAGAGTGTCAGGCTTTAATTCAGCGTTGACATTTTTAATGCGTGGCCATAAACTTCCCTTTACCTTTAACCAGCTTGTATCTATATATTCATGAGTGATGAGAGGTCATCTGTAGAGTGAGCTTCATTGAGCACTTCAGCAATTTTGAGCTCTTGTTTTGGTTTGATGGCCAATGGCTTACTGCTAAACTATTCACTGCACACCAGCTTCTCCCCTCAACCTTTTCCCCAGTAACAACAGGAACTGTTTTCAGCCCAAAACCTCTTTAAGTCTCATTTTATGTTACCTACTTAGCCCAAAACACGGCAGCAGACTAAGTAATGAAACATTTAGAAGCTCAAGAGCCTCATGAGTTGGTGTAGAGGAAATGAAAAAGAGAGTGAAATCTGACTTATTTATCTGGTATATGAAAACATAACATGCAATGAATGCTGCTGGATGTGAAAATGGGAACTTTTTTCACATTTCAATTTCATAAGGTGAATATTCTGCTTATTTGCTAAAAGCCAAGGGGCCATGCAGTATTTTTAAAGTATTTCATATGAAGCCTTAAATATGTGTTTCCATGGACTGTGTTTACTGGTTCTCAGTTGATATACCTGTTAAATTCAACACCCTATTTCTCACTTGTAGATCAGCAACAACAAAAAAAAGGTTGAGCTCTCTAATCCAACAGTGACTCCCACACACCACACTCGGCCAATGAAAGGTCCTACCTTCACAACAGTGCCCTCAATTGTTAGCTAGACTCTACTCCTCTGAGTGCCTAGTGCTGGAATAAGCAAACTCAGCTTGTCTCTCGTGAACACAAGGGCGCATTTATTGATATTGTTGCTGTTGATGACAATGATAATTCATATTTAGCTGACTTAATTAAAAATCATCATGCTAGTCATCAGCTTAATTATTAGTTCACTATTTTGTCATTATGTTAATCTATTCAGGCCCAAAATGTCAAATGTTGTGTCTCACAGCTGCCTGCCAAAGTTGGGGCTGTAGCTCCTGTTAACAGCTACTGTCCGATGCTCTACTTGCTGCATGTAAACTAGTGGGCAGAGGACATCTACTTTGTAATAAAGGCTAAATGGACTTGAGTTGGTACAGTGCTTTTCTTCTGACTACTCAAAGTGCCTTTACACTGCATGTCACACCTACCCATTTCCACCCATTCACACACTGATGGGGTTAAGTGTCTTGCTCAAGGACACAAAGGACATGTGGCAGCAGGATCTGGGGATCAAACCCCTGAACTTCCAGTTGAGACACTCTACTAACTGAGCCTCAGCCACCAAAACACATTTCATGTGTTGTGAAATGATATCAAATTGACCACTTAGCTGTATTAGTTATGAATGCATGTTTATTGTTCTAAGGACATCTGGTGGCGCTAGCTTGGTGCTAGCTTATCCAGCGTAGCTCGGACCAGAAATACGCCACATGACAAGTAGTTTAGTATGTTGCTAACGGCATTCCAACTTTCCGAATATTATTCAGTATATCCAGTTTGTGTATGCTGTTTGCAGTACATAAGTATGTGATTTCGGACGCAGCGTAAGTGTTAGGAGCCTTATCCTGAAACAGTGTGCTTTATAGTTGTTCAACTTTTAATGAAAAGAAAGGGTTGCATAGGAACTGATTGAAAGCAAATTTTTGGTACAAAATTTTACTCAGGAAAGTCAATTTCAATTTAAATCAATTTACTGTATGTGCTTTCAATTAAAAGCCCTTCCTTCATACCCTGTGAAAATGTGACCCAGGCACTGGATTTCTGTCAATTTAGGTGGAGCCGAGTCCCATGTGGCTCATTTCACTTTAACACACACACAGCCACATACACCCACACCTCCACGTCCAGTCATAATTGACTCTATTGAGCAGGAACAGCATGCTTTCTCATCGCTCTGGCGCTAATTGGGTTCTGCGCCCTTACTTTTTACATGAAACACGTTTTATGGGGCAATTTAAAGTTCGCAGCTCTACATAATTAGAAAGAGATGAGAGAATGAGCGAGATCTGTGCTATGACAGCAGCATGATGAAATGTCTTTCATATGCTCAGGGAGCACGTTGCTCACGAATCATTCGTCTGAAAAGAAGGACAGGGTGTATTTGGACGAAAATGTCAGATTGCTCTCTTTAAAATGTAAATATTAAACGACTGCACTGAGCGAGCAGGGCTGCATAATCTGTTGGGGGAGCGGATACAAATGGGGTCATCTATAAGTGATTTTGGGGGAAAGTCAGAGGAAGGAAACACATTAAGATAAATAATGATTAGCTCTTGAGAACATATGCTGTTACTTTCATAAACTCACTCTAATGACTTATTTGGCAGTTGTTGTTTTGACCTGCGTGTACTGTGTAAATGTTCAAACACTGAGGTGAGGCCAGATGTTTGGCAGACATGTGTGCACATTAACAAACAGCATGCGCACACACACATGCATGCGTACAGATGCTCCCACTAACGGCACATCCACAATAACATCCACCCCCACACACACACACACACACACACACACACACACACTCCCTCACTTGACATCTTCCGGGAGTCACTGGGGAAAGAGTCATATTTTCCCTCCCTGCTTGTTGATATTTGTCCTGTCAGCTCTCTAAAGCGACTCCTGGCTCCTGTGTGGATGTGAGCAAAGCACTTCAAACACTGTTGCAAATATTTAACATCTTGAAATGGGATTTACTTGGAATGTACTTTCTCCTAATCGTAAACAGAAAACTAGTGTGACTAAAAACCGTGTTCAAAGATAATAAGCTACAATAGTCTCTTGAGGGGTTGAATATGAAGCTCCTTTAATAAGTTGTCCTCTGTTCTACGGCTGGCTTGTAGTTACAGTGTCATAGAGACGTTTCTGTGTCATATTTTACCATTTGTTATCGGCTACTTGTGTTTTGTTTTTTTTGCCAAATGCTAATAACAACTCAAACTCTGGGACTGTTTCTGTCTTTAAGAGGACTAACTACTAATACATACGAGGACGACCTTAAGCCCAAAATAAGCATCTGTTAGAGAGAGCTTGTCTTTGGTGAAACACACACTTATGTTTGCGCTAAACATTTAGCTTGTTGCTGTGGTAGTGAATTATGTATGGAGTTCATCAAATGTATGGATTAAAAGGTGGAAACAGGAAACAGCATCAGAGGCAGGTTGTACGTCACTGCTAAAAAAAAAGTTGATCTGTTAGTGGCGTAATAAAAAGGTTGACCAAATTGAATGCAACTTTTGAATAGCTATGACATCATGGAGTCTTTAGTGCAAGTGGTTTTGAGGCATCAGCTGAAGGATAATGACGATTGAATTAGCACAATTATGACTTGGAAGTTCTCCTTAAAAGTTGTCCGTAAGTCAAAATTGCTCCAAAGTCATATATGACTGATGTGGCTCAGAAGTTTTTGGTACTGTAGCAGCAGCTGTTGTTTCATTGTTTTGATTTAAAGGCTAATTGTGTTAGCTAACCAGCTTAGAATAATAGTCTGATTTTTTAGTTTCACTCTTTGAGTGGATTTTTAAGGATTCTGCACATGGTGAGGATTGAAGTTATTATGATTTATTTTGTGTCCTATGTGGTAGACTTTACTAAGCTTAGGTAAAATGATTCACAATTATTGGCACGTTACTTAAGCTTAATGCATACATTTACTAACATTCTGTCATGAATGATGGTTCCACTCTTTTCACAGATTTCAGCATTTATTGCAGTCACACTTGATGCTGTTGAGTTTGCTCTCAAAATGCTCTCTGAGTTAGCCGAGCAGCATGCCACGGCTTTCCAGGGACGCAGCACTAAACCCCCCGTATGAGGGTGGACCAAAGGCTTTTAGGCTAGAAAGAAGGAGGCAAGGCAAATAGAGGCAAAGCTATGTCTGAGGCGATGCGAACAGCAGAGCAGCATTGGATGTAGAGATCAGTGAGAGTCTCGGTTAAATGTGCCGCCTTGTTGTGAGAAGGAATTGTGATTAGGTAGTGAATGGCAATAACTCCATCAGCAGACGCAGCTGATTACAGATGGGTTGGATGACGTCCATGTCCCGAATGAACACCAGGACAGAATGTGTTCACATTTCCTTCTGCTTCAACTGCGCTGCAACTCAGAGGCTAATACCATATCGATTTCATCTGTTTATTTACTTCTAGTTGCTTTCCATGATCACCCTTTTTCTTTTCAGCAAAATCCACAAGGTACTTTTTTATCAAAATTGAGACTTTATGGAAGAGTCGAGGGTGAATCAACAACTTCTTGAAGTCGTTAAAAATAGCCCCACAATTTAAAAACTATATACTTTTGGTGGAACCTTTTGCGGTCTTTAATGTAGAGACAGGACAGTGGATAGATTTGGGAATCAGGGACAGAGAAAGTGGGGAATGGCATGCAGGAATGGAGCCACGGCACAGATTTGAGTCTGGGCTGCCTGCTTAGCAGACTACAGCCTCTGTACAGCATGGGGCACGAACCCTTACCACTCAATCACCAGCGCCCCCACTGGTGGCTAATGAGATAGACGTTATTCTGAAAACAGTCTTTTGAAAAATGAGTCCTTTATCTCTACGCACATGTTTGATGGTCATACTGCAGAATTTATTTTAGTATATTTTGTTTTCATTACTTTTATTGGTAACAGGGGTATTCCACGTTGTTTTATTGGTACTTTTACTCAGAAAAAAAGAGCTCAGTACTTCTTCCAACAGATTTCTTTTACAGCTGAAGATCGAGGTTGTTCGTGTCCTTGTAAAAACCTTGGAATGCCAGATGTTGGGAGTGAAAAAAAAACACAGAAATAGATCAAATGAGTGTAATATTTAATATACACGACTATAAAAGAAAAATTAATGGCATTGTTTTGCACTTTTTTTTTCAACTTTTTTGCACTCTTCCGTAAAAAGAACCCTATCAGTAACACTTAATCTTTTATAAATAACATATCACTGTTTCAAAACTTAGTGTGACCCCTCTTGAAACTCTTTAATATATTACGAGTACTGGTGATTACTGCTGCTATTGAAGCCTTATGGCCAGGAATGTGGGCCACTAATGCTCCCCGTTATACATAACTGCTGTGGCTGCATCTGGTTTCTCCCTGCTTTAAATCAATCCATGTCATGATTCACCCTGAGAAACGGCACGGCAGTCTGAGCTCATGTATCAGAATCTGCTCCTTGGCTCAGCCAGAGGATCACAACAGCTATCGCGCTGTAAAATGTCGCAGGCCTGGAAAGTACACAAAAAAAATGCTTCCAGAGTGATTCTCTAGATGGAAATATTCTATATCAAACAAAGAGTTTAAGTGCAAAGACAAAGTGGGGGATTTGATGAAGCCGGCCTTGTCTTGTGATGGGCTGAGTGTTTGATGAGGAGCAACTTCAGTTCTACAGTAAAGAGTAAGATGATGAATTCCCTTTATCCCATTACTTTACAAGCGATATCTCTCCACTACACTTGAACAACATCATTGCATTACAGGGCTCCACATGATGATCTATTTTTCCAAAGTGTTTGTTCATATTTGCAAATTATTATTTTATTATTATTATTATTATTATTATTATATTAAAACAAATATGTATGGAATTCAAAAAAGTGCTAAAAAGTGCAAATATTAGATGATAGTTTGTTCATGATAACACAACTCCTTTGAATCCTTTGAACAATGTCATTTCAGATTTATTACTACTTCTTATTGTAATATTAATAAAAGACTCACAATGTGTACATTTTTATTCAACATTTTCTATTCAACAGTGGTGTTACAGTATCCCCAATTTCATGATATTGCGGAAACCAAAATGTCTTCATGCTGTCTCCTGAGAAAAAAGTGGATTTTGGTTTCAGCCTCCGAGGAGAAAATAGGGAATTACAGAGACTTTTACAACAAAAATGGTGGACACCAGCATCAGTGGGGACGAATGAACAGGGAGACGATTTAAATCAAAGAATGCTTGAAACATGTTTTAAATGAATACAAATGTTTGCATTGTCTTTTAAGAAACAGTTGCAGATTTAGCATTCTGTAATACATTTGGGGTGGCAGTGCTATGGCTTAAGTGCTGATGCATATTTTTTTTAGACTGTTTTTATTTCAAGAAACATGCAGGATAATAAAATAACAGATACATAATGCATGACAATCCTAACTCTGTAAGAGCCTCACAAAGAAGTAAACATCAATCCTCACAGACACTGGGCGACGATGCGGCTGAGCGTCAATTGGGCTCATATGCTCCTTCTTTCAAAAGATTACAACTTGTTTTTTACTCACATGTTGTTTATCAGTGAATGTTTTTGGAAGATCAGTAAAAAATAGAATTACTGCAATCATTTCTTCTCCGTGATAAGGCGCTTGTTGGCATCATGTTGGTATCATTTGCAACACTTCTCTAACAAAGAAAGATGCCTCGTTCACCTTCATTTTCTGGCATTTAGAACAACTGTTTGTTTTTTTCAAAAGTGAAGCATTTCCTTTCATTCTCTCCACTGTTGTAATAAATGTTACTGATCATTTTAAAACGTGCTGATGAAGCAGCAGGACCAACTTGGGGTTGAGTGTCATGTTGCTGCTGGAGCTGGGGCTCGAACCCCAAACCTTTTAGTTGAGAAACGACAGACTCTTCCAACTGAGCCACAATTGCCCCAGTAGTACATAGTTTTTAAACATTTCATGCAACATTGCATGTTGTATTTATGACTATAACTTCAGTCAATCATTATTTGTGTTGCGCCAACTCATACTAAGTTTTAACTCGAGCCACTTTACCAAAAAGCACATGAGATGATATGCCATTTCTCCTTTGTTTCCTCGCGTTCCTGTTGTCCACACTTCCTTGCCGCTGAGGTTGGAGAAGGCCGTGCATGGATGATGACCGTGGTTGTGGATGGGACGACACTGTCCGATGGTGGAGGCGAGGCGCCACAGACGTCAGGTGGTGGTAGTGCCAGATCACTTTGCTGGAGATAGAGGGAGCTCTGTCAGCCTGTCTACATTGATCTGTTGTTGCATCGAGGGATTGGCAGGGATGACAAGGAGCTCAGTCTTTGAAAGGTGCAGTTGAAGATGGCGTTCATTCATCCATTAGAGTTATCAGCAGGGCATGATGAGATTCTTGCTGAGACTGCAACATTGTTTGGTGGGAATGACAGGAAGAGCTTTGCATTGTCAGCGTATCAGTGTTGTGACAAACCAAGAGACTGGATTATTGCACATCATCAACAGAGGCTTGTTAGTGGGCTTCAATTCAGTGAATGACTTATTGTTCTTAAAACGTAAAGAGACACATCATCATTTCATTGTGGATTGATTTTGGGCTGCTGTGGCTCAGCTAGTAGAGCCAGTCGTCTCTGTAAGGTTTGACAAGACACGGAAAGGCCGAGTAGGTAATTTCCGAAAACTAGCATGATTTTGATTGTAGCATCCTCTCCGTTCTCCTTCTTCACCCACCCCCTCCCCTCTGTGCTCCCTCAAAAGCCACGCCCCTCACTTACATGCACAAGCGCCATTGGTCCAGAAGCGTGTTACAGTTTTTACGTGTTTACAACCGCTACAGATGACAGATTTTTTTTTTGCGTTTCTTTTTCAGAGCACATGAATTATTACTTACTCTCAGGAAATAAAGACAATTTCAACCAAAATCTTAAAAACCTTTAAGCCACGCTCCTTCTGCTTCGATGGCGGTGCATACATGTGTGTGAAGGGAATCATTTAGTCTTGATGGTCACATTACATAGCAGCCTCTGCCATCAGTGTGTGAATGTAAAAGGTATGACCTCTAGTGTCAAAGCCCTTTAAATTATCCCCCCCCCCATTAAGTACAGAGCAGAAAACTGAATAAAATGGAATGACAAGGATGATAAGACCATGGCTGCAATTGTACATGCAGATGCATAAGTGGTTAAAATCTCACTTAGTGACATTTAACTTGTGAGCTGAACATTAATTTGCTCTTTCAACAGAACCAAACAAACATCTCCGAACTCCGATTTGAGCAACTGTTGCTGAAGCGCTCAGCTGCTGTGTGTCTTCATTAGGAACAAATTGGCTTGAGTGCAACAGACAGTGTTTCCAGACAGACTAACACATTTCTGGTCTTTGTCTTTTCTCCGGATTTGGAGGGAACAATGCAGACAATAGCATCAGCATCAGCCTTTTAATGCAGATGAGTTTTGTCTAGAGTGTTACCAGAATAACAATTAGTAAAGTTTTTTCAATCAGACAAACCACTTAGGTGCTACCAGACAGAGTTTCAACAGTATTTTAATATTGGACAGCTTTATACAATAGCAGAGTTAGGGACACACAGCTCCATTGTACCTATAAAACAAAGGAACTTTATTCAGTCTGTGGAAGCAATGAATGTGAATACAATATTAGCGCTAAAATTTATTTTGAATGGCTGTCTGGCACTTAGAGGGAGAGAAAGAGCATGCATGGCTTTGAGAGGCAATAACAGGTCAGATTTCCCCAAAGGTTCTGACACCGGCAACAAAATTAATTGCACTGTTCTGAAGATGAATAAAGGCATTTGTGCTGTGATTAAGGAAGCCCAGGCGCTGCCTCCCTGCAGGCCTGAACCAACATCCAATAAGCCCACAGCAGCGCCCGCCCGCCTGCCTGCCTGATGGACTCTGCCTCCGTGGAGCTGCCGAGTCTGACAGGAAACAGAATGCCATACGCATATTCACACACACACACACACACACACACACACACACACACACACACACACACACACACACACCAAACAGAGAGACACACACTCATTGGTGTTTTTCTACTGCAAAGGACGACCACTTGCACATTTTCAAGCATACATTTCTCTTTTCAAAAATGCATACTGTACTCTGAATGTTTTTTTTTAAGTATTTAATGCAAAAATAAATACAGATCAGTCATTTGTCAAACAGCACGGAGCAATAACACAAAGCCCAATGTGTGTGAAAAGCTGTGTGTGAAGTGCAGAGCTCCCTGAATGAGCCTGTCAATGCCATGTCCTGATAAGAGAATGTTGATGACACTGAAGGCGAGCGCTGACGGTCTGTCACAGCAAAAGGAGCTGTGGAGTGATTTTAATCGCCACCTTGGGTGGCAGCAGGGCTGCAGAGTTTTTACGACACTTGGGAGTAATAAAGTGCAGAAAAGATAGCAGAGCAATGATGGAAGTTGTGGGAACTGTTGGAAGATATAGGGGTCGTTAGGCTTTTTATGAACACAGGCTTCAAATTTATGACGGAAATGTGTTTGGAAATAACATTTACAATTGATTTTTTTTTTAGGTTTGGAATTTTCTTCAAACATGCTATAACAAAGGCTGCTTCAGGATAAAGTTTTATAGCTGTGTGAAAATAAAAAAAAAAGATGGCATTTGATTAAAAAAAAAAGTGGCAGATAAATCGCCCTCTGCTGTGAGTCATGTCCTCCATGAGCTGTCAGTAAGTTTGAGTTTTAACAGTGGTTTCTTCTTATGTTTTAAAGCTGTTGGGACTGCCATGTTTTGATAGTTTGGCATATTCCTACCTGGATCAGTGTCAAAACATGAGCCAGAGAGATTTACTTTCTCTGGCCAGGCTTCTAAACTCCTCCGAATGCCATGCGTTTAAGCAGTCTGGTCAACTTTACTTTTTAGCCGGCAGCTAAATCACTTGTGAGCACACTCTCACTCTCCACATTTTTCCTTGTTTATGTTAAACTAATCTCTCTGACAAACACTGTTCCACTTTTCCACTTCTCCCTCCCATTCTCCGCTGCTTTAGGAGTCTTGTACGGCTGTGTGATAATCAGTCACGAAGCGCACAATCATCACACAGAGAAGGTTTAAAAGCTTCTCTAATATTCCATCATTTCAAGCCTAATATTTGACAGCGAAGAGAGAGGGATGTAATATTAAGGTATGCAAAAGGACTTAATGCCTCCTTTTAGCTCGGCTGAAGGGAAGTCTAACAGCATAGCCTTGGGCTCACATTGCACTCAGAGGAAAGACATTTTCAGACATCTGGTGTAATATCATCTATTTTCAGCTTTTAAGGGTGCTCTCATTCCCTACCTCTTTGAAAACTAACAGAGATATTCAGTGGGGTCTGCCCTTGAATTATCCAATCGATCCCCACTTTTGAGTCTATGCACATATTTGGCTTTAATAGATACAGTTTGATCATCTACCTCTGCGCTTACTCTCAGAGCTGGTTTGGGACTTAGTTGTAATTTCACAAACAAAACACATCTAGAAGTTTTTCCTGGGAGATCAGTGTCAGAACCTGAAGAAATCCAATGCTATACCATACTAAACAAATAGGCCTAAATACATTTAATGCATTACAGTATATTCAACAAAATCAAACATTTGCAAAATGTGCTTGCACAATGTAAACTATGGAACAAATGCTTTTTACCAAACTATACTACAGTCCAGGATAAACATCACTTATTTTCTTTATGTGACTTTCCGGGAAATGTTTGAGTCAGCACTTTTAGTGACAATGTTGCTGAGAAGCTGGCATGACTCCTGGGACAATGTGGTCCGAGAGAAAAGTAAAACTAACTACAATGCATTTGGATCGACTCTGTATAGTCCAAATGCTGACAAACGACACGTATACGTGAATAATGTACACATTTGACCCAAATGTCAACAGAAATCACACGCTTTCATTGTCATTATCAGCATGCTAACATTAGCTTTTAGCATTAAGCATGCTAAAAGCAAGAGCCAACTTTAGGATAACCATGGACTTTGATAAAATATTTGAAAATCTATACTCTGTGTTCTTCAATCTCTGTGTGAGGAAATGGAGTGTGTAGTTTAGGCACTCAGATTGTTGAACTCTTTCTTGGCCACTCAGCTCAACACATGAGCTCTGCTCAGGAGGAAATTACCGTGACAGCTGGGCAGTCCAAAAGGCCACTAGCTGTTGTTCTTTGACTTATTTGAAAGGTTTCTTTTTCATTTTAGTAAACTTAAAGGAAAATGTAACTTCATGGACTTGTTTTTCTTTTGTTTACATCCTTAAATGATAAATTAAATAACTATCAAATACCATAAGAGTTGTTTTTTGTTGAACAGTTTATGTTCATATTTATAATTGCTGGCTTCATATTTTGGGTTGTTGTATTTCCTTCAGGGTTCATACAAAAGACTTTATTTTAAAGAACATTTCTCGATGTTTTTTCTTTGTATTAAGTTTAGTATTATTGTAGTATTAGTGACTTTGATGCAGTTACATGCTTTGTGGTGCTTTTTTTATTGAGTATAGTGACTTGAAATCAACAACTTTTTCTCACCCCCACAAATAAAACTAAAATCAAATAAAAGATTTTACACACTAAAACTACAAATGACAACACTACACCATACACTCTATTGTACCAACATGGATATATTGGTTTCCTTTGTGAGCAGTACAGCGCTTCCTTGTATTTCTTGCATTAACTGTCAGACATTTAAAACCTGCATGCACTTTATATTCAGGTCACAAAGAAGACATGAACTTGAACATGAGGTCAACTATTCTCATATTTCCATTTAATACTTTTTTCTTTTTTTACATAGCCTTGCTGTTAAACTGAAAGTTTTACCCTAATTGAATTTGTTAACATAACAGTGCACCACATTGGTTACTGTTCAAATGACTTTCCATATGTACAGTACATACAGCAGATGTTTGATTTGATGAAAAAAAGTCGAACGTGTCATTCTGGTGTCTCTTCTTGCCTCTTGGCAGCCCGTCTGCATTTCAGGAGGAGCAGCTCTTCACTCAGCCATGACCGCAGCCTCGGAGAAATCTGCCAGGCATTTCTCCTCTTCACTCCTGATGTCATCCTTTCCAAAAAAAAAAGGGGGAAAATAAATACTTCATTCTCTTTCTGTGAAACCAGAAACTGGTGAAGTTTTGAGGAAAAGTATGGGTAAAAAAAGAGACGATCACATCTACATAAAGTGCTGAATTTAAAACTACCTTTAATTGTAGGATCTGCCTTGGTACAACAACAACACGCCCCTCCCCCCTTTCAAAATGACACACAGTGACATTACACAGGGCCAAATCAGTGACTTACGACCTGCAGCAAGACTTTCTCTTTCACGCTGTGACGAGATGTGGCGCTAACCACGGACATTATCGCAGCCCCTGATTGCATTATGATTGGAACCATAAAGGTGGTCGTCACAAGGTAAGCGACCCGAGAATGCGAGGCAAGACTGGAAGCACTTCATCCGTCAGCAACCTGTCGGTCTGCCTGGATGATTCATGGCGGCCATTTTGTGTCAAAATCTCACCGCAAATCAGTTTGCCCCAAAAAGGAGACACTCACTCCAAAAAAAAAAAAAAAAAAAGCAGTTCTCAGATGTGTGTCAGAGATATGGGAAGACAGAGTTTAAAAGCTGTGTTGCAAAGCTCACATTGAATGCTTTTCATTTGCACAACTCGCCAGCTGCTGTTTCTCTGCAGCTCTTTAATAATTCAGAGCTGGAAGACAGGAGGCGGCCATGTTTTCTCTATTTATTTATGTTTTGTTGCCTTAGTAGCTTGCAGTATAATTATAATACACACAGCATCCAGTGTAGACCCTTTAAAAATAGTCATTAACTAGGTTTCTTTCAAAAGAATGGAAAAATTAAAAGTCCCTCATGCTCCTGAGTCACAGTGCTTTCCTGTGCCGTTCCCAAGCTAGTGCATGAATTATTTCCATTGGAAGTCCCCCCCCCCCCCCCCCTCCTTTGCCATTTGTTTTTATCACTTCTCTTTTTTAAGTGTGCACTGTCGGCCCGGTTTTCCCCTACCTCTCCCCTCTCGTTTGAAAAGTAACGTCTGCAGAATAATGGAGAATTATCCTGTCTATAAAAAGCTCCTGAAGTCAGGAGGTGCACCGCTGCCAAACGACACTGAAAGCAATTACTGTATGTTTCAACACCCTTTTCATAGGAAGGGATCTGTCTCGAGGGCCACTCACCGTGCATATGAGACTCGTTTGGTTCACATTACCATATCCTGCCGCAGCACAGTCGAGCCCCGGCTGTCACTGCCTCGTCTATTCAACGTCTTGTGTGTGTGACGGCCATGTCCTTGTATAAACAGGGGATAAAGAAACAGAAGAAAGCGTGCAAGCAAACAGTCCTTTGTTTTCATTTCCATGGCACAGAGTGAGGAGTGATTCCCTCCTACCCTGATGACCCTGCGTCAGTGAAAAATGAGATTAAATAAAAGAAGAGGGGATTCTCTTTCTCGCCATTTTGGTGCCGTCAGGGAATTGAGGAGATAAAGGTGAGCCTTGCCGCCTTCCCCTTCTCAGAGAACAAAGCTATTGTTGAATGACACAAAGAGAGGCGGCAGAATTCTCCATAAAAATCAGGAAAGATGGTGTCATTTTTTTCTGTCCTGGGGTTTCATATCCACACACACACACACACACACACACACACACACACACACACACACACACACACACACACATTTTCCTCCTCTTCTGTCCCCTTCTGGCACTTGAACTCTGTGCGGGTTTGCTGTTAATTGGATTCAGATTGCAGCGATAATACAGTCTTATGCGGTGTGCAGTTTGGCTGGGTTGTTAAGAACCCGGCCTCAAGTTAATTCTGATAAAGTAATTACAGTAGTTGCGCAGAGGAGGCTGTGTGAGCAAGCAGCAGCCTGCTACGCATGTGCTCTGCAGGCGGCAGAACCAACTGGAGGAGGTCGCCGAATCATGAGCAACCCTGAGGATGATGTCATCGCTCCCTGCCACAGAGAATACATCATCAATGCCACCCTGCTGAGTCAGCTGGTGTAAGCTTGTGTGGGGGAACTCCTGTGTTCTTGCGTGATGAAAAGTTCTGTGCTTAGAAAGCGGACATATTGTCGATGCACCAATATGAATGATTTGGGAGGAGCACTGGGGAAAGTATTTGAGGCTATTTTGTGCCATGGAGGCTCCAGTTGCCAAATGAGGAATTCAAGCTACCTGCCACCGTGACAGCTCAAGAATGTCAACAATACAATTACAGAGTAGTTCTGCGGCTCACGCACTTCCTGCTCGGTTCCAGAAAAGCGAGGAGAAGACTTTGTTTCCATGGCTTTTCTTTTTTGTTTGCACACTCGGTCTGACTTTGGCGGAGATGAGAGAACGTCTTTGTGTACTTGTTTATGGGAAACTGTATTGGCGTGGCCTTGACGCTTGTTGTGGAAAGTAGAATGCAAGTTTCCCTCTTTCAAGCAGCCAGGGGCGGCAGCAAAAAGAGTCTGAAGAAAGCAGAAATAAGAGTCAAAGATCCATGAGGGGTGGACTGCACATTTGTTTTCAATTTCCCGCAACTATCCCTGAAACCAAATCAGAGCAATCATACTGGACAAAATTGGCACGTAACTTGTTCTTCGCCTCCTACATCACCCTTCTTCTGCCGCTCTGTACAATAATATTTTCTTTCACAGGCAGGGAACATGTTTGATCACCCCTTTTATTAGAGACGAGGCTCGCCTCAGAAGTGCCTCCCAGCCTCCCATCTCTCTCACCGCTGTCCCTGTCCGTCCGTCTGCGCTGCCCCACAGTGTGTGGCACGGCAAGAGGACAGCAACAAGAGGCCCATAATCAAGGGCTCAGCTGTGGGATATGTTGCCTTAGCAGGCTTCGGTTCTTCCATGATAAGTGTCATCTTATGTTCAGAGAATGGCTTTCCACAAAGAAGCCACTGCAGGAATGTGCAACATAAGGAAAACCTGAGAAGAGTTAACTTCTGTTGTGTCTTCATTAAAGAGGCCTCAAAGAAGTTCCACAACTTTTACACTTTTTATGTTTTACTTTTTGGAAGTGTATAGGCCTCGGCTTTCTTTCCTCCCCTGAAAAAGAAGAAGAAGAAAAAGAAAAACACCACTTAAGGTCTCCTTTCTTTGTTCTCCACATCAAGTCGAAGCCCCAGATGATTTACACCAGGGGTTAGGTCAGACTTATTGTTTGAAAGCGAACTCAGAATTCCAACAGTATTGCATGCTTCCTCTGTTTTCGAGCATGACTTGCACATCTTAACTATGAAGGGGAGATGGCTCTCGAGCCAACGTGCCCCCAGAAGAAGTCCTCAGGGACAAGCGGACAAGAGTGTGCTTCCTGGCTGCATTGTCCTCACACTGTATCCTGTTTATCACAGATGGATGAGCTGCAGAAGAATGGCTGGCAACACCTACACTGATGGCACTGACCGTACGTTGAATTTGGGCCATTTAAAGTGGATCAGAGGGAGCTCTAAAATTAATAAACAGATGTCAGAAACAAAGCAACCCTGTCTCCTGATAACAAGCCGACCTTTTTTTCTGGCTTTCCTGTGCAGACTCTTTTTTTTCCCGCTGCATGTTTGTTGAATTTCCAATATATTTCTCAATCACATTCATATGAAAAATACCCCCCCTGTGTATTCCCTCACAGGCTCTTGAGGAGGCAAATATTTATTATGGGGCTCCCTTTTTTGTGTTGATGGATCACCTTGTTGAATTTACAGGAGAATGTATTATAAATCACTGCTGTACTGACCTTTCTTTATAAAATGGGAATCAAAATACAGCACTGATTTGCACAGGAGGTTGGATGTAAACTTTAAGATTGCTCTGGCTGGGAAATATTCTGAAGGCAACGGTGAGGCGGAGAAATAACAGTAAAGCACATAGATATAAAACCCCAGACTGTAAAGAAAGTTGTGAGTTATTGCTGTGGACATAACATACCCCGTTCCCTTCCATATACAGGATTACTGCTATTGACAAGCACGGTGAGAACACACTGTGCCGTGCTTGTTTTATGTGGCCTTGTTCTGACAGATCGATGCTGTGACTAAGTGCCAGTAAAAGTCAAACCATCACTGTACATTAAAGAGGACCTCATCTGCTTTTGTGCTGTTTCAACTAATAAACACAATATTGTTGTCAAATTACAATACAAGTGATTTTTCCAACAATAAACAAGGAGAAAAAAAGGTTCATTTCCTTAGGATGGGTATCCAGTCTGACTCTGTCTAAAGGCCAAGCAGTCCATCTACCTGCAATTAGCTTTCATTTATTTATCCATCCAGCCATCCCTTATCTATTATCAGTGGGTTAGAGGAGGGGTTTGCCCTGGAAGTAACCAATTAACCTTACTTGTGTGTCATTAGACACTCAAACCAGGTTCCAAGATCCTTCTAGCTCTGGCAATACAGTTCTAACGATTATCACACCTTGCTGCCCTTGTATAACATTTGAAAATGTAAAAAAACAAACAAAAAAAAACTGGCTGGGCAATGCATTGTTTCTTTAAAAGGATCTGCTGCCAGGTTTTAACAAATGCAGGTTGGTGGACGTTAATGTCATTACAAGAACACCTGCAAGATTGATCTAGTCATTCTGCTAATCCAAGCTAACTTGGTTAAGTTTAGTTTAGCACTAGCATGGATATGGTGGTAGAATATTCAGGCCAGTTGCCCCTGAAATCTTCTAGAGTTGTTCTTGCACGTCACAGTGGGAGGCTATCCCTGTTAAAAACTGTGCTTGGGGTTTTCAATTCAATACTGTGAAAAAAGAATGAAGCAGAAATGGAGTTTGATGCTACAATGACAATGTTTGCCTTTGGATCAATGCTTGGTATAATTTCACATATTAATGGTTTTAGCCAGTAGCTAAAAAGTACAAACAGGTGACTGTATCAAGACCAAATCAAGCAGTTTCATTATGTGCACAGAAAAGGCACAGGTCACTGCTGGTCGTAGGATATAAACATCTCCCCTCCCCCCACCCCTCACTCATTCATGGGAAATGTCCTTAATATTTCCTGCTGCGTTCTCACACTGGCTCATCTGGACTTCATGCAAAAAAATTACAAAGGGATGACAAGAAAAATTCTGGGTAATGTCAACAGTGAAAAATTAGTCCGTCGGCTTTTACTCATGCAACTCTCCTGAGAAAGTGAAGTTTTAATAGGTTTTGTGCATAATTAAACGGGGCTTTACCGAGATAAAATATCCTCACCTCACTCTTGTTAGCAAGAAAGAAACCACAACTTTGAGTTACGTTTTGTCCCTTCAAGTCCCTCTTTCACCGTTCTTCTTTATGTTTTTCCTTTTGTAATAACCTTACCCAAGGTAGCTAGAGATGGGATTGTTCTCCATGACCATTTACTCTATTAGCAGCACCAACAGCTAATATTAGCTTCTTTTTCTACCATTCCTTATCCTCACTTGTTTTCTCATGGTTACCAGACATGTCATGTATAAGGCCAAAACATCCGCAGGTTCCAATCATACAGACCCCCTCCAGAGGTTTTAACTGGTAGAATTTGACCCTCCAGGATTTTCAGTTGATTGTGATGTAACTCCATTGGACAGAGGGTTTCTCCTTTGTGGCATCCCATGGTGCAAAAGTGTTTTAATAATTGCTAGGTTAAAGTGACTTTTAAGATGTTGATGGTCAGTGGGCCTACTTTGTTACATTACACAGTGGTTTGTGCACCACATGATTTAAACATCCTGGATTAGGGTGGCAGACTTCTAAATAATGTGGTTTAAACTTTGGGAAAATATTAAGTTTATTCTCAATTTTAATAAAAAACAAAACAAAAACAAAACTATAAAACATGTATGTTGTCTAAGTTCACTAAAATCTGTTATCCTCTGGCAAATGTATTTTTAACATGTTGCTCCAATTTGAGAGGGATTATCTTTAGGAGAGGCTGCCAACCTAGCATATTAACAAAGGGCAACTTTCCCGCCATGCATTTTTCACGGCAACAGCACAAAGTGAAATTGGTTGCCAAGCTCCTAATGCACCGTTCTCCCCTGTCAGTGGGTGATTAGCTGAAAGGACTTTCATATTAAGGCCAAAGGTGCAAGGCTCCTTTCAGACGAGAGTCTCGTAAAAGTTCGGGGGGTTCACTTTTCTCATTAGGTTGGAGTCAGCTTCGATTTCCTGTGTGAGCGTAGAGTGGCAGGCCTTGGGTGACTGTTCTAAATGTAAATCATGGCTGAATGGAATTACACCGACAGTCAGACATCTGTATTTTAATTGGCCCCTGGCCATCGCCCCCCTTCCTTCACTTCCAAACCCTTTCCAGCCCCTAGCAACAGGCTCCCAGAAAAACATTAATTTATAGCCCCGGTGCAAAGAATACACCACATTTGTGTGTACAGAACAAGGGGAAAAAGAGACTGTAGCCTGTAGCCTGTATGGCAAAAACAATATTTAGCAGATGAGATCACTGCTACCATCTCCATGTAGCATCAGCATGACAAGGCGAACCAAAAATATTTCGCTTGGCGGCTTGCTGTGAGTTTCTACCCCCTTCGCTCCCGACTGTTTGTTTTGACTCGAGGTGGCTTATTTTCACTATAGGCTATCTGGCCGTGAGCTGCTAATTGTGAGGGAATCTGGACATAATGGTGTGTTTTGAGGAAAGAGATTATTTCAATCAGTCCATTCCTCCCGTGAAGTGTATGGTGTGGGCGCATTGTTTAACCATGGTGGTCACTGGGCAGCTGAATGAGAGGCGGAGAGGAAGAAATATGAGAGGATATTATAAGCCAAGGAAGCATAATAGACTAATAGATTCACATTCAGATGAAAGAGATATGGACAGAATAATGGATGACATGACGTTTTGAGTGCAGTCATTAGGATATGTGCAAATCCAAACACATCTTCAGTGTGTTGTTGGTTAATAGAGACAGAAAACCTCAAGAATCCTCAGTTGTGTTTCGATGAAGCAAGACTTGGTTGAGATGGAACTGAGGCCTCTGATGGATTTATGGATAATGGGTTTATTGTACAAGCTAATTGTTCGAGGATCAAGGCTTGCATGGTGTGTTTGGAGAAAAGGGATTAGTTCGATCTCTGCCTCCCAATGGTAGAATGCATGGCATGAGTCCAGTGTTCAGCCTGGGTGTATTGAGGACAGTGGGTGTGGATGAAGGGACAAACAAGAGGTGGGTATGGGAGACGGAAAGAAATGTGAAGGCACAGAAAGAACTCAGAATAAAGACTCTGTGGTCTTGGTACTGCAACACCTACACGACCCAAAGAAAACACTGGAATTTGCAGTGCGAATTTTTCTGATGAAAATGGCTCAAGCCGAGACCTAAACTGAATGTACTGTGTGGGAATAGTTGGGAGTCTGGATTTTCTTTTGTTCTTTGACTTTTTTTTCTTTGTGGCCTGTATTTATTTCCCTTAAGTTTTTTTTCTATAATCTGCCATTTGCCACAGGATTTACATCCCAGTATTGAGTGCACCCAGAGAACCACTCAGCGGAATAAGTCCATTACTCACTCAATTACCGGAACAGCACAGCCTGCTGGGTTGGGATTGGGGGAGAAGCAGGAAGGAAGGTCTTGTGGCTACTGGACAGTTTTAGTATGTCATTGCTCCTGGCTAAATTCAGCTCTGTGTCTTTCTACAGCTCTCCTTTTCTAACCAGGAAGTGGGTGCATACCATGTATTTATGCTGCTTTGATCGTAGACTCATATAGAGTATATGTCATTTAATTTTGTATGTATGTAGCTTTGTGGTGATGAATATTACTGTAATATCCTTCCCCAGGCGTTATGTTGTTTTCAGCTGTATGTACTCAGATACTTTAATTACAGAATAGAAATTGTGATTTATTATAGAGTGTAGTTCATGCTCCTCTCCCCAGGGCAGCGGTGAACAGCTTGCCATTGTTGCAGTCTGTGAGATGCTGGGTAGCTAACACACAGGGGTCCCTTCTGTATAGTATGTAACCATATATGGGACAATCGTTTGTGAAATTATTTTCTTTGTGTGGGAATCCTCTGAGAGGAGAAGGCGTATGCACGTTAATATTTCATCTCTCCTTCTCATTGTTTATTACAACAGCCCAGCACGATGCCTATCAAACACCATCTTAGCTTTCATCTTCGTATCATGTAGCCAGGACTTCCTCCTGCTTAGTTTGTAGACATCTGGTATTGTGGAGTTTGGGTCAGAGGCCCAGCCGAGGAGAAAAGATGAGATATTAGCATGTGGAGAAAGAAAGAGCAAAAGGTACAGACAGGCAGGAAGGAAGGAAAGGGAAGGGAAGTAGAGAAAGTGTTTGAGTGAGAAAGAGGCAGGCACACATTCATTCGCACACATGCAGCATAAATCATCACAGACCAAAAGATAATAGAAAATGGCAGTCCCCACAGTCTGCTAAATCAAGCCGCTGCTTCCTCGGTCTATTCGGTAATTGCAGAGAGTGCTGATCGGGGTGTTTTGTGGCAGCTACGCCGAGCTGAACGAAAACAGGCAGGAATGAACATAACGTCGTCTGTGGCTGAACTTTTACGGAAAAGGCAGAGATTCAGTGGCAGCTGTAGCTGTCAGAGGGTGGAGCAGGTTGGAGGAGATTGCTTTGCGGTGGTTTTGTGGCTGATGGGGATGGTGTTTGATGGGTACTGCAAGCAGAAATTTGTCAAATCAGCAGAGGTGTTTAGGCCAGGTCAGACACTACTTTTCATCAGATACATGAAATGGAAGCTGCCCTAGTTTTGAAGCAAAACTGTTCATACTCATTTGTGTCTACTTACCATTCTGGAGCACAGTGAAGGGCCATCACACCATGCTATTCAAGTTTAAAGTGTGCTCACAGTTAGCATTATAGTCTTTTATATGAGTGGGACCCATAAAAAACGGGAAGCTTGTGTGTGGACACGAGGCATGCTTCCCCTGACACTTCTCAGGTTTCTCTGTAGATAGAAGCATATGTCATATCTAAAGTATTTTATTCATGGTTAAAATGAGCAAGTAAGGCTCACACAGTCACTTTGGGGCAGTTTAGGAGTGTTTTGGACGTTTGGGTGCCATGCTTCATCCAGTATGCAGCCACGCTAACCTCATGTGCTTGTGTTTCTGTATTTCCAGATGAGCAAATGCGATGAAACAATAAACGTGACAGGTGGATATTAAGAGTATTAAAGAAACAGATTCATGTGACTACATTACACAGTAAGTGGAAGTTTTGAAAGTTAATTAAGCACCACAGGACCCGATTGTTACAACCCGGCTCTCGGCCGCAACAAGAAACATGAACCCGGACACGATTTCTGCTCAGAACGCAATCACGTTTATTCACATCCAGCCAAACTCGTGTCATCCAGCCATACAGCCACACATCTGCGCCACCACGTTCCCACGGTCCCGTTGTGCGGTCTTCAGAGAGAGAGAGAGACCGCCATCTTTCCTCAATCGCTTTTATGGAGGAAGACTACTCTGGTCCCAGGTGCAGCACATCCACTGATTACGAGCCCGCCTCCTGGAACCTGCAACAGAATATAACCAGCAGCACAGGAACACCAACTGGTGTGGAGGGGTCGTCACACGATGAACTATTTTAGTTCCTAGAACCCTTAGAAAAGCGACCTTTTTAGCTCCTGCTTCAGGGCAGGTACCATTGTTGTATGAATGTAGACAGAAAAAAAAAAAAGTTCCCATTATATTTCTCAGCAACGTCTCTTGTGGATAGTTCATTGAAGTTTCTCAGAAAGGTGTGGTCCGAAAAAAACACCTAATGATGACCAATCCACCATGTATAGCTCATTTTTAAATGTGATTATGCAAACAGGTATGTATTTAGACAGTATACACATAGTCGATTTATTGCTAAACATGAGGAAGTGTGGATTTTCATCTGAACGTGTTACAGTGTAGTGATCAGTTGCTATGGTTAAAGTTTTTGTGTATGTTGAATTAAAGGAATAGAAGCACATGTCCTCTATTTAAAATGAATCAAAGTACTGAGGCGCTCATATGCATGCAGAACTTTAATACACCTTACGGTGATACTTGTGCACACATCATCAGCGATGGACCTGGGTTCTCAGGGTGTTTCAGGTCTTTTCATCGGACACCCTTCTCCCCCAGGCGACCCAACCAGGGGCGATCAACCCCCCGGCTTGTGCATAAGTAGCACGCAATACGGATCCCCCCTACGGATCCACAGCCACCGTGAGGCCTTCTCTGTGGCCTCAAGACTGTTCTTGGTGGCTCTCCTCAACGGCAGTCTTCTGATACCAAGGAGTTTGAACACTCTCTGGAGTGAATGCCCTGCGAAACCTCTGCACCCGATCTCGACAGGCTCACAGCGGGCTTTCCAGCCGTTGCTCCGGCACTCACTGGTGAGCTCAGCGTACTTGGCCCTCTTGCGCTCGTTGGCCACATCTTCCCATGGGACAGTCAGTTCTAGCAGGACCACTTGGTGGACTCCGATGTTAAGACCATATCTGGGCGGAGTGAAGTGGTAGCCATGTTCGCTGGGAACTTGAGTTGCCTACCCAGGTCAACTTGGAGCTGCCAGTCGCGAGCAGTGGCGAGGAGCCCTCCTGAAACGTTGGGCTGATGGTTTACCTTCTGCCCTGCTCTGCAGACATGCAGACATAGGCCTACGGCTTTCCTTATTTTCTGCAGGAATGTTGAAAATCTACCAAGAGGTAGACTGACTTCTCTCAGATTTTAGATTTTAGTACTCTTACTGCCTGGCGCAGCGTGCGCATGCACCAAAAAAGGCCTGAATGAAATACTTGATTTGCACTTAAACTTGTATTTCATAAAAACCAGAAAGAACATTCTCAATGGTGTTATGCAACTTTTTACACAAACACAATTCTTAAATATGTTAAACTATAAGATAAGAAATGAGACATTCCAACAAACAAACTCGGAAGAGTACTCTTGATTTACAGCTCAAGTTTGGAACTCCTCTGGTTTGCTCGCTCATATTTATATCTGCTGGGTATTATTGCAGAGATAAGCTTGGTCTCTGCTATTAGTCAAAAAAGTAATTTTTTACCACTTTTATGAAATAAATCAACATATGCTCGAAGATTACTTCTGTACTTCTTTCAACACTAATAACCTTCAGATGAGGCAGTTAGCTGCAAACCATCTTTAATATTTATCTATGCTCTTTCTTTGTTCAGTTGAGCTTTAAGAAATAATTAAAACACTTCAGCTAAATTCAAAATATAACTCTCTGGGCATTGGAAAGTTTTTGTATGGGTGTTTAGTTTACAGTCATCACTTTATAAAAAGTCATGTATTAGGATTCTACATTTTTATCACCCACAGCAAGCAAAATGTATTATTCCCTTCCTTAATTTCTGATGATCTCAGAGAAATGTTTCTCAAACAAAACATGTATCGAAACAGAAAAATATATTCAATTCTGATGCACTTTTTAAAAGTTTAAAACGTGTGTTTTTATAAGCAGTTGCTTATTTTTTAAAACCAGTAACATAAAATGTCTTTCCTTGTTTGGTGCTTAGAATTTGGGACCAGTTTATTTCTATGTACATTCACAGATGTTTCATTCCATGTCATCTGAAGGCAGCATGATAGAAATTAGTCTTCAAACAACTATCAACAAGTAGCTCAAAAAGCACAAGAAATACCGTGTAATAAAACAATCTGCTTTGTCTTCCCTCGATAATGTCTTTCTGATGTTTTAGATAGCTCCGTGTGTTTAGCATTTGCTCACACGAGGAAATATCATCATGGAAACAATGTAAAGGAGTAAGGGCCCGGCATCAGCAGCAGCTCTACACCTGGAAATTGTTCCCTCAAAAAAGATGAGACAGGCTAGCGTCTCCTCCCCCATTGTTGTTAACAAAGCCTTATGTTGTATGTCCTGCCCGTCTTGATTCTGATTGGTCAGTGAGACAAAAAGTAACATTGATTAGCACAGCCCCATTCTAGGACATTTTAGCACCTCAGGATGCTTAGCGCTGAAGACGCTGAAATACTTTGGTATTGAGAATAAAAAAAAGAAAAAAAAACCGCAGCGAGCACCAAAAAAGTCAGTGGACACAGGCCCTTACTCCGTCATTAAAGAAACATATCAGCCATTTTGATTTTTTGATCAGAGTATCAGAGTACATTTTAAACACAGGCCATTTCAGTCGTTCTGCCCATGAAACTGAAAGACTTTCAACTCCACATTGACGAGATGAGAAGCAGCATGCAGACACTCTGCAGTCTGTCTCATCTGTTAAGCCACCAGGGCTTCGATCGCCCTCTCTTAAACCCGAAGATTGAAGCTGCTTAGAACATTATTCCTTCATCCGATTGAAAGTTTGGACAAATAGCGCGATGGGCTAGTGTGGGGTTTTCTTCCGTTTTCCCTTAAGAGCCTGAATGCAAAGACAATTACAGAGTTGTGAGCACTGAGATGGGGAAGAAAAACCACTCTAAGTCCATGTGGGATGTTCTGTCTTGTACTAATCCCCCCCACTCCCCAAGTAGGGCCAGAATCTTTCTGGAGAAAGTCCGAAGAATTGCAAAGACTTTTGTCCATGAGAATCTTTTTCTTTCTTTTTTTTCTCTCTTATCTGTTTTCCAGCAATCACCACATAAACTGATGGTGTTAAAAGGCCATTGTAATCAAGGGAGTGTAAGAAGCTATTGTGTCTTTTTTTGATTTTCATGAAGGATTCTACAATCACAGTGTCAGCCTTGAAAAATATTTTATCCGCCGCAATTTTGACCTTTCAAACAAGAAAAACTTCCATTTATTTAATCATAAGCCAACAGAAAAGAAAGAGACGTCTTTGAGGGCAGACATGAAGTTCTTTCATTTCCTTGTCGTTCATTCTTTTATCTTTTGTTCTCAATAAAATACACGTTAATTAATGTGAATTGACAAGCTCCAAGACACCACTTGTTTGTTACAATTTAAGCAATAATCAAGTGGGGTAGAGAGTGACCTGATGTGCCTGGCTCGGAGACAGACGGGATTACAGCTGCCAATGGAGTGTGTCTTTTTTTCTGCTTTTTAAATTACAGGCTAGACTTAATTAAAAGTTTCTGTGACATTTCTTAGTGCTTGGTAATCGCATCAATTAAAACACGATTCCTGAGCCACCATCCAAAGTGGAGAGAGATTTCTTTTTTAAACAGCTACAGACGAGAAAATGTGTCAGTTCCATTTATTAGGGCTACATAATTCTTTACAGCTACGCAAGTTAATTTGTCACTTCTGTGCAGTTTCTTCTCCCTGGAGAGCTTCATACTCAGACAAACTCTGCCGCGGTTGTTTGTGATGTCATGCAGAGTTCAGCTTTCATGATATTAATGCACATTTGCAAGCTATGAGCCACTTTTAGTTTCATGTACTATCAATCACGTTTCCATTTGGAGGATGCATGAAAAGTATTTTAACGTTTTTTAGGTAGGGTTACTGAATAGCGTCTTTAGTGGGCTTTCACGTACTTAAGGGGAGGAAAGTGAAGTCACAGCCTCCATTACTGACTCATTTTTACATCTCAACTTCAAATACCTCATACTGAGATCCTCAAAATGGCCCTGCTCTTACTCTGACACTCCTTATTCCGAGCCTTGGAATAAATTTCTCATCTCGAGAAGTCAGAGCCATTCGGACAAGGCACTCAGCGCATCACAGAGTGGATATTTGAGCCATCAAAGTAGGTCCTGGATGGCTATTCCTGTTTCCAGACCCTATGGGAGACCTTTTAATGGAGTCTGCCTGCGCCTGCAAATGTCTGTGCATCACAGCACACCATCAATGGACGTCAGAGTTTCTGTGCACATCCTAATCGAGTTAGACTATTGATGTTATCCATCCATATATTATCTCTACTATTGTCTATATTTTCGGGGTGGTGGGGCTGATCCAAGCGGTCATTTTGTAAGAAGCGGGGGAACACCCTGGAGTGGTCACCAGGCACGATTCATAGGGCTGACATACAGAGACAACCATCCACATTCACATTTGGAAGTTTTTATAGGACATCCAGGTCGTTTGGAACCAGCCTCGGACTATCGATGAACTGCACTTTTTTTTTGCATGTCTGCATATGCTTCATTTTTTTCAAAAACATAGAATGCCGCTCAGTTGCTTATGAGCTGAGCTCATACTGTGAAGTTCCAACAGTTTGATGTTAGCTGAACCACAGTAGAAAAATAAGGGAAAATCCGGGCTCAACATAATGCACCTCATGGTCAGAAACTTTCACTAGAAGGCAAGAACAAGATTTGTTTTACAATTTTTCCAGAAACTAAACTTTGGCCTGTAGCTCATGTCATAAGCAATGCCGTACATCGCCTGAAGACCATGGATATCACAACATTTATATACATCCCATCACATAGTTGTTAATAAATTTCATAGTCTGAACAGGTGCTCCAACATTTCCTACCATGCAGCTATGCTGATAGCTAGGCTAAATGTTGGTCCTTTTCATGGTTTTACACCTACTGGGAAAAGAATTTAGTCCTGGTGAAACAAACAAGAGAATTACAGTCCTAAGGAGTTTCATTTATTTGACATGTAGTTCAGTGTGCTACTATGGTGAGCTGTAAACACAGAATATAAATCATATCTTTATTTGATGTGTACATAAAAGAGCTTCTACACCGGCAGTTTAAAACAACAGTCTGACTGGTCCAGTTGACAATGATGGGTGAGTATAGAAAGTTTCTGGGTGCAAAGAACTCCCAAGATGAAAGAGAAAGTGGCCTCAGAAGCTTGAAGAACACCAGGGAATGAAGAAGCACTGGGCTTGTGATAACTTTGGGCAAGTGTGTAAACAGTTTCAAGCCCCAAGGCCAGATGCCTTTGGTAATGGATGCTTAACCTAAACTGCTGTGATATACTCCCCGTCCAGGAATACTGGAACCAGCTAAATTAGCACAAGGACCTCTGACACGCTAATGTAAATAAGAGACGAGGAGAATTTACAGAGCGCTGCTTTTCTTTTTTTTTTCCTACTCCTGAAACCACTCAGAGATCAAGGGAGGAAATTTATGTCTGTTCCTGTGTCGGGGAGGGGGGAAGGAAATTCTGCATAAAGTAACTGCCTGCCTCATAAGCAAGACACCTTCAAACACAACAAGGAGAAAGGAAGAATGCCTTTTATCTGATCTGAGTCACTGTCAGTAATGAAGCCAATCAAAAGCTTCAAAGAGGAAACATTAAGGGGAAAAAAAGAGTTCCGATGATGAATAAATACAAGCTGTTCCGAACGCATTCTACTTCTCACATTATATTTTGGATTCCCCCCCTATTTTACACCTGAAGCCAGAATTTGTTTTGAGGAGAAGAAGACGTACAAAAGCAGAACATTTTCTTTCACTTTGAAGAAAACTTTCTGATGTGTGATCCCCTGAACATTTCATTGTTTGATGAACCAAAGAAAGTTGTTTTTTTCATGTTTTGACAGCCTGTGTGAAAGAGCTTTCTGAAAACACAGATAGCACTGTTGTTACAATAAACTACCGGTAGCTTAACTTTGGAGTCGCTAAAGGCTTGCAATCTTGAAAATCGTGTTCACGTTTCTGTTTTGGTACTTTTCTCTGTGTCAGCTCTTCAGTCGATGTTCTCCTTGGTCAATGTGTGTATTGGTTGCTTTTGCATTAGAGCTCGACAGACATCCATTACCTTGTGAAACCACAGAAAGGCAGGATGACCTCAACTGTTGCTAACATTTGCTCACACTCAATACGTAAATATATTTAGTCTCATGTTTCAACAATGATGACTCTGTCCCAGTGAGTTTTTATCAATAAATGATCAAAAGTGAGTAAGGAAACTATCTTAACTTGCACAATGCTCGAAAAGAAAAATATAAGTGAAATGCAAATAAAAGAAAGTTGAGATTCCTGTTTCAAATCGCAGAGTGTGTGGAGTTTTACATGTGTGGGTTCAGTCTGGGTGCTCCCCACAATTCTTCCTCCCACATACCAAAGACATGCTCGTTAATTGGTGAATCTAAACTGCCCGTAGGTGTGACCGCAAGAATGTCTGTCTGTCTTTTGATATCAGCCCTGAGATGGAACAGTCCAGGGCGTACCATCCTCTCGCCCATTGACAGCTGCAGGCCCCACGATGGAAAAAGCTGCACAGATAGTGGAAAGGATGGGAAATAAATAAATTATGCTGTCAGACAGAGTAACTGTTTAATTCCAGAAGATGAGTCTCTGTTACTGCAGTGTATTTTTTTTCCCATGTGTGCTTCCACTGGTGCAGCTGAGCTGCGTCCCAGCTCCAGCACATATGCAAGGCTTCTATGATTGTGGGATGCAGGAGCACATCAACTTACCACAGGGCAGATCGAGCAGCATCGAAGTCAGACGACTTCATTAATATTTAAAAAAAAATTAAACATCTGATTTATTTTTAGAATAAAGTTTGTTATTATGCTTGTAAGGTTAGCCACGTATTAATACCACATACATCACGTTGTCTCACGCTGTCGTGCATGATAGTGTAATTACCGTGGGAACTCCTTGTTCTTGAGACTCCAGCTCTCTGGAGGTGCTGCTGCTCCGTGCTACGCTCTGACAACACAGCCTGTTGGTGTTGGCGGATGAGGGAGCACAGGGCCATAGGAGCAGAGCTTACATTCAATGCACATTTACCTGGTGGATGTTCTTATGACAATGAATAATTGAAAGTTGTTGGGGCTTAGATTCGATCCCCCCCATGGAGTCCAGTGGCGAAGCTGATGACTTGATTAGACAAGGTGGGTGAAGAATTGATGGACGATGATTCTGCTAAAGAAGATGGGGTTTATGGGGAGATGGAGGGGCGCACGAAACATTGGCCCGAAGGAACTAAGGCAATCACATTTAAAAGGGGAGCTAAACAATGATAGGCTGGAAATGAGTGTGATTGGTTAGATGAGGTCCGCTGACTAGACAGCTGATTACCCAATGACAGCCCAAGACTGGCAGCTCGAGTATGACAGTGGAAACATGAGTGCGCATGCAAAAAGAATAACGGTGAATGAGAAAGACATGATCATGAATCCCTTATGGTCTTCCTGACTGAACTTAAGCTAGAGCTTCATTAAGCCAAAAATCACTCCTTCAAGGACCCTCCCTGAGAGACAGAGCAACTAAAGAATGAAAGCTGAAGTATAAAAGTTCTCGTGATAAGCTAAAAAATGTTGAACATATCCAGAGAGAAGACGTCAGTGAATCATTTATGTGTGTACATCGAGTATAGCATGTTTGATGGCGTATATGGGCATGTGGGAGTGTGCAATTTTGGGAAGCTAGGAAAGAGAACATGAAATATGAGATAAATCAGAGTGCCATACAGTAACAGTGCGTGGGCTTCAGTGAGCATGTTAAAGTCAAGAGGAGTGTGCGTTCCTTTTATCGCTTGCTCCTGGCTCCTTTTATTATAAGCCATGATGACAGGTAGGGAGGATAGAAACTGAGGTGGTGACTTACAGTAAATATAAATGAAATGTGCGAGGATGTCTGTTGTATCCTCAGGTGTCTCATTCATTACTCAGAGATGTAACGGTGGCAACAAAAGTTCGTTCAGGTAAAATGAATATGTACACAGCGTGGTTGTGTTAGGGCTGAAAAGGTACATCCCTCAGTTCCCCCACCCTCTCATACTATCTCCTTACTTCCCAATCCTCCTGTCAGACAACTGCTAATAAACACATTATTATTATCACAAACAAATCTATCTATCTATCTATCTATCTATCTATCTATCTATCTATCTATCCATCCATCCATCCATCCATCCATCCATCCATCCATCCATCCATCCATCCATCCATCCATCCATCCATCCATCCATCCATCCATCCATCCATCCATCCATCCATCCATCCATCCATCCATCCATCCATCCATCCATCCATCCATCCATCCATCCATCCATCCATCCATCCATCCATCCATCCATCCATCCATCCATCCATCCATCCATCCATCCATCCATCCATCCATCCATCCATCCATCCATCCATCCATCCATCCATCCATCCATCCATCCATCCATCCATCCATCCATCCATCCATCCATCCATCCATCCATCCATCCATCCATCCATCCATCCATCCATCCATCCATCCATCCATCCATCCATCCATCCATCCATCCATCCATCCATCCATCCATCCATCCATCCATCCATCCATCCAACCAACCAACCAACCAACCAACCAACCAACCAACCAACCAACCAACCAACGCTAAATCATTAAAAAACAAATAGGTTTTTACATCCATCACATGCATAAATCAGGTGACATGTTTGTGAGTATGCTCAAGCTTCTCGCTCCACTGGCTTGATAGCTTCTTTTAAAAATGTGGAGACATGTCTCAATCACTTGGAAGATAGCGATGATATTTAGTTAAAAAATATTCTTCCTGCCTGCCATGGCTGCAGGCTCATGTTTTTTTAGTGATCCTGATCTGTCCTGCTGCCCTTTCTATCAAGACACTTTCTCACATCCCCAGAACCCTTTGACATTTCTCACCAGTCCACAAAGACTTTAGACTTATCTTTGCTTTGACTCTGCCACAGCCATCTGCCTGACACTTATGTCCTCACCTTTGTTAACACTCACCTGCAGCACATTATCGTCCACCATTTCACACACAGAGGAGCTAGGTGGTGCTCTGCTTCTTTTTGTGCACTTCACTCGGCTTTATAACTTTCTGCCTCAGCCTGTTTGTAGTTCACTTACTGATCCGAGGCCTGTCTGCCTCTCCATCCTGTAAGATTTGTACCTGTTTGTTGATTATCTTATTTAACCCTTGATTCTGCACCAACAACTAATCTGCATTGGGATCCAGCTCCTGTACGATCTGCCCCAGGTCCTTGAAACTTGCTTTAGCAATGAATGTTTGTACTGGATGATTGCTGATTTTAAAATGCCTTATTTTTAAAAGTCACAAGAAAGAAAATGTATATTATTTATTTCACTTCTGCATCTTAATCAGGTTGGTATGAGAGTGAATATGTTCTTTAAAATGTACAAAGTGTGATGTTATGTTCTCTAATTACCATGATGACAAAACTAGAAAAAAGCTTCACTTTATGTAGAAACACAATGAAAGCCCGCAAAGTAAGACGTTAAAGAGACATTTACACAACAGTCTGCAGCACCTAAAACACATGTTCTTCCTCGCACTCAAGCTGATTCTCCTCTCAAAATGAAAAGTTCTGTTTGCCTTCCTAGAAATGACCTGCCAGGCGGAATATAAATGCACCAAAGAGTTGATTTTGATTTGAAATCTCAGACGCGCTCCTCTTTTAGATGGTAACAGATGTCTATTCAACCATCTGCTTCTGACAGATATTGCTTCAGTGTTCTCCTCTTAACGAATAAAGGACTTCTGAGCATCCCGCACTTACCTACTTACTGAATTCTCTTAAACAATTTTACTTGCCTGGAACATCTTATTTGATTTGTTTTCTAATCCCTGCAGTGCAGTAGATGGGCTATTGATTTTGTTTTGATGTGGCGACAGTGTCGATTATGGTCAATACTAATATGGCTCAGAAAATAGACAGCCTGGATGGAGCTGGGGAATTATTAAAATCATTGCTATTGAGCTCCGAGATCCTCAAATGTACTTGTTAGTATTTTGCACTGAAAACACTGACAACTGCCGCTGTCTCCACACGGGAGGGGGGCCACTGCCACATTCTTCGAATCCAATCAATGCCAGTGCAGATTCCCTGCATCCAAACATTTCTTTCGGAGGATGGATCTGTGTAAAGAAATATTAAGACGGAGTCTGTCTATTAAACTGTGTGATGTGATCAGCAAAAGGAGAATTGGGACACGTGGGGAGGTGTGTTTGCTGTAGCGATGACACTTAGCATGTCTTCCTTTGAGTTATGACTGGATAAGAGCCCCTCTTACGGTTGAGATACGTTTCCCAGGCCCCGGTCCTCCTCCCTACAGGATGCAGAGGTTAACTAGGAGTTCATAACACGACCTTTCGAACGGCTTAGTCAGCACACGCTCCCCCACTCTGACCTCTGCTTCCACCCCAGATCCTTCCCTCTTTTCTTTCGCTCAGACGGGAGGTTTTCAGGGGCCGTCTCTGATCCGAGATGAAACACTGTTGCCACATCCTCCACCAGCACTTCCTCTATGAACTTCTCTCACATCGACTCTGCTGTCCTCTGGCCTCTTTGGCAAATCCCTAATCCTCGCTGTGCTGAGGAGAGTGGATCAGGAAGAAAGAATTTCCTCCACCTTTTTAAAACCTGTCCCTGTCCTTTCTCCAAGCCCCACGGCACTTTGAACTGGACACATTTTCACCTTTCCCTCTCATTCTTTCTTTAATTCTCATTCTCTCTCATCCAGCACGAGTGTTTTTGTGCAACGAGTTTCCACCAGTGATCTGTGGTAGACTGGACTGGACCTGCCAAGTCCGGCTGGGCCAGCAACAGTTCCTGTGGAGTACATTAAAGACACTCAGAGGTCAGCTTTTTTTAAACTCTGACCTTGGTCAACCTTATGAGTCCCTTTGAACATGCAATATGTGAGAACATTCTTGTTGATTTGTTTGTTTTTTTTTCTTTCAAAATGATGAGTCTTGATCCTGCTGTTTGCTTTGATTTCAGACCATATGGTTCTCAAATGAATGTTTTTTGTTGCGTCTGACTACTGAACCAGGTCAGTCCTTACAAAAATAATCAACTCCATCATGTGGGATTTATTAGGCTCTATCAGCAGGCTTTCTTTCTTTCATGTTCTTTTGAAAAATAAAACAATACCAGCAACATCTTCTCTGAAGAAGTTACTTAATGTTGACTAAAACCTGGAACATCTGGCCCCAAGCTGGCCCCGTGAGAGCCATAAGAGGTTATCGCCCCTGAAAGCTACCCTCCACATGTGCACATATGACAGCCACACTGTAAAGATCTTGGTGTTTCCAAGTCCGCAGAGGAAAGAGAACAGCATTGTTCCAGCCTGCACCCCAAGGGAAGCAGAGGGATCTTTTACACGGTTGTGGTTTTACTGTAAAACATCTCTCTTTCTGCCCTCACTGCGTGTCAGACAGCAGGAAAAGCTTGTCTGGAATTTATTGGCAGTTGCGGATCTGCAGATGACGGACGAATGCCTCTCTGGAGCGTGGGTCTTGTAAAATGCAAAGGCAGGAATACCCTGTAAAATGGTGTTTATTTCTTCTGCATGTCTTGGAGGATCTCTCTCTGTTCACATCGCTCTTTTTTTCCAACTTTGCAGTGTCCTATGAGCTATGCTATTGCCCAAAGCTTTCCATCTCTCTCTTAAACCCTTATACACCTGATTTTATTCAGGTTAAATATAAAGCATTTACTGGCTGGCTTTACTGATATGCCCTTGACTGTACATATACGTTTAACTTCAGCTAGCGTGGGTATGTCTTTGCTTGTGGGGGCCTATTGTGCACAGATTTTAATAGCCGTCTTTGTCAGCACCTCATACAATAAGCCTGACAATACCAATAAAAAAGGTTTACTGAAGAAAAGGTTGTGCTATGGTAAAACCAACATTTTGTGTTATACCTGTAAAGTTCAACATGCCTCGAGGCCAGCACATAAGAGTGAATCCCAGACTTAGGGTTCATTCGAGAAAGTCCAAGTAATGATTTATTTTTTTTGCTTATTTGCAGTATCATTTAGAAGCGTTTTGAGTTTTTAAAGGAGATCTCCAACATCACATTTATCAGTAATTATGTCAGAAAGGGACACCTCATCTGACATGAGGAGCATTGTGAGATGATTTAGCTCAAATACCTACTGACTTTCAAGCAGCCAAAGCTGTGTGTTGTGGTGTGCATGAAAATAAGAGAGGGACAAAACAAAGCAAGACATTTTGTTAAAGGGAAGTAATGTCAAAGAACGATTATGAAATGTAACACAAAGGGAAGAAGAGGAATAAAAACATGTAAAGACAATGAAGGAAAAAAGTTGTAACGCTTGCAGTTGTTCTTTAGGGATCAATTGACACAGAGGGTAACTAAATATACTCTTTCAGGAGGGGCAACATGTGAGAATGCTTTGTGGGTGTATTAAACCTCTATATCTGTTTTTTAGTCCAAATTTAAACCATAGAGTCAGGCTCTGCCCTGCTACAGTGCACTTAAAAGGAGCTTTATTTTTGGTGTCCTGAGCATTAAAAATACCCGTAAGAAATTAACAGTGAGCAACAGAACACGATTTAAATAGGTGTCCACCTCTTCAAGTTTGTTGTGACAGGGAAAAGTTCAAGAGCACAGTTTTTTCCATATCAGGCTCGCTGCTTTTCTCTAATCATTTCTGACTGATGCTAACAATAACTTCTGATTGAACATTTACCTGTTTTCTTGTGTGTTTTGTGTTTAAAGGGGAATGACAGGCTGACACTTTGATCATAAGACGTTTATTTCTCTTTGCACAAGAAGGCTGAAGGGTAGAAAAAAAACAGTCAATCTCTTCCATATTAAAAGACACTAATGCATAATTTTATCTCCTTCACAAAAACACTACTGTGATAATGACACAAATCTGGAGAAATCTCAGCGGGGCCACTCAGCAGTGTTCAGGCGGAGGACTAATCACTCAGCAGAGGTGACAGTTCTGTTAAATACATTTAAAGGTGCCACGAATAAAACTTTTGAAGACTGATGATGACTGTTGATATGAAAAAAGGCTTCATTCATGATTTACAGTTTTTATAAAAAAATATAACTAATAAGTTATTCAAGCTGCCTGACAGGCAGATGGAAAACCCAATTCAAAGTAGAATAAACTTTGTTCATATGGCTAACTTTTGAACAAGTTGCATCCAAATACTTGCATCAAAATTGCATTAGTCGTCTGCTTGAGAGTCGGCGCGCTAGTTTGAAGTGGTGCTCTATTTCTCTCGGTTAATGTTGGCCAATGAAGGAAGCAACGGATGGATACTTTGTTGGTCAGGTAAAGGAGGACACATTCCTCGGCCATATTTGACAGTTTTTGGAAAGCTACAGTTTTACATGCTGCTGTGTGTGTCAACTTTTCAAATAAGCCTGCTGAAGGATGCATCCTCTGAATTGGGATAAAGCTTATACGGTATATATGTTTGGGGAGACTAAATCTTTGAACAGAATGTACACTGAAAAGCTGAATAAATAGTACATAAAGGAATGGGACTTTGACATTGAGATGAAACATTGCACTTGCCTGCTAAGACTGGCTGTATTTGAAAAGACTTAGGTTCTATAAATATCACATTCAAGATTTGTTTTGAACGTTTTAAGCAGTAGAGCATGTCAGGACAATGTCAGAGCAAATAAGGAACTCTAAAGAAGCCCTCGCTGTTTGATCCTGAACAGATGGTACTACATTATATTTACTGCTGTTTTAAATAACTGTACCATTTTGTAGTGCAGCTGTGATTGATTGTAGCTGTCAACATTTTACTGCAGGTTTGCCCTGTCGACATTTTTATGTTATCACGATGGAAAAAAAACAAACCATTAATCATGTAGTAAAAGGGACATCAGCATAATAAGGTGTTTCGTGTTTAGCACAAAATCCCCCCTTTTCAGGATTCAAATATAATTTTAATTTATGTAAATTGGGTCTAAAAGTGAATTCTTGACCTTGTAAAGGGCAGTTTACAATCTCACAACAATGTTTATGCTGTATAAAAATGATGATTGTTATCACCTTTTAATCAAACTCTGTAAAATGTGAATGTACATTCGTGAGGTTTCCTTTGTGTTACTCTTTTATAACTAATACATTTAAAAAGCTCATTAAAACGGACAGGGCAGACTAAACTTGATAAGAATCCTTATAAAATTCCATTGCCTTTATTTATGATAGTCACACATAAAACTTGTTCTGCAATTGAAGAATACAACGTTTTATTTTGTAAGATTGGATTCTGCCAGTGAGGGTTCAGCAAAGCTTACGACATCCAGAATCATTCTACCTTGTACTGCAGCTTTAACCCAGAACACCTTTAGTGCAGAAAAGATTTTTTTTATTGCCTCTGTGACAATAATAAGCTGGCCTCCTCACTAAGGGATTACACTTTCAGTCCCATCTATATCCCCGGTGTCGATAGAATGAAACCATCCTCCATGAAGAGAGTGCACACCCTTCCCAGCGATACAGTTGTTTCACGTCCACCGCTCCAGCGTCCCTGCCGTACAGTAATCCTATGAGTTATCACCTTTCAACGGAGGAGAACTTCCTCACCTTGAGGCTGCAGTGGGCAGCTTGTCTCCTAATCCATCTAGGAGGTTCCCCTGGCTGGCCAAAACAAGACAAAAATCTGTTTTTTATGCCCTCATTTAATTCATTTAGACCTCAGGACAATGCCTAAAAAAATGTTTCAGAAAACTTTCAGAAAAACTGCACCGAATTTCAATGTTCACTGAAATCTTTGTCTCGACCTGCCTTGTATCATATAGAGACATCAGGATAAAACATTTGAAATCTTTAAAACTATTGTCTTCAACTGTGAATTAAAATTTCCTTTGCACTCATGTTCATTGCTTGACTGGACTGGAAACATGAACACCGACTTAAGAAAGCCGATCAGCTCCAGAGTGCACGGCGCAGATGGAACGCAGTGCTCACGGATCCTGTTGGGTTTGGCAGTTAGAGCATCAGGCTGACATAAGTGAAAACACAGGAGCCAAAGTTCATGGTCGGTTAAACCTCCATGTGGCAAAATCAACAATTAAATTGTCTCAAAGCTAAATACTCACCCTATTACCGTAAAGACCTTAATGAAAAACAATCCTGAGTAAATTAAAAACAAAATTTCAAAGTCCTGTGGGAAGGTTTACGCTATACTGTTGGCCAAACATAGGGAGGTAACATTTCTGACGTCCATTTTTGTCGGTGAAAAAACTTCCATATAAGCAAATGTAATTTCAACATTTTATTATTTTGCTGAAGTACATATTTTCAGTAAGACTCTCCAACTTCTTTATCTGTCACATACTTACGCTCTCTTCTCAAAGTCGAGGTGGCTGGGATGTTTTTTTTTTTTTTTTTTGGCAGGAAGTGGTTTTCAGACTTTCCTTTGAGTTCTTCATTATGAAATTGTGTGACAGCAGTAATTCTTGGCTGTCAGACATCAGCGTACTTCTGCAGTAAAGACATGGGGAGATGATTTTGGCCCATTTTCACTTGTCAGGAATTGATTTCCTTCATGGCAGCAAAAAACCCTTTCACAAGCCATCATAAAATAGGCTTCCTGGAAACTTTTAGGGCTTGTTAACCCAAAACATAAACAAACATGACTAGATTATTTAAGCTAGCAACATTGAGGGCACAAACACAATGCAACAGTCTCTCAATGTAACGAAACCCAGCTCTCGGCTGTGTGGGGATTTTTGCATAGTGACCGTATAACAGAATCGTGTCCTGGCCCGACTCTTTCCATAAAGTGTTATTATCAAAGACACAAATGTAAAGCAAAATATTGTTTATCATTTGTTTTTCAGCAAACAAAAGGACATAAAACAAGAAAATACTTAATACATTTTTTTAACCTTCCAGGGTTAAAAATGTTTGAAGTAAACTTTGGAGTAAATCCCAACGGGGAACTCAGGCAGAGCAATCAGACAACATTGTATTGCAGATGATGCATAACCCCATAAAGGAATGCTCTATATACTCACCAAACAACTGCAATAGTAACCAGTTTTTGAAAAGCAGGACACGGAAAATAAACTAGCTTTATTGGAACCAATAGATGTATGCAAGTAATTAGCACAGCTCAAGTAATTAGTGCAGAAAAAGCTCAATTATCATCAAAGAGAAAATTGGACTTATTGAGTATCATGAAAATTAAATCTTGGAGCCCATCATTTCGGGTCTGATGACAATATATGCAACTGAAAAAGGAGCCCCATTTTATGGGACCTCAGTCACAGCCTGAGACTTGTAATAAAGGATCAGCGGCCATGAGTTCATTTTCCATGTGATGCCTTTGACAACACTTTAACGATTTGAGGAGCTAGAATGGGGTTGTTATGTATGTGAGGATAGTTGGCTGAAATTGCATGAATGTGTCTGTTCATGGTCATTAATGCTTAATCATTACATGACTGGCTCCAAATCTGTGAACTTCCAGAAACTTGAACTCTTATTAAACAAACACTTACAGTAATGAAGTCTAAAGTCATACACCAAAGTTTGAATTAAAAATGTCTCGCCTGAATAACCATCAATACAAACTCATTTTAAGGAAATGATTCCTAACTGAAAGTGTGTCCCTGTTTCTGGTATTGTTTTCTAGCTGAGGCAATGCATCCCCTGTCAACACGGTTTTGAACGTGTCACCTAGTGAAGAAGATTTACACTTGTAATTTTAATTGTTCTCTAAGGTGCTCAGTTAAGCTGCCTGAATTTTCTTAAAGCAGGTCGGATCAGTCAGAGCACATTCACTCTGAAATCTCTCTCTCAATCCATCTGTGCCCGTTTCCATGGCATCATTCTGTGTCTTGTTCAATAATAACCAGGATCTGATCAGGCAGCTTGAACCCTGAAGATAATTAAAAGTTTAGAGGAAAATAATAAATAATTCAAAGAGCCTTTAAGGTCACTGCTGGGATGGCTGTGTAAAGGTATCCAGGCATTGAGCATTTTAACATTTCACAGCTTTCACTGTATATTTTACATTATGTCTCCTGCAATTCTAATAGTTGTTAAGCGACCATTCTCTGGTAAAGTTAAAGGCGAACCAGCATGCGATTTGGTGTAACTGGGAGGGATCTGGAATAATGATGGTTTTCTTAATTAACCCCCCTATGCTCAGAGCGGAGGACCTCTCTGGTCAGCCCTTGCAGTGGATGCGGGATGCTTTGGCAGGAAGGGCTGAGCGTTTTCACATTAATGAGCAACCTTTAATCCAAGTCCAAGACAAAGAAGTCGAAAGTCTGATACAGTACGTCAGCACTGGAAAAGAGCCAACGCTGACTTCACAGTGCAGCCCAGTTTCCCATTTTATGAAGTATACTTTTAATGTACGCAAACAGCTCCCTCCTGCAGACACTGAGTCACATGTGGTTACTTTGATCACAAAATATCCAGACAAGCTTAAAGGCTTAACTAGTGAACTCATTATTAGTGATGCATTTGATCAAGATGCCTCTTAGCTTATTAAGTTAACTGCGCAAGACATGAAGACACTTGTTTGACCAATATATAAAAAAACATAGATTGTGATATAAAAACAGATACAGATACAATCATACACCAAAATCTTGACAGAGCGTGTCACGACGTCCTCTCATTCATCAGCTGGAATCACCACCTCCTCTCAGCTGACATATAAAGAGTCATCATGACTCAAATGTTCATTACATTTTCACATTTTCTCAGGTTCAGCTCATGTCCCCTTTTTTACTTCTTTTCACAGGATGTTGAATGTTGAGTCACAGAGCCTCATTTCCCAATGTCAACACCCACACAGACTGTCAGAACAGTCGTTCAGCTGGGACAATACCATGACTCAGCCACTCAACAGTGAGAACAGCATCCTGGCGGTGGATATCAACAGCTTAACTCTTAAACAGCACATGCCTGTTCAGAAGCCCAGATAGGTGTTATTGAAAAAAATCTGTACATTTGACTTCTTTCCCTTTGTGTAATGAAAGAGTTGAATCGTCAAACACAAGATAATAATACTGTTACAAAATCCAGTTTTTGTATAAGGATTGGAGGAAGAGAAGTCCTTTGCAGTCATATTTGCCAATAATAAAGTTTTGTTCACAGAAAATGACCAAAGTCTTAAAGGTCACATATTATCCTAATTTTTAACCAGTTTAAATAAGTCTCAGCGCTCCCCAAATCATGCCTGTGAAGTTTCTTGTTAGAAATCCACTCTAACCCTGTATATGATCATGCCTATAAACCCCCTATCTCAGCCCTGCTCAGAATAGGCTGTTTCTGTGTCTGTAGCTTTAAATGTAAATGAGCTGTGTTCAACCGCATCCCTCTCAAAAATGTCTCGGGTGTCGTTGGCATGTCCTATTGTTTACGGTAAGATTGCAGATTAAAGGGCAGAAAAAACCCCTAGCTGCGGGAGTGTCACCCACCTGGGGGAGGGGTTACTGACTTTTGTGATGTCACAAAGGGAAAATCTCCAAACAGCCTGTTTAAGCACACATTTTCTGAAAAGTGGAGCAGGCAAAAGACAGAGAGGATGGACTTTTCTCATCATTAAGGGGTTTGACAGATAGGGATACATTAGTGTTAGAAAAACATTGTTAAATTCTCTGTCAGAGTGGCCAAGTTCAGCAACTGTATGAATCTAGACCCACCATTAAAGTTTCAGGCCTCACTTTGTAAAAGAAACACAATATACTTTTTCATGTGTAAGCTGAGCCATTATAAAGCAATCTTTACCCTTAATTTAGAGCTGAAATACAAGCACTTTCTAAAGTAAGTCAGCAATAAAATATTATTTTTGCACATCTGCAGAAGCAGTTCAGCTGATCATTAGCCTGTCCAGACTCAATTGTGGTTTTGACATAATTAGCTTTTACTACCATACCTGAAATCTGGATTGGTGTTCTATGAATCAATCCTCAAATATGTAGAGTCTGAACACAGGTCAGTCTGCTGTTGATCCTCACCGGGGAGTGTGTGTGAGAGAAACTCAGTACCAGTCTGACGCCAGCACCACAGGGTGTCTGGTCTCAGCTCAGCCCCCAATCCCCACCCTTCCACCTAAAACCAAGACGCACGCAACACCACACACTCTCTCACGCACGTTTCTGCAGCTGTGTTAATCCCATTGCTATGTAGACGGCAGTACCACAGGGACTTCTGTCCACCTACCTGTCAGCCCCCTCCCGACCAAATCTCAAGTGGCTAAATGCAAACACATAGGAGGTCCAGCAGGGGATGACGACTCAGACCTTGTCTCTGCTTTGTTGCGTCATCTCGAAATCCAAAAACAAATGGGACATTCCACACGTATGCACATTTAGTGCAGCGGGTTCAAAAGCTTAAGATGCATTCCACTGAAGATAACAGTTCAAGATATCACCTTTAAACAATCTGTGACATGTACCAATGTGTTTGTTCAACATCTCATACATTACCAAAGCAATAAAACATCTTTCCCTAATATGGACAAGAAACATTTTCTCAATTTTGTTATCAACAGCTGGAGAAAAAATCTGCAGTCACTCAATTTATATTGAATTGGAATCCGACTCTGGCAAGTGAACCGTGATAAAGTATTTTTAATAAGATGTGGATATGGATTTGAAAATGTTCCTTTACCCAAATACAAGTCCTGTCTTAGGATATCAGTGAAACAGCGAGAGGATTTTGTTTACCTTGTCTAACCTTCCATTCCAATGAAGGTAAAAGTAGAGGCAGCCAATGCATGAGTGCAAAACAAATACGCTGTTTTCCCTCCCATTGCAGCTAGTGACAGGGAGAACAAATGGCAGGGATTTCTAAATTCACCCCCTCTCTGTCTTCCACTCCTCCTCCCTCTCCTCTGTCTTTCCCCCTCTCCCCACTCGCCTGCAGATGGCGAATGCCATATTAGATGTTTTCTTTCTTCACATCAAACCAGAGGTCACAGCTGCACTGCTCCCAAACCAGCCGCAGATGTGTCGGCACAGTTACCTGACAACCACTGCAGATGGAACACTTTCTGAGGCTGAAAGTATTTTTTTTTTTTTTTTTTTTAAAGCACAAAAAACAAGTGTTGTTTAGCCAGTATGGAGTTTTGGCTCCCCTGGGAGAGCCAGTGAGATCAGAGAAGCAGAATAAAGACACGTTTGCTAAGTTTTTGCACTTCTAGCAGCTGGAGTGTTGACAGAAGTGAAAGGAGACAGGAAGGCAAAAGGCTTGTAGCAGAGATTTGTAACTGTTTGGACAATGTTGTGTAAAATATAGAAGGGCCTGGCTTGAATATTAATGAGTTAAATGATTTATTTATGTTTCGTCTTTGACAGAGCAAAGCGCACGTGCGATCAGGCTTGGCCCGCGGAGCACAGAGGGGAGAAGGCCTTGTCAGCAGTATGTTTGGTCTGTCAGATAGATTAACATGTTAAAATATGTACATACTAAAAACACTCAGCGATTTACATGATCACGCCATCCCAGGGTGCTGCTGCGAGCGGGAGAGGAAGGCTAATACGTTCTCGAATACACTCCAATAATGAGATTTACGTCCCAATTTTAGCAACCACCTATTGTAATCAGTGGTGTGCCAAGGCTGTACGTGACTGAGACTGTGTAACGCACTCATTTAAATATGGACTGGATGTTTAATCAAATAGCACATTTCCCAGCAGGATTTGTCCATTAGATTTTTTTTCAACCATTTGTTTTTTTATTAAACATCTTTAGGAATTTTCCATTGCGTCTCTTTAATCACTAAAATATTTGCATATCATGATGAACTTTCAGATTTGTGAAGACACATTTTATCTTGTGGGATTTACATTGACATTACTACTCCTGGTGGAGCCATTACAATATGCAGTGTGAAATCATAAACATCTATACAGGGCTTTTCTCATGTTTCTCAATGTTAATTAAAAATGATTATCATTGAAATCATCTCCTCGTATTGTGCTTAATTACATGATAGAAGCAGAAATCAAATGCTGGAGGCTGTCTTTCTTAATGTTGACTGATAATTATACTGCAGTGTAGTAAAGTAAGGGGCCCTTCAACCACATATGTTGCCTATAAAGCGTCGTGTGTCTTAGACGGACTGGCTGCTGGTATTTCCACTGGTTACTATCCCTCTGCTACCACTGATGTTTATGATGGATTATTAAAGAGCTGCCAAAATTATCATATTTTTTATGCTTAAAGGCAGGGTTGGTCATTTTCTCCAGATAAGTTTGTAGGATTTTGAAATTGTATCTCGGTCCTGACAGAAATTAATAATTCATGTGCTCTGAAAAAGAAACAAAGAAAATCTGTCGCCTGTCACTGTAAAGACTTTGACCAATATCTGCCACGAGGTGCCAATTCCATTAACCAATCACGCATTCCCGTATTCTTGCTCGTTCTCCACCCCCCTTGCTGGAAAACTCTGTAACCATGACATTTTGTCGTTGGCTATTGCGATAAAGTTTTTGTGTTTTTTCACTGAATAAGACACAAGCACATGGCTTTTGAGGCCACACAGTGGGGAGGGGGTGGATGTTTAGTATCATTCAAAAACCAATAATACATTAATAACTTAAACCCTTTTTAATTTTGTTTTATTGTGAGTTTATTTCCATTTTTTCTCTGCACTGATGGAAGAGTCAATCACCATTGATTTCTTTTTTCTCCATATGTAGCAGTGTGACAGTCCCCGAGATGGCGAGTGGATAAAGGGAGTAACAATAAAATAAAACCCAGGGAGTAGAAACTATCATGAGCTTAAAAAAGTTTAAAATGAAGTAAACTAAAGGCAAATGTTCAACAAAAAACATATCTTTTTAAAGTGCTTCATCTGGCAGCTCAGACCTACCCATTTCCATATTGATGGTAGAGGAAACTGACCATCAAAGGTGACTTCTATCATTTATACTCCCCTGATAAAGCAGCAGGAGTAACTTGGGGTTCAGTGTCTTGCACAAGAACACATCCAGTACATAGATGCAACCTTCCAGTTAAGAGACGACTGACTCTACCACTGAGCCACAGCCACCCCAATAAAGCTTCTAGTAATGTTCCAACTCAGCTCAAAATGATTCCCAGCATATAATTCTAGTCTGGTTAAACCTTCAAGGAGAAGGAGAAACATTTTAGTTTAAAGTTTAAATTGCGTTCAATGGGTCTTTATTTCAATGAGTATACAGTTTGTATGCAGACTGCACTCTTCAAAGCTGAGGGGAGTTAGCTAAAGTACTTTTAAATTTGCGGATTATAGAGCTGATTTAAATAGTATGCAAAAGAATACCTTAAGAGATCTAATGTTTGTTTAGATGTTTGAACATAAGTTAAGCAAAGATCAGCAAAGATTGAACCACAACAACTCTGTTCCTTCAAACATCTGCACAGATGTAGCAGCTTCCATACCGTCACTGAAGCGGGACATTTAAAGTCTCGCCAAAAATAGCTCAGACACTATGAAATAAAATAATCTGGCCTATAATCGAAGTGCACTTTGAGTCATCAGTTTTCAAATATTGACACAAAGAAGCTCAGACACAGCATGTCGCGACAACAAGCATTCATTGATGTCCAATGGAGCCGGACTGGTTGCAGTCCTTGACCCCGACAATCCCTGAGGGTTGAAGACCTGTCTGTGTTTCCTCCCTGCCCGTCAACACTGCCTCATCTGCCAGGAATACAGCTCCAACTTCAACTGTGACCCTGTGATGCTGCTCTGCCACTGGCTGACATGCTGGTGAGATCAGCCGAGGCCAGGCCTCTGGAGGATCCAGGTCTGTGTGGTCTGATTGGAGACCTTTGCAAAGGATAGGCTTGTTGATTTTCTCTCTATATATCTATATATGTGTTTGTTTGTGTGTGTGTGTGTGTGTGTGTGTGTGTGTGTGTGTGTGTGTGTGTGTGTGTGTGTGTGTGTGTGTGTCATATGTATATCACTGAGAAGAAAACAAGAATATATGCTTCTGTATGTGTGCAGACACATGCAAACTGGGCTCGAGCCAGTTTTCGATTTTTTTCCCATGTGCTACTCACTCAATTTTTTTTATCCTCAGGCGGACGTTTTAATTACAACCAGTTTGGTTAACTGGAAATGTGAACCCAGGAAGCAAGACAGTGCCAAGAAAGTTTGTCCTTTGATCGGCTCACCGACGAAGCGGCCGGTGGTCTACAGTACAGAAAGTTAGGGGTTTCACAGTACCCCTGATCGTCACGCTTCTACCCAAGAAATTAGTTCAATAAGGAGATAATAATTGGAAATGGCTCAAATTTTATTGAGTTAGCAACAAAGAAACCGTTGGCAGCAGAGCTCCATCAACATGTCACGTATTCATTAAATGTAGGCCCATGGAAAAACAGGACCACTGTAGAGTCGAGACGCCGATGGAACAATCTGTCGATTGTCATGCTGGTGGAGAAGGGGAGGTCCGATCAAAGGGGTATTTCAAGAATTGCATTAAAAATGATTGGTTCAAATTACATAGAAGGAAATATGGTTGGTCTTATATTAGGAGGTACTACTTTGTTGAACAGGAAAAGACCAACTCCAAAGCAGAGTTAAAGCAGAGTTAATAAAGTAGAAGTGATGAGAACTTCAACAAAAGGAAATGCTCTTTTTTAACCTGAGTGAAAGTTACAACTGGAGGCATATACTGCTGTGCCCTACTGGGTCTGGTAATGCTTTTTTGTTCATGAGAAATGCCAGCCAATGAATTTTCATCATTCCAAAAATGATTGACAGTATAGTGCCAAATCAGAGAAGACGTTATAATAAGTGATAATAATATTTAATCTGTTCACTTTGTTATATTAGTTGGAGACCAAATCGTTTTTCATCAGAAACACTGTTATAAAGCAACGCAATTTGACACAACAGGCGATATATTACAGTTACCACTGCCTTCCAGGACAACGTCACATAAATCAGGTTTAAACCAAGCGGCAACCTCCTACTCCACTGAATTGAAAGAGCATCTTTAGTTTGTTTGCTTACATCTCAGATTCAGTTTAATAATTCAAAAAAATTATTTATAAAGGATTTTTCAGGATTCCTTTATTTTATGTTACATAAAATGAGCTCCAGCTCTATCAGCTGTCACAACAAATTGAAGGATGCATGAATGCATCAAAAATTAGAAAAACATATTAAAATTAATATCCTGTAACAGTTCAATTTTTCAGAAATAACTTTTTTTTATAGATTTGTACCCTACTTCTGTCATTTTGAGTACAGTGCTATAGTGTTATAGGGTGCTTCTGTGTTATTCAATTCTATTCAAAAAAACATCATTTGTCTCTGGGGGGCAATTCAAAGAATCGCTCACTACTTTAAGCTTCTGAGTAGGAAACTTCTTCTAAAGACCTATCTAGTATCAAAAGAATGTCACCAATTTTTCATGACCAAATCTTAAAATGCTCTTAAAAAAGCTTAATTAGCATGTTACAATCTCCTATGGGAGATTTCCCGCTGATCTACCTCCAATTCTTTTTAGATGTATTCATGTTTTTCAATTATGGGGCGGCTAAGGGTCAGTGGTTGAGTCAGCCGACTCCTGACTGGAAGGTTATATCTGATGTATCCTTGGGCAAGACACTGAAGCAGAAGTTACTGCCTCGTTGGTGGATGGATGGGATTGATACTGATGGCCACTTGACATAGAAGCAGCTGTCATCAGTGTGTCAGTGGGTGTCAATGTGTAGGTGTGCCATGCTGTGTATAAGTGCTTTGAGTCGTCAAAAGACTAAAAAATCTGCTATACAGACTCAAGCCCATTTACCATTGTTACAGTTATTTGTGTAGGCATACTAATGCACTTGACTGTAGATCACCTTTTCAGTCATAAAAGGATAGGCTAAAAGGAGCAACAAGTATGGAGACCTCCACCTTTCAAAAACTGTACACACACACATATATATATATATATATATATATATATATATAGACACACACGTAAAAAAAATTAACTTATATATATATAAAACTTTTTCAGTGTATTTTTTTGGTTTAAAACATTATTTTACTCACAGGGTTTGTTGTTGTTGTTGTGAGTCCCTCTTTAGCTAGTTTTATTTGTCAAGAATCCCTAGTCTTTGTTAGTGTTTTATCTGCATCATCTTTTTCACAGCAAATTCCTATAATTGTTGTAAAAGGGCAGTAAAACCCTTGATAAGAATCCTTACTCTTAGAGTACTCCAGAGCTGCTAATGGCAGCTATTACACCATAGCGTTATTCCTTATCATTGTATTCGGTAAGTATATTAGTGTTAGAAATGTCAATGTATTCACCAGAGTCGGCAGAGGATCAGATCTGTTCAAAGCAGCAGAGATGTAAGGACTCAGCAAATTCACCATCTGCATTAGTCAAAACTGAATGCTGTTACCTCCTTGCTCAGTCTCCTCCGCATGTGTAATGAGGGCTGCTGGAAGCTTTTCAGACTGCTCAGAGGGGAGAGATGGCACGCGTCTCCAACCAGCCGACTTCCAACTGACAAGCCTTCCCATACACCCCCCTCCTCTTTTCACCAATTAGCTCCAGTATTAGCATATGCACTCTATTTGCATGAGCAACGACTAATTCCTGATGTCATCGCACAGCTGTCGAAGTGGGTTAGCCAGGCTAGCAGTCACAGAGATGCCTGTCGGTTTTGCTGCCTCGATGTTGGAGCAGGCTTGAACAGGGAGTCAAATAACATACATGCACATCCACTTTTTAGTAATCATCCATGTGGAGCATTTCTGCCACAACATTCAAATCTGTTTAGCTTCGTCAGTCACGGCCTTGAGTTGGGACTCGAGTGTGTGATCAGTGCAAAACTAACAGCTCTGTGATGTGGAGATGAACTTTAAGGATGCTGGTGGTATTTCCTGTTTGCTTGTGTGATGGAAAACACTGTCCTGGACCAGTGCTAGAGTAAACAATCATGAAGAAATTGTTGTGATAATGTTTCAAGTGTTTGCATATGGAGGCTGCTTGTAGCATGCTTGTTTGGGTCCAGTGGCTGAGAGGGTTGACAATATCAGGGTGTGTTCTGGCATGATTCTTGGAATTAGTCCTTAAGATTTGTATCAGGAATCATTTTCCCACACACAAGAAATAACATTGCATGCAGCCTGGAGAAATGTCGCTGTAAATCCTTATTTTCAATGTCAAACATTAAAGGGATACTTCACCCATTTACATGAAGCTGTGTATCATTAGAAACATGGTAGTAGTGTTGAATGGTCGTGAATCCAACCCTCATTTTGCCCTGAGACGAGAAAAATATGTTTTTCTTTGCTTGAAAGTTTTCTTCATGTGATGCAAAAAGCGTCATATTGCATCACATGAAGAAAACTTCCAGGCAAAGAAGGTCTCAGGTATCCCTTTAAACTCAATCTGGATCAATCACGGATACTGTATGAGGCTATCAAAAGTCCCAACGGTAAATAAACTTTCTTCCAAGCTACCACACAGGATAATTTTCTCATATGAAATGCCATAAACAATCTTATTAATTCCAAAATATATCTCTATGTTGTGTTGGGACTCCAGCTCGAGAAAAAAAAAGGAAGTTACAGTTGTGTTGTTTAGCACATTTAAAAACAGCTTCATCTTACCAAAGTGCTCTATAGTCAGTGCATAAAAAACAAACAAAGACAAAAAAGAAAGAAAGACAATGCACATGTAGCTTGCATACACATTACATACAAATACACATTCATATGTACATGTACGAAAAAAGTGAAGCATTAACAGAGAAGTAAAATAGTGCTACAGTAACAACGAGAGGCCAACAACTTCTGTATAACTCAGTCAGAAAGAGGAGTCTTAACTGCAGCTATGGATAAGTTGTAGAGTCATCTTTATGAACTGGAAGGTTGGGGGTTCGATGCCCAGCACCTTTGCCACATGTCTGATATGTTCTTGGGCAAGACACTTACTATAACCCCAAGTTGCCCCTGATGCTTCGCCTGTGGCATGTACGTGTGTATGAATGTGGTTAGTTAATACTAATGATTTACTCCTGACAAATATAGCTCAGTCACCCAACCTGTTTTTCTTTTTAGCTGGTTACTCATTTCTCAGGGAAAAAATTCTCACACGGGCGAGTTTAACACAATTTACATACTGCAAAAAAAAAACAACAGTTTTTTGGAATGCAGAACTGAAATGGGAAAGAGGCTTCACTTTCCTTGATAGAAGCTGGTCATTAAAATCGTTTTAGGATTGCAGTTTTATGGGGAGAAAGTTGCATAATGTTGTTTTAAAAGAAAACATTGCTACATGACAGTTTGGCAGTGTAAGAATACTCATAATTAAAACTCCAAATTGTTCCATGTAATCCTATGAGAACAATAATTGAATAAATCACTTTGTTCCTTTTGTTCTCTTCGATGCAGTAATGGATTCCACACTCTGTCAGCCTCTTTGTCTGCATACACATTCTGTATATAGAACATCTACATGTTATCTTTGTAGCTGTCAAACCAATAAGGGATTAAACAAACATGTCCTGTTATTAATGTGAAGGGAGTGCTAAATGCTGCTGTGATTGATGACGTTAAAGGCAAGAACAACAGCATGTAGGCCAGAGGACAGACTTATCACACAAAAGAAAAACAAAGATAAACAGTAATCACCAGGGTAAGACCCTTTGGCTGCAGCCACCACTTACTTATTTCCTCTGCTTACTAAAGTGCTATGTGTCTCAGTGAAATGAACTACTGTGTTTAAGTTAGATTGAATTATGTGCTTAAAGGAGTTTTTTCTTTCTTTCATTTATTTAAAAAGTGATTCTTGCTCGATATCTCTGCAAAATAAACTCAGAAATTCAAGCTGTCTTTGTTTTAAAGCTTGACAAACTGGAGATTTCTATGAGCCATACTGGAGACAAATTCCTAATAAAGTGTGTCGGACTCTGCAAAGGGGTTCACCTCGACATGTCACTGCAGCATAGAGTGTAAATATGAATGGCCTGAGTGATGTCACCCATTACTGTAGGCGGGCTTGGAGTCCCATCATACCGGGTACGCTATCTCAACCTAACCTTCAGTCAACCTAACAACAGGTTAACAGCTGGAGCTGAGGCGGGTTTTAAGCCTTGTATCAAATCATTACATCACACATGCCTGTCAATCAAGTCAGCTTCGGCCTTCTTGTGAGTATTGGTTTCTTTCATAAAATCATTACTAATGAGTTATGAATAATACACCCATGTACAGCTTATGCCGATCAAGACATGAGCTAATCAGACCAATTTAGGTCTTTGAAGTAGGCTGTAAACGTGTATATTTCTGTTATAAAGAATTGCTTTTTAGAATGGACGTGACTTCTGGTGGCTCAAGTTGACACTCGATGAACTACAGCATTTTACAATAAGAAAAATTAAAGCTGATGTGAGAGAGATGACCAACTCTGTCACTGAAAGACAGCTGCCCCTTCAGCCATTGAAGCCCAATGAAAACTTTTGAAAACCTAAAAAAGGAGAAGTGTTTGCTAACCCACAAGCTAGGTGTATGTACACAGCTGCTAAAAAAGTTGAACAATTCTTGCGGAAACTGTTGATCAAAATTCATACAAATTTAAGAATAATGACTGACTTTAGCGTACGCTTTAGCTTAGTCCGTCATCAGAAGCTTCAGCATGATTAGCTCTTTTGTTCTATCGGTCCTGTTAGACTGTTTCCCAATGGTTTCTCTTGATGCAGTGCTGTTGTTTATTTAGCCTATAACCTTTACAAACTGTTTATGAATGATTGTAATTGTTCAAACAAGAAAAAAACTGAGACACAAGTCTTAAATTTACCTAAATTTCAAATGATGGAGACACAGCCACTTACATGTGCATGGATTTCCCTGCAAAGCTTACAGTCTTAACTGGCTGCAGGAAAATGAGATGTTGAAATGTTTGTGCCAACTTGGTGGACGTCTTGGCAGACCTATGGTAATTTTTCAAGAATGAGTCATCTCTCATTAACGTAACTAGAGAAGGAATGACACAATCCTTAATTCTTGCTGGTTTTCTTCTGACTTGGATCCCAGCGTCAACACCATGAAGGAACATTACGAGGCACAGTGGAGAGTCTTCCTGTCTCTCATGCTTGCCATCACACTGCAATGTCTGACAATTAAGATCTAATCTATTCCAGTGGCTCTCACTGCTAGCATGCCAGCCCACCGCTGATCAAGATAAGCAACAATCTCTTTGATTCCTGAATTAGAGCGTATGAACTGCCGTCCCCATCTACTCATGTTACTGAATACACTGCAGCAATCTTTGATCTACCAAATATTACACTTGGCAAGGGCTTCAGGTTGACGATCTAAATAAGGTAGAAAGAAAAAACATTCCTACTTTCTGCCTTTGGAATGTTTCTGTGTTTTTTACCCCGACCACAGCTTTTGTTCTGGGCTTTGCCTTTCCAATAATAAATAATGCATCTGGTTCATTAGTTTGTTCACTCCGAGGTGGACAGGGGAACTCTGTTTCACCTCAAGGTCATAAATCAAGCAGAAAAAGCTGTCAGGACTAGGAACTGGGAGTCGCAGCATGCCTTCACTTGCTCCAAATTTGCCAAATGTCAGATCCTATAGAATTTTTGGTACCCGTGTGTCCTCCAAGGCATGTTAATGATGGAACCCGTGACAAATATGTGTGTGAGATATTTGGCAAGGAGGAGTTGTGTTTGATTTAGTTGGCTTAGAATGAGCTGCATTTCAGCCTCAGTAAGGCTGGCAAGTTCAGTCTGGCAAGAACTGTTGAACTTTTCCATGAATCGCTCGCTAATGATGACGGGAAAGGGAGTTGTTAGGGGCAGTTGGACACAATGGCTCCTCCCTTTATTAGCTGTTTATTCCTCTCATTATTTAAAGGCGCACTACTCTTAATATCATGTTTCCCCATGTGTAGCACTGCAAGACACGTGCAATGGAAAAACGCAATTTCTCTTTGATGCATTTATTTGTTCTTGTTTGCCTCCAGTCCGTCATCTGGGCCCTGCAGCCGTTCTGCAACATTGCCATGCTGTCTTTACTTTATATTTGGACCAATGGGAAGATGCTACTCTTTCCATGGGCTAACTCAAGCTGTGCTCTTTCTCTGGCTCACTGTTGGCCAGCTTTGTCAGCGACAGTGGATTGCATGCATATCCACTGGGTATTTTATGCATTCATTTGGGAAATTGGTGTTTTAAGAAATCATTCTGACATGGATCTTTTAAATACAAATAAATCTTCACAATTTGAGTACACTGGAAAGGCAGGGCAGACATCCAGCAACCATTGCCTCATACAACATGTATTCCTCTTAATAATGCCTTTTTTAAGCACTCCATTCATTCAGTGTGTGCCCGAGGCAATGATCAACTGATACAATGCTCTCCATATTTAGATCTTTCCCTAATTAATCATTTTCGGAGAAAATCATGACAGCAAGAGTCAGGTGACTGTCAGGATAAAGAGATGTGTGTGCAGTATTGAGTGTGTATTTGTATCAGAGAGTGTGTGTGTGTGTGTGTGTGTGTGTGTGTCTGTGTGTGTGTGAGCCGCCTGCTGCTTCTCTGGGTCCATTTGGGTGGCAGCAGCCCAGGGAGTTTTGCTCTCATTAGGAGCGCCACGGGCCAACTCGGCATTACTCCATCCATGACAAAAATTCGACTTGAGAAATGGCCAGTGTGAATGACGGAAGGAGCCAGCTGGTGAGAACGACACACTCCCTGTAGCCAGACCACAACAGTGTACGTTAGAGTCATGAAATGGTAGCTTTGTTTTTGACAAAGTATCTTCTCCCGCACTCCTTTTTTCAAAGTCTATCATGATCCTTGTGCATAGAGCCTGCATTAATGGAATAGAAAATGTGTCTCATTAACAGTCATTTAAATTCACACGTGCATATACTGAACATGTAATGATGGATGCATTAGTATTGTTCTTAAAATGACCTGCTCTGTAAGAGGGATCTGTACACTGATGGGCTTCGGAAATCTTAGAAAATACATTTTATTACGACAACAACGATTTATTCAGTGGCTCAGCACAAGGTTTCCCTGCTGCATTAAACTGTCTTTTTGCTCTATAGCCAAGAATTCTGTGTATTTTGCATTGCAATAAATCTCTTAAATGAGACTCACTTACCAACAGTCCCACCTTGGAGACATGCAGGGTGTGGGACTGTACACAGAAGAGGTGAGAGAAGGAAAAACAGAAAGAAAGAAACAGAAACAGTGGTATTTGGAGAGGAGTGACTCTTCCTGCTATGCACACCTGACACAAGTAAGAACGGTGTGGAGGCTTTAAAACCAATCTGTAAAGATTATAGCAGCGTCATTAGGCATTTCAGACGGGCATTGCAATACATGTTCAGGGGCCACAAAAGTCAAAACAGTAGTTGAAAGCAATATATGCATATGGTGTGCCTTATTAAATTAATATTGCATTAAAAAAAACAACAACCTAATGACCTAATAGGTTGATGAAAAAAAATCCATGAAAGAAAATCCATGAAAGTAAAAGACTTAATGTATATTTAAATACTTTAAACACTAATAAAGACACTTCAGATACTTTAAAAGCTAATAAAGACACCTCAAATAAAGCTTGTTGCTTGTTCTTCAACTGTTGTCACCTTTTAGTAAATATGTCTGTATAACTTATCAAAACACACTCATATGATGCAGAAATCTCTGCAGAAGCATCATATTTTCTGATGTCAGTATTCTCCAAATAACTCAAATGACCACGGCCATATGTGTTCGTTGCTTGGCTGGTTAACGATTTACCCTTTGTCACACTTGACATGTTGTTTTAATGACAACAAGAACAAGCTGCAGACAAACACTTACAAAATAACAAACATATGTAGTCTATGTATGAACAGTGAGGAATGTAACTTTGCATGAGGTTTTAATGTGTTTTTTATAGTTAAGAAACATTGGTCATCATAATGGAGCAGAATGATTTGGCTGTGGAGGGACAGAAAAACAAGCAACCATGCTTGGATGAAAATAAAAGATGTTTTTCTTATTGACAGACTTTTCAATGCCAATTTACGTCACTAGACTAGACAAAGCCACTTGTCTGTAAAGCCAGTGTGACGCTCATGAGGCCAGGTGTCACTCACCACTACAGTGCAAGGAGGGAGACACGGGGTACATGTGGAAGAAAGTGGCTCAGATGGCTGAGATGAAGTTATTATCTCCATTTAAAGTAAAATGGTTATCGATGTGTTTTTTCAAGATCTCCATCGAAGATCACTAAACGTGTGGATAATCTTCACCTGCTCTCTACATGTGGACACAGCTGTGCAGGTGGAGGTGATCAGAGAGAGAGAGAGAGAGAGAGAGAGAGAGCAAGGAATCTTAAGGGAATCAGGAGTTGAGTTTGCACAGGACAGAGAGCAGGATGGTACACGCCGCTGTACGTGTTACGAGACGATAAGTGTGTGTGTGTGTGTGTGTGTGTGTGTCTGTATCTTTATGTCTGTGTGTATGAAAACCCAACTCACGCTCCTGCAAACTGTCATGTTTGAAATAGAAGTTAAAAACATGATTTTATTTAAAAACGTGTTGTGTGATAATCAGGGTTGTCTAACATTTGTACAAATTCAGTATTTACACTGTGTCAAGGAAGTAGTGAGGCCCTTACTACAAAGTGAGTTACAGCATAGCATACTAAACTGACCCAGGACTGACATGAGAGAGGCTGAATTTGCAGCTGATGTCCAAACAATAAGATGGACAAGTCTAATGCCATTTCCTTGCATACATGCAATCTATCATATTAGAAAAATGTGAAGAATATTCAACACCTAATCCAGGCTTAAAGTATCACAGTCAGAGCGGCTATATGCAGGAATGACAGCTGGCAACAAATCACAGACTGTGTGATGAGCAAATTAGGTCTTATCAGTCTTCCATCATTAGCGCCCAAAAGATCTGAATGGTATTAAATCGGTGTAATCTATTTAATGAATACGTTGCTCAGATGTATTCTTATGGTGTGACAATTTTAGACTCATTACTTGAGCTGCAGCCCAGACAGTGTCAAAGACTTATTGAATGAAAAATACATATACAAATAAGAGAAACATAATTTAAAACTGTGAGACAGATAATACCTGGCTTAAGTGCTTTCAATCAGTCTCTGTTAGGTTTATATCACTACTGTGAAGAGCATGTCCCAGTGAAAAATCATACAAAAAGTCAGATTGTATTGACAGTCTCTGAACAGACTCCTTACATATTTTAAGAATCTACTTATCAAGTTCAGATACATTATGATTGAGAGAATTGGTTGAAAAATTCATGGTGATGTATTCCCTCAAGAAGTAAACCACTTCTGTGATTGTACTGAAAACTCAAAGGTAGCTTTTCAGCTACCACACTAACCGCAAAGGCCTCAGGTCTGTGAACAAAGTTATTCTCCTTCTGTGGAGGTCCTTTATCAAAGGTTACCTTGGCTTGGAGACTACAAAGTTAAAGATGTGCCTTTAAAATAGGGCAGAAAGGGTTTTTAGAGAACTACTTTGTTGCATTACTGGACATTTAGTATCTCGTCTAAAAGTCAAGATGCTTTTCCCTCTGCCTAATTCTGGTCATTCTTAATCAACACGTTCATCGTGTGAGTCCTTGAACGTCAGAGGAATGTAATGCTGAACTGTTGCACTGCCTCTTTGTTACAGCTGACGTTCCATTGAATGCAAGTTGCAAAAGTCATTTTGTATTTTTTTGCCAGCGTGAGAATTGGGGCGGCATTAGCTCAGTCTGTAGGGACTTAGGGTTGTGAGCCGGAGGGTCGCTAGAGGTGTCAGTCCACTTCCTGAGCACAGCAGAGGTGCCGTTGAACAAGGCAACGAACCCAAAAAAAAGGGCAGCCCCTTCACTCTGAGAGTTCAAAACTGATTATAATCATCATAATTAAAAAAAAAAAAAACAATGAGAAAGGGGAGAGGAAAACACAGCGGCAGAAACACATTGGTCTGAGAATAATGTGGGACTCTTCAGAGGCGTAGCGCAGCTTGAACAAGACTGAATCAATGAAACTACAAATACTTCTCTCACATTCTCTGTTCAGAAAGTACAATCCTAATCTGTGTTAACACTGGACGGGGACATCTGCTCTTCACACGGTCTCAACTACACCGAAGCATGACTGGAAAACTGAACAGCAGGTCAAGAAGACACCTGTTGTAGTCTGCTCTGTACCTGACTTACCTGAAACAGAGACGCTCTGTCTAACATGAAATGTGAGAGAATTTGATCTCGACCGAGCCCATCTGTTAGATCCATGAATTATTGAGCAGACAAGTGGCAACGGAGATGTGAGCAAAGACTAATCAGCATGCTGATTGGATAAGGTTGCAAGCATGTGTACAGTATGTGTGTGTGTGTGTGTGTTTTACTTCAAGGTCTCTGGCACTCACACATCAGTCGCTGTACAAATTTATTGGGAATAAAACGACTGTGCAAACACACGTGCACAGACAGCGTGCATCGTAAGGCGACTCGCCTGTGCAGCTGCCTCCTGTCGCCGCCGTGACCCCGAGCGCCTGCCGACAGAAGGGAAAACAGAATTTGTCAAATCAGAGCTGCCTCTGATGAGGAAAAACACAGATCGGTATCCCACACATCGAGACAGCCAATCAGAAAGCAGGCCTGCCCTGGGAACAAAGACAGAGCAGGGCTGAGAGCACGCGTGTGCACACACAAACAGCAGAGAGCTGAACAGTCCAAGAGCCAACGCACACCCACGCACACTCCCTGACTTGGACAGGGTGTTGGGTTGCGTCTGGCTGGCGTGTGTACATATGTGTGTGTGTGTGTGTGTGTGTGTCTGTTTCCCTCTGGCTGCCTCTCAATTTTCACCCTGCTCGCCATGCGTCTGTGCATTTGTGTGCCTCTGTTTGTGTGTGTGAGCCTCCAGTGGGTCAGGTTCCCTTCTTACCATAAGACACAAAATACAACGACAAATAAGAGTCTGATTAGTTCCTTCCTTCCTCAACAGCACAAAGCCTGACTTAATCCCTGAGCAAACATGCCGTCTTCGGGGAGAAGGGAGGAGAAGATGGAGAAGGGAGAGAGTCCAACCTGTGGACTGTTTGTCTTTAGGAGAGGAAGACGAAGAGCGAGGTCTGGATGGATGAATGAAGGAAGAGTGAGTGAGGGACCAGGAGGCGGATTGAGAGGGATTGATCGTTGAAGCGAAGGTGAGAAGAAGGGGTGAAAAGGTAGGAGAATAAATTGCGTTTGGAGGGAGGTGAGAGGATATCATGAACAATGCAGGAAAGAGAAGAAAGACGGACGTGTGCAGGAGGAGACAGAGGGATGAAAAGCAGGGAATTAAACATGCACGAGCTGTGGTGAAATGGCAACACTATTTCTGACCTGTGCTGAGCCTCAAAAGCTGATGGGGAAATGAAACAGGACGGCAGCTTGATGAACACACACTCCTGTTTGCCAAAGCTAATACTCTCTGTGCAAACACCCAGTGGTGTGTGTGTGCGGTGTGTCTAGTCATGTGTGTGTAAGTGTTTAAGATGTCCATGTGCCTCAGTGGGCAAACAGAGAAGGAACCGGCCTTGTGTGCTTTTATTTTTTCGAACCTTCAAATTCACGTCTGTCTTGAACAATGCGATCCAATAATCCTTTGATTTGTTGTATGTATGGATTTACAGCGCACATGGACAGCAACTTTTATAGACGTGCAGAAAGTTATAGTGCAGCGCCCTTCAAGTTGAGGAAATCTAAAGTCGTCTAATACACTGGTGTGGTAAGTCGCCCAAAATTAGTCATATCTGCACGTGATAATCCAGCTAGTTGATTTGACGAAGTCGACCCAACGTTATAAGAGACATATGTATGACTGTTGCGGGGGTCTAGTATTGTACTTTTTTTTTAAATGAATGAAATAAATCATGGTCTGATAGACGATATATGTCTCCAGCAATGGATACGGATTTCTCAGTGATCCTGAAGAAGCCGGTGTTTAGAGTTAAACAACTTCGAGGCAAGATTCCCTGCAGTGTAAACGCCTTCATTTCTTGGTCTGTAACAACATGGAGCAGCACCCAGTCATCTGTTGAGTCTTGCTCTCAATGTCCACATACCCGTTTCTACGTGAATGCAGCAGCATGCAGCCATGATCAGCTGTACACACATCGCAGGAGAAAAACATGCTAACATGTTGCTTTGTTTTTCGGAGGATGATTTGTTGTTTGCTTGGTGCCTGTTCTGACATAATGATTGCTCGTGTGTGAGGGCGCCTATAGGGCAGTGGCAGTGCACGCGTCACCATGTATTGAGGCTATAGTCCTCACGCGGGTGGCCCCAGGTTCATCTCCAGCCTGAGGCCCTTTCCCACATGTCATTCCCCCCCCCCCTGATTTCCTGCCTGCACTAACCACTGTCTCTCTCGCTCAATAAAGGCAGAAAAAGCCCAAAAATATAATAATAATAATAAAAAAAGAAAAAAGAAATTACAAGTGTGTGCGTTTCCTTCTCTGACTTCCTGTTGGGGGTCATCCTATTCTGGCTAGCTTGGCCAGTGCTTTCAGCAAGCTCAGTCAAAAATAGACTTGCAGCATATTTGATACGGAGCATGGCGTAGTGGCGCTACGGTGACCGCTGCGCTCCATCTCCGGGGCGTGCCACCCGCACTCACTGTGGAAACATGAGCATTGCCTAAAGTGGCAGCGAAGGCGGTGAAGTGTGTGGAGCTGACGCGCCGCACGGTGCAAGGAGTATGTGGTGATTTGGAGTCAGCTCAAAAATATAGGTTTTACCTTGGCTTTATTCTGGCTTATTCCAGTGGTATGAGCCCAAAAAAAGAAACCAACTCGTTGTGATTTTCTTGGAATTGACAGGGTCTTACGTTTGTGAAATACCAACGTCCATGTTTTGTATTGTTTGAATAACACGTGTAAGCATCCTGTCTTCATATGATGCATCTTTTACATAGTTTTGTTATCACAGATTAAAAAAAAATAATAAAAAAAAAGAGAGACAGCTTTTAAATGACCAGCCTGCTGTTCTTTGTCTGATGTACAAACCAAAACCAACCCAGCTGTGTGTATCCAAAGCCTTATGGGTATTATTTCCCTCTTCCATGAAGCTCCATTGTGTCCAAAAACTATTAAAAACACATCAATGAGCTACACTGTTGCAGGGGGTGAAATTCCCACCATCTCCATGAACCCACACACTGTAGGTTATTTTCATTTACTCCTGAAAACACCATTCTGCTGCTGTAATTACTCTGCAAAGCGCTGAATGGGGATTCAATTGAAACCGACAACAGTCCAGAACACATTCACCTCGTCCTCCTGTTTGAATAAGTGTGCTACAGTGCTCACGCTGAAATCATGTTGCTGTTTTTCAAACGACAGACTGTGCAGTGTCCTTCTGTGTTTACAGTTTCAGATTCAGTAGAAACCACCGCGCTTGGCATCGAAAAAACAACTCGCAAGGTTTGAAAGTCACGTTGTATTTTGAGACAGAAAGAAATGCTCTATTGGTTTTAATAGTAGTTCTTGACAATAACTTAGCAAAAAGCAGAGAATTTCTCACAGGAAACAGACACCCACTGTGTCAGAAAATCAATCTGAACATCATGAGGTGTTCTAAATTGGCTGTGCAGACAGTTGAATGATTTGTTTCTCTGGTTGAGGATAGTTTTGTTTGAAAGAAGCCCTGACATTTCACGAGGCTGCAGACCTCGTGTTTTCATGCAGCTTAGAAAAAATGGGCTTACAGAGACGGTGTAATAAAGAGACGCTATCGAGCTTATGAATCATTTAGGGAAAGTTTCACAGCGAAAACTCTTTAAGAAATAAAAACACTGACTACATGTCATGAGAGCTCAAGGTAACAACAGAAAATGGCTTGTTGTATTACTCATCCACACACTCTATGTAGACTTTACAGTGATATAAAAGAGAAACTTTAACGAGCAAAAAAAATCTTATTCTTCTTATGAATTAAATTGAATAACCATAATGTTTTCACTTCTTTCATTCACTTCTTTGATAAGTAAAGCATTTTTACAGCAACATTTTCTAACTGTTACATCCAGCGTCGAGCGAATGTTAAGTTGGATCCCTGTCAAGCATTTTCAGTCAGGGAAGCAGTTTTTTAAAGCCCCTGTGGACAGCTGGGCCACACCACTCCAATCCTCCTTTATTCTCCACGTGGACTGTTTCCACGCAAACAGCCAAAGTTTGTTTGGACATCGGTGCACAATTCTATAACTCTCAATATGTGGACTTGGCCTACAAGTATAGAGCAAACTAGGACACTTTAGAAACCCCCCAAAAGTATCGATTCATACACACTCTGTAAATAGAGATGAAAACAGTAACAGCCTATTCACATAAAAGATGTGACCATAAACAGTGCTTCGCCTTTATTTTAATGTGAAAAGCATGTCATTTGATGTATTTATTATTTTTTTACACATTTCCTCTTACAAAACATAAAGGCTTTGATTAAACAAAAAATAAAGACTGTTTTCATTGTCTCATGTAAATCATGTTGTTAATTCAAGATATAAAGGATACTTTGAAGCAAAGTGGGCCCCAGGCACTTTTTACTTTCTTAATTGACCCCTCTCTTTGTCCCTGCCTCTCTCTGCCGACCATAAAACAAGAATTATAATCTTAAAGAGCATCACACTGTGCTTGAATGTGTCCTCTGTGTTTTGATGTGTGCATGCGTCTGTCAGCCCGTGCTTTAAGTATGTCTATATTTATGTGCCCACAAGTTGTGTGTGCGTGCGTTTGTGTGTGTGTGCAGCCAGCGGTCGTTAACAGAGAAATGAATAGTTGCCACCATCGTTCATAGTTCCCTAATGAGGCGGCTGGGGCCTTGCCTCTCCTCATGTGTCCTTGTTTTATACGTTCTGTGTGGCCAGGTCTCCCTCTCATCTCGTGTCCTCAGAACACCCAGGGGCCTCATTACCCTACAGCCAGTGTTTATTTGGAGGGAAGAAGAAAAGAGGAAACGCAAGATTAAAGAAAGATCTGTGATCGACTGTTTCCTGTCGCACATCCTTTCACAAGGCCAGGTTTGCTCCTGGGGTCCAGGTTTCTAAAAACACAACGCCAGTCCCCAGGTGTGCATGTGTGTGTTTCTTTGTGTGAGTGTGCGTCTGTATGTGATTGGGGTGTGTGGCGGGCGTTGATGGAATTCTCTTGATCTGCACCAGATTGCTCCTTGGTGCCATCTAATCCTTTCAGAAGGTTATTGTTTTGCTATTTTGGGGAGACCTAACTCGCCTCCCCTGTGAAGTACAACAACACACTTTGAAGAAACATGATGTCACGTCTCGAACCAGAAACCCCTCGTTTCGTCGTAATTAAAAAGTGAATTGGCCCTGATCTTGTTACAGAAGCGTTGTGAAGAAACATAGCTGCAGACCTGACAGGGAGGATGAAGAAAACTCGCTCAATTCAATTTAAGAGACATTTTTCAAAGGCTTTGGTCACTTTCTGTTGGAGGACATTTTGAAGTTTGTTATTAAATTTAACGCTCACAACAACAGCTCTGCAAGGGAGTCCATGAAATGATGGGATACACTTACTGTAGTCTATCCCATGATAGAAGCGTTATAAGGCCATGCAGTATGATTACTGTATTGAATGAATAACTCCAACGTACATTTGAAAGTGTAGGTCTTTAATTTAAACCTTCAACAAAGACTGTTAGTCAGTTTTCAGGTTGATTCAGGGATGTTGGTACCCACACCTTAATAACAAAATAAAATAATGCTTGAAAAATGCAGCCATTGGTTAAAAAAAATAAATAAATAAATCTGCTTTGCCTTGCTAAATAGGTTTTGCTCAATAAAAGCAGTAGGGTCTTTGTCCTTTTCGCTCCTGGTCTGTCTAAATACAGAAAAAGTTACGTTATACAAGATGATGCAACATAACACACAGCGGTAGGAAATATGAGGGGAAATTCAATTTCACACTGGGAAATACAGACAAATGGACATGCACTAATGACGAGATGTTAGCGTGCTGCCCACAGCGGGCGCTCCTCGACCGGTGGGGTTTGTTGCCTTGCTCAAGGAGAAATCGCAAGTTGGAAGGTGAGCTGGCACCTCTCCAGCTACACAGACCAATTTTTTTTAGATTGCTTTCCATTGGGACTTGAACGAGCCATTCCCTTGTTCCCAGCCCGAGTCCCTACAGACTGAGCTACTGTCGCCACCCAATTCTTTTTAAAATAAATGAAATTCAATACGATGCAATAAGGTGCGGTGTGCAGGTCTGTTATTATAGAGGAGGATGATACGAAGCACTTTCCTGAACTTCAACGCTGCACACATTTAGCTGCATCTTCAGAAGTATGATTAAATAATTAACAAACAGTAAACAACCATCCACATGTAAACAAAGGAGCACACATCAATGTACAGTAAACAACTAACAACATACAGTCCACTTACACTTATCGGCCTGCTTCATTGCCACTTCAAATAAAGTCTTTTCTGAGTTACAATTTCACTCAAATCTTTCTGACACAGGCAGAAACATCACTGGATGGATGATCTGTCTTTGAATGTATTTTGTCACGTGTTCTTGTCGTTATTCATGGTTTTGCTGAGAAGGGTTAAAAGTTGCTTTGAGATGATCAAATGTACAACTTTGTCCGATGAAAAGAGCATGCATATCATCAGAGGTGACCTTGGGGAAACAGTGGGACTGGTTTTAATGATCGTCTTTTATAGAGCCTCTGATAGAAAATGGTTTATAATGTGCTGTTTAACCGTGGTGGGTGCAGGGAGACAACATCGCTGGTTTCGCGTCTTCGCTGAGTTTCGTTGCGGTGTGGTCTATTGTGAGGAAGCCTAATAAATGCAAAAACCCCCACAGGAACAAGGAACGTTGACAAAGTTGGAATTGACAATGTCAAGCAAAGCGACATTATCTGAGTCAGATATCGATTTTCATGAATCTTTTCTCTCTTTCTTCTCGGATAAAAGCCTCCTGCGTCTCTGGGAGAGCAGCGTGACGAAATGTTGGAGTCAACTGGATTTAATAGGATGATTAGCATTTCAATAGTTACTCTGCACACACGTACACGCACATACACATTTAAAACATTTCAATAGATAATGAACCATTTCCATAATCAGAGCTGAGTTGATTGAAAGTGTCTCACTCTTACTATCACTTCTGGCATTAATGGTGTTGAATAAACCTGTTTAAAAACTCTGAATGGCTGATGTTTACAAGGCCACAGGACGGAAACTGAAAATATGAAATCCTTTCACAAAGTGTCATGAAGTGGCAAAGTGGGAGTTTTGGAGACCTTAAAAACACTCCAGCATTGGGCTGTGATACATTATGATTTGTGTCATCATGATGAGCTTAGTCACAGTTAATCAGAGGGCTTTAATGAGTATTATGAAATATGGGACAGGGTTTGTGCTGCACACAGGTGCTGAGCTGTATATGCAGGGTGATTGAATGATCCTCCGAAGACTTTAATGCAATGTCTTACTCATAAACTGCACGAGTCATCATAAACACCTTCTGTAATGTTTGGATCATCAGTTTGAGTGAGCCGTTTGAAATATCGAGGGAGATAGTTCCGTTTAAAAGTTCTGGGTTTGAAAAACAATGCAATAGAAGAGGCCCACAAATGTTACATACTGAAATATACAGCGATCAGCCGTACCATTATAACGCCTGTATAGTTCCAGGCATGGCCGTTGCCACCATTGAGGACACAGAGGCCATGTCCTCAGTATTTTTCCCTTAATTTTCGTTTCAATAAGACTGAAAATAAACACAGTCGCGACGTGACTGGTCGTCTCCACCTCAGCATTTTTTCCCTTAAGTTTCGTTTGAATAGTAAACACAGTCGTGACGTGATGGCAGGTCTGTTTAGAACGACAATTAAATGAATCGGAGCAGAGATGTAAGGTAGTGTTAAGAGGCAGCATCAATCAAGTTATCATTTGCTGCAGCAAGAAAGGCAGAGGATGATCAGGCAAAGAGGAGGAACATTGAGCATTGTAATAAGCTAAGAGAATGAGAAACAATGAACGAGCCTACAGATGAAACAGACGGACAATAGAGATGCTCCGAGGGTCTCCAACCTTTCTTCACCTGAGGGCTACTTTGAAAACAGTTCAAGTGGCTAAGAGTTACTTGCATCCCATTGCTGACATTTATTTACATAGCACACATCAGCTGAATTTTGTGAAATTTCAATAAGTCAGTCAATAATCTTAAATTCACATCAAGGTAAAAAAAACAAAAACAAACGTGAATATTTTACACTTCTTATTGTGCCACATAGTCAGCTATGTTACTGAAAATTAACATCAATGTTCAAGAAAACATTATACTTTACACTAAATTGTGGGAAGAGGTGCATTTGTTTGTTTTTTTGTTTTTTTTTCACAGTCAGCAAACCTACAGGTGATCTACTGGAAACCTGTCCACAAGCTACTTGTAGCTCCTGAGCTACCTGTTGGAGACCCCTGTGCTAAAGTGTAACTAGCCTACTGTAAATGTAGCCTGGGCTGATAAATGGAAGGACGTGCAATGAATCAGAATGTTTTAGGGCCATGTTAGTGCTGGTATGAATGATGATATTTGGATGTTTGGATGGATAAGTATTAATGTAATTATGTGACTAAACATGGCATTCAAATATTAGGTCAAATGATAGTAATAGGAGTAGTATAAGAGTATAGGAGAGAGAGGTGAAGAGGTTGAAGGGACATAGACAGGGCTTCGTTGTAGTTTTTTAACATCCCACACACTCAAATACTTCAGTTACAGATTTATATTTATTTTATGATTGCAGCAACACACTCATACAAAGAAACACTAAACAGTTTTGCCTAAAATAAATGATTGCTGAATGTTTACCTGGGTATTTCAAAAATCCTGGCTACGGCCCTGGTTCCAGGCCTGACCTGGCAAGTGATGGACTCCACTAGACTTCTGTGCAACTGTATATGGCTCCAAAACATTAGGGGTAGTTTTTAAAGTCCTGGAGAAGCAGAGCGGGATTTTCAGGCACAACTTCACCAAATAACAAGGTGCATGAAGGGTAAAAGGCTTGAAGAGGTCATAAAGCTCCAGCAACACTTGTACCAATAAGATCAACTTTATAATCAATTAAATCTGACTCGTTTTGGCTAGTAGCCGTCTTCCACAAGGCCCAGGGTCAGATGCACATGCTGCAGATTTTTAAGTCTTGTCTTAAAAATCTGTCTTGTCACTTGTGGGTGGGCGGCATCCAGGCTACTGACCCCAATGGAGGAACTTTTTCTTAGTGATTTGGCTACAGGGCCAGCCTTCACTCCCAGTGCACATCAGTTAGCCTTGTCTGCTCTGGGTATCCTTCCTTGGACTTCTTTTGGTATGTACTGACCACTGCAGACCGGGAACAGCCAAAAGAGCTGCTCAGTTTTAGAGCTGCTCTGACCCAGTCGTTTAACCATCACAGTTGGCCTTCGTCAAAGTGACTCCCATCTTCACCCTTGCCCATTTTTCCTGCTTTCAACTGATAAACTTTGAAGACAGAGTGATTTTGCTGTTTAACATTTTCTGCCCTTTAAAGGTGCAATTGTAAAAAAAAAAAAAAAAAACAACTTCACCTGTACTGAATACAAGTCTTAAATATGGTTTTAAAATATACAGTAAAGTGATCAAAATGTCGTAAAAGTCTCATTTTAACTTGTGAGATTTCTTAAATATTAGATGGCACATTGATTGAAACATGTCTGAATACATTTTAAGTTCACACCATCTCATTATCGTAACATGATTTTTTTTATTATTGTGTGTGGATTGGTCCATTTACTTGACAATTCAAGGTATTTCAATTATCATTTACTAACTGTAAGGAGCAAGAGAAGCAGAAGAGGATGGGGAAATAAAAGTTTGTTTTTTTTTCTTTAAGAACAAATGAACAGGGGAGGATTGGGAGGGGCAAATAAAGGTTGTGAGGTAACTTGATAGATGCGCAGTAAAACTTTTAAACTTTGGAAATTGAAAATTAAAGCCATTGAGCCCCACTTGAAATTAAAAAAATAAAATAAACACTGCTTTGTGGAGCAAAAAATGTGTTTTTTGATGTTCATTGTTTGGACCTGAAATAATTTCTTAAAAGTCGTGGATGTGATTTTGTCCACGAAGTGAACAATACGTTAAGTGTGCAGCAACAATACGTTAATCAGTGTTACCAAATGGTCCATTCATGATTTGGACCCAAAAGCTTTCCTCATTCATTGAGTATAAATGTTAAAAAAAAGCATCTGTAAAGAGTTACCTGCATTTCAAGTCATGATAGGAGCATGTAGACTGTAAGAAGAGAACCATATTAATGTGTTATTAAAAACAATCTAGGTTTTAATGATACTTTATTGGACAAAGAAAAATAAGATCAAATTATGGACTTATCAGAAAAAGGCGACACATAGTTTTTTTTTTTTTAATAACAAATGAGCAGAAAAATACGCTAAAGAATAATAAGTAGCAGGCCAGACAATATGCATGTGATTGCTGCTGCACGACAATCACACTAATTATCTCTGCCTGGCTCCTGAGGTCACAGATCACCTAGCAGGGAAGAGTTCCACTCAACCACCATTCAATTTTAAAACAAGGAACTATTCTGAAAATGTGCACATTTGTATTTCCAACTTCGACAGAAAGTAAGAAAGGGAGGTATAAAGACAGATACAACAAAGACTCTCATACCCTCCTAGACTTTTATCCAACATGCTAGGCAGAGAGGAGAACATTGTGTTCTTTGCCTTTTTCCTCCTTTGTCTGATATTCTGTCTATGATTCATTTTCTTCATTTTCTGCAGTGTTGGACAAAAAGCTCATCGAATCTATGGACTGTGTTTTATGTGTGTGTGTGTGTGTGTGTGTGTGTGTGTGTGTGTGTAAGCATTGTGCGCATGTCTATCTGCTCCCATGTCTGCATAATGACAGCGAGTGTCGGGCAGTAAAACCCCAGAGTGTAAATCACAGCACAATGCCAGGTGACTGTTGGTGCCATGCTCCTGATTTAAAGCTGCCACATGACTCAAACGACGTGTTGTCCGGAACGTCACACGCTGTTAAAAAAGCTTCTTTCCAGTGGTCAGACTGGAGGAGGTGTGTCTGACCCGTTGTGTGAATTTCCAAAACCAACAATCTGAAAGTCTACACCGACTCTGTAAATTGGTTGTGCATGTGTACTTGGGTGTGAAAAAGGGGTGAATGGTTTCAACTGGTCTGGAAAGTTAAAACATCTTGCTTTGTGTTCACAATTCAGCCGCTAGCAGGAAGAGAGTCAAGGAAGTGTTTGCATATAGCTTCAGCATTTGAAAGCTCCAAGACAAACATTTGAAGTTTGATTCAAGTCTTACATCATTCTGCTTATTATCAATCCGTTTTCAAGTACAGTCCTCTTTCTTGCTATTCTTCATACATCGGCAGCATTTTAAGCAGCTGCTTCACAATAAAAGCTTTTCAGCTGTTTAAATGTCACATTCAGATCTCCGGTTTTAATCCAGTTTCTGGGTCGCATCCAGAATTGGGAATAATCATATTAAGTAAATAAGCAATAAAATGTAGCACGACCAAATTAAAAAATATTTATCTGAGCACTTTGTGCACTGTGGAAAGTTTTCTCTCCTTTGCTGCTGTTCACACTCATGGCGAGTTTAAGGTCAGTTGTGCAAAAAGGAGGGCTCCTCAAACCACCATTCATACACCAACCAAAACATCTATAACAACTGATTACAACTCACAACTAAAACATTGAAATGATAAGATTTAAGTTGTTTTTGTAAGAAATATGGAATAAACACGTTTCATAGATTCGTAATGCATTCGGTGCATTTGGTCGATAACCAATAAAAGTGTGTCTTGGCTTTGATTTTAAAGCCATTTTAAAGGGTATAACTAATTTATTTTAAATAATACTTTTCTACCAAATGTATTCAACTCACAGAAACCTCTTTAAGAAATTAAATTTATCTGACAAACAGAAGAGAATGATAGAAAAACCTGAAGTCTCTATCTGTTATAGGAGCATTGGAGGACGGTGCAACAACTGTGAAAAAGACAAAACTTTATTCATACACAGATGCATCACACTTTTTACATGCAGCTATAATCCCACCCCTGTTTGTTAAACAGCCTTTACCCCTCTTATGAAGGGTTTTTTTTGTTGTTGTTGTTGTTGTTTTTTTCAGGTAAAATATTGTCAATAAGGGACATGATAACACATATTTCCTCTGCTTTATTTTGATTAAAGCATTACATTTGCCATATTTTGCTTACAAACATATTATCAAATTATATCAAATTCCCTCCTGCACCTGAGGCGAGTTGGCCCAGCATAAAACCCAAGCAGGGAAAATGGGAAATTTATCCCAGTCTGACTGTGCTCATCATACCGTCATGCAGGTGCTGTCATATTTGGGAGGAAACGTCAAACTCCAACATGGATGGCAGCTGAATATTTTGGTGAATGTTCCTGGAGGGACTTTGGGAAGTGCTGGTGCCCTGCTGGAAGGGCTGGGTGCGGGAAAGTGTTCTCTTTCTCTCACTGTGTTGCTTCACATTGGGAGGAGGATGGAGGCAATTACCAGCGCCAGCAGCTGAGAGCGGGCCAAGCCTCTGCACATCAATCAGCATTACCCCACCGCCACTGTGCATGAAAAAACACTGTGTGAAAGAGAGCCCCCCAGTGGCAGCTGGCTTAATAACACACAGCTGCTTATAATACCATCACATCCACAATCAGCTCAAGGCTCTTAAATCTAATGAAGGCCCTCTTTTTTCCCCTAAATTAATTTCCACCACCTAATTGCCACGTTCATTACCAGAGTACAATGGTGTCAAAAAACTAGTGTCCTGATTTAATTTCCGTGGCTGAATGTGAAATGAGTCGGAAAAAGAGGCAAAGCCCTGCGAGTGCAGCTTGTCATTTTGCTCATGTTGGACTGCAAAGCAGAGGCAATTTAGGTTAATGTAGAATGAGAAGGAGGGGAGAGGTTAGAAAAAAGCAAGGGGTAATTTGGTGTGGCAAATTGATGAGTCATCTTTTGTTCAGCCTCTTTGATTGACAAAAGAGCCGGGCAGCGGCAGCGATTGAAGAGTCTGAAACAGTCTCTGCATAAATTTGTGATTCTGTCACTCTTTTTTTTTTTTTTTTTTCACAAGGAGACACACACACTCTCTCTCTCTCTCTCTCCCTCTGAGGCTATATGTCTCTCCTTTGTTGTGTAGAGCCTCCGTGTTTATGCTAATTACACTTCTTCTGAGCCCGAGTGTGTCAGCTGTGACATTTCCACTTTTGGCAGAGCAACATTAGTGTTGCTGACCAATTATGTCCACATTAAGGACATCACACATTAGCCAAACTCTCCTCTGGCAGCTCGTCGTAAAAAAAAAAGAGGATTTTTTTGGTTAAAGAAAAAAAACCTGCCAAATACATTCCAAATTTCATACTATCTCCTCTGAATTCCTTGTTGGCACTTCATTTAATTTCCCTAAAATTGCACTGCCGAAAGGTGAGTGGGAACAATCATCCTCCCCTGATTTGTTCTCTGCTCTCGGAGTGCAGTTACCCGAGCTCCGTCACTTCATGCATACTGAAAAGCACGACAGCCAAATGTTTATGCTATGTGTCTCTAAGGTAGGATGAGTTAAAATAAAAGCCTGTTTGTTACGAGGTTTTTTTGTCTGCAGAGATTTGAAGCGAGGCGAGGGTGTGCGTGTGCATCATATTCAGGTCGTACTTCAAGGCCAAACTGGAGCGAGATGAAAGCGGGAGACAGGGCACTCAGTCCTGTGACGAATGATTGTTAGATATAACTCAGCCCTAGAGGTAAACAAACGAGGCTGATTTTCCATGGGGTAAGAGGATTTGAGGGACTGGATGTGTTATCCATGATGAGAGACAGCAAAGTGTCGCAACATCAAGGCCGGCACTCAAAGAGATGTGTGGAGGCATGGATATTTATGTAATGTTTGATGTAGACATTGATTGAGCTTTATTTTATTACACTGAAAGCAGATATAACACTGCAAAATGGCACCTTTCAGCTCGGCACCTCCAGGACAGGGGACATCCATTTCTTCTTTCTGTGGCACAGCATGGCTCCCCATCCATTACACAACTGTCCACATTAAAGGAGGAACACAATGCTTTCAAAGGGAAAGAGAAGTACTGATTCTATGATAATACTCTCCTCATTCAGCAGCTGCAAAACTGTGTGATGCCTGCATGTTATTAGTGGTAATACACTGTGAAAGGTTGAGGCAAAAAAAATGAAAAAAGTGTATGTAACAATGAGCATTACATCACTTATATAACGAAGAAGAGACGTACAATGTGAACATATCACTCAAATATTTACGCCCACCATCAGAAAATCTAAAACAAGGAGCAGTGGATGGATGACAAATGGACTGTACTTACCTATATCGCTCTTCTCTGGTCTTCTGACCACTTAAAGCTCTTCACATTATGTCATCCTATCAAACACAAGTTCATACATTTATGGCAGAGGCTGCTATGTAAAGTGCCCAGCAGTATTCAGAAGAGTTGTCAGCACTTAAATCACGTTGTGATCCAGGTCTAGAATTACAGCATTCTTTTTTTTTTTTTAAAGTTACGTTAATTCTTTGCTATTTTGTACCTTTAGCCATACCGTAGGTAATCAATCAATCAACCAATCAATCTTTATTTGTATAGTGTTTTCTCAAGACACTTTACAAAAAGCAGCGAAAGGACTCTCTGATCAATTTTGGCAGAGTTAAAACACATTGAATAATTTTCACTCCGATAGACCTCAAAGGACATTTGTGTAAATCAGAAACGAATCTTGGCCACATGTTGGATTTTTAAAGACTGCATCGTCACTCAGTGAGTCCTTTGAATTTGTTTTTGCAATCCCTGTGAATGTGTAATCTAAAAAAGAGAAGGACGTGATATTAAATACTAGAAATTCCATCCATCAAAATAATTCTCTTACATTACCAGCATCCAGTCTCTCAGTGAATGAATATACAGTGGATACGATACAGATGAGACAGAAACCATGCAGATGTATTTACAGCCCAGGGCTTCAAATTACTTGGCAAACTTATATGTGTGAAATGCTACATACAATTGTTGGCCAGAATGATTAATTTATCTGTGAGTAACCACTTAGAAAATAATTGTAATTGTTTACATGTGACTAATTGTGTTTGCTGAGACATCATGTTTAGACTGAGCACACTAAACCCTGCTGAACTCTTTTCCCACCTCGTATGCACTGCTGTATTTCTCACACATTCAAATTAGCATTTCAGAGTGGTTAGTCAACATGTGGTGCACCATACAGTTCCTACTGAGCAGGATACCAAATAAAACACAACGATTGCAGTAAAATTAGACCCTGCCTTTTCTTTTAATTTTTAATGGTTAACTCCAATTGCAGACAGTTTAACTGTCACTTTGTGCCTTTGACTATTTCTCTTCTCCCATTGTTTTCTTCTTACATTATTGAATGCTTCGATCCAGTTTAATACAATTTTGGCATGTATTTAAATTCAAAGGCAGAATACTGTCAGAGCTGTCTTTTTTTAATAAAAATCCAGAGTCATATAGCAGCTGAATAAAATGGATTTGGATGAAGCTTTTATCTGCGTGTGCCATCACTTTCTTTGTGAGTCCCTGTACTCCTGTAACACAGCTCACCACCTTTTGTGAGTAATGCTTTCTAATGAGTTACTGGTCATCTTGTCATAAGTCTGTTCACAGTTATGTTCCGCCGTTTCCTTTCAAGTTAATTTCAGAGTAAGCCAACTGCAAAAAGAAGAAGACGTGGGAGACAAGGAGAACATCTTGCTGACTCAGACGCCCGCAGGGATATGACCCGTGTCATCTTGGCAAGTTGTTCTCACTTAGCATACAGGCATCTGACATCGGGCGGCCCTCTGGGATATGTACCCGGTTTGTCTCCTTCTCTCAGACACCCTGAGGAGAGGACTATAAATGTGCATCAGCGAGTGAGTGATGTGCATCCCCTGGTGACAAAAGGAGCTTTAAAATCACCACAGGTACAGGTGGTTTTCAGGAGTCTTTGGAAGAGTCACCCATGGCTATATGCGATAATGAAGCTAAAGGACCACCACTGAGACCACCAAGAAGTAACGCTTACTCCCATGGAGTTTGCCTGAAGTCCTTTTTACACTTTCGGCTAGTGTTTACAACCTTCAAAACTTCTGAAAAGGCTGAAATGGCGTTGTACTTTTAAATAACAAGTCAAGGAAGGAAGACCAGAAATGTTGTCTTATTCTTTTTTCAATGTATTGTTCTTACTTAAATTACCCAGAATGCCACTTAATTACTGAGTATTTTTGTTCTCAAGTCATAAACCTTTTATGACAATGAGGTGTGTCTGGTATTTATATTACAAATATCTTATTATCTTATCACACATACATTCAACAATATATTTTAGGCTCGTTTGAATAGTTATTACAATTGCGCATGTAACCCTGAAGTTATTTAAAGCTCAGATATACTGATAGGCCCAGAAGTAATATTTAAAGAAGAAGAAATAAAGTGCAATAACATGCAACTTAAGGAACAAAGAAACAAACTAAAATAAAAAGAGGTATAGGAGGTATAGGTCTGGTAAACCAACAACTCTTTGCCTTTTATAATATGCTTAGTTTTTAGTCTCTACCAAGACACTGACACAAGGTACATCAACTGAGGTTTATGATCAGATTGCTCTCCATGGCAGATTCTGCACACTCAGTAGTCAATTCAATAGTCCCATTGGGTCATCTCTGGTGCGTGCTAGAAGCACGGCCAGTGCGTGCTAGAAGCACGGAAATGGGCGACAACAAGCGGACAAAGTTACGCTAACGTCAGCACATGAGCACAGCGCATCCTGGGAGAAAAAACATATATAGAAAGTGGTTCATTCAGCCATGAGCTTTCTGTCTCAGAAATACCAACGTTGTTTTTTCCCTTCTACGTGCGGCAAGGAAAACAAGCTAAAAGCAAGCTAAACAACAACATGCTTCTACAGAGTTCATTACAGAAGACACTGGAGAGCCAGGTGGAGCTCACATAACCATTCACTTACAGTAACGTGCCCAACACTGGTAATGACTAACACACTGATGAAGAAAAAGACTTTGCTCCAGCACAGAATCTGCTTCACATGCAGTAGACAATGTGTATGTTGAGTATGTAATGAGCTTAAAGTTATATAAGTTACTTTAACCTCATTTTCAATTTTAAGTGAAAAAAAAATCTAGAGGTGCAGCCCCTCATTAGCTATATAAACTTAGTCAGTTCAACACATACAATTTATTAATTTTATAGTAAGCTGTAAACTTAGGGTTAGTATTCTCCTGTGTGTGGAGGTGAATATATTCAAATTAATGTGGACATTAATGTGGACTCTGCATCCTAAGTGGAAACCTAAATGATTAAAACGTGGACTCCTGCTGACTTTACACTATTATATGACCTTCATACTTAGCAATGCCTTTTAATCTCCACAATATGAAGCAATGTGGACAACAGAGAGCGGCTTAAGATGTTTGCTTGGAAAACCCCACAATCATCTGGGGGAAAAGACAAAGACATTTGCATATGCTTTTGCTACATTTATCAGAGTGCAAATGAAACAGGCTTCTCCTTAAGATCAGATTTGTACTTGTGTTGCATTTTTGACACTCTAAGCACATTTTCAATGCACTTGTACAATCTAGGTATCAATGAACAAGTATGGCGAAAGAGATAGAGGTGAATGTGTTTTGTGGATCTGGTCGAATGAGGACATGAGCTCGGGGGCTGTTCGAACAGGCATGTTCTCGTGTGGGTTAGCCTGCATACACTTACGCGCACAGCCATCCTTTCCAACCTGAGTAGCCGTATGAGCAGAAATATCTGCAGGAGGAGAAACTGTTCTGCTCCATGAATTTGTGGCTTCACAGACAAGAAGCAGAGCAGATTAAAAGCAACATCTCTCTGGCACACAGATTCTTTGATGAGGACCCTTTTCATATGGTTGTTATTTTAAATCTATAGTGGACATAAAACATATCAAAGGGAATATTATTTTAATGCAAATGATCAAAAATACGAATTTGTACGAGTTCATCACCAATCTAGATCGGCGGCTTAAACAAAATGATAAAAGTAACTATAGTGGAAATAAAAAACTTCTGACAATGTCTGTGCTGAAATGAAAGTGAAAGTGCATTATGAAATGTCACAAAATGCATATGCAGTAGTAATAAAGTCAATACATTGTCCTCTGGCCTTCAAACATTGACGTCAGGAAATATAAGAAGGGATCAGGACATGAAGGAGATCCACGGGTTTGAAGTAAGTGCAGGAATATAAATGAGTCAACTCTATGCTCTAAGAATATGAGCTAATCAAAAGTCATTGGTTGTAACAAAAGGCCAGAGGTAGACAAGCGATAGTCATTTTCTATTCATAGCATAGTGTTACTTATGAGATATATTTGCATATTTCATAATCACTGAATATCAAGGTTAAAAAATCAGCAGGAATCATTCTTGTATTTAATGTCCATACCATGCATGTGGAAAGACATTTTGTCCGAATAGTTTCCCACTAATTTAAAAGCAAAATCAGTAATTTATCTCCAAGTGATTTGCTTGTCAACACAAATTTGCATTAACAGCTTACAATGCTGCCATAATTGTGCAAGACAAAATTCTAGGCCAGGACAGATTTGCATAAAAAAAAAAAAAAAAATCACCATCAACAGTACCCTATATCAATTTGCATAATAACTACACATCAACCTTAAAGGCAGGGTATAGGTAATTTTCTCCAGATACACTTTTTTAAGATTTCGGTTGAAATGATCTTTTTATATCCTGACAGTAATTAATAATTCATAGATATGGCATAACTCAAAGCATGAGCTGAAATCCGCTTCTGGACTAATGATGCTCGAGCAAGTAAGTGAGGGGCGTGGCTTTTGAGGGAGCACAGAGGGGAGGGGGTGGGTGAATACTAAGGACGGAGAGGATGCTAGTTTTCAAAAATGACCAACCCAAATTCTGGAAAATCTCCTCCTTCAGCACAAATTTACATGCAAACAGAATTTGGACAAACTTTAGCACAAACGTTTGCCTTATGTGAGTTGAATTTGACCTTAAAGGAACATTGAAACTGGCGGGGAATCATGGGAGTGATTCTCTTTGCTATTCTCACCAGCCCTGATGAAAACAAACCCTGAGTTGAGAGGAATAGGTGAAACAGACTTGAGGAAGAGAATATGTTTACAGATGATAAACTTGAGGACAATTTACATGAGCAATTAAATGTAATAAGGGAGACTGTAGAACACCTCGCGACACACTGAAATACATTTTTGAATGTTATATACTTTATTTATCCCTAGACGGATATTCTATACGCGATACAATTTATACAGTCTGCAGAGAGGGACACGTTTCTCACACACAGGCCAGTATCACACACATGCACAAACAGGACCTGCTTAAGGGCACTTTAGCAGTGCTCAGAAAGTACTCTTGCAGCTCTCTAGCAACCAGACCAACTTCCATAGTTTGGTCAGACACCCCTACGGACTAAGCTACTGCATCCCCCACATTTCTCCACCATAACATTAAATGCATTTGTTGTTTTATTCTTTACCAAAACCCTTTTCATATTGCTTCTATCCTCAGTACATTCATAATCTTTCCTTAATTTTAAATGTTGGTTTACTCGAGTAGCCCTTTTTTGCCTTTTACTGTAACTTCTAGCTGCACAGATGCCCAGTTGGCTCGAGCACGAAAACAAAAACTATGCAAAACATTTTGGCTGCATACATGCTGTTTTAGCAGGTTTAAAAATAAGTATTTTCACCATGTTGGTTTGGGATGCTCGTATGCCGACTCATGCTATGTAGCAATTGTTCAAATACAAATACTAGATAATTATTGATTGAATGAGCTCATGCAGGACGAGCCAACATTGTATGTGAATCAGCTTGGTTTAATGTCAGACTTGACTGAAGTTCAGCTTTAATGCTTTATAGCTGGGGTGCACGTCCCCCATGTACGGGGGCCATGGTCCTCCAGACGGTGGTCCATGTTTGAATCCGAGCTGTGCCTCCCCTGAAGTATTTCATTCTCTGGATTTCCAGCTCTATCTACTTTTCTATCTCTATAATAAAGGCACAAAAAACACAAAAATAAATCCTGAAAAACTTCCCAGCTTTCAATGAAAGCAGAAGTATTACATAATGTGATCAGCCACTTTGTAAACTGTGCTGCTTTTCATTGGACACTGTGCTGATAAAAGAGGCAGTAATAATGTGGGTTTATATCTAGATTTGATCTAAATATGAGAGAAACTCAGAAAGGGGGACTACAGGCAGATGCTTTGAAAAGGGCAGAACAATCACGAGTCTCTGCGGAGGATCTGCAGGGTTGGAGCCTACAAAGCCAGATCCAGCCTTGTTTTTCCACTCCTCTTGTTATTCTTTCAGATCTGTGTGGCCTCAATCCCTCTAACTCTCTCTCCTCACTTTTCTAATAATTAATAGGTTATTAATATTTCAGCAGAGCATGGAAGGACACCCACTTGCTAAAAGGAGAGGAGTCAAGTTAAATTTGATTTCAGCTTTTGTTTTTGATTTTAGTCAGGGAGGAGAGTTGGAGTTCGCTCATGAATAACTCTTCTGAACTTTAAAGCGACTGACTGGTTATTAAATGTGACTGAAAGAGAGGAAGGAAGCGGAATTGATTATCTAAGATATAAGAGGAGTAGGGAGGATAGAAGATTTTGCCTTTTGGCACGATTAAATTCTATTACCAGCTGCATAATTTGCAATATAGAGCATCCATCAAATCTAATCTATGGATCTGTATAAAAGCTGAGATCTTGATCAAGGGCATGCATTTTGTATTCCTCGTGCATGTGAATCTGAGAGGACTGTACGGACGGACAAACCCATCTTAAGGCGGAGCTGAGATTCTCCTGGGAAGCATAATTACAGGCAACTTTTTTTGACGAGAGGCACTTCCAGGCAGATTTTCAGTACAGTGAATATGGGATTAACTGTACATTACATAGGCTTCTAATCCATAGGCCCACTAAACCAGGAATTAGCATGTTTGATTAGCGTTTTAAGACAGCAATTAGATGAGAATAATACTGTAATTCACCTAAAATGGCTTGCAGTGTTTTGCCTGCTCTACAGTCTGCTTGGACTATTCTAATTAACTGAAATGAGAGACATAAACAGACTCTTGGAGAATACTTTATGGAGCTGTACAAAAATTAATTGTTGATTTACGCAGGGAAGATTTCCTAGCATTTCGCTGAGCGATAACCTGATTCTCACTCTCACAACCAGGCTTCTACTTTTGGCCTCCAAACAGCTCTTCGGGTGCAAATGGAGCTTATTAATGTCAGCTGTAGAGAGAGAGAGGACGGTTGGACAGAGCGAGAGAGAGAGAGAGAGAGCTCCTCGTTCAGTTTCTCTTCTCCAGCTACCCAGATGGTCTTGATTTGAACTGGCTTCTTTCCAGGCACAAATCTTCCTCGCCTATCCTTCGGTACTAATGCTACCTCCATACAGGATTTATTTGACAGTGCCTGGACCAGTTGAATGAAAAGTCAAAGTTCATATTTCATATTGGACATTTACATTTCAGGGATAGGAAATGTTTCTTTACAATTTTGCGGAAATTAAAAAGGCCTTTTTTTTTTACATCAGCCCATGTTGGTGCATCTAGGAACATCATGTCTTTTAGTTGATTTTTTTCCCTCTTCTATAGATATAGAGTGAGGCTATATTTAGTCCCAGCTGTACTGTGATTTGAATGCATGTTGTTTTTTCTATTTCACTCTGACACTTAAACATACCGCATGTAGAATTTTATGACAAGGTTTACATTAAAATATCTAATTTAACTAAACCTATGTTAGTTTATTTTTTTGTTGTTGAGTGACCTCTATTATTTATCAGTAGCAAGAATCAAAGCAAGAGAAATCTGTAATTTTATGGCAGTAACGGGACATGCTTTGTCGCGGCGACAGTCATTAAAGAGACACCATGACAGACATGTTTATAGTTGGCGTGGAAACATCAGATGTTACGTCAGTGTGAAGTGCTACTGAAAGCTGTCATTCTGTTGCTGTCGGTGCTGCTGTGATTAAAACTTCATGGACATCATACATGTGTACGTCGGCTGTATAAATTCTCTTCCTCAGGTCTGTTTCACCCATTTCGTCTTCACTACTTTTAACGCAGAGATCGGTTCCACCAGAGATGGGGGAAGGGGTAGCAGAGAGAACTCCCATGATTCCTGGCCGGCCTTGACGTCATCGTTATTGTAGTATTCATTGAGAGCCCTCTGGAGGGGGAATCTACATGCCGTATCTTTAAACACAGATGTTGATTGATGTTTATGAAGATGACACTGATAGGATATTGAGTTGGTCTGACCAGGAAAACTAAACTTCTGACTTTGACTTTGGAGTTCAGTAAAGTTATAATAATTTATCATCAGGGGAATATGAATAACCATTAAACAGCTGTTAATATATATCATTTTGAAATACAAGTTCCAACATCATAAAACTAGACTAATCAGTCGATCAACACATTCTGTGAGATTAATTTTATTTTGTGCCAATCCATCCATTAAAAGTGAAGCTCTTGTAAAGTAAAGTAACAAAAAATTGAATCTACTGTTGGATGGGAAGAGCCAGCATGAATTTAGGGGAACATAAGTCCTCAAAAAAAACTAAAGTAGGGACAAATTATGAAGCAGAACTGTGTCTCTGTAAAAGGGCTAAACATGTGGTATGGTTTTGACAAAGAATTGAAAATGTGTTGTTCACTCAATTGATTTTTAGGCAAATGTTTAAAATTTATTAAGATAGGATAAGGAGAAATAATGTTTTTGGAAATGATTGTGCCTTGTTCTGATTTTTGAAGTGGTGGAGCTTTCTATGGTATGACTCATAGTACATTGTTTCGTATCGAAGTGTATTTAAACGGTTGAAAAGTATTTTCTTTAAAAAAATTAGGGGGGGGGGGGGTCTGTCAAATCTCTAAAGGTCTTTATCTGTATATTTACATGATATATTTACATGACCCAAATAGACTACAAGTTTACAACTTAACATAATTAAGATTTATACTTAGGTCACCATGACAGCCTGTTCTGTCATAGCAGTCATGTGCACAGATGGCCTAGCATTTATTTGGTAGCACGTATACAGAGGTAATAGTCCTCCAAGCGGTCTGGTTTGAGCCGACTTGTGCCTACTTTTTTGCACGTCATTCCCTGCTATCTGTCCCCAATTTATCACTCCATCCACTGTCATGTCAAACAAAGGCAGGTAAATAACGTCACACCAATGAAAAAGGTGCTTTGACTATTAGGACTAGAAAAGCCCTACACAAGCTCAAGTTACCATTTAGCCTCTGAGTATGTCGGTTTACCTTTCTGGTCCTCAGGAGTAGCCAATGGTTGAAAAAGACTTCCAGCCATGATAATCCTTTTCATCTGTTGCCATAGTCATCAGTTCGACTGGCAGCTTTGGAAATGAGAGACATCTTTGAATAGAGTATTGTTAGCCCCTCCAGATGTCTTTTAGAGACAGTAATTATGGATTCATCCATTATCTGACTGCTGAAGGCACCCAAGATTACACTTTACAGAAATACTATGATATTAACACTCCTGATATTAAAAACTGTTTCGTCCTTCAATTTCGACATTTTTATGTCAAATCTGTAAAAAGAGATTTGCCTGGACAAAAAAAATGGCAAAGCAGCATTCAGGTGATCTCTACAGCTATTAGGGTTTACCTTCTGGGTACTATGAAGGTCTATGATAAAATCTGCCTAGCTAATAAAATTCTATTGAATAGATCTTGAAGTCGGGAGCAAGATCAACGACTTACAAAGGGTAACCACTTTGACTCCACTAGAGCACTGCTGGTCCCATGGATCTAAGTGTCTACATAATATATCTTGAGCTTAGTCAGGAAATAATTTTCAATGACTTTAAAAACCCTCAACCCAGAACTTTTCTTTTCATTTCTTCATAGGCAAATGGGAGTTTTGCACTCAGCAAAACCTAAAGGTCATGTTTCATATTTTACCTCTAAATGTTCATCCTCCCCTAGTACCCCATCCTCTATTGTTCTTACTTCTCATACGATACCTCAAAGAACATTGTTAAGTCCTGCAGACTTTTGCTTTTAGAATTCAGACCCTGGCCTCCATGATTCTTTAGCCTCCCTGAGCTTGTCTTGTACATACTCCTTTCCTCCATCAGTATTCTTCGGTGGACCTCGCTGCCCGTCTCCCTGTATGATTGTGTTCCTGTGCGAGGAATAAGATCTAAGTGGCTGTCTGCAGGTAGACCAGCAGGTCCCCAGAGTCCAGCCACAGTAGCAAAGCAAACTTTTTCATTCCTTCCACTGGGTGGATGGAATAAGGAGTACAGAGAGGGGTGTGCGTCGCTTTTGTGTTTGTCAGTCTGAACTGAAGTGAGAGAGAGAGAGAGTCAGATGCAAAGACAAAACAAGAGAAAGATAAATATAGTAAAGAGTCATCTCTGAGCACACACTCTGTGATATACTGCCGAAAAATCATAACATTATAAATAATGTCATCAGGGCCGATTTTCATAACGCCCCCAGGCACAGTAAAAATGGGCTCACTTCACTAGCAGTGTGGACGTATGAGGATAGCACAGTTTCTTGGTATCAAGACTGTTGCTCATCACATCTCAAGGTGTGTTCACAACATAAATAATGTTCTCTTGCATTCAGCACACAAAATGTTTTTTTTTATTTGCTTTGGATAAAAAATAACCTGTGACTATTACCCTTAAAGATACTGTCATGCCTGCTTTCATGGCATTAGCATGGGGGAGAATACTGCCTCCTCCAGGGACTGTACTGCAAGTACTTCACAGCTACCTTTAGCTACTTTCGATCCACCAGTAAACTGTTGGCTAAGGATACTGCTACTATGGATCAGGGGCTCTTTATTGCCTCAATTAAACAATTAAAATCTATTTGTCTGAATATACTTTTTTTCCCAAAAAAGTAATTTTTTGTTCATGCCGTCTCAAAGCCCATGTGAGGATGTTTTATCGGTTTATGAAAAAGACAGAAATGAATATCGTTGCCTCTTTGTGACCTATAAAAGCAAACGAGACCATCAGCCTGAAGGAACACTATTTCTATACTGTTTTTTACTACCTGAAACAAATGCAGGTGTCAGGTGAGAATATTTACAGCATGTTACAGAAACAGCATCACATTTTCCACGGCAAACATCCACGATAAAGAAATGATCTGAAGATATGACTGCTGAAAGACAACATGAGGAGATGTTTCATCACGTCTTACATGTGAACAGGACTAGATCAGCAAAGAGACATGTGCGCCAAAATGGACACAAACAATGGATGCTTTATTGCACAAAAGTTCTTCGCAGGAGCTTCAAAAGACAGTAAAGTGTATTTCTGTATATCCCATTTAAGGTTTTATCACAATTATAAAGTATCTCTAAAAGCAGAAAATAAGCTGGGGAACAATTGTAGTCAATTTTCGGTGTAAAATACCACAAATAAAAGCATTGAGAAAAGTATATTGGACTTATTTCTTGCTCGCTGATAATTTCGTCACACTTTGGCAGGCGGCTAATGATATATTACCCCGGAAATAACAAAGGTCATGTGTGGGGTGCTAGCAGGGCCCACAGTGTTAATAACACTGCAAAATGCTGTGAAATTAACTCTTTTCTTTTTTTTCAGCTTTAGTTCCAACTGAACCGAGGCACTGCTGCTCAAGAAGTGGATCCAAACGTGAGGAGGTGCACTCTGCAGGTCAGTGTGTGCGTGTGCATGTGCATGTGTGTGTCTATGAGCCAAAAGGACGAAGAAGGAAGGAGAGAGATGAATGTGTACCGTGGCAGCCTATGTTTAATTACATCCGTTAGAATAGACTATGAAGGCATCAATTATACCCACTCACCTACCGAATGTTCCACATTAGGTAAACAGGAGGATACTGTTTACTCTTGACAAATGCGCTCCAGAGAGCATGAATAATTGTGAAGGGCACAACCTCTGCCTGCCACAGATTAATATTTATGAAGGCAATTTTGTCTTTTAATTTTCTCAGCGAGCTCGGCAATAGTCAGGGTTTTATGGGTGTTGATTGGGTGGAATCAAACATCTGTGAAGGGATATGATGGTATAATCAAAATGTTTTGGTCCTCACTCTTTATTTCAAAGCAGGCCTGTCCCTGGCCTTTGCTTGACTGAACCGGATCAATCTCAGCTACAATGAATTTTATTATCTGGGATGAGAAACTCTCTTTGCCTCTCTCTCAAGAACACACACACACACAACACTTGAATATATTACACTTTTATCCATGTTTGTCTCAATAGCACATCGCTCCCTTTAACTAAACTTTCCCAGAAGTGAACTACTACTTCTGCCCATAGAGAACTCATGCACTATGTATGGCATCGATCAGAGAACACAGCCCTGCCTTCTCTGCTTCTCTTGCGTATACCCCCTGTAGACACACAGTAGTTATTTTCTTTACATGTCAGCCGAGTTGCCTGGTGTTGGTGAATCAGTTTGTTGTTTGTTACCTCCTCTGGTAAAAAACTGTGGACAGTGGACCATCGAATGAGCACACATCAGATCACACTCCTTCTCACTGTGGGATTTCGACTCCATCAAAATCACAGCCAACTTGTCTGTGAAATTAATCCTACACACTCAAAAACACCAACGCTCGTATTAAAACCTCTCTCGCCCTCGCTCCATATTTCATAGCCGTATGTAATTCCCCACTGGAAGCAAATAAAACCGGATACTTGCAGCTCCCTTTAGTTATTTCTCCTGTTGAGGCTCCACAAATAATTTCATAGACTCATTAGTGACACGCTTCAACATGCGGCTCCTTATAACCTATAAGCTAATTAAACCCCGCATTCGTAATAGACTGCATTTTTACAAAGCACCACTTACCTCTGAGTTGAGCGGTGTTCCAGCCAGTTCATTTCACACAGGGAAATAAATATGCAGTTCAACGCAAACATAAATTTGACTGATCTCCCGGACTCTCCACTTTTATGGAGGCAGTGAAAACATCTATTTCACACATCATCTAAAAGATCTCCCATCAACGCTCAACTGAGCACAAATCCAGTTATTTAGAGTACACACAATGAATGTACAAACAGAGGAAGAACCAAATTTGTTGCCAGAGGCCCAGTGCCAGCCATGAAAAGTGATTGGCTGCCTCAAATTAAAACTGTATGGTAAAGTAGCATATAAATAACAGTGACAAACAATGATGGACAAACCCCCTTGTCTCTAGTCCAGGACTAAAATGGAGACTAAAAATATATATTTTAAAGGAATTGCACAGGATAGGGAGTGATGTTGCTGATCTTCAGCACTGCTCTTGGTTTTCGGAATCAGGCCGCAGTCTGTTGTTGGTTTTGTGACTCAGAGGTATCACTCAAGTTAAAGAAAACACACTAACTGCTGCAGTGTTTATTTACTGTATTCAAAAAACCTGGGTTAGGCAAAGTGATACATATCGTGAAACGTACCAGAGGTATTGTACTCTAAGGCAGCACTCGTTGAACAACTCTTGTCCAATCTTAATACCTGATCCGACCTGACTGTTGTATATTTTGGTTTCATAGTTAAACCTCAGACAATAAGAATTGGACGTATGCGGCATTCATGTGCTCTTCTGGTGGCCCCGGTTTCTAAGTCAGGAAAGGTTAATAGTTTTCATGTGCTTTTAATATCTAAAGTCAAAATGAACAACAACAAACAACATGAATGCTACGAGGAAGAACTTCACTAAAATGTCTCTTACTGTGAACAAAACATCTATTGACTGGCTCATTGATGACGAATATGACATCAAATCAGCCTTTTACCATCATTACTATCATTTTTCCGATGTGTCCAACACTACATGAATGCAGCTAATGTTTTCAGGACGGCTTGGGATCAGTCGTAGACTTGGTCTTTATTTAATCAGAACGTTGGCAGTCTACATGTCAAAGTGGCATATCCCCTGAGACATGCTTGAGATTAGCTAACGACGAGTGGGCTTTTTACATTGCATCCTGTAGTTTCAGTCTATAAAGGAATGATGAATGTGCCATGATGTCTGGATGCTATAAGGACAGTCCATTTAGCGTCTTTAATCTTGCTTTTTTTCTAATTGCCAGCAGGGGCAGACATCAGTAGATTGTTGTCTGTAGCTCAAGAAACATTTTTCAAACACGTTCACGGCCTTATTAGCTTCTCTTTTTATTCATGTCCTCAGTGAGTAGCATGGATTTATTAAGGCAGATCAGTGAAGGATCAGGGGTTTTACCTGAATTTACATCATCAGTGTACGGCAAGAAAAAGAGCACATTTATTATACCTGTTCACCATTAATTCTGTCTGAATGGGATGCCTATTGATTGAGTAGCCCTGGGGGATGTGTCGCTAAAAATAACATCCATGTTTATCTTATACTAGCGTCAGTAAAATCCCTCATTTCAGCCTCTGCATGAAACAGTTAATTTCAGCTGCTGTCCCTTTAAGGCCCCTCCACACTTGCCCACTTTCCTCCACTTGGCCAGCTCTATGTGCAGTCACAGGGAAATGTGAGTGAGCGTCGGGGTTAGAGTGTCTTTGAAAGAGATGCCAGGTTGGGCTTGTCCTTCCCTGACATCTTCAGTTCTGGCCAAATCTCGCAAAAATTCTCGTAAAGTCTTATAACCACATCTAGTGATTAGACCAACAACTTTGTATCCTGTAACGTGGCTGAGGTTTAGTAATGATGTCCAACATCGTTACATTTACTGGAATGTATTTAATCACTGATCAGCATAATAGATCTGCTTTAAAATGAAGAGACTATCAGGCTCGCTGCTAAAACAACAGCTGTGTTTGCAGACTATTGTACCTCAATCCTCATCAAAGGCGGAGCTGTGTTTCTGGAAAGATGAGCTAGTATGGTGAGAAATGTGTAAGAAAACCAAAGTGATCATCTGGAAAATTATGCAGGCGGTGATTACGATCCACTTTCCAATCTTCTGGATATTACACTGATTACATGTCAATAAAGTTTCCTTTCATTAATTCCAAATTCAAACACCTGAGACGGTCTTTGATTGTGCTGCTTTTGATGTTCATCAGTGTGGAAAAGCTGTAGAGGCATCATTAGGACAATAAACTGCTTTCACTGTTATCAGAGGGATGGGGGAGAATAGTTTACACATGCAAGGCTTTACTAAAAGTCATATATTGCAGTTTGGTTTTATTTAACTAACAGCCATGCCTTTGCCTGATTTGCAATGATAAAGCATGGTTCTATGGTTGAAATTATTTTACCATTATGAATGAGAATTATTCACACTTTGTATTTATATTCTACAGATGTCTGCGTCTCTCTTTATTGTGAAATCTGAAACAGTGTTAATGTCAGCTCCAGTTGAGGCACACTTTATTTTTCTTCAGCTCACGAACACATACCACAGAATGATTCATCCTAATGAGTTTGGACTTGAAGTCGGAATTTGTTTAAGGCTTCCTCCAATTTCTAATGTGGAATTGAACGCTCCACTTTTTAGCCAATATGGACGAGAGATCCTCAAAGTGTTCTTATTGTGTTAAAGTCCAAGTTAAAGAACCAATTTGTCAAAAATAACAGCTTGTGAAAATGGGTTAGGGATAATAAAAGTAAAATGAGTTGAGACACTTTTTTGTTGAATTTTCTCACGAAAACATCAAATGTCCTTTTTCTTGTGAACACAGCTGGAGTAATTACTGGCAGTTAAACACAAAAAAGCCTCTCCTCCCAAATCCCATCCTCATTAAAAGTCACTTTTGAATAGATCTTCTGAAACAAGACAAAATATTCAGTTATGTGGCTGAACCCAGGAGGATGTAGAAAGATACTAAAACGCTATTTTTCATTAGCCACTTCGGGGACAGTTAAGTCCTGGGAGCGAAAACAAAACATCGTCATTAAGATTAAGATTGGCAGGCAAAATGGAATCAGAGCAAGAATTGCCTCATTTATTGATAAATAATAAAGAAGTTGTTGAGTGTGCAGGCTTTTCGTTTTTTATGATTTATTTTGTGGCTTCTTACAGGAGATCTTTATTCCAGAAAGGAGAGGTGACAGATTCAGAAATCATCCAGAGAGCGACACAGTTGCGAATGACATGCGAGTCTGACCCGAACCCAGGAGCACAAACCAAACACCAGGCTCAACTCTGAGCTCCTCACCCTATCTCTAAGGATGCACCCAGCCACCCTGCGGAGGAAGCTCACTTTGGCCGCTTGTATCTGGGATTTTGTTGACCAAAGCTCATGACCATAGGTGAGCGTAGGAACGAAGATAGACCGGTAAATCGAGAGCCTCGCCTTCCGGATTAGCTCCTTCTTCACCACGACGGACCGATACAGCGACCGCTTGACTACAGAGGCTGCAGGGATCCGTCTGTCGATATTACGCTCCATCCTCCCCCCACTTGTGAACAAGACCCCGAGATACTTAAACTCCTCCACCTGGGGCAAGACTACTTTAAAAAGAAAAAATACAACTAACAAGATTCCTAAAGATATATATCTTATGTCAAAACAGAGAGAGAGAGAGAATAGACACATTGGTAAAATGTAGGGTGATTACAGCTGAACCACCAGTGTTTAAATCAGCTGCATTTGAAAATGTCATTCGTCACTTGATACTGTAGCGTACTTAAAAGAAGACTTTTAATTCTTCGTCAGAAGAAAATGACCCACATGTCACAAAAACAACGAAAGGATTAGTTTTAAGGTTCTCTAGACTGTATAACAAGTATTTCCTGAAGAGTGTGTGGGCTCTGTTAAATGCTAACTCATGGAGCGAGAGCCTTTCCTGTCATACACTTCTAAAATCACAGGCGTCGCAGTAGCAGCTGGAAGTCGCCTCTATTCAAATGCCACAGTTCCCCTGAGCACACATGGCAGATTGTTAATTACGACAAGTCTGGGGGAAAATTACTTTATTGATTTGCATCAGGCCGGCTACTCTGAGAGAGAATACAGAGAGGCTGAGGCCGAATGTGACTGAGGCTGATCTTTATATAAAACAACCTCTTCTGTCCGAGCTGCTTTAGCAAGTGTTTTATGTCACTTGCAGCAAATTCACCTTTACCCCATAATGTCTTTGTATCTGCTACGCATCAACAGTACTTTACTTCAGAGGTGAAGTCAAGCAGCTTTGGCGCTCAGCCTTCCTCCATATGTCTGACAGTGTCTGATACAGCACTGCCGGCTGTTCTCCTGAAACACCTCTGGGACTGCTGCAAAAGTTCAGAGAGGAAAAGGAAGGTTGTGTAAGAGGGGGTTGAGGGGCAGAATAGAGTGAGATGAAAGGGGAAAAGATTGAATTGAGGGGTAGAGGGGGGAGTGAGAGAGAAATAAAGAGAGGTCAGGGACCCAGGAGGGAAGTGGAGGGACAGAGAGAGACAGAGAGAAAATGTGATGTGCCAAAGCCAAAGAGCTGGAAAGACAGAGGCACTCTGGGCAATGGAGACATCAGGAATGACAGAACTGGCCACAGTCCAGGTAAGGAAAAAAGAAAAAAAAGACAGGCTGTAAGGGGAATTAACTGAACGGCCAGGGGCATGGCTTCAGCAGCCACGTCTGGAAAACTGACAACTGTAGATGAGCCGAGAGACACTGAGGAAATATGTCAAGCAATCAGCTCGAGCTGACAAGCATAGCCTTGGCTGCTCAAATCTATTGACTGGATAGGAGCTGACTGCTTGATGTGTTTCTCCAGGAATTCTCAGAGAGGTAGGGGAAGTGTGATCCAGTATCATATTCTGCTTCTGTTGAGCGATCAAAAAATATTATGAGCTAAGGTGTAAAGCATACATAGCAGCTTAGTTTAACCAACCCCTGATCTTCACAGCTATTCCTCTTAATTCCTCAACATCATTTGAAACACCAAAATGCATATCTACACCTGCCAACATGCCTCTGTATGACCTCACAGAAGCAAATCTCAAACACATGTTTTTTTATAATCGACACTTCTTTTCATCTGAATCAATCACATTGCAAACTCAAGAGAACAAAGGTTAGAAAACACATGCAAACAAACCAAAGTCTTTAATCTATAATTGATCTCAATGGGGTGTAGATGTTTTAGCCCTTGGCCAAAAACAACAACCGTCCCTGACATCAGCCAATCCATTTGTCAAGACCAAAAGGATCTTTATATATTCTCTTTGATAAACATACAGCATAGCTTGGCTGGCAAACAGCGTGTGCATCATGCAGATATTAAACAGAACGTGCACTGTACGATGGAGGCATCTGAGAAATTGGCTTCCAAGTACGGACAGCTGTTAAATTATGTTTGTTTGTATGAGGATCGCTCTTCCTGACAGAATTGATTAGACTTGCTGAAATGCTTTTTTTCTGGATATACATTACAGTGCATTACCTTTTACCCTTGTTTATATTCCAAAGGACAAACCCTTTCTAAACTGAATGCTAATGCACGCTGATTAAAGACGCTCTATGCAAAAGCACCTGTGACAACTGAAGATTATTTACTGGATGCTTATCTACTGCAAAGCAATCTTATTATCTCATTATCTCATTATCTTTGCATTCTGGTGAGCCTCGGTTTGCTGCATTATGCTAAATGAGTTTTATTAACACCTGCCTCTGCCCTTGAGAAAACAGAGAAAGACAGGACGGGTTGATGGGAGTGAGAATCTCCAAAACAACACGTGATTTGTTTTGGATTTACCAGGGATATTATTCAAAGGGAGCTCAGTCATATAAAGTACAATAAGGGATCACATCGGTACATCAAATCAGAATGTGACAGTTCCTCAAGGTGAAACACTTGTTAAGCTGTTGAGTTAATTAGTGTACATTTTATTTTCTAGAGGTTACGTGTACGTCATATAGCATTTTTATAGAATAGATATGTGTGGTCTGGTTGGAAGGATGTAAGGTTTGTGCTCATCTGAAAAAGTCTCAAGGTTTGAGGTTTCTGTACGGCTCTGAAGAGAAAAATGATATTGTTCACACTCTTCTCTCTCCATATGAAATTTTAAAACATTTAAAACCACTCACTGCTCACCCTGGGCCGTCTGTGAACACTTCTTCTGCCTGAAGAGGCTTGTTTGTTCTGTTACACTCGTTATTTGTATTTTATTCATTTCATTTTACATTTATTTATACGAAATGTTAGTGTTATTACCATTTTATTCATGTTTTTTAAGAAGTATTTTTTGGATTTTGAAATAAGGAAATCATGTTGAATATTTTTGGCACTTTTCTGTAAGTGTATGAATATTGTTTTTTTTTTTTTTAAATATAGCACTGGACATCTGCATGCATGGACAGTTCATTCTAATAATATAGGTTTTCTGCATTAGAATACACATTTTCCAGGATGCATTTAATTGCATTCCCATGCAATAGCCATTGATTGCAACACTTTTTCATTTTCAAAGGCTTGCAATAGAAAAATGTTAGTCTGAAGTTTTGTAGTTCCACCTCTTTGTTCTAGGCTGAATTATGTCACAATGTTATTATCGTGGTTTCTAATAATTCTTCACAGCAGGCTAAGCTTTGTATAAAACTGATCATACTTTGTATAGTTATAAATGACATTACACATTTGTATTTTTGAAAGTACATTGATTCTTTGCACTTCTGTGGAATGGTTTCTTTTGTTCTACTGTGAGATCAGCAGTGAAATGTGGCTATTTTAAACAAATTGCCAAAGATTAAACTTGTTGTGGGTCACCCATTTTTACCGATATCTAAGTTTACCAAAGGATTAAACATGCACATTATATCTCCACCAACATTTTTACAGTGTCATGTCTCAACATCTGATGAATTGGCACAGAATTTGGTGGACACACTTCTGTTTCCCAGAGGATGTATGTAAACTGTATAGACTTGGATAATGAGGATTAGATTTGTGATTTTGCATGTAATGCCTCACTAGTATTCTATGGACTGCTTTCCATAAACTCCAAGATCATTTTTGTGATCCCTTAAATAACACGGTAAATACCTGGAAATAACACTCTTGCCCCTATTGCTATTGCTGAGCACATGATAGCTCTACAGAGCTGTGGCTAACACAGTTACAGCAGCAGTGGCCTGGCGCACAAACTAAGCATCTGTTCTACCCTCTTATTCTCTGCCTCTAATGTCATTAAGCCAGATCCAAGACACTTTGTTACCATTGACTGCAGAGTAATGACGCATAGTTACTGTTCACTCCAACAGTTTCTGTCTTTATATGACCACTGGGTTGCTCTCACCTCTCTAACAAGCCCTTTTTTGAAAACCAATAATCCGCCAAACACCAAAAAGCTGGTCTAATTAAGTATTGATCTCAGAGTGCAGGTTAAGTATTCAATAACCAACTGAGGCTTTCTAGTAAAGGTGTTAGTCTAATGGAAAAACTAATGAACATTGGTCAGTTTCCAATAATTCATGGATAAAATGTAAGAATTGCTGGTCTGGGGTATCCAGAGATACTTGTGTTTGTTCAATGAGAAATAGGCAGCAAAAATGACTCATTCAGCCAAACCAAAGCAAATATACAAGCCTTCAGAAATGAATCTTTCATCTCCGAAGGCTCAATTTCCTTCCCTTAAAACTGCATGAATGTCTTTGGCCCTTTGTCCTTTGATGAGTGACAACATGTATAAGACATTTGATATGAAGCCTGATGAACTTTCAACTGAGTTTCTGTGCGTATGCCATTCACTTGTTTAAAAGACAGAGTTGTTGTTTTTGCAACATTTTTACGGTTGGGAGTGTTTTACTGCTGATTGGATCATATTGTGGTTTGGTTAACAGTCTCCAATACAGCAGACAAGCTGAGTTTATTCTCACAACAAACTGAATCAGACCCCATATAAATATTTTCATGGGACAAAAGATTTGTCGACCGCTCAGCAGAAAAAAAATCATAATGTGGAGTGTTTGAAGTATTAAAGATGTTGAGCACTAATAGTAGATATAATAGTAGACATTGGGAAATGTTTCCTCTAGACAGGCCAGTGCTTCTCTGCCTAAACAATTAACAGGAAAAAAACAAAAAAAATCCTTTTGGTTCAGATTCCTGCAAAACAAAGTTGCAATAACAAAAAGTAAACATTGTCAAAACTTGAAAACACAAAGCCTCTTAAAATGTAGCATTTTAATTCTACTTTTGAATGTAAAAATTCCTGATGTAGCACGATACCTGCTGTACCACAACTCTATAAAAGTGAATAGCAGCCTTTAAATGAATAAACCTTACAGTTTTGATTCATTTAATTATGACACCTTTAATTGAAAGTTTACTCTTGACCCTCAGTTCTACAGAGCTTTAGTGATTTAAGTTCATTTCATGAGTAGCAAATGTGTCAAGGACATGCTTGAAATTGTGATTTATTTAGATTGATTAAAGTCAATTTGTTGTGACATCTCTTGAAAAAAAACTTTACGCAATTACAATGAAACACCAAAAGAAATCCCTTCTATTTTCCCTTCTATCTCACTGGTACATGCCTGAAACGGTGTTGCACAATGTGCTGCGAAGGCAATGAGCCCAAAAACCTGAATCTATTTGTGTTCACTAACTAAGACTGTCACTTTCAGATTGGGCAAATAAAGCAGTAACAAAGCGAAAGTGACGCAGCATGGAAGGCAATAATATGCATGTTCCTGCATTACATCCTGGACTTCCTGACATATTTATGCTTGCACCCGTGGAGAGTTGTCTGCCTCCTGTTTTGCTGTGCACTTGCATCACTGTAAGGGGTGTGTATTTGTGTCGGTGCTGGTGTATTCAGATGGAGTATTAGGAGGCAGACTGCTCCCCTGCTGTTCCCCACAGAGGCTGTGATTAGCTCCTCTCTCCAGTACACAGCCCTCAGTCAGCATCTGTGCTGCTGCTCCGTGACCTTATTGATGAGCCGCCACGAGCTATAACATGCATGCCTGGTGTCGCAGCATGCATCCTCCTGTAGGAGGATCATGGGCTAGACAAGAAACCTGCGAAGAATTCTGGGCCCTTACTGCAAACCAGACAGTGAAACAAACATCTTTGTTGCTCTGACAGCAAATCAAGTAAATTAAAAAAATTATTTACAGCTTTGTGTGAGTTTTCAGACTTCTTTCCCCTTTGCAGTAAAACGTTGTATCTCAACAGTTACTCTAACGCCTTAGAGCCCATTATGACCGCAATTTTACTCTCAGTTGTCAAGTTATATGGACTCTTACGAGGACAGCCACTTTTACTGAACTGTTCCACCTGACAATGCTGTGACTCCCTCTGGAGCTGAGTAAGTGGCACAGCACACCTTTCTGTGCACTGTCTATAACATCATTTATAGTCTAGGTTTCCCATGGTGAGAGGATTTAAATTGTTTTCCAAACTGTCTCAGTTCAGATAAACAGCACTATTACCTTTTTAGTGTGTTTTTATGAATATCCTCCCCTGAGCCTGGAACTCATACAGAACAAAAAACGAAGGTGTGTATATATGGGAAGTAAGCTTGTTCTGTAGCTCAGGTTTTTTTTATTGCTAAATATGGAAGTTGAACTCCAGGGAGACTCGGAGCCAAAGGAAAGAACACACAAGCACTTGTTAGAAATAAAACCACAATACTAAACTTGAGTCCTTAATAAAATGTGCTGTTTTCTCCAACAGAGAAAGCAGCAGAGAAGGAAAAGGTAAGGATACCAAAAACTTTCTCCAACAGAACATTTGAGGTGAGTGATGGTTAAGGTTACATGCTCCAACATTATTCCTTTGAAAATCCTGAAATTATTGTCACCTTTCTGTCATTATAGGCCACCATTGCCTCTTTTTTCTTAACTCATGTAATAATAATAATAATAATATGTGTATTCTAGCTTGCTATTGGTAGTTAGTGTTCACTTGATATTGCCTCTTTGAAACATGAACATTCCTGAGATATATGAAATCTGAAAATTGCTTGATTTGAGGGCGACATATGTATTTGTATATTTTCCCACTCAGATCCCAGTTCAAGGCATGCTTGATGCACCATGGGCTTTTTAAACATGCGTGTTGCTGCACTGTGACTGAGAGAAGACATAGAAGAATACAGGTGCATGAAAAGTGGGTTCTAAGTCTCAGTGTGACCCGGTAGCGTGATTAGAGCTTATATCCATTTAGGATCATACTGTACTGCATTGTATTTTTTGCAGCAGCCACTTCTCTACATCTGTCAGCGTTGCATGCCTTCCCCCAACAGCACAGCCCTCCTCTATACTCTTGTGAGCATCTTATCAGGGCAGCGTTGTCTTCACACAGGCACAGATGTTGATATCAGGCTATTGCATCACTCCTTTCTACTCGAGACAGGTAGGAGAAGAGAAGCACTACAAAAGGGGGATGAATACATTATCTGGCTTTTGTTATTATAATCACTGAGTTAGAGACAGAGGGGTTAGCTGTGAAAAATATATATCACACATTAGTCAAACCAAATTAGCGTGTGAGCTGCAGCACACGCACTACAAAAATCTTATTCGCACAGCGCCTTCCTTGGATGCTCTGATCGTTTGCTGCGCTGCAACCTATTCAGAACTTCGTCACTCTATTTTTTAAAAACAGGCATAATCAATTAACTACTGTAGCTCATCGTGCATTTACTCAAAGCATACCAAAAATGGTCCAACCATTGCTGAGATACTCCAGAACCCACAAATCAAATTTTGTAAAGATCGGTTAAACGGTGTGGCCGTGACGACGGTAAACGTTTTACTGTAATTGGTACAGTAGGCGAAACATTTAGTATTTCACTAAATGTTTGATCAAACTTCACCAAACTTGTCAACAACCCTCAGAAAAGTATCAGGTTACTGTATAATTATTTTCAGAATTTCATGATGAAACTTTGATCATTTGAAGAATTTGAAGGTTAAAGCTGCAAGCTCCTTGTGATGTCGTTGCCTCTTGTAGTGAAAGTGCATGACGAGTCTTTGTCTTTGCTGTGGGGCGAAGGCTTAGGCCGATGGTAAGTCCACCTAACTCGAAGATACTGGGTTCAATTCCCGAGAAAAACGCATAAGCTGCTCACTAACTCGCAGACTCCTGATTGTGAGGGCTTTTAAATATCAATTGGAGCAGGTGTTGAAAGCTGATATTTCAAAAACTAAAAGTCCTACGGTATTCAAACTTGGCCACATGGTTACTGATTGTCTGCTCAGTGTACTTATAATATGATCCTATAGCGCCACCATGTGGTCAGTCATTAATTGCTTTGTGTTCAAGGTTTTCAGACTTAGCCACATGTTTACTTGTTGTACAATGCTCAATATACTCACAAATAATCCTGTGGCACCACCATCTGGTCAGTCATCAAGGGTTTTGTGGTTAAGGCTCATAGCTCGTTTACCATTAGCCTCGGGAAAGTAATATTGCTAACTGTATGCTGAACTGCACTGTATTCAATTTAAGTAGTGTTTAAAAAGTATGATACTTCTCTGTAGTCTCAACACATCTATGGCTCAGCTTGTTTAGACATCAGTTAGGTAACCAGAAGGTACCAGGTTCAAATCCTGAAAGGAACTTATGTTATTAAAGCTGCAAATGAGACTGTGCTTTACTTGTTGTACAATGCTCATAAATTGTACCAGCGTGTGCTGCAGCTCTCACACTGAAATTTCTTCAGAAATGTCCAATTCTTTTTACAGATGATATCATGTTGACGTGAGTGAATGTCGTCAAGTAAAATGAGTTCCTCAAGGCTGGAGATAACTGTAACAGTTGAAAGAGTGGAGCGTAAGCATTTATAACCGTGAATGCCTTCATTGTTGGAGAAGTGTACCTCAAGTTTTTCATCTACCAAAAAATGCATCCAGTACAGTATGCACTTGTTTTATGTAGACAACAGCAAAACAGACAATAATTTCTTTGTCATGTACAAAGCTCATTATAGAATGAAGCTGATGTATTTGGCACATTTCAAAATTTAGCTCAAAACATGTGACATGGCAGAAGCCGAGACGCCTTTATGGGCTTGTCCAAGGCCGCATCGGTCCATTAACCTAAGAGGCATAATCACTACCTCCATTTGTCGCACAATTCTGTATTGTTATGATGAAAGTATTTGAAAAGGTCAACACAATTATAAACCAATTGTTGGCATTCGTTGTAAAGTCAGGGGATAACTTTGGTTGTTGGGATTTCTTCTCCAGTAACTATGAACGTGTCTACAACATTTTAATGTCAATCTTTAAAAGGTTGTAACGTTCATGGGAACATATAGATCTGCTTTTGGTACAAAAGAAAATGTCAAGGGTTCACTTTAGGTATAGGAATTGATCTAAATGGGATTTTGATTATCTTCAGGAAATTTTCCAGTAAGTTATAAAACAGATGCAGAGATATCTCACTCTGAACCTGCAGGTATTAGGACCGGGTCATTTGACTTCAAATGTTTTTGCAATAATTATCACAATATGAAACGGGCAGCGTATGGACCCCATTGCATCACGACAGGAAACGGGCATATACACACTCAGCGAGGAAAACAGGCAAACAGGAAGCAGAAGAGGCTGAAGCAATAGTAAGGGACAGAAGGCTGAGGTAATTACCGAGTTTTGACGGAGATGGAGAGTCCAAGCAAGCAGGGTCAGTAATGGGAGATCAGGCACACTTTGTGCTCCGGTGCTTGCTAAGGGATCACTAACACTTGTTTGAGAAACGTGGTCATTTCTTGTCTTCCCTGTTACAGGTAATATCGTTTCAAATGGAATAAAAAGGTTTGTGGTGTTGCCTATCTTAGTCTGAGTGTGCGGCACAATTTAAAGAACAGACTGCTCTGCTCTCTGTCGCAGTGCAAATGTCCAAAATATCTCCAAACTCCAAAGTTGAGCACTCTATATTGTCGATGACATATCCCTCTTCTTTGAACTGGTCGGCTCAGCATGTTTTAGTGTCGCTATTGTTCATTTCACCTGTGTTTCAATTCCACTCCAAATTCTGTAAGCCTGCCAACCCATATCCCTGTGACATAATTGGATGTTTGAAGTCTATTTCTTCTTTCTTTTTTTTTCACGTTGGCTAGCAACAAGCGTTTGAGGCATCAATAGCCTCAAACGCACCCCCCTCCCCCCCATGTCAAAAGGAATTGTAATCCTCTGGGCAAAAATTGGTGTAACAAATTCCATAGTGATCCATTCAGTTCTTCTCGAGAGTATTTTGACAACATCTATAAAGGTTTAAACCTCCAACAGTGGCATGGTACAGAACAAAAGAAAAGATTCATTGACTGCAGTTCGACATTGCAGGCGCTTGAGCCACGCTGATAGCATGACCAAAAATATTGCTGTTTTTCACATGGTATTACTCCCTAACACTTCTTGTTTACCTACTGCAACATGTCCTCCAGAGCACACTTAGGAAGTAGTGAGAGTGGGCGGCAAGTACGACTCTTCTACAGTGAATACAAATGACTTCTGCGCTGCATTCTCAACCAACCAGGACACAGAGAATAATGTCAGAGGGTCAGAAGGAGAGATTGCAAAGGGAGAGGGCCTTCAGTGCCAAATGAGGTGGATTAAAGGAATTTCCAGCTCTTCTCCTAAACACAAATAATGAGCTAGGTACACACCTCCTTGTTTTTAGGAACATTTCAAGGAAAGCATCCATTTACCTTCCCACCCTCCCCTTTGTTCCAGCTCAGCTAACCCACCACTGCCTGCTTAAGGTGGTTACGCATTCATCAAACTCCTAATAAAAGAAATCATGCAACTTGAGCTGTGTGTGGGTTTTATGCTCTTACTCAGCTCGTTAAATTTTAGGATTCTAAACATCTTACAAAACAGCTCGGTTGTTTGTCAAATGATGCTTGCCAATGACTTCGCCTGCCGTAAACATATTTTCCCAATTCATTAAAAGTGGAGACATTTCTCTGCTGAACGCCTTGTACTACTGCTGGAAAACAGAATGGATGTCGGGGGGGGAAAAATAAATAAGCACCCCATTAAACGCACCTCTAACAATATTTGCCACATTCATCATCATCATGGGTTTTTCCTTGAAGCAAGTATTTTGTGCGAGATACAGTATGTGCAGACACAAGCCCTGCTGTGTATAAACAAAGCCACTATGTTGATGTTTGTTTTCCCTGCAGAGAACGCAGTCGACCACAGTGACAGTAAACCCCGCTCAGCTTTAAGAACAAATGGCAGGAGGGGAGCGCGTATACACACGCAAGCCAAGGTCCTTTCTGCCCCCATGGCTGCTCGCTGATCGAGGATGATAAATGGCTTAACATGGCCCAGCCCTCATTTGGCTCTCGCAGCATCAGGTGATAAAAGCAGGGCTCTTGCCAGCGATAGAGTGTGCTCTGCACTGCAAGGACAAGGCCTCACACCCACAGAGACACTGGAGGAGAATGGACTTAATATTCACAGCAGCAAGAGCAGGCACACACTATGTTTGGAACAAGCTGGCTGTAGAAATATAAGAGTTGTAGCAACACAAAGCTCTGCAGCTGACTTAAGAAAGCAGAGTTTACTGTAGTCACACATGAACTGCAGCAGCTATTTGTAGTGTATGGTACAGAACCTGTCAGAGAAACATTAACCTGGACGTGTTTTAGTCTGAAAATAACAAACTTTATTTTTCAGATGAACACAGCCTTCGAGAAGAGTTATGAATAAGAAAAAGACTTATTTACAGCCTTGTCACTAAGGTAATGTAAGGGGAAGGTCAATTGGCAACCACAGCACACTATAAGATGATTGGCAGTGTTAAGTTCAGTTCACTCAGATAAAAATGAGCTACTTCATTTTCAGAGTTTTAAGCAAGTTCAGAGTCCATAAAATAAACTTCTTCCATTCCTTCGTTCATCATCAAATACTCACGAGACTTATATAAATTATGCACAAAGTATTTACAATTATTATTTAATGGTTTTGTTAATAATATAAGGATCAATTGAAAAGGCCTACAAGAAAGGGCTAGGAGGTGTATGCTCAGCTGTCATATTAATAATAGTCAATGACATATACATGTTATTAACTCTTAACTTATACTGGTGATTTGTTACAAAGGTTTCAGGTGTTGGGCTTTGGAAAACAGTTATTTTGAATAAAAAATGGTTGATTAACTAACATCAAAATATATTGAGATGCAAAAAAAATGCAGAATTATGGAAACATAATGACTGACTTGAGTGGCAGCGACGGATCGTGGTATGAGGGGAAAGAAAGAGGGTTAGTCTGTGCTCTAATCCAGTGAAACTGTATGACTCGCTCTTTATGTCTCAGTTATTTGAACATACAGTATTCTGCTGCCTACTTTTGAGTGCCGCTGTGTAATCTGTTTATGGGCGCCTTTTTTTCCTGTGCCCATCGCAACTGCTGTCTCTTTCATTGAAAAGGAGCAATTGCAAACGTTCAACATAAAATGAGAGTCAATAGAGGCCTGCAGGACGCACAGTGTTGTTCTTAAGACAGGAAACCACCAATCTCTAATTTAAGATGCTTAGAATGTAGCAGATTTTTTTTTTCTCAATACATGAAATCTACTACGCCCTTTTGAAATTTTTCATGTATGATAGTTTATTATCTTGTTGTCTATCGTACTTCTTTTGAGGAGTGGTGGGCGGTGCCCTACTGACCTCAATTGACCAGCTGCCTCTGCCTTGGACATTTTCTGCAGGTGTAGCCGCACCAAATGCAGGCTGTGTGAAGCAAATCAACTTCAGCACACATTGCTCGGCATCTCTCTACACCTCAGGGTCGTTCGTATGAATTGAACAACGCTCAGGTTCTCGTTCGTGAATTATACATGGAACAGTTCAGCTCACCGTTCTCCCAAAGGATGATCATATTCAGTGGATGTGCTCCCTTTAGCCTTTTCAGGCAGAGCTCTAATAACGAGACAGCTAATTAGCTTAGTAGGCTTTATCAGGCTTATCACTCATCAAACATTCTGATATAATGCAGCCGAGTAAACGTAAAGAGAAATAGTTTATTCAAAGGATGCATGCAAACAAAGTATAAGCCACAGCAAATCATACTCAATCAGTTTGCAGTCATAAAGTTGCATGTCTCAATTACAAGATTTCATTGCCCTCATCAATGTAATCTCACACAGCGTGTTTAGATTGGAACATCCAGTTTGCTCGGTTTAATAAGGCCCACCCAGCTTCCTGTTATCATAGCGCGCTGTCTTTGGGATAATTGCTTTGGTTGTCTATAATAACAGGCATCGAACTCAAAAGTCTCAAAGGAAATCGGACTGTCATCTGCCTTCCATTGTATGAGAACATGTTGTACCCTCTCCTTAGTATGCTGATCTCCAAAACTAATGAAGTCGTATTTGCATACCCACGCTGAGACTGCATGCAGGAGCTCCTTTTTTTACGTGGCTGTGGATTTACAAAAGGATTTGTTTTTGTGTTGAAGATTGAATCTATTTTTGTAAGTGTCAAGTTTAAAAACAAAATATTCCTGCTCTTCTCAGGTGAGAAGAATATCTGTCAAAAATGTGTTGAAATGTTAATCTCTTCGATGATTAAAAATAGTGAGTTGTCTGAGATTCTAAAGGTGAGCGTTGTTGCTTTCTAAACAATCATAAAAAATAACACGTTTTCACTGTGATGTACAAAGTGGGTTCATCTGAAGATGTAACGCAGAGTTAATTTACAAACCTGTTCCTGTTTATTTTAACAACATATCTGCACTCTGATTTAAACCTGAAGTGACAGATCTAGATGAATGATATATTTTATGAATGCAGTGTGGACAGCAGAGTGTCATGCATGTTGCAGCATGATATAAAACACTCAGGGCCAGATTTACTAAAGGTTTGCACGTGTATTAAAACGTGTGCAAACTTGATACCACCAGCAAAAAATGTGCTATCTGATCTACTAACAGCGTGCAGTGAGGATTGCGTCTTTCATATGTGCAAAACAACATGTACTGTTCATTTAGTACGTTTGCCTTAATGAATATGCAAAACGAGGCGTTTCTGCCCAAATGCGCAAAATACTGGGAGGAGAAAATGCAAAGAAGTTAAGTTAGTACACGCAATGTGATTTACCAAGCCAGGCAAAAATTGCGGTGGTTGTGACGGTGTCTGAATTTAACACCTTTGAAAAGAACGTGCTAATCCAAGAGCACCAGTGTTACGCACTGCAGGCTGCAGATAGGAGGAGACATAGGCACAATAAAAGACGTGTTAACATGTTTAAATGACAGAAAAAGAAACGGTATGCATTTATTTTATATCTTGCTTCAATAATAGTTTAAAAGAAACGCCATGATTAAACTGTGAACATTCTAAAGAATTTCAACATTGACATTATGTCGTCCTATGTCCCTCTTCTCGCCAACAATACATTTTAAACTGGGCATTTCATTTTCTCGGGTTACGCGTCTGGCTGTTAGTCGAACCTCGGATTCAAGAGGAACAATGCGGTTTTCGTCCTGGCCAAGGAACACTGGACCAGCTCTACACTCTCCAGCGGGTGCTCGAGGGTTCATGGGAGTTTGCCCAACCAGTCCACATGTGCTTTGTGGATTTGGAGAAGGCATTCGACCGTGTCCCTCGCGGCGCCCTGTGGGGGGTGCTCCGTGAGTATGGGGTTCGGGGTTCTTTGCTAAGGGCGGTCCGGTCCTTGTACGATCGAAGCAGGAATATGGATCACATTGCCGGTAGTAAGTCGGACCTGTTCCTGGTGCATGTTGGCCTCCGGCAGGGCTGCCCTTTGTCACCGGTTCTGTTCATTACTTTTATGGACAGAATTTCTAGGCACAGCCAGGGGCCGGAGGGGGTCCGGTTCGGGGACCACAGGATCTCATCTCTGCTTTTTGCGGATGATGTGGTCTTGTTGGCTCCATCGAACCCGGACCTTCAGTGCGCACTGGGGCGGTTCGCTACCGAGTGGGAGGCGGCTGGGATGAGGATCAGCACCTCTAAATCTGAGGCCATGGTTCTCGACCGGAAAAAGGTGGCTTGCCCCCTTCGGGTCGGTGGGGAGTCCTTGCCCCAGGTGGAGGAGTTTAAGTATCTCGGGGTCTTGTTCACGAGTGGGGGAAAGATGGAGCGTGAGATCGACAGACGGATCGGTGCGGCGTCTGCAGTCATGCGGTCGCTGTATCGGTCCGTCGTGGTGAAGAAGGAGTTAAGCCGAAAGGCAAAGCTCTCAATTTACCGGTCGATCTTCGTTCCTACCCTCACCTATGGTCATGAGCTGAAGAGCGGAAGAGCTGGAGGAGGTGTCTGGGGTGAGGGAAGTCTGGGTGTCTCTGCTTAGACTGCTGCCCCCGTGACCCGGCCCCGGATAAGCGGTAGAAAATGGATGGATGGATGAAGGGTTACGCGTCTCTGGTGCATTCCGGAGCACTTCTCCAGAGCGCGCTCGTCTCTTTACTTTACAGCCCCCTCCCCTGCTGCTGCGCTGTGGAACGCTTGAACGGGGGGCTCAACATGCTTGTACCCCCAACTTCAGTACCTGTTGCCATGGGATTTATGTCCGATCAGACACAGCGCTGATAAGCTTCTAGTGCGCAACGATGGCATGAGTGGCACACACACTGCGCACCAGTGCCAAAGAGGACCGTGTTTAATTTAAAAAGGTTTTCTTGTAAGCCACTTTTTCCTTTTGTTATATTCACATTGATTTGCTATTACTTGAAAATACTGGACGTTCATTTGTTCATAACTAATATCTATTTTGCGCCTGCAGTCGTCCAGCTTTCCGTCCAAACTCTCTGTGACATAAACCAGTAGAACGCGCAAAAGCCTGACAGAAATACTACCGCCTGCACAAGGTTTGCTCCTGACGTCATTCACGCAAATGATCTTAGTAAATCACCCGCAAAACGCCCACAAGCCAAACGTGCAAACTTTTGCAGTGAACACGCAATTTAGTACTCTTTAATTGAGATGTTAGTAAATCTGGCCCACGGTGTTAGAGGTCTTTCTTTCATTACATATCAGGATGTCAATGCTGTGGATGACTTGAAGGTTTCCTTCTTTGTTCAGCCTCCATTTGATATGTACATTTCATATCCATTATCTACTGAATAGTGTAAAGAGAATGAGTTTCATCTGGATAGCCGTCCTCATAAATGGCTAATCTAATACAAAGTTAATATTCTTGTCCTTTTAAACCATTTAGCGAATGTCTCTTCATGGTGTGGTCAAGAATGATTGGCACTTCGTAATAATAATCCTTTTTTTTTTCCACAGCTGATGTGGATCACATTAAATTAACTGCACGTATTACATGTATGATGGGATTATTCCAGTTTTTAAAGCCATAGGTTTTCTTGCAGTTCTCCATGCCAATAATAACGTCATTATGTCAGGGCTCTAATTTACCTCCTGTCAGTCCGATGCTGCATGCCAAATATTAGCCATCTGTTAGAGCAGTGTGTGGGAGTACAAATCTATCCGATCAGTATACTAAGCAGCTGATTATGAATGATGTTTAATAGTCACTGTGCTGAAGCTTTCATGAGCTGGTATTTCCATAACTCATTCTTCTGCAGGTTTTAATAACAGCAATTATATTAATCCACGGAGCACAGACGCATAAATCAAAGTGTTTATATTCAAAGGACGTAGAATTTATGTTAACAGTTGTTTGCTATTTTCTGATGGATGAATTTCAATTTGTGTCCTTGTTTGTCATCCGTCAGCTCTGGTTAAAGGGGGTTAGAGGAAACTGAGTTCTTCATGGGATTCAGAAGTAAAGCTTCAAGTAAAATGTTAGTCAGTCAAAAGGTTGAAAGGATGACTGTGTTTACGGATATTACTGGAAACTACAGCACGTACACCGTGTCTAAAACTTTGAGTCATACTTGATCTACATTACCTTAATGTGTTGTTTAAAAATCAACCATGAAATGGTTAATCCAGTGTACCTCTATTGTGCTTTTCTAATCTTCTGACTACTCAAAAGGCTTTTACTGTACGCGTCACATCCACCAGTTTCTAAGACACATTCCTACACTGACAGAAGAGGATGCTATGTAAAGGGCCCCATCAGTAATCCCATCCCATCGCATACACAAGCTGCATGGCTATGACATTTGGGGACAATTTGGAGTTCAGTGTCTTGTTGCCCAAAAACACTTTGACATGGTGGACTGCAGGAGCTGGGATCGAACCACAAACCCTCCAGTTAAGAGAAGAGAGACTCACTATGCCAAAGTTGCAATGAAACTCTTGACCCTTATCGAAGAATATCGAATCCATCATGCACGGTAAGGATTTCTGATGAGTTTTAATGCAGTATTTCAATTCAGATCATTTATCAAAGCTATACGATATTGCTTTATGTCAATGATTTAACTAATAAACAACTTAAGGCCCTTTTTTAATGTTCTGAGGTGCAGTGTATCAGGCGCATGCCCAAAGTAATTTGGGGTGTCCAACTACATTTGGCTAATTATGTGCAATCTAAGGCACAGAGCACAAAAAGGTTGTATAAAGTTCCTTTACATGATTTTGATTCATGATGAGCCCAAAACACACCTGAGTGTCAGCTCTCTTTGTCATTTACTAGCCAAGCACGTTGGTATTCAGGCGGTGCATTTCAGTCTTTAATCTGAACTAGACCAAACTCCAGCCAGTTTAGCTTAGCATTTAATTTCTCTCATTTCAGTGAGCCCCTGCACACACACAGGACACCAGATTAAATAAATGATTTAAGTAACACTTCCATGAATTATTCACACGACATCAGAAACCATCAAAAAGACACTGAACATTTCAACAAGACCACAAAAAAAAAAGCGTTTTTAAATAGGTTATTTAAATCTGCAGACAAGCCGACAAGATCAGGCCAGATCTGTAACAAATGAAGGCAGGCTGTATGCATTTATTTACTTCAATCCTTGGCTTTACTTGCTAATGCACGTGTAATGGACTCTAGACAGTCTTTTTTACTAACTGTGGGCTCTATCATCGGTGTCTCTCCTCAATATGTTTAAGATTAATTATAAATCCAAATCTTCTCAACACAAACAGAATCAACATGTAACAGACGTCTAGTTATGTATTATTACTCGTAATTGTTTTAATACAAAATTATAATATAAATCTAAATAAAAAGTATTCATTTGAAATAAGTCTTTCATCAACATATTCATTATTAATAATATTATTAAATCTGGTCTGACAAATTCTCAGTCCTCCCAAAAATTGTATTTAGATCAAATCTGTTCTCAGTTTTCTTCCTCCCCATGCTTGCAAATGAGCTCCAGCCCAGGAGGAAGGAGCTGCTGGTTTTGATATCGCTTCATCTGAGAAGTAATAATGATATTTTCATATCTTCATCTGATGCAGGGAGAGCTTTAATTACAGAGCTGCATGGCCCCAGAGTGTATCTGCAATATATAGGTATTAACCTCAGCCATGCAGCCTCTCAGGCCACGTTCAGAGAGGTAGGTTGATGAGATCAGAGGAAATGAAGTACGATGAGAAGTAATGGGAGAGCCTGTGTGAGCGGTCAGACCCTGATAATCATAATGCAGCTTTTTTTTATTACCATATTTATCATGCTAATACTGTTTGTTCTGTAGGGTGAAACCGGCATAAATGATTACAATTTTTATTTGTGATTAAGCTGAACATTTCAATTGTTGCAAACAAGTCTCTTGTTTTTTTTACCTTCTACTGTGATGATCAGCTCACAGAGCGTCTGATTGGTCAGTAGGCTGCTTTTTTTTTTTTTACAGGTTATTCTCCTATGCCCAACATCCTCTGCTCTGGAGCAGTTTTGGTCTGGAGCATATGTTACCATGGCGATCAGGTAAGAAATTAACCTCCTTCATAATACTAAAACCACAGAGTTATTCCTGAAGTTACCTTGGTAACTGCAAACCCTGCTTGTTAGTATACCTCCCTGTTCTCTTTGTGAACATTCTTGTGGTTTTGGTATCTCAAACTTAGATTGAGTGCACAAATATTGTAGTAATATATCAGCTACATGTATCAATGTTTGTAGTGAGGATGAGCTTTATATAAGGATACACTTTATTGATCCTCAAATGGGGGAAAATTGGTTGTTAAAGCAGCTCCAAAAAAAATGGAAAAAAGGGAAATATAAACAGCATTCATAGCAATAAAGTCTAAAAAACAGCTATAAGCAAGTTTACATTAATTAAATAAATGTGTCTAAGGCCAATACATTGAAGCTGAAGGTTTAATATACAGTAGATGTCCATCTACGGTCATTACACCTAACAGGTTTTTTTTTTTTTTTTTTTTTACTTAGTACATCATTTGCATGTGTTGAAATGCTAGTGTCTTAAAATATATGTTCCTGTCAGTGAATTACTTCATAGCAGGCCTTCTGTTTTTCAACACTAAGCTCATACAGTCAAACTGCTTTTTCAGTGCTTCATTAAAGAGCATCCTGTTGGGCCACTTTAGCATCTTTGCAGCCTACAGACATGAAATGGCCTTAATTGATCTGCCAAGGACACAGAAAACTCGGATTTCTTCAAAACGACACAGTTGGAGCTTAATGGGCTTCAAATTCATTAGCGAGAAGCTAAATTTAACAGCAAATGTCGGTCAATAATTTATTGACTGCTGTGTTAAATACATATGTGTGGGCATCGGGTTGTTAACTGAATGATGGCTCATTTACAAAGACGAGTGGTGGACTAATAGAATGAAATTAAGACATTAGACTCATTATAAAAACACTTTGACAACAGTATTTTTATGCTTTTGTTTTTTTTTCCCTCCAATAGTCATAGCCTGCGGTAGAGCGATTACATCAAGACAATAATCATATTTCATGATTTATGTTTGAAGATTTTTTTAAAACCTTTTCTCAGTGTTGACAGAAATGTTGTTGATGTTACTTTGAAATGGGCACATGAATCGTTTCCCTGTGAAAATTATAAAAAGAATGAACAGTGAAAAATCTTACTCTTACGCACGATCAGACTCAGATGTCACTTTTTGAAAGTAATATTTGAATATTTCTGCTGCTAAGAGGCCAAAGGTTTTTTTTTTCCCTTAAATGTGTTAAATAAACATTTTTACTGCTATTGAAATATTCTACTTTCATTTCACCTCTCTAATGTGTTACATCATAGTTTGCATAAATTGTGTGGATGCAAAGCACTGAGAACATGTCCCAGTAGGAGAGTGCTGGGACATCAATAATGCATTGTGTTTGTGCTGTTCTCTATAGAGTATCAGTGAGCAGGACTCCAGACTCTAGAGCTTCTGCAGCGTCATGTAACAAACACGACTCACCAAGCTGAATCCTTCTGCTCCTCAGCCCTTTTGTAAAACATTGCAATCATCATGGTGGTGGTGGAGAGGGGAAGGGGGATGTTTTCAACTTGTCTGTCGCAAACGTCTGAGATGGTGTCAGTGTGCGAGTGTGTGTGTCTGAATGTGTGTGTAAGCCCATGTTACCTGAGTACCATAAAATGCATCCTGCTTGATTGGATGTGATCTACCTACTCACGCTAAGTAATCATGTCGTGGAAAAATTGTAAAAATATGTTCCAATAGAAAAATACATGTTTTATATGAGGCATAATCTAAAATGTGCAATATCTATTTTTACACAGAAAACTTGTGAATTTGGTTCATTGCAAGAAGCAAACTGTATAAAAGTATCCAAATACTTTTTTAATTAGCTTCACAATTCCTAAATGTGTTCTTTAAATGTTAATGCATTTGTCACCTCAAGATGATGAATTTGTAGACACACTACCAGATTTTGCCCTTTAAGGTTGTCTAGTTCTTCTTGGTAGTCAGGTCAGATTGAGAAGAAGAGATTATAAGCATTGCATCCTCCATGAGTGTTGATGCAGCAATTGGTATGTGCATGAAAAAAGTCTGCGACACCCAGAGTCAACCAAAGTCCATTCATTCCTATGGAAATCTCTCTCTGATATGAGATACCATATGCTAGTAAAACTAACAGGCTGCTAAGCTAACAGGCTATCTCCTTCCCATGTTAATAGTCAACAGAGTTTGTCTGATTAAAAACAGTAGTTAATGTAGTTTCAACACACTGTGAATCAGAGTAATCTATTCTGTTTAAATACAGTTATACATTTCTATGTTATTTTTATCAGGTTGCTATAACATACAGTCAGATTTATCGTTTTTATTAGATCTGTAAAGAAATGCACTTACTTGCATCAACAGTCGAAATCAAACATTTATTTAGGGATTTACAGAAGACAGTCATACGTAATTATAAACACGACATGAGCAGTGCAAATAAGGCGTTACAGTCCGCTGTAATGCTGTCTTGTAAACCATCAACATTTAAGTAGGGTATATCTTGAATTCATGTCTGTAAGATTGGAACAGGGTCTCTTGAGGGACCTTGTTCAGTTGTCAATCATATCACGGATCTGCTCTGCCTTTGTTCACTCTGTTTACTCCATGTAGATGTTATGAGGCGCACATTGTTAGGTGCAAGAAATAACAATATACAGCTTACCCTGTCTGGCACACCAACCACTGCTAGATGATGGAGAATGTGTTATTAATTGCTTGTTACTGTTTATGTGTGCATTGTCCTTTGAAGTTCAACATTCAAATACTTTTTTCAAAGCTGAGTCTCATGCAAATGATCTTAAAAATAACTCAACATGCATCATTTTGATTGGCACTGGTTTACACACATGGATGGTTCAAAGTAATTTCAACTTCTTTGTTATGTCAAAATGTACATGTTGATGTTAGCAGTTATTCTTCACTTGTCACTTATGAGTCCGGTCTATAAATAGAACTCCAGTTACCACTAAACAAGGATGGCAGAACAAATCCTCACTGTGAAATGTTCCTGAGAAGCTCTTTCATACCTAAGGAAAAAAAAAAAAAAAAGTGGGAAACAATAAGAAACACAATCGCATCTCGACCTGCGGCTGCCCGAGGTAGAAAACAAAGTACAACAGGGCTTCAAATATATATATTTTTTTTACCTTTTTAGTTGGTCCTCAGAGCAGAAGGCGCTGAGTGTAGGCTAGTGGTCTGAAGGCGAGCCATAAAAGTGTCGTTCCAGTGGGTGTTGAGGCTTGTGTCAGTTAGTCACTCAGAACAGCAGGCCGAGCCTACACACATGATAGATATACCCAGGCAAAGTGTTTAAAAGTCCGCCTACACCACCCTGCTTAACCTATTGAAGTTTCTGAGCTCAGCTGCAAATGACGAGAGTCAAAGAGATGAGATGTGTGTGTGTGCGTGTGTGTGTGTGTGTGTTTAAATTCTATTAAATTCTACTATCATAATAATATGTTCTGCGTTGTTCTTTGCTCTTTGCTCTGTCTTGTTTTAAGCTACAGTAAGTTCTCTTCTATCTGTGTTGTCGTTGTTTTTCCGTTTTCTCTCCTTGTTTATTATGTATTATTGTGTATTATTTTAAAAAGCCTCTGTAACATTCAGGCCAGGGGACTACAGATGAAAACTAGTGTTTGGCTAACTCTGGCATTTTTACCTCTGTTTTATCCTGTGTTTGTTTGAATTGCCGCCCGGGGACAAATAAAGTTTTTTGAATTGAATAAATTGAATTGTTTTATTAATATGCACTGTCCCATCCTAAATATAACTGGATTATGATCGTTGAAATAATTAAAGTAATGGAGTTAAACAAGCACATTAAGTAGTCAGAAATAAGATATAAGCTTCCCACTGGCGCTTTTGCATTCAAGAGGAGACCACAGTACTGTGTTGTATTTTGAGCTGCATTTTTAAGTGGACCATCTTCGATGTCTTTACCAAGTCTGAGTCCAATCATTCAGTACGCCTGCTGATATCACTCACTACTAAACACAATAAAACATAAACATTGATGTTAGCAGGCTTAAATCTCAGCCGTGCTCCTGATATAAAAACATTTTACCTCTCTGCCTCGGAGTCTCATCTGCAACTAAGCTGCCCGTGCTTATAGACAGAAATTCCACCAAAGACCATTCTCCATCTGCTGTGTTGGTGTAAGTGTTTATCAAAATATGTTGTTGTTGTCAGACGTTAGAATGGCAATTCAACTCACATTACGATATGATAAGCATCAGGATACCGCATTTATGATACGATTTTATCACAAGCTTTAAAAAGGATATCGTTAGGGTTAGGGTTAGTGCATTAGGCTATGCTATTCTTCTTCTCTCTAGTCCCTTACTTAAACAGCATTTAGAACCAATAGGATGAGCCGGTCGGCCCGTCCATGTAAACATGGCTCAGACAACAGCACAGACAGCGGGACTTGTGCGTCTCACTCACTGTAGACATTCATGACTCAGAGAGACATTTACACAGGATATACTGGATTTCTGCTCAATTTGCCATTGCTGAAAATAAAGATCTGTCCATAGATGGGGAAACCTAAAGGCGGTGATGTCATGATAATTGTTTAAACAAGTGAAAGGCATCAGGCCATCATTATCATGATGTATAGTGATAATGAATGCTGTAAAACGTGTAGGTTTAAACTGGTAATCCCTGAATTATTACAGTCATTATTTTAAAAAAAAAACCCAACCGGCACTATCAGTGTGACATTGTGGAGCACCTGCTTGCTGCTATCTGTCACTCTCTGCTGATTGGCAGGTAGCATTCTGGAGGTGAGCCATGAAACCGTCACCTCAGCAGGCACCTGGGGGCCTGGCTGTGCTGATATGATTTATGTAGGCACTGATTGTGTCAGTCGCTCTGCAAATTGATTGTGTCACTTCTTCCTGTAAACCGGTGCCCTGCAGAGACCTTTAGCAAGGCAGGGGCAGGAACCTGAGGCAAGAGCATTTAACACAGGAAGATGTGGCAAAAGGTTTATTGAAAAGCTGTACATTTTTAAGGATGTGTCAAACACCCAGATAGCACATGAAAGTGTAAATTTGACTTTGAGGATGTAGGTCAGCAAATCCTTGAACATGGAGATGATTCTGCCCCCTCAAAGGAAGAAAAATATTGACTTCCGTCACCAAACACACCGCTCAGTCTGCCTGTGCATCAGACTGGTGCAATCAAGGGAAGTGATTTTAGATGAGTACTCATCTGGTGCTCATTTGGTTTTTATAATTCACCAAGAGGACAACTGCAACTGGAAAATTGAAACCGGTTTCAGAAGCACAAGTGCAAGTTGATGAGGATGGAACTTTTAATGAGAGACACGGACTGGGTAAAATGAAAGATGTATATCAGAATAGACTACTGCGAAGTCTTGATTGGATTCAGGATGAATGGTCCAATACATGTGTTGACTGGATGTTTTCTTAGTTTATGTTGTTGAGCTGGGATTGCATTTGGACTGAACATTGAGTTTGACTTTTTTTTTTTTTTTGATGATGATGATGATGATGATTTAATATTTGTTTTCGGGGTGCAGGCCAGGTCTCTCTCCTGGCATGTAAGATAAGTCAGTTGTTATTGTAGTTTTAAGTTTCAGTTGAGCTTTTTGTTTGGATTATTAAAAACATCACATAAAGATTATTCATAAAAAATGCACCCTTACATTCAATGACAAAATCCCACAAATACAAAATTCATAACCATTGTAACCAATTGCTATTTCAGACCAATTCTCAGGGCTGTGTAGGGGTGGCAGCTCACATTTTGATTGACATGTGTCATTTAAAGTTTTCTCCAATTCATTTTGTCTTGCACCTTTCTTATTTGCCACTCAAAACATCCTGGATATCTTGCCACGATTACAGAGCTGGCAGTGGTACTTTTTGAAAGCGTTTCTGCCTTGTTATGTCAAAATCCTCTACACCTGGAAAACTGGGATGAACTGTTTAGGAAATACAATTTGTCGAGAGCTGGCTTGTTTGAATAGAAACCTTTTTTCAACACAACAAGTGACCAGCGCAGCCGGTTATTGCTTTCTGTTGTCTGTGGGTACACACTGTGAGGCTTAAGTGCAGCGACGCAGGTCATCACTTCTGGTGAAAGAAAATGTTGTTTGGCAAAGCGTGGACTTTTCCAGGCAAAACTGGTTAACTGATCTTGAGGGGATAGCTTTTGCACAACTCATGCCATGGCTCACCAAAACCTTATGACACCTTATGACAAGCCGTCATCTTCACTGGTGGTGGGTCGTCCAGGAACTGAGAACAGAATATGTAGGAGAGGGAGAGCGAAAGATAGAAACATAGAGGGAAAGAGATCAGATAGATTGATTGATTACAGGCAGTTTATGTTAAGCTAGCTTGTTGCAAAAGCGACAAACTGAGGCTTTTCAATTTTTAGAAATGGTTTTGCGGGTCATTTCTAATACTCAAGAGGAGTTAACATGTACACAAGGTCATAAAAAAGTTAGTTGCTTATTCACTTCTTTGATAGTCTACAGCAGGTAAATAGTGCCAAAAAAGTGCCATTTTTGAATGGGCTGTGCATGTGACTTATGGTTTCTTGGAGCCAACCTCAAGTGGACACACGAGGAGCTACAGTTTTTTGCACTTACTCATTGACTGCATTGTTTAATGCCAGAGGTTGCTGCTTGATGTCAAATGATGACTGCATTTCAAGACATGAAACAAATAAGAATCTGAACTCTTTTAGAGATGTTTGTAATCACAATGGACAAACTATGTCACCTGAGAAGTGACTCTGCTTTTTAAGACCACTTCAAATGTGTTCTCTTATAGCTATTTTGTTTCTCATGTCAGTTTGCAATCAATAAAAAATAGTGGTTTCCAACGTTACATTAACTTGCTTGATTGCATTTTCGTCTCCCAAGACTGCAGATAAACCCCCTCTGGGTGATTTTGACAAAAACTCCCAGGGGTGCACTCAGGTGAAGGCAAAATATGCTGAGCAATTCTTGAGGTTTTTATGCAATCTGTATAAAAATGTGTATGTGTGCTCATAACCTTTTATACACATCGATACTTAAATGCTTAAGTGTATAACAAATGTAATACCTCTGCATGACACCTCAGACTCACTCATCATCGGGTCAAGAGCAGATTTTGTCACTCACATTTTGTGTCCTCTGTAAATGCGTCAGAGTCATAACAACACGTCCTACACTGCAGATATATCACGACCTGTTTGTCCACCCACACACTGTCCCAGGCTGTCATTGTCTGGTCCAATGTAGGGGCCTGCGTTGATTTGTATCCTGACATTGTATTACATTCCTTTAGGGTTGGGTTCTGACATTTGCATAAAATAGCTTTCGAATGTATAAAGGCAAGAAGTTATGAATATGTCAGATTCCCTGCAGGCTGTGATTTCAAATGTAACCCTGTAGTATGTAAGTAATATTCTGCTGCTGAAGAAGATATGTGCCACCGACTACCACTGCTTTCGAGCTGAATTCCTTTTGAGAGTTTTAAAATTGAAAAACATTGCTTGCATCAAACACTTCATTATGTATTACTTAAAGGTGTTAAAATTTAGGGAGAAATTGTAATGATCTACTTCGGTCCATGTGTCTGAATTTCAATCTTTTTATTTCTCCTCTTCCCATCCTGTTCTAATTTTGTACTTTTTCCTCACCAAGCTGTGGAAACTTAACTTGGTGAGAGTATCCGAAGAGAAGAAAGTTCTGTTTGAAAAAGGGAACCACTGGGAGCTGGATGAATTTGGCCAAATTACCTGCCTCTGCAACACCAGGGAAAGTGAATCAAAAGAACATTATCATGCACATGGACACCTTTAAAGCTAAAACATCATACGTTTGGTTCTAGGAAACTTCGCCAAAGTATGAAAGAGAGGCATCTGTGCTAATATAACCGCCAGGAGATAAAACCATCTGTGTCTTTGTTGGCTCTTTCTGGGGCTTCAAAGGGTCTCAATCCCCAGCAGGCACCTTCCAAAATCCACCAAAACAGAAACATCAGGGATGTTCACACACACATACGTTCAACACATCTCTCAGCCTGTGAAAAGCCCAAAGGCCAGACCTGAGATCTCATCAGGGGCAACGTTGCCTGGTTACATGTGGCAGGTTGCTCATAGAGCAGCCATGTTAAGCACAGATGGAAAGGTCAGGTACGGGGTCTTGCCAAGTATTTTATCGAATCACACAGCTGTGTGGCTGTTGAGGATCGGAGAGAGTGTGTCAGTGTGGGATGTGAGGTTTGTGTGATTTTTTTTTGTTCCGGAATAAGTTGTGCTTCCCTGACTAGCCATTCATTTGATGTTCTTTAAACTCGATTTCTACAGGGGTTTTTGTGCAGCTGCTGTTCTGTAAAAAAAAACATTCTTCACTCATGGCTGAACATCCGAATTAGCTGATACTATAGAGAGGCAGTAACAGTCAAAAGGGAGGACAGTGAGATCCATTAAGGCAGTTTGCTTGTGCATTGTAAATATGTTGAGACTATTATCCCTTCAGGTATTTGGGATTTTAGGAAATGAGAACTCCTTCATGATAAAAACACCAGAGGCATCTAACTTGTTGAAGACCTGAAGTCTGCTTGAGAACACTGCAGATAAAAAACAAAAAGATGTGAGCCTTCCCTTCCCGGCTTTGCAACGTGTCTGTTTTTCACGAGGGCAATGAGATCTGGTATTTTGCTGCTTGTAATAGCTCGTCTTGAAAAGTGAACTGGAACATGTCAAATCAGAGTTTGTTGACTTCTTTTGCTCCAGTAAAAATTATCTACAGTCACGTAATCATGTGTTCATAGGTTGACGTCACACACTTATGGTACTGCCCACCTGACGAGCGAGAAAGGCTTACTCCTGCCTGATACAGTGAAGTTATCAATCTCAGTTATCATTTTATTTTTTAATTTTTTTAAAAAGACACTTTGGGTGAAATTGGATGCACTAACTGAGGAGAAGACAAGTCTGGATTGTACTTGGACAAACGTCTCCTTATCCTTCAATAAAATAGTGCATTAACTTGAGCAAAATATACTCCATTTAATCAATATTACTGCCACAGATAACTGCGGAAGTTACATCTGAGAGGCATCAGGATACTAACGTAAGCTAACAGTAAGCAAATGTCCGATAATTAGCACTGTCATATGCTTTGATGATAAAGAATTTAGCATTGTTGACCCAGACACATTATAAAAACACCAATCTGAATATAGTAGACGTTTATCCTACACCAGAATAAGGAGAAGAATTATCCTCTAGATATATGTAAACATCTCCATTTAAATCAGATGATCAATTAAGTTGTCATTGAAATAGTGTCCAGGTGCTGTGTAAAAGTCACAGGTGCTCAGAAATTACAGCTTATCTTAATGTCTCTCTTGTTCTGTGTTTTATTTTTGGTTTTTTTTTGCCTTCCAAGTGTTAAGGTCTCCAGCTCATGAGTCCATTACAGCAGCAGGATGTTGTTTTAGTGAAAGAGCTCTGCACCGATTATCTTTCAAAAGAAGGATGAGTATTGTTACCTCAGAGCAACATTAGGACCCCATTAAAACCTCAGTATATTTCATTACCAAGTATCTTAAGTCTCATTATGATAATTGCAAATCACTGCAAATCTTTTATTGTAACTTGTCCTCATTTGGTCTGTGTTTTGCTGTGGTTTCTGATTGGACATTTTCATCATCTCTTTATAAGATCTCCTCATTGTACAACTTACATTAGCAAACAAGGCCATCAGAGAGGACTTAATATTCCATAGTTTTGAATAGCTGTCACCAGTGCTGTGAGGTAGGCATCTTATCAGGCATCAATAGTTCTTTACCAAGAAAGCCTTGTTCCAATTTTTTCACACCAGTGATTCAAACGTTACATATTTAAAGCAAAGTAGTTTGACTTTCTCAGATACAAATGAAGTGGAGCAAATATGCAAAGAGGTGAATCCTGTCATATGTTTCACAGGAGCAAAATCAAAACAACCTGAAGATTCATCACAGGAGCTCTAATATATAAAACAGTGTAATGCAGAACTAAACAGTTTGTGCAGATTACTCATTTCAATTGGCCGATTGAAAATGCGTGAAGTTAAAATGCTTCTCAAATCATATCATGTTGTTAGCATACAATCACACTATTAGCTGAGGAGCCTGTATTTGTTCTCAAAGCTGAACCAATGCTAATTTACATCTCTGCAGGTTACAAAATTGTGGAGCAAAACGCCCGCAAAAAATCTATAACTGCCTCCCACGAAACATCATAAACTGCCTGCACAGAAGCCCTGTAGCCAAGATTAGTCATGTGTTAGCCTCACACTAATGAACTAAGATATGCATAGCGATGTGCCCCTCTGGAGAACAATGCATCAGCTGATCAACTATTATACACAAAGAACTATAAATCACATCATGAAAAGGCCAGTGGATATTGGCTTTCATTGTCTTAAACCCATCGTAATTAGAATTTATTTTGAATGCACTTGGGATATGGTTTGGCTTGCCTTGTCAAACAAATCCTTATCAGCTTTCTACCAAAGTGCAGGTTAGACTTTCATTTTCCCTGGAAGGTAAATGTTATTTACAGCCGTGGAAACAAAATTAGAAAAGTTAAACTGACGCAGGACAGTGTAACACAAGCTGATGTAATGAAAACAAGACATGAAAAATGTGACTATTAGGCTCTGAATGTGATAGGTCAGAACTCTTTTGACCAATTGTTTAAAAGTCTTCAATACTACTGAAGTCAGAGGCTCAGGCCTTAGGACATTTAGCTCTTTGGGAAGTTTGGTCTTAGAAACATGTACAACAACAGAATCTTTCCACAGTTTGGGGACCTTGTGCACAGTACAAGTTGAAAAGATCTGTAAAAATGTCATATAACTGATCTGCACATACTTGAAGGAATTTGTCAGTGATTCTATCTGGTCCATTGCTCCTTCTCATGTTACGTCTTTGAAAAATGGATTTGACAGAATGGACATGAGTATTAGACTGAGGTTGATATGAGGCAGTAAAATCAACATTACAGACTTTGCTAGAATTGTAGCAACAATAATCAAGTTTATTTGTACTCCATATGTTCACTTTCACAAATACATATGCCTGGTAGTCATAAAGGAAAATTATATGAATACTACTACTAATAATCAATTAGAAGTTATTTTTCTAGGTCATTGTTAAAGTGTGCTGTTAACAGCTTTTAGGTTGTGTTTTCCTCTCCTGGATCTCATTAGCCTCTTTTTCAGCCGGCACCAAGGTCCCGTAATCAAACAACACACAGACAGTTAGCAGCTAGCCAGATAGCATTGGAAGTTTAAAAGCTACATTGCATATTACAAATGCTACAGAGGCGTTATGCATCAATAAGCTTTGCTGTTCTCTAGTTTCGGATTCACACTTGATACAATATGTCGCCTGTGATTTACTAAGAACCCCTTTCATTATAGTATCTATTCACAATAATACAAAAGATGTCAATGAAAGCAGGCAAATGCACACACACACACTGAATATCCCATTTGTGCATTTTTGACAGACGTAATGCTGGCTTCAGAAGCAAGCAATGTGCGAAAGCATGAAGTGTGACATTGAAAAGGCATCAGAGATGATATGACTTAGCAGGCAGCCTGATGGTTGGTGGTATGCTCAGGTTTGTATTAGTCCTTTTTTTATATCTTCTATTCCTATGCTACCCCCTGCCTTTTTTCTGTGCCGTTGTGTAAAGCTCATGTCTGCAGTTTTGTCTGCAATGAATATGATCAGAGGTTTTCCTCTTTGTGGAGCATGATGGAAGAGGACTGTAGAAAATGCTTTACATTCTTATGTTTTCCCCCTGACCCACTGTCACGACACATTGCATGCCTACATTTTGCATTGTGAGGTGTGAAAGTTCTACTTTTTTGCAGCTGACAAGATAACAAAAGAGAAGCTCTCCCCACATTTTCATAAACACACTCCTTTTCCTGGAAGAAAACCCATTCTCCTGTTGACTGGGATGGATCGACAAGCAATCAGGCGTCTCTAAGAACTGCTTACTTAGCCCATCACTGGAACTGAACTGCGCTACTGTTAATACAGCTGGAAGGGATTTAAAGAAAGAGAGCCTGTGCAAGTGTTTCAGAGTAGTTCTTGACTCTTTCTCGTGCCTCCTTTGACATTTAGACAGTCAAGGGAGACATTAGTGGTAGGAAATATATATTACAAACTTCCATCAGAGAGTCAAGAGTGTAGTGTCGCTTCGGAAGAAACCATCAATCCACCCAACCACGAGCTATAAATGTTTGTTAAACTAGAGTCTAAAGATTTCTGTTATGTTTTCCCTGCATAGTAATGAATATAAATCCTGTGAAACTCTGGTATGTACGTAAGAGTGTTTGGCAATGGAACAGGCACCAGCAATGACATACACAGTGAGCTGCAATTTTATAGGAACATTTCACGTTTTTTTGTTTTGTTTTTTGAAGAGGGGTTGTTTGAGGTATCTATTGTGCTACAGTAGATTACAGTCAACCTAACCCATGTTTGCATTTGAATACAGAGCCAGACTGGGGTTAAAAACACAGCCCTGAAAGAAAGCGCTGACATTAAAGTGAAGTGGAATAAATACTCAAATACTAAATGTAGCGTATGTGGTGGCAATTTTCTGTTAAATAATGAGAAATGACATATTGTCTTTCTGCTAGTTTCAAGTAAAGCAAACATCTATAATAGCTTCGCTGCTGTGAAGGTACACCAGCTGAATTCTCAATAAAGGGACTTTTTTAATTAAGTTGGGAAGTTGTGTAAAATAAAAATGAAAAAAAGAAAGGTGATTTTCCAAACATCAAAACCCTTATAATTAATTGAGGACTTAATATTCCATAGTTTTGAATACCTGTCACCTAGTGCTGTGAGGTAGGCATCTTATCAGGCATCAATAGTTCTTCACCAAGAAAGCCTTGTTCAAATTTTGTTCACACCAGTGATTCAAACGTTACATATTTAAAGCAAAGTACAAATGAAGTGGAGCAAATATGCAAAGAGGTGAATCCTGTCATGTGTTTCACAGGGGCAAAATCAAAACAACCTGAACATTCATCACAGGAGCTCTAATATATAACACAGTGTAATGCAGAACTAAACAGTTTGTGCAGATTACTCATTTCAATTGGCTGATTTTCCAAACATCAAAACCTTTATAATTAATTGGAAATAGCAAAAAGACAACATCCAATGTTGAAAATCACTCTTCAGGAAAAGGATATGCCTATTTTTCAACAGTTTCAAAATGTTGCCAACAACTCCATGGTCACAAAAGAATGACAAATGTGAGAAAATGAAGAAAGAAAACAGTTGGGGGAACACCTTCCTGTTAATTAGGTTAGTGACATGATTGGATATCAACAGAGCATCTAAGAGAGGCGGCGTTTATCTGAAATAAAAGATGTGGAGGGGTTGACCACTCAGTGGCCAGTGTGCTGGCAAATAGTGCAACAATTCAAAATATTTCTCAGAGTAAAATTGCAATAAATTGATGTAATTCATGGTCTACAGTACAAAAATATTGTTTTGAGAATCTGAAAAAAATGTCCATGCACAAAGGACAAGGCCAACAACAATTGTTTGGTCGTGATCGAGGCGCTCAGATGAACCTTCATTAAAAACAGACAATTCTTCTGTAGACATCACTTCTACGAGACATTTTCTGTGAACAAAACCAATTCCTGCATTTGCAAATTGCAAAAAACTCCAGCATACAAGGACAAATTTGTATAGGTCCAGAAATGTTGTTCTTTTCTTTTCTTGGCCCAAACTAATTTAAAATGGACTGAGTTGATGTAAAATAAAAACTCTCCTGTGGTCAAATGAGTCCAAATGTGACTTCCAATTTTGAAATTAAGGACACCCCCATCTTCTAGGCTTGAAGAATGAGACCATCCAGCTTGTCATCAGGGCTAGGTTCAAAAGCCAGCATCTGTATTGGCATGGGTGTGCATTAACACACACAGCACAGGTTACTTTCAAATGTGTTAAACTTCTAATAATGCTGAACCATGTGCAAAGCATTTGAAGCAACATATGCTGCCAAATAAAGAACTTATTTTTCAGGACTGGGCTTGCTTATTCCAGCAAGACAATGTTAAACCACATTTTATACCAATCAAAGCAGCTTAGTCTGACGCCAAAGACTCCAGATGATCAACTGCCTTCCTGACTCATCACCCATTGGAAATATTTAGGGCATTAAAAAGCAGAAAATACAGCAAAGGAGACCATTAACTATTGAACAGCTGCAATCCTCCATCAAGCATGAATGGTAAATCATTTTTAAAACTTAAAGAACTAGTTTCCTTAGATATCAAACTATAAAATGTTGTTCAAAATCTAACAGGATGGTAAACAAGACCGTGTCCCAACATTTGGAAAGCTGTTGCTGGTATTTGTTGTCCTTGAGTTGCTTTCAGTTAAATATGGGGTTTACATGATTTTTCGGGGGATCTGGGTTTGTACTTTTACAAGTGCCTCATACAAAACCTCATACAACCCCGAACCATCCCAATAACAATTCACTGCAGACCACTAAGTCATGTCTACCACCACCAATTTCCATAAACGCTTCAAAATCTGAGTTTGTTTCTCAGAAGAAGACCCCTTTGCACGCCGCACGGAAGATAAATACATTCACTAAGGTTTTTTATTCCTGTCTGTGTTTCCTGCAAGACCAAATCATCTAAAAGCGTGTACAACATTTTAGAGGAGGCTGGTGGCAATATGCCACAAGCTATAATAAATCAAGTTACAGTTATCTGTTCTGCACTGGGAACACAGGTTTTATGAAGCCGGTGTGTTGTTCTGTGTATCATGATGGTGAAATGAAAGTCTTTTTTTCCCATACCTTCCTGTCTTTCTGCAAAGCCAGTACCAAGAGGGTGATTGCAATTTGCTTGCTCCTCAGTCGCTGGTATGGATGGATGGCGTGTTTGGTTCCATTAAATTTTTACAGTGCAGAGAGGAAGGAAAGCAACCTGGCTGCTGTATGAATTCTTCACAGCAGACTTTACTGGTCCCCAGGGAAGATGTGGTGGCGAGGTTTGTACCAAAGGCAGCAGCAATGATGAAGAGCTGGAGAATTAATTTGAGATCCAAGGAAAAGAGAGGAGGCAAAAAGAAACACTCTCTAATGCTACTACTCGAGGCCCAGACAATAAAAACTTTCAGTGGGTCAATCAGTTACTTTTTGAAAGAGTTGTTTTAGTTTGTGGATCCTCGTTCTGTCTGGTCTTCAAGGTTGAATTAAGTGTCGAACTAATGAACACATCAGTAACACTTGGCTTGAGGTGACTGGGGATTATACCACATCATAAGCAGAGGATAAGAACATAATGAGGGCATTAGCAGTATTATTATAGGACATTATATAATTTGGAAAATAACTCAAATCCCACAGGATTAAGTGCTTTCTAGGGCAAAAGCATGACTAATATAATTTTGATATGAGAGTCATTTCAGGTTTTTAATGCTGTGTTTGTAATAATTGTCATAATTAGTGACGGTCGTCATGTTTTTTGTGACAGAGAAAAATGAACACATGTGTATATTGCTTTGGAAATTAACTTTATGTATGTTCCTCAAAATCTAACAGGGATTTTATTCTTCTAAAAAACTGTTTAATGGACTTGTTATTGCTTGTGCCATCAAACAAGGCGGTATTGTACTAAATGCTCGATTCCCTCGGTGGCTGTTCATAGTTTTTATAATGAGAAATGAGAGGATGTGTGAATGTGATGAGTCACATCACTTTTGATAGGCATCCTGCAGTGGCTGACGCACGCACCATCTCATGAAATACATGGACAGCAAACAAGCTGCAAATACTTAAATTATCAGTCAGAAACACTCAAACCTAGAGAAAAACGCAATAGAGAAATGTTGCATGTTTAGTCATCCCAACAAAACTCTCATCTACTTGAAGGCTGGCTCTATTTTCCAATCATTTAAACTTTTTTTAGGCCACAAGTGAGGGGTTAGAAAACATTTAGAAGTCAGTATAACTCAAAGATAGTCAAGACCACAATAACCGAGACCAAGACAGAGAACAGACCAGAATGCTCTGAGACCGACCAAGGCAGGGGGAGTCCGAGACAAGACCAAGACCATAAATATAAATGCAAATCATCATTCTCTTTGCAGGGGGTATGCTACTCTCTTTGACTGTGTTGCTGCTGTAACTGCAGACACAAATTAAATTATGAATGAGTTGAAGTTATTCATTCATTTGAAAGGGGAGTTTTTTCTTATTATTACTGCAATGACGAAGACAAATAGCCTGTCAGTGGTGGTCTTGGCTGGTCTTGATTTAAAATCCAGAGTCCAAGGAGCCTGAGACGGAGAAAAGGCCTTTTTCCTGAACTGTAAGGTCTAAGAAAATTAGGATGGCACAGAAACAACCAAATTCAATTCATCGAGGTTTTTTCCCATACACATTCAATAAACTGGCATCTTCACTGTTGAATTGATTCAGAAGACATCATGGTACGTAACTGTGTCATGTAAGTAGTCAAAAGGTGTCTTAATAGAGGCTTTAGCAGACAAGAAATCCCAGGGAGCAAATATGTTATTTTCACATCAACAGCAAAGATGTTCCGAAAAAACTTTGAGTAAACAATGCTCTCCCTTTAGTTCTAGTGGGGTAAGTGGAGAGAGGAGATCTGAGAGTCAGTGGGGGAGTTTTCATTTGGGAAGGCTCATAAACGCAACATGTATCCGCCGGTCTTTACTTGAGGCTGCAGCTGCTGCTACTGTTTCTTCTGTTCCTTGCTTGGCTGGCTTCAAGGGGAGAGGGAGGAAGAGTAAATGAATGTGTTGAAGGGTCAGCATGAGTCTTTTTATATGTTATCAGTGCAATCACAGCTCTCATCAATAAGTCAATCATCAACGTTCATCGGTTGCAAAAGTGTCTTTATGATTCGGACAAAATGATGAAGCGAAAACATTCTTTGCTTTCTTGAGCTAAAATGATGAGCCACATTTCCTTATCAGATGAACGTAATCCCATTTGCATGCATATACTGATGCAATAATACAATTTCAGCCACTGAACTGAGGAGGATGACTTCTGTGTATTTCCTGTTTTTTATTTAACCTTCATGTAATACCCTGCAGATGCTCGGCTCACCAGTGCACATTACAATCTGTGTGAACAGAGTTTCTTTTTTCCTCTCAGTGGGCGCCACAACAAGCTAATCTCCTCCCAGCAAAGTTGTCCTCGCTGCCCATTACTGTCAGCTCACAGCAGGCCGTGCCACTGGGCCCGATGACAACAGTGCATGATGGGTTTTGTACATTCCTGGGATTTTGGCAGTCTGATTTTCCGTCTGGCCTATCAGACCCCTTCAGTGGATCAGTGCAGGTTGAGCAACCACAAAAAAAAAAAAAAGAAAAATCACTCTCCTTCTCTGCGGAGATTTAAACTCACTTATATTTTAACCCACACGTGGGTCATGAGCGAATAAAATGTGCCCGTCTTCCAAGTGGCCAATATACAGGTGCAGATTGAAAGAGGGATTGCCAGGCTAACTCTCTGCGACCCTCCTCCTCCTCCTCCTGCTGTGCCTCTTGTCTGTTTTGCAGAGATCCAATAGTACTTGCTCTGGGTATTTATCTGTGGCCCAAATATGCAGCTCGTGTCAAGCAGGGCAGCAGGCATTTCAGCGACATCGCAAAGATGGATTAAGTCAAGCGTTAAATTGCCTCTTTGAAGGAAATGAATAAATAAATTTGAGGGGCTAATTCCTTGACTGTGCACCATCTCTTGTGTGAGTGGGATTGCATAATGCTGGCTTAACTGTTCCCTCTGCTCCACTCTGTTCTCCCTTGTGTTCTGTTGGTCTGTTAATTCTTTTAAATTACATTTCTTATGACCTGGCAAAGTCAAAAGCAATGGCTGTGATTGTGTTCAAAATGTATTGGCACATTAAAAATCAGCAATTCAAATTTAGAATAAACACATTAACAGTCATGACTTTAATTTCTTTTATGTACACGTTCTGAAAGTGACCCATAGCGCACCTCTGATTCGACTACAACCCCTATGAAAACAAAAGGAGTCATTTTACTGTTTCAAAAGACAATATGACATAGGAATCAAACCATGTGGGTCGCTGGTGGCCTAGTGGTTAGTGCATGTGCCCTGTATGAAGAGGCATAGCCCTCCGGACAGGCTGCCCGGATTTAAGTCTGACCTGTGGTTCTTTTCCTGCATCTCTCTCGCTACTTACTTTCACAAAGGGCTGGACTGCACACTGGTCAGACTTCATCTGTGGGCTTTCTTTCTTTTTCATGAAATTGCTTATCACCACGCCCACACAGCTTCACATAGGCACCCATTGGCTGTTTTCCTTTATAATGACAGTCGGCTGGCCCAATCAAGTCTCTCACAGGACTGTCTCCCGGTCTCTCAATTTGCTCCTGCTCCGAAAAGTGTAACTTTCCAAAGGAAGGGAACCATGAGTGTGTAAACAATGTGTAAAGATACTGCAGCTCCTGCAGTAGGCATAGTCAGCTAAGACAGCACCCACTTTCAGAGAAGCCACAGGTGACGTGTGGCACCTCCAGGCAAAGAACAGGATGGTCAGGTGTGTGTCAGGGATGCAGATAACTTTGACTATTTGACACAACTTTTTCCCAGCCACACATCCCAGACCCACCAATGGCTTTACAACCCATTCATTGATGTACATTGTGTCCGGTAGTAAAGTAGACCAGTGTCTTCAATCCGTGCTCTTGATACACCTACTCTTCCACTGCGAACGCCTCATTATTTTGTTCTAATGTCAAAATGTACTCTTTCCATACGCCTTTCATTAAAAACTTCACAAAGGGATGATTTCCTTTAAAATCTGTTGTTACTTTGATAACAGATCAATCAAATGAGAGTCGCCAATCAACACTTTCATCCATAAACAATAAAGTTGGGTTAGAACTTATCCTCAACTAATACATTTTACTTAATGTTGCCTTTCAAAGTACTAAATGTCACCTCAAAAGCAGAATTAAAAATATATATATATATAAGTAATAACAATTCCATGAAAAAGAAAGAAAAAAAAACATTTCAAAGACAAATTTACTGGGTATAAAATCATTGTGAGACAGGATGGATAACGGTCAGGTTATTGATGGCCTTAAATGTAATGAGCAGAATCTTAAAAGTCAATGTGATATTTAACCGGGAGCCAATGAAGGACAGGATTGATGTGATTAATGGAGGGGTTAAGGAGATGATGCCAGTTCTGAACCAGTTGAAGCTTGTGGATGGATTTGAGAGGGGGACAAAAGAGAAGAGAGTTGCAGTATAGTCAAAGGGAGGTGTTACCAGGGTGTGGATGATAACGACAGTGATTAATGCTTCAGAGATGGAACTAAGCAGACTGAGTGACATTATTGATGTGAGCTTGAAATGATAGGACGCTGTTGAGGATTCACCTCGAGTACCAAGCTACGTCAGTGAAGCAACCTTCTTGGATCATTTGTGATGCAAAAACACTGAACGAACTAACATGCAGTCAATGCTGTGATTCAAATTTTAATCATGCAACAAATAAAAGGAAGTTGTCATCAGGAGGAATCAAGGTAAAGTGTGTATTTTGACACAGCTGCTCTCCATCAACTCTAGACCAAGTTTGAATTTGGCTTTGGGCTGCATGCAACTTTAAAGTTTAAAGTACACAGTCGGGAGGGACTGGGTGAATTATAAATACACTAACTTGTGGAAGAGACTTGGACTATGCATGCACAGGAACTTCTCAGTTTTGGACTGACCTTTGTTTGGACCTTTGTTTGGAGTGCAACTTAAAAATGTAGAACTCCCAAACAAACATGACATTTAAGTTTATTATTTTCTCATTAACCTAATTTTTCTTCTAAAACTTACCTTGGATTTGTTCTTATCCAAAGAGACCAAGTACTAAAAAAGTTGCACCATTTTAATTGGATTTTTTTTTTTTTTTTTTTTTTACCAGTATTGTAAAGTGTGGCTGTAGAAGGGAGAATGTAGAAGTATCTGAAGCTCCTTGAAGCGTCTCTAAAAAAAATCCTAAATCAGTGTCTTCAACATGTAGCAAAGCACAACCCGAGTGTCTAAATATCCCGTGCATTCACATATGCCTTTCTATAGTAGTCAACAATAACTGAACACTTCTGACTAGAAGATAATGAAAGTGTGTTTCAGATTTCCATCCATTGCCGAGGGAGCAGAGCTCTGGGGATGTATCCGGATTCTTACTTCCGTACAGATTCGCTTCAACGCACTGTCACTCGGCACTTGCACATTCTTAATTGATGCCGAACATATTTTTTTCCTCAGATTTATTATTCACTATACACGTTATTAGGAAAATAATTGTCTTTTGTTCCTTTGGCAATTTCTCATCAAAAAGACCCCAAAGGTTTTTTCTGTTACATTAATTTAAATGTCATAACCAATCAATTCTGTCTCTGATTTAGCTCGACTTGTCATGTAGCAGGAGAGATTTAGAAACTGCTGTAATCAGAGGAAACACAAATATTAATACTGAAAGGCCCAAGGAGAAAAAAAAGCCCAAGTGATTTCAATCATGCAAAGACTGTTCTCTGAGTTTATTATTGAAGATTTTGTGCAGTAATGTACTGACGGCAACCAACATTGAGGTAAAATCTATCAATATGAGTAATGTCTTCTTGCTCCATTACACCGTGTTAGACACAGTTTTACGTGTGTTTAAGTGTTCTACTTATTTTCAAGGAGGTTTGGTTTGGAGCACAGGAAAGAGGAATTACTATAGATTACTTTGTTCTTTACATCAAAAGGATTGTGTGAATATTTGATTAATCCTGTACTGACACTTTAACCATGTACAACCAACACCAAACAAATTATTTAAAAAATGGGTTGAGCATAGTGAATTACCTTAAAAGCTGACAGTGAGTGATGAAGTAAAAGACGTAATCCATTTAATGAAGTAGTTTCTTCTTGAATTTGCTCTCTAAAAAAAAACCAAAAAAACAATAGACATGAGTCGCTTGCTATGCATGCGACAATCAAAGACATTGGTTAATCCCTCATGATCATCTGCTTTCTAAGTGAGTACAAAGGGCTAACTTGTTTTCAAAAAGTTTGGCTGGAATGAAATCAACATAAGCTCCCTAAAAACTGCTTCAACCCAAAGGGCTGCACCGCCACCTCTCCACACAGACTCAGGAGTTATGGGATTTCACTAAAAGTATTCTAGCCAAAATAACATCAACACTCATATGCGCACAGATGGCAGAAAGACAGTACAATACCTGGTGTTTACCAAGAAATAATGAAACCAAAGCAACGTTAAACTTTACTGGCATAGAGCCTAGAATGCAAAAAACAAAAAAAATGTCAGGATGGTTGAGGATGAGTGAGATGTGTTTTTCTCTAAAAAATCAGCAAGAGTCCTCTGTTATGTAAACCTTGACATCCACAGGGAAATTATATAAAAGGTTTATTAAACACCTGCCACCATGAAGGAGAGGAGAAGAGAAGACAAAGTAACTTCAGTCATTTTAGCGTCACAATGCTATAATGATAATAATAACGACTCTCTCTTAAAGCTATACATACCCTAAATTACCCATTACTTACTGATACAGGACATCGCACCTACCTGTCAATCATATCAGAGACACAGCTAACTCACACTCTTGTAAAACTAATGATACAGTGTGTGGCCATGAGGACAATAACTAATCAGACTAATATTGTTTTTTGTACCAGGCTCATTTCTGCTGTCAAAGTGACTTTTTTGGTTGTGGAGTGAATGTGACTTCTGGGGCTCGTCTTACTGGAGTGAAACTGGGACCAGGACAAACAAATCACAGGCAGAAAGAAAGCAGGTAGGCTTGGTCAGCTTAAATAAATTATTAAAAAAAAATAAAAAAACTTAAAGTCAGGAACATAATCAGGCAAAGCAGCTAAAAAGCAGTGAGGAGAAAAGAAATAATGAATCTGAACATGTATGAAGTAAGTGGCTGAAGGTATCGAGAGCAGGATTAGCAGGTGAACAAGGAGAAGGTCAGGCGCTGCAGGGTGGATAAAAGGAAGGGAATGAGGAAGTGGGAAAGTGTGAGGTAATGTGTGGGTTGGCTGGATAATGTCAAGTCTTCGAAACAAAGAAATGAGATGGAGGTGGAGGCAGACAATAAGAGCGTCAATGCAGAGGGCTTGGGAGGACAGTATGTGACTGTGACATTAGGTATTGTTTAATTTGACAATACCTACACCCTGTTATTAATAGCAGAGAGGCAAACATTGGGCCTCCAACAAACTTGGAAGAGTACTTCATTAACCGAATAGAAGAAATATGAGACAAAGAACAAACATCCATTTTAGGTCTAGTTTTACGGCGACATGGAGGACCAGGAGAGAGAGTTAGAATCTATAATGTCGGATAACACATAAGCAGTCACAAAAACACAAACAGATCTTCATGGAGGAAGTTTGACTGGAAACTTTGGGTTTGATATTTCAGATCTCCTTAAGGTGTGTCTGGTTTTGCTGGAAGCTCACCACCTTTGGGTTTCTTTGACTGGACAAGACTGCAGACATTTCGTGGACAAGTCAGATCACGGTAATCTTAAATGTTATTTTACCTATGAGTCCACTATTTTTTATAAATGGGATTTATAATAAGAGGTTACTCCATCCATCCACTCTCTATACTACATTTCCCATTCAGGGTTACAAGGGGCCAGAGCCGATCCAAGCTGTCATTGGACGAGAGGCGGGGCATACATCCTGGACTCTTTGCAAGTCAGTCACAGCGCTGGTGATTTATTATATGTAGAAAATATTTGTGATAGCAAGGAAAATGATAGTTATCTGCTGGATGCTCCCTCCAGCAGTGTAACAATGGACTCAAAGACAGAGACTTGTTTCCATGATGGAAGAATTGACCCCACAGGTACCAATATTAGAAAATACATATTTAAAAAGAGATGCACAATGTGACTCTGTATGTACTTGACTAGACATATGGATGTATTTATAGGTATTTAATCACTCGTTTACTTACACTTCCATAAAACGGGAACAAACATGGGATTAACCTTTGAAATCCTGAGGCGTAACAAAATAAACACATGCCAAATTTCTTAATCATAAAACACCGACCACAGTTGCAGCATAAATTAACGATTCTTCAAAGGGGATGTATACAAGTTTCTCCCTCGATTCTCATGGGAGAAAACGAACACACAACATTAATCACACAACAGTCTAACATAATATATGAACTCACCGCTGAGTGCAAATTCATGTAAACGTTTCTCTTCTTGGGTAAAACAAACCATTTTCGCCCCGCTGAGCCACCATGAGTTGAGATGAGATTTAAGGAAGTGGCCTTGTGAAGCGGATGTTTTTGATAAGTGGGTTGAGCTCTGATTGGGTGATAGAGTTTAGCGGAGCTCAGGTGAGATAATGGAATGTTTGAAGCAAAAAAAAAAAAGGGAAATAAATACAACATAAAATGGAAAACGATTCATAAGTCATGGAGGTTCACTGAGGTCACTCCCCTTGCACGGAAAAAAATGATAGTGCGTGTGTGCATATGTACTTATCCATATATGTAAAGCATGCACTTTTGTGAACTCACAGGCTGTATAAAAAAAGATTAAATTCTCATGATCAACCAGTTTTGAGTTGAAAATTGACATGAAATATTGTTTTACCTTGTTAAAAAATAATGGGAGGGGGGCGCCGATAGCTCAGCGGCAGCGACAGCGCGCGTACCATGTTGTGAGGCTTTGCTCCTCGCGCGGGCGGCCCGGGTTCGTGTCCGGCCTGTGGCCACCTTCCCGCATGTCTCTCCCCACTCTCTCCCCCTTTCCGACTCTATCCTCTGTCCTCTCAATAAAGGCAAAAAGGCCAAAAATAAATCTTTAAAAAAAAAATAAAATAAAAAAAAAAATAATGGGAGCTTTTTTGTCAAGGTCTGTTTAAGAGTGTATGCAATCAGTGTATAACTATGAAAAACAATAAATGCGAAAAAGAAAGAAAGAGTGTGGCTGTAAAAACTGACAAATACAGTCTTTGTAATCCAAGGTGAGGGTTTTCATAAAAAGAAAAGAAATATTTTGTTCAGAAAGAAATGTGTTTTCTCTTCCCCAAAGCAAATTGTATGCTTAGATTGTACATAGTATGACCAGAGGGTGCTGTGGCTCCCTTTAAATTGCTTTTGATTGACCATGCTGTTGTCCTCCTCTTTGAGACAAAAGGAGTATTAAACGCCTAAGAAAATAAGACTGATCTATACTGATGCTCAGTGGAAGCAGATAGCTAAAGGAGCGTTAAATGAAAAAAAACATCTGGAAGGCTGTGAGAGATAGTGCGTCTACCTTCTGCAGACAGAATAGAGGGCAGGGGGATATCAACAGCTTGGCCTATTATCTGGTCTAATGGAGGCCCTTCTGTCTGAAACAAAAGCCCTCGTTGTTTTGCATCAGCTCTTCTGATGATTGGCCGACATTCGTCCCACGTCGATGGAGTCAATTAAAAGCTCCATCCGTCAAGTGGCTCCGGCTGCCTGACGCTGAGCCTCTGCGGGAGACACACACTCACTCACCAATTTACTGTCATGGGTCTTCTTTTATTTCTTTATTTATTGAAATTCTTCCCCTTTTTCCCTCCTCTGTGGAAGTCTCAGTGCCAGCCTCCTCAAAGCAATTTCATCCTTTTCTGTGCTGTCACGCTCTGTGTACCCAATTTCACTTTGTTTGCTTTCAAGTATTATTTCTAAATGTTCAATATATGCCAAATATATTGGAATATAGTGTACAGTGTTTGCCATATTTCAAATGCGAAGCGAAGAAACTGGTCTTAAAACTTACAATAAAATGACAGCTGTCAGGGTTTATTGTCTATTACAGCAGTATTTAATGAAAATAGAAACTTCCACAATGAGTGACAAAAATTCACATCCATATATTTGTCTTTCTCACTAAAAAGCTTAGGAGGATTATTCTTTCTAGCTCCTTCCAGTCAGAGTTGGCACACTTCTCTATAAAATAATGTTGTCCTAAAACACATACGCTGTCCTGTCACACACATACAAGCACACACTAACATGGAGAACTTTAATAGTCTGAGCAGTAAACTTAATTATGTTCCAAATTTCCCTCATCACCACATGTTGGAGCTTTATGTTTTAGTTTAACACTTAATTTACGTACTGCTGCTGGCTATAATTGCAGTTATAGAAAAGCCAAAATAAGTTTTGCAGTTAATAAAACCATACTTCAAACACTCACTAAAGATACTCAGAAGAGAGACAGTTATAAGGCAAATTGGAATCTTCATATTTCCTTTCGGAGTGCAACACCACATGCAAAGCCAATGTAAACAGAATCAGTCCTTGTTTTCAAAAATCTTAGGTGAATACTTTTTGATGACAACGAAGGTGAACACGAATGTTCTTAATCGATGAAACACTGAGGTTTACATACCGGTTCAGGATTTGTGGAGCAACAATAAGCAACGAGATACAATCCAACTATGTGCTAAACGTGGAAAAGGACACATCAAGACAAGGTTTCCCACGTCCTAAAATTGTTCATATTTCATTAGCAAGAAATATATTTGACAATGTAATATACTACATACTAATACTTTCTACATTAATCTCTAAAATAACAAAAGCAAACCTATTGACCCCCCCACCAAAGTTATGATTTTTGTCTGTAGAGAGTAATCAGGTCTTTCGATTTATTCAGGAGATTTTGAAGTTAAAAGATTCACACTTGAGTAAGCAAGAACTCAATTGTATACCCAAATGCTTCACACAACAATAGATTAAGGGGGAAATTGCTAAGAGGTAATATACAAAAAACACAGAATTCTGCTGGGAGTTGTTTGCCCCGAACAATGGAGGGAATCACTCATAAAGCAATTCACTCCTTTCTATCTGGCAAAAAAACTGTACAAAGAGAAGGAGATAACAAATGGTGAACCTATAGTGCTATTAGAGAAAAAAATGACAAATTGAAAGTTTAATGTGCCACAAGCCCTAATGTTATTTGCCAGAAAAACGGATAAAGTATTTAGGTGAAATGACCCAGAAAGCCCTAATGAACTATTTGGATTTGTGGCGACAGTGCTCTGAAATAATTCTCACCCTGTTAAACAGTTATGACTTGCTGATGGGCTCTAAATAGAGTACGTCAAGCCTATTCATCTTGACCGCCCCCCCCATCATTTCCTGAAAGCTTCAGGCCACATTGATTAACTTCAACAATAGCCTTGTTTAAACAGCCTGAGTAATGATGAGGATGACTTCGAGCCAAAGTAATTGCATAAATTCAAAGCAAAGCACTTTTGAGCAGAAATATGGACTCTAAATTAATTATACTCAACATTGAATACTCACTTTGATGGCACTTCAAACAGATCTTTTTTTTATTTTTATTTTTTTTACTTCATATAGGTATTTTGAAGTCATTGAGCCAAATGATGTAAATGATGTGGGAATAGAAACAAATTAACCACCTTCGACCTTCCTCAAAGTAAGATGCATTCGTAAGAAATGTGAATGTGTGTTCTTTGTATTTAATTCATTTGCCTTTAATGATTCATGTGCTCCAGTATTTTCATTGAATTAGGCTCGGTTTGAAAAAGTCCTTTGAATTGATCTCAATGTATTTGGTCTTTCTCTCCTTCCGATCAAGAGTCTTGGTGTTTTCAAACTTCAACATTTTCGCTACTTATATGCCTGCGAGACAGAATCCTTTCAAACAACATAGAAACTCAGCTGAGACAAACACTAATGTGCCAATGTGCCTGTCTCACTGTTTTAGCTTGGGGATAAGACTTGTGTAAATCAGTTTACTTCTAGACATGAAAGATACAACAGGAAACTGAAAGTACTTAGTCCTTTTAGATTATGTTTAAAAAAAAAAAAAAAAGTTTAACCCCCCATAATGTGCACTCACGCCAATGCACATTCTGCCCATTGCATTAAAGCCCTGGGTAACCTTAGCTAAATGCAAGGTATGTAAACAGTCTGCACTAATTATGGCCCCTCGAGTCTGCTGACTATTTTAAAGCTTTACGTCCTATGCCAGCATTCACACCCAGAGTCACATTCATACACTGCTGGTGAAGACTTCCGTGCGAGTTGCCTACCTGCTCATCAGGCTCCATTACTCATTCACGCTCTGAGGGCTACGCCAGTGGGAGACATTTGGAGTTAGTTTTTAACACTTCCATGTGCAGACTGTAGGAGTTCAGGTTTGAACCACTTGACCGTCTGACGTCAGCGCTCACTACTGAGCCACAGCAGGAGAAATACTTATATCATGTATGGGATATAAATGATATAGTGAGTGAGTGAGTTTATATATATATATACATGTACATTTTATACTTTATTCATTTTATATTGTCATGGACTTCAGTAGCATGTAGAAGAGCCATACGCAGCCACAACAGCTTGGCACCACCCCTTCATGCTGGTCACCAGCCTGGTCACATTTTGCTGTGGGATGGCATCCCATTCCTCAACCAGGAGTTGTTGAAGGTCAACCAGCATGGTTGTGTCGGTCACTCTAACACGTACAGCACGCCCAAGCAGATCCCACGAGCGTTCAGTCGGGTTGAGGTCAGGACTCACGGCAGGCAGTGTTATTAAAAGGCTGAAATAATTGAGCAAAATAAAGTTGTTTTTTAAGTCCACTTAATGCTGCCTTATGTTTGTCCTGCAAATTTCATGTATTGTTTGGAATAGTTACTAAATGCTGCTTCTTCTGTACTGTATGATTCATGTTTCTTAAGTCTGTGGCTACTTTTCTGCTCGCTCCAATACTGTCATGGTCTCTTTTTGTTGTAGCTTTTACCAACGTCTATTCCCAAGTTTTTGCTTGCACGCTAATTACTGTCTTTTACCTTGTTTCATTTAGAGAGCCTATTCTGAAATTATGCCAAGGACTACAAAAATAAACAAGCCTTTTGGCTAACTCAATGAAAATTTACAGGACTTGTTAATATACACTGCCCCTGTCAAATAACAATCTGCTACTAAAACATCATATTTTGAGGAAGCTGTGTAAAGCAGCAGTTTTCTCTCCACCAGTATGAGCTAAATGATCATGTCCCTTATATTTACTGGTTATTCTCTCTTAGAAACAGTTGCATCCGTTATACTAAGGCTGTAATCATAAGCCATTTAGTGTGACGATGAAGCAGTCCCATTGACCTGTCCTTTCCATCATGGAGCGCCGGCCTGCATTAGCCTCTCTGCCTCTGTAAACATTAACCTTTGCTGGTATTATTACACACTAATCCAGTTAGCTGGCCTTCCACGGACGTCCGCCCTCTCATTTTGCTTCCTCATTTACTTACTCTCTCGCTCTCCCTCATGCTTTCTCTCTCTCTGTCTACATTTCAGCATGCAGGTCATTGGTTTGGAGCTTAGAAAGTCATCATTTGATAGCCACTGGGCCGTGCTTATCTACTGCAGGGTCATCACACAATATTATTCTGAGTTATCTTCACTGGATCCATCAATACCTCCACCTATAGGAATCTCACTCACTAAATCATTCCTAACAAAATGAATGAGCTGATCCTTGGATGTTCTCGATTTGTGTTCAAAAATAAATATATGTATTTGTAGTAATTTAAAGGCATCTTGTGCTTTGTGTGTTTTTATTGTTTTGTTTTCAATGATTGAGCCAGACACCACAGGAGTGTAGTTAAGGATGTGTTGTGCACTTTATAAATAAAGTTCACAATATGGATATTGTGTGTGATGGGGGTGGGGTAAATAAGTCACCATAACATGAAGGAAAATGAAACACTTAACTATTCATATACTGTAGGTCGGGTTTGAACATTATAATGTCTAACTAGTAATTCAGTGCCATATATTTTGAGGGAGCCTATAGTTGCTGCACCAGCACTTACGTCACTAACTGAGTGATCAAATAAAGAGGATGCCTTTTGCACAGCACTGTCAGTCCTCACATCTCGGTGCAACTGACGGCAGGAAACATCAGCGAACACAAGAGGAGGGAATCTTTTTATTTTGTCTACACATTCAGTCAAACCATGTGCTTCACTCATGGCTTCATCAGGTTTGCTATACAAGACAACGCACAGGTGTTTCAATAAGGATGCAGCTGCACTGAGTCCGCCCAGCAGCAGCCATGTGCTGAGGACTTTCATAGTATGTGAAAGCAAAGAAAAAGACGGCTTACACACTGCAGCGCTCCAATATACCAGAACATGTTATTCACCAAGGTAGTGATGTTTTGAGCATGAGCTGCGCAGTTTAGGATAGAAATGTTCAATACTGGGTCTGGCTAGGAGAGGTTATGTTTCTGATCAGAATACGCCGTGTGGTGATGGCTGACTAAATTATTTCTAACCAGATCAGTGGTGGAAAAACATTTCTCTTATTATTCATGCCAATACAATTACAATGACACTTACACTGTTTGTGTGTTTAGCCACAGAATTTCACTGCTCTAATACAGAAGTTCACCTCCTCTCACAGAGCTCAGTAGATCTATGAGCTCATTGTCTACCTCACTATCATCAGGGGTTAGAGACACAGAAAGGACTCCAGGACTCAAAGGATTTTATTAAGAAATTATATATGTATTTATTGGGTACATATGTTATCAGCATAGATGTAAAGCCAATAATTTTAGTTCAGGACAATGGTCACATCTCAAAAAACATCTAAAAGTCAATCTCTTGAACTCTCAAAAGGCTGGAAATACTTCAGAGCTCTGTTTTAAAAAAAAACTGGCCCTCTGAGAGAGCACGTTACGAAAACACTTCAGATTCAGATTTATTGTACTTTGCAGGAAATTTGCTTTCACCCTCATACGAGAGAACACCTCGTACGAGAGACACCTTTACAAGTGCAAAAGCAATCATACTGCATTTTGATTTGTGATTCATTTGTCTCAAACTATTGTTGAAAGTTAAAAAAACATTAACTTTGAAATCCTGCCAATGACAGCATGCATACATCATCAGTATACAACATGGATTGCTCCATTGGGGATATAATAGAAAAAAAGAGGCTAATTATGCAACACAACAGACTTTAGTAAGGGGTGAGGACCCCAGGAAGAATAGCTGCTACAATGCTGGAGCTAATATGGATCCTAATAATAAACAAAACTAAAAAACAATCATAAACAGCCATTAAGTTGAAGTATTTTCTTGATTTGCAGAAGTACATGGCAGAAGTTTTTTTTTTTTTTTAAGGTCAATTCAATCTGATTGGCATGAATCAGTCCTTTAATTATCGGGCTGCCTTTCTAGTGTACTGGAGTGGGCCACATTGAAGTAGATTTAAAGTGTATGAGAGAGTTGGTTTATCTTGGACCTGTGGTCACCAGCTGCTGCTTTTCTCTCTGGAACTTCAAATCTACCAGTTCTGCTTGTTGATGTCTTTGGGTATCACGGCCTTAAGAAAGGTAACGACACCGGTCTAGCAAAGTGTAAGTATGACAGAGTTAGAACTGTATACCGAGGTGTTACTGGGTCAGCGCTCCCTGGTATTCTCCTCATCTGTCTGTGCTTTCTTCAAATCGCCAGTCGTTGTTGTCCTCAGCTGGCTTCTTCTTATCATTCTTATCACATAGAAAATAAAACAGGAAGTAATACTATAAAAATACACATGTTTAACAAGCAACACCAGGAAAGAATGATACCAAATAAAAACAGGAAAGGAAATCTAAACAATAAAATAAACAAAGTTTACAACTAAATTGAAACAAATCCAGGGAGGAAAAAATACAAATGTTCTCAGAAGGAAGTGTTGTAATTATCAGTACAAATGAGGACCTGTAAATAGGAGTCTAAAAGTGTTGTTATGGTCAGCATGATTTTGGAAGCAAGTGGCTTAGTCACTCACTTTGTCAAGTATGACCCGATTTCCCATCCTCTTTCCCTTTGTCGTTGAAGTTGAAGCCTCCCTCCCTACTCTAAGTGGATTTAGTCCTCTCATTCACTCACTCACTCCGAGATCAAAATCAATTCTCTCCCACAGAGCGGCAATCAATAGCTCGCTTTCCTCTATGGAGACTGAGAGGGCTACAGAGAGCTCTCATTATCTGTGTTTGCAACCGTTCTCCCTCTCTCTCTCTCTGATGGTTGTACATCTTGATTGACTGAAACGATTACCATAATTTGCTGCCCATCTAGGCTGGTAAAAAAAGAAGCTGGTTTTATTCTGAAGCGCAAACCGTCCGACGCCCTTCGTTTATCTCGGGTTTCTGCTGTATTTCAAAGCCATCTCCTTGACACTTTCCGATCAGTTATTTCTCACAGCAAACTATACCGTCATTTTCACGCCTAACAACTTCATTTAAAAAATCCAGTAATTATTAGTGATTCTTGTGGAAGCAACTTAATGTTTGGCAGCTCTATGAGTCCAACACAGATTTTCCCAAGGGGACAATAAAGTGTATCATATCATATTATTACAGAATATTACAGAAATACTGTAGAACACAACATAATGATTATTAATAAACAAGGAGAATAATTGTTCCAAATCACTGAGGAGAGGGGACCTCTGCAGTGTGACCTGAGTGACAAAATCTTCCTGTACAGTGTTTAAAAATGCACCTGTTTGGTACCTTTAGCGGGTTTGCAAACAACACAGGTCTTTTGTTTGCTCACATGTATTGTACATCCTGAATTGCATCTTCTCTGCTGCTTGCTGAATGTCTTTTGCATGCCTGGCAGTAAATGTAACAACAAAACAGACAAAATGCATTTTCTAAAAATAAACCAGATGTGATAATAGTGCCTCGAGCATTGCTGAGAGTTGATGGGAATGTCAGTGACCTTGATCTTTGACCCTCAAGACGTATCACTACATACTCCAGTCCAAGTGGAAAAAGTGTTTCAGTAAAATGATTTTTTAATATCTCACTCTGAAGCTGGGTGTAAAGGGCCTTAATACACTTCATATTTTAATTCTGCAGTACATGTTGACAAATGAGAACATTTTCTCATCTGAAACAGACTGTAAATATTGATGGGCGACACCTGAGTGACATCCCCAGTCTGTTACTGCAGACGGTCTATGGAATCTCATTGATAGTGGTCGCCATGCTGACAATGTTGCCTATACATTAAAATACAGTAAACGTAATGGGCCGGATTCTGCAAGAACGTGCATTGACTCAGGTAGGTTTGCACTCGATTGTTTTGGGCCAAATTCTACAATTCACCAAGCAGACGCTTTTATCCAAAGGGACGTCCATCAGAGAGTAAGACAATGTAGAAAAGAGCAAACAACGTCAGCAAGTGCAAACAAACAGCTTCACGACTGATTGGACACACAGGTGCTGACAGACAGAGGCAAAGCACAACACTGACAGCTGAGAGTTATACCAAGTATAGAAACCCTCCTAAAAATCATCATTAGCAAACAACACCACGGTCACTTTACTACAGTCATAACTGCAGGTTCATCTCCCGGTCTCAGCTCTTTGATGCATTTCAGCCACACACTCTCCAACTCTTTCCCCTTTCCTTTGCATGTACTATCAGTAAAGACAACAGGCAAACAAAAGAAAAATTCCATGCACTCTAATTAAAAAGAAGCATCATACTGCTGCTACCTTTTGTTTGATGAGCATTTGTATTTAATTCAGTTATTTTATTAATGTTTTAAAGTCTTGTTGACAGTGAGTCCTTGTTTTAAGTTTGTGTGTGTGTGTGTGTGTGTGTGTATGTGTGTGTGTTACAAAAAGAATGGCCTCTAGTATTCCTTTAATAAGTAATTTTAATTTGCCATTTACTTTGAATAGGAATAGTTTAATTCTGCTTTATTCTCCCCTCAAGATAAGTCTGTCTGGCTTAGCATTCATATTTTAGGAAATCCTCGAGAATTAAACTGTAATTATCTGTCTGAAGAATTTTAATGGAATAAAGTTATAGACATTGTTAATGAAGTCCTCATAAGTGGAGTTCTACAAGCAAATTCACAATGCTGTCTCAAGTCACTGTAAAATGAAAGCTCTAATTGTGTTCCCTTTCTGCTGTGAAGAGAGTCTAACCAGTCTATTTAAGGCCTGGGAATTTTATCGAAGTCAAACAGACTTAACACAATGATGCAACGGAGAACAAGCGGCGGCCTTTTAATGTCATTGTAAAGAACCGACGTACCCACCTGCTCCCCAGATATCTCAGATGTTGCATTATTCATATATGCCTAGTTGTTTCGAGTAAGAGAGCTTTTGTGGGTGTTCATAATGAAATATGAGTGGAGAAATAGTCAGGCCACAAAGACGAGAAAGGAAAGAGCTGCTATTGAGTCCAACTCAACTCTAACACAGAGAAAGTTCATTTAGGCCCTTAGACGAGGCCTTGAATCAATCAGGCCTCATTACTGTGGAGAAAATCAAAAAACAACTTGAGTTGATTTTCATTTTTTCACTTTCAATCTGTAGCCTATGTTTATTTCTCCATCAGCAAATCACATCACTCAGCCACTGTTGTGGTGTTTTTTTGGGGGGTTTTTTCATTCACTGTGTGCTTTTGTTCACTGTTCATCCGCCCAGTGTAAACGGATTTCTTCGCCATCATCCTGTCACCTCGAGTTTGGGTTGACAGCTTTATGTGAGACAGCCCAAAAGTTAGTGTCACAGCAGATCAACTGTAACGTATGGTTTGGCAGCACACGTCTGTCTCTATGACAATGTAAAATGGATCTGACTTTGAGTTATTTATAAGAAGAATATTTCAAAATAAGTGGGGGAGGAAAGCAAATAGATACAGGATCCAGAAAAATTATATGACCGAAGTCCAGAGATTCACAGGGTCTTATTTGTTGAACAGTAAAGCTATATGTTAAGGGGTTGGAAAGATCAGATACAGTATATCACCATTATATGATAACTGGATCATGTAAGATTAAAACAACAGTAAAAAAAACAATGATCATACTATACCGTTTAATTATTTGTTGGAAAAATAATTCAGCGTTTCAATTAAAATATGATATGATATGATGATAAAATATGGTTCAATATGAAAGATATCAACTAAAATAAATCATAAAATGACCTTACTATAACATCAGACATTAAGGAAATGTGCTGTGTTAAAGGGCTAGCTTCTCAGACAAAAATAAAGCAGCCAGTATTTGCTATTTCTAAATTTAGATTCATGTCCTGAAGAATCAGCATCTGTTTGAACCAGAGGAGGAAGGGGGTTTTAAGGCACTACCTCATTGTCATTTTAGGTTCCCCTCAGTTTGCAGGCAGATGGTAAACTAACACGTGCAGTGATGGAAGCAACAAGTTCACATAACTGATTCTGCCTCGACCTAAGAAGCCTCTGCATTTTTCTAATTAACGCTAAGAACAGAAACATGATAAAACTAGGATAAAAATTAGAATGTGGTTATAAAACCGATGCAGAGCAGGCTAAACACTGAAGCTTCCATGTCCATACCACGGCGACCTGCGTGCACATCGATTCTCTAAGGAGGAGGGGGCGGGAGGGAGACAGCGATCTGAAATTGTTTTGAATTTGAACTGAATTATTCATTTTAAACACTAGGTGTCAGGGTTAAATATTTATCCTTAAATCACTATTTATTTAGTAAGAAAACACCGGCATTTCCCAGCAAAAATAAAGTTTGAGGTAGGCCTGTAATGTCAAACAGCGAAATTGTTTCATTTATCTCCAAAACAGGTTTTAGTTCTCATTTCCTCCCGTGGGACAAGAAGAGTCTCAACAGCTGTGTGGAGAGGAAGGCAAATAGAGGTGTGAAACAAAGCTGATTAGTTTTTGAAAAATTCATTGCCTTGCTTTTTAAACATGAAACTGAGTCAGTTAGCATGTCCTATACGATGTTATTAGTTTCTTGAACTCTGTCTCTAATATACGAGCAGGTATTTGATCATAATCTTGAGGGATTTTTTTTAGTCTTTAGTTTGAGCAGCACACTGGGTTTGTTACAATTCAAGCAGCACTACTAAATTTCAAAGAATCAGAACTATGTTGTCCACCCCATGTAAAGAGGCTATAGTCTTTGAAGCAGGCTTCGACTCTGATCCTTCACTCTTAACCACCTACTCAGCGCGCTCTCATCCCTGTGTTTGACTCTATCCTCTCTTTGTTACAAAAGCCTGTTGTTGAGCCATTTCCAAAAATCCTTGTATGTAAATGACTGGCACTTAATAATGCTTAGTTGCATTCTGTCTTTGAGGTACACTAATGTTGCAAAACATTACTGCAATCAACCCAACAGTTTTCAAGATTCAGAACCAAGGTGGTAAAACTACAATACGTACAATGCATGTAGTATTTACCATTCATTTCTGTTTCTCTTTATTTGTGTCTATTAAATCTCAATAAAATCGACACCTAAGTAGTAAATCAATGTCCTAAAAATGTAAACTAAAAACTTTGAGAGAAACTAAATTAATATGATAAAACCAGAGAGCAGATATTTGTCTGACCTCCCCTTCTTCTCCTCTGCTCTCCGTCCTCAAACACATTCACCGGCTTCCTGCCAGCACAGTCCTTCAGCGACAGGAATGTCCACTCTGCAGTTATGTGGGCTGATATGGCTGTGCAACGATTTTTATTGGTCCAATAACGCTGCGGCTTAATAAGTGTAATCTGTCCACGAGCCCAAAGGTTAAAGCCTGGCAATACATCAGTGTCCCAGTGCTATATTGCTGATCTGTAATTGCCTCGCTGGTGGCTTAATTGTTGAGGTGTACGTGGAGATCATTTGGAAATGATCCATCACTTAGTACTGTAATAATGAGTTTCCAATGGTTGGCTGGGCGGAAGCAGCCTCCCCCGCTCCCCACAGAGGGAGTTGTTGAACCACAGCGCTGCACTGTGTGCCGAGGCGCAGCAGAGTGGAATCTGAAGAGTCAGACTGTGTGTGTGAAGAGGATTGTAGCGAGGGTGTGTTTATGTGTATGGAAGTATTTCTCACTGCACCACTCTTAATCAATCCTGCTTTATTCCTCAGTGGCCTCCAATTTGTAAGAACAGACCTGCATTGCATAAAAATCAAGACACAGCCTGGTCTTTATCCATGAAGCTGAATCTCTGTGTATGATCATGAAAAGACACTGAACTGACTCTTTTCTTGCTCCGAATTTCCGCCTTTTGCTTCTGTCAAATAAAGCCAAAGTGGCCCTGTCTAAAAAAAGAGGGAACAGCCACTTTAGGCATCCTGCCTCTGGGTTGCAGCTAAAGACCATTTCTGAGCAGATGCTGGTCCCCTTTAAACACCGCCAAACATCAGTGGGCTCACACGGCACACCAATTTGCAATTTTCATGTTTGAAATGTCAGCCCGCTATTGATTATGCAGGCTGCTTTGCCATTAAAGCAGCTTCTTAAAAGAATTGAATGCACTTCAAGTTCAAAGGTTGCATAGAGTTGTTTTTAAAAGTCAGTCATTACCATAATAAAAAGCACGCCATTTCTGTAATCAAACAATCCTGCTGCCTCCACGCAGCCCGAACGCAGTGCCGTTTGAGCTGAACGTGAAAATTCTGTGATGACGATTGATGAACCTGAAAGAAAAACACCCTTTTCCTCTGCTGGAACTTCTTAACGTGACAGTTATGGATGGATTGAATGACAAGAGTAAAACGACATGAAAAGCTATAGAGGCAGTTGATAGTAGTGGTTGCTGTCGTGGTGAAATATTGCTGTGAGACTGCAAATTTCCAAAAGCTCTGCATCTGGATTTATAACAGGAAGTGAGAAAGTTGTCTCGTGTCAGCTCTGACTGAAGCAATTTACATTTGTTGGATTCTCTGTACAGCGGAAAGCCAGACTTTGGTAGAGCTGCAGCATAATGAGACATGTTGTTTTGTCTGCAGTGATATATAAAAATCGTCACATCTTGTCTTATTCAGAGTCAGGATGTGTTACTTCTGTAATCTTTTCTTTAGTGTCAAAGCTGCGAAATCCATAATAGTTCACTTGTTTAATTGACAGCAATGCACAGCATCTGCTGCTTTCTTGTTCCAACACTCAGCACCAAAGTGAGAGCTTGAAATAATTGGGCATTTCTCAAACTTTTAAGAAAGTTTCCTTTTAAATGCACAGTATGTAAATTCCAATGCCGGGGGGCTCTCAATCAAAACAATGGTTGTGTCCAAAATCACTCCCTATTCACTTTATGGTGCATCATAGTTTTGTTTCAGCTGCAGTGGAGCGGAGCGGAGGTACTGTAAGTGGGAACTACAGAGACCATCGTCCTATGTGCCCCCATCATAGCTCTACTTGCTAGCTCAGAAACAGCAGACACTGGCGTTAGTAGGGAGGTAGAAAAGACTTTTGTAACTGTGAATGCCAGACTGACCTACATGTCAGTGAATATGAGTTATATAATATCTTTTATAAAATATATATTCATATATATTCATCGCCATCGCCTACTTCCGTGTTTATGCCGGCTTTTCCAGCGTGGACCAGCTGGAGCTCACGTGACCGCTGGATGTGCCTTCGTCCAGTCCCGCTCCGCAACACGGACACTACCTCCGAGACATCAATCCACGTCGGCCTATTGGATGCTCGTTCAATGTGACTCCGACACTTTCAAGAGTCAACTGGGGACGTTTTTATTTGTCCAGGCTTTTGGTTGGTCTCTTTTAGGGCTGCTATGATCTCTGTACTGTCTGTTTGTTGCTTGTGATGTTTTAAACCCTGTTTGTGAAGCACTTTGTGGCCCCTGCCTGCGAAAAGTGCTATATAAATAAATTTTACTTACTTACTTACTTATATAAGAAGCCACTTGGCAAATCATCACCCAGAAAACATTTGAGAGGACACGAGAAAAAAGGCCATACATGACAAAGACTTCCTTTCCAAAAGAAAGGAAGCGTTTGCTAGCCTACGATCAGTGTAGGTACAGTAATAGCTATATAACAAAGAAAAATAGATGGGAAATGGACTTTCGATTCCGATTGAGGGACAACGACTCTACCAACTGAACCACAGCCGCCCACAGATGGTCTGCTGAGAGCTTTGTTTACAAGGTCCATTTTACAAAAGGTAATTCTCCAGCGAATGAGCCGCGTCTCAAAGTCCCATCATTGCTCAGGAAAATGTTATTTTTTCTTCTTCACATTGTTTTAAATGTTGCAATAAATAAAATGGAATATCATGATATTATAGTATTGTGAGATTTTGATAATGTTACATCCCTACTCAGTATTTATGTTGTTCTGTGCAAGTGTGAATTGTGTGTGTTGTTTTTTTTTATTCTTTTGCAAAGTGTTGTTGTTTTGCAACACAATTTGTTTCAACAGAGTGCTGTAAATCTCTTCTTTTACACCAATTCTGTTATGGGACTAATCCACAAAAATAGCTTTTAAATAAGAAGTTGATCATGTCGCTGAAGGTCATTTCCCATACAGTTCTAATGCTAAAGACGCTTTGTTAAAATAAATACATAACAGAACAATGGTAGATATCTGGATTTGTCACGGCTCACGGAGTTTGTCAGATCAGCTGCACACAGCTAACGGACGGTATCCAAGCAAGATGTTTGACATGACGGAAATACAACAACATTTCCATCATGCAACCAACAGCCATTACTCCTAAGTCCACATCAAAAGATTAGAAAAAAGACAAAAAGATTTTAAAGTGATCACTAGAAGGATCTAAACTACCAATGGGTCCAGAAGGAGAGTGTAATGTGCGCCGCCCTGTGGTGTACGGACGTCACACTCCAGTGACCATAGTTGATATAATTAAGTTTCCAAAATGGGTCAAAACAAATCTTGAAGTCAGAGATTGTTGTAAATACAGGAAACAATTAGCATAGTTTCAAGCAGAGACCATTAAGAAATGTCAAATTCTTTGTGGTGAAACTCGGCAGCCAATCAGAATCGAGTATTACCCGAGCTCATGGTTTATTTATTTACTCTATGGTTAATGTAGTGACAGACATTAATTATACACTTCCATGTCTACATTTATAATTTTATAAAGTCATATGTTATGTAATGTACATTCTGTTATGCTAGATAAAACCAGTGCAGGTTTAAAGCCCTCCTAACCCCACTCACATTAAACCTGAAACTTTGTGAGTGCTTCCCCCTTTTCAATTCATCTTTATTTGGCCACTGTGTAATTTCTACACTGCTGCTATGCTCTTGGTCAAGCCACCCTTCTCTCTGTACAATTTAACTGTCTCATTTCTCCACCAAAAAAACAGTGGAGTGATTTATATCTTCCTCGTGTGTGTTTCCCCTCTCCATCCTCTGACTTCCCTGGCAGGCCGAAATTGCTTTATTATTCCCCCAGAGTCTGTCAAATCCCCCAGCAGCTCCAAACTCATCACCCATCACTGGCTCTTTGTCTGAGAGGAAATAAAGTGTCGGGATTTCCTGGGTGACAGATTTGTGTAATCGTCCTTCGTCCAGGCTGGGGGGGGAGACAACTCAGTGGACACAGGGGGAGAGCAAAGGGGGAAAGGAACAAAAGCGAAGGGTGATCAGTCTGCCTGTGAAAGTGGAAATTGAGTTTCTTTGAAGGGGAAATACTCAGGTAGCGAGGGTCCAAGATATCCCCGTTTGATTCTTATAAAAGGAGAAAGTCACCCTTCTGTTCCTATTTATAAATTCTGTGTAATGGACTAAAAGACAACAGCATTCACACTGAAAATTCCTTTAGCTGTTCTCAGCTGAGAAGATCAATGGTATGATGGTTTTGATTCATCTTAATAATTTTTCTCGTCTGCAATTCCATCTTTTTCGTCTGTGTTCTGTTTATGAAAGAGAGAGAGGGTGTCTTTGAACCATTAATTTGTTGGAATAGCTGAGGTCCTGTTTATTCAACTTCTCTGTCAATGTCACTGCTCAACATAATTAAAGGACACAAAAGGACACCAATTGAGTTAAGCTTCAGGGATACCAATTTCACCAACTTTGGAGCAAATGAAAGAGACAACAGGTACATTGGGGAGGCAAAACAATGACACCCCTTAAAAGGGAATGTTTTTCTTTTCTGTGGTGGCCACAGACAATGTCTCTTTTCTTATCCTCCCTGATTTAATCTTCTCTGGTTATGTGTTCTGCTGGTGTGCTTTCGTCTGCTGGTAGCATGAGGCTGTACCTACAAGCCCAATCACATTTCACAGGTAGTCCAGCTCCTCCAGTTGCACTTCCATACCTGGGGTCTTAACAAAGTGTGCTGTGTCTGTCTAAAGAGCCTGAAGGAGATACCAGGAGACCAGCAAATACAAGAGCAGAGCGGGAAAGGTCTGTAGAAGGGAATCAACCCAGCAGCAGGACTGCTATCTAGCAGTGTATATATTAGAATATGTTTTTTTCACTTTAATGACAGGGCAGTGGATAGAGATTTTTTTTTTTTTTTTCAACTTTATTTATCCCTGTGTGGATACAAGGTCCTTCTAAGATTACCTTCTTAGTTTACATTCACAATTGTTAATTGAAATATCTGAGACAGAAGACCTTAACTTAACACAAAGACTTACCGCTGGTCTTGCCTTGTTGCGAACATTTATGCTTGTTAATTGTACATCTACAGCAGGGAGACTGTTAGCTTAGCATAGTATGAATAGTAATAGTTTGCTGATACATCTAGCCTGGTTCTGTTTCCAGTTTTATCTTTAATGTATAACAACCTCTACGGCTCACCTTTCAATACAATTAACTTTGCTTGTTTAGTTGTTTTTTAAACAAAGCTATAGGGGGAAATAGTGGGTTGTGTTATGGTGTTGCATGCTCATGTAATCCTTGCCATATCTTGAAGTTTGGTTAAGAATTATCCCATCACAAAACCCTTCATATTCAGTCCAACCACAGGGGAGTTGGCAGCGAGGACAGATGCTTCTGAAATGTTAAATAAATTGGTATAAATGTGGATTAATAGTCTGCCGAGATAGTGAGAGCTTTCAGTGTGACACTAGTATGTAAACTAAATGACTGTTTCTACTTTTCTTGTCTTTGCAGATAGTTAGCTGGGTATATTGATACCATGTTCATATGTGTACATTTCATTTGATTCAGAAGCCAACAGTGACATTAGTCCTCAGCATAAGGATAGATGGTGGGTATAAGTGAGCTAAAATAGGTTATATAGAGGTGAACTCAAAACACCCCCTCATGACCGCAGAGAGGGAAAAAAGAACTGTTTTCCTCTCCTGGGTTAAGCTTCATATTTAATGAATGGACATGAAAGTGGTATTGATTGTTTGGCAAGAAAGTGTGTGATGAAATTTTCAAAATGTTGAACTGTTACTTTAAAGGGTTTGGATGTTGGTTCAAATTTCTGACTTAGTACGTGCGATGTCAAGGTTTGGGTGATGGAGGTGAGATAGTGTAGTATATAAAAATGTTGCTTCTTTAAATTAGCTGTTAAGATTCAATTTAATTAATGGAACGACACTCTCCCCATTTATAGGATCAATCAATGTAGGAAAGAGTGTCCAAGATTTCTATTTGGCTGAAGTGATCCTTGACAGTAATCAGCTACATATTGGTGTACAACAAAAGCATAGTCATTTGTCGAATACATTTATATATGTGTAAAATTATATATTAATCATATTTCTATTACCACTTTTGTTGTCAGTACTTGAGCTACAATCACGGGTAGTAAGCGTGCCTGATGTAGCACAGTGAAACAGACATCATTATTTAAAGATAGTGGAAGAGCTCAGCAGTGACCCCGGTGATGAATGCGGTTCTCTTCTATTATTCTTTGTACTCTGAAGTTAAACCCTGCAGCCTTTCATTATGAACTGAAGAAAACTGGGACGCTTTGAATGGCTGTAATCAACCTGTCATTTATTTTGCTCCCCCACCCACCAGGAGAAAAACTATTGTCCATGAAAATCACCTCTCAAGGGCAACATGGAGTAACAGAAATTGCCTGACTGTTGATAGACAAAGAACATTACATTTTCAGCCGGGGCCAACTTTTCCTCAGCTTGTTGACTGTTCACATGTCGGCCAATCCTCAGTGGAGGCTCAGGCTGTAGGAAATATAGACTCTGGTCCAAAAAGACATTACGGAAAAACAGAATTGCCATTGCATGCTTTCTCACAAATGGGGGGAGCATGCAGCATATAGCCAATTGACAAATCAAAATGTCAAGGATCCTCTTTTAAAATCACATCCCAGGGAATATGAATGAGAGAAGCATCCAGTGGAAACAAGTTCTTGTAAGCAAATTGTGGGATTGGCATTGATTCTCTCCCATAGCTCAAAGATATTATCCATGTTTTAAAAAATATCATAATTTTGTCGTCTCACTCATCTCTTTGACCTTGATTCCACTGTCTGCCTCCATGATGGACTCCCATGTCTCATCCCCTCCTCTTCTGCAGGAAAATAACGTTTTCCTCCTGCCTTTCAGGGGTTTAGTTTAGAAGTTGAGCTAAGGCGATCAGCCCTGTAACTAAAACTAACACATCATCAATGAAGTTTCCAAAAGTGTGTGCAGCTAAACAAACGACACAAACTTCTGATATCACAAAATCAAGTATTTTATTAGCCTGAGAAGATAAAGTGAACAAAGTCTGTGATCATTTTTCATCTCATGTATTCAAAGACCGATTGTGTCAACACAATCAACTGACATCTTCATCTTCAAACCATTCCTCTTCTTGTATTTATCTTCACAGTTTATCTGTCCCTCATGGTAATGGACAAGCAATCATTTCTTTTTGATGTTTAGCACTAAAATCTCTATAATAGTTCAATTTGTCACTGTTACATGCTCCCCTCCCTCTCCTGATGATCAGCCTGAGCCTGTTTCATTCTGTCTGCCTCCTTCCCAACAGGTGTGGCTGCTCAGCAATCTGGGAACCTTTAAAGAGGGGGAGGGGGCAGCAGCGCTCTCTCTCTCTCACCTCATTCTGGCCTGGCAGCAGTCACAGCAGCAGGAGCTGCTGCAGCAAATGCATGGTAGTGGTTGTGTGTGACATATGTAGCTTCTTTTGGTTCTTCTTTTCTTTTGTGTTTCTGGTGGGCCAGTAGTTCCGTTTTTGCGGCTTTATTTTCCCTTTACTTAGGCTTTAGCTGGATTATGTAATGGTAGAGGGGAGAACACTGTTCCGCCGGCCCATGTGGGCTGGACAGTGGTGGCTCCCCTTCTTTTGTTCTTTTTGGCTGCCCCCCAGGGTTTAGTTATTTTAGAAGGACGGGTGCTTAATCTGGATTGGTTCTCTTAGGTTCTAGAATTTTGAGTTGGTCACAACAATTGTTTTCATTCTTCTAACAAAAAAAATACAGAGAAAACATTGTTTACTTTTTGTCCTGTTTGGTCTCTTGGGATACAAGTTTATTTAGGGGATCGTAACAGTCACCGATACTATTTGCAGGTTGATTTCTTAATCTGGTACAAAAAAAAAGTGTTGCAGGAAAGACAATGATGGTCAAAGGACAGGAGAAGCGTGCGCGTGTGTGTGTGTGTCTGCTGCTGCGTCACTTGCACACCTGGGTAGGGTGATAATTATAGTTACAGGTGAAGAGAAGAGGTGAACACAGGTGAATGGTGGCAGGGAATTGGAGGAAAGCTGATGCTGCTGTTGGACAGGGAGTGATGTGATACTTTCTGACAACAAATAATATCCAGCTTGGATTCAGGATGAATCTTGGTAAATGTGCCACTATTCAGGTTAATCTCATGCATTTTAAAAGTGAATTGTCTGTTTTTCATCCCTTCTCTGTCGGTACTTATGAAGAGTGGGCTAACCTCTGCTATTTGAAAGTGAGCCTGACCATCTCGTTCCAGCTGCATCAGTTGATTGTATTGAGTGCTCGTTGAGAGCAACCTCTTCCGGGTTGCAGGAAGGATGATAGCCCATTCCTTTTTGCATGATGGCCCCCATGTGACAGGATTAAGTCCTGCTGTTATTCATGTACTGTTCAATGGGGATCCTGAAATGGCAACAATTGTTGTCAATGACTGTCTTGATCTACACATCAGGAGTGTTATAAAAATGGTATGTCACACACAAACAAAAACACCTTTGATTTGATTTGCAAAATGCCTGGACAGTTGTAATATCTTGTATAATCTCGATTCTAGCTTGAACGTGAAGAACTTACTCATGAACAGATGGACACAGTATCAGATCTTTCTCTGTCTCAGGGTCTCCCAGCAGTCACTAAAACAAATCAGAACAAACTTCTCGTACATGCAGTGAGTTTCTCCTGCTGATTTGGTGAATTCTTCTTCTGAAATTGAACTCATCTCCCATTTATCCATCAATTATGTTTCAAGCTAAACAATTCTATCACATATGCATTTCTTTGGCACATCTGTATTTCAGTCACAAACTAACTGGAATTACAGACACGGTTATTACGAAAACTAAACTGTCTTTAATTTGTAATCTGGGCAGAGATTAGTTTGGTGTTAAACCAATGCTTACCAATAATCTTAACTTCAAGGTCCAAGGAAAAAAAAAGAACATTAATATTTTACACTTCTTATTGTGCAAAATAGTCAGCTAAGTTGCTGAAAATTCACAATGTCCAATGACCTCCTTTACATGTTTTATTGGCCAAATATATGAAGTCTGAAGAGGTGCATTTACATTAAATTTATATATTTCTTTTCTTTTTTTTTTAAAGTTGGTTAACCTATAGCTGTGCTACTGAAAACCTGCCCATGAGCTACCTGTAGCTTCTGAGCTACCTGTTGGAGACCCCTGCTGTAGAATATATGAAATGCATAGGGGTTTGAACAGTTACAGTACACTGTTTATAATCTACTTTAGGACTTTTTAGCTTCATCAGATACTCCTACAAAGACTTTGATGAAGCACGTGTTGCTGCCATAGTGCACACACTGGATTTAGTCTTGTCTAAGTATTTTCAGGAAATGTTGCCACGATTTTATTCAGTAGGAAAGGTTAATGTGAGTGAAGTGAGTGAATTGAGTTCATTGTTTTTCTAGCATTTCAAGTACAGTGCAATATTGTCCTTCCCTAAAGATGATACTGCTCTTTGTTGCAGTTCTGTCAATTGCTTGATACTTCAATGTGTGTCACCTTGCTATCCTTGCCTGTTGTCATTGGCTACATATGGCTGTTGAAATATTTTATATGCCAACAAATTCTAGTTTATATTTCCTAACATTTCAGATTTTTATTAACAAATCCAGTTAACTAATTCATAAGTGACATTTGCACATGTTCAATACAATACAAACGCCTGGTTAAGACATCAGTCTCCAAATATGATCTAACTGCATCATTTATAGAACCTCTTCATCTGAGAGCTCCCGGGCCATCTGAATCTCAGGAACTGACAGCCCCTGCATCTCAGTTCCCTTATTTGCAAGTTGTCTCCTCCACTTCCGTCTTAGTCCCGCCCACCAGAGATGCACGAAGGAAACAAAGCCGAGGAGAGAGGAAGGAGGAAATCTGTTTTAAGGGACATGAGATATCCTTTCCTCGACAGGTTCACACGACATCAGCTGAGGACCTTCAGCTGTCAATCAGCCTGACAGCTGTTTATGTCCGCACAAGTACACACTATTATTTCCAATCAAACAATGTTTAATCGTTTTACTTGATAACGTTTATTCATTATTATACAGTTTTGAATTAGCCTAGCCTAAATTTCAATAATGAACTCTATATTTTATAAACATATTTATGTCTCTGGATTACTGAAAAGGATTAAATTAGGATCTAAATGATTAAACTTTATGAAGATAAACAAGTGAGAATGTAAAACATGTTTGTGACTGACAGACTCCATCTTCAGCAAACTGCCATCATCATTAGACATTCAAACAGTCTTATGGATCAGACAATCAATCTGAGGGATCATAAACAGAAAATGAAACATGTACTGATTTATAGAAGTTATAAAGTATTATATATGGTTGGTAATCTTCATGCCAGACTCTTTTTAATCCCAGCTCATCCCAGACCGACTCTGTACAAACTCACAGCCGTTTATTAATCTGTTCAAAAGTCTGATTCTGCTGCAGTGTCCAATCAATGAGTGATATACAAGAAGGGGGCGTGTCTGTCAGTAAAAAGACTTCTGTGAAGTCGCGTCTCCTCACTCATCCTTCCTCAGAGCAGAGTGCAAATGGAAAAAAGACAAACTGCAGGTGTCTTTTCAAATATTAAAAGACTGCTTGTGTCGCTATCAGAAAACTGTAAAAGATGTAAAAAGAAAACATTTCTCAGATATTATTCTGTCAAACTGTCACAAGCCTCGTGTTTTGTTTAGCACTATTGAAAGGATTCTTAATGCCCCACAGACTGTTTGCATGGAAGCCTCTCCTGCTGTCTGTGAAAACTTTCTTCACTTTTTCATTGATAAAGTCGCTTGTACTAGGGCTCAAATCTCAGTCCCTGCTTATGACCCTTCAATCTCCGTCCCTTGCTCTGCTGTCTTTGACCAGTTTGAGCCTGTGACTTTGACTTCTTTACAGGAGATTGTTGGTCAGTTGAAACCCTCAGGTTCCCCAAATGATGCTCTTCCTCCTCGGCTACTTAAAGAAGTTTTCCCCACTGTAGGACCATCTGTTACTGCAGTCATTAATAGCAGTCTGTCCTCAGGTGTTGTCCCTGAACTGTTTAAACATGCAGTAGTACAACCTCTGATTAAAAAACCTGGTCTGGATCCTGCAGTTCTTGTTAACTTTAGGCCGATCTCCAAACTGCCTTTTCTTTCTAAAACCCTAGAAAAGGTAGTTCACGTTCAATTGATGGCATTTCTGGAGGAGCATAATAATATTTTAGAGGTTTTCCAATCCGGTTTTAAATCCCTGCACAGCACTGAATCAGCTCTTATCAGAGTTTTTAATGATGTCTTTTTAGCTACAGACTCCGGTGACTGCGTTATCCTTGTTCTTTTAGACTTGACTGCTGCTTTTGACACTGTGGATCATGAGATCCTGATCTCTCGTTTGGAGAATTGGGTGGGCATCAGGGGCACAGCACTGGATTGGTTCAAGTCTTACTTGTCTGATCGAACCTTCTGTGTCAGCCTTGGTGACTCTTCTTCCTCCTATGCTCCTCTCACATGTGGAGTCCCACAGGGCTCAGTTCTTGGCCCTCTCCTTTTCTCTCTCCATTTGCTCCCACTTGGTTCTATACTCAGGAAACATGGCATTTCTTTCCATTGTTACGCAGATGACAGTCAGATTTATGTTCCACTTAAAAAGAACAGTGAATGCTCTCTTCGAGTATTATTCGAGTGTCTTGAGGACATTTTAATGACAATAAAACAGAAGTGATGGTTTTTGGTGGTACCTCTTGGGCCCCTCATGTGGATCTGGGTTCCTTGGCCCAGTATTCCAAGCAGTCCATCACAAACCTGGGGTTAAAATGGACCCTGAGCTTAAGCTTGACAATCAGATCAAGGCTGTTGTCAAATCAAGCTTCTTTCACTTAAGGCAGCTGGCCAAAATAAAGCCAATTCTTCCGAGGCAGCACTTCGAGACAGTAATCCACGCCTTTGTGACCACTCGGCTGGATTACTGTAATGCATTGTATGTGGGGGTTAGTGGGTCCTCCATCGCCCGTCTCCAGATGGTACAAAATGTGGCTGCACGTCTTTTAACTGGCACTCGTAAATATGACCACATTACCCCCATTTTAGCCTCCCTCCACTGGTTGCTTGTGCATTTTAGGATCCATTTTAAAATTCTTTTATTTGCTTTTAAATCCCTCAATGGTCTTTCCCCGCCCTACCTCTCTGAGCTTCTACACTCTTACACACCGTCCCGCACCCTCAGGTCAGCTGATCAGCTGCTCCTGAGGGTGCCCAAAACTAAACGGAAGCTCAGAGGGGACCGTGCGTTTTCTGTTGCGGCTCCTAAACTTTGGAACGACCTACCTCTGCCCCTTAAACAGGCCTCTTCTCTGTCTGTTTTTAAATCGTGTCTTAAAACCCATCTCTTCTCCCTGGCCTTTGACACCGAGAAAGATGATTTTATTTATTTTACAGCATACCATGAGCCATGTTTTTTATATCTTTTAAATTATTGTGTATTATGCCTTTTTTAACTTTTTGTTTTATTGTCCAGCATTTTGGTCAGCTGTGCTTAATTAAATAAAGTTGGATTGGATTGGATCCTTCCTCAGATCTTCCTCCTCTCTCCTCCGTTCACTATAAGAGTTTTGGGACAATCCTCATCATGGCGGGACCGAGGAGATTGCAAATAAGGGAAGTGAGATGTAGCCAGTGTCTCCATGCTGATTGTGAGGCCCATTCCAGTCGATCCCATGGTCTTCATAAACCTGAACAGAAGTTAACCTTGATTAACGTATTGTTGAAACTACTATGACATGTCGTCACACAAGGGTCATGGGATTAATCAGTCTTATTTGTAGATGGTGAAAAAAGTGTGACTGGGGCAAATCAAATTTCTCTCAGCATATTGAAAGAAGCAAAGTATCTATCAAAAGGTCTGCACCATTTACTAAACTCCTCTCTCTCCAGACATGATAAACATATTAATATAAACATTAACAACTTAAAAGTAAACCACCAACCAAGACAGCTTCCATGTCAAGCCACAAGGGGGCAGTGGTGCCCAAACCACCCTAATGTTTCAAAACATAAGGAGTTATTTTTGAAAAACACTTCCAATTAAAGGTCATTTAAAAGTTGCCAAACAGGAGGGGGAGTACGTGGTGCCAGCCTTTCAAATGTTGTGCTCAAGAATTGCAACTTACTCGCCACTAACTGACAGCAAACAGAGTTTTCACTTTTGTGTGCTGAATCCCCCAAGGAAATTTGAGCATTATTTAAGAGCTTAAAGATAAATAACATTTTAGCACATTGCAAGTCCAACTTGATTTACTTTGTGAAGGAAATGAGGATAACAATTAAGTGCTTAAGATAAATTACAGTAAACTAGAATGTAAAAAAAGGCACCTTCCCAGTGCTAAACTGCCACCATGTGACCCTTAAAACATGACTGTAGCGTTAAATAAGCAGTGAACACCTGTGAATTCAATCTAACTATTAAGTGACAGAGTATAAACAGAAACCAATCAAGGGTAATGGACTAAAGGGAGGAACAACAAGGCTGCTGTAACGTCGGTCCGGACGTTGTAATGACAAGATGTTTTTTTTGTAATCAGTTTGAATAAGTGGTCAATGTCAGCAGTGACCACGCTACTAACAAAGCAGGGATAAGAACAACTTGCGGTAACACCGACAGACACTCACCTAACTTTCTCCTGTTCTCTCTCACAGCAGCGTCACACACTCCGCTCTGCCCGTCCCTGATGCATTTACCGACTCTATACATAATAGGTATTAAGAACACTTCTGAACAAACATTAACTATTGCATTTGTTGAAACATGAACAGTTACAGTACTAAATGAGGTGCAGAAGAAAAAGTTTAATTATTACAATTAAACTTACATTAAGGGGATAGTAACCCAGACTTCAGGTAAGTCTTAACACCTCAAGTGCAGGACCAGCAGGAAAACAGACTACAATATAGGCCTAGGAAACAAACATGGGTTCTATAAAATATGTCCGTATCTCCACAGTGATATGATACTATTTAAGGCAGATCTTAACAAACCAGACACCTGTACACATGACAGAGAGAACAGTTTAAAAACAAATTAAACTCTGTTACTTCAAATTACAAAATGACTTAAAACCAGCTTGAACTAATCATTTGAATGCATAACCTACCTCAGCAAGGAAGTGGCAACAAACAGGCAGACAAGGTGGCCATGTTGCCACAGGTGCTTAATGGTTGATCTAATTAGGGGGCGGGACCATAGGAGGTTGCATTAAAGTCCAACAAGGAAAAATAAAGACTATAACCACTGCTCTCAATACAAAAATGCTCCTTAACCTTTGTAGTTGGTTGTTGTGGAATTTTATGTTTGATACAAGTTATGTGAAGGATTACAACAACAGATTACTTTTATGGTGGATTGAAGTAATTGTAATGATAGGCCAATAGTTATTTTTCCAACTAGATCTTTAGGAGAAGGTCAACTTGGGGTGCAGTCCCTGTAAAATAACATTAAAAAAGGGTGGAATACACAGTTTAATACACTGACACACCAACACATCATCATCAAAACATCAAACATACAGCACAAATAAAAATAAAAATAAAAATAATAATAATAGTAATGATAATAATAATAATAATAATAATAAAGTAGCTACTTTAACAACCACATTTAATCAAAATAGGAAATAAATAAAGTAAACTTGTTTTATCTGAAGTTTTCAAATACTATGAAACATTGAGTTTCGTTCATCTGATAAAGAACAATTACATAGTTATTTGTAATTGAAACAATTACACGCTCCTCGCGCTGTCCCCCAGAAGCAATATTACATTACGCCAGTCTTGACTGGCAGACGGACGTGACGTCGGCTCTCCGGAGGAGGTACATCAGAACGAGTTAACCGCTCGGTCGCCGACCGCTACCTGCAGTCTACACAAGCCGACTGAGCCGGTAGCTGGTCTGTCCCCAAACAGTAGCTACCGCGGCTAGCCACCATACTAGCCGCCCCAGTTAGCCACCATACTAGCTGCCGCAGCTAGCCTCCATACTAGCTGCCACAGTTAAGTAACCAAACTAGCTGTCACAGTTGGCCACCATACTAACTGCCTCCCGCTTCTCGGCCTTTGTTGATGAAGCTTCGTGACACGGTGCTTACACTTTTCTCTCACCATGGAAAAGGGCAAGCTGCCGGCCAGGCTGTGCACGTGTGGTAACAAGATAGCCGGGGCAGATACCCACTCTGTATGCAGTGCGTGCCTCGGGCTGCAACATGCCAGGGACGCACTGTCAACCCAGGCTACTTGTGAACACTGTGCGCGCTTTTCTCTGAAAACTCGCCGTCGCAGGCTGGCACGCCAAGCCAACCTGTCGACCGCGGACCCTATGTTGGGGGTTACCACGCCGCCACATCAGGGGACTTCAGAGGACGCCCAGGGTGATGCTGACGCCACCGCTCTGGGCGCTTCTGCTAGCTGGGGCGACCAGCTTGACGCCATAGCCCCACTAGACGACCCCGACGATCTCGAAGCGAGCCAGAGAGCGGAGCAAGTAGACGTCGAGGACACTGACTCCGACTTCGGGGGAGTGACCCTTAGCCTCGGTTCCGATGAGGATGATGAGGACTATAGGGAGCCTTTCACCGCCTCGCCGGCGGCTGTGGGTGGCGCGTGCAGCGGCAACCCAGATCCGCCTGTCAACACGGACCTGCATGAAACCTGCAAGAGGGCAGCTGCAAAGCTGGGCGTTGCGTGGCCTGAAGTCTTCACCGAGACCACCACGTCTCGCTACGAAGGAAAGAGGCTGCCGAAGGCAAAACTCTCTACCAGGCAGCACCTCCCGATCTTCCTGGAGTGCCTGGAGGAGGCTACCCAATCCTGGGGCAACCCCCTGACCGCAAAAAACCCCGTCCAGGGTGGGTCAGCTTTAGACTGGGCCGACATGGAAGAAAGGGGATTTTCACATCTACCTCCAGTCGAACCTCTGTTGGCGTCTCACCTCCACCCCTCCCAAAAGTCCACCATGACTTCTGCGAGCCCCTCTCTGCCTTCAAGAGCTGATTGTTTCCAGTCCTCACTGACTGAGAAAGGCTACAAGGCGGTGGCTATGTCTGTCAGGGCCCTGAACGCATCATCCCTGCTGCTGGCTTACCAGGCGGAGTTGGAGGACGATATGGCAACCTCTCCTACCCCAGCCCTGTGGGAAGAGCTTTGCGTGGTTACGGACCTCTACCTGCGCCTTCACAGGTGTGCTGTGCAGTCCTCGGGGAGGGCTATGGCCCTGATGGTCTCTCAGGAGAGGGCGAGATGGCTCAACCTGTCCAGCCTCTCTCACACGGAGAAGACCCAGCTGCTCGATGTGCCCGTGGACCCGAAAGGCTTATTCGGCCCGGCGGTGGCCACGATGCAGAGACGCTGCGAGGAAAAGAAGAAAGAGGGAGAAGCACTGCAGCTGTGTCTGCCCAGGAAAGTGCTCCCTTCCCATCCTCCTGCAGCTCGGCAGACGTTTGCTCAAGCGGTGGCGAAGCCAGCTTACCGCATTCCCAAACGCCAGCCCCAGCTTCAGACTAGCAGCCGGAGTCAGGGCAAACCGCCTGAGGTGAAGGGTGCTTGGGCTAAGAAACCATTCGCTCCCAGTGTGGCGCCGAGAGACCAGATGAGCGCTCCGGTCACTCAGGGGGCAGTGAAGAAGCGGCGCGCCACCTGATGCGCTGCTGGACAGGCGGGACGGCGGGCTCAGCCAGACGCCCGCACCGTCCCACCCGGACAAAGTTCTGTTCCAAGTAATGTTCAGAGAGGCATGTTCCAAGCCCCTCAAGAGGCGCGCACAGGCCACAACGGAGCCGTCAGTTTGCCGCCGTATGAAGAGGAGGAGGGTCGGCCCCATGGAGAGCTCTGCCGAGCTCCAACCGAGTCGCACAAGCACACACCAGTGCCCGAACACACACCAGTGTCCTCCCTTTCATGTGAAACATTCAATAAATATGTTCTTACGCGCATCCAGGCCAAGGGCCGAGGGCGCTGATTCATTCAAAAAAGAAAACAATTAAAATAATAAAGGAACAGAATGGGGCTGCACAGGCTCGTGCAGCTCCACAAGAGAGCGCCATGAGCTCACTTGTGGAGCAGCGGGCCAGCTTGGCTGCTCCGGTGGGCACCATAAGCGCTGTGACGGCGCGCCCCATCATGCCGGGCGGGCTCGATGTGTCAGCAGGACTGCTGGGTCCGCTCGCGCACCGAGCTCAGCAGTGGCGTGCGTCCGGTGTGTCAGACTGGGTGTTAAAGACTGTAACCAAGGGCTACAGACTCCAGTTTGCACGTACTCCACCCCGTTTCAACGGGATTTTGCAGTCTTCTGCGCAAGAAGAAAAAGCCCGAGTTTTGCAGGAGGAAATCGCTTCTCTGCTAAATAAAGGGGCTATTCAGAAGGTGCTGAGTCTCAGAACGGTTTCTATTCCAGGTATTTTCTGGTTCCGAAGAAGGAAGGAGGTCTGCGTCCGATTTTGGATCTGCGCGCTCTGAACGAATACATGAGAAAATACAAGTTCAGAATGTTGACACACACCGCTCTGTTGCGCTTCGTGCGTCACGGAGATTGGTTTGCTTCAATAGATCTAAAAGACGCATATTTCCATATCCCCATTTATCCTCCTCACAGAAAGTATCTCAGATTTGCTTTCCGTGGCGTGGTCTACGAATACCGGGTGCTCCCATTCGGGCTGTCTTTGAGCCCACGGGTGTGAAATGTGAAATGTACCGAGGCGGCTATTGCTCCCCTGAGGGAAAATGGGATGCGCCTCGCGACGTACATAGACGATTGGCTCCTGGCTGCACAGTCTCCCAGGCAGATTCAGGCACAGATCGGACTGCTCACGTCTCATCTATCAGCCCTGGGTTTCACTATCAACCGGGAAAAGAGTGTTTTGACCCCGACTCAAAACATCACTTTTATAGGCTTGCAGCTGGATTCAGCCTCACTAAAAGCACGTCTGTCTGTGGAAAGGGTGAAAGCCTTTCAGGCTTGTCGGGCACTTTTTCGCAGAGGAGCGTTGCTGAAGTTCAGAATGTGTCTCAGGCTGCTGGGATTGATGGCGTCAGCTTTGACTGTCATCTCTCTTGGCCGCTTATGCATGAGACCTTTTCAGCAGTGGGCAGAATGTGTTGGTCAGGACGGACAACACCACGGTGGTGGCGTATATAAACAGACAAGGGGGTCTGTGCTCACGTCATCTGCACACATTGGCACGCAGACTGATTGTTTGGAGCAGCTCTCGCCTTTTATCTCTGAGAGCCACCCATGTTCCAGGAATTTTGAACAGGGGGGCGGATTTAATGTCCAGAGGCAACCCTCGCTACAAGGATTGGAAGCTCCACAGCGAAGTGGTGGCTCAACTTTGGGCGAGGTATGGTCGGGCAGAGATAGACCTATTCGCGTCAGAGGAAAACGCTCAGTGCCCGCTGTTTTATTCCCTGACCGGTCAGAACTCGCCAATGGGGTTGGATGCTCTAGCACACCAGTGGCCGCGTGTCCTCCTGTACGCTTTTCCCCCATTAGAGCTGATCACTCCTACTCTCGCCAGAGTGCGGGAGTGGGGACTTTCTCTGATTCTGGTAGCCCCCCGCTGGGCGGGGAGGACCTGGTTGGCGGAGATATCTCAAATGCTTTGGGATTCCCCGTGGCCTCTGCCTCTCCGCAGGGACCTCCTGTCACAGGCACGCAGAGAAATCTTCCATCCCCACCCAGAGCGCATGGCTCTGTGGGCTTGGCCCGTGAAAGGTTAAATTTAACTGCTGCGGGGCTTCCGCCGAGCGTAATTGCAACCATTCAGGGCGCCAGGGCATCCTCTACACGCTGTGCTTATGATGGCAAATGGCGTGCGTTTGATGAGTGGTGTGTGAAAGCCGGGGTGATCGCTTTTCAGAGCTCTGTATCCAATGTTTTGACATTCCTTCAAGAGCTGCTGGATAGGGGCTTGGCCTTCTCCACTGTTAAGGTGTATTTAGCCGCGATATCGGCTTGTCACGTCGGATTTGGGGACAAAACGGTGGGTCAGCATCCTCTCATATGTCAATTTATGAAAGGAGCGCGACGCCTTAGGCCAGTGTCTAGAAACGTGTCTGCCCCCTGGGATTTATCTTTGGTGCTTGATGCGCTGTCTCACCCACCTTTTGAGCCATTAGGCCAGGTAGAGCTGAAGTTACTCTCCTTTAAAACGGCTCTTTTACTCGCACTCGCCTCGGCGAAGCGCGTGAGTGATATCCATGCTTTATCGGTGAATCCGTCATGCATGCAGTTTCAGATGGGGGATTCTAGAGTTTTGCTGAAACCTAATCCTGCTTTTGTGCCAAAGGTACTGAACTCGGCGCTGTCATACCGCCCTATTGAGCTGCCTGCTTTTTATCCTCCTCCGTTTACAACACAGGAGCAGGAGCGGCTTAATACGCTCTGCCCGGTGCACGCATTACGCACGTATGTGGGCGAAAACAGCTGGATTCAGGAAATCTGAACAGTTGTTTGTGTCGTGGGCGACAGCCCATTTGGGTAAACCTCTCACGAAACAGCGACTGTCGCACTGGATCGTGGGGGCAATTGCCATGGCTTATGACAGTACGGGCATTCAGGCCCCGGCAGGTCTGCGGGCTCACTCTACCCATGGTATGGCCACGTCATGGGCACTCTTTCGAGGTGTCACTATTGAGGAGATTTGTGCGGCTGCCAGTTGGGCATCGCCTCATACTTTCTCCAGATTCTACAAGCTGGATGTGACTACGCACACTTTGTCTCATTCTGTTTTGAGTGTGGGTGGGCAGAACATGCTTGTTTAGATGTCCTTTATCGGGCTTCGAGGTATGCCTGTTTGGCAATACGGGAGTCTCTATATCCCAGAGAACTTTAGGTTAAGAAATTAACCCCGGTTCTCTGAAACATGAGTGAGGTATCTCACCAGACCACCCTCCTTGCCTGGAGCGAGGAAGAGGTGTGTTTGCAAAGACTGAGGATGGGACGTTACATCGGACTTTTATAGGAGGAGGATGTACCTCCTCCGGAGAGCCGACGTCACGTCCGTCTGCCAGTCAAGACTGGCGTAATGTAATATTGCTTCTGGGGGACAGCGCGAGGAGCGTGTCCCATAGTGAGATACCTCACTCATGTTTCAGAGAACCGGGGTTAATTTCTTAACCTAAAGTTCACTGCCGGATGGCGTCTTTACGCTTTCCTGGTTTTGGCGCCAAATTACCACCGGAAGAAGTCCACTGCAGGTAAGGTCCAACTGCACATTTATGATTTCAGAAGTTTAAAAAGTAGAATTTAGACGTTTTAATTAGAAGAACAATAAGCATCAGGTTGGCCTTTCTTTGATGAATAATACCACCTCAGAACACGTGAATTAAAAAGTGCACTTTTTCTGCTGCAACGTTGTCTCTCCACCCCCTCGGTTTTCACTCACTATTCACTCTTAAGTATATTTTGTCCTCATCATGTTCCATACTCATTATGATCTTTTGTTGCCTGTTTATGGTGAAATAGTTATATAATTGTTTTCATCAAGTGGATATGAATCTTTTTTTGCAAATATAGAACATAAAAATTCCTATGTGGTTTGCTAATGTACTTGGGTGTCTATAAACGTACCTGTGGGAGTCACCCAGTTATAGTCTGTGTGGGACTCACTGCATTGTTTGAATCTCCCATTTTGATGCAACGTTTCCAACCGGTCTCTCCTGCACTCACCTGTGCATTAATGTGTGGTGTGACACAAAGGGAGTGAATGCCATTGTTGGCTGTGTTTGCTTAAGTTGTCTGTGTTTATGTGGTGTTTTTCTTTGGTTATATTTTACAGAGCTCATAAGTGTAAACTATGAACTTTTTTCTTCCCATCTCCCTTGTATATGATTCTTTAGTATTGTCCCCTGTTGGCAGTGTTTTCTGCTTTTCGTTGTGTTTTTTGTGTTTGCTTGGGATATGTATCGCTTTGTTGTCTGCATTCACTGTTTTTATTTGTATTTATTAGTTTTGTCTGCATGTGTAGGAGTATATATTTATTGAAGCAGCTCATAAAGTGACTCACTTTACTCTGAACCTTTAATCAACTGCAGCTGTTCTTACTTGATCTCTAACAATGACGTGTTGCTTTTGTCCTGTGTTGCAGAGCTTCCTGTCCAGCACCTCCTGCAACACGCTTCCAACCCCCAGGGTCCGATGCAGATGGAGCCAGAGGGAGGATTCACTGTTGCAGCTTTGCGGGGTGCGGGAACCCTGACACATGGTGGTCATGGCGAGGAGCTGATGTCACTTGCTAGCATCTTCGGGAGGAGGTGCTTTGCTTGGTCAATCACAGCTGTTGGTGTGAGCTTCCTCCAGGACAGGAGGGGAAGGCTAGCGTTGTTCTGCAGGATAGAGGAAGCTAGGGCATCCATGATGGTGTGGAGTAGGAGGGAGGAGGAGCGTGTCCTTTTGCTTATATTCAATGTGCTTACTGCAATAAAGTTTCATCACCGGGTCCAAAGGAAAGGTTTGATATTTACAGTTTGAATGATGTTCGTTCACATTTATATTGTATCATGTTTAACTCTAAGTGTTTGAATTTAATTGTTTGAGATTTTAGTTCAGAGGTTAAAGGTATTCTGTGAAGAGGGCTTGCAGAATTGAGTGCACATTCCAACATGTGTTTGATGTGGCCCTTTAAACTGAATCACTCACCACCAAATCAAACATAGGTTTAGTTTAAGGCCCTGAATAGTTAATCACTCATCCACATTGATAGGTTCAGTGGGCCTTGATAGATAATCACTCAAATGGTTTGTTGCTTAAAAGGAAATGATGACTAGACTAGACATCTTCCTGTGATAAGAAACAGGCCAGGCAAGATGTGTCTTCCCCTACAGATAGGACAAAGGATTCTGGAGTATGATGCACCAATGAGAGAAGCGGAACCAAACATCAGGAGGCGCATAATCTGGAAAGCTGCCCAATTGGAGGAAGGACACCGCACATTCTCAAATGCATAATTTTGTTAGATAATCTCTGTCTAAAGTATAAAAGGGTTCAGGGAAAGATAGTCGTGGTTCAGACTTCGTGAACTGATCCAGCATCTGTCTGTTGTCAGGGACGCGTGGTTTGAACCCAGAGACTCTGAAACTTCTACTCTTGATTCATCGGGTTAATAAACTCTGTTAACCTGAAAGAGACGCCTCCAGTCATTCCTCTCATCCCATCAAAAGAATGCGCAGAGATTTGAGGTAATTATTTAAAGGAGTCAGATTTCTATTAAAAACATAGGAAAAGGATTATATAGCAACTTTTATCCTTCAGTTTGGATGCACTATCTGTGGGGACGCCTACGGACGGTGCATCTATTCCAAGAGGCATGTTCAGGTCACGTCCCATGGTTCTCCTTTACTCGGCTGTGATGAGCCTTGGCCGAGTTGGGTCGATGTTAGGCAGTGACTTGCTTGACTGGCTCTCCTCTTGCTTGCTCTACGGCAGCCTGGAGGCCCTTTTCTGTTCCCCCTATCCTGCAGGACACTGTCATCCCCTCTTTTCCTCTCACATCAGCGGTTGTGAGCTGACTGAGTAGGGAATCTCCTGATCCAAGGTGTCGGCCTGTGTCACCAGCACCTTGTCATCTCCATCTGACGGGGTGTCTGTCAAGGTGCCTAATCTCTGCAGAGCTTGCACAGTGGATCCCGAGGATGGCTTTGGAGGACTGCTGGAGCACAAGGAGAGTATCTTCAGGATGCCTGGTCTCCACCAGTGCAAATTAATGTTGAGTACAGATCATTAACAGAAGCTGTTGTTGCAGGGTTTTGCTGACTACTCAGGCTGACGTGGATGCCGTACGGGCCACTGACCAGCCGCGCTGTGATGGTAAGACTGGCGTTAAATAGGATAGGATAGGATAGGATATAACTTTATTGATCCCCAATGGGGAAATTCGGGCGTTACAGCAGCAGCAGCAGTGCAGAATCAAAAACAAAAGTCAAAATCGAATAATCCGAAATCGAAATGTCCTCCACACAGAAGTTACAAAAACACCATAAAATTGAAAATGGTCAAAGGATTGAGCTGTTTATTTATTTCATGCACTTAAAACAAAAAATGAAGAAAAAAAAGGACAATATGATTTAGTTAATACTAAAAAAAAAAGATGTCTTTTTGAAAGAAATGTGCTGGAGAAGTAAATTAAACCCAGAGGGGCTCATTGAGTGGTAACACAAAAGAGTTATTAAACTAGTCCAATATAATATAGCTAACTAGAAAACCTACTCAAAATGTAAAAGAAAATGCAGCAAGAGAGTAAAAAAAAAAAAGGAAGAGGACAACATAAGCATTTGACAAAAAATGTTTATGATGGAGTATTACTTAATTGGCCACGCAGGAAATGCATAGTTTTTTTTTATAAACGAGTTGGCGCTGGTTCTGATATAGCTGGGTAAATTATTCCAACAATCATCTCCTCTGTCTCTGAGGAAAGTGTTGTGAAAAATGCAGGATTATTACTTGATCACTATGATGATGTGTTGCTTTTTCCTGGGAATCCTGGAAGCAGTCTCTCCCTGGGTGTCTGGGTTTCTCTTACAGGTCTTGTGGGCTCCTCTCGTGTCCGGCGTGAACGTCTTCTTTGGGATGAAAGGACTGTGAAGAAGTCTTGAGAGCTTCCTTTTGAGGTCAGGATTGTGCTTTGACTTCCTCTTTGGGAGCGTTGGCGTGTCCGTGGTACTCTTGGATTTCTCTTTTGTGTCGGGTGGAGTGTCCCATTTCCTCTTATTGGTGGGTGTTGTGCCTTGAACGAGCCTGGTTTCCCAAAGAGCTGGATGTAGTGTAGGGACGTCTGTACGCTCTTCCATTCTCAGCGGGATTCCGGGTTTCCCGACAGACACTCCATCTGTCCTTAGGTGGGAATGCAGACGTCCTATGAGATGTTCCATCTGATACGGGGGGAGTCTATGAGTACCACTGGCACTCCAACGCTCCCAAAGGATGTTCAGGCATTCTTTTGGACACTCCCTTCCTTGAGAGGGAGTTGCCAAGATTATTCGCAGTTCATGATTCCCAGAGGAGAAACCCGGGATCCTGAGGACAGCCTTCGAACATAGTTTATAGGGACGCAGGATTCCCCCTATGACATGGATGCATTGTGTTTCTGTTGTCATGTGTTCTTTAATTGTTTATTTATTGTTTGGGTTTTTGAATGTTCTGTCACGTTTTCATGTTATTATTGTGTAATGTGTATTTTTGCTGTGTTTAGATAGATTAGCCTAGATGCATCAGGTATTCCCCTTAGTTTAAAGTTAATAATGATGTGGACTCTATAGTAGGATGTTTTAGCTCTGTAGTAGACAGAGTAAAGATTCCCGCTTCAGGGAATTGTCCACTTTTAAGTCCAACGCAGTCGAGGTGAATGGCTGCCCACCATGAGGAAGGTTTCACCCAACTTTTTCTGCCTGTTAAAAGGCAGTTTTTTCTTGCCGTTACCAAATGATGCCAAGAGATGGCTCATGGTGGGTTCATGTTGGCTCTCTATACATAGAAAAGAGTACAGGCTAAACCTGCTCTTTTTGGCATCATTGATATGAAACAGTTTAATCTGTGTCTCCACAGGTGAAGGTGAAATCCGTGAAGCAGCATTTTGAGAAGGACCAGCTGAAGTGGTGAGCGATGAGAGCTGTCATGGCGCTGCGGATGGTTCCAGAGGCCGAGCCAATGATGTCACTCTTCCAGTCCCAGTTTCTTTCTGACCAGGAGCTGGCGGCCATCTTTAACTCCATCCAGCAGAACACCAACATGGATTCAATGTTTTACGGTGAGAAACTTATCAAGCAAAGAGAACCTAGTTCATAATATGACATGTATTGGCTTATGACTGGCAAATATCAAGGCCACTTTGATGGTAAAAATAGTGCAAGCAAGGTACAACAGCTTTGCATGAGGTTGGTTGAGATATTGCAAAAACATTTTACCAAAGGGAAAGAGTGCACAGAGTGCACATGTGTTTCTGACTAAAGGTAAGTAACGATTGTACAGAGAAGGTGCAAATACTATGCACACAAGTTTAAAAAGTTCAGTGCTGTTGTGTTCAGTATATATCTATATACAACTTGTCTTTTTATTTTATGGTTTGTATCACTGTATGTAGTGCTTTTCCTGTTTTGCTACCTGCTTCTGGAACCTTCCCAGGGATTAATAAAGTTGTTGTTCTATTATCTGCCATGCACCACTGTCACTGTATTATTTAGAATCTGCCTACTTGCACAGAGCATTTCCTAATTAATCCGATTACTGTCCACGTATACCTTCTTTGTATTTTAAGTTTGTACTGACATCTTGACACTTTATTCTTTTGTTGACACTTTATCGTATGTTTTAGAGCTGCACTGTCCGTCATTTACTGCTCTGTGTGCCTTTGAATTACCCCCGGGGACAAATAAAGTTCATTAAATTGTATTGAATCTATCTCATCCTTTTGTTTCGAAGAATTGTTTTGATGATGTGGACTAAACAGTAGGACTAGCTGAAGTGGAAAGTTAATGTTGTACTCTACAATCTAACTGATGTACACCAAATGTTATTTATTTTACCAGAGGGTTGTCCGAGACATCTCATCCTCTCTAGAAAGTTGAAAAAGTGAAGGGAAAGTTGAAGAATTAATAAATTAAAATATCTGTGAATTTACTGAAAATATGTTATATATATTTTTGGGACTTCTATTACATTTTATATTTCAAACAGTTATCAAAGCCAGATAAATCATTTCTATTATACTGTAGTTTCTTTTATGGCAGCCACCATGACGGGGTCGCCACGACGGACACAACCGTTAATTGTTGCCATGGATAATTGTTGCATAAGGCAGCGGGAACTGCTTCTTAAGGCTGCCATTCTGTTGCTGTGATAAAAACATGCCGATTATACTTGGATACAGGGGGAGCTTTCTGTATCCCGCCATGACTCGACCTCGACTTCATCCTTTGTTGTTTTTATGATTGAGAGCCCCCTGGAGGTGGAATTTAAATACTGTGCCTTTAAGTTTCTTTACATGTGCCAAACTCTGTGAAGAGACAGACAATAGCATGAAAGTACATGAAAAGTGTCTCTACAGAGCTTGGTTTAAACTGCAGAGGTTTTAAGCCATTTCACATCAGTCACCCCACTTCTCAAACACTTAAATATTTTTAGGGAACTACCATAGATCCAAAATGATCATAAGGGGTTTACAGAACATTTCCTCGTGCTAAATGTTAGAAATTGAGAATTTAACAAATCTGGAGGATTATCAATGTAATATCTACTTGGGGCTTAAGGAGATGGTGATGTTGCAGAGCCACTGTAAACATTTTAGCCTTTGAGGCTAATGCAAGCTGTAAGTATACTACTGTTGACAAATACTAAAAGTGACACTTGAGAGCTAACCTCCAGTGTCTCCTCTCCTAAAGATGTTCTCATATAGACTTGTTGTGCTTTCAGCTTTTGTTTTTCACTTACTGCAAGTTTCTGTACAGTGTCAGTCTCCATCTCGTTTGCATCTGCCTTCCCATGAAATAACAAGAGACAATGTGAGAACACGTAATTGTGAGGTTATGCTTTGCTCTGTTGGACACTTAATCTTGATTCTTCCCTCCTATTTTTTGTAATCATGTAGTTTGTGCATTACTAAAGGCAAAAGAGTGCGTTCGCTATCCCCACAACAAATGGCTGCCTAAAACTATTTGGTGCAAGTCCATCACTTCAGTGACCGTGCAGCTAGCATACCACACAGTGATGCTATGATCAGGCTGCATTCGAAGGTGGTCTTATAGAAATGGAGCAGCTGTGTCTTTAGAGCTGAGCTTCCTTAGGAAGGAGTCTCTGTTGGGTCTTTTTGACCAGGTGTGAGGTATTCTGCCAGGAACATCCGTCTGTCCACCACTTCCACTGCTTATGTGAAGGGGGGTGTAAATGGTAAACTTGAGTTTGTATCATGCTCTTCTAGTCTTCTGACTGTTTTAAGTGCTTCTAGACTTTGCTACGTAAAGTGACTATCAGAAGTAGCTAATCCCAAAGTGTCTTGCAAATGGGACATGTAGCCGACTTTAGTGGGCCGACTGAGCCACAGCTGGCCCAATAAATATGTGGTTTACATCGTGTTGATCTCTTGAAGTCTATGGACTATGACAAATCTGTTATGTGAACACATGTTTAAAGTTGCAAAGCAAGAAAAGAAGTTTGGAGATGCTAAAGACATGTCGACTGACAAGGTACAATGTTTTGCAGTAATACGACTCTGCTCGTGTCTACATCCTGTTTTGGAATGTGGATTTGTATTCAGCTGTTGCCATGATGTCTAGAGTTGTAGCTAAATGACTACATTTGGGATGTGTATTTATTACATGCTAGCTGAGATGGGTTTGTAAGGTTCTGAAGCTTACCTAAAGATCAACAAGGGGGGATTTTTTTTGACGTGAGGTGGATATATTTGTTTTTATGCACAAAATAGAAGAGAATTTACTTTATCTCTCTTCCTGTGTTCCATGTCTTCCTGTATCTGACTTTCTCAACCCACAATGTTTTACAAGAGTTTTTGTTCGTTCTTTTTTAAAAGAATACTTAGTCCTTTGTCAGTTACAAACTTAATTTTTATTACCAGTACAGGGTGGATCCCAAGTCCCTTATTTGCAGTCTCCTCAGTCCTCGGCCGAACCGGAAGTAGTTCCAAAGCCGCCATGTTGAGGATCGTCCCAAAGCTCTTATAGCGAACGGAGGAGAGAGGATCGAGGAGAGAGGAGGCTGATCCGAGGAGCGATGACCGAGGAGACATGAGAGCTGACTTCACAGAAGTCTTTTCACTGACAGACACGCCCCCTTCTCGTACATCACTCATTGATTGGACGCTGCACAGGATCATACTTCAGTGAAACTTCTCAACATGAGCAGAGTTTAATACCGGAGAAAAGACGCTAAACGGAGCGTCGGACATTTAAACAGATGATGAACATCAGTGAGTTTGTAAAGAGTCGCTCTGTGATGAGCTGGGATTAAAAAGAGTCTGACGTGAAGATTAACAACCAAATATGAAGCTCTATAACTTCTATCAAATCAATACATCCTTCATGTTCTGTTCATCATCTCTCAGACTGTTTGAATGTCTGATGATGATGAGGATGACAGTTTGATGAAGAGGGAGTCCGTTTTATATTCACACTTATTTATCTGCTGAACGTTTCATCATTTAGATTCTAATCAATCATTTTCAGTATCCTGACACATAAATATCTGTTTATAAAATACAGAGTTCGTTGTCTAAATACAGGCTAGGTTAAGTCAAAACTGTTTAATAATAAATAATTATAGACAATTCAAAATGAAATCTTTTAGTCAGTAGAAATTGTCCTTTTGGTTATGAGTAGACTGCAGGTTGTTCTTCAGGTGTTTGTTGTCAGGTAAAGAGACTAAACACTGTAACTGTGTTTGATTAGAAATAATACAGTGTGTGTTTGATTAGAAATAATACAGTGTGTGTATTTGATGAGAAATAATACAGTGTGTGTGTTTGATTAGAAATAATACAGTGTGTGTGTGTGTTTGATTAGAAATAATACAGTGTGTGTGTGTGGACATAAACAGCTGTTCGGCTGATTGACAGCTGAACGTGATCAGCTGATGTCGCGTCATGTGACGCTGTCGAGGAAACAACGTCTCATGTGTCTTAAAGCTGATTTCCTCGGTCCTCTCTCCTCGGCTTCGTTTCCTCCGTGCATCTCTGGTGGGCGGGACTAAGACGCAAGTGGAGGTGACAACTCGGAGGACACTCGGTGCAAATAAGGGACTTGAGATCCACCCACAGTCTGGTCAACATGTAGTTAGCGTACCACTTCTACTTCTACTATATCTTCTAACTCTGTCATGTAGCTCTAATGATGACTCCCTATCACCACCTTGTGGTCAACTGTAATAGCACTTGATCGTCACAGAGTTTGTTCGAGGTTTTTGGCGATAAAATTAAAGTGTTTTTTTTTTTTTTGCATCTGATTTAATATTTGATCTCTGAAAAAATAATTTCTCTGAAAAAAGTATGGACCTTCCCTTTTTGTTCAGGGTCTTTAGATAACACTTATATTATGGGCCAAAAATAATGACTGACTGATTGATTGACTGACCCACAGACCGATCGATTGATTAAATGACTGACTGACTGATTCATTGGCTGACTGATTGACTGTCTGAATGACTGACTCATTGGTTGATTGATAGATGTTGATCAATTGGTTGATTATTTGACAGGAGTTAGTGGTTCAAATACGTCTTTTGCTACAGACCGTGTTAATCTACAATCAATAAGCTTTGAAGATGCTGTAATACAAAAACAAAAAAATAACATTTAGGTATGGTTATATACAAAAAAACTGTACTTTTAGCATGACAGGCACATTTTTTAGATTTTTATTTAAGTAGCATCATTTGAGTTTGAAAATGAATATCCCCTATTATGAAGAAATAATATTCACAATTGCAGCTCCAAGAAACTCTTGTGTTTTTCTGCCTGTTCCACCATCGTGCTTTAATTACAGCGATGTGAAAAACCAGTGAGAGCTTGTTAAGTCTCTGTGATTATTCTCCTCGTGATCCCTTTGCCATCTTTCCCCAGACGATGACACTGCCCAACATCGCACCAGCTCAATTATCCATGAAATATTCTCCCACACGCCTCCTCTGACTCTGGTTGTTCTTTTCTGCTCTGCATGAAGATCCAGGGATGCTGAGAAACATAAGAAGAAACACTGAATCACCTCTTTTTGTTTTTGCTTTCCTTTAATCCGTGATTATTCAGCCAGATTTTTTGAAGGGTTTTTTTTTTTTTCTGTTTCATTCTCCCTTCTTAATCAAGATTGGTGTGCTAATAGCCAGGGTTGTCATGACAGCAGGGACACCAGTGTTGGGGAGCTTTGTTTTTCATGTTAAAGATCTGCCCTGTTATTGTTTTTATAATGGCATTGGATTGTAAAGGTTTAGCTGCTTAACAGTGAAAACATAAACTATAAATTGTACTTCTATAAAATGCAGTGGGATGTGGTGAGATTGGCGTATGAAGTATGAAGGGATCCAGCTTTTTGTTATTCAGTGCCAGCCCCCCCACAAGCAATAGCAAAACTCCAGCCTCATCTTTAATTCATCATTTACCAATTCACATACAAAATAAATCAGCTTTTCCAAAATAATCCAATACTACAAAAGCCATGCATGTGTCTTCCAACCTAATCTGAGCCCCTGTTTGTATCACGTTATTCCTTAAGCACAGAAAATGGAGTGAAGTTGCAAACTGTTGTCAGGTGATAAATGTTTTGGATCAGAGGGAACACAAAAACGCCGCTGGCAATCACAAAAAGAGCTCTCTGGAGACTGTAGGTGGTTGTCTGTGCTGACATCAGGACTTCACAGTCCATTCATTCCCGAGTTGTTCTGCAGCTCGACAAACGCTGCACAACAAGACCACCAGGCAGGGCGGCTTGATCGCTGGGACATGCAGAGACACCAACACAGACTCCTCGTAGGGCAAAAACAACAGCTACAAGCAGGGCCGCTTTGTCTGGGGAATAAACAAAAAGGCCAGGTCACCTTGGGAATACAAAAAAATGCCGAAAGTTCAGCAAACAGCAACAACCAGAGAAAGTTTCCCTTCTAACACACAGTTCTCACATTATCAACACCTCATCTGGAGTGGGTCCAGATCTTTCTGTTTTAGCACATAAAGGCTGCCTTGATTTTAAATTAAATTCATGTGGGAAAGCAGAAACATTCCTTTTTTGATCTGAAACATACGCATATTCAAACCGACACCACTTGATAAAACGTACTTTTGGGGCTTATTTGCATTTGTGGGAAGTGCTCCAGAGGTAAAGGGGTTAAACTCTAGGTGTTTCTGTCCCATCTCACTCTACATTTGATGGGCAGTTGGAAAGCAGTATGGGAATGCAACGATGCCTTCGCTGAGGGGGATTATTCGATTTCAATGCCAGACACGGAGAGAAGAAAATCACTCCAAAATAACTCTGAGTGAAAGTCTTGGCAGGTTCATCCAAGTGGCAACCACCGTGGCCGAAACCAAATGTCAAAGCAAGTTAAAGTATCTTGATGTGTTTCTTATATTAACAATGGAGTGAATTACTTTGAAATTTGCTGCTTCTACTGACAAGGATAATGGAGAAATATGACTCAAATATGCAGCTGCTAATCAGTTCAGGCTTGAGGGATCAGGAACATCATTTTCAATTGTAACAAGCAGATAGTACAGTCTATTAGAATACCTTTGAGCCTCCCTTTTCACTTAAAGTTACTCAAACATAAACGGTTGAATGAATGACGTAGATGGACCGACAGAAGGTAGTAGGGTGGACAACAGTGCCAGATTGAACAAGAACTGACCCATCATAACTTTTTGAAAGTACACTTTTTTTTCCATTTCAAAGATGTGACGAGGAACAAATGATATACCTCCAACTGACAGGTTACTGTTTATAAAAAAAATCTTTCTTGCTTTACCACATTTAGACTTTTTTTCCCCAGGTTATATTGTAAAGGGGTGTATTATTAAACCTAGCTTTCAATTGACATTTGAATCACCTTGTTTGTTATATGTAGTTAAAAATTTATCAAGAATAAACACAAGACTCTGGAGGAAGGTTATCACTGTTTATTTCATTCATTCAACTCAGGACAGACAAGGCAGTGAGGTGCACACATAAAGAAGAAAGGGGGGGGGACGTAACGGCATCTCACAGGGGGAAAGTTTCCACTGTGGATACAATACAAATATGTTCCAGTGAGCCAAGTAACACAACTAGAAGCCAGATGTTTTCTATAGCCTTATACACGAGGCCAGTTAAAAGAGCCTGTTTTGGGCTTCGTCATCAACTTGTAACTCAGAGCGGTGGAATTGTTTGGCATTGTTGTTTTTGCTCTAATCCTCCACCAGAGTCACAAACTCAAATTAAGGGCGAGACAGTGGCAATGTCCGAACATCTGAGCCAGCAGGCCTGAACGGCACTGTGTATGCATGTGCAAGTGTACACGTGGACCATGACTCAACGTGACATCACACAAGGGGACACTGATATTACACTTGTGGAGAGGGACTAAGCGCATTGTGTAAAGGCTCATGTCGCTCATTTTTTCTTTTCTGTTTGGTGCTGAACAGGTTCCACGCAGTGTTTATGCACTTACAGATAACCAGTTATATTCTGGTAACTTTTGTCCTGGTTACACCTTGCGGAGAGAGTAACATGGGCCTAACGGAAGCGGAGAAAGTGGGAGATGCTGGTGATGTTTAATATCTGAACTGATAGGACGGACATGCGCTGTGTGCCAACTTGATGTATGCGTGCGAGGCTGCCACCGTTCATTTACATGCTGTGCCTCTGGAACATCCTCAAAGCTGCACTGTATGGCAACATCATCCTGCTGCAGATGAAACGTGTAAATAAAAAGGCTTAATAACAGCAGAGCTTTGTTACATAACGGTTTCTGCATTGCAATGTGTAAAGGGATGATGTTTACCATCTTGTCGCTTACTTCGTCATTCTGCTGTTTGGCGCTTGACAGGTCCCATGCAGTGTTTGTTTTTCAGCGATCTTTGCTGAAAAAGGCTGTTTGCAGCTGCTGAAACAGCTGGATGACAGCCAGATAAAAAATAGAACCATAATATTAAAATAATGAAGGAGGCCGAGTGATTTCAAAAAAGTGGAGGATCAGCTTCTTTACTATACACAACAACTATACTGGTTTATCTCAATTGTTTATTAGTGAAACTTTAAAAAGAGACAGTGTCTGGCTTGACTGACTGGCGGTGGCGGTTCCTGCTTGTTTGTTTCACCTCAGTCCACCCAGACCCATGCACTGTTACCAAAGTTAGATTTATGAAGGTGATGCTAAGAGTGAGATGTGTTTGATGCATCAGGGCTGTAATTCAAAGCCAAATTTAAGAATGCATCTCCGGCCTTCAAGCCAGGTTTTCAGGGAAGTCAAAAGCAGGCGACCCAGAAGGTGAACTCTTTGTTGAAACTGTGAAAAGGACAGCCGTTACCTGAGATCTGGGACTTATAAACAGTTTTGCCTCAGGATACCAACTTGTGTTAGTCATAGATAAGTTTCCTCTGTGTTTGATGGCGAGCAAGTCCATCTGCTCTGAACTTTGAGCAACCCTCAGCTTGTAATGGAAACTATCAAACCTCTCCTCATTAAAGACAGACACTTGTTCCTGTGGAGCAAAAATAACAGATTTACTCATCGTAAGTGGATGAGAATTTCATTTGTGTGTGCAAAGATGAAATTTGATCTTTTGGCTCAAATCAGGAGTTCTAGTTCTCATCCTCCAAGGCAGTGAGCGAGAGGAGGGTTAGTGTGCACTGCTTTGTGTGCTTTGATGATCACATTTCTCCCTGATCTAAATATAATTCTGTCTCCAAACGTGTAATTGAAAGTGAGCATGAGTGTTTGAACCATACCACCGGTCTCACTCCGCCACACTAATAAGCTACATTTCAGCTTTGATGTGGAAGTGTGTCACCTCCTGAGGAGAGGAGCAGAGGAGAGACTCTCCCGCTCCCCTGCACATTGATAGTGTCGGTGTATGTGCGAGATGCCATCTGAAGTGAGATATGTTCACAAGAACAGATATGTACGTCAAATTATTAATCACCATCCTAACGATTCAGCAGCAGCAAACTGACACAAAGGAAAGTGTCAGTTCTGACTGCAGCTATAGCACTGATACCCATAATTAAGTGATTGTAGATCTGCCACATGGGACGAGCAGCTTTCATGACAAATTACCAAACATGAAGCGAAGAACAAAAAAGATGAAGCTATACAAGTTATCACAGGGAATTCATTTTTCATTCCCTTGCAATGTTCACGTCATCTGACATCTTCTGTCTGTCCGTCTGTACATCAGTCTGTACAGCAGTCTGTACGCCCTCCCCACCCCTACCCTTGCACTCCCTCATTAACACACCTTTCAACGACATACAAATGACATTTAAATATAAATCAGGAGCATTAACATTTATAAACATGAGACTTTTATGATGGCTCTGTAATGAGGTGTTATAAATCCCTGGGCCACAGTTCACAGTTCCAGCGGACACATAAACCGCAGAGAGCATTTTTAACAAGGATGCACTGCAGCGTCGCTGCTCTCTGCTGCTCCACAGAGATCACATCTGAGATGAAAACACTGCCAGAAAACTGATTTGTGGGTTCATGCTGAAGGTATGAACATATGTGTTCTCAAACTATAGAGCATATGCTGAAGTGATAACGATTTGATGTTCAAAGGTGGACACTGGTACACTGAAACTACATCTTGAATGTCCTTGGATCAAGATCTGCTATCTATCTATCTATCTATCTATCTATCTATCTATCTATCTATCTATCTATCTATCTATCTATCTATCTATCTATCTATCTATCTATCTATCTATCTATCTATCTATCTATCTATCTATCTATCTATCTATCTATCTATCTATCTATCTATCTATCGACCAACCTCTTCATCTTCATCTTCCTTTTGAAAAGTTAGACCTTCAAAGTTTATTTCATGACATACAGTGGATCAGACCTGCCTCAGTCTGATTCTAATGATTTGTTTTGTGTTTATTTAGTCCATCAGGTCACATTATGCTCAGACGCAGGTGCATTTCAGTACACCCATAAGATCCACCACTGAGCCACCCGGCTGCAGTTAGGGGTCACAGACCAACTCCTCCTGAGACTGAGTAAAGGAGAGTGGTGTTATTAGCCACACAATTAGAGGAATTCTTAAACCTCCTCACTAATAGGATAGAGTTTTAGGTTCAAAGGTAATCATTCACACATCCTCACTGTTCTGTAAGTTGTAAACTATAATAGTTAAAGGCTGTGTTCATCTGTGTGAACTCTCTGTGTAGTTTGTTGTCTGTTGAATTGTGTAAAAGTCTGAGACTGGTCTGAGCTGCCTGAGCTGATGTTATTATTACATATGAATAATCCTGAACATTCAAATTAGTAATACATTCTAAATTTCAGCAGCAGAGAGTATGATGTCATCAAATCGAATAACTTCTTTCTGAAGCCATAACTATGCCCGACTTTCAGCTTTTCGTTGTGTAATTAACACTCGACCAAATCTGAATTATACCTCTTTTGAAAGTCTTGCAGTCAGTCTTTCACATCCAGTCTCGAGAAGCTTTCAGCCAATTCTAGCTGTTGTAGTTTATCGCCCTCCTGGCCCATATTCTGAATTTGCTGAATTTCTATCAAACATAGTCCTTAGCAGTAATAGAATAATTGTAGTAGGCGATTTCAATATCCATGTGGATGTTGCTAATGACAGTCTTAGCACAGCTTTCATGTCACTATTAGACTCTATTGGCTTCACCCAGGGTGTAAGAGAATTACTATGGATTCAATCGCCCCCCCCCCCCCCCCCCCCCCAAAAGCAGAAGGCAATCAAACGACAGAGACTAGCTGCTTGGTACAATTCAGAAACCCGTACTCTAAAACTAATGTCATGTAAATTTGAAAGAATGTGGCGCTCCACCGAAACGAAAGAATCTCATTTAATTTGGCAAGATAGTCACAATAGATCTACGGCAGGCCTGCACTGCCTATTACTCGTCTCTTATTCATGAAAATAAAAACAATCCTAGATACCTCCTCAGCACTGTAGCCAGGCTGACAGAGAGTCATAGCTCATTTGAACCATCTATTCCTTTAGCCCTTAACAGTAATGATTTCATGAGCTTTTTTAATGATAAAATTCTAAACTTTAGAGACAAAATTAGCAACCTACTACCTTTACCCTGTGCAGATTCCTCCTATAATTCGGATACAGCAGAAGCAGTTCCAAATTCTGATACTAGCCTCGACTGTTTCTCTCCAATTAACCTTTCAGAACTAAACTTGATTATTTCTGCATCTAAACCATAAACTGTCTTTTAGATCCAATCCTAACCAAGCTCCATAGATATGATCAATATATCTTTAGTGGCAGGTTATGTACCCCAGTCATTTCAAGTAGCCATGAACAAACCGCTCCTTTAAAAGCCTACTCTTGATTCAGGAACTCTAGCTAACATTAGACCTATATCTAACCTTCCTTTTATCTCCAAGATCTTAGAGAAAGTGGTAGCTAATCAGTTGTGTGACTTTCGCCACAACAACAGCTTGTTTGAGGAGTTTCAGTCAGGATTTAGAGTTTATCATAGCACTGAGACTGCACTAGTTAGAGTAACAAATGATCTTCTGTTAGCCTCAAATAGGGGACTTCTATCCGTGCTCCTCCTGTTAGATCTTAGTGCTGCTTTTGACACGATTGACGATCAGATCCTGTTACAGAGACTAGAACAATTGCTTGGAGTTACAGGGACTGCTTTAAGTTGGTTTAGATCCTATTTATCAGACAGATCTTTTGTGCAGTTCATGATGAGTCCTCTATGCACACCAAAGTTAGCCATGGAGTGCCTCAAGAGATAAAAAGTTAAATGATCTTAAAGCAGATTGTTGGAATTTGGTGCTTGTATATTCCACATCAGACATCAGACGGACGGACAGATAACAATTTAGTGTTGTAATGGATAAGTGGTGTCAGAAAGAATCAGTAGAAAGAAACAACAATGAAGTGCTATTTGAATGATGGCGGTGCAAGAAAAGCCATTAAGCAGCGGGTCAATAGTGGAGGACGAGCAGCCTGAGTATTAAACTGATCATGACATCAGGCTCAAGGCAGAGAGAGCCTCTGAAGACTTCCTTTTGGCAGCACTGTGCTCATCTGCAGCAGAGCCTTTTCATTAAGCACTGGATGTAATAGATGACCCATTGATTCTCTCCCTCCCTCTCCTTGTCTATGTCGCTCTGTCCACCACCGTTTTTCCCACTGTCAAAAGTCCAGCTACAAGTCTGAGCTTTCAACAGTCACAAGCAATCACAAACAAACATTCATCTTGATTACAGTCCACTCTGAGCTGCAGGAACACGATCGCTTCTGTCAATTCATCATGTCACCACCTCCCCGCTTGTTAGGTGCTGGACAGCAGTTTTCAACATTGTGTAGGACTTTCAGATTTTAATTTGGCGAATAGGATTAGTTTAGGGTCAGCACGGAGAGGTAAAGGAGAAGAAGCGATGAAGGTTTGCCCTAAAGCAGTTTGTCAATGATGACATCAGCCTGTTCGGCTTCCTTTTTCTCTGCTTTCCAGCTGAATCTCAGGCCCACCTATACTATTTTTTCTCCACGTTGTTCTGTGGATATTGCAGGGTCAAAGGTTCACTCCAAGTGTTGAGGGTCAGATCAACAGCTGCAGTCTTTTACAGCACTGTGTCTTAGTGTTTTGTGCCTCAGGACACAGCAGTGCACTCTTATTGTAACATTTTACTGCAGGTGCAAGGAGAAATACCTCCTTTATTTTTACTTCAGCTGCAGGCAATTTACAACAGCCACAAGGGGGCAGACTGTTGACAGCTTTGAGTTTCTGAGGGGGTGGGTTTGAAGTCTAGATTTAGGTTCAGCTTCTTTAAGACACATTTAGGCTGATCTGGAGCAATCAAGCTGCTTCCACTGTGGTTAAAGATGATTGGCTGAGAGTCCTGTAAAGAAGACAGTAAGCACAATTTGGTATGTGTCTCTTTAAATCTAATGAGCCCCCCCCCCCCCCCCCCCCCCACACACACACACACACACTTACAAATAGACTATCATTTCTGATGACACTGATTTATCAACACACTCTAGATCCCATTTACTGACATCTGTCCCATATTAACACCTGATTTAAATTTAAACCTGTGAATGACACATCTGTAGTTTTCTCTTATGACATGTCACACAGATAAAATGTGACTATTTGTGTCTTTTCAGGTAAAGAAGTCAATTAATCTGAGAGCGGGCTACGGCTACAGGGGCACTTTATAACCACACGCTCATTTAACATTTATCATTTTCCTGTGAAGGCAGCATCCCACTGAACTTTCATTCAACACTGAAGAATCATTATTTTATACTAGAAAGAACAGATTTCTTTCAAGAAAACATCTCAATTATCATTTTCAGAAAACCTACATTATATGTGTATATTTATTCATAATATCATCTGTGTGGAACATCATGAATTGTGTAACAAGTCAAAAACTATATTTGGCAATAAAGATAATTTTGTGTAGATTTCAATTAAAGAAATCATTAATTTCTTATTATCCTGGCTATTTATTAAGCTATGTTGAACAACACCGAGCATGTTTGATTATTTTTTTTCATGATGTGGCGTATGGATGTAAATATTCATGCAAGCCAAAATCAAACCAAATCAAAACAAAATATTCAAATCAGGGCATACAGTCGGACATGGTCTCTTAGGTGCACCACCAGAGATGATAGAGCAGCATTACTTTTGTATGAAAGTCTCCTTTGTTTTCTTTTTTTGGAAAAAGCTACTGACTCTATCTTTAATTACATTTTGGTCAACCTCCCCACTGAGTCCTGCTGTTTGGTGTTTTTAATTAGATTTTAATTGAGCCATTCTCCTACTGCATTCAGTCAGTTCTTAATGCTTCTAATGTGCTGCAGTTTCCATTACTGGTTGATGATATAGTTATCGAAGTATTCAACAGGAAAGTCTAAGCTTTAGATTCATGCATGTAGAGGCACCAGACAGCCCTGCAGCGAGAGCAAGTTTATTTGGGCTACTTATGCCAACACCTGCAGTGTATCCATGATGATCCTGTAAATCTTTCCTGATTGCCGCTATCGGACAGGTCGTACGTGGTGGACTAGTACGTTTGTGTTTGTGTCTGTGTTTGTGTGTTTTTAAGTTCGAGGATGCCCCTAATAGGCCAGCAGCCATTTCACCACATTAGACGTGATGGATCAGCCCTACCCTGCCACACACCTTGGAGCTGCAGGTGTAATAAAAAAATAAAACAACAAACAGCATGTGTAGAACACGGACAGAGCAGTGTGATGCTGCAGGGTTGATGAGATATGACAGGGGAATAATAATGACACACAGCTGCTGTCTTAGCGCTGACCTGGATTGATACAGTACAATGCAGATACAGAGGCAGTCAATCCTCCAACACAGCGGGTTCTCTGTTAAAACGTGCTACGTCTAATCCCATTTGTCAACGGCAACGACTCGCTTGGATTTTAGGGTCATGGCGTCAGACAACACTTTCAAACACATCGAGGCAGCAGCCATCGCTGCACAGGAGAACTTCACACGGTAACAGCTTGTGTGTTTTTGTGTGTGTGGGCACAGATGCATAGGTCAGCGCAGATAGTGAGTGATGCGCCTTTGACTGTCAGCATGAGTTACTGTAATAAAGCCTCACAACCACATGCGCTCTGCATACAAAACATTTTGAGTTCACTTTCTTGTGAGTTTATTTCGTCTCTGACACGCAGGCCTGAACATAAAAGCAGTATGATTTCTCACTGTACATCTCCACTTTGGCAAAGCAGACATAAATAATAAACATGATCAGTTTCTTTATTGTTTGTCTTTGATGCAGGAGCAGCCTCTTTCTGTCAGCCCAGCTCCTGCCTCCCTCCTTTGATGCACTTTTAACGAGGTTACTCACAGGCACTCAGCCTGTTAGGTCTCTGTCACTTGTGTACTCAGTGGGCTTTTTTTATCACTGACACTTGTGTGATCTCATTAATGTGTCCTCATGGCATGTTTGAAGACACATTTGAGTGTGTGATCCTGGGGTGCCTCAAAAGGAGAAGTACACCCTTAAACAGAATTTTAAACTATACTCCTCTGATCTTGGATCTCAACTCCAGATTTGTGTAAATAAACACCCTTCCCAAAGTAAACTAGGTGCTAATCTGCGATTAGAATCCCACTTTCTATCCTTCACACAGACACATTACAGATTCCTTCTTCCCTCTTTTTGCACCTGTTTACGCCGTCCAAGTTGACAGGAAAAAAAATTAGCCACTCAGTTTTTTGGTAGAGATCCCTTTGTGATCTGTTCATGTGCTTCCCTGTCTGACAGACAACAGCAGATGATAGGAGGAATAACCTTTCGATGACCTTCTGAGCTTTTAAATCAAGTGACTTTGATGTGTAAAGCAGCACAAAGAATGAAGGAATGGATGTGCTTTAAGTTTTTTTTCTGAGTTACAAACTGTAAAGAGCAGAGCGTTCAGTGAACAATACCAAAGTGCAGAAACCCATCTCTGCTCTGGTGACACAAGAGTGCCACCTACTGGTGCATATGTGTGATCAACATGTTCAGCTGAGTAGAGCCAAGTTGAACCCTATTTTCTTCACAGTTTGCATATATGCTTATGTGGGTGTGTATCTGCTCTGTGTCCTTAAAATAACTTTTCATAAATATATATTTTTTTTCACAAATGATGAATATAACTCATTCTAAAATTCAACTAAAGTTAATGAATAAAGCAAACCCTCTTTCCTCTACCTTGAAGCTGTGATTTACCCTGGGCGTGATGTCAGGAGAAACGCTGCTGTGTGAAAGTACCCTCCAGCTCTGGAAACAACTCTTACCTGAACGTTGGCTTATCAGTGTCTAGTGAAAAGCCAAACAAGAACAGGCAGCATGAAGGTTGGACAACTCATTACATGCATTTCAATTGGATTTCTTTCTTTTCTTTTCCATGCTGAAGGTGTAACTGTCCGCCCCCGCATCAAACTAACATGTAACATGAGAAAAACTGTCTATAAGAACAACTGATATCAAGTCTCAATCAAACTCCAGTTAACCAGCAAACAAGTAACAGAGACTACAACTGAGATCAGATAGGTGGCAGTCAATAAACTGAGGGAGGTGAGGGAGGATTAGGGAGAACATCACAGGTGCAGTCAGAAGCTCTTGATGAGCAAGTGAAACCTGTGATTAGTTCCTTGGAAATCTATCCGTAATCATCATCATCAATAACATTGAGTGCGTAAAGGAGTTCATAAAGAGCTGGGTCTTTATCTCTTTAAAGATTCAAAGCGACTCTGCAGATTGAATGGAGTTTGTTATTTGTTTCACCACCGGGGGGCGGTAGAGGGGAGGAGTCTAGCTTGAGATCTAGGGTGCTCTCACACTAGGTAAACCATATCATTTACAAATGAGGAGGGGAGACAATTATGCTTACGCACAGAACGGGACATCTTTGCCTAGTATGAGTGCACCCTTAAAGGACCCTGTTAAGAGCTTGCCCAAAATATCCTCATAATTACTGATTGTTGATCGTAAGGTAGGAAATCATTAATAAAGTTAATATGTTATAATGATCATAATTCATGTTCAACAACTTCCTTAATTAACCTTTGTCTTGTGTTAGGGTCGGCACCGACCCGTTTTAGTTTTTAAATGCATAAAAGAACCACATAATTTTATTTTTTTGCAGCAAGGCTTTTTGACTTTGTCAGGAACCTCTATTTCAACAAAATAAAAGATTTTTTTTTTTTTCACTAAATTATAAAATGCTCTGGTTGAAATTATGACCTTTGTGTTGTTAGGGTCAGTTATAAAAATATGATTATAAAGCAATAATTAGAGCCAAAACTGAACACACTGACAGCCAGCTCCTCTCCCAATCATGTGAGCTTTAGGGGATTCTCATTTTACCTTGTTACCCAGTACAAAAACAAAACAAACAATGACAGGCATTTCCAGACATGTGAGGTCAATTCAGTATAGAGTTGGTGACTTGCAGAGTGCACATCTCCACAGCATGCAAAAATGAAAAAAAGATTTATAGTGAGAGAAGTTCTGGATAATATTTTTGTTGAAAATGAGGGAGAGGACACAGAGCAGCATAGTGATACGGATGAACAGATTTCTGAGGAGGAAGACAATGTGGAGTATCATCCAGAAGACACAGACACATCTGATGAGTCTGATGAGGAGGTCACCGGTGGTGGGTGCAGCTCCTTCCACTGATGTTCAACCCAGGGCCAGAGGTGACAGTGGATGAACGTCTTGTCCGTTTCCGAGGAAAATGCCCCTTCCGACAATACATACCCAGTAAGCCAGGGAAGTACGGCATAAAAATCTGGGCAGCCTGTGATGCAAAAACTATGCTATGGAATCTACAGATTTACACAGGCAAAGCTGCGAGTGGCATCCCTGAGAAAAACCAAGGAAAACGTGTGGTCCTAATTATAATAATAATTTATTAATCCCACGAGGGGAAATTCAGTATACACTCTGTCTAATGAACATGAACACACACATAGGCCTCGATATGCATTAATGGAGAGGTCTCAGAGTGAAGGGGCTGCCCACAGCGAGCAATCCAGAGCAGTTTTGGGGTTCGGTGCCTTGCTCAGGGGCACCTCTGCAGTGCTCAGGAAGTGGGCTGCACCTGGCACCTCTCCAGTTACCAAACCAATTTCCGGACTTGGTCCGTGCCGGGACTTGAATGAGTGACCCTCCGGTTCCCAACCCAAGTCCCTACAGACTGAGCTACTGCCGCCCAAAATATCCTGTATACTGTGTATCTGTTCTTTATGCTGAGGCAGAAATAATCATCGTATCTTATTGGATCTGATTTGTGGTTCAGTTATTGTACTCAGCTCATAATTCAGATGTTGCTGTGGAATCAGAATTTGTCCTCCGAGGAGAATGATTTGGTTTTAATGATGGATTATGAATGAAAACCTCCAAATACTTGTGACCTTTTGTCTGTGTGTGTTAATGTGTTACATATCCTGGGAGGTTTGAGATTAGCATAGATATGTTCATGTTTGGTGAGGAAGTGACTGGGAATGCTGTGTCCGATGTTTAGGGTAGTTTCTATGCTGCTGAAATAAACCAGGCGTTTCTTCATCCTTATAGCGTTATTCAGGGAGATGCATGCTAGACGTTACTATTACAGTAAACCTGTTGTCAGTGTTAATCGGATTCCTGAAACACATAATCCTGAGTCATCTGTTTTAGACTTTATCTTGTCATGAAATGATTAAAAATGGAAAATGTTGTGAAATGCTCTCAGGGAAATGTCCTTTCAGCTCCATCTTCCTGTTTGTTATATCACCTCAGGTTTTAAACTATGCTGTCTATACCACTTTTAATCAGATGGTTTCAAATCTTTTGATTTCTTAGTTTTCTCTCAGATATCACAAGTAGACAGAACAGGGATGAATAGAGACTCTGTCATGGCTCTGACAAAAAACAAGGTGTGGACCCAATTGCAGATCACAAAAAGGGTTTATTGTAACAAAAGGTAAAAAACAAAAAAACAAAAACAAAGGCTTACCCTTTCAGTTCAAAAAACGATGCAAAAGAAGAAAACAAAGAGCACAAAGGAACCAGGAGCCACAGAGAGACAGCCCAAACCAATCCGCAGCCATCGTTGAACCTCAACACCTTTAAGGTACGGACCCGACTTTTCACCAGCTTCTGGCGCTACTGCAAGACCACTGAGGGAAAGTTTGAGAAGATGGCAAAGGCAAGGATGTCTGGTCTGAGGTTTAAATCAAGATTGGTAGTGTCTACTTTCGAAATGTAATCATACGGTTTGTTAATCACCATACGTTTTTTTTTCCTTTTTTTGTTTGCAGGTTGAATCATTCATCATTTCAATCATTTCTTAAAATATAATTTCACCATATGAGTTGAGTTATGGAATCCAAATATAACATTTTATTGTTATAATCATAACTGCACCAGCACTGTCATAACCATATTCCTTACTCATATCTGTTTCATTTATTGAGTTCACAGCTGTAATGTGAGATTGATTATGAACAAACTAATAAAACTTAAGTTTATTTTCTTCCGGATGTGGTACCAAAAACACTTGGTTAAATTAAGTTCAATTTATGTTTTAGTAGATTAATTGTGCTACAGTGAAAAGGCAGACTAAGGAGAGGTTACTGCCCTTTGTTCACAGTTTGCCAACAATCACCCAGCAGATACAGAGAATAGAGTTTGTTTGTTTTAAGGACAAAATTCACTGAAGGTTTACTTTGTTTATTCCCTTTGTGGTTGCATTTTAATGGAAGTGTAAGTCTATAATTTAGAAGAAAAAAAACAAACAGATGAAATGACACCATAAGACAGCTGGTATGACAACAAACAGAATTGTTGAAGTAGTTCCTCTTGGTACCTGCTCATTGCGTCAGACTAGATACAATGTGTACCTGATCATCTCATTGCTTGAGTCTTCTGTCTTTTCTCTGACCTTGTCTGCCAGTCAGCATCCATACAGTAAAATTCTGTTTCTCCTCACCTCAACATTGGACTGAATAAGTTGTGTCGAGGATCCGAACGCTCATAAACTTGACAACCGTTTGCATTATAGATACCCACTTCACAATGTGTCACATCATGGCGTGATTTGCATGAATTCCATGCATTTGATCTTCTTCAGGCAGGAATAATAAGCAAAGCAGAGATCAGAGAGATTTCAGTAGAAGAGGGAGAGTTGTGGAGCTTGACACTAATGAACACATCTTGAGTATGTGATGTTTCCAAAAGCAAGGACAAGTACGATAGCAGGAACTTATTTTGGCTTATATAATAGATCTGAAAGAAATACTTTCATAACAAAAAGTAAATTACAGTAGGGCGGTAAACATGTTAATAGCAACGCAACTGCGTGCTTTGGGGGTTAGAAAGTAAAAAAATTGAAAAATAAATTCATTTATACTACAAGAAAAATCAAAAGTAGCTCATAACTAGACCCATAATGTACATTTAACTTAATAACACGATAAACAAATGTTGATTAATTGTCCAAATGTACTTTCATTAATTGGTGTTGGAAAATATACAGAACTGGTTATAGATGATTAGATTGTGAAATCAAGAAAAGACAACGATACAATGGAGCGCCAATCTAAGGCTTATAAATATATATACATATTAAATATCTATCTATCTATCTATCTATCTATCTATCTATCTATCTATCTATCTATCTATCTATCTATCTATCTATCTATCTATCTATCTATCTATCTATCTCTCACCAATAAAGCATAAAAAATGCAAATATCAAATGTGTGCAAAATGTTTAGCTGAACTCAGCCTACAAGCTAATGCATGTTGTAACATCCTGGCTGGAGGGGGCTTAGTGTTATGTGGTGGGATTTTGCTGTTTTCGCACTTCATCTTTTGAAGAAGCAAAAAAATGATAGAGAACATATTTCCTTGTTATCCATAACATGATTGGATATGCTGTACTGTTACAGTGCTGAAGTTAAATGTTGGAACTGTTCAACGCTCCTGTAAGGAGTTGTTAGATGGTACTGAAACCATTAATACAGATGCCTCTTCATGAGCAACAAAAGTAAACCAGACCATCAGCAACAATAATATTTCTAGTTAGTTCCTTTTCTGCCTGTAACCACTCAGGCATTAGGTGACAGACAAAGTAATGAAAAGCATGGTATTTTCTGCAGCAGAGACTCTCAACCAGTACGACATTTGAGTTTTTAAGGACAGCTTTAAACGTTAAAACATGTCACTTACACATATTCCAGTTCCTCAAAGGAGCTTTAAGATAGGAATGGAAAAAATGCTACTCTTTCTACATTCATAGAAATGTGTCAGAGATTATTTGTAGTTGTTGAAAAACAGAGCTGACCCTGCTGTGGCTTGCATTGTAACTTTGCAGTTGACCTTTTTTTCCCACCGCGATTGCTGTATTTAAGACTCTGAAAGCCTATCTTTGGCTGTTGAACCTCATGTGTACATAACACTGATTATATCTGATGGGTGGTGCTGCTGTACATAAATATTGTCTGAAAACTGTGGAGAAAAAAAAACATGAGTTGGCACTGTACAGCTCCTCTTACATTAAAAAAAAAGAAAAAGAGATCAGATGTCATTATTAGATCCTCTAACCCTAACCCTGTCAAATAAATATCTAGTATTCCTCAGAAAACATGGTTGACTGCTCAGTTGAGTTGCCAGTCTACGCAAATAACCTGGTCCAAGTCGCTTATTTCTATTTTTTAAAAACATTTTCTAACCATTGCTATTCATTCAATTTGTAAAATAAATTAAAGGTTATTGTAACAAGTTGTACTCTCTGTGATGTATTTATATTTAAAAAAAAACAACTAAAAATATATTTGCAGAAATAAAAGAAATCCATTGATGCCCAAAGTAACCCTAATCCAGATAAGGTTTTTAAAAAGAACATTTGCAGGACAAGGTGAAAGACTTAAAAAGTAGTAATGTGGTTAAATTCTCTATGCGTCTTTGAAATATGTAGAGGGGCTGCGCTTCACAGCTTGAGGTAAGAAGCTGCTCTCTGGTGTTGTGGCACTGTAGGGATTATTGTTTATTGTCTGTCTGATTGCAGCAGGGTAAACAGGATTGGGATGTGTTGGGCTAAAAACAACTTTTCTCCTCATCAATAGTGCAAAGTCTAGTTTAGTCTGGGATTGTAACCCTTCTATCCTGCAGGCCAATGCACCTCCTATGTTCCAGTCAGAGTGCTTCCTTTAACTTAGCTCCCTGTTAAAGGTTTGAGGGACCTCCTATCCTGACCCTGCTGCAGAGGAGCTGAATGGTCATGGAAAATGGCCTTGGACTTTTGGTCCACAAACATCTAAATAACCCTAAAAATCAACGCTCAGACTTGAAAACTGGATGATGCAGGACCGATTTATCTTCATGATCACAGGGACATTACTCTGCTGGTTTTTCACTTTTAATGTGAATCATTGGGAAAATATTTGAGAACGACATGCCTTGCACATTTAACATATATTTTCATACCCCTTACAGTGAAGAAATGTAGGCGGAAGTTTGTCTGTCAGAGATTGTTTCCCCACAGAGAAACACTTAAAGTTAGAAAAAGAAAAGTTGTTTTCTTTTAAATCAATATACGTTTAAAATAAAATAATAGGCTAGGCTTACTTTATTGCCATTGTACAATACAACACAACACATCTCTGTTAGCATCAATAAAGCTCACAAAATTCCTTAGGTTGGTAACAGTTCACAGCAGCCCACAGTCTTGAGAGGGTGACGCAGACCCCCACTTATGGAGAACTGGATGACTCTTGTGTTAGTCTTTTGTTGCGACTCTTCGCTGGCAGAAGGTATAGAGCTGTCAATCATGACATTACATCCGCATTTTTTATCAATTAACTATTAAAATGAAACTTCTAAGAAAACTGAACACTTTAAAATGAGTCAAAATGATAATAAGTAACTATGATCCATATTCCAGAAAAATGTCTTAGATTTGTACTTTAAGTGGAAGTTAGCACCATGTTCTATCTGTTAACATAGAGGAGGAATTAATGACATACAGGGAAAACCAGTCAACAGGAAAAGTTCTAAATATTTCTGCTTTACTTTTTTCCTGCACGTGCTGTACAAGTGTAAACTGATGTGTAACTACCTATTTACTTTATTGGATGTCAAAAAACTTTTGACTGCACAGAAATTAACCTACTGCAGGATCTTTGAGAAAATAACGTATCAATTTTAAGGATTACATTTTATTAAAATGTTTGTATTCTTATATTTTATCTACTTTATAAATTCCTAAAGGGAAATTCAGGTTAACACTCTGTTCTTTGTGATGTCATGAAGGGAAAATCTCCAAACGGCCTGTTTGAGGACACATTTTTACAAGTGGAGCAGGCTAAAGATGGGGGTGATGGATTTTTCTTATAATTGAGGGGTTTGTAAATCTAAGATGACACCTTTGATCAAGATTGCTAATTTCCAAGTGTGCATGTCTTCACTTGGCTGTGGGGTCGTTGACCTTGCCCATGAAGAGGATGCTTCCAGTGGATTTTTCCAAGATGAAAACCAGAAAGGGTCTGTTGATAGTGATTGTTGGAAGAAAACCGAGATATATCAACTCCATGGAGCTGTCAGCTGCTGCCTCTGTTCCCATCTCAGTGACTCTGAGCATAGCCTTGTGAGACGCCTGTAAAGAATAAAGAATAAAGACTTACAGTCATGTTATATGAACATAACTCAGAGATCTACATCAGACAAGGTATAGTATTATCAGAATCCTGTAGAAATATATATCAATCATGTACAGTATATATCAAGTATGATAAGGTAATAGTATATCAAATATATCAAGTCTGCAATATTCCTGAACATCTGAACAAACAACTGCAGAGAAACGGTCTCCTACCTTTGAGATTTTAAGCTTGCGCTCTTCAGATATACCAGAGAAATCTGCATTGTTCTCAAAAGCATTGGTTATGCCCATTTCTTTCAGGGTGCTCTCCAGGGCAGCTTCAGCAGAGACGGAAAATTTTGGCAGGTACAGGTTTATATAGCTGAGAAACAAAGGACACCGATTGCAAAACGTCAGCACACACAATAAAGGATAAAGAGCTGCTGATAGAAACGATCACTTTTCAACCAAAAACTTTCATCAGCTCCTCAAAGACATTAATGTGTGTGTTACCCATTATAAACAGTTCTTGCCAGGTGCCAAACTTTTAGATTAATAATCAAGCAAAATCAGTTCAAAATTAACACAATCACAGTCAAAGTTAAACAAAATGAAATACAGAAAATTCTCAAAACATCAAATAAACAAACGTTTAAACACAACAAGTTTGAATTAGTTGGAAAAATCCCCCGCAACAGAAATGTATCCTAAATATGTGGATCAGTGGTATCAGTCGTCTTCAACCAGAAGATTTGGGATTCAATCCCAAGCTCCTGCAGGTACATGTCCGATGTGTCCCTGGGCAAGATACTTACTCCAAGTGGGGGAATGGATGAGTAAATACTGATGGTCACTTTACACTTTACAAGGTACACTACTGATAATGTGTCCCGTGGTTCATGATTCTTAGGAGTCCCTGACCTGTTCCTTATGAGTCCCTGACTCTTTCTTATGGGTCCAAGTCCATGACCAATTCTGTCTATTTATTAGAATGGTTGTTTCTTATCTTTTTGATAATTGGAGTCCCTGACTATTTATAGTCCAGGTAAGTATTGGTATGTGTGCATGTAAAGCACTTTGGTCAGCTGAAGCTGTTGTAAATGTGCTATATAAACTTGATTTGACATGACCTTTGCTCTGATTCCCAATATTTACATCTTTTCCACGTCTGAGATACAGCTCTCACGCCACTCTCAACATCAAGGCAAACCATATGTGTATTACCCCCCATTGGCACATGGGGTCCTGTGTTTCATGATTCTACGTAGCAACGTCTGGCATCAGTTTATGAATGGTTTAAGTCTCTAGGATACTACTGTGTCTGTAGATAAGGAATCCAGTAGGCCTCTCTCTGTCACCACCCCGCAGTAGCACAAGCCAAGTGACCTCCAAAATAAAAATGTCTGGCAACAGGCGACCCAGTAAAACAAAAGAGATGTTGATCGACTTTCGCAAAAAATCCACCTGTCAAAGCAGCTACATTTAATAACGGCTCACCTATAGAGACAGTGAGTCAGCATAAATATTGAGGTACAGTCCTTGACGAAAAGACTGACCCTTGATGCAAACACTGACGCCATCTGCAAAAAGGCCAATCAGAGGCTGTGTAGGCACTCCTCAGGAAACTGAGGAGATTTAATGTTGATCTCTTCTGAAAATGTTTGATTTATCTTTTATTACGTCCATTTGGACTTTTGCTATGATCTGCTGGTTTGGTAACCTCAGCATTACTAACAAAAAAAGGCAGGGAACTGTTGTTAAACTTTGCCGAAAGATTGTTGGCGTTGACTTGAATGACCTTAAGCCCTATTTTTCAAGCAAGAGCCACTCAGAAGGCAAAGGCCATCTTGGAAGACCCTCAGCACACCCTGCATGCAGAGTTCAGACTTCTGCCGACAGGGAGGAGGTTCACTTATGTTAGGAGATCTAAATCTAGATAACTGAGGTCATTTGGCCCATGAGCCGATGGGTTTTTAAATGAGCCTGTTGACATTGTTGCATGTAAATTTTTACTATGTACTGCTGGTCTTTGTGTCTCTCATCTCACTCACGTCAATCATGATGATTTCCATGGTATTTTTCTTTTGTATGTATGTGTGTGTGTGTGTGCGTGTGTGTGTGTGTGTGTGTGTGTATCTATGTTATTGTGCTGTTTTTATGAATGTATTGCCTGTAGGGACCTCTGCTGCAAATCAAATTTCCCTTCAAGGACTATGAAGATTTTCCAAATCCAAACCTCTTAATATGGTTCCTGATGGTTCTTTTGTGTTTCAAGATTTCTACTCTTACAACAACACCATGTCTGAACCAACAAAATATACTAATGAAATTTAGCTTGTCATATTTAGTTACATTGCACTTATAAAGATATCTGTTCCAGTCGACCTTTCCTCAATCGGCCCTGTTTATGTAATTATTAAACAGACAACTGGACCTTGGTTATCCTCTTTGACAAACTTAATCTATGACTAACCAATGAATTCAATTCTACCTACCCCATTCTGAGTGAATCTTGCAAGTGTCTGATGTAGTCCTTATTGATCAAGCCCTCCACCTCCTTCATCTTGTCTTCATCAGGCAGGATGATCATCATGGAGGCGTTGCCTTTGTACGGCAGCATGACAACAGTGGTGTGGTTTACTCGATCCCAGTAATTATTGTAATAGCCGGATCTTATCATCATGTTCACAGTCACTTTGGTGGTTTCGTCCACGTGGAAGTCCTGCTTATGTGTCTCATACCTGTCGAAAGGTTTCTCCCACATTCCTGTACAACCACAAATTTTATTAACAGCAGATGTCTGACTAAAAATCTATATACTTTGTTCAGATCATCAAAGAAATGTTGTATTATTATCTGCATTTAACTGGTGTGTGTGTGTCTTAGTCCATCTTGGTTTACAGAAAAAAGTCACAAATTCAAACTTGCTTCTTACCTTTAAAGTAGACAGTTAATCAGCACCATGGCCACATCAGGATCCAGGTCCTTCACCATATCTTTGATCTTGTCCCGGGTTTTATTTGCAATGAATCTGTTGATCTCAGCTTCAGCCTCAGAGGGATTGGTGCTGACATTGAAGATCTCACCTTGGTAGAACTGCTTAACATCGTTCAGGAACTTCTCCAGAGGATTGACGCCAGAACGCACTGCTGCAGTATTTCCAACATCCAGCTGAAGATTCTCCTGGCTGTGTCCATAGATGTCAAAGAGATACTTGTACGCATCATTAACCTGGGTTTGGTTGAAGGCACTGTAGCCCAGGCTGGAGAAAAGCTGGCTGTGGGTTTCCCCTCGAGCCCCTGCAGAGATCATTGACAGGGCGGTGGAGATGCCCAACGGCGAGAAGAAGATGTTCTGTCCAGGATCAGCTTTGGCGTTAAGACTTTTGTAGAGGGCAAAAGCAAAGTCAGCATTGGTAGAGGACAGCTTGTTGTCGGAAATAGCTTCAGTATGGCTGTGATGGTCTGCCCAGGCTACAGCCAGCAGCAGTGCTGCAAGTGCACAAATACTGGCTATACCATACATCTTCACAGCCTGTCAACATGACAGAGAGAAGAATGTTTTTAGTCGCTTGTCCTTTTCACTCTATAGTTTATTTGGTGACCAACTTAATGAATGAATGATTCATTGATAAGGCATCAATGTGACATGAGATAATGTGGAAACACTGTACATAATAACATTGAGAATGAAAAGGGTTAAGTCAATGACAGCTTGACAAATTTAACCACGATGTTCTTTGATCTTTACACTTCCACTGTCACAAATTCTGTCACCATATTCTCAAGGGTTCACTTCCAATATTAAATACAAATGCATCTCACTTCTTAAATTTAAGTTCTCCAAGCATGCATTCAGAGGAGGTCCACTCTTACCAATCAATGTCCTCTTCAGTGCTGCTTAGCAGAAACTTTGATATGATATTCTGTCGATCTTAGAGTCACAGCAAACAGATCTGTTAAATATTAACCAGGAGCAGCCTCCTCTTTCCTGTAACTGAAAATTCAACATCACAAACACAACATGTGATTATTAGTTGTGTTGAGTAGGCAGATTTTTGGACTAAAGGTTATATACAGTAATGGCCACATGACTATAAAAACAATGATGGAAATATGAAGTTACTCATTTTGTTCTGTTTTGTTCACATTCTGGAAGTAAAAACACATAAAAATTCATGCAGCAGCAACTCAATAATATATATCAGCATGGCAAAACTCTGCTACACTGTAACACATTTCTGTAGTTTTCAGAGCATTAATACACTGGGAAAAAAGTAATTTTACAGGAAATGTTCTGTAATTTTTAACAGATTTTTCCAGTTTTCCAATAAAACGATCAGTAATTTCAGTAATTTTAGGTTTTAAAGAGACTTTATTATATTTGTATATCTTTAACTGCAATTAAAAGAAAATTTTAAAATTTAAATTAACAGTAACTAGCAGTAATTTAAATATTTAGCTTTCGAGTACTTAACCATACTATGATATTACATTATTAATGTATTTTTTAAAGGTAATTAAACATATTTTATAATGTTCAATTTAATTTTACATAAAATGTGACGTCATTTTACAGACCTTTCCTAATAAGGTCTTTACCGACCTTTTCCTCCTGTAGCAGTTTGTTTACTTCCAACATTTGACACACTGTCACTCGGGTTTATGTCATCTTGCAAGTTTTCTGTCACAATTGATGCAGCTTTAGTTGTTACCGAAGGTCCAGCTCCTGTTAGACATTGAAGCACATTCTCATTGGTTGCAGCATGATACAGTTGATCAGACATTTTGTTTTGTTGAGATTCCTCAGATTCACTCAGCCACCTTTCTTACTTCATCTTTAAATGCGTTGCTGTGTGACATGAAGCTTGCAAACACTTCATTGTGTTTATTCCGTTCATCAGGCAGTCAAGGGGTTAACATGTTATGAGTTGTGGTGGCTCAGCACACAGTTTCAACACATTTTCCAGGTGAGGTTCAACATGTGAGGTATATTTTCCCGTGAGGTGCTTTTATTTCAGGTATGAGCCCTTTTACTTTGTTCACAGTGATTTTGCGTTCATGTTGAAGATTAAAAAAAAAAAATTCCAAAGTCTTGGCTGATAGTTTCATTTCTCTTTTGACACACTCTATTTCAACACTAGCATTATTTTTATTCATTTTTTCCGTTAATTTCCCATTTATTTACACATCCATTTCAAGTTGATGACACATTTCCACACAATGAACAAATGAATCCAGCAAACCTCACTGATTGTTCCACACAGCGGCAAAGCAGAGACAGAGCAGCAGCAAGACACAGTGCTCTCTAATATTTTTCTCTTTGTGAACATGTTTCAAATTGGTGGTATCACTTCAACATATTTTTTGATAATGAATTGTCACAAAACAGAGAAAAATGTTCATCACAAGTTCCTAATGAACAGTGTCTTGTTTCATTTGCTCATTAGTCTATAACTTAAGGTTTGCAGCATATTTAAATATAAGAAAATTCACAAATTAATGAGGTACACACGTCCCTCGAAAGAGTTTTGGACTCTACGGTGGAAAGGCTGGAGCTGCTTATTGCAGAAAACCGGTGGGAAATAAAAGCGGAGATGGAGAGTAAGACAAATCAACAGAATTTTGACTTGGACATCGGACAGATTTCTGCGTGACTAGAATGAATGGAGGCAAAACTGGATAAAGCAATGCGCCCAAGCTTCAAATTCCAGGCAAATGTTTCGGTCATTATTGTGGGACTTCCATTTGATGAAGGAGAAATTCCCCAGGAGAGAGTAAAATCTTTATTTTCTGAGGAGCTTCGCTGTGATCCTATACCGGACATTGTTAATGCAGAGCGGATGAGGCCACGCGGACGCGGACCAGGTGTGATTAAGGTGGAACTTCGAACTCAGCTGGATAAAGTGGCCGTTGTCTTGATAGTTGTAAGTGCCGGTTACATGTAAACAATGAGACCGAGACGGCTCTGTGTGGAAGCGCTGGCAACCATTTATTTCCGACTCACCACGACCGCTCTGGCTGTAACTGTCCCATTTTCTTTCATGTCTGTAATCCAAACCTGATTTCCTGGGTGTAGTCCAGAATGGTCATGTGCTCGGTGTCTGCTATTGAACCATTTCCACTGCTAATCTCTCTCCCTCCGTTCTCTCTCTCTCTCAGTGTAGTGATGTCAGTCCACCCTGGTTTGAGGCAGGATGGAAGGATGGGCACTGTAGTGCAAAGTTTTCTTCCCATCAGGAGCTCTGCAGGGCGAGCGCAAGATAGGGGTCGCTCTCTTTCTGCTAAAGGTTTTTCACTGTTCTCACGGCTCGTTCAGCCTCGCCATTGCGCTAGGGAAATCTTGGACTGGAGGTGGTGTGGGCAAAGTCCCATTCATAAGCACATTTTTGGAAGTGAGAACTGTGGGCCATAGTCACTCCAAACCTCCACAGGAATGCCGTGTCTTGGAAAGATGGACTTCATGTGTTCAATCACTGCAGTAGAAGTAGTGCGTGTGAGCTTGGCTACTTGTATGAATCTGCTGAAATAGTCCACTATAAGCAGGTACTGGCTGTTATTCCATTCAAAAAGATCAACACCAACCAACTCCCACGGATGTGTTGGGAACACTGTGGGCAGTAGTGTTTGTCTGTGGTGTGGCCTCTCTTTAGCACACGTTTCACATTCAGACACTAACTTCTGCAGTTGGGCGCTGAGTCCTGGCAACCATACCGACTGCTTTGCTCTCTCTCTCTGGACTTTGCAATGCCCTGGCGGCCCAAAATGTCCTTTTGCCGTGACTTGGGAATGACTATACGTGTCCCCTTGAACAGCAGGCCATTCTCGACGGTGAGGTCACCGGCGTGTTGCTGATAGGGAAAGCATGGCCCTGATATTTTGTGTTTGTCGAGCCAGCCATTCCAGCGGTATTGTTTCAATTGTTTTAGTATGTCGTCCCTGTCTTGGTGTTCTCAGATTTGTAGTAATCTTTTCTCTGTTGCAGGAAGATTAGTGACAACCTGATGTGCATACAAGTCTATTTCTTCTCCTAATGTTTTGTCATGCACTGCCTTTTCTGGTGCTCTGGACAACACGTCTGCAGTCGCGATGCATTTGCCAGGCACATGTGAAATGGAGAAACAGTACCTCATTAATCTCATTCTCAGTCTCTGTACTCGTGGTGGAAGCTTGTCAAGGTTCTTTGAGCCTAATAGTGGCACTAAAGGTTTGTGATCCGTCTCGACATGGAACTCGATGCCTATCTGAGAACCGCTCGCACACCCAGGTTATGGCCAGGGCCTCTTTCTCAATCTGAGTGCTCTTGATGCGAATGCGACTGGTTTGACTGTGCCGTCTTCTTGCTTTTGAAGCAGCACTGCTCCGAGTCCAAAGGAAGATGCGTCTGCTGATACTGTTGTCTGTGCTTTTGGGTAGTAGAGTGCCAAGTTTGGTGGCCTGCTCAGTTCTGACTTGATCATGTCAAATGCTTTTTGTTGTGCTTCACCCCAGCACCACATGTTTTTAGCACTCAGCAAGTCCCTCAGTGGCTGTGTTTTCTCTGCAAGGTGAGGGAGGTATTTTCCCAAATGATTAACCATCGCTCGGAACCGCCTCACACCACTGACATCTGTGGGTGCCTCCATGTTGCTGACTGCTTTCACTTTTTCTGGGTCTGCTTTCACTCTAGTACTGTCAAGGATCTGTCCCAGAAACTTAATGGAGGTTTTAGAGAACTCACATTTCTCGCTTTTCAGCGTCACTCCTGACTTTTCGAGCCGCTTCAGAACTGCCTCCAGTCGTGTGTTTCAGCGTACACCAGTATGTCATCCATCTGGCAGACCACACCATCCAGCCCCTCCAAGGGCTGGTACATCCTTTTCTGGAAATGTTCGGGAGCAGATGAAATGCCAAAACAGAGTCTATTAAAACAAAATCTCCCGAATGGTGTGATGAATGTGGTTAAGAGTGCTGAATCTCTGGACAACGGCATTTGCCAGAATCCTGAGTTTGCATCAAGTTTTGAGAAGATCTTTGCATCTTGAAGCTGTCCCAGAGTGTGCTCGACTGATGGTAGCATGTGTCGTTCTCGTTTGACAGAGTCATTCAGCTTTGTTAGGGCAACACATGCACGTACCTCCTCTTCTGATCGCTTTGGAATCGGGACCATCCCGGCACACCAGTCAGTGGGCCGCTCCACTCTTGAAATGACCCCTAGCTCCTCCATGCGAGCTAGTTCCTTTTTGACTTTAGGCAACAGGGGTAGTGGGACGCGTCGCGGGGTTGTCAGAGCAAATGGCTTGGCATCTTCTTTAAGCTCGATTCTATATTCCCCCTCCATTTTGCCGAAGCCACTGAACAGTTTTGCTTCACTGCCTCTACTGATGTGAGTGACACTGCCTCAACTCTAGCCACCAACCCGAGAGCTACACTTGCTGGGCGACTAAGTAATCCATGTATCAGATCTGCTACCACATACACTGCCTGTACTGACGAGTTATTGGCTGTGCTTAGGTTAGCTGTGAACTTCCCTTTAACTGCAAGAGGTGACATGCCCGCCCCATACAGTTTCAGTTTAGCTCCTGTGTCAATCTTGAGCACACAGTTTAGATTGTTTACTTTGACAGTAGTAACACATGCATCATCTGACCCAATAAGAGCCCAAAAGAGTGTGTGTACTGATGTGTTCTGGATCCAGGTTTTAAGGCAAATGCTAAGCCTGACATCTCCAGGGAAAAGCCAGGGCCCTTTGTCCCGGAAGTTTTTAACATACCAGTTATCTCAAATAGCTGGTGGCATGGCGCAAAGTACATCAGTACATTAAAACGTACGGTCACTCTATCTAACTTGATTCCAGTTGTGCGTCAGCCACAGTGTGAATCTAGCAAAGTTCATAGCATGTTACAATTTGCTCTACTAAATGTTAGATCTCTATTAGGCAAGTCACTTTTAATTAATGATCTCATAATCGAAGAGAATTTGGATTTTATGTTTTTAACTGAAACTTGGTTAAATGAGAGCAACAGTGCAGCAGCACTTATTGAAACAGCTCCTCCAAACTTTAATTTTATCAGTGAAGTTAGAGAGTCGAGGAGAGGAGGTGGAGTAGTTGCTCTGTACAATAACAAGTACCAGTGCAAACAGTTGTCATATGGGAAATTCTGCTCTTTTGAACACATTGCACTCCAGCTGAGCTCACCCTGTTGTGCAATATTAGTCACTATCTACAGGCCACCAAAGTATAATGCAAACTTATTTCATGACCTCAACAAACTATTGTCTGCTGTGTGTATTGATTATGACTGTGTTGTTATAGTGGGTGATTTCAACATTCATTTAGACAATCCAAGAGATAACAGTGTGAAAGAACTTATAAACATCTTGGAAAACTTCGATCTCTCCCAGCATGTAACAAATCCAACACATAACAAGGGACACACTCTGGACTTGGTCATCTCAAGAGGTCTAATGGTTTCTGATGTTGTAGTGAATGATGTTGCCATCTCTGATCACTACTGTGTTTCCTTTAAAGCTTCCATCTTGGCTGACTGCAGAGAAGGCAAAACAGAGCTGATCAGAAAACGTTACATTGATGACAACACATGCACACTCTTCACTGAGGCATTCACTAACACACCAGCTCTACACTCAGCTCCTGTCAAAGACCTTGTAGATACGTTCAGCGCTAAAGTTCTAAATATTATTGATGCCGTTGCCCCAGTCAAGGCCAAAGCTGTCTGTGTAAAGAGAAAGCCCCATTGGAGGAATGGGACACTTGTTATAACAAAGAAAAAAGATTGTAGACAAGCTGAGCGCAGGTGGAGAAAAAGTAAACTCCAGGTTCATTATGACATCTTTAAAGAGGCGCTCCGCTTATATAACTTAGAACTCAAAAGGGCCAGACAGTCCTTCTTCTCTGAGATAATCAACAAGCACAGCAATTCTAGATCCAGTAGCATTAACAGACATAGTTCAACACCTCAGGTCCACTACATGCAGTCTTGACATTCTGCCCACAAGCTTTTTAAAAAATGTTTTACCTGTGTTGCACCAGATGTATTGCAGATAGTTAACAGCTCTCTACAGACAGGCACTTTTCCTAAGTCGCTAAAGACAGCAGTGATCAAACCCCTATCAGTAATCAGTAATCCAGTAATCTGGATACTTTATCAATTAATAACTACAGACCCATATCTAATTTGCCTTTCTTAGGCAAGATAATCGAAAAAGCAGTGTTTGTGCAACTTAACACTTTTATGGTACAAAATAAATACTTCAGTGTTTTTCAGTCTGGATTCAGGTCAAAGCACAGCACTGAGACTGCTCTTATCAAAGTGCTAATAGATGTCTATGTGAACAGTGATGCATCTAAAGTCTCAGTTTTAGTGCTACTGGATCTTAGTGCTGCATTTGATACGGTGGACCATAACATACTGCTGGACAGACTTGAAAACTGGCTTGGAGTTTCTGGAACTGCCTTAAATTGGTTTAAATCTTACCTGCAGGACAGGGTCTACACTGTGTCTGTTGGTAATTATGAATCTGAGCATGTGAAGATCACCTGTGGAGTTCCTCAAGGTTCCATCCTTGGGCCGCTTTTATTTAACATCTACATGCTCTCTCTCGTTCAGATCATGGAATATTACAACGTTTCCTATCATAATTATGCAGATGACACACAGCTCTATATATCAGTGTCAACGAATGACCATAGTCCCTTATACCCACTAAGCAAGTGCATCAACGAAATCACTGAGTGGATGTGTCAGAACTTTTTACAACTGAACCCAGAAAAGACTGAGGTGATTGTTTTTGGCCCTAAAGAGGAAAGGTCAGAGGTCAGCACTTGTCTTGAATCCATGTCCTTAAGAACAACAAATCAAGCCAGAAATCTTGGTGTGATTATGGACTCAGACCTCAAATTCAACAACCACATTAAGATGGTAACAAAATCAGCTTATTACCATCTGAAAAATCTTGCAAGAATCAAAGGTTTTCTGACCAAACAAGATTCAGAGAAACTTGTTCATGCTTTTATTTTCAGCAGGCTGGATTATTGTAACGGTGTGTTTACAGGCCTTAGTAAAAAATCTGTCCGACAGCTGCAGCTGATCCAGAACGCAGCAGCCAGAGTCCTCACCAACACAAAGAGGGTGGAGCACATTACACCTGTGCTTCAATCACTGCACTGGCTGCCTGTGTGTCAGAGGATCGACTTTAAAATCTTACTACTGGTCTTTAAAGCATTAAATGGTCTTGGCCCTATGTACATGTCAGATCTACTTGTAGAATATAAAACATCCAGACCGCTCAGGTCCTCAGGAAGAGGTTTACTCAGTGTTCCCAGAGTCAGAACCAAACAAGGTGAAGCAGCGTTTTGTCACTACGCTCCTCAACTGTGGAACAAACTCCCTGAACAACTGAGGACTGCTGCCACACTCAACTCCTTTAAATCAGGCCTTACAACTTTGTTATTCGCACAGGCTTTCAATTAGAAATATACTGTCTGACTTATTGCAACACATTGTTCCTTTTTTAATAGTTCTAACAGTTGTTCCTTTATCGAGTATTTTCACCTGCATCCCCGTCTTTTAATGATGTATTTTGCATTCTTTCCTTAAACTCTGTTTTCATGTTTTTATGTTTTTATGTCTGTAAAGCACTGTGAATTGCCTTGTGTCTGAACAGTGCTATATAAATAAACTTGCCTTGCCTTGCCTTATCTGAAGCCACTGAGCCTAAAAATGCAACCTCACGCTCACTGTCATCGTCGTTACCTGCAGCTTGGATTTCTCTTACTGCTCCTGACCTACACACTCGTGCATAGTGTCCTTTTTTCTTGCACTGATTGCAGAATACATCTCTGGCTGGGCAAATGTGTTTGCTGTGATAGGGTGCCTTACCACACCTGTTGTATTGTTGAGTGTCATGATTTGTGTTTCTCTCTTGGGCTTGTTTCATTGACTTTGGTGGTTTATTGAATGTTTTAGTGAAAGTCTTCGTTTTCGCTTTGACACTGTCCACGTTGCAGGGGTTTACTTGTCTGAAGTTAGTTTTCAGAAGATCCTGCTGCTTCTTCACGAGCTCGCTTTGGAGAATTTTCATGACTGCTTTGTCCAGCGAAAGCTCAGCATCCATCTGTTGCGACTCCGAGAGCCGCTTGTCACTTATCCCGACCACGAGTCTGTCTCTGATCATTTCGCTGTGCAGGGCACCATAGCCAGTGCTCTGCCAGGGCATACAATCATGTGATAAAACTGTCTGCAGTCTCTCCTATTTCTTGTTGTCTTTGGTTAAACTTTGCACGTTCAAAAATGAGATTTCTTCTCACAACAAAATGTGCCTCCAACCTGGCTACCATTGTGTTATAATCACTCGCCTCCTCATCTGTAAGGTTCAATGAAGTAAGCACGTCCTCTGCTTCTTCTCCCATTGTGTAAATCAACGGGATCTAACGTGTTAACGTGTTCACCTGGTTTTCTTCTGGACGTAGCTTGGTCCATTTTGGCCACTCTTCTGGCTTTTTGAAGTCAAATTTTGGTGGCGGTGAGATCTGAAATGCCATTGGTGGCGCTGCGACTGCTGCCAATCTGTGTCGTGATCGATGTTAACTGGCGCTACTATCGTGTTAGCTTCGGTTAGCTCGGCACTTACTGCGCTTGTTTCTTCAAGCTAACAACGCGAGTTCACTCCGGTCAGTAAGAGCAAGCCCTTCTTTTGTTCTGTCGCTCCCCCAGACCACTTCTGACACCATGTCTTGATAGTTGTAAGTGCCGGTTACATGTAATCAATGAGACCGAGACGGCTCAGTGTGGAAGTGCTGGCAACCATTTATTTCCGACTCGTAACAAGACAATCCGCCAAGACACAAGAGGGCGCTCGAGATGGACTAAACCACTACCATAACAGCCGTGCTTCGCCGTAAGCAGAGTTTGAGAAATAATGACAGTTTCAGTCACGTCTTTATTCACTCTGCGAGGCTGATCAACCTGAATTTTAACTCTTCTCATGAAGCTCCCTTTCTAGTATTTTCTGACAGGCAGTTGGAGACTGACTAGGCGTAACCATACAGAACCTCCAAGCAGAGTCAGCAGCAGTGCAAGGAACTGAAGGATGACGAGAGACAATCTGGAGATCTGATCGGTAACTGCCCAACCCATACATGTTGACAATCTCACTATTGTACACTGGAACATAAAGGGCTGGACAGTATGGAACTGCGAGCTCAGGAAAAGAATATTACGTAACCATCATCTTGATGTGATCTCACCAAACGAAATTATTGATCTACAGAATTATATTTGGTATGGGCACAATAGAGCAATACATAAGAGGGCAGTTAAGGGATCTGGGGGAGTTGGTTTTCCAGTTAAGAATAAACTACTTGAGTCCTTTGAGATTGAAGTTAAGGACAAATCAATGGAAGGGATACGAGCACTTAAATTTAAAAATAGCTTTTCTGGATATTGTTTTCTTACTAATATACCTGTTATTTAACTCCAGAAGGATCAATTGGGTCTTATTTCTTTTTTGGACATGCAACAGCTCAAATGTTTATTTTATTTTGATGTGGATGCTGTTTATATCTGTGGGGATTTCAATAGTCGCATTGGTGATCTTGATGACTGCATAACTGATGTGGATAGCACTATCAGATTTAATTTAGATTATACAGTTAATAGTTATGGGGAAACATTGATTGAATTCTTGAGAGATTCAAAATGTTGTATGATCAATGGTAGAATATCTTTAGGGAACGACAATTTCATGTCCATTTAAGCTGAAGAAAAAGCGGTGGTAGACTATATTATTGCTCCACATGAAGGCTTGGCTAATTGTATTACATTTTGTGTTTTCACCCCGAATGAGCTACGAGAGAGATTAAAGAAAGATTTTGGTTTACTGGGTGACAGATGTAAATTACCTGACCACTCTCTATTGATGCTAAAAATTCAAGTTACACCTTATCATGTCAAGTGTCATGACCGGGCTCAGGAGGTCGCAAAAAATTATGAGAGACCACACAGTTTTCAAGCTATTCAAATCTTTCAAATATTTATTTAACACTGAGGGCAAACATCCAAATCAAAGAATGCACAGTCAGTAAATCAGTGGTGGTTGCAATGTTGAATGTGTGAAGTGTTGACCCATGAGTGAGAGACAGAGCCAGCTTTAACCCTGAGGCCCATCCTGCTCAGATGCATCAAATCAAATTAATTGGCTCCACCCATTTCTGCCTGAAGGCTACCTGAGTGAGGAGAAATACAAAGCAGCAGGAAGAGCACTGACACAGTCAGGGGTCGTCACATAAAGTAGATCCACATCCACCGGGTGGGCATGAAAGGAAAATACTAAGGCAACCCACTGACTCGTTTTTCTCATCGAGCCCTTCCAAAAATATTTTATGTGATCTTGCTGAGCAACTAAAGTATATTAAAAACAAGCAACAAGAGATGGACAACTGGTAAGATAAATTGTGTGGAAATATCTATGTAGAATTAAATAAAGGTGTAAAGGGGAAATTTAACACAATGAATGAATTCCAAAAATCTTCCAAACCCTTCTGGAATCAGGAATTACACTTGCTGTGGAACAATTTAAGAAGAGCAGAGAAAATCTTTCTAAGATCTAATAATAAAGATCTGAAAGCCAGACTGAGGATGAAATTTAGGGAAGCTCAAATGAAATTTGCGCACTGTGAAACGTAAATTTAATAAAAGTCTTTCATTGCACATTGATCACCTACAAATCCACAATCCCCAGCAGTTCTGGAATGAAATAAATAGATTAGGTCCTAGAAGGTCATGTGGAATTCCCATGGAAATAAAACTAGAGAAAGGGGAATGTGCTTCTGTGATAATGGCATGATTCCCACTCAGTGGCACAAAACTATCATTAAATCGTCCAAAAATGATCCCAGAATACCACTCAACTACAGGGGCATAAGTCTTGTCAGTTGTATGTATAAACTGTATTCTGCAATTTTAAACTGCAGGCAAGTTGACCACCTTGAGAGAACAGATGGGCTGGTGGATGAGCAAAATGGATTCAGAAAAGCTAGAGCATGTATTGATCATGTATAAGCAGTCACCACAATAATACATGCTAGAATAAAGGAAAAGAGATCAACATTTGTTTGTTTCATTGATTTCAAGAAGGCGTTTGATTGGATAAATAGGGATAAATATAGGTTTTTCAGGGCGGGTGTAAATAGGAAGTTTTATTCTGCTGTTAAGTCTCTTTATGAAGCACCTGTTGCCTGGGCAGGCCATCCTCACCAACAGTCCCAAGGAACCTAAGAGAGCTCAGGAGCTCCCAGAAAAAAGGAGAGGTTAGAATATAAAGATAGTGACAAGCAGTAATAAGATATGAAAGCTGGGAGAGAAAGAGGGAGAGAGAGATAAGAGATCCTGGTGCCAGTTCCCCCGGTAGTCTAGGCCTATAGCAGCATAACTATGAGCTGGTCCTAAGCCAGCCCTAACTATAAGATTTATCAAAAAGAAAAGTTTTAAGTCTATTCTTAAAAGTACCTAGTGTGTCTGCCTCCCGGACTCCAACTGGTAGACGATTCCAAAAGAGCGGTGCCTGATAACTAAAGGCTCTACCTCCCATAGTACTTTTAGAGACTATAGGCACCACAAGCAGGCCTGCATTCTGGGAACGTAATGTTCTTGTCGGATAGTACGGTACAATTAACTCTTTAAGATAGGATGGTGCCTGACCGTTTAGAGCTTTGTAGGTGAGCAGAAGGATTTTAAATTCTATTCTAGATTTTATAGGGAGCCAATGGAGAGAAGCCAATACAGGAGTAATGTGGTCCCTTTTCCTAGTTCTAGTCAGAACACAAATTGCAGCGTTTTGGACGAGTTGAAGGGTCTTTAGAGATTTACCATAGCACCCTGCTAAAATAGAATTATAGTAATCCAATCTGGAGGTAACAAATGCATGAACTAATTTTTCAGCATCATTTTGTGACAGGATCTGCCTGATCTTAGAGATATTATGAAGGTGAAAATAGGCTGTCCTTGAAATTTGTTTAATGTATGAATCAAAGGACATATCCGCTAATACTACTAGCGTAGCGCCGTCATATCAGCAGAGAAAGATTCTCTAAGGTTATTAGGTCCAATCACTATAACTTCAGTCTTGTCTGAGTTGAGCAGTAAGAAGTTTCTGGTCATCCAGGTCCTGATGTCCTTGAGGCAGGCTTCTAGTTTACGAAGCTGGTTGGTGTCTTCTGGCTTTATTGATATGTAGAGCTGAGTATCGTCTGCATAGCAATGAAAGTTTATGGAGTGTTTTCTCATAATACTACCTAGAGGAAGCATATATAATGTAAATAGAATCAGACCAAGCACTGATCCTTGAGGCACTCCGTGGCTAACTTTGGTGTACATAGAGGACTCATGATGTAGCTGTGTTATGTCCCCGGTCTAGGGAAACCTGGACACAACATAAAGCGGCCCCCACTCTTCCCACTCCCAACAAGAACCAGCATTTAAGGCCACTTTAGTTAACCCACAGCTTTTTATTTTTCTTTAAGGAGAGAACATGTACCCTTTAAAACAACAAACAAAAACACAAGGTACCCTCAACCTTACCTATCAAAATAATTAGAAAATCAAAAACAATACTTCCCCTAACTTCTACTAAACAAAACAGGAGAAAAATCTTTAAACAAAAACAGGGCTTCTCTCACGCTGGGGTTAAGAGGAAAACATAACACATTTCACAAAGTACAATAATCACAACTTTCTACGTGGCTGGCATAGTTGGAAATGGCAAGAGCAGAGCGGGCGAGCAGGATGAAGCCCCGGCCTTTTATGCAGCTCCTCCAATCAGAGTCCACTCCTCTCCTCCAGTCAGCAGTCGCCTTCTACGCCCACCTGACACATCCTATCCCAGACACGCCCACTCTCACACAGACAGGAGGAGAAACAAAACCACACACAACATAGGACCATAACAAGCTGTACTGGCGGAACATGAAGACGATTTACAGATTATGCTAAATATTGTTGCAGAATGGTGCTGGAAATGGAGATTAGGGGTAAATGAAGACAAAAGACGAGTAGTACATTTCAGACAAAAACTACTAGTAAGGAATCCAGTTATTTTTAAATTAGGTGCTGAAGTGCTATCATATACTGATCAATATAAATACCTTGGCCTGACACAGGATGAACATATGACTTATAAAGAAGCTGTGAGTGCTTTAACTCAGTCAGCTGGTAGAGCTCTGGGGTCTGTATTAAATAAAGTTAAACATTGTGGTAATCTGTGATTCCAGACATATACACAACTTTATCATTCATGTGTGTGTCCAGTGTCCGATTACGCTTCTGGTGTTTGGGGCTTCCGGGAACACCAAAGCTGTAACACTATACATCAACGAGCCCTGAGGTCCTTTCTGGGTGTACATAAATTAAGGCCAGTTCTCGCTGTGAATGGAGATATGGGATTGGAGCCTCCAAACATCAGACATAAATGTGAAACACTTCAGCTTTGGAATAGACTTGTTAAGATGTCGGACCAGAGACTCGCAAAAAAGCTCTTTAATTGGGATACCCGTCATTGTCACCCTTGGGCAAATGAGCTCAAATGTGTATTTAGTATGAATAATATGCCCTCTGTTTTTCCAAATAAGTTAACCTGCGAGATCATGGAGGTCAAGAGTAACATGTGTCTTATGTACAGAGAGAAATTGTCTGTTGACACATGGGGTAAACCAAAACTAAGAACTTATCGTCTCATAAAAGACGGCTACAGCGTAGAATCCTATGTTAAGTTTAATTTAACTAAAACACAAAGATCTCTCTGTGCACAACTACGTTCAGGAACTTTTCCTTTAGCACAAGAGACTGGCAGGTTTAATGCCATCCCTGAAGAAGACCGAGTTTGACTTTGTGATTGAGATGAAATTGAAAATGAGATTCATTTTTGTTCTACTGTCCACAATACGATGGTATTGGGGATGTCCTGTTAAAAAAAATGTCTTCAATTTATGTTGATTTTGTTTGGTTAGACGATTATGAAAAATTTGAAATGTGCTTCAAAAAGGAACCTTCCTCGTTTCAGATTTTATTTGTAAAGCCTGGGAAAAGAGGCAGAAACATTTGTGCCCTTGAACTTGAAAACATTGAACAAGACCAGGAACCTGCAACTCTGTAATGTTACCACCCCTGTAATGCAATGTATAATGCAATGTATTTTTTGGTGTCTTAAAAGCCCATGAGGGTTGGGCACAGTGTGTGCAAGACACGAAAATAAAATTCATTCATTCATATAAGACAAGTAAAGCACATTATTTCATTGGAGAACATTAAAGCACCATCAAAGTTGGACCTGTTGACTGATAGAGACATTTTTTCAAAATGTTGCGCTTTCTTTATCTTTTCATGTGAAAAACTTAAATAAACTCACGCTCAGATCATTACTCATGAGTATTTAATTTCAAACAGAACAATTTCTGTCTGTTTATCAATAAGGATAAACAGTGATTTTATTATAATAGGATCTTCCTGATGACTCCTTTTGACATGATTTTCTTCACTTGTCTGTGGGGTTGGTGATCTTGCCCATGAAGAGGATGCTCCCACTGGAGTTATCCAGGATGAAAACCAGGAAGGGTCTGTTAATTGTGATGGATGGAAGTCTTGTCCTAGGAACTAGCTCAGAATAGGTGACAGCTGTTGCCTCTGTTCCCATCTCGGTGACACTGAGCACAGTCTTGTGGGACACCTGTGGAAAGACAGAAGGAATCTTAGGAAAGTAAATACATTTTCTTTTCAGAAAATAATATTTACATCAGGATCTTCTGGATTATTCCTGAACTAATGTTTATGTCAATAAGTAGAAATAGATCCACGTTTGTTGACACATTTGTTTTCAACCTTTTGATCCAGTAGATGTCGCCCTTTAGAAACCAGCAAGAAACCAAAACTAACAAACACCTCCGCTCTCCTACAGCGGTACTTCTCCGATCCCTCTCCACTGAAACACTCATTTAGCACCATTAAGTGCAAGCAGCAGATAAATCAGATGAGGTTAGATCACCCAGTACAAAGGAATGGTTTGATATCCACAGTATGAACCTTTTTCCTTACGTTAACATTATACCAGTTATTTTGTCACGTTTTATTTTAAGTTTCTGTGTATTATTTTTACCGTCTAACTTGTCAGCATATGAAGGTGTCTTTGTGAAGACAACTTGTAAGAATGACTCTACACATTCCAACATACGTTTAGTGTGAGCCTGGGCAATTAATCTCTTTAATGATCATCTCCTTAAAAGGAATTGTCTACGCAGACTAGATGTCAGGTTCTTGATGAGAAACAGGTAGAAAGTGTCTTCCCCTACAGATTGGAGAAAGGATGCTGGAGTATGATGCACCAATGGGAGAAAGGAAACTGCACATCTGAAAATGCATAATTTGGTTAGATATTCTCTGTCTAGAGTATAAAAGGGTTCAGGGAATTATACCCGGGCTCAGACTTCGCCAACTGATGCAGCATCTGTCTGTCGTCGGGGACATGTAGTGTTGATCCCAGAGACTCTGTAACTTGCCTTCTTGATTCATCTGGTTAATAAAGTCTGTTAACCTGAAAGAGACGTCTTCAGTCATTCCTCTCATCCCATCAAAGAGTGCGCAGAGAGATTTGAGGTAATTATTTAACGGAGTCAGATTTCTATTTACAACATTTAGGAAAAGGATAAAATAGGCGACTTTTATCCAACAATTAACAAGTACAGGTTGTTTTAAGGAAAGAAAATAAAGAACTAAAGCAGTGAAAGGAGGCAAAGAGTTTCAGAGACGGGGAAAGAATATTCCAGTCTGAAGGAGCTTTATATTGAACTACCTGCGACCAAAAACTTAGGTTGAAGCCAGTTAAGGGATTCACTCATAAAGCAATGGTGAGTAAGGTTAGGGTTAGGCTTAGGTTTCTCAAGCAACAGTGAGCAGAGATAAACGTGTATATCGCGGTATGAAACTGCTTTTTGACAGCATTGAACTGTCCGTGTTTTTCAACCAGCAGCACTAAAGTTGGGGTAGACATGGACTCGAGCACCTAGATACTCCTTGGCCAAGTGTAAAATCTTCACCTTATCCTGAAAGTGTAAGAATTTGATCAGAGTAGGTCGAGGGGAAGATCTGGTTAAGCTGGACATGAAGGTGGTAGAGCAGTGGATCCTTTCAATGTCTGGGACTGTGGGAAAGTTTCCATTACCCAGCAGGATCAGGATGAGCTTATTTATGAAGGCCATCTTTTACTTCACTACGTTCAGGACTATTGATGAAACGAAGACTAGAGGAACAACTTCTATTCTCGACATCATCAACCTTTTCCTTCAGGTATGTCATGGTTTGGTTTTGTTCTGTTTTTGATCCTGTTTTAGTTTTCATTATTTCTCGTGTTCTGTGTATGTATGTTCCTAGTGTGTTTTACTTTAGTCCTTAGTATGTTTCCCTGTATCCTTGTGTTCTTCTATGTTGCCTGTTAGTTTATTTCCTGTCTTGTGTTTTAAGTCTAGTCTTTCGTGTTTCCTGTTTTATTTTGTATATCTGGTTGGTGGTGTCAGTGTTGGGTTTTACTTTGTAGTTGTCTTCAGTGTTCTGGTCTTGTGTTCTTTGTTCCTTGTGTTTCCCGCCTTTCTGATTACCCTGATGTTCCTCACCTGTCTCGTTAGTCTCACCTGCGTCTGATTACCCCATGTCTATTTAGTCTCTGTGTTTGCCTGAGTTTCTTGTCGGGTCATTGTATTGTCATTGTCTCGTGGTCTGTCGTCCTGGTATGTGTTTCATCTCCCTGCTCCCTGTGTTTTCTCCGTCGTGGTTTTTTTGGAACGTTTTGGATTTTTCTAAGTAAGTTTTTGTTTTTGCCTTTTTTGTTAAAATAAATAATTATTTTCTGCAATTGGGTCCTCCTCTCCTGTTTCCTGCCTGCACGATCGTGACAAGGTATTTTCCTTTATTAGCGTTTGCACGTTTTGTCAGCTCATTCGTATTATCCTCATTGGAGTCGACCCTGTGCTCAAGCTCCAAAACTTCTTCACACAGTGTCGACAAAGATCCTTGTGTATTGTTGAGACCGGTCTGAGTTCTGCTGACTTTTCTGTCTAGATGAACCAACATTTCAATTTTGATTTGCTGAATGTGAGAGGACATAACTCCATGACAGCAGGCGGCGGTACTTTGTTGTCATGATACGAGAACATCAATTTCACATCACTGTTGCGCACCAATCGTATTATAGATAGCCCACTAATCAAGAGAAACGTCTGATAAAAATTGAAAATAGCACTGCTGTTGCCAGCCCTTGGTCTTTTAATGTAAATAGAAAAGAAGAGACAGAGACTATAAATCAGGACAAACTATACTAATGGGTCAAAGCGTGGATGTAAATGAAGCCTCTGTGCAGCCAATCAGAGAGATTCTTCCCAACGACTGCTGGCGGCAATTAAACATGTTGAATCAGCCGACACCGCAAAACTATGGTGACCACCGCTCACCAACGGTTCAACTAGAGCAGACAGCTGATGACCTTTAGAGAGGGTAATGCTTTTAGACATGCAGGTTTGTAAGGTTTCAAACTCATCAAGCTAATTTACAGATCGACAATGAGATGAGATTTCCTTCTGCACCTGATAAGGCTGCTAAAACTGTGAACGGTAACACAGATAATGATACCACCTTACGTTATAGCACAATCTGTTGTTATTAAAATCTGCATGGATGTACATTGTGCTTCTTTGTTGGTCTCTCTCTTTTTGTCCTCTTTGCTTCATCAGTCACCATTCTCTTCCTCTTAGCCTCAGCCATTGTTTCAAATTGTGCAGAAACTGGCTTTTTTATAAACAATGTTTGTGTTTTAGCAGTTGCCATAAAGCTGTTTACACCCTCAGGATTAGCTCGGCACGCTGCCGAATTTACATGCCATGCAGCAAACGGGCCGTGCAGTGGACATAGAAGAGACGCCAATCTGAAAGTATAAAGTTATTGTGCTGTGAAATAACCCTTTGAAATTACTATTGTTCTGTAACCATGGTTCAGTTCTTAATAGTTTTCTTGATAGACTCATTATTTTCTGTCATGTCATGGCCTTTGAAGACAAGACAGGAAGTTGGCAACAGGAAGTTATCATCAGGAAGTACAGGTGTCACATTGCTTAAGTCATAGACATAATATACGTAAACACCTCATCAACTGACGCTGTCTATTGGAGCTAACGTGCAGCGTGGCCGCAATCTTGGATGGGTCTCTGGTCCGCTCGCTCTGCATTCATTTCTATTGAGGAAAGTCTATCCTCAATTACAATAATTATAATAACTACCCGAATTTCTAACGGATTTTCACACGGTTTGGTTTGTTACAAACAGCAGAAATGCAGTTTTGATACAGGACGTTTGACACGTTAAAAAATGTGTGTTTTCATGCCAAAAGACTTTGTATTCTGCTCTAACAAAGACATATGGTTGGCAATGGCTTCATAAAAGCATCATCTCCGGCAAAACAAAAAACGTGATCTACATGCCAAAATGTTCATGCGGCCTTGCATACATAGGAAAAACCACACGACCTTTAAAAACCAGAATAACAGAGCACAGGTGTGCCATCCGCAACAACGACCCGTCCAGCCCTGTGGCAGTCCATTTCACGGAGACCTGCCACAGTGTGGCATCCCTAAAATACATTGGTATTGAGTCAGTTAAACCCCCCCGAAGAGGAGGTAATGTGGACATTTTACTCCTCCAGAGAGAACTGTATTGGATTTGCACATTACAAACATTGAGACCAAAAGGATTAAATGATGACTTCAGCATCAAACCGTTCCTGTAAAAAATATAAAAATCAACAAAGCAATGTTTTTGTCCAACTTGATGATGTAATCTGATAATTGAATCTGATCATTTATGACTGTTTGTCCATACATTTGTTTATATACAGATGTCATTCACAGGGTTAGTACAGTAGATTCTCTTATTAAATGTGATAAATTAGTAATACTTGTTTTTTATTTCAGCCATCCCATCAAAGTCTGAGGGATGACGCCCCATATATTCACCTAGATATGTATGACGGCCGAGAAACCTGATGACCTTATATCTAGTGTATTGCTGGCTGTATATATGTTTGTACATAGGAAACTCTATTTTTTGTAAATATCCATCCTTAATTTATCACTGTATGTCTATAGGTTCTCCCTACTCTGGTGACTTATCATGTGCCCTTTGTGCGCCGACGCGAGTGGCCGCACATTCAGTAGCTCCGTCCCTGTCGTACTCGTCTTGATATGCTATTAGTTTGTTTTGGCTCTGTGCCAACTTCTACTTTTATAGTTTTTATAGTACACTTACAGTGTATAACTTTATATATCCTATGGATACTTTTTCGTGTTTTCGGGAGAATAGCAGCGGAAAACTTGTTTATTCAAGGGAGAAGCTGCTCTCACTCCAGACAGCGGGATAAGCCGGCATCGTTCACCCGATACCAGAGGAGCTGAGGTGGCGGTACAGAGGCTGTAGAGCTGGCGCTAAGGTAAAGGCTAGGCTAGCGGCTAAGCGATGGAGGTACAAGCCCTTGGTTCCGGTGATAGTTATGGGGAACGTAAACTGTCAAACCAGCAAGACAGGCGAGCTGGCTGCTCTTGTGAGGAACAACCGGACATTTAGAGAGTGCAGTTTAATGTGCCTCACAGAAACCTGGCTGACACAAAACACCCCGGACGCTAACGTGGATCTACCGGGCTTGACTACAGTGAGAGCAGACAGAGACACTAAACGCAGCGGGAAACGGAAAGGAGGAGGACTTGTGCTGTTTATTTACAACAGATGGTGCCACCATGGACATGTTACTGTGAAGGAAGCATCGTGCAGCAAAGACATCAAGCTGCTGGCGGTAGGTCTCCGTCCATATTACATGCCAAGGGAGTTGTCCCACACCATTGTTGTTGTTGTTTACATTCCTCCGCGAGAGCACGTTGAGACTGCGTGTGACGTCATCCACACCAACATCGCGCGACTACAAACACAGCACCCTGATGCTTTCATTGCCATCTCAGGGGACTTTAACCATGTTACATTGGACTCTACACTTCCGGACTTTCACCAGTTTGTAAACTGTCCCACCAGGAAGAACAGGACAATAGACCTGCTCTACGCAAACGTGAAGGATGCCTACCCCCCCCCCCCCCCCCCCCCACCCACCAGGGACCAGGTGAGCAAAGAGCTGAAAAGACTCCGCCCCAGGAAGGCAGCAGGCCTGGACAAGGTTTGTCCCAGGATGCTAAAGGCCTGCTCAGCTGAGCTGGGGGAGCCGCTTCAGCACGTCTTCAACATGAGCCTGTGGCTTGGGAAGGTTCCTGTGCTCTGGAAGACCTTGTGCCTCACCCCGGTCCCCAAGAAGAAAAACCCCAGTGAGCCAGGCGACTTCAGACCAATCGCTCTGACATCGCACGTTATGAAGACTTTTGAACGGCTGCTGCTCCAACACCTCAGACCCCAGGTCCAACACGCACAGGATCCCCTGCAGTTTGCATACCAGGCAAAGGTGGGCGTGGACGATGCCATCCTCTATCTGCTACACAGGGCTTACTCTCATCTGGACAAAGGGAGCAGCGTGATGAGAATCATGTTCTTTGATTTCTCAAGCGCCTTCGACACCATCCATCCCCTCCTACTGAGAGACAAGCTGACCGAGATGAGGGTGGACTCGCACCTGGTGAGGTGGATCACTGACTACCTCACAGAGAGACCACAGTACGTCAGACTGAAGGACTGCACATCTGACACTGAACCTTCCTGAGAAGGCTGGGGTCCTTCAACATCTGCAAAAAGCTGCTGCCGATGTTCTACCAGTCTGTGGTGTCCAGTGTCCTCTTCTACGCCGTGGTGTGCTGGGGAGGGCTGGCTCTGTGGTGGGTACAGAGCTGGACTCTCTGGTGACAGTGGTAGAGAAGAGGACTCTGGACAAAATACTCTCCATCATGGACAACACACACCACCCTCTGCACAGCACCTTCACCGGGCAGAGGAGCATGTTCAGTGACAGACTGCTGTCACAGTCGTGCTCCACGGACAGACTCAAGTACTCTTTTGTCCCCCTGGCCATAAGACTGTACAACACTTCACTGTCACGGCAGGGAAGAAGCACATAGTGAATCCTGGACTCATTTTTCACTTTTTTCTCACTCCTCATCTGCACTGCTGAGTCAGTCTCCAGCTGGACACTTTAATGCATATTGATATTCACCTTACTGAGCACTGGTCACTTTAATGATAACCACCCTAATCATGTCTGGTTTCATCCTACTGTTGTGTTATGCTACATCTGTAATGGTTGACATGATCACCCTAACTATTGTCTTTGACACTTAATGCTAATCTGCTCCTCAATAGATGGGTACTTCAATGACAATCACCCTATTCACTCCTGGTTTCAACTTATTGTTTTGGATACTTAATGCTAATCACTGCTCCTTTATGTTGCTGAGCATTTTAATGGCTCAACCTGCACTTTAATCTGCATCCCTAACTGTCTGCATTGACTGTTTAATGACTTTACTCACACCTCTGGCACTACCTCAAACACCACTGTACATGCACAAATAACACTAGTTTCTTGAAGATCAGCACATTTTGTTTCTAAGGTTTACAGGTCTCTTTTAATCAGCACGTGTTTTCTCTCCTTCACAGGTTATGTACATTTATGCTATATAGGTTTAAGTCTAATGCTAATGTTAACTGCACAGGTTAAATCTGTAATTATGTTTACTCTTTGTCACATAGGGGCTGCTAAATCTTGTTTGGGGATCATTGTATACAGAGGGGAGGGGGAACAACGAGTATGTATTGTAACTAATGTCTTGTGTCCTGTCTGTATACTGCAACTTATCTATCTATCTATCTATCTATCTATCTATCTATCTATCTATCTATCTATCTATCTATCTATCTATCTATCTATCTATCTATCTATCTATCTATCTATCTATCTATCTATCTATCGACAGTAAAATAAACAGGAGCTCAAGTTTGATCATATTTGACTATAAAAACTTCAAGTAGGGCTGAAAAAAAATAAAACATGTGTTAAATGTGTTTTTAAGTAAAGTTGGTTACGATGACAAAACATTTTATATGGTAAAAAAAAAAGATAATCTGACACAATCTATTATCAATACTGTACCGGTTATTGCAATTAAAAGCTGCATAAAATACTGGCATAGTGACTCGCTCTCCATTGATTCCTATAGACTCTGGTGCTAGCATAGAGCGAAGAGACCCATCCAATATGGCGGCGACATTTCATGCGTTCTAGCACGTAATGAGGCGTCTCCGTATATTATGTCAATAGCTTTAGTCTTCAGAACAGCATTCCCCAATCGCCTGTTTCCGTCTGTTTCTGCAAACATCTGCATACATCTTATGCTATATGTAGCATCGTCGGTATGTAAGGTCATTTTACAGCTTTATGTTTAATTGTAATTCATTATTTGCTGTTTATAATATTGCTACGTGTAGTTTGTTACAACATGTTACCAAGCTAGTTTCTGTTTATTTCATAGAGCAAAACAGCTTACAAGCTAGCTTTTTTTTGACAGTATGCTATGCTTGTAGTTAAACGCATTTCATAGGACACTAAAATTCTACAATGACAGTTAATGTGAAAATTACATGATACACGTGTAAAATAAGGAAGTTAAAAACATCTAAAAATTGTGTTTGAACTTAAGATGAAAGTATGTTGCAGTGTAGCACTAGGTCATAACAATAAACAATATGTTTGATCATACTTTTTTGTCTGTTCTCAGTTAAACGCTTTTTTATAGTCAATAAACCTGTGGACAAACTGGCGACTGCCTTCAGAGTTTGATGAACAGAAGGTCTTTAACTTACTGCCAAGATATGTTCACCATATGTATTGAGGGCAGCATAACTACTTAAATGTCTAAATATTACGTGTTTTTCGTCTCTTACCTTTGAGATTTTGAGCCTGATTTCTTCAGATATGCCTGAGAAATCAGCGCTGTCCTCAAAAGCGTTGATTATTCCCATTTCTTTCAGGGTTTTCTTCAGGAAAGCATCAGTAGAAATGGAAAATTTAGGCAGGAAGAGATCTATAAAACTGAAAAACAAAGGACATCACCTATGTCAGAAACAACAAAGTTGAGGATGAATTCAGCTCGTCTTATTTAGTTATATTGCACTTCTCATCAAGTTATGGGGGTGCCGGATCAGGTGTGCGTGGCAACCAAGGAAACAGGGTTGTAGACACTACAAAGATCCTGGAAAAGGACAAACTAACTATCATGGTTGTGTTTTGCTTTATTTATAGAGCTGAAAGAGAATCAGTCGTATTTCATACAGGTCCAAAGTCAATAATAATTAGCAACTACATTTTGGAAAACAACCCCAAAATCCAGCAACCCGCAACTGACGATATTTTCAAGGGACTTAACAGAAGCCCAAAGTCACTTATAACAAGCTGACTTGGCAACACTATTTATGTGACACACTTAGGGGTGGCAGGAACATAGACAGTGTTATTTTAATTTAGACTGGACAATTTGTGTGTAATTTGTAATAACGTATCACCAACTTGCCAGTGGAGTGGTCATAATTACGTGTCATCACACGTGTAAACGCTCATTGATGAGCTCCACCATGGTTTCTTCACTAAAGGACACAGTTGAGAGGAATTTCTCTTGTATGGATTTTAATGCACTGTGTGTGACTGAAAACCAGCTCATGAAAAATATTGAACAGCTTCAAATAAAATAAATGGAATAACGTCAGCCAAACTATGATCTGTGTCGTTGCAATAATTGTGGAGCATAGGTTTTAATGACTGATGTTTCAAAGCGGTGAAAAAGCTGGAGAAAGAAAATCGCAATCTTAATCCAACTAATGAATAAGACCACCTACCGCATTCTGAGTGAGTCTTGCAAGTGTCTGATGTAGTCCTTGTTCATGAAGCTCTCCACCTCCTCCATCTTGTCTTCATCAGGCAGGATGATCATCATGGAGGCGTTGCCTTTGTACGGTAGCATGACAACAGTGGTGTGGTTTACTCGATCCCAGTAAGCCTTGTAGTAGCCGGTTCTTGTCATCATGTCCACAGTTACTTTGGTGAGTTTGTCCACGTGGAAGTCCTGCTTATGTATCATATGAGTTTTGAAAGGTGTCTCCCACATTCCTGTACAACCACAAATATCATTTTTATTAACAGCAGATGTCTGATTAAAAATCTCTATACTTTTTTAAGTTCCTCAAAGTATTTGTTTTAATTATTTGCATGTAACTGGTGTGTGTGTGTGTGTGTGTGTGTGTGTGTGTGTGTGTGTGTGTGTGTGTGTGTGTGTCTTAGTCCATCTTGGTTTACAGACAAAAAACCATAAATTCAAACTTGCTTCTTACCCTTAAAGTAGACGTAGTTAATTAGCACCATGGCCACATCAGGATCCAGGTCCTTCACCATATCTTTGATCTTGTCCCGGGTTTTATTTGCAATGAATCTGTTGATGTCAGCTTCAGCCTCAAAGGGATTGGTGCTGACAGTGAAGATCTCACCTTGGTAGAACTGCTTAACATCGTTCAGGAACTTCTCCAGAGGATTGAAGCCAGAACGCACTGCAGCAGCATTTCCAACGTCTAGCTGAAGATTCTCCTGACTGTGTCCATAGATGTCAAAGAGATACTTGTACGCATCATTGACCTGGGTTTGGTTGAAGGCACTGTAGCCCAGGCTGGAGAAAAGCTGGCTGTGGGTTTCCCCTCGAGCCCCTGCAGAGATCATTGACAGGGCGGTGGAGATGCCCAACGGTGAGAAGAAGATGTTCTGTCCAGGATCGGCTTTGGCGTTAAAACTTTTGTAGAGGGCAAAAGCAAAGTCAGCATTGGTAGAGGACAGCTTGTTGTCGGAAATAGCTCCAGTATGGCTGTGATGGTCTGCCCAGGCTACAGCCAGCAGCAGTGCTGCAAGTGCACAAATACTGGCTATACCATACATCTTCACAGCCTGTCAACATGACAGAAAGAAGAACGTTTTTAGTAGCTTGTCCTTTTCATAGTTATAGTTTATTAGTTTATTTGGTGACAAACTTAATGAATGAATGATTCATTGATAAGGCATCAGTGTGACATGAGACAATGTGGAAACACTGTACATAATAACATTGAGAATGAAAAGTGTTAAGTCAACGACAGCTTGACACATTTAACCAGGATGTTCTTTGAGCTTTACACTTCCACTGTCACAAATTCTGTCACCATATTCTCAAGGGTTCACTTCCAATATTAAATACAAATGCATCTCACTTCTTAAATTTAAGTTCTCCAAGCATGCATTCAGAGGAGGTCCACTCTTACCAATCAATGTCCTCTTCAGTGCTGCTTAGCAGAAACTTGGATATGATATTCTGTCGATCTTAGAGTCACAGCAAACAGATCTGTTAAAAATTAACCAGGAGCAGCCTCCTCTTTCCTGTAACTGAAAATTCAACAAGATCATGCAACAAACACAACATGTGATTAGTATTTGTGTTGAGTAGGTGGACTTTTGGACTTGTATCACGTTTCTGTAGTTTTCATAGCATTAATACATTGGGGAAAAAAGTAATTTTACAGGAAATGATCAGTAATTTTTAACAGGTTTTTCCAGTTTTCCAATAAAACGATGACATGCTGCATTTGCAGACATTTTCAGTAATTTTAGGTTTTAATGAGGCATTATTGTATTTGCATATCTTTAACTGCAATTTTACATGCAATACAGTTTTTATGGGTTTCTTACCATTTTGTATAAGATAATGTAAAAATGTAAAGTAACAGTGTCTAGCAGGAATTTAAATATTTAGCTTTCGAGTTACATGTACCTAACCATAATGATACTACATTATTAATGTATTTGTTAAAGGTAATTAAACGTATTTTATAATGTTCAAATTTAATTTTACATAAAATGTGACGTCATTTTACAGACCTTTCCTAATAAGGTCTTTACCGACCTTTTCCTCCTGTAGCAGTTTGTTTGCTTCCAACGTTTGACACACTGTCACTCGGGTTTATGTCATCTTGTAAGTTTTCTGTCACAATTGATCCAGCTTTAGTTGTTACCGAAGGTCCAGCTCCTGTTAGACAGGACGTAAAACGTACGGTCACTCTATCTAACTTGATTCCAGTTGTGCGTCAGCCACAGTGTGAATCTAGCAAAGTTCATAGCATGTTACAATTTGCTCTACTAAATGTTAGATCTCTATTAGGCAAGTCACTTTTAATTAATGATCTCATAATCGAAGAGAATTTGGATTTTATGTTTTTAACTGAAACTTGGTTAAATGAGAGCAACAGTGCAGCAGCACTTATTGAAACAGCTCCTCCAAACTTTAATTTTATCAGTGAAGTTAGAGAGTCGAGGAGAGGAGGTGGAGTAGTTGCTCTGTACAATAACAAGTACCAATGCAAACAGTTGTCATATGGGAAATTCTGCTCTTTTGAACACATTGCACTCCAGCTGAGCTCACCCTGTTGTGCAATATTAGTCACTATCTACAGGCCACCAAAGTATAATGCAAACTTCTTTTATGACCTCAACAAACTATTGTCTGCTGTGTGTGTTGATTATGACTGTGTTGTTATAGTGGGTGATTTCAACATTCATTTAGACAATCCAAGAGATAACAGTGTGAAAGAACTTATAAACATCTTGGAAAACTTCGATCTCTCCCAGCATGTAACAAATCCAACACATAACAAGGGACACACTCTGGACTCGGTCATCTCAAGAGATCTAATGGTTTCTGATGTTGTAATGAATGATGTTGCCATCTCTGATCACTACTGTGTTTCCTTTAAAGCTTCCATCTTGGCTGACTGCAGAGAAGGCAAAACAGAGCTGATCAGAAAACGTTACATTGATGACAACACATGCACACTCTTCACTGAGGCATTCACTAACACACCAGCTCTACACTCAGCTCCTGTCAAAGACCTTGTAGATACGTTCAGCGCTAAAGCTAAACCTGCTGAACTGCTATCTGTAAAGGCATGCAATGATTTTGCGTCGCACTTCACCCAAAAGATTGAACAGATTAGACAGACAGTCACTCAGTCTACTACAAGCAGCCTGACTGTAACTCCTGTACCTCCTAATGAAAACAATTTAGCTAACCTGGCACATTTTCACCTTCTAGATCCAGTAGCATTAACAGACATAGTTCAACACCTCAGGTCCACTACATGCAGTCTTGACATTCTGCCCACAAGCTTTTTAAAAAATGTTTTACCTGTTTTGCACCAGATGTATTGCAGATAATTAACAGCTCTCTACAGACAGGCACTTTTCCTAAGTCGCTAAAGACAGCAGTGATCAAACCCCTCCTAAAAAAGAGTAATCTGGATGCTTTATCAATTAATAACTACAGACCCATATCTAATTTGCCTTTCTTAGGCAAGATAATCGAAAAAGCAGTGTTTGTGCAACTTAACACTTTTATGGTACAAAATAAATACTTCAGTGTTTTTCAGTCTGGATTCAGGTCAAAGCACAGCACTGAGACTGCTCTTATCAAAGTGCTAAATGATATCTATGTGAACAGTGATGCATCTAAAGTCTCAGTTTTAGTGCTACTGGATCTTAGTGCTGCATTTGATACGGTGGACCATAACATACTGCTGGACAGACTTGAAAACTGGCTTGGAGTTTCTGGAACTGCCTTAAATTGGTTTAAATCTTACCTGCAGGACAGGGTCTACACTGTGTCTGTTGGTAATTATGAATCTGAGCATGTGAAGATCACCTGTGGAGTTCCTCAAGGTTCCATCCTTGGGCCGCTTTTATTTAACATCTACATGCTCCCTCTCGTTCAGATCATGGAATATTACGTTTCCTATCATAATTATGCAGATGACCCACAGCTCTATATATCAGTGTCAACGAATGACCATAGTCCCTTATACCCACTGAGCAAGTGCATCAACGAAATCACTGAGTGGATGTGTCAGAACTTTTTACAACTGAACCCAGAAAAGACTGAGGTGATTGTTTTTGGCCCTAAAGAGGAAAGGTCAGAGGTCAGCACTTGTCTTGAATCCATGTCCTTAAGAACAACAAATCAAGCCAGAAATCTTGGTGTGATTATGGACTCAGACCTCAAATTCAACAACCACATTATGATGGTAACAAAATCAGCTTATTACCATCTGAAAAATATTGCAAGAATCAAAGGTTTTCTGACCAAACAAGATTCAGAGAAACTTGTTCATGCTTTTATTTTCAGCAGGCTGGATTATTGTAATTATTGTATTGTGTGTTTACAGGCCTTAGTAAAAAATTTGTCCGACAGCTGCAGCTGATCCAGAACGCAGCAGCCAGAGTCCTCACCAACACAAAGAGGGTGGAGCACATTACACCTGTGCTTCAATCACTGCACTGGCTGCCTGTGTGTCAGAGGATCGACTTTAAAATCTTACTACTGGTCTATAAAGCATTAAATGGTCTTGGCCCTAAGTACATGTCAGATCTACTTGTAGAATATAAAACATCCAGACCGCTCAGGTCCTCAGGAAAAGGTTTACTCAGTGTTCCCAGAGTCACTTTTTAGTCACTACGCTCCTCAACTGTGGAACAAACTCCCTGAACAACTGAGGACTGCTGCCACACTCAACTCCTTTAAATCAGGCCTTAAAACGTTGTTATTCGCACAGGCTTTCAATTAGAAATATACTGTCTGACTTACTGCAACACATTCTTCCTTTTTTAATAGTTTTAACAGTTGTTCCTTTATCGAGTATTTTCACCTGCATCCCCGTCTTTTAATGATGTATTTTGCATTCTTTCCTTAAACTCTGTTTTAATGTTTTTCTGTTTTTATGTCTGTAAAGCACTGTGAATTGCCTTGTGTCTGAACAGTGCTATATAAATAAACTTGCCTTGCCTTGCCTTGCCTTGCCTTATCTGAAGCCACTGAGCCTAAAAATGCAACCTCACGCTCACTGTCATCGTCGTTACCTGCAGCTTGGATTTCTTTTACTGCTCCTGACCTACACACTCGTGCATAGTGTCCTTTTTTCTTGCACTGATTGCAGAATACATCTCTGGCTGGGCAAATGTGTTTGCTGTGATAGGGTGCCTTACCACACCTGTTGTATTGTGTTGAGTGTCATGATTTGTGTTTCTCTCTTGGGCTTGTTTCATTGACTTTGGTGATTTATTGAATGTTTTAGTGAAAGTCTTCGTTTTCGCTTTGACACTGTCCACGTTGCAGGGGTTTACTTGTCTGAAGTTAGTTTTCAGAAGATCCTGCTGCTTCTTCACGAGCTCGCTTTGGAGAATTTTCATGACTGCTTTGTCCAGCATAAGCTCAGCATCCATCTGTAGCGACTCCGAGAGCCGCTTGTCACTTATCCCGACCACGAGTCTGTCTCTGATCATTTCGCTGTGCAGGGCACCATAGCCAGTGCTCTGCCAGGGCATACAATCATGTGATAAAACTGTCTGCAGTCTCTCCTATTTCTTGTTGTCTTTGGTTAAACTTTGCACGTTCAAAAATGAGATTTCTTCTCACAACAAAATGTGCCTCCAACCTGGCTACCATTGTGTTATAATCACTCGCCTCCTCATCTGTAAGGTTCAATGAAGTAAGCACGTCCTCTGCTTCTTCTCCCATTGTGTAAATCAACGGGATCTAACATGTTAACGTGTTCACCTGGTTTTCTTCTGGACGTAGCTTGAGCCCAGAAGCTATCCTGAATCGTTCGAACCGTTTGGTCCATTTTGGCCACTCTTCTGGCTTTTTGAAGTCAAATGTTGGTGGCGGTGAGATCTGAAATGCCGTTGGTGGCGCTGCGACTGCTGCCATTCTGTGTCACGATCGATGTTAACTGGCGCTACAATCGTGTTAGCTTCGGTTAGCTCGGCACTTACTGCGCTTGTTTCTTCAAGCTAACAACGCGAGTTCACTCCGGTCAGTAAGAGCAAGCCCTTCTTTTGTTCTGTCGCTCCCCCGGACCACTTCTGACACCATGTCTTGATAGTTGTAAGTGCCGGTTACATGTAATCAATGAGACCGAGACGGCTCTGTGTGGAAGTGCTGGCAACCATTTATTTCCGACTCGTAACAAGACAATCCGCCAAGACACAAGAGGGCGCTCGAGATGGACTAAACCACTACCATAACAGCCGTGCTTCGCCGTAAGCATAGTTTGAGAAATAATGACAGTTTCATCCACGTCTTTATTCACTCTGCGAGGCTGATCAACCTGAATTTTAACTCTTCTCATGAAGCTCCCTTTCTAGTATTTTCTGACAGGCAGTTGGAGACTGACTAGGCGTAACCATACAGAACCTCCAAGCAGAGTCAGCAGCAGTGCAAGGAACCGAAGGATGACGAGAGACAATTTGAAGATCTGATCGGTCACTGCCCAACCCATACATGTTGACAATCTCACTATTGTACACTGGAACATAAAGGGCTGGACAGTATGGAACTGCGAGCTCAGGAAAAGAATATTACTTAACCATCATCTTGATGTGATCTCACCAAACGAAATTATTGATCTACAGAATTATATTTGGTATGGTCACAATAGAGCAATACATAAGAGGGCAGTTAAGGGATCTGGGGGAGTTGGTTTTCTAGTTAAGAATAAACTACTTGAGTCCTTTGAGATTGAAGTTAAGGACAAATCAATGGAAGGTATACGAGCACTTAAATTTAAAAATAGGTTTTCTGGATATTGTTTTCTTACTAATATACTGTGGAGGTCGGAGAGAAAAAAAACCCGAAAGTATCTCTGAGTCTCCACTGCTTTATTTTGCAACTCACTTCACATACAGAATCATAACCTTGTGGCACCGGAACCCTCTCTTTATTTACACCCCCACCCCGGAAACTGACCCTCCAGAATAAAGTGTCAGTTTGTGTGTGATAACTAAGAATAGTGTCGCCACATAGGCCCCCCCAGAACACACACAAAAAAACACTTCATCCAGGAACATACATGAAAAACAAAAAACAACAAATACATATAATGAAACTTCAACCATACCGCTTAGGCACTTTGACCTCCCTACCCCTGCGACTATGCCTAACAGCCACCGGAGGTACAACAGGAAGAGACAAAGAGGTAGGGTTAGGAGGATGGCCCCGGCGTGCAGGACGAACCAGCTCCACCTGCTGATCCTGAATCACATGAGCAGGCTTCAAACGGTCCACCGAAACCTGGTCCCGACTCGTCCCCATCTCAACCAGGAAAAATTTACTCCCTGCTTCTAACACCCGAAAGGGCCCGTCATACGGCGACTGCAGGGGGGAGCGGTGCGCATCATGTCTGATAAAAACATACTTTGCCGACATGAGGTCCTTGGGAATGTATGACTGGGGGATGCAGTGGTGCACTGCCACAGGTGAGAAAACCTTTGCCTCCCCCTGTAAACCAGACCTCCACACCACAACGGGGCCCAACCCCGAGACCCCAAGAAGGAACTCCCCCGGGACCCTCAAAGTCTGACCCAGAACCAGCTCAGCAGAGGAGAAATGCAGGTCCTCCTTGGGGGCAGAACGTAGCCCCAACAACACCCGCGGCAGTCTGTCCACCCAGCTACTGTCAACTAAAGACGCGCGGAGGGCAGCCTTCATGGTACGGTGAAACCGCTCAGTCCTGAAGCGCTGTCCTCAATGAAAAGCCGCTTATCGTTGTTGCCGGTACACGCAGCTTCTAGCGAACTCACTTCACATACAGAATCATAACCTTGCGGCACCGGAACCCTCTCTTTATTTACACCCCCACCCCGGAAACTGACCTTTCAGAATAAAGTGTCAGTTTGTGTGTTATAACTAAGAATAGTGTCGCCACAATACCTGTTATTTACCTCCAGAAGGATCAACAAGATCAATTGGCTCTCATTTCTTTTTTGGACATTTAACAGCTCAAATGTTTATTTTATTTTGATGTGGATGCTGTTTATATCTGTGGGGATTTCAATAGTCGCATTGGTGATCTTGATAACTGCATAACTGATGTGAATAGCACTCCTATCAGATTTAATTTAGATAATACAGTTAATAGTTATGGGGAAATATTGATTGAATTCTTGAGAGATTCAAAATGTTGTATGATCAATGGTAGAATATCTTTAGGGAACGACAATTTCATGTCCATTTCAGCTGAAGAAAAAGCGGTGGTAGACTATATTATTGCTCCACATGAAGGCTTGGCTAATTGTATTACATTTTGTGTTTTCACCCCGAATGAGCTACGAGAGAGATTAAAGAAAGATTTTGGTTTACTGGGTGACAGATGTAAATTACCCGACCACTCTCTATTGATGCTAAAAATTCAAGTTACACCTTATCATGTCAAGTGTCATGACCGGGCTCAGGAGGGCACAACAAATTATGAGAGACCACACACTTTTCAAGCTATTCAAATCTTTCAAATATTTATTTAACACTGAGGGTAAACGTCCAAATCAAAGAATGCACAGTCAGTAAATCAGTGGTAGTTGCAATGTTGAATGTGTGAAGTGTTGACCCATGAGTGAGAGACAGAGCCAGCTTTAAGCCTGAGGCCCATCCTGCTCAGGTGCATCAAATCAAATTAATTGGCTCCACCCATTTCTGCCTGAAGGCTACCTGAGTGAGGAGAAATACAAAGCAGCAGGAAGAGCACTGACACGGTCAGGGGTTGTCACATAAAGTAGATCCACATCCACCGGGTGGGCGTGAAAGGAAAATACTAAGGCAACCCACTGACTCGTTTTTCTCGAGCCCTTCCAAAAATATTTTATGTGATCTTGCTGAGCAACTAAAGTATATTAAAAACAAGCAACAAGAGATGGATAACTGGTAAGATAAATTGTGTGGAAATATCGATGTAGAATTAAATAAAGGTGTAAAGGGGAAATTTAACACAATGAATGAATTCAAAAAATCTTCCAAACCCTTCTGGAATCAGGAATTACACTTGCTGTGGAACAATTTAAGAAGAGCAGAGAAAATCTTTCTAAGATCTAATAATAAAAATCTGAAAGCCAGACTGAGGATGAAATTTATGGAAGCTCAAATGAAATTTGACAAAAGGCTGCGCACTGTGAAACGTAAATTTAACAAAGGTCTTTCATTGCACATTGATCACCTACAAATCCACAATCCCCAGCAGTTCTGGAATGAAATTAATAGATTAGGTCCTAGAAGGTCATGTGGAATAAAACTAGAGAAAGGGGGACAAAACTAGAGAAAGGGGAAAGTGCTTCTGTGATAATGGCATGATTCCCACTCAGTGGCACAAAACTATCATTAAATCGTCCAAAAACAGGTGTGCTGGTGGATGAGCAAAAGGGATTCAGAAAAGCTAGAGCATGTATTGATCATGTATAAGCAGTCACCACAATAATACATGCTAGAATAAAGGAAAAGAGATCAACATTTGCTTGTTTGATTGATTTCAAGAAGGCGTTTGATTGGATAAATAGGGAACTTTTCCACTATAGGTTGTTAAGGGCGGGTGTAAATATTAAGTTTTATTCTGCTGTTAAGTCTCTTTATGAAGTACCTGTTGCCTGTGTTCAGGTTAATGAATACACAACTGGATGGTTCCCTCAACAATTTGGTGTGAAACAAGGAGATGTTTTGTCTCCAACATTGTTCTCTATTTACATCAACAATCTAGCCCTTCATATTAAAGCCTCTAATGTTGGAGTTAAAGTGGATGATCAGATTGTCCGAATATCATTATACGCAGATGATGTAGCTGTACTGGCGGAACATGAAGACGATTTACAGATTATGCTAAATATTGTTGCAGAATGGTGCTGGAAATGGAGATTAGGGGTAAATGAAGACAAAACACGAGTAGTACATTTCAGACAAAAACTACTAGTAAGGAATCCAGTTATTTTTAAATTAGGTGCTGAAGTGCTATCATATACTGATCAATATAAATACCTTGACCTGACACAGGATGAACATATGACTTATAAAGAAGCTGTGAGTGCTTTAACTCAGTCAGCTGGTAGAGCTCTGGGGTCTGTATTAAATAAAGTTAAACATTGTGGTAATCTGTGATTCCAGACATATACACAACTTTATCATTCATGTGTGTGTCCAGTGTCTGATTACGCTTCTGGTGTTTGGGGGTTCCGGGAACACCCAAGCTGTAACACTATACATCAACGAGCCCTGAGGTCCTTTCTGGGTGTACATAAATTAAGGCCAGTTCTCGCTGTGAATGGAGATATGGGATTGGAGCCTCCAAACATCAGACATAAATGTGAAACGCTTCGGCTTTGGAATAGACTTGTTAAGATGTCGGACCAGAGACTCACAAAAAAGCTCTTTAATTGGGATACCCGTCATTGTCACCCTTGGGCAAATGAGCTCAAATGTGTATTTAGTATGAATAATATGCCCTCTGTTTTTCCAAATAAGTTAACCTGCGAGATCATGGAGGTCAAGAGTAACATGTGTCTTATGTACAGAGAGAAATTGTCTGTTGACACATGGGGTAAACCAAAACTAAGAACTTATCGTCTCATAAAAGACTGCTACAGCGTAGAATCCTATGTTAAGTTTAATTGAACTAAAACACAAAGATCTCTCTGTGCACAACTACGTTCAGGAACTTTTCCTTTAGCACAAGAGACTGGCAGGTTTAATGCCATCCCTGAAGAAGACCAAGTTTGACTTTGTGATTGAGATGAAATTGAAAATGAGATTAATTTTTTGTTCTACTGTCCACAATACGATGGTATAGGGGATGTCCTGTTAAAAAAAAAGTCTTCAATTTATGTTGATTTTGTTTGGTTAGACGATTATGAAAAACTTGAAATGTGTTTCAAAAAGGAACCTTCCTCGTTTCAGATTTTATTTGTAAAGCCTGGGAAAAGAGGCAGAAACATTTGTGCCATTGAACTTGAAAACATTGAACAAGACCAGGAACCTGCAACTCTGTAATGTTGCCACCCCTGTAATGCAATGTATAATGCAATGTATTTTTTGGTGTCTTAAAAGCCCATGAGGGTTGGGCACAGTGTGTGCAAGACACGAAAATAAAATTCATTCATTCATATAAGACAAGTAAAGCACATTATTTCATTGGAGAACATTAAAGCACCATCAAAGTTGGACCTGTTGACTGATAGAGACATTTTTTCAAAATGTTGCGCTTTCTTTATCTTTTCATGTGAAAAACTTAAATAAACTCACGCTCAGATCATTACTCATGAGTATGTAATTTCAAACAGAACAATTTCTGTCTGTTTATCAATAAGGATAAACAGTTAGTGATTTTATTATAATAGGATCTTCCTGATGACTCCTTTTGACATGATTTTCTTCACTTGTCTCTGGGGTTGGTGATCTTGCCCATGAAGAGGATGCTACCGCTGGAGTTATCCAGGATGAAAACCAGGAAAGGTCTGTTAATTGTGATGGATGGAGGTGCTGTTTTAGGAATTAGCTCAGAATAGGTGACAGCTGCTGCCTCTGTTCCCATCTCGGTGACACTGAGCACAGTCTTGTGGGACACCTGTGGAAAGACAGAAGGAATCTTAGGAAAGTAAATACATGTTATATTCAGAAAATATTTCCATAATATCAGGATCTTCTGGATTATTCCTGAACTAATGTTTATGTCAATAAGTAGAAATAGATCCACGTTTGTATACACATTTGTTTTCAACCTTTTGATCCAGTAGATGTCGCCCTTTAGAAACCAGCAAGAAACCAAAACTAACAAACACCTCCGCTCTCCTACAGCGGCACTTCTCCGATCCCTCTCCACTAAAACACTCATTTAGCACCATTAAGTGCAAGCAGCAGACAGAATTGTCCTTTGCTCCAGCTCCAATTGCCTGCATTGTTGTCTAAAGACACTGACGTGACATCCAAATATTCATTGAGTATGTTGAATTTACATGTATTTAGTCGGATCGCTGCTTGAGATGTATCATCTCATTTTCAAGACAAAGTAATACAAAACAAGCATACAAAGCAACAATACTAACAGACATGCATACAATAACACTAATACATATAGCTCTCTCTCTCAGCCACCCATCCCCATTCTCAGCACTTAGCTATTAAACAAGACCAGGTTAAGAAACAGAGTTCAACATATTTAAGGAGCAACAATAGAGCGCTTTGTCTTTGAATTATTAGTAGAAGTAATACAGGCAAAAATAAATGTAAAAAAACAAAAGTACATAATTATTAAGTATTCATTATGTTCGAATATTAGGCTTTTTTACTTATATTCACGTGTGATTTTAATGTGCTCATTGCAGTAATGTATTGTTGGATAAATCAGATGAGAAGGTTAGATCACCCAGTACAAAGGAATGGTTTGATATCCACAGTATGAACCTTTTTCCTTACGTTAATATTATACCAGTTATTTTGTCATGTTTTATTTTAAGTTTCTGTGTATTAATTTTACCGTCTAACTTATCAGCATATGAAGGTGTCTTTGTGAAGACAACTTGTAAGAATGACTCTCCATATTCCACCATACGTTTAGTGTGAGCCTGGGCAATTAATCTCTTTAATGATCATCTCCTTAAAAGGAATTGTCTACGCAGACTAGATGTCAGGTTCTTGATGAGAAACAGGTAGAAAGTGTCTTCCCCTACAGATTGGAGAAAGGATGCGGGAGTATGATGTACCAATGGGAGAAAGGAAACCGCACATCTGAAAATGCATTATTTGGTTAGATATTCTCTGTCTAGAGTATAAAAGGGTTCAGGGAAATATTCCCGGGCTCAGACTTCGCGAACTGATCCAGCATCTGTCTGTCGTCAGGGACACGTAGTGTTGAATCCAGAGACTCTGTAACTTGCCTTCTTGATTCATCTGGTTAATAAACTCTTCAGTCTTCAGTCATTCCTCTCATCCCATCAAAAGAGTGCGCAGAGAGACTTGAGGTAATTATTTAACGGAGTCAGATTTCTATTTACAACATTTAGGAAAAGGATAAAATAGCAACTTCGATTCGCTGAATGTGAGAGGACATAACTCCATGACAGCAGGCGGCGGTACTTTGTTGTCATGATACGAGAACATCAATTTCAAATCACTGTCATGCACCAATCGTATGATAGATAGCCTACTAATCGAGAGTAACGTCTGATAAAAATTGAAAATAGCACTGCTGTTGCCAGCCCTTGGTCTTTTAATGTAAATAGAAAAGAAGAGACAGAGACTATAAATCAGGACAAACCATACTAATGGGTCAAAGCGTGGATACTACAAGCAGCATGCTTAAGGGGCTTCTCCCAACCTGTGTTGAGAGCTGGAGATAATGAAGCCTCTGTGCAGCCAATCAGAAAGATTCCTCCCAACGACTGCCGACACCGCGAAACTATGGTGACCACCGCTCACCAACGGTTCAACTAGAGCAGACAGCTGATGATCTCCTTGGTGTGTTAAGACCTTTAGAGAGGGTAATGCTTTTAGACATGCAGGTTTGTAAGGTTTCAAACTCATCAAGCTAATTTACAGATCGACAATGAGATGAGATTTCCTTCTGCACCTGATAAGGCTGCTAAAACTGTGAACGGTAACACAGATAACGATACCACCATACGTTATAGCACAATCTGTTGTTATTAAAATCTGCATGGATGTACATTGTGCTTCTTTGTTGGTCCCTCTCTTTTTGTCCTCTTTGCTTCATCAGACACCGTTCTCTTCCTCTTAGCCTCATCCATTGTTTCAAATTGTGCAGAAACTGGCTTTTTTATGAATAATGTTTGTGTTTTAGCAGTTGCCATAAAGCTGTTTACACCTTCAGGATTAGCTCGGCACGCTGCTGAATTTACATGCAGTGCAGCAAACGGGCCGTGCAGTGGACATAGAAGAGACGCCAATCTGAAAGTATAAAGTTATTGTGCTGTGAAATAAACCTTTGAAATTACTATTGTTCTGTAACCATAGTTCAGTTCTTAATAGTTTTCTTGATAGACTCATTATTTTCTGTCATGTCGTGGCCCTTGAAGAAAAGACAGGAAGTTGGCAACAGGAAGTCATCATCAGGAAGTACAGGTGTCACATTGCTTAAGTCATAGACATAATATACGTAAACGCCTCATCGACTGACGCTGTCTATTGGAGCTGACGTGCAGCGCGGCTGCAATCTTGGATAGGTCTCTGGTCCGCCCGCTCTGCATTCATTTCTATTGAGGAAAGTCTATCCTCAATTACAATAATCATAATAACTACCCGAATTTCTAATGAATTTTCACACGGTTTGGTTTGTTTGACACGTTAAAAAATGCGTGTTTTCATGCCAAAAGACTTTGTATTCTGCTCTCACAAAGACATATGGTAGGCAATGGCTTTATAAAAGCATTATATCCTGCAAAACAAAAAACGTGATCTACATGCTAAAATGTTCATGCGGCCTTGCATACATAGGAAAAACCACACGACCTTTAAACACCAGAATAACAGAATAACCCGCAACAACGACCCGTCCAGCCCTGTGGCAGTCCATTTCACGGAGACCTGCCACAGTGTGGCATCCCTAAAATACATTGGTATTGAATCAGTTAAACCCCCCCGAAGAGGAGGTAATGTGGACATTTTACTCCTCCAGAGAGAACTGTATAGGATTTGCACATTACAAACATTGAGACCAAAAGGATTAAATGATGACTTCAGCATCAAACCGTTCCTGTAAAAAATATAAAAATCAACAAAGCAATGTTTTTGTCCAACTTGATGATGTAATCTGATAATTGAATCTGATCATTTATGACTGTTTGTCCATACATTTGTTTATATACAGATGTCATTCACAGGGTTAGTACAGTAGATTCTCTTATTAAATGTGATAAATTAGTAATACTTGTTTTTTATTTCAGCCATCCCATCAAAGTCTGAGGGATGACGCCCCATATATTCACCTAGATATGTATGACAGCCGAGAGACGTGATGACCTTATATCTAGTGTATTGATGGCTGTATATATGTTTGCACATAAGAAACTCTATTTTTTGTAAAAATCCATCATCTTGTCTTAATTTATCACTGTATGTCTATAGGTTCTCCCTATACTGTAAGAAATGTTCGTAAATTTTGCGGTGAAAAACTGTCAATCGTGACAGTAAAAATCTGTAAATCTCAAAAACAGTTTGATACTGTTTATATAACACAGAATCACCGTAAATAAGTTAATCAGGAAAAAACTGTGTTTTTTACATTTTTTCTCTTGAAAAAATACGTTTCCCTACTCTTGCACAGTTTTTTTTAATGGAAAAATGCCGTAATATGTATAACATTCAATACTGTGATTTTTGCATTTATTTCTTGAAAAGAATACAATATTTCACAGTTAAATGTATGTACTGTTGTGCTGATCACTGAAACATACTGTAATATTTATAACAGGTCACACTACAGTTTTTACATTCATTTCTCATAAAGAATGCAGTTTGTAACTACTATTGTACTATACTATTGTGCTGATAACCGAACAACTCAAACTGAAAACTTTATTTTTAATTTTTAATTTTTAACTTTATTTAGATTATTTCTCTGTTGTTACAATGCTAATTGTCATTGTTTTTCATATGGTTGAAGAGCCTGTTTATTTCCCTTTACAATGAATTATATTAACAATATCTATCCTAAGACAACAGTTTGCCTTTAAATGTTTTAAAATGTTGTTTAAATTCATATCTTGAAAATAACTCTCATATGAACTTTTGTATTATATATATATATATACACATACACACACACACACACACACATTTGTTTTAAAACATTAATCTGATCTATCTATCTAAACTGAGTAGAAGTCGTATGCCCCCTTACAGTTCGTTCGACAGACTGTGCATTCTTTGACAGCGCGCCTGAAATTCAAAACGGGCCAATCAGCGCATCGCATCTGACGCATCGTACGTTAACCTCTGACACACTCCGGTTCGGGCTGGTTTTGTTCCAAGTCCACGGTCTTCACCAGAGGAGCAGCTTTCATCAGCGTCTGGACTTTTTTATGATTTCCAGCCAAAGCCTGTCGTCAGTACACCTCGGTAAGTACAGCAACACCAATTAAAGAGACCGAGTGAATTATTAGCAATCGTTTAATCAGTTTGACTGCTTTAAAAAAAATGCCGCTTAGCATCAAGCTAAAGCGGGTCCGTCTGTGCTGAAGCCTCCGGTTAGCTAACTACGCTGCTCGTGTTGTGGATATAAGCTCTGTGTGTTTTTGACTGTTGAATATGTATTCCTGTAATGTATGTGGAGAAAACGTTACGTCTGTAAAAGCCTATGTTTTACATTGCAAACTGCACCGCAATGAACCCTGACGTGTTTTCAAATGTGTTGGAACAAGTTGTAAGCAGGTGTTTTCTGGATATACCGCGTTAAAGTCGCACTTCTATCGTCACCACAGCAGTACACCAACAGTTACTCAGGATACGACTTTAGCGCCATTAAAATGCACCATCTCACTTTGTGAACGCCAGTGTGAGGGAACTAAATCGTTGGTCGCTCACTTAAAGGAGCACATAGCAGAAGGGCGTCATGTAGCTTGCCCAGTGAGAGGATGCAAAAATGTGTTCACTGCAAAAACGTCCTTTACCTCTCACATGTCCAGAAAGCACAGGCATTGGTCAGAAAATGTGATTTGTCCATCAACCAAAGATACACAGTGTGAGAGTCCCACTACAAGTGCTAGCACACAGGGAGCTGCCAGCATGTCAGATGCTGAAAACATTATTGGGGATGGGTCTAATTTCAGTGACCTGTATCTGAGAAATATATGTATGTTTTACATAAAACTGCAGGGACAGCATCTTCTTCCAGTGTCTACCATTCAAAACATTGTTGAAGAAATACAGAATATACACGAGTTGGGACAGACATATACTTTGAATCAACTTAACTTACTTCTAAAAGATATGTCAGCTTCAGATGAAGACATTGTAAAAATCTGTGACACAATTAAACAATCTGACTTGTTTACAGCTTGCCACAGAGGGCCCATGAGAACTGCTTACTCAAGGGCCCAGAGATGAGAAAGAAGAGCATCTGTTCCATTTCGTTGAGAAGACAAGCCTTGCTGAGGAGGTTCAGATGAAGGATGTTCCACCAACACCCTGCCTTATTGTGTGTGGTAAGTAAACTGAACCAAACCTTTAAGAAATAAGTACCACTGGATTTGTATTTATGGCTGATATTGAAGCTCTTGTCTCTTGTATTCTTAGGGTCCTCCTGCTTTGCCGCTGAGACATTTATGTTGAGCATCGACCAAGAGATTGTCAACAACCACATCACTTCCTTCACATCTGCCATCTGCCTGATGTTTGGCAGTTACTACTGCTTCAACATACACTACCCAGTGGAACTACGGTCTACACTGGAGTTCCTCCAACGGTAAAATTTCTTTCTTTTTATAATATTAGAAAATACACTGCATTTGATGACCCATCTGATGTTTTCTTTCTTTCTTTCTTTCCTTCCTTCCTTCCTTCCTTCCTTCCTTCCTTCTTAAAGGTGTTTCTTTTCAATAAATCCTGAGAAAGGCACCAAAGTCGAGTGGAATAAGAAGAAGAAGAAAGTGTTCTCAGTCAATCCCAGGGTCCTCACTCTGATCTCAGACCTTGCTGACCACAAGTGGACCTACCAGTGATGCTGAGGGATGATATGATAAAAGGTACACTGGATGTTATATAAAATGCAGATATTTTGTTGTTAGAGTTAAATTTCTGAAAGTTTTACAAAAGCTATATTTTTACTAGATAAATTATCTGGTACAGTTTGTACATGTTGCTAGTTCCAAAATTGTCTTAAAAATGGTAAAGCTCTCAAGTGAAGTGTTACAATTCCTTGCAGTCATAGAGATTGTATATTCTTTAGCTTTATGATGCAAGATTTGAAATTTTGCTCCCCTTCAGGGATGATTTTATTTTGATAACGTGAAAATGATACCCTGTATGTAGACTGATGTCACTTTGTGGTTATATGTGTACCAAAAAATGCACTTAAATGTTCTCAAATTAAGTCTCAAGGTTTCTTGGCAAATTGTGTCTTCAGCTACTACACAAGTTTGAAATTGAAACAGTTTCAAAGTGAACATTTCTTACATGATGTTTTTATAGATGATGTTATGATGTTATTCATAGATATTTTGTGATATGTAAAACTTCAAATATTTGATATTTACAACCTCACAAATATCAAATAAAGAGTTTATATATTTGAAAAGTTTAAGGTGGATATTTTTTGTGTTGCTGTTTTAGTACATTAAGTAATTTGACAATATTAATTCATGCTCTGTGTTTTAAGTTTACAGAACAGAATGAATTATAACAGTGGAAATGCTAATTTGGCTGAATATTCAAAGTATATTAATTTTTTTCTTTACATGTGATCTTTTCTTATTTTATATTATGTTCTGATTCTACTCTGATAAATATAGAGAAGTAAAGTATGCTTCAAACATCTTTTGTTAGATTTTTACATTGATGGATTTAAGCAGTAGTTTATAATTCATAGTACTAATTATACAATTAATGAACATGCTTTTACAGTAAAATATGGACTAAAACACCATTTTTAACCATAAAATTAGCAGCACTAGCACTCATTGCTATTACTAATAGACATTGATTTACTGTAATTTTTGAAGGGAATTTCTGTGCAAACCTTAATATTTGCAGTAATTTTTGGGAATTTTTACAGAATAAATTAGTAGTTTATATTTTAGACTGTTAATTGTCAAGCAAAAAACCGTCATATGCCATGAAACAAACTTTATTTTATGCGGTATTTCCATGTAAATTTTCAAGTAAAACAATTTTTTTTAAAGGTTCAAACTTTTTTTTTTAACAGTAAAATATGGAATGAGGCACATTTTTTAACCGTAAAATCAACAGTATCGATAGTAAATGAAGAAAATGTTTACCGTAATTTTACGGTAGTGTTTCGGCAACCACAGCTGCCGGAAGTTTACCGTTAAAACAACAGTTTTCTTTTTACAGTGTACTACTTATCATGTGACCCTTAGGGAGGGGTTAAATATCGGGTGTAAAATGTTTGTATTTGAGTCTGAAGAAGAGCTGTGCTCGAAACATCACTCGCGGGATGTGCTCTAAATAAATGCAAAGGGAGCAAGTGTGTGGTCTCCTTTTTATTATTCTTTTGTTATTGATAAATGTATAAATGAATTAATTTGAATTTATTTTAGTGAAGAAACAAGTATGATTGTTCATTTGAATTTATTTCTTCCAGAAGACTCTCCCTCTCTGAAAGAAATTGTTTGGTGTATTATAGCACTGCATATGTGCAGACACACATTCTTATTTGTTACCCATTACATCAATGCCAGCAACATGACTATGAGAAAGCGTAGATATGTGTAAGAGAGTGTCTGTGAAGGAGGGTGTGTGTGTTTATAATATAACACTCACGGGCTGTACGACAATCAAGTGTTCACGTGTGTTTATTTATAATATATAATAAGTTTATATGTGAGTATGTCTAAAAAGAGTTGCAGAAAGAAAGCGAGAGATGTTGATATGACCAGAGCCATGATGCTCACAGCTTAAGGACGTTAAATCACAGCAAACAGAGGCGTGTGGTTGGTCACAGTCTGGAGTCTCACTTTAACTTTGTGATTTATTAATAACTTCTCATCTGTGCGCCTACGCGAGTGGCCGCACATTCAGTAGCTCCGTCCCTGTCGTACTCGTCTTGATATGTTATTAGTTTGTTTTGGCTCTGTGCCAACTTCTACTTTTATAGTTTTTATAGTACACTTACAGTGTATAACTTTATATATCCTAAAGATACTTTTTCGTGTTTTCGGGAAAATAGCAGCAGAAAACTTGTTTATTCAAGGGAGAAGCTGCTCTCACTCCAGACAGCGGGACAAGCCGGCACTGTTCACCCAATACCTGAGGAGCTGAGGCAGCGGTACAGAGGCTGCAGAGCTGGCGCTAAGGTAAAGGCTAGTGGCTGAGCGATGGAAGCACAAGCCCTTGGTTCCGGTGATAGTTATGGGGAACATAAACTGTCTAACCAACAAGACAGACGAGCTGGCTGCTCTTGTGAGGAACAACTGGACATTTAGAGAGTACAGTATAATGTGCCTCACAGAAACCTGGCTGACACAAAACACCCCGGACGCTAACGTGGATCTACCGGGCTTCACTACAGTAAGAGCAGACAGAGACACTAAACGCAGCGGCAAAACGGAAAGGAGGAGGACTCGCGCTGTTTATTAACACCAGATGGTGCCACCATGGACATGTTACTATGAAGGAGGCATCGTGCAGCAAAGACATCAAGCTGCTGGCGGTAGGTCTCCGTCCACATTACATGCCAAGGGAGTTGTCCCACGCCATTGTTGTTGTTGTTTACATTCCTCAGCGAGCACACGTTGAGACTGCGTGTGACGTCATCCACACCAACATCGCGTGACTACAAACACAGCACCCTGATGCTTTCATTGCCATCTCAGGGGACTTTAACCATGTTACATTGGACTCTACACTACCGGACTTTCACCAGTTTGTAAACTGTCCCACCAGGAAGAACAGGACAATAGACCTGCTCTACGCAAACATGAAGGACGCCTACACTGCCACCCCCCTACCACCTCTGGGTAAGTCCGATCACAACCTGGCCCTACTCAAGCCACAGTACAAGACAAAGATCCAGAGACAACTGGTAACGACACGCACCTTCAGAAAGTGGTCTCATGAGGCAGAGAAGGCACTCAGAGACTGTTTTGAGACCACCGACTGGAGTGCCCTGCAAGAGACTCATGGTGAGGACATTGAGGGGGTCACACACTGCACAACTGACTACATGAACTTCTGTATGGACGTTGTGGTTCCCACTAAAACTGTGCGCTGCTTCCCGAACAACAAGCCCTGGATCACCAGCGATGTCAAGGAGATCCTTAACAGGAAGACAAGGGCATTCAAGGAGGGAGACCAGGCAGAGCTGAAGCGTGTGCAAGGGGAACTCAAGGTCAGACTCCGAGAGGCAAAGGAGGAGTACAGAAGAAAGGTAGAGCAGAAGCTGCAGAAGAACAACATGATGGAGGTCTGGGAGGGCATGAAAACCCTGAGAGAGCAAACCAGCTCAACTTGTTTTTTAACAGGTTTGACTGCCCTGTCGCTGCAGCCAGTGCCTGTCCCCACAGCACCCCTCTATACACCCTCTCCCTCTCTCTCTCACCACCCCCCCCTCCCATCACCAGGGACCAGGTAAGCAAAGAGCTGAAAAGACTCCGCCCCAGGACGGCAGCAGGCCTGGACAAGGTGTGTCCCAGGATGCTAAAGGCCTGCTCTGCTGAGCTGGGGGAGCCGCTTCAGCACGTCTTCAAGATGAGCCTGCGGCTCGGGAAGGTTCCTGTGCTCTGGAAGACTTCGTGCCTCACCCCGGTCCCCAAGAAGAAAAACCCCAGTGAGCCAGGCAACTTCAGACCAATCGCTCTGACATCACACGTTATGAAGACTTTTGAACGGCTGCTGCTCCAACACCTCAGACCCCGGGTCCAACACGCACAGGATCACCTGCAGTTTGCATACCAGGCGAAGGTGGGCATGGACGATGCCATCCTCTATCTTCTACACAGGGCTTACTCTCATCTGGACAAAGGGAGCAGCGTGATGAGAATCATGTTCTTTGATTTCTCAAGCGCCTTCGACACCATCCATGAGAGACAAGCTGACCGAGATGAGGGTGGACTCACACCTGGTGAGGTGGTTCACAGACTACCTCACAGAGAGACCACAGTACGTCAGACTGAAGGACTGCACATTTGACACTGTGGTCAGCAGCACCGGAGCACCACAGGGGACTGTGCTCTCCCCTGTCCTGTTCACCCTGTATACCTCTGACTTCCAGTATAACTCTGAGCTCTGCCACATGCAGAAATACTCGGACGACACTGTGATAGTTGATTGTGTCAGGGATGGACAGGAGGAGGAGTACAGGAGCCTGATCGAGGATTTTGTGACGTGGTGCAGTGCCAACCATCTGCAGCTAAACACCTCCAAGACCAAGGAGATGGTGGTGGACTTCCGAAGGAACAAACCACATCTAGAACCTGTTTTCATCGGGGGGGTCGACGTGGAGGTGGTCAGGACCTACGGGGCTGCAACTGGATGACAAGCTGGACTGGTCACCTATCACGGACACTACCTGCAGGAAGGGACAGAGCCATCTGTACTTCCTGAGAAGGCTGGGGTCCTTCAACATCTGCAAAAAACTGCTGCAGATGTTCTACCAGTCTGTGGTGTCCAGTGTCCTCTTCTACGCAGTGGTGTGCTGGGGAGGGCTGGCTCTGTGGTGGGTACAGAGCTGGACTCTCTGGTGACAGTGGTAGAGAGGAGGACTCTGGACAAAATACTCTCCATCATGGACAACACACACCACCCTCTGCACAGCACCTTCACCGGGCAGAGGAGCATGTTCAGTGACAGACTTCTGTCACAGTCGTGCTCCACGGACAGACTCAAGAACTCTTTTGTCCCCCTGGCCATAAGACTGTACAACACTTCACTGTCACGGCAGGGAAGAAGCACACGGTCAATCCTGGACTCATTTTTCACTTTTTTCTCACTCCTCATCTGCACTGTTGAGTCAGTCTCCAGCTGGACACTTTAATGCATATTGATATTCACCTTACTGAGCACTGGTTACTTTAATGATAATTACCCTAATCAAGTCTGGTTTCATCCTACTGTTGTGTTATGCTACATCTGTAATGGTTGACATGATCACCCTAATCAGGTCAAGTTTCACCCTATTGTCTTTGACACTTAATGCTAATCTGCTCCTCAATAGATGGGTACTTCAATGACAATCACCCTATTCACTCCTGGTTTCACCTTATTGTTTTGGATACTTAATGCTGGTTTCACCTTATTGTTTTGGATACTTATTGCTGGTTTCACCTTATTGTTTTGGATACTTAATGCTAATCACTGGTCCCTTATGTTGCTGAGCATTTTAATGGCTCAACCTGCACTTTAATCTGCATCCCTAACTGTCTGCATTGACTGTTTAATGACTGTACTCACAATCTATCTATCTATCTACAGTAAAATAAACAGGAGCTCAAGTTTGATCATATTTGACTATAAAAACTTTAAGTAGGGCTGAAAAGAAAAGAAAACATGCTGTTAAATGTGTTTCTAAGTAACGTTGGTTACAATGACGATTTATCTTACTTGTGAAAGATAATCTGACACAATCTATTATCAATACTGTACCGGTTATTGCAATTAAAAGCTGCATAAAATACCGGCATAGTGACTCGCTCTCCATTGATTCCTATAGACTCTGGTGCTAGCATAGAGCGAAGAGACCCATCCAATATGGCGGCGACATTTCATGCGTTCTAGCACGTAATGAGGCGTCTCCGTATATTATGTCAATAGCTTTAGTCTTCAGAACAGCATTCCCCAATCGCCTGTTTCCATCTGCAAACATCTGCATACATCTTATGCTATACGAAACATCGTCGGTATGTAAGGTCATTTTACAGCTTTATGTTTAATTGTAATTCATTATTTGCTGTTTATAATATTGCTGCGTGTAATTTGTTACAACATGTTACCAAGCTAGTTTCTGTTTATTTCATAGAGCAAAACAGCTTACAAGCTAGCTTTGTCAATTTCATTTATAATGTACAGTATGCTATGCTTGTAGTTAAAAGCATTTCATAGGACACTAAAATTCTACAATGACAGTTAATGTGAAAATTACATGATACATGTGTAAAATAAGGAAGTTAAAAACATCTAAAAATTGTGATTTAACTGTATGATGAAAGATGAAAGTATGTTGCAGTGTAGCACAAGGTCATAACAATAAGCAAAATGTTTGATCATACTTTTTTGTTTGTTCTCAGTTTAACCCTTTTTTATAGTCAATAAACCTGTGGACAAACTGGCGACTGCCTTCAGAGTTTGATGAACAGAAGGTCTTTAACTTACTGCCAAGATATGTTCACCATATGTATTGAGGGCAGCATAACTATTTAAATGTCTAAGTATTACGTGTTTTTATTCTCTTACCTTTGAGATTTTGAGCCTGATTTCTTCAGATATGCCTGAGAAATCAGCGCTGTCCTCAAAAGCGTTGATTATTCCCATTTCTTTCAGGGTTCTCTTCAGGGCAGCATCAGTAGAAATGGAAAATTTAGGCAGGAAGAGATCTATAAAACTGAAAAACAAAGGACATCACCTATGTCAGAAACAACAACGTTGAGGATGAATTCAGCTCGTCTTATTTAGTTATATTGCACTTCTCATCAAGTTATGGGGGTGCCGGATCAGGTGTGCGTGGTAACCAAGGAAACAGGGTTGTAGACACTACAAAGATCCTGGAAACGGACAAACCAACTGTTGTGGTCGTGTTTTGTTTTATATATAGAGCTGAAAGAAAATCGGTAGTATTTCATACAGGTCCAAAGTCAATAATAATTAGCAACTACACTTTGGAAAACAAGCCCAAAATCCAGCAAGTGGTGAAAAAGGTGGAGAAAGAAAATCGCAATCTTAATCCAACTAATGAATAAGACCACCTACTCCATGCTTAATGAGTCTTGCAAGTGTCTGATGTAGTCCTTGTTGATGAAGCCCTCCACCTCCTCCATCTTGTCTTCATCAGGCAGGATGATCATCATGGAGGCGTTGCCTTTGTACGGCAGCATGACAACAGTGGTGTGGTTTACTCGATCCCAGTAAGCCTTGTAGTTGCCAGTTCTTGTCATCATGTCGACAGTTACTTTGGTGGTTTTGTCCACGTGGAAGTCCTGCTTATGTATCATATGAGTTTTGAAAGGCGTCTCCCACATTCCTGTACAACCACAAATATCATTTTAATTAACAACAGATGTCTGATTAAAAATCTATATACTTTTGTCAGATCATCAAAATGTTTTTTTTAATTATTTGCATGTAACTGGTGTGTGTGTGTGTGTGTGTGTGTGTGTGTGTGTGTGTCTTAGTCCATCTTGGTTTACAGAAAAAAAAAATCACAAATTCAAACTTGCTTCTTACCTTTAAAGTAGACGTAGTTAATCAGCACCATGGCCACATCAGGATCCAGGTCCTTCACCATATCTTTGATCTTGTCCCGGGTTTTATTTGCAATGAATCTGTTGATCTCAGCTTCAGCCTCAAAGGGATTGGTGCTGACAGTGAAGATCTCACCTTGGTAGAACTGCTTAACATCATTCAGGAACTTCTCCAGAGGATTGAAGCCAGAACGCACTGCAGCAGCATTTCCAACGTCCAGCTGAAGATTCTCCTGGCTGTGTCCATAGATGTCAAAGAGATACTTGTACGCATCATTGACTTGGGTTTGGTTGAAGGCACTGTAGCCCAGGCTGGAGAAAAGCTGGCTGTGGGTTTCCCCTCGAGCCCCTGCAGAGATCATTGACAGGGCGGTGGAGATGCCCAACGGTGAGAAGAAGATGTTCTGTCCAGGATCGGCTTTGGCGTTAAAACTTTTGTAGAGTGCAAAAGCAAAGTCAGCATTGGTAGAGGACAGCTTGTTGTCGGAAATAGCTCCAGTATGCCTGTGAGGGTCTGCCCAGGCTGCAGCCAGCAGCAGTGCTACAAGTGCACAAATACTGGCTCTACCATACATCTTCACAGCCTGTTAACATGACAGAGAGAAAGGGAAAACGTTTTAGTAGCTTGTCCTTTTTATTTCACTCGGAAGTTTAATTAATAAGTCACAAAAAATGTGACATGAGATAATGTGGAAACATTGTTCATAATAACATTGAGAATGAAAAGGGTTAAGTCAACGACAGCTTGACACATTTAACCACGATGTTCTTTGATCTTTACACTTCCACTGTCACAAATTCTGTCACCATATTCTCAATCGTTCACTTCCAATACTAAATACAAATGCATCTCACTTCTTAAATTTAAGTTCTCCAAGCAGGCATTCAGAGGAGGTCCACTCTTACCAATCAATGTCCTCTTCAGTGCTGCTTAGCAGAAACTTTGATATTATATTCTTTCGATCTTAGAGTCACAGCAAACAGATCTGTTAAATATTAACCAGGAGCAGCCTCCTCTTTCCTGTAACTGAAAATTCAACATCACAAACACAACATGTTGAGTAGGTGGACTTTGGGACTAAAGGTTATGACAGTAATGACCTCATGACTACAAAAGCAAATTGGGGACTTTGTAAAAAACGCAAACTTGTCAAAAATCATGCAGCATGCTACTCAATAATAGATATCAGCATGGCAAAACTCAACAAAACTGTAACAAGTTTCCGTAGTTTTCACAGCATTAATACACTGAAAAAGAAAAAAAAATAGGAAATGTTTTGTAATTTTTCCAGTTTTCCAATAAAACAATTTTCAGTAATTTTTTGTTTTAATGAGACTTTATTGTACATGTGTGTGTGTATGTATATATATATATATATATATATATATATATATATATATATATATATATATACAATAAAGTCTCATTAACTGTAATTTTACATACAAAACAATATTTACATGTTTATTACCATTTTCTATAAGAAAATGTAAATTAACAGTAACTAGCAGTAATTTAAACATTTAGCTTTCAAGTTACAAGTACTTAACCATACTATGATATTACATTATTAATATTTTTTAAAGGTAATTAAACATGTTGTATATATTCTTTTTTTTCCAGACCTTACCTAATAATGACAATGAAGACGTTCCATAAATCTTTAGTGTTTTCCATAAAACTGCGCGCCAAAACTTTTGAACAAAGAGAAGCGTGCTGTGAAAAAGTGAGCAGAGTTGTATCTTCGGATGTTGCCAGACTGAACAAGGGGGACACGGCCGGTTTTATCCCTCCCAAACTTCACACCTATGTGTTAGGTGTGGCCAAGCATTCTGGGAGTACCTGCAAGGCATGCTGGGATAAAGAGTCTTTTGTCATGGTTTTCCAAAGGGACACACCCTGAACTTTGTCATCCTGGCTGGACCCAACAACGTCATTAAGTATGCACGGTTAAGGAGATTTTTGAAAGACATGATAAATCGTATTTGTACAGACACAAAAGTTTCTCCTTTAGTAATTGTTGCCATTAAAGCTGCCAAGTCAGCCTGTGCTTTAAGACGTGCAGAAGAAGCTGTAGAAACAGCAGACTTTCCTCCTCTAGCAGTTCATTTGCTTCCAACATTTGACACACTGTCACTCGAGTTTATGTCATCTTGCAATTTTTCTGTCACAATTGATGCAGCTTTAGTTGTAACTGAAGGTCCAGCTCCTGTTAGACATTGAAGCACATTCTCATTGGTTGCAGCATAATCTAGTTGATCAGACATTTTGTTTTGTTTGAGACTCCTCAGATTCACTCAGCCACCTTTTTTACTTCATCTTTAAATGTGTTGCTGTGTGACATGACACTTGCAAACACTTCATTTTGTTTATTCCGTTCATCATCAGGCAGTCAAGGGGTTAACATGTTTTGTGTTGTGGTCAGCACACAGTTTCAACACATTTTCCAGGTGAGGTTCAACATGTGAGGTATATTTTCTTATGAGGTGCTTTTATTTCAGGTATGAGCCCTTTTATTTTGTTCACAGTGATTTTGCGTTCATGTTGTTGTTTTTCATCTTCATTTTTTGTTAGTGGTAGGACAAATGGTGTTCTTAAGGTTAGAGATTGGTTTAACATCAAAGACAATGAAGGGGTCTATCTGGGGTCATTCCTTAAGATTGTGAAAGATAAACAATTTGGTAGTGAAATGAGAACAGACCCTTAGGATATATTGGGAGAGATAAGAGGTCACCCTATGGTGAACTGTGTAACCTTTGAAGTCATATGTCCTGAGGAATCACAGGACTTGAGAAACTACATTTTTGGCGTTTGTTAGTTTGTTTATTTAAAACACATCCATTTCAAGCTGATGTCACATTTCCACACACTGAACAAATGAATCCAGTAAAACTCATGGATTGTCCACACAGTGTTGATTCAGAGCAGAGGTTCACAGATTGGAGATTCTTTAATTTCCTGAAAATCACCAAGACGATTTGCAAAACTGTTAAAGCTGATGTATGGAGGCGTCCAATCCTTAATCAACCTTCTGTTCCCATTGAACAAACAGCAGTCAATATGCAAGCCAAATTTCTTCCAATGCGCACATCCACTTCATCCACTTCATCCACAAGTGAGCTTACCTGGCTGTAGCTCACTGTGACAGCGTCTCCTAATGTAAACAGCCAGTGTCTAAGTGACGTACACTCTCCTTTGTGAATTTTGTTATGGTGTAATTTTGGTTATAGTGTTTGTATATTTGTACATTTATTATTTATTATCTTTGATATTTTGACATGACATCTGTTGCACTGGATTGCTCTAACAACATTTTGTTGTACTTGTACAATGACAATAAAGATATCTTATCTTATCAGATGTTTTATGATCTTTTTTTTTTTTTTAAAGAGGACATGCTTAGCTCAGTAAAAGTCCACCTCTTTTTAAACAGGGCTTCCATGTTCCTTATTCTGTGACTTCCTTCTTCCATTGCTGCTCTGATGATCTAAAAGTGAACTTGTTCCGTGCTTACTGCACTCCTAAGTATGCAGCCCTATTATGGGTCAACTACAAAAAGGAGACCATGCGCAAACTGCAGGTAGCATACAATGATTGATTGAGGATGCTGCTGAAGAAGCCCAGGAGCAGCAGTGCTAGTAAGCTTTTTTTGTGAATTGAGATTATGCTGTTTACAGGCCCTCTTGAGGAACTTGATGTTTAAGTTCATGTGTCGACTTGTTGAGTCATAAAACTGTATTATTGTGAGGCTCACAAGGCCCAGGTGTAGCTCGGTCCGATATCAATCACATCTATGGAAGCATTGGTATGAGTACCTTTTAAGACTCTTGTGAAAAAGGTTTTTTGTTTTTGTTTAAATGTTTATGTAACTGCTTTTATATGTTGTATGTAAGTAAGTAAGTAAGTAAGTGTAGTGTATTTTACATGTGACATAATGTAATATGAATAAGTTTGTGAAGTGTAAGTATGCTGCTGTAATTTGTGAGCTGTTAGTGGTAAGACAAATGGTGTTCTTAAGGTTAGAGATTGGTTTAACATCAAAGACAATGAAGGGGTCTATCTGGGGTCATTCCTTAAGATTGTGAAAGATAAACAATTTGGTAGTGAAATGAGAACAGACCCTTAGGATATATTGGGAGAGATAAGAGGTCACCCTATGGTGACCTGTGTAACCTTTGAAGTCATATGTCCTGAGGAACCACAGGACTTGAGAAACTACATTTTTGGCGTTTGTTAGTTTGTTTATTTAAAACACATCCATTTCAAGCTGATGACACATTTCCACACAATGAACATATAAATCCAGCAAAACTCCGAGATTGTCCACACAGCGTTGATACAGAGCAGAGGTGCACAGATTGGAGATTCTTTAATTTTCTGAAAATCACCAAGACGATTTGCAAAACTGTTAAAGCTGATGTATGGAGGCGTCCAATCCTTAATCAACCTTCTGTTCCCATTGAACAAACAGCAGTCAATATGCAAGCCAAATTTCTTCCAATGCGCACATCCACTTCATCCACAAGTGAGCTTACCTGGCTGTAGCTTACTGTGACAGCGTCTCCTAATGTAAACAGCCAGTGTCTAAGTGACGTACACTCTCCTTTGTGAATTTGGTTATGGTGTAATTTTGGTTATAGTGTTTGTATATTTGTACATTTATTATTTATTATCTTTGATATTTTGACATGACATCTGTTGCACTGGATTGCTCTAACAACATTTTGTTGTACTTGTACAATGACAATAGAGATATCTTATCTTATCAGATGTTTTATGATCTTTTTTTTTTTTTAAAGAGGACATGCTTAGCTCAGTAAAAGTCCACCTCTTTTTAAACAGGGCTTCCATGTTCCTTATGCTGTGACTTCCTTCTTCCATTGCTGCTCTGATGATCTAAAAGTGAACTTGTTCCGTGCTTACTGCACCCCTATGTATGCAGCCCTATTATGGGTCAACTACAAAAAGGAGAACATGCGCAAACTGCAGGTAGCATACAATGATTGATTGAGGATGCTGCTGAAGAAGCCCAGGAGCAGCAGTGCTAGTAAGCTTTTTTTGTGAATTGAGATTATGCTGTTTACAGGCCCTCTTGAGGAACTTGATGTTTAAGTTCATGTGTCGACTTGTTGAGTCATAAAACTGTATTATTGTGAGGCTCACAAGGCCCAGGTGTAGCTCGGTCTGATATCAATCACATCTATGGAAGCATTGGTATGAGTACCTTTTAAGTTCGAGCTGGCCTGGATGAGGAGAGATCATGCAGAGCAGTGGGAATGGGCAAACAAGGAGCGTGGTTAAGATGGGAGAGTGCGATCCAGAGACGAGTGACGTGGGCGGAGCTGTGGAAAGCGGAACCTCAGAGGATTAAATTCCTGGTCCAGGAACATCACTGAAGATGTGGCCAGAAGCATCACTTCGATGTATTTCCTCACAGTAGAACCTGATTGTATCAGTGACAACCAGGAAAGACTGGTTGACAACCACGAACAGGGTGGTGACGACTGGAGAGTCAGTGGCAGCTCGGAGAGACGGCAACCGGGGCAGTAAGGGCTGGCAACCCGAGCTGTGTCCTCTGAGAAGAGGGCTCCCAAAGCAAGCTACAAAGAACCTAATGGAAAAATACCCCCAGGGGTGCCTGAGAGGGGGGGAGGATGAGCACCCCATTTGGACGGATACAACGGCATTTGACCAAGGCAACGGACAAACGGATTTGAGAAAGCAGTGTGAGTGTGGCAAGATCTGTAAAAACCAGCGAGGCCTCAAGATTCACCAGGCTAGGATGAAGTGCCTGGGGGTGAAGGGACCAGCACAACGCACAGGTGTACAACCTGGTGAGACACAGGAGGAGCCAGGCCCGGAGTTACCTCACAGAGCCCAGAACCTCCAAGTGCCGGAAACGTTACCCCCTTGCATTAAGTCAGAGCGGAGGTGGATCAAGTGGCCAGCAGCTAGTAAGTCTTCACAGTGGAGCCAGTTTGACGACGATGTTGACCAGATACTGGAGGCAACTGGGAAGGGAGATGTTGACAAGAAGCTGCAGGCTTTAACGACAATCATAGTCAGCATGGGAGCAGAGCGATTTGGAGAAGAGGATAAGGAAAAGAAGAGAGCCCCTGAAGCACACAACAAGAATAAGAGAGAGGTGAAAATTCATAACATCAGGCAGGAGATGAAGTCTTTAAGAAAAAAGCACAAACAGGCTGGAGAAGAAGAACATCAAGGATTGGCCCATTTGCTGAGTATTTTAAGAAAGAAGATCAGGGTTCTCCAGCGCGCTGAGTGGCATCGGAAACGCCGCAGAGAACGAGCCCGGAAGCGGTCAGCCTTCATCTCAAATCCTTTTGGGTTTGCAAAGCAGCTGCTAGGACAAAAGCGAAATGGAAAGTTGGAATGCTCACAGGAGGATTTAGACAACTACCTCCAGCAGATGTACAGCGATCCTGCAAGAGAGCAGGAGTTAGGGGAGTGCGACACCCTAATTGAGCCCCCTCAACCCACAGAGTCCTTTGATCTGGCAGAGCTGCAGCTAAAGGAGGTCCGAGAGGTGATCAAGAAGGCAAGAGCAAGATCTGCCCCAGGGCCAAGTGGTACGTCATACAAGGTATACAAACACTGCCCAAAACTCCTGGTGCGCTTGTGGAAGATCCTTCGAGTTATCTGGAGGAGGGGCAGGATACCAGAGCTCTGGAAAGTAGCCGAAGGTGTCCCAATTCCGAAAGAAGAAAACTCCAAACAGATTGACCAGTTTCGGATTATCTCCCTCTTATGCGTGGAAGCCAAGATCTTCTTTAGCGTAGTTTCCAACTGGCTGTGTGTGTATCTGGCAAAGAACAGTTTCCTTGACACCTCAGTCCAGAAAGGGGGGTCCCAGGAATATCGGGCTGTCTGGAGCACACTGGTGTGGTTACGCAACTCATCAGAGAGGCCAGAGAAAACCAAGGCAATCTGGCGGTGCTGTGGCTCGATTTGGCAAACGCATATGGATCGATGCCCCATAAGCTGGTGGAGCTCACTTTGGAAAAACATCACGTTCCCGGCAGAGTAAGAGACCTTGTTGCTGACTATTACACCAACTTCAGAATAAGAGTCTCAACAGGAGTGACAACATCCAGCTGGCACAAGATTCAACTTGGGATCATCACTGGATGCACCATTTCTGTCATCTTGTTCTCTTTGGCCATGAACATGTTAGTGAAATCAGCTGAGCCAGAGTGCAGGGGCCCCAAGACTAAGTCAGCTCAACGGCAGCCACCAATTCGAGCGTACATGGACGACCTTCCGGTCACCACTGATTCTGTCCCAGGTTGTCAGTGGATCCTACAAGGTCTCCAGAAGCTTGTGGAGTGGGCGCGGATGTGCTTTAAACCTTCCAAGTCGAGGTCGATGGTGCTGAGAAAGGGTAAGGTGGACGATAAGTTTCGGTTCATTATCTCTGGAACAGCAATCCCCTCCATAACAGAGAAGCCTGTTAAGAGCTTAGGCAAGATGTTTGACAGCTCATTAAGGGACACTGCATCCATTAAAACAACCTGCGCTGAGCTGGACAGCTGGCTGAAAGCAGTTGAGCGATCTGGGCTGCCGGGGAAGTTTAAAGCTTGGCTGTACCAACACGGAATCCTCCCCAGAATCCTGTGGCCACTGCTGGTCTATGAGGTGCCTCTATCAACGGTGGAGACTTTGGAGAGGAAGGTGAGCAGCCACCTCAGAAGATGGCTGGGGCTACCCAAGAGCCTCAGCAGCATTGCACTCTATGGCAACAGCAACAAACTGCAACTGCCATTCAAATCCCTTGAGGAAGAATTCAAGGTGACAAAAACCAGAGCGGTGCTGCAATACAGAAACTCAAGAGATCCAAAGGTATCCAACGCTGGTGTTGAGGTAAAGACCGGGAGGAAGTGGTGTGCTAAGAAGACAGTACAACAAGCAGAGTCCAGGCTGCATTTCAACAGGCTTGTGGGGCAAGAGGAAGAGCCGGCTTGGGATCTGTTCCGACCAAGAGCGCACCAAAAGGCACGGAAAAGCGGCAGCAAGTCTAGGAGGAAGTTCGAGCTGGCCTGGATGAGGAGAGATCATGCAGAGCAGTGGGAATGGGCAAACAAGGACCGTGGTTAAGATGGGAGAGTGCGATCCAGAGACGAGTGACGTGGGCGGAGCTGTGGAAAGCGGAACCTCAGAGGATTAAATTCCTGGTCCAAGCAGTGTACGACGTGCTCCCAAGCCCTGCCAATCTCCACACTTGGGGCATTGTGGAATCTCCAGCATGTGCACTGTGCTCGAAGCATGGATCACTGGAGCACATCATGAGCAGTTGTGCAAAAGCTCTTGGGGAGGGCCGCTATAGGTGGAGGCACGACCATGTCCTCAAAAGTATCGCAGAGGCCATCTCAGGGGGAGTTGAGAGGGCGAGGCGCTCCCACCCTGTCAAGAAAACCATTGCCTTTGTAAGAGCTGGAGAAAAGGGAACTCCTAAAGCAAGAATTTCGGCAGGTGTCCTGTCTTCAGCAAACGACTGGCAGATGTTGGTGGACCTGGAGCAACAACTGAAGTTCCCAAGCCAGATCGTAAACACCAGCTTGAGGCCGGACATTGTGCTCTTCTCTGACTCTACAAAGCAGGTGATTATGCTGGAGCTCACCGTCCCTTTGGAAGATCGTTTGGAAGAGGCCTTCGAAAGGAAGCTCACCAAGTTCGAGGGATTGGTCAGTAGCTGCCGGCAAGCAGGGTGGAAAGCGAGGTGTCTCCCTGTGGAGGTGGGATGCAGATGCTTCACTGCCAGGTCCTTGTCCAAAGCCTTCAGTATTCTGGGCATCGTGGGAAGAGGCAAAGAAGTTGCCCTCCGCAAAACCACAGAGGCAGCAGAGAAAGCCTCAAGATGGCTGTGGTTAAAAAGAGGGGAACCATGGGGAAAGAGTAGCTAGGTAGCCATCTGGTCACAAGTTGGGACCTGATCAACCCCAGCTGGGTCGCCTGGAGGAGAGCGTATGATGTTGAAAGACCCGAAACACTCGATGAACCCAGGAACATCACTGAAGATGTGGCCAGAAGCATCACTTCGATGTATTTCCTCACTTAAGACTCTTGTGAAAAAGGTTTTTTGTTTTTGTTTAAATGTTTATGTAACTGTTTTTATATGTTGTATGTAAGTAAGTAAGTAAGTAAGTAAGTAAGTGTAGTGTATTTTACATGTGACATAATGTAATATGAATAAGTTTGTGAAGTGTAAGTATGCTGCTGTAATTTGTGAGCTGTTTGTGGTAAGACAAATGGTGTTCTTAAGGTTAGAGATTGGTTTAACATCAAAGACAATGACGGGGTCTATCTGGGGTCATTCCTTAAGATTGTGAAAGATAAACAATTTGGTAGTGAAATGAGAACAGACCCTTAGGATATATTGGGAGAGATAAGAGGTCACCCTATGGTGACCTGTGTAACCTTTGAAGTCATATGTCCTGAGGAACCACAGGACTTGAGAAACTACATTTTTGGCGTTGTCGGCAGGATCAGTTTGGAGCGTTTTTGCAGCCACAACTGAAGCTTCTTCAATTCTGCAGCATTTTGGGTGGAGTGTTTTGTCACACATGTCAGAGTGCGGATTTTTTGTTGAGGTAGTTGTGCTGGCTCCACTGTCAAAGGACTTGGAGTGAAAAGAGATGATGTGTTAATGTTTGAAGTAATTTCTGTCTAATTTATGGGGTTAAATGAAAATGAAAAGGGATTTATGGGGTTAAAATTCAAAATTAAAAGGGGTTCAGAATAAAGGGTTAAAACATGAGGTTTATGGGGTTTGAAGAGTTAAAAGGAAAGGGTTGAAACATGGGGTTTTTGGGATTTAAAATATGCTTTGATGCTGTTTTTGGGGTTCAAAAAGGGGTTTAGTGCTGTTTATGGGATTTAAAACAGGCTCTAGTGCTGTTTATGGGGTTTAAACTATGCTGTTTAAGAAGTTAAACATGCAGTTTTTGGGGTTAAAATATGGAGTTACAAAGGGGTTACACATGGGAGAAGAAGAAGAACAAGAACAAGAAGAACAAGAAGAACAAGAAGAAAACAAAGAGTTAATGTTAGTATCGCAGAACTAGTAAGGAAGTTAAAAAACTATGCAAGAGTATGAATCAGGGCCCAGATCTTCATAACAGTAAGACATGTGTAAATTAGCTTCTGAGTGAAAGTTGGCTTTAATGGGATGTAGTCTGATTTGTGAACTGAATTATGAGGGTTATAACTAAAAGATAAAATAAACGTATAGTCAAGGGGTAACATACAAAAGAGGAAAGAGTTAAAAGACTAAAATGTGGCAACAGTGAAATGTTGTTGATACATTAGAGAAAAAAAAGAATTTAAAAAAAAACTTTAAAGTAAAATGGAGTGCACTTTTGGAGTTCTTTGGAGGTGTGTGCTAATGGATCCTGGGTGTGTGAGAATGTAGGCTGCAGGACAGTCTTTTTTGTTTGTTTGGTTGTGTGTTGAGCTCTGTGTAATGTCTGTGTTTATGTGTCTGTGTTAAAATATGTTTAGGTTGATGTATTGGTGTGTGGTTTCTGTCTTTTTCTGTTTGTTTGTGTGATTTTTGTGGTGTTGGTTTGATATGACTTTAAGAGGATCTTTAGACAGGATGCTCACTCTCTGATAGTCAGCTCATACTGGAAGTTGTTGTTAAATTTAAGAGATGGAGCCAAGGGAGGTGCTTTAAATGTGTCAAGACGTTTTCTGCTTCTGAGAGAGGAGAGAGAGAGCCTCCTCCCTTCTTTTCACTTTGTTAGATAAGAGAGATTCAATAAAGTCAAGGAGATATCAGAGTGAATGATATCTTCTTTAGGGGTTTAAATACAAAATAAGATTAAGAAAAGATCAATTTCACCCTGTATTAAACTTTAAGAATTTACACAGTTATTCCACATTCTGAAAATGAACCACTATAAAAAAAAAATAGAGAAAAAAAAAGTTTAGTTATTTTTGGGAAATAAATAATCATTGAACTATTCAAACATGGATTGTTTATGTTTATCTTATTGGTAAGATAATTTAATTAGAAGTACACTAACATTAATGATGAACATAAAATAAACCTAAACTACACTGTGTCACACTTCTTTAAAACAAAAAATTATAATAGTTCTTTTTAGTTTTGAGTTCACTTTTTTTTTTTTTTTTCAATATTGAATTGTCTGTTGTTTTATATCTGAAGTTTAAAATATTGCATTTTATATAGGAATTTAGAGTGATTAAGACATTAACCTTCTGTTTTGTTTTCTATTTTTCTATGTTGTATGAGAGCTGGAGTAAAACAGTGGCAGATGAGAGGACACCATGCAGTGATTCATGGACACTGAAGCTTTGCAGATAACAACTCATAGGGATCCTGAATCCAGCTTGATCAAGGCCAGTACGATTTTATTCACAAACTCTTTCAACAGACACCTGCATTTATCTATATGCGCATTTGTAAACTAGTAGTTTATGATATGTTTGGTTTGTTTTTTGCATATAGGATTATGGTAAATTAAAGGGTAATTTTTAGGAGGAATCTTGGCAACAGACTGATGCATTTGGTAAATGAATGAAGCAGTGTTGGTTGGGTTGCTTATTGTGTTGAAAAGTTGATTTGATCTGTTGAATGCTGTGAATGTTGGCTTCATGGTCTGAGTATGGTTTAGTTTGATGTGAGTTGTCTTGAGATGGAACATTGATTCTATTTCCATAGTTTTGAGATAATTGAGTGTGATTAGATGTGTTAGGTGATACATAAGCAATTGTAGTTTCATAGTAGGAAGTTTTTTGTCTCTTTTTGGAGTTGGTAAAATTGTTTTAAGTGTGGTAGCAGAGTGCTATATTTGGTCTTATACGTCTGGTATATTGATGCTAGATGTTTTCAATTTTGCTCAGGATCAATAATCTGTCTATTTAGTTTTTGATTAACATTGTTCAATTTATATTTCAATGAAATAAGAGGATCCGTCTAATATCAAAGATGAGTACTAAAATTACACAAGCAGTCATTTCTGTTGATGTGCAGAAGAATAATCCACTTGTTAAAAATATTGCAAAAATATCACGAAAATGGCAAACGTTGGTCTGACATTGACCAACTCTGGCTGACAGAAGGGACTTTGAACCCAGGTGTGATTAAAATAATGCAGGTTCTTGTGTCCACTTATTCAGAAGAAAGGAAGGAAAGGGAAAAGGCGTAAGGAGAAAAGATAAACTGAACTTGGAATTCTGTAGATGTTTGAAACTGAGGGACAGAAATTGTTAGAAGCCTCAAAAGAAAGAAGGAAAAAGGAGCATGAGCAGAAAGAACAGGATGAGGAGATCCTCAGAAAATTTTATCAAATACAGCTGGTCGATAATAAGAAGAAAGAGAAGAAAGAAGCTGTTGTGCAGAGTCAGCCTCAACCAAATCAAATATCACCTCAACCCCAGCAGGGACAGATACAGTTTCAACCAGCCCTGCCGACACCCATGGTCCCTAATGTTTCTTTTTCACAGTCAGATTTTGGCCTGTTTAAATGTTTATGTAACTGTTTTTATATGTTGTATGTAAGTAAGTAAGTAAGTAAGTAAGTAAGTGTAGTGTATTTTACATGTGACATAATGTAATATGAATAAGTTTGTGAAGTGTAAGTATGCTGCTGTAATTTGTGAGCTGTTTGTGGTAAGACAAATGGTGTTCTTAAGGTTAGAGATTGGTTTAACATCAAAGACAATGACGGGGTCTATCTGGGGTCATTCCTTAAGATTGTGAAAGATAAACAATTTGGTAGTGAAATGAGAACAGACCCTTAGGATATATTGGGAGAGATAAGAGGTCACCCTATGGTGACCTGTGTAACCTATGAAGTCATATGTCCTGAGGAACCACAGGGGGTGCAGGACTGTAGGAGATGCACACCTGAATGATCAAAGCCTAAATGAAGTCGTAAATGTCCTGATGTTGCTTTGACCAACGCTGCATAAATACTAGGGTCTTTTCTTTGTTCATGAGGGATCACAATTGGCTAGTGATTCTCCCAGGTACCATGGCTAACCTGGACTGATGCTGTTTCTTGTCTTTGTAAATAAATTTCTTACATTACAAGCAAGTCAGTGTCAGCGGATATTTCTTCATCATCTACACATCATCGTCAAAGAAGGAGGACTTGAGAAACTACACAAGTAATTAAGTAAAAGTTTATTTATATAGCACCTTTCAAGAGCATAAAAACGTCACAAAGTGCTTCACAATCAGAAAAATGATAGAAAAATCTATATGTCTGCCTATTGGGCTTAGAGCCTGTAATAAAGTTTATATATATAGTCCGAAAAAGAGAAAATATCGAGAGAGCGGCAGTTCTCAGTGCGAAAATGCCTTGTTGAGGTCAAAAGTCACAAGAGAATGGCCAGACTGGTTGTAATTGGTATGTGGTCTGGGTCTTCACCATTATTCATGACTGGTTCGGAGTTGAGCAGGAGGAGGAATGGGGACAGGTAGAGAAGTACCAGACCACCCTGTCTTGGGTGGCTGAGCTAAGAGTGGCTCTCTGTTTTGCCTGGTCCGACGCCACGTCCATAAAGCTGAACAGAAGGCAGCTTGTTTTTTTTTTTGTTCCCTTTTTGAAGTAAGACTTTACCTTAAAGAACCACCAGTTATATGTTTTTCTTACCATTTGATATGGTTGTAGTCATCTTTGGCTTACCGAACCACCAGATATCTGGACGAATATAGGACTGGAAGTCAGGGGAAGACCATCATCCGAGTTGTCGAGGAGAAAAGGACACCTGGATTGACTGCTGAAGTGACAGTGACTATTCTAAAGGAATTACCTGAATAGCCATGAAGCTAACTTATTTATGGCTCATGATTGATGAAACACGTCGCCGGTATGAATAACTTTGGTTGACCTTGGTGCAATGTGATTTAATCAGCTAGCGCAAGCAAGCTAACCAGAGCTTCATGAGCGAGGTAGCATAGTTCAGAAATTATTTTCTAAGCGCTACCATGGCAACATGCGTGGAAGTAATAGCTGTAGAATGTTAAAGTCATGAAGAAGTGATTATTAAAACATTTGTAATCATTAATGATGTAGAAATAAAGACATACAAGATGCATAAAATAAGAGTCAGATCTTGATGCTCAGGAACCTGTGATGACCAGGTTGAGATGCTGCAGAAAAAGCAAACCATGTTAGCATTGTTAGCTGCATCCTTGGCACGCAAGTAACTCCTGACGAAGTTTGCAGGTCCAGGCAGGTCTGAACGAATTGAAGACCAAGATACGGAATTTCAGTTTTATGGTGGATGATTAGGATTGTGTTAGACATGAATTATAGCAATGAATGACCGTCCTGCCGACATGATGACTGAGGTCTCACTGCTGTTGCGACTGAACGATTAGGATGGCAGTGTACAACTGAATAGTTTTAACCGATTTATGACAAAACAGACGGGTTCATCAACACGTGTTTACCTGGATTAATAACAGGTTACAAATCTGCAGTCCATACTGGAGCCGAGACAGATTTGACTGAGACAGAATTTTTCATAATGTGCAGACCCACCGAGTCCTCCGATTTGCATTACGATTAACCGATATGTAAATGTCCTGTAGACTGCCATGCCGATGCAGAGTGCAGTTCCCCCCAAAACCTAGGGATGCCCACTGAAATATGATGAAAGGTTTAGCATTGACTTCATGAGTAGACACAGCCCGCTGGATTTGAATGTTAAAGAGACACGATTGTCATGCGACCTGCTGAATGAGGTCAAATTACCATCTCTGATTTTACTTCGGGATTACGTATTCCTGTGCAAGTCCAACTGTCTGTTGAAGTTGCTTCTGACTACGCGCCAAATGACGTGACTTAACTGGACAATCACCTACTGTTCGCACTTGCAACTCTTATAATTGTGATGCAGGTTAATTGAGCTGCTGGTTGGTTTGGGTGGAGAAGCCAGAGCCGGGAGCAGAATCCTATATAGCTGGTTAGCCACACCTCGTTGACTGAACTCCACATACGCTTTAATCTCTGATATTATCATCACCACCTAAATTAGGTTCAACACGCATGCTAAATCACTTATACTTTAGCAGTAGTAAACTATTCTGTGCCGACTCATTGCTGAATTAGGGTTTACTTGCCAGCCGGACAACTGTCAGGGTGAAACGATGTTCAATTATAACACAACAGCGCCACCTGTGGTGCTTTTTTGAATTACCATGATAATCTGGACATTACATGGTTTACAGACTGAATGAGAACATTTTAAGAGTGCATATAGCAGAGATTGAGTATATCCTGTGTACTTGTCTCTTAGTCTTGCTGTCCTCCAAGGGAGTGACGCCCGAGTCCCGCTATCTCTGACGATAACTGAGCTGTAATTACAGGATCTACATTTGGTATACGAGGGCTGCCCAGCCGCTCGTCCCTTTGTGCATGAAGTTGTTAAACTGCAGATTTATAGACAGAAAAACACAACGCTCGCATTAATCTGAATGTCTTGCAACATTTAAGATGATGGTAATGTGTAGAATTATGCAAAGTGGGGCTATAAGCCTACTCAGGCGCAACTGTTGCAACCTTGAATTTCCCTCGGGATTAATAAAGTATCTATCTATCTATCACTGTTAGCCTGTTAATGTGACGATGCAGTTTGAGTTGTTTTGGTTTCATGCTAATGCACGATGGCGACGTTTAGTGGATCAAAGTCGACCATCCTTCCTCTGAGCGAAGCACTTGAAAGTCTGAAGAGACTTCTTTGTCAGCATTTACATTTTGTCGGTATTTACGTTTTAAAGTATTTCAGCATATCCCATTCAAAGTCCATTCTAATTTATATAGTGTTTGCATGAACTAGTCAAGCTGCGTCAAGTTTGACCCGCCTTCAGTGACATGTATGCGAAGACATGTTCCGTAACTTTAAAATCAGATTTAATTTGGGTGAGAATCATGCTAAGTATCGCTTGTTAGATAAAACATATTACCCATAATTGATTAAATATGAATTAATTCCAGACGTCATAATGCAAATCCTCATAAGAAGTATTTATGCCGTCCTAGTATGGCTTCAATCTGTTGAACGTTGACACGATGACACAGCAATATGTTGAATAAAACCCAGGCACAGAAAATGGACTATTAGCCTGTTCATGCTGGAAACATATTATTGAATGACTGGCATCCGTGTGCCATAAATAAACTTATAACACCCTGAGTCTAACACCTGAGGACAATATGCCCGTTGTGCAGTGATTAAAGGGGACTTCTAAAGAGCGTTTCTGACAGCTCTGAGTTTAAAAGGTTAAAGGAGTAGAGCATGAACATTGATTCATTTGAGAAATGCATTTGTGATTGATGCCACGAGCCCCGACGCACGTGAAAATGAGCAATTAACTGATGATCAGATTGAATGATCAGCCGATCTAGCAGATTTTCATATATGACTTATTGGGCCAAGTGACTGAATGACGTGACACTGTGTGAAATTAACATTAAAAGAAACAAGTCTTTCTCAGCTGATGAGAAAAGTACGGAAGGAATGTGCGCTGTGGCTGCAGCTCGTTGTAACCGGGCATTCCTGAGTATGCAGGCTGATCACCTGCGCTGTCACACACGTGATTTGCTCCAAGGAGCCGGGTCGTAAATGAACCCATTAACGCATATAAACAGTTTAGATTAGTTAACCAAAGTTTAAGGATTAGCCCGACACAGAAGTAATTATGTTTTTTAAGGTATTATGACATAAACAACCTTAGTCGTGCCAGTCATGATGCCCGCTTCCTTACGAAATAAAAGTTAACAGGGATTTGCCTGAGACCGCTGTAAAACATGATGATGTTTTTCCTGCCTGTGACGCCAAGCAGCAGAGGCCAGCAGCTGCGTGGATTAACTGCAACATGAACATTATTCTTGAAGCAGGCTGTATTTTGAGTGAGAACGCCGTCACTGAGAAACGAAATTTAAGCGAGTGTGACAGACATGATGCAGCTATGAGGTAATTACCGAACTTCACAGTTGTTGGATGATCAGGCTGCTTCCTGCTCCTGCGTGTCCTGTTATTGCCCGTGGGGCTGAGGTCATTCGAGTGGAGATGACTTTCTCCTTTTGAGTTGAATCTGATTTAGGCAGCGTCTCCTGCTGCCCGCATATTGAGCACGAAGAGCGTATTGCGGCGTATGCCTGAAGCAAGAGAATGACTGTGGAAGAGAGTTTTTAAACTATTGACAGCAAGCCATTGATTGGTAGAGAAAGTTTGTGACAGTCTAGTTGGTTAATTCCAGGATGATACACGCCCATGATCAGCTGCTTGCCAGAGAGAGAGATACAGGTCGTAGTAGGGGTGTGGTTTAAGAATGAATGAAGAAGTGAATGAATGAAAGAATAACATCAGTCTTCCTGTCTGAACTTACGCTGGGCTCCATTTTGTACAGTTGGACACACAGATGCATTGCCCTGACAGCTAAAACATTGGAAAGTGCAGCTTCTGATCCTCCTTAGTCCTACAAGCTAATACAACACTCTTTTTTGCATTGTACTGTACATCAAACTCAACCCCATACTTTGAGCATATATCCAACAACTGCTGGAACCCAACAGTGCTGGGTGACATAATAACTAAATTGTCTGCATACATCAGGTGGTTTAACATAGTGTTCCTTATTACACAACCAGTCTTACATTTCCCCAGCTGCTTTGAAAGATTGTCCATGTATAAGTTAAACAGGGCTGGAGACAGAAGCCCCCCCCCCCCCCCCCTGCTGTACTTCATTGCTTACACTGAAAGATGAGAATAGGCTATTTCCCCATTTAACCAGCATACGTTTAATGCTTCCAGGCACACCCCTATGCATACGTTTAGTAAAAAGCTTATGATGATTTACTCTGTCAAATGCCTTGGACGCGTCAAAAAAACCCAAAAACATTGTAGAGCCCTGCCTTCTGTAGGATTCAACAGCTTCTTTCAAGGCATAGATACATAGTTCATTACTGTGCAGTGACTTAAAACCAAATATATTATCTGTGGTGTAAATGAGCCCACTCAGTCTGTCTAGGAGCAACTTTTCAAGCACCTTTGAAAGAATGCTAGCTAAAGCAATTGGTCTATAGTTGTCAAGACCGCCTATTTTGCCTGCCTTGTCCTGAATGACGGGCACTAATGTGACGGTCAACATGGTGTCTGGCAGTAAACCATGTGTCATCAGCCCTGTGAGGCAAATAGATAAAAGTGCTGCCACTCTGGGGCTGGCTAACTTAAGATGCTCTGCAGTAATGTTATCTTTACCACTAGCTTTGTTATCAGCTAGTTGCTCTATAGCATTATAGACCTCATTGGGAGCAAAGTCAATTAAATCCTCATTTAACTCACCCACACAATAGAGCTCACTTTTAATACAATTAAACAGAGCAACATAGTGCTGCCTCCGCAGCTCTGCTTTATTTTCTGCACCAGATATGTCTTCGATATGGCATGGCCATATTGCCTTGGCCCTATTTGTAGCTTTCACCTCCTTCCAAAACTCAGTGACATTGTTGCCAAGCAAATTTTGAGCCACAGAGTGAGTCCTTTAGGCTTCCTCATGCTTCCCAACAAAATACACTACATATTTATATTTAGCACTGGTAAGCTTTTTATGCCTTTTATACTCTGGCCCCTGTCTGGGTCTACCAGCTATAACCCAGGCCCTATGAGCCGTCTTAGCAGCTTGTGCCAGCCAGGCTTGGTATTATTAGCCTTTCTGGGGTGAGTGTGTCGAGGGCGACTGGCATCATGTAGAGTACTCACTATAATATTGTACATTTTACATCACTGTAGGTCATTACAGTGAGTGATATCACCACAATTAATATTTGAACATCAAATAGCACCCATGGGTAGCTGCACTTCCCTCGGGACAGAATCTGTCCTCCCACAATAATACAAGACATCCTCTCTAGATAGTTTATCCCAACACACTTTTACCATGTTGGCGCCATCTTCTGTCAAACTCCTGCAGTCAGGTAAATTATTGACATTTATCCTCATAGAGACAGGTAAGTGATCAGTTGTAGTCAGCTCATACAAAATGTCAACCTTTTCTAGACTTTCATGAGCATCAGCTGTACAGATTACATGATCAAGCCCAAATGTTATGTTCCATGTTTCACTGATGTAAGTATAACTACTGACAGCCAGGAAATTCATACTGAAAAGAACCAGTTTAATATCATGACAGAAGTGCTGACCAAAGAGAGATTTGTTATCAGAGATGTCTGTGTTGTGTATTGACAGCCTAAGTTTGTCCCTTCTAAAATACTGTCACGCCCCCCTTCTGTTGTCATGGTATTCAGTCCTGTGTGAGAAGTTAATACACGTTAAGAGCAACTTCCCTGGTCTCGTGTTCCTTCTTTATTAGTTGTAATACAAAAGTACAACGGGTATACAACAAACTGGCGACGAGGTGGAGCGTTCTCGCGCTGTGTTTATTTTCGGTAGAAAGTCCGAGTTTGACGCGTTTATTCCCGCGTGTACAGCGCGAAGCCGAAGCTAGGCGACGTGCCTGCTGCCTGCCATGTGGGTGAGACAACACTGACACGGAGGACAGCGCTGCTGCTGCAGGAGGAGGAGGAAGAATCTCCGCGGTAAAAAGGAGACTGAAAGAGACTCTACAAGGGGAAGATCTGCATTAGGACTATAAAAATAAAGGAGCAGTAAGTAAAAAAAAAAAAAAAGAAGAAGAAGAGAACTGATAAACTGTGGAAATAATCACAAGGATAAAGCTAATTGCTGAAATCAGAGGAATTAAGTTAAAGTTACGTGAATATGGCTGCACTGATCGGAAATATTGGACCGTTTGAAGAAAATACTGAACAATGGAGTTCATACACTGAGAGATTTGAGTACTTTGTGCTCGCTAACAAGATTAAAGACGATGTCAAAGTGCCGACCTTCTTGAGCATTATGGGTGGAAAAACATTCCATCTACTGCGTAGTTTAGTGCAACCTGACAAGCCAGGAGACAAGTCCTATGACCAAATAGTGACAACATTAAGAAATCACTACTCTCCAAAGCCACTGATTATTGCAGAGAGGTTCAGATTCCATAAAAGGAACCAGGAAGAGGGGGAGTCTGTTGCACAATTTGTAGCAGTACTGAAACGCTTATCTGAGCACTGTGAATTTGGATTTTCACTCAATGACACCATACGTGACAGATTGGTGTGTGGTCTTCGCGGTGAGTCAATTCAAAAACGGCTGCTTACAGAGGCTAACCTGACATTGGGAAAGGCCATTGAAATAAGTACATCGATGGAGATGGCCGCTCGAGAAGCACAGCAGCTAAGTGCATCAACCCAAGTGCATAAGTTGTCCCTTGAGCCCAAAAGCAAGACAATTAGCAAGCCATGCTACCGTTGTGGGGAAACAGGGCATCAAGCATCAGAGTGTTGGTGTAAGGACTTTGACTGCAGAAACTGTGGTAAGAAAGGCCATATTGAGCGTGCCTGTAAAAGTAAAAACATGCAGACACAAAAACAGCACACCGACACACAGAAAAGTGGTTTCTACAGAAACAAGAAGAAATGTGTAAACAAGATTGAACATGAACAAGACGAGCAGAGTGACTGTGAGTCTGATGATGAAGATACAGTGTATGTTTTATCTGTGACTGACAGTGATGATGAATACTGGGTTACTCCTCTGTTAGAAAACCGAGCAGTTCGGATGCAAGTGGACACTGGTACGCGTGTTTCCATGGTTTCAGAAGCTGTTTACAAGGAAAAGCTTAAGCATCTTACTCTTCGAGAGACAAAGTTGAAGTTAAGGACTTACACTGGTGAGCCTGTCCCTGTATTGGGGGTTGTGGATGTAACTGTTGTACACAACAATCAGACAATGACTCTTCCATTGTACATCATTCCGGGAAACCGATCAGCTCTGCTAGGTCGCAGATGGCTGAGAAAACTCAGATTGAACTGGCAGGAAGTGTTTTTGGTTAATGATGGAGACACAGCCCCCCTACAGGAGATCTTGAAGAAGCACTCCAAAGTTTTTGACAGAGAACTTGGCAGCATGAAAGACATCACAGTTAAGCTGGCACTCAAACCAGGAAGCACACCAAAATGTCTGAAAGCTAGGCCTGTCCCATATGCCATTAAACCCAAGGTAGAGGCAGAGTTAGACAGATTAGTGAAGAGTGGAGTATTAGAACCCGTGAGTACAAGTGAATGGGCAACACCAATCGTTCCAGTCATGAAAAAGGATGGGGCTCCAAGGATCTGCGGTGATTTTAAAGTGACCCTAAACCCTGTCTTGACTGTAGAACAGTATCCGTTACCCCTCATCGATGACCTCTTCTCATGTTTAGCGGGAGGTCAGAAGTTTAGTAAGATCGATTTATGTCAGGCATATCTCCAGATGCATGTTGATCCAGAGTCACAGGAACTGTTGACCATAGTGACTCACAAAGGTCTATACAGGTACCGTAGGCTTCCTTTTGGGATAACATCTGCTCCAGCGCTGTTCCAGAGAGCAATGGACCAGATTCTGAGCGGACTTCCAGGGGTCCAGTGCTACTTGGATGACCTGCTCATCACTGGACCAGACGAACAGTCACACTTAAGGAACCTGGATGCGACACTGCAAAGGCTGGAGGAATATGGTCTGAAAGTCAGGAAAGACAAGTGTGAGTTTTTTCGACCATCTGTCGAGTACCTGGGGCACGTCATTGACAGTTTCGGACTGCACAAAGCACCATCAAAGGTGAAGGCCATTGTGGAGGCTCCATCCCCGAAGAATGTGAGCCAGTTGAGGTCGTTCCTGGGCTTGCTGACATACTACGCAAGGTTCGTGCCCAACCTCGCTAACAAGTTGAAGCCGCTCCATGAGCTTCTTAACAAAACCAAGACATGGAAATGGACAGACAAATGTGAAAGAGCTTTCAAAGAAGTGAAGCTAGCCCTTTCTACGTTGGAGGCCCTCACTCATTTTGACCCTATGTTACCACTACAACTGGCCTGTGATGCCTCGCCGTATGGTGTGGGCGCAGTAGTGTCACACATTATGCCATCAGGGGAGGAGAGGCCGATCGCCTTTGCATCACGGACACTGAGCAAAGCTGAAAGCAATTACGCACAGATTGAGCGTGAAGCCTTATCTATAGTGTTTGGAGTGAAGAAATTTCACCAATATCTCTTCGGCAGGAAATTCACGCTACTGACTGACCATCGACCTCTTACCTCTATCTTTGGTCCTCATACTGGTATTCCATCGCTTGCAGCCAGTCGTATGCAGCGATGGGCTCTGTTATTGTCTGCCCACCAGTATGACATTAAGTACAGGAAGTCAGACCTACACGGAAATGCTGATGGGCTCTCAAGGCTCCCGTTGCCTGTCAAACACACTGAGTCAACACGAGCTGACATCTTCTACTTCAAGGCAGTGACTCCAGCTCCGGTAACCTCGACTCATGTTAAGAAACACACACGCACAGACCCAATCATGTCTGAGGTTTTGGACATCATCACTTGTGGGAGGAGAAGGGAAATGACACCGAGCCTGAAGCCTTACCTGGTGAGAAGAAACGAGCTCTCAGTCCAGTCTGGATGCCTCTTGTGGGGCTTTCGTGTCATTATTCCACCGCCACTGAGAGAGAAAGTGCTTGACGAGCTCCACTCTGGACACTGTGGTGTTGTACGGATGAAAGAAATAGCACGCAGTTATTTCTGGTGGCCAGGTCTTGATGCAGCTATTGAGGAGAAAGCAAAGTCTTGTGCTGCTTGCCAGAAGCTGAGAAACCTCCCACAGCTAGCTCCATTACACCCGTGGGACTGGCCGGAAGAACCGTGGCAAAGAGTCCATATAGACTTTGCTGGGCCATTAGAGAACCGCATGTTTTTAGTCATAGTCGACGCCCACAGCAAATGGCCCGAGGTTGTCGTCATGAAGAGCACCTCTTCAGAGAGAACCATCGAAGCGCTAAGGTCTATCTTCAGCCGTTTTGGTCTGCCACAACAGCTTGTTAGTGATAACGGCCCACAACTAGTGTCTGAAGAGTTTGAGACATTCATGGAGGAGAATGGCATTCAACACATCAAGTCTGCACCGTATCACCCAGCTACAAATGGGCTCGCTGAAAGATTTGTACAGACCTTGAAGCAAGCTCTCACAACATCGCAAGGCACACAGTCTCTCAACAGGCGCCTCAGTGCTTTCCTGTTGTCTTACAGAAACACACCTCATGCTACCACCAAGGTGTCTCCTGCCTCGGCTTTGTTCAAGAGACAGCTCCGCACTCGACTTGACCTCCTGAGACCTCAAAGGACCAAAGATGTTGTGCAACTTCAACAGAGAGCTCAAGTGGAGAGAAGAACAAAAGCAAAGCTTCGGAGTTTCAGAGCTGGAGACAGTGTGCTTGCCCGAAATTACACCAAAGGGATAAAGTGGATGCCGGCAACAGTGGTTGCAAAAACAGGTCCTGTTTCATATACAGTAGAAACCAGGGATCATCTCATCTGGAGAAGACACGTCGATCAACTGCTCCACACTTCTGGTTCCTGTGGTGACCCATCTCAGCCAACATCCCTTGTTCCAGAGCTGGAAACCTACCAGGAGGTGCACCCATCACCAGAACCACCCCAGATGCAACCTTCAGAAATGGACATTGTCCCAGACACACCCAGACCTGCTCAGGTGCCTACACCTGGCATCACGTCTCCCATACCAGGACTTGTAGAGTCACCACCAAGAGACAGTGTAACTGACTTACCTCTAGGTCGTACTTACCCTAGAAGAGTCAGACGACCCCCTGATAGACTGTCGTTGTAGTTAGAGACTAACCCTTCACATTGGGGCAGAATAATCCCCAGGGTTCAGTCTGGGAATTGAGGTAGTCTACCCTCTTTCCCTAGTTCAGGCAAAAGTTCTATAGCCATAGAAGTTGTTAACAGTTCATTATGAAAATAAGATATCCAGTTGATAAGAACTGTTACGTAATTGAAAAGAGTGCATTTGAAGTAGAGACTTTAAATAGAACATTCTATGATTGTTAAATGTTTTGCATTTGTTCAGAGAACATTAAAAGTAAAGGGGGAGGAATATGTTGTGTATTGACAGCCTAAGTTTGTCCCTTCTAAGATACCGTCACGCCCCCCTTCTGTTGTCATGGTATTCAGTCCTGTGTGAGAAGTTAATACACGTTAAGAGCAACTTCCCTGGTCTCGTGTTCCTTCTTTATTAGTTGTAATACAAAAGTACAACGGGTATACAACAGTCTGCATTTAAATCACAAATATATTTGCATATGTACATTCCCTAATATAGCTGTTCAAAAAGGCCAATATATTCATATATTCATCTTAATTTTTGTAGCAGTCATATGGGGTATAAACATTTAAAATAATAAAAACATTCATACAATGCACAACTTTAACTGCAATGCACCAGTCAACCTCAAATCTGATAAAACTGATCATTGGATCATATTTCTTGCGCCACAAAATGGCCACATCTCCAGGTATTTTTCCACGCACCATTTTGGTGCTCAAATCCGTTGTGGATTTTCCTGATCCATGAAAATCACTGTGGACAGAATTAAGTTTATCAAGGTCCTGTTTGGCTAAAAATGTCTCTTTCAGGCAGAGAATGTCTGTTGTCTCCAATAGCTGGTCAACCACAATCTGATGTGTTCTGTCCACAGCACTCTGTCCTAGGCGCAAGCCTCGTGAGTTGTATGACACCACTCTGACCACCATCACTGCTGCTATACGAGACATCAGGTACCCCTGATCCCATTGCAGGCACATTTATCACTGATATTGGCACCGCGGTAGATTTTGGTTTTTGTGCCTCATAGAATCGCTGCACGAAGGTGCCTTCAGGCCAAAGCTTTGGTTTATACATTTCATCTACTTCTTTGCACTCTGCGGATATTTTAAAAGAACTAAACCGGTTTTGTACAGTTTCTATCTTTTGGCAGGTTACATCATGCACAAGTTTATCTTTCATATAGTCAGTCATGGTCTCAGAGTCTAAATCAGGTAATCTGTAAATCCTGGAAAATCCTAGTAGATCAGCAGTTGCTGAAATACTCTGACCAGTCAAACCACCAAGTCACATAAAACAAATGTGTGTTGACGTTTTAAATGTACCGGTATCCTTTGATTCTGGAGAGACACTGTAACTTTGCACGATGGGTAAAATAGACTGACTGCTGGTCTGGGCTAACTGTGGGGGAGAGACACCTGAATAGCACACAGCCCACTGCTATTGCATTATGGTTTGTTCTTTGTCATTTGTAGCATTTAAAGAAGCAGCACTTGAAGGATGTCGATGAGCGCTGGTTTCATATTTAGTTTTATTTGTATATTGACTTTCAATGTTCTTCATTTTACAACTACAAAGTTTTCATTTTGCAAAAAATACTGAAGTGAACTGAAGGGCCTGAAGAGACTCTAGAACAGCCACTGACAACCACTCCACGTTTTTTCTAAATAATCTGTCAGCCGTTTCATGTCTGTGTTTGATATCCAGTGCTTTCTAATATTTTCCTCTCTTTGTAAACATGTTTCAAATTGGTGATTTCACTTAAACAGATTGTTTGATAATTACATGTCACAAAACAGAAAAATGTTCATAACAAGTTCCTATAAAGATCAGTTTCTCGTTTCATTTGTTCATTAGTCCATGACTTAAAGTTTGCAGCTCATTTATTATAAGACAAGTGTAGTGGCGTCTCTTTTGTCCTTTGTACCACTTATTGGAGTCAACTCACAGTATTTGAAACGCGAGCGAAAAAATGACAACTTTTCTTCGTTTTAAAAAGTTTACTGTAAAAATTTCAAAGTAAAATAAAAGTACAACAAAGGTCGAAAGCACGGTCAAAAAACTGTGTTGCTTCCATCAACACTTGACTCCAACTACCTACGTAACATGCGTCACATTTAAATACGCAGTGATGTCATGACCAAAAACATTCAGAAACATAAAAAATAATTTACAATAACTAAATTATGACTTTACAAACCATTTTAAACATTATGAATTAACATGAACGTACTGAAAATCAGATTTTAATCATTTTTAACTAAATATTTGTAATCAAATCAACAATATGCATATTGGCTCTTACAACAAGTTAAGCACATTCTTTCATTGGAGAACATTAAAGCACCATCAATGGACATGTTGATTGACAAAGATAGACATTTTTTCGGATTTTTCTTTTCATGTATACAACTCAGATCATTACTCTTGAGTATTTAATACAAGAACAATTTCTGTCTGTTTATCAATAAGGGTTAAGAGTAAGTGATTTTATTATGATAGGATCTTCCTGACAGGATTTTCTTCACTTGTCTGTGGGGTTGGTGATCTTGCCCATGAAGAGGATGCTCCCACTGGAGTTTTCCAGGATGAAAACCAGGAAGGGTCTGTTGATTGTGATGGATGGAGGCAACATCAAAAGAATTAGCTCAGAATGTGTGACAGCTGTTGCCTCTGTTCCCATCTCGGTGACACTGAGCACAGTCTTGTGGGACACCTGTGGAAAGACAGAAGGAATCTTAGGAAAGTTAATACATGTTATATTCAGAAAATATTTCCATAATCTCAGGATCTTCTGGATTATTCCTGAACTAATGTTTATGTCAATAAGTAGAAATAGATCTACATTTGTTTCTTACACACTTAAATAAAGAATATTCAACCTTTTGATCCAGTAGATGTCGCCCTTTAGAAACCAGCAAGAAACCAAAACTAACAAACACCTCCGCTCTCCTACAGCGGCACTTCTCCAATCCCTCTCCACTTGCATTGCATGGAGGACTTATCAATTAAAACACACATTTAGCACCATTAAGTGCAAGCAGCAGACAGAATTGTCCTTTGCTCCAGCTCCAATTGCCTGCATTGTTGTCTAAAGACACTGACGTGACATCCAAATATTCATTGAGTATGTTGAATTTATATGTATTTAGTCGGATCGCTGCTTGAGATGTATCATCTCATTTTCAAGACAAAGTAATACAAAACAAGCATACAAAGAAACAATACTAACAGACATGCATACAATAACACTAATACATATAGCTCTCTCTCAGCCTCCCCTCCCCATTCCCAGCACTCAGCTGTTAAACAAGACCAGGTAAAGAAACAGAGTTCAACATATTTAAGGAGCAACAATAGAGCGCTTTGTCTTTGAATTATTAGTAAAAGTAATACAGGCAAAAATGAATAAAAAAACAAAAATTAAAAAAAAGCATTTGTAATCAATTACAGGTTGTTTTAAGTAAAGAAAATAAATTAAAGCGATGCATGCTGGGATATATAAAACAGCGTTTCATTTCCATTTGTGTGTTTGTGTAAAGACCCTGAAATGGCTCCTATTAAGATACACGCTTACAACGCAGAGTTTAAACTCAAGGCGATCAGTCACGCAGTAGAACACGGGAATAGAGCAGCAGCGAGAGAGTTTAACATTGTAACGGTTCATGTTGTAAAGTCAGTAGTTGATTATGTGTTCATAATTCCTATTATATGGAGAGTCAGTGAATGCACCAGCGAGAACGTGTTGAGCGGCTGTATGAGAGAACGCTGGGGGAGAGAGTTGGATTGTTGCGGCAAGTTATGTGTTCTCTGCTGTAAATGGCGTGGTCACGGCCAAAAGCTGTTATTTGAACACTCTCGTCGTCCTTTAACGTCCGTACGGACGCTACAACATTAACGAATCAATGGTGCGGAAGTGGAGGATGTTTTGTTAACATTCCCTTTAGCGCAGCACCGTCCAATGGATGCATAACGTAACCCAAGCCTCTACGGTAACGCCTTATAATGCGGTGCGCCTTATAGTGCGGAAAATACGGTAGTTAAGGAATTCACACATAAAGTAATGGTGAGTTTGGTATGGACACCTTAAAACAAATCTACTCAAACAGTCAAAGTTAAGTGGCACAATAGTAGGAGCGACACACTTGGAGAAAAGATTAGAAGCAGCATTTGTCGCCATGCCACCTCTGGAGCCCCTGTCAGCTCTAAAAAGAACAAAATTGTCCATTTTAATTTCAGTAATCTCATTTAACCACATTTCAGAGACAGTGATCATGATTGTGAAGAGTAACCCAAATTCTGAGGACATCAATTTTTGAGACATGGCTCCTGATATTTAAATGGTGAATAGTCAGTTGTACCCATATTTTCAGAGTGCAGCTTGCAAGTCAAAGCTGAGATGGTAGAGAGAGAGGGAGAAGAGAGGAGAGCAAAAGAAACAGACAAGACAGACAGATGAAAATAAAGACAATCATTTATTAACCTTTGTGCCCTGCTAAAGGAAATTTGTGTATTTGGAGGTGCATTTGGTAGTTTTGGCTGTGATTGTTCCTGAGCCATGACATTTGATCTCAGTTTACGACAAACATTGGCTCAAAAGAACTAATACAAACAGGTAAAGTTGTCAGTGAACCTTACTTACCAAATAACAAAACGACAAAGGTAAAGTGAAGTTGTCATTTAATTAATGTTCGAGTCACACAACGTGACCCAAAAGAAAAGATTATCAGTCAAACAACCAAAGAAGCAGGAGGATCTACTCACAACGCTGTCACAGAGAGGCGAAGGAGAGATGATGGGAAAATGTTTCAGCTTCTTCAGGAGAATGAAACACCTTTGGCTTTTCTTCAAGCAACACTCTCAGTGTGCAGGGATAAACATTTATATACAGTGGTATGAAGCATCTTTTTGACAGCATTGAACTGTCTGTGTTTTTCGACCAGCAGCAACAGCTGGGGTTGGGGCCCGCAGGAGAGCGCCTGGTGGCCGGGCTCAGCCCGAAAGGATGACGCGGGCCCGTTCTCCTGTGGACTCACCACCCGCAGAGGAAGCCGTAGGGGTCGGGTGCAATGTGGATCGGGCGGCAGTCGACGGCAGGGGCCTCGGCGACCCGATCCCCAGACGCAGCTTCTGGCGTTTGGGACGTGGAACGTCACCTCACTGGGGCGGAAGGAGCCTGAGCTTGTGCAGGAGGTTGAGAGGTACCGGCTAGATATAGTCGGGCTCACCTCCACGCACTGCTTGGGCTCTGGAACCCAGCTCCTCGAGAGGGGCTGGACTCTCTACTTCTCTGGAGTTGCCCGCGGTGAGAGGCGGCGGGCTGGTGTGGGCTTGCTCATAGCCCCACAGCTCAGCCGCCAGTTGTTGGAGTTCACTCCGGTGAACGAGAGGGTCGTGTCCCTGCGCCTTCGGGTAGGGGACAGGTCTCTCACTGTCGTCTCGGCCTACTGCCCGAACTGCAGTGCGGAGTACCCAGCCTTCTTGGAGTCCCTGGGAGGGGTGCTGGACAGTGCTCCGACTGGGGACTCCATTGTTCTACTGGGGGACTTCAATGCTCACGTGGGCAACGACAGTGAGATCTGGAGTGGGGTAATTGGGATGAACGGCCTCCCTGATCTGAACCAGAGTGGTGTTCTGTTATTGGACTTCTGTGCTAGTCACAGTTTGTCCATTACAAACACCATGTTCGAGCACAGGGATGTCCATAAGTGCACGTGGCACCAGGACTTGATGATAGACTTTGTGGTCGTGTCATCTGACCTTCGGCTGTGTGTCTCGGACACTCGGGTGAAGCCGAATGTCAAAGCTCTCAATTTACCGGTCGATCTTCGTTCCTACCCTCACCTATGGTCATGAGCTTTGGGTCATGACCGAAAGAATGAGATCTCGGATACAAGCGGCCGAAATGGGCTTCCTCCGTAGGGTGGCTGGGCGCACCCTTAGAGATAGGGTGAGGAGCTCGGTCACCAGGAAGGAGCTCGGAGTAGAGCCGTTACTCCTTCACATCGAGAGGAGTCAGTTGAGGTGGTTCGGGCATCTGGTCCGGATGCCCCCTGGACGCCTCCCTAGGGAGGTGTTCCGGGCATGTCCCTCCGGGAGGAGGCCTCGGGGTCGACCCAGGACACGCTGGAGAGACTATGTCTCTCGGCTGGCTTGGGAACGCCTCGGGGTCCCACCGGAAGAGCTGGAGGAGGTGTCTGGGGTGAGGGAAGTCTGCTGCCCCGCGACCCGGCCCCGGTCTCTCTCTTTTTGTCCTCTTTGCTTCATCAGTCACCGTTCTCTTCCTCTTAGCCTCAGCCATTGTTTCAAATAGTGCAGAAACTGGCTTTTTTATAAACAATGTTTGTGTTTTAGCAGTTGCCATAAAGCTGTTTACACCTTCAGGATCAGCTCGGCATGCTGCTGAATTTACATGCAGTGCAGCAAAAGGGCCGTGCAGTGGACAGAGAAGAGACGCCATTCTGAAAGTGCAGTTATTGTGCTGTGCAATAACCATTTGAAATTACTATTTAAAGGTTGAAATATTACATGATTTCTGTCTCTTACCTTGGAGATTTTGAGCCTGATTTCTTCAGATATGCCTGAGAAATCAGCGCTGTCCTCAAAAGCGTTGATTATTCCCATTTCTTTCAGGGTTCTCTTCAGGGCAGCATCAGTAGAAATGGAAAATTTAGGCAGGAAGAGATCTATATAACTGAAAAACAAAGGACATCACCTATGTAAGAAACAAAAAAGTTGAGGATGACTTCAGCTCGTCTTATTTAGTTATATTGCACTTCTCATCAAGTTATGGGGGTGCCGGATCAGGTGTGCGTGGTAACCAAGGAAACAGGGTTGTAGACACGACAAAGATCCTGGAAAAGGACAAACTAACTATCATGGTTGTGTTTTGCTTCATTTATAGAGCTGAAAGAGAATCAGTAGCATAGTATGCCCAAATAAGCAACTACACTAAAACAAGCCCAAAATCCAGCAACCCGCGACTGACGATATTTGCAAGTGACTTAACAGAAGCCCAAAGTCACTTATGACAAGCTGACTTGGCAACACTATTTATGTGACACACTTAGGGGTGGCAGGAACATAGACAGTGTTATTTTAATTTAGACTGGACAATTTGTCAGAAAGCCCAGAGCCAGAAATGTATCACCAACTTGCCAGTGGCGTGGTCATAATTACGTGTCATCACACGTGTAAACGCTCATTGATGAGCTCCACCTTTGTTTCTTCATTAAAGGACACAGTTGAGAGTTTGTTTTGTATGGATTTTAGTACACTGTGAAGTGTGACTGACAACCAGCTTATTAATTATTGAACAGCTTCAAAAATAAAATAAATGGAATAACTTCAGCCAAACTATGATCTGTGTCGTTGCAATAATTGTGGAGCATAGGCTTTAATGACTGATGTTTTAAAGTGGTGAAAAAGGTGGAGAAAGAAAATCGCAATCTTAATCCAACTAATGAATAAGACCACCTACCGCATTCTGAGTGAGTCTTGCAAGTGTCTGATGTAGTCCTTGTTGATGAAGCCCTCCACCTCCTCCATCTTGTCTTCATCAGGCAGGATGATCATCATGGAGGCGTTGCCTTTGTACGGCAGCATGACAACAGTGGTGTGGTTTACTCGATCCCAGTAAGCCTTGTAGTAGCCGGTTCTTGTCATCATGTCCACAGTTACTTTGGTGATTTTGTCCACGTGGAATTCCCGCGTACGTGTCATATAACTTTGGAAAGGTTTCTCCCACATTCCTGTACAACCACAAATATCATGTTTACTTAACAGCAGATGTCTGACTAAAAATCTATATACTTTGTTCAGATTCTCAAAGTGATTTTTTTTTTTTTTTTCAATTATTTGCATGTAACTGATGTGTGTGTGTCTTGAACCATCTTGGTTTACAAAATCTAAATAAAAATCACAAATTCAAACTTGCTTCTTACCCTTAAAGTAGACGTAGTTAATCAGCACCATGGCCATATCAGGATCCAGGTCCTTCACCATATCTTTGATCTTGTCCCGGGTTTTATTTGCAATGAATCTGTTGATCTCAGCTTCAGCCTCAGAGGGATTGGTGCTGACAGTGAAGATCTCACCTTGGTAGAACTGCTTAACATCGTTCAGGAACTTCTCCAGAGGATTGAAGCCAGAACGCACTGCAGCAGCATTTCCAACATCCAGCTGAAGATTCTCCTGGCTGTGTCCATAGATGTCAATGAGATACTTGTACGCATCATTGACCTGGGTTTGGTTGAAGGCACTGTAGCCCAGGCTGGAGAAAAGCTGGCTGTGGGTTTCCCCTCGAGCCCCTGCAGAGATCATTGACAGGGCGGTGGAGATGCCCAACGGTGAGAAGAAGATGTTCTGTCCAGGATCGGCTTTGGCGTTAAAACTTTTGTAGAGGGCAAAAGCAAAGTCAGTATTGGTAGAGGACAGCTTGTTGTCGGAAATAGCTCCGGTATGGCTGTGATGGTCTGCCCAGGCTGCAGCCAGCAGCAGTGCTGCAAGTGCACAAATACTGGCTATACCATACATCTTCACAGCCTGTTAACATGACAGAGAGAAGAACGTTTTTAGTAGGTTGTCCTTTTCACTCTATAGTTTATTTGGTGACCAACTTAATGAATGAATGATTCATTGATAAGGCATCAATGTGACATGAGATAATGTGGAAACACTGTACATAATAACATTGAGAATGAAAAGTGTTAAGTCAACGACAGCTTGACACATTTAACCAGGATGTTCTTTGATCTTTACACTTCCACTGTCACAAATTCTGTCACCATATTCTCAAGGGTTCACTTCCAATATTAAATACAAATGCATCTCACTTCTTAAGTTTAAGTTCTCCAAGCATGCATTCAGAGGAGGTCCACTCTTACCAATCAATGTCCTCTTCAGTGCTGCTTAGCAGAAACTTTGATATGATATTCTGTTGATCTTAGAGTCACAGCAAACAGATCTGTTAAATATTAACCAGGAGCAGCCTCCTCTTTCCTGTAACTGAAAATTCAACAACATCATGCAACAAACACAACATGTGATTAGTATTTGTGTTGAGTAGGCAGATTTTTGGACTAAAGTTTATATACACATGGATGACAGTAATGGCCACATGACTATAAAAACAAATTGGAGACTTTTGATGACAATATGAAGTAAGTCATTTTGTTTCAATCCATCTCTGAAAAAGAGCTGTTCACATTCTGGACGTAAAAGGCCCAAACCTGTATCTTGAATCATTCAACAGCCTAAATGTTATCATTGAAAACATCGAAAATTCAGGCAACAGTAGCACAGAGAGAGGAGACTATTCACTTACAGTTAACTTACGCTGAAGTCTTACACTGTCACTTAAATACAAAACACCTCCCCTTACTTAGCTTTCAAGCTTTAAATCCTGAAGACTTGCCCTTCTGTTTATGTCTCAGCTATTGAGTTTTAGTTTCCTACGTGGACCCTTTAGAACGGTTTGCCTCTCAGGATGCTCTTTATGCAGACCATATATTTAGGGCCCGAAGCACTGACCAGTGCGAAGGACTCTTGTGGACGTGGCTAAATGACTCAGTGGCGCCCCCTTAAAATTTTCAAAAAGGCCTCCCCTATGAGGTTTTTTTGGCCAACATGCATGAAATTTTTTATGCTCATCAGGCATGTCAGGAGCTACATAAAATCCTGTTACACCTATAGTCATAACCAAACAGGAAGTCCGCCATATTTTTTTGAATGCAAGAAATTCCTCAAATTCCTTTTTCACAGGTTACCTATTTGAACGAACTAGAACAAAAGCATTTATCCGATCATCATAAACTCAGTGTCAGTGTGTTGTAGACATGTTTAAGATCTCCCGATGTGCTCTGCACGTTATTTTGTTAAAGGGCGTGGCTATGGCGTGCCATCAAACTTTGATGTCTTGGCGCACCCTTTTTACCTTTCCAGGTCCTACAAAAAATTCTCTTGCACCCATAATCAAAATCCAACAGGAAGTCCTACAGATTTGTTTTTATATATAAAAAATGACCCAAGACTTTGTTCATCAGATCATCACAAACTCAATGTCAGTGTGCTCTATACAAGTTTAACATCTCCCGTTGTACTACATAAAGGAGCATGGCCACAGCGTACCGTCAAACTTTGACTTTTACACAAATCAAACGGTACGACCCTGCTGCTTGGCCACGTGTCGCGGCTGCACGCCCACGGTCGTAGTCTCACGGTCGAAACATGCACCGACATGTACGGGGTGCTTCGGGCTCTTCATCACCGCTTGCAGTTTTAATTTCTTTTCTTTTTTTTTTACAAGGTGAACTGCATTTTAATTGTAAACGTCCTGTGTCCTTGTTCTCCTTTTGAGTTGCCAAAATACCAGAAACAATACATTACAAGTCAGAGTCATAGGAGAGAAATTAAAGTAATTGTAGAATCTATAATATTTGAGCCCATGCCAATAAGTAAGTAATGTGGCATTAAGCTACAAGGCTATGGGTAAGAAAATATGAATATTATATTTTTTCAAGAACACTGAGCCTCTGCTGCAACAACATTATGAAGCTGTGTGTAGTCAGTTTGAAGAAAAAAAAACTTCTTTCAGTACATGATGTAGTCAATCGGTTGCAATGGTCAATATGCTCTGTCCTTGTGCAGCTAAGCTGGACCACATGATGACAAAGAAAGGGGAGTTAGATACAATAATGTCAGCAGACTTAATTCGCACAGAGATTCTGGCGTGCATACTCAAAACAAAACAAGCAGAGGAACAAACACACCGTGTGGAATCACTTCTGTTTGAACTGATCTCACTGTGTAGAAAACTTGATTGAAACGTGTCTGTTGACAGTCAGACATACACACTTGAAGTCATAACCAGAAAATATCATTGGCTGCTGTCACTGCCCTTTACACATTTTTCCATTAATGTCAACCAGTAAGCTAAAATAGCTAGCTGACCTAGCTTTTTAAAGGTGTGTGGCTGCTGGGCTGTCTTCTGATTGGTTAATTGCCTCCTGCAGTCACGTTCCAGTCAAGCTTTTCCAGCAGGCAGCACAGGTGAACAAAATCAGGCTTTAATGAGCACTAGGTGGTCGTTTTGCTCATCTATGGCCATAATGGCCGGTTGGTCACCTGTGGAGGAACCAGGAGGAGGAAGTCAGTGTCTTTAAGTTAGAGTCCAAGCTGTAGATTAGCTGGCTCTGTTTCAGGGTCGTGGAGGAGGCCAGTTCTGAAAGTAAAGTGTATTTTCAGGTAGCAGCTTCAGCTTTCAGTCTTTCATAAGTTGTAAAGTTGAGCATTGGGAGAAGACAACTTGTGGCTATAAACTGACTTGAGCCATCATTGTGGCAATTTCAATTAATAAGGACCCCTAACTTATTTTTCCCCCATAAATAATCAACTATAGAAAGTAGGCCATGGGCAGATGCGGATTAGTGGGTAGAGTTGGGTTCGATCCCCAGCTCCTGCATGAACATGTCCAATGTGTCCTTGGGTTTGAATTTCCCTCGGAGTCAATAAAGTATCTATCCATCTATACATCCATACATCTTTTTTAAATGAATTTAATTGAAATGAATAGGTGTGAGATGCAGTGTAAAAGCGCTTTGAGTCGTCAGAAAACTAGAAGTCTTCCAAGTCCATTTACTGACAGAAAACAACAACCATGTAAATAATCTAATCTGCTAATGTCATTAATTAAAAGACTAAAGCTGACTGTTATATATTGCATCACCTGTCCCTTTTTTCATGCAATTTATCACCACCAACTTTAAGCTTTATGTAACAGTAATAAATTCCAAATGTCGTTTAGTTTTTTGTCTCAGCTCCTGATTGGTTACAGCATATATTCCTATGAAAGCCACTTCTTAACAAATTCCCCTTGTACTGCAGTTTAGCAGAAATGTCCTGTTATAATTGATTAAAGAGACCTTTCTGACAGATCTATTAAAAATTAACAAGGAGCTGCCTCTTTTTCTGCCCTGTGTCCAAAGAGTCATGGCACGTCAGTCCATCTGATATGACGGGTAAAAAACCCCACTAAATTCAAAACAGGGCAATTTTGATCATAAAATTGGTGCTACAATTGTACATATTCATGTGTGTAAGCTTAAAAATATCCAAACATAGTTACAGCCTTTACAAGGTTAATACAATCATGATGTAGTGATAGGTGCTTTGGGGGTTAGAATGTTTGAAAATTGCAAAATAATTAAGTACAGTTCATTTATACTACAAGAAAAATCAAAAGTAGCTCATAACTAGACCCATAATGTACATTATGCTGTAATAATATATAGTATGTACACTAGGTGGTGATACTGTCCACAGTGTGATGTAGGGGCAGCGTCTGTCTATCTATCTATCACCAATAAAGCATAAAAATACGCGATTGCTGTATTTAAGACTCTGAAAGCCTATCCTTGGCTGCTGATCCTCATAGTGTACATAACACTGATTATATCTGATGGGTGGTGTTAGATAAAAGCCCTAAACTTTGTAAATTATATTTAAATAATTACCTTGAATCTCTCTGTGCATTATTTTTGATGGGATCAGAGGAATGACTGAAGACGTTTCTTTCAGGTTAACTGAGTTTATTAACCAGATGAATCAAGAAGGCAAGTTACAGAGTCTCTGGGTTCAACACTACGCGTCCCTGACGACAGACAGATGCTGGATCAGTTCGCGAAGTCTGAGCCCCGGCGATTTTTCCCTGAACCCTTTTATACTCTAGACAGAGAATATCTAGCCAAATAATGCATTTTCAGATGTGCGGTTTCCTTTCTCTCATTGGTGCATCATACTCCAGCATCCTTTTCTCCAATCTGCAGGGTAAGACACTTTCTACCTGTGTCTCATCAAGAACCTGACATCTAGTCTGCGTAGACAATTCCTTTTAAGGAGATGATCATTAAAGAGATTAACTGCCCAGGCTCACACAGAAACTTAAAATAAAACATGACAAAATAACTGGTATAATGTTAACGTAAGGAAAATGCTTCATACTGTGGATATCAAACCATTCCTTTGTACTGGGTGATCAAACCTTCTTATCTGATTTATCCAACAATACATTACGGCAATGAGCACATTAAAATCACACATGAATATAAGTAAAAAAGTTTATTACTCTAACAGTGTTGTACATAAATATCATTGTCTGAAAACTGTGGAAAAAACAGTGAATCAACACTGCACAGCTCCTCAGAAGTCTTACATAATAAGAGCAAATGTCCAGTTAAAACAAAAAAAAAAAAAAATTCAGATGTCATTATTAGATCCTCTAAGAATTATATTTTACTTGAAGGAAATACACCTATGTTCCAGCCAGAGTGCTTCCTTTAACTTAGCTCCCTGTTAAAGGTTTGAGGGACCTCCTATCCTGACCCTGCTGCAGAGGAACAGAATGGTCATGGAAAATGGCCTTGGACATTTGGTCCACAAACATCTAAATAACCCTAAAAATCAACGCTCAGACTTGAAATCTGGATGATACAGGACCGACTTATCTTCATGGTCACTGGGACATTACTCTGCTGGTTCTTCACTTTTAATGTGAATCATTGGGAAAATATTTGAAAACGACATGCCTTGCACATTTAATATATATTTTCATACCCCTTACAGTGAAGAAATGTAGTGGCGGAAGTTTGTCTGTCAGAGATTGTTTCCCCACAGAGAAACACTTAAAGTTAGAAAAAGAAACTTCTAAGAAAACTGAACACTTGAAAATGAATCAAAATGATAAGAAGTAACTATGATCCATATTCCAGAAAAATGTCTTAGATTTGTACTTTAAGTTGAAGTTAGCACCATGTTCTATCTGTTAACATAGAGGAGGAATTAATGACACACAGGGAAAACCAGTCAACAGGAAAAGGCCTAAATATTTCTGCTTTACTTTTTTCCTGCACATGCTGTACAAGTGTAAACTGATGTGTAACTACCTATTTACTTTATTGGATGTCAAAAAAACGTTTGACTGCACAGAAATTAACCTACTGCAGGATCTTTGAGAAAAACACGTATCAATGTTAAGGATTACATTTTATTAAAATGTTTGTATTCATATATTTTTTCTACTTTATAAATTCCTAAAGGGAAATTCAGGTTAACACTCTGTTATTGGGAAACGGGCTTCTCCCACAATTAGGTCTGAATTACACACATGCACAAACAAACATAGGGTCATGCATTAATGGAGATATGTCAAACAAACCCAGAGTGGGGCAGCAGGTAGCCCGCGAGAGCTGTTTGGGGTTCAGGGGCTCCTTTGCAGTACTCAGACACTGATCTGGCATCTCTCCAGCGAACAAACCAACAACCATACTTTAGTCTGACCGGGACTTGAACCGGCAACCTGTCCGATTCCTAACGCAAGTCGCTACAGATTGAGTACATGATGTTTGACACAGTTTTGTAAGATTAACTCGCAAAACCATAAATTCACTATAATTAAAAGCAACTTTGAAAAAAAGAAAGACCTGAGACACCTGTGCTGCTTATGACCAGATTCAGCACTGCCCTGTTCTCATCAGGATCTGTTTTTGCACAGCAGACAGACTAGAAGCCTGTCTACACCTCTGAAGAGCAGCCCACACCGCTGTGTCATTCAGACACTACTTACTCATGTCCCTCACAGATGTCAGTGTGTGTGGGTGGTGACAGGGGAGACAAAGTGTGCTGGTTGTCTAAACACTCAAACACTTTTGACGGGTCAAAGGGTGATGAGTCACATGGGGGTTACGTCCATCAGGTTATCAAATGCAAAGTATCATAAAAGTGTTTTTAACCAGAAAACCGTTTGATGGTCCTGCTAATTCACAAGGCTGGATTCATAATAACACGTGAATTATCTTAGAAACTGGATTGGCAGGTCATACATTTCAGTTTGATTACAAGCACATAATGTATTTGATGACCTGCTGTCCAACAACAATAAACCAAATGTTTTATTTCCTTTTAGGGCAATTATTTAATTTTGTTTCAGCAAAAGACCGACTTGTTCCAATTCAATTCAATTGTTTAAATAATTATTCTGCAAATATATTTTATTTCATTGTTTTGGATCAAACACTCTGTTGTTGTTGGTGTTTAATGTCAAGTACATCTTCCTGTCTTTCTCTTTTTGCGAACTTGCTGAGAATCTAGACCTTAATGCCTTGTTTTGTAAGCTCAGTCGTCTGTTACCAAAATATATCAACTTCATTTTAAAGAAAAAAAGTAACAAATTTTCAGTTATGCTCATGTACATTCAACTTATGTATTTAACTTATGCAATCTCTGTGGATACCATGTTGATGGAGGAGATTGCAGCTGCTTAGTTGTTATTTCTTTTATTTTCTATTTGGTTATGATCCTTTTTTTCTGATCACTTATCAAAGATGAATGTTTTGGTAGATGTGTAGACTATGGAGTTCCTGGATGGAAGGGGGAGGGGGTTAGTAGTGGGGTGTATTTTGTGTCTTTTTGTTGGTCTGTCCCTTTTCTCTTTCTTTTTTTTTCCAATTTGTTTGATGTTATTCCTCTGCCTTGGTCACCGTGTTGGATGTGGGTAAGGGGAGGGGTGTGAGTGTGGAGAGGGGTGGGTGGGTGTGGGGGAGGGAAGAGGTCTGGTGGGTGGGGGAGCAGGCAACTGAATGACTCATTTCTTACAAGGCTTCCCTGATGGTGGTGAAGGTCTTTGTGTTTGGCAAATAGGAACTTATGTACTCCGATTGTCCTTTTTTTGTGACTAATTACTTTGTTGTGGGGATGCTCCCCCCCATCATGGGAAACATAAAAATCCAAATAAAAAAATTTATCACAAAAAAAGTAACAAATTATCCCATTAAAGAACCTTAACCTGTCAAAGGGTAGACAAAAAGCCTTAGAGCTCCTCAAAACTTGTTCTTGAAGATCCTCACTATAAATCTGATCTGATCCTGTATTTAATCATGCCTATAAACTTCTCTATTTGAGCCCTGCTCACAACAGGCTTTTTTTGTGTCGGTAGTTTTAAATGCAAATGAGCTGTGTTTGACTACGAACCTCTGGAAAGACTTGGGTGGCTTGTGCTTTCTTGCACCATACCGATCTGATGTCATGAAGGGAAAATCTCCAAACGGCCTGTTTGAGGACACATTTTTACAAGTGGAGCAGGCTAAAGATGGGGGAATGGACTTTTCTCATAATTGAGGGGTTTGTAAATTTAAGATGACACTTTTGATCAAGATTGCTAATTTCCAAGTGTGCATGTCTTCACTTGGCTGTGGGGTCGTTGACCTTGCCCATGAAGAGGATGCTTCCAGTGGATTTTTCCAAGATGAAAACCAGAAAGGGTCTGTTGATAGTGATGAATGAAGGCACAGTGTAGTATACAAACTCCACAAAGCTGGCAGCTGCTGCCTCTGTTCCCATCTCAGTGACACTCAGCATAGCCTTGTGAGACGCCTGTAAAGAATAAAGAAGGAAGACTTATTACAGTCATGTTATATGAACATAACTCAGAGATCTTTCTCAGACAAGGTACAGTATTATCAGAATCCTGTAGAAATATATATCAATCATGTACGGTATATATCAAGTATGATAAGGTAATAGTATATCAAATATATCAAGTCTGCAATATTCCTGGACATCTGAACAAACAACTGGTCTCCTACCTTTGAGATTTTAAGCTTGAACTCTTCAGATATACCAGAGAAATCTGCATTGTTCTCAAAAGCATTGGTTATGCCCATTTCTTTCAGGGTGCTCTCCAGGGCAGCTTCAGCAGAGACGGAAAATTTTGGCAGGTACAGCTTTATATAGCTGAGAAACAAAGGACACCGATTGCAAAACGTCAGCACACACAATAAAGGATAAAGAGCTGCTGATAGAAACGATCACTTTTCAACCAAAAACTTTCATCAGCTCCTCAAAGACATTAATGTGTGTGTTACCCATTATAAACAGTTCTTGCCAGGTGCCAAACTTTTAGATTAATAATCAAGCAAAATCAGTTCAAAATTAACACAATCACAGTCAAAGTTAAACAAAATGACATACAGACAATTCTCAAAACATCAAATAAACAAACATTTAAACACAACAAGTTTGAATTGGTGGTAAAAAATCCCCCGCAACAGAAATGTATCCTAAATATGTGGATCAGTGGTATCAGTCGTCTTCAACCAGAAGATTTGGGATTCAAACCCAAGCTCCTGCAGGTACATGTCCGATGTGTCCCTGGGCAAGATACTTACTCCAAGTGGGGGAATGGATTAGTAAATACTGATGGTCACTTTACACTTTACAAGGAACACTACTGATAATGTGTCCTGTGGTTCATGATTCTTAGGAGTGTAGAGTGATGTGACATCTGTTGACTGTAGCAAATCAGAAAGCAAGGTGACGTAGTGGCGAGGAAACACCGGGAGCAAAACAACAACAACTCATCTCCATGTCATCATCTAGCAAGTACAGTTCATGCTCCTGTTGTCTCCACTCTTTGACCAATGCCTCTTTTTAAAACTTGTTTTTCCAGATAAAAACAGCACAAACGATCCCTATTGCATCCTCTTTGTCCATTTGTTGACTCTGGAATCAACAAATGGATCTCGAGAGGTTTTGCGAGAGTTCCAGTCTGATCGGGGGACGTTCGCGAGTGAAATCGGTTGGTGTGTTGATGTTGCCGTGTGGCCGCACACCACACACTGTACAACCAACACAGTAAAACCTCTGATTATTTATCGCCATGTGTGTGGTCTCTAAAGTTTGGGAAATCGGCCGACAATTTTAAAATCCTGCCGTGTGAACCGGGCATTTGCCCTATTTTTCAAGCAAGAGCCACTCAGAAGGCAAAGGCCATCTTGGAAGACCCTCAGCACACCCTGCATGCAGAGTTCAGACTTCTGCCGACAGGGAGGAGGTTCACTTATGTTAGGAGATCTAAATCTAGATAACTGAGGTCATGTGGCCCATGAGCCGATGGGTTTTTAAATGAGCCTGTTGACATTGTTGCATGTAAATTTTTACTATGTACTGCTGGTCTTTCTGTCTCTCATCTCACTCACGTCAATCATGATGATTTCCATGGTATTTTTCTTTTAAATGTATGTATTGTTGGGGTGTTCAGGAGCGAATACCTGACCAACGATTAGGTTGGGTTTTTTATAATGTAAAATTTAGTTGTCAAAATAATTTTAATAGGTTTATTTAATTATTAAGAGTCTTTTGTCATGGTTCTCCAAAGGGACACAGCCTGAACTTTGTCATCCTGGCTGGACCAACAGTATGTATGTATCTATGTTATTGTGCTGTTTTTATGAATCTATTGCCTGTATGGACCTCTGCTGCAAACCAAATTTCCCCTCAGGGACAATAAAGATTTTCCAAATCCAAACTAATGAAATTTAGTTTACATTGCAGTTATAAAGATATCTGTTCCAGTCGACCTTTCCTCAATCGGCCCTGTTTATGTAATTATCAAAAAGACAACTGGACCTTGGTTATCCTCTTTGACAAACTTAATCTATGACTAACCAATGAATTCAAATCTACCTACCCCATTCTGAGCGAGTCTTGCAAGTGTCTGATGTAGTCCTTGTTGATCAAGCCCTCCACCTCCTTCATCTTGTCTTCATCAGGCAGGATGATCATCATGGAGGTGTTGCCTTTGTACGGCAGCGTGACAACAGTGGCGTGGTTTACTTGAGCCAGCTTGTAGTAGCCGGTTCTTGTCATCATGTCGACAGTCCCTTTGGTTGTTTTGTTCACATGGAAGTCCTGCTTATGTGTCATGTCAATGTTGAAAGGTTTCTCCCACATTCCTGTACAACCACAAAGATCATTTTTATTAACAGCAGATATGACTAAAAATCTATCATCATCAAAATGTTTTTTTAATTATTTCCCTGTGACGTGTGTGTGTGTGTGTGTGTGTGTGTGTGTGTGTGTGTGTGTGTGTGTGTGTGTGTGTGTGTGTGTGTGTGTGTGTGTGTGTGTGTGTGTGTGTGTGTGTGTGTGTGTGTGTGTGTGTGTGTGTGTGTGTCCATCTTGGTTTACAGAGAAAAAAAAAATCACAAATTCAAACTTGCTTCTTACCTTTAAAGTAGACGTAGTTAATCAGCACCATGGCCATATCAGGATCCAGGTCCTTCACCATATCTTTGATCTTGTCCCGGGTTTTATTTGCAATGAATCTGTTGATCTCAGCTTCAGCCTCAGAGGGATTGGTACTGACATTGAAGATCTCACCTTGGTAGAACAGCTTAACATCGTTCAGGAACTTCTCCAGAGGATTGAAGCCAGAACGCACTGCAGCAGCATTTCCAACGTCCAGCTGAAGATTCTCCTGACTGTGTCCATAGATGTCAAAGAGATACTTGTACGCTTCATTGACCTGGGTTTGGTTGAAGGCACTGTAGCCCAGGCTGGAGAAAAGCTGGCTGTGGGTTTCCCCTCGAGCCCCTGCAGAGATCATTGACAGGGCGGTGGAGATGCCCAACGGTGAGAAGAAGATGTTCTGTCCAGGATCGGCTTTGGCGTTCAGACTTTTGTAGAGGGCAAAAGCAAAGTCAGCATTGGTAGAGGACAGCTTGTTGTCGGAAATAGCTCCAGTATGGCTGTGAGGGTCTGCCCAGGCTGCAGCCAGCAGCAGTGCTGCAAGTGCACAAACACTGGCTATAGCACACATCTTCACAGCCTGTCAACATGACAGAGAGAAGAACGTTTTTAGTAGGTTGTCCTTTTCATGTCACTCGAAAAGTTAATTAATTGATCAGTCACAAAAAATGTGACATGAGATAATGTGGAAACACTGTACATAATAACATTGAGAATGAAAAGGGTTAAGTCAACGACAGCTTGACAAATTTAACCACGATGTTCTTTGATCTTTACACTTCCACTGTCACAAATTCTGTCACCATATTCTCAATCGTTCACTTCCAATACTAAATACAAATGCATCTCACTTCTTAAATTTAAGTTCTCCAAGCAGGCATTCAGAGGAGGTCCACTCTTACCAATCAATGTCCTCTTCAGTGCTGCTTAGCAGAAACTTTGATATGATATTCTGTTGATCTTAGAGTCACAGCAAACAGATCTGTTAAAAATTAACCAGGAGCAGCCTCCTCTTTCCTGTAACTGAAAATTCAACATCACAAACACAACATGTGATTAGTATTTGTGTTGAGTAGGCAGATTTTTGGACTAAAGTTTATATACACATGGATGACAGTAATGGCCACATGACTATAAAAACAAATTGGAGACTTTTGATGACAATATGAAGTAAGTCATTTTGTTTCAATCCATCTCTGAAAAAGAGCTGTTCACATTCTGGACGTAAAAGGCCCAAACCTGTATCTTGAATCATTCAACAGCCTAAATGTTATCATTGAAAACATCGAAAATTCAGGCAACAGTAGCACAGAGAGAGGAGACTATTCACTTACAGTTAACTTACGCTGAAGTCTTACACTGTCACTTAAATACAAAACACCTCCCCTTACTTAGCTTTCAAGCTTTAAATCCTGAAGACTTGCCCTTCTGTTTATGTCTCAGCTATTGAGTTTTAGTTTCCTACGTGGACCCTTTGGAACGGTTTGCCTCTCAGGACGAACTGCATTTTAATTGTAAACGTCCTGTGTCCTTGTTCTCCTTTTGAGTTGCCAAAATACCAGAAACAATACATTACAAGTCAGAGTCATAGGAGAGAAATTAAAGTAATTGTAGAATCTATCATCTTTGAGCCCATGCCAATAAGTAAGTAATGTGGCATTAAGCTACAAGGCTATGGGTAAGAACATATTGATATATATATTTTTTTTTTTCAAGAACACTGAGCCTCTGCTGCAACAACATTATGAAGCTGTGTGTAGTCAGTTTGAAGAAACTTCTTTCAATAAATGACGTAGTCAATCGGTTGCAATGGTCAATGTGCTCTGTCCTTGTGCAGCTAAGCTGGACCACATGATGACAAAGAAAGGGGAGTTAGATACAATAATGTCAGCAGGCTTAATTCGCACAGAGATTCTGGCGTGCATACTCAAAACAAAACAAGCAGAGGAACAAACACACCGTGTGGAATCACTTCTGTTTGAACTGAGGCCTATGGTACGAAGGGAGTTCAACATATCCAGGGTCTCTTTGGGTTATCTGGCTTGACAAACCCTGACATACGAGATCGTGATTATCAGTCCCACGACGCCGGTTATCAACCTGATCCGTCAGCCCAGGGTTGCCAAGAGCGCGTTCACGTAAAAGGGGCGGAGTTAGCGTCATTTAACCTATCACAATCATCACCAGCAGATCGTCAGCAGATCGTCATATCTACAACCATTAGATTTACACAAACTGCAAACTATATTAACAATATAAATATGTTAAGACAAACAGGCCTCCAAGAGACACAGCTGCAGTAACAAGTGCAGGAAGGACAAATGAAAAAGGAAAATCTGCGAGTAAAAACGGCAGCTTATATCTGTCCCATCATTAGTTCACCTTAGAACTGACTGTAAACCGTTTCTTCTCTGAACTGAATGTGTTGCTCTGACTCTTTAAAGTGAAGAGTAGAAAAGGTTTTAGAAGTTTTATGTAAACTGCAGCTCTGACCATCACAAACAGAGCAACTTTGAGAAATTTAACTTTAATGAAAATACAATTCAAAGCCACAAGAAAATATTCGTAATTGTTCATCTTCAACTAAAATGTTGCGGTGCTTTCTTCAGTCTCTGTTTAAGGATATCAGTGAAAAATAATCATGAACTAAACGGACTATAGTCTAGTGTAAAATCATGCGGGACACATGAAGTGTCCTCCCCCCCTCGATCAGTTCCGGGAACTCCACGATCAAAACATCTGATTGGTCAGTGGGCGGAGATTCTCAAAGTTGATCTCTCATCTCCAACATAACCTGCTCCGGAGGAGGTTAGGTGTGCAGCACAAGTTACCGTGGTGATATAACCAAGTAAACCCAGACTTAACCCTGAAGTTACCTCGCTAAGCTCAAATCCTTCTTCGTAGTATAGGCCTCTGATCTCACTGTGTAGAAAACTTGATTGAAACGTGTCTGTTGACAGTCAGAGATACACACTTGATGTAATAGCCAGAAAATATCATTGGCTGCTGTCACTGCCATTTACACATTCGTCCATTAATGTCAACCAGTAAGCTAAAACAATGATATGCTGTGCTCCTCTCCCCAATGCTCTTAAATGGACTTTTAGTCTATGACTTAGGCAATTCACTAAATATATAGTAGTAAAATAAATGAAAGTTAATGAAATGCTTCAGGCAGACATCCACTTTTTTCTTTACCAAGTGGTATATCATAACATCAAGCAGAGGGAGTGTTAAGACCCGACTCGAGGGAAAGGGAAGTAACATAAGTCCAGTTTGTTTTGGTAAATTAAAGTTCTTTATTAAGAAAGAAGCAAACTGTGAAATAAATGTGGTAAAATAAATGTTTTACATACTAAGTCTAAATTCTGAAATAAATGAAAAGAAAACCTAACTACACCAACTAATCAAATCAAACAACAGAACAACAAACAGCACCCCTAAACCTAGTGTTTCTAAACAAATACAAAACCTAATGTGAGTGTGTGTCAACAAATAAAAATACTTACACCTGCCCCAGCCGAACAAAAAAACGAAAGCCTCAGAACACAGCATACTGACCAAGCTTTTTAAAGGTGTGTGACTGCAGGGCATCGTCTTCCTCCTGCAGTCATGTTCCAATCAAGCTTTTCCAGCAGGCAGCACAGGTGAACAAAATCAGGCTTAAATGAGCACTAGGTGGTCGTTTTGCTCATCTATGGCCATAATGGCTGGTTGGTCACCTGTGGAGGAACCAGGAGGAGGAAGTCAGTGTCTTTAAGTTAGAGTCCAAGCTGTAGATTAGCTGGCTCTGTTTCAGGGTCGTGGAGGAGGCCAGTGTTCTGAAAGTAAAGTGTATTTTCAGGTAGCAGCTTCAGCTTTCAGTCTTTCATAAGTTGTAAAGTTGAGCATTGGGAGAAGACAACTTGTGGTATTAAAACTGACTCGAGCCATCATTGTGGCAATTTCATTTTTTCAATTGTACAATTAGTAAGGACCCCTAACTTATTTTAAGTCCCCCATAAATAATCAACTATAGAAAGTAGGCCATGGGCAGATGCGGATTAGTGGGTAGAGTTGGGTTCGATCCCCAGCTCCTGCATGAACATGTCCAATGTGTCCTTGGGTTTGAATTTCCCTCGGAATCAATAAAGTATCTATCTATCTATCTATCTATCTATCTATCTATCTACGTATGAATGGGATTAGTTACTTCTGATGCTCTCACTACACAGAAACAACTGGTGTGTGAGTCTAACTTTGTAATTTAGTATTTTAACTTCGCACTAACATCTTGACTCTTCTTTTGTGACACTTTAATTTTTTGTTGACTCTGTGTCTTGGTTACATTTTTTAGTATAGTTGCACTTGTTCTGTGTGCCCTTGAATTGCCCCCCAGGGACAAATACATTTTTTGAATTGAATTTAATTGAAATGAATAGGTGTGAGATGCAGTGTAAAAGTGCTTTGAGTAGTCAGAAAACTAGAAGTCTTCCAAGTCCATTTACTGACAGAAAACAACAACCATGTAAATAATCTAATCTGCTAATGTCATTAATTAAAAGACTAAAGCTGACTGTTATATATTGCATCACCTGTCCCTTTTTTCATACAATTTATCACCACCAACTTTAAGCTTTATGTAACAGTAATAAATTCCAAATGTCGTTTAGTTTTTTGTCTCAGCTCCTGATTGGTTACAGCATATAATGCATTCAGCATATTCCTATGAAAGCCACTTCTTAACAAATTCCCCTTGTACTGCAGTTTAGCAGAAATGTCCTGTTATAATTGATTAAAGAGACCTTTCTGACAGATCTATTAAAAATTAACAAGGAGCTGCCTCTTTTTCTGCCCTGTGTCCAAAGAGTCATGGCACGTCAGTCCATCTGATATGACGGGTAAAAAACCCCACTAAATTCAAAACAGGGCAATTTTGATCATAAAATCGGTGCTACAATTGTACATATTCACGTGTGTAAGCTTAAAAATATCCAAACATAGTTACAGCCTTTACAAGGTTCATACAATCATGATGTAGTGATATGTGCTTTGGGCGTTGAAAATTGCAAAACAATAAAGTACAGTTCATTTATACGACAAGAAAAATCAAAAGTAGCTCATAACTAGACCCATAATGTACATTTAACTTAATAGCGCGATTAAACAAATGTTGATTACTTTCCTAAATGTATTTTCCTTAATTGGTGTTGGAAAATATACAGAACTGGTTATAGATGATTAGAGTGTGAAATCAAGAAAAGACTGAACGTTGCAATGGAGCGCCAATGTAATGTTTATGTTGAATACCCCATTTACAGAGACTATACAGAGACCTTGTTGCAGCAGCAATGTGTTTGAAGCCAACCTCTGCTGCATGTCAGCCTCTCTTTTTAACTGTGCTATCCATTAAAAGTCAAAAATACCCAAAAAATTACTTTTGGAGAAAAAAATAAAACAAATCAAAGATACATATCCGGCCAGTTCATGGGAAAGTCTTTATTTCAGTTTGTATTGAAGTACGTTGAAACAGCAACAACACAATAGGCTTACTGTTCAAGAAGATGTGAAACATCCGCTATTGTTTTTATTCTATAACATTAAAAACATCTGGATACAAAACATAATGTAGTTAGACATTGGTTTACCTAGGCAGGTTCTATTAAAGGTACTAAACATGTCCTGCTGGAAGACTTCAAATCCAGTAAAATTTCTGTTTCTTTATGTTAGATCAATTATCTTGTTTACTAAACTATCCCACGTTCTTAAACCACTGTGACATCTTTTCAAAGCTTATGTATCCTGACACTACAAAAAAAAAAACCTACTCCAGTGTTAAAATGTTGGACTCATTTTCTTGGAGTCTTTACATGGCTGTGGGGTTGTTGATCTTCCCCATGAAGAGGATACTCTTTGTCGAGTGTTCAAGGATGAAGACCAAGAAAGGTCTGTTGAGTGTCATGACTGCAGGCATACTCATGGGCATCACCTCGATGGTGGTGCTGGCTGCTGCCTCTGTGCCTGTTTCATCCACGCTCAGCACGGCTTTGTGGGATACCTGTGGAGGAAGCAGTAAGAGGCAGTCAGCTAAGCTATTGAAGGGTATCTGCAGTATCTTCTCTGTCCTGCATTAACTATAAACATAATAGGAACATGAATATGTTCCTCCATTATTAATTGCCATGAAATGAAATGTGTATTTTTTAAAGTTTGCAATTCAAAGAGGCCGTTTTGATGATCTTACCTTTGAGACTTTAAGTCTGACCTCATCAGACATGCCAGAGAAATCGGCGTCATCTGCAAAAGCATTGGTTATGCCCATTTCTTTTAAGGTGCTATCCAGGGAAGCATCAGTGGAGATGGAAAATTTTGGCAAGAACAGATCCACAGAACTGAGAACCAAAGAATACAACTCTTTTCAGCATCTCATAAATATACAAAATGACCTCACAAGACTTTTTCCATCACTTCAAAATCTTCTTAGTCACTGTGTTGAAATTATTTTTTATCTTATTCACGATTATTTTGTTACCACAAGACAAAATAACATCAAGACATTTCTTACCAATCACCACACTGACACTCTATATACACAGCCAATGACCATGAGAATTGGAATCCAAAAGTAATCAAATGCCCCTCTTACACTCTGAAGAGCGAGTCATGCCAGTGTCTGATGTAGTCCTTGTTGATGTAGCCCTCCACCTCCTTCATCTTGTCTTCATCAGGTAGAACAATCATCATGGAGGTGTTTCCCTTGTAGGGCAGCCTGATGACGGTGGTGTGATTGTCGAAGTCCTGGTAGAAGTCATAGCGACCTGTCCTCTTCATCATGTCCACCTGAACCTTGGTATTTTCATCCACATGGAAGTCAGCCTTTTCGGTCAGGTTACCATCGAAGGGTTTCTCCCACTGTCCTGGTGGAAAACATTAACGTGAATGCAAGCCAACTGGTATAGCTTGTGGTTACTTGATTTAAAATGTGCCCCATGTTTGTCATGAATTCTTTCAGATCACAATCTCCTTATACTACTCAATGAGATCATGTGCACTTTAACTTGTAATGATGATGTATCCTGTAATTGTTCTTTAAAGCAGTCAGCTACTTTTATGCTTAGTCTAATTTGTCAATCTCTATATAAATATGCTTATCCTACCTCTGAAGTAGACATAGTTGATCAGCACCATGGCCATAGCAGGGTCCAAGTCCTTCACCATGTCCCTGATTTTGTCCTGGGTTTTACTGGCAATGAATCTGTTGATCTCAGCTGCAGCCTCAGTGGGATTATTAAAGTCGACTTTAAAGATCTCACCAGAGTAGGACTGCTTGACATCATTCAGGAACTTCTCCATTGGATTGAAGCCAGAACGCACTGCAGCAGCATTACCAACATCTAACTGCTGTTCTTCCTGGCTGTGGCCAAGCATGTGGAAAAGATGCTTGTATGACTCATCCACCTGTGCCTGGTTAAAGGTGCTGTAGCCCAGGCTGGAGAACAGCTGGCTCTGGGTTTCGCCTCGGGCCCCTGTAGACAGCATGGACAGAGCGGCAGAGATGCCCAGCGGGGAGTAGAATATGTTCTTTCCAGCTTCCGCATTGGTATTTAGACTTTTGTAGAGGGCAAAAGCAAAATCAGCATTGGAAGGAGAAAGCCTGTGACAGCTCATTTCTGCCTCATCGTGGTGGTGGTGGTGGTGGTGGTCATGGTGATGATCTGCCCAGGCTGCAGCCAGCAGCAGGGCTGCGACTGCACAACTAGTGAAAATACCATGCATCTTCACAGCCTGCCCAAAGAAAATCAAAAGAAGTTAGATTACATAAACAATAAAATGCATACATTAGATAGAATTACATTTAACAGAATTACAAGTTGAAAATAGCTTTCTTAACATTTTAAAATTAAGAAGCTTCAACTTTAAACATGTTTTTTTTTTTATAGACAAAGGCAAGTCTTAAAGTTATCTTAAGTTAAACGTTTTATGATAATGTTTGTATATTTCAACAAAGTACTATGGTTACCTCAAATATCCCCCTTTGCAGCAGACTCTTTTCCAGCAGTTTTCTCAATATATACAGAAGCTCTGAAAGTCAGCTGACAGCATGGTTTAAAAATTAACCAAGCACAGCCCCCATTCTCTAGTCTGTGATATCTGGCTTGGCTATCTTTACCTCTGATGTAACACAACTTACTGAGCAAATCATGGGTCAAGAATCGCTGCTGAGATAACAAGCTGTACTAGAAAATGGGTCTTATAAATGTATTTACTTTTAATCTCATTATCAAATACTTCTACGCTAACAATGAAACTGAGGAGCCAATGATTGTATTCGTTTTATAAGTCACTCAGATTGCAAAGAAACATTAACAACTGTCAAGGGAGTTGAAAAACAGAGGATCTTTAACATTGTAATCTACAATCTAATTACAAAAAGTAAAAACTTAAATTTGCTAAATTGAAATTCCTGTCACCTTAGTCTCTCCCGTCCCCATTTCTGACTACATCAGCTGTCCTGTCTTAATATACAAAGGCATAAAAAGCCTGAAAATACATCAAAATATTGTTACATAAAATGAACAGCTGTCATGATCATAGACTTAAATGTTTGTGATTCTAATGTTGCCGTGGCAACATTTTAAACTTCCATTCACATATTGGCCTCACTGGCCTGTGATAATCACACTTTTACCAGCTTCTGAAACAATGAACCCTATGCAGTATAGGATAGGATATAACTTTATTGATCCCCAATGGGGAAATTCGGGCGTTACAGCAGCAACAGCAGTGCGGAGTCAAAACAAAAAGTCAAAAATTGAATAAAATAATAACATAAATACAATCCAGGTAGTAAGGGGGGGATATATACAGAGGACTACAGTGTGGTGGACTCAGCAGGAGAATGAAAAAGATAGTAATAATACTGTTCAGTAAATGGCTTGTTAAAGTGACCAGTGAAGAATTTTAAGTGACATTTGTGATCAGAAGGTTATGTAAACAGTATTGACAGTTATAAGTTATAAGTATAATAAATATAGTGCAGTTTTGACTAGCGTATAGATATATAGTTATAAGAGTATAATGTAATAATGTAATGTGTAATATAGATAGTATAGATATAATATAATAATAAAGGTAACATAATAAAATTGTCATAATATTGTATACTATATATAAAGAGAATATATATAAATACAGACTAGCTCATATAGCTCCTGTATACGTTACAGTAACAGTTTTTCTGCATCTAGTCTGAAAATATTCTGTGCACAAGTTCTCACAGCAAAGTCTTCCTTCATAAAACTGCATATAAGTTCTTATGTGTCTGCATTGTTTCTACATCTGGCCCATCTGCTTGTCATATTTTCTGCTGAAGGGTTAGAAGTCTCCGGAGCCCGATAGAAAAGTGATATAAGTCACCTCTGGGAACCCTTGGCTCTTCCTATTGGCATCCGAACGTGGGGTTGTCAAGGCTCCTCTTGATTAATATGCTGACATTTCTGTTACTTGTGATAAATCGGTTGTCCTATTCATCAAGCTGTCCTCTATTCATCATCTCTGCAGTGAATTAAATATTATCAGGATATGTCTACTGCTGAAGGTACAAAAAAAAATTCTAATGTTTCCTGAAGCTGCTGAACTTTTTTTCACAGGCTGCATAAAATACATGACAATTTAAGCCTTTATGTTCTTGCTAAGTCATCTTCAATAATTGCAAAAGGTGATAAAGAGATCTACAGGCAGGAAATCGGTTGTGGAGTGGGGAAAACGGCAGAAGAGAAAATGATTTTGCAATCGAATGAAGGCGTTTTATGTGTTTGCAAGAAAAGCAAAGATTTAGTGACAAGAAAAAATCTCTGCCATTTAAATCCCTTTCATCATTTTGTGAAAATGGGAAAAGAAACTATAAATCCTCCTCTAATGTTAGAAAGTTGAAGGTGAAAACAAAACATTCTGAAACTTCACTAAAATAGCTGTAAATGCATTTTCTTTCAACAATATGTTGAACAATACTATTTGTAAATGTTCTGTTAATGTCACCAAATGCAATATTATACACATTGATGTGTGCAGATTTGTATTACTTGGGTACGCCGAGAGTAGGCAATGATGAATGCAGGGGCTTGAATTGTGTTGGCCCTGTTGATCCCCAGTCATATAATATAAGAAACACCATTTGGGGACATGTAAAACTCCTCAGCTTGATTCTTTAGGGACTCCAAAACAAAGATGTTTGAATAAAATAAATTTGTGCTTTGTGCTGTCTAACTTGCAAAAAGACATATATGGTGATGTATTTAAGTCCATTGCATGTTATGCTGTGAGCACAAGTTTGTCCTTGGAAATCACAAAAATCTGTCCTCTGATTATGCAAATAGGCTCATAGATTTTGATTTTGGAGTGGGGGCCCAGACCATTCCTCAGGACACAGTCCTGATAATACAAAAAGCAAAACAAAAAAAACGTCCAAAAGGAAAGAGTAATGTTCGCTCTCTGTATGAACAGTATGAGTCCCCTCGATTATCATCGATCATCGACATGAATAGTCTCCTAAAGGAAAGGTAATTCTCATGAGAACAGAGAAGTCCAGGGTGATGTCAGGTCTACTCCCATCTTCCTACTTTGTCTTTGCGAACTCTAAACCTCATGGTATGGCCAAGTTAATCGAGACAGAAACTAAATTAGCAAGAGAACAGAGATAGAAAGAACACACGGCTGAATGTGCACCAGACAGAATGAGAGTATGGAAAACTGTTCAGCATGTAGGTTACACATAGCTAATGATAATGACTTTTTCATGTGGAATGTTTCTTAACAAAGTACCCAGTCACACACATTCAGGGGGCACATTCATATCTTATTGTGCAAAATGTGAATGAGGCTCTGTTTAGCTAACCTAACACGTCATTTTTGCATTTCTGCTGAGGCTGCAACTTTGCAAGTCAAAGTTCACCTAAGTTAAACTCATGGAAAGATGCAAATTTGCTCTGCTGCCAGAATGAAATGTTTTATTTGTTCCCTTGCTTGTAACGAATGGAAGTAAATGGCAGTCATAAAATCCCAAATGTTACTTTTTTTGCATGTGACTTTTCCTAAAGCAGAGACTGTGGTTCCTGTCTGAAACAGAAGTACAGGATAGTTTAAAGAGAGTTTAAATGTTAACACTGACAGATCTTAGCTGAGTCTGAAAAAAGCTGAGTGTGAGATAAAAGCAGATACCCCAGAGGTCCTCAGATGGCTTTCTAAGCTGTAAGATTGCCTTAGATGGAATTTAGGGAAATGGATTTGTGCCCGCTTGTGAAAACAACAATCAATGTTTAAATGGATTTTCTCTGACTTGTCTTGTTACAACTTATGGGACCCGGTCTACAGGCTTTCCCCTTAGTGATATGTAGAAAGTTGTGTAACTACTGCTTATTTTTAGTCTACTTAGAATTATTCATCATGTAAACAACACAAATCAAGTAACCTACAGTGCAGCACACTGGGAACACAAGATCAATGAAATAACCTTTACTGATGCATTTGGCAGGAACAAGTTCAACAGACAGGTAACAGAGTTCAGGATTTAATATGCAAGAGCTTACAGAGGGGAAAGCAGAAGGCGAGTCAGGAAACTAGTTGGTAGAATCCAAAGATCCACATGGGAAAAAAAGGTAAAACTCACGCTGTAAGGAGAGGTAGACAGAAACCAGGAGACTGAGACAGAATTCCTCAGGGGACAGAAAGATGAAGATACAACAAAAGCTTTCTGGTCAGGGACAAACAGGGTCAGCTGTGCACAGGTGAGGTGAGTTGGCTGGTGAGGTGGGCGTGGCTGGCAGACCGACAGAGTGGATCTGAGGCAAGCTGAGTGCTTAAGTACTAAGTAAAGGAAGGTTAGCAAAACTGTGACAACAACAGAGGAAAATGAAGTTCCATTTATGGTGGGAAACATTTGAAGATAGAGCCAAAAGACAATATTCATAGAGCATAGGAGCATCAGCAATTCTGGTTTTACAGGCATCTCGGCAGTAATACTTTCAAACTTTGCTCTGCATCGGGACCCTCTGGTTTCCAACCATGTCAGTTCAGACTGAGCTACTACCACCCCCAAATTTAAAATGTAAGATTACAAACTCAATGTATATAATGAGGCTGGCTTCATAGTTTTGCATGAGGAAGGTCAAAGTTAGCTGTTGTTTGAAAGTGATACTGTGGGCTGCTTTTCACATGTGATGGCTTCATTGTGAATATCCTTCTCTGAATGACTTCTTTTAGTCCTTGATGCAACATAAATTGATTGATAGGGGGAATTCAAAAATGTTTAGCTGATTGTCTCTGCTTGAATGGTTGATGAAGTTATTTATTTACCACTAATAGAGAAGGCTGTAGTTATGAATCACATACAGTATATACTTTCAAAAATAAAGTTGCCTAGCTGGAAAATGTCCGGTGAGGGTTTTCCAATATAATACAAGCTGACTCCCTGTGTGAAACCCAACTTCAGTTCCATTTCAAACCTTTGGACTATTGTCTGTTACAGACTTGTTTTGACAACCTGCCCCTAAAATTTCCACCCCGACTCTGGCCCCAATTCAGGCTTGCGTCCTTGTTTGAAGCCTGAGACCCTGCCCTTTGCACCCCACCTTAACCATCCCAGAGAGTGAAGCTACATGCTATAGATCTGTATGAGCAGCCTCCGAGCTCTCCTCTGTAGGATTGGCTGCCAGGCTGAGGGCCTCCAGGGCCTGACTCTGGCTTGCAGACCCATCGCTCAGGGTAGCAAGTCCAGTTTAGACACAAAGCCCAAGGGCAAGAACAAGATGTGCCTGCTGTTGCTCTTGATGGATCCCAAGCTCAGGAGTGGCCAGGAAATAGAACAGTTCAAAGGTGAACGCTGTGTTTAGGGCTGATGTTTTGATGCTTGCTGGCAAATTTTTCTCAGGCTTTTACAGAATTGAGCCATGTGCTAGTAAATCCCTTAGCAATTTCAACTGTGAGAGATATATAATAATTTCTTCCCTCTCCCACTTCCTGGCATGGCCTGATTCAAAAAAGGCTGCAAGTTGATCTCACATAAGACCAGCCACACTGCAGCTGTGGTTGTTTGCGGGGGTTGAGGGGCTGTTGAAAGTATATCGATCTCCGAGGCTGAGCTTTTGACCCTTGGGTTGAGCTCCAAACAAACAATGGTGGCTTTTTGATATTCTTAGAATTTCAGCAGCAAGCAGTGTGTGTGTTGTAGTGGACAGGACAGGGCACACTCAATGTGGAATTTGAACACTTGTGCAACTGAGAAATACTGTTTTCACTGTTTCACTGTTCACACTATCTCATGACATTAAAACAGTAAAGATCAGTGATTTATGTCTGCAGCACATACAAATAGAGTATTTACATGGCTGGGTCTATCTCATGGGACGAACCAAACTCTTACCCAAATACAGTATCTTCTTTATTATTCATATCTCACAGAAAATATGATGAAAACAAGCCAGACAACTTTAAATATAATGTCCTTTCTGGGACAAAAACAATGAAACAGTTTACATTCAAAGCCACCAGTGACACAGTGACAGACGGCCAAATGTCAAAGTGCTCATTAAATACGGAGATTAATCTCATAGTGTCAATACAGCGTCTAATTAAACAGCAGCTCATATGGGATTCTCAGCAGTAAACACAATGCTGTTAAAAGAGTATGTCATGTGAGAGAGCTACTGCTGTGATGCTGCGATGCCACCTTGTGGTCGGTAATGTCACCTGAAATCAGAAAGACTTCCTGCTAAATACATCGATTGAACAGAGCATTTTAAAACAAACACCTCACAAAACCTGTCTAATAACTAGTGAACTGTAAGACCAAAGTAGCTGAAAAAGTGTGTTATAAAGGGTTCAACAGGATTATGTGTAAATCTGAAACTAAACACCAGATGACAAAATTATTTCGGCTGCCAGTAAGAAGCACAAAATCATGAAAGTGCTTTGAGGGAAATTAAGCGACACAGATAAAGATGCTACCCGAAGTGTCCCTGCTTGGCACTTTAACGGGAACTGGGCAAATCAGCACGTCTTATTAAGGACGATGCACTGCGAGGGGATCAGAGGTTGATTTGGGGCAGGATGAAGCAGCAGTAGAGCAGGGTCCACAGGACCAAGAGCATTTCCAGCTCTAATGGGGTTATGCCACAAGAGGCCGCTAGAGACTGAAGAGTAGATCCTGCACCTCTGTTGGAAAGTAGAGCAAACAAAAGTGAAAAGTGTTAGACAAACGCAAGGTGTTTCACATTCACATACATAAAGAGAAAGTACATGGTCCCATTACATTTTTAAGGGTACATTTCTGTACTGCTGTTGTGAATGATTAGACCATGTATCCGTCAGCATTAATGCAATCATTGTTTAAGATTAAACAATATATTTGTGGTCTTAAAGGATTTTTTTTTTTTTTTAAACTGTGTGTTTATCTTCTTTCAAAATTAAACTAGAAATCTAGTAATAAAGCAAGAGGCATATCAAGGGGAAGTAACGAGAGAGATCGAGACTGAGTTAAGATCATAAATATCACAAAAAAATGATCATATGTATGGGCACTTGATTTTTACAAGGGGGGAAATATCTAATCGTGAATGACTTAAAGTTATTTGTTCTTTTAAAAAGGGGTATTTTCCTTCACAGTAATGACATGGAAAAATAGCCTAGTGGTCTTGACTGGTTTTGATTTAGGGTTAGGGTCCACCCAGTACAAGAAAAGAAATTTTAATTCCAGGACAGAGACCTTTAAAAAGTGGTACTTGAGACTGGTCTTAAAACTAAGACCACTTTCAAGTACTCCAACACTTCATTCAAGTTATAATGGAGTGAATGTAGATGACTGGAGGCTTTATTAAAGTGGATGGACAATGTGAGAATTAAACCCGATTGACTACAATTTCATGAATGTTTGTGGACTTAGTCATTGCCACACCACACCACCATTTTTACAACCCCTGGGGTTGTTGCTAGTTTACTACACTATTCTGTGAGGTTAGAGATTACATTAGACCTCTATCCTTTGTGAGCTAAGATGCTCATTTGTGGCTCACACTGTCATGTTCTTTATTTGTTGCAGGTAAATTTTGATTTGTGTATTATTTTGTCAAAATGATCAGTTATTTATTTTCTCAAACTCAGATTAGATGCTTTTTTTTAACCTGAATATGAATTCAATTTAAACTGAATCACTAGTTTAAATTTCTCCAGTATATTATACAGCAAGCAAACTAAATCAACCAAGAGTTATGTTGGAACAAACAACATTTTAATTACATAATACTGGAGCTACCTGGCTACGATAGATAGAGATAGCTATATACCATATGTTGCATGACAACATTTTTTGTTTAACCGGCTTCTTTGTCTTTGAGTGGATCAGCTAGCAAAGATGCTAACCCTAACCCTAACCCGTCTTTTCATTGAGGTTTCTTCAATTTGAATCATGAAGTCTTGCTGCATATAAATGTAATACACTTAAGATATAGTTTTAACATGCCACATTTATTATTTATAGCTAGAAATTGTTAGTGGAATAGGAGTGCAATGCTTCTAAACAAGGTTACTTGTATTTGAAGGTTAATGACTAATTAACATCAGTACAAGTTTTTATTACCAAGTACATTTTCATGCAAATTATTTGTCTTGGTGTATTGGTGCGAAAGAAAAAAACAAGGCTAAAATAGTAATATCACAACCTACCTCAATGACTGAGAAGCTGCACTGTCAGCAGGAGTCCAACTGTTATCATCATGATGGACCTTAGCCCCTCCATTCGTGTCATTTCGGGGGTTAGTTTTACCACAATGGTCCGTAATTGTTGCCTTCTTCAAAGACAGTGATCGTCTCTTGACCTGAAGTTCCCTGTCTTTTCCGGCTTTGGTTAAAACTTCTTCAGCATCCATCAAATGTTTAGCTTTGTACTCTTTCTTGTCTTCATCTTGAGACGTCAGATATTCTACTGTCGGGGTCTCCTTGCTGCCGTTGTCTTCTTCTGTGTTAAATTTTGTTGCAGCGGCTCCTTTGACTTCAGGCTGGTCAGCTTTGAAACGTTCTTCTTTGAAAACAGTAGGCTGATATGCCTTCTCGTTGTACTTCACACTATTGACTTCCTCCGTTTCTCTCCTCTCCTTTCTGTCCTTCCTATCTTCAAATATTGTACATTTTTCTTTTTCTTCCCTTGCAAATGTATTTTCACCCACCTGTCCACATTTTTCATGAAACCAAATCTCAGTTGCCTTCCCAACCTCAGAAAGATCTGTTTCCTTTATTCCATCATTCTGAACCTGTGTTTTACTACATCCATGTGTCATCAAAAAAGCACTACGTGACTTGTCCTTCCTCCTGTCTTTGTCACAATATTCACCACGTCCATCACTTTGTCCTTGAACAACTCTGTCCTCTTTGTTTCCCTCTCTGCACTTTCTATCTGTCTCGGACTGCATGGCTAACACTGTTCCATTGTTTGCAATCTCTTTGGCACGTCTGTCATTTTTGTCCCAATCAAACTCCCTTTGAGCCTCGGACTTATCCAAGTCAAGGCTTTTCTGTTTGTGAAGGACTTCTTGATCTTTACATCCATTGGCTTCTGGATTCTCATGTACTTGCAGAGGTTTGGACTCTTTTCTTAGCTGTCCGTTCAGGAACATTTCTTCTGCAGTTTCCTCTTCAGCCCTTGGTACTTTCTTTTTCAGCCGATTATGTGGTTGAAAGTCCTCTTTATTCAGTTCCAGGATGTAGCTGTAGGCTTCCTCCTCATCTGAATCCAATGCTGACAAGTTGTAGAATCCTTCCCCAGAGCTCAGAGAAAAGTGACTTTCATCTGCCTTTTGGCCTCCAGATGCTTCCTCCATCCATGATCGGATCTCCTGGCTGACAACGCCTGCATCTAGTGGACTGGGTGGCTTCAAAACACTTCGATAGTCGCTTCTCTTTTTGGTCAAAGCTGAGGTTTCAGGACTACCTGCTGCTTGTTCAGTGATGTTTTGGCTGTGGCAGGCGGAAAAGATGACACCATAAGTGGAGGAGAAGTCAGGAGTAACTGTTCGGTTTGTGTGAAGTGAGGTGGACTGGGTGCTCCCTGAAGGTCTTCTGGCCCATCGTTTCCACAGCTGCTGCTCGTTGCTCCTCTCAAAGCTTTTGAGCAAAGCTTTGGCTTCTGGCTCATCTGCATTGATCTCTCCAAAAGAGACAGACTCAAGAGATCCAAAATGTGGAATCGCAGGAAGTTCAACATCTGATGCATTGTTCTGTAACAAAGGGTTCATGACTTTTGAAAACATCAGTGTAAAAAATGTAAGTATATTTGAGGTCATCCAGTGTTTCTGAAATAAATGTGAAAATATAAAAAAGAAAATGATTTGGGATTTTGGCAAATTATCTCAGACATGTCAGACATGTTTGATACTGCTCTCATAGTGTTTCAAACAGCCAGCAGGTTGCTAGCCAAGCTTAGTATAACAACTGGAAGACAGCGTGTCTGGCTGTGTCCAAAGGGAACAAAATCTGTACACTAGAAATTACTTCATTAATATTAAAATCTCTTTGCTTTATCGGTACAAAGTCAATTCAACTAACTAACCAAACAAGCTAATTTTCCTGCTCATAATGCTACTGCAAAAACCTCTAAAGTTTGTGTATTTATATAATTTCTAGTCAAAATCTAAATACACTCCTTATAAGCCATATTCATCATTTTATTTCAAGATATAAAAAAATTAGGCCTTCATTTTTGTAATGACAAAAATATCTGCCATTGGAACCAGTATATTTTACTTGTTATTTATTTATGATAAATACATCTCTTTTTATGACAATCTGCAAGTAAAATGTGCTCATTCCATTGGCAGATAACAAACAATTTAGGCCTTGTTTTTTGCTTTTAATATCGTGAATAAAAAGGTCATATGAAGGTCATCCTGTCATATGAGATTTTGTGTTATTATTTTTTATCATATGAAAGTGTTCTCCTTATCTCATAAATAAATTTAAAAAAACAAACACGTAAAGTGATTTAAGCCATACTAACCTCCTCTTTGTCTGAACAATGCACCAGAAACATGGACACATAGGTGATGATGGACTTCTCGTCAGGTGATGAGCACAGCACATCTGCAGATAGATTGTTTTACTTATTAAACGTACATTCAGAGGTAATCAAGGTGACAGTCCTTTTGTAAAAGGACTAGTTTAAGTGTCATGGGTACCTTAAGATACTGAAAACATTGTCAATACAGTGATGTACATCCATGATTACATGATGGGTAGTATCATTACAGAGTAGTGGATCCTCCATTAACTTCTCAGAGTAGGGGCAGTGGAAGAACTGTTTAATTGATGGTGAATAGATATTGGCCTTGGAAATGGATCAATGTTAGCCACTTTAGTATTCAGTGAGTGTTTACCTTCAAGCTCCAGCACAGGTGGTATATCCAGACTGTGATGGGCTATATTGAAAGCCAATTGAATGTTTTCTCTTGGCTCTCTAGTCAGACTCTCCCTCAGGTCAACCAAGGCTGGGTTTATTGACTTGATCAGTGCGAGGAACGCCAGCCCACTCCTCCAACTCTTCCCAAAATTAAGCACCTCCACCCCAAAACTGAAATTACACAATAGAAGAAAAAAAGCAGTCTCACACCTTTTGCCTCAACACTGTAGTCACATGTTTGTGGTTTTGCAAAGCTTGGTTCACAAAACAGTCTTGGTAAGAGATATGTAACTTTTTTTTATACTCGCCTAAATGTGCATCCTTGGACCCACTGCAGGAGAGTCTTTAATGCTTTCCCTTGATACTTTGGCTTTCTGGCGGCTTTTCTGCCTTTGCTTGGTATGGGACTGCAGGAATGGCTGCTAAAGTCCCTCGGCATAGGTGAGAGGTCATTGGAGGAAGGCTGACCGCTCATTGATAAGGAAGAGAGGCTTGAAGACAAACGCCTCTGAAGGCCTCCTGTGACCTCCTTCACCTGTTTAAGAGTAGAACAGCAGGTCGTTGACAAAGACAACATCCCAGGCAAGTGAAATTATCCATCCAGAAGTTGGATTGATTAATAATATTAATTTAAAAGACCTGCCTGGAAATGCAGGATAATGTTCCAGACAAGGCTCAGAACAACAGAAGGGACGCCATCAGCAATCCTTGACGCATCTATGTCAAGCAGCTTCACCTGTAGGGAGGACACCAAATCAGAAATATTGTTTTTACAGATATAAATGTCAAACATCACTAAACAAGATCACTGTGTTCAATTAAAGTAAACACACTCACATGTCTGTCATCCAGGAAAGCCAAGGCTTTGGAAATGTTATTCAGTCTGAAAATGGGGTGAGAGGAGGACCTGAACCTGTAGAGCTTATCAGAAAAAAATGTAATTAGGTGAAGTGTTTAACATTTGCGGAAGACACTCGAAAGTTCATGCCACGCTTATGTACGACAAATATGACACTACAGACATGAACCAGTTCGCTTTGACAAGCATTCTGGCTATAGAACTGAGAAAACCTATTTAGCTCTGTCCAAAAATGCTTCAAAACAAACTTATAGGTCCTGATAGGTGGATTTTGTTCCTTTAATCTTTGCCAGATTCATCATATTCACATGGTCCTTCTCTTGATGGAAAGCTCAAACACTGGTATCCTACATTGCTGTGTTTCAGGATGGAAATGAAAACATTGTGATTCTAATGCTTCCCTATTGATATGAAAAACTAACAACACACTGTGTAGTCAAATACGGAGTTGCATTTGGCCATAAAAAAAACACATTTCCCAATAAGAGATCAATACTTTTAATCTTATCGTATTACACAGTATCTTATCTTAATTTAAGGAAAGCAACATATTGTATAAACCATTATCACAGATGACGGCAAACATTAGCATTTAATATATTTCTTCATCAGTCAATCATTACTTGTATAGCACCAGCTTTACAAAAAGCAGGTAAAAGACCTTGCTCTTTGTTATATTACACAGACATTTTTACCTCAGTGTGTTTAAATGCTTACAAAACTTGGTGGTGCACATCACCAACTGAATTTAAAAAAACCATGTTGCTCGGAATACGATCCCATCTATTACTCTGTTATCATTTCCTGATCAGAAGAAAAGGGGTTTAATGCAGGAAGACTGGTTATTTTTAATCTTTCTTCATTCATTTTAGCAGCTCCCTCTCTACCACTTCTCCGTCTCCCTGCTCTGGTGATCAGTTATTTGGGCCTAAATCATTAAGTAACAATCCAACTCGATTCTGCTACAACCTCTCTCAACCAATCATCCTGCCACGGTCAAATTTCCAAACCTGTTCTGTGTCTTCCACAGTCAGTTTGTCTTTTCAATGCAATCTCTCTGCCCATTACAGCTCAGCAGAGTTTAGACACAGCCTCAGAAACCCACTCCTCATCATATCCTGCTACCACTACCACCACCAGAGTTCAAACTCAATGCCGGGGTATCCTCTCATGCTGTCAGCCAAGCTACCCGTCTGAAGTCATCATGATGGAGTCTCATCGCATTACATATTTATCTTTTCCTAAAGTGTTAAAATAAATAACTATAAACTATTACTTGAGCCTCTCCTGATTGAAATGACAATTTAAAGATGTTCTATTTCTATACAACTTTTAAACCTCACAGCAGTACTTTCATTTTAACAGTTTTCCACCATGAGTCTCACGTGAGAGGGAAACAACAATGTCAAAATGGCAAATAGATGTTTACTACCTGCTTCTTCTAGGTTCATGTCTGCTTTACAACAGTCTTAAACACATGTTTTAGACGGATTTGTTTCATTTAAAGGACACAGGGTAAAACAAATTAATGTGATCATATTTTCTTCTCCTTGATGAACACATTGTTCCTTGATAAAGCATGACTCTTACTAGTTTGCATCCAGACAGCTCCTCCAGCAGAGCCATCAGTATCCTGCCATCCTGAATGTCGGTGAACAGGTCGTGCACTTCAACTGGAGGATCACGCTGGAAATCAAAATGATGTGAACTCTACTGCTTCATATAGAATAATGAAGTTATAGTATAACTGCTTTGTTTCATGACTTACTCTCTGCAGCAAAACATTCATCCACCTGGTGAAGGTTCTCCTTTGCACTGCTTTCCTGTCATCTTCTGGGAAAAAAAAACAAAAAAACACTTGGCACAGAGCATAGTGTTGTTTTGTCCAGTTTCAAACTAAGACATCTGAGAACACCAAACCAGTCTTTGAACCCCCTTTATGTCGATTATTTCATCACACATTCTTTTAGACACTAATCATCAAGTGAGACGACTGGGTGTGATTGGTCAACAGGATGCAGTAATGCAATAATGCTAACCTTGAAATAACATGGACAGATTCATGTAAGGGTGGTCTTTTTAAATAGTATTTTTAATTTTGTAAGCGTATCATTACACAACTTATCATGATTACAAGGTCGATTAATAATCACAATAAACTCTAAAACAGATCTTCTATTACAGTTTTACCTTGGGGCTGCTGAACATGGTCTTCGCTGAACTCTCCCATTGATTTCTCGTGTGAATCCCCATCTGCCTGGTCCTTCATTCTCATTTCCAAGTCAGTCACACTTCCTTTTCATGATCCGTTGACGAGATGAAATACGAGAACAACTCTGAATGTAAGGCCTGTGTTGCCATTGGAGGTGTTCATTGGTTTCCTCACAGCATACAAGTGAAGAAGTAGAAGTAGTAGACAGAGTGAGGCAGTGCGTCCTGTCTGAACATGCTCACACCTCCTTCCAAGATGTTGATCAACTCTGATCATCCACTCCCCTGAGACATCTCGACCTGAATCCATTCGACGCACGCTGTGGTTTATAAACCTTTTCTTTGACCTATCAAGTTGTTCATTATTAGATTAAATCAGCTGCGAGGACTCTTTCCTGTCTTTTTTTTTTTTTTGTCCCTTCAGATGACTGTAATAAATCTTTCTGACTCGTGGCAGAGTGCTTCACTGACAGAGAGGCATGTTAGCTCAGAGTTACAGGAAGGGAGTGAGTAGTCGGCAGGAATGAACAGATGTTGCCAAATTTTTGTCTGTGCTTATCTTTATTATATTTACACATAACTTTTTTTATTCCCATATATAGGTCTGATCACAAAACTGTTGTCATCATCATGGAGCTCCTGTCTCTCTCTCTGGTGCATTCACATCACATTACTGCATGTCACTGTCCATAAATCTCCATAAGTTAATAACCTTGTAATGTTCCTGGGTGCTCTTGAACTCCTCTGGATCGTTGATGGGGGTCTGCTGATCGTATTTCTGACTCTTAAAGGAAGTTTTTCCTTTCCACTTTAACTCAGCTAAATGTTGCTTTGTGCTCTTCGTAGATTCATGTTGGATAACACAGAGTAAAGCCTTTTACCAGCTCTTTGTAAAGTGTCTTTAGTATGGGTGGGAGTTGATTTAAAAAAAAAAAAATCTAATTAACTCAGGGCTTTCTAATTAATTAATCACATTTTAAGTGCATCACAATATTTGCCCGAAAAAGCATAATTTTTCAATCTAAATGGATTTTAGTGGATGAATAAACACAATGCATCCAGTTTTACTTGTTTCTCAGTTTCATAAAGCTGATCGTGTTTGAAATAGTTTTTCAGCACAGCAGTTGGAAAGTTGGATCACACGTTGCTGTCTGTAGCACATCTTCTAACCCCTTTTCTTCTACCACTAATAGTGGTCTACAGTCCAGAGCAATTAATTTAGCGAGTGAATTTATCAGACGTTGAATTACTAATGTTGGTCCTGAAGACAGTCATATGGTCGAGTTTGGGCTGCAAACGCTTCTTGTTTGTACTTCTTTTTGCTGTGGTGCTAGCGCGCACAATGACAAACACTTCCACGCTGTTTATGAGGCAAACTGTGATTAAATGCATTAAAAAAATGTATGCGTTAATTTTTTGAAATTAATTAATCGTAATTAACATGTTAAAGTCCCATACCTAGACTTTACATTACCTGGACTTTACATTTATTTTTGGACTTTAAAATTATTTTCTTCCATGCACCCTTTGAACATTTTGTACTTTTTTATTGTTCTTGAAACTTGACTTTTTTTTTTTTATTCTACTTTATATATTGGTAATTGCTTCTCCTGTTTAATTTCGTTTCAGCCTTGTTTTTTCTTTCGCTCCAATACACCAAGACAAATTCCTTGTATATGTACTTGGCAATAAAAACAGATTCTGATCTTATGTGAAAATGCAAAGAATTTTACTTTTAAAAGCTCTTTGCCTCTAGAATAGTGTAAACGATGGAGAAAAAAGGAACATATTTTACATACTAGGACCAACTTGGTTTTCTGGAAACCACATAAGTAAACCACTGTAACAAACAACCACCAAAGCAAAATCACATCTTTTCTCCTTCTTTGTAGAGATTTAGTTTTACAAATATTAAACCCTGCCTGTATGTGACTCCCATTCTTTCTGGTGTATATAGGGTTTGCTGTTATATAGTGATGCTTTTTGATAGGAGAGCTAAGCCTCTGATGATATGATAAAACATACAGAGACATGCTTTGACTGATTTATGATTACATTGTCAGTAGCCTTTGTTATTGTGACAACGCATGACATGAAAAGTTGCTCTGAAATGAGTCTCTTTGTGACACACAACAGCAGGCGTGTCCAACTCCAGTCCTCCCGGGCCAGATACCGGAGACTTTTAGACGTCTCCCTGCTCCAACACACCTGCTTTACACCAATGTGTTGTCATCAAGCTCTGCAAAAGCCTGATAACAGGTCGCTCATTGGATTCAGCTGCGTTGGAGCAGGGAGACATCTGACAGTCTGAGGAAGCCGGTCCACCAGGACTGGAGTTTGACACTCGTGCACTAAAACAAACAGACTGTCAGCAATCAGATACCCCATTTTCTGGACAGTTATGTTTAATACCCATATCGGCAGCTGTCGAGTAGAGTTCAGACTGGAAATCACTTTGACATCACTTTCTGCTTTCACAAGTACGCAAAACCCCTGAAATCTATGAGTGAGCTGAAATGGGAATTTGAGATAAGCCAATAAGACAAAGCAGCAGGAAATAAGGAAAAAATCCTAATTGAGCAGCAGGGTGTGCTTGATTTAAATATCCTGCAACAGGAACATGATCAGAGATGGTACGGCCAGTATGTTCTACACTTTGAACATGCTTTCAATATGCAGAATATTTGTGGGCTCCTCCAGCACATTTATTTCAAAAGATATATATTTTTTATAATTAACTTTATATGATCCGTCTGTTTCTTTCATTGGTTTGTTTTGTTTTTTAAGTGCAATAAAATATTTAAGAGCAAAAAAAAGGTTACCATATTCAGTGTGGCACAGTCAAGTTGTCCCTCGTGTCAATTTAATTCCCAAAAATATGAAGAAAGTCTAGAGGTTTCTGAAAAATGCACTTTATTTCTGCATGTAAAGAAAATGTGACAGCTGAAAGTGTCTGACAGGAAATCTCTCCTGTGGCAAACAATATCGTGCTGTCGAGTACTTTTCTCTACCTGCCTCAAGAAAGGTGAAGGACACAGGACGAGCCCATCACCTCCGTGGAAAGCAGGACTGTGTCCAAGGAACATCGCACGTGAAACTCCTGAACCTCTAGAAGTCACGCCTTTTCATTCTTTGAGATACTTTCTGCATCCTTGTTGAACTCACAAGCAATAACTGTTGCAAGGAGCAACTTCACAAGGCTGCAACAGTTAGATCATTCATACAGACATGCACTCCTCAACACATGACATCAAAAAACAAACATCCTCATTTACTCATATCATACATGTGAATTAACTTCAAAACAAACAAGTGCACATGGTTCAATCAAAAAAAAAATTTTTATTATGTTTTAATTCAAAGCATAGAGAAAATTTCAGTAAAATGTAGAAAATTTCCAAACAAATTTAATATCAGAAATCATAGTAAAGAATGAGGCAAACTCTCAAACAGCTCCTGAAGACAACAGCACAGCTGGCCTGATGTTTACACATGGAAACCACATACACACATCAGTCTCACAAATCTAAGAAAAATAGGCATCTCAGCATCTTTGTTGCTTTCCCAAACTGCAGTTTGACTTCAGTATGCTTAAAATGGTCCAGCGAGTCTCCTGCCTGTCAAACAGGCAGACCATCAGCATGTTCTGTTTCTTTAGTAGTCCTGCAGAAGGCTGATGGTCTGGTACTGGGCTCTTCAACTGGTCCCCAATAGTTTGGCCTCCTCTGGTTGTTAAGGTTATTGTGTGCACCTCCTCATGGCCTTATAACCATGCACACACAGTGTAAGAACGAGCAGTGTCCTGACTCTGCAGTGGGTGTATATTTATTATTATTTTTACAGTCTATGGGTGTAGATCAGCCTGCAGAGGACAGATGTTATTTCCTCCCCATGATGAAGCTTGGAGCCTCGGCATCATCTTCAGCCTCTCTCTCCTTATCTCCCTCCTCCTCATCGCTGCTCTCCGAGCTTTTGGTGGCCTCGTCTTCAGTCTTGTTTTTGGCCTCCAGTTTGGCCATCTTGGCCATCAGCTTCTTCTGCTTCAGCTTGTCCCGCTTCTTCCTGCGCTTGGCGGTCCTCTCGTCGGCCGCCTGTTTGTTCAGCTCCACCTTATCCAGGTACTCCACGTCCTCGTTCACCTTCTCCGACATCTTGTCCAGAAAGTCCTGCCTTTGGTACTCTCTGCGGCGGAGGTGCCGGTAGACGTGAAACTCGCCGCTGCCCGCCCCGGCGCTGGAGCCCATCACGTCCCGGACGAACTCCGGGGGGGCCCGCGGGTTCCACTCCTTAGGCCGGTCCGGGATGGGAGCTAGCTTGTCCGGGTTCCGCATCAACCTCTCCAACCTCAGACGCTGCTCCTCCGCAGGAGTTTTGGCTATTATCAGAGGCTGAGCCTCTTTCCCTCCTGTTTTCTTCGGCTTGTTGTTCCTCTGTTCGTGCGCCGCCATCTTTCAAACTATCGCTGTTGGTCCTTTTCCTGTTTGCAAAGGTCGCCCCGGAAGTACTTAAGGGCTTTTGTAACCAGCGATTAATGTTTATATTTTTGGTTTAACGTTCTTGTGGTTGCTTTTCCCAACACCTGGACAAATGCGACAGGGACATTTGCGACAATATTATTTTTATTTTCACGAAGTCGTCACTGTTTCTTTATTAACCGTTGTAATTGACGTACAGCTGTACCAATAGCATTCACTTTGAGACTTGCGTTAGCCAATCACCTTTCAAGTCCCGCCTCTCCTCGCCAAGTGTGTTGACGCACTACATTCACTCTCCCTCGTACAGTGCCGGCTGGTCACTTTCTGCCACATTTCTCCTCCTCGTTTAAAGGTAACACAGACCAAAGACTATGAATACTTTAATTAAAGTCACTGCCAGGTGTCTGCGTTCCGGGACGCACGCCTACCTGCCCAGACAAGCCGACGGACGAGCCTGGTCGGCCCCGACCCGGTTCCTGTGTGCGTCGGCGGACCTCACGAAAGACCTTGGTGAGATGGTGAAGAAGGACAAAGTGGTGGTGTTTATGAAGGGGACGCCGGCTCAGCCCATGTGTGGTTTCAGTAATGCAGTGGTCCAAATCCTTCGGATGCATGGGGTAGACGAGTACGCTGCGTACAACGTGCTGGAGGACCAGGACCTGAGACAAGGTCAGTGAACTCAGGTGAACTGTGTTTGGGACAACACTGCAACAAGTTGTCACCTGTCAGATAAACTCTGTTCGTCTGTATGTTTCGTCTTGCCTTCTTCAAAATGGACCATGAAAATGTCACGAGACAGTTTGCTTGTGTGATTATTACTCTTAGCTGTCCTTGTTTTTTCACAAGCTGTTTCTTTCAGTACATTCACACCTGGATTATATCTGACTCTCCTGTCAACGACCATCTCAACCACTTCTGGGGTCTCCTGAGTGTTTTGTGTTTATCAGTGCTGTGCAGCAGGACCACAGGGTGTGGTGCTCCACTAACACATGACACCGTCAGTATCTGACATTTACTGCTACTATAGCTTCAAGTCTCCTGTGTTTTTGTGTTCCCATGATGGTGGCACATAGGTTAAGGAACAAGGAAGTTTTTTTGTGTTTTTTTTGTTGAAAAAACGTCATCAGGGCCCTTTGGTGAGGTTTTGTCACTTGAGGTATGAAACAGAAGATTAACGCCGAGTCATGGTATGTGGAAGAGCAGCAACTCAGTTTCAACAACAAAAAAAACACCCAAACTCATACACAACACGTCAGATCATCGGCTAAAAGAGGAGCACAGACGTCGTTTGGATTCAAGACTTCAACAAGGCTTTAAAAACACTCAGGGTAACTTCATTTTATGAGGAAATGATTCTCATAGAGATAAAAGATTTCTTTTTTTTAAGAGAGTCTGAGCCAAGACAGCGGCATGAACGTTTCAGACAAAGAGCAAAGTCAGACAATGAACAAATATTACATCAGAAGCTTTAAGCAGAGAAACACAAACATGCCAAATGATCCTTTATCTTGCTTTTTAAAGTGAACCTAGGCGACTAAACCCTCTGGTGTAAGATGACGCTGCGGCAAACACACTGACGCACATGAGTCCTTGAGATGGAAGGCTGCGGCTGCTGACAGCTTGAGGAGTCAGCAGAGAACAGGAAAGAGAAGGCAGTTCATGTAGTACAACCTCTTACCTTCGTTTAAAGTCAGACTGAAAGGTGTTCTGAGTGAACTGTGCAGAAACAAACAAAGCTCGTTCAGAATCAGTCCTCGAGGGGATTTGTAAATAAAGACGTACAGATGATGTACGAGCCCACGTGTACTTAAAGCAGTTAATTCAACTGCTTTAAGTACATGTGGAAGTGCAACGATGAGGAAGAAAACCACAGCTTGTTATCAGCCTCAGTGCCCCATGATGCACTGTGTCTAGCATATGAGGACTTGTGTACAGAACAAAGCCATGAACAAGGACGGGTAAAAAAGTGTATTTTTGAAATAAAAGCAGAGACTAGTGAAGTACGTCTGAAAGAGTTGTTTATACATCCACTCAATAATTGAAAAACAAGAAGTGCTGTAGTAAAGATTAAAGATGTGCCAATATTAGACATTTACTGGCTTACATCCAAACAGGAAGCAGCAGCAGGTCAGGTTTTTCAAATTAAATCTTTTAAACCTGGGAGTAGAAGAGAGAAGGAGCTGTTCCATCTCGTCTGAACGTCGCCATGGAGACGATTTGTGGCCGCCTCCTGCAGTTGAGTCTGACTGTTTGAAGTGCCCGATGATCCGTGACGTGGCTCAGTCTGATATCCAGTACTTAAAATGACATCGACATGGGACCCGACATTACATCGGGTCTGCCCCGTCTCTGAACAAATCCCTGTTGTTCAGATGAGAGCAAGAACAGAGGCTGCTAACAGAACGTTCTCCTGTCAGTGTGCAGTGTCTTGTTTTTACACCTATTTTTTCATTTGAAGTGAAAACGGCACCCTTATTCACGTTATACGTTCCTCTCATACATTAATGTTAAGGAAAGTTATAAACAGGCCAACAGTCTATCAGTGAGTTGTACAAACACATTGACTATATCAACACATGATTCAATGTGTTTATAAGTCGTACTTATGTGAGTTTCCTCAGAGACTGAACAGTCTGGATAAACACTCTGAGCTCTGTGTCTCAGCTGATGCAGAATCCTCATTTCCTCTGTTTACATCATGCTAAGTACTGTTAGTAAGGGGGGAGGGGGGGGGAGATGAACAGATATTAAAAGTTCACTGATAACTAGCGGGGATATCCACATGTATGAGATCATACCATCACTCTCTGGTCTGGAGGATCACAGCATGTTGGGATTAGAGTAAGTGTTTGTGTGGTATAATCCCATGGAATTATTGATTTTAATAAGAGCCTGACCGATTTCTCCGCTTGCCAATAATATCGGCCGATAATATTATATCCAGTGACAATCCGTTTTGGCTAATTTTATCTCGGTTATGTGCTGATTACTGGACTTATTAACCAGTCAAATAATATTTAATATTACTGTATGAGACTAGCGGTTCTGTTTCTGATGTCACCAGCAGAGGGCGCTACATGGATTACAACAAGTATCACTCACCAGCGTGTGAAGCAGTGATGCAGGTACATGTGCAGTTACTTCTCAGTGACGTGATCATTCTGTCTTTATTCAACTGTATATCTTTTCCTAGTGTTTGATTACTACATTTGATAGATCAAGGCACGACATTCATGTCTATATTGATCTCCACGAGGGATGTAACGATTCATTTAACTCACCATACGATTCTCTCATGGTTTATTTTACAAAATGAGACTGAAGACAAATGATGAGTGAAACAGATTCCTTTATGGGCTGCTAACCTGCTGATGGTCAATGTGGTTTTAATGGGGTTTTTTTCTCAACAAGGGGAGGTGATTGGAGCTTCTCATTGTGCTGTGGATGAAACGCTGCATCATGTTGGTTGTGCTGTTTGTGTGGTTCCCTGTCTTCTAATATCTGCACACAGTTTTTTTTATCTCATCTGTTACCTCCTCACCTCTTTTGTTTTCTGTCTCGGGGAGGCCAAATTGAGTCCAGCCCTCTCGCTCACAGACGGTGGTGCGTCCTCAACTTTTAAACTCTTGCTCTACAGCTGCTGATGCTCGCCATGTTATTTTCTTTCTTCTTTCAGAGTACCGATGTGACGCCTTCAAATGGATTTATCACAGTTTTAGCATGAATCGTCACATGCATAACCTCTACAGATTGAACATAGAAAGATATCGGCATCACAGTTTTGGGTCACATACGTGCCTATTTAAATTTCTTTAGTTGTCTTTGCCACTGACAGTGTGTGATATTGTCTTCAGTTACACTTTGATGTGAATGGATCTGATTTAATATTTAGTGAGGATCTCTTACCGCTGCAGTCCTTTGCACTCCTCTTGTGATCTTCTGAGCGTGACACCTGATCCTGTCCGGTTTGAGTGTATTTACGACTCTGACATAAATGCCTTTCGCCTTCCACAGGAGTCAAGGACTTCTCCAACTGGCCCACGATCCCCCAGGTATACTTCAACGGAGAGTTTGTTGGCGGCTGTGACATCCTGCTCCAGATGCACCAGAATGGAGACCTGGTGGAGGAGCTCCAGAAGCTGGGCATCAGCTCTGCACTGCTTAACGCTGAGAAAGAATCCAAGTAGAGGAAGAGGATAAAGTCCAAACCACTGACGAGACAGAGGACCCACATGTATCAGGTTAAATCCCCCCCCCCCCTCAGATGATCCCAGTAAAATCAACTCTTAAGGTAGTCAGGGCAAAACGGACTCACCCCTCGGGCAAACACGGCACGGCAAGAGTGCAGGTGAAAGCTCCAACAAGCAGCAGCTGCATCATGGTTGAAACGTCACAACAGCGCTGCACTGCTTTACTTTGCAGCACGGACTCTAGAGGAAAATATCTGACAGTGTCTGCACAGAGATCCAAAATCTTTCTTACCCGACTCATATCAAGGTGTCACGTCTTCTCTTTACATCTGCAAACAGCATGGTTTTTCTATTTTGGGGATACAGATGCAAGTTGCTAAAAACAAGCCTGGCATATAGCGTCTAAGAAGATATCACTAAGCTAACAACATTTATCAAACACATTCTGTGTCGGTCATTTCAGCCTCCGTTAGCTGCTGCTTTCTATCTGTGCTGTCTTCTCTCTTCGCCGGGTTTCATCATCCTCAACATCCTTCACACAACACGCAGTCACTTTGATCAGTTTCATACATCATTTACTGACTAAAACCAGCTTTCATTTCCTTTTTAGTGACACTTGCAGGACTCTGATTTTTACACTCCTCCTCTAGCATTAGAAAAGGGTTTTCATATTGTTCCACTTTTCATCTGATTCCTGCTCGCTCTAATCACTATAGTTACAGTTTGAAATGCTCCAGAGATGATCATCCAACTGTCAGCACTGTTAGTGAACTTATTCACATAGAAGGCTGAACTTCTACTGCCAAACGGAGACCTTAAAGGTCTCCTCTCTGGGTTTTTGATTAGGTAACACTGTCATGGTTCCTTCCTAACAGTCCTGCTACATCTCCTGGTCACCCTTCTCTCTCTCTCTCTCTCTCTCTCTCTCTCTCTCTCTCTCTCTCTCTCTCTCTCTCTCTCTCTCTCTCTCTCTCTCTCTCTCTCTCTCTCTCTCTCTCTCTCTCTCTCTCTCTCTCTCTCTCTCTCTCTCTCTCTCTCTCTCTCTCTCTCTCTCTCTCTCGCTGTGTGAGACCAAATGAGCCTCAGGATGTGAACATGTGTCCTCATACTAGAAACTCAAATGCACTGCCTGTGACTTTAAGCAGAGGGGATAATACTGCTGTTTGTACATTAAAGCTCACATGTGGTCTATCCAACAAAGAGTTAGTGGTTTTGGACTGTTGCGTCTCTCTGCTCGCTTCTCAGTCATCCAGCTCAGGTCAGGATTTGAAGCTTGATCCGGAGCCAACTGGACTTAGTTTTCAACTGAGTCCAGTTGTCTTTGGATCAGGCTTTGAATTGACAGACCTGATGAAACACATTAGCAGTGTCCCTTATTTTTCTCTCCCTGTCACAAACCCATACGAAGTGTGTCCTCGTGATTTTGTCTTCACTCGCTGAAACGCAACAAACTCACCTTGTTACCTCTCTCTCTCAAGACGACTGATTTGCAGCGAATCTGGACAAACAGACTAGCAGTAATTTTTCATGTTTGTTGCGTCCGTCTCAGTCTCTCTGAATTGGTTCTTGATTTGTCCGTTTTTGTAGGTCGAGGAGCGTTTTCTGTTTTTGAAGTTTCTCAATGAGCCTCAGTGACTTTGATGTTTCTGAATCCTAGGTTTTCTTCCTGCTGCACACAGCTGTATTATGAAAGCAATGATCATGTAGTACACTGTAAAGTATTGTACATTGAAAGCATATTATTAGCCACATGTAAACCCTGCACCAATTAAATATTTTGTGACACAAGCTGGATGTTATTTTTCTTCTTCTGTTGCTATGGCAATCACGACTGAGCTCAGCCAACAGTACAATGTATCGTGATGTATTCGTGATCACAGAATGACAGGAATTCTTGATTCACTGTAAGCAGGGATCAGATCACTGGACATTCAGTTTGTTTGCCAGATGTCTGTCACTTTCTTCTGAGATGAGCGAGAGCAGCTTTCAGTTTCACTTCTAAAGTCTTCTGACTGTGTTGATGTTTTACATCATTAGAAGTAGCAGTAAAGAGACTTGCAAAGAGAGTGAAATGTTTTAATACAAAATATTTTACAAAATATTTCTACACACAGCAGTAACACTGTCAGATGTGGCTGAGTGTGAGTGTGCTGCTCATGTCCTCTGTCTCTCACATCATCTGGCAGTTCAATAAACAGAGATATTTAAAAAAAAACAAACAAGGTGTGAAGGGGATTCAGGTCAGAGTTTCTGCAGGAAGCGGAGCACCAAGTCTCGCAGTGTTGTGCGCAGCGGCTCGTTGTTGTCACAGACGATGTGTGTCCCGTCCTCCTCCAGCTGAATCAGCGTGTCTTCCGCCTGAAGGTGCAGAATGTGTCCGTCTGCCGTCTCCTCCACCTTCACCTCTGTAATACCATGCTGAGCAGGGGAGAAAGATGCACAGAACCGTTTTTATTAAGTTCTTTTTCCCTTTGTGTCACTCGTTCATGGCTTCAAAAATACATGGATAAAAAATATTGTTGTATCCTTTTATCTATTGAGCTTAAATCATGGGCTTCTGCAACTATAAACTACAAATCCTGTCAACGCTTTTCATGAGGAGACTGTAATCAGCGCTGACGAGATTAAGTCATAAAAAGCAACAGCAAATCAGGGGGGATGGGAAAAGTAAAAATAAATCTACTCAAAAGTGCTGAAGCCTGCTCACGAAAGGCGTCTGCAGACTTCCTACCTTTTGCAACGTGGAGAGGAACGCTTCCAGCGGCACAGCTCCACTCAGCAGAGGTTTCGGGGCCAGAGCGACTGGAGGCTCTTCGATGACCCGCTTCCTCTTCTTGCTCGGGGCCACTGGAGGAGGTTTGGGCACCGACTGGAAACACAGATGAGGGAGAGTTAAATTGTTACATGAACAATGGAAACCACACTTTCATTTTTATATATGAATGCTACCAAATCATATGAACATGAGTGACGGACACACACTCACCTGCAGTGTGTGTTTGTTGTCTTTGGAGTGCAGCACTGCAGACACAGTTGCCAGTGAGATGCCAGGTTTAATCTCAGAGGGCACCAGAGAGTTGGCCAACTTGAAAGAGAAGAATCTGACGTTTAGACTTGAAGATGTTCCACCTGTTCTCTGACAGGAGTTCAAACATCCCCATAATGCATCTCACTCTTTCATTCTCAGCTTTTGTCCTGGTTTGTACCAACACTGGAGAGAGTTTAAAACATGCTCTCACCACCTGTTTCAAAATGTACTGATTTTCTTTTATTCAACTTTGTCATCTCCGTCTATCTTGTCCCTACTTATCAGACAAGTTGAAGGAGATCGTATTCATTTCCAAGACTTCAGGCTGCAGTAGGTCCTGCTCCTGTGTGCTCACCTCTGGCAGTATGTAGATACGTTCATAGCGGCGTCTGAATGGCAGGTTGAGCACAGAGCAGCGTTTGTAAGGCATAGGAGGAGGCTGCAGCTCCAGCATCAGATCTGAGCGGTGGGACTGGGTCATTGGGGGCTGCGTGTACTGCTCTGGACACACCACATGGAGGGGCTGCAGGGAGGGAAAGACAGGACATGACGTGGACACAGAGCTTTGACATATATGACTTTGATTTGGATAAAATGTTCCAGAATTAGCGAGGCGATGTGGGTATGAAAAACTGGGAAAGAGCCTCCAACTCTTCTGGTTAAAATCACTCGTATGATGAGCATCAATATGGACAATTTAATGGCTCAGACAGTCGAACGAACATTACAGAGATTAGAGATAATCAAACAAAGATTAGAGATAGTCAATAAGATCTGTGTATTTATGTATCGTCTGTGTTGTATGACGTGACTCTCCCTGCAACCAAATCTACCTACGGGTACAATTATAGTTACCTGAACCTGAGATTAGAGATAGCTGAACAAAAATTAGAGATAGTCTAACAAAGATTAGAGATAGTCTAGTGTAGTCTAATTTAAAGGTAGTCACTTTTGAGAAACATTATGCAGAAAACTTTATAAATTGACCAGGAAGTTTTTAATTCTATCTCAAATGTTTACCATCTGCCACACTAAATGTTTAGTAACGTTTAGTGTGACATTTCAGTAACAAGTAAATGTAGCAGTAAGTGATTGTCTGACCATCTGAGAGGCGATTGATAATATTCACTTATATGCACAGCAGACATTTAGTTGAATGACAAATGATCCCCAGATGACAGAACACAAGTATCTGAAGGTCTACTTATTATTTAGGACTGGTGCCGACGAGACCATTATTTGCTTGTTCTATAACTTCTACAGTTTAATGTTAACTAAATGGCTTCTGGGACAGCCATCCTTTATTTAAGCCTCAAAAATCACTGAGGTTTCCTTCATTCACAATGATGCTGAGCTACAGATCAAAGCAAACACATTTTGTCCTCTATAAACTCTTTTTCTTATGAAAGCCAACAGTACATTTCTAGTCTCTATAAAAAGAGACAACTACATGAAGAACAAGCATCATGACCATCCTGTGTGGGCGCTACAGTACCTGGACTTCTTTGAGCAGCTTTGATACTTGGTGGAAGTTGAGCCGCGTGTCAATGGGACAGTAGACACACTTCATAGCCAGCGGCTGATAAGGAGCTAAGGCATCCAGGTAGGAGAAGTCTGGCTCTGGTGAGAAATAAGAGCAGTATATTCAGAAGCAAAGCACAACTTTATAATAACAGGAGTAATAGATTTCATCTCTTCATGTGTATGAAGCCGGAGTGCTCGTGATCTAGTCACCAGTGAAGATGATGGTGTTGAGGCTGGATTTCCCCCACAGCTCCATGAAGTGAACCACGTCCCCGAAGCGAAGAGACGGGTGCCCGGTGAAAACCACGCAGGGCTGTCTGAAGTCAGTGCTGAAGTCTCCATGAATGCTGGGGTAGTGCTTCAGCTTGTTGGTTTGGATCAACTGAAACCAAGATTCAGGCAACGTTAGGGAGGATTCTGCGTGGCGTTAGTGCAGAACGTAGAGGATGTGGAGACCCTGACTTTCCTAATCAATCCTCTTACTCATAGACTATAAATGGTGTCCTGGTTTTATAATATAATACACCAGTCCTAAATGTAAACTGCGGTCACAGTGGAGGAGTGTTTACCATGTTGTACTAAATGTAACTTCACGTGGTCTCTGCCAGCTTTTACAGGCTTTAACGGTCGATCTCTGAAATAGTGAGCAGCAGTGGCAGGACTCACCTCTGCATGAGGGAACGGAGGCTCTGGAAGGTAAACCTTGGATTGCTTGTTGTGGCAAAGCCTGAAATAAAAACCATAAAAAGGACATCTGAAGAGAATATCTGAGAATGATCGTGGACAAACAAGCACTGTATCAGGTGACCTTTGACCTTAAGCAACACTGTAAACACGCCCTGTTTACCAGTATGGTAGACAAGACAACGCTTTAATCACGAGGAAACACAAACATCTAAATACTGTAGTTTTAACCATTTCAACCAGCAGACACAGAAATGCTGCGCTTACAAACAGCAAATGATTGAGTTCAATAATTCACTCGAGGTTTAGCTTCTGCAGGGTTTAAAAAAAGTACATGGTGACATATCATTGAATGTTTTATATACGTTTTTACTTGTTAATATGTGAACTAAGACATTAAAACAGGTGAATATTACCAACGGACAGAGAAGCTGAACTAAATGGAACCAAACAGACACCTTTTCACACATCGTGTTTTTAGAAAACAAGCGGTTACTAAAAACATGACGAATAGTTCCTCACCACTCAGCAAAGATCTGAGAGAACTCCAGCGAGCTGTTTGCGACAGGTGAGATGAAGTAGAAGGGTGTGGTGCCCAGGTTGGCGCTGTCGATGAACTGGTACAGACACTCCAGCAGGTCGTATATCACCCCCGACGAGTAGCACGGCACGAGCACATTGCCTCCTGCTCGAATCGTCATGGCTACAGGCACGGATCAATAACAGTGACATTAAAAAGACTTTAAAACAAAGATGGAAGAGTGCATGGACGTATTTCAAAATGGAAAAACTGTCCGACCGTCTGTTCACCCTGTTCAGTGAATTTGACCCTACCTAGGTTGCTGCAGAACTCTCCCAGCATGCCGTCTGGGTTGGCTGTGGGCATCTGTGTGAGGCCTGTCAGAATTAAAACATCGCTGTTCTTCAGGGAGCTCTGGTCCATGGGCTTAAGAGAAGAGAAGATCACAAACGCTAAATATTTACCTCACTTCCTGTCATCGAAATTCTGCAATGACTTAGTTAATGTGTAATGTTAATTCACTGTTGCTGATGTCAGTCAGACCTGACACAGTTCAGCTTGACGAGAGCCAGCAGCTCTTCCTGATATCTGCAGGATGTTTGGGAGAACTTGTTGTTCACTAAAGGCTGCTTGATGTCACTGATTATTCTAGGTGGGTCAATGAGACATGACCCTGACAATCATATCTTTTTGAATATATGCAGAGCCTTTGGAAGTGTCAGGCAGTTATGTTTGAGCAGCACACTGAACCACAAGCGTGATGTTGAATCATGTCTCAAAGAGTGGGCCTTCTAATCTGATGTATAAACTTTCATCAACGTGAGCCATCTGAGTCTAAGGAGTCTGATTGTGTGGAGTCAAGTCTTGATCATTTCCTCGACACTTCCTGCAAGTTTGCCTCTGCCCACGTGTGTAACAACATGTGGCTGAAAGCCTGCTGACCTACCTGTGGATGTGTGGTGAGGAGGGATGAACCTGACACGTAAGCAACTTTCTCATGGTGAGATTGGATGATCCAGTTGGAGCTGCCTAATGAGTAACCAGAGCTTAAGGGGGAGACCTGTACAGCTCCAAACAACTCCTGGAGAAAGAAAAATGAATCGGAGGAAGAATAGAGGGAGCTAATTAAGTCGAACATACATCCATCAAAGCGTAAAGTCTGATGGGTTGGATCAAGTGAAGCCTGACGTGTCTGTTCTTACCACTTTCTGTGAATAACCCACAAGCTGCACTTTGCTCAGTGCAGAGTTGACTTCCTGCATGCTGTAGCTTCGCTTCCATGTCCACACTTCTACTGCATCCTTTAGTGGACCAGGGAGCATCCTTCATGTAGAAACACACATTCTTTCACATCTTATAGTTTCATGTGCATTATGTGAATTGGCATCGGTTGATTTCTCAACACGTTACACACCTCTGTATTTCCTTATTTTTCCAGCAGGTGGCAGACTGAGCCTTGGGAACTCTTTCCATGAAGTTCACTAACTCCTCCATCAGCAGTCTGAGAGAACAAAACAACAAGAAGAATCCATTAATTCATCATCTGAAACCCAAGACAATGTGTTTTGGTTCACAACACAATGTTTATTGTCCTGCGATGTCTTAAAAATACACATTTTAATTCAAAGCTTTGTTGAAGACCTGACGATCTGTATAAACAAACCCTGCCAACATAGAGACAGGTGTGATGCATGTTTTCCTTTCAGTTGATATCAAAGACAATATTCTGACCCGTTTGATGTCATACCTGCCGATCTGCAGGGTGGGCTCTGTGGCGTACACTGTCCCTGTGAAGCCGCTGTGTTCAGTAATATAAGGTAAGGCCATCATGCAGTGGTAGTTGGAGATCAGGATGACATCAATAGTAGAGAGATCCAGCAGTTCTCTCTGTGAGGTAAAGATTATTGATTAATATATATGTATATATATGTGTGTGTGTGTGTGTGTGTGTGTGTGTGCATGTGTGTTTATATAAAGTGAAGCATTTTAATATAATTTAATACAACTGGTTCACTATCATACAACAATTACTGATAAACAGAAATAAAAGTTGTTTTCAGGCTACTTTCTTGGTTTTATTTTACCAGTCTGCTAGCATAACTTCCTGCAGCTAAAATGTGATTTTAGAGCATTTAACTTAAGTCTAAAGCCAAAAGACTTTCGCTAAACTTGCTACATAATGCAATAGATGTGTGGATTTGACTACCTCGGGCAGACAGAACTCTGGTTGTGAGTCTACAAACACTCTTCCTGCACACTCTTTCAGCTCCTGGAAAGAAGGGAAGAATCTTTAGACATTCACAGAGGGAGAAACTTTAGTGAAGATACACGTTGAACACTTCTCTTGTACCTTTTCTAAGTTTACTGTCCCGTCCTTAGAGACCCAACCTGGCAGCTTGGAGAGTCTGGGGCTGAAAGAAACAAACGCTTACAAATATAACTCCATGTTTAAGGCAAAAGCTCTGTTGGTAAAAATAACAACGATAACAAAGGTGATGTCTGTGACTGACCTGTGAACGAGAGGAAGAGGTAGGAAGTTGAGGACTGACGTGGTGTCCAGCCCACAGTCCAGCATAATGGTGGTGGATTTGAATTTGAGAACATTGCAGGGCAGTGTAGGATGACCTGACAGACAGTACTGAAACATAAGGAAGGAAAGTATTCAGTGATACATGAGGAAACATCGCTGTGCCAACTATAATTTTTGTGCAGATACAGTACAATAAGATGTTCATCAATCTGTGTGGCGACAAAAATTTAGACACTCTACTAAAGAGCAGGTAAAAGACTCGTCTGACCTACAACCAAGAGCAACCTTTAGCAAAGAAAAGAAAACACTTAAACATCGAGAAGAACCTGACTCAGGTTGAACACACATAGTCACAGGAGTGCTGGGCTTGAAAAAGGAGGATAGAGGGAGATGAAAGAAGAAGGATGGAGGCAAATAACAACAAGAATGAATAAGATACGAGATGCTTCAGTTTAAAACAGTCCTGTGCGTCAGTTTTATTTTAAGAGCTCCGTTGGCAAACATTAAACATGTGACTTGTTTTGGACTGTTTTAATTGATAGTTTCCAAACACAGGCTGTTAGCTACACTCATGTTAGCCCCAGTGTTTGAGATATACTGAGCTGTCAGCTGCGGAGCTACCATCCAGACTCGCTACGATTTAGTGACGCGTTCTTCAATTTAGATTGGCTTGAATGTGTTACTTTAATCTCCAACATCATGTCCACTCACCAATTTCATTTTCAAGCCAAGTTACAGGAGACGTATTAGCCGTAAGTGGTCAGGTTGCTAACACTGTGTTTCTTTCTCATTACTGCCCCCTACAGGAGTGGAGGGTCACAACCACACACATTTCACACTCGTGTTGGTTTGGTATGGCTCTCAAAATATCAATAATTGCTGTCAACAAGTGCAACGTGGCCACAGACGACTGTCAGTCAGTGCTTTACTTCCTCTTTACTTCCGCTTTTATTTGACAGGCGAAGAGACACCTGCACTGTCATTATTATTATTATTATTATTATTGTTATTTACAAATGGACTTGATAGCAAACCCTTGTCCTTGTTGTAATGCCTTTTTTAAAACAGTTTTTACAATATTAAATAAAAAACATTGAACGCAGAAGAAAATAAATACAATTTAAATGCATGTATATGTATAAAAACGACGAAGATAATACACACTCAATAATATGAATGTTTGAAAAGCTTTGTTCTTAATATTTAACATATTGTCTCAGTTCATTTATGAAGTGAAGGAAAGTTGGTTGGGACTCATTTTGTTTTGTGAATTTTGAATTTTCCGGAAAAAAAAAAAAAAGTTTTGTAACATACAGCATATAATTTCCTTTCTAAAATTACAGCAGTACACTATTCCTCTTAATGTCAACATCCATCTTAAATGTCTTAACGTCTTTAACACAGTGAAAGAAAACATGAGAAATGACATTTTACTCAAGAACCACCAGTTTAGCTGGGGAGATTGGATGTCATATTTTTGTATTGGCGCCTATCATGACACTCAAGGTCACCTTGCAGAAAAATAAAAACCACACAACAAAACAGGAACACAATCAACTATTGATAACTACTAATTTTCTGATATTTCATCACTTCTCCCACCGTTTACGTATCATTAAATAAAGACGACCAAAACATCTAAAAAAAAAAGACTGTTTATTATACTCTTAGATATTAGTATTATTGTATTCTTGTTAATTAATTAGAAGATGGCACGCGGGTGTGAGTATAACTTGAAGGTAAAACTGAGGGCTAAAAGTGGGCAGGGATAAAACATCGACCCGACCAATCAGCATTCACTCTAGTGGCTTAGCCACGCCCATGCTAAACTAGTGGTGGATAGCTAAACACCACTTCCAGCAGCTGTCAAACCACTCCTAAGTTACTCAAGCTGTGTCATTTATCTCAGACAGAAAAAAACCATGCCTTCGTGAGAATGTTTCGAAACTGATGTGGTAACTCTGGTACTTCTGTCTCTACAGTCGGCTTTGACTTTTTGTAAAAAAATATTTCAATTTCTGTGTGTTTTTTTGTGGCTAACGGCTAACATGAAAGTGCAGAGGCTTTGAGTCCACTGAGGTCGATGTTGTCTCATGGAGGATTTGTACAAATATTAGTCAAGCGGATTTACAAGTGGGCAAGACAGGTATGTTTACTGATACGCACATTTATTTTTCTAATGTCAGCCAAGATTCAAACAGTCAGTCTACATTTTAACTGTAAATAAATAGTTACGTCACCTCATCATAATGAGTTAAAATATTTATACCATAAAAATTAAAATGACGTTTAGTTACATTTGCTTTCACAATGGTAGAGCTCATAATAAACACTTTATACACTTCTACACGTTATAGTAGAAAACTGTCAGCATACACACACACACACACACACACACACACACACACGTGTCCATACGTTTAAAAAAAGATATCACTATACATTTTACGGAGTTAAAAGGTGTTTGGGTTTTTTTAGCTTTTTGATACTGTACGTACATGTATTTATAACCTGCTGACTTGTCAATATCCACTGCTTCGACTTAGCTTTATGGTAGAACGTGTTGCCATGACAACGTGACAAAACCACATGTCTTAATAAGTGAGTGTCACCCTTGTCAGTGCTTAGTCATCCCGATAAAGGGACTATGTTTGCATTTTTATGGAACAAGTGTCTTGGTATTTAACAGACCAGCAGTGAGGGATACACACTCAGTTTCTTCACTATGGGCCATGCCTGCAGTAATCACCTCGGGATCCCTCCTGCCAAGGGCCCCAATGCTGTGGGATGCACTGACTTCATGATGGACCACACTGAAAAGGTAAAGCTGAGCCACATAACTAATCAGGATGCATTTTGGATGTGTTTAACAATCCTTTAAATATATAGTGTTTGATAAGGATCTGAGTCTGCTCTAGGTTTAATACAGGAGTGGCAGTGTGACGCAATCTCTTCTTACCAAAGAAGGAAACATAAGAATAAAAGGGATACTGAAGAAAAGAAAGAATACCTTAAAACAGAGATGAATGTGAGATGTAATGGAGACTTGAGCTGTTTCAGATGTATAACTCTTCTGTCTGGCCTCAGTGATACTATAACATGTTTAGTTATTGTACAGAGAAGCACCATGCAGAAAGCTTATCAGCTATAAAGCTGCTAAAGTTGTTCATCACTTCCATTTATTGGTCAATCTTGCTTCAGCTCATCGAGGACAAGAGTTTCAAAGTTCAACATGATAGACACAGTATCTGTATGAAGAAATGTAATCCCACAGGTATATGGGTCATTTCTTAACAAAACAAAGTGTGAACGCTGTACTGCTTTAACGCCTCACTCCGTCTTGTTTACAGGGAAGCTTCTTCCGGCTCTACTATCCCTGCCAGGAGACGGAAAAAGCAGAAAAACCAGACTGGGTACCATGTAGGGAATATTTTAACGGTCTGGCAGACTTCATGAAAATCAACAGGTCTCTCAGTGAAAAGATTTTCAACTACCTCTTTGGTAATTTCTCCTCCCATTAGTACTCTTACTTGTGTAAATGTGCATCTTGTATCCAGGCGTTTTCATACTACCCTGTGAGGTTTGTCTGTGTATGACATTTTCAATATACTTGTGAAATGATCTAAACGTTTTCTCCTGGATCGCTTTGGAGTTTTGCTTGTGCTAAACAATTGAATCCTTATAATGTCATGTTGACATGTAATTAATCTGTTCTTTACATTGTGACAAGAATAAGTTTGACTTTCACCAAGCAAAGAGATCTCCTATGATTCAAAGGAATCACACTCTTGTCCGCTTTAATTCTGGAAGTTGGTTTTATTGTCACACTGTAGAAATGTGTGGACATGATAGTCATAGTCATCAGCACTATAAAGTCCTCACATTCTCCAGTAAAATGTCTGTAATGCTTCTTAATAATGTTATTGAGCTTCAGATCTGTGCATTACAGGTTCCTTTAAGATCCCAGCCTACCTTGATGCTCCATTTAAATCAAATGTTAAATGTCCCGTGGTTGTCTTCTCTCACGGCCTCGGAGCCTTTAGGTATACACATTTATTTATTTAAAAAAAAAGAAAGAAAAAAAACATCATATACAGCAACATAGAGGCCAAAGTGACTGTCTAATCGATGTCTCCTTGATGTTTTCTCAGGACTTTGTATTCAGCTATATGTGCAGAACTGGCCTCTCAGGGCTTCATTGTGGCGTCCGTGGAACACAGGTACGAGTACATTCATAACTTCATTAAATCCACTTTAAGTTCTTCTGGATTCATGTATTTTACATATAAATGGAGCCTCCCTAAAGGAAGCAGAAATGAGATTGGTTGTGTGGCAGGGATTCAAATGTAGCTGGCATTGTAAGTTATCATGTATTCAGTCTGTAGCTAATCAAACTGTCGGCTTGTTTACATTAAAGGTACACTGAAAATTAGAAACTAATGCCACGTGTTGGTTGGAGGAAATAATAGTTTAACTATAACCAAACAAACAATAACAGAGGTCAGTCCCTCCTGCAAACTACTGTCTGTTTATCTGTGGAGTAGGGGTGGAAAGAGTGTTTGGACAATAGTACGAACCAGGTCATCACATTTCTTTTCAGTATAGAGACAAGGGTACCATATGGAGATGAATAATGGCCTCAGCTTGTCGCTCAATGTGGACTGAAGTGGTATTCCACTGAATTTTAGCAGCCAGGTGAAGGCCAAACAGCATGTGCATGTGTGCTGTGACGTATTTCAGAGCTGTGACACGGGACAGAGTATGTTTCACGTGCTGCATGGTCAGAGGTCAGTCCAGACGCTCAAGCTGTGTTATTGTTGTCACGCTGCCAAGTGAGTATGCTTAGTCACTGACCAAATACAAAACAGGATGTTAAATGTGATCTCATGCTTCCCCAGTATTTACATCTAACATAATGGGAGTCATCTTTGTCCAACTTTCTTTTGCAATATTATATTTTGAGGGGAAACTTACAAATACAACCAAATAATGGAAAAAAGCCTAGTCTTTTACTAGTTTAATGGTCACATATTATCCTCCTTTTCAACCAGTTTAAATAAGTCTCAGAGCTCCCCGAAACATGTGTGTGAAGTTTCTTGTTCTAAATCCACTGTGATCCTGTATTTGATCACGTCTATAAACCCCTCTATTTCAGCCCTGATCAGAACAGGCTGTTTCTGTGTCTGTAGCTTTAAATATGTAAATGAGCTGTGTGTGTCCATGCTTGAGTGGCTCTGGTTTTCTCACTTTATGCCACATTGTTTACACTGAGAAGGCAAACATCAAGCTGTGGGAGTGTCACCCACTTGGGGGAGGGGTTACTTCCCTTTGTGATGTCATAAAGGGAAATGGCCTGTTTGAGCTCACATTTTCTGAGCTTTAAGGACGGAGGCGATGGACTTTTTTTTTTATAATTGGGGTGGGTTTGTAGCCAGACTAAGGACAACAAATAGTGTTAGAAAAACATGGGGAAGTGTATTTTGTATCGCGTGACTTTTAAACATTTAATATTGTGCGTTTCTTTGGCATTCAGAGACGAGTCAGCGTCAGCTACGTATTATTACCGTGAAAAAACCGAGGCTGAAAAGGCGAACGAGAATGTGCCGAAAACATCCGCCTCAGCTCAAGACAACCTGGTTATAGAGTGGATGTACTACAGAAGTCTGAGGCACGGAGAGCGCGAATTCCCGCTCCGAAATAGCCAGGTGAGAAGCATACAGCACTGGATGAAATTGACAGCAGCAAAATGGCAACGTCTGAACTTAGACTCACTAACCAACATGCTAATGTTGATCAAATCAAACCACATCCTTAATTCTTCAGCCTGTCATGTGTTTTTTGTGTCTCATAAGTAACTTCCTTCTTGCTTACTATCTCATACTGCCTCTGTTAGGAAATACTAATCTGCATTATGTTGAGACTGTATTTCAATGTTTTGGATTCATGTCCAACCATTTCATTGTGCTGTAATTTCTTTTCCCCGTCTCCTCACTCACATGAATCCTTGTTGTCTTTCCCAGGTCAAACAGAGAGGAGATGAATGTATTCTTGCTCTGGACAAACTCGCCGAAATCAACTCAGGAGTAGCCGTGCAGAATGTGTTGCAAACTAAGTTTGACTGGACAACTTTGGAGGTAAACTTAAGGCTGGTTCACACAGCAGGATAATTAGGCAGATTATGCCCCGATTCTCTCCTTCCGATAATCTTAAGGACGCCCCGATCATCGTTAAATAATATTTTAAGATCATCCTGCCGTGTGTGGTGTGTTCAGACTGCTCTCGTCAGGACCGCTCCGATCTCAAATCAGGGCTATTCAACATGTTTGATTGTTTTGGCCTGATTTCTCATCATGTCCCCCCGAGGGGAAAACGAGCACATGTTGACTGTGACGCAAAGCCAATCAGAAAGCGAGGTGACGTAGTGGCGAGGAAACGCCGGAAGGTTTTGCGAGATTTCCCGTCTGATCAGAGGACGTTTGCGTCTGTGCAGTCTTTATTGTGTCAGCACAACAACCTTTTTGCGACAGTTACAGTTTAGGTATCTCCAGTGCATCCTGACATCCTCAAATAGATTATCATTAAAGTGTTTCTTTAAGAGTCATTCAAAGTCTCAGGTCTGTGACGAGCGCAGCCCCCTGACCGGGGTGGGACCTCAGTCTGACCTCACCCTTATTTACGGCGTCTCGAATTAAAAAGTTTGGGAAGACCTGATCCAAACCACAACGGTATAATATTTACAGAGACTCAATATACATACTGTAACTCCACTATGAGCCATCGACTGAGGATTACAGAAGGCGTAGTGGTTTAAGTGATGAAGAGGAGAAGATATTTCATCAACTGTCCTTTTACCTGGGTGACTTTTTTTATAGTGGTTTTGTTTTTCACCATCTGTTCTCATTTCCTGTGGCCTACAGAACACCATGGATATGTGTAGGATTGCTGTGATGGGACATTCCTTTGGTGGAGCTACAGTGATTGAAGCTCTGTGCAAAGAGGTTAAATTCAAGTATGTCATTCATATTCAACTTCATTTCACCGTTCGGCTGGAAACCAGCATTTTTTTTTTTTGTGTCAGTAAACAAAGTGAAATCATTCTTGTGAAATGTAGCTCAACACCCAGTTTTAGATCTATCTATCTTCCGTGTTTTACAACAACCTTCCCTCTCTATAGGTGTGGCATTGCACTGGACTCCTGGATGTTTCCTTTAGACGATGAGATTTTTGCCCGGGTGAAGCAGCCGATCTTCTTCATCAACTCTGAGAAGTTTCAGTGGGCGGGGAACATCAGCCGCATGAAGAAGTTGGACTCAGCCGTCATTCAGAGAAAAATGATCACTATCAGGTAAGAATGAAAGTCGTGCAATGAAGTTGATTCATAATAAGTCTTTGTGATGGTGTGGAAGTCAGATCCATATTTCTCCCCGATGTGTCTTGACGTTGTCCTTCAGAGGAACAGTCCACCAGAGTTTTCCAGACTTCACCTTCCTGACGGGCAACTGGATCGGGAAGCTGATGAAGCTGAAGGGAGAGATCGACCCAGAGCTCGCATTAGACCTCAGCAACAAAGCAACCCTCGCCTTTCTGCAACGCCATCTAGGTATGAATGTTAACGCACTGATATTTCCTGCAGTGCATCATAAAGGGCCTTTCAGATAGGACGCGGTGCACACGAGGTGACCGAAACAATAGACGGGGAAATGGCTTGAAAACGTAGCTTCTGCCACCGTGGCCGATATGTCGACGAGAAAAAATACTCCGGGCACTTGACAGTTTATGCTCATCCCGCTGAGCTGCAGCGCTAAAACGACCGCGTTATGAGCACGATACATAACTGCTCTGTTTTAAACACACCTGTTTTGAGAGATGTTTCAAACAGTTACCAGGAGGGTTTTTTTTTTGCTGGTAGACCTTTTAAAACTGGAGCTCAGGAAAGTAAGAAGCCTTTTGATGTGATCTGAGCTGCTCTCCTATTAGACATGCAGAGTGAACGTCTGGGAGCGCTGTGCGAAAGTACAAAAAGTTTTCAGTTTAGCGCAGAGAGATATGCCCTGGTGCAGAGCAAGCCAATACACGATGAAGTGGCTTTACAGCGCCCACCACGTCCCATCTGAAAGGCCTTTCACTCTGGATCACGTTAAGAACAGAAATGCACATTTTCTGCCCGAGTTATGCTGCAGTCCTGAATGAACATTGTCATGCCTTTTACAGGCCTGGAGAGAAACTTTAACCAGTGGGATCCTTTGATTGACGGGCAAGATGAAAACCTAATTCAAGGAACAAATATTACTTTGCTTCAGTCTGCCATATAAGTGCAGTAGATACCGAGGACTCTCGCCATCTGCCTTCATATGCTGCTGTGTTGGACTCAGTGGAACAGTCCAAGAATGATTGGCCAGGTCTACTCAGCACTCGGAAAGGACTGAGGATAATATTTTAATGTAGTAATGGAAAGAAAAGATCCTCTCTACCTCACCATTAGGACAGACTTTTCATTCTGGACAGATACAACAATCAGTGGATCAATGTTCGTTTCATGAGGCCTGAATGCTTCTTTTCACCGTCTCACTATCACCTTGATGAAAACTCCTTGGACTCTATTTTAGCAGACTGAAATTACGTTATTTCATACAAATTTTCCTTTGGCCTTTTGGATGTGAGTTTCCAACAGAGACAAGTTATACTATGATTGCTGTGTGATTATGTAACATGGCCTTGAATGAGAATCATGTCCAACCAATAGGCTGGAAATGAGCTATGTTATAAGCTACCAATGATAATGAACATGTATAACTAAATTAAATAGATGGTCGTCTTAGCTAATGAGTTTACTTTAAAGGATTCCAACACTAAAAACAAACATGCCATAACTCAGTGTTAACACTGTTCATCCTGAGTCACTGTGACAGCCTTCTACTTTTATATATATAAATATATGCCATTTATACACACCATATATCCAATAAACCTGGGTTGTATACTAACACACACTGGCATTTTAATTTAAGTTCATTGTAATGAATCTACTCTGAACATGTCTATAATCCCTCTATTTCAGCCCTGCCAAAAACTCAGAACAGGCTGTTTCTGTCTGTAGCTTTAAGTTTAAATAAGCTGTTTGACCACGCCCCCTCTCTGGAAGTGGATGTGGCTCTGGCTTTACTGCACCATGTCCTATTGTTTACAGTGAAAAGGCAGAGAGCTGAACAAACACTTAGCTGTGGGACTGTCACCCACCTGAGAGCGGGGTTACTGACCTTTGTGATGTCACAAAGGGCAAATCTCCATACCAAGCAATATTAAGTATGAAGCAGAAGTGCAAAATACTGCAGCTAGTTAAGGGTTCGCATTAGGCTGGCTCCAAGAGTCCTGGAAGTCACTTACACAGCAGAGCCAAAAAGTTGTTTTTACAGCAGAAATCAACGTTCTTACAGCCTGGAACAATATTCCTGAAGATACAACACTTGTTTTGTCCTCTTAAACAAAAACGGTACAGGGGTGATTTTTATTTATTTTTAACAACGCAGGCGTTCTGATTATATGAATAATGTGTTATCCATAGTTACAGGTGGGAGTGGTTTGTAAGGAGTGTTTAAATCCCGCCTCAGCTCTCAGCCTGACGTTGGGCTGACACAGGATTTCCAGCATGGTCGGCTGCTCCTGAAGAGTTTACCGAGCCCTCTGAAGTAACACATGCGTGACTCACACTTTCTGAAGACCAACTAGGAAAACATAAGTGTTAGAAAACATAGTGAAATGTGACCTTTAAAGGCCTGATTTTCCAGTTCAGAAAACCCGTTAGGGAGCTCAACTAGTTTTACATCATTCTGAAATGTTTACTTTTATTAAGACAGACGACTGATCATTGGAAAGGTTTGAAACCATCACTATTAGATAAAACACTGCACACTATATGATCGAAGGAGCAGTCAATCAAAGTTCTTGTGATTATTTGTTCATTTAGATATTGGGGCAGAATAAGAACCATCACACTTCGCCAACAAATGGGAAATTTAAAAAAAATATAAACCACTTGTCTGCTTGGCTCTAACGATATTTATTGTGCCAACATAAATACAGCTTTATCGCATGCATGAATCCACACTAAACAGGGAGATTTCTTGAAAACTGCTGCATTTTTTATATTCAACCAAAGATTCAGTTCTATTTCTATCAAGAATTCTATTCGTTTATCAGGACAGATCATCCGTTACATAACAGTGCCCAAAGTAAGGCACAAGCACAAGAATGCTAAGAACTCTTGAGATAATGACTGCTGGTGTTGTACAGTGGCACTCTGAACTACACGTTTTTGTGTCATGAGAACAATGAAATCAAAGGATAAAGACAACCTGGCAGGTAAATCCAATATTCAAGACTGCCATCGAGTAAGGAACACAACAAAGATAGAACTTTACAACTTAAAGAAACATTTCTGCATCATCTCTTTGATGAAGACTCGTGAAGGTTGTCACTCCTCTGACTGCGTCTGAGAATCTGCAGAACCATCATTTATCTTCAAAGAGAGATGAGTGATCTTCGAAAGCTGATCCTCTAACGAAGGATGGAAGGAAAGAGAGTATCTTTATTCATTGCATGCAGAACACGATTTACACAGATCAACTTCTGAAATACAAACTAGCAGTATGTAGTAGTGAGTGGAAGCTGAATTTAACCAAATTAATCATATCACTTACCAAAACTATCGTCAGAAGAGGATGTTTCTTCCCCCATCACACCAGTGTTGAAATCCTAGAAAACCATCAACAAAGCTTAAGGCTGGTTCACACGGCAGGATTTTAAAATTGTCGGCAGATTTCCCAAACTTTAGAGAGCACACACATGGTGATAAATAATCTGAGGTTTTACAGTGTTGGTCGTACAGTGTGTGGTGTGCGGCCACACGGCAACATCAACACACCACACACGAGCCGATTTCACTCGCGAACGTCCCCCGATCAGACTGGAAATCTCGCAAAACCTCTCGAGATCAAACGTGATTCCAGAGTCAACAAACGGACGAAGAGGATGTAACAGGGATCGTTTGTGCTGTTTTTATCTGAAAAACACGTTTTAAAAAGAGGCGTCGGTCAAAGGAGCGGAGACAACGGGAGCATGAACTGTACTTGCTACATGATGATATGGAGGTGAGTAGTTGTTTTGCTGCCGGTGTTTCCTCGCTACACGCTTTCTGATTGGCTACGCGTCACAGTCAACAGGCTCGTGCTCGTTTTCTCCTCGGAGGGGAAACACCACACATGATGAGAGATCTGGCCAAAACAATCCAACATGTTGAATATCCCTGATTTGAGATCGGAGTGGTCCCGACATTCTTCCGACCAGACGAGAGCGTTCTGAACACACCACACACGGCAGGATGATCTTATAAGATTATCTTATGATGATCGGGGCGTCCTTAAGATTATCGGAAGGGGAGAATCGGGGCCAAAATCGGCGTAATTATCCTGCCGTGTGAACCAGGCTTTAGACAAGTGTTCTCATGTGCACTGGTAACATGGTTGTGACATCACTGGCAGCTAGCTGGAGTAGAACGTACAGTGTTCTCACAGAAGAGTGACTGACCTCTGGACTCTGACGGTCGTGAGAGTGAACATCAGAAACCTAGTTACTGTGATTACATGTTCAGTGGAATCATCATATAATCATCATAATCAGAGATGGGAAGCTCACAAGTGTCCTGACCCGACACCCAGCCTTACTGGACTCCTCTCTTACAGAACTGCCCATTGAAGAAAACATCGGAACATGTTCTTTTTGCGTCGATTATCCACAAAGTGTGCCGTTATATAATGGTAGGAAAAACACTAATAACACCAGGGTGTAAGTGCAAAGATGAACTATTTTGATGGTCAAATTAAATTAGCCCTCTTTCTTGTAAAAGTACTACACTGTCTAAAAGTCCCAATCACATTATTTGGGGCAACCTACGATCCTACTGAAGCCTGCATTCTTTCTAATAGCCAGCAGGGGGAGACTTCAGTGGTTGCAAAAACAACCAACATTTTTCACGAGTAGACTTTCTTTTCGTGAGTCTCCCAAACAGCTATCAGACCTCAGATGTTTAAAACCAGACTCAAATCTTAAAGGTGATAATAAATTAATGCCCGGTTCACACGGAAGGATTTTAAAATTGTCGGCCTGGTCCCAAATGGAGCAGAATCAATGACACAGCCAGTGACGCTTCATGTCTACCTGTGAAAAACAGGTTCTTACCACTGATGCTTATCGACGTGGAAAAAAAAAAAGGGTTGGGTTGAAAAAAACAAACGTGTTACATCGCCATGGCAACATCCGCTTCAAACCCCCCCCCAAAACATTCCATCTCCATGACAAAGGCTGAACATTTTAAAATCAAGTATCCAACTGTCGTGCTGTGACGCATTGAGAAATGGGACAGAACCAATCAAAAGATAGAAGGCGGGACATGACCTTATAGGGTGAATTTAATTTAACCGTTAGATTCACCACTTTAAATTGAATATTAGTTAGCGCCCTTGAGTACAGGATGAGTCATCAGACATTTAAAACGTTTAACAGAAAATAAAAACATGATTCTGGGCATATATTACCAAAAGAACATTCATCACAGAAACGTACTACTGTGAGCATGAGTTACTTATTTAACACGCATTTAGAAATCAAACTTTTGGAATTATGTTAGACACAAATCAGCCACTTCAGGCAACATCTCTCCCTGAAGGTTAAACCTCGGAGTGGGACAAGACGTGAACAGGGCGATGTATTATTCTCCTCCTCTGTGGATAGAGCGGTCACATCATTGCTCATAAAACATGTTGACTGTACATATTAGTAAAAACAGGTTTAAACCGACACCGTGGCAGTTTGCCTCATCACGACTCCTCACGGCGGTGCTTCTGCCATGAAGGGGAGTTAACTGAAGAGCCCAGAGAGAGAACGCTGGACAGCAGAGACAAAGAAAAGAAAGTAAGTGAAGCATGAGAAGAGGAGGGTTCATCCTGCACTGAACCTTTGAAGGGGCTTTCTGTAGTCTTGTCTTTATCAGATTTGGTCATGTATCATGTGGCTTATCTGTGATTCCCAGTCCTCGTAAACGGTTACCTCTTTTTGTTGGGGGGGTGTTTCCACCGTCTGCTCCCTGTCTTCTGTTTCTGTGTGTCTTGGGGATTCTTGAAAACACAAGTATTCATATCATCAGGCTTTCAAACCTACAGAATGTCTCTTTCTGCATCGCTGGTTACAGGGGGGGGGTGATACCTCTGCAGATGTCTGTCAGACAGATCTCCCCAACCAGACAGGTCACCTCTTCAACCAGGTCACACTGGAAAAAAGAGACACAGCAGCCTTTCACTTGTCAGTGTCACATGTTTGTTTTTTTTTGTTTTTTTTTTATGTGAATTGAGTGTTGATTTATCTCTTTTACCAGATCTGGACAGGAAATTGAGAAGACCTCCGGATCAGTTGGCAGAGCTGCAAACAAAAAACAGAGAACAACAACATCTAACCAAAGTAAACATGGCTTCAAAGTATGCAAATAGAAAATACAGCAACAGTCAAAAGTGTTTTAATTCAACCTTCATTTACAAACAAGGAAGACAACCGTACAAACCAGAAAGTGAATCTTCCTGCAGAGTCGCCGGCTCGTCTTCGGTCGTTGAGTTATTCTGAAAACAGAAGACAGCTCTGAGCACGTTTTGTTACACACACCCGCTCATTGGAAACTATGAGCTAATAATAACAGTGCATTCATATTCTCCACAGACAGATATCCTTACCTTGCTTTTCAAGGACTCACAGTCTACATCATGCTCTGAGGGAGCTTCTGTGAAGAGAATTACAAAATCAGACTTCAGATCTTCTTCATATGCTGTACATCTTTTTAGACCAAACAGGACCAAACTACGCGCAGAGACCTCTGGGATCAAGACGACCAATCGTGAACTGTTTGAGAGACGTTGAAGCTTGACGTTTGTAAATAATAAATCACACTCTGTAACCAGGTCTGCGGAATGTTTCATCGGCCTTTTATGGTGCGTTTAGTAGATTGTTGTTATTAGTTACTCACCGACTGATTGTTCATGACGAAGCTCTGTACAAGAAACCAGAGATCGTCTTTGGACCTAAGTTGAAGAAAATGTGAACTTTTTCAACCTCACATGCAACAGCAGCATAACGGTGCAGAAAGCAAATCTGTTTCAAACGATGTTTGACAGTTAATGTTCCTGATCAATGTCAAGCTAACAGAGATGGTTCTCTAAACCACCACCGACACATTCAAGAGTACACTCTGCTATTGGTCGTGCTTTTTAATGTTGTTATAGTAGTAGGATTAGTTCTTTGGAAATTTTAGTAGGACTTTAAAATCCAGTCTGAGTTTTAGAAAACCTGGGCAGAAACTCGGCATAAAAACCCTGAAGAAGCCAGTACCTGACTTTGGGAAACTGAGTGTGATGAAATTTACCATTTCCTGTTCTGCCATACATACGAGACAATCATCTGGTGTACTGGAGACTTCTCCATCACTTGGCTCATTTAGATCTGCAGTGCACATGATACACAACATGATGATGATGATGATGAAGATAAATAAAAAAAAACCCTGATGCACGCCACGCACTCTGTTTAACTTCACCTGTGCAGACATCGGTCAAACAGGCCTCTTCAGCAGAGCAGCTCCCTTCTTTCACTTCGTCATCCTGAGCAGCAAGAAAAGAGAGTCACGTATCAGAGGGGGAATGTGTGCAGGCTGAGTTTTACAAATGTGTTGGTAAAACTATTACCGGATATTGAGAAGAAGCAGTGCAGGGGTGTCGCTCTCTGGCAGCGTCAGCTCGAGGGTCTGCAGGGTCTGAAAGAGACGTGTTGCCTAAATGCTTCCGAGTGACTCCCTGCTCGTTAAGTATCACATTGGATGTGATCTACTTGATTAATAGAGCACACGTTTGCATTTCTTTAATATTCACAAAAGTAAACAACACAAGTAAACGCAGTGGGGAAATGTAAAGGTGTTTAAACCAGGAGCCATAATGTACATTACTGTTGTGTTTGTTTTGGCTGAATGACTTTGATGGGCTAACAATCACTTTTGATCATTTACACTAAAGTGTGGTTCCACAGTCTTTACCTGGTCAGTAGAGTAAGACATGACTAAGACAAAGGGGCAGATTTTATCTTGTATTTTTTTAACTGCAACGTCACAGTTTTGCACTTTGAATTGAAAAAACTTTATCAATCTCAAGTTTAATAAACAGTTGAAGCACTTCTGGACCTTGAAAACTAGCAGAATTAATCTGTTAGTGGGAACATATTCCTCGTCACTACAACATAAACATAAAGGCAAACAAACTATTTGTGAGAAAATGTACCTGAACAGTCGGCCTTGTGAAGACCCACCGTCTCCTCTTCAGTCATCACGTCACCCTGAACCAGAACAGATTATCCATCATTAGCCTGAGGAATGTGTTCACAGGTGACTGCCGTCAATACTTGACAAAAAACTATCATAAAGATGAGTGAGGGAGTTGAGAGGAAAAGGGAAATGATTGATCGTCATTGAACAAGGCTAAAGGAGGATTTGCTCTTGACAACATTACCTCGTCATTTGAAGTAACGCATGACGTATTTTCTTTTGGTTCATCACCTTCAGCAACAGAGTCCTGCCCCGAGTTAGTCTCTGTGAAGACCAGCACATTTACACTTTGTGTCAATCAGTTATTTCAACACAGTGCAACACGTTTCCCCAATTCAAAGAGAGCCTTACTGCCTATGAAGTAAGACACATTCTAGGTTTAGCTACCTAAAGGGGAAGGTTTCTTTAAAACGACATCGTCATTCCTTGCCCTGAAAATGTTGCCTGTTTACTTAATCACTCCCTTACCAGACGCAGGAAGCACACAGGAAGCCAGCACTAAATCAGTCTGATGCTACAAAAGATGACAGAACACACCAGTACATCAGAAACATTAAAACATCACGCCCGGGCAAATATGTCTATCCAATTCTTTTCTTCAAATGTATTTAATGAAACACAAAATGCCTACAGACTTTATGAAACTACGATCAGCACTAGGACTTTAGGACAGAACCAAGTGATACAGAGTTTGCCACATACATACATACCAGCTTCAAGTATTCAGACGTGTCCTCAACAATTTTACACACATCAAGGCTGTCACTTGGCCAAATGGCTTCACGGGCAATCTTCAGAAAATAAAACACATAGTTATGTCATCAAGTCTATCGACCAATAGTTGCCCAGGTCAGCTGGAGTACACATCATGTATATTCCACGTGTGCATTTGCATCATAATTTACCATTTTCACTGTTGTTGTGCTGCTTACAGAATCAGCCCTTTCTTTCTCCCCAGTTTCATGAGTTGACTCTGAAATTCAAAGTTAAAAAAACATTACAGCCTGGCGACATACAGTATGACCTCAGTTATGTTGTGATTGAAACAAACAAGAGAATATGAGCATGATACAACAGGTTTTTATGGAGTCATTTTCTACAATTGCATAATTTACAAATTACCGTAAATTCTGGACTATAAGCCGCTACTTTTTTCTCACACTTCGAGCACTGCGGCTTCTACTCCGGTGCGGCTAATGCATGGATTTTTTATGGGGGACAATGAGCTTCTGCCGCAAAAACATTTGACTTCGTCACGTCGGATCTTAATATCAGTCATTTTGCGCTTCATGCACGCACCCTCATGATGGAAAACACACGGAGAAATACATATGATGCAGCTTTCGAGTTAAAGGCGATCGACCTGGCTGTCAAAGAAGCTAACAGAGCTGCTGCACGTTAAGATGACACTGACAGCGACAACAGAGACTGAGGAAGTGAGTAATGAAGTCATTCTGAGGCAGTGAATGGATGGACTTTTTCTTGTGAAATATATTACGGTCATCTTTTTCATCAGCCGTGTTACAGACACCGTCGGCTAGGCTTCGTATTGTAACGGTTCATGTTGTAAAGTCAGTAGTTGATAATGTGTTCATAATTCCGATTATGTGGAGAGTCAGTGAATGCACCAGCGAGAACGTGTTGAGTGGCTGTATGAGAGAACGCTGGGGGAGAGAGTTGGATTGTTACGGCAAGTTATGTGTTGCTCTCTGCTGTAAACGGCGTGGTCACGGCCGACAGTGATCGGGTTATTAAAAGTTATTATTTGAACGCTCTCGTCGTCCTTTAACGTCCGTACGGACGCTACAGTATTTGCGGATGTTACCGGTAGCCTACGTCTGTGTAAATAGCTCTTGTTATAGCGTGGACACCTGCGGCTTATAATCAAGTGCGGCTTATATATGTACAAATACATTTATTTACTTATTTTTAGCCGGTGCGGCTTATATCCAGGTGCGCTCAATAGTACGGAATTTACGGTATTCATTTTAGAAGCTGCTTACTTTATGGGAGGCTTATAACTAAGAAACAAAGATGAAAAAAATAAATAAATAAATAAAATATTGCTTACCAGCAAAAATGGTGTCAAGGCTGCTTTCCATGTTGTCGACATGAACATTCCCAGGTGGAGACTCCAAGGCCGATGCTGTGATCCCCGATTCATCTTGCCCAGAAGTGTCCATCATCCAAACATTCTCCTTTTCTATCCCTGAGTTGGTTTCGGTAGATAACACGGTCATATCAAAGCTGCTTTCAATGTTGGAGGAATCAACCTCTCCGAGCTGTGACTCCAAGTCGGTTGTTTCGATCCCTGACTCGTCTATGGTCTCTGCAGGATTCTCATCTAACGGAGAATGTAAGTCGTCAGGTTCCAAAGTGTCTTCCTCGGTTTCAGGAACAAACATGGCTTCATTTATACCACCGTCAAATGTCAAAATGTCTTTTGGATAAATTAGAGACACCACCATAGTAGGGTCCATACACGTCCCTTCCTTGGAAACAGTACTTGTCAGGCTCTCTGTGGTTTTCAGTAAGACAGGTTCAGGGGTCTCATCGCCTTCACTGTAAATCTGATTTCTTTCTTCCTCCGCGGAAACATCTAGAGAGTCAGTTTGAACATTATCTGCAGAGCTTTTACTGTTCTTTGGACTACTTGCAAGTTTTGAGACCCCATTTTCAGTATGAGAGTTATTAGTCTCCTCTGCTCTCTGTTCTTCACGGTGGTCTCTTAGAGGGTCTGCACAAGTAACAGAAGCATCAATCTGTTTGTTTAGGTACTCTCGCTGCTTCTCTGTTGGCACAGTCTCTTCCACTGTGTGCTCACATTGCAGCGCTCTTTTGTCTGAATCCGTCGGCTCAACTGCAACAGGATTGTTTTCAGTCACGGAGCTCCTCCACCAGGTGGCCAGTGCCTCGTTCATCGTTTCACCTTCGCATTCTATCTGCACAACGTGCTTGACTTTACCGTCTTCTTTTGATACACGCGTGACGGTCAGCTGTAAGGTTTTGTCCACTGTGAGAGCCAACAGCTCATCTACTGCACCGCTGTCCCAGGATCCAGTTGAGGCATCCAAGCCTACCAGCTCACATAAAAATGCCTTTGGAGGACTTTGAGTCAGGTCATGGGGTATTTCTCTCACGTCTGATACGCTGACTTTGGACTTGTTTCCGTAATCCACAAAGGAAACAAACAGCTCGTCCCCTTCTTTGTCGATGACCTCTGCGCGGTACCAGAGATTATCATCTGAAAACAGAGCAATGCATGGGCTACCAGGGGAGAGAGAGCCTGGGTCTAGAACTTTGTGGTTGGCTGAATCCCCAACCTCTGCAACATTAAATGTTATCTTATCGAGCTCTTCTGAGTCTGCATGCTGACACCAAAACGTCTGATCTTCGTTTGTAGTTGTGATGTAGACTTCACACTGTTGCCCCTCTGAAAGCTCTTGTTTGGGGTAACAAAGAAAACAGGATTTCAGTGACTTGTCTAAGCTCTCTGGAAGCTGCTTGATGTCAGAGTTCTGGGCAGGTGCGTCTGTCAGTTCTTCAGGTTTTCCCGACTTCATTTCAGAACCATCAGTTGAACGTGTTGAAGGTACTTTACAAACGACATCCTCACCGCTGTCCGTAAGACTCACTTCCCACACAGATCCCGACTGCCTGATAAACAAGCACTTGAGCACCTTCTCTCCATTAGCACCACTGTCTTTTTTGAATGCCGACACCACTTCTGGATCAAGCACCTTCTCTTCTTCAAGAGTTAGTGCGTGGCTCAGCACACAGTGTGCGCTGTACATGGGAAGTTGCAAGAAGGAATTTTGCAGTCTGCCTATCGTGGAAACTGGCAAAACTGTCGTGTTTCCAAAGTCAACAAACTCAACAAGTACCATCGCGTTGCTATGAACTTCTTTTACAACTGCCCGGTACCATGATGAATCCTCTGCAAACTCTGCTTGAACAAGGTCATCCAGTTGCACATCTTTGACGTTGGTTTGGTTGTTGGATTTAGCATCATTGAGCTTTTCCACCAACGAGAAAATGTCATCCTCGTCTCTGACAAGTTGCACATAGAAACTCAGAGGGTTGTTGCAGTGGGAGATGTACACTTCTGCTTCCATGCCTGATGTAATAGACTGTGGAGGTAGTTCTGCAAGTTTAGGTAGTTTCCCAACATTGCTTTCCTCCTGAGATTCTGTGACAGGTGATTTGGACTTCACAAGCTCATTAGTTTCTGTAGGAAGAGTCACATTTCTTACTTTGATATGGGCAGCTGCTGCCTCAGAGCCATTTTCTTTATCACTCTGCGTCCTTTCACTTGCCTTCCTTTGGTGTGGCGTTTGATACAGTCTTAATGGTTCAGTTTTTACCTTCTGACCATTTTCACAAAGACTGCGAGGGGGCTTAGGTTCAGACTTTAGGTCCTTGTCAACATCCCTCCATTTATGTGCAGGTTTTGTGTCAGAAAGTTTTTTTCGGACGGTTTGCGTTTCAGTTTTCTCGGCCTGTTGTGGAACAACTTTCATACTCTTTGCCGCTGGATTTCTCGTAGTGTCCAGTGTCGTCCATCCCTGGTGAACAACCATCTTTTCTGAACGCTCCATCTCAATCGGAAACATCTTCTTGATTTTTGAATTTATTTGCGTGTTCCCATGATACAGCTCGACCTGCAGTTTACCATCAGGATCTCGAGCCACTACTAGAGCCCGAAATTTGCACTCCGTCACGTTTTTCTCAAACCAGCTGTTCATCTGACTGGGAACATCGGCGCAGACGTCAGAGAGTGTGCACACTAGTGCTTGCACAGGCACAGACATGATGTCATTAGCCTCTCTGGGAACTGGAAGCAAGTCCGATTTTTCCACCTCAATAGTGTCACCGTAATCCACAAAATGAACAAGAATCGCTGGCTTTGTGGCTTTGATCTGTCCTCTGTACCACTGCCCATCAGTATACTTTGCAAAGCATAAAGTTCCAAACACTTTTGGGAGCTTTACATTCTCAAGCTGACGACAGAGATTGCTAACTTTGACGTTGAGATCTTTTATCACATCAGCATTTCTCTCTAGCTGGCAATAGAACTGACTGACATTCTTCACACTTGTCACCGTGACCTGTTCCTCTGTTCCAATTTTAACATTGTGTGTAGAGAAGTAGTATGTGTCCAGGCGGAATGATGACCCAGCTGGTTTCTTGGGAGGTGCACTTTTAAGTAGGTTGACCATGCTGGTAGAGACACTCTCAAATGGAGTTTCTAGATCCACAATGTTGAAGACAATCTTCTGCTCACTGTACATAACAGCATAGATGGTACACTTCAAAATCACAAAGTTGGATTCAGCAGTTTGAACGAAGCTTTTGAACTTTGCCACTGCCTCCTCATTCCACTCATTTGTGGCAGATGTGGGGTCAACAGGATTTAAGAGACTGCATCGAAAAGCTTGTCCTTGAAGAGTGAGAAATTGTGGGCAGATCCCCCGCAGGTCATAGAGGGAGACAGTTTCTGTCTGGCCATAGTCAACAAACAAGACATCCACATGAGGTGTTTCATGTCGTTGAATGACAAGGGCCCTGTACCACATTCTGTTAAGTGGGTGGCGAGCGACACAAGCTAGTTCTACAGGAGGCTGAAACTTGCTGCCTTCGTAGTAAGACTGCATGTCATGCATGAGCAATTTCAGAAATCCAGCATTCTGTACTAGCTGGCACCAAAAGTCGTTTGGGCTTTCGATGAAGGACACACAGACATCTAGGACACTTCCAGTAGGAAACATGTTCTCCTTGAAGGTAGGAGTTCTTAGATTACTGGCAAGGCCCACTGCATTTGTGGTCTGGGAAGAAGATCCACTGTTGATGTGTACTGCCATAAGCCTGGCATCTGGAAGTTGTACAGTTGGAAGAATAGCAGTTTGCGCTGGCATTTTGGCTTTGAGAGGTCTCGGTGTCTTTGCCATTTCAGCATGATTATAACTACACATCAATGCAGCAAGATCTTTTTCTCCCTTGGCTTCAGGATCTGCTAGTTGGACAGCATAGTTGTCATCATGTTTAGCCGTCACGTGTACATTTAGTACTTTGTCTTTTACTGATGTGTTGAAAAAGTCACTGTCGCTGGGACTCCATTTTTCATCCTTTGGCCTGACACCCGCCAATGTGCATTTCAATGCCAGGCATGGCAGCTTTCTGAACTTGTCAGGAAGCATCCTGATGTGACTCCTATCAACAACTTCGGTGTTTCCATAATCAACAAAAAACACCTTGATTTTTGTCTCACCAACTTCAGTAACAGTTGCTCTGTAGAAGTCACCATCTTCTGCCTTGGAAGCACAGTAGAGGCCAACAGTGGGATTTCTTACATCTGTATCCACTGAATCTTTGTACAGATGGTAGATTTCATCCATCAGTTCATTCAGCTCATTTGCATAGTTTGTGGTTTGGATCCAGAATTCTGATGGGTCAGATACATGCATGACAACTGCAGCATGTGAGGAGTTGAGGGACAGGTCTTCAGCTGGAAACTTCTGTACGACTCCTTTCCTTTCTTCCTTTTCCAACATCGTGTTTTGATATCCATCTGGTGATGGTGGATGCTGGCGCCTGTATGGAGTGTTACAGATGGTATAATCTTCAAGCGTTTTTTCACTTTCTAGGGAACAGCTCAAGTTTGAACTAAACAGTTTGTTAATGTTGGTGTTCTCATCCCCATAGAGTGTGACATAGTAAACGCCCTCAGAGATGCTTTGGTACTCGAATTTGGCAATCAATGTCTTGCTCAGAAGGAGTGTTCTGAGATAGTCAATTTGCCTGGTTGTCCAGCCAACTCCTTTGTCAATGAGTCCATGGAGGGAGCAAATATAAGTAACTACAGGCATCCTGAAGAACTCTGTAGCCAATGATCTGACATTCTCCACTTGCACAAACTTCTTTGTTCCATAGTCAACATTCAACACTTCCACTACTTGGTTGTTTGGGAATATCTGTTGAAGAACAGAGCGGTACCATCTGCCATCACTTCCCCTTGCAGCACATGGAAACCCAATCATTTCTGGACCTATAACACAATTGGTCTTTCTTCCCTCACAACACTGTGTGATCTGTTCTGAGAGTTTCCTCAACTCTTGAGAGAACACCTTCAACTGGCAAAAAATCCTCAGAGGATTTGTCACGTCTGTGACTATGACCGTCTCCACTGTTCCTGCTTGCAGCTCTGGGAACATAAATTGGTCCCGTTTGTGCAGTTTCTCAACCTCCAGCACTGAACTAAGCCCATTCCCTTGAGGCCTTTGAGTTTCACTTTGGGACTGTAGCGACAAAAGGACATATTCGTGGAACACCTCTGGAGACAGCTTCTTTGCAATTCCCATCTCATACATTTCTTTGGAAACGCAAGGGATGTGCAGTAGAAATGCTCGGTGTGACAACAAAACATCTTGCACGTATGCCTTGACAGACTTTCCAGAGAGTGATTTCAGAAATTCCAGAGCCACTGGAGACCATCTGTTCTCAGGTGAGAGTGGGAGAACATTGGCTAGCACACAAAATTCCACTTCAGGTGGGAGGTGAAAGTGCTTCTTGTTACCCCATGCAAGCTTATTGGAGGAGGTGTTTAACGTAACCCCTTTGTCAATGAGGAACACACTGTAGTTCGAGCCATTTCTTGACACTATGCGGGACCTATACCAAGTGCCGTCAATCTGAACCAAGCACTGGTCACCAGAATTTCCTTCAGACGCTAATAAAGTGTTTTCAGGGTACTGAATTTCTTTGGCCAGGCACTCGTACTCTGCAGCCTTCCCCTGGCTAAATTTCCCCCAGAACTCCACAAGCACACAAAGGGGATGCAGGTGGACTTTGGTTATGAGGATTGTTACGTCTGATCCTTTTGTAGGGAGTCCTAATATTGAAGTCATTTTGAAGATTTCATGAACTTAAGCTGCCCATCATTTGTCAGCTTTCATCAAGGCTTGGGGGCACCGGATGTTATCTGTAAAACATGTAAACAAACAGGCACAAACAATGATGCACATTAAAACGACAATAACAGTTTACATGTGGTTCATGTTTCAATGGGTTAGGTGCACTTCTAAAAATATTTAGGTAAAACTACACACACTAATTACTTTCTAGAGCCCAAACTAAGTATTAAACTATTTTATTTAAAAAGATTTAATGACTGGATGTCATTTTACTCACACTAAAACATGTATTTCATGGGATTTTCTACATTTAAAAGACATTGCTAATGTAAGCCATACTCTTAAATCTATTCCAGTTAAGAATGTGACTTATTTAAACTTTGGAACAGGGTTGCTAGTTCCCAATTGCTTGTGGTATTGAGTGCTACCGAAGGGTAGACTCAGACTTTTTGTTCACAGCTTTGATGAGTTAATGTCAAGAAAATTAATAATAAATCCATAATAAAAACTACAAGCTCAATGTGCAATACCAAACAAATCGACAAACAGATTGTAACATGCCACAAGCAGAGGGCAGGCTTGTGTTCTTTGCTAAAAACACTTTGAAAGACAATATTTACCTACTGCCCTTCTTGTGGAGACATTAATTGTGCAGTGACTAAAAAAATAAAGAGAGTGTGTGTGTAAGTGAGAGAGAGCAAAAGAGACAGAGAGAGACAGAGTGTGTGTGTGTGTGTGTGTGTGTGTGTGTGTGTGTGTGTGCGCGCAAGTGTGAGAGAGAGCGAGAGAGTGAGTAAAGAAGTGAGTGTGTGGGAGATAAGGCTTAATATATTCAAAGTACAAATATTTAATGGAATTTAAAAACTGAAAGAAGATCCAGATATAGAAATTAATATTCCAGGAAAATATACAACTAGCACAAATGAATTCCTACCCTCATAATTACATTGCATGCATTTAATTATTACAGGTACCACACAAAAGTTACCACAGAAACATTGTACTATATATTAAAAGTTGTCTCTAACAAGCAAAGGGCACAGCTGCTGCAACAGACGAAGAAAAAGATCATCAGTGATCTGGAGCTATGATAGGTTATAGTGAGGAAAAGAATATATGATGCTGAACAGAAAACAGAGCTAGTTATCTGTCTACAAGTTATCTGGAGCCACACTCTACGTACCAGCAGACTGCACTGGGTATGCAGTAGCAGTGACAGCGGGCCCGGTGCTGAACGAGATCAGTAAACTGCTGCTCTAAAAGTGTCGGCTATAGACCGGCACAGGAATGAGCCCGAAAACCCAGAAGTGAGTTAGTTAGCATGTAAGCGCCATGGGTTCCTAACTCTAAAAGTCAATGGGGATTTTGAACGGGTTTGTGGTTAGACGTCTGAAATAAAGTCTGTGGTTTACACAAGCTTAAGAGATGTGGACAGAATAGTACTATATTATACAAAGGCTTTATGAGACAACAATATGCAGAACCCACTTCAGCTGATTTTCTGTTCTTATGATTGAGAAGAGTGCACTCTCACTCCGAACACAAAGCACAGAGCAGAGAGAGGTTGTATTTAATTAAGGTTTTATGCTTTGAGACAAAACCATATATTAGCTTATTTTGTTGTGTGTAAGTAAAAAATATACATATAACTATTAGTACGTGCATGGTTGTGTGGTTTGCCCTCTTGTGCCCAAAATGGGTAAAATAGACTTTTTTAGGATGAATATTCAAGACATTTCAGGCCAATTTTGACAGCAACATATAATATAAATATATATAACACAAAATCATAGTCTGAGTGGCTCCAGATTTAACATGAAGGTAATTGCAGGTAACAGGTCGGGTTTTGGAACCTTACAGCTACAGGCTGATGAGGGTCTGTAAAACTGGACCCGTGCAGGACTCTCATCTGGATGTATTGCAATTTTTCCTTTATTGTTGTGCGTGTTAAATTAGGATACAGGACAGCCCAGTAGCAGTACCAAGTTTAAAACAAATCACATCAGTTTGAACTACCTGGGACTCACACAACCCTGAAGTGCCATGTGCTGCAGTTGTAGCCACTAAAAAGATACGTATTGCAGCACGTCACACTGCACATGTATCTCCAGTGTTAACCAGCACATTGATGAGCTGGCATTGATATAAATGCATCTAAAAGCCAATCATATAACTGCATACATGTCGAGAGCATACAGGCAGAATTGTCTGTAGCAGTGTGTGCATGCTTCCAGATAGAAGATACACATACTTTTCATGCAGAGCTGTTGCAATTAATCACAATTAATATTCAAACAGGCCCCGTTAAAGTCAAACCTGTAAAGTTTGAGTATTGTAATTAAGTCACAAAAAATTGTAGGATTGAGTGATTTAGTTATTTTGCCTCACTTGAATTCACATTTTTCTGAACAGGAAATCATGCAAACCCTATTCCTTCCATCACTTTCTGCCACACTCTTACAACCAGTTGAAACTAAAACAGCAAACAGATGTTTAAACTGCTTTCAAAGATGTCTTTAAGAGAAGTGGAGGGAAAACACAGCCACATACCAAATGAGTCACCTTGTGTCTCTCTTTGTGACGGTCACGGTGATGAAGTCTCTGGCACAAGTCTTAACACAAAGAGCAGAGGGAAATCTGAAATCAAGAGAACTGTTATCATTAAATCAAACACGTTCAATATGCTTTGGGTTATCTCAGCTTTCTTGATGGCCAGTACTGATCATTTTAGCATAAGTTTGTCTTAAAAACAGAGTGTACGGTCGAGTTGAAGTCATGATCATTAAACTAACTCTATAAGAGGATTCATATAAGAGTCAAAGGACACATCAGCTTACTTCTCTGAGACCATGATCGTTTGTTCACTTAGCTTGATAAAAATCAGTAAGAGAGATAATAACTGATCGAAAAACTCTGCTATCAAATGAGGAATAATAAATCATCAATCAACAAACCTATCAACTATAACAAATATTGATTACACATAGATCTGCTGTGGGGGGATCTTACAACATCTACACTACTGAACCATTATAGTTCAGTTAAAATGACGGAAATTCAGAGGAGGCGGACATTAAAAAAAAAAACATTTACATATCATTGAAAATAATGACAAACTTTATTTTATTAAATAAAGAAAGAAAGAGATACAGCTCTTTGAACTACTTTACATTAACATGGAGATGTATTTAAGAGCAATTCAACTGAGTCAATAAAAAACAAACTGTAATCAAAAAATTCATCAACAGATACCTTAGACGATAACTAATCTATCACTTAACTAACCAGCTATAATATCGATGCGTCAACGTTATTTGATGGTAACTTTAACTTTTATTCACAAACCGTTTTCAGTTAACGGTTATGATATATAAAGTTAAGCTAATGTCGCTAACGTCTTCTTTATCAATTAGTGCTATCAAACACTTCCGACTACAGGTGCTGAAACAGGTTTAAATATGTCACCACTCACCTCTTCTCTTTAACTCCGCGTGCTCTGCCAGCTGAACGTGCCCAGGTAAACTAAGCAGGTAAATCCAGCGGGGAGCCGCCGCGGTGCTAACGTCCCTCCAACCGCCAAAACTGCTCTCCAGCCGTGTATCTGCTCTGTTGTGACAGATGATCCGTCTGTTTGGCTCAAGAAAATATATTTTTTTATCAAAGCGACAAATTACACAAAGAAGAAAAAAAAACACCACAGCACACCGAGGTTAGTGACGTTAGTTATCAACTAGCGTTAACGAGCCTCGAGTCACGCGCGTGCAGAAAGATAACTTTTTTTTCTCTCCTGATCCGGAAGTGACTTTCACGTCTGACGATCAAATATGAGGGCATTGACGAAATATGAACATTTTTTTCTATTTTTATTCTGATTTTAAACGATACAAATACATTGTTTTAATATTTAATGAAAAGTGATGATCAACTATAAGCAGGTTTAAGAACTTTTCCTCAGAGGAAAGCTTGATCAAAAAGGGCTGAAATAGACATACACACAATAAAGACAAACTAGTTTAAACATTACATATTAAAGAGAAGACTAAACGAAAGCAGCTTAAATACAAACAACACGTTTTAAATAAAGATAATAATGAACGTTACAGTGCAGTGTTACAAAGTTTCAAATAGCATATATATTTTCTTGCCTGTACTGGTTATGTGCATTTCTTAACCAGTACAGTAGGAAGACTTAATGAAACCTGCTGATAATAATTAGCAAAGGAGCAGATACACTGAGAGAAACTGAGGACATCAGTTCAAATTGTTTGTAAAATTAGTCTATTTTTAATTGCACCGGTTTCACTTACAAAGCTCTAAACGGTCAGGCACCATCCTATCTTAAAGAGTTAATTGTACCGTACTATCCGACAAGAGCATTATGTTCCCAGAATGCAGGCCTGCTCGTGGTACCTATAGTCTCTAAAAGTACTAGGCACCGCTCCTTTGGAATCGTCTACCAGTCGCTGTCCGGGAGGCAGACACACTAGGTACTTTTAAGAATAGACTTCAAACTTTTCTTTTTGATAAATCTTATAGTTAGGGCTGGCTTAGGACCAGCTCATAGTTATGCTGCTATAGGCCTAGACTACCGGGGGAACTGGCACCAGGATCTCTTATCTCTCTCTCCCTCTTTCTCTCCCAGCTTCATATCTTATTACTGCTTGTCACTATCTTTATATTCTAACCTCTCCTTTTTCTGGGAGCTCCTGAGCTCTCTTAGGTTCCTTGGGACTGTTGGTGAGGATGGCCTGCCCAAACACCCCCCCCCCACGAGGATGCCCCCGCCCCCAAACCTATCCTATCCTATTCTTCTTTCTGCATCTTGTCCCATCTCCCCCATCCCATTTTCAAGCCCAGCACAGTTTAGCAGATGGCTGTTCCGTCAAGGAAGTTTTTTTCTTGTCACGCTATGACGGATTAAGCTGGGCTCTTGTAATATAGCCATAAGTAAGGTCCTTTACCTGCTTTTTGTAAACATAACAATGAGCATGGTCTTGTTACCTGCTCTTTTGTTAATGTTAACAGACAAACAGTAAGGTCCTTTACCTTCTTTTGTAAAGTGTCTCGAGATAACGCCTGTTATGAATTGACACTATATAAATAAAGATTGATTGATTGATTGATTTAATTTGTAATTTATTTATTCTTTGTCGTATAAGAGGGCTTCTAAAACTTGTTTTGAGTTTATTATATACTGGACAGCAGTAGTTTATTGTTTACTGCCTATTCTATCTATCTCTCTCTCTCTCTCTCTCTCTCTCTCTCTCTCTCTCTCTCTCTCTCTCTCTCTCTCTCTCTCTCTGACAGACTCCAACCTCAGAACTGGAGTAACAGGATCCACTTTCTTTCTTAGTCAAGACTCTAGAAGCATTCAGTTGTTTAATGAAGATAAAAGCATGATTCTTGTTCTTCATATGCACAGCTCTTTAAAAGGCCTTTGTTTATGAAAGTTAATAATAAAAACAACTATAATGAAAATATTTCAAAGCTCAAACGTACAGAAAAATAGTTATTGTTAAGACCTGGTTCTTCAAACCAAAGACCATGTTGGTTTGTCATCTGTCTTTCTCCCTATAGACCTATACTCTCAACTACTGTAGCATTTATGCTTTTCTACTCTATGAGTGTCTTTAACTGACAGCTGATAAAAGAACTTCACTTGAATGGAACAACATGTTGCCTCAAGAGTTATTTCACCAGCAACTTCCTCTTTACACAAAAGAAGAAGAAAGGGTCCATAATGACACAAAATTAAAGTTCCTGCATGGTATATCTTCAGACTTAACTTTCAGATTTAAGCTGAATAGAAAACCATAAAATAACATATTTAAAGTATTTTATGGTATAGCTTCTTCAAAGAACAAATGACAGATAGTTTGCATTTCCCTGTTGGTTGCATGACTTGTTTTGAAGTATGCTTTCCTTTAGTAGACTGTATGCATGAAAATAGAGAATCAATATTTTTTCTTTTCTAAATCTTTGTTTTAGTTTTACCAACTTGTCATTTTTAGGCTCAACCTGTACAAACAGATTTGTTCTACATTTAATATCCGACTGGTCTATAGGCTACTATAATTCTGTTTTTGTGGTCATATATGAAAAATATCATGCAATACTTGCTCTGTCAACACACCACTATGTTATTTCCAAACAGTACACCGACTTATTTGGTTTGTGGAGCTGTTTCATCGTTAGAGATAGAAACAGTATTATATTAGATTTGAATCAGCAACCAAACAAACTGAGCTCATCAACCCCTGCTCTCCTTAAATCCCGTTTAAACTCTAAAAATGCCCGACAAAATGTTTTGTACCTATCCCATCAACTGTTTAACCACCCCCCCCCCCCCCCCCCCCCCCCACACACACACAAAAAAATGTTGTTAAATATAGGCTAATCCAGTATCCACCTCGTACAAAATAACTTCTATGTCTGCTCCTAAACAGTGGCACATCAGGCAAAGTAACAGGAACAAAGGCAGCTTACTTTAATTCAGCCATAAATAATACGTGAATCTCAAACTATGACTTTCAACTCTGTGCGAGATTGTAATTTATGTGTACTAAGCCCAAATAGGTGTTCGCCAAATAAAGTCACAATATCTAAGTATAGATGTATCGCTGTTCATCTCGTTTGTAAGTGAAGTGTTGTAGTAACTGTTGTTGCCCTGCGGGGGGCGGCACAGTACTCTATTATGGTGCAGCCTTCAGTACCGAACCGGAAGTTCGTCAGTAGCTGGCGACGGCTGCCATTTTGAGGTGGAGAGTAAAGAGTTTCTGAACTGCGTGTTTGTTTTTCAGCGGCCTGATTGACCCATAACAATATTTCACCATGGCTATGCAAGCAGCGAAACGCGCAAACGTGAGTATAAATATGGCGACTGGTATATAATTTAATAGAAATAGATCGGAGTGTTGGCTTAGTGGCAACTAGAAGATATTTACACCGAGTCCTAGCTAACAGTTAGCATGCTAACAAACTGAAAACAATCACACTGCTCACATTCATCTGCTTTAAATGTACATATTACTTATTTAAATGTACATGTTGTTGCTCGGAATGTGGTTTAAATGGGTAGAAGGACTTTGATAATCATAAAGGTGTTACATTAGAAAAGGTTGCCACTTAAACTTATAACTTTAAAATGAGTGTTTGGTTCTTATTTAGGGATTTTAGGACATCGTGTGTATACATGATCCTTCTGTAAAGGTCATTTCACAGACAGACGAGTCACAGAAGAAATCTGTATAAACATGTTGAAACACTGATTTAAAAGTTGTATTTTGTCAACTTAAAGGTACAGGTTTCCCTCAAGCTACCTGTGCTCGTGGAAAGGATTATTTCAAAATAAAAGTGGAAGGAGAATTATCACCTAAATAAACCCTCTATTTATACAGCCTGTGAAGAAGGCTCAAGGCGATAAGTCTTTTTGTAATTTAAATTAGCCCTCTAAATCAATTTTATTTACATCTCTGTTGTTTCAGTATCAAACTGAAGAACACGTTTTGTAAGGGACTGTTTTGTTGTGTGCTGCAGATACGGCTTCCACCTGAAGTGAACAGAATCTTGTACATCAGGAATCTTCCTTACAAGATCACAGCTGAGGAGATGTACGATATCTTTGGGAAATATGGACCGATACGGCAAATCAGAACGTAAGTAATTACTCTGTAGACTGCGCAGTGCAGTCTGTCAGCCAAACGGGTGAAAGTAAGTGCTTATCAACAACTGTGAGGTTATCATTGTCATTGTTTATAGAGATGAGTGATGAGATGAAGTTTACAAACAGGGACAGGATCATTGAATTCACCATCAAAAACAGACAGAACGTGAAATTGTAATCTAGTAATGCATGTCCACCTCACGTCAAACTCACTGGCCAAAGATACATTTGTCAGTAAGCAACCTGATTCATAATTTAGTTCATTCCTTCTTTAATGGCGAGTCAGTTCACTAGTACACACACAATACTTAAAGCAGCGGCATACGTTTTCACTCCGCCCGACTATCCAATCCAGTCGCATACTGACACTTTTCGCCCTAACTTCACTCACCTTGCAGTGCTCCAGCCTTTTCATGTGGCCTCAATTCAGAGTGCAGTGTCACTTCAAAATGCCCAGCAGCGAGCGTCCATCAACCATGACCCTTGATACTTCTTTATGACATCACCAGCAGTGCAGGCAGACTCAGTGTGCCCACCCACCCAGGGCCGCTCTGCAGCGCACACGCCTGACGAAAACTTGTTCAGTTTATTCAGTCTTTATTTCTGCTTCCTGTCACACTGTTTGACACTGTAGATACTTCTCTTGCTCATTTTCCTATGTGCTTTGGCCTCTCTTGTTTCTCAGAGGGAACACGCCTGAAAGCAGAGGAACAGCGTACGTGGTTTATGAAGACATCTTCGACGCCAAGAACGCCTGTGACCATCTGTCAGGCTTCAACGTCTGCAACCGTTACCTGGTGGTCCTCTACTACAATGCAAACAGAGTATGTATTTTTATTACAGTGTCTGAATGCTTCGTCAAGTTGGAGGGAAACCTTTAAAAAAAAATTTGTTTTGACCAGAGTAATCAAGCTGAAAAGTTGAACCAGGAGACTGTAATCCCACACTTGGACGATTCCTGGACAGACTGACTATTTGAAACATCTGCATATGATCACCATCTAAGATTGATAAACTAGTGGATGATCTGCTTTTGCTCTCTACTGCCTGAGTTTGTGTTGTTGTGTCTGTATGCTCTGCAGATGATCAGAGAGAGAAAGTCTCCTCCAGATTGCAGTCTGACGTCTTTGTTTTTTCTTGTGGCTGCTGTTTTTCTACGTCATGAACAGCAGCCCTCTCACTTTAGCCTCACCTGCTGTTCAAACAGAATTGAGGTTATTTTATTATTTCTAACAACACAGTTGTGTTTTTAGGTAGACTTAATGAAACCCCCTGCTGATAATAATTAGCAAAGGAGCAGATGCACTGAGAGAAACTGAGGACATCAGTTCAAACTGTTTGTAAAAAATGCAGTTTATTTAGGGGCTTGTAACCTCGATCAGTAGTGAACAAGTTGAGATCATAATTGTATATGAAGCTGAACAATTACAAATTGGTGCATTAAGAGGGATGCCGACATGCCGTAAACTATTTTCTTGGTAGACCCTTAACCCCCCCCCCCCTTACCTGATTGTGCCGACTATTGGATGGTAATTTTTAAAAGGGGGGTTGGAGGCTGTCACATTACTGAGAAATAAATAAAACACAACAAAGGAACATTAATTAAAATGAATAATTCAAGAAATAGGAGAAAATTAAATGACAGATAAATCAATGTCTCTCTGTGTCATCATCTTTTTCCAGGCTTTCCAGAAGATGGACACAAAGAAGAAAGAGGAGCAGCTGAAGCTTCTAAAAGAGAAATACGGCATCAACACAGACCCTCCAAAGTAACACCACAGCTCGTTTGTTTACCTGTACAATCCTTACACGCTGCTTACCGTCAGCTGGTCAGGTTGTTGAAAATATTCTTTTTTTTTTTACATTTGATCATTTTGTTTTTGTGGATGGATGTACCGTCTGTAAGGTGGTCTTCTAAGAGAAGGAGGAATTGTCTTCCAGACGGGGAAAAGCCTGAAACACGATTGCAGAAATCAAACGTTGTGTATTTGTAAGATGTTATCTGCTTGGGCAAATTTTTTTTTTGTCAGTCTTTTCACACTTTTACAAACCTTTAATTTAAAGCTAGTCATGGTCATACAGTGTGGTATGAAATGGAGTTGATGATTACTGACTATGTAAAGTATTCTGTCAAATAAATGTTCCCTTTCTATAAAAGCTTCTGTGTGCTCATTTTTTACACTGTTAATGTAACATAGTGGAAGTGCTGTCCTCTGTGTGAACCCTTTAAAATCAATAGACTGATGTATTTTCCACATTTGCACAGGGGTCAGGGGTTTCCCAGTATCTAGTTTGCCTGAAGCCTCTCTCAGCAGGTGGGGATGAATCCCCTGAGGTCTCATTTTAAGGTTGGCTGTGTGCCAATTGAACCTGATTATTCAATGCTAATTGGCCAAAGACTTATGGGTAAACATTTCAGCTTTTCTCTTCCTGCAAAGACTAACAATTCTTTCTTAAAAATAATTGACTGTATTCAAACTAGCTACTGTTGATGCTAATATATATTACCATTATATTATTAAAAACGTCGAAAAATAGAAAAACCTTTTTAGAAGCTTTTAAGTAATAAAATCAACTATCCCCGTACGAGCCACATGTCATCAAACCTTTGCGCCAACGCGAGTGGCCACACATTCAGTGGCTCCGTCTTAAATTTCCCTCGGGATCAATACAGTATCTATCTATTGGTCAACAGTGACACCTGGTGGTAGTTGAGCGACATTACATACACTATGCAAGTGAACGATGTCTCAACTTTGAAATACAAGCTTTAGGTATTTTCAGATGCTAATTAAATTTAAGCAGGATATCTTGAAGAATTGTTATCATCACGTTTTGCAGAAAAGTTTGTTTAATGTAAGATCACTGCAAACTTGCTCAATTATGTGCTCTGTGTAGTTAACTGCAATTTTGTACAGACTGAATGTAGCCGTGGAAGAAGACCTCAAATCTTCACTTCTGTGTACTCCGAGGTTATTCTGCTCTCCAAGAGCAAGAAAATACAGAACAGCAAAGTTATTGCACAACGGCGGATTTTAATATTTAACGTCAGGCCTCCCCTCTTATTTATTTTTTAAATTCCCCTAGCAGAGAAAAACATAAAAAGTGAAAATCTAGACTCAAACTAATGGATAAACAATTAAAGGGATACTTCACCCATTTACATGAAGCTGTGTATCATTAGAAACATGGTAGTAGTGTTGAATGGTCGTAAATCCATCACATGAAGAAAACTTCCAGGCAAAGAAAAACATATTTTTCTCGTCTCAGGGCAAAATGAGGGCTGGATTCACGACCATTCAACACTACTACCATGTTTCTAATGATACACAGCTTCATGTAAATGGGTGAAGTATCCCTTTAATATACTGAAATAACATGAAAATGCTCTGTTTCAAACTTAACTAAATGAGTCAAATCATATTAATTATCTTTAAGAAGCATTTGATATAATGTGTTTTTGTGAGTGTATTCAGTAAATGTAAATTAGTGCTTTGTCACATTTAAGTGGGATTACGATTGTAAATTAGCTTTCAAACTAACTGAGATGTTCCTGTCCTTCACCTTCGTACCAAGGTTCATTGATGCACTTAAATAACATGATAAAGAAATATGACTCCTGGTTAAACTGGTGAAATAGCTACATAAGGATACATAGATGAGACATGGCTAAATCAGGGTGGTAGGGTTGGTTTTGAAATCTCAAAAAAATCCTGTAGTGTTACTTAACACCCTTAAGGGAGAATTGAAAGTGTTTAATATGGGTACTGCAGTCCAAATTCAAAACACTGAAGAGAGCTGTCTTCCCTCGCCTCCTCCTTCCAAGAGTCGAGGGGCACGCAGGTTGCCATTTCACAGACACTGAAGCTTCAGTGTTAAGCCAGCTTTGCACCAGCCTTGAAATATTTCTGTATTTAAACCTCTGTCCATTTTTCAAAAGCATCCCCAGTATTTATCCTGGTTTTTGCTCAGAAAGTGAATTAGAAAAATGCTGAGGCGTGTAATGTTGGTTAGAATCTGGTCTATCTGAACCAGTTAGATATATCGCCCTTTCATCGCTGCAACACCTGTTGGTTTGCTGCTTGCCTGGCAAACTGCGGCACGAGGGGCAAAATGGAGTGTGTGGAGTTGCTGTAAAACTGCCTACCTTTACGTCTCTGGTCAAAACAAAAACAGACCATTAAACACCTGAATCTAAACTTAGAAAGAGGAGCTCCTGGCTGCTGCGTTGTTGTCTAAGCCAGTCCTTCCACATAGCATGTTTCCTTAAAGTCTGACGATATAGTGAGGTCATTATAAGATTTAATTCAGTAAACCTCTTACATATTGGACTTCTAATTCAGACAGAACTAACACAATCAGAACATGATGAGAGGGGTGTATGATCTGATCTGATGAGACATTGAGTGTATGTAGCATAAACAAATTTGAAAACCTCTGGTCCAGATGTGGATCTGTGACACTGATGGAGATGATTTCATGAGTTAATGAGCAGACGACAGCCCATAGAGTTCCTTTTATTAGATTAAATCACAACACAGGGAGTAGTGCAGCCATGTCGTCAGGGACACAATACATGCTACAAAAGAACCCTTGTACACGGTTGCCTTTGCTTACATTTGGTATCTTGATAGCAATAATAGTAATAACATAGTTGGAATTAGAAACATTGTCTATCCAAAGACGTTCATGTAAAGAAGTTCAGATTACAAAGTGACGGTGAAAAGCCACGCTGCAGGGAGATGACGATGGACTGGCATGCTCAATCTTTATTGCAATACTGATTACTCATTACATCTCCTTTAGCTCTTTAAACACTAGTAGCATTAATGCAGGTCGTTGAGAGTCTGCGGTGCTTTCAGACAGGACCAGGTGAACATATTTGAACTTACATGTGGGCTAAGAGGTCAACTTAAAGTCGTGTGTAGAGGGCACCACACTCCGCTGAACTTCTCTACATTTCCAATGCGTCAGAACGTGTACAATGTGTGAGAGGGGAGTAAAAAAGTACAAAAAGATTGACTGATTGGTAAGAGAGAAATACTTGTGAGGGTTGTTAAGGGCGAATTGTATTTAACCTACTAAACACGGCTCTACATAAGGGCTGTCCTCTACTAGTTACAGTGTTTAATGAAACGCCATTCACTGCTCCTCTCACCACTTAAGCACTCAATTACTTCCACTGAAAAAGACAGACGAGAAAGTTAAAATGCTGCGCGGGCCTTATTTGTTCGCCACTCCTCTGAATTGAATAGAATGATATGCAACCTGCAGGCTAACTGGAACAGAGTGGTTCTTCTGATGGTGAAACATACTGAAGGTTACAACTTAGTTTGGTTTGTCGTGTTATGTGTTATGCAGCAGCCTGTACGTCCAAGGCAAATTTCCTTCAGGACTAAATAAAGAAATCTTGAATCTTGAATCTTGAATCAATGCTCTCTACAACTCTAGAATAATTGCTTGTTGTTATTTATAATCTCATTTACGTTCAGTTAAGGGACCCTTTATTCTTTCTCATCTTGTAAATGTTTCACCTCCCTCGCCTCCAGGTCAATTTATCTTTTCTGATTCTGTATTCCTCCAAAATCCACTTCAGATAATTTTGTCATCATGAGATAGTATGTGTAAATGCAAAGGGGGTGGGGATTAAATTCTTAGCAACATATACTACAGCTACTCTACAAGTAAACATGCTCCCACATAAAAGCAGTCTAAAGAAAACGTCTCGACAGATCACAGAAAAATCACATCCCGTACGACAACACTTGTAGAAGGACTCACTGTTAAGAAGATTTTTTTTCTCCCTTAATGCGCTGAAAATCTTTTTCTCACGGCTTCTCCCGACGCGTGTCACCGCCACTTGCTATGATAAGGCTTTCCGTCTGCAATCACAGGATGCAAAATGGGGAGATTTTTTTAAGGCAGAACCTAAAGGCATGCAAATGAACTACGTTTACATTGTCGTTACTGACAGTACAAGCATGTTTCTCGGAAGGAAAAGTTGGACAAATGCTAATCCATCTCTTCTAGCTAATAGTCAAGACGATGGATACGGTGTCTTCTCGGAGGCAGATACATTTTCATAGGAATTTTGGTTCGACATTACTGAGTATTATGAAACACATACAGCTAGCGTCAGTAAACTTGGAACGATAAATAGAGTAGCCGCAAATTCAACGTAGCACATCACTGATGCGCGAGCTCCAGTAGAATGAAACCTTATGGAAAATACTTTGCACACTTCACATTTTGGCAGTTGATCTTTGAATAATTTAAATATATATATATTCATATTTATATACTGTATCTATATATATCATTTGTGCAAGGTGTTTATATGTAGTGAGAGGCGTGTCTGAGTGTGTCTGTGTGTGTGTGTGTGTGTGTGTGTGAATGTGTCTGTGGTGTCAGTGTGCACCTGCACTCTTTGTACCAGCACACTGTTGTATGTTGTGTGTAGATCTTTTTATAGCAAGTAACATTCTCATGCACACGAGTGTTTCAAACACAAGAAGCAGATCCATTGAAAGGTAGTCCAAGCATAATTTTTTTTTTCAGTGGAAATAGCTGCAAACTGAATGGAACATGAAATTCTTTCTGTGCAGTCCGTGGCGGCTGGTGGAGCGCTCCGCTCGCTCGCCCTCCGGCCTATTTCTGGAGGTCACACTGCAGCAGTAATACGATGGACGGGTCACTCTTGGCCGCCTCTTTGAACTCCTCCAGAGAGATCTGGTCGTCGTTGTTCTTATCCATCTTGGAGAAGATCCTGTCCACCCGCTGCTCAGGCGTTAGGCCGTCCTCGTTCATTTTCATCATGATCACCGTGCCGACCATCTTGTAGATCGCCTGCAGGGGGGGAAAGAGAGCAGCGAAACGTTTGGAAATCTCTTTATATATACTCAGGTTTCCTTTCCTCGTGTGACAGCAGAACAGATGGAGCACAGCTGGATCACCTGTCAGTGAGTTTCAGCTACAGTCGAGCATCTTTTCATACCTCAGTGTGTATTATCTAATCATTAATTATGTCCTGTGCTGTCAAAACACAGCACCGTGCATGATTAGACAGGGCAGAAATGTACAGAGACAATCTGTTGTTTAAATCTTTGCATTGAGAACACAGTAACACTGCTCACAGTAACGGTGGCTGGGATCGGGGACTGGTGATAAAGTCACCAGTTAAACAAAACACTGCCACTAGTAGAAGGGAAACTCTCCCCTTTGTTTGTGAGCTGAGCACATGATCGTCAGTCGACTTCCCTTTACCAGCAGAGTGAACAGGTATGTGAGGAGAGATGAGGGCGAGGGGAGAACGTTCAATCCTGGGATGCCTTTGCTTTGGATATTTTACGTGTAAGATACTCACAAGAAATGGGTGATGATAAAGATATCTTACAACTTATCAGAATACAATCTTCCTTCTACCAGATCATGATATCATGTATGAGATGAAGAAAAAGACGCCCAAACTCCTGATAACAGGCAATAAAGCGGCTCTTTTTCTCCTTCTTTATTATTGTTGTAGTTTTCTGTCCGTCCCTTTAGGCTCAGACCTCTACTGTTCGAAAACACTTCACTAATAACAAACAATACACATTGCTCTTAACTAGGGATACACCGATGCATCGGTTCAACATTGGTATCACATGATATTGGCCCTGATGACAGACGGCTAATAATGTGTCATGAAGCGATGTCGGTTGATGATGTTTATTTGGTGTTTAATGCTGACGTCTTGTACACCTAACGACGAAGAGGTTTTTTTATTGTGTAAAAGAGGAGGTTTCCTGTTGAACAAACTCTGACTCATGTTCATCGTCAAACATGAGAGAAGATGGTGGCACTATGGAAGGCTTACACCAGAAGAAGTCATAAAACAAACATCGTACAAGAATCAGCCATTGGTTAAACATCGGTATCTTTATCGGTCCTGATCTTCCCTATCAGTGAATCTCTACTCTTAACCACCCGAGAAATGTAGTTTCTGCTTACCAGTCAAGAGGCTAAAATAAGTAGTACATATTGGAAAATGCACTTAATAATATTTTTTGTTGAGTTATATTTGAAGCTATATATAAGATTGATAAGAGATTTGAAAAGATTCTTTTGAGTTCATTCTTTGCTGTGTTTACCTCGATGATCTCCAGCATCTCCACCCGTGTGATCTTGCCGTCTCCGTCCAGGTCATACATGTTGAAAGCCCAGTTGAGTTTCTGCTCGAAGCTGCCTCGTGATGTGATGGACAACGCACAGATGAACTCCCTGAAGTCGATGGTGCCATCACTGTTCTTGTCGAAGGTCCTGAAGGCGTGCTGAGCAAACTTGGAAGCATCGCCGTAGGGGAAGAACTAAAATGAATTTTAAAAAAGACAGAGAGAGAACAAAGAAAGACAGAAATAACGATCAGTCTTTTGTTTCCTTGTATGATCAAGTGTTTCAAATTTAGCTTGTTCAAATAAACTCACAAAAATGGATGAACCTGTGTGATGATGTCAGTCAATGTGGGATGTTATGTCTCCCACTCTTCAACTTCAAAATTATGTTCAAATAAAAAAACACTTTTAGAATCCTAAGCTTGACCCCCTGCAAACAGAGCCCACAATGAACAGCTACGTTTGTAGAGCTGTTAGAGTTTGTAGGATCATGTGGTGTAATTGTGTTGTAAAGAGCCAGATCGATGAATTGACGAGCCGATAATACGGGCTGATATTAGCACATACATGCGCATTACTTCCCAGTTCAGAGACCACCTTGACTCCATTATAAATCTTCTCCAAAGTTGAACAGCTTGAACATAGAGCTGACAAAAGTGTCCTCGGATTTATCAGTATCTATTTTTTTCTCTCCCCATATATTGACATCAGCCCCAAAAATCCCATCTCAGCCGGACCCGAGTATCAATGACAACAATGCTATTGGGAAGCATAAAACATATAAGACTGCTTTCGAGTCAGTGGCTGATACATTTTGATGGAAGCTGGACAGGGAGCTTGAAAAACGAGACGGTCCCTGTCAAATCAAGACATCTGGCCAGTCACCCTAGCTATACAGCCGATCACAGCACTGCAAAACTTTGACACAGCATTTGCATCGTGACTCAGACTTCAATATTCGTAACAGTTGTCTCGTTACAGGACCCTCTTCTTCACAAATACACTTTATAGTAGTATCACGAGACACCTGTTGTCCTAATGTCAGTGATACTTCTGCTTTAGACAGCCTGAGAGTTTTAGCATTGTCATTTTTAAAATGTTAGCATATTGATGTTAGCTTAGAGCTAATAGCGCCAGCTTTCAAGTGCTAGCAAGGCTAGAGACTACAGCTTTTTCTATTTCACGTCAAATAAGAAATAATGTGCCAAATGTGTACAAAAAAAGACAAAGTATCGTTTTGTAAGGTAAATTTAAACAACAAGACTTAACGCGGCAACAGTAATAAATAATTGATCATCCTTAATCTGGCTCGTCGGCTAGATCAACTATCAGAGATTTTAGAGTAACAGTGAAAAGGTTTAAGTAAAAACATGTTTCTAATAATAAAAATCTTTTTTTGTGTCAGATATAAAACGTATTTTATTTCTTTGGATTTGCGTTAACAATAACATATTGTCGTCACTGATGCTATGGGCTACAAGACTAAGATGACAGCACTGTACATGATTATAGTATGAATCAACTGTGCCCAGTCTGTATTCGCCCAATCTTAATCCCTTCAGCCTGTTAGCAGTCCATGTCATAACTGCATCCTCACCCTACGTGAACACCAGCTCAGAGGTTAATGCAGTAACGCAATGAATGACCACAGAGACCCCGCTCCGCTCGTCAACTTCTGTGGACCACGAGCCCTGTGGGTAGCTGTGAGAAGCTGAGCGTTTCATTAGTTACAACCTTCCATTTGACCTCTTTGGTAAAAAACTCTCAGAGCTGATGGGTGATCTAAGCCGAGCGGGGCAAACAAAAGAGAGCCGGTGATGCGGCAGCAACAGCCTTCATTAAGGAAATTAGGAAAATAAGAAAAGATATCCATGTGAATAGATTATGTCAAGATGATAAAAACTATAAAGGCAACATCTTTACGTAACAGGGAAGCAAATTAATTATTGGAAGAGGCGTCAGATGCACTTAGATCTTCTCAGTTGATTTAATAAATCAACCTAAAAGCTTTCTCTCAGTGCTCTTCGTCATGTTATTATTCAATTTGTCATTTGAGGTTGGAAGACTCGGTTGGTTCTTTTATTTCAGCTCTATGATTAGAAGAAGTGTAGGATGTAGGAGGCAGGAGAGTCAAGTCAATGAGTAAGACAGGATTTAAAAAATGTATCTGCAGTAGGCTGAATTCAACATTGGTATGTAATAACTGGGACTGTCAAACCACCACATTTTGTAATCATGAAATACTTTTTTGTACTGTCTTAAGCTGAAAGAACCTAACTCTCTGCTTGAATTCAACCCTGCTTTTATTTTGAAAAAAGGAAGGACCTTCTGGCAAAAAAATTGGTATTACTTTAACGGTAGGGCACGGTAAAAAACGTAAATGTTTGATGTCATAAAGGTGGATATACTCTGGACTCGTTGGCTGAGCGGTCTGAGACAATCAAAGATGCAGCAGTGTCCTTAAGTTCTGATGGCCAGTTGGGCTCTTAACATAGCATGCTCAGCCATCAGTGTGTGAAAACGGTGTGATATGGTGAATGTTATTTGTTTGTTGTGTATTCAGAAGATGAGAAAAAAGTCCAAGTCCGAGTCCATTTACCATACAGCAACAGTTCACATTATATTAGTGCAATAGTGGCCTAGCCAGAATGCTAGTTAACTTGTAATGGGCTGCCGAGGTTCTAGATAAAAAAAACAACAACATTTTAAAGCAGTAACTATGATGTCAAGCATTACAATAAAAGTTAGTAAACATTAGATCCTATAAAGCAGAGCATGTGATTTTAAAATCACATTTTTATTGATCTTATTTAAAAATCTTGACTTCCCTAAGAAGGACATTTTTAATATCTCTACGTTGTGATTTTAGTCTACATTTAATCTTCCATCTACTCCTGGCCCCTCCTTGGATGAGAATGCACCATCGTGTTAACAAACTGTGATATAAATGTGCCCATGTGCTAAAAAAAAATCTGTCAGGTGGAAGGGAACAGCAGAATGACGATTTCACCACAGAAAGTGATCCATTTATCAGTTTTTCCATAATGAATAAAAATATGAATACTTGAGCAGCTTTTACCTCCCAAAAAAGCCAATGCAAAAAATGTACCACAATCTCATGTAGCAAGCGATCATTTTGGATAGTGAAAAACTGTTCTACATTTTGCCTTTGCTTTTGTATGACGCTTTCGTTATGCGGGGGCAATGAAAGACGTGAGGATGTGAGGATGCGGCCATAGCCTGTAATGACTTTAACCACCCCGGCACGCACAAAGAGTCCCTGAATACTTCAGTGAGAAAGGAAGAGGAGAGGGACATAAAGTGAAAGAAAGAGAAGAGGATAATGAATAAGACAGGGTTAGACAGTGGGAGTCAGTTTGGGTTGTAAAGCTGCCAATCTGCGCCAAGGTCCCACCCAAGTAAATTCTGCTGCAGCAGCAGACCGCTCAGACTGCAGTGAGAAGTTAACAGACAGAAAAGAACGAGGGAGGGGGGGCGGAGAGAGAGGAATGTCAATGAGCTAAAAGATGAGAGACAGAGGAATGAAAACAGAGAAGATGAAGCAGGAGACTTAAGTGAGTGTGACAGAGCAAGGGGTAGAGAGAGAGCGTGACAGCAATGAAGCTCTTCCCCGAACGGTACAGGTTCCTATCTGACCCTTTGGCTGTGCGGGAGCCAAACTAATTTGAGGAAGGAAGCCCCCCTCGAGATGCAGGGGGTGCTGGAGCAAAGCGGGCAAGGACCAACGGGACGCTGAATGATGGTTCCTGCACAAATTGAACGTGGCTTCCCACCTACGAGCCCTGCCTCCTGACCCCCTACGGCCTGGCTTCAGCTCAGCGGCACGGGGCTGGGAGGGATAGGCGGCAGCACGTGGACAGACGGGAAATGTGGGAGAGTCGAGGGGGAGGGAGAGACAGGGAAAATGAGAGAGAGAGAGGAGGAAAAGGTGTCAGAGAAGTGATGAGGGAGAGATGTGGATGAGGGAGGGGGAGAGAACGGCACTGCGGCTCTTCGACAATCTGGCAAGTTATGAAACACTTTGTTATGTAAAAAAGAGAGGGAGTGAAAGAAAGTGGGGCAGAGTGATGAGACTGTGAAATTCTACCATCTGAGTTTCTTTAGTTAATCTTTCTTGCATGTAAAAGCAGATGACGGGGAAATAAAAGGCAGCTGTCGTGGGTGAGAGACAATTCCATCACTAGATGGCACAAAATGAGCGTTAAACAACCGAAAATGACCAAGTCAGGACCTGAAGAGACCGTTTCCTCGTCTTTACAGCCATGGATATTAGGCTGTTAACATTTCCATTGTGTCCTATTCCTTTCCTTAGTTGGCTTCCGTTTGCTGTTACGGCTCTTTGATACGGCTGTTTGCAATCGCCCATCAAAGGACCGGCTGAACGCCAGACCGCCTCTGTCCACTCAGGGTAGAGCCAGGCGGACAGGCACAGCTGGCTTTATAAAGGCTAATGTGGCCGTGTTCTTGTGTGACAATGAGCGTGTGGCAAAGCCTATTCTGTGAAACAGATACCCAACCTTTCCCCACGCACACACACACGACCCAAAACATGCTGCTGTTAAATGGAACATTAAAGCCTTCATAATCAGCAGGCAAGCTGGCACTGGTGTTGATCCAAGGGCTGTGAGAGGGACAGCAAGAGAGGAGGGAAGGAAGGAAGGGAAAAAGGAAGGAAGGAAATAGGGAAATAAGAGTGACAGAAACACAGGAAGAGTGAGAGAAATAGCACAAAGTCACACTTCAGTCAAGGCTCTTTCACTCCAGGAGCAGCAACGGACTGTGAAATCAGAGAACAGATGAATAATAGAGCTCACGAGCAGTAAACGAGACGCTCATCACGAGAAGCCACAAATCACTCGGTTTTAAAATAACTTCATAATTAAGTAACAGCAATGTTCATTCCAGATTTTTCTTCCTTGCTCTGTTGTTGTTGCCAGCTCTTCAGATGAAAGCTAAACTGGACGGACATCTTGTAGCTTCAAAGCTTCCAGTAATGAGCTTGCGAGGGGCCAGGCTTTAAATGCTGTAAAGATTTCTTTACTGTACGGATATACTGTATTTACAGTTTGGAGAGCTGCAGATTGCATTTAATTGTAAGAAAAAAAGGTCACAAGCTGATGCAACCTACAGTAAGACAGAAGAAGTCTGTTTAGTTGATGCAGCAATCTGATGAGTTTGAGCTGCAAAGACTTCCTGCTATCACAAGGCAATATGAATCAGAGTCCTTAACTATGATTTACTTACACTGTTATTTTTTCTCTGCATGGTTTTTATTTTGGTTTTATATGTTATGTTGTCATAAAGTGCCACATGAATGCACAGCCATAAATTTGATGGAGAAATGTATTTCGATCAGCGGCTTAAACCTCTAAATGTGGTTTAATAGCTTTTTTAAAGCCACTTAACCAAAACTCAAATTCTGTGAAATAGAGACAGCATCCTCAATGACAGGTAAACACAGAGGAACACTGTTGGACTTGTTTAAATGCTTTGCACAGCTATTAAGTGCACATGCAATCAAGTTCAGTCAAAATTCAGTTTAAAATGTCGAGTTGAAAGCACCAATCTGTGAGACGTTTAAATCATAAAATGACCCTACTATGACATCAGATCATAAGGAAACCCCCACACGGCTGTTTAGATGCCGCTCGGTTTGCCAAGCAAACAGCTAACCAACAAGTGTTGCAGCGATGGAAGACGGCCATTTTTCTAAAAAGCTCCTCGAGCAGAAACATGGTCGAACTAGGATCAATATTAGAGAGGCTTGTTAAAAATGGAGAGAGGTGAGAATGGTTTCAAGACTGATGCAGAGCTGGCTAAACACTGAAGCTTCAGTGTCTGTGACTTGACAACCTGAGCGTGCGTTGACTCTAGGAAATAAGGGGGCGGGGGAGACAGCTCTCTCCGATGTTTTAAATTTGGACTGCAGTACCCATTTTAAACCCTAGGTGTCAGAGTTACATATGGCCTTTAACCAATAGCTTTAAATGCTTTTTTTTTTTAAATAATGGAAATAAGAGAACACACTTTAGTGTTTTTAATTGAAGCAGAAACTATAAAATGTCACCATACATCATTAAGTGACTTTATTCTGGTAGTGTTCCTGAAGCTTTCATTCCTACTTTATGTGTACGGACCACTGGGTGGTCTCGAGCAGCTACTCTGCCAAGAACGTAATTGAAGAGGAGCGACTCATCTATTTGTTTGACTGTGCAGTCAAACAAACAGCAGTTCACACTGTCTAGGTGGTCTCCATGTCTAAATACAGCACCATACATAATTAGTCTTATTTTGATTGTCTTCACAGTATTTGCTGTGAATCTGCTCCGAAACTTGTGGTTAAATTAATATATTATTCCTCATGCCTATTAAACGCTGAAGACTTTTTAAACACTGCCCGTCACTGACCGGCAGTCCAGGGTGTAACCCTGTCTCGAGTCTAATGACAGCTGGACCGGCTCCAGCTACGCCGCGACCCTCAACGGTAAAGCACGCTTAAATTAGTTTTACATGAAAAGTTAACTGTGGATTCATGTTGTTTGTATTCACTGTTTAAAGATACAAAATGCACTTCATTGGTGGTTACATGTTAAAATGATTTTCTTATTTTTATATTCAGATACAAATTCAAAATGCTCTTATTTGATACTGACATTCCACTATACGATCACTTGGGCTAAAAATGTGTTTAATTGATATAATTTCATGATGTTGTGTAAAATACTCTTAAAAAGGCCTAAATAATCTCTCCTGAGCTGATGATGTGAGTCCTTGCAGTTGCATATCAATGCTGATTGCGTGCTTTTGATTAAACACCAGAATTATAAGAAAAGAAAGAGGTCCAGATTGAGTCGTGGCGTTCTTCCTGGTTACACAGGCCTTTCAGAAACAGACCTCTCACAGGCCATCCTATCTCCCAGAAGATGACCCAATAGGTGATCATTCATGCGCACACTGTCCCATAATGCCTGCGCTGGACGGCTGCCATGGTGATGCCACACTGTCTATTTTCCACTGATAGTGTGTGAAGCCAAATCCAGCCCACTCCATATCTTTTCCGTCCTCCTTGCTGCTTCAACAGGCCAGAACGTAACCCGTAACTGTTTCAGGAGCCTCTGAGCTCATTTGTGCCAGATTTCCTTTCCCTCAGCAATATAGAAGCTTGAGTATCATTTAGCCCCTTTTTGGTTTCATGGTATTATTACCTTCAGGGCTTGTGCCTAAAAATAATCCCTCACTGTGGCTGCTCAATGACCACTCATCATCTGAGAATAAACAGAGATGAATATATTAGATCTGATCCGTACATCTTATAACACTCAAGTTAAGTTTCTTCAGCCGATTCATATTTCTGATCAGCTTTCATGGAGCTTACAAGGTCATCTTTCCTCACTCGACCGTGCTGCAGACACAGCCACTAATGTTATCAACAATATGTAGCAGGTTTGCCATTGGCCATTCGTCTCACAGCGTACCAGCGCAGCTTTTAGAGGTCAGTCTAAGACTGTAATTTGCCCTTCAAGCACTTCAGGCCTGCATTTTCCCCTGTTGTCTTATGCTTAAAAATGAGGCTTTAAGCTATGACTTGTTTCTTACAGGTCCACTCTGGCACAAGAGGGCTGCGTAAATAAACGCCTTATGTTTCATGCATCTCTTCGCTAACATAGTCAGATGCAGTCAAGCCTATTTGGAGAAACACACAGGCAGGACCTTGGCTTGACAGCTCTGTCTGTCTCTGCATATGGCTGTTTACATTGCTTCATCAAAGAATCGCTTAGAAGCTGCTTCACAGAGCCGAATGCAGCCGTTTCGAGAGGGAGAGGGAATACATGCATAATCCATTGCCGGGGTATTTACAATGTGTGTGTGTGTGTGTGTGTGTGTGTGTGTGTGTGTGTGTGTGTGTGTGCGTGCTTGAGAGAAACAGAACCTGTGTGTGCTCTTACATAAACCCTCAGTGACATGCCAGGCAGCAGCAGAAACTTAGCCAGCACACTGCTGTAGCTGCTACTGCTTCCAAGCCTCCAGGGTCTACACAACAGAGAAAACACACACACACACACACACACACATACACACGCAAACTCTTCCCTCCGCTCTGCAAAATTCATTTTTAATCATCCTCTTGTTCCCCTCAGATGGGTGTCTGCTGTGATATCAGTGTCATAGAGGGTAAACAGGCTAGAGGCAATTTATCCCTGAGTGTATTTTTAACAATAACTCCGAAAATAACCACTTCACTTTGTTCTAACCTTCTTAAAATAATAATTCCTAAATCAAAACCTCCTTGTTGAAACTACTGATAGTGTCATTCAGTGTGCTTCCACTCTGTAATTAACTTAAGCTGTTTTCACATATACACTCCTGAAAATATCCAGACAACTTCAGGTGGAATGCTCCGGATATTCTCCTGACATGGCTCTTCACATACGCTCCTCACAGCAGGAGGCAGGACCGGGGTGTGTGTGTGTGTGTGTGTGTGTGGGGGGGGGGGGGGGGGTCCTTAAAAAGTGACGTAAAAAAAGTTGCGGAAGTAGAGACAGAGTTTTCCTTTATACTAAAGACACGTAGTTTGGCGAAATCAACAAAAGAGCGGAGAAAAACATATTGACGTGATGAACAGAATAAATTATGCAAACCTTTAATGATGTATGCAGACATCGTAACAGACAGTCAATACACTAACTCCAGTCATGGTAAATACACGTGACTCCACCTCTCATTGGCTCGAGACGAATTGTCCGGAGAATATCCTGCTGCGTTCAGTAGCCCACTTGGACTTGCTGCAGAAAAAAATACTCGGGGTCTTGCATAAAAACTCCAGGTGAAGTCAGAGTGAAAAATTCAGCAGTCTGCTCCCCACACATACAGCTCTCCATGGAGTTTTTTTTTGCAAGTGTGAAAGCCCTATCATTCTGGGGCCAGTTGTTCAAAGGTAAACTGATCGGATTTTGGTTATCGGATTGGATCAAATCTTGAAAATGTGTTGTTCAAAAAGCCAAGAAGGAATCTTAATTCAGATTAGATCACATAATCCAATCCTAGTTTTAATCTGGATCAAACCTTCAGTTTGTGTTGTTCAAAACTTGTCAATAGGATTTGGATAATTTTGATCAAAAAAAAAAAAAAAAGATTATCCTGATCCCAACAGGGGGATTTCGAGGTATATTCCAGGAAGAAAATGGAGCAAAACTTTAAAATTAGTCAAATAATACATTTGTATCATTTAGTGCATATACTTTTATTCATATTTTTCACTTGACTTGTGTAACCGTTGTAGCAGAGCAACAAATCAAGCTGACCAAACTGCAGCAAACCAAAGCAAAACTTCCTCCTAAAAGCAGGGCTTGGAAATGCTGGTTTCTCCTCCTCAGCTGAAGGTGAACCCTGAACATTTTTTATTTGGTTAACTATTGGACATTTAGCCTTTTTAAGACATTTTGAAATATCCACAATGTCTTTGTTAATGTATATTTGTTTTTATTTGTTGTTGCTCAGATGAGGGGTCATAAAAGCCTTTCGATCGATTACCTGATCCTGAATAGCAAAAAATTGGACTTTCAAATCTGGTTCATTTTTATCCAGATTTAATCTTTTGAACAACTACTGGCCCCTGCTGTTCAGTTACTAGATTGAATTTATTTTTATTTTATTTAACTTATTTAACCAGGTTGGTCCCATTGAGATTAAAAACCGGGACAGGCAGCAGTAAAAAAAACAACAAAAAACAAAAAGAACAAAAACAAAAAAACCCCCCACAAAGTTACAGACGGAGACAAGAAGAGAAGTTACCTTCACAACTCCACTGTGATCTGCTGTTGTGTGATTGTGCCTTGTGTGTGCAATCAGACTAATGTTGCTCATGGCATGAGGGAAAAAGGCAGATTAGAGGACTTTTTTTTTTAAATAACAAAAATCTGTTTGGCTGCTCTGTAAACATGTTTGATACCACCAGATTTTTTCTGCACATATTTGAATGTTCCCAATCCAAGAAAAAAACAAACACATGACAAAGGTTCCATTACCATTGTTTCTTTTATCTGTACACACTATAATACCTGCAGTATTTACCATTTCAAGTACTTACATAAATACCAGCGTACGTAAATCATACTGTTGGTTTGACAAAACCCTGCAGATGTCCCTAGAAGCAGGGGGGGATGATACAGCCCAACCCTATAATGACAGTCTTTTACTGTAATATCAGTGCTATTTGTACTGCCGAGAAGACAAGTGTTTTGTAATGTACATGCCGATCTCATCAGTCTCTCCGTCCTGCTAGCCCGTGAGTTTTCCTGAATATGACTTGCTGCATTCACACATCTGCACCCTCATTCAAGACTTTCACCAGGGGCTGGCAGGAGAAACCATGGGTATAGTAAGGGGGAAATATTCGGATGTGTGCTTTCACACATGCCGCTCAGCAAGAAAAGTTTTCTGCATGTGTGAAAACACCGTTTCACTGACGTTCCTCTGCTTCAGCAGTTGATTGTTGTATCCATCTGCACCTGCTGTGGAGTCACCAGACTGCATTTATCGGCCTGTGACCTCTGTTTACGTTCAAGGTCTTTACGATCGCGTTGGTCTTCAGGGATGAGCCTTGATTCATCGAGACAACAGGCTTTCAGGAAGAGAGGCCATTTGATTAAATCAAGAAGAGAGGAAGAAAGGCCGCTTGTAATGAGAACTTGTTATGTGTCTGTGTTGGAGGTTCAGATACTGAAGAGTCCCCACCCTTGCTTTGAATGGCCAAATAAGAATCCCTGCTGCTCAGAGTGGTTGAGTGACCGCCAACGAATCAGTCACTGATTCCCGGACTTCAAATAATCATCGATTTAAGAGGAATTTGGAGCAGCCCAGGGATCTGACCAGGGTTTATCTGTTGTTACAAAACATCCATCTGGCAGAATTAACACTGGTTTAGGAGTGTCAATAACAGCAGATGGCACTATTGAGCATGACAGCTTATTTCATCACTTGTGGCAGTTAGGAGAAAAGTTTTTGGCATTGGGGAAGAAGAAGACAAAAATGAGCAGGAGGGCTTCACTGAAGAGATACTGTAGACTCACTGCATACTATATTTCTTATCAAAACCCTGAGAGCCTACTTTCCATTCTGGTGTTAACCTAGGCGAAAAAAAACCTTCATTTATCAATGACAAGAAATGTCATGCAAAGCATTTTCCACTGGTGCTATGTTTCTGCTTTTAAGCTACAGACTCTGTTAAATCAGATACAGGAGGCAACCAAGCAGGGCAGGAAGCCGAGTGTGACTCAGTACTGTCTGCAAGGCTCTGCAGGTATACCCGAGGTTATCCTCTGCTCTTTGTGATGCAACCCAAAGCGAGACAACGTTTCAGAGAAGAGGGAGAGGCTCTTTCTTTTTTATCGTTTCTGGCTAGTGGTGTGTCCAGAATAGCTGATCTCTAAAGCGCTGGGTAAAATAAATCCACAGCAGCTTTTGCAGTTTAAAAGCCCCCTTTTAAAGAAGCTCATAATCAGCAAGCAAACTTTTCCAGCTAAGCCAAGTCAAAAGACAGCGCCAGAGAGAAAGACAAGAAAGAGACATGGAAGAGTGAGAGGAAGCAAGAGAACATCGTACAGCAGAAACACGACTCTTAATCGCACTGTATGAATGTGTTGCATTAATATCAATATCAATATTGATATTATTCTCCCTGTCATTGTCAGACTGAGCATATCTAATTACAATCTGAGTTTGCCTGAAGGGCCTATTAAGTCTGTTTGACACAAAATCCTAAACTGTAAATACATGGACGTAGTCACTCAGTGGTTTCTGAAGCAGGTTTCTGAAGCCAACTTTCTGTCATCAAGAAACAGTCAGAGAGCTCGAGCTCAGGCGGGCTGTAAGCCTCCTGACACACAGCTACAACGTTGTTATTTTATCAGACTTTCCCCTTCGCGAAATCAAAATTGATTAGTCATTAAAAAATGTAGCCCTGTACAGTGTGTACATATATCTGACACAAGCTTTTAAGAATCCTTCTTGTATCAGGCTGTAAACACATTTTGTGTGTGTGTGTGACTTCCAGGTCTTTTCTGCTCTTCCACCTTGACTGCACTGAATTAAAATCAAATCTTTATCTATTCTTAAAAAATGAAATTAAGGTTTCCCTCATTACTAACACTAGAGATTACAAGCACATCAAAAGCAAGCAAAAAAAAAGTAATCGAGATGAGTTTGCCGCTTGCTCAAAATGTTCACTTACCGATTATCTCTCTTTTTCCAAAACCTGTAAACACTTTGTTTCAATCTCTTTAAGTTTTTGGGGACAAAAACTATTCAGAAAAAGTTTCCCAATATTGTGGTATAGTCATTACATTTTGGCTGACATGAAAGCCTCCCAGATGTTAAATCACTGTCATGAGCTGCAGACTTTTTCTCTCGCACATTAAGCCAGTTGTATTTTATGTTTAGTGCTTGGCAGTAAAATGTCAAGGTGTGAAAACTTTACCTGAAAAACATGTTTATTCTAGCAAAAAGGGTTGTGACTGGTTGTTCAATGTGGTCAAAACTGTAAAATAAAATGTTTTCGGTGGTTTTGGACACTGGGAAAAATATAAAAGACGTAAATAGTCAACAAGGCACTTTAAGCACTAAAAATGTAACAATGTGGGAAGAGACATTAAAAATTCTTCAAATGGTGTAATCATGAAAATTCTGTGGTTAAATCCTTGAAAACCTTTCAAACTTTCATCATCTGCCCTGATGAAGACCTCGACAGTTAAAACAGCTTGGCCTGTAATCCCCTCCTTTTTGTGCATATGAGCAATTTAGCATTCAACGACAGAATGAAAGAAGAGCATTTCTGTTCATCTTTAACACAGATCCATTAGCACGACTGTCTGCTCTCCAACATTCAGTCAAACAAACCATTTAACTGGACTTACAATAAGAGATGGAAGGACAAATATTTTGAAATGTGTCTATAAACTTTCACTTGTCGTAACAAACCAAACCATCTCCTCAATGCAGAACATTCAGAGTCCATTTTGAAACAGTTGGCAGTAGAGTAGACACTTCCTGGTTGGCTTACAGCTTTATCAACTCAGTGTCATAGAGGGTAGACATACCCTCTATGACACTACCACAAACAAAAAGGCAAGTAACTCTTACTGTACAGTCATGATATTTATTCCAGTTTTTAATCATTTGGGTAGGCTGTACGACTCTCTTCTGGAAATCTTACAGTAATATCATCACTCAAAGAAATACAGAGGATTAATGATTTCCTATATTACGAGATTCATAGAGCTTTTACTTCACTGTTTATTCAGCTTAATACAAATATTATCAGAACCACATCAGAAGCTGTAATGTTGTTGCTTTAGCCCTCTTCACGCTCATGGTGTTACTTTGAGGTCTAATACTGTGACTGCAGTAATGATAGCGGTTGCTTTTTCAATTAATTATTAAAGGCTTAACGAGTTGTTTTCATGTTACAGGCATCTCCCTGAATGTGTCTCAGTGTAAAAGCTTATTGGCTTTGAACACGCCTGATGGGTCAACCTTGAGTCACTTTGTGATTCAGAAAGGAAATTTGTGAATGGAAAAGTGAGCGTATGAAGCTAAACAGACAGGACCAGAGACAGAGGGCCTTTGATAATCCTGGGGCATAATGGTAAAAGGAAAGGACCCCATTGCTGAGCTCTGAGGAACACCGCCACCAGTAAGGTGTGAAATGAGATTTAACCTGTTTTTATTGAACAGAGCCAGATTAACATTTTTCCATTTGTCTTTATACGCTTAGCAAACATAGCCTAGACGTAGATCCATATTTAGCAACAGTATAGGAATTAAAGCTTTTGTCCAAAATGTGAGACTATCCCTTTAACCATAGATATTTCAGGCCATATTCTTGATCAGTTATTGATAATACTAATATTGAAAGAAAAACAGTGTCTAAAAGACTAAACATTAGACATGGTGCTATGAGGACAGCATGAAAACATCCAAAGTGAAAGCCAGGTCACTAACCTAAAATTGGACTACTTCAAAGCTCTACCAGCTTACATGAGGAGGGACGCTCCATTTATTAACAAGGACAATTTTATTTACTGGGAACTCTGACGAACACAGGACCTGACCTGACATAACCTCAAGTACATATTTAAATTGAGCACCTTGTCATTTATGTTCAACCTCGCATTAAAGTTTAGATTTGCACATACACAATCTTTTGAAGATTTTGAAGCTTGTTATGAAAAAATATATATATTGATGTGTTATAAATTCCATACTTGAAATAAAAATATTACATGACTGGACATCAAATTCCTTCAACGGCTGTTTTCTCCTTGCCTGTGCTTGCCCACATGAAGGTCAGAGGTCACACAGATGGATATTCAGCATTGGTCTCATGGGTAGATGCCTGTTAACAGGGCTTGTTACCAACTGAAGGTCATTCTCACTACTGCACGATGGGATTAAAACCTAATAGCTTTTTGTCCTCTTGTTTTCCACATTCAACCCTGATAACTGATTTATTCTTGCAGAGGATGTGCTAATGATTATGCTCAGCTCAAATGTAATATGATTTCCCAACAGAACAGGCCCTATAATCCTGTTGTGTGTATGATAAAAACACTCACCAACCTCCCTTTACCTCTTCTTCCCCTGCACCGATGATGAGAAATGCAAAAAATGCTGAATAATTTAATTACAACCTCCAGGTATTGCAAAGAAGCCAGAGAGAGGCTGATAGGTCAAAAACATTTCATCATAATGAATCCAACTATCGCAGCATCCCCTCATTGAATGATTAACCGATAAGATCATCTGGTATTCGTGTATCAAGTGACTATCGTCTAATTTTATGGCAGATATGCACTGATATTAGTAGATTTATTCATCCGTTAAATAACATTTCATCTGAGTTTCTTTGTGCCACACGAGCAGTTCTCTCTCACCAGCAGGGGTGCTATATGGATTACAACAAGCATCATTACTCTGGAGCCTCAAGCAGGGATGCTTGTACATGTTTCCAGATGAGTGACCACCTCATCTTCGTTATATCTCTTCTAAATGTTTGATAGCCGCAATTAAAGGAAAATTGCAAAAAAAAGGGCGTCTAGATATCTATCTCTATCCAAAGATCAAATATAGATCAAAGAAAGTTATCAGCCGATTTATCAGTATCAGTTTTCTCTCTTCCTAAAATTGATCTCTCTTTTCCTATTGTAATCTTTTTTTTTGCATCTGTTATGGTCTGTCTTCCTGTTTTGTCGTCCTGCCTCTCTGACTCTATTCACTTGTCTGTTTCCTTTATTACCTCTCATTTCAGATGCATCTCATTTGCAAACACTGACACAGACACTTGCAACAATTAACACCAATTGTCTGTTCCGAGAGACGGAAGAAAACCCGCAGTGGAAAACCATTGTTTGTCTCCTAAAAATTACAGCCTGTTAATTCAGCGTCAGATTCCCTCCACTCTGTGCTTTCTAAACATTGTAAACGACTCACTGTCATAATGAGTGAGTCATTACGTCTGGAGTTTATTTCTACTATTTGACTAGAATAGTCTGAGCTCTGAATGAAGAGTCTGAGTTGTTTGTATGTTGGAGTAACGGTTAACTTTTCAAGTCTTTTCAAGCGAACAAGTCTTTCATGCCGCTAAACCACATAAACAGACTTCCTTGTGTAGTGTGTGTGTGTGTGTTGTTACAGCGATTGAGGATGGCATGAGAGAGCTTCTGAGATGACAAAAGCTATTTTTGGGGCAAGGCAGCCACAGGCCCACTTGGACGAAGAGGAAGAGAGGTGAGAGGGAAAGTGGGAGTAAAGAGAAAAAGAGAGTGAGGGATGAAAAAGGAGGTTGAAGAGAAATGACAGAATAATACATATTGCAAAGGAAGGAGAGCCTCGTCTTGTGTTAAATTTAAGGGAGAATATAGGAGAGGTTGAACACAAGCCATTGACAATTAGCTATGCTGTATTTGTGTGCAAGGGCAGAGGGTGTGTGAACAGACGACAAAACATTTCTTTGATCAAATTTGAGTTTTGAAAAAAGGAGCCCAAATATTTACAAGAGCCTCTTTTCAGATTAAATGATTATTGATCTCCTTTCAGCTCTGTTGAAAATTGTCATGATTTTAACACACAGTTCTAAACACACAGATGATCTCTTATTATCTGTACATCGATTGATGTATATAAAATACACTTCACTATGTTATTCTCACACTAATATGAGTCTTTAGTCTGTCTACAAAAGAGAAAAGTCAATCCTCTTTGTCTTTTGCCTTCTCAACTTTTCAGAAAATATGTGCTCTAACAGTCCGCATGGAGACAGTCCCTTTGTGACATCATAAAGGGCAGTAACTTCTCCCCCAGGTGGGCAACTTCCAAACAGTTAGGTATTTATTCTGCCCTCTGAGTCTGCCTTCTCACTGTAAACAACAAGGAGCGAGAAAGCACAAGTCCTTCCAGAGAGGGGGCGTGGTCAAACAAAGCTCATTTACATATTTAAAGCTGCAGACACAGAAACAGCCTGTTCTGATCAGGGCTGAAATAGAGGAGTTTATAGACAATCAAATACAGGATCAGAGAGGATTTTGAACAAACCACTTCACAGACATGTTCTGTGGAGCTCTGAGACTTATTTAAACTGGTTAAAAGGAAGATAATGTGTGATCTTTAAGAAAAGTATAACTTTGTTCCAGTTTATATTTGTTATGAACTGTATTTGTATTATATGAAGGTACTTGTGCAATGCTGTCATACAAATAACAGCTCAAATCCCAGCTCTTAAACTTGGCTTTTTACTTCAGTCAAAATGTATATGTTAAAATATATCTGACATCAAGTTATTTATTTTTTTTATTATGATGTTAATACAAAAATGTGAATCAGTGTTTCAATACTCAACACTAAGTAAAAATATAACTATCGTGATATTGACATGTGCCATGTTTTCCAGCTGTCTCCTGTGTTTGTCTGGGAGTCAACATATAACACTGCATTAGTGAACATAAACATGCTCACTACACTATGTCATCACTGGCTGCCTCTGCAGAGGCTTAGCTCCACTGTCTTTTATCTTTCCAAATGATTACGAAAGGATTTTCCAAATAAAAAACGCTGGGCTTTACAGCTCATCCTCCACGCCATACGAGAAACGCATCTTTATCTTTCTTGTCTTTTGTCTCCTGTGATCAGGCAACATATGTTTCCACACAGTAACAGGCTGTCAGCCAGATGATGTCACTGTCTGTCTGTCGCTCCATTTACCATCCTCTCATTCTACCCGGCGCAGTATCTATCTGTGGAGGGCGAGGAGTCTCACACCCAGTACCTCTAAATGGTCGAAGCACACACACACACACACACACACACACACACACACACACACACACACACACACACACAAACACACTACACAACCGTCAACAGCAAAAAGCCTTGAGGCTATGCAAGCGAGACGCAACAGAGCGGAATCCATCCATCCATACATGTACATTCAGGTCAGCATGTGTGTGTGTGTGTGTGTGTGTGTGTGTGTGTGTGTGTGTGTGTTTGTGTGTGTGTGTCTCTTTATCATTTCACTTCTCACCTGCAGCGACACAGAAGAGTTAAGTGTTCATACTTCCCTTCCAAAACTTTATCGTTTGGTTGATTTATTACTATAAATGCTGCGATTCATAGCCAGAAAAGATTTCCTTCCTGTTTATACAAAGGTTTAATTAAATAAAAATTAAAAAAATATTGGAAGATTTTACAAATGACCTTTTCTTTATGTCCAATATGAAAGATGCCTACTGAATGAAATAATTAAATAGCCATACTACATCATCAGACATGAAACATGCTATGTTGAAGTGCTGGCTTCTCTGACATCAACGATTCTTGTTGGTATTAAGGCACCTTCAAATGGGCGTACCTTCACAGAGATAACAGAAACTATAAAAGCAGCTACAAGACGACAAGCTTGCTGCTCTTTGTTTGTGTTCCCCTGTAAATCAGGACATGTTTCCTCAGTAGAAATAAGAGTGAAGTAATACGAGTGGAAGAGACAAGGACAGATAGCTGCTGGGTGTAGCAGAAACCATGAAGACTATTACAGCCTACTAATGATGAAATAATAACTCAACAAGGAAAAGAGAAAACCAAGGAGACCAAATATATTGATGCTTATTTGATGTCACTATAAACCATCACACTAACAAAGACTGAACTGCAACAAGTACAACAGTTCTTATCAGATGCTCCCTGGAATTCAATGATAAAAGTGTTTTGCTGTTCAGAACAAAAGAATGAAAAATGTTTTGGTAATGTTCATGGGTCACTGTTAAATGCTTGTGTGTGGCTCCTGTCTCTGCATGCATCAAACGCAGGGGGGGAAAAAAACTTCCAGCAACAAAATCTATCACCTTAACATCTCAGGGAGCGTCGTTATCCTGTTACAAATGGCTCCCAGAGCGGCAGGCGTGTCAAAGATGAGAAATTTCACACACTGAGGCACGCAAGCGCTGGAGTGTGAATTGTCACCGAAGCCTCTCTTCCATTTTTACATCACTGTCTGGCATCGGCAATGCCAGTTAAAGTGGAAATCCACAGAGAAAGAAAAAACAGCGGGCGGTCAGGGTAATGATTCTGCAAAGGTTTATAGATAGGTGAGCCTCATGACAGGAGTAATGAGACAGGAAGACAGCAAAGAATGTCAGGTCATTTTGAACAGATTTTGTTTTGTTCTGAAGTCAGGCTTATACTTTAAAGCTCCTGTGAGGAGTTCTCAGTTGATTAATATTAATGATCTTCATCAGGAGACAAGATGAAGACTGCAGTTATTGTATAATCCTGAAACACTGCTCGGTAAAAACTGTCACATGATGGGATTAAGCAGCATTCTGCGTGTGTCAGCGTGTACATACTTTATGGAAAGATGACATATGTCAGTGAATTCAGCACAGTGCAATACTGTCACTTGCTTTGTGCACAGGGGTCACCAAAATCAACCAAATCTAAACGTTCACCATAGGAGCTTTAAATGTAGGAAAATGGTTTCTGACAACTCAAAGCGCTTTTATAGCCATCTATTCACGCGCTGATGGCAGAGGTATCAATGGTAACTATACTCATTTATATATATTAGGAAACTTTGGGTTCAGTGTCTTATCTGTGGACACATTGGACATTAGACTGCAGGAGCTGAGCCACATCCAGCCCGAGGTCTGTTAGGACTCTAGGAACTGAACATTTTATCTTCAACCAATCATCAAAGCTAATAGCACGTATTTTCTGATTCTAGGTTGTTCGCAGGATATGTGAATGTCTGAATATTCAGCTTTAGATGAGACTCAATCTTTTTCTTTCCCCCCTAAAGATCAAGACACACCAAGCAGACGGCAAAGAACTCGCGGTGACGCAGGCCGAATGTGACGTCCCCTCTCAACGCCTTTGTCTTGGCCAAAAAGTTGCACTTGAACCACCCGCAAAGGCCACGGCTGACGAACAACCGCCACGGACGCTCTGCGCATGTGTGACAGGAAACAACTCTCCATGCCAGCAGTCTGATAAAAAGTTCAACATGGAAATGAGTATAACTGAGTATTTAAATGAAAAATATGCATTTAAATGAGCTCATTCATGAGTGGACATATTACACGACTTGGGAACGATTTTCTATCCCACAATCTTAATATACGTATATACAGCTTTTGACTTTTATATTCCAATCCAGTGAATGCTTGAGAATTAATTCAAAACTCTTCAGATTACTTTGGAGCAGTCTTATGATGATATACGAAGTCATCAATGATCCGTCATTCAGATCCATTGACAGTGTGAGAAGCTGGTCACAGTATACAGAGACATACTGCAGATTATATGCTGCGACTGTGAATATCACACACCGCCCTGAGATACATACACCTATTATTTCCATTCGACATGCCTCACCTGCTTTCTTTCCCTCTGCCTGATCCTTTCTCTCTCCTCTCCACTTTTTCATGCCTCTGACTCTCAACTCGCCTTCTTTATCACATTTTCTTCCCCTCTCCCTTGCTCTCCCCTTTTTCACAGCCTGAAATATTACCTCCACATAGGCAAATTAAACAAGGAAGAGAGAGCACAGAAAAATTAAAAGAAGCCAGAGAACAGTGTGTTGACCTTAAAACCAAAAAAAAAAAAAAAAGGTACATAAAGTCCATACAGGCGGCCGAGTGGACTTAACACATTACTCCCCATTGCCAGGGTCTCAGGTGCGGGTTTGCGTGAATGTCGGCTAACAGAAGGAGCAGGGATGATTGAAGGAAGTGTGGAGACAAGATGTGGGTGCACAGGTGTAAGTGGAGCCCTGCTTATGTCTCCTGCATGCATGAGTGAGGTCACAGGCGCACACATCCTCACACGACTCTTCCCATTCATTTCTCATGTCTCTGTTGCATGACTCCATTGCAGCTAATGACTTGATAAATAATGTATGCACACTTTCTTTCTTTCACTTGCTTACTCTTCTCATTTCATCTCTGTTTCTCGCTTCCAACCGACGCAAACACTCTGTTCTGTCTCCCTCTCCCACCCACTAAACATATGACCCCCCCCTCCCACATCAGCAGAAACACACACACACACACACACACACACACACACAGACTCACTCTTCACAGGAACAATCTGTCCTGTTAATGTGAGGTCGCAGCAGACCGTTTTTCCACTTATCAGCTCTCTGGATTTAAATAAAGCCCTATCACTGATACACAGTTGCCTGGAAACACAATAGGATGCATCAATAGCAGGATTTACCCAGCAGCCTACAAGACCCCTTTAGATGTGAGCTATGTTGCCCCCTTTAGCATGGCTGCAGATTTTCCTGCCTCTCATATTGTGCAATAAAGAGATTTTCAGGGATACCTCTTTTGTGTGTTTGTATCCCGCTATCAGAGCTGCCAACTTTTTCTTATTTCCCAGGAGTCTGGCTAATCTTTGCGATTCGATTTGAAATGATTTTCAGCAGGTTTTAATGGAACAAAATTGTTCCGAATGGAAAATGTCATTCCCACTGGTGACAGGTGCCCTTTTGTTCGGATTTATCTTGAAACCTTGGCAGCCGTAACCTTCACTTATTTCTGACGTTTCACCATTTTTTTTTTTTTCACTTTCTTCTCTGATCTCAGCTGATGCGTGAGCTCTGACGGCATTTAGAGGAAGTGCACCCATGACCTCAGAGTCCGGGCGTGCCTTACGTAACTGCAGCACCCCCTGGTTAGGAAGCATTTCCTGGCAGCAGTGAAAAAAACATAAATGCCTCTCCTTACACTACTCAGAGCACTTTCTTAGAGCACGAGGACGACAACGATATTACACGAAAAAAAAAAACTACGAAAAACGGTGTTTTTAACAGACTGAAGAAATATCACAGCACAGAAAGTACGGTGTTTGTCTGTTATTAGAAGGAGCTCATCTCCATCTAACTCCAAATCAACCAGTCAGGTTAAATAACGGCGTGTGACAAAAATGGGCATTAAATCGTCATCTTGATACATTTATACAATTATAAAATAACTGGTGCCAAATCTTAAAATATTTATGTCGTAAAAAATGATGCTGCTCGAAACAGATTTCTCTACCAAGTAGAGTTATAGTGCACTACTTCATGTTTTCTCAAGGTGGCACTTATGACGTACACGAGGGTAAAGTGAATAAAAGTTCAATGGCACGGGGCGCTGGTGGCGCAGCGGCAGCGCGCGTGTCCCATGTAGCGAGGCTTTGCTCCTCGCGCGGGCGGCCAGGGTTCGCGTCCGGCCTGTGGCTCCTCTCCCGCATGTCTCTCCCCGCTCTCTCCCTGATTTCCGGCTCTATCCACTTTCCTCTCTATCAATAAAGGCCAAAAATAAATCTTATTGATATATTGATATATATATTGTATATATATATATATATCTTGTAAATCTTCTTCACCATTACCCCTTTTACATTAACATCATTTTAGTTTCCATGTGAGTGTCTCTCTGTTTTATACAACTAAATGAATAAATCATGGATTAAATTCACACAGCTCTGTCAGAGGAAATGAGATATGCTAGGTTACATATTAGCATTAGAAGATAATCATCTGAGCGCCTCTGATATCTGCCCCTCGGTTGGTTTTCTGCCCAGATACAGGAGAGGAAAATAGGAACATGGCAGGATGCCTGTACAAATCTAGCAGGGTGCATAATGGGAGTGAAATTTCCCTTGGTGGTCTTCTCGGTCATTCAGAAAGTGTTCATGTCAAACCAACCAGCCCTGTTAATATGAATCAAGGGAAAACCCCACTGAGAGTGAATTTTGTTAGATTTTAATAATGAAAATAGAGCAGAACAGTGAACAGTAAGGCCTCTACTGACAATGCCACAATACTCTTAATACTGCTTCTGACGCACTGGTGTTACGTTTACTCTGTTTACAAAGGCTTCTGCTGCGAGCCTCATTTGTATGTCAAGTGTTTGTCTTTTATTTTGAAAAACCTGAAAACATAAAAACATATTGAGCTCAAAGTTTTCTTTATCCAGGACCACAACTTATACTTTCTGCTTCAGTCATGTATGTTGTGTTGTTAACAGCTGGAAGATTCTGATACACCCTGATGTTGACCAACCGTTCAGCACCAAGCAGGAAATAGATAAAGTGATGAACACGCAGGTGAACATTATTATCAGTGTTAAGCTACTTTAGATAAAACCAGCTTTGGCCAAAAAAAGTTTCAATCCTTTACTGCCACTGTTGTTGTTGTTTTTTTGGAGGAACAATGTTAAGTCATGGTATTTGACTCAAACAATCCCACCTTGGATCACACACAGAACATCGGAGGGGGGTTTCTTAGGTTGGTGTTTGTGTGTGTGTTTGGTGAGCAATGCAAACGAGTGTGAGTCTTGAAGCGAACAATATTTGCATAATCCATCACGTGAAAGTGAGTGATGGAGTCTTACCTTGACATAGAGCTGCTGGAACTCCTCCAGGTTGAGGCGGCCGGTGGGGCAGTCCTTCAGGAAACCCTTGTACCACTGCTTGAGCTCATGTTCGTTAAACTCTGTGTTCTTCACCAGGTCCTCCATCACTTCAGGGGTCAGCTTGCTGTTCTGTTTCCCCATTTTGCCTGCAAACAGGGAAGAGGCACAGACACGTAAAGAAGAAAGGTTTTAATCATCTTACAATGAACAGAGTGGCTTCTCTATTAGGTACAGTCCCTGTTGTCAAGTAAAGGGCACACTCAACCTGAAGATGTCCCCCCTCCCCAGTCCCCTGCTGGTATGCACTCACATGTACCTCTAATGTCACCACATCATCGCATCACCACCAAACTATCCAATATCACGACACTGTCATGTCGTAAAACTCTGCAGTTGTGCTTCTTTTCTCAGCTGATTGAGAATATTAACATCTGTCTTAATTTCAAGGAAACACTCGACCCCTGCATCAACATCGACCCTTTGTAGAATCCATTAGGCTATATGGGACGTCCACGTTGTGTGCCAGTGCTTTCAACTGTGCAAGGGCCCAACTGGACTTTGGGGTGAGGCGTGCTCGGACACAGTAGAGATTGCCTCACAGTGGGATTTATAAAGAGTGGGAAACAAGAGAACATGAAATGGGAAACCAAATCTCAATTTTCCAACATAAACTTTAAAAAGGTCATGTGAGGACTTGGAAGATGTTCAGAAGTGGCTGAAAATAAGTCCTGTAACATCGTTTCTTGAATATTTGGGTCAGTTTGTCAGACATGCAACTTGTCTTTTTTTTCAGCGTCCTTTAAGCAGCTGCTCGCCCTACTTTAGTTTGTTTGTTGTTGATTCATTTTCAGAGGAACCCTTAAAATACTCCATGAGAAATAGCATTACACTGTATGTTATGATTGTTATTTTGATATAAAAGGGATGATACATACTAATGTCAAAACCTACTTCCTCTGAAAAGAAGCAAACAATAACTCTCCCTTTTGGCACCAGATTCCTAAACTGTTTTTTTTGTTTTGTTTGGTCTTCCCTCTGTAATAGACCTGAGCCCATTTCTTTCTGGTCTGACTCTGCACCTTACCTTTTAATAATGTTCTTTAGATTTGCAAAATGGTAATAATGACAGTTTAAGTCCATTGACCAGATGTGGCATTTTAGAGAAACTTAAGTGTGCTTTGGCGTTTAATGACCCTTAATGTCTCCACTGGAGCTGTTCGCATCCAGCTGCCTCCGCAGATCGCTGATGTGCCTGCACAGTGCTGATGCTACCACTTTATGTCCTTGATTAGTTCATTAAACAACCTGCAATTATCATAATGGTAGATAGATGGTAAGAGTTCTGGAGCCTTCCTTCTCTTACTCTCTGCTGAAACGTTTTATTAGACCTCTTTTAGCTTGAAAAGACCAAGAGAGCTACGAGGCAGTAGCAGCATGTGTGGTGCCAATCTGTCTCTGTAGCACAGTGTGAGGGTGAGGAGACTCAGGCAGCCATCCAAGAGGTGCTGCAGTCATATACCGAGGCCTGCCGTGCTGCACCGCTTCTTGGGAAGGTCCCTTTAAAGGTGCTTCTTTGAGCAATTATATTTTGAAAGGACACTATCAGTTTTAGAGACTGATTTTGTGCCTTTGAGGTAGAAACTGGATTTAATTTATTTAAATATGCTGTGAATCTTAATAATGCCGGGACCTGAGGCTCACCTGGAACATATAATTTATTTATAGTTTATTGGATGTGGACATTGCAATTACATTGGACAAACCAGATACTTTGAGTGTTAAAGCACATTTGCTAATTTGCAACACTTGTCCACAGGCGGCTTTTGAAAGGATAAAAAACAATTAAAGTAGAAAAAATGCAAAAAGAAATCACTTTTCTGCCCTTTTTTGTTGGCAAAGTTCCATTGTGTAGTGAAGTAATGTGATTGTGAGCAGGGCCTCAGAATTTGTTCATTTACAGGCCTTGAACACACCGAACAAGGTTGCTCAAAAAACTAACTTGCAGTAACCAACAGTCCCAGATGCCTGAGAATATTAAACAGCCAGGTCATTTATCCAGAATGATGGCGACTGAATAAGTAGAAGTCAATAACACAACGACACAGAAACTACACAGGCTGTTTCTCTCCTTCACTGTTTGACATGTGAGGGACCGGTTGATTAACCAATTAACTGTATTCACACTTCTAGTCAGCACAATAATTACTTGCTGCTTGCACTACTTATCAATATTTTTATGAATTCAGGCCTGTAATATCAGTCAAATGATGCGTGTGAGCTGAAACGCAGCTGCCCGCCACTCGCAGGGGAAGGAGTCCCTGTTAGTTACGCTCTACTTCCTGGATGTAAACCAGCAGAGTCGAAGGATGGCATCCTGTAGTGGTTTCCACAATGGGTAATCATTACAGGCGTGTGAAGGTTCACATGGAAGTAGGACTGCTGCTAGCACAGCTAATGTTAGCCTATGATTTAACTACCTGTGCTCAGGGTTCACACTTTTCTGAGTGTTCTTAACGTTGGACCATTTTTCTATTCTGAATTTATGTTTTTGTCTGATCAACAGGGGAATCAACCAACAAGTCCTCCAAGCTATACGACCATAAAGGTCGTCCGTCACGTAATACGACCCATAGGAGTGTTTCCTAAATTAGCGCCCCCTACCGGCGAACGGAGAAATGCCAGTAAATCGTCACTCTGCACCGCCACACTGCTTGATGCGCTTACCAAGGTCAGTGGTAATTAACTATAAAGTTAGCTAGCTTGGACTTGGGTTAGGGTTAGGAGTCAAACATCATTCGATGACGAACACACATTCACCGGATCGAGGTTATTTATAACATATATATATATTTGAAGGACTTAATACAGTTAGAGAACAAAATGTTTACTTCTCCTGTCGGCGAAGGTAAGCTGACTTCTTGCAAGAGCTTCATATACAGTATAATGTGCTGACAGGGAAATGGTACCAATCCATTTATCATGGGGAAGAATGAAAATAAACTTTTCTAAATGCACAAACTTGTGTGTGTGTGTGTGTGTGTGTGTGTGTGTGTGTGTGTGTGTGTGTGTGTGTGTGTGTGTGTGTGTGTTTGCGGTAGTTGATCTAATTTGGATTTATAGTTGAAAGAGTGACCTAAAAAAATGTAAGTTAATCCCTCTTCCTAAAAAGAAAATCCCTTCAGAACATTCATCAGCAGCTCATATAGATCCTACGTTATCGTTTGGAAACTCTTGGTCTGAGGCAGATGAATTTACTTTGTACTGAAATTCAATTTTCCCTCAGCTTGAGCGCAGCTTATTCAGAGATTCAAGATTCATGACGTACAAAATCAAGTTAGTCAGCCTTCCACTGCCATTCAATTAAATGGACAATACAATAAATTAATATTTATCTAGAACCGATTAAGTCACTGCAGGTGTGTCAAAGGCAACAGTACATTGTTTATGAAGGAGCCTGGGATAAAAAGAGGCAAGAGGTGATGTATCTCATCCCTCTGGACCTGAAGTCAGGCCTCTCAGACATTTCTGATGACTTCAGGGATAAGCAGCGTTTCAGATGAAAGAGATCCCAGACTCTTATTGTTAGTTTTTTAAAAGCTATGTGATCATTTTCTTTTTTTTTTGTGCTTGTGACTTTCAAATACAGAAAAATAGTGACCTCTCAGCTTTTAGAGTCTTTAATTGGTTTCAGACACTTTGATACATAAAGCCAAAGGGCTTTAACGTCCCATGATTCCACGGGCTTTCCACTTACTTTCCATGGACAGCTATGCACATTGAGCAAGGACTCAATGTGTGACGGTGATTAAGTAATATGAGCATAACAGACTTCAGATAATAACCCTGTGTTACTCAAATGGGGCCTTTTAAGGAGTATAGAAAAGCAGTCTTGTGTAAATGTGAGCCGCAGGGCATTTTAAGAGCATTCGGTTTGTTGTGAAAGAGCAAGTTGTCAGTTTTCTTATTCATAACTGACCCTCTTATCTTTCAACTGCAGTTCACAGGCGTATAAATATTTACAGAGATGTTCAATGGTGGCAATAATCATGAAGCAGAAGTGGATCAGCGCAGCACCAAAACTCAGGCTGTCAAAATGTCCTTTTGTCAAGTTTTCTTTTCCAGTCAAAAATAAAATCGTCTGACTCAAAAATATCTCTTTGATACGAAAAAAAGGACGCTGCAGCATTCACTGGTGGGATCATAACACTGACAGGCCCTTGAACAAATTCTTCGTTTCAATATTTTTCTTTCGCCAAGATTGATGAATGACAGTTTGAGTTTTGGTTCCTGGTTTCTGTTTTAAGAGCTATCTGACTTGGAGTTGTTGAAGAGGTACCAGACACCTCATGTTCCATAATGTTGGATGACTCATGAGATTCTGACTTTTAGGTGTATTTTGGGTCAAGATCAATTTAACCGAACAGCAGAAATAACAGTGTTTAAAGCCTGGTGAAAAGAATGAGTGTCTTCCGCTGTTGTTTGATTCATCATAACCATACTTATTGTTTCTCTTTAAATAACTTGTATCTTTATCATAGCATCAAGTCAGTGAGAAAGAAGTGCCTGGTAAATTAGAGCATTGGTTCCCAAAACAAAGTTGGAGGCCAGCACCGAGGAAAGTGGTTGCTAACCAAGTGTGTGCTGTTTATTGTCTACGGTTGTCAAAGAAGTTAATTTCAGCTGCTGAACTTGAAGTGTACTCGAGTGTACTATAATAGACCTTCCTGTGCTCCAGCTGCTTATGATGAGTTATTTTCTAGTACTCATTCAGCATGTGATTCTAGACTGACCAAACATGTATCGTTAACATGTTCATTATATCTAATACAGTGATCTATGAGTGGAAGACAGTGTAAGAAAAGTCAGGATTCCAGATGGCAACATCGAAGACAGCAGACTTTAAAATGTTCAAGTCATTTGTGTCCACTGATCCCTCCTGCCGTCCCAGCAGACATCTGTGTGAGTGTGGAGCAAGTTTGCTGCATTCAACACACAGTTTTTTGAGTTAATAGAAACATCTGTGTCATCATCATAATTAAAATATCACTCTGTGGGAAACACTGTGATTTACTTACTAATTAGCCAAAAAATGAAAAGGCTTAGACTGTATGAATTCACATCTATTTATGGAGACAACCCGCTGCTACTTGATGGAACACATCCCCAGAATAGGCCTCCAAGACCCCACTAATGCACATAAATCTGGGCCAGCCAGAAGTTATGGGTTGTCTAGTATCATCAGCATTAGCCATTAGCTTCCTTCGGGCCATTTAATGGAAACATGAAGTTGCTGAAATTTTTTGGTAAAAAAAAAACAAAAAAAACAAAAAGTCAATTCAAGAGTAACAAGGTTTAAAAACACCCCCCCCCCCCCCCCCCTTTAATAACAATGAAACAAGATTGTTTAAAGGATTAACCCTGATTCTGAATCAATGAATGCTTCAGATGCAGAATTTCACCGGTGCCTGCTTCTTTTATATTACACATACAAAGATTCAATGGTGTTTAGAAGTCATTCCCCAGCGCAGACACCGATACCTGTAAAGAAAAGTCACCAAAATAAGGAGCACAAACTTCTTGGATGGCCTCTTATATTAATCCACACAATAAACCACATTATGCATCCAACATCTGCAAGTTAAAATCTTTCAAAGGCACCACAACACAAACACGGTAGTTCCCTGGCCTTAGGTAGATGAGCTGACACCGAGCAGACAGCAGGCCGTATCACTCAAAGTGGACAAGCCCCGAACATTCACATCAGGTTTTATAAAAATAAGAAGGTTTTTCAGCCGTGCAGGTTGCCTCTTGTCACCGATCACATTCTTGTACATAAAGAGTAGAGACTCTGGAGGAATCCTTATGGGTTAGAAAAAAAAAAAAGTCTAAATGTGACAATGAAGACCTGGCCCCCTCCTCCGTGAAAGGGGTTGAAAACATTCTGTCAAATGCAAAAAAAAAAAGAGTCTCAGTGCTGCAGTGATGCTGAAGAGGCAGTGCGCTCCCACAGCAAGTTGCCAACACTTTCCTGCTACAATCCGGGCTGTCACAGAAGATGGGCTGCGCCTGAACACTGAAGCTGCAGCAGGAGACTGATGTGTCTCGGGAGAGATGTGAGCACAAGGCGGATAACAGCCTCTGCATTACATCACTGTGTAGAGATGTGTGTGTGTGTGCTGTAGTAGACTGTGCATCAATGTAAAGGCTACAGCTGTGTATCTCACACAAGTCAAATATGCAGGAGCATGCACTTTGACTCTGTGCGTCTCTGATGTTTCTGAATCTGTGAGCACTTTGCATTCCAGGACATCAGAAATCATGAAGAATTAAGCTGCATTTCAGGGCCCTACACGCACATTATGAGCAAACTGTCATGTCAAAGCGGACAGGCATCGAAACCTCTGAGGACTTCATGCATCCAAGCCTCTAACATGGTGCTAAACGTTGATGCACGTTCACAGCATGCACACGCCGCATCAAAATGCAAGCGCTACACGTTCCTCTGTCCACATTCACGCATGCAACAAGACACAGCTGCACCTGCGTCCAACTCCGTCCATCCAGAGCTCCTTTCACATATCGTACAGCAACAGCTCCGAGCCTTGTTTAAACTGCCAAAACTATCTCATATAATAAGAGGCAAACACTTAAACTCATTGTGAAAGAATTGAGCTTGACAGGCTTGGTGTGAAAACAAGCAAACAAACACTTAAATAAATCACACATTTTTTTTAAACACCACCCCCGCAGCTCTCTCTATATAAATCTGCACAACCTTTAAAGTGACGCAAGTCAAAACAAGGTGCGGCTGGGCAGTTTTTGCATCATCTTCCTACACAGTCTTTATGCATTTGAAAGATAGTTGTGCCTCGCAGAGTTGAAAGATTATCGCTCAGGCCACATGCCAGGAATGATTCTTTGTTTTCATTTCCACGCCTTCGATAACTTTCCCTTTTCCGAGCTATCGAGCTCCTTTTATCTGTTCTGCTCACGATCGGTCTCGTACTGCAGCCAGTGAGAGATGGGATTAAGAAAAACAGCGAGCTTTTGATTGTGGTAATTCCTTCAACATTCCTCCGCTCACTCAGTTCCAGTTTGCGGCCCCTGCAACAGGATGGAAAGTGCATCAGGAGTAGAAGACGCACAAAGAACAGACGTGAATGGAAAAAAAGGATCAATTCGAGGAAAGTGATGTGAGAGGAAACGATGAAAAAGAATGACGCTCCTGTTAGCACAAACGAGTGAACACCCCGCCCCCCTGTTAGCTCTTAATTATATGCACATTGATGAGGTTTTGTACAAGTTATTTAAATCTACAGGAGATGGAAAAAAAAAAAACAGATGGGCGCGTAATCACCAAATGTCACACTTTTTTCACAGATCTAAAAGAGGCAGAGGCTGGGACTAACCCTCTGGGTCAGTCTGCAGTGCAATGCAGAGCGGAGCACCATGCTGACTCCAAACCTGAGTCATAGCCCTTTGTCTCCCAGTCCACCGAGGCCAAGACAGAACCAAATGGGGGGGAAGAAAATCCTTTAGTTTCATCTGCACACAGGTGCCAGAAAGATATGTCGTCAGATGGGTAATTTTCACAGACCTGTGACAACCAGCAGACCTGCCCCTGAGCCAGGCGGTAGCTGTTACATAACACTGTCCCTCCACCATCATTTGCCAACAGGGGATGACCTTGAGAGGCAGGCAGAGCCTCAGCAACAATAGGGACAATGGTTAATGCTTTGGTCTCTGGCAAATCTGGTATGGTACCTTATAACAGTGTGTGTGTGTGTGTGTGTGTGTGTGTGTGTGTGTGTGTGTGTGTGTGTGTGTGTGCAGAAGAGGCGTTGGTATGATCAGCATGGAGGTGCAGTAAGGGGTGTGTTAATGCCCGCTTTATTTACAGAGGTACCCTCATGGTGAGGATGGTGTGGATTAAAAAAGACACACCACACCCCCCTCCCCATCTCACTTGTGCACACACACACACACACACACACACACACACATCCTCAGTACCTATGCCAAACTACACCGGGAAACATCACACCACATCTTGCCACATCGTGCTAAGCGCAGACATCCCACGCAAAGATAATTTTTTTAAATCGCTAAAAAATCCCACAGCGCTGCGTCGACCAGCGTCAACCAGCATGAATCAACGGTGCTCATCTGTCCGTCTTCACACTTGTTATTGTTGTTGAATCAAAAGCCTGTTGTTCCTCTGTGTGTGTGTGTGTGTGTGTGTGTGTGTGTGTGTGTGTGTGTGTGTGTGTGTGTGTGTGTGAGAGAGAGAGAGAGAGAGAGAGAGAGAGAGAGAGAGAGGATGTTCATGTGTGTGTTCTTGTGTAGGCAGAGTAAACCAGAGCAAGACACAACCATGATCATCTAATAAATGGCATTTCATCGTCCATAACGTGCAAACATTGCAGAACAGAAGGTAAATATTTTTGAATGAGAATGAGATGTGTAGTTGTCATTAGCCTCTCATTAATATGGACACCATTAAATCCATCAATACTTCGTGTGGAGTGAAACGCATGACGCACTCGATTGCATCATGTAGGACAATGTGCAAAACACACGTTATCCATGCACATGATAATAAACAGTCAAACATGTTGACACATTCATCTTACCTTGAGAGAGTGACGAGTCAACGGGAGAAGTCCGGTCTGCTGTCTGGACTGGTCCAAAAAAAAAACCCTGCGAGGACGGAAAAAGAAGCGATTTATTTAAACGTGCGAAGCTGCTCTTCTGTCGAGCTGCTTGTCGCTTCAGATGTCTGTCGTGCGATATGTTTTCTTTGTGTTGTTATTATTTTATTTCTCTCGCGGGAGGAAAGTGGAGCTCGACTGATAGTAAAGCGGTGTGGGTCAGGATGCTGCTGCTGCACACACTGCTGCTGATGCACTGAAAGGAGGAGACAGATACAGGAGAGAGAGAGAGAGAGAGAGAGAGAGAGAGAGAGAGAGAGAGAGAGAGATGATCATTTTTTACATTATTCTAGTTTTTATTTATTTTCTTTCTTGTATTTAGAAAAACTAACAATTATTCTGTAGATACATATAAAAAGGTTAAATTAAATTATAGTTTATTTGCTCAGTTCGTTAAATGTGTAATCTGTGTTTTTTATATTATACAATAAAATTACAATTATGTATTTATTGTATTAAAAAAAGTTAATTAGTTAAATATTGAATCTTATATAATCTCTTAAATTGTACGTAACTTGGTGTATTATTTTCAATGAGTTTTAGCAATGTTAATGTATGAGAGAGAGAGAGAGAGAGAAACAGAGAGAGAGAGAGAGAGATAAAGGTAGGACGTACGAACCAGGTAGTCTGTTATCTGTTTCAGACTTTACAATAAGGTTTATGTTCGCTAGCTAAACTCTGACTTGATGGAAAAAAAAAACATTTTTTCGCGCCACAGAGGGGACGACGGGAAACAACGCTCAGCTAACCTAAACTAGCCAACACTGGGTGTGAGAGGAAATATTCAGATAACCAGTAAATAAGGTGAGTAACATTTGAGTGTGTTATGAAAACGGGGCTGTTCAAAAACATTTAAGACATTTCTGAAGCAGCAAGCAACCTGTGTTTATCTTCACTCACTGTCTTAAATCACATGAGAGTGAATACACTGTTTTCTGGTGGTGTATCTGAGCAAGCGTCATCAAGTAAAAGCAAAAATTAGGAAAAATCACCTGAAACTTCGTCACGTGTCTAATGTCGTCTTTAACCACGGACTGAAAATAATTATCTACCTGAGTGACGTCACTGTCTGTTACTGCAGAGAGCTCTGGAGTCCCATCGATGGCGGTCATCTTACTGGACATGCTGTCTCACCCAAACGTCCATAAGGGCAGGCAAAGAGTTAGAGCTGAGCGGGTTTCACACCTCTTCACAAATTCTCATTATTTACACTTAGTTTTAGTTATCATCACTCACATTTATGACACTATTTATTCACCGTTGTTAATGTTATTCCTGTCCTAACACAATTTAGAGACCAAAACCTGTTTTTAGAGGGCTGTATGAGTGCACTGTATATTGTCCTTTACACATTATTTAATATGGAAAAGGGAACGGGTGTATGATTTTGGATACAACTATAGCCTTGATCACTGGTTTTATACCAATTTATAATAAATCTTATCTCAAGACAGAGAAGAGCAGGTTAAAGTGCTTCATCTTTGTTATTTTATCTACAAACCTTGCATTTATTCATCCTGAGAAACATCTAGCACAGTTAGAGTGGCAAAGAAAAATCGTATTCCTTTAGGCAGAAACCTCGAGCAGGAGCAGACCCATGATGAACAGACATCTGCTGAGACTGTGTCGGACTTGGACAGTGGGATAGAGGGAGATGCAGGAAGAAGAAAAAAGCCTGTTGCAACATGATGTAACAACAACGCCAAACGTTAAAGAACTTAGTGAAAGTTGAACCTGATGCGTCACGTTCATCAAGTATTATGTATGTATGATTAGAAAAGGGAGGTGTGTCTGTCAGGAAACTGACCCATCAAATGGATGATGCCTTCACATTCATGTCTTCATGTTTGTTTGTTTTACTTTGAATTGATCTGGACTCTGGTGAGTCATAGTTGAAAAAGCAGGCGTGTTAATCATATGGTTAATGCAGGCTGCATTCCATTTAGTTGCGAGGGGTTTCGGGTGTTGTGTGCATGTCAGCTCACTGTTCTTCTTCCATAGTTTACAGGGACATTTTAACAGGAAACACACATCATTAATGCGTAACCCTTGTGCTCTTCGAAATGTAACGAAGCAACATCTCAGACGTGAAAAAGGTCTACTATGCTCATTGTTACAAAGCTCGCATTGTCAGAGAGCGACGCACCACGGCTTCTGATGTGGGTGTTAAAAAAGGGGATGTGACAGTGGCTTTTCTTTGTTTTGTTTCGAGTGTCAGCATCATGATGTGTTACAATCTGAATTACAATATCAGAATTGAATATCACGCCGCTCTCTCTCATGTTGTTTTCAAAGGTCTCAAGAGGAATATCTTCCAATCTGCAAGTTTGACGTGAGGTGAGTTGTTTTTGCTTTTGTGCAGCAGAGCACATCGACTGCTGAGTGTCAGAATCCTTCCTGTAGTGATTGCATTTATTTTGGTAGACTAACACGTGTTGACGGTAGCAGCATGCCCATCAGGTGGCACACTATAACTCTAAACGCTGATTCTGTTTAAGGTTTTAGAAGAAAGAAGAAAATGGATGCAATCTTACAAGACGATATCAGTCCACAAACTGAGAGCCAACTTTCTTCACCACTCTCCCCCAAACGACCAAGAATAGAGTCTTTAATGCCAGATGATCAGCGCGGGAAGGGCAGGTTTGACTTCCCTGAGCTTTTGACATTTCAGAAAACATTCGACACACGATCGCCTACGAACGCGTTGCAGAAGAACGCCGGGCTACAATGCACAACGACACGTGGTGGGGGTAGTGATTTTGTAAAACCAGAGAATAAACCGCAACACCCTCATCTTCTGGTCAAGCTGTCCACTTCAGACAATGACGAAGCAAACACCGGATCATCTGATGCCGGCTTTATTGCTCCTGAAAGACCTGTCCTCCTGGTGAAAGACGAGCAGCCTCCTCTTAATGAATCTGACAAGCTCAGCTCATACCCACCAGATGATGCAGGTGGGGCATTAGCAGAGTCTCCCTCTTTAAAAGATGTCAGCGCTGACACGTCCAGTCCTCCTGATTGCGACCGTCTGGGGAAATCACTCGGAGGCGAGACCCCCTGCGGTTGCAATCTTCCTGCTGGAGATGACAAAGAGGGGAGACAGGTGCAAAATGGTGTCAGTCAAATCCAAGCGTTTCGCCTCAGTTCCAGTGATGAGGGGGTCAGATGTCTGTCTGATTGCACTTACGAAGTCACACTTTGTGACACAGGTTTTTATAGCACATGGAGCCAATCTGCTGAAGAGAGAAATCAGAGGGATGGATTTAGTCAGAACTTAGTTTTAAGCAAAGGAGAGGAAGAGGCTATTAATCTCACATCGTTCATTGATTATGCAAACTCTGAACAATTCCACTCAATCCCTGAGGAGAACCCGTCAGGGAAGATGGCAGAAGGAGTAAAAGATAAGGAAGAAATATTAGACTTGCAGATTTGTGCAAATGAAAATGTTGCTGCCTGCGACGGGGAAACAAAATCCCAAGTAAATGAAAATGAAATGAGCATAAACTCAATTCCTTCTGCCGCTGAGTGGGCTGAGGGATCAGTTGTTTCTTATGATCCGGTATTAGCCAGAAATATTGTAACTGAGACTGTCAGCCTTGGAGCCGATGACTTCTGTGGGGCTAAAGAAGCCCATGCTGCTGGCGAGATGAGAGCCGAAACGGAGAGTGAAACGGCTGATCACGCAACAGAGCCTCCGACGCCGTCGAGAATCAGTCAAGAGCCTGCTGGAGGAGATAATGATGAGGGCCCAGCCGGTGTAACTGACCCTGCAATCTGGAGTGAAAGTGACGGGCAGCCTGAGCAGAAGTGCTGTAACTCAGAGAGCGCTGAAGGTGTACAATTATCTCCATTTGTAAAAACCTGCGAGGGAGAAACGCCTCTCCGTCCCGACGTCCAGCAGGAGGATTCAGCTGTAAAGTCTCCTCCTCCTGCCGGGGACAAAACACAAGAGACACATCCCTCAACGGAGCAGGATCACTCTGGTCTTTTGCCTGACAGTCTAGACCACCTGCTGACACTGGAGGTTGAATATTTATGGGCTGAAATTGCAGGGATGTACGGATTGGCCGAGATAAACGAAAGAGAAGACGCGACAAGTGAGGAACACTCACCGGACTCACCTCAGCACCAAAGTGAAAAACACAAAGAAGACCCATGTGAAATGTCTGTTGGGGATTTCATTAAGGAGTGGGAAGAGAACAGAATAAGTAACACTGGTAAAAGAATAACAGATATTAAGTTGGGAGATGCCCCAGAGTACCTGTGTGATCACCCATACAGTGCTGTGATGATCGAAGTGACAACCGAGGCAAATGAAAGAAAAGAAGAGGAGGACAGTGGCGTTAAAGAGAACTCAGAGACGTCAGTGGAAGTGGCGGAGAGTCAACAGGAAGAAGACCAAACCGAGGCTTCACCCGATGAACGTGTCAGTGAACAGACAGAGTCGAACATGAGCGAACGAGGAGACAAATTAATCCACCATAGCCAACGTGAACAATCAAAAGGGCTCTGTGGTTTCTCTCATTACCAAATCGGACCAGAGACAGATGACCTTTCGTCTTTGACTTTTCCTCCCTCCAGTGATGCAGTTGTTCCAGCGACACAAGAATTGAGACGTTCACAAAACGCTGACAAAAGCCCCGCTGCCATCATGTGCAGTGACAGATTTTCCCCAGCGCCATCTGCCTTCACGCTTTGTGCCCGTGTTTCGGGGGCTTTTGACACTTTCGAAAAGATCCAGCTCTCACTAGAAGATGATGGCGATGATGATGCTGGTCTCAGCAACAGCCCTCTGCTCAGCAGCCTGTCTGAGCAGCTGCTGAACACACCCCAGCAACAGCCCAACCACCTCCAGCCAGAGGCCGGGAGCAGCGAGCACGAGGAGGCGCCACAAGAGAAGGATGAGGACGGCAAGGAGGAGGATGTGCAAAGATTCGAGTGTCACACTGACTACATGGCAAATGGATTATCAAGCTGTGATTACAGTTGTGATGGACTTTCAAACTCTATCTCAGCAACAGATGTTCCTATTCCCAGCCTGACAGAGCTCAAGCCTAACTGTGAATCCGCCTTTAAATCCTCTGAGGGCAGCTCTGATGAGTTAAAGCCACAGTCAACGTGCTGCACAGCTTCCTCTAAGTGTGACAGTCCACCCTCTGATGTGAACATCAAACCCAGGTTTGAGATGAAGAAACAATTCGACAACGTCCTGAAGGAGCTCAACTTGTTTTTCGATGTCAGTAAAAGTGAGTTTGGAGGCTGCAGCAGAGAACCGTCACCGGTGCAGTGCAGTGACATCACTGAAGTGTGGGAGAGCGACACCTCAGACTTTAAAGAACCTCTCAGAGGATGCGAGAAAGACACTTCATCAGGTAACTGTAAAAACAATAAGAACAATAACATGACAATAGTATAGTAGTAAATATCAATAATTAGTTCCAGCAGTATTCACAGCACATATGAGGTACAGTTACATAACTTGAACTCTAAAACTTCAGTAATTGAGATCAAATGAAAGCTACATTACCTCAAAGAACTTTATTTTCTCCACTGCTGACTGATCAACACTTCACATTAGAGAATCTCCTGTGGGATTAAAAGGCTCATTACCCATCCTCACTAAATGTCACAGCAGTGCACAGTGTTGATATTTAGTGTTTTTATCTCACAATCCATAACCAGGGAAAAAATATGTTATAGGTCACATATTCTCCTCCTTTTGAGGACCTTTAAAAAGTCTCAGAGCTCCCCAAAAACATGTCTGTGAAGTTTAAATCCACCCTGATCCTGTATTTGATCACGTCTATAAACCCCTCTATTTCAGCCCTGATCAGAACAGGCTGTTTCTGTCTGTAGCTTCAAATATGTAAATGAGCTGTATTTGACCACGCCTTCTCTCTGGAGGATCTCTGGCTTTCTCACTCCACGTCCTGTCATTTACGGTGAGAACTTAGAAGGCAGACTCAGAAGGCAGAACAAACACCAAGCTGTGGGAGTGTCACTCACCTGGGGGAGGGGTTACTGCCCTTTGTGATGTCACAAAGGGAAAATCAGACAGACTAAGGACACAGTCAATTCAGCTGTGTGATGTGAAATGCATATATTGTTTTAAATATATTGTACTTTATATTTTTTTATTTGTGGAATCATGTAGAGAAATATTGCAGCAAATAACACTCAACACATTTAATTGTTTTATTTGGATGAATGCCATGTTGTTCATTTGCTTGTAAGGTGTTTCGGACAGACCCAGACGGCCTAGTTGCCCCAGATTCCTGTATCAGTGCTAAAATAAGCTTCCCTGCTGGAGCCTGAAATTTAGCAGACAGAGTGGAGAGCAGTATTGATCTTCTCATACTCTAATCATTTTCAACCTGGTGAGCTTTAAACTGCTGTATCCCTGCAGCACGCTGGGATTTTTTAAAATTCCACAGTGTGGAAAAAAAAAACAATTTTAGGCATGAGAAGATTTCGTATACGGCCAATTACATCGGAATGGGTATCTCCAGACAAATTTAACTAAACAGAAGTGGTCAGCTAGAGTCAGATAATTCACTTTGGGGTGTCAGGAGCTTTGAACCACATTAATGCTCTTTAATGACACCGTATAATATAATAATAAATAATAATTTACACTTTATTAATCCCACGAGGGGAAATTCAGTTTTTACACTCTGTCTAACACACACATAGGCCGAGATACACACTCATGCACAAACAGGGTTCTAGTGACATGCATTAATGGAGAGGTCTCAGAGTGAGGGGGCTGCCCACAGCGAGCGCTCCAGAGCAGTTTTTGGGGTTCGGTGCCTTGTTCAGGGGCACCTCGGCAGTGCTCAGGAAATGGACTGGCACCTCTCCAGTTACCAGTCCCTACAAGTCCCTACAGACTGAGCTACTGCCGCCCAAGACACAAGTATGAAACAGTGCGCACACACACACACACACACTCTGCTCTGACTCTGCTGTGTCATGCTCGTCTCTGCTTTAGATGATGCTGATGAAGTTCGCACTTCGAACGTGTGTGTGAGCGACGCAGTGGTGTCTTGTACCACTGGCAGTGGTGATGATGAGCAGGAAGTGCCCCTTAGCAGCTGCCAGGAAGTGCCCGTGCACACCGCAGAGAGACACAGAGGTTTGTAGTTTTCTCACGAAGAGAAGGACATCTGCATGAAGGATTCATTTAGAACAACATGCAAACAGATCTCAACAATCTTTGAGGATAACGAGAATGACACTTTGGAGTCTCGCTACTTTTCCAGTCATTACCTGGACGTAGTTTAATTAGACTTTTCTGTTCCTGCATTGTTTCGCAGTATTGTCTGGTTAACGCTGTTTTTCCAGTTTGTCGGGGATAGACTCCACGAGGTCAGCCAGGTTAATTCAGTGAAGAAATACAATCATTGATTCGTCTTTTCAAGTTGGCGCAGCCTTCTCTCGTGAATGTTCAAATATTCATTTCTTCTTCCCCATTGAGCTGCAGTGGAACGATAACGCCGGCGTGAAATGTTGTTTAAGGCTACAGAAACAAATGAGCCGGCCCCCCATCAGTGCTCTGTCTTTTGTCTTTCAGAGCCCCAGGAGAATGAGACCAAGAGGAAGATGTGGTCTCCGTCCTTCATGTGTCCAACATTCCTCGAACAGCCGAGCCACAGTGAGTCACTTATTGTTGAATCAGAATCCCCCCCTGGATCCCTCTCTGGGATTAAATTTGTTTATTTTAAAGGATGTATAACATTCAGGCCTTTTCATCATAAAAGGACATTAAAGCTCCTGTGAGGAACATTTTCAGCTTGTGTCGATTTGGCGCCCCCCTGTGGACGAGCCATCTTTAAACTGTCCATCATAACACTCACTGTGAATGTAATAAAGCTGTTTCTGTAGTGGGCTGTAACTAACTTCATTTGACACCTGCCCAGCGTCAGCGGGTATTATTACAAGAAAACAATCCAGAAATGATCAATCTTGTCAATCCGGTTTGCGTTTGTAGGTCGTCAGTGTTCAGTTCAGTTGGATTAACACTGTTACGATTCAGAATGGTTTGGACCCAGGCGCACGACTCAGACAAACTGGTTGACAATCAACAATAAATTTATTACAATCTAGCTTGTGACAAATGGTAAAATAAAGTGCAACAGTAAATATAACGTGACTCTGAATGTGCTTCCAATTTCCCGATTCCAACACGCGTGCAGATGAGCCAGATTAGGACAAACAAACGTTACGTTACTTTCCAGATTAAATAACGCCGTAACAGTTACTGACATTTAAAAGTGCTGCTTAGTCGTTACTTCATGGGAAACAGTCAATAACAAGCCGGCGATGTGACGCTAACGTCAGCACAGAAGCATCCTGGGAAACAGAGCGTTGTGCGCTGTAAAAACACAGGCAGGTGATCACTGAAGCGTGAGCGCTCCGTCCAGGAAAAATCAACATTATTTTCCCCCGCTCGAGTTAAACGACTAGAATAGACTGTCAAGTAATGTACCCAACACTGCACATTACGTGTCCTCACAGGACCTTTAAACTAACACAACTTTAAAGAAGCAGGTGAAAGGTTTAATGTTTTTACTCAGCGTCTCACAAGTCAAAGTTTGCTGCTTTCCACTTCCTCATGAACCTCTGTGTGTCTGGTGGGCTGCCCTTTACATATTTAAGAGCAGAGTCAGTTTGATGACTTCCCTACCTCGAGATTCAGTGTGTTCAACTTGTCATAGGGTAACAAATAAGTGTTATAGCATTGTTTTTCATTGAAAAGAATTCTGTTCAACTCCAGTAAAAGCTGATATTCCCAATACCTCAATCTTAGAACACAATTCATGTGTTTTATCTATAGGCTGTTTGCACTGCCAATTATATGTGTACTGTTTTTTTGTTTGTTTTTTTTATTTAATTTATGGTCTTTTTTTTTTTTTTTTTACGGCGCCACAGGGCACAAATTTGACTTCACCTTCAGTTGGGTTGATAGCCGTGGGGAGGGAGACCTTTTGTCTTCACTGTGAATGTTCTCCAGAAAACAAAACCCGGCTTACCCTCTGCATCATGTAGGATACAAATCGGACACGCAGGACTGGTGCACACAGTTCTTTGATCATCCTGTGTTTTTGTGTGCAGGAGCACCAGAGCCAAGCAGACGACTGGATCCTCTGAGAACGTGCACACGGCCGCTCCGGGTGGGACTGTCAAAGAGAGCCAAGACTAAACACCTCCACCGCCCACACCCCTTCAGAAAAATGTCAGAAATGTAATCAGGAGGATGTGCATGGCTTTAATGACGCCGTCTTTGTTGCCATGGCGTTAGCTTATTTACTGTGGGTTGCTCATATTTAAATCTTCTCTGTGAGTCATTCATGTACATGCTGGATGGTTTTACAGCCAGGAAAAGGATGAACCTACAAAAGTTGAGTTCCTCTCCTCATGGGAAGTTTCCATCACAAGTCTGCTGCTGCTGGTCCACTGAGCAGCTCCACTGTGTCGCCTCAGGACTGTTGATGAAAGAAAGCCCACTTCACTGCTGGGGAAATGGTTTCAAAGTTATTTCCCCCGTTTTTATTTATTTATTTATTAACTATTTGTTTCTGTATTTATCTATTTATATTTTCACTGTTATTTATTAATGTGTTTTAAGTTTAAATCCTTGTTGCTCTTATTGATATATTTTAAATTCAGATTAATCTGATTAAGCCAGCATGCATGAAACATTAACTACATTGTTGTATTAATTAAATGTGTTAGCTTTAAATTCAGCGTTGCTGTATATCACTGTTTGTACGTTTACCTGTCGTTGTATTGATAGCGAGCTGCTCGTTCAAGCTTTGTTTGGACGTATTCAGTCCGAGTTAATGAACCGAGTGTGTTCTGGTATAAATGTTTAAGCGGTTTTCGTGTGCTTTGCTCAACATCTCCCTGAGCTGCTTCGTGGCAGGTGAGCTGAAGTTTCAAACAAATCAACAATTTCTATCAATATTAAATGTGTTCATGAAGATACGTCCCAAGAGTTTTTTTTCAGGAAACACAAATCTGTGCTCATTACGTCGATGCATTTATTACCTCTCAAATGTTTTCACTCATGGGGTTTGACACTTTCTGCAGAGCGTTAGCTTGTTTAACGCTTCTCTCGTATAATAACGACTCAAAGTGCGTACACTGCAGGTCACACCTCCACATCCAATCACTGGGGATAGAGGCTGCTTCTTAAAGGGACCATCAGAAGTAAGTAATCCTATCCATTCACATTCAAGTGCCGTCAACGGAGCCACAGGACCAAATTGGAGTCAAGTGTCCTGCCCATGGACACATCGGACATGTTGCTGCAGGAGACGGGGATTGAACCAAGACCTTCTGGGTAGAGGAGAAGACCGACTCTCCCAACTGAGTTGTTGAAATATTTCAATGTGGACCAAGTTGTGTACCCAAAATATGCAGGAATGATTTTTGAATTTTAAGACATTTTATTATATATGTAAAGCTGTTATTTCCATGACCCTTGGTTTCCTAGTGTAGAGCATAATAATACCATGCTCTACACTATAAAAACTTTACAACATTACATTACAATTTAAGGAACAACTGAAGCAAAACAATGAAGATAGATTTTTAATTGGTCATTACAGCCAAGTTTCTTAAAAGTTCTTGTGTCGGGGAAGTGAGTTTAACAAGGTTTCTAAGAAACAACAGAAGAGAGAAGCCAGGTTGATTTCAACAGGGTCACAGCGAACGCTTTAGTGGCTGCAGGCTGTGGACATGACACCTCAGCTCTACTTATAATGATGCTGACAAGATGTTCTGTTTGAGTTTGTTTACCTGCCAAACACAGCTCCCTGAACATATTTGCTTGGAAGGTTTAATTCTAAGAATATGCAGTGTATGTCGAGACTGATCCAGTGGGCAGACCCTGCAGCTGCATGGACACATTCCCAGTGTATTAATGTACCCTGTTTAATGCAGCGTCAGTTAAGTACACAAGTAAAAAAAAAAAAAAAAGGATGCTGGTTGCCAGCTCCCAGCTCCCAGCTTCTTCTTATATACATCTGAAACATACTTGTTTTATTAACCATTAAGTTCTCTTTGAAAAGAAGCCAGGTGGAAAAGCAAAGATGACACTTTCAGTAAAGCTTAATTAGGATGCTTGCGTTGAATGCAGTTTGTCACAACCCAGGATCAGCGAGCTGGAAAAGACAGAGACCACACACTTTTTAAAGAAATCAAAACAATAATTTATTGAGAACTATTAGGTGAAAACATCCTTGTAAAAGAATCTGCAGTCTGTAAATCAGTGACGACTGTGATCATGAATGTGTGTGATGATTTATGGAAGCAAAACAAAGACAACAAAGTTGTTGATGAAAAGAGAGAGAGAGGGAATAGACCGAGACGGCAACTTTAAATACCAAGGCCCAGCCTGCCCAGGTGCATGAAAGTTGATGTGCAATACGACAATTAACAAGAAGTATTGTAACATTTACAAAACATGTTTGCCCTCCATGTGATGACGAATACGTCAGCAAGTAGGGCATTTAAATTCTTCCAGAGTTTCCAAGTTGTTGTTCCGACTTGAGCAGGTGTTCACGTGCATTTTTAATCTAGGAAACATATTTTTTCGATGATTAACTATAAAATGAGTCAAAATGTCAATTTATGTGTTTTGTTTGTATTTGTGTTGCTGTGTTGAGTATACCTCTTGGAGGGAATTTTTGAAATAAGTTTTTGGTGTTCTGTACGTCTAAGTGAGGGTCCCCAGCTGGCAGACGGGGAAACAAATCAAAAAGAAACAACGCCACGGTATGGCTTCTAAGGTATAAATTGATGCAGATGCAACACATTCAATATGCGTTTTTAATCAGGCACAGACTCTGAAGGCTGGACAAGATGAATTAGATTTTCTTTTGCGATTTGTCATAACAGTCTTTTGCCTCTGTAGTGTATTTGCCTGGTTTATTAGCTGATTCATTTTTCCTTTTGGATAAAATATATTTTCCCTTCGTGATTGGAAGTGAGAGTATGTTATTCCAATAAACTTTACCATACATTATTGACATTCATTTTGTATTAGTGTAACAGCTCAATGGTCCATCCATTATTTTCAGTGAGATCAGATTTTGCTGGAACAGTCATCAATTGTTGTTTCTGACAAAAACACAGACTGCTAATGCTCCAGTTTCAGTTACTGAAGTGCACTGAAGTGGGTTACCTGTGTACTATTCTTAATAATCACCACATTTTCACACTAAAGCACGTTACAGGATGACAACATGTTTTTTAAGGCAGTGGAATCAACTCCAGATAATTTAACAAAGTATAAAATGTCTTTTTCCTGATCCTTTTCAGAAAATGTGTCGTCAGGATATTTAGAGATTTTCCCCTCATGACATCACAAAGGGTGGCCCCTCCCCCAGGTGGGTGTCACTCCCACAGCTAGGTTTTTTAATCTGCCCCCTGAGGTTGCCTCTTACTGTAAACAATTGGGCCTGGTTCCAGAGGGCCGTGGTCAGACAGCTCACTTGCATTTAAAGCTACAGACACACAAACAGCCTGAACAGGGCTGATATAGAGGTGGTCATAGACATGATCAAGTACAGGACCAGGGTGGATTTCTGGCACTCAAAAAAACTTCATAGACATGTTTTGGGGACCTCTGAGACTTTTTTTAACTTGTTGAAAAGGAGGATAATATGTGACCTAGATATTGTCCTAGATAGCACCAGGCTGGCATCCAACACCACAGTTAGGAATCTGATATGTCCTTAAATTCCCACATAGCACTAATTTCCAAGCTTCTTTTACCTTGGTAACATCGCAAAAATCTGGCATATCATGTCTCAAATTGATGCAGAAAAACAAGTCCATGTATTTGTCACCTTTAGGTTGGATTATTGTACTTTTACTTCAGGCTGCCCTCTAAAGACTCTTAGGCCAAAATGCTGAAGCCTGTGTGACTGACTTATTAGTAAAAAGAGATCACATTACTGCTGTATTGACATCTCTGCACTGTCTTTCAATAAAATCTAACAAATGTTAAATCCTTTTCACTTACAAAGCTCTGAATGGTCAGGCACCATCTTACCATAAAGAGCTCATAGTGCCATATTACCCCTTTACATTATGCTCCCATAACGAAATCCTGCTTGTGGTAGCTGCAGTCTCTAAATGTATAGGAGGTAGAGCCTCCAGTTATCAGCCCCCTCTGGTTTAAAGTCATCTACCTGTCAGGGTCATGGGGGGGCAGACACACTATACTATTAAGAGGAGACGCAAAACTTTGATGACACTTAAACTTTGATTTGGTTTGATGTCTTTACATGACGCACATGATGCTAATGTGCTCACCAGGACAATGCTAACACACTGATATTATGCAGGTATTATTATAATCCTATTCGAGTCCAAGTGTTTGATGTCAGCGTTCTCACTTGATCTAATCAGCACAAATAGTGTCAGTCAGAGGATCTGGACTGTACACAAATGTCATGACAATGCATCCAGCACAGTAGTTGTTGAGATATTTAATCCGGAACAATTGGTGTACCTAAAATGTACAGGAATGTTTTTGAATCTTTATACATTATATTATGATATGTTATGCTCTAGTTTTTCTCAACATCAGGCAGTGTTAGTGTAATACCAGTTTTCATAATGGAGATGTGTTGCCGTGTGAAATAAAGATCCTGGTTCATGTTTTATTCATCTTAATTCTTAGTGCAATAACCATACACTTTATATTACATGGACTACAGGGGCAAAGAGGAGCAGAGGGAGAGGCAAGAGGTTGTAAAGTTTCTTGACTGATACATCTTCTAAAGACACCAATTTACCAAGAATCTTTCCACCAATACAGAAGAGGTTTAATGTTTTCCCCCCTTTTAAATCTGTTGAAATACTATTTTCCTTAAACTTGTTTAACTGCTGCCTTTTAATGTAGCATTAAACAGACATTACAGCTTTACAAACTACACTCCTCCTCCTCTTCACAAAAGATTCCATGATGATGAATGCACGTCTGAATGATGCATGACGTGAAATATTACTGGAAGAGAAATCTGGCAGTCACTTAGATTCCCCTGTTTTTTAAATTTCTTCCCCAAAACCAAAATTAACAGGATTAGCCATGCACACATTTGTCTATTTTCATTAGGCAGAATCTAAGTCGGGCATCATCCCAGCATGAGGGTCCAAGTAACGCTATTATGCTTGTGAAGACACCTTGAAGATGGAGAATACACACGGCTCCTCCTCCCTCTGTGCCCCCGGAGTCACTTACATGGTTCCTCTGTGTAGGCAGAACCATGAGGCCTATTCTTAGCTAGCTTCTTACTGAAAAGCTTGAGGATAATTAATGAGCATTAGTGGATATGCCTTCAATATTTCAACAGCAAGCAAGAGCAATTACACAGCGAACGATCTCTTCTAGTTTTTCAGTCGCACACTTGCAAAGGTGAACAAGCACAGAATGTATATGCGTATGATAAATGAGAATAGCAAACACAGGAGCTTTATCTTCTCTCCACAGTCATAACAACTACAACCTGCTGCCTTTAGTTATCTGTCTGTGTTTCTCTATGTATAGCTGATGCATCTCTGTGTTTTTTATTAAAGGAGAATCTGTGGTGTCAAACTGTCTGCAGACTCCAGCACCTCTGCAAAGCAAACAAGCAGAGCGTTAGAGAGTCGCCCATTCACACACACTACGGCACTCTACTGTATGTATACTCACTCTCACTCACACAAACAAAGCCTGCATGTATTTGCTGCCTCTGTCAGATCAATAGTAATCACTGGGCCACAGTGGCAGAATCAGATGATCGACTCACAGACTAAAAATACTCCTGAATATCCATCGTCTCTGCAGACTGCAGAGCTCACTGTTGGACCGTGAACTTTTTGATCCAAACATTAAATGGATACTTGTATTGTAAGTGTGTGATACTCCTCGTTTGAAATCTGATAATGAATGCAGCTCAAGCAAAGAGCATGGAGCTGAGCAGTACAAAAAATTGTGTCTGGATAGTCCAAATAGTAGACCACAAAAATATATTTAGTTTTTGTCATTCTCAGGTTTGTCTGCACAGTAATGTTTATTTTTGTACCGTGCAGAATGAAGGGGAGCAGGCCGTGATAAAATGACAATAAGCGGATTTTACAGTCCACTGTTATGACACAACGTAGCCTTTTCTTTTTTTTCAGTTTAGCCTGTTCCTGAAAGCTGTAATTAATTTGGCGCTGCCTGGAAAGGAGACCTGTCTGAGCGAAACAAAACAGCATTGTTATACAGAATCCTCACTGAGTCATGGCGGAGCAAAAAGGACTGGAGAAGCACCGGTGAGGGGTTGGTGGGGATGCGGTGGCAAATAGGACAGCTGTCCTGAGGTTTCCCTGAAGCTCTGCCTCTGTTAGCGGACACATCCACAACACAGAGGTTTATGGGCCTACATTTTAGATACTGAGTTTTAAATCACACCATTACGTTTTAGATTTACACCTACCACCAAAAAAAAACACCACAGCCCTTGTACGTTTTATTTTCAAGAGCTATTAGGATAATTATCAACATAGGACTCCGGCATTTTTATACAACCACATGTTTGGAAGATAGTGGACCTGGTTGTATTTGATGCTGCCCAGATAATAATGGCGCAAGACATGAACTGCTTCTGATTAGTATATTAAAAACAAGAGAAAGGGAGGTTTTAAATGTTTGCCTAAAGAAACAACTCCTTGTATTTGAAACAATGACGAGTAAGGGTATTAAATTGTGTGGATGAATGATACCACAGAATCGAGCAAGAACATAACAAAAATAGGTAGATGTGATGTAAACGTTTAAATTGTTTGTCTGTTTTTCACAATGGGTGGGTCCTGCACGTTTTTAGCTTGGTTGTGAGGACGGAGTAGGAATATTTAAGTGTCCTTATTTTTTGATACATGTTATTTTTACTTGGTGTTGATTTCAAGTTCTTTTATAGGTTTACAGTGTTACTCTTATTAGTTTATGTATCTGCTATTATTGTATTTATATGCTCAAAATAAAGACTTGAGGTTGTGTTTAGGAAAGGATCCTTCCAGTCAGCCTCTGCTTGAAACAGTTCATTTCTGCGGCTGTCTCTTTAAGGCCCTCCTCCCCACCTGTCCACTTTCCTCTGATTGGCCAGCTTTGTTTACAGTGGCAGAGAAAATTGAGTTAGCTTCTGGATGGGTGTATCCTTGACATCCTGCACCGATGTCAGGTTCTGGACACGTCCAGCTAAGTACGTTTCGTTTAAAGCAGCAGAAAACTACGACCAGGGATTCTTTGCTTAACTCCTTTCCCTGTGCATCACCAGTTTAATGCTTCTTCTTCTCCTGGCATCTTCAATTGTTTAAATATCAAAGGTGAGGTCAAAAACACCTTCAATTACTGCTATTAGTGGTATTAAAGGCATGAACCCAAACTGAAGGGTGGCTTTCGTTGATGGAGTTAAATGCTACTTATTTCTCCCTCTTACTTTCTGTTGGTTTAGTAGGTCAGAGAAGCAAATCTCCTGCCCGACAATCAATCATCATTAGGCTCCTTAGCATCAAATGTTGTTGTGGGCATCAGTTTAATCTGCTGCTGAGTGATGAGGCGGATGGTTATTTTAGTGAGGTGAAGTCCAGATGAATGTGTGGAGCCTGAATCAGGGCCAGAGCCTATCAGCTAAAAGAACGTAGGTGGAGCCATTAAGTAATGGCCTGAATTAACAAGAGCCAAAATCTCTCATAATTCCATTATGGTACTTCATTACATACCTGCTCCAGCACCATTTTCATCCACCCACACTCTGATCACTGGCCTTTTGTATCCCAGCTGTCCCCGGAGCTCAGCTTTCAAGCTAAATGCTGCACATTACTTTTTAGACGTGCGAAATGTACAAAATAATGATCCTGTTGTAAATTTCAACTTCAGTGCGTATTCATGGATTTGATTGGCATATGAGGTCCGCAAACGCACCATAGACTTGATAGCACGTCCACATCGTGCTGATTAAACAAGGCAATATTCAAAGAGTGTGTTAGTGCGCAAGCAGAGTCACTGAGCTGACATGAAAATGAGGGGCTGTCATAAATTCTGCACACCCAGTGACTAATCACTGTCTGCCTCTCAGCTAACCCCCACGGCATGATGGGAGAGGGCACTAATCTGCAGTGGAAACGCTCATCGGTTCCCTCAGCTTTAATAACTGCAGTTTGTGCTGTTAACCTGTTTTATGAAGAAGAAAAAAAACACAAGCTACTTAAAAGAGATGCTAACAATAAATTATATTGATAGAGAATATAGTCAGAGCATCTCCTAGTGATTCAATTAGTGTCTAACCAGCTCCTGTGGACTGACTGCAATTCTGTAATGTTTTAAATGAGCTTTGCTTCTTCTGGGGAAATCGTTTAATAAAGCTGGAACGTTCAGCACGACTGTGACCGGATTGAACAAAAAAAAAATTGCGCTTTTTCTGAGCAGATCTGCCAGCTTTCTAACCCCCACGAGCTGTAGCAATGAACATTTCCAAGATGGCATTATCAAATATTTCATGCCTGCCATTTCACTGTCGCAGTCAAATAGCAATTAATCTGTTTATTGTACTTGTGTGACTTGGTTTAACAGAGAAGAAGTGCTGGAAGAGCAGAGTCTTAGCTGTTTGAGCGAAGACATTTTCTTGCATCAGATTAATGACTTTCCCCCTCAGACACAATGTAGTATTTTTGTTTTCAAGTGGAAACTCTCTGAAATGGCTCTGCCTCTTCAATATGCCAGGAAGGCTCTGAATGTCTGGTGAAGGATGTTTCCCTCATGTCGTTTGTGACCCCACTAACACTAAACTCTCTCTGCCACAGCCTCTGTGGCGGAGGAAATCACCGTTTTCAGCCTGACATAAAAGATGTAGGCGCATTTCAGGGACATTGCATCAATTTGGGGTAATTTGAGCTACAAATTGTAATAGGACTCATTTCCAAACAAAAGATAAAACACATAATAGTCCCGAAATAACAAAAAGTTTCATGCTGACGCATATTCTCCAGCATGGCTTGGCAGTCAGTGTGTTGCATAGTCCTGCTCGTCAGTGATGTTCCCTGCAACAACATTGTCAGACATAATAAGATAGATAATGCTGACCACTGCTTCTAATGAAGGCCTGTTGATATGAAAAGGTGTGTAGCTCGCTCCCTATCCTCCCACCACACCAAAAAACTTCTGCGACAAGCTCCTTAGTCACACTGCTGTCAGGAGTCAGCTGTTATCCTGATCCTCTGCATCCCAACCTCAAATCATCAAATAGACTTCAGTGGTATATTACTACAGAGTGTCATCAAACCTGCTTAGTGACATGATAGCTAGAAATGCTATCTCAACCTAACTATGATTCAACTTAATGACAAGATCAGAGCTAGAGCGAAGGCGGGTTTTAAGCCTCTTGGCTTAAAGTAGCTGACCTGATTGACAGGTGACACTGGGGTCACCTGTCAATCAGGTCAGCTACTCCTAGTACTGTGAATAATGGTTATCCTTAATAAAATAAATAAATAAATAGTTATCAAAAATGGTAACCACAGGAAAACTGAATGAACTGCAGGATTTTGGACTTCCTCGTTGGTGTCATGGTTTGGTTCTGTGTTTCGTCTTGTTTCAGTTCTCTATCCTCAGCGTTCTGTTTGTTTCCTAGAGTTGATTGTCTTGTGTGTTTTAATGTTTCCTAGTCTTGTTTACTTTAGTCGTTAGTGTGTCCTCCTATGTTGCCTGTAAGTTTATTTCCTGTGTTGTGTAATATTCTGTTTGTCATGTTGTTTTCTTTTGTATGACTTCCTGTTTTATTTTGTTGACTGCTGTTTTTGTATGAATTCTAGTCTGGCTTCCTGCCTTTGTTCTGTTACCCGCCTTTTGTCCAACACACCTGTATCTCTTTTCCCATTAGTCAGACCGGTATATATGCCCTGTGTTTTCACCAGCCCTCTGCCAGATTGTCATTGTATTCCTCGTGTTTCATGCTCTCCAGCCTTTTGTCCTAGTGTTTGCTTGCCCGGTTTTTTTCTGACTTTGGATTTTGGATTTGGATTTTGGAATTTTGGATTTTGGATTTTGGATTTTGGATTGTCTGTTTTTTTGTCTGTTCATCTACTGCTTTCTAAGTAAAGAACTTTCAAAGTGCTTTTTGTGTACTGGTTTCTCTGCAACTGAGTCTGGGTTAGAACCGTGACATGTTGTGTTTTAGTCTTCAGTGTTTCCTGTTTTATTTTGTAATATCTGGTTTTAGGTGTCAGTGTTGGGTTTTACTTTGTACTTGTCCTCAAGTGTTCTGGTCTTGTGTTCTTTGTTCCTTGTGTTTCCCGCCTGTGTGATTACCCTGATTGTCCTCACCTGTCTGATTCGTCTCACCTGTGTCTGATTACCCCTTGTCTATTTAGTCTCTGTGTTTTCTTCAGTCTCTTGTCGGATCATTGCCGTTTGTCTCATGTGCATGTACCCTGGATTTGTATTTGGACGTTCTCTGTTCCCGTGTTTGGATTTAGTGTTGAGTGTTTGTAGTCTGTCGTGAGTGTCAGTCTTTGCCTGTCGTTTGCTGACGATGAATTTGTTTTGCTCCTTCTGGATTTTGGAACGTTTTGGAGTTATTTTGAGTGAGTTTTTGTTTTTTCCTTTTGTTTAATAAATTCTGTTTTGGTATTCCTGCAGTTGGGTCCCCTCCCCCTTTTTAACACTGAAGATTGCTGTTTGTCATAAGTGTTGATTAACGTAAGCTTGTGAGCCAGAAGTCAAGACCACCCAAACATGGGATGGCTAATATGTTTATAAGTCATAACTGTTCATGTTTACATGTTTTATAAATGGCTTCTACTGATCTCTTTGTCTATTAAGCATTGCTGCCTGCCACACCTCGTATGTGTTTACCTGCTGCTGTAAACTATCTTGTAGCCTTTTGGATGAAATCAACTACGGGGAGGAGGAGCGAGGGGCTTTTTGAGGTAAGATACACTGCATTATTAGTTTAAGAATACGTTTGACCCAAAATTGTTTTGAACAATAATTTATAATGTAAAAAATGAGAGCATTAAGATGAGATAATAAAAGTTATCCTGTCTGATGTGTTTTTGCCATCAGTATCAGTGCATAAACGACATCAAAGAAACGTTACCAATTATTTTCGGTAATACTGGGCACAGATACACTGGTGCTGAGGTCGCACAAATAAGAAACAAGCAGAGGAAGCAGCTCAGCAGTATTGATCCTCATCGATGAGGTTTGATTTGTTCAGAGCTAATACTATACATTATCTGTTCTCTCTAAATGTGTCTGGTCTCGAATTCAGCGTTCCCTCAGGTGCTTAATTAGGTGTATTTATTTCAGCTGTGGGAGAGGGGGGAACGTCGTCAGTGAAATTGTTTATAGTGCATTGATCTTCCAGACTAATTCTCATTCCACACAAACCTCCCTGATTCACTGCGTGATGCTGATTCAATCATCGATCTCCAGGGTGCTGTTCCACAACATTCATGACAAAATGGCTGTGGACACTACTGCTGCAGTCGTTGCTGCTGCTCCTCTCTGTACAAGTGATAAGACAGAAATTATAGATATATATTGAGTTGCTTCCCAAAGGTTTTCAGGTGACTGGTAGTGGCAGCACAGATGGATGAGATAGATTGGGGTGGTGGAAATGACTGATTGCATGTACGAGTGGGAACATCGCTGCTCTGTTATTGCATCAGTCTGGAAAATCTTTAGCAGCTCAAATATTTTTATTGGCCCCCAAGAAGAAATACATACACTGAGTGGATAATTAAACATTTCCACTTCAGAATGCACAACTGCATTGTTATCTCTGACTGCTGCAGACATTGATGGAGCGTTACAGTATATGTGAGCAACAGGCTCTTTAACCATTGGGTAATCCTGCTGGGAAACACTTCGCTGATACATGTTCGGGGAATTTCAATAAAATCCCAAAGGTCTAAGCTGCTCTGAATGGTCTTTTGTCTCTTAGTTTGTGATAAAGCACTGTGCAGGAACTTGGAAGCACAGAACCGTCACAGGAGTCTATGTCCTTCTTTTACTGACACTGTCTGCTCTAATGTCCAGTTATAATTACAATTTACTTTACTTTTGTAAAACGCTGTACTCTAAATTGATGGTCTTGGTCTCCCTTTTTGAAAGTCTCAGCTCGGAATCAAAAGCATATATATATATATATATATATATATATATATACTTGTCTCAGCCTTAGATTGTCATTACGGTCTAAGTGAGTGGCATGCCCCCTTCACAGATATGATGATTTTTCAGAGATATTAGTTGGGTGGTCTTGGTCTTGTCTCCCTGCCTTGGTCTCGATCCCTATATGTCTGGGTCTTGGTCTTGTCTCAGTTTTGGTTAGTGTTCTTGACTACGACACTACTTTCATGGATTTTTTTATTTTAGTCTTCTACAGTTCCTGGAATAGTCACAAGTCGTAGTAAAAAGATGAAATTAATATTATGAAATGCATAGTTTTTTTGTTTTTTTTCTGGAGTCCCAATCTTTTGAGAAAACATTTAGGTCTCTTGTGGAAAATCGTGTGAGATTCATACCATGCTTACATTCTTTAGCCTTCAGGTGATCGTGTTAGCTTAGCATAATGATAAAAGACAGAGGGACATAGAATAGGCTTGGCCTTACGTGTAAAAAGTCTGAACCTTGCTCTCGAACACACTTTAGAAAAAAATGTATAAGCATGACAATGTGCTGTAAGCAAGGAATAGGAAAAACAGAACTATTACTGCTCAGATGAAGTTGGATGTGATTATCCTGGTTACCCTGAAGAACCATTTTTTTAATTGAGATTGTGATGACTTACACAAACAGACACAGCTCAGCCCCTTCTTTGGCAGAGGTAGTAAAATAACAATGCTATTGTACTGTCTCAAATGAAAAGGACGACTTGCAGTTTCTTTGACAGATGGTTACTGTTCCAATTCATTTTTGTCATCAAAAACAAACATGAATTACTCAGTGTAAATCAGTGAGTTAGAGGGATTCTTCTCAACATTTTCATCCTGTAATTAAAGAAGGGATGTGCTATTCCCATCCTGCACCTCCTGAGTCAGGCGATGGTTATTACACTGTAATTATTTATTACACAGAGAGACAAGTGAAAGTGGAAACAGATGGTGCTCTAAACTCAAAATTCTTGTAGATAAATCAAAATGCAAATATGTAAATATATGACTTCAATGGGAGAAATGAGCTGTGACTATTACACAGGGAAAACTAACTGGGCACAGTAAAGCTCTCTTTATATTGCTAAGAGTTTGGCAGGCAAAAGTTTTTCTTTAAGAAATATTTCCCTGTAAAACTTAAAATAGATCTTTACATTTCTTTATTAGAACAGGATTTTTCAAATTTGAGATATCTTTCAAAAAGTTACAAGGTGTATGTTTCAACCTTGGAAAGAGCAAACATTTTTCAGGCCACTTTCAGTCTTATGGTATGTTCTTCAGACCTCTGGTCCTATGTGTCATCAGGGACGCCCCCTAAAGTTAAGAATTCTGATTTTGAAACTCAGACAACCTTTTGTAGTCAGAGTTAAAGTCAAACATGGCAGCTGCACGCATCAACAGCACTGTTTAAACTGAAACTTTTGTGTTTATTAACAACATATTCCTCCTTTTGTGTAATAAAATCCATCCCAACGATAGTGTTGTGTGAGTTCTATATGTGGATGTATTGTATATGTTATTTTCATGCATTAACTTTCACGTAGCGTGTCATCACCTGGTATTAGCTAAAAAACACGGGTCACTCCTGGAAGCGTTGATGTTGCTTGTTCGAGGCTAACCACCCTCTAGCTTTAGCTCTCTAAAAAGTGCCTAAACTTGTGAGCCTTGTTTTGATACTGTAAAAAAATAAAACAAAATAAATATACTTAAAAAATATAATTTTCCAGTCAGAACGAGTTACGCTGAAAGTAAAGTTTTCTGTTCATGCGCACTTGATTGTGTAAAAGGGCGTTCTTCATTGATACACGTCAGTTTGTGTGAATGCAGAAAGAGAACATTGTGTCCCCCTCAGTTTAGCTCTACTCTGTTCTTCTCTGTCCTCATCATGGTCTCCTGCAGGGCGTCCTGTCAGAAGGACTGTACTGGTGTGAAAAGATTTGACCTCGACGGGAGGGTTGTCGATACTCTGACCCGACATCACGCCTCCTCCATCAGCCGTCTCACACAATCCCTACAGGGATTAGCTGATTTGTCAAAGAAAAAAAAAACTGAGGACTGTTAAATCTGTCTAAGTCATCAAGCAGCAGGCAACACCTTCCACAGAGTAATATTGATGTTTTTGGAATTGATGTCTGTGTTGAAGCTGAGGCTAATAAATTGCTGTGATCTGGTCAGAGAAATGAAATGCCAGGGAGAGGAAATAGTGTCCCTGAAGAGAAGAAAAAAAAAAAAAAAAAAAAGAGAGCATAATTGGGTTGAGAGATTAGCAGGAAAAACACTCTTAATAAACCCAAGAGAGCCAAAAATCGGAAAACAACACTGGGATCACAATAATATTTGTATTTATTGGGAATGAGTGCAAAAATCAATTTAGCAATGTGTGTTTTAATGAGACGAGCAGAACTGAGATTTAGAAAGCAATTTTTGTTCCCCCCTTTTTTTGACTCTCCCTCCTTTCTAGAGAGGTGTCCATGAGGTTACCACTATACTGCAATGCAGCAAAACAAATAGCGAGTATCTATTAAGTGTTTGTGATGGGCCAACGTAGACTCTCCCTCGTTTCTCTTTCTCATTTTCACTTTGCTCCCTGTCTCGCTGGCTCTCTGTGGTCAGACATTAAAACAAATCGACACTGATACTGAAAGAAGATTGGACAATAAAAGCAGCATCATTTTTATAACTAGGGACTTGTAGAGTGTATACAATACACCTGATAGAAAATCAACATGTTACTATAGCAGAAACTCATTAGAGAAGCACACACTGTTACGTGACAAAAGGTCGTTCATTGGCAGAAAGGATTGACCTGAAAACTGTTTCCAAGCACTTCACTGTAGAAGCAGCCGCAGCAGCAGCGAGAACCAAGGTTGTATCTTCCACCTACATACAAGCATGCATTGAAAGACCTCTTCTACACTCTCTTCTGCATAGAAATTCAATGACGCACAGGACAATCTCTTTTACACAGTGCTCGGCCAAAGACGGCTCAGAGAATCTGAGCTCTCAATTCTCAAAAACAGCTTCATCCACATAGAAAAGGCAACATGCATTGTAACGGTTGTCATGACCACACCAAGTAAAAAAAACAAAACCCAAAAAATGATGTCTTTGATGTGCAAAAATGTTCAGGGAATTCCTCTGTACTCACCATTTCATTTTCAAAGTTGTTCATTCAGGCTCCTCTGCTCATCAACATAGTTGGAGAATTACTGTGTATGTATTTGTACGCAAAAAAAAAAAAAAAAAAATCCAGTTAACAACGTTATCGTTATTGCACTCATCTCATGTCAAGCAGCACATGTTACCTTAGATAGGAGAAATCCCTGCACAGTGTGACGTTACCAAAGCACAAAACTTCGTTTTCACCGTAAACAAAGACATCACAGAGCTTCTGAAAAACATCGGAAAATTCTTCTCTAAAGATTTGATGTCAGTGACGTAAAACATAGTTTGTGAATTCACGAGAGGCTGCCAGACAATATTACTTAAGATTTGGTACATGAAGCTCTTTTCTAGAAACCTTTAATTTGAAAATCAATGAGCTGAAAGCTCACACGTCTTCCTTTAATGGTCCCTTACTGCCCTAACCATTCCATTGTCTTCCATTGAATGATCTTAATTTTACACTTCTCACAATACTAGAAGATAATCACACACTCTGACTCCGACAATTAAATACTCATGTTCCACATTCAGTAAACATTTGAGCTTTCTAACGATTTGAAACACCCTCCCTGCATAGCTAGCTTGACATTTCCAGCTGTGAGGGGGTGCGGGAGAATTAGGGCAAATGCACAAATCAGTTGCTCTTTTCTTGACCTCAGTCAGCTGAGGCTGCTGCGCCTACATGTGTTGAGTGGAGATAGTCAATACTTCTCTCTCTCCCCCTGCTCGGAGCTCGCTGTAGCAGCAGTTAACACAGCGATAAAAAGCAGGAAGTGAAGACCCAGAGGTTTTTGGGTGCATAAACAGGTTTTAGCAGTGTGCTCACCGATGGCCTGGAGGATTAATTGTATATAATGTGTATCCTGCGTGTGTTCTGAAAATGGATATGTTGTTATCCGCCAGAGCCAGGCTGCAGCCAATCATTTGATCATGATTAAAGCTATGGTATGTTAATTATAAAAGAAACACCTGTTCTTATATTTGTTAAATCTTCTTCATAACCAACAGCAGTCAGTAGAACAAATGTTTTTGACAAAAAAAGAAACAGTATCTGTGGCTTTCACAAGTCATAAGAATTTATTTTGTTTTATTTTATTTGATATACTTTATTGATCCCTAAGGGGGAAATTGTAGGTTAAACTCTGTTATTAAGAAACTTGCTTCACACACATGCACCAGCAGCACCTGTGGACATGCATTAATGAAGAGATGTCAGAGTGAGGGGGCTGCCTCCACTGGAGGGGCCCCCCTGAGCTGGTGGGGGTTTGGTGCCTTGCTCAAGGGCACCTCGGCAGTGCTCTCCAGCTACAAGCATTGGGACTTAAACCAGTAACCCTCCAGTTCCTAACCCAAGTCTCTATGTTCTGAGCTACTGCGGCCCCAATGCTGCCCCAAATGCTTAAACCTCTGGTCACACACTCTTGTGTATGAGCAGACTTTTCAGTAAGCTAAAGTCTGGACTCCTTGAGTACAAACAGCAGGAAAACTTAGTTGGAAATGAACATATAAAGTCAACACGTCGTCGATCCCATCTTCTTTTCACTCTGTCATGAATCCATTTTGACAGTCGATGCATGTTGGTTTGTCTTCCTTTTCTCCAAATTCTGTTACCAGCTTTTTGGAGATTTAGAAATGTCATCTGCTCACTGGATGACAATCTGGCTCAGTTTAGTGAGACAATTTTTAAATCATTTCCAATTTTAATGATGTGTATGCGCTTTAGTGGGAAGGTTTTGGCACTGTAATCTCAAAGCAAGAAGGTTTAGGATTGTTGGCTAACCTGCAGGTCAGTTTAGGCCTCTTTGTTTTTAGTTTGCATTTTTTCACTTTGTGTCTGTGTTTTGTGCAGGAACTCTATTTTGGCTGTTGACAAGAGTGTGAGCACCAGTAGTAGTTAGTTTACCCTGACCATTGGCCCATCTGAGGAGTAAAACGTCTTTGCCAAATGTGAGCTGGGATTGGCTCCAGTCACTGCACTGCCACCCTCCTGTGATAGGCAGAAACAGTTTTGGAAGGTTGAAAAATCTTCTATGTTTAGATTATGGTAAATAGATTTGAGCTTGTGTAGCACTGTTCTAATCTTCTAACTACTCTATGTGCTTTTCACACACATTCATACGTCACTGACGCAGCAGCCAGAGCAATTTAGGGATAAGGACACATCAACAGGGTGGCTGTGGATCAGTGGGTAGAGTCGTCATCTCTCAAACCGGAAGGAAAGTTGAGGGCTCAATTCCCAGCTTCTTCGAGCAACATGTCCGATGTGTCCTTGGGCAAGACACTTAACCCTGAATTGCTCCCCCTGTTCCGTCAGGGTGCATGCCGGTCGCTGCTCCTGTGGTCGACCGCTTGGTGCACTAATTGCCCCCACTGGGATAAATAGTTTAAAAAAAACAACAAAAACCACGTGGCTGCAGAACTGAGGATTGAACCTACGAACACTCAGCAGAGAGTCAACGACTGATCCACTAAGATTCTGTTTTTCACGTTTCAGCTGGCATAACTATGAAAAATGTGTATTAATTAATATTTACTAAACATGTATTTATACACTAGGTTTTAGAAGTGACCCTGTTTTTCCTCAGTGCAGCTTGTTAACAGATTACAGTATACTTGAAACCACATTGCCTGTAGGTTTAAATGTTTGCATAAAGAGTTGTTTGTCAGGCTGTTTACTGACGAGGGTGTAACCTGCCTTTTGCCTTATGTCGGGTGGGATTGAAGTCACTCGACTGCAGCCCTCCTTGGACAAGCTTGAACAGTTTGAAATGGATGAAACGGTATCAGATCATATATGAAGTTATAGGCTTCAATCCTGTTGAACTAAATATCTTAGGGTGGTTTCACACGAGGGACTCAGTGCCCTGATCTGAGTACGCTTAATCAGTGTGTACACAAATATATCGTACTCTCGTACTGTGCCCAAGTCACCTTGAACAGGTGATCAGTTTTGTCCTCTGAGCAGCACAAAGGTGTGGAAGTAGGAAGATGGTCGTTTTTGGCTTCTCAGGAACAACAACCACATTCACAGTTAGCAGGATGGGCTCGGTCTGTGAGTAGTTGCCATGGTTGCCTTTGTGCAATTTTCTTTTTGGGGATTTTGTCAGATTTGCAAACCAACGATGTGCATACTCCCACCTGCTGTATCAGACTGTGAACATACATAGATAGTATACTTGGGTATAGAACAATGTTACTAATGAATGCAGATCAGCTTTGATACATCTTTAACACTGTGATGAGTGCGTTACCTTATAACATACATGACTCATCAACTTTTGCAAAGGCATGGAAACCCTTTAATATTGACCTATGTTTGTATGTTGCCAACAGGCCTTGAACAGCACCTGATTTTACACTTTTCAGTCAAAGTATCTTGCAAATAGGAGCGCAGGTCGAATAGTCGTTAGTGTGCGTGCCCCATGTCCTGAGGCTGTAGTCCTTTAAGGGAAGGCACGGCTTCAAGTCCGACCTCTGGCTGCTTTACTGTATGTTTTTTCTCACTCTCTCTGATTTCCAACTCTATCCACTCTGTAAATAAAGGCCCCAAAAGCCCCAAAGGAAATCTTTAAAAAAAACAAAAAAAATCTTTCTAATAGACTTGGCTTGTTTGCCATCGACATGCTATAACAGTGATCGTTAAGTCCCCTATGATTTTCCCACCTGTGCCTCTATGTGACAGTTAACTAGCATGCATGCTATGCCAGTAATAAATCGATAGTTGTCAGCAGATTCACTTTCATATTAGCATTTGAAATATATGGAAATGATAAATTTCACAGAATGGTTGTAGGTGTTTGTTTTGATCATTGTTATGTAAACCATGAACAAGCTACAGCTCTGTTTTTCTTGCTCTACAGTTTATGTTGTGATAGCAACCAAAGTGGTGATATTATGTGACATGACTGCAGCTAAAAAACTGTTTGCTGCTGCAGTCTCCATTTCTGTCCCTCTTTTTTTTCCTCCCTCCTCCTGTTCTGCGTCACCTGTGGACGTCTTTCATCTCCAGAACATCAGCATCAATTTTTCACAAATATAAATCACAGCTATCGACCTGTCGGACACATTATGCGACGAAAATCCTGTCAGCACGTTTCCATCAGAACAGAAGCCAGTCTCTTTCTGCAGCGCGGGATTTTACTTTGTGTCTGTGAGCATAAGTTAGACCAGTATGAATATAAATGAGCCCTACTATGACTAAGCGTTATCTGACTTTCGACACCCAGTAAACAGCAGATCTTCAAGCCGTGTTGAGCTCATTATTTGGCAGCATGAATCACCACACAGAGAAGGCGAGAGGTCCGGGATGACAAAGTTGAGCAGCTTACGGAAAGGGAGGAATCCTCATGTCAGAAAAATTGAATTCATTTATGTTCAGCGGGTCGCCATGGGACTCATTGCCATGGTAACAGGCCATGTGCCACACCACCTTCCATCTCCACCCTCTCCCTCTTTTCTTTCCTGCTCACCTCCCACAGCCATCGCTCATCTGAAGGCGATGACACTGTTTGCCTCTCTTTGACGCCGCTGCTGTCTGAGGATCAGCCCCTATTGCATGTCATTGAATATTTACCACCACAGCAACACTAGGAGGACACATCACAGCCTCTAATTAACAGTCTCTCTTGTCTCACTTTCAATCCATCTCTCACCTGTAATCTGCCATGGCATCTCTCTCTGTCTCACTCTCTTTAGCAGAAACAATGTGTGTGTTTACACGCAGAGGAAACAGGGACGAGCTGAACCGCAGCCCGGCTATGATTATTTCCCAACTGGGCACTAGAGTGATCACAGTGTGGTTTGTTGATGATTTGGCCTGTGTGTCCCTAAAGCCTTTAATAAAACCTTCAAAGGGAGAGCTTCTAATTTGAACGGGATAAATTCACAAGCATGTGGTTAACCATGTAAAGAGTTGCTGAGCAGCTGCATTAGTAATGACTGTCCCTGGTCACTGTGGACAAAATATGAGAACAATTAACAAGGCATGACATCCAAACAAACCTTGTATGGATCACATTCTTTTATAGACAGAGCTTGAAGTGAAGAACGGGACCAAAAGAAGCAGAAGACATTCATTCCTTTGAAGGTGCTGACACTTTGATCTGCTCCCTGTAGCTGAAAGCTGCAGTCTGGCTCCACTCCTCATATTAATGTTTAAAAAGAAATCCAGTGAAACATTTTCAGAACTCTAAACAATCTTGGTTAGTGTTGGAAACTGAAAGCCACTGGGAGCGAGGACGCATTTTCGAGTTTCCTATGTAGCAACAAAGGACATCAAGGCAAGACCTGCCTTTTGTGTGCAGTGCAATTTCAACTTCATTTTATTGTCTCCAAGGGGGAGACATAAAATGTACTGGCAACAGAGGCACATGGACTCAGGTGCACAAAAGATTAGAATACATGAATACAAGTGACTGCAGAACACAGAGTATGCAAAAGCATTGTATACAAAATAAATTAATTGATAAAAGTTTGGAAAAAAAGAGAATTTCTTTTGAATGTGTTCATCTTATGGCCTTTGAGATAAAGTAACTCCTCATCCTGTTGGATTCTGCCTCTGGTAATCTAAACCTTGGGCGTGCAGGAGCTCATCAATTCATCTCAAGGAAAAAATGGAGGACATGTAAGTGTTCTCAAAATCTAGTTGTTGCTTATATAGGGTGAACTCACATGAGACAGTCCCCCCAAAAGTCCAGTTTGTTTGACCAGTGTGAGTGTTCTGATCTGTGCTCCAGCACTTCCTTGCCCTGGCACATTTGGAAGAAATTTGTGCACGAGCACGGGTACACAATTATCAAGAAATCCTGGAGTGTTAAGTTTGTATCTGATTAAAATGACTCAAAAGACTTGGCCTCGGTTTATTTCTTTTTCATATCAAGTCTGCTTGTCTTGTAAACTAAGCATGCTTCAGAAATTTGTGAAGCCATTCAGGTGCTGTATTACAACGTTATGTACAACAGCTAATAGATTTATTTTGAGTGAGTTTTTGTTTTTGCCTTTTGTTTAATTAAACCTCTTGTTACCTGCAATTGGGTCCTCCCTCCCTGTTTTCTATTTCTGTCTGTGACGGAATGAACTGACCAACACATGGACCCAGCAGGATCTTTTTCTTTGGACCTACGTGAGCTTTCATATAACCTCACGTGCATTGACAATGACTTTATAAGAGCTTGTTCAGATGAGGAAAGGTTGGCAGCTCTTTCTGCAGCCCAAAAGGAGATCAACTCTCGACCTTGGCTGAAGCACATGTTCCCTGAATGGTCAAAAGGTTCTTACTACAACAGAGCAATAGAAGAGTCATCAGTCGACAGCACACTCTGAATCAACCTTCTGGAGGATGTGTAATCTTTGCTGTGCTTTGCTTTGCAAAATGCATCAGTGTTGTCATTGCATGCTGGTTTGTTATCGACACACAAGTGCTTCTTACACAGTTTTTGACCATCTTAGCCGGATATTGTGAGTATGACTGCTCTCTGAAGTCTCTAAATGTCTTTGGGTTCATCAGTTTTAAAAAGTAGTTGTCAAACTAAAAGTATCCTTGACTTGGCAGAGTGTTGTTTTCCTCTCCTGAAACAGACTAGGAGTGTGTGTTCTGCAGACTTCACAATGTCTGCCTGGTCAGGAATTGTCCGACAAGCAGCTGAAGAAGTGAAGATGAGATATTTGTAGATTAAATGGAACTCATTTGCAGGGATCTATTTATGGAGAGAGGTATAAACTCAATCTTATCAGACGTTTAAGTTTTTAGGTTAAAGAAGTCGATTACATCCAAATTGTTCTGCATCTTTTACTCAATGGAAGGACTGTTTCCCTGCATATGACTAATCCAACAGTTTCAACACTGGTGGGAAAACAGACACAAAAGAACAATACTACAGTACGACGGACAAATGGAAACTACCATCCCATCCCTTTGAGTGCAATCCAACAACAACACAAGCAAAAGTAAGATGAAAAAGAAAACACACAAAACATCCAATACAGAAGTCTGGCTCACATATTCTGCATGTTTATCCTGACTCTGTTTATAAAGGTTAGAGGTTAACAAGCATGCCTGATGAAGATCATAAAGTATCGAAATAATATACTTAAATCCTTGATTTACCCTCATTACAATCAATCAGGCTTAAGGAGTATGCAAAGGTCAGTATAGATAGAAAAGTACATTAAGAATTTAAATGTCAAGAGGGACGAGGCAGAAAACAAGTTTAATCATTTGAGCTCAAATCTGTATTCCAGCTCTCTAGAAACACATTCATATAAATCCTACTCGTCACGTTTCCCGCCTCGTGTGTCAGCGCCGCCCTGATTCTTGTTATTTTCTGGGGATGTCCTCCCTCTTGCTGCTTGTTTATTGTTTCTTCTCCAGTGTTGCCTCGACCTTGACAGGAGTCAGCCTGGTTACGGTCATCTTTTGTGTTGTTTATTCAGATGTATGTTTCTTTATGTGTTACTGACTCTTGTCTCTGTGTTTCGGATCCTCCTCTCCCTGATAATCTGTGCTACTTAAACCCCGTGTGTCCTTCCTCATGTTGCCAGTTCGTAGTGTTTTCCCTCGTGTTACCTCGTCCTAGCGTTCCTTGTTCTTGATCTCGTGTATGACTCCTCCCTGCTTTCTGTTACCGACCTTCACCTGCTCCTCTGGTTTTGTTCGCCCATCTGACTGCCCATGTACCAAACCTGCTTACAATAAAGTACTGTGCTGGGTCTACATTTGCCTCCATACTATACCTAGCCTTGTTATACCTGGCCTTGTGTCAGACCTTGCTTATTTCTGTTTTCTTATACAGTGACTTTGCCTGACTTTTTGGCCTACCTTTGTCTATTCCCTCCCATTAGTTGCTTGAGTTTTTTGTGCACTAAATGCAGACTCTTTCATAAACCCTCCTTTGTACTCTGCCCCTAGGAGTCTGGATTTGACCCCTTTTAGTGTACGTCTTCTTGTCACCTTTGCTATTTGTGTTTCCTGATGGTTGTTTTGGCTTATTTACATTTGTTTCCTTTGTTATTTTGTTTAGACTTCTTTTTTTCTAATTTGCAATTTTGATAAATGTACAGGGTGCCTCTCCTTTTAAACATTATGGTCCACTGAGCTTTTGCTGCCTCCATTTCCAAAAAGAGGAAAAAAAAACAATCTGAGAAAAATCATCATTTTCAAGCAAATATGATCTTGAAATCGTTTCACTGTTATCCCAGGTATTTCAGAAACAGACTTATCTTGAATGCCTCGCCATCCCAGCAAACAATGATAGTGATCTGTTAGACAGAAAAGTATAGTTAGAGGTATGTTTACGATCTAACACTAATAAATGCCCCATGTTGATCGTATGGTTAGTCTGACGTTGCATAATCTAATTCAAGGTCAAGACACAGTGGAAAGGAAGATCGACTAAAACATGAAGTACAACTTGTAGAGCTGCATTTTTAGCAGGATATGACAAAGTTCTATAAACAGCTGAAAGTTATATATCATAGATAACATGCAATTCTGGCACTATCATGACAGTGATTGACACAAGAGTTAAAGAAAAGGCTTTCTCTTTCAGTTCCAAACCAAAAGCCATGAGGAAACCAACCACAGGAACACAGGGAGGGCCTTTATAATGAGCTGACACTGAAGGAAAGAAACACAGACTAAATACAGGGCGCAATCAGACACAGGTGAGACTAATGAAGCTAATCAAAAAGGGAGGGAAACACGCATAGGGAGGAAGTAATAGAGAAGATAAACAAGGACGAGAACTACAAAATAAAACTGAAAACACTGAAAACTAAACTCAGGATTTTAAACAGAAAAATACACAGGAATGAGGGAATATTGGTTTGTAAGAGCTTAATGAGGCCTACAATGGCAGTTGCCATATTGGAAACTCGATCTCCACCATCAATCTATAAATGGCAAAAAATATAATTTGGCCTCATGTCAGTCACAAAAGCCACGTCCCTTAATATGCACGCTTATGCAAAAGTCTTTGCCTCCATCACATCAAAATGAATGAGTCATGTAAAAAAACACCAGGAAAGAAACAAACTAACTAAACAAGAGTTCATCATGACAGTGATCTATTAGAGCTTTAAACTAGAGCACTCAACCTCTTGATCCCTGACTTACTGCAGCTTTGAAAGCAACAATACGCAAATCCATCAAATTAACTTTCTGTGAACACTCATTTTGACCCAAAAATTACTTCAAATTATAAAGTGAGCTCATAAAAGTGTAATATGAAACACAGCCTGCTTTGCCCCAAAGACCCTCCCTGCAGCTGCTGTTCATCACAGGATATTTATTGGCTGAAAGCAAACCCCTATTTGCAGTTAAAGCACACAGAGCAGCTATATAAGTCCTGTGCTACAAATCCAGCCACAAGCAAGTCTAATTGATTCCAGATTACATTTACCAAAGCCTCCTTTCAGGTCCATCGACTTGGTGCACAGTACACACACTGCTGGGAAGCTCCTGAAAAAGCTGCAGTGGTGCTAATGTTGTACACAGGAAAAAGGATACTCTACATCAAAGCTCCCGATATCAGTTTTAATCTAAAAATAGCTCTTCTCTTTCAAATAGAGAGAGAGAGAAAGAAAACAAATTCCTTCCCTGCCAAGGATCAATAAATTAATTATTTTTATGTAATAAAAATCATAGTGACAAATATTTTCTCAGGTCTCGACTTTAAACGTTAAAACATGATTTCAAAAAAGACTCTTTGACTCGGCAAAGACCTCGAAAAGTGGACAGAACTGAAATTTTGGATAAGGACAGAAAAAGAGAGACGCAGAGAGACAAATAAACAGAGAGACAATAAAACCGACTCATCGTTCCAATGATAAAGTCCAAATACATATTATATTTGCAAAAACAAATTAGAAATGATATTTAAGTTAGTGAACTGTATATGTGCGGTTCAGTCGTTTGATGGCAGATTGTGTTACAGTATTTGTGTGCTCATCAGTAACTAATCTCCATTCATACACATTCACACATTGATTTTTACTGCTGCCTGGAGATATTTGGGGTTCAGTGTAACGCCAAAGGACTCTCTCGATATGTGAACTGCAGAAGCTGGATATGGAACCACCAACCATCCGAATGGGAGACGCATACAGAGATGCAGGGAGAACCACAACAGCCCTCAGTCTGTTCGAATTTGCAGTGTGAGATAAATCCCTGCTTCCTGCCTTTTTATGTTCTGTCCTGACTCCTAAAGACAATTCGAACACCAGAAAAGACAGCTCTAAGTGAGTAAGAGACTCTTCTTGCCCTTCTGCTCAACAGCAGGCTTATGGGCAAATCTCAGGGGGCCTGCATGTTATTTAACAAGCACTCAGCTTGACCAGAGAGGAAGGGAAGGACAGATGAAGAGAGAGAGAGAGAGAGAGAGAATCTGAATGAGAGAGGAATGAGTCAGAGAGAGGAGAGTTTGTACTTTCAGTCAGTGAAGGAAGCAGGCAGCCAGCTTAGAGCTCCCGTCAAGCTTGCTCCGAGACACAATGAAACTTTAATGAAGTTATGCTGCTGCCTCACAGTAATGCACAGTCTCAGGGGTCTAACAGATAGGGTTTGGCTGGAGCGCGCCCGAAGGTGCATGTTTCAACTGTCACTCAGCTAACACGATGAAACAGCAGAGAAGTGAGCCGTGGTCACTGTTTTAAATGTGTTGCTTGTGGCAGCTCCTGAAGTCCAAGTTTTTGTTTCCAGGTAAATCAAGAGATGAGAAAAGGTGTCATGTCTGATTTGTCCTCATCGTGATATAACTGACAGGCTTGTCAGCGGCTGGTTTAATAATTGAGTGAGGGAGTGAGGGAGGGACATTGTACTGGTAACCTCTGTGTTCTGCGAAGATCCTGTAGCTCTGAGCCCGACCTTTAACCAAGACTGGGACAGAGGAATTGATAATAAGACAAGAGAGTATGAAAGAAAGAGAGAGGTGTTTAAATGTTTTATGGGAAGGGGAGAGGGCAAACAAGTGTTTTTTAGATTTTAAGAGAATACTGATCAGAAAGACAACAGAGCGGCCATTTGGTCAAGCAACTGAAACTTTCTTTCTTTTCAAGCTACTTAGCTTTTGAGGAGTCTCGTCTACTGATCTTGTTCTTAGACAGAATAGTTACCCTAATGAGTCTTTTAGTGATCCTTCAATCTCCCTCCTTGTTCTGTTAGAATTAGGAAAGAACAGACAATCATCTACATACAGTAATTTCCAGTAATGTGTCATTTCTGGTTAGTTAAAATGATGATTATTTCAGTAATTAAATGAACAGGCTGAACATGAAAGTTTTGGATGTTGACTGGTTCATGTAAAGATATTGCATATGAATGCAGAATCTGGAGGCCATGTTTTTTTGGAGTGAGACTATTCTGTGTAAAGTGCAGAAGAGGCAGTACAAAATCAACCCTTATGTTTTACTGGAACTTATCAATGCTTTTTTTAATATCTATAAAATTACATCTGAGAAAAGCAATGAGTTACCCTGCGGGATTTTATTCATCTCGGGATTCTAGCTTGAAGTCATCATATGATTAAGCTTCTGGGATACATCCAGTTGTTCTTACAAAATACTCAAAAATAGAATTAGTTGGAAATTTAAATCAATAAGAACAAGTTCTCATTAAAGGCAAAGTGTGAAGTTTGCTCCTGCATTATTTTAAATATTATACTTTTCCATGCAATGTGAGATTTTACTTCAGTTAACTTTTAAAGCAAACATCTCTGGGAACACAACAGGAAATGTGGTTAACATTAAAAACTACAGGACTTCAAATAATACTGTACAAGTCATGTGGAGGAAAAATTAGGAGCTGGAACCCAACAAAAAAAAAAGCTTATTTTAACAAAAGAATGTAAAGAGGCACAGCTTCAAGAACCGAAACACCAAATCCATCAAAGTCCCAAAATAAAAGGAGGAATTAAAGTATCTGTCTATTAACAGTTAGGTAAAAGACACTTAACCCCAAATTGTTCCAGGTACTTCATTGGCGGTGTATGAATGTGTATGAATGGGATTAGTTACTTCTTATGATCACTTTACATAGCAGCCTCTGCCATCACTGTTTGAATGGGTGTGAATACGTAGGTGTGACCTGCTCGGTTAAAGCACTTTGAGCCATCAGAGGACCTTAAAAGTGCTTTAGGTTCAAGTCCTTTTACCATTTTACATTTCTATTTACTGTACTGCTTCATCAGACATCCATGAAAAGATGTGAGGAACGATCTAAAGCTCTGTGTCAGCCCTTTCTCCTCTCCATTAGCCTAACTCTCTTTTGTTATCACCTGTCTTCTACTCTCTTAGCTCTGTCCATTTTCTGTCTTCTGCTGAAGTATTCTTGGCTTGTACTCAGAGGTCACCTCTTGATCTGTCTGTAAGGGTCGACTAACCATCGATCCATCCCTCTCTCTTTCCTCGCTCCTTCCTTTAATCCCCCTGGGTCAACAAAAGATTGTCAGTCAGCTCACAGCTCTTTCCGTACACACACAATCGCCTTGAATCTCGAGGCCCTGATCTGCGGCCAGAAGTCAGGGCAAATGAGCTTACACACTTGGCAGAAAGTCTCAGGTGTACACTTGTTGGTAAGAAAAGGCAGCGATGGTCATTTTTGTCAGGGTTTTTTAACCTACTGAGATCACGATTTTAAATGTACTCATTCTTCCCACCAGAACTGGTTGATAGGCATTTCATAGTCATTTCTCACATATTTATTTGACTTACTGTAAAGTATCTAAAGCGTTTATGAACCGTTGGATATCCTATGAATGAAGCCCCTGGAACACATTTGGCTTCTACACCATTAAAACAAATTCAAGTTGAGATGATTCATTTCATGGCTACTTTTCTTGGGATCAACCAACAACAGAAATTTTAATAAACAGAACCTGTTTGACAAGCCAGAGCCCTGACACTTCACACAAAGTGATGCATTGCTTTATGATCTTCTGATATAGAGGCTAACCCTTCCTGTAACTTCTGCCCTTTAGTTTAACTAAAACACTGTGCCAAAACCAAAATGGCAAATCAACATTAAGGTATTCTCTATTGACATGACAGGGAGATGTTAACACTTGCAAAGGAGCACAGATATCCAGGACGCAAAGGAAGCGTGTGAAAGCGTGGATCATGTTGTGTTTGTGGGAAACCTACGTGGTGTCTCGGCTTCAGAAGTTACATAGATGAAGGCCATTGGCCCTGCACTTTCAATGAGTCAAGGTTTTTTCGATACTATATAGATAACTCATTATTCACAGCTGTAATCAAAGGCTGAGACTATGGCATGCTCTCTGACAGCAGTACAGCTTCAATGTGATGTTTTTTTTATAACATTGTAATAACAGGTGAAGAGCCAAGATGAATCATTCATACAAAAAGAAAATAAACTGAACAGTGCTTTAAAAGTGCTAGAGCTGTTGCCATGGAACCCACACCTCATCTGGGTGAAAAAGCCTTCATCATAGGAATGAGGACAGTTGTTAGGGAGACATAGCAGAAGACGACGCAATTTACAAATGACACTGGTACTTGATACATTTTTCAAGGAAAACACTGCACACAAAATAGCACGCTTCATATTAGTTGTACTTGAGTTGTTGAGACGTTTGAGGCACAGCAGTCTGTTGAGAACATGTATCTATTTGTGTCTTTAAAGGTGCACTATGTAGATTTGGTAGTGACATTTGAAAGTTGGAGAAGTGAAACAATTATATGCAATGTTTTCTTAACTAAATATACTAACTTTACTCAAAGAAAGAAATGGGTCCCTGGAACACTGTTTGGAGCTAAAAAGCGAAATGGAGAGTTATAAATTCACTGTAGCCGGCCCCCATCATAACTTCTCACATAGCACAGGCTGAAGGTCTTGTTTGGTTTTGTAGGTCTTATATATAGAGGTATATATCAGTATTATACTAACAAAATAATTAAGGACAATTGAAACCGATACTTGCATATCTGTAAGTGTGCAATGCTCTGCCAGGATGCAATACCAATCCTCAGTGTCAAAATCCTAATCTCAGTATGCCCATCATCTACCCTGACCAGCTTCCTTCGACCTCTCTGTGATTCATAGAAGTAGCACCTCATTCCCTCGTTGCCTTGGTACATAATTCATGACCTGGCTTTTCCTGGAAGTTGAATCACTGCCCTTTTGTTATAATAGGCACACAGGGAAGAAAAACTGAGCTTCATTCATGTGAAAATGTTGAGGATTAATATTCGTATCGACTGTGCTCAGAGTTGAGGAATGGTCTGTTGCTCTTAATTTTGATCATTTCCGTCTCTGTGTCACAGCTAAATTGAAGTTCTGTTTTGAAACTGATACAAATACTGAGTGAAGCATTTACTGCAGCATTTTTGTCACCAACGTCACATTTGCTTTTCTATTTTATCAATGACGCATGGTGGACGGCATGGCTTCACATATTAGTCTGTCAGACATGTTTCGTGCCCGCCTGCGTCAGTTGGATATTTTTGATGACTCATCGTGGACTGGACAACATCTCAGTAGGAGGAGAGAGGGATTGATTTAGCCTGTGTAAAATAATGATGCTTGTTCTTCTTACTGTGAATGTTTGTTCTTTCTGAGATGTCTCTCTATATTTCTCTCAAGAGGAACACAAACAAGTCCAACAGCACAATCCAATACACCTCCTGACCTGCTACCTGCAGTCTCCCAGACTCTCCCAGTGAGTCCACATTTTATATTTCCGTCTCCCAACTGTGGGGTCCAAATCTCATTACCGTATGACAGTAAATAGTGACATTTATAAAATGTATCATCCAACCTGTGAACCATGCACAAAGTCTTCACTGACATAATATTATTTGATTGAATTGATATAGCAGTGTTACCTGGGGGATAGTAACACCAATAAACTGAATAGTGAACTATAACTATTTACCCAGGACTTGTTCATTTTTATTGGCATGTTGTTGATGGTTAAAGAATTGTCATTTGAAGGGCGCCATTGTGACCCTTCCTCTAACAAGTATCCTTGTTTGGTTTTGTGGTCAACAGAGATTTTAGTTGCAGGTCCTTCAACAAAGAGTTACATGTAAGACTATTGCTCAAATTCAGGGAATTAGGATCATAATGAAATTAATATTTCTTAAAAATATTATAGTTACCCTGAATGTTTTTATTTATTTTATTTTACCAGGAAAATATTGTTATTGAGATACAGATCTCTTTTTAAAGCCTTTGTAAAAATGTTCTGGATGCAGCAGTTTAAGATGATTATTTTCTTATTATGTCTTCGTTGTTGAAACTGTTTATTGCTGCTATTCTTGGCCATGGTGTCCCTTGAAAAAGGGATCTTTGACCTGAAAGAAGAAAGGTTAAATAAAGAATAAATATTCAACACAGAAAATGTACAGATTTTGCAATCTACTCTGTCCCACAGACAATAGGATGAGACAACTAACTTTTGAGTTGCCCAGTGCCAAAACACTGCTAAGTCCTGAGCAGTGTTTGGGCACTGGGTTAACATAATATGATTTAGCAGTGTACAGACTTATAACAGACCTCTTCAAACATGAGCATTGCTTTAAAAATAATCTACCTTAGCTTTAACTTAGTGGTCTCTGAAGCACCACACTGAGTGTAAAAGGAAACTGAATGCACAGAGTCCTCACGCTTGAGGAGCCCAAAAGAGGACTAGATTTAATACCTGTGGAGGCCCTGAGGGACCCAGCAGAGAATTCCTCCTTACAAGGCCAACAACGTCTGTGTCAAGCCTTCACTTTGCCTTTTGTCCACATGACGTAGAGTTAACATTCTCAATAGAAACATATGGCCAAACCTCACATGTGAAACCCAAGTTGCAGTGAACTGCAATGTTCTTTTAACTTTTAATTTGTTTACAATATGAGATGAATATGCCCCCAAGTCAAATTTTCAGATACACTGTTCTTCATTGTTTAGGGAACAGAGGCTTAATTTAATTATCCGGTATAAGCCTCACAGTGTTCAGTGGAGCAAACCGCAGACAAATAAGAAAAGCCGCTCTTCCAGAGTGTGTTTTTCAAGCAAATAAGTTAAACGAAGGAGGCAAACACACAGAAATGCACACACAAACTTACAGACACATATATAGCATGAATGCACAGATTTCTTTGCAGAGACAGGATGGCCCCAAAGCAAATTATAAGTCAGCCAGCATTCACACTGCTAGCAAAGATTTATGACAGCAGAATGTGCAAACTTCCTTCCCTGCCTTCTGTTTTCCTCTCAAAGCATAAAATCCCCCATGTCCATGTTCACAGCTCTTGGCAGCAGGTGAAGTTTACTCTGGCCAGCGTTTGATCCGATCCTGCAGTGGATCAGTTGGTTCTGTAGATTGGTGGCAGTCTGTGAGCCCGCTAACCGTAGCGTCTCCCCACAGGCTCAAATTTCAGATCAATGAGAGAATTTAAAGGCATTTCTTTAATACTCAACTCAGACATGGTGGATCAAACATGGCAGAGAGAAAAAAAAATCACAGTAAAGACTAACATCTGGTTGAGGTTACTTCTGAAGACACATTAATTAATTCAAATCTGAAATGAGATTCTGGGAATATTTCTAATCCTGATGAAATGTGAGAACAGATTGCAACCACCTCTGACCTCATCCACTCACATAAAGGCAGGCAGGGATATCTTCTGGGACCACTAAATCAAAAGTGTTCTAATGGTTATCAATAGCAAAGGGCTAATTTGTGTGAAAAATCAACTAGTCATTCAGGTCTAGCAAGGCCCCAGGAGGCATTTCCATCAATGGCTGCATAAATACTTTACGACAAACTTCATTAGGAACAAAGTCATCCGCAGCGCTCACGTATTTCCATTTAGTTACATGCTCATGTCCTTGTCTGACAAGCTTTTATTGATCAGTAATGATGTTGTTGGAAATGCCAGCTACGATTGTGGACTAAACATCGAGTTGGAAGCTAAAAACGAAAGCTCTGATTCAGGTTTAAATCTATTGTCCATTAATCAGTCAATTCACATGTAAAAAAAAAAAAAAAGGATTTTTAAACCCATGTGTAACCCAAGAGGACCTTCTAGATGTTCCTCATAATTACTATCATGTACTTCATGTGATCATTTGAGCTGATGAGGCTTTAAATTGCACAAAGGGCTATACTGTAAAAAACTAATGTTTCTAAATCCATTTTATCGTTATAGCATAAAAAACAAAAAAACAAAAAAAATGTAATCATGTTAATTGAAAACTTTGAGCAAATTGTTACAACTGTTTAACACTTAGATCCACTGTGTATCACATGGATCGTGTTATTTGATTTAGTTATTGATCATTTGCAGGAGAAAACGATTGCTGTCCAATTACCTCACATATTGTCATTTGATGGACTCTTTCCACCTGAAGAAGCCGACTGAATTAAACAGAATTGATTTTAAATCTTTCACAAAAGCTCTGTGTAGATGATTCAGTTCAAGCTGTCCTGATCAATATATATTGAAGATTACAATTAATGAATCAAGTTTTTTAAGTAACCAACAGAATTATCCGACACACACTGACGGTTAACTGTTGAGCACAACGGGACATTTAGTTTCTAAAGAGCTAAATATTGTTTTGAGACTTCATAAGAAATGAAATGTGAGAAACATTGTAAAGTAGAGGCTTAAATATGTTTGTTATAATCATGAATGGAAGACTAAAAAACCTATCACTAATGCTTCTCATGTCTTTCTCAGTCTCCCTTCGGTCCGTCTGCCGCCACGATGCCTCACTATCCTCTGTGCCGCAGCTGCATGACTACACATAGTTTTGAGTTCAGTATTTCAGCCTGCTCTCATGTCCTTCTCTCAAGGGGTATTGAACAGGATTAGCATAATACCTTGACATGGTTTCAGTAGTCATTTATATTCTGAGCTGCATCACTGAATATATCTGGAAAAAAAAGTATGCCAGGGGCTTTTCTTCTAAGGGGGAATCACTTTAGAGTACAATAACACTGTGTTATGAAGAAAAGTTTGCAGCCCATTTTTACAATGATGAGACATTTTAAATGTGGTCCCCTCGCAGCCAAAAACAAACGCATTCGGATAAATCCTATAACAGCATAAAATGGGTGGTAGACGGAAACAATGCATCTGAATGGATTCACACTTTCAGGAAAAACAAAGACGTTAGTGCCTAATTGTAACTCATCACACGGAGGGCAATGTGGCAAAAAACTGAAACAGCAACATTGGAAGTGCCATCTTTTACAGTCTTATATCTGATGTATAGTACTGTAGGCTATATGCTGTTAAAGGACTGCTATCCTTTGACTGCAGAGCATAACATACTCACAAACTGGGGTTTGGATATTATTTGATATGATCACACACACACACGCCGGTACACCCAAGGTGAACAAAATCTCTCTTCTCTGATAAAGCAGCAAAGCTCTGCTGTATACCAGGTGATGGAGTGCTGAACTCAGCAAACAAGACTTTGAAGTGAAGAATATCTCAAGCGACCAATACATGCTCTCCCTGCTTGGGTAGACTGAGATACTGCTGATTGAACTGAAGCGAGCAGAGCACTGGTACTCTACAGAGAGGTAATATCCAATACCTTGTTAGATCATACACATTCAGTACACAGTAAATTGACGTGGCATGTATGAAGGATCACACATATGAGAGGGGTCTGTAGCATATATTCATCATTATGAGACATCCATTTCCTTTGACATAGCTGTTCAAGGCCACTGCAGTAACAGAGCTATATTTCTTTAAATCTACCTGTAAACCAAACCCACCTCATGCCTTCTTTCCTCTCTAACTGCCTACAGATAAGCAGCAGCTGCAACCTCAAGATTGATTGACACATGTACAGAAAAATCAGTATTGAACTTTGACTTGTAGTGCATTAGTGATTTTTTTGTATCGGTTAAAAGAGCAACATCCATACAACATTGATTGACAGATATACAGACAAATTAGTCTTGTTAGTACTGTGTATTGTTTTAGTTACATAAAACTGGGACAAAGGCTGTTTAAAATCAGTACATACAAGTTTTTTATAGATATTTGATGGGGATGCAAAGCTTCAAAAAGAAATGGTCTGAGTTGAAACGAGGTGTATGGTCATTCTTTTTTCAAAGCATTTCAAATAAAACTGCAGGCGGTGATGAAGGGCCTGAAGCACCCTGTGCATGTCGAGGTGTGCTGCGACTGTGGGAGTCCAACCACGAGACGTGGCCAAGCAGCAGGCCCTACAGTTAGATTTGTGTGAAAGTCAAAGTTTGACAATATACTTCAAGGCCAGGCCATTTTCTGTAGAATTGTGAGGAGCACAACAGCAAATCTTAAACATGTCTAGAAGAACACACTGACCATTGGTAATGATCGCATGAACAGGGTCTCAATAATATGTTCAAATCAGAAGCCTGAAAATGCAAAAATTGGTCATTATTTATACATTCAAAAAAGTATGACAGACTGCCGATGGGGTCTTGAGTGCCATTGGATTTTTTGTAGGTCTTGACATGGTAAACATAGCAAATTTTCATGCATGTCGGAAAAAAAAACCTTTATGGGGAGGCATTTTGGAAAAGTTAAAAGGGGTGCGCTGAGACATCAAAGTTTGATGGCACGCCGTGGCCACGCTCTTAAACGAAATAACGGGCAGAGCACAAGCTGAGATCTTAAACATTTCTAGAAAAAATTTACACTAAGTTGGCAATGATCAGATGAGCCCCTCGTACAAGTTCTTTCATATAGGTGACCTGTGAAACGAGAATTTGAGCCCTTTTTTTGCGTTCAAAAAAATATGGCGGACTTCCTGTAATGTTGTGACGATGAGTTTTTTGTAGGTGTTTTCAGGTAAAAGTAAGGTTTTCTTAAAGAAATGCAATTTAAAAATCCATAAGTACATGAGAAGATCTGAGTTTGCGATGATTGGCTGAACCCCCTTGAACAAGTAACGTCTTGCATTCCAAAAAATATGGCGGTCTTCCGGTAATGTTTTGTTTTGACTATTTTTGTAAGATGATTTTATGTAGGTCCTGACATGGTTAATTGTCATGCATGTAGGACAAACATTGTTTTAAAGGGGGCTCCACTGAGCCATTTAGCCACTCCCACTAATTGACAAATTTTACTTCCCTACTAGGATCATGTCTGTGATGTTTGGTGAGTCTACGACTATATCAAGCCCCTCAAAAAACTACTTCCTGTTTGCGGCGAACAATGTGTCTGTATCGGGAAAGCATTAGACATAGACGTTTAAGCTTTAATGGCCACAGTGTTAGGACGGTCAACGCCCCTTTTGAAGAGGATACGATGTACTTTATAGCTGTAAGCATGAACTTCCTGTTGTCAACAGATGGCGCTGTGAGTAATACAGAATATTTTGGCATGGATGTGTTCAGGGCAGACCTTTTATTATGCGTGACAAATGTGTTTTTTTTTTTTGGATTATGCGTGGCAGACATATGAGCATTTTACTGTTCAAAAAAGAAATTACAAAAATATCAACTATTTCACCAGACCCGATGACCTTGAAAATTTTGCTGAGTTTTCCTTCATGTTCAGGCACTCAAAAATGGCTGCAAAGTCACGGAAGAATAAAAACACTCCTTCAGTAAACAATAGGGTCCTTCACACTGTCCGTGCTTTGGGCCCTAATGATCAGAATCAGAATCGTTTTTTTTTATTGCCAAGCACATTTACATGTGGGAGGAATTTGTCTTGGTGTATTGATGCAGAAGAAACTAATAATAATGAAATATGAGAAGCAATTACCAATATATAATATAAAATTTATAAAAAGTCAGGTATAAAGATCAATAAAAACACAAAATGTACAAAGAGAGCATGAATGGAAATGATGATGCTCTCATCAGAAGATTATGAAAACTTTGTCAATATGGTAAATTGTCCAAAATGCATCATCAAAAGCACAAAAAAGACTTGCTAGATCTGTTTTGTTTTTAATTTTTAGTTTCATTAAAATGTATGAAACCATTGATGGTTAGGTCCAGGATTGTATTTAGGACAAAAACAATCTATGGTTCTGTCACAGCTCCAGGTCCCTGTTATAAAGCAAAATGCTTCCCAGCCTGCAGTTCTAAAGGTTTTGAGCAAATTTGAGCATTGCAAAGGAACTATTACAATGTTTCCCATAAGGAAGAAACTTTTGCTACTTTGCTTGTAAGCTGATGAAGTTGCAAAAGTGTCTTAAGCAACCAACAAATTAAAGGCTCTCTAATTGTTTAGATTTTTAGTATAATATAAATAAGAACAATAGAGTAGATAGAGCTACAATGCCTTTAAAATCCTTACCCAGCCCTGATTCTTTACTGTTTTTCTGTGCCAAATTGTTAATGTGAGACTTGAGTTTTGCTGACTTAAGAGTTGTCTGTAATTAAAGCAAAACACCAGTAATCACATCTGCGTTTGTAATGACTCCAGAGATTTGTGACTTGAAATAACATGATCACAAGCAACATTTAGTAACAGGAGAACTTCAGGTGCAATGGGACATCGTTTGTCATCAGTAGTTTTAATTGCTTGAGTCGTGAGAGTTGTTGTCCAGGCACACTTTGGATCTCTACTTAAAATAGAAGAGAAAGAAAACAGCCCAGATATGGTGCAATTTAAAAAGCAATCATTCAAAACACAAACACTACAAACTATATCATACTTTAAAGTTAAAGTGTTATTAATATTTTTATATATATTTTGTCATTCCTTGTTGTGTTTTCCACTTTGATTGGCTTACTTTAAGGTTTGGTTGCTCTGGTGTTCATGGAATCAAAAACTCACTGGAAACTAAAACAAAATTGTCGGGTACCCCAGGGAACAATCTAAAGGACTCTAATGATTTTTAACAATTCTTTAAGGAAAAAAAAGAAGCAGTTGTATGGGACTTTATGTTAATGTACTTTTTTTACTATTTTGTACTAGTTTTTTGGTTAGGGGCAGTTTTTTTTTCTTTTTTTTTCTTTCTTGAGGAGGTAATGTTTAAATTGTGTTCAGCACTTTGCCTTCTATGGGATCAGGAATGAAGCTTCAACCAAACTGATCAACCTATACTAGGACAAATAAATATCAACTCACAAGAATGATGTTTCCTGGTATCTGAGCCATACTAAATGCAGATTAAGTGACAGTTATTGACTGAGTGATATTGACAGAGAAAATGACATTGTGAACAGAAAGGCTGGAATAAGGAGTGAGGGAAGTGGAAGTGCTGTGAGGTACAATTCTTATTTTATCATTTAAGGCTTTGATTTATGACTAATGATTGTTTCTGTAAAATCCTTTTGAAACCTGCAGACAGCAGATCAGCTCAGACAATGGAAATCAAATTACTGGATTGAACATATAAAGTTAACACTGGAGACACGTGGTCCGTCATTCCCTCTTGCTTATAGTCCTTGCGGTGAGTAGAAAGCATTTTCTGTAGCTCTCTGAATAAAAGCCCAGAAACCTAAAACCCCAGTTCAGATCTTTCCCCACCATGTATTTACATTTTATATGTAAATTTATGATTGGGACTTTACCCCCTACCGTTTCAGTTCTTTTGTGTTTTGTATGTGATGTGTTGTGTTCAATGAATATTAATGATCTCCTGAAGATCTCGGTGCAACCGTTGCTGAAACAGAAATAATTTCCATCCCCTCACTACCATCAGCAGCCCTCTTAACACCTCTCTGCCACAACCCATGCTGCACTCCCATTACAACCCTTCAAGTAATACAAATCTGAACATCCTGCCAATTATACACAAGTGCATCTTGAAATTAAAAGGTTAATGCATAAAGAAAATACAAACAATGTATCTTGGAAGGGTGCACATCTTCCTCTAACACGTGATATATCGAATGTAAGAAAAAATGTTGCTCTTTGTTTTATTTAAATGGAATAGGCCCCTAGACACTAAAGTGTTTTTCTCCCTCAGAAAACCAACACTGGGTTTAGTTTGTCTTTAACATGCCTTGACTTAAATAGAAAGTGCAGCAGGGAGAATTGATTTGGCTTTCAGTAATCTAGGGAAGTTTAAATGGGTCCAGACTTAAGACAGCAGCAATGTATCATAATAATAATGTGTAAAGAAAATAGGGCAACACAGCCTCAATGCTGAATGGATCCTTTAGAACTTCCTCACCTTTTACTCAAACTGCTATGTGTAGATTATCTTCATGGATCTTGTTTGAGCCACACATTACAGTGAAGGATGTGTCAGCCCATGATGTAATAGTCACATGAGATTTGCACGTGAAAATGAGTATTAGTCACTATCATTCCTCCTCTCCATTAAAGGGACAAGATTAACCAATATCCACAGTCTCTGTTTCCTGCATGTTTTATTGGAATAAAAGCTACAGACCGCATGTGTTGTATGAACCATCGAGAAAGATGAAAAAAAGTGAGGAACACACGTTTCAGGAATAATGACCAACTGTGGGACTGGAAGTAAATCATCAAGCTTTAATAAACCCAGAATACAGAAGCATGAATCATTATTGTGTAACATCAATCAGCAACAGAATAAGAACGTGGGGGTTAAACAATTCCCTTGGCTTAGAAGACTACAGGACTCTTCCTTTAAACAATGTATGGTTGTTAAAGGTTATAGTTTAAAATATGTAATTTCCCTGAGCTTTCATCTCTGCAATTGCTGAATGTCCTCAAACTGTAAACAATATCAATTAAACAAAGTAATCAATAAAATGGGCCTTGAATTTGATTTTGTTAATTCTGAGCTAAAAAGTAATTTTCTATAGTAGTATTGTTATTGTCTTCATCAGTCAATGTTGACGTTAAACTGTGACAGTTTAAAAAATAGAGTTGGATGAAGATACATACTTAAAATAAATCCCTTACAGGTATACAATATGTTCTTGTTTTGTTCCTGGTAAACTAAAATACTTTAGTATCAATTTTATAACGTGATTTCAATAAATTATAGGCAGAAAGACTAATGAGGGGAGATTATGACAAAGACTAATTACTGACACAACTAAACGTTTACATGGCTAAATAAATAAACACAAGCTGGTGGTACCATCGAGAGCATTATGTTCCCAGAATGCAGGCCTGCTCGTGGTACCTATAGTCTCTAAAAGTACTATGGGAGGTAGAGCCTTTAGTTATCAGGCACCGCTCCTCTGGAATCGTCTACCAGTCGGGGTCCGGGAGGCAGACACACTAGATACTTTTAAGAATAGACTTCAAACTTTTCTATTTGATAAATTTTATAGTTAGGGCTGGATCAGGTATAGACCAGCTCATAGTTATGCTGCTATAGGCCTAGACTACCGGGGCAACTGGCACCAGGATCTCTTATCTCTCTCTCCCTCTTTCTCTCCCAGCTTCATATCTTATTACTGCTTGTCACTATCTTTATATTCTAACCTCTCCCTTTTCTGGGAGCTCCTGAGCTCTCTTAGGTTCCTTGGGACTGTTGGTGAGGATGGCCTGCCCAGACCCCCCCCCCCCCCCCCCCCCCAAACCTATCCTATCCTATTCTTCTTTCTGCATCTTGTCCCATCTCCCCCTTCCCATTTTCAAGCCCAGCACAGTTTAGCAGATGGCTGTTCCATCATGAGCCCGGGTCTGCTGAAGATTTCTGCCTGTTAAAAGGAAGTTTTTTTCTTGTCACGCTATGACGGATTAAGCTGGGCTCTTGTAATATAGCCATAAGTAAGGTCCTTTACCTGCTTTTTGTAAACATAACAATGAGCATGGTCTTGTTACCTGCTCTTTTGTTAATGTTAACAGACAAACAGTAAGGTCCTTTACCTGCTCTTGTAAAGTGTCTCGAGATAACGCCTGTTATGAATTGACGCTATACAAATAAAGATTGATTGAATGTGGATGACTGATTAAATACAGTACTTTAGTAAATACCATAATACCTCTATATTAAGCAGTGAGCCACTAAGGCTGAAAATTAACAACTGAATATCTAAAACATCTAAATCCAAAATGAACAATTTTTAGGTCTAATGGAATTGCAGATCATTCTAGTCTGCCAATGACTAATAATCAATGAAAAGAGGAGAATGATGATTGTTGATGACACACACAAACCCAGCAGAGTTGAGTCACTGCCGTATAGATTTTTCCGTCAAAGAATCTCTTTGGGTTTTGCCACTACGGGGATAAAAACAAATCCCAAACTACCAATAAGGAGTTTCTCACCACTGGCGCGTCTATTTCAGCAACTTAAATCAACTATAAAAGTGCCATCCACATGTGAGCTCTTTTGACTGTGGTGCCAGCTTCCATGTGCAAGCTGTAAGGTAGACTTTTCATAGCGTGTATCATAAAAAGGGTCAAATCAATAGGCGTTATTAAATGTGTCTTAAAGTGGCCCTGCAGTGTCAGGCCTTGAGACTGACACTGTTTTTGAGTTTAATTTGGACATCAAAGCGGTGAGGTTTGTTAGAGCTTGAAATTTTACAGCAACCTGAAATGTTTTTAAAAAATTGTTACAAAACCCAAATGCAATAATTGGTTGATAATGTAACAAAATGCTGAGCCTTAAACGGAGTGACTTTTTGCCCTAAATGTAACAAGTTAATTTTGCCAAAATGTTACATTTCTGGTAGTTGTTACATGTCGCTTTTATAAAGGCAAAAAGGAGTCTTAGCTCGTAGTTTATCATGACGAAGGTATTTCAGCACACTGAACAAATGAGCCAGGGTTTCTCAAACTTGGGGTCCTGACCCCACGTGGGGTTACATGGACTTCCATTGGGGTCGTCTGAATTTGTATTTATTGATCACTATACTGCAGATAAAACCTTTGCACATCCATTTCATAAGACGGGTGTCTCGGAGAGCATTACTTTGTGTACCTTGTAAAGCTGCTAAATGTGACAATGACGTCACTGCACGTGCCATACACTCGACCCGCTGCCTCAGTTACATACTGCAGTAAACCTGTGTTGGGGTCGTGCTGTATACATGAGAGACGCCATTCTCCTGAAAAATAAACCTTTAAAACTGCTACTTTGAGTTGGAACATTTATATGGATATATTGTGTGAAATATGTGATGTCCCCATACAAGCCAATTAAAACTGCTTTTAGAAGTTTGTTTTGTGTTGATTCTGTTTTATAGCATCAGCACAAGTTTTGCTTTAATTTGATTTCAAAGCTTTATCAAACCCTCCCAGTCCAACAGTAGCATTTTTTGGGGGCTAGGAGAAAGTGATCCATCATTGCTCCCTAACTTCACCATTGATCCATCAAGCCGTCTGTCGTTGAGCCTCACTTGCTTTAATAGGGCAGCCTATCCAGAAGAAAGACGAAGCTCCCTTTAAAAAGATTTCATGGTGAATTAACATCATCACGCTCCAACACGTCACAGCAGTATTCATTATACTGAAGTTTGTGTTCAAACTTTGGCTTGAATGTCTTTCCCCACATATCACTTGTATTGAGTCTTAACTGGGATTTGGAGACATCCTTTGCTTTGTTTGTACAATTGATCCTTTTCGTGTAATTAATTCTAGCATCTAATACCAGCCTGACCCATTTTCTCAAGACAAAACACAGAAAATTAAAACTTGAATTGATTTTCTCTTTGAGTTCTACTTGTTGGTTGAACAAATAAATGTTTCCAGCCAAATAAAGTATGATGTAATTTTGTGTTTGTACAAAGATCTCGACATTCATATACAAGAGAAATACATAACTCATGAGATCAGTAAGGGTTCATAAACATTTCAAAACTGACAGCACAAGCAGCTTTTATAATATTTTCATCTTTAGGGAAGATCATGTCAGAAACATTTTACAGATTTGTGCAATCAGGTGCATACACAGTAGGTAGCTTTCCTTAAAATACATCCATCTCTCTTATTGCATGCCCTTTTGGTAAGATAGACCATAGCTGTTGACTTTGCTGATGCAAATATTGAGAACACTGAAAAAATTTGGAAGATAGATGGAGATGTCACTTTAAAGTCGACATCTTGGATAGAAAGAAATTGCTAAAGGTTACCTTACAGCTTACTCCAGAGAGGCAGGGGAAGAAAGGGGTGACTGCAATATGCTAAGGCCAGATTTTGCTTCGCACAATTTACGTGACGTGGCATTCAGGCCTCTGTCCAATAACTCAGCGCTCTGAGCACTTCTCCCCTGTTACCAGGAAGGTTGGCACATATGCTTCCCTCAGTAGTGACCACAATGTGTGCTTTTAATTGCTCAGTACGTTTCATATTTTGTTTTATGTAACAAAGTTTTATCATGAAAACATGAAGAATATAATGTATCGTAGTATGAGGGTAGTAAATGAGGAGTCAGATTAGTTTCACCTCCTCGGCCACTGTTGTTGATAAAGATATCAGCAGCAGCTGATGGACAAGGGTCCTAAATCGTAAAAGCATTGTAACATCTAGCATGAACTCATGTAAATCAGACTAACCACTGCAGCCACCCTTTGTTGTACAGTCCAGACTGTTTCTCTTTAGCTTCTCATCAATCATCTGACGTTAGCGGAGGAGTTCACTTTAACCAGCTTATTCGTTTGTCTAAGAAGTGGCAGGCGTCATTCAAATCCCAGATGCTTTCAATGCTACATCTTATATTGTACATACGTTTCTCTGTCTTTGTGTCTGTCGCACACAAAACATACATCAAACACACTTTGTGTTGGGTAAACCGGGCCGGGCATGTTGAGAGACCAGGCATCACAGTAATTGATCCTGACAGCGTTGTGTGCAGAGCCACACAAGTACATTGCTAGTTATGATCACACATAAGTCTAATTTTAGGAGGAAATGTGGACGAGGGCTCTCAACAGCTGCTGTAATTACAGAGAGATGAGAGGGAAAGGTGAATGGTGTAATGTAGACTATGTGAATGGCTGGCTGATTTATTTTTGTTGTTAACACCTTCTGTGTGGAGCATGTACAATGAAGCCTGCTTTAATCACTTGTGCAGTGGTCACCAAAGTAAAGCACTTATTTGGTGCCTGTCTTGACTTAACATTGATAATGTGATGGACAATATGATGAGGCAAGGCAAGTTTATTTATATAGCACTGTTCAGACATAAGGCAATTCACAATGCATTACAGACAAAATCAGAAATACATTAAAACAAAGCTTAAGCAAAGAATGCAACAGACATTTTGAAAAAGCTATACTCTATAGTCTAAATACTATTATGTGTATAATATTACATCAATACTATTATGCTCTTGTACATTTGCACTGTTAAATGTGTACTGAAAGTGGCCAGCTGTTAGGGACTGTGTCAATATAACATCAGAGGCTAAAGGTAGCTCTTAACTGGTGGAGAGATGTTGACTGACACTAAACAGCAGAAAATCAGACTCTCAGCTGCAGATGTCATTAGCTGTTCAGGTCTGATGTTGCTGATCAAACATAGACATGTGGATAATGACATAATCAGTCTTTTAGAGTACTCTCAATCATATGTGGATGCTGTATGTTAAGGTGTGGTGGATGGCTTTGGGACGAGCGTGTGTAAGGTTGAGAGGGAAACAATGAACTAAACTACATCACTGCACAGACGTGTTAGGTCATTACATTGGAAAGGTAGGACTGGTCAATGGTGGGATATTGATAACATGATTTTAACATATTGCAGATTTACTGACTGAGTGCACATTTTTTCTGCACTTTGGACTTTAGACAAAGTTCAAGAAAAGACTGCTCCTAATCTTGCAGAGCACGTATTTGAAAAAACGATAGATCAGCCAGGTTAATTAGCTTAAGTTAAGATAACTATCTAATTTGCATAAACATTTGTGTAGTGAAAAATTCTGATCATTCATATGAACTTCTAAAATATTTACATACATATTAAATTCATGCATTCATGATGTTAACTCCCACTGCCAGTCAGAGAAGATATTTGGCAAACAGATCCTTTTGTTTAATCCTATAACATACTTAACAGTTTTGAAATCAAACACATAGCAGGACAGAGCAGCTCATCGTAGTGAGAGCAGAAGATGACTTTGGTTGGGACAGCGCCACCTGGGGGGAATTTCACCCCCAGGAAATTCTATGGCTAAAAGTTTAATTACTGAAGACACACAGGTGAATCAAGCGCAAGTGATGGTTCCAATTTTAAAAGAAGGAAAATGTAGTGGATCATTAAATCAACAGCACTTAGGCGAGGGAAGGAGGACAGGGCGGAGGCCTACCATGTGGCAGAGAGCAGACAATGGGAAAAGGGTCCTTAAAGTTACCACCCGTGACACTGCACACCAGTAAAAAACCACTGTGCACTGACGCACGCCACATTAGCACCAAGGATTTCCTACCTAGGACGGCGTGCACCCAGTCCGATTGGATCTGTTTTTTGAACGTGAGTGCAGCAGAGTGCAGCCATGAGCAGCTGTACACAACAGTGCAGGCAACCAATAATGAAAAGAAAAAGACAAAGAAATAAACCAAAACAAAATTCATTAACAAAAGACTGAAGCACAAATGCTAATTAAATCTAAGTAAACATTAAAACAAACACGTTTCAAGACAGCAGGCGGGAGACTGAGGGAGCAAGCAGGCTATGATTAGGAGTGAACCAAAACAAGCTTGAACAGAGCGACACAACAAGCCAAAATAAAACCCCAGAATAGTCCCAACAGAGTCAAAAAGCTCCAAAAAGAGTGTTAAAACAGCAGTTGACATCTGGCTGATGGTCGATTATGAAGCCAAACCATAAACCAAGCTCTAAAAATAAATAAACGCATGAACAAGTGATTTAAGGGGATGCAAAAGAATACAATCAGTTAGGATACAGCACAGCCTCACAAAGCACCAGAGGGTGAGAGCCATAAAGGCCGCGGTTCGAGCACGCTGAAGCATAAAATGAACTGTCACCTAGGAGCTGAGTCACAGACAAGAAGGGTTAGGCACACAACTCAGACTTACTGCGAGCACAAACAACCACCCAAAGCTAACTCCCAACAGAGTGACCCAACCCCCACGACACCAGCAAAACATCTTACTGACTTGCACACTTACACACACAATTGACAAAGAGAGGACATAAAGCGTGCAAAGACATGCCAAATCAACAGCTTCACCACGCTGCACAACAAACAACAAGGATCCATCATATGTGGAGACGAAGAGACACTGAGGTATGTCCACACCTGTATATTATAGTGTGCACAACACCTCCACATTAGAGTGACTGTAAAGCTGCAGTGCCATGCAGCAGCCGGGAGGAAGCGAACCCCTCGCTATATAGTGTTTTTCTTTACTCAGATTCAACAACTTTAGGGATGTAGCAAGCCTAAAAGAGACGAGCCTGAAAGAATTTTATAGTTTTCTCAGAATTTGGACTCTGTATGTAAGCTTCAAAATGTGTTTCCTTGTTCTACTAATAGTATCACGTAACAAGCTTTCATTTATAACTTTTGAGATTAATTTTGTTCTAGGTTTTATTTAGTCAGCTAAAAAAATACACGAAGCAAACATGAAGACAGCCATGCTGCCTTCTCAGCACTTATAACAGCGTTGCTACTTCTTGCTTTGATGTGAATTGACATGAAACCGTCTCGTCATAAATCTCTGATTAGCAGTCGTTGTAATTTGTAACTCGCCCTGGAAATGTCTGCATGACTCATAAGCCAGGACTCATTTCAGAGATGTCACTCCAGTTTAGAGTAAAGTGTAAGGGATGTGTGTAAGGCTTTGTTTTACTGCTTTGTTTTTAAGGGCTGTTTTTATTTATTAATTATTTTCATAAAAATGTCCCCAGATATAGCACATCAATTAATAAATTAACAGGTATTACAGGGAAATAGCAACATGTTCAATTTCAAGACCTAATTCTAATTATTGCGCTGCCCATCGGTATTACTTTAAACACACATGATGTCAATTCTGCCACCAGGGGGCTCTCAATCAAAACTATAATAACACATGATGCTGGTGAGGAATCAAGGGAGTTATCTGTGTTACTCCAACCCCATCCCTGATGAAAACGAAGGCCAAACAGACCTGAGGAAGTGAATATGTTTACTGATGAGCTCATGTGTCAGAGCAAATACAGCAACAGTTATGCAGCTTTATTTGAAATGTAAGGCATTTGCTGCGATATGATTAATTTGGATGATAAATATGCATTGAACTGACACAAGCTTCATAACAAACGGTGATGATCAGTGGGTACTAATTGTGTAACTAAAGGAAAGGACCCTTACACTGTACGTCTTCCTCAGGGGTTTCTTCCACCAACTGCCGAGTGTTGCAGGTTTCTCTTATAGAAGCTGATTTCTCTGCTGTGTCCTTTAATGGACCTAATAGATCAACATTATATGGCAAGAATACCGCGTATAAAATCTCGCCTCTACCTTCTCATTCTGTCTCCAATAACAATTCAGTCCCTCAGGCTGCAGGCCAGTCCCGCATTTATTTTCATTGCTGCTATGTGTGTGTGTGTGTGTGTGTGTGTGTGTGTGTGTGTGTGTGTGTATGTGTGTAATTGCCTGTGTGTGTGTGTATTTCCTGTTTGTGCGTGCATATATTAAACCTTGTGTATGTGTGTTTGCAGTGAAAAGATGAACCCAAGTGACCACAGCACAGACCAGCAGCAGAGTTTCCCTGTTACAGTTTGATTGCCTGACCTCCGTTGCACCATCAGTTCTCCACTTCATCACATGTAATACACAAAGGGCAAACACACACTCTACCTCTATGTTCTTTTATTGAGGAGGGTGTTTATTTAAGGTTTCATCCTGCGACAGTATTGTGTTGCATCATTTCTTTTTCGATCTCTGTGCTGCTCATGTTAAAATCATGAGCATGCCTCACAGTTTGATGGGTTATTTTCAGCACAGGAGCAGAAGGGCACACACTCAAAAGACGAAACAATGCAAAAGAAAATAAAAACGGCATGTTCTTCCACTCAGCAGCTTGTTTGGTGCTGAACGTCAAAGTGAAATGCCAGACAGGAGAGCTTTGTCACTCTAGTCTCAGCAGAGTGAAGGGACATGACGGCCGCCTACGCAAAAACGCAAACGCAAAAACGCAAGCGGAAAAATGTTGTTGTGGGATAAAATTTCAAAGGCATGTATCAGATGGTGAAAAAAACATTCTTAACATCTAGAGCTACATATCCAATGAAATATTGTTCGCTAGACGCTCATACAATGTATGTTTAATTAATCTAAATGTTCAGTTTATTTCAGGACATATTTACATTTCAGCTATTAGCTGTAAGTGTAGTTAGGGCATGATGTTCACCATTAGAACATTTTCCTCATGAGGAAACGTGATGTTGCCTGGTGAAGAGGATGAAAATGCTGCATAGCATCCAAAAGTTCTTACAGAGGTTAAAAAAAACAGCTTTTTCTTCGACTGCAATGGATGCCATTGACGTCACATAAAGACAAGATATGTTTGTATTTTAAAACTGACAGCAAAACGAGATGATCGTGTCAAATTGAATTGCTGATATAGCCAACATCTGTGTCTTGTTAAAGATATTAAACTGTTATTCTGTATATCATTCTCCTGTCTGTTAATGGGTGCAATTAGCATCTTGGCAAAACTCCCTGTATAAATGTCCATTACATAAAGCAGTGCAAGCGCTTATGTAAAAAACACTTCTCACTGTTGAAAGTCATTGAGCCATTAAACCAACCTTTGAAAACACGGTTTAAAGGTGGAATAATTACCTGCTGCTTAAAGGTGTTGAAGTTGTTTGATACTCTGAAAGGCTCCTTCTGATTTATAGAACTGAAGCAGCCTTACAGAGGAAAGGTGAAACGTCTTTAACACCTTAAACCTGCAAGTCCAGCGAGTGAATTACCATGACCTGGATGACTAAGAACCTCTGCAGACACCTTGCTCTTTGTTACGGCAATTACAGAGAACCAACATTTATCCATTTACATGAGTAAGCACGAAGAGAAACGTTCTTTTAACAGGCAGAAACTGCGAGCAGAAACAAACATATTGATGGACCAAGAGCAAAGATGTTTCTTTTTTATCTGTGTGCTGACACAGAATAGTCGTACTACGTCTTGTGACATCCGTCTTGGTCTCAAGACTGATTCAGAAATCACTTTTAGAGACAGAGAAAAATGTTTCACTCGGCCTTGTCTTAGTCTCGGACGAGGCAGATGTTAAATCAAGACCACCACTGACAGGTTATTATTGACATCATCACAGCGATTAGAGGGAAAACATCCCTTTTTAAAACAACAAACTCAACAACTTAAATTCATTAGAGTTTGATTTTGATCTCTACGGTTACAGCCACAACCTTGATCTGAGTCTCGTCTGGGCCTCGTCCTACTTTAGTCTTGGTCTTGTCTCGGATATGTCTTGGCCTCGGTTAGAGTGGTTTTGACTACAACACAAGCACAAACAATAAAACAGATTACTGTTTTAAGCTGCATGATGAGGGACTCAGGAAAGATTCACAAGAACTAAAGTTTAAAGAACAAAAAGTTATGATATCAGTTTGTAAGAAATCAACTACTCTGCTAATGTGCTTCTCATGCTATTCCCCTTTTAGACACAAGGTCAAACCCTCTTACAATCTTGCAGCGCTTGTCTTCGTCAGCTTTCACAACAGCAACCTCAGCTGGCTCTTTTCTTAACACAATACAAATCATGTTTAACATACTCACCTGAATAACAACCAATCTTTATTGTCTGCAAAAATAGAATTGTAAATGACTCTGTCATATCCATTAAACAGCTGCTTTATTTTTTTTTTCTCATTATGCTAATGTAGTAGCGTTCATCTGTATGTGTGGGAGAGCCAGCAGCACATCAGTCCTCCTGTGCTCTGCAACTGAATGCAAAGCTGCTGCCACTGAAGTTCCAGCTCCACTGAACATTTTGTGTGCAGGTAGCTCATTTACAAGTCAGAAGAATCCTCTGGTGTCTACTGGCAAGAAAAAGTAAATATGCAGAATATTTTACTCCGTTTGGGGGCTTTAGCATGTTTCAGCAGTACACAGAGTTTCTGAAACTGCTGGAGGTTTCACAGACAGAGGCGTACTGAAGGAGGAGCAGAAACATGTGTAAGAAGTACATTATACATTTGAGCAGTGTGTTCAGGTTTTTTTTTTGTTGCTCAAGTGGATACTGAAATGTTGAGATAAAGTTTAAGCTGAACTAATCCTTTTTAAAAAAAAATTTAACAGTAAGCTAAACATGTCACTCATAAACCCTTCAACAAATTTCTCTCAACTTGAAGATTTTGCCTCTTTCAGTGAAATATTTTGGTTTTGCAGGTTTCTAATCTTAGCAAGTAGCTGGTTGAAGTTAAGATTAAAATATAAACAAAACAGATGATAAGTGTGTGTAGGTCATATAAATAAGAAACGTTTTACATTTTCACCAGGGAGATATCTCTGTTTATTGATTTGTTGTGTCTGTTCTAGCCGACACAATGATCACATATTATGTAAAACACTTCACCATGTTTTTGTAACACTATGTGTCCCTCGTTTGTCTACAAACCTACATTATGAGAAAAAAACTCTATCCTCTGTCTTTTGCCACTTTTTAAAAAATGTGTGCTCAAACAGGCCATTTGAAGATTTTCCCTACATGACATCACAAAGGGCAGTAGCCCCAATTGATGAATGATTATCAATTTGGTATCAAGAGATGATCAATCGATATAAAACCCAATAGTTATAAGATGAATAAATCAAGTGCATAATATCAGGTTTGAGCAGCATTTGTCAAAAACGCTGTTTTTGTGTCATTGTAGACAGTCGAACATGTCAAAGTCAGATTTCCATATCTGTTTCATTTTATCTTTTTTTTTTTTTTTTTTTTTTTACCTCAGCTCTTATCACTCATGGATGAAAAATGTGGTAGCACAGCTCTGCACTGAAACACTTTATACGTTTTAAATGAAATTCTTGTCACAGAATGACTGCATGAATACGATTCTCCTGAGGCCTTTGACCTGAATGGAGGAGTGGAAAGATCTGTGACAGTCTTATGTAACTGTGCACTGATGCTGCAGCTACCTCAGTGATGTAATATTATTCTGGGCTGTGCAGTCGACCAGAGACACCTCTACTTTACATCTGAAAAAACATCAAAGGGGCCTATATCTCTTCCTCAGGTTGTATCTCTTACAACCCATTCATTTGGACTTCCTTTCAATTTGATCATATTGATCATATAACATATTTCCACATATCCTATAATTTTTTCTATCCATTCAACTGCACATTTTAATTTCCCCCAATTTTTCCTAAAGGTCATTCGTTCTATCCTCTCTTAGGTAAAATATGGACATGATGGATTGCATTTGACAACATAGGACAGGGGTGTCTTTTATTAACGTTAATGTAAACACACACTGCCAAACTCTTTTTTCATCCCTGTGGAAAAATTGATAAATATTTCATGTTATCATTGCTACTGTGTTGATATGCGACCCCTGCTGGGAAAACAACATGGTTTTTTTTTCCATTTCAAACATGGAGCCTGAGAAGAGGCTTGGACATGGCAGGCTGTGGTGACAACTGGATGAGCCAGCTGTGAACTCAGGGGTTGAAAAGTTGTAGCAGACTAATGCTGTACAGGGCGACATTAGCATTCAACTCGCTAGTCGTTCATTATTTACTTCTTGCTATGGTGGCTGACTCACTGTCAGTTTGCTCTCACTTAGTCATTCCCCACTCTCTCGCTCAGTTTCCTATACTATCCACTGTCCTCTACAATAAAAGCTTGGGAAAATCTAGTGAAAAATTCCTGAGTGGGGCTGATTCACCCTCTCACGACTACCGACATGTAAATCCTCCTCAGCGCCATCAACCATTCAGACTGTTCATTCTGTCAAATATCAATCACTTACATCAGCACGCAGTGATCTTTCTGCATCATAGTCAGAGCTTCACAGCCTAAGTATCTGCATGTAGTCTTAAACCCATCTGTGGGGAACTGTTCTGAAACTGCTTCATTTTCAATGCCTATGAACCTTCCTGTCAACATCACACAGCGAATTAAGTGCTGCATTTGTAATATTTCTATGAAGATTAAATTGCACTGACACTACGTCTTTGAGAGGACAGGATTTCACACACCGCTGCAAAAAGACTAAGGAGAAATGCCATTTAATTATTTACTTTCCCCTCCACTAAAATGAAGTTGTCAAAAATTAGACAATTAGGCACACCGGTGGCGCAGTGGCCAAAATCTGCTTTTTATTTATCCAGATGTCAATGTGGAAATCAATGTAGGTGCACATTGCTAAAGTTCCTCCCTGTGAATCAGCAACAAACAGCATCCCGTTGGACACGCATTAATGGAGAGGTCTCAGAGTGAGGGGGCTGCCCACAGCGAGCACTCACATCCCAAATTCACTCTCCATCAATGAATGCCTCACTCACTCACTCACTCACATCTCGGACTTCGTCTATCATTTTCTGTTTTTCTTCTTCCAGCTCACTCTCACTCCATAATCATCAATACATCCTCAGACTGGGTGCAAAGGTTAACTTCAAGGCTCAAATGGTTCAAACAACTTCAGATGAAAGAGTTTCTGTGCCCAAAATTGATTGCATTAACATGAAGTTTCTTAAGACTGCAGAAAAATCTTCAAGACCATCAAATCAAAGCGAGCCAATTAAGAGGCAAAAAAACGTTTTAAATCCAACACATGAAACAGTAGCAAAACATAACTAATGAGACGACGCTGTAGCAACAGACTCCATTACACCGATCTGAACAGTTTAAGACCATGCAGACATCTTCCAGTATTGATCAAAACTTGTGAGAAAAATGAAGGCTTGCAAAGTAGCTAGCAAGTTAGACCTGTGTGAGTGATATGGAAAGATGTTGTTTATGCAGCAATCTGTCATCAATACTAGAACCCAGTGGTGGGTTGGTATTGTTTTTTACCCACCACCTTAACCCAATTGTAGGGTGAACCAGTGAGGTTTAGTATGTAGAGCTGAGTTCTCAGAAAAATAACAATGCTGTCATATTTGAGAAACAGAATCATCAGGGAACATCCCTTTTAGCTTTGGGCTTAACATCTATGTCACACACACAAGCGCACACAAACACACACACGGCCACACACACACACACGCACACACACCTACACACACACACACACACAGTATTTGTTTACCTGGGCCTGCTATACAAACATATTAGCGGACATTAAAAGGACATGTGTAATACGATATTACAGTTAAATCGATACTGTACCTGTCTCTGTATTGATCACATTGACACACTGCGTTGTCAGCCTGCTGACTATTAGCAGCAGGGAGGACAGACTGTTTAGTCTGAAGTGCTGTTTACTCCTTCACAGTAGAATCTGAATAATACTAATCTAATAATACATACAAGGAACATATATAAATATTTATATATATATATAAAACGCTTTCTGTTTTTTAATCACCTTTTGATAATATATATATATATATATATATATATATATATAAAACGGTTTCTGTTTTTTAACAACCTTTTGTTTGTATATATGTATGTATGTGTATATATATATATATGTATATATATATACATATATATACATATATGTGTGTGTGTGTGTGTGTGTATATATACTCAACAAAAATATAAACGCAACACTTTTGTTTTTGCTCCCATTTGTCATGAGATGGACTCAAAGATCTAAAATTCATTCCAGATACACAATATTACCATTTCTCTCAAACATTGTTCATAAATCTGTCTAAATGTGTGATAGTGAGCACTTTTGCTTTGCTGAGACAATCCATCCCACCTCACAGGTGTGCCACATCAAGATGCTCATCAGACACCATGATTAGTGCATAGGTGTACCTTAGACTGTCCACAATAAAAGGCCACCCTGAAATGTGCAGTTTTTGCTTTATTGAGGGTCTGGGGACTCAGAACCAGTCAGTATCTGGTGTGACCACCATTTGCCTCATGCAGTGCAACACATCTTCTTCGCATAGAGTTTATCAGATTGTCAATTGTGGCCTGTGGAATGTTGGTCCACTCCTCTTCAATGGCTGTGCGAAGTTGCTGGATATTAGTGGGAACTGGTACGCGCTGTCGTATACGCCGGTCAAGCACATCCCAAACATGCTCAATGGGTGACATGTCCGGTGAGTATGCTGGCCATGCAAGAACTGGGACATTTTCAGCTTCCAAGAATTGTGTACAGATCCTTGCAACATGGGGCCGTGCATTATCTTGCTGAAACATGAGGTGATGTTCATGGATGTATGGCACAACAATGGGCCTCAGGATCTCATCACGGTATCTCTGTGCATTCAAAATGCCATCAATAAAATGCACCTGTGTTCTTCGTCCATAACAGATGCCTGCCCATACCATAACCCCACCACCACCATGGGCCACTCGATCCACAACATTGACATCAGCAAAGCGCTCACCCACACGACGCCACACACGCTGTCTGCCATCTGCCCTGAACAATGTAAACCGAGATTCATCCGTGAAGAGAACACCTCTCCAACGTGCCAGACGCCATCGAATGTGAGCATTTGCCCACTCAAGTCTGTTACGGCGACGATCTGGAGTCAGGTTAAGACCCCGATGAGGACGACGAGCATGCAGTTGAGCTTCCCTGAGACGGTTTCTGACAGTTTGTGCAGAAATTCTTTGGTTATGCAAACCAATTGTTTCAGCAGCTGTCTGAGTAGCTGGTCTCAGACGATCTTGGAGGTGAACCTGCTGGATGTGGAGGTCCTGGGCTGGTGTGGTTACACGTGGTCTGCGGTTGTGAGGCCGGTTGGATGTACTGCCATATTCTCTGAAACGCCTTTGGAGACGGCTTATGGTGGAGAAATGAACATTCAATGCCCGAGCAACAGATCTGGTTGACATTCCTGCTGTCAGCATGCCAATTGCACGCTCCCTCAATGCTTGCGCCATCTGTGGCATTTTGCTGTGAGACAAAACTGCACATTTCAGAGTGGCCTTTTATTGTGGGCAGTATAAGGTACACCTGTGCACTAATCATGGTGTCTGATGAGCATCTTGATGTGGCACACCTGTGAGGTGGGATGGATTGTCTCAGCAAAGCAAAAGTGCTCACTATCACACATTTAGACAGATTTATGAACAATGTTTGAGAGAAATGGTAATATTGTGTATCTGGAATGAATTTTAGATCTTTGAGTCCATCTCATGACAAATGGGAGCAAAAACAAAAGTGTTGCGTTTATATTTTTGTTGAGTGTATATATATATATATATATATATATACACACACACACACACACACACAGTATATATCACATATTTATTAAAGGTCACATATTGTGCAAAATACACTTTATCGTGCTTATATAACACTAATTTATCTGTCTACAAACCTCCCAATTATGAAAAAAGTCCATCCTCTCTGTCTTGTACCTGCTCCGCCTTTCAGAAAATGTGTGCTCAAACAGGCCGCTTGGAGATTTTCCCTTCATGACAACTCCAAGGGCAGTAACCCCTTCTCCAGGTGGGTGACACTCCCACAGCTAGGTGTTTGTTCTGCCCTTTGTGTGTGCATTCTCACTAAACAATCGTGCATGGTGCAAGAAAGCCCGAGCCACCCAAGCCTGATTACATACAACATTTGCAAAGTCAGCTTGAAAACAGAAGCCAGGCTGTTAACTATTGCTTTTCCCCTCTGATTTAATCCCACACAATATTCTGTCCATGTTCTTTTTTCAGTTGCTGAGTCATCTGTGATTTCATTTTCTTAAGTCCACCCACATACACTTATTATTGATACATTTATTTTGATGTCACATTTACTGGGAATTGACATTTGCCCTCTCAAGTCAACTGGGGCTAAAAACATATCCTTTGATTTCCCTCCGTCGTCATAGGTGATGACACTGTCATGTTGTTTATCAGACGTTGCATTGAATTTCCTCTCCGAAACAATTTCTTTTGCATGGGTACATTTTGTAAGTTCATTTCCTTTTATTTGACCATCTCTGTTTAAACTAAGCTGTTAGCTGGGAGGGTTTTACACACCCACTCCTGACTCTTTCTTTGGCTTAGCCACCGTCTTTCGTCTCTTGGGTTTGCATGGCAACTTTCAAGTCCTGTTAACACTGAAAGCCGGGCCTTTAGCCAGCTGCACTGCAATGAATAGAACTGTGAATAGAGCAGAACAGTTTGTACTGTTTAGCTTTATGTAGAGCTAGTCTGTGTCTCTTGTGTGGGATTATATATAGAGTACATGGAAATGGAGAAGGCGAGTTTCCCTTTCACATATTTGCAGCATCGCAGCCCTTGCCACATACAAACTCTCATACATCCCTCACTGGTTAGTGGCACTCGACTTCAGTCATGTCAAGGTTGAGTTACAGTTGTGGACAACCACAATTGCCTCTTGCGACCTGAATCATGACTTTTCTTGTGGCTTAATTAACTTAAAAGGTTTGATCAATCAGAGGAAAATGTATCACCACTGACACTTTCCAGCATGTGTTACGAAGACACATGCATAGCTATGTTTCAAAAGAGCTATATTCAGTCCCTTTTCCACAAAATGATTGTCCACCAAGCTCCATAAGATAGTTTCTATAAATGCAGTGGGTAATTTAGAGGTTTGATTAGTGCTGCATTCTGCTGGCATGAAAGATTAACACAATAACACACTGCTCTTAATTTAATTTGCATAATGAATTTTTGATTTATTGGTTCAGGGAGAATAAAACAAAAGAGATGATTGCAAATTATACTCGCCATGTCCTGGGGTTGTCCCAAAGGGAAAATGGCTCATGCTTCCCAGTCTTTGTAATAAGAAGAACCTGGATAAGATCTCTTCTCAACAAGTGGGATATGGAAAAAACTATAAAATACTTTGCTAAGATGAAGGAAACGTCTAATACAAGAGGATAAAATGGAAATGGTTCAGCAAGGTGAGTACTCAGCATAAATAAAAATTAAAAAAAATTCTCTTAATTATTACTCAAGTCAGAAGTCCAGAAATGGATGTACTATTAATGCTACTATACATCTTACCTCTTTGCTTTAGGGATCTGGGCAGTTGAGTTTCAGCGCTGAAGTTTGCTTTTCTTTAATATAAAATAGATCTTACAACTATTGTTCAATGTGCTGTCTGGGACAAACATCTGATCTGAAAGACCCTCATGTCTATTGCCTAAAAGAAGTAGATTTAAACAGTGGGGTCACCTATTGGCTCGGGAAAAGTCTTGTCTGAGGCATTATGGTTGTAGCCATCTTGTTTTTGGTGTCAGAAGGGGCAAGAAATTGATGTGTGTTTCCTGCAGAGGGATATTCTGTATGTAGTGGTAGATGACAGGAGTTGTTTCTTTGTTCGACGTGAAAGCTAAGAGTGTTTGTCGAATGCAGGAAACATGTCTCTCATTTGCCTTCATCTGGCAACGGAGCAGAGGAAAAACTAAAAAGATCTACTTTTACTTTTAGTACTGGTCCCTTCTTCCTCTCTCATCTGAATGGAAAGCCAATATCACTTCAAACTCCCCAGTACATAAATACATTTATGAGAAGCAAAGAGTTTTTGGAAGCTCTGACTTTTAAAGATCTGAAAGTTTTTTCTAAAGTCATCTTTATCAAAAATGCAGCAGATACAATACAGTGGCCAGAGCAACCTGTGAGTGTTCGCTGTTGTCTGGACCCGCACTCTAGTACCTGCTTATTTAATGTGGAAAGGTATGGTCTCTGTCAGGTCAAACATTTGTGAAATACAAAGACGTTTCAGAAATCGTGTATTTTTAAGGTTATTTTTCTTCCTGAGTTACATTTTAGTGCTTTCTAGTCTTCTGACTAATCAGTGCCTGTTTACACTGCAGGTCACATCTAGCTGAGAAAGACTTGGCATGTTAAGTGCATCCAAGATGAGCATGCAGAATGCTGGATTTATCCCAGGTGTTCAAGTTCTTGCTCTTCTGCCTTTAGTTGGATCTCCTTTCAGACTAAGTCAGATTAGCTTCAAGAGGATTTTATGATTGAAGAGGAGCTAGATGATAAAGACATCAGGATCTAGACCCAGCTGTTTGAAACCCTAACATCAGTGCCTGTCTCTTTTTCTCCTTCCATCCGTCTTATGGAGACTGATCTCTGCTTTCAACTGGTTTGTTGCCACCTAAACCCCTGGCCCCTATGTGGCCAGATTAGGTCTACATAACTCTACTGGTCTTATCTTAAGCCAAGTGGTCAGCAGAATCATGTCTCTGGTTGGACCTATCACAGCGCAAACTCCTTATGAATGTTATAGACTGGTGTCAAACGCCTGAGGCATTGGGGTCTGGGATCCCTTGCCCAATGGCTTGGTGGAATCCTTTTTTTGACACAAGTTTTTTGCACATGACTATCAAAAGAAAGGTCAATGGATCCTGACAAGATGGATTTTTATTCGAAAAGTTAACCAAATCAACCAGGTTCTTATTCAGTGTAATGAAGCCATTACGCCAAGACCTTACGGCTTATGAAGGTCGATCAAACATCCTTCACTTAGTGACTAATAACGAGTACAGCAGCAGAATGTGCCACTGCTCCTGCAGGCAATAAATCTTGCTTCTTTGCTTGTCCTTTTTTCCTCTGACAAGATGAAACATTGGGCTGAAGCTCTCCTCTCTGTGGCCCAACAGTAACTTGAGCAGCTTCTTCCAAATCACAGCCAACCAACAGGTGATCCAGCAATAGCAGGCAATGAAACTGGTTTAGATATACTGAATTGATCTAAAAAGCCTCTGCATATTTCTAATAAGCTTCACAAGCAAAAATGTGGTAAATCTTGGATAAAAAATTGAGATTATTTTTAGAAATGTAGAGTGATTACAACCCAGAAAGATTGAAGACCAATGCAGAGCGAGTGAAACACTCAAACTATCATGTCTGCAAGATGGCAAACTACACGTTTTGGTATGATACCGGGTTGGGAGAGGAGGGTGGGAGACAGTTCTCTGAATGTTTTTAATTTGGCCTTAAGTACTAATTTAACGTCATATGTTAGTCTGACATGTTTAAATGAGCTCATCTTGTTGTTGGTTTTGCTCTTGGTTTGTGAGCAGTCTAGAAAATAAAATCCTACAATTCTAATATTATATATTTAATGATGTAAGGACATAAAAGCAATTCCATGTGGAAATTGTTTTTGAAATGTTGTCCATAAACAGTTTGAAAAAATGATTGGGTCCAAAGACAAACATTTTAGAGTTGTCCAACTACCTTTGGCTTGTGAGATCGGGTAGCACGGTAGAAAGCAGAGTATAAACAAGTACCGTATGTGTTTAAAGAGCTCCTGCTAATGGTTGTTATATTTTGCTCCTGAATTGTTTGCCCACACTTCACCATCTTGTTTGAGGCAACTGCCTATTTTTCCTATATGAAAGGCCAGCAGTGCCTATCACACAGGTCCCAGTTAATGGAACAGAGTTCAGTAGCGTCATCACATTAGGTTGTTCATTTCACACGTCAATACCTCATCCTCACTTTCTAAGATGGAAAAGTATATTACAGTGTATACGAAGGACTCTGCTATGTTTGTCCTGGATCTCAAAGACCTTCAGCTTTGCACCAAATTCGTTGTAATCCAAGAACCCAGAGTTATGCACAACAGGCTGCTGTTATTGCAGTTAGAAGATTCAATAAAAGAAGGTATAAACATTGTTTCCCCGCCCCCATATGTGTCAACATGTTTCAAAACACAGAAAAGTAAATGCTATGCTTTTTTTTTTTTACTTCGATTTAATAAAAGTGAAACAAGAGAACATTTAATAATAAGACATTATAAGACTAATAAGACATTCACAGCCTCTGCATTCTCAAGAATTGTAACTTGGCCCGTTATGTCTTACTATTTCTCTCTTTTCGTTAACATTACATTTTACACATATTATTTTTCTTATGTTGTGCGTCTGTCTCCCATCTCGTCCCCTCCTTCTACAGCTCCCTGCTGCTCCACTGAAGGACGCTTGGATTGGGGGACCTCATCACTGCTTCTACCCCCTTATTCCATACCTCTTGCATGGCTTATATGTCCAATCTGACACAGTGCTGGCCAGCTGTTGGTGCGCAACAATGACCTGAGTAATGTGCCTGAGTGTCCGTGCCACAGAGGACACAGCTCATTATCATTCACGCAAATTTTCTTGGTAGATCACCCGTAAAACACCCACCAACCAAACGTACAATGTTTTGGCGTAAACACGCAATTTTTTAGGCTACTCTTTAATAGGGATCTTAGTAAATCAGTCCTTTACAACCGGCAAAAGATTAATATGCGACCTGATAGTACGTATTTTCATGGATTCATTCATCTTGATAAATTTGTGGATATATTTTTTAATTGTGTTAACCATGTGAGAGTAAATATTTTAAGTTTGTGAAGATGTACTACATACATGTGTAAGAGATGTTATTACAGTAGCAGCAGAGTTATATTTGGTTTGGAGCCAAGTGTCTGTTGTTGTCTGAGAGATTTAGCTTAACATAGATGTTTGACTCAAGGAGTCAAGGAGATGTGTGCTTCACGCCTTATACAGAGTGAAGTATTTGTGGGCTGTCTTTCTATCAGAATATAAGGAACACTGTGAAGAAGAATACTTTGCCAGTGATCGTGAGATCCTGGTCAGTGTGTGGCCAGTGACTGCAGAGTCCTGGTCCACCACCACTAGCATATACAGAAACCCCCACCTTACAGTGGAGTCACCAACTGATGTTACTCACAGAACTGCTCCAAAAAAACAAAGTGAAAGTTAAAAATTGCACTTGCAGCAGTGAGTGACCCAGTAACAGGCTATCTGCGTATAGTTGTTGTCATGGAGACCAGTACTGGTATGAACGTGCCACGTGACCCAACCAAAACACAGTAAAGGAATAACAGTTCGGGGGCCACAAACAGGCAACCGGTTGGCCGCCTATTAAGGACCCCTGACCTATGCCTTTGGTGTCAGGAGAAAAATATCCTGTCTCTAACTGCTTTTTCAGTAACTTTCAATATTTCTGATTGAGAAGTGAGTTTGGGAATAAGATTTCCAGCTGAGACGTATGTATTACTATATGTCAAAGTATATGTCACAGGAAAACATGTTCAGTCTGAGAACTAGTGACTTTGGCTGATGTCTGATGATGGAATAATAAGCTGTGAACACACTACGGCATATCTATATAACGTAAATCCCCCCTCTTGTCTTTCTAGCTAACACCATTAATTCCAAGTGAGTTGTCTTGCCATTAAAAGTCCTCTAATACCCAGGACTGGAATGGAGATCCACTTCAGTCCATTGGCTTTTAGTGTTTGTGCTCGTCAGTTTCTCTTACATAAATTCTGTTTTTCTGTTTTAGGGAGGGATGGAAAGAGTAATGAGCGATGAATGAGTAGATGGTTGGACAGATTTCTGAAGAGGGAAAGTGATCGTTCAGTGAGCCATCACATATCCATCCATCCTAACCAGCAAGAGAAGTACTCTTGTGCACTTTTGTTGGCTCATTGCTCACAGAAATGCCCACACATGTAAACACAGTTGTATCATTTAGAAAGACACACAAATGTGGGACTTAACTGCGGCTGTGAACTGTATATGATTGTACGAGTGTATGGGATTGTGCATATTGAGATTGTTCATGCAGGCACAGAAATCATTTTATGGTGAAACGTTCCATATGGGGCCTGTTTTTTAATCAAACTCCTTCCACGTCCCCAGCCTCCTGCTGCATTAGCATTTAGATTCATGTGATTATTTCTGCATGTTCCCAGTTTGTGTGGTCTTGTCTATTTTATTGTTGCATATGTTGGGCTCTGCCGGGGGGGGGGTTCATCAGCTCAGGGACAGTCCTCTCGCAACTCACTCAATTTTTTTTAAAAGTCACATCGGCAGAAAATTATTGCGACCAAACCTGCAGTGTTTCATCTCTGCTCCAAGTTTTTCTCTATCTGACACCACACACCCTTTATTCCAGCATGACCTTTTGTTCTCCTGTGATCTTTTGAACCATGAGTCAAGCTGCTCATGAATGCACTTATATACTAATATACAACCTGCTCTCCAGAAAGTCAGTGACATAAAATAGTCACATATTATGTGAATAATGCTTGTCCCATCAAATCAAATCAAATCATTGATTTATCAAAGAATTTCCTCCTAGTTATAGCGAGTGCTGATCGAGCCCAAACCATTAAATAATTGACAGAAAATTCCAATTATTTGAAACTGGAGGCTTTATTGGTCCTTTTTAAAAAAGTTTTCAAATATCAATTTCCATATAGGCATTTTAATTTGTATCATATTTGATACATCGGGTCACAATGCTCAAATATTCTTTTTTTCTTCTTGAACCAAAAATACATAACAAAATCCAACATCATGGAACTGGCAGGGTGGAAGTCTGAAAGACAACATTTCAGTTATTTTGACTCATTTTGCATTTTTGCCATCTGAAACATACAAAAAACAGATTATGGTGTATTTTTTCTTTGAATTGGTCAGTTTTTAGTGAAAATCAAGCAAAACAAAGTTACTATCAGTCATACCATTGCAACACCAAAATAGTCATCAATCATCCTAATTTCCCCCATTGGGGGATCAATAAAGTTTATCTTTTAACCTTGCAACAGTTTGCACAAGTGTAAAGCTTTCTGAAATTGAGTTTGTGGACGCCACAAGTGTAAACATTTTGTACAGTGGACACCGCCCTGAAGTAGCTCTGTCTTTACACATTCAGGAGTGTACAGTGAGTTACAGCTGTTTATCGTTTCCAAAATGTAAGACTCTCACTCATTCCCCTCTCTGTCTGCTCTCTCTTTTTGCATGTGTATGTCTTTCTTTATGTGTTTAAGGATTCCCTGTATACATTCACAGGCTCTGACCTTAACATAGGCTGTCCTGGAAAATAGAGGTCATTATTATTTAAACAGGGATCCATTAAACAGAGATCTCCCGCTGACAACTAGCATCCCTGTCCCTTTCAGTAAAACCTGCCTCAGGCTCCTCATGGAAAATGATGACTGAGATAGAAACCAATATAAAACAATACTACATAACAGTGGGTGCTATTATGCTTTCTTACTGAGAATAACATAGAAGATCAATGCCAAACGCATGAGTTGTTTTAATGAAGCTATACAGACAGAATATAGTTTGACTTTCACCACTTTTTCCACTCATAGTGCCTCCTTCCTCTGGCTCCATATTCAGCAGAGAAATGGGGGAACACTAACTTTAAATCAATATTTTCAATTGTCAAAAAGCTGCTTTTAATAAGTCCTTATTTTATACAATAACTGCTTAAGCATTAGCGATGTTAATGCTACCTTTGTTTTATTGTCTATGGTCAAGACAAGGAAATGTGTTAGTGTTATTCTCACACGATTTTATCAGAAGCAGAAATGCAAGGACACACAAGGGCAGCGTATAATACAAAGTCTGGGTCCAAACACAGGTAATCAATCAGCCAAGCAAGCACATCCAAAAGGAAAAAGGTAAAACAATGTAGGCAATGGTCATACACTATAGGCAACTCACTAAGAAGGAATGGTGGAAGTCTGCGACAACAAACTAACATGAAGGAGGACACACACAGAGACAAGTCAGGGGATAACGAGACACCTGTGAGCATAGTCAGGACAGGAAAGCCGGTATAACATGTGGAACATGATCTGTGAGACAGAGACAAGAGTAAGTACAAAATAAAACAGGACATTACATTGGACTGAAATCAATTGACAAAACAAGAACATGACTTTAGTAATTTGATCTCACACATATTTAAAAAGTATTAGCTTTAATAGCTGATTTTTCATATTTAAAAAAACCTACATGAAAGACAGGGTTGGTATTTTACTACAGATATACTTTGGTTTGATATTGTCTTATGGACCAATATCTGCACTTGGTTCCACTTTTATGAACCAATCATGTCTCCCTGCTTGTTCTCTACCCCCCGGATGCACGAGAGCCCACACTTAAAGCATGAGCTGAGGTCCTCTTCTGGACCAATGGTGCTTGTGCATGTAAGTGAGGGGCATGGCTTTTAAGGGAGCCCCGAGGGGAGGGGCTGGGTGCAGAAGGAGCACTGAGGGATTGCTGCTGTCATAATCATGCTAGTTTTTGAAAATGACCAACCCTGCCTTTATTTCTGCAAACCTCCCACCTTCTGAAACCCACTGCCCAAAAACATCAGAACCTCCCCCTCACTCTCCATCTTCAAGAAATGTCTCAACAAACAACGTACGTCCCTAAGTGGACGGAACCTCTCACTTACTCCATGTAGTGGCAGGACAAACAGATAGAGAGGGGTTACCATAAAAAACATGTATAAACCTGTACGTCTGAGGGAAACATCAACCAACTGACTGATGAGCCGTCCCTCCAATGTGAACACAGATGGTTTTTTGTTTTTTTTATGGTTTAGTGTTGCATATTATACCTGTGCAGTAAAACTATATTCTGAGGTGCAGTTTATTACAGAGAACAAAGATAGAGTTAGTAGGTAGAGTAGATCTTGCACTGTATTCATACTGCAAGAAATACTGTCGTGATCTGGCCCTAATGCATAAAAGAACAATAAAGACGTCACAGCACGCTGCTTAGGGAAGTGAGCAATGAGGCCACTGCAGAAAGTGTGGTTTATGGTTTCATGTTGAAATTGATTAGGAGTGGAAGCAGGCTAATATATGAGCATATAAAAGGTCAACATTTTACTGATGGCTTTGGTGGAGCAATGGATCAATGACTCCTGCATCCCACCAACACAGAACTGTGAGGAGAGTTGCTCAAGAGAGACGTCAGGCATCTTAATATGTATCTGATTGAGGACCACACAAAGTTTTCCAAATCTGATTTATAAAGGTCAATATCCATGTGACTTCAGGTACATAGGGGGATGGGGTTAATAGGTCTGGTGGTCTAAAGCCCAGCCAGGCTGGGGTTGTAAATTAGCCAAGCTAGAAACTTTAGTACATGGCATCTACTTTACATATGAATCAATGTTTGAATAAATAACTAACCAATGCTGTACAATTATTACTGTTATGCAATACGAGAACATGTCTTTAGCTACTGCTAGAAAGTGAACAATAAAATCACTATACTTCATAGTTATATCCCATACTTAAATCCAAGGAAATGTATCTTTCATTGAATGAAAATTACTTTCCCTTCACCCAGAGAATAAAGAACACTACACCTTCGGGAGTATGAAAGTGTCTTTGATTAGACAGTAAAAGCAGCAGTGAGTCAGACCGTGATTCACTTTCTGTTCAGCAGTAACCTTGCATATAAAACATAAAACACAAAGTGCCTTCTTTTGTCCCCCTGTGCTGTCTGGGTTTGTTTCCACATGAGTCCCGACATTCTGTCTGCTGGCGCTCCTCTCTTTGATACCATCAGGGGCCGCAGCACCATTCCCGGTCACTGCGGAGTGGAACGCACTGCCATGGCACACGCATGCAGGGAGGAACACACCCGCAACAGAACACACACGCAGCGATCAACGCAATACGCCGGCATGAGCAGAGCTCAAACATGGGTGTGGAGTGCACCTGAGCCATCTGTCTCACTAAAGTGCTGCTCAGAGCACACTTGCATGCATTTATATGTTTGCACACTTTCTTGCACACATACACAGCTAAATGCAGCTACAGAGTCTATATATGCATGCAGCAAATGCTGTGCACCTATATGATGTATAATACATTTACATTTGCATACAATGCAGGAGTTCATGCATCTAAAGACAAAAAAGTAAATTAAAATGTACAGTTACATCAGGTCTGCAGTTAAAGAATAAAAGTCAAGTTGAGGAATCCTTTGACACAAAATGTTGCCTTTCAGGGCGCACTGAGGCCCCGTTTACACGGAGACGCTGTGACAGTAAAACGAAACGGTTGCGACCTAGTGCGACCATACGCAGCATTTGGGTAAGACTTGGGAGAACTAGCCGCTAAAGAGGATGTTGTGTAGGAAGTGGTTGTACTGGTGAGTGCCGCGCGTCGCGTTGTAAAGTTCCACTGCCCACTACTGGCCGGTGTGAGAACTACATCGTTTTCACTCAGAGACCTGCCGTGTAGACGGTCTGTGCTTCGAATCCGGAGTGGAGTCGTTTCGATGCGTTTCTGTCACAGCGTCTCCGTGTAAACTGGGCCTGACTCTAGCAAAGTCATTCCTCCACTAGCGTGCAGTCACACTGCTGCACTGTTAACTAAATCAGACAGTGACTCGTTAATAAGACCACTCCATTGTATGATGCAAAAAGTAATTTATTTGCAGTATACACGAGGGTCAAGATAGAAGTGAGAAGGGTTCCAAAGGGGTTATTGTCAGGGACCGAGGGGTCGAGAAATGTCTTGACCTGTTTACCTCAGCACCCACAAAGGAAACACCGGATGATGATGGACTCTTACAATGAAGTTATACTGCCATATTCAGGTACATGTCCAGTTACGTTCCAGTTGAGTGACTTCTTTTCTCTATTAAATATCTTTTCTGCAAGTGTTTGATATTTGTTTCTGACAGACTATCACAATACATACATAAATGTATATCTATCTCTTCAGATGCAAGATATCACTTGATATATATCAATATCGATGTCACAAAAAATCCCATATTGGTTGGACCCTAAATAAAAGGTTCACATTATGTCGAAAAGAGAACAGGGAAGACAAACTCCATCACTTCATGATCCTTTTCCTTTTCTTTCTTTCTTTCCTTCTACCCTCACTGTGCAATAACACATGGACACTTTCACTCGTATGTGCAATAATAATCTCAATCAAGTGCAATAATTGCAACAATAATCACTGCCTTTTTTTGTATATTTTGCTTCCTCCATGCATATTTCTGGTATATTCCTTCCAATGGAAGAGTGTTCTATTATTGATGCTATATTATTCTGTATATTGTTACTTACAATACATTTTTTGTATTTTGTGTTACATTTTTGATCTTTATTTTGTACTATTATTGTATATGCTGCTGGAACCTAAATTTCCTGAGGGAGTCATCCCAAAGGATCAATAAAGTTTAGTCTAAGTCTAAGTCTAAGTCTAAGTCTAATAAGAGGAAAGTTTGTGTTGCGCTTTATTTTATTGAGGCGTCTTTTAAATGTGCAAACATAAAACCAGATCTGTTTTTTTTCCCATGGTGGTATTAATAATAAGAGGAACAAGAGAAGCTGTTCTTCAGATCTTTTCAAACTGAAGTTATTACCCTGCCCAAAGACAAAGCCCAAAGGCCTAGTTAGGAACGTCCTTGCATCATTTCTTTTCAGTGTACTCAGGGTTGTAATAAAAGCAGTTAATTAAATCAGTTTAAACGTCTCTGGGCGACACTGTGATGTAGGCATCATCAAGCTTTACTTGTTATCCAAACCTGTCGTTCATCCTGATTGGGGGGTCAAAAAAGAGCAAGGTCCTTGATGCCTCTATTGACTGTTTTGATTGTAGGTCAAGTGCTGGGCGTTTGGCTGTATCTGAGCTTGATTGGAGTTTTATTATTCAAAAACAGACCTTTTCAAAAAGAGATGTGAGGTTGGGTGGAGAGAAAGAGAGAGAGAGAGCTGACATCACAGGGAATTTTTCCAAGCCTCTGTAAAGTTTGGCAGTTCCGTTTTATGCTTTCCCTCTCATCTAAGTTGTTGTTAGAAATATTCAGAACATAACCCAAAGAAAAAAAGCCATTTTCTCCCCACAGAGTTTGACAGCATGACAAGCTGGTCAGGACCACGCAAAACTTAAAATTATTTCTTTGATAGCTCAGTGTGGGGGCAGACGCATTACCCAGTGACTGACACAGACCAAAACAAGTGTTTCCCTTCCCCTCCTCTCAGTCTGCCTGTCTGTGTGACATTGGCTTATTGTCATTGTTGCAAAAACACAAACAAGTCGTGACAAACATACGTGTGCAGAACAATGACACATATTCAATTCACTGTAGAAGAGAACAGGAGAAGTACGCTTTGAATTATTGAGCCAAGATGATAAAAATAGGCATTCAAAAGAGGTGCTATTAAATATTCAGAGCTGTATCTTAAGCATCCATGGCTGATAGTGGAGAGCAGTTTCTGCATCACTCGGCTTATGGCTGAACTGTGAGGCTCACTAAGATACTCCACCATAAGGTACGATTTATACAACAAGTTATGTTTCTTGAATTAGGACAATAAAGGGATTTTTTCACACCACTCACCAAAAACTGTTGATATATTGAATATTAATGTAGCAAAACTGATTTTGATTTCTTAGACTGTTTAGAGACGCAACGTTATGTCGACTATACCTTAATAGGTTAAAGGTTTTTAGAAGTCGAGTTGTTTGAGGTTCTATCACGAGTGTAGCGAATACAATTCAAGGTGCACTGGGACACACTCCCTGTGGCAGACTGCCAACCAAAATATTTACAGGAGATAATATATACAGCACAGTAGAAACTTAACTTCCCACAAGTAAAGAATATAAACATAGATTACACAGTCAGAAATGTACATTTTGCAACAATAAGAAACGTGTATTTAGCAGTAGAAAAACATTTTTTATGCAGATTAAGGTGAATAATTTGTGTGTGCTCAGGCAGAAAGGGAACAAACAGTACAGGTAAATAAAATTAGAGCTATATTGCATTGGTTAGTATTGCACAGAGACGGGGAATAAACTGCCTGCAGTGAACATCATGAGGTAGACTAGGCTGTGCTTTTCAACTGATTTAAAGAACTTTAAAGACTAAACGACCTGAGCAGGTAAACTTTGCAAAGTAAGGATGTTGATCCAGCCAGGTAAATGTGAGGCAGCTTTATGACACTGGGAACCCTGATTTCAGGCTCAACTGCGATCAAATGATTCTCCCTTTAGTCTTTTTTGTGTTTTTGCAGCAAAACGCTGACATCATGTAAACCATTTATAGTTCACAGTCATGATTTGGTTGTGTATTTTTTCAGAGTTTAGATGTTCTTGTTTTAGTTTGCACTCTCCCCTGGTGTTGCTAGTTTCCCTTGTTTGTTCTTAACGTTGTCTAGTTTGGTCTTTATGGGGGTCACCTCTGATGTTTTTGCACGTTGGCCTAATGGTCACCTCCGGTCTAAGCTTCAGGCAAGCTAAGCTACTGTACAGACGGGGTCACAAGAAATCCACTTTAAAAAAGGCACATTAATAAAAATGTATTCTTAATTTTCTAAATATTTTCAGTGCTTCTTCTTGTAACAGTCTGCTCTACCATTCACCACTGTGTTTCTATCCGTGCAACAGCCCTGTATTTATTACATTCATAATGCCTTGCCATTTTTCAGCTGTTTGGGTCAGAAAAATGCCATGGTCCCATTTTCTGATGGTATCATAGCTGGTACTTGCTTGTGCTTTGAACCGCCCACCCACAGACCTCTCCATGTCTGAACGGATCGTTCCTATGCAGAGGATTGTGCATAATTTACGCCAATAATGCAGCTACAGTATTCCTTTTGCCAGTGAGCTCTACTTTACCCAACCATCAGGAAAATGTGCACTCATGTAATCAATAAATGAAACAACACACTGAACAATCACAGATTTCCCCTCTCACTCTGTTGGCTACAGTCTCATCTGTCACAACATTTTTATTATGTGTTTTGCAAAAAAATACCCGCAAGTCACTACCAAGAACGGCATTTCACCATTTCCCTACATGTGTTTTCACTTATTAGAACCTGACCAGAACATCAGATATGATAACATTCACCACATATACAGTATAGGGCTTCTCATAAGTGTTGACCTGTAGGCTTTTTATAATTCACAGCATCCCTATTTGAGCGCTCTTGTCCGAGGTCATGAGAGTGGACAAGTTCAAGATTGAGAGATGTGGGAACCACTTTGTTTCATCATTGGACGTGGCCATGGCAAGCTCTTTACATTTGATGATGTGTTTTTTGTTGTGCTCTAGATGTACTCGACAATACATCTACTGTACTAAAGTCAATATATTGTCTTCTGGCTCAAACACCAGCTGAAGTCGGCGTTATTCACACTGCTAAAGGGCGGTGACCTAATTATGTAGCTGCAGCTTAAGACAGTTTGCAGTAAGTTTCACAAGTACAGAAGAAAAGCCCCTAAACTATAATTCCCTCCCAGCGTATGAGGGGATCGTGTTGAAAGAACCTTATCTTGCAGATCGACCAACATGTTCACCATTTTTCAACTTGCCTTTGAAGCTAGACACTAAAGACTTTACCTGCCTTGCATGACACAATCAAGACGGAAATTAGAAATACTTAAGAATGTCAGAACAATTATTTTGTTGTTCCCTAACTCTATACTTCCCCTGAGAAATAGCTGACTTGGCCTGCAGTTGACAGTTCTGACCCTAAAGAAAATGCGGGAAAAGAGTGTCTGTCTCATCAAGCATGCAGGAACACGTCCGCTCTACTCTACCACTGTTCTTTTTGGAGGTCAAGGTTTTTAACATGCTTTGCAAAATTTCTGCCTAAATTATTCAAGCTGAGGGCAAACCAACAAAAATTCATCTGTGATGCAAAAAACCCCAAATATATGCAGAAGGTGACACAAAATAAACCATCACTGCACCTTTGCATCTTTTTACAGCTAGATTAACCTCTTAATGTTAAACTTCTTCAAAATTCTATTTAACACAAGAGATCATGCTTAACAGTCCTACAAAGCTGGTTATCGACCTGATCGGTAAACCTAGAGTTGCCAAGGACACGTTTACATAAAAGGGCAAAGTTTCATGTAACCTATCACAATCATCACTGTGTCTGCCATCAGCAGATCGTATCTACAAACTCTGATCAAAGTATTTTAACAACATAAATACATTTATGACTAACAGGCTCCCAAAGACTGAAGTTACACAGCTGCAAAAACGAATGCAGGAAGGACAAAATGACTTAAAAAATAAAAATCAGCAAGTATATCATTAGTTCACCTTAGACCTGATTATAATAACTCCTGTTTCTTCTCTGAACTGAATGTGTTGCCCTGACTCTTTCATGAAGTGAGTATAAGAGTTTGAGAAGTTATATTTCAGCTGCTGCTCTGACCATCACAGACAGAGCAGCATGAAGACACTAAACATTCATATCATTCAAAGCTATAAGACGCTAATCATAATAGTACAAATTAAAAACACAACTTAAATGCCAGGCGCTTTTCAGTCTCTGTTGATGGATATCAATAAAAAAATGATCATTAACTTAACGGACTATAATGTCATTGGGGACACGTGAAGTGTCCGCCCCCTCTCCACGATCAAAACATCTGATTGGTCAGTGGGCAGAGATTTATGTTCTGCAGGAGAGACACTGAAGCAGCTATTCAACACTAAAGTGTAAGCATAAAGGAGTGTCTGAGATAAGTGTACTTAATGATCCAAGGAGGAACAAATATTACTGGTGTGTAGGAGGATGCATGATTTAAATAAAGGGTGCAAAAATGGGAACATTAAACTGCTTAAGGACCTTTAATGTAACTCAGTGGCCATCAGATTTGCTGATTTATTGTCCATTTTTATGCAGCATCAAGAAAATAAAGCCAGGTATGTGTTTTCTTGAATTTCCCTCGGGATCAATAAAGTATCTATCTATCTATCATGTAAAACAAATGTATGTATTCAGAATTTATTTTAAGGGCTTTTTTCTTCAGCAGCCACAGCACAAAGGAAACTACTGTAGCCTGTTTGAAGTAACACCTACGGCTTTGCTGACATGTCACACAGAGACAATAACAACAAGGATAATTCTGTTAGACAGAATTACACTGCGGGATGCAGAGAAACTCTGCGCTTCTCCATGAATACATACAGTATAAGTTGCCTCAGTCGTCATACAACATTACATGTAGACGAATAAGAAATATTGTAATTTTGCACATTTTGTTAGGGTTAGGGTTAGATTAAACATGCTAGATTTTCTGTGGAGAGGCATTCCAGAGGTTGCCTTGATTGTTGTTCTCTTGATTGTTGTTCTCTCTACATCTGTAAACAGGACTTAAAACTGCAAGAGGTGCTGTAAATGAAACTTTTAACTACTCAAAGCGCTTTGACCCTGCAGGTCACACTTACCCATTCACAGCCATCACACACTGATGGCAGAGGCTGCTGTGTAAAGTGACCATCAGGAATAACTAATCCAGTTCATATACTGCAGACGAAGCAGTGGGAGCAACTTGGAATTAAGTGTCATGCCCAAGGAAACAACGGTAATGTGGCTGCAATAGCTGAGAATCAAACCCAAAACCTTCCAGTTGAGAGAGGACGACTCTTGAAAAAAACTGAGCCGCACATAGAAGAAAAGACAGTAGTCATAACTTTAATGTTAACTTGCTGGTAGTATTCAGCTAAAGATAAACTCAGTTCATTACTTGAAGCCCCATCAGTCACATGCAACCAATCACTGAGAGGACACAGTGTCATGTAGGGCCAAGAGGGAGATTTGGTTAAGTGAGTGGGTCCAGAACCAAATAACAAAACATACTGTACACACAAAGTGTCCGTCATAGTAAGACAGAAAGCTGTGCAGGTGCAGGTGGAGCATCAGGGTGCCTGCATAAGCGTCCACAGGTCACACACACAGTTAACAGTATAACAACACTGGCATTCTCTGAGTCACAGGGACAAACGTGATCAATGACGAAAACTCACTGTGAAGTGTTATCGGTAAACCCAACCTGCCAGCAGAAGTAGGCAGACAGAAAAAAGGGTCAAAGGTGCAGAAGTTTTAGTGAGGGATGGAAAGCTGACGGGATTTCCTGGAAAACCACAAGAGGCAGGTCAGAGGGAGGAAGGGTTGGCAACACAGAATCAGACCATGAGTGAGTGCTGGAACGTCTTGCATGGCATTACAAAGAACAATCTGGCAGTGTCTGAGTGAACAGGACAGGCTTTTATATTGGCTTGATTACAGATGAGAGGCAGCTGTGTGCACAGGTGAGATGGCCGATAAGGTGGGCGTGGCTGGCTGGATGAAGGGAACTCTGCGTAGGCTGGCTGGGTGAAAAAATCCTGAGTGACTGTCCAGTCATTTTCGCTGAAATCTGCACTATCTTCTGAAAGGGAATTCAAGCAAGTTTGAAGTGCTATTTTGAATTTCTTGAGGACCACTGGACTATTTCGGAGAATTTAACCCAAAGTGAATTCATTCATTTGAATTTCAGCAGACAGCATTACGGCTTTCAGTGCTGGAAATGCATTAGAGGTATAAGATGTAGTACTGGGTGACTCGGTAAACCTAAACTTTTTAATTTACTGCTGCTTTCAATAAGTTCAGTCTCGAATTTGATTAATACTGATGTATTATGCTTGATGCCTTATGTCATTGCAACTTTAAACATGTCTAATCTTAATTTAGCATCATTTTTGCTTGTGTTTTACAAATAATTGATTTTGAATGATTCATGGGTGTAGTGTTAAACTAACAACTTAATTGGATTTCATCACCACAGCACCCATATGTGGGGCTTCCAGTGCACCTAAGGGCCGTGGGTTGGCTCGTTAAACACAATCCATTTCAATTTGGGGGGACCAGCAGGTGACTCTGTGTCCGTCGGGAAGATAATACTCATACTGATTGTGAAATTAGTATTTCAGAGCACTATAACACTGAAAGGTGCACAGAGAATTACACTCCAAATTTTAGGTTATTTGTAAACTTTGTATTTTAATGTGTTATTTATGCCTTAATTTGTATTTCTTTACTTCTGTTGGATCCATTTTTAACATCACTTCATCTTAAGTCTTCTCAGCGATTGTTGTTTGTTTTAGTGCTTCTTGTATTTGAATGTTTCTTTTTCACTTTGATGTGTTGTGAGAAGCGTTTTGAATTGCCTTGTTGCTTAAATGTGCAATAAAAAATGGGGCGTCCCACACAGCGAGGCTCTGCTCCTCCCGGTGGCCCGGGTTCGCATCCGGCCTGTGGTCCATTTCCCGCAGCTCTCTCCCTGTTTCCGACTCTATCAATAAAGGCAATAAAGGCCAAAAATAAATCTTTAAAAAAAAAAAAAAAAGTGCAATAAAAAATAAGATTGTCTTGCCTATATTGCCCAACCTCTATTCCCACGATTGTTGATATTTGTACTTTGTTGCGACCACTATAGCACTATTATGAAATTATAAATCCTATGAAACAAAAAGGGGAAATCAATCCAACAAACAGGCTGCATGGTGGAGCAGTGGTTAGTGCCTCCTCACAGTGAGAAGGTTCCTGGTTCAAATCCCCGTCGCAGTCTCTCTGCGTGGTGCGTGGGTTCTCTGCGGGTACTCTGACTTCCTTTCACAGACCAAAAACATAGTCGTTAAGTCAATTGGTGACTATAAATTGTCGGTAGGTGTGAATTTGAATGTGTGTGTGTGTGAAGTGGGTGTTTTAAATGGTAAATGGACTTGAGCTTTTATAGACCTTTTTTAGTCTTTTTAACAACGCAAAGCGCTTTTACACCACATATCACACGTACCCACTCACACCATTTCACTCACTGATGGCAGTGTTTGCTAAAATCCTTCCGTCAGCCTGTGACATCGTGCAGACCAGAGTACCTCGCCTCTGTGATCGGCTCCAGTCTGCCCCCAAATGATAAAAGCAGAATAGAAAATGAATGGATGGAAAAAAACATGCATTCATTGCAGAGCAGACAAAGTGCATTTAAATAAATGAGTTGCTTCGTTAGTGACATCCTTGCATCAACCACAGTAACCTGACTTGCTCTTCATGTACTGTGCACACACGTCATCATCACAGCAGGTTAACATGTTCCTACATGTTCTCTGCATGGAGGGGTTATGGAGCTGAGGGAGAGCTGAACAGCAACATTGAGTGGATGTATGAAAAGGCGTTGCTATGTAAATGACGGGGTGTATTAGAAGGATAGAGAGCAAGAGGGCTACGATGAGACGACGGTCTGTCAGCTCTCAGAAGACATGAAGGGAAGACAGGCAGGGGGAGAGATGAAGGTCGGAGGAAGGATGGTGTAATAAGAGAAAAGGTGCATTAGAGGGATGGGAGACATTTAGAGCAAAAAAAGGCTTGAGCAGACAAACAAGTGAGAGACAGGATAGTGATAAAAGGTTAAAGATATATAAACTGAGCAAAGAAGGAGACAAAGAGGGAGTGATTGAAGACACATAAATAAGCAGGGGGAAAGAGTCAGAGACAGACAAGGAGAGAGACTGTGTGAGTGTGTGTGGCGGAGGAAAGACAGAAGCGAAGAGCGCGGGGGGAAGCCCGGCAGATCTTGTCTGGAGGGGAAATTGCATTGCTAAGGATTTATTGCTTCAAGTGTAATTGGGTTCAACCAGCGCCAGGAGAGAAAATCCATTGAAGTCTCCTCTCTCTCTCCTGAGCAATGGAGAGTAGGTTGTTGATCTGCTGTGACTCCCACATCCCGGCTGCTGCAGAGAGAGGCATCACAGCACAGACGAGGCAGCCCCAATCATCCACCCTGAAATGAACGTACCTGAGCAAGGGAGGCTGCTAACAAGAAAAACCCATCCTATTCACTTCACTCTGAGCTGCTTTGTCCCTGGTGTCAGAATGGTTCTGCTCAAATGCATTCTGAGGGGCTGTAATATTAGCTCCATTGTTGGCCCATAGTGCTTCACAGTTTTAATTCAGTTTCTCTGAACAGATGATTACAGGTGGTGTGCAGAAGGAAAAAGGCCAATTACTGGGTTGGAACCTTAAAAGAGTTTTCCCGTACAGTATCTTAATTATCTCTTTAAAAAGAACCTGCATATTAATGCTAAAGCTGCCTAAAATGTGGCATATTAATCCAGAATATGTTGGCATGTAATGAAAGTAATAGGTGTAATCAATAGTGTTTTGGCACAACCACAACATTGTTATCATAAGCTGCATGCATGTTCTGAAGTGCATGTTTGAAGCCCACTGTTTGCAATGGCTATATTTAAAATGTTATCCCGACCTAAATGTCAGTCTCTCTTTTAACAGGGGGAATTCAAGCAGACATGAAGGTTTTTAGCAAACAGCTATGCTATCAGTCACAGCAGCCACGCTCCTGTTTATGCGTGACTGTGTTCTTCATGAAATCAAAAAGGATGAGATGTAAACTAAAATCTCCCCCTCTACATGATGTGCTGATAAAGACGAGCTATTCTGTCCTAAATCCATCCATCCAGTTTTGTGTATGTGCTAAACAGTATAATAACATTATGTCTTCACCATGAGCTCCCTACGTGTGTTACAGAAAGCTAAGTGCTTTTTTGGATCATTATTGAAAATGTAGTTCCCAAAAAAAAAAAGGTTTTCTGTCCAGCTCTGCCTCACTCTGAGTATGTCATGTCTCTGTTTATAATACAGCTACCGAAATTATTGCAAAAAAAAAAAGAAGAGGGTTCAATGAATGGGAGGCAAATATAACTTTTTTGTTGATTATCAGGCACTCAAAGATTGAAGGTCAATAGTCAGCCAGTAACCAGTGCAGCAGGGACTTTATCATATAGGGCACCTGCTCTACAGACTGAACTAAACAGACTGCCTGGGGCTTTGGCAAATCCAGTGTTTAAGGAGATCTGTCCACGCTTCAGCTTACAAAATACTTCTATACATCCTGGACTGTTCATTTCTGTTGATAGAACTGATGGGGTGATTTCATTATCGGTAACAAAACTTGATCGACTCATTGGTTTGTGGACAAGTGGTCTCCAAACTCGTCCGAGACCTTTTAAATAAACTGTCGGGCTCAAATCAGCTGAAGATTTATTAATAATGAAACATAGTAAATACAGTATGCTATTCTATAAGTATCTCTCCACATATACTAATGCCGAACATTTAATGGAGCACCTTGATATTAAATTTGCAAAATATTGTCGAGGGCTGTTTCCTCCCGGCCCCTCCTAGAGTCGTGCATGTATGATGCCATATCACAGACGCTGAAGCTTCAGTGTTTAGCTAGCTCTGCATCGATCTTGAATGCATTCTGCGTTTTCACCTCTCTCCTTTTTTAGCTTGGGTTAAAATCAGTTATATCTGAACCAGTTTGCTCGCAGCAACACCTGTTGGTTTACATAGAAGCCAGCACTTCAACATACAGCAGCATGTTTCCTCAATGTCTGATGGTATACTGTAATAAGGTCATTTTATGATTTAATTTATCAGATATCTTACATATTGGACCTTTGATGTTTTCTTCATTACTCACTGTATTGGAAAATAGACACAATTCTTTAGCAGAATATTTACAGTAAAAATACATTAATGTGCTTAAATTGCTCTCTTTCTGTGCAGGCAAAGAGAAAGATGAACAGCTTTCATTTGAATGACAAGTGAAGCGTGACACAATGAGGTCCAGAAAGGGTTTCCTGCTGCAGCACAGGAGGTGTTTCGTGTGTGTGCGTGTATGTGTGTTTGTGTGTCAGCCCACCCCACCCGCCACTGCAGTGCGATCCCTTCCCTCCCTGACAAGCATCGGCGTTCACAAACCCACACTGCAGAACAGTGCAGGCCTGGCTGTGAATACTAATGAAAGAGACAGACAGCAAAAGAGTGAGACAGGAAGATGGAGAGAAAGGGAGAGAGAGAGAGGGAGAGAGGGAGACAGGGAGATGGAGAGAGAGAGAGAGAGAGAGGGAGAGAGAGGGAGAGAGAGAGAGAGGGAGAGAGAGAGAGGGAGAGAGGGAGAGAGAGGGAGATAGAGGGAGAGAGGGAGAGAGAGGGAGAGAGAGGGAGAGAGAGAGAGGGAGAGAGAGAGGGAGGGAGTAAGAGCAATACTGTAACACAGAGTGAAGGAGCGAGAGATAAAAGAGAGAGGCAGCTCTCTCTCTTTCCACCGTCTCTCCTCTTTCTCACCTCTGCAGTCAGCCTGTCATCCCACCTGGTCGAGTGAATCACAGTTCTGCAGTTCATACAAAGGGATTCTCCTTCTTAGGCTTTCCCTGCTGAGGGAGGAGGGGGGCGGATGAGTGGAGGAGGAGGTGGAGGCAGGTACGCCTGGCAGTCAGGTGGTGCAGCAGAGGCTCTCAGCTTTGTCTTGATAATAGTATCGACCGTTCTAAAAATGGAAGCCTCATTGATCGAAGCTCAGGGTGTGTGTCCAATAGAAAGGGTTGAAGACCAGGTCTCACGACACAAAGCACATTCAAAGCCGAGCCTGAGTAATGATTTGACTAATTCACTTTATTTGACAATTGGGAGACGATGTTTAAATCTGTGCGGTATGAGATGTGCAGGTTTCCTGATTTTTTGGGAAAGCTGCAGTGCACTCGGAGTAAAGACACAACTCAAAGAACACAAGGTTTTATGGGCAGATGGAGATGGAAGTTGACATTTGATAGCCAGCAGTTATTCATGCTTGGAAAGCCTTGAACAATAATCAGTCCATGGTGAGCTGCAGTCTGGACTGCAGCACAGATTTCTGCATGTTTTTTTTTGGTTATAAAAATGAGAGGGAGGATGCACGTCAGGACTGTTTTAAACACGGCTGTCAAAATCTTTAACCTGACAGGATGAAGGGTTACAATGATTGCTTCCAATGAATGTGCTCCATAAGAGTTCATGTGAGTTTTGTTTACAGCTCAGTTTGCTCTCAGCCAGCCTGGGATGAAACTTCAGTCACAGTAACTGTTAATGACTGGGTTCATTATTTTGTAATATTGGCACCCTATGGTGGTTATACTTTTGACTCTAAAAATGGAGTCAGCATTTTTCATTACTTTTCATTATTTTTATTTAATGAGATACAAATGTATGTTATCGTTTTTTTAGTTTTTGTATTTAAAGATTCAAATAGACCAATGACCTCAAGTAACAGAGAAATAAATGAAATAGAAGACAAAAGACAAGCGTTCATGAGGTCATTGAATAATCTGTAAATGAAGGCAACAAATTATCCAGGTGAGTTATTGGCAAGCAGCAACCTCCAGTGTTGAAATGAAGCCAAATCCTGCAGTTAGTCTGCTTGATACTGGCTCCAGGAGCCCTGGAATTAAGATGCACACCCCATTTAAAAAAGCTGTTGTTACAGCAGAATTTCACAAAATTTCACAAATTTTTACAAAAGAGCTCTGATTAGTTATTGTCATCATGTGCACACACTGTACGGGGGCTGTATTTTATATATATATATATATATATATATATATATATTAACACATCCGTTTTGATTTTATGAATATTAACACATCCGTTTTGATTTTATGAACGAGTGACACGTGTTATCCATAGTTAGATGCATAGCGGTCATGATTGACAGGTGGACGTTTTGATCAAAAGGCTTAAAAGCCTCCTCAGCTCCAGCTCTCAGCCTGTCGTTAGGTTGACTGAAAGTTGTTCTGAGACAGGATTCCCAGCATGGTGGCTGCCGCAGATGAGCCTCCGGAGCCCTCTGCAGTAACAGATGGGTGACGTCACTCAGGCTTTAACCATTAATATTTATAAGCTATGGCTATTGCACACAGGGTGTATTTATCATTAAAGATCTGTGACACTGGCTAAATATAAATCCCTTGTTTTCTACTGTTTTTCCCCCCCCCATTTCATTCTGGAGCCGTTTCAAAAAGGCCATCTGTTCTATACGCAATTGTGAACAATATTTATAAAGAGGTAGGCAGTAGGGCAGTTTTTCTGAAGCCAAACTTTGAGAGGCCGAACGATTGGACAGGATCAATACATGTGAGCATGGGCAACCATTAACATTTCCAGTAAGTAGATGAAAAAAAGGATTGTTAGGAAACATACAGTACAATGCATAATTTTTGACTGTTTCAGACATTTCTAAAATAATATATTGTTCTTGCAAACAAGAAAAAAAGTAAATCTCTTTTTTTTAAAAGGAGGAAAAAGTTTTCTGAACCTAAATGGTACTGGACAAGGGTCTGCAGGAAGACAATGCTTCATTCAATGGAAATGAACTAGGAAATGGTTTGGAACCATTCACTTGTAAGTAAACATTTTACATGCTAAAGAGATAAAGTTAAATTAATAAAAAAATAAAATATATTAAAAATAAATAAATAAAAAAGATAAGTCCTCAGTGTCTGGTCTTGTGTTCTGTGTTCCTTGTGTTTCCCGCCTTCTTGATTACCCTGATTAGTCTCACCTGTGTCATTACTCACACCTGTCTCTGATTACCCCATGTCTATTTAGTCTCTGCTGTTGTTTGGAGCTTTACTGTTCCTCATTTTGGTTTTTTGAACATTTTTGTTTGTTGTCTTGGTCTTTTAGTTTAAATAAATCATTTATTTTTTCTGCACATGGGTCCATCTCCCTGTTTTCTGCCCGAAACTCGTGACAATGAGTTTCTAAAAAAAAAATTCTAAAAGAAAAACATTGAAAGAGACATTTGAGATGTTTTCTTAGGTGAAGCTGTGAGTCACAGATTTAGATATAAAGAAACCAATCTAAACTTGTGATTCTGATTCTGACTGCAATAATTTTGTTTTATCCCCTTCAGGATTGTGAGTCTTGCTAGACTGGACAATCTCCTCATCAATATGCTGCTGTGCCCAGCACAGCTAGTCTCTCAGATATAACCTTGGCTACATACACACAAATGTTTTTTTTGAAGAAATGGAGCTTTGTATGTATGATCTCATTCATTCATCAACTATTCAAAATTTCAATGAAAGACATTTCCCAGCGAAACAATGAATCAGGCTGGAGGCATGAAGACTGTTTAACCGTATGTGGAAACACACTCCGACATGCTTCAGAGTAGAGGACAGAAACTGCTTCTGTTGGGGTTTTGTGCAAAGAGGATGTAGTTTTAGATTATTTTTAGTTTGGAAAAAAAAGTTCTGTGTGCATTCGGATTGTCCCTCCTATCCACTTTCACTAACGTTTCTTCCTTAACCCCGGAAGGAGCCATTTGAATTCTCTAAAAGTTAAGGAAAGGTGGCTCAATGCTTCCTTTATAACCTCCTTTAGCATAGGAAACACTGGACCATCCTTTACGAAAGGCGGTAGGAAAGAGCCGCCCCACAATTCATTGCGGCTACAACTTTTAAAGCGACTCATATCCGAGTGTTCACGAAAACTAACGATCTGTCAGAGGAGAAATGTGGAGACAATCTGCATAGTGATTTGACTTATAATTAGTTTCTGCCTTTGTATTTATTTCATTTCTTTTTGTGTGTGAAGAAGATGAACATTGCTTTTAGACATTCTTGTATCATGTTTGTGGAGATGATTTGCTGTTATTTGAGGATTTATTACGTGAAATTGTAACAGGCCTATAAAACCTTGTTTATAAAAAAGGAAAAGGGACGCAGATCATAGAGGTTAACACTGCAATAATTTACCTTAAACTATCTTAAATCCAGAGGTAAACTCTGGTTATAAAACCATCACAGTGACGTTTCCTGGTATCTAATAAAGCCTAACTTTTATTTTTATTCACACCCCGTGGTTTTTAGGATTATTTCACCTGTAAGAAGGCTCAGGGGAAACATTTTTAGATGAACTTTTTGTAGTCCAGTTTCTGAAAACTGTACTGGTTCCACCACGGCAGACTAGCGTCATTAACCTCCGCCGTGTCACATTAATATTACACCATCTAGTGAAAGTGCGGTCGGATTGTCAAAACAACGCGATCGCCTTTTCCTAAGTCCTTTCCTTAACCCTGTGACGTTTTCACGGGGTTAAGGTAAAGTGGATATTAAAGTAGATAGGAGGGACAATCCGAACGCACCCTCTGTTTTGTTTGATTTGAGGGTATTCTTTAAGTCCCTTTTTTTTGCTTTGCTACTCGAATGATCATCCCCAGTATCTTTTGGTCTTCATCAGACCAAAGTGAATGAAAAACTAAACATAAAAAACATGTCCACTAGTTCTCCACTGGATAAAAAAAAATCACTGATTCTGATTAAGTATTGAGCCTAAAATTTGAAGCCTGCTTTCAAAATGAAGCACCGTTTGTTCTTCTGGAGATCTTTTTTGAGATCAAGTGGAGCTGAGAGCTCTCCTTAAGATGGCTGAATTGGCCAATCATTCCTTTCCCTGTGGGAGGGAAGAGTGAAAGTAGGTCAGAATTAGAAGGACCCCTCTTCTAAGACCTGTAGGGTGTGATTGTGATTGGTTTGTGCCAGTTGGAGAGTTTTCAGTAACAGTGATTGTCTTTTAAAAACGTTATTAAAAAGAACAGGAAGGAGGATAGCAGCCATACAAGAATTGTCAGTCTTCGACTCACTGGTAAAAAGATGTATTCATTTGTATCACTATTTTAAAAGTCAACCTAACCCAAAAAAACAACAACAAAGAAACGTTAAGTGGTCAAAAATGTCAAAGTTAGAAGACGTCACCGTCCTCCCTGATCTCTCACTGTTATTTCAGTCAAGTGCGATCCTTTCATGACGTAATTGTGAAGATTTAAAATCCTTAACATCAAACAAGTCTGATATAAACTGGGACGGTCCAGATGCTCTCCGAGCAGATTGAAGAGGTTTAGATTGGATTTTATACCACTCAAACTACATAATAATCTGGGCAGATCATCAGTTCGAGTCAGGAACTCCCCCGCGATTCTGTCAGGAAGGGGAAATCGAACGTTAAATCGGCCCGATTACCCCAAAGTCCGAGCCAGGCTTTGGGTTATGTTCTATTTTTAAGCACTTACCCTTGTCTCTGTATTCCAGGTCCTGCTCCCAGTTTTTACATCTCAACCCACCCTGACTGGTCTCAACAGTGATGTATATAACTGTCTGAGTATTTAACTTCAGACAGTTCATTGTGTGTTCCTGTTACATCCCCCTTGTGTTCTTTTCTTGTGAGATGCCCTGTAAATGAACCTTGCCCGTTTTTTTTACCTTAACTTTTTTTCTCTTCCTCTGGTGGATTTATTTGCCTGGATTTTTAAACTCCCATGGATCAACTGCTGCAGTTTCTCTAGGATACCAGCAGATGCAAACTAGCCTTCTGGCTAATTCTGGCTTTTTTTAAACATGTATAATCACGTGTTTTATGAAATCGCACTGTCCCCTTTTAAATAAACTAATACTAATGCATGCAGACAAATCTGCTGTGGTTTCCACTGTTCCTGCTGGGAGTTGGGTCAAGGGTGTGACTAAAGCATGGTCTCCTCCTTGCTTGTCGCTTTTCCCCTGGAGATTAAAACTGGGTGTGGTGCAGAACAAACCAACCATGGAGAGTATCACCACTTTACCAATCATGTGTCTGCCCTTGGAACAAGGTGATATATCTGCAGGAATCCTCTGTGATAGTAGATAACACTGAGAGGTCAGACAGTGAAGCAGAAAATGAGGCGGGATAAAAAAACCAAAAAAAACCTCTGCGTTCCAAGTCATTTGCTCAGTCGGCCAAAGCTGCACAGTTGATAATCAGACAAAGTGTGTCTCAAATCGGGGGCGCATGATTTAAACGGCCTCGACTGAGATCATTCTGTCATTTCAGTCATAAAAAATGGTCATTGTCACTTAGCATCAGAAGGATAGCACAGCAAAGATTCTTGGAAACCACAGTCAGAGCATATAAAACATGGTTGGTTACTGCTTCAGCTGGCGCTTTTATTGCATTTGAAAGTGTCGCTGAATAACTCAGGAGAAAAAGGTTATTTTGAGTTATTGATTACAGTAATCCAAAGCACTATTTGGAGTTTATGATTTCAATCATCACTTATCCTGCGCTCTTCTGCAATCCACTGAATGTGGAGCATGCTAATATTTTGTTCTTTTAATATGAAGACAAGCTTTAAAAAGGTCAACACACAAAAAATAACCTGGAATTACAGGAGCTTCAGAAAGTAAGGTCAAATTGATGAGCTTTTCTTTAAGTATGCTGACGGACATAAACACAAGTGGCAAAATGATTCAAAATCAGACAAACCAAATCAAGCACCTAAGTACGTATTTGTAATTCATGCAAATGTTCGAGGCCCCTCCACATCTTATGAGCGCAAGCAACAAATCACCACAAAGAAGAAAACAAAATCAAGCACTCCTCACCACTGATTGCTCGTCGGTCCCTGTCGAGCAAAATGTAAGACAATCAGCTGAGTCTGTTTTATTTTGCTATAAGGACTCTGTGTGCATGCGTGGGTGCAGATAGGAAAAGAACAACAGAGAGAACTTAGACAGAGAATTGCAATTATCCATTTTATATAATATGGTAACAGCTGCCGCTACTTAGAGCAGGGGGAAGCCGTTTGTTTTAAGTAGAAATAATGATGATGCCCCAAGGTCTTTGACTTCCATCTTTAGTGTTATGTAACTCCAACTCTGTCTGGGATGGGGGATGTTTGATTCACAGAGCCCTGGATTACATAACTCGAGAGCAGAATGGAGACTTTCATGTATATTTCAGAGAGTATCTATTATTTACTAAAGGAAGTTGGCTTTCTTATCTATGCTGCATTTCTCAGGATGCTTATTTTAAAGCTAATAAGAAGAGTGTCTTCTCTGAAAAAGTAGGCAGAATTTCCCCGGCAGAAATAAACTCTGGACTCATTAAAACATTATAATGTGCATGTTGACAATTACCATCTGACAGATCACTTTTTTCCATCAGGAAATCAACACCTTTATCATAAAAAACGAGTTAAGTCCCCACTATGAAGCATGTTTTCAAGAGAATTCAATTTGAATTTCTTTCCCTTTTTTTGTAGTTTCATGCTTGAGTTGTATGCACTAAGGTAACATCCGACTCCCGAGGGGAAGACACTGAATCACTTTGGAGACACGAAAGAGTAAAGGGGACAAGAGCCTTTGAGGGAGGAAAGCAGTGTACCATTTAAGTAGCTAAAGTCACAGATTACAGAGAGGGAAAGTGTGTCTGACCTGCAACCAACTGAACCACGCTGTTTCATCAAAGAAAGGGAATATCCAGGGTGCAAAATCTCATAGCTGTTTACGTTCTTTAAATGCAAATGAATAAACTTTGAAAGTCAAATTACACCACTACAAAGGAGCCATGTAAAGAGAAAATTGTGCACAAACTACTTGTTCAGCATCACCATTTATCAGAAAAAACACAACACTTTGGTTCCTTTGAGCCTTTGTCAAGTGTGTTCTCCACACTCACCACTTAAAGGACAAACATCTACAATGTGGAAGATCCATTGTATAAAACATGAACAATGTCTCAGTGATTTCACAAACTGGTTTCCAAAGAGGCACTTTGAAGCATGACCATGGTGGTCACCATATTGGAAATTACATCTTCCCTTAACTTTTGATCTATTTAGTAACATTTAAATAATTTGAGGCAAATAGCTACAATGCACCTGCCGGTCAGTCGACTTAAACCAGGGCCCTAATTATGCCTATATAACTTTCAGAGCTCTTGGAGCCAGCCTCAAGCGGGGACTTGCCAACTGCAGGATTTTTCAGTTCGACATTGGCTTAATTTTTCAAGACCAGAGGTTGCTGCTTGGGCAAGACATACTAGTCTGATTATTTTTGTTGTAAAATTAACATTTCATTGATTTCATTCACTGGAGCTTGCCACGTATAGTAAAGACAAGCTAATCATATTATACATGCATTTAAAGCCTTTCAGCTCGCTGTTAAACTCTGTAACTTCACTAGTTTGGTGAGTCCCTGCACACTTTGGAAAATGTTGATTAGAAAAAAGTTTCCCCGCTAGTTGCCAAAGTTAGCAACTAGCCGGTAAATGCATTACAAATAAAGCAATATAAATGTCACGAGGATGGAAGGATGGAAGACCAACATAGAGCTGAAAGCAAGACTGTGTAATTTTGTAAACTGATGATGTGAGGATGATGGTTACTCATCAAGTTAAATTTCAATTTGGTAACATTAGCCAACATCTTCATATGTCATGCAATGAAGGCAAATATCTTCTGCTGTGAAATGTTTTTCTCCAAACTTACTGTCCCAGTCTGAATCATACTAAGCGCATGGACGTACTTTGTCCTGCTGTCATCGAAACTACCAGCTTGATCACAATATAGAAGAGCATGTTTAACTTTATATGTTAGGTACAGGTAGTAGCAGTTATGCTGACTTCTCTGTTCAGTTTCTGAACACTTTCCAAAATGCAGTTGTTTCTTTGTGTGACTTTTGAAGTTTTCAGTTTTAGTTTGTGGTTTCTGCAGATATATCACACTTGGAGAGAAAGAATGAAACTCTCAAGGTTTCTTTCCTTTCACACATCCTGAGCCTCCATACAGTAGCTGTCACACACTCCATCTCCATCTGCCTTACAATTTAAGTATTCTCATGTCTCTTCTCTTACCTCCACACTGATTTCTCTCACGCAGCTCCTTTCACTTTCTGTCTCTGGTCTATCTGTCTATACCATACCGCTCTATACCATCAAAGCCAACACAGCCGTCTATATATAGATTCATGTCATCATTAGCAACAGCAGCCAGCAAATGGAGCAGAGACACCACCTCCCTGCAGCAGCACACAGTGTGCTGTCTGTGATGATGGCATTAAAAGGAGAGCTTGTTAGCCTATTATTGAAAATCAGCAGAAGCAATGCTAGTTCATGGCTGCTATATGAGGATAACGCTTGTGTTGTTTTAAAAAAGAGTGTCCACAGAGTGCCGTCATGTCTGTCCTTTATTCAGGATTAAGAAGGTTAGGACTTGATAAGGGTTGCTAAAATTAGCATTAAAGCCCCATTCACATCAAGGGGGCTTCTGTAATCTGACAACTTCATTGTAATCCTTGAGGCGGGGTGGAAAAAGAGCAAGCAAGGAGGCCGCAGGGCTACAGTATCCACTGACTGCAAGAAGTGACAGCAAAGAGCTTTGAGGCAGAGTGGTTTTCTAATTTGATAAAAGCCTTACTGAATATTTTATTGGACTGATGAATCTTTGGGAACTTCATGCACTGCAAGATGAAGATAACAGTTAAATTTGTTTGAGTTTTCTTATAAACGGAGGTTCCTACGGACAAGATAATATTAGAGGAAGAATGTCTGACATTTTTATACTTACAGCAGAATTCAAGTGTGTCCTATGGAAAAGTATCTCTGAGTCACGACTGTCGACAGTGAGAGAGAAGTGGGAGTCCTGCAGGCTGTGACGCTGTCAGAGACGTGTGGTATAAAAGCACAGACTTTGAAGGCTATTTCGATAGATAGATAGATAGATAGATAGATAGATAGATAGATAGATACTTTATTGATCCCGAGGGAAATTCTGTGCGTTTGCGTTCTGTGCGTTTGCAGATCTCATGATGCAAAAGTAGCAATAATAAAAGGAAGATACATGATAGTAATAATAAGGCGATCTCTGACTACATAAAACAGATATTTACTGATTATCAAATATTTACTTTCAGTAACAAAAAACGCTGCAAACTCTTCTTGTACACATATTTATATGGTTCTGTCGCATTACCTATAGTTCATAAATCAGATGCAAGGACTCATTAAGGTTAATATGTAGTTCCTTTGATGCACATAATGTTTGCAATTTGATTCTCTACATAATTCTGTTACTACTTGGGGTTTACATATATAGTAGCCTGTGCATTAAGAAGATAGATTTCTTATTAGCGAATGTTAAGGGCCTGAGTTTACCACCATCATAGGCTGCTAATTAAGGCATAAATCAAAAAGCAGTGTGCTAGGGGACCTGGACAGGGTGGTAATAAAGAAGGCACAGGAGTATAGGTACCACAGTGTGTTAGTCATGAGACCCTGTGACTGCACTGGACTTCTCCACTGAGCCTTAGAGACAGCAGTCTCACTAACGGGCTCCGTCTCCTCCTTTATACTCATCCTTCTGTTTCAGATCTCGTAGTTTGTTTGTTGCTTTCTCATTCCTTTCATTACCTATAAGTCCTTTTGTGTCTTTGAATGGATTTTTCTGAATCCTTCTCCCTGCACCGTTTCTTCTTTCTTGTTCAGTCCTTTCAGTCTTTACTCCATTTGTCCATTCCTTCCTTTTCTCTCATATTAAAATCGTCCTCTGACCACTGCCTCACTTGATTTCTTTTTCTCGCTCTCTCTGTCCCACACACTGTGTCACTAGGTGGCCATTGCTGGCAGCCTATAGTCCCTTGCGCCTCCTCAATAGTCATGCTCTGATACCTCGGCTGATTGCATAAGAACATGGTGTCAACCGGCCATTCAGTCACCGCCAGTGGAGAGGGAAACACCACCGCTACTCACTACAGTGATACAGTGTGCTTCTTCATCCTGTATTGGTTTCAAAGTTGGTTCTCCCTTTGATAATTATTTATAGTAAGATTTTAAATAGCTAAACATAGCTATAGCTAACAGCTAACAGATACATTTAGCAACAAGGCATTGAAAATTGTGGCTGTCCGTTTTGTTTTTTTAAACAAAGATTTACCTGTCATAAAAATGTATAGGCACAAGAGGTTGAATATTGGACTTACTATCATATCTGCAAATGAATGCTGATGACTGATGAGTCACATGTGAATGAATCAACTTTATGAACCATGTGAGTGATTGGAGCCTGCTCCTGCTTGTCCTTTGGGACAATCTTTTCTCCACACTACTCAGCCACAGGCGAAATCCCAAACATTTGTAATGCTTTGAAATGTTTCTTTAAATCATGGTTTGGGTTTGGTGTCTTGGCTCTGACCTCCTTGCAGAAATTTGAGCAGTGGTGAGATAAAAACTTTAACTCTCTCTGGTTGGATCCAGCAGGTGGTTAATAGGGCAGTGGTGGGTTTGAAGAGCAGTACTAGTGTAATGAAAATCGCTTCTTTATACCTGTATTTAAACTGAGTCTGGCTTGTACATTGCCTCCACACTCATAGTGGTCCACAGTTTTACCCCCCGGATGGAAATACAAATACTTTTCATGGTGATACGCACAGTCACAGTTTTAAAATCTGTTTTCCCCCTCACATAAATTCCTTCTCTATTGAAGAATAATATTTTAAATTTACAGGTAATAAATTATTTTTTGCTTGAACATTATTTGTGCCGTTTTTAATTCTAGAATATCGATAGATTTTATTGTTTTTGACTTTTAAAAAAATTAATTTTTGTGGTCTTGATATCCAATAGGTTATAGGTTTGAGTATCTTTAAAATGTTGCTGCATCGTAGATACAGAGAAAGATGTGCATATATGCAAAGGGAGAAAGTAAGACTAGACATCTTTGGAACTTGGACCTATACGTCGTAAAACAGAAACCACTGCAGACGGGTCTCAGAAATAAAACAGTACATGGGCAAGGACAACAGTAAGAGATGATACAAAAGGCAATCATTACAAAATAAGTGAAGACTAAGAGAGAAGATATATTTGTGAAAATAAAAGAGGAAGCACTAGAAACTTTTATCAGAGATTTACAGCAACACATGGAATGAAAACAAAATAAGACAGGAAATGAATTCTAAACACAGAAATGAACAAAACATAAAACTGAACAAGAACACATCATGACAGTTTTCACTCGTTTGTCCGATAAAATCCGACTCTAGCTTCTTTGCATATTTGTGTTTCCTCATTTCATTGGTTCTTCGTTGATCATTGCAGACATGATGTGTAAAATCTGAGGTAATTAATGCGAAATGACGAGGTAAATGGGCCAAAAAACTGTAATGAAAACAACTGTGAATGGTGCTGCATTGAAGATTATCCCCAGACCCTTTTCAAATCAGACATGCATACAAGCCAGATTCCCCATTCATATTTTTGCTTGCAATTTTGGCGATTAAAAGAATTACAATTTATCAAAGGGGGTGATTTTTGTCCGGCACCATATTGTTGGAGCCAGAATATAAGCTGGCTTTCATTGTCGGTACACTAATGCAAGACATGAATATTCAAGCATAGAGTCGAGCTCCAGGGCAAACAGATTTTTATTTTTTAAATATCAGAGCAACAAATACTCGTCTACCTACACTTCCTGAGTACACACCGCCCCCGTTAATGTCTGACACTAATCTGATGACAAAGCGTGGGCTGTTGGTGCACAAAAGCTTCAGAAAGCTGTGGGTTTAGGTATTTACTCTGCTACTCTCTTATGAGTGATTTCTGTAATTCTTTTGTCACTAAAATGCAATCACTCACACACACAGACACACTAATAAGTCAGTACCTCCATTGCCGCTATACTGCTGTTTTCTGACATGTCACTGCAGCCATTATTCAACTGCAGACCTCAGGCCATCGATCTGGACACAAAAGGAAATGTTGCTGCCATCAATAACCCTGGAATCCTTTTCAGCAGGCCACCCAGTGCTAGTTAAAAGCAGCTTTTGTTGGCAAAAAAGCAGAAGAGAAAGAAAGAGAAAAATGTACATACAGGATTCACAGCGAGCAACATCACAAAGCGTGTACAACATCAGTGCAACTAAGGTCTGCATGCAGCAGCTTTGATATTTATTCGTTGAGCTGCAAAGAAACAGGAAGAAAGCTGGCGACAGAGAGGAGTGGTCGGCTTATGAGCAAGCTAACAAGATCAAAATGCTCAGAAAGATCCAACAAGTACTCCCTAGTAAGGAGAGCCTGGCAGATCTGGGGCCGACTGTTTACTGTTTGCTGTCAGGACGCATGTGTGTGTGTGTATCTGTGTGTGTGACTGCACAGCACACTCCACTAACAGAGGCCAAGCGTGGAGACACTTTGTGGCACAAGGGTGACGCTTTAAGGCCAAGGGAAGTTTGAGACTTAAAAGATTTTTTGGGACCTTGAAGCAGCTGTGAGTTGATCTGAATATTCAGGAAGACAGTCCAGACAAGACAGAAGAGTCAGACTGAATGACAACAGGCAGTTTATGTGCAGGCCTGACTTCTGTTTGGTGAGGTGTCACTTTGATTTTAAAGCTCATAGATGTCTTCCTTTCAGGGTTTTTGAAAAATATGAGCACATTTGTTTCTGCAAACCAGAAGAAGCAGTTTAGTCAAGTTTCTCCAGAAAAGAGGGACTTGCAGTACACACACGTCCACACCATGTGGTCTTCCCTCTGCATGAGGCAACCAGAGGCCTGACATTTGAATGCTTCTTGGTACAGGGAGGTTGAGAGAAAGACAAAACTGACAATTCAATGCACCTGACCCACTGGGCAACAAAAAGCCCTGTCATCAAATAGCAATGGTGACATTTACAATCCACACTCACATCTGTTCTGGCAGCATTTCAATTCTGACCCACAAAAATGGAAATGTTGACATATCACTCAACATTTTCAACAAAAGTGTTTTGGGAGGATCTGAAAACAGGCATAGTAGGGAATTTCTGAGAGTGAAGCCGATTAACAAGATTAAACACTGGATTGCGGAATATATTATCGCATTTATGAGTGTGTCCTTTTTATGAACGTGTATTTTTGAACAGTCTGAGTAAACAAGCCCATGCAGCCGTTAGCAACAGTGTCATGGCATCTTGCCAAGTATGGACATCAGGAGATGAAAGAGTGGAAAGTGTTGTTTTGCACTGTCCAAACACCAAGGACGAACAGCGAAGAGAGCGAGTGCGTACATGGCATTTGTTTTTGTATTCCACCTTCGGGCCCTGAATGTTAATATCACTGAATTTATTATTTTATGCTCTCAGTATGCATCTACAGTCCACTCTCGGAAACAACAACCACTGCCTTATGTCAACATATTACGCTCATTTTCAGGCCATGCCCTGAGAGGACATTAGTGCAGACAATAAACAAGGTTCAGTTGTCCTTGCTCAGGGCCATGACTGGGCCTCACAGGCCACCGTCGACTCAAACAAGCTTTTCTCTGATAGTACACATTGAATTTAATGCCTATGAGAGATTAGATTAGATTCACAGGGTCAACTATGTTCTATGCTGTAACGTGCCTCACCATCATTAATGTGTTCCGTTGTGTCACAACTAAATAAAGGAGGCATCAATCTGTACACGATAACTGAATATTTGCATTAACACTGGAATGACAGTAACTTCCTGCTGTTTATGTGAACGATTTGTTTTACCCTACAGCTAATAAGATATGGCATTAAGCATGTGTAATTCTATAAGGCAGTGGGTGACTGCCAGCAAACCCCACCCATAGGTGCTGCTCTGTGTTCATAAATCATCTAGCAAGTAGAGTGATGTATAGAAGGAGAAGGGGCATCAAATCATTACAAAAATTGGATTACACTTATTTACAAAATGATTTCCTGTTATCCGTGATCCATTTCACGAAAAGATAATGTACATTGTGTTAAATTCAGTTGATATCTCTGCTGCTGAGTCAGCAGTGTGGTGAGCTACTGCCACCTAGAGGATGATGAGTTTTTTGCCACAATCCAGCAGGGGTTTAAACCTGCATTGAAGTGAACCTTGGAAAATAAATTATGATAATTCAAGCAACAGTCCTCTCATTTTTTTTCCAGGCCGAGTACTTACAGTATCACAACAACATTTAATATGTTGACTACTAATGTTTGTATTTTCTTCCCACACTTTGGGTTGTAGTGTTGTTGGAGGATTAACTTTATTTACTTACTAAGAGCAGATAAAAAACCAAATTATTGATCAGAGAAATGTTCGTGCTGTTACAAACAATATAAAATAAACTTCTTGAAAATACATCAAAGTGAAACGTGTGGCTGATAATCTAAGAATTTATTTAAATTATTCATATAACATGGAAGGAAAACTGGCGACATGGCAGGGAACTGCTGTTGCCTCACGGCGAGGGGGGTCCTGGTTAAAGTCTCTGTCGGACTCTGTGTAGTTTGCTCTGGCTGTGCTTGATGACTTCTGGATGACTTCATCTGCCTATAAAACAACCTCTTCTCTGAATCAGAGAAGAGTACACTAAGTGTACTAGATGCCAGCATTAAATTTATACAACCCAAAAATTACACATCAGCTACTGACATCGCTTCATGCCATACTATTCGCTGATATGCTGATATCTGTCAACAGGGCTTATATCATGTGATACTGATGTTGGACGGATGCATCAATGTATTTACATTTTTGAAAGCAATGTATTACTTATTTTTGTTTGGGTCCAAGGCGCTCTGCTTTTCTTTGGCACAAGTTCTGCTGGGAGGTCTCTAAGGATAACTAGTTGGGATCCACTGCTTTAATGCAACAGTTATGAATACAATAAAAGGAATATCCAGCAGGTGTCACTTTTGGACTGGTTTTCACATTTTGGTTGACTGAATGTTTAGGCATATTATGAGACAAACTAAAATTGGCCAAAGCCCATAATCCCAGCAGAGATTTTCCAACAGTTTTCAACATTTTTCAACAATAAACAACTGAGTAAAACCATTCAGTTGTGTGCATTTATGTTTCTGATGTTCAACTTCTTTGGCCTGTTGAATTGACTGGATTGTGAAAATGTCTGACGTGTCTCATAAACCATTCAATATTGGGATCACTGTCTTCATGTGGCAGCAGTTATACTGTAAACCTTTCACTGACCCATTTCCAGCATTAGAAATGTGTCACAGTTGCATAACTCACATGAAATAACACATCATTCAATAATTATAACACATACTGTGACACGTGGGAGAAGTCATTTCACACGCTGCATTATGTGTGGGGGTGTGTGTAAAATTGCTGTACAGGAAACTAAACTCCATGACAACCAGAAGTTTTAGAAGACGGGGGTGTACCCTTACCCTCATCATAACCTAACTGACCCTTCTGCTCCTGTTGAGGTGTGTTTACCGTGAACAAACCTTTAACCACAATGCTGACAACAAAACTCTGCGGGGGTGTCTCGGAGGTCTGAGGCAGCTTTCTGAGCTGGATTATTAAGAATTCATTTTGTTACGAGTAAGACCAGGAGGTGACTCTGTGTCACCTGGACATAAGACTTAAACAGTCACAGGGACTTTAAAGCAACAAGATTTGTGTCCACACTGAGCTGATTAACTATGGTAGTTGTTCATTATAAACAGACCCAACACAATTTTATGAACCTATACATCGTTCTGAAAAAGCAATACTGGATTTTATAATGTATCTTTTCTTTCTTCTGTCAGGATGCATTTGATGTCTTGTGTAAAGCACTTTGAATCGCCTTGTTGTTGAAATGTGCTATATAAATAAACTTGCCTTGCCTAAAGCTTTCACATGCTGAAAAGACTCGTTTTAAGTGATTGAAGAGCCTTGACATTTTTAAACTGTCAAATAAAGCACCAAATGACAAGCATTTTGGTCGGATGTTGTAAATAGATGAAGTGCTCAAGTCGTGATGATGACTTCTTCAAATGGTTCTTCACTAACATAGTCACACTGTCAATATTTCAGCCATGAGAGTGCACTTCTTAAAAATAAACCACTACAATTGTTCTTCTTCATGGTGCGATGTCAATCCTGTCTGGGAAATTTAAAAGGCATTGGTAAAAGAGGTGAGCATAAAAGACATCCTGCGTGGTTCCAGTCCCCAAGACATCGCACCCCAGGGAGCCTAACCACTTCAGACCTGTGGTCCTCCCCTCTCACCTGATGAAGACCATGGAGAGGATCATCCTCAACAACCTCCGCCCCCTGGTGACTTCGAACCTGGATCCCTTGCAGTTTGCCTACCAACCGGACATCGGGGTGGATGACGCTGTCATCTACCTGCTGCACAGATCCTGGACTCACCTGGAGAACTCCGGCAGCACTGTGAGGGTCATGTTCTTTGTCCACTTTTAAGTCCAACACAGTCGAGGTGAATGGCTGCTCACCATGAGGAAGGTTTCACTCAAGTTTTTTTGCCTGTTAAAAGGCAGTTTTTTCTTGCCGTTACCAAATGATCCCATGAGATGGCTCATGGTGGGTTCATGTTGACTCTCTATGCATAGAAAAGAGTACAGGCTAAACCTGCTCTTTTTGGCATCATTGATATGAAACAGTTTAATCTGTCTCCACAGGTGAAGGTGAAATCTGTGAAGCAGCATTTTGAGAAGGAGGACCAGCTGAAGTGGTGAGCGATGAGAGCTGTCGTGGCACTGCGGATGGTTCCAGAGGCCGAGCCAATGATGTCACAGTTCCAGTCCCAGTTTCTTTCTGACCAGGAGCTGGCGGCCATCTTTAACTCCATCCAGCAGAACACCAACATGGATTCAATGTTTTACGGTAAGACACTTATCAAGCAAAGAGAACCTAGTTCATAATATGACATGTACATTGGCTTATGACTGCTCTAATATACTGTATATGGCAAATATCAAGGCCACTTTGATGGTAAAACTAATGCAAGCAAGGTACAACAGCTTTGCATGAGGTTGGTTGAGATGTTGCAAAAACATTTTACCAAAGGGAAAGAGTGCACAGAAGTTTCATGTGTTTCTGACTAAAGGTAAGTAACGATTGTACAGAGAAGGTGCAAATACTATGCACACAAGTTTAAAAAGTTCAGTGCTGTTGTGTTCAGTATACATTTATAAACAACTTGTCTTTTTATTTTATGGTTTGTATCACTGTATGTAGTGCTTTTCCTGTTTTTGCTACCTGCTTCTGGAACCTTCAAAAGGGATTAATAAAGTTGTTGTTCTATTATCTGCAATGCACCACTGTCACTGTATTATTTAGTATCTGCCTACTTGCACAGGGCATTTCCTATTTACTGTATTATTATTAGTAGTTTTTTTTTTTTTATTAAAATATCTATGAATTTACTGAACCTATGTTATATATATATTTTGGACTTCTATTACTTTTTATATTTCGAACTGTTATCAAAGCCAGATAAATCATTTCTATTATACTGTAGTTTCTTTTATGGCAGCCACCATGACGAGGTCGCCACGACGGACACAACCGTTAATTGTTGCCATGGATAATTGTTGCATAAGGCAGCGGGAACTGCTTCTTAAGGCTGCCATTCTGTTGCTGTGATAAAAACATGCCGATTATACTTGGATACTGGGGGAGCTTTCTGTATCCCGCCATGACTCGACTTCATCCTTTGTTGTTTTTATGATTGAGAGCCCCCTGGAGGTGGAATTTAAATACTGTGCCTTTAAGTTTCTTTACATGTGTTAAACTGCAGAGGTTTTAGGCCATTTTACATCAGTCACCCCACTTCTCAAACACTTAAATATTTTCAGGGAACTACGATTTTGCCAAAATGATCATAAGGGGTTTACAGAACATTTCCTCATGCTAAATGTTAGAAATTGAGAAAAAAACAACAAGCTCCACTGCCGTCCCACAAAGCAGATATCATTTGTCAAGGCAGGAGAGCAGCCCAAACCACAGCTGGCCTACTCTCAACTGCACAGGACTGGCAGTTAATGGTTGACCTGGGAAAGCAACTCAAGTTTCTGGCACACATCATAGAAACATCCTTGCGACCAGATATCGTCACTTATCAGAGGCCTCAAGACAACTTGCCCTGATAGAATTGACTGTGCCCTGGGAGGACCGTATTGAGGAGGCTTTTGAAAGGAAGCTGGCCAAATATCAGGAACTCCTTGAGGACAGCCGGAAACGAGGGTGGCGGGCAAACTTTTATCCAGTTGAGGTAGGCAGCAGAGGCTTTGCAGAACGCTCTCTCTACAGAGTCTACACCGTGCAGGGTTTGAGAGGGTCACAAAGAAAACAGCCTGCAACGGAGGCAGCAGAGAAAGCCTCCAGGTGGCTGTGGATAAAAAAGGGGGATTCGAGGCCTAATGCTGCTGGGACGCAAGTCAGGGCTTGATCAACCCCTGTTGGGTTTCCTGGGTGAGGATGTATGATGTTGGGAGACCCGAAAACACCCAATGAACTCAGAAAACATCACTGATGATGCATCCCAGCGCATTCATAGGATGTATCTTTTATCTCAGTCATTACAGAAATTGTATAACAATTATCACATCTGCCTCTGGGCTCAATAGGAGCAACAAAGACCTTGTCTTTGAAGAAAACAACCAGGAAGAAGTAGACTGCTGATTTCTGTCTGTACTGGCTTTACAGTGAATCAATGATGATGCACAGTTGGTGTTTTACTCACCAGATACAGATATTGTGTATCTGGTGTGTTAGTCACAGCAAATGATGGTCTCATGTTGAAGAACACATCAATTTCTGTGGCTTCTGGTGTTGTATATATTGAACCACGGTTGTGAGCTCTAGGTAAAAAAAAAGAGCAAATGCTTTGCTAGCCTTCCATGTATTCACTGGGGTTGACAACACAGGAAGGTTCTCCTGCATAGGCAAGGCAACCTGGCTGCAGGTCTACCTCAAAGTAGATGAAGATATTATCAATGCTCTGTATATTCTTTTGGATGAAGCAGATGTAACAGAAGGAATGCTGTTAGCCCTAAAGTTTACCAACCCAAGCGGATCTACATCAAGGCAATTCCTCAACTGTGATGGCACTTCTTCTGCAGACATAGGGCAGAAAATGACGAGCGCCCTCCAAAATATTGAGCTCTGAAGCAGCACCTTGAGAGTCCATGTACAAACAAGAGTATGGGTACAGAAAGCCATTACTCTACAGGATCCACAGCTGGATCCTCTGCGGATACTTCAAACACTCAGATGGCATGCTGAAACCAGTGACCACAGAGGTCCTCCAAGCCCCAAATGTCTTCCCTGAGTTGGTCCAATTTTAAAGTGTAAATCTGCAGAGTTTAGGATTTAACCTGTACTGTGTCAGAGCAGCAGCAAGTGCCAGAATGATGATTCCCAAGCAGTGATGCAAACTGTCTAATTAAAAAGGTTGCTTAATCATATTGTGGTCTAAATGTGCATGTTGATACTTCCAAAGCATCCAAGTTTTACATTAACAAATTTTAAACTCAAAGAAAAAACTGATGTATTTCTATGGGATGATGAAAAAATACATGTTTTTTTGAGGAACATGGAATATTAACTTTTCATTCTAATCATATTGCAAGAAAACTACCACACCGGGTCATTTTTGACCCACTAATACATCTATGTGTTAACATGGTAAAGTTGTGTAGCTTTCTAACTAGCACCAATAGATTCTCTGACCTTGAAAATGTGGGGTTAGAAGTTAAAATCAAGATTCCAGCTTATTCAGAAGCTGAGATATTACAAATTAAAGTTTCATGGCGGCCATTTTTTTTAATCCAAGATGGCCACCACATAGACATCTGGGCAAATGCAAACATTGATTTTCTGACTCCTTCTACCATAACCTTTCCACAAATGTATAGTTTAACAAATCCCCAAAAAATCCCACAAACGTTAAAATCTAAATATAGTGAACCTGACTAAACCCCAGCACTGATAGTGACGTGTGTTATACCTTCTCTCAATAAAACCATATAAAAAGAAACATGTTCTCTTACCCCTCCTCCCAAACTCAGGAAAAACAAAACAGCCTGCATGGGTGAGGGTCTACACCAGTGTTTTTCAACCTTTTCTGAGCCGAGGTACACTTTTTTCATTGAAAAAATCTCAAGGCACACCACCAGTCGATAATGTTAAAAAAATAAAACTATGTAGCCCATATTAACAATATAAAGTAATTCTTGTGTTTATTTGGTAACAAATAAACACAAATAAAAATATTTCTCCTCACTCAGTGTGAAACCTGGGCTTGTTTGGATGAACACAAAGTTGATATCCTGGCAGGAATTGAAGAAAGACACACACGAAGCTCTTCCTCAACAGCTCTCAGTCTCTCTCTGCTTTTAGTTTTTATAGCAGTCAGGCTTGAAAAGCTCACCTCACACAGATATGTCGTGGAAAATGGGAGCAAAGTCAAAATTGCTTTGTTTGCCAGAATAGGGAACTCCTTGGCAGTCGCCAACCAAAAACTATCCAAAGGTAGATCTGCAAAGCTTAGCTTTAAACCACGATTTTGTCTCAGTTCAGTTAGGTCCTCCTGCTCCTGTAAAGTCATGTCCTTTCCAACAACTGATGCTGAGCTATCAGGGTCCCTAACCCAGTCAAGGCATTCAGTGAAGGCTGAAGAGAAATAAAATAAAATCTTCTCCTCAAAAGTTTTCAAACGTTTAACTATTATCTCACACAATGCAGCAGTGTTAACATCTTGCCATTTCTTGGTGAGTGGAAACATTTCAAGGTTGCCAGTTTCCACATGTTGTTGCCAGAGGTGCACCTTTGAACGGAATCCATTTATTTTATCTGTACTTGTAAGCAGGTTTTCATTTTGGCCTTGCATTCGTGTGTTCAGTTCATTCAGGTGATGAAAAATATCTGCCAGGTATGCCAGCCCTGCACACCACTCATCACTTGCAAGCAGTTTTGCGTCATCGGACCTCTCATTTGTCAGAAAAACTTTAAGTTCCTCCCGCAGCTTCTGCAACGTGGTAGCTCGCTTTAAGGGCTCTCTCATTTACCTTTGTGGTTTTTCTCATGAAAGTTGCCTGTTTCTCTGTGTGTTCACGCAGGCGAACAAAATAGTCCACATTCTTGTTTTGAAGCGAAGGGTGTTTCGTTTGGAGATGGCGTTTAAGCTTACTTGGGACCATAGCACTGTTGGATAGCTTTTCACCACACACCAAGCACAGCAGAGTTTGTGCCGTTGCATCCCCAGTGTAAGTAAATCCAAATGAAAGATAGCTTTCGCTGTATTGCCTCGAAACTTTGCTCGAGCTCACAGTCTTTGCTTTCTTTTGATCTTCACTTATACTAGGGCCTTCATCTGAGTCCGAATTTTGTCCAGGGTCCAGTTCGGAGTGAGCATTTTTCTTTTTCAAAAACTTCTCCATCACTGTTACCGTATATTCTCGCTAGCCATAATGTCACTGTCACCGCCACCTGTCGCATCAATGCATCACTAATTCTCTTGTCTCTGAGTACAATGCAATTATCTACCTGCTGCCACCTACTGATATGGAAGAGTATTACATGATAACTCTGCCAGGCACTTGACAGCACAGACACTCGACTTCTTTTTTAGACCAATTAGGTGAAATTTGATCATTTCCCACGGCACACCTGACAATATCTCACGGCACACTAGTGTGCCGCGGCACACTGGTTGAAAAACACTGGTCTACACCATCACTCTCCTCCCGACTGGAAACCAAACACCTCCTCACTGTTTCTGCCCCCCCCTTTATACTTATGCAGAGGACACCAATGTTTCCGGTACCACTGGCTACAATTAAGTAATCCGACGGTAGCAGGTTCAAATCCTCAGAGGAACTTATCTTATTAAAGCTGCAAATGAGACTGTTGTTTACTTGTTGTACAATGCTCAATATACTCATAAATCGTACCTGCGTCTGCTGCAGCTCTCACACTGACATTTTTTCAGAAATTTCCTATTCTAGTTATTAACATACCATTCAGAACTTTTTTTTATTTTTTTAAATTTTTTTTACAACTAAATAAGTTCTGGATATCTTGACCAACCTGCTGTTAGAATTAACTCCTGTAATCACAACTATCCTCTTGGACATTTCTTTGATAGAATTTAAATGTCAGGTCAGGTTACTTCTGTGGCGCAAACATCCGAGCGGTTCACCAGAGCTGCTGCACCTTTTGGCCCTGCTTTTCTTTCACAGTGGTCCTGCCTGTCTTACCTGCCTCCATAAGTTCCTGTGTTAGTTCTCCACTACCCGTTTCTTGGCTGTCCTTCTGCAGCCCTGTCTGTCCAGTCTTTTGAGCTGCTCCTGAACTCCTGAATCGCTCCACCAGGCAGACAAAGATCCCCTTCTGGGGTCAGATGTGATTAAAACTAAGAGTTTTGTTATTGTTGATGTCACTTTTAGTGGGACGCCATTAAATATTGTCACAAAATTTAAACTCTTAACTGGTAGTGTTATCTCTAACTTAGTCAGAAAATGCTTAAAAACATGAGCACTCATACTTATAGATATATTGAATGATCATAAGGAGTTATTAAACAAGTTATGAAACACATTCAATTTGATGCCTCTTGATGACATACAGTCCATAGAACCATGAAGACTGATTATTTCACTTTCAACTTACTTTTCTGATTTACTTCCCTCGCTGGCAGACTGTCCACTTGCAAGACAGGATGAGTAAGAGAGACAGAGTTGTAGTTACTAATTTAATTCTTTGTCTTGTATTGAGACATGCTTCTGGCTTTAACAGAACCTCTAACCTGCTTCCATGTGTCTCTATCCATCACTGAAACTAGCTGTCCCTTTGCAGTGATGGCTATCTCTCTCTGAGGTCTCATGATTCATGTGAACACCGAGGATCGTCCAGACAGCCTGTTGCTTTGATAAATATCCTCTCTGCAGGGCACACAGCAAAGCAAAGCAGACAGCAGACAGTCCATTAGGTGTGATGCTTAGCAGAGAGGAGAATAAAATGTTTGTTTCCAGATGCAGCGTGGCTGAGCACAGACAGTGCGGTCTGAATTCAATGAATTAGAACCGTCATTATGTGCTCGCTCTGCTCCTAATCCTGTTCATTGTCCAAAACACTCAGTTTAATGGCCTGATAACAGTAATAATTAAAAAGAATGTGTATAACAAACAATGCAGTGCAATACTATCGTATCATCTTTACTTCTAGATTCAAGGGTTGAACTGACAAGTAAGTGTTGTTTCTACTGGTGTCTCATTAATTTCTTTTTGTTTAATTTCAGCTCAAGCACCAACCTCTGTGTGAGAACCCCATTAAACTTTAGAGAATAAGTTTTCTTCCTCTTTTTCCACCTGCACATTTTGGGACCTAAGCGGTCCTGAAAACTTACCATAATGTGCACATGTGATGATGCAGCAGCAAAGTGATTGAGCTGATTGGCTTATACAATCGTGTTTTATTACACAGCATTTTATTTCATTTCATGTGGCTGCGGCAATTTTTTTCTTTATTTCTAAATAATGTAATCAGGTTGTTGTTGTAAAATCTGCTAGTATGTAAAACTTAAACAACATTAAAATTTCCTGATCATGATATCTTCATCAGCACCACAAGATTACAGCGTCCCTACACTCTCCTTCAGGAGGTCAGGCTTCAGCAGTGGAGACAGCCAACAAGGATCTGTTATTTGAGGGTCTCTCGGCGGAGAAATCTTCCCTGGAGCAGAAGATGAAGGTCCTGCAGAATTAGGCTTTGCTCAACTCAAAGCAGCTGAAGGGCTTGCAGAACCAGATGCAAGAACATACCAGCACATGTTTTGAGCTGTCCTCCAAACTAACAGCATAGGAGGAGGCCAATCAGACGCTCGAGGAGAAATCGGAAGTGCTCCAAAATTAAATAAGGCACTGGTTGTCGAGGGATGGCGGTCTTGAGATTGAAATGAAGAGTCAGACAACAATCATGCGAACAGGAGGAGAACTCTTTGTGGAGGAAACTCAAGAAGTCCTTTACTTCAACATACCTCTGTTAATTTAAACAGCAGAAGAAGCACATGCTGCAGACTTGACAGTTTATCAATGACACTTAAGATTTACGATTTATTTTATTTTCCAACAATGGGAGAAATGTGTCTAGAGTTCTACAAAACAGAACACCTTGAGTGATTAATAATATCAAAAACATTAATATTATAATAATATCATCAACATTAATTACTTGAAAATGTTGGGATCCGTGCCTATCCTATGAGGGCCAGACATCTAATTGTATTTTAACTTAATTCTCTGAATTTCAACTTCATGAATCAAAAGTATGCAGAACTCCTGACTGAGTTGGAGTGATACATGTTGTGAAAAATCCAGAGGATGTTGTTGTCCTCTGAAACTGAAGATTTTTTTTAAATCCTAGTTTTTTGCATGAAAATGAAAGTTCAACATTTTTAAAGAGTTAAACCTTTTGTTGTGTTGAAAATATTTGAATGAAAATTAGAGTAAAGTATTGTCATCATAATTCTCTAGTAGCCCGAGCTCTTAAAGCTTAATAAGTCCATCTTTAATCTTCAATTAAACATAAACCCATAAGAAACAAAGCAGAACCAAAATACATGTATTATTATTCATTACACTTTAATACAAGAACTTCTTCATTTCTGTTTATTGTGCACATGTTTCACATTAAACACTAACAAGGCATAAGCTATAAGCTTGTATAGGATATGTCAAGCAGGAATCCGTAAGTACAATTTGAGGGCTATGGTCTAAATAGAAACAAAACATGTATCATCCTATTAGACACACGACATATCAGAATCAGAAATACTTTATTAATCCCTGGGGAAAATCTGGTCCTTTCAACTCAATATAGAAGTGATAAATAAAGAAATATATGTAGAATAAAATAGAATAATAAGTAGAATGAGCAGAAATAAGAAGGTATAGCTTACTAAGGTAGGTAGGTATAGGTAGGTAGGTAGGTAATTAGTGGGTAGTTTGATAGGTACTACTAGTATCCCAAGAAGAAAGCTGTGAACAAGCACAGGGACTTATATGTACAAGTAGGGAAGAAAAGAGAGGCCCTGTTTAATACCAAGGTTTTCTAAAAAGCCACATTTTCCGTTTGTTATATTCAGATTTATCTGCTATTACTTGAAAATACTGGACCGCCTCCACAAGGTTTGCACGGGACGTCATTCACGCAAATATTCTTAGTAAATCACCCGCAAAACGCCCACAAACCAAACGTGCAAACTTTTGCAGTGAACTCGCAATTTAGTCCTATTTAATTGAGATCTTAGTAAATCAGGCCCTAAGTGTCTGGCAGGAGACAGCATAATGCACAAAGATTCATTTGTTTGATGTTATTGTCCAGGGCTTCATTTGTTTTAACCTGTATTTGCAGACAGCGTGCTGTAGATATGAAATAGTATGCTGAATTATTTTTCACATACCGAGTAAAAACAATAACTGATTTAATTGGCTTATTTCGCACTGTCCCTAATATTGACCAATAAGAACTGTGGATGGGCGGGGCTTTAAACTGCCTTTTTTCCCCCCTCGATGTTTTCCTGGTGGCAGAGAGGGAGGGGTCTGAGCTGAGCGTGTTGTTGTCTGTTTCTGCCGGGGACGAGAGGAGCTGCCAAGGTCGGTGAAAAGTCCTGCTCGGACCAAGACTTCGCTTCATAGCATCTTAAAAAAGTACTGCAGAGGCATACAGGTGAGCTGTACGTTTAAGACAACTTTAAGTGGGCTGTTTGAGCTGAATTTACTGTGCATGGTGTTTTAAAGTGTGTCTCCCCGGTAACCCAGTGACTGTCAGACGAGTTCACATGGGGAAGAGATGTGCCGGGGGAGGAAACGCTAAGTTGCTGGCTAACATTAGCCACTTACATGAGCGCTAAGATAGTTTTCTATCACGCATTTAAACGAACTGCAAGTGTGATAAGCCTCTTACTGGTCATTTGCCTGTGCCTGTTTAGTGTTACAGGCTCATTTATTAAGGGACTTTTCTGAGTATGTCTGACAGCGATGCTGCCGGTCGGCTAGCAGGCGGACTTAGCTTGCAAAGTTGCAGCCACGTTACATTTGAGTGTGCTCATTGCTACTGTACTGCATGAATTAAGCTTTGGTTCATGAGTGTCTTTAATCATTTGAACGATTAATTTATAGAAGTAAAAATTCTCTAAACTACTGTATGTGATGTGAAAAAGTACAGTGATTTCTTTGTAGTGTTATAATGTGGTAATATCTCGGCCCGTTTATCTATTAGAAATCTTTTTTTTATTGTCATAGTTGAGATCGATGTGTTCTGGCCTTAGGCTGTGATTGTATATACCAAACCAACCTGCAGCTGTTCCAGTCTCCTCTCAGAGTCGGTTTTTATTACCAAGTACATTTACACACACAAGGACTTGGACTTGTAGTGTTGTTGTAAAATAATTAGCAAAGCACTAAACATCAAGCAGCTGTAAATCCCCAGTGCTCCTGCTGACTGGGAATTTAAATGAGATGCACGTCTAAAAGAATATAATCTAGAATATAAAAACACTAAAGGTACAATGGAGGAGATGTGCAGGTGTGCATGATTTACATTGCAAATAACTATCAGTATAGTCCTCCAGACAGAGCACACTATAGCTGCTCATTAGTGACTCTGCATCATGGGGTGTTATAGAAGAAGTCCAGCTATGACCATTCACTATTGATTAGTTCACTTCTGTATCATGAGTCACTGCAGTGCTGTTAATGGCACCTATCCAATGTATTTACGTGGTGGTGGGGTTGGGTGCTGTAAAGTGAGGATTAATGTTGGCTTTGATTGTTTGAGAAACAAGTCATGACTAAGGATTTTGTAGAAATGAGTCCTACTTGGTTTGTACTCTGAAATACACAAAAGACTGGACCGTGCTCAACATGCCAGTGTAAAGGGAAAAAGTGTCGGGACTTTAGTCTGTGTTGTTTTTACCAACTTTACCCTCCTACAAACCTACTTATGCAGTTTGTTTTTATGCTTCTTTCTATGCACTGAAATGGCGCTTTTTTTGGGGGGGGGGGGGGGGGGTGAAGACCTACAGCAACAGCTGCACTTCTCTACCAGTGTGTGTGTGTGTGTGTGTGTGTGTGTGTGTTGTTTCAGTCGGTATGCCAGGCAGTAATTGCAGCATTAATGGAATGCATGTTGAATTGTTTGACTGAAACATGCGGGACAATGGCTGTTGTGGCTGAACCTGATCTCGAGGAAGAAGAAGTCGAAATGCTTTGCGTGTTCTTTGCAGGGCCTCAGGGTGGCTGTGCGCGCCCTCTGTATTCACTTTTACTCACTGTGGTGTGGACAAGTAAGAGCATGCAGGGCTTGATATGGCCCCAGAAGGAGGATGCAGGGTCATTACCATGATGAGCACAATGTAAGAACAGTCACACATGATGAATCACTCAGTATCAGACTTCTGCTTTGGAACATCTGTCCTGCATAAGGCACATCAAACTGTTGAGAAAGTGATGAAAGAATGTAGTACAGGAAAAATATTCAAGTGACAAGACCTCTACAAAATCTTTTTTTTTTTTCTCCAACAAGTTATTTTAAACTTAAGAATATATTTTTTTCGTCCCAGTTGATGCGGTGCTGAAAACGTCCCTCTGACGGGCCTCATGTCGCGGCACGCTGGTTAATCTGTTTCTGCTTTGAGGTGCTTGTGAACGATGTCAAGGTTTCAGATGCAGCGCTGCAAAGAGGAACAAAATATATTTTGGCAGAGTCGGAAGGCAACACGTGTAGCTCAACTCTGCCTGACCATCACTTTGGCGAGTACGTAGCTCTTGGATTCAAGTGTGAGTTTTTGTTTTGTCACTGCTCAGTGTTTGTGTCTGTGACAGAAAAACAGGATATGGCATCGCTCGACGCCCACCCACCCTCTCTGTCAGCGGCGTTTTTCTCACATTGTGGTTTTTAACTTGTTGACATACTGAAGGTGGCCTCAGGTACAGAGCCAAGTCATTTAATTAAATGCTTAAGTGCTTATTTAGCACTGCCACTTCAAATACATGACGTAAAGCTTGAATAAATGTACATAAATGTCTGCTGACTAGTAGGTCGCCTATAATTTAACTTTACAATGTGGATGTAATAAGGGACCGAGTGATGACGTTTTACTGCTGCAAATCTCAAAACCTGCTGAACAGGATCCAAGTATTCACTCGTCAAACTAATGCTGGGTGATGGAGTTGAAAAAAATCCACACACACATGTATGTATATATATATATATATAGTGAAAGATCATCAAAAATCATTAAACGCTGGTTGAGGCCGCTTTATGTTCCAGACAGCGTCTCAGCGATTCCAACAGTATTTGCTGCCCAGGACATGGAGAAACCGTGAGGAGCTGTCGCTTACCTAGCTCAGCTTTTAGGATGGGATCGTCCACAAAATTATAGAGAAAAGTTCTCTACCTCTGGGAACACCCTGTGGTCAAAACTAACAAAGAAACAACATGGAAGAAATCTGTGTTTCTTTAAGGTTTCTCAAGGTTGCAGGGCTGCAAGCGAAGCTGCTGCTGACTTTAACCACATTTACCTCACCAAACTTCCTCTGACTAAAACTCTTATAGAAGTAAAGTTACATCCAGTGACCGCTCACTGCACTCTGTGACAGAGTTTCTCTACGTCTAGAGGCTGCACACTTCAGAAGCCTGTTACATTGCTGACGATAAATTACTGATTTTTGTCAACTGTAAACACAAGCAGACACGCTGAGATGAAACAGAAAAGTCACGTTTTCGTAGATCCCGTGCAGGACGGTGAGTGTCCTGGAGCTGCTGCTGGATCAAGGTAGTGAAGGCGGAGGGTGCGTAACTATAAATCTGATATTATAATCAAAGCATACTTTAAAACAAAACTACACAGTAACGTATGCAGCGCCTCACTGTGAGTCAACGTGTGTTTTAATATTCAAAGATGAACCTTTTGTAAGCGTCGGACATTAATGCTACTCTGTCATGTGGGAAATGTGACTCATCAATTTTCTCTGTTGTTCATTAGATGACTGCTATGAATCTTAACTTGCTTTTGTTGCAACAAATAAGAGTATTTCCTTCCAGCAGTGGATTCTGCACAAGTGCCAAGTCTAATATTTGATGTGGATTGGAGCTGAACATGCAGCAGGAAGTTCTGTTATTCTTTCATTGTTGGTGCCAACTGAGGTTAGACTGCAGCACTCAGCGACTGTCCCTGACACATTTAATCAACTTATTGTTCATGTATGTCCCAATTGGACATCAACACGTTCTAAACAAACTTTAAATGGTCATTATTGTATTAAAAAGGACCAAACTAAAGTCCCCGAGTTCTTCTGCTTCAGGCTCTCAGTGTTTGGCTCTCGTCTCGTTGTCGGCCACTAATCATCCAGCACGCCACGGACCACCGGCCACCGCTGACTCAGCCAACGCTGCCATCTGGGCTGGAACAGAAAGCACAACAGACATCTGACTGGCTCGAGAGTCTCTGATGCTCAGCTAACAGATTGTGTGTGTGTGTGTGTGTCGGTGTGTGTGACAGTGGGAAAAAAAATCACAGAAGAGAATTAGATAAAGTTTAAACCAAAAACTTGAAGTAACCAGATCTATGATATGTTGTAGTGGAGTAAAGTTTCACAAATGTAGATCACAGATCTTTGTCACGGATTGGATCGTGTTGTGGATCGGCAAAAAAGAGGAAACAAACATTTCCAATTCCCCGATCTTATTCACTTTTCTGCTCATCAGCTAGCCGTGACTCAAACTGTGAATCACAATGCATCCCGTTACATCCTAAAGGTACCATATGTACATTAGATTACATTAGATTGCTCACGAGCAGTAAAGGTAACCCTGAACCTGACCAATGAACAGGGAGCGTGCAGTGAGGCTTTTCAAACCGAACAGATCGCTCTGTGACGGAGATCATGTAGAACGTTCCTGATGCAGCGGACTGACACCAGTATGATTCATTTAGATCCCTGCATCACATGAGGCTCGACCCGATGATCTGAACTAATCAACTGATCAATAGGTGATATTATACCAACATATCAAGACTACATTCAGTAGACATTCAGTTCATGTTTGTAGTACCTTTGCTTACTAAAAGAAACAATGCATTAGTTAAGTCACATGTTTCTTATTTTCTTATTCTATTTATTTATTATTAAATCGGTTATCCGTTTGATTTGATTGTCCTGGTGAAACTAATCCAGTTAATCTGTGTAAGTCAAAGTAAAGGAAAGATGTAAGTGCTGCTTCTTTCAAAAGTCGCGACATCACGTTAAGTCTTCCTCTGGAACTTGTTTCTCAGCTGAGGAATCATTAAGATAAGACTTAGCATGACGCGGCTCATAAAGGTGATTACATATTCAGGTTATTTTCACGAGTCACCGTGAGAGAGGAGAAGCTGGAACGAGCACTGTGTTAGTCTCAGAGTCTTGTATTGAGCATGCTGACTCACTCTCACACTGCCATGTCTTATTCTCACACTGCTGGTCTAATGTTACCACCTGTCTTTTATCTACAAGCCCAAGTGTCTGCTGGGAAAGAAGAGCCTTCAACTCATGGTAATAAAATTAACTTTAACTGTGTGCCGACTTCCACAAGAGCTCTTTTCAGTCAGAACAATTCAGCAAAGCAGGATTAATAAATGTCAGCTGTAGGAACAGCTTATCTCTTAACAGCTTCTTTTAACACTTAAGCCTCCAGCAGTCAATGTTCACCAGGAAAAACGCCCCGCACACATTTCTCCAATATTTCTATTCTTTGCTGGCTGTCCTCAATCCCCTCCTGTTTTTATTCCTCTCAGGAAATTAGTTGTTTTTTTTCTGTGCGCAGTGAACTATGGCTGTGTCCCAGTAAAAGATCAGGCGAATCAAACTGTGCGCTCCAAGTTCCTGTTTTACCCCAAACTGCCCGTGTGCCTGTCTCTGTATCTGTCTGACTGTGAGAATGAACCACACACTGCTTTATGACCCCGCACACTTCCCGCTCACGTTTCACTTTTTATACTCGCATCCTGTCAGAGGACGCCAGCTCATTGTAAGTCTGTTTGCTTCCTCATTTAAAGTCCTTCAACTTTCCAAACACACAATATAAAAATAAAGTCACAAGCAAGTCTTAGCCACTTAAAATTGTTTTTTTTACACACACACACACACACACACATATATATATATATATATATAACGACATGGCTCCCTCTTTACCTTCTCAGTCTGGGTTTTAACTGGCCTTATTTAAACTTTGAATGAAAGTTGAACGTTTCATGTTGTCATATAAGTCACCTGTTGTTTGTAAAGTTACAGAGCGCTGTCATAAAAAAGGTGATTTAAAATGCTCACCATCTGTGCTGAGAGTTTTGTGCAAACTGATTTGGCACTTTAAGTTAAGCCCAAAGCGTCGTCTTTTTCTGGAAACTAAAAACCGGAAAGCCTGGGAAAACCTGTTAGTGTAAAAATAACAGGTTCATAAGGTATGAAAGTAAAGAGATAAAAGAGTTAACTTTATTTAAGCAGCTTATTTTCCCACTGAGGTCAAGACCTATTTAACAGGCAGTAACTGTAGATGTTATTGTGCGACAGATATTCTGCTTTGACGAGACTCAAACATCACATTGAAAGATAACACAGAATTCAGACTTTCAAAAAGGACAGCTGCTAAAAGTCTCTCTGTGATTTTCTTCAGGACCGTTCTTCCAGAGGGAATGAAGGATTTTCTGTCGATATTTTTTTCTGGGCGTTTATGCTACACTGCCACCGTTAAATGGCTGTTTTTTTTTTTTTGTTCTTTTTCCACAATGAATTGCTAATTGAAAATGCTATCTTCCATGCTCTATCTGAAGCTACATAACCTGCAGGTCTCTTCCTGTTTGCTGACTCTGCACTGCCAGATTTGTGAGTGTAAAGCTGATAAGTTGAAAAAGGCGTAGAAGTATAAATCTGATCGTACGAGACGTGCATAAAGCTTTAAAATGTTGAAGCTTGACAGAGAGAAGTGAAATAACTGTGTGCTGCTGCTGCTTCACCACCACCTGTTCTTTTTTCTTTCTGTATTGTCACAGCAGGAGGAGGTCGGCCTCGGCCTAACTGCAGCTGCACACACTGATCCCGACAGGTGTCCACAGCTGTTTATTGTTGTTTGTTGTTAAAAGGTGTGACACTCGTGCGTGCGTGCGTGCGTGCGTGCGTGCGTGCGTGCGTGTGTGTGTGGCCTGCAGAGCAACACTTTAATCTCCGACCCTGATTACTGTATCTGAGGATTGTGATGGTTTATGTTCATTTGAAGTCTTGGACTTGTTGATATTTGTAGGTCCAGAGGCTGTTTCAAGAAACGTAGAAAGTCATTTCAGTTTGGAACGTTCCAGAGTCCTACCAGAAGTATCGTGACCTCACTGCGTGATGATTCAGCCATGAGGGCTGTTAATGAAAATACAGTTCCTCAAGCTTGTCACATCTCTATTCTGGTAACAGATAATGTACAATAAAGCACTGTGATTGCTGCCAGAGTTCCTTCTGTCTGATTCTGGGTTCTGCCTCCTGTATCTGTGACCGTGTGTGTGCGTACGAGGCAGCCACACAGGTTCCATGGCATGCAGACTCTGAGTTACTGCGTGAAGGCAGTGTAAGGAGGAAACAACATTGGCCCAGATATGTTGCATGACTAACGAAGCGAGTGCACTCGATCTTATCCTCAGTCAAGCCTGGAGACTCGTCTGATGACAGAGACCTGGTCTCAAAAGGTCAAACAACGCCTTCTAGACTTTTCTGCAATGATTAGACCTGACCCTTCAGTGCAGAGCAAGCCTTCACAGAAAGCCATAAATAGGTTTGTTTTTATAAGGAACACCCCTGTGCCCCAAATGTCTTGGTATAGCCTGCTTTTTTTTGTTGTTGCAGAAATTACCCAGGGATCCTTTCTCTGAGCTGTGAACAATGTCATGTCAGCGTCTGCCACTTGGCCCGGATGACAATATTTTGATAGTGAGGTTGGACCATAGACGATGTGAAAATATAGGTACATTTGAGAATCCTGATGTTTAGTAATACGTTCTTTGAATAACACGTGTCATTTTATTACAAAAGTTTACATGCAGAAGTCCAAGGTGGTGTTTTATATGTGCTTTTTAATCCTGAGCAGTAGAGCTGTATTAATGGAGCTTTAACTACTCAACTTGTTTTCGTTGTCTGCCCCGACACCATAACTGAAGCTGAAGAAGGTTAACATAATGGTGGAGAGTGTAAATAATGGACGAGGCTGCAGTGAGTCGAGCTTCCAGCTCAACTTTACGGTACCTGCCACGTCTGTTTTCTGTAACCTCAAGTGACCTTTGATTGGGAAAAGAGAGTGACGCTCATTAAATGTAAAAAAAAAAAAAAGACGGACAACGTGACAGCTCCTCAACAGTGAAGCCAATGCATCAGGCGCTCTTCCTACTTACTGGCTGCAGTACATTAGTCATACTATGACTGTGGAAATCCCATCTCCTCCATGTTAAAGGCAGCGTTGGTATTGTTTCCAGATAGTTTGAAATTGTCTTTAGGTCCTGATAGACATTAATAACTCATGTACTCTGAAACAGGAATGAAGAAACTGTCATCTGTAACAGTTCGACCACAAACTTCGACCAGTGTCTGCCACGAGACACCAACATGATGAACCAATCAGGTCTCCCTGTCTCATGCTTGTTCTCTACATCACGCGTGCACTAGCCCACGCTCAAACAGACTGAGCACTGACGTAATGCTACTTTTAAAATGATGCTAGTTTTTAAATGTCTACTAATGATAATAATAATAATAAAACATTTTATTTGTAAAGCACTTGACATTCTTCAATCTCAAAGTGCTCTAGCTTTATTGATCAGATCCAGACTTTACTGCTTGGTTTCCTTCTGCTAAGCTAAGCTAACTAGCTGCAGCTTTATAACAGACAGATTTGAGTTGTTTGAGCTTCTTATCCGGCTCTGAGCTGACAAAGCCAATAAGCTTGTGTCTCAAATGGTCAAACTTCCTTCAGCTTCGAGGAAAAGTAAAGGCAAAGGGATTTTTTTATTTGACGACTTTCAAGAAATGTCGCCTCATTTTGAGCCCTGTAAGTGATGTCGAGTTTAAAATCAAGTCACTGAACACAACACAACACCCACAACCATCAGAAAAATGCACAGCACGAGCTCACTTCACACATTTTGAATAATTCAGGGGGGTAAGGATAGTTATCATGACTGTTGGTGTCTGCAATCAAGATCATTAAGTTTCAGGCAGACGCTGACAGCTGCTCATCAGTTTTTACTGTATCAGTTCAGATTGTCTCATTGCCAGGATCAACAGGACTTCTGTGAGCCAGGCTGGGGGGGGGGGCGGCCTCCGCCCAGCGGAGTTTGTTGCCGAGCAGATCGTTTAATGCTCTCACGCACACACTTGGTAACATTAGTTTCACATAAGAGTCAGTCACACACTGACATGGTTCCCTTTGTATCTGCAGTGCTGCTGCCATGAAGGGCTTGAAAGAAACAGAAGTGGCATTGAACAGAGACGTAGGAGGAATTTCTACGCCTGGAGTCCCACTCTGTGCAGCAGTAGCTGCTCGAGTCGCAGCCAGCCACTCGGCCTCCTCCTCTCCAAATACCAAACCGCCCTCCTTTACTTTCCTACTTGCGTTTTGCTTTGATTTCTTTTCCTCCTTCCATTGTTCTCTTCGTGCACTCTTGTGTGCCTTGGCACTCCGTCTCTCTCTAGCCTACTTTCTGTGTTTCAGAGCCTCTCGCTTGTTTACTACGCTCACAGCCCCCCTCCATCTCCTCAGCTCTGTAAAAAGAAAGAAAAAAGACCACTGTGAGGACTTGTCCCTGTTGCTGTTATCAGTCCCTCTCTCTCTCTCTCTACGCACCAGAGGCCAGATGTGGAGGAGGGATAGTGGCATGTTTGTAATGAGCAAGTGTAAAATTAGGCAGCAGGCCCAGCTGAGTGAACCACAGGGCACACAGAGCCAGCTGCTGAACAGAGCCAAGTACAGCTGCAGCAGGAGAAGACTACTCTCAGTATTGTGTTTCTGTGTGTGTGTGTGTGTGTGTGTGTGTGTGTGTGTGTGTGTGTGTGTGTGTGTGTGTGTGTGTGTGTGTGTGTGTGTGTGTGTGTGTGTGTGTGTGTGTGTGTGTGTGTGTGTGTGTGTGTGTGTGTGTGTGTGTGTGTGTGTGTGTGTGTGTGTGTGTGTGTGTGTGTGTGTGTGTGTGTGTGTGTGTGTGTGTGTGTGTGTGTGTGTGTGGTACGGTATGTGAGAGGGAGCAGCACGAGTACTTCTAAATGAACTGTGCTTGATGTCCAAACCCTGACTGCTAAAGAGTCCTTCAGTGTGTGTCGAGCAGTGAGAGCGCACGGTTCACGGACCAGAACACTTGAGCACTCCTGCTGGTGTCGAGTCCACTTGTTAGTGGAAGGATTAAGAGTGTGAACGATGCAGCAGAGTGAAGCCAGGCTGCCATTGTGGTGGTGCCGGTGCAGGTTTCCCCTTCTTCACCCAGCCCACCCTTTCCCCTGCTGCCTCTCAGCGGCACCCCGCTCCCCCCGGCCTGTGTCCATATTAGGGCAAAACTCAGCCAACCTCCCCTCAAGCAGAGCTTAAACCCCCCCCCCCCCAACAACGCCCTGCTGTCACATTTGCTCCAGCGAAGGGAGCCTAAGGGAGACGGAGCTCCCCTAACCCAATTTGAAGGCCTGTTTTTGTGGCCAGTCAAAACAACACAAGCATTTTAAAAATGGATGAAGAGCGCCAAGGCTAATCGTGTTGTTTTTAAAGTCCCCGGCTGGTGTTTGTGTTATTACTTTAGGACCTGTATTAATTGGCTTTACTTAAGCAGCTCTTGACCATAATATGCCTCTTTGTGACCACTTTTCTCCCACTTCTCTTTTAGTTTCTGTGCACATTCTTAGTTTGAGTATCCCATTGATGATAAAACTTGTAATCCTGGCAGCGTTTTTGCCACGCTATATTTACTCTGCTATCATTAATGTACATTTTTATGACAGTCATGCTCCTGAATACACCGCTTTATGCTCAGTAGTTTGCCGTTATGGTTACTCTGTGCTTTTTTCACGGGTCCTTTAGGATACATAACTTTGCAGAGCAGAACAGAAACAACACGCACAGATAATATCAGGCTGTTATGCTTAAAGGGATCACACTTAGAAACATGACTCTGTGTTGACATTGGGTCATGTATGTTGTAGAAGTTGGTGCCTTCTTGACTATGAAAAGGCAGAAAGTGTCTTTTTAGCTCGTGTGGATGAAAGACAACAACTCCCAGAATGCACAGCACCGCAGGAGTGGAGGATTTCTGGTGCATTCACGTGGTGTCGGACACATCGGACAAATGAGTTTCTGAGTTGTAAGATTCACATGAAACAGTTGCTCAAGTCAGAACAAATACTCGGAAACTCTGAAAACAAATAAACTGTAGGTGACTTACTGACTTGAAATAAGAACTGCATCAAAGGAGGGGACAATATATGTATTGTTTATAGTGACATACTTTTTATTCATGCACGTATTGCACATGACCTTTTTGCTCAAATATAACTTTTTGAAGCTTTTCGCTGATCTTCGTCATCGCATCCACTTTTATTACAATACTGTCAGTCTGAAGTCTTTCACACGTCGGAAGAACGACTTCCCAACTGGGAAACTTGGACCACCCGAGCAGCACCTACAGACATTTACTACTACCCACACGGCCGTTTCCTCAACTGACCCGAGATTTTTTCCTCAAGGAATTGGCACCTTTGAAATTCCTGGCAGAAAACGGACTCTACGATCGCGGTCATACTGGCCCTCCGTACTGTGCCGTACTCAAACATAATGACAATCTTTCGCAAAATGACGACCTTTGCCTCACCTGAGACTCATTTTCAGAAAAAGAAATAAGTTTTACCATCTCAGGGGAAAATGAAGGCGGGATGCACGACCATTCAAAAATACCAGGTTTCTAAAGATACAAATGAGTGAACTATCTCTTTAAAGATGTTTCAGGCATGAATACCTACCAATAGAAACAAGAATCTTTAGAAACGCGCAGCAGCACAGTCTGATGTTATGGTCCTGTCAAGGTACAGTGTGTAACATTGGTAGACTCACTAGCTAAACATTTGGTTTTTGCACGTCTGTCATTTTCCGAGAGATTCCCAAACAAAAGTTATTTTGGGTCTTTGGCGTTGACTTTGGTTTCCTTTTAGTTTATACAAAGTCTCTCTCAGAGGAAGTATGTTGACTTAGCAGACGAGGAACTACTGGGTCAGTACTCAGACATATTAGAACCTGAGCAGTGTTGGGTTAGACGCTGGCCAAGCTACTGTTAAGAGTGTTAAGAGTGCCACCAAATGTTTTGACTTCTATTATCTGATCATTCATGAATCAAGCTGAAAAACTACAAGCTGAGGTCAGCCACAGGAACATTCAAAAAATGAACCATCAATTCTTAATGATAAAATAAAGTGTAAAAACATTCGAACATGATGTCAAATAAATAAACCAAGTAGAACTTATGGCTTTGTGACTGTTCTGTAATACTATCATTAGAACAGTATTAATGGTAAAGTGGCATTGATCATAAGGAGGCGAGGCCTGGGGTGCTCTGACCCTGGAAATAATCATCAAACTGAGTTGATTCAACTTTTCGTTCTTGTAGTTACAACTTGTTGTTACAAGCATGGCCATGTGAAATATGTGAACAAGTTAAAGAAATGAAAGCGTTCATTCCTGCTGTATTGAGCTTTTTTTTGAGTGTCTCGTCTGTAGAGTCATAAATCGTCACGTAAGAAGAAGCAAACGAAAGGCAAATTCCTTCAACTGCAAATCAGGTTCTGCTGGCTTGACGTTTTTTGGGCTTGACAGAAATAGAAGCAGCATTTTCTGATGCTCTGAAAATAAATTTCATTTTACTACACCATATGTATGAAGACCAAACCACTGGTTCTGGCCAACAAGTAGTTATATGAATGTGATGGCACAGACACAGAGAAGAAGTGAGGCTCAAGCTGCGTGACGGATCACACTTCACTCTGCTGCTTGAGCAAACATGTTTTGTCTTTTCAGTTTTTTTGGGGGGTGTACAGAAACAGAGTTTTGCATTTCCTGTTGAGCTGAGTTTGACTTGATGGTGACGCTGACTGAAAGGATTCCTCACAGAAGTGTCAATTCTTTCTCGTTGCTCACTTGTGTTTTCGTGGTTTTTCTGCACCGATGTCAGAACACAGTTGGATTATATGAAAGCTACAATCGACACATCTCTTCATGTCTGAACTGTCTGCTGTGTTGTTGCTCAGTGCTAGGATGAAGATCAGTCATGCAACAAATTAAAAACAATATCCAATCTAAACTAAAGACGCATGCCTGACAGAGACAGTCCCGGTGGATTCTGCTCCTATTAATGGAGGTCAGGTCAACGAGGTAGCCAGTATTTAATTGATGTTAAACAAAGGTAACACAACGACTGATGACACCATGGGCTCCAATGAGCTGATGTTTGTCAACAGGACGCATTTCGTCAGGTGTTTTGTATGTTTTAAACTGTATACGTTGATTCATTTAGATTAGATCATTTTAAATGAAGTGCCCCATCTGTAGTTCATGGTTAAATGGGACTTGATCTGTTACCAAATGCTGGGAATGTATGTCCCTTTAAGCATGGCTCCATCTGCTACAGCATTTCCTCTTACCTTTTTAAAGTGTTAATTAATGTATTTATTACACATGTTCATATTTCAGTTTGATTTTTTTCCCCCCTCTTGCACTGCATTTAGAGCTTCTGTAGGAACTTTTCTGTGAATGTTTTTGTTGTGCTGTTTTTGGTAAGCCCCTGTGGACAAAGCAGTACTATTCTATTATTGATCTTGTCCTATACATTGTGTTTTCTGATGATGATTTGCCCATCTTGAAACAGTCAATGGATCACTCAACTTAATGCTTTCTTTATAAAACTTGAAGGAAAAACCAGATTGCCTGGTCTGACACAGAACAGTGGGTGGTAATTAAAAGCATGTAGAGTTACTTTGAAGATAAAGTAGAGTCTTCTTTTAATTAAGTAGGTCTTCACTGTATCTGCTTTACAACCATGATATTATAAAATGATCAGAAAGTGTAGGTATCCAGTGGTTACAGATGTCCTGGTTTTCCCTTCAACCTCCCTAAATCCCTTAACCCAGAGCGCTCATCTGACTCCATCATCCAGTCATCAGCTGTTGCTATGCAGAATAGAGAAAAGACGCTCCAGAGTTGTCACTAACATTACTCATGGGAGGCTTGCAGTCTTCCAGCCCATTGAACCTCTATTGAGGTGTAACCCTTATTTGAACCCTTAGAGAGTGTCTGCAGGAGACAGAGTGTCCTCAGCCAGATGTGTCATTCAACCCACCCCACCCCTCCCTCTGCTTTTCACTGAGACAAGCCACCAGACCTGAGTTCACAGCACTGACTCATACTCATCCCCATACATGCATTTCTTATTTGCCTAAAAATTAAAGTGAAAGGTGCTCTCTGCAGGGATTTATACTTCCTGTTAAATTCATCAAACATCTGCACACACACAGACTGGCCTCGCGTGACACCGTGTATTGGGAATATGCATCTTCCAGCTGTGGAGAAAATGCTCATCCAAATGAATAATTGATTTGCAGGTTGAATCCTGGATGTCTATGAACATCAACAGCCGTCACGCGATGCAGGGTCTGTGCGGAAGTGTCCTGTTATAAATTGTATGGAGTATGTAATGGAGCAGTATCACCTAATGTGACTCAGAATGATCATGTTACATGGACTCACAGTTTGTTCATGGTAGGGTGGATTTGGACCGTGGAGACTTGTATTTGTTTGAATATTATGACGGGGAGAGCGCAGTGGATGTTTAAACGGACAGTGCAAATTGTTATTCCTAGGCTAAGAGACAAATGGGTTAAAGAGGGGTTAATCTTTCGTGTTGCAAATAAGAATATTGACAGTCATCGATCAGTCAAGGATTGGCAAAATCTGAGAAATCAGGTTCGACCATGTTGTGGAAAGGCCTAGTTCATGGATTATAAACATTATTTAACCTGACTGTTGATTAAGACAGTGAAGTGCAATATGAGGAAAGCATTTATAATCATGATGGACTTGAATTCAAACACCCCCCCCCCCCCATGCTGTGTATACTGTACAAGATCAAACACTTCTCTAAAACTGTGCACTTAAAATGCCCATCATATTTTAAGGCTGAGTGGGAATTATGGTTAATTTAGATTTTGGAAGCTTAAATGTATCATTAAGAAAACAGTACGTCTCTCTTCAAACTGGGTCATGGCCTGTTCCTCCCCTCAGGACAAGAAACTGTTTCTGTCGACTGCAGATGAAAGACAACTGCTCAGCCGAATGCATCTCCACATTTCGTCTCTACGCTGTAAATGTCAAGAGTCATCGTCGTTAGCTTCGGTTACCTTTTCAAGAAATCATAGTATTTCCAGTCTGCTGTGGCGGACTTGATACAGTTTTTTAAGAGGAGCAGTTGGGACAAACACTTCCTGACTCACTTTGTATCTTTATGCTGATCACTGTCTGCCGTTAATTCAAGCAGAAATAAAAAGGATGTTACTTCCCCTAATTTCAGAGGACAGTCATTTCTGCTCGAATGCTGGTTAACAATAATTGGCAGTTACTTTTATTTTTTTAATTGCTGGCAGTCAGGAAAAGTCACAAGTACATTTTCAAAGTAACGACAGCAGTCTAAAGATCATGTATTATTCTCCTTTTCAAAAAGCTTAAATAAGTCTCAGAGCTCCACAGAACATGTCTGTGACGTGTCTTGTTCTAAATCCACTCTGATCCTGTATTTGATCCCGTCTATAAACTCCTTTATTTCAGCCCTGATCAGAACAGGCTGTTTCTGTGTCTGTAGCTTTAAATATGTAAATGAGCTGTGTCTTACCACGCCCCCTCTCTGGAAGGACTCGGGTGGTTCAGGCTTTCTTGCACCATGCCCAATGGCTCAAGGAGAAGGCAGACTCAGGGGGCAGAACAAACACCTGGCTGTGGAGGGAGTGTCACCAAGCTGGGGGAGGGGTTACTGCCTTTTGTGATGTCACAAAGGGAAAATCTCCAAACTCTGTTTGAGCACACATTTTCTTAAAAGTGGAGCAGGTTCAAAGACAGAGAGGATGGACTGTTCTTGTAATGGGGGAGTTTGCAGACAGTGTATTTTGCATATATGATGATAGAAATACAAAGGGAGCTTTTTAGATATGTCCTGTCTATTTCCTGTAGTTTGAGTGTTATCTGTAAGGCTGCCACACTTTAAACTGTGTTGGTGTAATTTGCACAAGGTTGTAAAAGGTTTCAGTGGTTTGAGGCTAACGTTGAACATGCAAACACACCGTGAAGGCGCAGGTCTTGCAGGTGGATTAGTCTGGTCCATTCGATCTGATGAACTTTCAGAAATGCGGCCTGTTGTGTCCTTGTGGACATTGTTTGGATATATATTTTTTAAATCCTCAGGGCACAGTTACAGTGAATTTATTAGTATTGTTTCACTTACAGAGGTGAAAGATAAAAACTGTTTCTGCTCTGTATCAGTCATTCCTCTTTCTTCAGTTTATTCCCTTCACCAACATGAAGGCATTGTCACAATAATCTTTCTTTATCCTTCAGCTTTTAAGATGCAAAAAAACTCTTATCCAGTGGTTATAAGTTATGTCTCTGGATTATTTATGGTATTTTCTACTCATCCTCATATTCTCTCTCTCTCTCTCTCTCTCTCTCTCTCTCTCTGTGTGACAGTAGTGACAGCAGCGTTCATCACACACCTTCCTCTTTTTTTAAACTGTAAATTATAGAAGAACAAAGTGTGTGTGCGTGTGTTCCCTCCAGGTTTCAACTGTGCCATATTCATGTGCTTCCCCTGTTTAAACCAATGTCACTGCTGTCTCCATGGAAACGGATAGCTTTTAGACATAGCCTCGCAGGCAGGGTGTGTGAATATGGACAACACTGTTAATGTTCTCATGTAAGACTGTCTAACATCTTTTATGGGAGCATATTTGTCAGAGCTTATGGAAGAAAATGCTCCAGGTTAAATCAGGACATGGACTCAAGAATTCATTGATACAGTGTGTGTTCCTAAGGTAAGAGTCTGTATGCATTATTGACAGCAGCAATATTACTTTTTACTTACTCTGTTTCTTTAGGTCTCTAGTCTGCAAATATGATTTTGACTTGAAGCTAGATCTGTCTTCAGGACAAAAAAAAGTTGCTCTCTGAGATCTGCAGTCATGTTTTCAAAAAGTCAGACGGGCTGTCTGTCGTCTTGAGAGAGAGAGAGAGAGAGAGAGAGAGAGAGAGAGAGAGAGAAGGTGTCAAAGTTTAACCCTCGAGATCCCGGGTGTTTTAAGAGATAAGCTGAACTAAAGGTAAAACTTTGTCTAAATGAAACGTTTGTCCAAATCTCACTTCCTGAGAGACGGTGAAGGTGTTTAGCCAGCTCTGCATCCTTCTTGAAACCTCTCTGTGTTCTGACCTCTCTCCATTATTCAGAATAGTTTTACAATGTTTCTGCTCGTGGAGCATTTTAGAAACATGCCGAGGCTTTTTTAGGATCGTGCACACTCACTTTTATTTGAAGTATTTCTGTAGCCTGCGTAGATCGCTGCGATGCCAGCCTAAAAACTGCCCACTCCTCATCATAACAAAAAAGGACATTTAAACTTAGAAGGAGGACATACTGTCTGATTAGTGTTGTTAGAGAAGCCAGCACTTACACACAGCATGTTTCCTTCATGTCTGATGTTATAGTAAGGTCATTTTTTCATTTATTCAGTAAATATCTCACAGATTGGTCTTTTAAAGTTCAGCCGACAACTGTTAGGTGGTGCGTTAATAGTTGGGGGGGTTGGGTATCACAGTCACAATCATATTTTCATAAGTCACAATGAGACATAATGAAAGTGTATTATTATATGTGGGGTCCCTGGAAAATTCCATTCTGCCTCCTGATGGATGTTTCCTGAAAAACATGTTTATATTTCCGGAGTGTGCGGCACACATCCCCCTGATTGCCTCCCGTCTGCACCACCCGCCGGGATGATTGACATATTTACCGACTGCGAAAGTGACTGACTCATCTGCTCAGTGTTTGGCTAAATGTGTGGCTAGTTTAGTTAAAAGGCTAGGCTCCTTGGGATAAATGATGGAATAGCACGCAGGCTGATTTTGTAAATAGCCTCCCTGGTTTGTTAGATTAATGAAATTCAGCGTGATCGTGTTAATGAGCTGACTGCCTGGTGACACCTGTCGTGCTGGCAGGGAAGAAAAAAAGAAAATGGAGCCACCACTGAAATAGGAAGGAGAACATAGAGAGATGAATAAAGAAAGCAGGAAGAAGAGAGAACATGGATGAAGATGTAAATGTGCAGAGATGGAGAAGTTGATGTGTCAGTGAAGTGGGCGTCATGGCGACGTGTCTGCTCTCATCAGTGTGCAGTCTGTACTGTCCACATGGTGTTTTGGCAAGTGTGTGCATGTGTGTGAAAGAACTCATGAAGTGTGTGTGTGTGTGTGTGCGCAGACCAAGTGTAAAGTTGAGGTGAAATCCGCTCATGTGTCGCCACACACTAACATGCCCATATAAGGACAGTCCCTGTGGGGCCGCCATTCATCCATTCATCCACAGCATCCCACCTCTTCTTCCATCCCTCTGTTGCCATGCAGGTTCTCCAGAGGAGGAGGAGGGGGGGTATGTTCAGACAGAGGAGCACTATTTACACTGACACATGGGTCTGTGTCCAGTCTGTCCCATGACAGCTCTTCATGTACATCTTTGTTCAGAGTTCATATTTGCACCTCAAATGTATCCGTGAAGGCTTCTTCTTGCTCAGTAAGGAGAACTGGTTAATATGTGACTTTATCTTTTTAACTTCTAATATGCTTTAATTTATGGAGGCTGGCTGATTTAAAGCCCATAGTTCAACACTAATAATCCATAAAAACACAAAGGCTATACATTGTAGCAGATGGGCGTATTTGCTCCTCGTCAGTGATTTAGGCAGAAATGGGAAAACAGGGGGTGCAAAAAAAAATACAGGGGGTGCAAATTTTTTTCAGTGTCACTAACGGCGGCGCGGCGGTTATGTGCTCCCTAACACACTAGTTTTGAAGAAAACTGAATAAGTCTCTAAATGGTGCATTCTGTTCAATAAGATGCATTGTTACACATTTTAGTTTTCACATTTTAGTTTTCCCAAGCTTCATAATGTTGATTTACTGTACAGCCCCTACCCTGACACACCCCATCATCATTTGACTGCAACTCACTTGGTTCATGTTGTCTAAGCCCTTTGTTGGCCCACTGCTTCTCTCTGCACTTTCTTTAAAAAACAAACAACAAACACATAAATTCATAATATAATATTGTGTCATCCAGTAATAATAGATCCCTAGACCTTGATAAGTCAATCATCTGGAGCTAAACCCTGCAGTCCGTTGATTGGTTGAAAGAGTCGTCACTTCTTGTGTTACGTTGGTAAACAAAACTCCACCGTGTTTAAACCATTGACTGTAACACAGCTGATTGTTTACGTGTGTATTTCTCCTCGCCGCACACAGCCTTCTCTGAAACAAAGCTGGATTGAGTTCTTGTAATAAACAGTCACATGCCAATGACAAAGTGGATGAACTGCTGGATGTTTCCAGCGTTGGTTTTGTTTATGTAGCGTTTTTCTCTTTTGTTGGATTTATTAGTTAGCGGATAGCTGTTAGCGGTTAGCTGCTACCATTTGACGCTATTTACATAGCGGCTATCGTTATCCTGACATTCCGCCTACCAAATAGGGCACGGGTGGCACCGTACAGAAACCCGTGTAGTAAGCACGTCTATTAAATGTAGATTTTTGCACGGCCTAGGTCAAGCCGTGCAAAAATTTCAAGGCCGTGTTTTTTTAAAATAGGCCGTGCAAAAAGCGGCTTCGCGGCAGGCTACCTAAATCAGTGCTCCTCGTCATTTTGCTGATTTGAAGAAAAGCCGAGCTAGATGTGTTTTGAAAAGCGCTTTTCTGAGAACAAGCCCCCTTTGTTTTAGCTCTACGTTGGCACACACCACACGTCCTACATGATCTTCCACTGGCAGCACACTGATCAGCTGTTTGTTTAGTGTGAATACATGAGGATCCTTTCGCAGAGGAAACAAGTCTGCAGACGGAGACTCAACAGGTACGGATGAACGATGGGAGAAACTCAATAACCGTTTATGATTTGATCTCTTCATATGACACAACGTGCTCCAGTGTAGGTTTGATATTCAGCACTGTTAATTGGTCCATTCACCCCAATCAGAGGTGAGTCTCTGTCGTAGCCCTGAAAACCCCCAGCTTAAACCCTGAGTTACCTTGTTAGCCCCAAATCCTGCTGCAGACTTGTGCTGAGACTGAATAAGCTGCAGCAGATGGGACTCAGAGCAAAACACATTTGGAGGGAAAAGACCAGCAGAAATGATCTGAAACTGTAGAGGTTGAATATGATGGATTAGCTCGTTCAGATGATTCTTGGTGTCGTGATTGGACTCATCATGGATTCTGAACCTGAAATCAGGTTGTTGTTGGACAAGAGGGCCTGACTGTATTTCCACAGTCCTGCACTGACTGTAAAGCATCTCTTCTCGTCATGAGGGCCAATGTCTGACAGGACTGGAAAACACCAAGAGAAACTAAAGCACAACGCTCTGTCTTGTTTATTTAACATCAGCGGTGACGCTTCGAGTGTTTTGGTTAACCCGACTTTAGCAAGGTGTGGTGTCTTGTTGCGGGGAACTTTGTCTTACGAGGAACAAAAGTAGGGTATTAAATTAACAAAGCTCCCCTGAGGAACTTTGACTTTGGGCCGTTTGGCGCCCCCTTTGGACAAAGTAGTGCCTCTGATCTCTTTCGAGCTCTTTGACTGGTACATATTTTAGAGGTGGTGGTGAAACAGATCACAGCTCCATCTGTCATCCGTTCTGATCGGCCCCTACGGCTCGGGCTTCACGAGTTCTGTCGATCAAGAAGAAGAAGTTATACTTTATTAATCCCACGAGGGGAAATTCAGTTTTTTTTACACTCTGTCTAATGACACACACATAGGCCGAGATACACACTCATGCACAAACAGGGTTCCAGTGACATGCATTAATGGAGAGGTCTCAGAGTGAGGGGGCTGCCCACAGCGAGCGCTCCAGAGCAGTTTTGGGGTTCGGTGCCTTGCTCAGGGGCACCTCGGCAGTGCTCAGGAAATGGACTGGCACCTCTCCAGCTACCAGACCAATTTCCAGACTTGGTCCGTGCCGGGACTTGAACCGGCGACCCTCCGGTTCCCAACCCAAGTCCCTACAGACTGAGCTACTGCCGCCCCAAAATGTCTAAACTTGATGTGTCGCCTTGACACTTAAACCAGTGAAGAGAAGGCCGTGCTTAAATCGTGCCATGAAGAGCCGCTGTATTAACAGGAAGAGTTTATATATTCTCTGACTTTCACACAGAAACGGGTCACGAGGCGCTCATCATTCATTTTACACCTTTCCTTGGTTTCTAATCCTGCTTGGTCTCTTCTCCGTCCACTATCCCTCTGTCTGCTCTCGTGCAGGTGAAAGGCCAGTGGCTGTGCTGTAGCTTTATGTTGCAGCCTGCTGTAATCAGTTGCTGTAAACTCAGCCAAGCTAAATTACAGAGCGCTGTGTTGGCTCCAGAAGCTGAAGGATGAATCCACAGTTTGTGTCACATCTCGCCGAGGATCTCTTCTTCTTTATGTCGATCTGAGGAGAAAAAACCATCCCATCTGAACTCTGGGATTTGTGACTGGTAACATCACTGGTGAGATGCTTCAGCAGTCAGATACTCAGATCAGATCCGTGTGCATTAAAGACAAACTGAAGGTCATGTTTATCTTCATAAAGGGGGGGAACATGAATATCAATAACAGTCTGTTTTAGAGCAACACAGGAGCCTCAGATCGTATGCAGCATGATCTCAGGTGCCGCTGACTCAGTGTTCACAGTTTGAAGTTTTCTCCATGGATATCAGATGTTGGAGACAGAATGCTGCATTGATCTTATTCCTTCCTGCGAACGGATACAGTGACTGCTTTCAGACTCTGGGATCATAATCCGATTATTAAGATGTTGAATCCAAAATGAAAACAGAAACAGCTCTGCCTGATTATTCTGCTGTTTGTCATCAGTTTAATCTAAACTCGACCACTGATAACATATCGTCACATTTAAACAATGAGTGGTTAAATGAATTGGTGTGTTTTTATTACCCACCTCTCTAAAACCCACTAAGGTCAGTAATCCTGCTGTTTCTTTCCCTCAGGCCTCTCTGGTGGAGGCTGGAGTCACGACCCCTGTCCTGCTGAATATCTGCTTTATTTTGCTCTGTTGGTAGAGTCGGTCGTCGGGGGTTCGATTCCCGGCTCCTGCAGCTCCATGTCCGATGTGTCCTTGGGCAAGACACTTAACCCGGAGTTTCTCCCGCTGCTTCGTTGGTGGCGTATGGATGGATTAGTTACTTCTGATGGTCAGACTAGAAATGTGCTTTACAAGCTCAAGCTTTGCTGCACGTTTGTCGACTCTCAAGTTGTTCAACAGTTTAAACTCCACTGCCATCATTTCTCTTTCCTCTTGTTTCAGGTACAAACTTCCTGTTTGAAGCTGAGAGTGTTATTCTCGAAAGCAGCGATGATTAAAACAAATGTCTGATGAAAACAAAGAGTTTTGTAAATGCTCATTTAAGAATTGAGAGCTTCCGATAATCCTGCCCTTGTTTTTAAATGTTTTCCTGTAATGGAGACGTGTCACATTGAATGTGCACTGTGCTCATGTTAGAGAGTGTGTGACATGTTGTGCAGCCCTGCTGGAGGGACGACAGACCATCAGCAGCCGCAGCTTGTCAGGAGACATTTAATACTCCAGTGAACACGGAGCAGACCGAGCCTTAATCAGTTTTATTTGGGTATAACGTACAACAGAGCAGGGTGTAGATTTCAGTGTTCAATAATTCAGCAGTGTGTTCAGTGATGGGGGAGGGCTGCATTTGTTTGCTCGGTGTTTTATGTGCGAGGAAAAAAAGAGGAAGTATGTTAATGTGTCAAGGTGTTCACTGTACCTCGCTGGTATGCAAATGGTTGATATGCACACAGGTGCTGCAGAAGTACACACACACACACACACGCACACACACACACACACACACACACACACACACACACACACACACACACACACACACACACACACACACACACTCCTCCAAAACGGCTTCAAATTTTTTTAATTTTTTTTTACCCAGTATCAAGTCGTACTGCTCTTATTGATCCTAAAACAGATTCTTTCTTTTCTCTTGTTTCAGAGACAAAGCGGATGATATAGACAGCAACCCGAGGTCCTCCACCCGAGAAGGTACAGGACCGTACACACACACACACACACACACACACACACACACACACACACACACACACACACACACACTGAAAGCAGCAGTAGTTCTTTTGATGGGTGTAGTCATGCTTGACAGAGAGCACGCTCTAAGCTGCTGCTAAGGCACATCAACCCTGCAACAATGCCGAGCTTTAGATGATTACAGGGAGGATTAGTCTGCACTTGTTGTATTAAAACTTTCTGCTCTTGAGCTGTTTGTCCTCGGGGAAAGAAAAAAAACAACTTCTGAACCTCCACTTCTCAAGTAATATCTATGGGAAGGGTCTCCAATCAATTCATATCAAACATATTGTAAACATTTAGATGTAATCACTAGTTTTTATCGTCTGTTTTCTGCGGACAAAGACTGAGCTGAGTCCAGACACGTCGACTCGTCCCTGTTTAAGAAAATGTTTTAATATTACATCAGAGTGCCTCAGATTTTCAGTTTAGACGATTTTTCACCATGATCTTTGTTTCTATTAACCTGGACAGTCATTTATTTATTAGCCATTCGACCTCTGTCCCTTATCCTTGAAGAGTAGCAGATTCCTTCACATGATGTTTTTCATAGTTTGACCCGGTGCAGCGCTCACCTCATCCTGTCCTAACTCTAAAATAAAGGCATAGAAAGACCAAACGTAGATCGAAGACAAACTCAATCTTCATCTTCCACTGATAATTATTAAATATTTTAAGATCATCTCTTCTTCTGTCGTTGGTTGGAGGTTGGTATTATTGTAGCAACACTTCAAGATTTTGAAGATTATAGTCTGAGGAATAATCTACCATAGTATCTATTGCGTTACAGCAGTGAAGCTAATGTAGCGTAGCTTATCTCTTGATGAGCATGGCAGATAAAGTAGCAGCACCTCGTCAACTATTTAACTATGGTTAAACAAGTGTAACCAATGTGTTAACATCGCATACACGGTGATTTAAGATGTGAGTTATATTCTGGTCATTTCACCTCTGAAAGGTGATTAAAACAAAGATCAATCCTAATGCTGTTAGACATCAAAGTCAGCCCTCTAAGAAAACAGTGTTTATTCTCCTCTGAGCTGAATGTTGTTTCAGACAGACGGTTAGGAAACGATGAAAACACAACACTCACTTTTGTGCATTAAATGCATCAAGTTAACTTTTATTCTAAAGAAAATAAGAGCCACATACTCAGCTTTGAGTCATGCTCACTGTTGGAGTTGAAGGATTGTGTCACTCATCAGGACTGACGAGTAGATTAACAGGACTGTTACACTTCTAATAGATTTAAAAATGGTGGCGTTGGTTTAAAAAAAGAAGGTTTGAAGCTCCACGATCAGATCATTTACACACAAACACTTTGATTAGTTATTGAAATGTATTTTATATTAGGATAAGCCTCTTGAAGTGTATCATCTGGTTTTCGAGGGCGTCCCAGACAACATACTGTCCAAAGACCAAAGTACATCATAATAATATAAGGACAAAACGTAGCACATTACAGACACAACATGCAACAGAGAACAGATAGAACAACAGGTACAGCTCCAGACTGGACACCTGGAGAGCAGAGAGGTTCAGTCCATACAGTGCTGACTTTATTGAAGGCATCCTCAATCATTTTGAAGATAAGAAAACAAAGTGTTTTTAATAAGTGAAGTGATGACAAAGAACAAAGATTTAAAGGAAACGTATTTGTATCAGAGGGAGCACAAAACATAAAAGCTTTGAAACAGAGGGAACAGTGAAGAGAGACTGATCAGAACATGGTGTGTAAATGACAACAAACAGTCAGGATCATTCAAATGAACACATTTGAAAACAAATTGATACCAGTGAAACTGCATCAAGAGTTCACCATGTTTTCTATTTAGTGCTTTTTGACTTCCTTTATCTGACGGTTTATGAAAGAAGAAAAGTTAAAGTGTCGATGCTCTCAGAGATGTGCAGATAACGAGAGATTACGAAAGAGGAACCAGGCAGACGGTTCCCTGTTTGCCTTTTCCTTCTCTGTCTGGTCGCTGCACGAAAACAAAGAGCCGTTTCTGGTGTGTGAAGCTCAGTAGATGTTGGAGCTTTCAGAGGGTCAACACAGAAAATGAGACTCTTTAATGGGGCTGCCAGGTTATGTATGGGACTCCCACACATCTGTGAGAGAGTCTGAATCAGCCTGGTACACCTCTTGTGTTCAGCGTAATAGTTCAAAAGCCTGTGTTTATGTCATGTGAATCACGTCATGATGTCACGTGACCTCGGGTAAAGAAAACAAGGAGAGCATGTGGACGTCTCAGGTTTAACGAAGAAACCATGATGAGGCCTTCAGGGAAACATTTAGCATGACTTCAGTGACTCGGCTTCATCTTTTATTCTTCAACTGGACTTTTCTGAGAGTTGCATTTATTTCTGTCTCAGATTGTCTTGAGCTGTTTGTTTTCATTTCCACCTGAGCGTCCTGAGAATTTGCTGTTTACCTCGAGGAAAAGCACGATAAACATGAAATAACGAATGAATATGATTGACACTTTAATGTCTGCATTCATATATAGTGTTTATACTGTCTTTGACTTTTAGTTTGACAGTCTTACAGGAAGTGTTGAAAACTTGAGATATTGCACGTAGCATCTTTTTCCCTTCTCCTCGTTGTGTCCTAAATATTGACATGTCGGGTTGATGTCAGGATTTTCCATGTCGTCGTTAATATTTCCTGCTTTCTTCTTATGTTTAGACGGGAAAGGTGGCTTCCTCCTCTTCATTCGATTGTGGAGTCGAATGCCACTCAAGTCCAAATGTTTCTCTCAATCACAGCTTTCTCTGTGGTCAGAGGCTGAGTGACATCACCACCATCATCCACACTCCCCAGTGTTCAGAACGACATGGCATGCCAGCTATGTTAACATGAGCGCACGCACGCCTCTCATGAATCAAAGCCATACATTTTCTGTCTGGAAGTTGCTCAATGCATTCATTCAATGATATCCCACAATGCAACAGTGCAGGAGAGGTTTCCCTTCAGACATCTCTTCAAAACGTGAAATTCCCCGACACGCTTTTTTTTTTCTTGTAAAAAACCAAAATGATTGAAGGGTGTTAGAAACTTAAAGGGTACTCTGTCACAAGTCCCTTCGATTTGTCACAAAAGCAAAGGTTCCAGTCTGTGGTGTCTTAAGACGGGACTGTGAGTTGGATTAGTTACCTGAGGGGGGAAGAACTGGAGTTTGGCTGCTGACTCAGAGTGTTGAGTGTCGACGACGGAGCTGTAGCCGCAGGTCAGGGTTTGTCTAAATAAAAAAAACAACACACTACTGAAGCACATGTACCAACTTGACTCTTATTACAGTGCAACTTTGACCCATCTTTGAAATAAACCAACACTGCCCCCTTCTGGTCTAACCGTGTATTTAAGAAACCAAACAGATTTGACTGCGTGATATTGATAAACCGATGAATGTAAAGTTTTTGACACTTTCTCAGGTGTTCCTGTAAAAACTGTCGGCACACTCTGGGTAGTCACTGTGTGATGTTTGGAGGCGTGCAGATGAGAAATGAAAGCCATGGAGGGAAATGGTCGACCCTCTGCTGGAGGCGATGCAGGGAAAAATGCAGCGTGATTATCATGTGCACTTTGCAGCACAACGTCTCTTCTGTTGTCATTTCACACTTTGAATTATAAAAGAAAGGAGAAGTTTGTTGTGCGTGGGAAAAAGACGAGACGATGTGCCCTTGTAGTTCCTTTGTACGATATAAATCTGCAGCTCGAGGGACTCGGGAGACAAACTCTGAACAACAAGTTTCTAAAGTTCCTTTTTGAAGCACATCTTTTTCTTTATTTTAAGATTTATTTTCTGGCTTTTGTGGCTTTAATTAAAGAGATGGATGGAGTCAAAGAGAGAGAGTGATGAATTAAAAGTCGCCACAGATTCAAATCCAGGCCGTCCACTTCGAGGACCAGTACCTCTGTACATCAGCCGTGCTCACTAACCGTTCAGCCGCCGGCGCCCCGAGCACATTTTCTTTATTCAAGTGAAACTTCAGATAACAGCTTTTGTTTCCCACCCGACGCCTGCTTTGATCTTTTGAACCCTCCACTCTTACTCTTACACTTTACCTCCCCATGATGCGCTGCGATGTCGCTCTTTCTGCTGTAATCACGGCCTTATTATCCTGCGGTACGTCTAAGGCCTGCTGCGATTACAGACTGTGTGGCCACCCTCCATAGCTCAGGTCGACTTTCCTCTGGAAATTGCTACCTCCTCGCTGCCTTTTGCCTCCAATAAAAACCCTTCAGAGAGTGTAGGTAGCATTTAGGGCTGCAGCCACGTGTCGGGCCAAGTTTGGAAAGAAGAGCAAAGACGGTGGTGCAGACGCTCAGGAGAAATGTGTCTGTTTGCGTCCACACATGCAGCTCCTCCTGCAAATATCAGGAGTCTATCAGGGGCTCAAACACTTGTGCCTGGAAGTGAAAAGAATAACGTTTTATTGATTTTAAAGTTGAACTTCAGACAAACTTTTTATTGTTCTTTGTAGAAGACGTGATGAGGAATCCTACTTTAAATACGACTTTTACAAGAAATGTTTGAAGACTCTTAATGAAGTCAATGCAAAGAAGTCAACCTTCACCGACTCTTCTTGTGTTCAGCTTGTTTTGTGTTGTCTCACAGTGGCTCATCATACAGTTCATTCTTACCTAATTCCATCCAAACAAACAAACGGGGTCGTTTATCTGCTGGTGTTACCTGTGATTATTTAATGTGTCTTTCATATTTCTTATTTGATGAAACATCCCTGGAATACGGGGCAGCATTTGTTCCTTTAGAAGCACCTGTACCGTAAGTCCTGGTAGAGACGTATCATTATCCCAACGACGGCTTTTTTAAAATCTTTTTATTGGTAGTTGCAGGTTTTTTTAATTGAATACAGAAAACAGGCAATGAGGGGAAAAAAAGAAAAGAAAGGGGAAACCTGTTGACATAGATTATTCAGAACCTGCATGTTCCCCCTCCCCCAAGCATGTTCCCGGTCTTGTACACAGACAAACGTGCACTTGACCGTTTAAAAAAAAAAAAAATGTAAAGACGGCTCACTTGACTGCAGTTCTGTTCTGAGTTTAAAAAAAAAAAAAGATGTTTGTTTTAAAGTGGAACAATGAAAGAGCGAACCCTAAATGAATTTAGTCGCGAGCTGAAAGCCACGGATCAAAGTGCAGAGTTTAGCACTTGTTGAATGCACTGGTTGGAGTTTGCACGTAGAGTCACACTCACACATTTCATCAACACAAAAAGCAACATAATTTTAATGTTTGATTGCTTCAGATCGTCTACAACAGCTTTGATGTGCACCGCAGACTACATTTGATGTTTGTATTTGAGTATGTACTCATGTCTGTTTTTCACTGCTGTATTCTGACCATCAGGTTTGCTGGAATGGGTAACCTGCTAAAAGTCCTAACAAGGGAAATAGAGAACTATCCACACTTTTTCCTGGACTTTGAAAGTAAGTCTGGCAGAGGAGTGGAACAAAGGGAGGGAAGATGGATGGAGAGAAGGGGAGGGGAGGTGTAACCAGCTCGGCTGTTTCCTTTCCGTCAGCAGGTCTCTGCTTTGGAACGATGAAGGAGTCTGCTTCTGCTCCTCTCTTTGCTCCTTCACACCTCAGCTCTGATCTGCTGTTTCTCCCGTTTCCTTCAAACTTATCGATGACTCTCTAACATCACACGTGCTTTTTTCTTTCCTTCTCTTTGTTTCTCTCTTGCAGAAACCAAATGGGGAATCTGTTAAAAGTGCTCACTTGCACTGAGCTTGAACAGGGACCCAACTTTTTCCTTGACTTTGAAAGTGAGCACAGCTTCTGCCCGTCCCCCCTCCTCCTGTCTCTGCACCCCTCGGTCATGTTTCCCTCTAACCTCTCTTCAGCTGCTCTGCCTGCTCAGGGGTCAGCCTATTCAGTCATGATCAATGTATCAATCCATGAATGATTTCAGTATGCTAATCCCTTCATTGGCTTAAAGAAGAATGGAGCTGACCCTTGACCTTCGCAGTCTGCTCTCACTATCCTGTCGACGTGCATGCCCCTTTATGTGCTCTTATTGTCAGACATGTTTGATGTATGTGTTAGTAATTACATTAAGCTTCATGCACGCAGAATAATGTAATCGCAAACTCATTATCAAACCATTGGATGTATTCAGTTTAAACTGTCTTGTTTCAGAGTGTGATTTGTAAATGTTATCCCACGACATCTTTCCATTAAGTTTGTGAAGACTGCAGTGAATTCATTTCACTGAAACACTGAATCGTGCACAGAGCTGCTCCGCTTCCACATGTTCAAGTCGTCACAAAGCTCATTGTTAACGGTGAACAATCTGCTTTGGCCCTTAAAAAAAAAAAAAAAAAAAATCTCCTCCAGAAAAAACCACGACAGTCCGCCTCCACAGAGGCATTTCAGCGCTCTAACAATGTCGCCGTCCTAAGGCTTTGTTTATTCAGCAGAGAGGAAATGATGGGAGCGGAAAGGTTTTGAAATGCAAAACAGACTCCACACAGTTTTAATGTCACTGATGCCCTACATTTAGAGCTCCTCTGTTCACCGTGGTCATGATAGTCAAATCCTAAGAGTCGGGAGTTTCTCCTCTAAAATGGTCACTTTGATGTTTACACCTTCAATTGGCTCTGTAAATGTTAAACCTCTTACTGACACTGCAGCAGCAATAAAGCTGCTGCCTGCGGAGCCACGTAAATAATTGAGACTGGGCCGGAAATATGAAACCAAACCCTGTGACTACAGACGTGTGGGAGTGCAGTCGAACCTGTTTAGACTTCATTAAATGTTTAATTACACTCTGAAGCGTGTTCCTCTGCAGCCCCGCGTCAACCAAAGAGAGCGCTGCAGAGAAACCATGGAAACATGTTTGACTGTAGTTCTTTGAGTTTTCCAGCACACACTGCACTCCTCCGTCCATACGAGCTCTTCCACGGTCGACCTCGATAACGTCGCTGCTTTGAAACGCATGACATTTGAGCTTAAGGCAGGATGCCCATGTTAGGAAAAGATAAAGATGGAGGCTCGATAATAAGAGTGGAGCTGCTCAAAAGTCCTTATCAACATTTGGTTTTAGCTATTTACTGTAAGTGACTTTGGATAAAGAAGGCAGCAAACACAGGCGGCTGACTGATGATGGACTCGTGTGAATGTGCTGTATTACTCAAGCTTCCCACAGACCTTTGTGCTGACTGTTTCTGTACCCACTCGTGTGCTGTAAAATGTAATAGTGTAGTGGAGACAGAAACACGCAGCACACACAAGCAGATATTCCCCTCTGCAGTTTCCAGTATGCCTAAAAACTCCTTGTTATTCACTGAATCAAACCCTTTCACTTCAAGTTACCAAAGTCAAGATTCATCTAGAAAATAAATAACATGTTTGAATGCTTGTCTGGAGAATAAACAACAAATCACTGCAAAGGGCTCTTGATGTGAAAAGGAAATGACAATCAGCTCTGAAAATGTAATATGTTAACATTGAGTGTGATCAGCTAACTGGTATGTTTGTATACATGAATGTTTGTTTGTTTGTGCTTGTGTGTGTGTGTGTGTGTGTGTGTGTGTGTGTGTGTGTGTGTGTGTGTGTGTGTGTGTGTGTGTGTGTGTGTGTGTGTGTGTGTGTGTGTGTGTGTGTGTGTGTGTGTGTGTGTGTGTGTGTGTGTGTGTGTGTGTGTGTGTGTGTGTGTGTGTGTGTGTGTGTGTGTGTGTGTGTGTGTGTGTGTGTGTGTGTGTGTGTGTAGATGCACAGCCAACAGAAGGAGAGCGAGAGGTGTGGAACCAGGTGAACTCTGTCCTGCAGGACTCGGAGAACATCCTGTCCGGCCTGCAGGCATACAAAGGAGCCGGTCAGGAGATCAGAGATGTAAGAATACACACACACACAAACACACACACACACACACACACACACACACGCACACGCACACATGCACTCATCATGTACAAAGATAATGAGTCAGCAGCTCAGTGAGTTAGAGTTCAGACTAAAACTTTGCAAAGACGGGGGATCTTACAGAGTCACTTACTGCAGGAAAACAACTCGATTTCTTTTGAGATTATTTCCCATCATACACCTGGAAGACATTTAAAACTACAGCGATTAAGCTGAATAATATCTACTTTATTTGGGGAGGAATTTCAAAGCTGGATTCAGGGTAATACTATGACCATGCCAGCCTTTATCTAAAGTATATCTGATCTGGTTTGGTAATGGAGGACAGAAAAGTTCTACATTTTTAAGCAGTATCTTGTTGATACCCGTTCGTTTCAGGAGCTGCATTCTTTTCTGTCCATCTTATTATTTCTCCACTCTGTCGCGGTACAAAGAGGAGGACATGTCAAAGAGGCGTTTTTATTCCCTCCACAACACTTTTCCTTCTTTTCTTCAGTCCACGATTATTATTGTTCTGTTGATGTTTCCTTAATCCTCCGCTCTCTTCTCTTCATTCATCACAGGCTATTCAAAACCCAAACGACTTCACGCTGCAGGAGCGAGCGTGGAACTCAGTCTGTCCGCTCGTCATCAAGCTCAAGAAGTTCTACAGTTTTTCTCTCAGACTCGGTACGCTCACAGAGGAGGACAAAGTGTCTGCATGTAACATTTTCTAATTCCAGTAGTTTTTCTTTCTCTCTTTTTATTTACTCAGTTTTTCATGTCAGAGTTGGAGGAGGTTAAACTTTCAGACAATGAGGCACGCTGCCTCGCTTTATGCTGAGACGTTTGTTTGATGATGCAACTCTTCGGTCTAATCGACCTTCTGTAGCTATCAGATGAAGGACGGTTAGACTGAAGCGTTGGATGAACAAATAAACGTATCTGGTTGAATATAGGAAAGGCAGTGTGTCTTACCAAACTCTAATGATGGTGAGTTTGTCTTCAGATCAGTAATTATCATTAAAAAATATATATATATTTTCATATTTTCTTGCACATTCCTTCAAGCTCACGATGAGGTTAAACAGTATTGACATCACAACAACGTTTCCCTGACGTTAAGACGTCAAACCTCATTCTGTGCTCCAGGAAGTCTGATAAAGTTTAGATTTAACCCTTAAGCCTCCAGGGAACTAACTACCAACTTGACCATTTTTAACCACAGCAGATCATTTTTTTAATTTTTTTTTTTTATACTTTGGTCTTTTTCGAAGTTAACAGTGTTCACAACTGAACGTCTGCTATATCAGTAATGCAAACAGGAAGTGTGCAGCAGCTGAGCTCGGGTCTGTCTGTGTTTCTGCGAGCAGAGGAGGCCCTGCAGAGTTTGTTGGAGTGCCTGACCTGTCCGCCCTTCACGCCCACTCAGCACCTGGAGAGGGAGCAGGCGCTGGCCAAACAGTTTGCCGAGATCCTCCACTTCACTCTGCGCTTTGATGAGCTCAAGGTCTGCAGGAAACACTGAGCAACACTCACACAAACAGCTTCAGTTACTCCAACGTAATAGTACTCGTTCAGTTTTAGTGCCAGCTCTGACTGCTGTCCTGTTTCCTTCAGATGAGGATTCCTGCCATTCAGAATGACTTCAGCTACTACAGAAGAACCATCAGTCGGAACCGGATAAACAACATGAATGTGAGGGGTGCAGAAATTCTTCCATGATTAGAGATGAACATAAAGCAGCACCGTGGTAGCAGAGGATTTCCTGAGGTTTATAAACTACACCGATGTTTGATATTTGTCCTCAGTGGTGATATTTAGCATCAGCAGTGCTTTCATAGTCAAATCATTGGAACAGATGATACAAGGCAACGTGGGGATTTATGTTGCTTGTTTCTGCTCCTGCAGTTGGACATTGAGAATGAAGTGAACAACGAGATGGCCAACAGGATGTCCCTGTTCTACGCTGAGGCCACGCCCATGCTGAAAACACTCAGCAACGCAACCACAAACTTTGTGACCGAGGTATTACACTTCTATAAGAATGACAGCACACAGCGGTAAATGTTTAACTTTGCAAAACATTATTAGGACGAAGGATGTTCATGGTGTGACTTTAGTTCAGGTCTATTCATTGTATGATATCACTGTGTTTTCTTTTTTTAACGTCTGAAACCATATTTTAGGGTTAACACAACAGTATTATCGGCCATTAAGCTGTCATTGTGTATTGTGTGTTTTTCAGAATAAAACCCTTCCACTGGAGAACACAACGGACTGTCTCAGCACCATGGCCAGTGTGTGTAAAGTCATGCTGGAGACACCGTGAGTCGTGACCTTCATGCTTACTCACAGAACATCATTTAAAACAGAGCCTGAGTAGACAAACAAAATGAGTCACTGAAAGCTGTTCAAATCTGACTTGTGGCTCCTTTGTCCTGCACGTCCTTTCCCGCTCTCTGTCCACTGTCCTATCTCTAAAAGTTAAAAAGGTTATTTAAGGTTAGGTATTTATTATATGATGAATGACAACACTTGTAATTCTTTAATTCTGACACACACCTCACATCCTCTGACGGAGGTTCGTGTAGATACAGAATGTGTTCAGTAACTCCCAAGTGTCACATGTTTAACAGAAACGACTTAACTCTCGTAGTTTCATCCAACATATCACCAACATTTGTTTGAGTGCCATCTTTGATCACTCGAGGAAACAGCTTCTTGTTGGTTGACATTTCCCCAGTCGATGATTCATTTCTTTATTGATCCTCTTCTCTTCCAATTTAGAGAATATTCAAGTCGTTTCAGCAGCGAGGACACGCTCCTGTTTTGTATGAGGGTCATGGTCGGAGTCATCATTCTTTACGACCACGTCCACCCAAACGGCGCCTTCAACAAGTCCTCCAAGATAGACGTGAGAGACACGCACACACACACACCTGTACAGGATTTCTGCTGCACAAACACAGCAGCACTGTGGATGTGTTTAGTAATGCTGACTGTGCGTTTCCTCTCAGATGAAAGGCTGCATAAAAGTCCTGAAGGATCAGCCGGCAGACAACGTGGAAGGCCTCCTGAACGCCCTCAAGTAGGTCACCTTTCTCAGCCTCGTAGAGCCGCGTTTTTCTGTGCAGCTTGTCCTTGATTAGTCCTTCAGTACATATCACATAACCTGTGCGTGGGAAAAACACATTTTATTTATCTTTCACACCCGTGGAAGTAAAGAGAAGTTATATCTTTTCATGAACGTTTTATTTTTCTAATGTTTACCACTCCCTGTAATTTACGAGCATGGTTTCACTTTCTGTTTTTTTTTTTACTAAAAACAGAGTTCAGAGGATAATAGTGATCCTTTTTTATTCACTTCATCTCTTGTCATATATTTTCGACGAAAAAACTCTACCTTGCCTGAAAATCTCTTTAAATCAAACAAACAGATCACAGGGTACCAACGTAGGATGAGAGGAAAGTGTTTCTGAATGAGTCGGCTACACCAACTATAACATCAGCTTTATTCTGGACGCATGACAGATTATCATTTAAACCATCACTCTTCATTTACAGCCTTGGCTCTGAAACTGTAGTTTGAGACCTTCAGTTTCTTAGCTCCAATTTCCACATACTCTGCACTCCGCCGTCTGTCAATGCCGCGCACTACGCCGCCGTGTTTCCACAGGGTGCGACGCGGTCCGTCCCTGAAGCGGCAACAACGCTTTGCTCCATTTCAAGTGCACTGCGAGTACATGTCAAGATGGACAGAGTAGAACAACCCAGGCAGGAAGTCAGACGCACAGAGTGTCCGGTCAATTTCAAAATAAAACACAATATATGGACACACTCGCCTTTCCCATCAATTTATCAACATACCGTCGTAACGCACCAAACGGACAACAAACCATCCTATACAGAGCAACATGCTGTCTGCTCTGTATGGTGATCGTGTAGTTCTTCCTGTGACGTGGCGCTGACAGACCGTGGCGTGCATGTAGTATGTGGACATTGGGGGTTAAGTCTGCTCAGCTGCTGTCGACCTTTAGTTGCCTCACCTGCAAAGACGTTTTGATTCACTCACATGAACAGCACCATACCTGACGCATGCCAACACTTTTCACCTTCTTAAACGTCTCGTGGACTTGAAGTCACATCTCTTGGCACGGGGACACGTGGACTGAAGGAACAGGTCTGTTGTGTTGGTCGGTGCTGTGGATTATCACTATTATTGTTCTCCTCCTCAGATTCACCACGAAACACCTGAACGACGAGTCCACTCCGAAGAACATCCGGACGATGCTCCAGTAATGTTCCGGTGTCTTTTATATATAAATAAATATGAAGAGGATCAATGCTCCGACCTCAAATAAGATGTAAATGTTTACAATATTTAAAAAGACTCGGTGTTAATACTCGTGTGTATTCGCATAGTCGTTCCCTCCAAGCTATTGAAATCTGCAGAACAAGCATCCTCTACTTTGCAAAAAAACCCTGAAACATCACATGAAATGCCTCGACTGTTAGCAGCTGTTAAAGCACACACACACGATGGATACCTATCAGCCTTATATGACGGAGCCTTGGAAGCAGCGCTTGGAAATAAATGAACAAGGCAGCATTAAAAAATGGCCTTAAAGCATCTTTTCTATCTTTGATTTGACAATGGAAGCAGTGTGATGAACCTTAAATATAGAAATGTGTTTATGGACGTTAACATTTAAAACTCTGACAGGTCGTTGTTGTTTATATCAAAATCAAAAGAACTCAACATGTGTTCATAAAGTGAAGTTATTCCTGTGTTTATTTCTTGATATTTAAGTTGAGCAGATGAAATCAATCAATGTTGCAGTGAAGGGCTAAATATTGAGAGCAGATGAGGGATGGATCAGTATGGATGTTTTTTTTTTTTTTTTCTCTTAGCATTAAGAGTGTTTTCTCTTTCTTATACTCCGCTGTTGTTTCAAACTCTAACCGTGTGCACCTTTTTAAAAACAAACTTTCCACTGTGAACACAGCAGAGGCACATCAGGGGAAGATGTCAACGTTAGCTTTACTTCAACATTAGTACGGACAGAAACGGTGATGATGCAACATGAAATCCAATCAACCCATCAAATGTTTTATTTAATGTTTTTGTTTTTCTGTGGCCATGTTCTGAATGATGGTTCATGTCTGCCATGTTTTAAGAGGCTTTTGTATTAAACAGAAAATCTTTAAATGATAAAAGTTTTTTGGTTTCTTTACTCTTTAGAATAAGGTTTAACACTCTGTGTCCTGTTTTTTTTTTAAATGACAGATATTGTTGTTTAAACACACACACACTCTGGTTACTGTCTTCAGTACGACAAACGATGATTACTATCATCCTCTAAATGTCCGGCTGCTACCTGAACTTTGAACTTTGACTTAAATTGAACTGCTGAAGGAACCGAATCATTTTTTAGATGATCAGTAATGAACATTTATGGAAATCTCTTGTGTCTTTATGTACCTTACGCCATTTTCATCCGTGTGCAACAGCAGCTTCTAGCTCCTCTTAAACTGCTCAAAAGGTCTGACAATCTAATCATTAGAGAGTTTTGCACGCTGCTTTAAGTTAAACTTTGTTATAGGTTCACTAACCGTCTTCTTTGATATTTATATTGGGGAGACGGATATCTTTATTAGATCTATGTTTAGAGATCAATATAAGTAAACACATTTATTGGGTTGATCTCTTAAAATGCAGTTTAAAAACTCTTGTGGAAAAGTAACGAGAAGCCCGTACATCACACTCTGCAGAGCGATGATGCTTGTTGTAATCCATATAGCGCCCTCTGCTGGTCAGAAAGAGAACTGCTGATGTAAAACAAAGATGTTCAAATTAAATGCTATTTCAGCGCTGAATAAATCAAGTCATATCTGCCGTAAAATGACCCTTTGGCAGTCATTCCTGAATATGCTTTTATGGGCCATTGTTATCGTCTGGCCGATGAATTGGTTAAGCTCTCTAATTTATGATCTGTCATAACAGCCTGCCCACTCCTCCCTGTCATCGCCCTGTGACTTTAGAACAAGGACATGTTTGTGGCTTGTTGCCTTAAAGATGTTTGAAGCGATTTGATTCCATTCACAACACAGACCACTTCCTTTGATCATGTTTGAACTCAGACAGTCTGTATTCAGATGTGATCACGTGATCACGTTAACAGTCAGATTAATATCACATCGACATGTCGGGTATGTTCTGCTCTTTAAGCTCAAGTTGTTTTTTTGTGTTTCTGTTTTTTTTAGTAATATATACGTGTGTGAGCCATACTTTGAATGACATGTTTTATATGCAACTATTAAAAATAAAATCTGTTCAGGATGAGACTTGGAGGTGTATGCATGATACTGATATTTCACATCTGACTGAAGCGCTTTAAAGACTAAAACAGTTACTGTGTTGAAGTTGATGTAAGCTTCCCTCTCTGACATTGATATGCTACTACTGTGTGTTGTATGCGAGGTGTTTTGCATTTGTTTTTCTTAAACTGACAGTTTGATATCTTTTGAGTCCAGACTCAGTGTTTGTATTAATTGCTTCGGCTTGGTTTAGCTAATTGAACAGGATGTGTGGATTGGATAATAAAGGTGGTACATTTCTTATACACACTGTTTCCTTTGTGTTTTTACAACATCATGACATGTGCCTGGTTCGAGCTTTTATTTAAACCCTACTTACACTTTGGTTTATTTTTAATGGCTTACTGACTTTTGATCGGGTATTTCCATTACAAGTCTGCAGGGACCTTGTGACCTTCGATAGTAACTATTACACCACAAACTATTTACAGCTTGTGCAACATACCGACACTCCAAATAATCTGTTTCTCCTTATATTAGCTTTTTATTCCAACTGTAAAGAGCCTTTCCCTCCCTGTTTTATCTCTATTCAGTTCCATATCTACAGAAATGAATCGCAGTGATTCAGGCGTCGGCTGTATAAAACGTGGACGTAGTCTCTGTGACATCACCGACGATTTGTTTATGAAGAGAACCTGAAGTCTTACTTTGTGCAGTGGCCATATTGAAAGGCTTTAAACCTAACATTAACAATAACTTAGAAAGAAAGGAAGATTGTGCCTCTGGTCTCTGCATGCATGTTGGGAGGGACTAAGGCCTCGTCCACTCTCAGGTGGATATTTTTGCATTTTCTCCTTTTGTAAACGTGTAAACTGCGTTTTAGGTTTCAGGTCAGTGAAACGCACTTTTTGGAAAAGTCCTGTGAAGATTTTCTCGAAACTCTGCTTTAGGTGTTTTTGTGTAGACAGTGAAAACAGAGTTTTGTTCGTGTAACGTCACTCTGTGAGCAGGTTTCTTCTCCGTTTGACGTCATTATGCAAATCTGTCCCTTTTGTTTACATGAGATTAAAACAATGGCAAATGTATCCAAACTAGTGCTGGTGTTTGCTCTGCTAACTACATTATACATGCTGACACATGTAAAGTAGTTGACAAGTAGAGAATTTCTAAATGGACTATGGAGGTCACTGCTGTGTCATACAACACTCCGACACTGACAGTGTTGACTTGGCATGCTCACACAGTGGACGAAGATCTTTTTCAGAATATCGGTTTAAGATATTTTTTTAAAGGAAGGGGGAATAAGACAAACTCCCTGCCCACATGTGGAAGAGGTCTTAGTCTTAAGGAAAGGGCGTGTTGGATGCATGGAGGAAATTAAAGGGAGCGTCGGGTTCTGACCTAAAGCCTCCTGGCAAACAGCTACAACCTGTCAGTCAACTCATCCACACTGTAAACATGTTCATATCTGCTCAAAATAAAAACATGTGACTCCTTTGATTTTTGCAGCTAGCATCAAGTGGACACTTAATGAACTACAGGTTTTTTGCACCTCTGGCTTTATTTTTTTGACAGAAGTTACCGCCTGGATTCATTACATGTGTAACATACTGTATATTACACGACCCATTCTGACAAGAGCTGCAGCTCTGAATCTCGTCCTGAGAGCCGGATGTCCACCTGAGGGTGCTGACGTCCGTCACCCTTCACCTCCTTGTGTGTGTGACAGAGGAGCAGTCCACGTCTGAAACAGAGGTTTACCTAGAATTCATAGAAACACAACAGTGACGTGTTTACTGCAGGTTAAAAATATGACTCCGTAACTGAGCATTCAACTGGACCCAGTTTATATCAAACACAAGTCCAGTTGCCTTTTGAATGAGACTTGAATGGATTGGACTTGAATTGGATTACTTCACCTTTTTTGATTTTTTTTGCAATTTTTTCAGGTGTATTTTTAGGGCTGTTTGCCTTTATTTCATAGGACAGTGTATAGAGAACAAATTGGGAAAAAAGAGAGAGGGGGACAAGGTGGTGAAAAAAGTCGCAGGTCGGACTAGAACCGGGCCGCCCACTTGGAGGACTACTGCCTCCTTACATGGGGTACGACCTGATCACTGGCCCATCTGGGGCCTGGATCACTTAACCGTAAACAGAGGAATCCTTAAATGTAATTTCTCTAAAGGGACTATTTTGTATAAAAACAGTTTTAATGAGGATTTTATGTAATGCTGTTTTATTCAGAGACTTTTACAACATTTAAAGGAATTCATCATTCTCAAAGCCAAACGCGTCTTTTCAGTCTCAACACTTAACATTTAAGTTCAATAAAAAGACAGAAGAGGGAGAGAGTTATAACAATGTCAACCCATTGTCTTTGGATGTACATATTATATTTCATCATAATGTGTAGAGGAAATAACTTCAAATGAATTTGCATTCACTAAAATGTTCAGGATAAATAATTTAGCTCCATTCAGAATTCAGGAAGAATTTCTAATAGGGTCACAAACTAAAGTCTACAACTTTTCTTGCAGAATCAGTCATTTTAAACTCATTATTAGTCCTGAGTACTTTTCTTGCTATGTGGTTACATCATATTCAGCCCAGAGGAGTGCAGGAGCTGGGATCACTTACTGGGAACACTCCGGTGGGATCGCTGGGACGCCCTGAGCGCCTCCACACTCAGCTGAGGCACCGCCGTCCTCACCGGCCCCGGACGGATCCCAGCGTTCCACCGGGCCAGACGCAGCAGGCTCTTCGTGGTCTCCTTGGCGATGGGGTGGTCATGACTGCTGGCTGCCACCGAGGGCTGAGATTGGGGCTCATAGGGAGGAAGAGGAGGAGGATGTTGGGAGTTGTAGTTATGGCTGAGAAACATCTAGGAGGAGAGAGATGACGTTATCCGAGGTCAGAGGTTACTTTGATAGAAGAACAAAAAAAGAGTAAAAACAACAAAATAGTAAGTGTATATTTTGAGGCTTGGACTAGTTCTTGTACCCAGACAGAGATATAAATTGGTAATGGTTTCACCAAAGACAGAATAATAAATGACTCAGTGTCCTCTATTTCACCCTTCCCTCTCCCCTCCCTCAAACATCAGTATAATTTGGCTTTGCCCCACCATCAGCTCCCTCTCTGAGCAGCTCATCATTAGCATGCCTCTCTGTGTAGATGCTGCTCCATAATACATGACGCCTGCTGGTTGCAGTCTCTAGAGAATCCTCTGCGTTTACCAGCTCCCTTTGAATCACACAAGGAGGTCACAGTCACAGTGGGATGATGCCACTGATGATGAATGGAGCGTGGTTTACCAGCGATTTAGCTTTGCGTAGTTTGTAGTTTGCCTCGGAGAGTGATGTCTTGCTCCCGTCGGATGGCTTCCACATGTTAGTGCTGCAGGTTGAGGCTCTGATTTTTATTTGCCTGCGGAGAGAAAAAATGAATTAAAATGATCAACACTTTCTAAAGGGTTATAATTTATAAAATAATGAAAATAAATATGTTCCTGCTGTTACATCCACACATACTTATTTCAGTTTTTGTACTCAAATTTGAAGCATTTATGAGAAAGCAACACTTAAGGGATTTCTGCTTATAATTTTATTTTCGATCACATAGACAATATTGTTTTTTTCTGTATACTTTGCCTGAGGTTTATTCATAACATTTGGCTCTTTACGTGCAAATGTAACAACCAAAAAGACTGAATACTTTACAATAATATTCCCAATTTAGTGCCATTAATACTTTAACAATGTTCAGTAAATAGCATGAAAGGTGTTACTTTCTGTCGACCAGTCCAGGACGAACCCCTCCTCTTGCTCCATGACGGCTCGGATCAGATCCAGCTCCAGGTAATGGATTGATGGATGAGTTTTATAATGGTCTGGTTTTAACTGGTTCCTCCCGCTTAATGTTCCCCACAAATTAATATATTAAACAACATTTAGCAGTTTGGTTGCTCTGTTTGTACTTGAGCTGCACATTTGCACACCTTCACTTTTTTGATATGAGCTCTTGAATGATTATTTTGAATGTGTCATTGTTTCATATTTTTGTTGCGTCGTCTGATTTTTTAACTTTGTTTTCATCTAGGTTTTGTTGTTCTTGTTTCTTGTCTTCTGTGTGCTCCTGCTGCAAAACACATTTCCCGTTGTGGGACAAGAAACAATCTGAATCTGAATCCAATCTTACACTTGTGCTTGTTCCGTGTTGTCTAAGTAGTTGAAGCGGAGCGTGTCTTTAGGATGTCTGTCAGAATCTCTCCAGGGTGGAGGTGCAGTCAGCTGCTTCTTCCTGGAGAGGCCCCTGAGTGACTGAGAGCTCGATGCTGCATGCTCTACAGACAGATCTTCATGTCTGCTGCTCACCTCTGATACATGTGGAACTATTATCTGCTGCTGGGACACACCAGTCTGCAGGAGGAAGCAGAAATAATCCTGCAACATTATAGAAGTTCTTTCTGTGCCTTACTGTTATATATTTGAAAACAGACGCATAACAATCGTGTTTGGAGCTAATCTGATCTTCCGACCTGCAGCGAGGTGAGTCGCAGCTCCTGCACAGTCTGGATGTAGTGTCTCTTCCAGACGCCCCGCTCGAATGGTGTGGGGAGGACGTTGATACACCAGCCGAGCCTTGCACACTTTGGCATCCATAGCTGGTCCAGTTCCACAATGCTCTTCCAGTGCCAGCTCACCTGCTCACAAAAGAGGATAAACGCAAAGACTGAGCAAGTTTTACAGGCCAGAAGTTCCAGATAATAGAGGTATCCAGATAAATGTACTATGATCACTGTGTGTGTGTGTGTGTGTGTGTGTGTGTGTGTGTGTGTGTGTGTGTGTGTGTGTGTGTGTGTGTGTGTGTGTGTGTGTGTGTGTGTGTGTGTGTGTGTGTGTGTACCCGAGCACATCGACAGAGGCTGCGTGGGTCCAGGAAGGAGAAGAGATAGAGGCAGAGGGCTCTGGGAAGCATGCAGGTGAAGTCTGCGGCCTGCAGGGGGAGCCGTCTGCTCACACTGAGGCTCAGAAACGTCAGCTGATCTGCAGAACAGCTCAGCACAAAATCCTGCAGCACCGCCCTCCTCTGGCTGTCAGACCACTTGTGAAACTTACGAAGAGGAAGAGAGGACAGAATCACTTTGCATTCACTGTCAGGTGAAAGGGGCTTAATGAGGTTTAACTTTACAATGCGCAGAGATTTACTTGTATTCTCAGACTGAGCTATCTGCACGGTAAAGAAGCATCAGCTCATTCAGTGGATCTCCACTGATCTACTTTGAACATACCCACTTTGCCAGAAGGTTTCGCCTCTCTTCAAACACCTAAGAAAGAAGAGGGGGGAAAAGGTCAAACGAATGTATCCTATCCTTTTTGCTTTTTCTCTTTTGTCCAATTACTAATCCAAACACCCCTCAGGTTTATCTTGCATCCCTTTGGTTGCTGTCTAGTGTTTAATGGTAAGTCACAGGGGCCAACTTATCGTTACCTTTTTTACTGCAAATTTCCATCTGTGACTTCTACTTGTAATGTTGTGTTTTAAATTCTTACTAGAATAAGGTTTCTGGTATATTGTTCTTCTCCCCAGGAATACAAACATTAACTTTATGTTTGTATGAACAACTTAGATTAGTCTGTTTTTTCACAGTGGATGAGTTGATGTTACCTTGCTGTTGGACAGTGGGTGGTTCATAGGTGTCCAGGTGCTCAGTGCCGTCTGCATCTTAGCACAGTGTGCAGATGGCCTCAGTGCACGTCTCATCTTTGGGTGATGGCTCTGTAAAGGTGATGAATGATAATACACAACAAGGCACATTTAGGACTCTTGAGTGCGTGTTCAGCACATAGTCTTTGTGTTTTTATGATTCCTCACATCAGAGCAGCTGCCAGTCATTAGAATTTTCAGCCTTAGCCTTTCTCTTTAACAATAACTTACATAAAAGAAAAGACAAGGTTTTATATCACTTCAGGAGTTTACAGTTTTAAAAGGAATACCCCTACCCCTCTTTCCATAACGGCTACTGGCTTGTTTTTTATCCACTGTAAATGCCTCACACCATCATTCTTCCGATGAGATAGAAACAAATCTTCATTTTGCAAAAAATAAAAGTTATGAACAAGCAATAGTTTTAAGTCAAATTGAGCACTCCAGTTTATTTAAGTGCTCAGAACTGCAGCCTACAACAGACCCTGGTATTTTACTCACCGCCAGTTCTCCTCTGCTGACAGAAGTGAATAAATCCAACTTCTAAATAAACACTGTGTGCATGCTCTGGATGGTCTCCTCACTCTCTTCTTATCTCTACTTGTTCCCCTTTCCCCTGCACAGTTTACTTGTTTCCATAGAAACACTACTGAGTACACTCTCCATACATGGAGTGGCTGTCACAGCCTGTCACACACAGAGGGGGGTGCTGCAAAGCAAAGAGTGTGTTCAGTGTGCAGGCGTCACTGGCTCTAATGATGACAAATGGGCCTGACGATGCAACTGCTGTAAAGACCATCTGCCCAATACACTGATACTGCAAATGAAAATAAATAAAATAAATAAATAAAAATAAAATAAATAAATAAAATAGTGTTACAGGTTTGATGCCTCACGAGTTTATCTTCTCGAGCATACATTGTCATCGTTGATTTAAATCTAGCTATTGTAGTCTAATGTAATCGAACATGAAATGTTTAAATACTTTTAACAAAAATCGTTGTATGGTCCTTGCCTGGGCCCCGGATGGCCGTGTTTAGGCTTAATAAAGAATCAATTCGGCATTTATAATGTAGGCTAATCATTGGTTCTATTTGTTATTTTTCTGCAGTATTAATTTAATTATTCCAGATTTTTCTCTACTAAAGCAACATTCAAAGCCAGTAAAAGCCGGCTCAACTTTACAGCTCGGAGGTTTGAAACGCTGAAAGGCTGCTCGTCCTCGGATGGGCGCTCGCGCTCAAAGAAGACAGAAAACCTGCTGTGAAGAAAGAGGGAGGGCTGCATCAAGTTACCCACAGACACAATGCACGAGACCGGAAACGAGCCAGTGCACCTTCAAAGTATTGACAATATGTTGTAACGGCAAAATTGTTGAAAATAAATTTTCACGAAGCAGAATATTAAAACATATAAAACTTTTTTTTTTTCATACGTAGTCCTATTTAGATGTGTTAACGTTGGCCTACATGTTTTAAGAGAAATGTATCTGAAAGTTATATTTTTATTTCAGGTTATTATTACATTATGTGGAAGTTGAATAGGATATACTCTTCAAATGTCGAGGCTAATGAAATGTTAATAATAATATAAGAGGGTAAAAACACGATGGAGATTAATCATGTAGCGATAGATAGATGGCATGCTATCAATAGAGTATATTCTAGAACTAATCAGCATAAATATAAATATCTATAAATGTAGAATAAATCCATTCAATACATAGACTACATTAGCTGATTTGATGGCTCCTTGCTTGTTGGCTACATAGTGTCAGGTTGGGTGTGTTTGCTGATGGGGCTTTTATTGTTCGGGCTTTGACTGGAAGCTGTTTTCTTCAGAGTAGTGGGCTTGATGGTGGGCAGAGAGGAGGAGGAGGAGGAGGAGGAGGAGGGTGCTGGTAAAGGGACCTTCACACTCATTGTTAGGGCTACTGGAGGAGCCGCGGAGAGTCCGTTGTTCCACGTGAATTCAGCTCAAACATTCAGGTAAAGTTGTGTTTACTTGACTCATCTTAGCTTCAGCGGTGTGTGTGGTGAACAGAACACCTGAGCAGCTGATTGGTTCACTGAAGGAGACTGTAACACCGGTACAGAAGGGTGATCCGGTTACCATCAGTTTACTCCTCGTCATCTTTTGTCTCCGCTGTGCTGCTTGACATTTCTCTTTTATTCTTCAACACATTTCTCTGCTCGGGATAGTTACAGTGGGTAGAGACGTGCATACAGCCTTTACGAGCCTCTCGGTAACGTTAGTGATCCACACTCATATAAACAAGGAGCGATAGATGTATGAACCCTCTGCAAGGAGGAGCCCGTTATTACTGACGCACAGGTAGGCAAATGACGCACCTTTTTCCGCATTCAGAATTATCAACCATAAATGCAGCTGCGCCTGGTCAGGCTGTAATAAGTGTCCGTGCACTCTGTGATCGGTGAATGTAAATGTTTTAATGAGTGGAGCTGAGGCTGCAGGTTGCAGCTGAAAATTGCCGAATGACAAAAAAAGGTAATCTACCATAATAGTTTAAGATGCCTCTGAAAAAAAAAAAAAAAAAAAAATAGATATATAAATATATATGATTTTTTTTTCTGTTGTCTCTGTATTGATGAAGGATGCTGGTTGTTAATACATACAGATCATGTTATTATTCCTCTTCACCCCAATAAATGACCTGAAAAGCAATTACTAACCCTCATAAACCTTCAGTGTGCTTTTCATAAAATATTTCTTTCACAAAGCCTGCTTCAGGTTTCTTTCTCTTTTATATTGTGCTACTAATAGAGGTCATTGCTCATTGTCTCTATACAAGATTGACATTACAAACTCATACTAAAATGTTGTGCTTGTATTATTTCAGATCCCACTCTGAACATCATCTCTGTGTCTTCATCACCACGTTCGGCGAAGACGAGGGGAAGGGTGTGAGCCGTCGGTCACAGCAGAGCATCTTAAAGGGCCACAGCATCTCCCAGGTGATGGAGGTTTTGTGACATAGTGCTGCGACTGACAAGTACCCAAAGGTGATGGATGCACCAGGCTTTAACCATGGCTGTGCTGGAGTACGCTGCCTGGCCCAGACTCTTTGTCAGTGAGCTGAAGAGGAGGAAGAGACTACCACGCAGTCCTGGACGCTTCTTAAACCTTGAGATTTCTCTTCCCCGGTAAAAGAGCTGGGTGCTAACAAGGCTCAACCTCTTCTCCTAACCATCGTATTCTCTGCTGCTGTACGGACCGGTCATGGGTCTCCTCTGGGTGCTGTCTGTGTCCATGCTGACGGCATGCGTCGCAATTCCAATGGACACGGCTGCAGGGAGCCACAGTCTGTTCACCTGTGAGCCCATCACCCTGCGAATGTGCCAGGGGCTTCCCTACAACTCCACCTTCATGCCCAACATACTGAACCACTACGACCAGCAGACTGCCGCCCTGGCCATGGAGGTACAGTACACTGCCGTCACATGAAGGACGTGCTAAGCTTTTCATTTTGAAAATGTCTATTATTGTTACCAAAACTGAGATTTAACAGAACACTTCATGATCATCTCTCATAAATATTTTTTTTGCTGCGAAAGGTTCAGGCCTTGAGGTTTCTTCGTGTTGTTGTAAGGGACAAACGTTTTCTAACTTTGGTAGAGCGTGACAGTTAATGTCAAGAGCTCAGAGGAGCTCTGAGAACCACTCAGACGATTTGAGCGTGTCATGATAGTATTTTTTTTTGTTCATCTTTGGCTGGAAATTGAAAAACCTTGGCAGGATTTATGTGTCATTGTTCAAACATTTTGATGAAAATAATGAATACGCCGCTTCACTGATTTGACATCTGCTCTTTTTTTAACCTCTTATATCTACAGACTTGCTTGTATTTGATGAGCTTTTACCTAATCACTGTGATTAGTGAAAGGGAGGTCTGACACATTTTTATGGACTTATTTTAACCCCTTGATGCCTGTTGTCGCAAATTTGCATCAAACCGCTTCCGCTCCAAACGCAGCCAAAACAGCGTCCGTATTCCTCCACTGCTGTTGATGCACTTTCAGTAGGAACCTTTTACAAGCATTAGTTTGTCATAGGACCAGTCTGAGACAGAACAACCGTTTGATGCGCTATTTTTATGTAATATCAACTTTTTGTGTTATTTTCAAATAAACTTTCTCAACTTAATTTAGCATCTACTTCAAAGCAGAAACACATGTTAAAAAAACGTTTTAATACTTGGAAACAAATTCAGGAATTAAGTGGAGTTAAATCGCAGTTGTGTTCAGTTAATGACAGCAGGTTAATCAATCCTTCAGTCTTTGACTTTAAAGAAATATAAATGACTCTAAAGTCATTCCCAGCCTGTCGTCTGTCCTTCACGAGTCCGACTCATAAAGAGGTCGATATAGAAACAATATGTCAGGTTAATTCATGTCATCTTTAGTTCCCTCCTTCCTTCCAGTTGTTTCTAATTCTGAACACGTCAGCGCATATTGCTTTCATTGTTTGTAGAGCTGCTCTGTTTGTCCGTAGTGTCCGTGTGTATGAGAGGAAACTGACAACCATTTTAATTCTAGTCGATGAAATCCTCCTACGCAGATTTGTCTTTGTTTTCTATTCTGTGTGATTTAAATCGAATATATTCAGCGTTTGTTCTGTTGATTGGTTTATTTTTGGAGAACATCATTTTTTAAGAAATGTTTCATATGTATTTAGTGTCCTTTAAAATTAATGATACATTTTTAACCTTGAATTAATTCTAACTAATAGATGTAGATCTGATGAAAGTTTAAATGTCTATTGATTATTCACTGTAGATAGGACAGGAGAACGCTCCAAAAATCTTATATATATTTTTTTTTAATATCAAGATATTTATATATATTTATTTGGCTCTTTAACTCAGTAGAACGGCAAATAAAGCAAAAAAAAAAAAAAATAATTCAGCCAGTCTCATAGACGGATGGAGTCGATGCTGAAGTGTGAGCTAATTCATAAACTGATCTTGAATCCATGGATCAATGAATCCAGAATAATTCTGAATCGAAAATCAATTCTGAATTGAATCATGACCCCCAAGAATGGAAATTCAAATCGTGAGACACCCAAAGATTCCCAGCCCTGTTACTGAGTGTTTAGAGCTGCAAAGAAAGAGAAATAAACGGTTGAGGAATAATCAATCTAATCACTGAAGCTAAATGATGTTTTCTCTTTAATCCCGCTCAACAAGAAGAAGAAACCTGTTACAGTTAAAGCTTCTTGTCTTGGTCATCTCTCTAATATGGAGCTGTCTTTACAGTGGTTATTAACACATAAATCATCATCTTTACTTTTCCAAACAATTGACGTTCTTATAATAATAAGTGATATTTTAATAATATGTTATTAGTTTTATAGATTTGTTGTGGTTGTCTTTTCGGAGTATTGTCCTTTTTTTCTTTCTTTCTCTGTCTGTTGTGACTCACACTGTTGTGGCTGGACAGACGTGAACTACACATCTGCAGACATCAACACGTGTTGCACGGTCAGGTCTGCAGGTCGATCGTGGACATCAGTAGTCTCACCCGGGCTGGCGGCGCTGCGAGTTAGAAGTGGAGGCTGTGATTTGTGCAGCTTCAGGTGATGAGAGTGAATCACCACAACGTGAAGCAGGAAGTGAAGCTTTGTGAGGACAGAGCATTATTAAACCATTTCACCGGGCGTGTTGTCCTGAAATGGTTCCTGGCAGCACTTTTGGCATGCTGACAGATGAAGCGATTTACAACAACATGCAGGGACTCTTCACTTCACTCGTTGTACACCAGAGCCATTTTACATAACAGGCTTTGGGCGGCTCGTAGACAGTAAGGAAACTGAAGTGTTCTCTCTTTGAGTTTTGGTCAGCTGATGGATTAAAGCTCTGATTCTGCTCTTTAGTCCGAGTTGTATTGTTTTTCTGCCCTTTAGATTATCCATAGATTGACCAGCCACAGCATCCCACTGTTGTGGCTGTTATCCTCTTTGAATCGTCGAGTTAGGCATTTAAACACAATCACGGAGCAGATGCATCGCCTCGTTAACTTAATCCCACCCTTTACATAGGCTGATCCCTCCGGAGGCTCAATCTATCGAGTAATGACTGGCCAAACCGGCCCAAAACATGAGAGCGGGGGCCTTCTTGGCTGAACTGTCAGTGTGTGTAACACTATATCTGTCCATCCATCTATATTTGTCTCCAGCATCATGTTGCTATCAGCTCTCGCTGCCTCCATCACAGTTACCCTTCAACGCCCGCCCGGCCCCGCCCGGCTTTCGCACAGCGATGATGTCGACGCGAGGAGCCGTGTTGACCATCTGTGCCTGCTCCACTTCTGCACTCTGCATGGAATGACTGAGCGAGGGCAGAGCTGGAGGGCGGGCGGGCGGGCGGGAGGAGTTGTGTGACATGAAAATCCAGGGTTATGTAACCTCTGTACGCCCTGCGCCGACTGTTGGAGCACACGGCATCATCACAGCACGTCCCAGCTGTGCTCTCATTTAGGAAAGATACTCACGCTCCATCGTCAGCAGCCGAGACGCTGCTGGGAGGTTCACTCACATCCTCTGCGCCTTGTTGTTTAAAATCCCTGCAGAGGGACAGTTACTCGACTCTCTCAGGAGACAGCAGGTTGAATTTTGACGTGTAAAATAAAAAGGTGAGAGGTGTTTTAGTGAGGATTGTTTCCTCACTGCCACGCCGTCACAAACCCGCTGCCGCGTTGTCGGGAGGCCAGGTTAGCTTCTTCCGTCTAAGCGCAGTGTGTGGGTTGCAGTGAGCAGACAGAGGCACTTCAGGGTTAGACGGTGTTCACTTTGATTCGTCATGGAGCCACAATTAAGTCTCTTTTAGTCTTTGGAAACGCTGCTTGGGTTTATAAAACACATGGCAGCCTAAGAGGTTTGAGACGACGCAGACAATGCCTCGGTTTGGCTCTTGTTTTCCCGATAACTCGCCCCAGATCCAGTTCATGGGAGAATTCAAAGCCTGTAAGATGTCGAGGGCAGCCAAATGAGAATTGACAGATGATTTTAAAGGGAATTAGGTCCTCTGAATAGCCATGATAATGATGATGAATGCCTCGCACCGTGGAGAAACTGGGAGTTGGATGAGAACCAACGCCTGCCGTTCTTGCCGTTTTTTGTGTCTCCAGCCTCTAAATGGAGTCTTTGCTGGATTTCTTTCTGATTGTTTCGTTCTTGAAGGTCGTTTGAAGGTTTCGGATTGTTGGCAAAGTAAGCTCAATTCATCATGGTATTTGCGTAACTTATTTCTGGTTGTTTTAACTCGTACTTTTTGAAACTACCTTTTAAAAGAATATAGTTGATTCTGTGGACGGATGGCGTTCCCCGCAGTGACGCGTGGCGGTTGGATTTAGAAAGCACGTTCTTTTAACTTTATTGTAAAATACAGTGGATATATTTTAGGCTGTGTGTGTGTGTGTGTGTGTGTGTGTGTGTGTGTGTGCAGTGGAGTAGAGTAATAAGGGAGATTTGTAAACGGAGGATTTTCTGTTCGGGTATTCATCCTCGCTCTTCCAGTCATCGCTGACCGCTGAATGACCTCGCTGCCAAAGTGGGACAGCGGCCTCGGGGCTGGGAATCGGCTATTTCTGTGTCACAATGATACTGTGCCACACTAACATAAGACAAGTGGGAGCATGGCGGATTTGATTGGCATTACAAAAAAAAAAATGACACAGCAACGGACTGAAACGGCGTCTTTAGAGAGAGATGCTTACTGTAGCTACAGGATGAATGTAAAGCTGCACGGTCCGTCATTTAGATATGATGTGACAATAAACATTCAGATATGAAGAGAGACGCGACACTTTTAATCTACATGTCCTTTAAGGATTTCTGTCCAGAGTTCAGACACTTGTCTGTCTGGTCTGTCTGCAGAGAAGTATTGTTTGAGTTTTATTTCAGAGGGAGAGAAATGCACGGCTGAGAGGAAACATTTACTCTTCTTACATCTCGTGCTTTGACGCTCATACTAAATAAAATACTAAAATACTAAATCATCACAGTTCAGGATCGTCAAATGTCATTCTTCCACTCGTGCTTTAATGTACAGCGAGTGAATAAAACGAGCCAGTGCAAAAGCTCTTCTCAAAGCTTTACATCAAAACACTCTTCCAAAATGGCTTCCTGTGTTTTCCACGTTTAAAGAGGGGAGACTGGACAAATGTTACATGACGCGAAAGGAAGAGGCGTTGAATGTTTCCTCACGGCCAGATGGAGAGAGCGACTGAAGATGTTAATCATCTTAGATTGATCTGACCGTTTGTTTGCATGAAGCCGAGCTCTTAAATCATCTTTAATGTCTCTCTCTCTCTCTCATCTCTTCTTCTGTATTTTGACTTTGAAGGCACGTCGGTGTCATGGTTATGTCAGTAATATAACCAAGAGATTATATTTCCTCTGGCACGTCGATATCATCCATGTGGCCAGGTTTGTTTTGTGTGACACAAAGACTGATCAATGGTGTGTTTAGAATCGGCTCTCTCCCACTTGCACTCACTTCCTTTCAGGTCGTTAACTCGGCCTCTTGTCTCAGGTTTACAACGCTTTCAGATAAACTGTGTCATGTTACAGCCGCTGTGTGGAATAACCCAGATACTCCACCCATGCTGAGTGAATGGATTTGTAAAGGACAGTTGAGGTGTGTGTGTGTGTGTGTGTGTGTGTGTGTGTGTGTGTGTGTGTGTGTGTGTGTTCTGTTTGATGCTGAAGCTCTTTGATGGATGTAAGTCTGATAAAACTTACTGCAGTCAACTAAAAAGTAAACCATTTAAAATGCCTTTTGTGAAAGCTACTAAAGATGTATTCCTGCTAGGCCAACACACACACACACACACACACACACACACACACACACACACACACACACACACACACACACACACACACACTCACACCATGGTCGGATAAAGCCTACCCAGCGTGACCCAGACTATAAAGGAGCCTGTTGTTTTATTTAATGTCTAACACCGTGTTTATTGGCAGTAGTCTGAAAGAGAAGCACATCCACAGAGCGAGTCGCTGGTCCACAACAACCTTCCTATGGGTGTGTGTGTGTGTGTGTGTGTGTGTGTGTGTGTACACGGGCATTACACATAGTCAAAGCCAAGCGTTTTCAAACATTTCTTAGTTGTGAATGACACGGCTGATTCGGTCAACCCATCCCGCCTCTCTCTCTCTCTCTCTCCTACTCTCACCCACTCTCCTGACCCCCCCTCACTCACCTCTTTTGTCCTCTCCCTCCCCCTACACAGGGCTCACCCGTTGCCCAGGAAACAGTCCCAATTGTGCTGTTAACAAAGGCCGCAGAGGCTTTTTTTTTTTTTGCCTCCCGGGAGGTGGTCCCCTCCGCCCCTCTGCCCCACACCCTGACCTCCTCGAACCCTGCTCTCCTCCCTCTTCCTCCTCCCTCTCCAACTCCTCCCTGGTGATGCATCACTCGTCGCCATGGTGCTGAGCTTGAAAATTTGGAGAATTGGAATGGCAGCAGAGGAGAAAGCAGGAGAAAGAGGGGAAGGGGGGAGGAAGGACGAATAGAGGCTGAAGGAGGGGGGGGGGGGGGGGGGGGTGACGAGGAGGTATTTATAAAAAAGAGCAAATAGCAGAGACCAGTTGACCACAGTGGGCTTCTTTTGTCTGCAGTTCATCTGTCACAGCGTCGTAGCAGCTGATTAAGAGCCTGCATTAAAAACCCATTGCTTTAGCATTAGAGATGTTTATCCAGCCAGCCTGGATGCACTTCATTGGACTAGGCCATATTAATGTTTAATAACACGACACCCATGATCAGATTCAAAACATGTTGGATAATCTCAGAAGTGTTCAGAGGTGAAACTGAGGTCAACACTGTTTTTAAATTTTAAATTTCTCTGAAGACTGACAATTTAAAGATGAGATGTTTTTTGCCAAACAGATATATGCAGAAATGCACAGGCAGACCAGTGTAGACCACATGATGATCTTTATCTCTAACATTCACCCTGTAAAGTTTAGCACCACGGATATTTAGCTGTTAATAATAGTGAGCTGGTATTTTCCAGAGATCATTTCACAGAAGGATGCTTGTAGTTTTCTACTGTTGATAAAACCAAACTGTGCACACCTGCTCCCTAAAAACAGAGACGTAGTAGTCATGCAAACTAGTCTACATGCAATGAACTTATTGACAATGTGTCGGGACCAAAACATTGGAGTTTGTGTTTTTTTAAGATTTAACATTTTTAAGAACTTAAAAGTTTTACTTTAAGCATACGTCTTTTGTGTCACTAAAAACTTAATGGCAGGGTTGGTCCTTTTCTCCTGGGACACTTTTTTAACATGTCTTTAGGTCCTGACAGAAATTAATAACTCATGTGCTCTGAAAAAGGAACAAAGAAAATCCATCATCTGTGACAGTTGAAAGCTTGTAAAAACTTTGACCAATGTCTGCCACGAGGTCCCACTCTGATGAACCAATCACGCTTCCTTTTTTTTATTTATTTTGATAAAGTGGTCAAGTACAAAATAAAAATGTGCACATAGAAATGACAATTAACGCAACAGAAAATAAACAAAAACAACAACAATACAGAAATAAAGACAGAAACTAAATACGCAAAACATGAACACAGACAAAAACAACTGAAGTAAATATAAAAGTCAAGTATGAAGTCGTGTTGGTGTATAGGAAATGTGTGAATGTGATGCAGCTTAGTGGAAAGTAACAAAAGAGTAAACAAAAAGCAAAAATACTGTATATAATGATTGTCATAAGAGATGAATTAAAGTAAATAACATGATAGTAATAGAATGGGATGAATATTATCTTGTAAGTTTTGGGCGTACAAAAGGAGGGCAGGGTGTTTGTATTCAGATGTATGTCAGAAGAAAAGACAAAAGGAACACATAAATATGGAAAACATAATGTGGGGAATAAGAGTGTGGACATTGAGTTTGGATGTGGCTTCAGTTAGAGACTTTTCTGAGATTTAGATGAGTTCCAGGTTGTTTATTTCTCTGGCTGTGATGTGTTCTAAGAGCGAGTTAATCCAGTGTGTCATGTGGCAGGCTCTTTTTGAGTTCAGATTCTGACAGATGACTTTGTTGGCCATAATTAGAGAGATCGTTGTGGGTTTCTGGTTATTTGGGATAGTGATTTGACCAATCACGCTTCCCTGCTTGTTTTCTACCCCTTTATGTGCACAAGCCCACACTCAAAGCACATCACTGATGAGTGTATACTGTAAGTTCACATACCAATGAATGAGACGACGTAGCTTCTACACAATGCAAGAGATGAGCTAAGGTGCGCTTCTGGAGCTACGTTGCTCATGGGTTAAGCGAGCAGAGTCGCTAACACAGAGGGGAGGGTGTGTAGTCGGAGCAAGGAGGGAAATGCTACTTTCAAAATCATGCTAGTTTCTGAAAAAGACCAACCCTGCCTTTAAAACAATGTCACTCTCTCTTGTTATAAAGTAGATGTTGTTGGCGAGGTTAGACAGAGTAGATCATTGATATTTTGTGTTTTTAAAGGCATCACACGTTTGCCCCAGTAGGGTCACCCCAGCCAATAAAGATCTGGACTTGCCCCTGCTGCCACCTGTTGTTCTTATTGATAAGAGTGTCAGCTGTGGAATATGACTTCTGATGACATTTAATAAAATAAATAATAAAAAAATATTTTTACTGAACAATGATCTTTTCAGTCCGTTGTGTTGCACATGTTGTTAGGCTTTACAGCTTTTTCTTTTGTTTTCTTTTGTTCTTGTCGTCAGTAATTCCAAAATTTAAATAAGCCATTAGGAACCCCCCCCCCCCCAACCCCCCCCCCTTTAGCCTGTTTGTTGACCGTTATGAGGTCCTCCCCCTCCTTTGACTGCCGTATCTGCTATTTGCAGAGTGGCATATTATTCCACATATTGAAGGATCAAAATTCCCATAACTCCCCTGAATGTGTAATGACTGTAGCAGCAGGATAGGAGCTGAAATTACATTAGCATACCAACCCCCTCACGCAGGCCCCGCCCCATTCAACAGGGTTGTGTATTGCACGCTTGATTCTCCTTACAAGTTGAGCTCAGGGGGGGAAAAAAAGCACCATGACAAACCTCTAGCCATTCATGGAACCAGTGGTTCAGCAGCTGTTTCCAGTGCAGCCATTAACATGGAGTCCCCATAGAGAGAGAGCAGAGGCTCCGCTGGGCTGAAATGTGCTGTTGGTGTTAGGTGTTGTTGGGGCTGCTGTGCTGTGTGGATAGAACCGTGACCAGCCATTTGTCCCAACCACCACCAGCTCAGTCCTTCCCACTCTGGCTTACTCGATGGCTTTGGCCGTAATAAAATGGCTGAGTGGAGATACTGAAGAGATGGAGGAGGGGTAAGAATGGGACGAGAGGGCTGCTGATGGAGGAGCATAAAAATAGAAAAACCGGTAAGCAGATAAATAGGATGAGGAGTGACTCAAAGAGAGGCTGAGTTTTTTCCCAGAGTAGATCATCACTGCTCGTAACCTATAAATGTATTCAACCGTCTCCCACAGCAACTCAGTTTGTAGTACAGCACAGCGTAGAACATTGTGTTCTATGGAGCATATCATTGGCCTGCGGGAATCGAAACAGAGCAGGAGAGCGAAGATGCGAGCTCACTTTAGCTACATTACATCATGTTTGAGTGGCTAACCTGCAGTGACAGGGCTCCACACAATGAACTAATAGATGTCACAGGAGCTCACACGGGCACAGAGAGGAGGAAGTCACAGGCGGGATCGTCAGTACAGTCGCACCTAGTTCCCAGGACTGTCAGGGTGGTGTCAGATTCAGGATGTGTTCCCAAAGACTGATCAACAACAAACTCAAGTTCCCCCCGTCTCTCCGTTTCTCTGACGCTGCCGTGGCTGACTGTGGCTCGGAGGAAATATTACAATCAAAGAGGAGTCGACAATGTGAAAGGTATCCAGCGATAAAAAGGATGAAGCCTTTAAATGCTTCTGTAGCTGTGAAGTCACGACGTCCTGCTAACAACAGCTGTGCCAATCACAGAGCTGCCTGTTTCCTGTCTTAATGGATTCAGGAGAGCTGAATGTTCCTCCTCTCTACTCGCACTAAAGTGGAGTTTGATTTGTGTTCGACTTTGACTCTTTAAAAAAAATAAAGTCCACTTTACTTAATTATTTATAGTAAAAAAAAACAACCTAATATCATTTCATTTCCAGTGTTGAGCTGGTAAAGTCTTTGAGCATGATGTCTTAGGTTGGACCTGTAGACAGACACGTGAATGCAGATTTAAACGGTTAGCGTGCTGCAGCGTCATTATGATCCCAGGATCTGTCCTGTGTGGTTCAACAGAAACATCACCACTGACTAAAAACACTGAGCTCATTTGACATGGTTCATGTTATGGACTATTATTTTTATTGGCTATATTTAATTTGATTATATTTCAAAGAGGTCAGAGTGTGTAAGTTTCATAATATAATATTGTTGAGTATTTGTGATGTGAATATCAATCAAAATAATCCAGGTTAGTATTTTTATTTTAATCCAGCAGCCCGTCTTCATAAATAATTACACCACTGGTTTATTCTTTTGGATCATGTTTGTTACGTATTTGTTGATGAGGAGAAATCATAAAAATCATCCACAGTTAAAAAAGATCACACTGTACAATTCCTGGCTTCGAAAATGTTTTTGTGTGTGTGTGTGTGTGTGTGTGTGTGTGTGTGTGTGTGTGTGTGTGTGTGTGTGTGTGTGTGTGTGTGTGTGTGTGTGTGTGTGTGTGTGTGTGTGTGTGTGTGTGTGTGTGTGTGTGTGTGTGTGTGTGTGTGTGTGTGTGTGTGTGTGTGTGTGTGTGTGTGTGTGTGTGTGTGTGTGTGTGTGTGTGTGTGTGTGTGTGTGTGTGTCTTTTAAACTGTTGATCTGAGCAGAGAAGACGCTGCATGAGTTCAGTGTCATCAAAAGTGTAAGGACATTATTCATGAAACAACCTCTGCCCCCCCAACATGTATATTAACACATACTGTATATTAACATATATATTAACACATACTGTATATTAACATATATATTAACACATACTGTATATTAACATATATATTAACACATACTGTATATTAACATATATATTAACACATACTGTATATTAACATATATTAACACATACTGTATATTAACATATATATTAACACATACTGTATATCAACATATATTAACACATACTGTATATTAACATATATATTAACACATACTGTATATTAACATATATATTAACACATACTGTATATTAACATATATTAACACATACTGTATATTAACCTTAATCAAGATTGAACCTGTGTAATTAAAAACTAGAATTATACAAGAAAGTTGACCTAACCTGTGTGAAACCTGAACATTTAAAACACATCTGTCAGAGCTGTACTCACAGTGCAGACCTCCTGAAGCTGGATGTATGTACAGCTGGGTCTGTACTGCTCTTTGAACGAGCCACTGATGGGAACACATCAGGACTATGAGCTTCACCTCTGAGTGTTTTTTTTAAAATACTTTTTTATTGTGTTTTTTTTTTTACCATCTTTAACATACACCACATATGTGCAAATCATGTACAAATTTAAGTCAAAAGAAACGAGACTAAATTCAAACAAAAATAAACATGAAGACAGATAAGAAAAGAAAACCTATGAAGAAGAGAGAGAGAGAGAAAGAGAAAGGACGCGTTGACGTGTTCTGGCAATAGTACCGTACTTATCACAGATTTCTCAAAATCTCAAAATGATTTCTCATAGTCATTCAATCAAGCACACATCATTTCATGGTATACAAAAGAGGACTTGCATTAAACATCTACTATCTCTATGATCATCTCTGCCTATCATTTCACATAGGGACCCCAAACAGATCTAAAAACCTTTATATTCCTGTTAATTTTGTACATTAGCTGTTCAAAGGAAGCCATCTCCAATGTCTTAACACAATCCTGTTAAGAAGGTCACTTTTACCCAAGAACACATTTTGGAGGTCCGGAGCATCTACTGGTAAAATACCTCATTGACATAACGCTACTACTACTTATAAATATATTATCAACGCATTTAACAATTTCAGACCAGAAGTCCTGTATCTCACACCACTCATACAGCACATGGATCAATGGACCCCGTTTTTTAACACATCTCCAGCAAGTATCTTCCTCTCTAAGCCCTGACTCTGTTTATACTTCAGACTGTGGAGGGAGTGAAGTGGCCCTGACACAATCCTGTCAGGCTGCACAGAGACCTCGGCCTCACAGTACCGTGGTGTTCAGTGGAACGTGATGACTCCACTTGTTCACAGATTACACGATCGACTGGTTGATTGATCTCAGTCATGACGGTCCTGTAAGTCCTCTTCATTGATCCTCTGCATTTTAGAGTGCTTGTGAACATAAACCTTTTTTTTTAAACATCATCACCGTTCAGTCTGAGCTCGTCCATGCTGCGTCTTCAGTCCTCTCTACAGCGTCATGTGGATTAGGTGATGCTGGTGCTTCGTGCTGTAGCATGAAGGCATTAAATGTGGCTGGCAGGCAAACGTGCTGTCAGGAGACGGATGCATTCGGACGCTGTAGACGTCGAGCGTGTGGAGGTTATTATGGTCTGTAATCTGAAAGCAGTGGAAATAGAGACGAGTTTAAGAAGATCAGGGCAAACGTCCTGCTTCACAGATACACTGAGAGGAAGTCGAGTTGAATTCTGAGCGTCACAAATCTGAGAAAACTCAGAGTCACTGGTTCATGCAGCCTGCCTGAGTATTATAATCACCAACACTGTAACATGTGGCCTCATTAACTCAACATATTTCCCCTCAGGTGTCATAACTAATAGACAGTGTTTGATATTCAACAAAAAAAAAATCCCTAAATACTGGTACGTCTTTCACTTCATCCAATTTTCCAGAAGCGGACCAAACTGTAAACCCCTGTGACTTGTCCTCTTTAAGTCCCCTTTACTCCAAACACAGAGACAAACGGCCCCCCTGCCTGTCCTCCTCCCTTCCCCCCCTCCTCCCTGTCCTTGTCTGTCATGTAGACCTGGGTCGGGGGAGGGCTGGTAGCATGTGTCTGACTGCACAGGGTGTGGCTGGAGGCCTTTTCTGTTAGCACACAGCAGCATAGAGGTGTATGCAAATTCCTGCTGCAGAAACATGTAGCCATGCATTACACACACACACACACACACACACACATAATTTGCATATTAACTACTTGCCCCACAGATGCTTCCTGCACTCAAAGCGCCTCTTGGCTGAGTTTATAAGAGTACGAGCATCATTGTGCTGTATGTGGGTGTGTTAGCATGTAAATAATATACTCCCGTTGGTACTTTGGCTGATGTGTGTGTGTGTGTGTGTGTGTGTGTGTGTGTGTGTGTGTGTGTGTGTGTGTGTGTGTAAGCATGTTGCTGCAGTGTCAGTCAGTCACAGCGTGGTCCTGCCTGTTACACAAAGGCCTTATGGGAATGGGGGGGGGGGGGGGGTGCCCTGCTTGTTGTAGTCGTCCTATCTGGAGGTTGAAGGAGGGGGGGGGAGAAGACAGCGGAAGGAGGGAGTTTAAAATCATGGGGGTCGAGGGGATTATTAGGAAAGAGGCCAGAGTTGTTTTTCTGGACTCATCTCCAGAAACGGTCAGAGACATGCTCCACTGATCTCTTTGTGCCTGTCTTTGGCCCTCGTTGTGGACTCGGAGAACCCGTGGTGTTCTCTTCTTCTCTCAGGAAAAAAACCCAGCTTTTTTTGGCCTGCTCAGTTTAAAATTAACTTCAGTGTCTGTCTGTCTCTCTGTCTCCTCCTGCAGCCTTTCCATCCCATGGTGAACCTGCAGTGCTCCCCTGAGCTCCGGATGTTCCTGTGCGCCCTCTACGCCCCGGTGTGTACAGAATACGGCCGGGTGACTCTGCCGTGCCGCCGCCTCTGTCTGCAGGCCAAGAGCGACTGCTACAAACTCATGGACATGTTTGGTGTCAGCTGGCCTCAGGAGATGGACTGCAACAGGTTGGGACAACAGCAATACTTCTCTCCCTCCTGGATCCGTTCGACCTTCTGCTCCTCCTCTGTGAGAGCAGGGACACGCCGACTCGTTCAAAGAGTTTAGAACATGTTTCTGTCTTGTGCTGTCGTTAAATGACTTCTACCACCAGACAATAAAATCAAAGTCATCACACCGTGAACAAAGTCTACACATTCAACGTAGCATTCATTTAACAGGCTGCAACAAATGACACTTTACAGAGAATATATGGAAAAATAGAAAAACAATAATAAAGAGGAAATAGAATATAAGAATATATAGTATAAGGATATAAAGAGGACTTAAAGGGTTCAAACTTTACAGATTAGAAACCAAACGGCACCTAGCTGACAGATAACATTTAGAACTGAACACATGATTTACTTATTAACTACAAACCAACAGACTGTACCTGAAAATGAACTTGGCTTTACGATGAAAAGTTCAAAAGTCAAAGATTGGAGGGAAAAAGGGACAAAAACTACAAAGAAGTTCATCTTAAAGACATAGAAATGTTGTTTCGGAGCAGCTGTCTGGAAACTAAATCACTCTCTTTAATTCACCTTCTTCATGAACTCTGACTGTTGTTTCTTCTTTGAGTCCAGTGTTTTTGTTTTTCTGCGTTACAAAGCTTTATTCGGACTCTTCCTAATGGCTTTCCTCTCATCTTTCTTCTTTTTTCTCTTTTTAATAAGACCTAATGAATAATCCTAAAAGATGTTTTCAGCAACAGTGAAAGGTCTAAAGTGAATGCTCAGAGGCGTAGGTGTCAGGCAGCTCGTCAGGTCTGTGCAGGTCAGACTCTCATTGTGTTGATGGGTGATCAGTGGCTGCCTGGAAGGTGGATTGATGAATATAAGGAATGCTTTTAAAGCTGTTTGGCAGCGATGTCATGATGTTGTTAAAGGTTTGACAGCTGGAACAACCCTGAGCTCTTCCTCTCTTCCACCAGGTTCCCGGACTGTGACGAGCCCTACCCCCGTCCTGTAGACCTGCTGTCCAGCTCGGACACCACAGAGTCCCCCGTCTCCGTCCAGCGGGACTACGGCTTTTGGTGCCCAAGAGAGCTCAAAATCGACCCCGAGTTGGGTTATTCCTTCATGGGGGTCCGCGACTGCTCGCCGCCCTGTCCCAACATGTACTTCACGCGAGAAGAGCTGGCGTTCGCCCGCTACTTCATTGGGGTGGTATCCATCGTCTGTCTGTCCGCCACCCTCTTCACCTTCCTCACTTTCCTCATTGACGTGTCACGCTTCCGCTACCCCGAGCGTCCAATCATATTCTACGCTGTGTGCTACATGATGGTGTCCCTGGTGTTCTTCCTGGGCTTTCTATTGGAGGACAGAGTTTCCTGTAACGCAGCAAGTCCTGGAAGGTTCAGGGCTTCGACTGTGACCCAGGGTTCCCATAACAAGGTCAGCCAATGTTTGTTTGTCGTCGTTTTCCGACTCTCCAGATATTTTGGTGCTAATCTTCTATCTGTGTATCTTCATCGCAGGCCTGCACGCTCCTCTTCATGGTGCTGTACTTCTTCACTCTGGCCGGCAGTGTCTGGTGGGTCATTCTGACCATCACCTGGTTCCTGGCTGCTGTTCCCAAGTGGGGCAGCGAGGCGATAGAGAAGAAGGCCCTCCTGTTCCACGCCTGTGCCTGGGGCATCCCCGGCGTCCTCACTGTCACCCTCCTCGCCATGAACAAGATCGAGGGCGACAGCGTCAGCGGCGTTTGCTTCGTGGGCCTTTACAACGTGACGGCCCTGCGATGGTTCCTGCTGGCTCCACTGGGACTCGATGTGGTGGTGAGGAAAAACATAACGGGACACGAGAAACGACAGAAACAATGTTCGATATCGTTAATATTGAGGCCTCACAGATCCAACTGAAACTTTGTCTCATGGTTACAGTTGTCTTTATAAATATTCTGCTTCTTCTGCCTTAAAATGTGTGGGAGCACAAAATCGATTCACACAGATTTTTCATCGGACCCTGCTAACCTGCAAGCTCTTTCTTTCTCCCCCAGGTCGGTGTGGCGCTTCTGCTGGCTGGCATTGCAGCACTAAACCGAGTCCGCATGGAGATACCGCTGGAAAAGGAGAACCAGGAGAAGCTAGTGAAGTTCATGATCCGCATCGCTGTGTTCTCAGTGCTCTATCTGGTCCCTCTGCTGACCGTCCTGGGCTGCTACCTCTACGAGAGCAGCTACAGAGCCGTCTGGGAGACCACCTGGGTCCAGGAGAAGTGTCGAGATTACCACATCCCCTGTCCTTACCAGGTAAGACATGATGGGACTGTGTAAGGCATCTGTTGGTTAACAAAACTCTGCAATGTCTGCTGACTGTTTTCTTGGTTGATGCTTACCAGCGTGATGGGATTACTCCACATCGAATGTCACTAATTGAAAATGCATGATTTGGTGTTTTTGTTAGCGGCTAATAATAGCGATGCTGTAACCTGCTGTTGTTCTCAGATCACCTTCAATCTTTAAAACAGAAGCTCAGTGTGACTGCAGGACTCTGACAGAGGAAAGAGGAAGTTTCTGTGAAGGAAATGTGAAAATAATTTTCAGCTCATCCATGCAAACGTATCGACGTCAAGAAGCTGCCCGTAACGTCACATCCTTCATTAGCCTCATGGGACATCTGCTGACGGTGCTAATAATAATGACACATCTCTGCGTCGATTCACTGACATGCATCACAGTGTGCAAACATGAACTGCACAACTGGGACTGAAGCAAGGGAAGCTAGAAGGCCGAGCAGAAGGCAACAGCTGGGAGGAGGCTGATACCTGCCAGATGTGTTTACAGGAGAGAGCAGGACTCGCTGTCAGACCGGGTCCTCTGTCTCTCCCAGTCGTCATTAATGAGACAATAACTCCCACGCAGCTCGTCTTCAGTCGCTCTGCAGCCGCCTCCAGCATCACTACACGGAGAGTGTGATAGAGCTGTTCATAAATTCAGAGATCCTTCTCCCGTGTGCTGATGCCTTTGCACATCCGCCTTTACCTCGCCTGCTCAGATGTGAACAGAGAGTTGCAGCTGTGCAACGTTCAGTCGTTTGTAGCACTAACAGTAACTCTTACTGGTGTTCTTATGACCCGTCATTCAGGCCTCAGTCACTTTGTCTGAGCTGCTCCAGTTTACACTGTTTGTAAAAGTCATGGTGACCTCCCTGCTGCAGCTGAACACATTTCATCTGTAGATATGAGACAGTCTGAATGTTTCAGAAATCACTGATGTGCCTGTTTGGATGATGCAGCCGAGAGAAGAGAAGAGCATTGAGTAAGATCTCAGTTATGCTCTTAATCTGCTCCGTCAATAAAGCTCTGTTTAAGAGAGCAGTGCATTAATCCTGCGTGTGTGTGTGTGTGTGTGTGTGTGTGTGTGTGTGTGTGCTGCAGAGTATGGGTCAGTGGGGTCAAGCTGCACAGCATCATAGTCACAGCACATCTGAAAACAAGCTGCATGTGCTGCACAGCTGAGCTCCAACTGCTGTCAAACACAAAACGACAAAAGCAAAAAAACACACAAAGACTCTACTTTCCATCCTTCCCCCAACAGCACGGAGCCCATGAAAGAGCGTACACACAGTGTGCACTCAAAACACACACTTGAGTCCGAGCCGTGTTGGTGCACAATATTGACTTTAAGTGCCGACTATATTTATCTTAAAAGCTTTCCCTGAGGCTCAGACCTCATCTCTGCTCAACGGCTACTGAGTAATGCTGGAGCCTTCATCTCCACAGTGCACAAAGAAAACACACACACACACACACACACACACACACACACACGCACACACACACACGCACACACACACACACACACACACACACACACACACACACACACAGTGAGATTGGTGACTTAAGCCAAATGATAGTACTCAGAGAGGCAGGAGACGGGCGGTGATGTCATTGGGAGAGCTCGTTAGGCTCTCGAGAAGTTGGGCCAGATATTCCGAGTTTGTCAGCAGCAGAAGTTCAGTAATGAGGATGTTGGCTGAAGTCATTCAGTCTCTCATCTGGAGTGTATCTGCGGATGGATGAGCCTCAGGGTCCGCCTGGCCCACTCATAATGAGGCCATCATGACTGCATCTGTGTGTGACTGCACGAGTGCACGCTCGCTCATGTGTGTGTGTGTGTGTGTGAGAGAGAGAGAGAGGAAGAAAGGGAGAAGCCGGAGACAGAGTGAGAAGTGTTGGTTCACTGCGTGCCAGCTGTACAGTTGTTGCTATGGCAGCAGCAGTGCGGTGACTTGTGCTGCTCTGTTGTCTCCTAAAGCAGGATGAAACACCTGATGGAGAACACATCCACATGAAGACTGGGAATTTAGTTTCACATTTGTTTTCATTCTTTATTTCCTTAAATGTGTTTTTTATTACCATGTATGGAGGTTAAAGTCCTCTTAGCGGACAGCACGGGTTCAAATCCAACCTGTGGCTCCTTTCCTGCATGTCATTCTCCACTCTCTGCTCTGATGTCTGAATCTATTCACTGCATCTCAGATTCTCTTATTAGAACAAACATGAGCAAGCACATGAATACCATTCATCAAGTTCTCCTCCACATTCATTGATTAACTCGAGTATCTATAGACATGCTGACCTGTTCATGTCCCAGTGCAGGACAGTGCTGTTGTAATGATGATCATCTTTTTAAAGACCCTGAGTGAGCCGTATGTCACGGTGAACTGTTGACAGAGTGAAGAGAAGAAATCTGAACGTCGTGGCTCTTTTGAAGCAGATCATCATGAAGAGACGTCAGCTGTGCTGCCACAGACTGATGAGCTGTTGATGCCTGGAGCAAAGTTGTCACAGATCATATAGAGCCAACACACACACACACACACACACACACACACACACACACACACACACACACACACACCGTCAACATGGATGACCCTTTTAATGAGTTCAATGATGTTTGCATGAGTGAAGTGAAAGTTTCCATTCTGTGTGTTTGAAACGTTTTGTGCGAACACAAGTAGAAAAGAGTTTTTATGAACCTCGGTGTGCATTTCAAACCCCTAATCATCGTCTGTGTGTGTGTGTGTGTGTGTGTGTGTGTGTGTGTGTGTGTGTGTGTGTGTGTGTGTGTGTGTGTGTGTGTGTGTGTGTGTGTGTGTGTGTGTGTGTGTGTGTGTGTGTGTGTGTGTGTGTGTGTGTGTGTGTGTGTGTGTGTGTGTGTGTGTGTGTGTGTGTGTGTGTGTGTGTGTGTGTGTGTGCGCCCTGCAGGTGGAGCACACCAGCCGGCCTGACCTGGTCTTGTTCCTGATAAAGTACCTGATGATGTTGATCGTGGGGATCCCCTCTGTGTTCTGGGTGGGCAGCAAGAAGACGTGCTTCGAGTGGGCGAGTTTCTTCCACGGCAAGAGACGCAAAGAGTATGTACTTCACACACACGCTGATGATGTTCCACACCGCACAGTGTCAGGAAATAAAACACAGCATTCAAGTCAGCTGAATTATCAAGCTAATACATGTCCATCCTGGTATTGTCTTTTTGTATAGACAGAATCTAGAGTCAACCTTAAAACAGCCAATTCTGACACGTTTGACAGAAGTTAAAGATTTTGCAAGATTTTTTCTCTGCACTCACCCCCCCTCCCATCCAAACTCAGAGCATTAACCCCCTCTCCCACCGCCTGCTCCACACACTCTTCCATCCTCTACTATCACTCCAACCACCCCACCACCTTCCCTCTCTCCCTCCCCTCCCTCCTGCGTCTCTCCCTGCCCTCCCTCCCTCCGCCCCGCTCCTCCCTCTCCTGCTCCTCCGCTCCGTGCTCCTCCCTCCCCCGCTGCAGCAGGATGGTCAACGAGAGCAGACAGGTGCTGCAGGAGCCCGACTTCGCCCAGCTGCTCCTCAGGGACCCCAACACGCCCATCGTGAGGAAGTCGCGGGGCACGTCCACCCAGGGCACCTCCACTCACGCCTCGTCCACCCACCTGGCCATGCTGGATGAACCGCCCAGTGCCAGCACCAGCCGGGCCGGCTCGGTGCGCAGCACGCGCTCCAAGATGAGCAGCTACCACGGCAGCCTGCATCGTTCTCGAGATGGAAGGTGGATCTTTGCTCTTTCTTCTGTCACTTTGCGAGAACGGCGAATCTTCACAAAGTCCCGCCCTTCACACCTCCTGTTGTTTTTCTGTCCCAGGTACACAGCATCCAGTTTCAGGGCCTTAGACGAGCGGCTGCCCTACGGGAGCATGCCGCGCCTCAACGACCAATCACAGTCCAGATACTGCAGCACCAATCGCCTGGACAGCCTGTCACGGCACGGCTCCACCCAGCGACTGGAGACTCAGTCGCGGCACAGCAGCGTCAGAGACCTCAGCAGCACCGCTCAGGCGGTCCTGGGTGGGCCTGGGAACGGGATTCACAGGGTGCTGGAGGAGGATGGAGCGACAGCCTGAACAGGAAACAAACCGTTATGTAACGTTGATCTCGTTTCTATGGACACTCCTGAGGAGGAGTGAGTGAAGCGGAGGGACGTTACACTGTACGTGGTTCATTCACTCCTGTTGAGTTTGGGAGTCAAACGATGCTCCTGGTGACTGGAGATGAGAGCTAGAGAAGGGCTACATGCAGCCAAATGAAGCCGCGACGTTTGGATGGATGCCTTAAAATGTTGTCTCCACTTTATACAACCAACGAGCCGATCCTAAAAACTCAAACTGAATTTGGTGCGGTCTGCGATGGATTGTGTTAAAGCGACTGACCTGTGAATAGATAGCACTGAAATGATGACGAGGCTTCGTTGTAGGACCTACGTTACTGAGCCAGTCAGGCCCAACAAAATGTGACCAGCACAGAGAGACTGCAGTGTCCTGCTGTTGACCTGTGCTGTACTGTTTGTGTAAAGGACTGTGACCAGGATGTTGGACGTTACAAGCCCCTTTCTTCCAGTCTGTTCTTCTCAGCACTGTGGAGGGTGGAAGCAGGATCATTTATTATCTGCTACACTTGAAATGTTTTGTACTTCTTCAGCTTCGAACTCCACCTTTTGATTTTTAAAATGTTTGAAGTACTCCTAATTAAAATGCCTAAAAAACCTGTATTTAAAAATACACACTAAGTGAAAGTCAAGATGAAAGTAAACAGATGAGCCAGATGTGACAAATACGCTCTTCAAACACTGTATATGCGTGAATATTACAAACAAAGCTGTTTTCTTTATATGGAGCTTCTTCACTGCTGTATGCATGTAATATAAGAGGAACATGTTGGGAATGTGGTTGGCCTGAATCAAAGGGCTGAAATGCAGGAAAAATAGCTGAATCCAAACTCGGCCTGACGGCGGTTCAGACAGGAAGCTTAGCGAGAATCACGGGATCCGTGTTTTCAGTCAAAGACATGAGGGGCAAAGTGTGTACGATGAGGGAAAGGTACAAAAGGGAACACACACACACACACACACACACACACACACACACACACACACACACACACACACACACACACACACACACACACACACACACACACACACACACACACACACACACACACACACACACACACACACACACACACACACACACACACACACACACACACACACACACACACACACAGACACACACACAGACAGAATGAGGGTTATGTTCTGTATCAAGCATACAGCTCTAAATGCACCTGAGCTTGTAGAGCGCTTTTTCTAGTCTTCTGACCAATCAGAGAGCAGGACACACCGACACACTCACTCTCAGGAGTATCTAACCCCATTCATACACTGTGACAAAGCAGCAGGAGCAACTTAGGTTACGTGTCAGGCCCAGCTGAGGGCGCTCGACCACTGAGCCACAGCCGCCCCGTGCAGTTTGTACATCGGCTGTTTGGAGGAAAGAAACACTCCAGGTGAAACTCCCATTCGAGCCGACGCCGTGCTTCTCTTCCTGTCTGAACACACGATCAGTGGTGAGAGGTGATATCCACAGTGTCCAAATGTGTCCTTAACTTTATATAGCTTCAGTAAAATGTTAGAGCAACATTTCCTCTAGTGGACAGAAACCTGTGTACAACTGAACTGTTGATTTGTAATAAAGTTGTTTTTTTTAAAGAACGGACAGAAGGAATGACCACACGCTCTTTGTATTTGTAACAGCCCTCCGCTTTATTGAAATACATCGGAGTCAGGTTAATATAATGAGTTCTCCACATAAGTGTGGCAGCCAGTTCCATACATTATTTCATGTTTTGACCTTACACCTTAAATATTTTTTTGTGCAAAAAAGAATCTACATCACCTGTAGTGGGTTATCCTCAGTAAAACGCCCAAACCGTTCGAAAAGGAGCAAGTAAAACAAACCGAAAAACAAAAAAAAATAAAAAAAAATGATTACATCTATAACATGCAAAACTGTACAAATTATTACAAAGCAATCCTAGAAAAAAAACAACAAAGAAGTGTAATATGATATGAAAGAGCAAAATAATATAGAAGGTACTGTAGATAAGACCTCACTGAAATGCAAAGGCGTTTGAATGTTTTTGAGATTCTCTTCCTCTTCCGTGTTTCCGCTGTGGCACCTCAGCCGTCGAAGCACAGCTCAGCCTTCCCTCTGAAAACATCGCCCGGCTTACATCTCCTGTACACTCACTCCGGCCTGACTCGTCTGTCCCTCCCCCACTGCAGCCCTCCGTCAAACAAATACGCCTCTAACACACTATCACCAACTAAAGGAAATAATTCATTGGTTCTGACGTTTCCTGAGTTTCTCTTCCCTCTCCTTAAAACTGGGATATCTGGGATCAGCTCTTCTGTACAGTATAAAACACCAGGCTAGGACAGACCCCCCCCCCCCCTCCCCTCCCCCCTCACCTTATACATTCTACAGAGAAACTCCAGCAGGATCTCGTGAGCTGAGAAAGAGTAAACCATGCAGTAGCACTGTGGTGCTGCAACCCTCTCCCTGTCTCTTCATATAAAATGGAACAATAAAAGAAATACTTGGAATGGGTCGATCAGGGTTACTTGGCGGTATTTCAAACGGGGGCTCGGCAGGAATGGTAACTAATGTTTTTGTTTCCCTTTCAGACAAATAGGTGAAATGAGGGGGAGTCCTCTCTAAACGTGTATTACAGTACAGGAGGGTTTCCTGCAGTGACGTGTCGTTTCTCACGACAGAACAGTCTTCAGCTTCGTGCAAATCCGTCCCTTACAGTTTGTCCCCATTCTGCCCTGCCGAGGACTCCCGGAGTTAAATGCTTATTGATCTGTTTGTAAACTGAGCTCAGACGAACAGAGGTAACTGTTTTTTGTGTTTGTTTTGTTGTTGGCTGTAAATGTGACGCTCTGCAGCCAGAAGCTGCCAAACTGGAAAGTTTTCACACTGCCAAATCAAAAAACCTCTCAAAGGGCGAGTTAGACACAAGGGTCACACCGAGGCATTTTTTTTTTACATGCTAGTCATTAAAAACAAACAGAAAACCAAGTGCTGACTTAGTGACAGCTTTCAAGTGTTTACATTCTCAATATAGTGTTGTTTGTTTAAACAAGCTTTTACAAAGAATAAAAAGATGAACCAAAACGGCTGCCAAAAAACAACTAAATGAAGTCCCTAAGTGTCCCTCTTTATTCTTCAGTATTTGGTTTCATCCAGCTCAGTGGAAGGACTCCTGTTTTCATCCGGGTACCACAGCCAGTTCAGCATCACTCAGGTTCAGTGTGGATTCAATGATCACGTGACGAGGAGCAGGACGAAAAGGCATCTGCTGCAGCACGACACTATCTGTGTGTGTGTGTGTGTGTGTGTGTGTGTGTGTGTGTGTGTGTGTGTGTGTGTGTGTGTGTGTGTGTGTGTGTGTGTGTGTGTGTGTGTGAGAAGAAGAAGATGATGTGTGTGTGACGTGTTCCCTCGACAGTACGGGCAGAAGTGTCGTTCACTCACGCAAACCAAGTGGGAGGAAAATAAAAGCAAAACCACACGATGAGTGTCACACATAAAATATAAAACAAACAAATCTAAAACCAAACAGTTAAAAAAAAAGAAACTGGAAAGTGGTTTAAAATGGCTTTTTGTGTGAATACAACCCCAAATCACTCAAAAAGGAAAACTCAATTCAAAGAGGATTTTTTCTTTCCCGTGTAGTTCTCTAAAGTCTTTTACGTATCATATATTACTCTCTACTTTGAACCTATGTACATTATTGTGATGGCAACCTGCGAGTCAGTCGGTTTGGTTGTAAAGCGAAGTGGAACGTGTACACTGTGACGGACGACAGGGCTGCAGGATGACGTCACTCGCAGTGGACCAATGAAGAAGAGAGTAGCACAGAGGAGCTGTGATGATGTCATTTAGATTGCTGGCTGTAGCTGTTTGCTGATGGTCAAATTAAAACAGATTATAAAGTCACTGCACTTAGTATCATGAGCAAAACAAAAACAAAACAGAAAAAAAAAAAAAAAAAAATCAACACTTTTATCTCGCTTTTTTTTTTTCCATTTTCAAATTTTGCAGCACCCAAAGAGAAACGACTGAGGGAAGTGAGGAGGGGCTTTAACTCTACCCGCTTGATTCAGGCTATGAAGCGGACCTCCCTTTCCTTGTCTTAGAATGATAAATAAATTAAAATATTGTCCCCTAAAACCCAAAGGGTCCTATGTACAAGTACAAATCGTTTTCTCTCAACAATAACCCTCTTTTTTTTTTTTCCTTTTGTTGCATTGTGAGGCGTTCGAGTCTCTGAACAGATCTTTCCACGGGGCCTTGGACAGAAGTGTGTCGGGGAAGCTTGATGCTTCTGCCGACAGCAAAAATGGAAGCTTTTTTTTAAATCCTATATCAGATGCCCTTACTGAAAACATATGCACAAACACACACTGGCAGGCACATACAGCCTCACTCAAACACACACACACACCTGCACCCTCAAACATCCGCCCCCACATGTACACTTTCACTTATTGTTGATAACACTCCCCTCAGACGACAGACTGTTTGTAGTGTTTCTGCCCCGTCTTGGAAGGATGATGAGACAGAGAGAGGCTGTAGAGTGGGACAAACGTTCCTCAGGAGGTGCAGTTCTCTGGGCAGTGATGGGGGGGGATGGGGTAAGGGGGGGTTCAGAGAGCATGGAGGATGGTCGGGAGGGAGAGGGGGTTTGGAGTCCTGTGCTGTCAATCACTGGGTGGGTGGGTGGGTGGGGTTGGTATGGGCTCATGTGTCCCAGCCCATCCGGTCTGTGCTCTCCAGGGACAGGGACTTTGTCTTGTGAGGGGAGGCCGGGCTGGGGGGACTGCTGAAGGTGGAGCTGTTGGAGGCCGTAGAGTGACGAGGGGAGTCCGAGTCCTGAAGGACGAGGAGAGACGGGGGGAAAAAAAGACAATTAGAGGACGTAAGTAGAAACGTCTTTGAGTATCTGTGATTCAGTGAGGAAACCTGTGTGTCTACTTTAAAATCTCTACGTGAGACACATGCTCATATTTCCTCTCTGCTTCTTCCTCGTGTGCCGCTTATGATGACGGACGGACAGATTGAATCCCCCCTTCTCCTGCCCCCGCCTCATCTTCCACTACATTCCACATCATCAGCAGATGAAGCGCTCAATTGAGCAGAAATGATCAGCTGAAGGAAAACATGCAGGCAGGCCAGATGATATGGGGTTGGGGGGGGGGGGGGTTCACTTCATACTGTATAGCACATACAGTGTGGCTTGCTTTGCTCTAATGGAACCCACTGTGTGGTTTGGGGTTCACATTTCTGTATTTGGTATGAGCAGGGACACGTCTGTTTCTGCTATGAAGAACATGTGACTGAAATATGAGACTCAATAGATGATTGTGTTTTTCATCTCTGCCTTGGATTGTGAATGATGTACTTTGTGTGGGTCTGTCTGAGTCGATCCCCAGGAGGAGGAGGAACATGTTCAATAAATAAGATCTGTGTTTGTATTGGTCATCACAGCGCGGTTTCTGATCTGTAATCAGCACAAAGGAGTTACATGGTGCCTTCATCAGTGGAGTTCATTCAAAGCTCTTCATGAAATAACAGGAAAACTAAATCTATATCACCTTTAAGGGAACGTACACCAGTGTTTCTCAGCTGGTGGGGCGGGACCCAAAGGTGGGTCGAAGAGCTGTCAAACACGTTTATGAAGCGCTTTTTTTGAAACATGTTGGTTTACTTCAGTTTCTTGCTTCAGTCACATTTTTTTGCATCGTCTCAGGTACAAAACATTTGACGCTAGCTGCAAATTGCAACATTTCTTCCTTTTTTTTTAACCAAATCTGATTAATTGACAAATGTCAGACATTTGGGTGGACAGGACTTGGTGGTGGGTCCAGAGACTAGATGAGTTGAGGACCGCTGATCTGCTCAGAAATAACTTCTCACGTTTGGAATCTGACCTCAAAAACATTCGACAGAAAAAGAAACAACAAAAGCACAGGCACATTTTTGTACGAGCTACGGCTGCAGTGACACAAACGTGTGAAGCTGCAGAACATGACACGCTGCCACTCACCTTCAAACTGTGTCAAATACTCCCACTGTTTGTTGTGAACACGAGACGAACACACACAAAGCCTTTAAAGGACGTATGAAGACGGGCAGATTCATGTTCTCATACATGTGCTCTTTAAAACGAGCCACATGTATGACTCCAGCTTTGTGTGGAGCACTGCCCAGCTCTTTGAATGTGACATGGTGTTTTTAAGTGCTCAGCCTCTCCACCCATATCCACTCATCAATGTTTGTTTTTGTTTGGACTACAAATGTCCTGAAGAATAAACTCCAAACATGGCTACAGATGAGACTTATTATTAGTGATTGACTTCAGCTTTCCAGAGATCAATATGAGTCATCACAGCATGTGACATCAAGACTCGTGTGGGCAGGTTTGGAGAAACACGGGCAGGCTGTCGGCGAGCTGTGAGGAAGCAGTCATGCTCTGTGATTGGCCGGCGGGCAGCGGTGGGAAGAAGTATGCAAAATGGCCGATCAGCAGCGTAGCACCGTTCACTCAGCAAATAAACATGACAACAGGCTGGACTTGTTGCCGCAGTGACAGATGTGATGAGTCATCGGATGCTGCCGACATGACGGGGCTGAAATGGTGCAGCGAGGGGCCGTGGGTCGTTTCAGTTGCAGCGTGTGTTTCTGTGTTCTGAATGCACCTCATGCTAACGTGTTAGCTTGTACAACAATGAAAGGACACACTTGTGTTGTGGCATGTGGGTGCGTGTCCCGTACGGCGGAGCTCCCAGGTGTGTGTGTGTTTGGGTGCAGTCGTTGCAGCTGTTGACATTACCTTCATCTTACTAAGCAGGGTCCTTAAAGCCCTTTTCAGATCGGGGGTCTTCTCCGACGGTGAGACTGCCTGCCACTGCAGAGGAGAGTTCAGACTCAGCGCCCAGCCCACAGACAACATGCTGGGGTGGGTGGGGGGGGGAGAGGGCGGGGCACAGCTGGGTGAGGGGTTGGGGGGACGCGAGGAATGAAGCAGACAGTGTCCAGGCTTATGGGCTATGAGGATGGGGAGCACTTAGAGGGAGGATGGATGTTCTGCGGCTCCTGTTTGATCCTACCACTGTTGTAGGATGGGGGCAGCTACATTTATCAAAACAGGAAACCAACACGGGACGGACTCTGAACATATGACACCACAGCTGGAGGTCTGAAAACGTGTGCACAAAGTTTAACAGGGACATGACAACAGTCGTCCCTCGTTAACTTGGCCTGCACCAAACCTACAGCAGGGCATCATGGGAGGAGATGATCAAACACTGAGTAGGGAGCTGCCCCGCCTCCATGAGCTGCTGACATCACGAGGAGGCCAAGCAGTCAGTCAGAGACGGAGGATGGCGAGGAAGGCCTGCAGCCAGAGGCCAGGATGTGACGGATGGGATAGAGGGAGGAATTCTTTAATGGGGAACAATGCGTCTTTGTAAATCGGATTACTTCACGTCAATGCAGGGAAACAAACAGGATGAGCTAACGGACTGCTTCATACAGAGCTGATGTTGGGTTGACATGAACTACGATTTGAGATCGGTGAAGTGGCGACCGAATTCAAACCAAACTCGGTGCTCTGTCACACACCGGAGGTTTTGTTCGTCTCGTCATGTTTATGGTCAACCACACATGAAGCTGTATGCTCAGTTTCAATGTTTGCACTGACCTCTCTGTCAAACTGTGAGAGCGGAGCGTCGCCACAGTCCATGCCTCCGCCCGAGGAGAGCGAGCTCTCAGAGGGAGAGGTCATGGTCTGCCGTTTGGATCCGTAGCTCCCGCCTGACAGCTCCCTGCGCAGAGCGCTGCCGTTCTGGGAGGACGAGCCTGGAGGGGGGGAGAGAGAGAGAGAGAGAGGAAGAGGAAGTCAGGGAGGAGCAACAAACACAAAGATACTTCATCAACGTTGGCTGTGAAGGGTTCAGAGTCTCTGGTACTTACGTATGCCCAGTCCGCTGCTGGCGCTCATGGAGCGGCCCGGCTCGGCACGGTTCTTGGTGATGGAGGGGATGCTGACGGATCCGCTGAAGCCCGCGCGGCTCTCCTGAACACGGACGTTCTAGTTTAAAACACGCACAGAGCAAAAACACACACACGCACACCACGGGGCAGAGTGCAGTGCAGGGGACAGGAGTGAGGACGGTGCAGCTGCAAAACCTACACGCTCGTAAAACTCAACGCTACTCTGGCCCGTCTGTGATTGGACAACGAGGTCACAGGGAGCAGGACAAGACAGCCTGAGAGGACATGAGGGTGAGGATGTTCATTATGTGACGCAACTAAACCTTTCAGGTTAGTTTGCTAAACATGGAATATAATGGTACAGCCTGAAATCATGCAACATGGAGGAGGAGGAGGAGGAGGAGGAGGAGGAGGGGGATTACTGAAGCTCATACACATCTCACACAGTCTGTGTGCTTACTGAAGTGGTTTACTCGTGTGCTTTCTACAGGACATGTCTCTGTGTCTGAGCTGTATTTAAGTGTCTGTGTGTACCATGGGAAGGTCTTTGAGGATCTGGATCCCGTCTCCTGGTCCCATATGAGCCACATGGTTGAAGTTTGTGGGGTTGGAGATCAGTTTATTCCTCATCTCTGGGTCTCGTAGCATCTCTCTGGAACCACACGCACAAATACGAGAAATGAACGGAGGCAGAAAAGGAGGAGCAAGGTGTCAAATGAACCGTATAACAGGACTACAAACACAGGAGAATAACTCAATAAACGTAATGACTCTGTATACAGTGGTCATCTATGAAAAGGCTGAGACGGGTCTTGTGCGGGGATGAACAGTATTAATGTCTCTGCAGCAGGTAATCTACCTCCTCTGCTGAAGCCGCTCCTCCTCAGGCACCCTGAAGGAGAAACGTCTCTTGTTGTTCATGCTGCGCACCATCTGCTTCCTGCTGTTGTCTGACGTCTCCGGGACGACCAGCTCGTCACCTTCTGGAAGATCACAACGAAGCCAGCGGTGTGTTTACATCAAAGACTGCAGAGGGTGTTTCAGATCTGTGCTAGTGGCTGACAGCAGCGCGTTAGGCTTTGACTGAAGCTGGTTTTGATCATCTGCCTCTTTCAGCAGAAACAGCAACATATGAACTTATATCAACATAAAGACTGAATACATTTCACTTTTTTTTTTCTTAAAACCTTTTTGTAGTTTTAAGCTGTTTTGATTTTTAACTCTGCAATGTCGTACCTGCCATCTTGTTCCTAAAGTAGATAAGTCGGACTGTTTCCAGCCCCAGCAGGTTCAGAGAGCCGTCAACATTCAGAGGTCGCACCTGAAGAAAAGGCACAGACATTTATCATCCATTAAAAACCAAACAGATTTCTGCTAAGACGTGTACTGTAAATGTGACAGGGAGGCATAAAACAGAGCAAACCAACAGGGCACTGTAGAGAGCCAATAGTGTTGACTCATCTAAGCCACCAGGTGGAGCCAGAGAGGCCTTGAGTCATGTTATAAAGACAGCGTTAGAGGGTCCACAGCACTGACCTTCTTGAGCGGCATGGTCTGAATCCACTCCATCGTGTTGACGTCGAACACATCCACAGCATTCTCGCTGTACACCGACAGGTAGGGGGCGTTGTAGCCTGGACGCAGAAACAAACAGGACATGGTTACATCTGTGATGCCCTTTATTTTCCTTCTTCATCCTTTAAACCCGCTTCTTCATTTCATCATCATCATATTAAACTTTTAGTATCTCCTTCACTCACAGGCAGAAAGCGGCACCGCCGGCCACATCAGCTCCTGCTGACGAGACCTGCGACCTTGTGAGTCCACATACACTCCGATGGCACTGAAACACAGCAGCAGCTCCTTGCTGGAAATCTCCACAGCACAGAGGGCTTCCAGGCCCTGCTGGGGGATGAAGGCGAGCGTGTGGTCCTCATGGTGGAGCAGGTTGACAGGTGACACGTCCCCGTGGACACTGTGGAGGGTTTTCACAAACACATTAGACAGAGTGAGCTCTGAATAACAACAAGGTGAGAAACATGTTTACTGTAAAAATGAGATCGTCGGGTAGATTACCTGTAGCGTGTGAAACCAGACTGATACCCCACATAAAGCCGCTCACTGAGCAGACCCATCCACTGAACGGGCCCCGGGGCCTGCAGCTCCCGCAGCCGGCGATGACGTGCTTTACTCTTATTCACCTGAAGAGCAGAACAAAGTTGTTTTTTTACAGCAGCTTTTAAAAGAACCAAATAAAACGAAGCTTCAAGTTTAGCGAGGAAGAATTCCCTCTGACCTCGTAGCATATGATTTGCCTCTTCATGGCCACGCAGAGGCAGGTGAGCGAGCCGTTGCGGACGGGACCGGAGACGATGGATTGGCAGCCCTTAGTCTCAGCCAGCTTGTAGGACTCGGTCTCACGGCCGTCCAGGGCCTGCGTAGGGAAGAGACGGACGTGGCGGTTCCTGCCGGAGATGACTGCCAGCAGCTGCTCCTGGAGAATAAGGTCAATGTGGTGCACCTTCTTGTTGTCGCCCACTCGGATTATTTCTAAGAGTGAAGGGCGAGAACCATGTTAGAGTGGATGAGTCGAGGGGGAAGAAAGGAGTAAAACTACATTTACTAACTTACAACACAGAGCAGATCCTAAAGAAAAGATCTTACCGTCTTTGGTGACGTGGATGACAAACAGACCTTCCTCGTTACCCAGGGCGACACGCTCGTGATCTGAGGGCGGAGCAAAAGAAGCAAGTTGACCGTTTCATTTCAAGTTAGGAGAAAGAGAAGAGCAGAAAATGTTTTTTTTTTTTTTATTTCTGCTGGGATTATTGATTGTCTTTGGAAACAGTCTGCAGCAGAGTAACACACATGACACAGAGAAGAGGAGCAAACAGGACTCAGGACTGAACTGAGGCATGAAAAACACACAGAGCTCCTTTTACAGAGATGCTCTCGTGGTGTTCACCTTTTCACACGTGTTTTTTTGTGTGCATGAATGTGATTGGTCACGGCCCACCTATGATAGCAGCAGACTGCGTTGTCTTGATGAGCGGCAGCGTGCTGTCGTAGGCCTCCTTGGGGACGTAGACGAAGCGCTCCTTGAGCTTGTTCTTCTTGAGGATGCGGTGCAGCTCGTTGAGGAGGCCCACCCATTTGTTCCTCTCCTGATCGCTGTCGGCCAGGATCAGGATGGAGGGTTTGTGGCTGCTGGAGGGGGAGAGCTGGGACGCCGTCACCTACAGGGAGCAGAAGGACAAAGGGTCAAATCAGGTGTTTAAAGACTCTCTCCGACGTTAGCAGGAGGACAACATGAGGGACTCACTCTGAATATGCAGGGGATGTCTTTGCGGCTGGCGTGGATGACATCAGAGGCCAGGACAGAGCTGACAGAAAACTCTTCATCCCTGGAAAATATGAAGAGGACAGAACTCAACGATAAGAGCCGACACTGCAATGATGAGTTAATCAAATTAGCTTCACCAAAGAAATGTCTTCAAGTATTTGATCACCTATTAAATGTTTTAGTCAGAAAAATGTTTAAAAAAATGCTGAAATAAAATAAAAAAAGCTATCTGACCACAAACAGCAGCCTTGGACAAACTATGAATGTCATTTCTTCTTCTTTGTTTTACACGTCGATCATTTTGATAAGCGATGACTTGAGTGATCAGCGGCTCAGATATAGAGTCAATTATTTCTGAATCGTTAGCATGGGGTTCGATCTGCAGCTCCTGCAGCCACACGTCGAGGTGTGCTCAGGTATGACACTTGGGAATGTGATGAGTTAACAGTGGTGGTCACTTAACAGAGCAGCCTCCACCATCAGTGTGTGAAGAAGAAGATGAAGAGGAGCAGAGAAGCGCTCATTGGTTGCTTGTGGTTGTATCAGGAGATTCTGCAGCTGAACGTTCGAGGTGCTTACACACAGACAGAAGTGAGCAAAGTGTTTTTCAGGTCATGAAGGAGTGTTTGACCTACCTCATATCGATGACTTGGCTGACGACCACACTCGGCTGCGTGGCTTTTCCCTCTCCCAGTTCGTAGAGAAATAGTTTGAAGTCACACACTACAGCCATCGCTCTCTGCCAGCCCTTCTTCACGCCTGTCGGTTTTGGCACCTGGAACCCAAACAACGACATGTCAGCGCGTTATAATACATAAGGGTTCGTCTCAAGGGTCTCCAGATATCTGCATCGTCACAGGGACAAAGACAACCGGTCCACTCACCCGGACGTGCCCTTCATACGCAGTGCCAATCCCCCTCTGAGGGTCGATACCCAGCGGACCCTTGGTCTGGTCCTGGGGCACAGGACACACAGCGGGGGCCTTGTCCGCGCATGTCACATGGCAAGAGAAGTTACACACTGGAGAAGGAGAGAGACGGAGACAAACGGGAGCTTTGACTCATCACAGATTTCACATAAGACGTTCGCCTCGTCTTAAGAGATCAAACTGTTTGAACTGTTAGAGTAAAAGTTGGTCTGTGGGTTCCTCACCTTCACACGTACAGCCTTGACGTATCAGTCCCACCATGAGGGACGTGCACTGGTTACACTTGGTGGGCGTGCTGAATGACTTCACCACAAACTGATGTGCTTTGGGCTGAGGACGAGGAGTAACTCAGAGTGAGATATGAACAAAGACATGAGCAGCGAGTGTATTACACACCACGTGGCCTTTTTTAAAAGCGTCTAACCTTAGGGGAGGAGCGTCCAATACTGCCGTAGCCTCCTGAGCGCATGGTCGGGGTCTGTACTGTGCGAGGAGGATGGTCTATCAACTGCAATGAAGGAGTCCACACAAACAGGAAACAGTGAGACACTCCACGTGAACCAGGATGGACGAGGTTAAAAGTTCTCAAGGAGGAAAGACGACGAGATCAAACTCTGAGAGGTTCGATCACGAGGACGCTGTGGCGCAAACTTTCACAGGTTGAGCAGAATCTGAGAGGACATTTCTGTTCACATCCCCGATATCTTGACTCGTTGTTGACGGCTAATCGATCACGTCTTATTTATTTCAGGAGACTTGAAGGTCGTTCGTGCCCTCACAGAGGTTTTAACAATCAGGACTCTGGTTGTGTCTGCTGATGGCCTTCTTCTTCTGGTGTTACTGCTCCCTTGTCTCTCTGCAGCTCAGATAAACTAATAGTCTCTGAGCAGGTCACCTCCACTGATATGACGAGTAGTCGCATCTGTTTCCATATGCCCGACAGTCAGATGTCATGTGGGCTCTTGATTGGGTTGATGGGAAATCAGAGCCTACCACTGAATCAGTCACTCAGATGAATCGGGTAGCAAAGCTTTTATTTGATTAAAAACATCTCTTCTCTTCCTGGTATGATTCTAGCTTTACACAGAAACACGTTTGTCTTTTTCTTAAGACTAAGAAATGATCTGACCTCTATCGGCTCCATATCACTCGCCATGGAGGGTGAACGCGAGCGGGACTTGAGGTGGGACTTGGGGTCATCTTCCCGGGATGGAGTGTTGGAGGGGGTAAAGTTATCAATGGAGTCCACCTGAGCAGAGCGTTAGAGAGACAAAAAAAGAAGACAATTTTCAGCCATGCTTGTATCCACAGGACTTTTAAAGACGACCACAGCTTCACAGAAAACACATCACAGCCAAGTGACCATGCTAATGTGAAACACGACAGCTTTTCACCGAACACCATGCACGGCCAATCACAGAGCTCCTCAGAGTAACAAGAACAGACGCACACACATTCATCTTTCCAGACGACACAGGAAATACCCGTCGTCGTCAAAGTATGAAAAATCAACAAACAACAACGCCTTTCACAAAACCACAATAAGAAAAAGACGCTGCCATGCAACCAGACACCAACAACAGGCCAGAGAGTGCAAACACATGAACATCAACCAGACACCAACAACAGGCCAGAGAGTGCAAACACATGAACATCAACCAGACACCAACAAGAAGCACATTAAAAAAAAAAAAAAAAAGAAATCAGAGTGCAGTGGTGGTGCTTACACGTCTGCCTTTGCTAGCTGGGCCAACGGATGGCGAGCGCTTCAGTTGCAGGAGAGGCAGAGACAGAGAGATGAGTGAATATCAACGAAGGCGACCACAGATGAGAACACTAAATGTAACAGACTGAGGAAGAAACACTGACACGGTGAAGTAATCCTGGAAACGGATGAAGTCATAGACGATGACGGGCAAACATCAAACCGTACAGCGTTTAGCCGTAGAGACGTGAGCACGCCATCTCCCCATCTTTATTAAGGCTGCTTTGTTAACAAGTTTAACTGCTGATCAATACGTTAAGCTGAGTGACTGTCAGCTCACTATTAGAGATTTATTGATAAGTGCTATTTGTACATTGTAACTATTCATGCACCGTGTTAGCTAACTATTGTTTTTACACTTTGACCCAACTGTTTCAGTTCTATAACAGAAACTTTCCCTTTGTGTCTCCTTCTTTCATTATCTCTTTTCACTTCAAGCTCTTATAATTAAGAACACATTTAGTTCTGTTTTTTGTTTCCACGCGATGAGGGGACTCATGTTGAGTATTTGTTGCTGTAAATGAAGTCAGGATCTCACCAGTTCCTGATCCCATGTAATGTAATATGAAGTTTGTCATTGTTATCTCTGTCACGTTTACTTGTGCTCAGTTTTATTAGTTGAGAGTTCCAACATTGGTACGCTAGCAGTAAGCTTAGCTGGAAATCACTGTAGTTCATGATTGTTCACCCACAGGAGAGGGAGGGAGAGAGAGGCTGAAGAGGACAAATCATAAACACGATGATTGGAGGAGAGGAGCACAGATGAGTATGATGCACTGTCACAACTTCACTTTTTTTTTGTTGCTAAAATAATGCTATGAAAGGTTTATTTTCAGCACACTCTGTCTTTCTTTTCAACCCGAGGACTTCCACTAGAGAGCCCACCAGCCAATATGGACTAGCAAGCAGCCGAGTATAAGGCCAGCACACTGCAAAGTCAACCCACATGAACTGAGGTGACACGAGTCCATCTCAGCTCATGTGTGGTTTGAACAGGACTCATGTGTAGCTCAGGTTAAAATGACTTAGTATGTGCAGTGGCTCTGTCCTTCTTCACAGCGAAGCTAATGCACAGGCATATGTGCTTCATCTATACACACATCTATTCTGTTTGATCTGAGTCCTACGGCATACAGCTACAGTCACACACACACACACACACAAACACACACACACACACACACACACACAGACCTCGGCCTAACACAGGGACACTTACGTCTTCCCAAAACTCAATTAAAGAAGATGACGATGAGGAAAAAGAGTCCTGACGTACCACAGATTGAAGCAAAGAAACAACCAAAAAGATTAAAACAAAAAGAAACAAAACTTCATGTGAGCGAACAAAAAGTACAAAAAAATAAAATTAAAAAAGCACAGATATAATGTCATGATTAAATGCAGACTTATATAGGGTTGTTCAGGTCAGCTCCCGTGAGGAGGTTTTTCTATATACTTACATCAAACTGGTCGAGAGCTGAGGTCGGGGCATTTAGGAAAGCCAGGAAGGAATTCTGGGAATCCTGGTGCTTGACTCCTGCAGACACAGCACAAATAACAGCACCACGGATAAGAGGGAGATATAGAAACATCAAAGCCTTACGTACATTTAATGAGTCACACGACTGCTTCATATGACCTCAGCAACAAGACATCTCCGTTAGCACAGCACAGGATTTTATTCTATAAGGCGGCTGACTTTAAGACCGACTGTGATTATCTCGCACGCAAAGTTAACATTGTTTGTTTCCGTTCTGTCAGACAAGTTATGTGTGTTTTACAACAACTGTGTCAGCCTTGTATACTTGACTAATCATGCTGTTTGTGTTACAAGACTGTGAGAACCATGAACAAACTAAAATGTGCTGAATTATTATTGAATTATTTGTTTGACTTTTTTAAATATGACAGCTGAAGAGAGACAGGACATGTGAGGAAGAGAGAGTGGAGGGATGACATGCAGAAAATGGCTAAAGTCAGATGCAAACCCACGGCCCACGGAGGATAGCCTCCGTACGACATAACCGCGAGGCTATACGGCGCTCTAACTCCTGTGCATTTTTAACAGAAGTTTAGCTGCGTTCAACGTTTTTAACATTTCAATGTCTCCATGTAAGTCTTTGGAATCAAGTATCACCACAACAAGACGGTCCAAACTACAGTCCTACCCCTTCGTAGCCGCAGCTCCTCCGTCTCTTTCTTCAGCCTGTCGATTTCAGCCAGCAGCTCCTGGTTCTTGCTTTCCACATCCTGCAGTTTACTGGTAGACACGACAAGGCGTTCAATATAACCCAGAGAAATCCCCTGCAACAAAACGTATCCTCCTCCTCTTATACTTCTGTTGTGCTTTACCATTCTGTGGAGATGCTGTTTGCCTTGACCTTGTTCAGTTCGTCCTGGATGCTCTGCTTGGCCCTGATCTCGGCATCCAAGGCCGACTGCAGCTCCAGACGAGCCGACATGTCCAGCTTGGCAAAGCGCCGCATCTTCCACGGCATGTCCTGGTGAAGAGACACGCGAGAGTTAGTGGACTTCAAACAGAGACGATGCAGTTGAAGAAAGAAGGAGAGGCACACAAAGAGTTACCCTCCTCTCTACAGGTTAGTCTAGTGACACACACAGAAACCACTATGTTAAAGACTACAGAATGTGTGTGTGTGTGTGTGTGTGTGTGTGTGTGTGTGTGTGTGTGTGTTTCACCGTGGCTCTCGCTCCCAGGCTGGTGTTTCTCAGCCCCTCCAGCTCCTCCGTCATCTTAGTGGCCAGAGCCTGAAGGTAGCCCCGAGCATCCTTTTCATCACTCACCCTGCAGGGAACATTTACACGTTATTTACTCAACTGCACACGAGAAACACGTTCCAAAGAGCAGCTTTCACATTAATCCCAGGATCCTGTTTGTGTAGCTACTGAAGCAACTTAGCGTCTTGTAGCGCATCTTATCCACCAGGGGGCAGCGTAGATCACTAAACTTTAAAAAAAAGCTACAGGCTCAACATTTGTTTGTGCATGTTTGGAATGCATGTGTGTGAATGTGTCTCTCTCTGCTTGTGGTTGGATGCATCTTGCACGTGTGTGAGTGTGTGTGTGAGTGTGTATGTGTGAGTGTGTGTGGAATGTGTGTTATGTGAGGCCTGTCCAACAGAGGGAAGCCGGGCAGCTGGCGAGGTGTCAGCTGCAATGGGAACTGATCTGAGAGGAAGGGCGGGTCAAGTAGCTCTAAGATCTTTGGAGGAATGTGAGAAATGCTGTGTTCATACCGGGCAAAAGGAACATGATACGCTCGCAGCAGAAACAGAGCGTGATGGGGGGGGTGAAAGTGACTGCACGCAATGTGCGTATGAAATGAATTTGTGAGTGGCTCACCATTGAATGATTTCTGTGATCTGGGCCTCCCAGTGAGCCACGCTCTCCTTTTTGTCAGCCAGCTCCCTCATCTCGTCCTCCAGCTGCCTGTTGGAGCTGCTCACCTTCTCGAACATGCTGGTCAGCTGAGGGCGAAACACACAGATCTTAGTGAACACCATAAACAAGCTTGGAGGTCTACATCCACTATACATTAACCACAAGGCTACCGGCGAGCGTCCTCAGTGTCGAGCCTTAAACCTGATGACTGGTTCACAATGTTAAAAGAAATCTCTGCACGACGGCAGGAGGTGTGTCCTCTCACACAGACGTCTAACCCGGGACACGAAAGGGGATCTTTAAATGTCGTATCTATAATCCTTTAATACGAGAGGTGAGTACACGCGTAACCATGGTGACATCTTTACAAGTCTAAAACGTCCCTATTGTTTGCTTAAAGGTTTCACACTGTGGGCTCATTTTTGGTATCTTCCCGTCAACGCTGAGATGTAACGTGCGAGCTGAGACAGTCGCCAACGAATGTTTGAAGTATCTGCGAGGACAGTGGAGGTCATAAAATAAAGGCAGCGTTGTGGAGAATGGCTTCAGCCCACTGGAATGAACACAAACACCGGATGAAATAAATATTGCCTCTTAGGGAGAGTACTGTCCCTCTTGGGATCTAAGGCCTACTTTATGACTTTACTGCGCTTCGTGATGAAATCGCACCATATAAGAGAAACCTTCATGAGTTACAAAGTGATCGATGCTAAGAACAAAGACAGCACACCTCTTCATAAAGACATTGTTCCTTAAGTAACAGTTTGATATCTACTGACTTTTATTAAACAGAATATAAACTCTCACACAGTGAACCAGCTTCACTGTCTGTCTATGACTGTTCCTGTTTGTTCTTATTGAATTAAACTCATCATTCAAACCTATGGAAACAAGCTAGATTATGATTTCATCCTGATATAAGTTGAGTATTTGCTTGAACGGTGTTTCACAAAGTGTGGGCCGCGGCCCTCTGGTGGGCAGTGCGGGTACTGCAGGTGGACCTCTAAAGGACCTCCTTCAAGCATTTTTATCATTTACCATGACTCAACCCTGTAAGTGATTAGTAAGGCCTGTCATGACTATTCATGGCCATCACATCATTAACTAGTAGCCCCGGAGTTGTTGTCTATTTGAAAGTAGGCCGAGGCAGTCTTAAGGTTGGGAAAGATTGTGCTAGAATCACGCTAACGCTAACTTAACACTCATTAACACTTCAACAGCTTCCTCAGAGTCTCTATGTCTATCCGAACTCTTACTGTTAAATGTATCCACTGAATTGGTTCACGACTGCTTACCTTTCCTTTCTTTAATTGAAGCTAACATTTGGGTAAGTTGAGCTACAATCTTTGTCTACAGTTGATGCGGCAAAGCTTGAGAGCTCAAAACAGCTGCTAGGACTCGACCACGCGCGCTGAACTCTTCAGTTACTGAAGTTCACTTTACAGTACATACGTTAGTACAGCTAGCTGCTAGCCACTTTGTTAGCTCCCCCATTTACAGAAGAGGGATTAGCTGTAATGAAAAAAAAGGTGTTGTGTTATATCACACATTCCTGTCTGTGGACGGCACAGTGACTAAATGTTTCTGCACTCTTCAGCAAGAAGTGCTAACTTTAATTTGATCATTTACTGAATGTGATCATTTACATCAAAGCACAAAAATGAGCTCTCAGTGTAACGCAGCTTTCCTCTGAGTGAGCGTTAGAATCAGCCTGGTTCATGTCTGACACTGAGCTCCGAACATGTTTATAAACTATTATTATATTATTATTATTAATTATTATCATTAATTATATATTATTAATTATTATTATTATAAATTCACCAAGTTATAGAGTTACATGGAAAACACACACACACACACACACACACACACACACACACTAGTAAGCAAACAGTGATGAAAGTCTGTGGCTCCCCTGAAAGATGAGCCAGTAGAACAATAATATTTTCACAATCTCTAAATGTGTTGAAAACCTGCTTGGTGCAAAGACTCGCATCCATCCTGAAGCCTTTAGCTTTAAAGAAACATCATTTTTCAGTTCTTAAGATAACAACACATTTAGTAACTACAGTGACCCGTGCTGTCATTACAGCAGCAAACATCCTCACTCTTCATTTCATCAAGATATGTTGTGTTTGTTTATCAGTCGCAGACTTTGAAACAACTCTCTGACTTTATATCTAATGTGTCGAAATGCCTCCCACTTCTCAAACCTTGTTTAAATTTAGGGTCTTTCTGAACGTCCAAGAGCTATTTCCAAAGTCAATAGAGCGTAATCCAGAGACTCATTCCTTCTGACTGTGTAGGAGGCTACAGGGTGTTTTTAAGGGGGACATTGAACAGAGATTTCTTTGGAAGAGCTGCGAGAGAGGGGGAGGAGGAAAGAATGTGATGGCAGAGTTCAGCCTGGTCAAGTGGGGTTACCTGAGGTTAGGGGATAGATTGTTGTGAAGGCCTGTGTTTCTGCGCGTGAGGGAGTCGAACAGATGACTTCTCATTATGAAGTGTGTGTTGTGTTTCTGTGAAAATATACTTTACCTTATCCAGTTCACTGGACATCTTCTTATTTTCTTCCATGAGCAGGACTCGCTCCCTCTCGTACTTCTCCTTGTACTCGCTCTCAAACTCTTCCCTTTCGCTTTGGCTGGAGGAACACACACACACACACACACACACACACACAGATTATTGCACTTGTGACACTAAATAAACTACATTGATTTCCTAACTGTAATTAACAACTGCTCATCCTCAGTTCACTCTTGATTTAGTGATTTCAAGCTCGATGTTTTAAAAAGAGATCTGGGTTTTTTTTTTTGAACATCGAACAGTCATTGAATGTTAAATAAGCATAACAAGTTTTCATGTGCAGTGCTTTAAAAAAAAAAAAATGTTTAAAAAAAGTCTCTGCCAGCTTCCCTCAGATTGCCTCATCTATCCTCCTACCTTTGTCCGTGTGGAGGCTCCACACATTTCCTTAAAACACGATATCAAAGGCTGGACTCTAACACTGGGTAAACATCATGAAGCCCAAACACATTCATGCAGAACGAATCTGATACAGCCCAGTGTTTAGAAATGAATTAGAAAGTAGAGAGAAAAGCGCGTCAGTAACACCGGGCAGGAAGGTTAGGCTAAAGAGTACCAAAACATTGTTTCAACTTTGAAGCTTTCTCTGAAATAAAACAAAGATTTGATTAAAAAATGATTCAACCAGTGGTTGACAAAGGATCAGGTGCCTCTGGATAGTTATCAGGAACAATAGTTCAGTGACAGTAAATATTGGATTTGGCAGAATTGGAGGCACATTTTTTGCTCATGTTGAACTTTTTCTACCTGAGCTGGAGGACGTACGTTTATCGAAATCTGCTTGTCGCTCTTTAAATACAGTATGTGAGCTTCACATGTTTTCATGTTGTTTGTAGTGAGAGATAAACCAGGAGTAACAAAACAAACATGTTCACATAATGCCTCATTACGACCCACCAGTGTTTACTTTTCAATTTGACAGCACGTGAGAATTATTTACAAAGAAATAAGACGTGTTATATCTTCTGTCAGTGCGTACACAGGAGAGCAGAGATTTGTATTCTCGGGCTCATGATTAAATCTACAATCTAATTTAGATTCAAAATGCTGCTCGATTCATGATTCAAAGTCTATTTTTGAATGAGTACTTCAGGATCTGCTCCAGTCATGTGAGAGACTGGCTGAGTTTCTTGCTGCTCTATTTGGCTTTCTCCTGACTTAGAGAGCTAGCATAGCATTAGCACTTAGCATTAGCACAAAGCAGAGAGAGACTGATGAGGAAAAAATAAAAACATTTTTGGAAGTTATGAATCTATATAAAAACTCAGGATGTCCTGTGAGACGAGGGTGAAAATGGAGGAACAGAAATACTAAAGAACAGTTAGAGGGACGCACAGTACGGCTAAGGAACAACACGACTATTCAACTCTAATCACACTACGATGCAGCGATGGCTAGTTCAGATATTTAAAGGAAACAGCACCTCACGGCTCCTACATTTATACCAGACATGGACTGAAGTCAAACTTAATGTAATGTTAATTACCTCATGCAAACGTCACTGGAAGAACAAAGAAACATGATTTTGAGACGAACACAGTTTAGTAATATCACTAACTGATAGAAGTGAGAAGATGATGAATAAGAACAGGATACCTCTCCCGGCGAGTCTTGTCCAGCTTGTCTTTGAGCATCAGGATCTCTTTCTGCAGCGTCAGGTGTTGGCTCTCAGCGTCACGCAGCTCTTTGCGTAGGGCCTTCAGCTCGGTGCCGTGCTGACCTTCTCTGCGTGCTAACTCCTCTTCGTACAGAAGCGTTTTCTTCTCCAGGTCGCCCCGCAAGCGTCCCATCTCCTGGGTCTGGTCCGCCGAGGCCGGGACGGTGGAGGAGCCAGCCTGCTTCAGCTAAGAGAGGGGAATATGGACACATGTGAAGACGCTAAGAGGTTTGATCCTTGTTCCAGAGCGGAGAAAACAAAGGACTGAGTAGGCTTCTGATCGGTGCAGAGACGCTGTGGATGGTACCTTAAGCCCTTCCAACTCCTCCTCCAGCTGCCGGCTATACTGTTCGTTCCGCTCTCTCAGTTTCCTCTCTTTCTGAGCCTCCGCTGCCTGCTCCTCCGCCTGCGCCTCCATCTGAATACGATACAGTTAATTCAGACATGTCCAACAGAAACATACTCAAAGACAAGCAAAGGCAAAACATTCAAATCACACAAAACTGAATGACACGTTCTGTTACTGTGACATTATCTAATCTACGGTCGAAACACAGACTCAGATATACATGTGATACTACAGACAAACACAGGCACTAATAGAAGTGTGAATTGTGCACCGACCAGGAAGTGGAGGTTACAGGGTGTGCTAGCAACCACGGGGAGACTACTCTACCTCCTTCTTGGCCCTCTCAGCCTTTCGCACCTCAAGGCGGAGAGCCTCCACCTTCTGACCTAAGCTCTCCATCTCCTCCTCCTTATCACGCAACTGGCGAGCCAGGCGCTGCTTCGCTGACCTGGCAAAAAAAAAAATAATAATAATAATTCCTCAGAATAGTTACAAATATGGAAAGGAAAAGCCTCTAACTACCTATTATAACAAGATATGAATGAAGGAGCATAATAGATCTCTGCATGTGTCTGACTCAGGGGTCATCAGGAGGTCCTACCTGAGCTCTGTGAGTCTCTCGTTCAGTTCAGAGAACTCCTGCATGGCCAGTTTTCTCTGGCTGTGAGCTTCCTTTAACTCTTTCGATTGGGACTTCAGCTTCTCACTGGCCTCCAAAACATCCTGAACACAGAGAGGGAGATTAACATTTAGGGAGGGAACATCAGCATCAATAAAAGGAACTGCCTCTGACACAGAGATCAAAGTGGAGTAATCTGGATGCACGCTTGTCTTTTTTTTTGTGTTTGGTTCATAAGCACAGTGACAATACAGGCTTTAGTGCTCTCTTTGGATTGGACTGCAGCTATTTCAACTCATATCCTCAGGGCATTTCTGTCATTATTGCTTGTTCGTTCATAAACACCAGTTGAAATGTATAGACCTGACATTGTTAATGTGGTGGGTCTACATCTAGACGCACACACGCACAGGAGAAGAAGAATCAGAGTAAATGAGAGGTTGGACCTTGTGCAGCTCATCCTTCTCCTGTGTTAGACTCTTCATCTGCTTCTCCAGACTTTTGATGTGTTTAGATGAGTCCTCCAGGTCCCTGCGGGCCAAAGACACGTCCTCCAGCTGCTTCTCCAGTTGGCCTGAGTCTAAACACACACACACACACACACACACACACACACACACACACACACACACACACACACACACACACACACACACACACACACACACACACACACACACACACACACACACACACACACACACACACACACACACACACACACACACACACACACACACACACACACACACTGTAAGCTTTTCTGTAATGTGTGTTTCTTTATGAGCTCGGGTTTGGCTGGTTCAGAAAACACCTGTTTGTTGTTGTATAAAAAAGCGTAGCGGAGCTGAGCTGACTGTCATTTTTAAAAACTCTCACCAGCTATCTGTTTCTTGAGGATGTCGATCTCGCTCTTCAGACTCCTGATCTCCACCTCTTTGTTAACACTGGGTGGGCCCTCGCCCGACGGGTGCTGTAAGGCCTGTACGGTCTGAGTGGACTCTGGAGAGGATCGGGTGCAAGGAGTCATTTATTTGCTTCTACTTAAAGCGTACATGTAAGGAGACGGATTCTGTCATCAGCCAAACCTTGCAGCTTGCGGCTCAGCTCGAGTTTCTCCTGCTCAAGTCGCCGGATCCTCCTCTCGTAGGCCTCGGCGGCCAGGCTGTCCTCCAGGCTGCGCTGCACATCCTGGTCCAGCTGGTCCTGACCAGACTTACCCGGCCTCACCACCAGCTGTCTCAGGCAACCCCGGTCAGATAGCGTGCTGTAGGGAAGGACGATGGGGAAAAAATTAGGCAGTGACGGCAAGAGACGAGAACAATATTAGACCGAATCAGTAAGGAGAATGGATGAAAAGTTTAAAGAGAAGAGACATCCATTTAAACAACCAAAAGTTAACAATAAAGAAATTTAATTTGAAAGTTAAAAAAAAGAAAAAAAAAGGGGGAAATTTCAGAGGCAGAGGGGAGGAGAAACAGGAAAGAGAAGAAGATGATTGAGATCAAAGAAAGGAAGGAAAGAAGGGGGGGGGGGTACAGTAGTGGGAAAAACGAACAAGTCATTATCACTGAGCCCTGAAGAGATAAGAAAGTAAGTGTCGGCTTTGTTGCTTTGTCAAAACAGTGTTCAGTGTGGGGATCTACATAATGTCCTCGAACATCACCTTATTAGGCAGGAAAGCTCCTTTAATACGCTGAGCTTCTTCAGATGGAGAGATAACAATGCTAAGAGGGGGAAGAAGGCTTGTCTGGAAAGTCTGTCTGTTTTAAATGAATAATTACACAGACACAAGGTGTCAGATTTATTATTAATCTCTAAGTATTAGAAAGTTGAGGAACGAGAAGTGTCCTTAATTTCTCCACCTCACTACTTCAAACAGACCGAACCTGAAGTCTATATTATGTGCACACATCTGAGTCCCAGTGAAGCACTTACCATTTACTTGTGTAGGTGAAACCCACGAAGGGTAAGTGGTGACCAGAGAAAGCAGTGTGAGAGGGAGGGGGCATGGTCTCCTGAAAACATGAGCGAGAAGTTCACATCCATCATATGCTGCTATCAGAAATACAAACTGTACTCACAGGCGAACAACACTGTGTGTGTGTGTGTGTGTGTGTGTGTGTGTGTGTGTGTGTGTGTGTGTGTGTGTGTGTGTGTCTGTGTGAGAGAGCTTACAGAGTTCTTTAGGCAGTCATCATCCACGTCAAAGTTGGAGGTATCTGTCGGACTGCTGACTTCTGGGATGTAGGGCGCTTCACAGGTAAGAACGTTTTCCCAATCAATGCCTGAAAACAACAGAGGTAAAGAGTCAAACTATGAGGAGTATCTTCTTCATGTGTGAGTATGTTTTATTCATGTTTGTTTTCATGTATGAAGTGACAGGAAAAAAGATTTTTAAAGATGCATTGAAAGAGAACAGTAGTTTGTGAGGTTGAACACGACTGACTGAAATGAGAAAACCAGAGAATAGCTCCTAAGAAAGACCAGAACAGGTCAGCATGTCAGCTGTAGTCTACCAGTGATAAAGGTGCATGGTGTAAGAAAATGAAAAGACACATTGTCACGTCGGTTCCTGTACCGGTGAAAAATGGGTGGTGCTTGAAGTCTTCAATGCCGTTCTGGCCCAATCTGTGCTCACGACTGCAGATGAGCCGGCGAATCAGATCCTTTGCATCCTCTGAAACATCTGTTATCTGCTGTGGGAACTGAAATCGCTCCTGTGGAGAAAAAAAAACATCAGGGTTGTGTATCAGAGGCTGAAGTGGTTTGAGACGTTTACATTTGAAAATGGGATGCATCTGTTCTGTTACACACACATTGGAGCATGTTCAAATGACAAGAGGAGTGCTGTAAACACACACTGTATGTGTGTTTACTGTATAACATGTTACTACGCGCTCACATTCGTTATATTTTGATGCCTCACGTCCTCTTTAAAATCCATTCGCTCACCTTGTGGTTCATGATCTTCCCGTAGGTCTCCACCAACGACTCTGCATAGAAAGGAGTCTCGCCGTAGAGCATCTCATACATGCAGACGCCCAGGGACCACCAGTCACACTCGGGTCCGTACTTGCCTTTGCCATCCTCCATAGCCTGGAGGATTTCTGGGGAGATGTAGTCTGGAGTCCCCACCGCCACTGAGGACTGGACCTAAAGCAGGAAGACGACAATATGAGACGACAATTTATCAAAAATATCCAAAAGAATTAAACACAAAAACATCTCACAGAGGAAAAGCTGAGGACTTCAGTTGTGCTCTTATGTTACGTCATCGGTGGAATAAAATTATTCCTCATATGAGACCATAAAGCAATGTCATGCTTTTGAGCGTAGTGATGATGAATTCTTAAACATTATGTGAGACGAATTTTACCACCAGTCCAGCAAACAACCAAACTAAGAGTTTAAGAAACACTCAAGCCTCCACTAAAGGACGCACTCATCTGACCCGGGTATCCAATATCCGCCTGACACTGACTCACAGAGCCAGATCAGGTATTGTGACGATAGGCCGCTCCGTGAGTTTCAATCAATACAGTTCAGCTCTGTGCTATTCTGTCATCAGAGCAGTGGAAGGCACGCAGCATGGAGGTCATTTACACTTGTTCAGCTAACACGCTATACCACTATTTGCAATTTTTTGAAAATCTAATGTTTCTAGGAGTGATCACATGAGAACATGCATCAGCTGAATGAATGGATGTAAAAGCTGGAAGCTTCCACGCAGACAATTAGCTCCGTGACGTTAGCTTACCGGGCGCTGTTAGAGGCTGAAGACGTCCACAGATGTATTTATTTATTCCGTTATCTTACATGGAGACACAGATCTCAGTGTTTTGAACTATCACCTCTCAAGCTACCAGTCCAATCTCCAGACTTGGTCCTCACCAGGGACCGGGGACCCTCCTGTTCCCAACATAAGTCCCTACAGACTGAGCTGCTGCCGCCCACTGAAACTGTAAAAAATGAATTTTTCCAGAATGACTGACGTGAATAAGTCGAAAAGTTCCACAGTGGAGGAAAGTGATGTCGTGAATCAGATTAAAAAACATCTCCCTTTGATCAGACACGTCGATCTGATGTCATAACATGAAGTAAGGACTCCTTCTGTTCATGGCTCTTTATGAAGACTCAATGAAATACACTCCTAATAATTCACAGCCTCAATCCTGACACGTGTTAGTCGAAGACCAGTTTCCGAGAAGTGTTAAACAAGTCCGACGTTTATTTCTTCAAATGGTCGTATAATCAAATCCCTCTGTTATCATTGGAGGACCAAACAAGGGCACGTCTTTGATAATGCATCTCATCCTGACATTTTCCTTTTATGTAACACCTGAGGGAAACGTCTTTTTCTGTTGTTGTCTGAATCATAAAATGAGAGAACGGCCAAGCTGCTTGAACCACACTCCTCCTGGGAGACCCCCGGGGGGTTGACAAGGAGGTCAGTAAAGCTCTGGTATGTTTGCTTTGGACTGGAGGAAGCGTCAGCAGCACTGCGGTAAAAACTCACCGTCCCGTCCTCCATAAGTTTGAGACAGGAGCCGAAGTCAGCCAGGCGGATGTGGCCGTTCATATCCAGCAGAATGTTGTCGGGTTTTATGTCCCTGAAAGAAGGAGGAGGAGGACGGGGGGGGGGGCATGGAACAAAAAGAGAGAGCACTTTATAGAAGATGAAAACAAAAGCATAGCTCGAGAACAGTCCAAACAGACCTTATGTTGCAACTCATCAAACTTTCTTCAAGTCAGGGAACATAACCCGGGGACATTTAACATTCCTCGTCTTAACTTGCCACTAAAGCTTGTGATTAACAGTTCTGATAAATGTGTAATTTAATTAAGTGTAATTTCCTCCTGCACATTTATCAGGAGCGTGACAACCTAAAAAATAAATAAATAAATAAATGAACACTGAAAATACTTGAGCATGTGTGTGTTAAAGGAAAACACACAAACGTGAACTTTGTTTGAGAAAATACTCACACACACAAACACACTCCCACTTAGTGAAAAAGGCCTCGTGTCCTCAGTAGACTCACACTCCCCAGTTCCTTTTTCCAACAATATTTGTGTTTGTGAACAGACGTGGACTGGGTGGGTCTCTGAGGGGGGGGGGGGGGGGGGACTGACAACACATTCTTTCACAGATGTGTACACAGCAGCCACCTTAGCATTCCTTCTCAAACTGAGCCTGTTGAACATTACTACTGCTGATGATGTGTTTATAATACAGACCATGGCTGTACGATTCACGGCTACATTGACTGTTTGGACGAGCAGCAACCAAACCAGCTGGGCAATATCAATAATCACCAAGGCAGCTGCTTTTATACAAGCAGATAATCAGGTTTTTAATAGTGGGCTGGATCGTCAGACCAGCTGGTGAGTAACCTAAAAGATGACATCAAATCGTACGGTTGAAGGACTACAGAAAAACATACAGCATGTGTTCAAAGAGGTGAAATATAAACCTTTTTTTCTACAGGAAATATAAACGATCAACAATTCTTGGAGGGTATATGTAAACGGTGTTGGGTTTGTGCCCTTGGGCAAGACACTGAACCCCAAGTTTGTCCCGCGGCTTCATCAGAGGTGTGTGAATGAGTATGAATGGGATAAGTTTATACTGATTGACACTTTAGACTGCAGCCTCGGTCATCAGGGTGTGAATGTGTAGGTGTGGCCTGCAGTGAGAAAAAAGCACTTTGAAAAGTGCGATAAAAAACTACATTTACCATCCACCAAGTATTTTGGACTTCCTTGTTTAAGAACCACGGAGCGCTGTAAGATTAAAGCAGACATCTTTGTATGATTATTGATCGTTTCTAAACCGGGGTGTAATCCACATAGATTTGGGCTATTTGTATTCCAGCGCAGGGTGACGTGATATCAGCCACTATACACAGGAGGTCATCAGTTAATAACTTAAAGAAACATGGGGCCACTCCTGCAATGACAGGGATCATTTTTAGGTCGTCACAGATGAAACAGGATCTACTCCTAATGGAGTAAGTGCAGGAGATCTCCCAGTCTGTTAAACAGGTGGTCTCCGACAGGTGGTCTGTGGTGGCCTTCTGCTGCTATTGTCTTCCATGGCGGTCTTAGTGTGCTAATGAGAATCCCTGGCCTGGATCTGAAGGCCTGCTCGAGTCCAGTCTGGATGGGTGATTTTCAGCCCCCTTTGCTTCGGTTAGAGCTGTGACTCATTTTCATGATCTCCGGCCATGACTGGTATGAAACAGAGATGTCATTGTACCCCACCATGGTAGCTAAATATAGCCACTGTCCTTGTCTGACCATTCCACTTATTTCCCCTGAGGGCAGACCCCGTCGGGCCCCTGTGTGAGGCCCTCCTATCAGCACAATGGACCACGACACAGCTCAATACACATGCTGTGAATGGCACACAGAACTGTAGATTAGAGACCAAACACAAACACATCAGCTAAGAGGCTAACACATGAAACGTGTCAGCAGAAACACACACTCACACACTCCATGGGACAGGTTTCAGAACAGGTGCGACATCTGGGCAAAGGTGTAAGGAAGGCTCTGCTAAAAATAATTAACACAACTCCTGAAAACATCGGCCAACTGGTATGAATATAAACAAAACTATAAAGGATTTCGGACAGAACAAGAATCTCTAAATCGAACACAATAAGGAAATCTAAACTCCCAACAGTGCTGCAGGAAGCATCTCTGACTTGTCTCGCAGTTTTCAACAATGACAGTTTTGGAGGCGGCCTCAAACAGACATTGGAAAAGATCTACTTTAAACGCTCAGGGAGATCAAAGGTGCTTTCAAATGAACGACAGCTTTACCGTCGCTTGGCGAGGCAATCATTTTGGCCAGATGACAAAACTTCAGGAGGTGACGACCAAATCAGTTAAAGCTCATGAAATTCCCCACGTCACACTGTGAGTTTTCCTTAAGAAGTCTTCTTCACTGGATACAGGATACATGAAGACTACCGTCTAAGCCTGGGAGGTTTTATTCTTCTTTTAAGACCGCGCAGACATTAATTGGCTCTGAAATAGTCTTTGATGTTTCTGTCTTCAAGCTGTGGAAGCCTTTAAAGCCAGATGTGGAGCCCCTGTCATTTTCCAGTAGCGTTAATAGTCCCATCTCTTAGGGTTGGGGGGGGGGGGGGGTTAGCTATCTCTCTGCTTCAGATAAGCCACTAGATCCCCGTCTTATAAAACCAAAGTTTAAAGCTATATATGCACATATGTTGTTTTACACTTTAAAACACTGCTTGCTACATATAAGACATGAATGACCTTCCAAAGTGAATACTATGGAACGTGTTTGGGATCAAATGAGAATATGAGAAGTGTTTTAACCTCTAGAGGAGCTGTTGTCTCTGTTTCATTAAACATCACACGTTAGCTTAAAGGTGTCCTCGGGAGGTTTAGACCACCAGTGGAACAAGACGATCTTTCAATACGACTTGGTCTCCGTTTTCACAACCTCGTGCATGAGCGAGGAGAAAATGTGCACACTCAGAAGTACACTGTCATGCACATCATTGCACTCATCTGTAGGTGGCAGTAGTGGCCCGAGTTCCTTAGCAACACTCGAGTAAAAGCAGAGAAGAAGAAAGCATAGAAGAAGACGTTGATGTCAGCCTGCAGCCTGTGAGGGGAAGCCGTCCACACCTGATCCGCTCTCAGGGGTAGAAAGAGAAGTGTGTGATGCTGCAGCCTGCAGGGTGTAACGTTCAGGCCATGACACAATGTGACACCACACTCGGGGACACCCATATGACGCCGGCGCAAACGCAATGTGGAAGTACAAAGGCGCAATGACAGTGGAACGTCCTTACGACACTGAGGCGAAATTGCAATCTGTACTGGAGGGTTTAATTGTTTAATAAATCAAATGTTTCAATCAAATGCTCCATGAGAAGGGAAAAGAACTGGACACGTTTGCCAATCCTGGTGCACAGTAAACAATTGTTCACACGAAGGCTCCACAGAGGGACCTGCCAGGGGCCAAGTTCCCCACAGTCAAATCCAGAAGCCAAAGTTCAAAAGGAACAGGAAGAGCATGATCTATCACTAATGAAATGAAACATGACGGTGTCGCACATTTCAGATCGTGGATATCATCCTTGCTTCTCTGACACACTTCACTCAGGACTTTGTTAACTCACGTTTGGAGAATCTGTACAAATGAGCTGAAAACTGTGAAATCCTTCAAATGGGAAGTTTAAACCTCATAAATGTTATAAAAACAACAAAAAGAACTTCCACTGGAGTGAAGGGAGAGTATGTGGATCTGTGTCTGACCCCACACACACACACACACACACACACACACACACACACACACACACACACACACACACACACACACACACACACACACACACACACACACACACACACACACACACACACACACACACACACACACACACACACACACACACACACACACACACACACACACAAAGGCCTTAATCTGGCCCAGAGACTTCTGCTCTGCCAGAGAGCAGCCAGCGTGAGTTGACCCTCGCCTGTCCGTGTGTATGTAATGCGTGTGTGTGGCAGACAAACAGCACAGTGGGGGTAAGAGAGAGGGAGAAACGCTGTCGCTCCTGATAAACCATTTAGCGCTAAAGCCATGTCTGCCCTCTTCCCTGCTCTCCTTCATCAGCAGAGACTCCTCCTCCTCTCTCTCTGACAGCACAGATCCACAGTTTCATCTCCTCGTCTTCCCCTCCGACTGCTGTGATGAGCCCGCTGATGGTGAGGGCAGCTGCATGAATACCTCCCACCAAAAGCTGACTCACATTAACCCCTTCACACATATGGACTAACCTAGAGAGTGGGCGGGGCTTAGCGGGGGCTGGGCTGCACTCGTTCGCATAGTTAATCAGGCTACTGTGTCACAGGGCTCCTGCCGTCTTAAGGAGCGGTGCGCAGAGCAGAATAAAGAGAGGTAATCTCTTCTTAAGACCACAGCATCCATCTGTGAGGGCCATCTGGACACCACCTCACAATACACACACACACACACACACACACACACACACACACACACACACACACACACACACACACACACACACACACACACACACACACACACACACACACACACACACACACACACACACACACACACACACACACACACACACACACACACACACACACACACACACACACACACACACACACACACACACACACACACACACACACACACACACACACACACACACACACACACACACAATGCAGCCTGCAGCAGCTCTGGACAGGTCATGGCTCTAGTCAAGCGTTTAGTAACTAATGGTTCAAAGAACTGCTGCCTGTGTGACTCCTGGCATCACTTGACACTCACACAAAGACACACAAACATCTTCTCATCATCACAGACTCTCAGTTGAAACCTGATTTCAATCAAACCGGAGAATACCTCTTACCATTCAGAAAAACGTAATAAACAAAAGGTTACCGTGTGACCGAAAACTCTTTGACAAATTTACGTTGGATGTGTGTGTGTGTGTGTGTGTGAGAGAGAGAGACGGAGCCACATGGCCCTGATCAATAAATAAAACACACAAAGGCTCCAATCAAAAGAAACACACAGCAGATACCGACAGCACACAGAGCTCGTATCAGATGATTACGACTCAGACCGTCCTTTCACGCCGTGAGGTTTACAACCCCGGAACATTTCCCCCTCCGTCTGAATGTATAGAAGGTGTAACCTCTGTACAAGCCTCGTACTCGTGTGTAGAGCTACTGTTGTGAATTCACAGACTGGTCCCAGCATCAATATGGATGTACAAAGGTGTGAGGAGCATAGGTACGACACTTAAGTGAGGACAAAAAGTCACAACATCACAGTGTGTGTGTGTGTGTGTTGTTCTGATCTGTCTCTATATGATAACAACAAATCAACTCCTCTCTGTGTCACCACCTTCAGTCTCATTCTATTAACCCCACCCCCCATCTTACACACACACACACACACACACACACACACAGTTCTGCCATGGCAGACAGATGTGGTGCTAGGAAGCACAAAGCCATGCTGAGTTGGCCTATTGAAACATTTGTCAGGCCCCTCTGGGAGGCCACGCAGATCACTGACCACTGTGTGTATGTGAGGGTGACACACACACACACACACACACACACACACACACACACACACACACACATGCACAAAGACCTCCTTTGCGTGTGGCTCCAGCACACGCTGCCTCTCGTGGGACCCATCTGAAGGGGACAGCAGGTTGACCTCAAGGCTCTCCACTCTTCATTTCTTTCATCTGCGCTCTTTTCAGCTTCATCAGGGTCAACAGGGTAACACAATCATTTTAAATCGCTCGACAATATCAGAGGGAAAAAAGACAACCTTAGGAGAGCTGAAACGCCTTTAATTAGACTTTTACCTAAAATGTTAGCGAGCCAAAAAAAAAAAAACCTCATAATGATTATCCTGAGACTGTTTACAATGAATATTGAATATTTTCTGATGATTAGTAAGAAACGAACAAAGTACTGGATGAGGTGTGAAATAAACACGCTGTTGGGAGCCATGTTGGTGGACTGGAGTGAGTGTGAGCCCTCAAGCAGACGCCCGGCGTGACAAAGACAGCAAACTAAGAAATATTAGAGTGAAACTGGCATCCCTGGTCATTGACTCTGCACTGTATCTGTAAACTGATCTGATCTGCAATTGTTGCTTTTTTTTCTTAACTCATTGTCTGTAAACTGTTTTAATCATGACGTGTGCTGCTGCCCTCTTGGCCAGGTCACTCTCAATGGGTTAATTACCTGGTTTAAATAACGGTTGAATAAAAATAAATTAAATAAATAAAAACGGGAAAAGGCCAAACTAACAAATACACAATATCATCAAGATTTTAACAAACACTGCACTCACACACACCCTGCTAGCAGGACACACCCTCCTCGGGGGACCTGTGTGGCTGCCTCCACCCATTACACTGCATGCTTACAAATATCCCATGAGTGTGTGTGTGTGTGTGTGTGTGTGTGTGTGTGTGTGTGTGTGTGTGTGTGTGTGTGTGTGTGTGTGTGTGTGTGTGTGTGTGTGTGTGTGTGTGCGTGCGTGCGTGCGTGCGTGCGTGCGTGTGTGTGTGTGAGAGAGACACCAAGGGAGGAGCTATGGGTTGGTACATGGGGGGAAGTGACAACACCACATCCCCACCCACACACCTCCCGTACCCACTCATTACTGTCCCAAAGCTTCAATGAGGGGACTTCAAGAGAAACCGTTTCGTCCCCTCGTGTCTTTTTTTTTTTTTTTTTCCCCTTCCATCCACTTCTCCGTCTCCACTGCCACCACCAACCCCCACCCACGGCCCCCAGATAACACCATGCAATTAGTGGCTCCCCGCTTTCTTCTCATTCACTCCCTTTCTTAACGTCTACATTTATATCTACGTCTCTCTGTCATTGCTCCCACTAAGTCTCTTTCCGTCAAACTTCCCAATTGTGAATGAGAGAGACTATCGACACACCCAAAACTTTATCCCACCAAGCAGCCCTCGATTATCCGACTTTTTCTTCTGACCCCGCTCGTTTCCTTTCCTTCCCTAACTCCTTGTTCCAAATGGCTGTGACGTGCTGATAACTTGCCCATGTACCCACTTCCTGTCCAGCAGGGCCTAACTTCCTGCTCCAAAGGGCTTATTAAAAAAAATATCTTCAAGAGCCATGAGGTGTGGAAAGTCTTCTTTGAGGTTCAGAGAATGACTGGTTCGATACGCTGTAAATATTTAATGGAGGAAGTCTGAGTGATGTCATCTTATCTGTTGCTGTAGGGGGCTTGGGAAGCCCATCGGTGGCGGCCGCCATGCTGGAAATCCTGTCTCGCCCTAACTGTCAGGCAACTTAAGGACAGGCTGAGAGCTGGAGCTGAGGCAGGTTTTTAAGCCTCTTCCTTTAAGCTTTCTATGTATGTCAGAAAGTTTACGTGAGGCGTTTATGGCCTGCAGGAACTTTTTCATTGTTCTGTTGGAACCCTCCCCCTATTTTATTGGTTCTCTACCGCAGGAAACATTTTAGCTCCAAGAATCCCGTTTAGAGGAACCTTTCTCGCTCCTGTTTCAGAGTGGGTACCATGTTGGTGTAAATACAGACGGGGAAAAAAAGTCCCCATGATGTGTCGTCCTCAGGAAACTCCTGAGTGGACAGTTCTTCCTCTAGAAGGTCCCCATGAGGACTCTTCGGTCCAAACACACCTGGGCCGGTTAGAACAGGATTCATCAAAGTGACTTTTTCGTATATTCTTGTCTTTTCTCAAACTTAACTGTGATTTTAAATGCAGAACTTTTACATGTAATGTTGCGTTATGTGACTTCTTCGAAAGTAAAGGCTCGGAGCACGTCTCCAAGAAGTGCTGCAACTTTCTAAAGCTCACGAGTCCTTCCTCTCACACATCCTCAAAACAAATCAGAGTGAAATGATGAACACAGGAACAGACAGGAATAGTCTAGTCAGTGCTAAAAACTGCTCTCAGTGACGAGGGAAGACAAACACATCCACACACTCTCTCTCTCTCACTCTCTCTCTACATTTTCATTTTTATTCATTAAGCTGGAGTGTCTCCCCAAAGCTGGAAAACTGCCCGCACAGCAGGAAAATGTGAACACGCTGAACATCCCTCCTCGGGATTTCTTGCTCAGTCTAGTCTTTAAGAAAATAAACAAATACTCTGCCCGCTCCTCACCTGTGGACGTAGTGGAGCTGGTGAACGGAGTCGATGGCCAGCACCATCTCAGCCAGGTAAAACTTGGCCATCTCTTCAGGCAGACGGTCTTCAAACTTACTGAGCAGAGTCAGCAGATCTCCACCCACGTAGTAGTCCATGACCAGGTACTAGAGAAGAAGAAGAGGCGGGCGGACAGGAAGAGGACGGGAGAAACAAACACACAAAGAGTCATGTCGTGTGAACACACAGGACTACTTTATCCCATCGTCCTCAATCTACTCTCCATTTTTGTTTTCCACAAAGTATCATTTCTACACTGCGGCTCTGAGGCTTTTTTTTTTTTTCTGCTAAAAATAGATGTCTGGTCAGGCAGCGATGTATATTTTTAAAGCTTGGGGAGTGTCCAGCGTAAAGCATTTGTTGTGAGAATGTGGGAAATGGAATGACAAGCAGTCCTGGCATCTGAACTCAGGGTCACACAGAGAGGACAGACTGTCAGCATGGAAAGAGAACCATCGCCTCCAGGAGCCAATGAAAGCTGAGAAGAGCTTGGCCGACGACCCAGCCAGCGAGCTTCCAGAGTCATTCTTTTGGTTTTTACATAAATGTTTTCTGGCGGTGTTAACTGCTGTTGCCCAGTTTCCTTCAATTCTAAGTCGTATTGTACTTTGTGGTAAGAAGTGAATGTGCTGTTCAGCTCCTGGCAGGTCACCAGCCATCCTGCAGAGACACGGCTGTTTTTCTATATGAACTCGCCAGTGAAGGGTGAGAAAGGCAGGTGGAGCGACACAGTAGACCACTGTGCTTGTTTCTTTGGAAAGTACCAAAGTTTGAATGTGCTGAAAAGTAATTGTGGCGGGGGGGGGAGACGATGACTGCAAAGGGTTAAAAGGTAAACGTTGCTTGTGAAAGGTCAGGAATAAAACAGTGGAGGGAGAATTTAATGGGCCGTCAGTGGAAACAAGAGTTGGATTTGAGAAGAGAAGGCTGGGTTACCAGATTATTGTCGTCTTGGAAGGCGTAGTGCAAGGTGGTGATCCACTGGCAGTCCCCGTTTACCAACACGTCCCGCTCCTCCCGAAAACACGCCGTCTGAGGAGAGACACCATCGAAGCAAAGCCTGAAGTTTACACACCTTCTGTTGCAAATGTTCAATGGACTTCAGTGACCCAAAGACGCACGTTAGCTTGGTATGAATCACATTCATTAATGACCTGGGTGATGTTAGCTATCTGCAGTTAGCTGAGTTCTTAAAGAGAACATAAACAGGAAATCTCTTCTTTGAATGAAACAGGAGAATTTAATGTGAGTTTTCACTGAAGGAACTGCTTGGTCATTTACAGTTTCATGTTTACAGAGTTTTAACAAGGCTCAGTCACATTTCACGCCTTACAGTCCTCCACCACTTAACCCTTCCACTCAAGACAAGCAAACACTTCTTTTTCTATTCTCTGATCGGATGAAATGATCCAATCCGTGACTCAGCTCATTGATCCGATCCAACAGAAAATAATACCTGATTATCTTAAAGTAAGTGTAAACATGTAAATTGCACATCATGCTTGTCCTGTGAATTTCTCGTCTACCTGCCTCCTTGGCTGCTCAGTCAAAAGGTTCATGCCTGTGTCTACAGTCACAGTGAAGTACTCTGTATGCACCGTCTGTACATCTGCTGCACTACACTGTTTCCAATGTCCAGGCATTTGCGAATGCAGCAGGGACTAGTTTTGGCCTGTGACGTATGAGGCATGAAGACTGAAGACCCGGGGGAGCCGCAGGAATGTCAGACTGTCAGGAAGAGGTCAACGAAAAACAAAAACCTGCAGCTTGTGCAGCTCCAGCAGAAACTTGTTCTGCAAGCACGGATCAATAAAGGCTTGATATGAATGTACAAAAAAACATTTTGTATTACTGACAGTGGGCAGATTTTTAAGTCTATCTCTGTGATGTTTAATAGATTTCCCCTCCACTGGTGAAACGGCCCATTATCCAATAACAGCAGTGACAGATGCAATGAGTGATGCTCACCTCCGCTCGCTTCAGCATCTCCCACTTGTTGAGAATCTTCATAGCGAATACCTTGTCAGTGTTTTTAACTTTTACGACTGCGACCTGAAAGAGACAAAAAGGACAAGACGAGAGTTAATAACATGTTTGAATCATTTGTGCAGCATGTTGAAAACATAAAGCAGCAGCGCTTAAGCTAGCTTGTAGCGGCACATTGCACCGTGGTGTAAATACGTTAACGTGACATTCAAATAAGCAGTGAGTCCAGTCCCTCGCTTCAACAGCTTTATACCCAAAGGGAGGAGACAGCCGGCCGGCCCGTCCACGGAAACACGATGTAGAAAGGGCTCAGACTTCTCAGACAGCAGGTTTGTAGAGAAGGACTTCTGCTGTGTTTATGTGTAACATGCTGCATTTATATTCCTTACAAGTAATGAGAGTTAAACGTTACTAAAGCAACAGGACGATCTGTGGCCTCCAGGAGTCCACCGACCGTTAAAGGAGTGAGAAGTGGAAGAAAACAGCTGAGTGGACGAGGGAAAGAAAAGTGACAGAATGCAGAGTGGAGGAAAAGATCACAGAAAGGAAGTGACTACATGTACTCATGTGCCGACCTTAAAGGACAACAGATGCTCTCCACCTGGACACACACACACTCACACACACACACACACACACTCTGCAGTAGACATAGCCGTCTCCACTCCTTGTAAACGGACACAGATCAATAATTAGAGGACTGATCCACACAGATGACATGTTTGGAAGCGATGTGATGAACGGTTATTGGATAGTATAAAATATAAAAGTCATCAAAACTCATCTGTTTATCGCGAGCTCTCTTTATTACAACATGTCAAGCAGCTGTTCAAAACTCCGCCCTCTTTATCCAACTCTTTCACAACCGGCTCGGACCAAACAACATCTGTGTGTTTCTGACAATCTGCATCCTGAATGCATAATTATGAAGCAGCTCGAGTGCCTGACACCTGACACCGGTGAAAAGACATCAGGACGTTTCTATCGTTGCCAGAGAAACGACTGCCCAACTGTTGCTGTGATAAAAAAAGGTCAAATCAGTCAAACTGGGACACATCGTGGGTAAACACACTCGCTCCATCAAGTCAAATCACCCGGGTCATCTTCACCACGCTCAACACAGAGCTCGTTTTCTTCAGAGTCCTGGACGAACTCTTACATATTTACTCTAACATACACTTTTAGAGTTTGGTTTTTTTGGTCTTCTGATTTTTTACTTATTTCAGTGTCAACATTATAATAATTATGTGGCCGCTGTTTCTGTTGATGTAAAGTCTTTTTCATACAACATATAAAACATTTAAAGCTGCTCACGTCTCAAACAGTGTTGAGTGTCAGTATTCATGTATGAAGGAGTCCTGCTGTGACTCTATACAAACACTGCCTCTATAAAACACGTTCAATTCAAACCTTGAAGTTCTGACTGATGATGTTTTAGGTGAACAAGCGCCGCGCTTGTACCCCTTCGATAGTGAGTCTGTACAGCCCGACCTTTTGTTCTTCAGATCTCTCAGACTGAAGCCGTGTGCAAACTGCATCACGCCGTTTGAAAAACGACTTTAATGCTGGACGTGTAAACGCCGCTCGGTGCTTCAGCCTCGACTTCTCTGTTTGTCATACCCTCATGTACCGTCTCAACAACATAACAACTGCCAACTTTCCCCTCCCTGATAATTGCTGAACAGTAACCATGTCAAGCTTCCTCGGCTCTGCCTCCACATTTCGCCAAAAAAGGAGCTGCACAAGCTGCTGTGACAAACCACTGCAGCGGACTTCCACATGCTCATGCTGCCTTACACCCTGCCTGATTTCTTTAAAACCCTCCACATATTCTTTTTTAAACATGCTGTTAAACGTTAAAGCATCCGTCCACTTTGTATTTGGCCCGTCTATCTTTACCGTTTACAGAGCTACAGGATTCACAGAAAAGCAGAAATACACGATGGAAGCACGCAGACGGAGGAATGTGTCAGTGGACTGAGCGGACAGACGCACAGATAGAAGAAATGTGAAACAAACACAGCCTGCGTCCCGTGCAACAGAGGGGTCTGTAGTCTATTAAATGAGCCGGGGAATGCTGCTAATGCAATACAATGATAACATTCCTGCAGTGTTTGGATTTCCCCTAGTGATCCCTCAGCGGCGAAGAAGAGGAGCGAGGAGAGCACACTGTTCTCGGCCATTACTCAATGTTTTTCCCCTTTTCCTCGCTGGTTCCTTCGTCTCTTCCTGCCAGTCAAGCCCAGTGTCCCGTACGGATCCGAGCAAAGACTGATAGCCCCGTGTGCTCCACTGTCACAGGCGACACTCTTTTTTTCCTTGGTGCCGTCACTGAACAGTTGGGCTGATCACTGAATATGAGCTTCATCGTGTTGGTTGTTGTTTATCTCATTTATTCAACAGGTTAAAAATGTAATGGTATCAAAGTCAGGATGAACTCAGCACATCGATCTGAAAAAAGAAAACGCTCCAGCAGTAGGGTAAAGTGTCACACAGACTGATGGTGAGCGACTCAACAATAGGTCAACTTGCTGAAGCCACACCTCAGGTTTTTAACACTCCTGCAGGAAAGAAAACAAACATAGTGTTTAGCTGATCTGACCTTTTAGTCAGATGGCCGTTATAAAATTCATCCAACTGGAACTTAGTAGGACTTCCTAGCTTTGTGGTGCCAGGAGCCATAATAAACAGGCCTCTGTGCTCAGCAGTGTGAAACAGCTCTGACTTAAGTGTCTTAAGATAACGGTACGAACAAACCTCCGGTCAAACGGTAGGCTCTGACTCATTTGTGTTTAGTAAACCTCCGACCTGCTCCACACATCTCTGATACTAAGGAGGGAAAAAGGGAAAAACAAAAAAAAATTCAAATTAAGTTTTTCGTTTTAATTTCTCTTACCAACCCGTCCATGGTGCCAGATGAGAAAATGTCCCATGCAATGTTCCCTCTAAGCTGCGCGCTTGTGCAATCGCGCACTGCTCGCACATTCTCAGCGCACAAGAAAATCTATGCAGCGCATAAAATAAAATTCAACATAAACGTATTAATTAATATCTAATATTAGTCCTAATCTTATCTAATCAATTAAACCAATAATAACAACAATAATAATTTTGTTTTCTGTACCATTTTGCAACGTAACTCAGTGAGTGACAGGTGTCCAGCCAATGATATGATTCGGTTCACTTACGCTACGCAGCCAATCATTGACAGTGCTTGCATATTAACCCTGCCCATTCGCGCCACGCAGGTTAGCTAGCTAACAACAGTGCGGTGGAGTTACGATAAGCAAATGTTAACCCCTTATCATGGCGAAACGAACGGGCAGCGACACATCCACTCACCAAGCCATTGTGAAAAAGAAATGCGGTTCTTTTAAGATGGAATGGCTGTCGGAATATGTTCAAATAGAAGAACAGGCGGTGAAACTGGGTGACAGAAATCGTCTTGAAGTGGCACATTTGGACCAGCTGATGCGTATAAAATCAAAGCAAGAAGCAGCCGAAGCCATCAACCTGGACAAAGTGTACAACCATTGGAGAAGTGAGAAGGACAGACGTGAAAAATAAGGTAAAATTTAAGTCAGATTTGTGCATATTCTAGTGACATTTACAAAGATGTTTTACTTATGGATATTAATCATTAAATGATGTTACTACTAGACAATGTATGGGTAGTAGAAATGATAATAAAAAAGTGAGTAATTACATATTTTACAGACAGAGTTACAGGAATTTACACTGTATCACAAGCTACAGCACACGTCATTGTGCAAAATGTGAATGTTTTAATGTGAACAAAATGTTATGTCTGAAAGGTGTATATGTATCACTTCTTCCAGAACAGGACCCTCACCCAGGCCACAACTGGACCTCACCCAGGCCAAAGCAAGACTCTTCCCATGGCCAAGCAAGACTCTTCACATGGCCAAGCAAGACTCTTCACATAAAACATACTACACATCTCATGAACAACAAGATTTTTGTCTTTTTCCTTTAAAGTTTGTCAAATCACTTTAAAAAGTAAACTAGTGAAAATTGCTGCTGTAATTCGATTCTTTTAATAAGCCATGTAACTTGCTTTGATCCAAGGTTTTGGACAGGTATGATACTGGTGTGTGGCCACAGCGTGCACATCTGATGTTGCTCACAGTGGTCCTTAGTGTGCTCAGGGAGCTTGTGTGTATGCCCAGACACATGAAAAATTAGAGGGAACATTGGTCCCATGTTCATTAAAAGTTGATCACTACAAATTTCATGACAAAAAATGTGGATTAATTGGGAAATTATTCATCTGAATCAACTCTTCAGATGATGCAGCTTTTATGAATATCTGACATTTTTATCAGCTGATTGCAAAAATGTAAAAACACAGACGTGAACCTTTAACAAAAATAACATTTCTATATGCTTCACATGAAATATACTTTAAAATGAATATGAATAAAGGTGAAGCAGAATAATTGCTGTTGGGAGGAGGTCATTGACTTGACTGTTCAACAAGTGATGACCTGTGTGAAGGTCAGTGAAATGAAGGTGGAGAGGTTGTATACTAAGGATGTGAAAAGTTATGTTTACATTTTTTTAGAAATTATTAAAAATTATAATTCTAACGTGAGTGGATCTTTTTACCGACACCCCGACTTAAAGTCACCTTGAAACAGAAGCTCGAGATTAGTTATAGGGGACGAAAACAAACAAACGATTGCAGGATGAGTCATCAAACATGTAAAGTATTTAACAGGAAGATATTTTAAAAATACTCAGATTTAGCTGGATTGATGAGCTCGCCGATCATGGCAGATCAACGCTGGATTAAAACCAAGAACATGTATTTTCATGTCATGGAGACTTTAAAACCAACCAGAAAAGTGTCTGTACCTTTAGAGAGCATGTCTAACATCATATTTTATTTTGTTGTGCTCAGTAACGTTTGCCAAACCAGTGTTGATGCCTGATCACGTTGGGACTAAATAAAAAGAAAATAGCCCAGAGGTTGCTTCCATGTCTCTCTGCTCTGCCTGTGTGTGTCTTCTCAGCTCTGCACAGAGACCAGGAGACGAGCCAAAACAAGGTCTCTGCTCCATGAGATCACATGGTTCCAACCATTGTTTGGAGTTGTACATTTAAAAAATAAAAAAACACACTTTGATGTATCTGTTTTGAACCAATCAGAAAATGGTGTAAATGCTTTTGTAGCTTTATTCTCACTTTTCTTCACTCCACACACCCGCGGCTCCTTTGTGCATTTTAGTCCTGAAAATGTGACAAAGTCGATTTTTAACACAGATTGTTCTTTTCATAAAACCAACTATTCAATTTGTTGATCAGGTGGATGAGTATCTTTTATTTTGACAAGCATAATCTCCTTTAACTATGCAGCAGACAAGTCATCACCAGTTCCAGACAGTGATACAACGTGTGACACCAAACTAAAGGTGAGCAGCTACTCATTCAACCGCTCCCAACCACCAACACAGCACACGTCAGCCGGCTTAGGTTAACCTCATTACAGAGTCCACTTTACAAAACACGGGGCCACTACATGTCTTTGTTGGTCAGTTAACGAGACCCGCGCCCTGTGACAACAATGATGCCCCTTCAGCTAACCTGATTCCTTCAGTCATGTTAAACTTGCACTCGCACAGCCAAGTGAATAAGCAGGAGAATGTCGCCACGAGGTAGCACCATTCATGATTCACTAATCCCTCAGCAAAACAGCCCTGAAACACACACACACACACACACAAACACACACACACACACACACACACACACACACACAAACACATGACTCACACACTCACATACCACAGAACTCTTCCAGAGGCTCAAGTGAGCACGTTTGGATTATGGCGTGATGGTGCTGCAGCTACATGCAAGAAGGCAGGTGTGCCAACATCCATCTCCGTCGACCCAGCTCCTCTTCACCACTGCTGCTCTCTCTCTCTCCGCCTCTCACAGCGGTTTATAAAGAGACTCACCCGTTTGTACAGACGACTTATAACAATTTAAGACAGGTTAAATGTTTCGAGGTATTTAGCATAGCTCAAGAACAGCAACGCACAGCAGTGACCCAACATTTTCTGATCATCTACATAAAGACTAAACAAAGTGTAATGATTGGAAGCCATATTAACGCGTGTCGGCAGATGCACAGCTGCGAGGCCGTCGCAGGACACGGACATGATGCAAGAGACTTGGCTGAGGAACACAATACCTGTCCCTTCAACATTCTCCAGCTTTGACATCATTACCTGAAACCGAGCGACTCAAGTATTTCAACCTCCCTACAGGCATTAAAAAAAAAGAAAAGAAAGAAAAGCAGATCACTAAATAAAGAGGCGCAGGTGAAGCCACACTGGATGCTTTCACAGGACAGCGGGCTCACTCGCTGCTCAGGGCTCAGTGTGAAGAAGAATTCAAATGTTTTGTTCAAGCTGCGAGTACGGTCATGCTCACGCTGAGGACGCAGCGCTGCAGGAATGTAGAAGAAAGTAATCGACTGTCAAACACCACCACACTCTCCACTTAAATATCTGAGCTATTGGGATATAAGGAAGCAAGAGGTTTAACCTTTTACTGGCTGGTATCAACTACACATCAATCTGTTCATCATTCGCAGAGGAAGAACATCAGCAGGCTGTGATGTGTCCATGACAGAACTACGAGCCAGCCTATAACACCTGTTTCTTCTACGAAAGAGGAGAAAAAAAAAGGGGAAACCCAGATTGCAGGTTCTCCACCTGGAAGGTAATTCATTACTGCGTGGTTTGGTCGAGCACAAAACACCTAAAGCGTATATTACCTCTCCGAAGGCTCCTCGTCCAATCACCTTCAGGATCTCAAAGTCTTCCTTGTGAAGGCGCATCTGCTTCACTTTGGAAGTGAAGGGTTTCGCTGTTGAAAGAAAGGAGAGAGGTGTAACGTTAGTTTGAAGAATCATTCCACACAGCAGCAACATCGGTACGGATCGGTTTGGTTCGATTAAGTCCGATTCCGTTTGTGTTTCCACAGCCACCCGTGCCCTATTTGGTAGGCAGCGTGTAAGCCGGATGCCGATAACCACTATGTAAATAGCATGACATGATAGCAGCTAATCGCTAACAGCTAACTGCTAACCGCTAACTAATAAATTCAACAAAGGAGAAAAACTACACAAATGAAACAAACCATGTCACTGACATGTGACTCTTTATTATTATTCAGAGAAGGCTGTGTGCTGCGAGGAGAAATACAGACGTAAACAATCAGCTGTGTTACAGTCAATGGTTTAAACACGGCGGAGTTTTGTTTGCCGACGTAACACGGGAAGTGACGATTCTTTCAACCAATCAGCGGACTGCAGTGTTTAGCTCCACCTTTTCGGGTCGGCTCCACATTCTTGGCAGCCCAACGGAAGGTCCTAAAAAGTAGGACGGTACGGATCGGTTATTTGGGAATCTTTCCCGGGATTAGTCTGTGGAAACGTCACAAAATGCGCGCCGTACCGAGACGAACCGAGCCGGACCGCTCGGTGGAAACGAGGCTCCACAGCGTCACTGCACAGACTGTGAATATATCAGTCATGGGAACTGTGAGATTATTCAACACGGTGACTGAATGGTCTGAATGGTTCTGCACAGCAACATTATAAGAGGCTTTTTTTAGAGTCAGAGAAAAAACTGTGGATGGAAAAATGATGTGACAAATGTTTGTAATAATGTGGCATTAAGTGAAAGTCATTGAAAAGAGTTCAATGAGCAGTCAGACAGAAATGTGAGAGTCCTTCGTCTCTCTTTTTATTTATTGTGAATTTTTCCAAAACATTTATTTAACAAGGAACATTCCCACTGAGAAACAACATCTCTGTTACTGGAGAGTCCTGGCCAAGACAGCAGCAGAAAGAATTTACATAAAAGAAGAAAAAAAAACTTTTAAAGAAGATAAGCCAAATGCAAAGTCACCAAACAATAAATCTGCAGCATGAAACAGAAACAAACCCCAAATTAGAAACAAATGGCAGTGCTGCAGTACCACAGAGAGAGAGAGAGAGCGAGAGAGAGAGAGAGAGAGAGAGACAGAGAGCGAGAGGGGGGAGAAGGAGAGAGAGAGAGTGAGTAGGAACAGGCTGGTTTTGAACCCGGGCTGCCCGCTCACTCTCCATGTACGGAGGTTAAAGTCTTCAAAGCGGGCGACCTGGGTTCGAGTCCGGCCCATGGCTCCATTCCCCAATCTCTCCTCCCTGACTTCCAAAACCATCTCCTGTCCTATCTCTAAAATAAAAGGAGTAGCTTGTGGTTCGTTCACTGAGGAGAGAGAGGCCATAAATCTTGGTACGCTTCGAGTAAAGGTCGCACTCTGACTTACACTTTGAACACCAACTCTACAAATGTTGTCTTTCACCCTAAATGAGAAAATGCCCCCTGAGCCATGTTACAGTCATGTGGCCACTGTCTGAACGTATGTTGTTCATACTGTTGGTGACCACCTGTACAGAAAATGACCCCGGACACAGAGAGGCTGGATGATAAAGCTGGCTATTGTTCCGCCTGCAGCTATGGCTCCTTGTGGAAAAATGACCTGGGGGGGGGGGGGGGGGGGGGGGGATCTGTGGGGGGGGGGCTCTCTCACAAGGCTAAACAGATTCCATCTAAGGCTAACAAAGTCAGCATTTCCCTCATTTGTGAAGAGCTATTCAACCACTTCCTGGTTTACATGATCCCAGCAGGCCAAGGATAACCTGAATTGGCTGCCAGTTCACTAAGGTCAGTCTAACGGTGAAACTGATACACGTTCGAATAGCAAAGAGAAGAAAAACGTGACTTTGTATATGCCCGTCATTTTGTGCTCTACAGCCTTATTTTAGCATCACTAGCATACAGACCAGGAAGTAAAGCACATTTCAAGGTGCGACTTTCACTGACAGTCGCACTTCTGCTGTATAAAGACGACATCTACGTCTCCTATGCATCCACGCCTGTCTTGCATTTCGTTCTGTTTGCATCGTGAGTCAGCTGTCTTGCAGTAAAGCTGACGCTCTTCTCCGCTCCCTCGCTGGCAAAACACCAGTCCAAACTCATCTTGCTGCCGTGACTTTCCAGAACGCCAGGACAGGACCATCTTTAACTGTGAAACATGTCGCACGCTCACTCCCTCCTCACGGCTGGTCCGGGCTGCCATTACCGCAGGGCCGAGGGAGAGGAGGGACGGTGGAGTGTGCCCTGCACTACAGGGGGATTCAGTGACAGGCAGTTCACCAACACTTCACCACAAGCCTGCTAAATGATGATGAGACAAGACCGGGGCAATCAAACCCACTGGGCTTTTCTTACAACCTTTCATTTACCTCCCTTTCTTCTTCTTGGAAATTGTAATAATAGGCGGTTAGTTAATGATTTATTATCCAACAGAATATTGTTTCATTTACAACAAATATCCAAAAACCAGGACAGAGAATGATCCGTGGCATGCTGACCTGGAAAGCCCAAAGATTGATTGCTCGTCCTATCAGATCCAAACAACCTTCAAGACATTTATAAAAAAAATAAAAATAAAAATAAAGGCTGGCAGACGGAATAAACTCTCTACTTTCAATCTAATGCACATTTAATTTACTGCACCAACCACAAAGCCCAGTTAATCTAGGAAGAAGGCGTCACTCAGCATTAGATATTTCAAAGTTCTGTCAAAGAAATCTGGGGGAAAGTGCACTTCTAGTTTGACTGATTAAACACCAGACTGGTTGCTGTTTATGTACCAACATGGCTGAAAGACAGAATCACAAGCAACAAGTCAGAATGACCAACGTCTGGCTCTGAGCTTGTGGTTATTTTCACCACACATCCATTTCTTGTAACTGCACCAGCGTCTTAAAATCTGACAGTCAAAGCATGCAGGGGATTCAGTTTCTGGCAGGATAATCCACACTATGTCATACTATAATGCAGAGTTTATAAAAATAAAATAAAATAAAAAAATAACAGAAGAAGTGAGTTATTTCATACAGCTTTTTTTAATCTGTTACAAACCCTTCCTAAATTGTACTTCCAAATGTTAACCAGCATTGCTGATATGAATGTCAGGATCAGGATGTGTGGCGACAACACACTCTTTACAAAAGTAATATCTCATGACCATGGGCTACTTCGTATTTTTTCAAAACGTAGTCATAACCTTAAAGGCATGGTTGGTAAATTTCTCCACAAACACTTTTTTTAATATTAGGGTTGATATTAATAATTCATGTAATGTGAAAAAGAAACAAAGAAAACCTCATCTGTAACAGCTGTAAACGGGTAAAAACTTTGACCAATGTCTGCCTCGAGGTACCAATCCCACGAACCAATCACGTCTCTCTGTCTTCCTGCTCGTACTCTACCCCCTGCGTGCACGAGCGCGTCACACTCCAAAGCACGAGCTGAGGTCCGCCTCTGGACCAATGGTGCTTGTGCATGTAAGTGAGGGGGCGGGGCTTGTCATGCTAGTTTTTTAAAATGAACCTTTAAGTCTCCTTCCTTCATTGTTAAGAAGATTTAAATACGAGGAACATTTTTAATCAGCCTTTTTAAAATAGTAAAGAAAGTGTTGTGTTACAGCCATCTATGTCAACGACACTGACACACACTTTTTATTATTTCTCATCAATGGCTGATCTTAAATATGAAAACAAAATGTGTCCAAGTAAGTGAACTCTTCCTCTGTGAACTGCCCGTCAGCACCTGTGGATCTGATCGGCCTTCAAGCTGTTCATTTGAACCTACTGATAATATTATAAGAAGAATACTGACAACTACATTGAGGGGAGGAATATCAACGTGAACACTGACTAAGTTATATCCCATCCTGGTCTAAAAAAAAGGTGTAATCAGTCAGATAGGGAAACACTGACACAGACAAAAACAGCTTTACACACTGACAGTGTCTCTCACGTAGACGTGTTTTAAGTCAGTGGTTTGAAAAAGTCCAGTGGTGTCCGGTCTGCTTTGATAAACTCATCAGTCAAGATGAGTAAGCGTTGGCTCTAAACAATATGTTTCATGGTCAGAGTACATGTTGGTGGTACTCGTAACTTTTCAAGTTGGAGCGAACAGGGTGGCAGGCGAGAGAGTCGGGCGAGCTGAGCGGGAGAACACACTGATTAGTAGCTGCGCGCTGACTCAGGAGCTCCACGGAACCAGCCACATGAGAAATGTCTTTCATCTCTGAAGGCAGGAGCCCACAACAAAGCGCGCGCGCACACACACACACACACGCACACACACACACACACACACACACACACACACACACACACACACACACACACACACACACACACACACACACACACACACACACACACACACACACACACACACACACACACACACACACACACACACACACACACACACACACACACACACACACACACACACACACACACACACACACACACACACACACACACACACACACACACACACACACACACACACACACACACACACACACACACACCCTGATTTTTGTCTGCTACATCTGACACACAACTGTCTGGCCTTGGCAGAATAAAAGCCAAATATTTGATGAATTCTTTTCATAGAGAGGTAAAGTCTCGGCCCTCTCCAATACTAGCTAGTTTATCAATGAAGCTATTAACCGGAACTTTCTTCACTGTAACTCATAAATATATGATTGACCCGAGTGTGTGAGTGTGTTGGGAACAATAGGCCCGCATATCAGTGTGTGGGGGTCAAACATATGAAACATCCTGACTCAAACAACACGAGCCTGTGCTCACTCAGCTCGCCCACATTTACACAGGGATCAATGTGTCTGTACTTCCCCTGCAGCAGAGATGGACTCTGATGACGTGCTGCCTCCACGGTTACAGCGGAGAGTAAAAACATACCATTCAGTTTGCTCATGCATCTCAACTTGCTGGCAAAATATACAGGTAGACCTAAACATAGCAACCGTTGCTATGAGGAGGTGTGGAAGGAACCCCTGGCAACGCTTCTAGGAAGAGGGACGACCCAAGCTTGAACACGAGCGGCGCTCCGTTTAGCGACGGGTGAGTAAAGAAAGATGACATGTCAGTCACGCTTTGAGGAGAAGACGTAACCCTCAGAAACGAAACCAAGGAGTCGACACAAACACTTCACAGGATTCACATTTACTTGCTAAACACACACATGTTCAATAAAAGGCCTCAGGATGTCGTGAAACTGGAAAAACACGAGTGACGCCAGCTAATCCACATAGCCAGACTGGTTTAGCCCAAAACGCTGAGCGTTCAGCAGCCCCATCGCTCTCCATGACGACTGGAGGAGTCAGAGCCGTTCTGTGTGAAACTCCGCAACTACAGGCAAATGTGTTCACTTAGCAGCCGGCCCACAAATGATATGCTTAGTACTCACGGCCGGCCTCGGCCTGGATCTCCTCCATGCGATGTCTCCAGGGTGGGTTCATGGGAAATGTTTCAGAGTGTGTGTGTGTGTGTGTGTGTTGGGTGTAACTACCTTATGTTGTGTGATAAGTGAATCAACACGTTCTTTTCAAGCTGATCGAGTTAAAGTGGTTTTATTGCAAAAAGAAGAAAAAAAACAAAGTACAGTAGGTGTTGTACCATAAAGTAAGTACGCTGACTGTTCAGGGATCGTTGTGGGTGTGTTTTATGATCGGTGTTCTTTAGTGCAAAATGGCACACCCAATACTTCAGTCAATATATCAGCAGACTGACACATACAGTCACTTGGTGTGTAATACTCTCGCTGAGTAGGAGATGTGTGGGTGACACCCTGGATCATTACATTTTGGTAGTGGAGACCTGGCCTGTGAGTCTGCAGTGGCAGACGTAGATTTGGTATTTTAAGTGTCTTCCTCCCTCGGGCTCCTCTTGGTTCAGCCCTCCGACAGTGAGTCTGACATGGACATCAAGTCAGAGTTTATGTGGAGAAATATTTTGGAAAAGTATGGACTTTTACTTTGCAGTTTTTCAGTTACTTGTAATACTATAACTAGTATGACTTTCTGTTTTGGCGAGAAACTTCTGGATTTATGAGCCAAAATGATAAATACAAATACAATACAATCCCAACAGTGAAACATGGTGGTGGCATCATTTCAGCTGCAGGGACAGGACGACTGGTTGCAAGGGACGGAAACCTCTTCCAGAGTGCTCAGGACCTCAGACTGGGCCGAAGGTTCACCTTCCAACAAGACAATGACCCTCAGCACACATCTAAAATAACAAAGGAACAACTGTGTGACTATCCTAGGCTGGCCCAGTCAGAGCCCTGATCTAAACCCAGCTGAGCATCTCAGGAGAGAGCTGAAAATGGCTGTCCACCAACGTTCACCATCCAGCCTGACAGAACTGGAGATGATGGCAGAGGATCCTCAAACCCAGGTGTTACAAAACTTGTTGCATCATTCCCAAGAAGACTCATGACTGTACTCACTCAAAAAGGTGCTTCTACTCAATACTGAGCAAAGCGTCTGAACACTTATGACCGTGTGATACTTCACTTTTTCTTTTCTCATAAATTTGCAAAGATTTCTACATTTCTGTTTTTTTTCTGTCATGACGGGGTGCTGAGTGTACATTAATGAGAAATAAAATGAACTTTTTTTGATTTTTAGAAAATTGCTGCAATGAAACAAAGAGTGAAACCTTTTAAGGGGTCTGAAGACTTTCCGTACGCGCTGTACGTACCATACACCCCTTGAATTAAAGGGCTACTTTTTATCGACGCTGCTCTTCACTTTCATAAAGAACAGCTGCAACAACAGAGATGTTAAAAGTCTAAATCTTACACATGCTGGCAGTGTAGAGACAAACGATCACAAAGCCTCTGAGTGGACGGGACACGGCGAGGTTCTAACAGATGTGATTGGACTCTGGCTGAATGGACCGAAACCGTCTGCTCTTTAAGGAATTACAGCAAATCAGACATTTTGTAGGATGGAGGGGGGAACGGAGGAGAGTGGGACTGAGGAGGAGAGTGAGAAGACGGTCAGCAGCTGAGCCAGTTACAGTTCATGTCCAACCCTTACACCAGCACCGAGCTCCAACCCCATCAACAGTTCCAGAGCGGGATGGAGGGACATCTGGAAGCCATAACGGGGATTATTTACAACCACAGTGAGGTAACGACACAAAAATGCTGCTCGCAGGAGAGACAAGGGAGACAGAGATGGAGGAAAAGGAGACAAAGAGAGAGAGAGAGAGAGAGAGAGAGAGAGAGAGAGAGAGAGAGGGAGGGAGGGAGGCTTTCCAGGATATGACATGTGAAGGGAAAATGGTGGAGAGTTGAGTAAGAGAGCCGGGATAGCCTGAGCGAGGCAGGACGACTCCAGAGGAGGTGAACTGATCACACTTCATAAGCAGACTGGGAGTTTTCTTACTCTGTGTAAACCTTTGCTGAGGAAATACTCTGCGTCACGTCATACAAAAAAAAAAAAAGCAAATGATACGACTGAATTCCTCTACCAGGGTCATAAATGGGCAGCCACTACTAGAAGTGATTTTTTTTTTCTGATTTAAGAGCAAATACAACTGATGGGGGAGGGAATAAAAAGTGTGAAGTCACTGACATCATGCTCCTGGCATTCAGGGATCCTTTTTTTTTTTTTTTAAGGTCGAGCGAAATGTAGTGGTTTGCAGTTCCCTGTGAAGTCACATGGTCAGAGGTTTTGCTGTCTGTTCCATTAACTTCTGATTCAAAATGGCTCCGTATGTGACATTTCGGTGCGTCTGTGTCAGCAGATACACGAAGCCAACTCGAGCTGCACCCGACCAGCGTCCGTCTCATTCTCAACTTATTCATCTGGTGTTTTAAGGGGAAGAAAAATAAACTTCTTCCAGACCGATTTTTCCTCGATAAAAAGGCTTTTCGTCTCCTGGAAACAACAGCTGCCTTATTATGACATCACTTCCTGGTTGAAACAGTGAAACGAATACAACCGACTGCTGTCTAAATAACACACTGAGGTCAAAGTAAATAAGTGTGATTCTCGTAATTTGGTCCTTAAAGGGAAAGTGACTCATTGCCAGAGGCCCTTCCAAAATAAAACCCTTCAAGCTAATTCCACTGCAGAAACACCCAGTAAACCTTCATCACAGGAGGAAACGGAACCAGGGCCCTTTAAGTCTCAACCAGAGCTTCTCCCAACACACACGTGTGTTTAGAGAGGCACGACCGACCCACCCAATAAAAGGGTTTCTTCGGGGTCTCGCTCTCTCATAGGACGCAAACACAGCCGTCTGATCCCAACAACCCCGACACGGGTTTGGCTGATGGCGCATGTGAGCTATGAGAGTGTGTGTGTGTGTCGGGGGGGGGGGGGGGGGGGGGGGGTTACACACACTGTTAAATCATTGATGAGTACTGGAAAGTCATAGGCAAACAAGGATTCACATAGCATGTAAACATGCCTGGGAGCATTAAATTGCATTTAATGCTAGGCTGCACACCACTGACACGACAATTCCCAATGCTGTCTGTCTGCAGTAACCCTCCCCACCCTCGCCAACCTCAAGTTCCCCTCCGCGCCGTTTTCCTTTCCCTGCCGTGCCCGCCCCATTTCCCTCTCTTTCCATCCCTTCATGTCTTCCCTTCCTTTCCACTCTGACGACTTGCTTCAGCGCCTTCTTCTTCTTCTCCTCCTCCGCTAGTTTTCCTCTCCCTGCCCTCACTGCGTCTTTCTTGTCCCCTCTCACTAATAAGAGGGCAGGGATGGTCAGAGTGCTTAAACTAAACAAGCTGTGCCCCGCGGCATTAAACACACAAACAGGATGTTCCCAAAATATTAAAGAAACCACAAACACCAGAGAAAAGGAGGGAGAGCCGAGGCAGACAAACAATAGATCCGATCTGGTGTTCACACAGTGAGGAGCGCTGCAGTGAGCAAACACCCGGGCCTTCGAGGGGCCGGGCTCCATCAGTCTTCTGAAGTCTGTACAGGAAGTGATCTCACAACTTCAAAAGAAGTCTCCGGGCCTTTACGTCGACCTCTTCAACAAGTGGATTCACACGATCCCTGATACTATCTGTGGAGGAGAGGAGACGCCAGGCACACACCAGGTGCTGCATTGTTCCTGTGCTGGTGCCGATAGTGACAGAACGAGGGACGTGATAAGACGGGGCAACAAAAAAAAAAAAAAGTCTGACAGATAATCTTCATTATGTTGCAAAATATTATGATAACTACGTCACGGTTTGATATTCCTGGAAGCAGATTTGCTTTAACCAGATCGTGTGTCATTTTCGTCCAGGTGATTCATTTCAGCAGATTTTCACCTGCAGCTTTCAGACACGTTCATCATTTAAATATCCAGAGAAATCTGTTGCTAGGACACTCAATCCCCCCCTTTGGAAAAGAGTTATGGGTTCTGGACCGGCCACCTGAGAGACTGACACAGACAGCTGCATGAATCGTCTGCTTTTTCCTGCCAGCCGGACCACTTGCTGCTCAGTCCCAGGAACAAATGACTGCATGGCAGCGTCTGAGTGCCGCTCACGAGCCAGAGCTCCCTCGTCAGCTCGAAGGGCGAACGGTGCAGCCAGAGAGCGAAGGGATACGACGAGGCAGACGCCGTGGGAACCTTCAGGAAACACGAGCAACATTTTCCAGTGCTGCGTGTGTTGGCGACTTGAACGTCCAAGTCTGTCGCTGAACCGTGGAAGATCGTCGGCGTCAGGCAGCACCCAATAAAGTTCACGATCAGTCGAATTAAAGTCGTCAAATACTTCAACAGAAGAGAGAGAGAGAGAGAGAGAGAGAGAGAGAGCGAGAGAGCGAGAGAGCGAGAGAGCGAGAGAGAGAGAGAGAGAGAGAGAGAGAGAGAGAGAGAGAGAGAGAGAGAGAGAGAGAGAGAGAGAGATCTCTCTCTCTCTCTGTGAGAGAGAGATCTCTCTCTCTCACTCTGCACTGACGCTGCACCATTTAAGGGTTTGATTCCCTTTGGGACCAACCATACTATAAATGGATCCTCCCACATAAATGAAAGCATCCCCTCGGTATTTGTCCTTTAAGGCGTTTCAAGCAGCAGTGAGGTGGACGGTGTTAAGGAGGACATCTCGATGGAAGCGGCTTCACACGTGAAAAGGGGGAGTTTAAAGTCTGGTATTATGGAGATGATGAAAGATGAAAGGAGGGAGGTAAAAACAGATAAGAGGAGGGGGTATGAAGAGAGATGAGACAGAGAGGGGTGGAGGAGGATATCAGAAGGAGAGGAGAAGAAGAAAGGTTCCCCATGGCAGTATGTGTCATGATGGAAGTAACCGGAGATCCCTTTCATTCTATGGAAACTTGTGAGGTGTAAAGCAAACAGGAAGGACCTAAAGCTATAACCAACATGAAGGAGACAAGAAATATGGCCGAGAGTAAGACGTAAGACGTAGGAGTATGTCCAGGTTCAAATTGGAAGATAAAACCATAAAGATTTGCTACTGAATAAAAGTCAGTTTTGATAAGTTAACGCAGTGCTGATTAAACTCAAGGCCCACTGATACGGACCCTCACATTGTCAGTATGCTTTAGTGCTCCAGAGTCAAGGTTATGTCCCCAAGGGAAAAAATTAAAATCAGAAGACAAGCTCACCCAGTGGTCGTTGTCTATGACTCACACATGTCACTATCAGAAAACTGCTACTAATTCACCTCTCTAATGCAGGCGGCAGCCTCTGCTCCTACCAGAGTATCATAGGGCCGGCCTTGAAGTTAGCCGGCACTGAAAGCTTGAGAAAACGCCTCAAAATGACCATTCAGGCTACAGCCATATCAAACACCCCCCCCCCCCCCCCCCCCCCCCCCCCCGTTTGCTCCAAAAAAGGACTAGCTTGGCTACTAATTATAACTTCCAGAAGAAAGGTGTCAGTGCTGGGACTTGTAACCAAAAGTGTCTTGAAAGTATGCATCTGGTAACAGCTGGACGTGTTAGGACGGGCCTCGTGTTCACAGCAAAAACAGAGATCCATGCGGCCGCTGCAAGAATAGATCTCAAAGTGAGGATACAGCAGTGAGGCAGGTTGTGTAGCTGATGGAAAAGCAGAGATCAGACCAGGGCGGGGCTTGCTTTAACACCGTTAATATAATACAGAAACTATCAGAAAGAAACGTGACAAACATTGATGATGAGCAGAGACGATGCACTGTCTTCCTCAGACATGCACTGGTTGTAGAAATACAAGTTTGCAGATTGCAGATACCACTGTTTGTTTTTCTCATGTTTGACAATAAAAACAAAGAGTTTGTTTAACAGGTGACGTTAAATCACCTCTTCTCTCAACCAGCAGTCATAAGATAACAGCATTACACTGATTTGACACAAAATAAACATCCGCTTCTGACATCGCTTCACGCCACATAATGTGCCAATGTATGTCAACATTCCCGATGTTGAACCAAAGCATATTAAAGGGGACATGGTATCCCCATTTTCCACCTTTTCAAACAGCCCCCCTGTTCTCTAAATGAAACACCTGTGCTCTGCTTTGGTCCAAATATATCATGAATCAAGCAGCAGAGGAGGTTTGAGACCCTGTAGAAACCAGCTCTCTCTGAACGCTCCGTTTTGGTGTGCGTCTCTTTAAATGCATCCTCCGTCTTCGCTGGAGGTGGAGTCCATTTTTCTCTGTGTGGTCAGACTCATGGAGATCACAAAGGACTGGATGGATTGATTTTACAGACACTCAGGTTACCCAAATGTTCAAAACCTCAGTAAAAGTGGATTTTTCATAATGTTTGCCCTTTAACATAATTCATAAACTATTTTCATGAATTCATAAAGTGACATGACGTAGCACAAACTCAAGACATTTTTAATTGAATACAGTTGTCTGGCCCGTTAAAGGATCCGCCCAGGGAAAACTCAAGCCTGATCCTTTTAGGACTTATCCATGAGCTCAGGCCGAAAGGTGTAAGCTGCGAGAACAAACAGTGGCCGAGCGGTAGCCGGCACACACCTAGATAACAGTTAGGAGACTAATGACCTCACTGATAAGCAGATTGAGTCGCAGCGTGGGAGGCTGCAGCGGGACGGCTACTTGTTTTGACGAGGACCTGAGACATGTAGGTGACCACATCCAGACTCTCCCAACAAGCTGAGAAACCACAGGCTGTACTCTGGTCTCTTCCACAGTCAAGTCTGGATGATGAAGAGGAGCCAACAGCATGCATGATAACACACACACATTCAGGCCTGTAACTAAAGCATGAGGGTGATATCACCTGATGTTTACTTAGTGTTTCCTCAATATAAGGGGCTGGAGTCAAATCATCACGCCCATTCAACCTGGAGGAGCCAGACTTTCCATGCCTGAATATTATTTATCAATATTTTCAGTATTATGAGTGTTAGTGTTCATGATGGACTCACGTCGGGTCTTTGAAGAAAATATAACAAAGAGAAGTTTTCCACCTGCTCTTTTGTAAAGTGTTTTGAGTTTACATGATTATCAATTGGTGCAACAAATACAGACTGATAATGTTGTAGTACTGGTAAAAAAAAAATAAAAAAAAGATGCTTTAACTAATACCATACCTCTAAACGGTTTAAAAAAGGTAAAAAAAAAATTTTTTAAAAAAAGGTAAAAAGAATTTAAAAAAAATGTCAATTAGTTTTTTTTTTAATTCGCTGTGTTTATGAGCATTTCAGAGGAATCAGCGGAGGATTCGATCTCTGAGAATCAGAATGAGGACGACGACATGATGAGTATAAGAAGTCACAGTCATTCAAAAGCCTGACTGGTGATATCTAACAGAGCTCTGACAAATTATAATAAAGTCATCTAATTAGCTGTAAGGTATTTGGCTTTTTCTCAGACCTTCAGACTGATAGACAAAACCCTTATCGCGTTGATTATTAGCTATTATTTTAAAATGCAGAAAACGTTTTCATGCGTCCCTCTCTCGACCCCTCTCTGAATTAGCCAGCACGGATGTTGAATTTGGGCTTACTTGAAACGCAGACTTTACAGTGAAGGTGTGGTTAGCTACAAGAAAACGCTCGCTGCTTTAAATCGTGCATGTGGTGAAGGAATAAACGTGGCTGCAAACTCTGGAACATCATCTCTGTAATAAAGGCCTCATTAACCGTACTTCCTTATCAGAGGAGGGTCAAGTCGAGAAAGGAACAGATTCTGAACAGACGGGAACGAGCTGCTTAGTGTGGCGCGATGACCAGCACATGGACGCTACTTATTGACATTATCGTGTTTAAAAACATAATTCTACTAAACTCCAGGTGCAGCATTAGTGACGAGTTTACGTGCGTTTGGTCCAGGCTTTTATAAAAACAGAAGATATCGAACGATCGACGTGCTTTCTCAAAAGTAAATCAAGCTAAAGTGGATAACAGTGAAGATGTTGAAGCACTGGCCTTTAATACTCAACCATATTGTTTACAATGTCTGACACGTATTCTGTGACGTCGTCCATGCTCGTGTGACGGACAGGGGGATGTTTTTTATTGAACTTCTTTATTATAGAAAGCTGATAGTTTGAGGACTAAACTCGGAGGTTCGAGGGGAGGAAACACACGCGTGCTATTTGGTAGAGCGAGAGTAACTTTGTCCACATTGTCCCGTGGTGTACGTCGACCCCTTTTAACTATAAAATATGTCCAATCAATAAACAGGAAGGGAGATGAATGAATCATCCTTCTGGCACTGATTGGTCTGACTTTAAATGCCTGAGGGGAGGGGGGAGGGGGGGACATTGGATTTGGGGGTGGTGACACTTTGTCATGAGCAGCGAGTCAAATTGTTGTGTCTGTCTCGTGACCTTCAGCACGAAGAGGAAACAGCGCGAGGCCGCTCTCTATATATAGAGGGGAATAACAAAACCACTCGGTGGAAGACAATCGAAACGACAACTGGAGCTGCGGCAGGATTTCCACGAGCAGAGACGTCTCAGGAGAGGCAAGGAGGAGCAGGGACATGTAGGAACTTACAGAGGAGGAGTACAGTAACACAGGGAGGTCACAAACTCTCCGTCACACACTGGACCACAACCCATAAAAGCCCCTTTCAAACCCGAGACCACCAAACCACTAAATCACTGTGAGGAATGTAACAACGCCGAGGAGGAAGTATGCTCACGAGTGAACGTGTAAACAGATCGCCAGGCGCCTCACAGGGGCTTCATGTTATCTCCACAGACAACACGCTGATGATTCAGAGCTCCGCTGACGGACGCACGGACCGCGAGACTCGCCGCCGTCAATGACCGCCATTCAGGTGGAAGGTGGCTGACACGACGCTCACCCATCCAGCGTTATTCAAGTCACGCGTCTCCACCGTGAAGACAGGGAGGTGGGGACATCGAGTACCAGAGACACGCACGCCGCCGCAGCAGCAGCAGCAGCAGCAGCGTGGATGTATAGAGAGGCCCTGAAATAGATCAGGTCACCGTCAAATTCGCCACCGCACCAAACAGCCGAGGTCAAAGCGAACCGTCGGTGTCAGCAGCACTGAGGCGGAGGAAGAAAGAGCACAGCACACAAACATCTGTGTGCTCTTTTCTATTTCAACTATTTCAATTTGTCCCCGTCAGTATTTATTATTATCTCCAGTTTAATCACATTATTAATCAATCACATTATTAATCACATTATTAATCACACGAGCAGGGAACAAGTGTGACTCAACTTCAACAAAGCTGGTTTATTAACCAGGAGTCATAAATGATGAGCCTTCCACTTCATGCCATCTCTCACAAGTGTGTGTGTGTGTGTGTGTGTGTGTATACACACACATATATATATATATATACACACACACACATATACATACATATTATATGGGGGGTATACATGATCATGTCTGATAATAATACAGGCTCCATTGCATTCTTAATATGGAGATCCAACTTCTTGACTTTTTATTGATTTTGACTCCAGGTGTAAATAACTGTTCTTACTCATAGAACAGAAAATGGATTAAAAACATCTACACACACACACATGTTGTATATGTGGCTGACTTACTGAAGGGGGCTTGCTTTAGGCTGTGTGACAGTCTTCAACACTCTTGCTAAGGAGATAAAATAACCTCTCTGTGGTGCGAGGTTGGAAAATAGTTTGAGCAAAATCAAACATTTTAAATTCACCTCTAGTGGCAACACGTTACCTTTCCATGGCGCACACACACACACACACACACACACACACACACACACACACACACACACACACACACACACACACACACACACACACACACACACACACACACACACACACACACACACACACACACACACACACACACACACACACACACACACACACACACACACACACACACACACACACACACACACACACACACACACACACCTTCTCTGTCACCAGGCAAAGCTGGGATCCAGCAGTCTGGGGGGGGGGGCGAGCGAGAGAGAGAGAACTGCAAGAGGCAGAGAGGGGGAGGACAGGAGGAGAGAGCAAACAGAGGAAATAAGGAGAGAGAGAGAAAGTCAGCCTAATATCTAACAATGACATGACAATGACAGAGTGTAAATGGAGGAGATGTCTGTTTGACAGCATGACTAAGAGGTGAACCGTAGGGAGCTGACAGACGGACACAAAGATGGGGAGAGTGAATGGAGCGGACTGGCACCAGTGGACAAAGACGCAGACCTGGCCTCATCTGAACAGCTGCTGTTCTCCCTAACGTTGCACCTCTGCTCCAAATTCCACAAGCAGCCTGGCTGTGAGGGGCCTGAGTCAGCGCTTTTCACTCACACAGCTGAGCCCGCTGCTCAAAGCAGCCAGGGGGATGCGCCGGCTACGGCACGTGCAGAGGGACAAAAAGCAGGCTAAGGTCTGCCGTTCTGCCTGGTTTCCAGATAGTGTGTGTTAGCCAGTGTTAGGCGTCTTAATAAAGGGTCAGCATGAAACTATGTGGACAGTTTTATTTCACTTCATCCTGACAGATCGAACAACCCGCCTCTCAACAGTGAGCTTCTCTACTGGGGGGAGTGCAGACATGTGGACACAATTAGTGCACGTTGACAAACTCAATCCAAAGGTTGAGCCAGCTTACAAAATGTCTTCTTCAGGTCAGATTATTATTAAGATTATTAAATTAATCCTGACGCACATCGCATCACATCTTCTGATCAATAAAAGAAAAAAAGAAAAAAACATCATGATCATGTTTCATGCCGTATCGACCGGGCCGATCTGACTCACACGCTGCATCAATCAATCTTTTTTTTTTCTGTACGTAAGAAATGTTCATAAGAAATGTTATCTTAAACGTTTTACAAAAAGATGGTCAAAGACAGGAACAAAAACGGGAGCTGGGAGACGATGCAGGATGGATTTCCTGCTGTCCACTTCCTGAACACTGAGGCCGAGGCAGGATGACCGAGGCTCCGACACGTTTAAATAATCCTGAAAGTGATCCAGAGGGTCTAAAGACAAACATCCTCCACCGGCTGAGTTGTTAAAGCTACGGCTAACTTGTCCCATGTTAATCTAAATACTTGGATTTTAAACTAAGAGGTCCAACAGGAGAGACCAGATTCTTCATGGACACACAGACCAGCAGGAGTCAATAAGCCTTTAGAGCATCAATAATTAAAACACTAAACATATCTGTGTACTGTGCAAGTGATCGCCCGAGGCAGAGACAAATCAGTGTGAAGACGGCTGCCTCACGTCTCCCCGTGATGCTGCTGCTGCTGCTGGGTTACTGTGCCAAAACCTCGCCATGGCGTTTTTCCTGCGTGTTCTAGAAACATCCTGTGACAGAACGAGGGAGGGGGGGGGACGAAGACGAAACCGACGGGCCAGAGGAGATCACATGCTGCAGTTTAGTTCAGGCTTATTTATGAACTCCAGTCGTGACGAGGCTCCTGAGGGCTCTGGGTTTTAGAGCAGCTAATGGGTCTCATCCTGGGGCGGCGGGGCGGGCGGGGCGGGGCGGGCACGCTCCCGTGCTGGTAGATTTATAGGAGTGCAAAACGCTGGGTTGAGCTTCCTTTGTGCTCCAAAGTTTAAGTAATTTTCCACCCATAACCCCTCCACTTAGAGAGACTGCTATAACAAAGCAAACTTAACTTCATAAGAACAATTACTCAAATTACAGAGGAGCGTGGACGTCGAGTGGAAACTGAGGGGAAGCCAAATTGTGTGTGTGGCGATGGACCAAGAAGTCAAGATCTCCTAATCCCTGGATTTATCAGAGGCTGAACATCAACTTTTCTCCAAACAGGGCGAGTTCCTCCTTTAATCCCAACAGAGTCACTATTAACACTGAGATTAGCACAAGAAAGCCTCCTCACACAGACACGCGGTGGGATCAGGAGAAAGTGGAGATCATAACTGATGAGAGGTGGATTGTGGGTCCTCCCCCCCCCCTCAGTGTGACTCTGCTGATCGCCACACAGGAACGAGCTACAAACCCTGAAGACCCTCCTTGTGCCTGTGTCGCACCCGCTGCTCCGCGGCTAAGAGGAGACATTCAAGTGTATTCATTCAGTACTCACTCCTGCGTGTGCTCCTCTCCGTGACCTCCTCAGAGAAACATTTGACCCCTAAGAAGCCCAAAGGTCAAGGTTTACCAAAAGGCTGATTTCACCTCCGCCTGATCTATCTGACCCTCCAAACACTTCACGGAGTCAGACAACGCTTCGTCCCCTCAGCATGTGTACCCAGGCCTGAACTTGAATCCATTCATTTCACTTCTGATGAACGCTTCATTTCAGATTGGATTCCAACCTTTAATTCAGTTTCATGAAAAACAGAACGGGAGGAAACGCAGGGGATTTTTATTTTCAGCTCCTAACTCAATAATCGATTCTTACATGTTTACCAGCGAGAGGAGCTTCCACTCTGTCTCATCCACTGACACACACACACACACACACAATTCTTAAGAGTATGGGAAGAGACTAAACTATGCGAGCGAGGGTCGAAGCCAGTTGGCTGAGGGATCGTTTGGACTGAACGGGTGGAGGGGGCGAGTCGCTTTCCCAAATTCACCCTTTGGCAGCGTCAAAAAAATCTTATGAGAAAACAATGTTGCTCTGTCTGGGTCTGTGTGTGTGTGTGTGTGTGTGTGTGTGTGTGTAGACTTCGCTGGCAGAAGATAAGGACGAGTTGCTAATTGCTCCTCTGTTCTGAAGACTCATTAGAGGGAGAGCGCGCTGATGTGTTTTTTTTCTTCTTTCACGATGAACCGAGTGGAAAACTTGCACACGATTCAAAGCGCTGGATGTTTCTCTTAAGCCTCGTGTTATTTTCCCAGAAATCAAACTCATCGTGCATGCTAATGCCTGGAGCTTCTATCAGCGTTTCCAAAAACAACGATTCAGACAGTCAGTTAGAAAAAAGAAAAAAAAAAGGCCATTTATTGTGTTAGCTTAAGTTAAACGGGACTTGTGGAGGCTCATGTGCACACGAGAGTGTGACTGAAATCACTGCAGGTTTCATTAACCTCCATTTCTCTGTTCTATGAAGAAAGTGGAATCTGTTCATCAGGGTCTGAACTGTCAGCACGGGAAGTGTTCTCGTTTGTAGTTTTTAGTGCATTTGAAGTCCAATTACATATCAGACACCTTATGTATGTGCATATTTTTACTAGCTCTTTCATTGATGCATATTTTTTCTTGCTAGCTCTCGATTGTTTTTGCTGCTGTAACACTGTAAATGTCTCCGCTCGCGAGATGAATAAAGGATTATCTTATCTTATCTTAGAGGCAGCGAAAACAAGGCAGAGAGTCATCCATGCTAACGACACACCAGCAGTAATCTGACCATGATGTAGTCATCTCTATAAACAGGTCAGCTGACCTTCCACTGCACATCAAACAGCGTCTGGTGAAGCTACTCAGCGCTAACGTCCTCAGACTTCCTGAAACGCATCAGAGAGGATCGAGCCACGCCTCCTTCAACACAACCGGCCTTTTTAAAAAGTGCTTTTCTTCTTCTCCTCTCAAAGACAAACTTCACAGTGTCTCCTTTTTTTTCCTGATATTGTTACTTCGTCAAACAGTCCGAGTAAACCATCTCGTGTCGCTGAATTGTGTCAGAGTGAGGACGCTGTTCCACGTATACTGTCGCACCGAGATTCAACGAATGATTGGACGCCACATCAGGACGTTATAGACCAGAGGTCAACGCCACATTGAAAGGGAAGTTCTGCTATATATATAGATCATCTATATCAGACAGTGACAGCTCTTACGTGCACACGCCTCATTTAGACCCAAACTGGCCTCGGCTTCCCCGCCCCACCGGGCCTTAAAGTCCAACACATTGTTCTCTGCCTTCAGATATCTCCATGAGCTAAAGGGAGAGCGTACATCAGCAGAAGTCAAGCGTAGAGGCGTACACGATGTACACAGCTGTAAAGCTGGCCCCGTTTTCACCGACGACACCGAGCTGAAAGGGGGCGGAGTCTGACATATTTCATCTAGAAATGGATTCTCAACTGGTGCTCGTACAGGGACGAGGACAATGGAGCTGAAGAAGTCGCTCGACTTGACTGTGCTTTGTAAAGGCAGCGAGTGTGATTTAATGTGGGAGAAAATGTATGTAAACTGAAGGACTGCTGATTCCTAACAAGGGGGAGAAATGACATAATGTGCGATTATGCAAGTATATGCCTGGTGCTAAAAAAGGCCCATCCTACGGAGCTCGACTTCTTTCTGGTAATGCTGCAGAAGAAAGGAAGAAAAGAAGAAAAGAAAACAGAAACAATGAGGCGAATGCAGCAAAGTGAGGCAGCTTCATTTTCATCTCTCTGCACTGACTCAAGAGACGGACAGCTGAGCAGAGGTCAGCCAAAGACAGCCAACAGGCGCTGCAAGGGAAGGGTGAGGTAGAACAAGGGGAGAGGGGAGAGAGAGAGAGAAAGAGAGATGGGAGGATGAGAAGAAGTGAAGGTGAAGAAAGAAGGATAGGGGGAGACACGGGGGGGGGGGCATTTGCAGTCAGATCCCGAGGGTCCTGAAAGACTGGCTAATGACCTGTGCAGCATGCTGTCCTCTGTGAGACTGGGGGGGGGGGGGGGGGACAAGCCTTGCCACTTGCTACTTTCTGATGACACATCACAATTAGCAGCATGCATGCATCTGCTCCCAGACGCAGTGTTAAAAGTTATCTGTGACATATACACGGTAAACACAGCTCACCCTCGGCATGGACTGCAGCAATGCAGATACACCGATCCAGGCTAGCCATTCATAAACCTTACTAACAGTCCTATTAGAGCTTAAGCAACACACCCAGCAGAGCCCACTAATGTAACACTGCAGTGAGTTATTGAGTCCATACAGAGCGGACCCTGCAGTGCACAACAGACGACAGCTTCTCTCTCTCTCTGAAGCTTCACTGTGCTTTGGGACAATGAAGATCTGAAGTGTCTTCATGTGTCCCTCTGCTCGACCCCCCCCAGGACTATTAAAATGTGTGTGTGTTTATTCCACAGAGAGGGAGTGTGTGAATGACTGTGTGTGTGTGTGAAAGTGGGGACGAGTAAAAACAGACTGGGTGAGAAGAAGAAGGGGGAAAAAAAAGTTCCTCCAGCGAAGACGAAAACAACATGCTTTGTGGCCTTGCACCTTCCCAACAACACCAAAACATTGGACACAAAGTGAGCCAGTGAGTACACAATGACACAATGTGATCCAGCTGTCCCACTTCCTGGTATGACATCATGCCCCCCCCCCCCCCCCGTTCCTGTTCTCCGTGCCTGCGACCGGATAGACAGACAGGAAACAGCAGAACAACCAGAGGGCTAACAAGGATGTCCTGACAGAATCCAGCACTTAAAGGATTGAGAGTCTTTTGCTCATATCACAGATTGAGACGAGTGAAGCTCCTCCTGACTCCGCACGGAGCGACGGACTGTAAACGCAGCGTCTCCTCACTTTCTTCACTTTCGATGACTTTACTATCTGACGAGCTTTTATCAGTCAGCGCCTCGTCCTCCCTCCCACATCAGCACCGCCTCACTATCAACACGCCATTTTTTATTTATTTTTTAGCGTCAGACTGAAGTGTCCAGAAAGAAAAGCACATTTCCTGCCCGCTCTCAGATTATGGTGAGGTCCAAGTTGCTGGCCTCGCGTACAGCCTTGTTTGTTCTTGGTGGAGTTTGCCTGTGAGCAGAATTCAAAACCATGTGACTCCAAATGTTTTCTTTTGGAACCATTGCGACTCAAGTTCTTCTGGTGGCCGCTCTTTTGGCCCTTTTCAATAATGCTAATAACAGGGAGGAACACCAGTCTTTGAACTATGAGATAGCCGAGTTAGGCAAAACCACAATAATGTGTGTGTGTAGTGTGTGTAGTGTGTGTGTGTGTGTGTGTAGTGTGTGGTGTGTAAGGCATGCTGCCAATAAAAGCCTTGCAGGGTGGAGCTCACATCAGCTGCAGCTGAACAGCTGGCCACTGCGGGCGAAACAGAGTGGAGACGGAGAAAAGGTCAGGCTGCCACCCCCATGTTTGCTTTACTGCGGGCTGGCATGGCTACCCATTTTCAAGCAGCTGCCCTGCAATCCGCTTCCCAAAACAGGGAAGGAGATCAGGAAAAAACAAAAAGCAGGATATGATGACGGGAAAGAAGAAAAAAACTATTTTTTTAAAAACCACGGCCGATTCCTGTCCAGAGACGGAGCGGCGAAGTGTCAACTTCAGTGCGTAAGCTGCAATACGAAGCCTCCCTTTATTAGTCATGAGCCCATTGTGAACTATAAATACATTCACTGCTCAGTCATGTCTCGTCATCATGTGGAGCTCTTCTTCTTTTAGGAATTAAGGATGTGCACGCTGAGTCAATGAAACCCCTCCAGTGTTCAGAGTTACACGTCCTAATGCTCCACAACGACTGGACAGGGCGCCCGACGAGAGGCACCGATTGGCCGTAATTCTTCTCTCTTAAAACGGGGATGAAGGTGCACGTAGGCTGTGGCAGGTTAAGCTGGTCTAGTGCTGCGTTGCAGTTACCGTGGGAGTGGGATCTCGGAGCTGGGGCGAGTTCCAGTTGTAAGTCAGAAAAGCGACGTGGACACCTCCAGGAGTATCTCTGTTTTGTTGGCTTACACCAGACGAGAACGACACTACAGGATACTATCAGAGTGATTGATTTAACCCCACAAAGAGAGGAGCAAGCAGCTAATGAACACCAGGTTTACATCCTCAACGTTAAGGTTGATGCATGTAGCATCCATGTTGGACTTTAAATCGGGCTAACACATGTTCTCAAACTTTCCGAGTAGTGAGTAAAACTCCGCGGGGCGTTCCAGGTGACACCTGGAACCTGGAATTTCCAACTTCTGAGATCAACTGGAACGCAGCATGTAAATCACACGACCAGGGAAGGAATAATCACATCCAGCACGGGTGTGTGGTCGTTAACGTACAAGGAGGACCAAAGGCTGGCCCGAGCTCGCTATGCTAACGTTACGTTAGCCCCACGAGGCAAACCAATCGGACATCGTTTGCCCCTGACGCTGTGATCCCGAGGTCACCGCTGGTTGGAGTGCCGCCCGACCTTCCCGTCTCTACGCCCGCGACGTCCGCAGCAGCTAAAGAGGTGAAATCCCTCAGAATAAAACAAAACATTGTTTCACAATAAAGAAACGTGTTCACATGGTTCACACAGCAGATCATAGGAGGAGTACGTCCAAGCACAGGAGTCAGGCTACAGCGTACTTTCCCATGTAGACTTCCCTTTGTGGCTGCAGGTCACGGAGGGCTCTCTATTTCAGCTCAAATGAGGTCACCAAACAAGAAGAAACGCTACCCCAATCCAAACATTTGTTTTTCTCTTCCAGCTCGTATACATTCCTGGGAAGAATAGGGAACATTGCTGAACTCGCTGTAGCAAAAAAAAAAAAAAAGGTACAGCGCGCAGCCACAAAGACTCTTCCTGTCAGGTCTGATGTGAGGTGCAGAGGTAGGCAGATCACTCAGCACAAAGGCTCTCAGCTTTCATGAGCCCATCTTGAACCATTTCTGTGCATGCAGACGTAAACTGTGTTTAAGTTGGACTGTTTAATCAGACGGATCCAATCGTTTCATGTGGGCGACAGTCAGATCTGTGACCTCTCTGTCTCCACTAAATAAGTGGCTGTCATGATGTTACGCGACTTCTTCTTCTATCATCTTAAAGCCGATTAGATAGTACAGAGGGGTGAGTGACCCTGTGTCTGCCAGCACAGAGAAACATGGGAATGGTGACCCCCCCCCCCCCCCGTCAAGAACAGGATGAGACTTGATCTGAATTAAAGCAGATTTTTTGTTTACGTCTCCAGCAGAACGGTGAGGTCTGCCGTCACGTGATCTATCCTGATGCTGAGGCACGCCCGACAAGCCTCCAAGAGTCAGCTCCTGTTTAAACGTCTTTCTCCTCCTCCTCAGTCAAGGAGTCAGATTGTTTGTACTGAAAAGGTTTGTGGGGTCAAAATGAGCTTTAGACAGTTCAGCTGGTCACGCATGTATAGAACAAAGAGACAGTCGTGTTTTTATGAGAACGGTATTAGTTGCATTATATTATAATTATATAATTGCATTGTAATATTTATTTATGGGACAATTTGTGCAACAACATTCGATCCTTATATGCACTGTGCATGATAGTGTTCATACTGTTTATACAGACTTACATCTTTAAGCTACTGGCATTTCAACTGTTCCTTTCTGAGGCATGTTTTTAATAGCTCTTTAATTGATGCACATTTTTTCTTGCTAGCTCTTGATTATTGTTTTTCATACACTTATATTTTTATCTATTTTATTTTTTTGCACTGTGTGATTTTCTTCTGCTCTCCTGCTTTGCTGTTGTAACACTGTAAATGTCTCCGCTCGCGAGATGAATAAAGGATTATCTTATCTTAGTATTTCTTTTGAATGGCGAGGATCCACTGAAGTGAAACAATCATCCTGATCAGAAAATATCATGACTCTCTGTTTTGATTCTACAGTTAGGGTTGCTATCTTTCCAACGTCCGAAGTTGACTCAGTAAATAATAATAATCCTTCAGGACGGCCTGCTCCTCTCCCAGCGACCTGTGACACAAGAGGTTTACACGTTTATGCCTCTCTCTCGTGTCGGACATGTTTAGAGCGAAGAACAGCCTCACCGCCTGATGTGTCCAAACAACAACCAGTCAATTCAATTCACTGATATTAATTCCAGCGGCTGGAGGTTTCTGGGGTTGAACGAGCCGCGACGTGGGACTGTGACCGCACGGACCCACGCACGTGCTCGCTGTCACAAAGATTGAAAGCGTCAGCATCATCATCACAACCTGCCGGCTCTCTGTACAGAGCGGCGAGATGGGACAGGTCGCTGGGAGAGGAGCAGGCTGTCCTGAAGGACTGAATCCGTGCGACATGGACGAACACATCTGGATTGGACTTTCACCTGCAGGAGAATAGCTTCGTCCATTTAAAGAGAGAAAGACCTCTGAAGCTCCGCCCCCTTTATTTATCCAGCCAGAAATAGATGCATTAAAGCAGAGAATGGATTATTGGAGGTTGTGGGGTGAACCAACTTAACGTCCAGATTCGAACATTACCTCCGCATGTCCTGTCCAACGCGGCCTCTTGAACATGGACAGACAAACTGCAGCTGTTTTAAAAGCTGTTTGACTGATCCAGAGAAGTAAAAAAATTAAAACAAGATTGCCAGTAAAGACTCCAAACTACACTGGCCTCCTGTGATGATTCTGTTTCATAATGCCTTCTGTATTATTCATGTGTCTCGATGCAGGGCTGGGATTTGCTCCTGCACTGCCTGAAAACTGCTGCAGCTTCTTTTTCAGGGCTTTTAAAAAAGGACGAGCAGGCCAGCCAGGCATGCTCCGGCAGCTAGCTAGGCCTCTGCAGCAGATCCAACAAAAAAAAAAAAGAAAAAGGTGAGTTGTTCACATTCCTGCTTCATGCACAAACCAAACCCTGTTGTCTCACACACACACACACACACACACACACACACACACACACACACACACACACACACACACACACACACACACACACACACACACACACACACACACACACACACACACACACACACACACACTTCTGCACAAGTGATTGAGCTGTTTGTGGTTGTGTGTGTGGTCCCCTCTGCCTCCACTGTTTTGTTTTGTTTTTTGCTCCCCGAACCTCGCTCGACAAAAAAGGGAACGGGAAAGTTATCAAACAGCGAACTCGTCGCTTCCTCCTGATCACTGATCGGATCCTGAGTGAAACATCGAGAGCGTATCACTCAGCTCTTTCTGCTGCAATGGCAATAAACAGAGCGCTGTTGAATTCATGACAATGACTATCTGATAAGAGACAGCCAGGTAAGATATCAACCAGCTTCCACCAACACACCCAGAGAGAAAAAAAGAAAAGAAAGGGAAACTAAGTGGGATGCAAAGGTTATAAGTGATGGTGTGGAGGATCATAGTGCATGTTCATGAGCTCTTTCCTGGATTCATATTGTCTGTTTAAGATCGAGCTCACTGTGTCCTCAAAGTGATCCATCTTTTTCTGTACTTTCTACCATCTCCAGTTTGATTGGTCTTCTTCTCTTTAACGCGTGCTCCTGAAACAGGTATTTTTCCAAAACATATAAATCACGTGACTACACTGGATTTTAAAAAAAAAAGGCAATGCTTCTAGTTTCAGGGAGTGTTTGAGAGAGAGGAGAGCCCCTCTATTACTATAAAAGGAATGTGATGGTGAAAGGGAGGGTCACTGCACCACCAACATTAACACACTTATTATCTCGCAATAAAGAACAACAAGACAAGGTGGCTGGATACAAATCAAATCATGCTTACCCCAGTCCAGAAACTCCAGGATGTTTTTCTCTCTCCTGAGAGGGGAGTTGTTGCACTCATCGTAGAGACACACCAGGATGTCCAGCAGAGTCTCCACACTCAGACACTGACCATTAGACTGAGCTGGACCGTCCAGGATCAGCTTCTCCAGCTTCTTCAAACGCACCTCTCCAGACATGATGATCACTCCGGCTTATTGCGTGTGTGTGTTTGGGGGGGGGGGTGAAGTAATGATGATGGAGGAGGTGAGGTCGGGGAATAATCAAAACACCTCCCCGGCCTGTTTGGTTAGCACACACAGGCCTGTAATAGAAGTTCTCTCACCTTGAGCAGATCTCCACTAATATTACAACTTGGTCTTTTTGTAGGTAAGCCGGAGCTAGTGCGGCGTTAACATCGACCTGTTCGTCATCTTTTTTATTTGGACATCCAGGATCCAGGAGGTGGACTGCACTTCCCCATGTTTATAACACCCGATCCCCCACTGTGCACACACGGAACAAGAAGTGGACCCTGGCTGCCCCGGGCCGGCTGATCCTGATGGGAGTCCTCTATGTTAGCTGGGAGTTTCAGATCCTCTCTGGGTTGAAAAATCAAAATCAAATTGAGTAGAGCCCTTCTGAGTTGTTGTGGCAGATTTTATGAATTCTCCATTCTTGCAGCAACCCACAAAAAAAAAAGAAAAATGCAATGGCAGATCTGCAATGCTACAAAGCCCCAGCGCCCCTCCTCTGCTCCAGGACTGACACAGGCTTAGTTAGCAGCCTGCTAAGTTAGCCTCGGAGCTAACCTCAACCTTACTTTTCCTCGCTTCTCAATGCCATCGTTGCGCCCCCCCCTTTTTTTATCTACAAGTTCACATATAATATGCAATCGTGTCGCAAGGGATGTCTGCTAGTTTTTAACGCTTCCCTGCGGATATTTTTTGTCATCCAGTTGGAAATTATTCCGTTGTTTTGTCAACTCGGTGCAGGCAGATATGCTCTTTAAATCCCATTCTTCGTCCAGAAAAAAAAGCCGTCTCTTTAGTTTCTTCACTTCAACGCCACTGTTTAGTTTCACGTCCCAAAAAAATAAGTTGGGGCTTCAAAAAAATGCAGATTTAGTTTTTGAAGGTTAAAGCGGAGCTCGTTTCACGTCAAAAGTGGGGAGGAAAAAAAACTGTGGTCTTGTTCTTACTTATTCCAGATACGGGACTCAACCTAAATCCCCCCCTCCTGTCCTCTGCTCTGCCTCGGTCGCTTCTCGCCGTCTTTGCACAGTCAAGCTACCAGCAGCCTGCTGACAGAGACCGTCCACAGTGGAGATGACCCAGTGAGCAGCTCCAGTCGTAACGTCGCGCGGGATCATGGGAAGCAGGGCTCGGGCTGTAAAATATGAATGGGATAAAACATGGACGCTTGTCGGTGACGCTGCTGGCATTCAACAAAAAAAACTCTTTATGATCCCCGTCAATGTGACAAACTTGTTTTAAAAGTGTCTTAGCTGAACTTCTATACGTTTAAAGGCCGTCTTGTGTGTAATTTCTACAAAAACAATATCGATATTATTTGACTTTCGCGCATGCGTGGATCGGAGGATCCTTGAATCGGCCATCTTTGTTCTGCCATAGTCGGTACCCCCATCCATTACTTCACTGCCGGCGACCTATCTCCCAACAGTATAAGGTGTCTGGTAGCTGCTGCAGGCAAAATCCCAGATCATCATCATGGCGCCCGTCACAGCATCTGCTGTGCGGAAGGGGTGGGTGGGGGGGGTTGTTGGTGGGGGCTGTCAATATTGTGAATGGAAACTGCGGGTTGTCTGTCAGACTGCTGGTGACGTGGTGCAGAGAGGACACATTCTCTTCTGACTGAGATTACAATTAGTATCTGGAGCTCAGTCAGACATAATAACCATCCAACTGACTTAAGTCTTCAAACACCTGAAAGTCTTTACAGAGAGGCCTCATTCACAGAATCTTTTCATTCATTCACTGCTAGCACGGGACCCATGAGCAACAACTGAGACATGAAAAATGTGTGCTTATATCTGAATTGCCACCTACTGCAAACATGCACTTGAATGGACATCATTAGGGTTAGGGTCACATGACCAGCTTTATCAAGTGTACTGTCCCTGACACCTTGTGTGTGATTTATGTGTCCAGAAGGGTTACATTCATTTGAAAGTTTTGACATTTCATTGCAGCTCTTATTCTGTCAGCTTTTCCCATCTGTCAACATGAAGGCGTGTCAAGTTTGTCCTGGATTCTCTCTGACTGTTTTCACTGCAGGTCACAGGAGCTTAATGCTGGGAACAAACTCTCAAAGACAAACAGTGGTTTGTTAGACCTGGATCTCTCTTGACCCTGTGATCTGCAGTATTCCTGCAGACTGACTCAGACAGATTTTACAAAGGTCGACATAAATGAGGATTAAGCTCCCATCAGGTCTTTTAATTGGACCAAATGATCTGATAGTTACTGCATTACCTATTTGCCCTTTATTTCACAGAAGAAATTAATCTACTCGAGTGGCATTGTATGCAAACTCAAAGTATGTTGTGTTGAACAATGTAAAAACTTCAATGAATACGTTTAGTTCAAAATTGGGATACACAGTTTCACCCTCTCGGGGGTTTTTCGTCACAGATTGTTACTCTTAATTATCTTCTCATGTTTTGAAATGGTCCATCCTTTTGAAGTAAGGTGCTTATCGCTGCTCAAAGTACAAGTATTAATGATTAACGGCCCACAATGCAGCTGGGTCCAAGGGGGTAGGAAGAAAGACGCTTTGTGCTTGTGTGTCTGTGAGCCACACACCAGCAGAGATCAACACGTGATAATTCTCTTCTATTTTCAGAAAGATTGACTTTTGTTGTAGTGCAAGAGAGAAAAAAGCACAAAGAACGACTGTGAGGAAATTAGCGCACACACACACACACACACACACAGAACAACTCGAAGTGCAAGATGTGTCCAATAAAGCAGATTTTGATGGTGACCGACTGTAATGTGAAGCATACTGCACTGGCATGAATGTTTATCAGAAACAGACAAGCAACAGTTTATGTATTCTGCAGCGTGTGACCACTCTGAGATGATTGATTGTCTCGGCTGTGCACACATGTTCTGCACTAAAAGTCAGCAGGCAACTGTAAATAAGTATGTAAATATACTGCTCTGACTCTTTCAAATAATCTATTAATTTGTTTGATCCTGCAGGAAAAGGTCACAGCACATCTGTCGCTCACATGCATGGTATCTATTGATTTGAGGGAAACCTCAAATGTATGATTCGGATGCATGTGTAACCCTATGGGATTAGTTCTCCTTTAATTCAGATTTCATTGTTCCCATCTTAACGTGTTTATTGTTGGTAGTTGTTAATCACTGTGGGTGGGTTAAAGCATTAAGAGCACTTCTCATCACAGAGCTTATCATCAGCCTATTGGTATTAATATGGGTGTGCTGACCCTTTTGAAGTATTGTAAACTTACAATGAACGACAGGGATTTACACGTCCAATTTAAAGCATTTATGGTTGCAGTTACTTTTGAGTTTTTTTGCATTGATCAACAACAAGTTAATCACTAACAATGGATCACACATTTAACAGCAGCAGATAGAAAGACAGCTAACACAGACACACAAACACAAACACAAAGCAAACTGCTACTGGATGCCTTGAATTTCCCTCGGGATCAATAAAGTATCTATCTATCTATCTATCTATCTATCTATCTATCTATCTATCTATCTATCTATCTATCTATCTATCTATCTATCTATCTATCTATCTATCTATCAATCTATCTATCTATCTATCTATCTATCTATCTATCTAACAGCTAAATCAGCATTATGTGTCAAATATTGTCTAATAGTATAATTAATATATCTGTTTTACTCTTCAGTTGCACGTCTTCTAAATAGGCTGAGGAAATTCATGAGAAACAATGAAATAAAACACAGAATATAAATAAAATGCTGCCAGTTCAAAAAGATGAATATTGGTGGTTAAGTAGAATTAATAACAGGCGTGTTTACAGTCTCATTTCATCCTTAGAAGTGCAGCAGAGTTATTAATCACTGTTAACGTGTCTGCTGATGAGGCCAGAGATTCAAGTTTCGATAGGGGTTGTCTCATAGAAAAACTACTGTTAAAAATTAAACAGTCCCGAGTTACATTGTTATTCAGATTCCGTTATGAAAGTGCTTTTTGTGTAACCACAGCGCCCTCTGCTGCACAACGACTCTCGATGCAACTTTTAAACTTGACTGTTCTCGTAGGCAACAGCACCTCCTCTGTATTTCTTACGAGTGTATTTTTTCCCTCTGGTTTTCTTCCATTTAACATTTTGCAGCACAGATTCATAAATTCGTGATAATAACAGATTGCAAATTATCTACATATATTGCAATGGCTTTGAAAATAAATGGGGAGTGTAGAGCCTTTAAATCGTGTAATTTTATCGAATAGTCTTGTATTACTTTTAAGAAAGTTGCATTCCGAAAGTCTCCCCTGAGTCGATTAATTAAAAAGTTAATGAAAATATTTATTGTTAGTCCTATCTAATCATGTCTGATCCTATTTGGGGGAGTCTACACTGGGATTAAAGCCTCATGTCTCTGCGCCTGATTGAGCTGTCATTAGCTGTGTGAAATGCAATTAGACTGCCCTGTACTTCGTCTAGATGTAGAGGCCATTGAGCAATTATTGTGTCGTCCCTGCACAGGTCTAGCGCTTTCCCCTCTTGACAGACTGATCGATGATTATTGGCAGCCAGCTGCATCGACTGTTCCAGACTCGGAGTGGACCTTTCGTCTGCGACCGCACTAAACCATTGTAATGGACATTAAGGAGCAAAATAAAGCGGTACATGTCCCCAAATATTTGGTATGAAGATAAAGTGGTAAATAGTAGATCAGGAAGTCGGCGACAATGGAGCTGTGTGCATAATGAGGAATCTGCGCTGACCACCAACACAAGTTCAATATTGACTTTGTGGAGCAGCCTGCAGCGCCGCCTTGCTCCAAGGGAGACTCTAAATAAGATGCTGATCCATACTGTATAATGTGCAAACAGAGAGGACAGCTATCAGACTGAAGCCAACTCTTCCTCTGACATAGCCTCCAAGATGTGTTTCCTCATATTTCCACCAAGCCTTCTACAAACAGCATTTTGCAAAGCAAAGGGGATTTCATGTTTCACAAATGGAAGGGAATGACCTATAAATTGGACTGCTTTTGAATGCAAATGCGTGGATGTTAATTAACACCTGAGTTGTTGATTGTGGGAGCTTGTTGGCCTTTGATTGAAAAGAAATGGCACCTTGAGACATCAGATGTAGCTTTGAACTAGGAAACTTGTCTTTGATTGGTATGGGAAGGAAGAAAGACTGTGAAATGTCACACAAAGGGAATCTTAATTTCCCGAATTAGGGGTTGTAATGTGAGGCAGAGAGTGAAAGAGGTCTGTGCATTGTTGGCTCTGGAGAGCAGGCACTTAGACTCGGCCTTTGGCTGGACTGGACAATAGATGTACTCACAATTTACATGTCTGCAATAGAGCGGTTTGGAGATCAGCAGTGGACTTTGTTGGAGAAGTCTCTGTGCTTAAGAGCTCTACCTCTACTCCTCCACCCCCCTAAGAAAAACAATAATCTACATTTTGGAAATATAAGTGTCTTGTTATTTGCTTCAGTACCTGAAAAAACGTTGATTCTGTGTTTGTGGCTTTCTTTGCTAATGTTGTGCTGGCTTTCATTTGGTTTATTTTTTATCACTTTATAAATTAATGTATCATCACTGATGCATTCTTTTTTGGTGATCAGTTCAGATGAAAAGTAGACCTTAATGCTCATTTACAATAATGACTTTGCAGCTGGAGGCCTCATTAATGTGCCCTGGGTCTATAAAACAAGCTCATGTGTGAGTTATAGTTTTAGGAAAGGATTTAAACGAACAAACCAGATATTTTCAATGGGCCAGTGTCTCAACTTAATCCTTTCATGCATGAAATATAAAATCAAGTAGCAAGAATTTTTAAAGTTATTTTTCTGTTCTTAGGCCATGCCAAGTGACATTATCATGTTATTTTTAACACATTTAATATAAATATAATATAAAGTTACAGAAACGTCCATTAGAGTGGACATCAAATAGAGCTACAATACAAAACATACTCTTTTTCCTTTTTAAAAGCACATCTTCAGTTTTCACACGTCAACTTGGTGCAGAGAATCATTTCGATCTGACCGTCTTTTAGAGTTGGAGTTTTTTAAAAAGAAAATGATAATTAACACCAGACCAGTGATTATATCACCTTTACTGAAAATAGATTTAGATTCAACAGATTCAGTATTAATGTAGTAGCAACACTATTTAACTTATTAGTGCACATGTATTTAATGTGTTTATATCACTAATCTTCCATCTATACATACATCATAATGTTCAAATGTAATTACATTTTTTTTGTCCAGTGGTAAAAAATGCCTTTTTGAGATAGTACCAGGATGTCCGGCACTAATTAATAATTTGTCTGTTTGTAAGTTACAGGCATTATATGGAGTGAGCTGGTCTGGCAGTCATCTGTCATTTGCTCTTCCTGTGTGCTCCTTCAGTCTGTCTGACATCTCTAAGCAAACATGGGCCAATACACAACCACAGGCAGGGCCTTCTGGGCAGCCAGTGAGAGCTGCCTTCTTCTAATGTTTGTGTGACAAAAAAGGCAAGGCAAATCCTCGCAATGGAATCAGATAATCACCAACCTGTGAAGAGCCTGCCCCAATCCACATCCACGCCGGCCCCCGGCCCCTGGATTAACTGTCTGTTTGGCTAATAATTTTAATCTTCTGGAGAGGGTCTAGAATGGGTGACAGGGCTCGGAATAAACATCTAATCCTCCAGTCCCCCTTCTCCCTTGGAGCCCTGCAATACTTCCTTGTTATATACTTGTACCCAGAATGAGCAGACTGGATTTCCAGCTGATCTTTGTCCACCTTTTGCTGGACAAAATCCGCTGCCCTGCCACCCAGAAAGAAGGAAGGCTGCTGTGTGACAGACTGTTGCCAGACTGTCCCAGCCTGACATGGTTCAGTGGAATGTACACGGCTGAGTGTTGGGTGTGTGTGTGTAGACAAGGGTGCTACTGAAGAGAGGGCACTTCAGGTTCACAGGGTCAAGAGATGTCTGTCTGGGACGCATGTGTAGCAGCAGAGAGCACACTTCAGAGTGGGGACCGGCGAGACAAGCTTTTAATACTGGAGTTATAACTGAATCTCAAGACACAAAGAAAATATGGACATGTGTCCTACAATGTGAAACAAACACAAGGTATGACTGATCATGAGTTACGAGAGACAAAACTCGAATAAGTGGATTTTAGATCAGGAAAACCAAACATGTTTTAACTCCAACTGTAAGACTTCATTTGTAATCAGTTATACTGTGCTTAAACATGTCAGAATGATAAGCCAAATCACCCCATCTGTTGAGTTTTGTTGTTGATTTTTCTTCTATAGAGGAGCGTTTAAGTCCATGCAGGAGTATTTGAACCAAAAACCATTGAGAACACTTGTATAACCCTGAGCAAATGTATACATGTGTAAAATGTACACAGAGATCGTTTGTGTGATATTCCTTAACCACGGTGAACATATGTGACCTTATTTAAGATAAGATAAGATAATCCTTTATTCATCTCGGGAGTGGAGACATTTACAGTGTTACAGCAGCAAAGCAGGATAGCAGAAGAAAATCACACAGTGCAAAAAAAAATAGAAATAGAAAAAACATACATTAAAAACAGTAATCAAGAGCTAGTACGAAAAAGAAATCAAAAAGAGACACACACAGTGCACATAAGGATGGAAAGTTATTGCACAAATTATCCCATAAATAAATATTGCAATGCAATCAAATTTAAGAATAAAAATACAGATAAGATCAGGTGACATCTTATAACATTATTATTGCACAAGAAGCAGGAGTAAATTACAGGAGTTATTTAGGCTAAAGGGAAGATTTTTCCTTGCTCTTTTATCAAATGTAACCCAGGCCACCAACATCAAGCACAACTTTAGTGATGGCGAAATTACCCCACAATACGGATGGCACTCGAGTCTAATTGTTGCTGTTTGAAGTATGACCACTTAGATATCCTGTTTAGGATGGTCGCACCTTTGTTCTGATAAGGGCCCCTGCCCCCATTGACAAAGTGTGAACGACTGGGAGGGCCGCAAGAATATAAGAGGCCGGTGGCGTGTCAGAGGGACACTGTCTATCTCTGGGTGACTTGAGCTACTGTGCTCCTGTTTATCACACTGAAGTTTCCATCATGGATTTACTCCGCGCTTGTGTTCTGTTCACGGCTCTCTTCGGGCTTGCCAAAGCTTTTACGCACCAGGATATGAAGGACGCATTGCTGCAGAAACTTGGATTGGATGAAGTTCCTAAAATCCACAAGAGGGATTTGGAGAATCTTGTTATTCCAGCGCATATCAAAAACAAGTACACGTCAATGCTGAAGATGCACCACAGCAGGAGACGAAGATCTCTGCCCAGTCTCGCGGGCATCTTGAGGGGAATCCCTGGCAACGCAGGTATGAGACTTCAACATTAAAAAATGTAGCATGTCATTTGAAATTAATTCATATAAGAATGATTTTTTTTATAGCAACAAGTAAAAGATTTAAGTAAAAAGTTTTTCTGAGCGTAATTATATTGGTGCGTAAACGACTATTTTACGCACCATTAAAGTAAAAGCATAAACATGCGTCGCCTAAAACGCTTTCATCATTGCTGCTGCAGATATTTCCGGGGAGTATGTGTATTCTGACACAATGAGGCATCGCATGGTGTTCGACATGGAGGCGAGGATCCCCGATAACAGCGAAGTGACCATGGCGGAGCTGAAGCTCTACCAGCGGGCTTCCTTCCACAAACGCTTCGCCGTGGAAAGGAAGAACCACAGACCTGTGAACAACGCCCGCGTCAGCATCTACTGGGTGGAGGTGCTGCCAAATGGTTCCAACCGGACATCGCTGATAGATTCTCGGTAAGGGGTCCATTTCTGATGGTGACGTTTGGAAATTGCATTAACTGTTGGGCTGTTAAGTCATGACATTAGCACGGCGTCAATTGGTTGCCTTTGAAATAATCAAATTGCATTATTCTCCAGGAAATATCCGTTTTATCTCCGTTTAATTAATCGCCCTTATCTCTCACGTTCACAGGTTGATCCCCATTCACGAGACCGGCTGGAAGAGCTTTGATGTGACGCAGGCGGTGCACTATTGGTCCAAGAGCCAACAGAAGACACCTATGCACCTGGAAGTGTGGATCGAGGGCGAGAGACCTGGCAGCTACGCGGCAGAGATGGCCAAGAGTGTGCGCTTTACCACCCAGGAGCAGACTGACAACACCTTGGGAAAGCCCGAGCTCATCCTCTACACACTCAACCTCGAAGAATACGGGTAAGGGCGCGAGCTTTTGATATACAGGATATTGTATCAGGGTGACAATTAGTCTGTATCGTCTCTTTTTTTCTACCTGTCACCATTTGCATTCATTAGTCGATTTGTGGGGCGACAGAGGGACGTCAGTTTACTCATTCACATGTTCGGGAGAACTGTGGCTTTAAATCACTGCCTGGCATTTGAGACAACCAATAAGTCCAAGCCTGTTTCCCCTACTATGGATTTTTAGTTATGAACAGAGTAGACTTTAGTCAGGTCAACATATGATGGCTGACAGACTTAAAATCATTGGATATCATAAATAGTTAGAAATGAAGCTCTGGGCCCCTTCAGGCCCTCTCTGTCACCGCAATAATCTAACTTTGCTTTATCGTTTCCTCCCCAGTTCTCGTGGCGACTGTGACGTCAACCAAAACAAAGACACCTGCTGCAGAGAACAGTACTTTGTCAACTTCCGAGCCCTCACGTGGACTCAGTACTGGATCATCGAGCCTGCGGGGTACCAAGCCTTCAGGTGCACTGGAGGCTGTAAACAACCAAAGCGCAACTTTGGCTACGGAGAGAGGCGGTGTACGGTGTCCGAGAGCGCGCCCTTACCAATCATGTACCTGGTGAAGAAGGGGGATTACACTGAGATAGAAGTGGCTGAATTCCCTAATATGATTGTAGAGAGGTGTGCGTGCACAATGGACAATGTCTCTATAGTATGATCATGTAAAGCAGCTACTACAGTCCTATAATAACACGTGGCTGACTGGGATTGTAGGACGCAGTGCCTCTCAGATTGGGGTTTCTCTATTTAATGGTCTAGTACTTTTATTTAAATGGACATTTATTGGGAGATCCATACACAACAGGCCGCCCTGCTGCCTGAGACTCCATCTCCCTCCACAAGCACTTTTATATATTTTGTACATTTTGATATCTTTTTTTATACGAATCTGTATTGTTATGTTGAATATATACAGCAATCATTCAAATTCTGTCTGAAGTGTTATATTTTTGAGCTGTACATAATAGGAATGAGTTTACGTTTGGAAAAAATAAAATATTTTGTTCACTTAAGAGATCCTGGTCTTCCTCTCCCCTGCTGCCGAGCGGCTGTCTGGCTCCTTTCACATTCATGTTAACATTCAGATGCAGACATACAGCTGTCTCCTCTTTCACCTCTTTATTTACACCTGTAAGAAACCAGAGGCGAGCAAATCATTTGCCTAATGACTTCTAACATTTGTTAGAGTTAGGGCACGCTGTTGTTGACAAAGGAGCTCGAACTGACTTGTAATGCTTTATTTACAGAGGGAAGGAGCTACACAGCCACATACAGAGTTACAGGTCAATTCACAATAAGCCAGAATGGCCTCTTCATGTGTTTACATCTGACTGAGGCCGGTCAAACATTGGCAATCAGACCCAATACCTAATGCGCTGTTTGCTGTCTGAGTAGGGGGTCTTGTCATTCACTAATATGCTGCTGATGGAGGTAAACAAGCTGCCTCGCCAAAGACAAGCAGCTGTCTGTCTGGGTGGAAAAGTGAATTCCCAGCATACACCTCAAGTGGTAACCATGAGGAACAGTAGGAACACAGGTGGTCCTCTGAATGAACCTCATACATTCTGTTCTCCGCCTTACACACGTATAATAAACCCCTTTAAGATTGTTGTGATCAGTAAAGTTAAATCTGACATTTCACACTTCATGGTCTCTACAAGTCATTCACACAATACAAATCTACATGTTTTCAGAAGTAATGAACTCCCATAAAAGGATATAAAGAATAATGGGTGCAGCCAACAGGTTTAAAAGTCACACACCAAGGGGTGTCTTCTGACCTGTCAAATAAGGGTGGGCTGCTAAAAAAAAGTAAGAGGACAAAGTGCATGGTAAAACCCAAAGTTTACAAATCTGAACTAGTGTTTTAAATCCCTACAGGATACCCACAGGTCTGAGTTAAACAAAGGGAGGCACATGTAGTTCTGGAGGTCCTTCACCAGGACACTTGGGGCTTTTAACACTTGACCTCCTGATTCTGGAGAATTAAATGCACCTACTTTTGGTGGAAATTCAGCCATGTGAAAGAAAAACTAACTTCATCATGAACCTGATTTTGCTAAGTGCTGACTATTTAAATGTAACTCATCCACAGTCACGAGAGAATCCTGTTTACTGCTGGAAACAAAACAGACTCTAAACAGTACACTGTAATGTACTCAGTTTGTACCTTTACGGGTCCAGCAGCTCATCAGTGGGGCAGTAGCCTTAAAGGTAGACCCATTAATAAAGGTATAAGTATCCTTACAGTTGGTACCCAATGGGGACATTTACATAGCTATGGGGATCAATAATGGACCCTGATGCTCTGGGACCTGTAAGAGGTTTAACTAAATGTCCCTAATGCTAAATCTATAAAACAGACTGGATGATATAACCCAACTGGGGATCTGACAATTATACGCAAGAGACAGATTGGAGGACAGACAGACAAGTTTAATGATCTCTGTGCATCCGTTAAATACAGTTCACAACATACATCACCAACTCCTTCCAGGTTTACATTCCTCTGTACATGGTATGGAGAACCATATTACTCTTCACTCTTTGAATGTCAAGCATCTCCTGAGACCACTCTCTCGTTACGCTGCTAGCTGAGACATTCCATGTGATATACATTTCTTCAAGTATGGTCAGAGCTCCTCAGAATAGATTGCAGTCTGCTGACATCAAGATCATTTTTACAGAGTGTACCCAAACTGAACGAATACACAGAAAATGTGTACTATCAAGACTTGAATGTATCCTTTGGAAATGGTACGAACGTGTTCTTGTAGAGCGTACTGCTGCAGTGTGACGAACTCTTTGTACCTGATGATGACAAACGTATACTTCTGACAAGAAGAGAGAGTGAAGCTTTGTGTTCATTTATTACATTACATTTTATGATACTGAAAGGCCACATCATTAATTCAACGTCATAATACATGATTACATGTAATGTATTGATGTAAAGACGCTAAAAAAGCCAGATGTAATGTTTCTCATTACAGTTCAATAAAAGCATGTGGTTTGTGACGGCTTGCTTTGGGGATTGGCTACTTCAAATTCATTGTCCTAAAAATTAAGCGAAACACATTTGGGGAAACTCTGAAGACAGGATGTTCCTTGAAGTTAGTACTGGGAATATCTGCTTTTTTCTTATCCTGACCCTGACTCTTAAAACATGATACAACTTGTCCTTAAAGGAAATGAAACCTTTTAGGCATTTTAGAAACCTGATTTAAACATCCTGACCTCTCTTTGTATCTTTCTGCCCGTTAAAAGGAATCTCTTTTTCTTGCCACTGTGACTTTGCTAAATGTTTGTTTGGTGCTCATGAAGGATTGATTTTGGGTCTTTGAGAGTAAGCTCTTTCACCTGCTCTTTTTTTTTTTTTAAATGTTGTTGTGTTGAGACATTTGTTATGAACAGAGACTAAACAAAGATTTATTGATTAATTTGGCAGCTGCCGAAGTTTATTTTTTAAAGTCATTAGACTGGATCCCCTCTCTTAGTTCAGGACAGTAAATTGAACTCATTTCCTTGAAGATGGTACAAAATAAAGTCCTACATTTAAAACACTAAGTATATGTCCTGTTGGACAGTCTGTGGGTTTAGTTCCTTTTACTTTCAAAAATAAACATTAAGATTTCTTAACAGTTAATCCATTTGAGGCGGCACAACCTCCTGACTGGTTATTTTGTCTTTTTTGTATTTCTTTGAGCCAAGTTGGCTTCATTTACTTTTGTTCTTAAGCTAGTGTAGAAAAGTTAAAGGATTCTTTCTGATCCAGTGTTAATGAACAGTTAAACCTGTGACAGAGGTGAACTCTTTGTAACAAACCACAAAGTCACTGTTAACCAGTTTGTAAACTTTAATAAAGTTGAGAGAGAAATTAAATTTTAAAAAAAATCAACCGCATTTTTTCTTCTTCAAAACACAAATATTAGAAACTGTCTTGATAGAAAAGCTTTTGCATTGTTGGTTTCAACATTAAAGACCTGATATACAACCTGCAACATAAAGCCATTTAAAAATATAGTCTGTTGTGTTATTAGAGGTTAAACTGTAAACTCAAAGCTCATCATTCGGCTAGATTTATGCTTCCAGTACAATTAAAAGAGGAGGGCACAAACTCTCCAGACATTTCAATATAGTAGACAATCATCACACAGCAGTACTCGGGCAAACTAACACTTTCATCACAATACACTTAGAAGTCAGCTTAATGAACATTCGTGCATGGTTGAAATAGTGGTTCAATATTTACACGCTTCTCATAAATAACATGGGGATTCAAAAGTCAAAACAAAATGGTCACACACACACACAACCATATTTTGTCTGATCTACTGTCATGGTCTGTTTTGTTTTTTTGCAACTCTGATGAAGACGGTCTGAAGTTGGACAAGCTGGGTGTCCTCTTGTCGGCTCATGAGACACTATGAGCGGTCGCTTGAGGAGCTGCCATTATTGCCAGGCCACACAGTCAACAAAATGTGCCTTTCAACTGACAGGAGAAAAAAAGTTAGGTCTACAGCTTCTCGCGTCTTCTTGACTGTTTTTCATGACGTGCTCATGGTGTTTGTTTTACATGTTGTGATGCTGTGTAGCCCTTTAGGTTTGCTGGTGAAAATGACTAACCCCGCCTGCCTGCCTTCAACCACGTTTGTGCTCCGATCAGATGTTCAAAATGTTAACGGTGCTATGGACACATTTTCAAGAAATGCTTCCAGAGGTTCAGATTTTTATTGGTGTGGCTGGTCAGTGCTTTTCAAAGTCGATAACAATAAAGGGGAGTTTAACCACTAAAAAAAATAAGACTAAGATGCAGACGTTTCCCTCGGGACAAAGGGTGGTCCTTTAATTCTAAGCACTTAAATTTAAAAGTATTATTAAAAGACAATCTAATTTAAAGGCAAAACGTAGCATACGATGGCTTACTTACATCCTTAAAAATGTTAAAATACTTTCTCAAAGCGGTGAACACTGGAGTAGCTTAAAGGATCGGTAAAGACATCAAAGACAGGACACCAGGAGGGAATACTTTAAAGTAATGAGGCGTAAACTCGGGCTCATAGCCGGGCTGATGTCGGCTCTGAGACATCGCCCGTTCAAAGGTCTTTTACACACCTTTGAAAATCAAAAGTCATAAGCCAGGAAGTATGTTTAAAACAAAAAAAGCCAACGAGTAGTTTATTGTAGGTCTATGGAGCTTCGGTTACAGGTTTGATACTGGGAACAGAACATAAAAAGCTTGCTGTAATTCATTTGAACTGATGGACAGTGGACTGACACATACAGGTCTAACAGTTTAATCACCTACCATGCTTCTCACTAATGAGCCAAGGTTCCTTTCAATCATTAGGTATTCTCAATTTTCGCATAAAACTACAAAAAAAAAAATATTTACAATTTGTAATAAAAAAAGCAAAACAGAAAATCACAGCACAGATAAAATGCACAACCCTGAAAAAAAACAAAGAAAAAGAAAAAGGAACGTCTGCCGGGCTGGCAAAAAGGTTTCTGGTTCCTGATATTACAAACATGAAATTCTCTTTAAAAGCAGGTCATTTAAAAGTGGTGGGGAAAAAAAAAAGAAAAGAAAAGAGAATGAAATGTACAACAAAAACTGATAGCTGACTGAACGAAACTCAACCCACGTCATACATGTGTATATAGATTTATATATAGACCTTCAGACACACTCAGGATACCTGGTTTCCTCTCTGATGTGGAATGCTGTTGCTCAACATTGTACAGGTCAGTCGAGGGTTATAGGATTATTAAAAGCGGGTTGTTTTAAAAAGAAAATCAAAAACGCAGGATGGAGGGATGTTCCTTGGCTAGTGGTGGGTCTCTGTTTGGGCCACCAGTCCGTAAGAACAAGTGTCTTAGTAATATCCAGGCTGATACTGCTGGCTCCACGGCTTCTGGTTCCAGAACTACAGAGGAGACAGACCCAACACAAGTTCATGTTTATGTGACCCTCAAAATGTGAAACAAACAGTCTGTACTCATTTCTGGAGACAAATCCTAATCATCAGGACTCTGAGAGTAAAACTCTTAAAAAAAACTTAAAGACAGATCCAAGTTCTAACGAGTTTTTACAAACATCAAAAGCAAACAAAACTCTCAAAAAAAAGTATCTCCCTCAAGTTTCACTAACCCAACCATCTTAATCACATGCTGCGACATCCATGTGCTGCAGAGAGAAGGACTGTGGGAATACTGACCCCTTGCTGCCAGCTCTGGTTGAAGGCTTGGGCCTTGTCCATGCCATTCCTGTTGCCGAAGCTGCCTCTGTTCCTGTCGTTACCATAGTTCCCATTCTTGTGGCCAAAGTTGCCGCGGTTACCACCTCTCTGATGAAACTGGAAGAAAAAGGAAGGTGCTATAAAAATACATGTCATAGTAGAGGTGGGCGATATGACTCCAGGTTCTTGTGTCTTTTCCAGAGACCGTATTAAAAAAGGGCTCGAGCATAAGAACACATCCAAACACAGACCCCCTCATCACCCCGTTTGACGGGATAACCAACTCAATCTGTGTACGACACCAGAGAACGATCTTAGATTTCAGAAGCTTCTAAATTTATCCATTTCCTTTCTCTCCTGCAGGCGTGTTAGACACACTTCCTGATACAACTTATCACAATAAAAGCATCTGAACACCTTAAAGAGTGGAGACTTTTACTGTGAATAGAAAGTGTTTAGTACATCTTCGACAGAGCTACATTTACAGATTCTCTGCATGGAAAGAATTGCCAATGTCTGGTCACCGTGCAACACGAGTCCCGTTTTACTCGAGATCCCGTTATAACGATTTATCAAGACGCAAAAATCTCATCTGCAGCACCAAACAGGAAATGAGATTGTTTGAAGTTTTGTGTCTTTACGTTCAAAGACCTAAGAGCAGACATCCGTCTCTCTGGTCCCCTAAAGAGTGCAGTGTACATAGTGCTAATTTCTGCTTTATACATTATAACAATTCCTTAATTAGTCCAAACTCTGTAAGCACGTTAAGGTTTACGCACGTAAAATGTGATATTATAAACTTCTAGTTCATTGGTCTTAAACACCAATAATATGCACAGAAAATACATCATGTGACGGCAAAAATCTATGTTGGCAGAATGTGATACCTGTGATGGTACCGTTGAACACACACACATTAACAGTGTACATGTCCAAACCCACCTGTCCGGGATGTCCCCTGTTTCCACCACGGTTCATGTTGCCGCCTCCTCCTCGGTTCATGTTCCCCCTGTGCATTGGGCCCCCTCTGTTCATGGGCCCCCCCCTGGGTCCCATGTTGCCACCTCTCATTGGTCCACCCCTGGGGGATCCTCCTCTGAGGGATCCACCCCTGGGGGATCCGCCAAGGCTGGGAATGGGGCCGCCCCGGTTGAAGTTTCCACGGCTGGGGAAACCTCCTCTGTAGGCGGGGGGAGGCAGGAAGCCGCGTGGCGGACGGTTGAAGCCGCCGCGGAGGCCTGGAGCTACAGAGCGGTCAGAAACATCCTTAGTAACCGAGCAGGGATTCATTTCAATAACAAAATCAAATAACAGCCAACCGTCAACCCTACCTCCTCTGAAGTTGCCTCTGTTCTGGAATCCTCCGCGGCCGCCGCCTCTCTGGCCCGGTCCACCACCACGGCCAAACTGGTTCTTGCCTCCACGGCCACCGCCACGCAGCCCTCCACCTCTCTTTGGCGTCGTGCTTCCCTGGTTCGGTTTCTTCTCGGCTGGCAGAGCGGTCTTGCTTTCCTCTTTGTACTGCTCGAGCAGCTTGGCTGCCTCCTCCTTCTGCAGCTCAGCGTAGATGACCTCACTGAAGCTCTCTCCCGCCTCCGGCAGCGAGTAGAAGCCTGGAACAGAAGGGGAGAGAAACGTCATGACTTGGGGATGCCAACATTGTCCATGTAAGTCTCCGTAGAGAGTTGAGGTTAAGTGATCAGCCTGAGAATCTGGATTTTTACCTTTCATTTTGAGGACAGCGTGTTCAGGCACTTCTTTGCCATCGCTCTCCACTTTCTGTTGGACTCTCTGCTTGTAGTCGTCATCAGAGGGGCAGACAACCACAGCCTTACGCTGGAAGCCTGCAAACAAGCACATCTTCCTCTTCTGGCCCGGGGCAGACAGGTTTGTCTGAGGGAGAAGACGAGGAGGGTTATTAAGCCGTCACGCCGCCGCCGCCTGTGCGTCACGTGACCACGTTCATCACTTACATGATCCAGGATGTAGTTCCTCTTCTTGCGGGCAGCAATTTCAATAAACTTTCCCAGGAAGAGTGGTGCTCGCTGGGAAATAGCAGTGAGCTTTGTGATGTCCTTTGACTGGCGTTTCAGACTGTTGATCTGTTTGAAACAAGGATGAAATGCACGACATCAAGAAACCGAAAAGTGTAAGACAAAGTGAAGTCAGACTTCAACAGCTGTGCAGCTGACTGCTGGATGTTTAACTGACCATCATCTTGTCCACAATAGTGTCACTGCCCAGGATGTAGTATTTGCCCGGGTTCTCCTGAACATGATCCTTCACCCATGTAGTCTTCCCAGAACCTGGCAGGCCAACCATCACGATGATCTACATGCCAAGACAGAAGAGTTCAGATCCAAACCTCCAAAGACTTTGACCGTTAATGCTGCCGTCTTTGCAGTGGGTTCTTACCTCGCAGTCGGCCTTGGTCTGTGGCCCCTTGAGCCCCCGGACTCGGTCACTCACAGGGATCTGCTGCAGGAAGGTGTAGCCCTGGGGCTCAGGGAAATACGGAGTCTCCATCTGGCCAAAGTTAAACTCCACAGCACAATTGTGGCAGATGACATGGGGGAAGAGGGCCTGGCCGTTCAGGCTGTCCTTGCTGACTTGGAAAGCAACAGCCGGCTCCCCGCCATTCTTCGCGAAGGACAACACAAACTCATCACCCTCAAAGTCCTGAGGAACAAAAGATGAACAGTTAAAGATGTATAATACTTACCAGTAATTTAAAAAAAAAAAAAAACAACAACATGAAACTGTTTTTATACATCTTCAACTAATTCTACAGGGACCACCACATTCAACTACTGTAACTCTTCTTATTTTAACCAATAAGACAAGCAACTTCTATGTCTTACAATAAGGCAGCAGATGACATCATTCTCCTCGTACGTTTCTCCAAAGTCCTCGGTCACACAGTTGGTGGTCTTCTTTCCTTTTCCAGAGTATGCGTAAGAGTGCTCCTCCTCACCTGAAGTCAGAGGGAAAAACATCGACAGAATGTAAGTTTAGACGCAACGTGTCGGCCAGTAAGACGATGTAACTGTGTGATTCATCCATGTGGGCAACAGGCCAGCCACCATTACTGTTATGTGGGCAGAGCTGCAGCCATTTTGCGTCACCAACATGCCATGCACGTTATGAAACACTAGGGGGACCCCTTGGGACAGACTGCCTCAGATGTGGGCTCATCAGAGCAGCTGGTTAGTGCTTCCCTACTGACAGAGCTTTATGCACAAACATGGACTCTGTAAAGTGCATTTCTCATCGTTTCAATAAAACTCCTGCAGAGATCAAAAGAATGCAATGCCTGGTAGAGTTTATCAATACTAAGTTTGACTATTTAACTATTCTGAGCTCAGTCACAGCTGTGTGAATCCAAAAAAACAAGGGAAATCAAAGACTAACCAAGCAGCAGGGTGCCAGTGGACAGGGACCAGCCGACCTGCACATCATGAATCTCCATGTTTTTACTGGAAATGTGCTTCACAGGTATTTTCTCTGTAATCTGTTGAATGAAGCAAAACACAAAACATTTTAATAACTGTCATTAGACTAACGCGTCTTAATGTTTGTAGGCTGGTGTGGACCTTTGAAAGGCCTTCATGAACAATGTAGAACAAGTATGAGATGTTACATTAATAATTACTGTGTTGTAGGTCAGTAAAGAGAAACACAGTGCATCAGAATAATAAGTATACCTTCATCTCAAAGCAAGCTTTGCCTTTGTTCACACCATAGGTGGCCTTGCCTCCAGACCACAAGTAAGCAAAACTCTCCATGGTGAGAGACGAGGCACTGTATCGGTCCCGTGACACCTTAAAGTGCAGGTCGCTGTTGTCTTGGGGAAAAAAAACACATTGTATACACAGTCATTTATCCTGACGAACAGGTCAACTTCAGGGTCAAACATTTCTATTGTAAACTTCAGATGACTCACAAGCATCAAGGCAGACTTTAGTTTCATCAAGCTCCTCGTCTTCTTCCTCCAGAGGCGGCACAGGAGACTTAAATGAGGCCCTGAGAAGTGATACCAAACGGTCATTTAGAGGAGTCACAACACAAGGCAGCTACATGAAACACAGATTCCTTGGTACCACTTGCTGAAAGACATTTGGGGAGAGAAGTAGAAAACCAGACTATGGAAAACGGTACAAAATACTCTGAAAATAATAGTAAAACGGCAAATGAGCCTCGGAATAGTCATCTGTGTTGTGGGCTTCGGCAGACATCACTTACCTTGCAGTATCCAGCGAAATCTAAAACGTGAGAGATACACAGAAAGAAATCCACTATCCACGTGTGAAAGTGACCAAATCCTTTCAAAATCAAATGAGAGGGAGCCGTGTTCATGATCTCCAGGATTGAAGTGGGTGCAGTTATATTTAACTCTCTTCATCAAAAGGTCATGACTTACAGACAGCTCTGGGGAACTGCAGCTATGAGGTACAGGTTGTCAACATGCCTTGTGAGAAACTGGTGTAGTGAGAGCTACAGCAACTTACCAACTCTGTAGCTGAAGATTGAGAACAGAAATCTCAAATAGGAAGTTTAACAGACTGAGAATGATGCAGGTTTAACTTCAGTGACGCTTAAGGATTTCTCCTCCTTCAGAAATGATCTTAACCCAGTGGAGTGGAGTGGAGTACTTTGGGGTTCCTAATTATCTCTAAGATGCTGTCAGTGTATTTGCCCTCAATCGCTGGACAACGGCTGCTGTGGTGTGATATATGGGGGCTGACGCTTTGAGCTGATGCAATGAACAGCTTTGCTACTGCTCCAGGTTCAGCTGTTCTTGAACAGATCTACAATAACTTTGGAACAATATTGTAACTACTAAGAAAAAAAAATAAAAATACACCTTTAATAAACAAAAAGAGGACAGTGGGAAATTTGTCTGGAAAAAAACAAAGACAGAAAAACCATCATGTATCAACAATTCTGTTACTCTGATTATTCACCGAGACCGTAAACGTTCCCCCAAAAACAAAAAAAATTACAAAAATGGCGGGCTCAAAAGGGTTTGCAGTGTCTTCGAGTTAATTTATCCAGTCTGTCAACAGCGCAATGGAAACAAGAGTAGGTATATGTATGCACGCGTACACACACTGACAAACACACATGCTTGATGTCACTGTGTGGGGGTACAAAAGAACTTTGAAACACACTCACTTCATGATAACACACAGAAGACATGAGACAGAAAAGCTTTTTGACATCATACAACCAAACAAAACGGAGGAGGGGGGGGGGGGGGGGGGGGGGGGGGGGAAGGATCATAGCGAGGCAAAACGATGGACGGTAAATTGCGAGCTCCTTCGTGAACGTTCCAGAAGATTCCTACATCCTTGTGTGCTAGCCTGGAGTAATGGACCCTCCTCCCACGCCTCTCAGCTATTCCTCCCCACCCTCCCATTCAATTCAAAAGTGCACATCTGTTACTTTCCTCTGGGGTTGTTGTCTTTGAGCAGCCTTGATTCACCTTGAGGACACAATGGGCTTTGGCAAAACAATAAGTGGCATGAGGAACAGATGTGACAGTTCATAGAGACTGGAAGTTGCACTTCTGCTACAGAATGCGGTCATTAAAAAGACACAAATGTGAGTGGGCACTGTAAAAGATAAAATGGTAAGGCTCCTTTAGTAGTCAGGGTAGACCCTCAAAACATGTGTGTGAATGTAAGTTTTTAGTGGATAGTATAGTAACTAAAAATGAGGGTCATCCTCTTGCTAGTTATGTGCATTGGCACTTAAAGCCAATACAGTTCAACAAAGCTATGCATGGCGTTTCAGGGATGCTGAAGGCCATTTTTGCTCTGTCCCATCCTTACCAGCTGTATTTGTTCTCTTCAATAAATTCAAAGTAGCCCCTTCCATGTTCCTCCCGGCGTCTCTTAACACCCTTCTTATTCTTCTGATCAGCATTCGTGTCTTTGTCCGCATCCCCTTTGAAAATAGAACAAAGATATAGAATGAGGTGCTCCTTTTTAATGGAGAGAGAGGTCGGACTGGCAGTGGGGTTCTGGCCCACAAAGCCCGTTCATTAGTTACATTGTGTCGACCATAATCATCAATATTAATTTATGAGGCGAAACCTCATGGTTACACTTAACACAGTCATAATCCATAAACTGTAACTGGTCTAATGACCAGAGAGAAATTACAATATGAGCTGGTCCAAATAAACATTGTAAACTGGGTTGGTTGGGACTAGAAAAACAAGTCTGTGCAAACATAAAAGTGATACTAACCCCGTAACAAAGGGCTTAGACCAATATCATATATGTTCATTTCATTAGGTCAAGCCTGGTGTGTGGGACAGCTGCATCATGCAAGAAATGACACCTGTTCAGTAATAAATTGCCCCTTCCCCAATAAACTAATAACCTACGTATCTATATTGTGCATTGTCGTGTTAATATTTATGTTTTAATAGTTGATATTCAAGTCAAACCACGTGTTTTAATCAGCTCGTCGCCTGCTCCATCTTCCGCACAACTCGTTTAAAGACATCTATCCTTAAGACTAGACCAACAGTATATTTAGCCTTGCAATCCCGAAGTTACATTCAATTATTTTTACCTTAATAACAGAAAACGCCTGTACTATTAATGATTCACGCACCGGAGGAAGACAGACAACGCGCCATCACTACCATAAAAAACTCCATTCAAACCTGTCGGGCATGTTGCTTCGGCCTTTTTTTCATTGCCATAATGATTGCATTACTACAGCTCTACCCCATGCCCCCCCCCCCTATTTTTCAATACATCTTCCTTTAATCCGAGACCACTGAACCAGCTGGTTAGCACTGCACCAAAGACAAAGGAACGACGTTAGCTAGCCGGCTAAAATGCTAACCGAGCTAAACGAAGTACAAACGTTTATCTCTCGCTCATTTTATTCGACGCAATTACGCAAAATACGTGGCTATGACGGCACGGCGCATATGTAAACGTTTTTGGGCGGTAATATCGGCTATTGGCATTACAAGAATGATTAATTTTAACATATCGAAGCGGTGATCGATGCTAATGTTGAATGAGCTAACCTGCTACATGCTTGTTGCTATCGTGGTTGCTAAGGCGTCTCTATCGAGGTCACGCTACTTCAAGATGGACGCTCGGTTTACGTTACGCCTATATAATTCTTGTCCATCCCAACCGGCTCCCTCCCGCGGCGGCAAAATAAACCGACACACAGTCCATACAGCCAGCCACATTTTCATAACCAACCCCGTGTGACTCACCCTCAGCAGCCTGGTCCCCGGGCTCACCGTCCTCGATTTTCTCCATGTCGTCCACGTCTCCCTTCAGCATAGGATCCATCTCGTCCTCCTCGTCCTCTTCCCCCTCTCCCATCTCTTCGTCCTCAGCAGCGGCGTCCCCGTCGCCCTGGTTCTCAGGCTCTTCCTCGTTGGCCTCCATGCTCTCTTCCACCGGGCCCTCGCCCTCCTCTTCTTCCCCCATACACTCCTGGTCTGCGGCCTGCTCGAAGCCTCCGCTCGACGCCGCCGCGTCCTGGTCCAACGGGGTGTCCCCGGAGAGGGCCTCCTCGTCCAACGCGGCCTGCAGGCGGTCCATCAGCTCGGCCTTCAGCCCCTTATCCGACAGATTACGCTTTTTCAGCTCGTCTTTCAGCTCGTTCACTTTAAGCTTTTTCACGTTAATTGAGCTCATCGTGAATTTCAGATGGTCTAACGTGTTTAAGATTTAAAAAAAAAAATCAACAATAAATAAATAAACGGATGCCCTTTGTTAACAGATATAGCTCAGAAATGCGCCAAATGGCAACCGAAGCGTCCGACCAATCTTCCGCCGGTAGAGAGCTGTGTGCACGCGCGGAGCAGCCTGCGGTGTGGGGGAGGATGACGTCTCTCCTACCGTAACCACCCGGAAAGCAGCGCAGCTTGGTTTTATAGCATGCCACCGACCATCTGTCGCTGCTGTAATCACAAAGCCTTGTTGTGGATAGAAAGTGGGACAAAATACAGCGTAGTGCACATTCAGCCAGAAAGCAACCTACACCTATCGTCGAGGATATTATTCAGCTCAACTTAAAAACCTTTTTATTTGGCCTATTTGCTTTGAAAAAAAATAAACACATTTTATCTGGAAGATTCAAAATGACAGCCTATGTATAATTCATAATAAAATTCATACAGCACATTTTGTTCGACTTGTCTAACTTGTAACTTGACATTGACAAAATAAACATAGAAACTATAAAAACAGATTTTCACATTACATTACATAATAGCTGAGTAGATGGAGAGGGGGTGGGATTCAATAAGTTTTACTTCTTCCCACTCCTTTGCGGACATGTAGCCTAATTTATAACTTCTTTTTTTTTTTAATTCTTCTGAATTATACTTTCCACTGTTTATAATTATTATTTATTTTCTGTCTGTTGTTTTGTTCTGTATTTATTATTATTATTACTTTATTTATTTTTCTGTTCAGCAGTGTTTCATGTTATATGTTCGGAATAAATAAATCAAATATGTAGATTGTATTAGACGTCAACACGCGTCTAATACAATCTTTGATAAAGTTCAGAGAAAGATAAAAAGTACAAATCCTTGTGTTAGATGATAATAATCTCCGCTAGTTTTTTTTCCATCCATTTTACACCATTTTGCCTCATTGTTGAGGACTGCATGTTTATTTATTAAAATACATTTCATGGTTATCGTCTCGGCCTATTGTGTTTTTTTCCTGAGCTAAAACATACACTTGACATGTCCGATAACAGAAAAACCTCCAAAAATAAACATACGGTTAGACCTCTAAAGTTTGTTAGCATGTCTCCGTGCCATGAAGACTGAACTAACCAAAAGATGCCCAATGAAAAATGGACAGATTAGCCTATAAACGAAGGTGCAACAGCGTGCTCTCTGAGACTATACTGTACATGCTTGTTGTGTGATCACTTGCTCCTTACTGCCTCCCCGAGGACACAATAAAAAACTGAATTCATGAAGTGCTCTTCGGTGCGCTCTCCTCCTCTTCTTCTTCTTCTTCTTTACAGAGCCACAGTCATCATCACTCCTGATCACAGACAGACAGTGTCTCTTACCTCTCTTGTGATCGTTTTTATTCTTACCTATGAGAGAAATACTTTCTTTTTACATGCATGGAGCTATAGCAACATTCATTAAAAGTGCACCCTGCCTTTGTTCGGATGCCTTTTTAAATATTAACAAGTTGTCATGTCATCTCTGACTGGAAGAGGAGACAGATTTGCGGCTTTGAACAGAGGAACACACAGGGTGAGTAGGTTCTTTTCTCTTTTGTGGGACAACTTATTTTCCCGCATTTGAAAAAAAAAACCAGATCTTGATGGAGTTTCTTAAGAAGATGAATATTGTTGCACTGCGAGATAAACATTTGGGTGTGGTTACAGTTACCCGCGTCAATTGACATCTAATTTCCTGCTGCCAAAGCCCACATACATCCTTATGATTATTTATTTCTCAGAACTCAGAAGTACAGCATCACTGTGAGCCCACCGGCTTTTCTGCAACTATCACCGGGAAATACTACTGTGAGCCAAAGGAGCGCCCTGTCCCTGAGGGTGCCGGAGGGACCCGAGGAGACCCACATCGGAATATGTGCCAGAGAGCAGACGCTGTCCCGTCATACAGGTCCCTGACAGGAGCCGTGGGAGACCGCGTCAGGAGTGCTCTTTCCTCTGGAAGCGGGACTTTATGTGGAGGCACCATGTCGAAGAATCCCGGCTTTGGGAGGTCCGACAGGAAAGTTGCGTGTTGTGAGAAGTGCTCAGCGACTCTTGTTGCTCTCAAGAAACAAGCTCTGAGCCTGGCAGTGCACCATCACTTCTCCTGCAAGGTCAGTATAAGCAGGACGCTCAGATGGAGCTGGTGGAGGGTGTAGTGGAGCTGAATGCACGTATTATAAGGGTTGGTATAGGGAAGAAAATATGAATATAATAAAAGGATTTTCATTTAATCTGACAACAACTGACAACACAAATAAAAAATGATTAAAGTAATCAAATCAGGATTTTTTATTAGGAGGTGTGAAATGATATTGGACAGATAGAAAAATAAAACATTATTCTACTAATGCATTTTCTTTGTAAAATGAATAAAGTGGAATTTTGAAATGAACAATTTTCATTCTTAGAAATTATAAAGACGAAAAAAACCCACCAAATTCAGTCTTTCAATAATGAGCAGTCAAGACTTATAATCGTGTAGACTTTGTTAATAAAAACGACCTCTTCTCACACATTTTCTCACAAGTGCAGTGTGTTAAAGTCAATTAAAAAGTGTTATAATATTCATGCAGGCACATCAGTCTGTCTCTTTACAGTGCTGCCTCGGGGAGGTTTGCACACAATCCATCTGTACATTTGTCACCACTAACATCCATCAAATACACTCCCATCGACAAAGTCAACCAGTGCCATTCCTACTCGAGTGGTTTCAAATGAATATTTCATCTCAGACATCCATGTGTCATCCTCACAGTCCTCTCCATTGAGAGAGGCTATTTATTTCCGTCCTCCTAAGTGGGATGGAGCGCAGCAAGAATCGTGTTTTTAAGACAGAGAGACCACAGGACAGAGCAGTCCACATTTTGAGAAAGAGAGTGATGGTATCTCATGACCACAGACATGGTCAGGAGAAATCTGATAATCCGGCTATACATTTGCTTTAGAGAGTTTATTGATCTGAAGACAATTTCTCAAAAACATCTTGACCCTTTGACATCTTGTTTAAGGCAAGTCTGAAATCTGGCTGAGCTTGAAAGTCCAATCTGGCTGCATCAGCTCATATCTTCTTTTATTTTATTTTATTTTCATCATTTAAGTATGATGCTGCAATTTGTCCTACATTGTTTATTTTTCCAGTCTGATGTATATTTAAAGAGTATGTGGCTTTGTTAACCCCTGAATATTATTCAGTGAAATACAGCTACTTAGTTCCCGATGCTTCAGCACTTGGAGTTTGGATGATTTTGTTTTACATAATTACTGGGAGCTCCTCCAGTTCTCCTCTGGGGGAATATAGGTCACTGACTGTGTGCTGGCAGCCCTGCAGGATGGATGGAAGGGAGGACAGAGTGAGTCTGTTGCATGTTTTTAGATGTCAAGGGCCAAAAAAACAGGCTGGGTCCCAAGAATGTCTTCATCAGGATCAACAGCAAGATGATGGTTTGATTTTAGCTGAGTTCGATTTGACAAGCCTGCTTCCTTCCTTAGAACTCAAAGGTCAAAAATCTTTTTTTAACGCAGATTGATTTCAACTTTTACAAATCTAATCTTTTAAAAACGATGAACATAATATTTGATATGTGTCTGCCATCTTGATAAAACATTTTTGTTTTATTTAAATAAGGAATCATTTCTCATTATAATATTTCGAAAGGCCAAACAGATAGCCTAGCGGTTGTGTCCCGTGCTCCATGTACAGATACAGCCCTCAGTGTCCGTGGGTTCCAGTACAACCTTGGCCCTTTGATGCATGTCATACCCCGCACTCTGCTCCAAACAGTTCCCCTCTCTATTTAGCTGTCCTTTAGAATAAAGGCAAAAATGACAAAAAAAACACCATCTTTATTAAAGATGATGTCCCATAAACTTAAATACAGCAGAAAATATTGCAAAGTTCAATTGTTTGAATTATTTGTAACATTGATTTGTCACCTATCTCTTCAGTTTTGATAAGTAACAGTCATTTTCACAGCAGCTATCTTTTATAAAGGTGCAGTACATAACTTTCCTTACTGCATTTTTAATTATCAGGGCAAAAGTCTTGACTCCATGATCACCTGGCTAAGTGCTAAGATTGCTTGCAGTGCCTTCAAATGACTCAATTTGTGCTTAGTGATCAGTAACGCTGTTCTCAAGCCTGAAATCAAACTAAGCCAATTAGTGTTGCTATTACCTTCGTAATTATATCTTAAAGAAGCCTGTGCTGAATCTCATTAGGTTATTCTCATTGTGAGAATACTTCTGATATCAGTTTGTTCATGTAAATTGATTTCCTCTATCTTTGTGTCATTTTGCAGGACCCAAGTGATCTGTCTGTGTTTCTTCATGACAACCTTCGTGTTCATAGTCGCTCCACCAATGAGTCCAGGGACAGAGAGAGGGAGCCTGGCGAATGTGGAGCCTGTGGTGTAACCCTGAACCAGCTCAAACAGGAGGCTATTATATTAGCTCTGGGCAGGGGTCAGTCATTAGCAAAGCCCTCCTTTGAACCCAGCTTCAGCATGGGTTCACTTCTGGGACAAAATGAGACAAAGCATGGAGACAGAGCTGCAGCAGCTGTACATCAACCATGCAGCCTCACCCAGAGTCCTCACACCCCAAGAAGCCCAAGGACACCTCAGAGGACGCCTCAGCGGACCCCTCAGCGGACCCCTCAGAGTACCCCTCAAACTCTCAGACGAAGGGGGCCCAAGCCTCTCAACGTGGACCGCTGGGTGGAGGAGCAGCAGCAGCTGGTTGCATCTAAATCTGCGTCCCACACTGATGCTGTCACCACGCACCCTTACCGTCAGGTACCCCTAAAAGCTTCTCTTACCATTAAATCACACATAACACATCCCCAATGTGCATTCCCCTTTTAATGAGCTATGTGTGCAAAGTACATCTTTATGGGTGAACATGTCAGCAAAGCTATGATTCATGGTGTCTAATCAGAGCCTATTTAGATCCCATGGCCCAAGACGTTGTTTAAAACTACTTTTGCTAATGGAATGGAATTGGGTCATGATTTACCCCTGTCATAAAAGCCGGCCAGTCAGAAAGCACTTGTGATCAATAGGGGGATGGTCATATTTAACAGGGAGGCTGGTGAAATAATGCATTACTGTGATGGAAGCTGAAGACCACCCTTCCTCCCCCAAGTTCCCAATGAAAAAGGTCATTAACCTGACAAGGTGAGAGCGTTTCTAATCATTTATGTAAGACGGTTGGTTCAACTTTGGCTCTGTAATGGAAGCTGCTGTCCTTATGCTGTAAGAGTTTAAAGAAAGTCTTGTCTTCCAAAAACACACACGCGGATGTTCAGAATAAATCTCGGGGTTCTCTGCTCTAATTTAAGCTCCAAACACTAGCATGTGCAGTTATACAGCATACACTATTTTACACATGAAAATGCTTCTGTTATTCTTCTTTTTAAAAATGTATCATGTAATGTAATAGTGGGAATAAGTTGTGCTTCAAGTTGTGCTTTTTAATGGATCAACCACTAAGGACCCTCTCAGTAATACTGAAACATTTTTCTGCAGTGTCATCCTTTTAGCATTTGGCTAAATCATGTCTGCAGCCATCACATGCATATATAACCTTCTTGGTTGCCTGAAATCAAATAGGTCTGGAACCTCTTAGTTCATTTTAGATGTCCGAGTTGAATAGAACATACCATTAAGATAAAGTTGATAAACAAATGTAAAAATCAAAAAGCCTTTGGACACTGAGAGCAACGAAATGTCTGGCGTAGCATAGTCTAGGCTGCCAGCTCCTACATCAAAGATGTTTGGAAATAATGATGAGGTAAGACGTAGCAGCCAATACGTGACACACTTATATATTCAGAACCTTCTGCAGTCTTGTTTATTAAAATGCCCATGATGTGCTTACACCCATCCATCCATTATCTGTACCACTTGTTCTGTTTGGGGTGGAGCCGATCCGTGCTGTCTTTGGCGGGGTACACCCATGAATGGTCACCAGTCAATCACAGGGCTGACATATAGAAACAGACAACCAGTCACACTTTCACACCCACAGGTAATTTATAGTCACCAATGAATCTGTCTGTATGTCTTTGGACTGTGGGAGGAAGGTACCTGAAGGAAACCCCTGCATGCACAGGGAAACACGCAAACACCACACCGATAGGCCCTGTCAGACAGGGATTCAAACCAGGAACCTTCCTGCTGTGAGACAATAGAACTTGATTAAACCTGACCCCTTATTAAATAAAAAGTTGTTACTGGCTTTGTCTGATGGGGCAGGAAGGAATTCTTTTTTTTTTTTTTTTTTCTTTTTTTTACGGGAAAGGAGCCAGACACATATACCCAGGTTCATCTTGCTGCCAGGCTACCCTTTAACAGGATTGTTGTCAAACTGAGGGATCAGGGGAGGTTGGGTCTTTGTCATTGAAGCAATGTGGTCTTGAAGGCAATATTTTAATTAACCTGCTATTCCGAATTGACTAGTTAAATCTAATTTAACAATAACAATGAGACATCTTATTCAAATGAAACTGTTGAGGTCTTTGCTAGACTGTACGAGACATTTGCAAGGCGGGGCCAGTAAAGAGGGCAGATCAATACAGCTTTGTGTAGCTGAGGAAAAATCATCTGAGAGGAGTGTAAGTGGAGGACAAAGACTGAGGAGAGGAGGCAAAAAAAAGGAGGGCAGAGAAAAACAACGATTGCAGAATAAGAGACGGTCTAAATGAAATGTTTAAGATGGGAGGCACGGAGAGAAAGCAAAACCAGAAATTCTAATTCAAAGAAATGGAGTGGGTGGGACAGGAGCACAGAAGGAATAATACAGGACCATATAAAAGTGACTACAAGAAGAAATCAGAGTAGACTGAAATAGAAAGTGACAATAAAAAAGGTTATGAAAGGAGATATGAGTCAACAAGAGAACCCGAGGAGTGAAAGGGGGGAGAGTATACATTATCTAAATGAGCTTGGGTTTCAACTGTATATTAACCCAACCCTGTCTTTGCACTCCTCCCAGTCTCCTTGCAAATCAACTCCTTCTGCACCAATGTACGGCACTGATTGGCGGTTTATGCTTGAACCTTATTAAAAGGAAAAATCTGAGCTGACATTATGCTGCTGTGAAAAATCCCGAGACATCTATTCTGTGTATGAGAGCATGAGAGTATGAGAGTGTTATACAAAGCTGTTTGTTCAGTGGCTTGGGGGTGAAACTCTGTGACTTCATGTTGAGCAGTAACATGTTGATTATGTCATGTTGCCTATCCAGTTATTAATAAGAGTGTGTCTTCTGTCCCTCTCTAGTTCTGATTCATGTTTAAAGCTAAGACACAGTCACTACAGCTACCACAGACCATTCCTTATACTTCACATAATGTAGGACCCATAATAAAGCTCACAGTGTATGTTTAACCCCCTGTGCTCTCCGCCTAGATGCCCTACTTAGACAGATGCACCCTTGCTTGTCCCTAGAGTAAAACCCTTGCCTTGATAATGGCCCCTTTTGGAGGAGATGCTGGAGTGCAATTACAGATTTGGATTTTTATAATGAGCCTTCTCCCCCAGCAGGCTGCAGATGATGCTCCACTGTCCTGTGGTGATGTTGGGACTGTGCAGACTAACTCAAAGATCCCCCACATATCCAGAGTAGTGAACATCGCCAACACTGCTGCAATGTCCCTTTTGGCCAGGTAAGATTCTGAGCAAACATTTAGACAGCAACTGTTGTGTTCAAAAATATTCTTAATCTGCAGCAGGTGTTACGGTGGCCCTGAAGGTCACCTGCAATATGATTTACCAAATGCTAAATATTCATGAACCATCCAAACATTTCACACGAAAAAAAACATTTTGTGAAATGCAAAACAATTTAGGAGATGCAACAATTGTGATGAGAGGCTTAAACATTTTCAGAAACTTAAAAAACATCTTTTCGGACAAACTTTTTTTTTTTAACAAAATCATGTTACTGCAAAAAACAGAAACTGTAAAGCGTAAGAATACAATACTCACTTATGATTGGACAAAACAGATGTCTGAAGCAACAGTTTCCATTTTGCATTTTTTTCTTTCCACCGTGAATTTCAGCAAAGTATGAAACTATAGTAATCTTTTGAAATGTTCAAACTCAAACAATCGTCATTAACACTTTACAAAGCAGCCTTTGACATCAGTGTGTAATCATGTGTAGGTGTGACCTGCGGTGTATAACAGTAATCAGAAGACTGAAAAAGCGATATTTGCCGTTTACAAGTAGCGTTGTCCTTCCCTTTCCGTTTCCCGAAACATGAAATGTCTTTGCAGTTGGTCTTCAGGGCCACCGTAACGTATGGCCTGGCTACACCACAAGTATCTGTGGAATGACATCCCACCTCCCTCCTTCTCTGCAGGGCAGCTGAGAAGCTCAACCTGACATTGAGGAAAAGAGGCCAGGCCTCTGATCCAGCTCCTGCTCATTTCTCCACCTGCTTCAGGGAGATGGTCCAGAAAAACCCACCTCCCGTACCCTCCTGCCTGCTCCAAGCTGCCACTCGGACCAAAGACTCACCCAATGTTGGCAAGGTACATTATATGGCTTCAGATTTTCAAGAGAAGAACATTTTGTCATTTTTGTTAATGCTGTTTGGTTTGGGTTGATATTGGTGACAATTGTAGCATTTTTGGGAATTAATTTTTGAATAAAATTAGACTATTTTATTAAAGACGGACTCACCAATTTAAATCAGTAGATCTGTAACGATTTTATGAGCCAATCTTTGTAAATCCTACATCTCTGGTAACATGGATAGATTTTCTGACATCAACTTCTTGCTGTGTTATAATCATCTTGTACATGATTCTTGTTAAAGTTGAGGCAGTATAATCGGATGCAGCCTGTTTATCCAATGTGGAAAAATACTTTCTAATGGCATTCAGGGAGCTACTTAACCGCTTGCAGAAAAAAGTCTCTAATGCATACTGGTCAGCCAGAAAATGACCCTTGACCACTTGTGACTTGAGTTCAAACACACATTAACGTGGTTTCATAACAAAGTCTTTTAACAAAACTTATAGTGTTCATTTTTTAAATTATATCCCCATTTTCATACTCTATAAAGCTCTGCACAATAAGGATTTAAAAGTCGCTTCTCTGTTCACCTGCTAACATGACGCGTAACCATCACAAAATGACAATCTGGAGGCTTCTAAAAAGCAGTTAAGTCAAAGCGGCTATACGTCCATTTGGTCTGTTGATATGATTTGGGAACACATTTTTCCTTTAAGTAACAGTAACTTTGTTTTAATAACAGGAAATGATTAATACCACTTCTCTGTATTGCTAGTAGGACTATGAAGCTGTAACCAGTAGCTCTTCTTTGTATAAAAACTGCAGTTAAATTTGAATATTTATTCCCTTTAAAACTAAACTTTTTGCTTGCACATTTCCAGTTGTATCTGGATTATACAAATGATATGAAATGTGTTTGCAGCATAGTTGGAGTTGTTGTATGATATGCTTTCTTAAACCAACGTAAGCCAGTTCCCTCAGCTTCCACAGCCTCAGTTAATAACATGTTGTCTCTAATTTATTACATGTCCTGCTGTAATGAGGTGATATTAATCTTGTAACATGTGACGAGAGTTTCCATAAAATGTCGAGTATTCCTGAGCTATTTGCAATGTGCCAGGATCTGATGGTATTATCTGCTCTGTAATACATCTTTTCAAATATCTTCAGGCTACAGAGTCAAGGTTGCTAAATGTAGACGCTTCAATCCAACATTTTCTCCTATCAACAGGTTTTTAGTTTGTCTTTAATAATAATAACAACGAATATTTAACATCATAATGTTATGTTCAGAAACACAACATGTGTTTATATCCATCACTAATCAATGCACCAGCTGTAGCTTTCTGCAAAGAAGAACAGTGGAGCTTGGGTTTAAAGTACAGATTTAAACTCTTGATTGTAGATCTGCAGAAAATCCTAAACATCCGCCTTAAAGTGCTTCCAACAGCACACACCAAATACAGAATAATGAGTATACACAGTATACACAGGAGTTCAATATGTTGCTATTGTTTCAAAGCTCATCTCACTTTAGATTTTTTGCTTATGTACACGTACAAGAAGGCTACTTTGGGCTACTTTGTAACTTATATTGCATGCATATGTTAAAACATACAGTGTAGCTCTGTGGTGATATATAGCACCATCCTCGCCCACACCCACCACCTTGGAAGTGTTTTTACCGCCCTTGTTCAAGTATAAAGAGATCACAGTCAATTTGGAGGAGATCCTATATCCCCCCCCTTCTTTATGATACACTGTAATGTGGTGCTAATGTCTCCATCTTGTTCCTTCCCTCCTCTCCACTCCCCTCCTCAGGGAGAGAAAGTGAGGAGATCAATATGGCTGCTTGCCCTCCCCTTGTCTCAGATGGATGGACTCTTGGGTTCAGTCTAGAGTTACAGATAAGGGCTCTGATAGACCCCACACCTGCCCGAGCACTCAGCGCCGCGTGCCAGTTTCTACGTGTGTGTAAGAACAGTAAAGAAGGTTCTCTGCTTGTTGTTGAATAATTTACCATCATAAATAGAGTTTGACACATGTTCAGTGGGGTTAGGGAGCTTCTTCTTGTATGAGGTTTTTGAAATTATGATGAGGAAAGAGAAAAAGCTTTACACTCACCGGGAACAGATGGAATATGGCCTCCATACGGTCGATGAGAGATGATGTCATGGTGGTGTAATGCAGTCCTGTACAATTTCAAGAAAACCACAGTCAGCTGTGTGTCATGGCGTACATGGCTACTTGGGATCCTAAAGACCTGAATCCTGATTAAGAAAAATGTAATTGGCTTATGTACCTTATTAGAGTATATTGTCAATTGTGAAGAGCATCTTGTCTTGTTGCAGACTAAGACCTATGAGCCTTGTTAAATGACTGTAAGAGTCAGTATCTAACTTAATTTAAGACCCTTAAAACCTCTAAATCCTTGGGCTTCCGGTGGAGAGCTGCATTAAGGAATTAATGTCATGACATGCGGAAATATAGCAGGAGGAATGCATTGCCATGCAGCTGTAAGTGCATGTATGGTCCCGGCATTAATTGAATGAGCTCGCTGTCGACTGCAGCCTCAACAAAATCCAACCTGAGACAACATACGGCTCTTTTTTTTTTTTTTTTGTATAAATGAGTCGGCAGATTTGAAGCACAAGAGCAGATTTCAAGATTTTATGAAAGGGAACAAATTTGCTTCAATTAAGCAGTGTGAGAAACATTTAAGGCGGCAAAGAACAACATCGTCAGTTCACCGCCGTAACGCTCAAATCTAACTCATAATGGCATTAGCTGATTTGTTCTGCAAGGTTTCCCCTTTTTCCACTGATGTCTCTCCCAACTCGTGTTGCATAAAATAGCATCTAAGCCTCCAATGGCTGAGCATCAGGGGCACCAAGCGGAAGTCTAGCTATTACTTTCACCTCACAGCATCATTTGTTGTCAGCCTTCTGAGGTAAAAACTCCTGTTTGGGTAAACAGTGAGCCTTTAATATTCTTTCAATAAAATGCATTTTATATAAGTCAACGATAGCCTGCAGCTGACTCAGCAGACATTACTTTGAATATGTGGTCTACAAATATTTAGAGACTCCTCTCTGTGTCAGTGCCCTCACGTCTCTGATGACTAAGACTTGCTTGAATTTTACATGAGGATATTTTTGAACTTGCTGTTTTGATAACTCATTGATTTTTAATGTCTCCCGTTGGTGCTCAGATTTACTTTCAGACATCTATGTTACCTGTACGCTGCTCTCATTCTCTGCTTAAGATCTCAGGCGTCTTTTGAAAATCACTTACAGTCCGTACTGTACATGTTGTTCTGTTAAAGCTACAACCGTTACATTTAATAATAGAACAAGCTTCTCTTCTAAAGTTCATCCATTCTGCATTTATCTATACAGCATGAATACAGGGGTAAGTGAATTGTATTTTTTAACAAACTCTTGTAAAAGACATTGCCATCTGTACTTGAAGGTTCTTACAAGATGATTTAGCTTTGACTTCTACAAAGTTAAACTAGTATGGAGCGAGTGATGGATTCACATTATCAAGGATAGCGTTGAGGCTTTTAATAAGGTCCATACCTTACAACATGAAACAGTCTGTTCACTGAAATCACAACAATCAACATTTATGTTTGAACTTACTTCTTAATCTATACATCTCACCATACAAACTGTTTCAGTGCTAAACAGGGTTTGACCTTTCCGTTTTCCCTCAGTAGATTGGTACAGGGCTTCACAAGCTTTTCAGCCTATGGCACCAAGAATACGGTTCTAACAGGGACTGCAGATGTAAACTAGCTCTGAGCTAAATCTGGTGCAATACATCAAATGGCAACATTTATGTTTAATATTGCACATGGTCCCTTTACAAATAAAGTTGAGAAAAAAACAAAACCACTCAACCCCTCAACCCCTCATTGTCCCAGAAGGTAACGTTTAAACTTGCGCACACAATGAAGAACAAGCACAAAAGAACACAACAGCCCAAACAGAAAGCTAGAAGCAGAACATGTAATCTCTTGAATTATGTTTTTGTTTGTATTGTAACTCAGTAGGGTTTAAAAAAAACTTGGCATTTTTGTAATGTTATTTATGGCAATAAACATTTTGATTGAAATGTAACTCACATCCAGCACTTGAGCTGCTAACAGCTGGATGTTGAGCTGATGCTAATATCAGCATGTGAACATGGTCATTGAAACAATGCTGCTGTTTAGCATCAGACCTTTACTTGGCTGTAAACATGTTTATTTATGCTGTAAATATTCAACCTGGTGACGAGATTCACTAAGTGTAGTCTCACTTGATGAACTTAGCAAATGGATGGTAAATGGACTTACTTTAGTCTCATTTTTATTCTCTTGACTGCTTGAAGCGCTTCGTACACTGCAGGTTTTTGACGTGTCTGAAGGATCTGGGGATCAAACTCTGACCTTCTGGTCGAGAGGCGACTGTTTCTACCACTGATCCACAGCCGCTCCTGTTAATAATATGTTCTCTACACAGAGTTGGCTCAGGCTGAGGATATGTCATTAGTTTTGTATGTAGTCTATGGTCCTAAATGACGGCACTGCACTGACAAGATGTCTACACCTGGTCTGATGGTGCAAGACTGAAAGTAAATGGAGAGTCCATCAAAGATAAAACAATTATTAAAGTATGGACATCTAATATTTGTCCAGTCAAATGGAAGAACGTCCGATGTACTGACACTAATTTTATTAGAGCCATGCTGCTCCTGGGACTATGTGCTTACCTCATGCGATTGAATAAATCTGTTACAATTCGACAATTTATATCAACTGAAACGTCTATCTTGCTTCTGTCTCCTTCTTGTGTGTACAGGTCAGAGTCGTGCTGAGGGTGAACCCAACACTGTTCGAGGGCCAAAGTCAACCACCTGTTCTCCGTGTTGAAACGTCCAAGAATAGAGTCATCGTAATGGAGCCAATCAGCAAAAGCCAAACACACTCTACGATGACACTAGACAGGGACAGCAAACATCTCGTAAAGACCTTCAACTTCGATGCTGTTTATCCTCAAGAGTCCAGCCAGGTTTGGCTCTTTTTTTTTCCTGATAATTGCTGAACATAATCATAAAGATATGGTTTTAAATGTTTGCTTCGTAGCTCTGTATCTCAATGGATTATGTTTAACAATGTCTGTGGATGTGGTTTTTCTATTGTTTTTATTTATTGATTCGAGTGCAAGCAGCTGATTGTTTGGCTGCACTTTGAGTCCAAGACAAATTTCCCCGAGGGGACAATAACGTGTATCGTATCTTGTGCATTTCTTGTGCTCCACTCGGTAAATGGTATCAGGACTTGAGCTTGTATAGTGCATTTTAAGACTGCTCAAAGGGCTTTTACACCACAGGTCACACCTACACATTCACACACTGATGACAGAGGCTGCTATGTAAAGTGTCCATCAGTATGAACTCATCCCATTTATACACAATTAAACACTGCTGATGAAGCATCAGGAACAACGTGGGCCACAGCCGTCCAACTCGGGTGGCAAACTGTGTATTTACTCCAGCATTGAATGCACATTTTCCTCTGTAAACCACAAAGGCGTTTGCTTTTTCTGTCTGATGACCTCAAAACTGATCGGGCCTGGATAGAAACCACAATTACACTACCCTTCAATTAAATTCAACCTTTTCCTTTTGCTCACAGTGTCTGAGCCAAAGGGAATTGACAGAATCAGTATGACTTCCTCCTCTGCTGCACATTTTTGCGTTTCAACGGATGTATTTTTCAGTGCAGTTATGAATCATAAGATGCTCACTGTTCTTTGTCCTCTCTGACCAGGCTGAGATGTGTGCAGGCGTCTTGGCTGACGTCATCCGCTGTGTGCTCAGCGGCAGCGATGGATGTGTACTGGGTTTGGGATGTGCTGATGTGGGTGAGTAATCGGTCACTGTGAGAGGCCATGGGTTAAACTCTTTAGATTAGAGTGGGGTGCTTTTATCTGTAATCCCCCCTACCCCCTATTTCTCTGTCCCACTCTGGCTATCATTCACCCTTTCTTTATCACTTCAAGTCCATGTCTCCATTTTCTTTCTCTGCCCTCTTATCTACCTTAATATACATTTTCTCTATCCTTCTTTCCCCCCATGGTTCTGACAGAACAGTGTTGCTATTTCAACTGCCTCTCCCTCAGTCTTTCATCTTTTCCTGCGTAAATAAAAGCCCATTCATCAATTATGCAACACTATTGCTTTTTTAAAAGCCTACCACGAGCTGATAGAGATTTCAACATGCTGCACAAAATGACACAAATATTTTTTTTCCGATTTTGCTGAGACCCAGAGATTGGACGGGACTGTACACAAAATGGACTTTAATATGCTGCTATTAGAGAGATGGAACCCTGCACTTAGCGTCGGTCAAGAGGTTTAATAGATTTGCAGCAACAGCTCGCACACTCACTCACACACTCACACACACACTCACAGACACACACACACACACACACACACACACACCTACACACACACTCACACACACACACACAGGGTAAGGACAGGGTCTCCTTGGCTCTGTTTTTTCACATGACGCCATTCACCGTAGATCTGATTGCATTAGTTGGCCGATACAAACTACATGTGGCCCTCAGCCAGGGGATATCAATCTCCTCCACAGAGTACTACTCTCTCTGAATAGGCAGCATGGCCTTTAATTGGAGTAAACCAATTCCCTTATCCTCATTCAATTAGAGTTGGGATAAGGCAGGAGAGGTAAAAAAGGCCCATATCTGAAAAAGTAATGGGGGGTAAAAGTGCACATGGAGATACTCAAAAAGAAAATCTGAAAATGTATTTGTATGTCTGCTTATTTAAAACGGCTCTTAATCTGCTCTGCCTTTCATTTTTACATTTTTAGACTTGATGTGTATTTTTTAGATGCTTGTGCAGTTTGGTCTTTTGCACATTTGATATGGATATATTGTCTTATAATATGCAGGACAGGCTGCAGAAAAATTTGACATTATAAAACATGGGTGTAGTTTTATTGATGTCACCCAGGAATGGCAGTTGCCATATGGGAAATGCTGTCTCAAACTGACTTTGGTTTATCTAGAAACAGGCAAAGATTTTGAGCCTCCTGGAAAACGGCTACAAAGCGCCCAGCTGCAGTCTGATCAGCCACGCCCATAATTATGCTTAACGCTTAGCCTTTATAGAGCACAAACAGATGGGCCATAGAAAAAAATACGACCCACATACTGTACAGTGTCTACCAACAAGAACATGAGCTGTCCAGACTTCCAGGGTTTCTTTTTACCAGGCTGTAAACATGTTTATTTATGCTGTAAACAGGCATTTTGTGCCTGTGTTAATGGGACTCTCCAGGTATTTGTAAGCAGCCTAATACAGGACACTCAAGGAACTGCAGTTTTTTTAGTTTTCCCACCTTGGCTTTAATGCTTGCTCAGCGTGGTCTTGTTACCTGCTCTTTTAATGAATGTTAATGTTAACTTTAATGTTAATAGACAAAGAGTAAGGTCCTTTACCCGCTTTTTGTAAAGTGTCTCGAGATAACACCTGTTATGAATTGTCGCCATACAAATAAAGATTGATTGATTAATGCTGACAGCAGCAAGTGTGTTTGCATAAAGCTGGGTTTGGATATGCCCATAACTTTGCAGGTCTTTGAGGTATTTCATTTTGGACCAAAGCTGCAGTCCATCTGGGCACCAGTCAATGTAAAACATATATTAATGATGATAAGATTTCAAAATGAATCATATTCTTATAATAGGAAGTGCAGCATTTCCTGATGGCTCTCTCATGTGTTTAAAGGTGATGTGCGTAGACTTGACCTTGATGTTGCATGCATACATCTGTCTGCTCTGTGTCTACCTCAGGCTCCTGGTCTAGCATGGTGGGGAGCGGTGAGAGCATCCAGAAGCTCGGGCTCATTCCCTGTGCCATCTCCTGGCTGTACAGTGCCATCGAGCGGAGGAGGGAGAAAACCTGGACCGAGCTGACTGTATCAGTGTCTGCCATAGAGCTCTGCTGTGGAGAGGAGGACACTCTGAGGGATCTGTTGGGGGAGGTGGTTCCCTCTTCAGGCAGTATTCATGGCAGTCCTAAGGCTCATGTTAGACTCCAGGAGGACCCTGTCTGTGGGATACAGGTAGAAGTGAAAATAGCTTTCAATGAGAAAAAGGGAGTTTGTTTAATAAACTTGTGTTGCTGCTGTTTCATTCTTACTCAGTGTGTTGTTCTTTTAAAGCCAATCAAACAAGAGTGCATTGACTTAAATGAACCAAAATCATTCATTGTGCTCTTTAATATTCACTCAAATATAGAGTGTGTTAAAATCCTTTGTAAACACACAGTATATTGTAAATCTAAAAACCTGAACGGCAAGGCAGATTTTTCCTGTTTGTCTACAAGAGATTTCTTGGCTCGTGTTCATGATGACACACAAATAAGTGTTTTTCAGACCTGTTTAGAAGCTGGTGTCAGGGATGTTGCAGATACTGTGGGAGATATTTTTTAACTTCCCCCCTAGACATGTTCGGATTAATGTTAATGTTAATTCAGATAGTCATTTTGGAGAATGGTCTTCACTTTATGAGCAGATAATACTGGGAGTGAGTGCAACTTATTAGATTGTATCAAATCAGATTGTGCGATGAATGTGGAGCTCTCTCCTCCCTCGCAATGCTGTTTGCAAGCCAGCACCACATTTCTCTCGTTGGTTACTTCCTATCCTACAGTATTATTCCAAAACGTCCTGTTACTGGGATAAATGACATAAAATCTCTCAGAAGGTGCAAAGCTCTGCCAAGGCTGAGTCATCCTCTAAATGTGACGCTTGATAGGTGGAGAGAAAGAAATGAAACTGCAGTTGGTTTTCACACTGAAGTGATCCTTTCCATAAAATACTTTACTTCTCCTCTCCTCTGTCTCCAGCTACGTAACCACAACCGGGTGAAGGCTCCTACTGCTGAGCGAGCTGCATCCCTTCTTGATGCAGCCATCGCAGCGCGTCGGCACAATGACTTCATTACGTATCTGTCCCACAGCTCCGTAATGTTTTTCACTCTCTACATCCAGCCCCCTCGAACTGAGAGCAGCACCATTGGCAAAGGTTGTGATGAATTATTTAATAGCTTGGACAGCTTGTCCCTGTTGAATTTGCTTGTTTCCCCATAAATTATTTTCACAGTTAATCCTTTATTCCTTGATGCATTAAAAAAATGATGCAACCCACTTCTTCTTGACTGTGCTTCTAAACTATCCTTTTTCTCTCTTGTTTTTATTTTGTAGGTGCACGTGGCATCACTAAGTTGACTATGATAGATGTTTGTAGTGGCATGAGGGGCATGAGGCCAAATAAGCCTCCATTTTCAGAGCTGGGCCCTGTTGTCTTGTCTCTGCTAAGTGGACCCAAAACCATCCCCAACAAGTAAGAGAGTAATTCACAAATGTTATCTGTAAAGATTTTGACATACTTTTGTGAAAATGTTGTTATTTCAATACCTTTACATTGATCTAAAGTGAATTTTAGTCATGCAAATTGTTTTCCAAAAATACTCTGATTCAAACTGTCTAAAAAGAAGAAGTTGGATAATGATATATTTGGTTGTAGGACTTGTTCTTACTTTGAGTTAATGTCTGGATACATGCACTGTCTCTCCTTAGGGGAAGTAAGTTGACTATGCTCCTTCAAGAATCCATGGGTCACGTAAATTGCCATACAACCGTGGTCGCTCAGGTTTCTGATTCTTTTGCACATCTTCAAGAGGCATTACCCACCATCCAGATGGCTTCTCGCATCTACAAGACCCAGAAAAAGACAAAGGTGACATATATGTCAGTTTATGTTCATCAGTCCACCTTTAGAGATTATTGTAATTATTGATAGATAAAAGCAAACGTTTGTTCTTTCTTGCTCATTATTGTTTTCAACACAGCCGGATGCTTTTTTTGTTGATTCATGCTTCATGCTTTTAAAACTGAACTGAACTTTACAATGTATTTTTTTCAACTGCAGTCCACCTCATGTTCTCCTCGTGGGAGGAGTTTGACAAGAGAAAAGAGAGGGCCTACGTCTTTTTCCCTGCGGGCATTTCACTCCACCGAAGAGGTCGATGTTGATGTCCCTCGTTTCCATTTGCGTGGAGAAGTGGGAGAGCGATCCAGTAGTGACCAGTCCTGTGACACAGTCATCCAACTGGACTCGTACGGCTTGGTCCAGTCCAAAGCAACTCCAAGACTGACACAACCTGAATTTGTTCCAATCATACCTTCTTTGCATCCTAACAAGGCTGATATGGATGACCCAGAGTTCACTGCTCTGCTCCAAGAGCTTTTGAAAATTCCCCAGCTGCAGGGAGCAAAGAAGAAGGAGGAGACAGTTCAAGGGAGTATCGATGAACTGAAAGCAGAAAGGAAGCAGCCAGGGAGGGACTGTCTTAAATGTGACACATTTGCTGAACTTCAAGAGCGTTTGGGCTGTATTGATGGAAGTGAAACAACAATTGATGTCCTCAAATCCTCCTCAAAAGGCACCCCTGTCAATGACGTAACAACCAAACCTCCACCCCCCAAAGAAACAGGGACACATTCAGATGCCAAATCATCAGATGCCCCACAGAATCAACTGGATCACACGTTAGGTTGCAGTCAAACATCTGCTGGAGGACAGCAAACAGATGGTGCCTTACCTGGAGACAGTTTTCAAAGAGAAGATTCAGGTCTGTATGATTGTGAGGAGTGCAGTGGAACCAGTTCGAGTGAGGAACTGCTGAACCAAACGCTAGGTATTAACTTGCCCTCCTGTTCTGAGCTGCTCAAAAAGGAAACTCTTAAATCCGGCGGTAAGTCTCCTTATCAGGACATCAGTGTAACGAAATGCACAGCTGCTGCTAGTTCTCCAGCACTTCAGTCCACAAGCAAACAGGAGAGTCCGGAAGCAGCCGAATGGTTCAAACCAGACAAGAGGTCTTCACCAATTGGCAAAAGCTCCCCCATATCTCCTTCCTCTTCCTGTTCCTCTTCACACTCCTCTGCAACCAATGTTATACTGGGAGATGTCTTACCTAAACGCCCCATAGAGGACATTAAGGAAATGAAGGCCACTATCACAGTAACTGTTCAACAGCCACTGGACCTGAAAGGCCAAGATGAGCTTGTCTTCTCAATGGTAGAGGAGGTGACCATCAGTGGAGGCCTGGACAGAGGGAGAACAGGTGGAAACATTATTTGCTTTAGGGACAGTGCACAATCACAGGCACATGTTCAAGGCGCTGGTAGCTCACAACCAATCAGGATAATCAGCAATGTCACTGAAGAATCGATGGCTGGAAGTACCTCCATTCCAAACAAAAGCCCCCCAGTTCAGTCTGGAGCGAAGGAAGCGAGCACTGAAGAGCTCCAGCATCCCTTCGGAAAGGAAAAGAGGTTCTTGCCTTCATTTATAAATCCAATGCTAGTTGATATGGAAATGGATTGTGAATTGATTTGTGCGGAAAAAAATGAACACCCCCATGACTCTTTGCCAACAGTCAGGTCATCATCTGAGCTCAGAGGTAATAATGTCAAATGTGAAGAGCATAGGAAGGCTCCAGAGCAGAGCATTGGGGCTTCTTCCTGTAAGAAACATGCAAAAACATCTGAAAAGGGACGTGAATCATCTTTTAGCAGAAGTTCTGATGACCTATTGGCTTTCTGCAATGAAAATGCAGAAAACAAAAGACATGAAAAGAGGACAAGAAATACAGACAAGAATCACCCCAGAGAAACAGAGCATGTTTACTCTTCTAACACTCCGAAGGGACCAGATGGGGGAGAAGTCAGTTCCAGACATGTTGGAAATGGCCCTAAGGGAGCTGGTGTTCCACCTGGTTGCCAAGAAACCATCCCTGCTTACTTTAAAACAGGTAGTTTGCCAAGAGGCTGGCAAAATGCCAATCTCAAAGACAGCTACTATGGTGCACACATATCAGACTACCACAGAACCCCAAGGGGGGTGACATCATCCACCCCTTGTAGCCCAGGGGTAACTCTGGAGAGGAGGCAGGGCAGACAGCACTCCCTAGGGACCCACAGCCACCATGTATCCTCTCCTCGGAAATATGGAGCAGAGTACAAAAAGCATGGCAGTAGTTCTGCTAAAAAAGGTGTTGAATCTTTATTTGAGACATCAAGTTTCAGAATGAAACATGGTCACATGAACGATAGGCTGATGTCCCCTATTGAGGACAGTGGTAGGCTTTTCAGTGCCAAACTGGAGCAACTTGGTACCAGGTCAAATTCACTTGGGAGATCCCAAAGAGACTTCCCAAATCTTGATAGAGAGGGTAGTAACACCTCTTTGAGCTCTAAAGGCAGCTCCAAGGGAAGTATTGAAGGAGCCTGTAAGCGTGGATACAGAGGTAATCATGATGACGATGATACATTGCCCAGGGCCAGTAGGAGCACGAGGAAGAATCATCGGTCTGACCAGAATCATCATGCAATTCATTTTGAAAACCCTGTAACTCAATCTGCTAGGCATATCCATTCCAAGCTCTCTGCTGTTGGGAAACTTAAGATGGCGAGCCCTAAAGTCCGCCGACTGTCTGTTCCAAGCATCAAGAACCTCAGTCTCCCCCACAAAAGCCTGCGACAGTCTGTCAGCCGCAGTGCCAGTCTCTCTCCAGACAGTAAAACGGTGAGCTTTGAGCGGACATCTTCCTTTCTCTCCACTTCCCCTCCACGGTCGTACCAGTCAATCAGTCGGACTCCAAGCCAGAGCTCCACATGCTCATCCACAAAGTCTGCCATCCAGGGGTTTGTCAATGGTCGAATCACAGACCTTCTAAAGGAAAGGTCTTCCAGCCCCACTTCAGGAGTTTTTGACCAAATGGCCCCTCTCCCCTCCCCATACAGCCGGGTGACTGCTCCCCGCATGCCTGATCACATGAGTGGGCATGCAAGTGACACCACCAGTGTGCTAAGCGGAGATTTGCCACCAGCTATGGGAAAGACCTCCTTGCATTTCTCAAACAGGAACAGTACGGTGAGCAGTGGATATGATAGCATGATGAGGGACAGTGAAGCCACAGGCAGCAGCACATCAACCAGAGACTCTGTCAGCGACCGGAGTGGCTCTCTGCTCAGTGTGGCTCGCAGCAGTCGATCATCTCGGAGGAGGGGGAACACAGGTAAAACACCTGCAAAAAATAGGCGTTCATGAACTGAACTGGATGACTTTTTCTTCTGAAAAGATCAGAATCTCATCCAAGAACTGAGCGCTTATTGCGTGTGGTTGATGTGAGTTGTTGATTTTTTTTGTGTAGTCTCACAATTGTCTGATGTAAAAAATGCATGTTGAGTGTTTTGAGAACCCCAAACTTTTAACTATGTCTTAACAACCACTTGTTTCTAAAATTTCATTTAAATGTCATTATCAAATGTCAGATTAAAGTATGCCATGATGTTCTTTACTTTAGATTTATTTCATTATTGTTGCATGAAAACACTTCTTAGGGAAGAGGCCCACTTCTGAGGGGCACATTCACACCTATCCAATGAATTCAATAGTATGATTGTCCAATGAAAGTGCTGAATCATCTGGCATTTGAAGAATGTACTTTTAGTTTTGTGGCGCTTTCAGTGAAATTTTAAAAGTGAATACATTTCAAAGGGGATGTTTACATTAGACATTTTTTAAAAATCTGCCATATAATAAACAACACAATTTTTTACGAACAACAGTTCTGAGATCACATTTTTTGGGGGCTGTAATCTGACTGTATAACATTTTAATGTGACGTTAATTGGAGATGACATACTTCTGTAGAAAGCAGTCAGACCTAGTTTCCTTATCGGCAATAAAAGCTTAATTGTGTAGGAGGTCACATTATTAATATATGAACGCTGTGACGGCACTTTCTGAAGCCAGAGTGAACTGAGATAAATGTTTGGCTGATACGCTACATTACAGAGGTAGGTTGTGCTCATAGCTTGTAGATGATACTGGTTAATGGATTAATGCACGGAGGAACTCTTGAAAGCTTTTGGATAAGAACATTGGTTAAATCTGTGAAACCTGCTAATGGGGAAAATTATACAACCAGGAGCTGAGCTTTGCCGGATGATCAGATACATTTGAAAGTCTCTGCACATCATCTACTGTTAATCAGATAACCAAATTCAGCCTGTACTTCATTTCCCTCTAAGTGTCCCCTAATATCTCTTCTTCAATCTGATAAAACCTTAAATGATATCATCCGAGTTTAAGCATGTACGGAGATTGCAGTGACATAAACCTTTTGCCTGACTGGCAAACTGAGTCAATACAGAAATATTAAACCATATCTTGTCTTCAGAGTTCCATCAATAATATGGCAGACCTGGAACGCTTCATTGTGTTCAGGCACACTGCTTTAACAAGAAGAGAGCAGGGACACTGACAGTATCTTTTCTGTCTGTAGCAACAACATTTAGAGTCAAATAAAATATGATACTCTTAATCAAAGAATGATGAAGTTGTCTATATCTTAAGGTCACTATATCAACTACTTTAATGTGAGTATGCAAAAGAAAGTTTCAGATACGGAAGAAGAGAAAGAAAAAGGAGCTGAGATACAACATCTCACTGCAGCATCTTTCTGCCTCGCCCCGCTGTAGGTACTCACCAGCGTCGTCTTTCCCATGATACACCTCTGTCCCTGAGACGCTCGTCTAGTGGACTGCGGTCTCGCTGGGTGGATCGGGGAATCCCAGAGGCCTACGAGTTCAAGGTCTATGAGATCGACAATATACAGAGGATGCAAAAAAGAGCAGGTGCTGGCAAACAGGTGCTGGGTCTATTTTGATTTTTTTTAAAGAGGTGTAAGGACATTTTCATAAAATTACGACCTTTATTAACCTCTACCTGCAACCAGTTAATGGCTCAAGGGTCTTAAACTTAATGGACATAGTATGGAGGCATCAACGAATATTGTGGACTTGCAATTTGAAGTCTCAAGCTTTTTGGGAAAGCGGAGTTGACCCCAAAGAGTCACTGGAGAGGAATAAGGGGTAGTCATGTGTTATCAGAGCTATCCAAACAACACCTGAGGCTAAGTCAATAGCTGGCAAATTATCCTTTTTACATCAGCTGCATAAGATTCTTTTTGTGGAGAAATATTTTTATTTTATTCATGTTTTTTTTTTTTATCAGGCTGTAAATTTAATTTATTTTATGATGTATAAAGCTGAACATTCAACATTGTTGTGCTCCTGAAGCCAGCCTCATGTGGACACTCAAGGAACAGCAGTTTTGAGCACCACTGTCTCGGTTTAATTTGTTAGCTCTGGAGGATGCTGCTTAGTTTAATGACCTTTCATAATTTCAGCCCCTGGAGAAAAAGAGCCTGTTAAAGTCATTCACTGATTCTACTCGTTCAGTGTGAAACGATTTTGGTCACTTGGTAGATCAGAGGCCCTGTATCATCCTACACATGATAAAGCCCTTCTGCAGGCTCTACTCATGACCTCAATCCTTTGATGCATCTGCATCCCGACTCACCTGCACATATTTCCCGTCTCTCAATAAAGGCTAACACATGTCTTATCAACCTTTTGTATATTCAATTGAAGTCAAGTCACATTGATTTATAAAGCACGTTTAAAAACAATGCATGTTGACCAAAGTGCTCTACAACAAAGGCAGGCAGGAAAATGGAAAGAAAACCACATATAAAGACCAAACACATTTACACACAGTAAAACATATCTTGAATTGGTCTTCATTATCAGCTTAGAAGTATCTAGAGATTGAGCAGTTCAATGTGGACTATAACACATTTTAGGACCCGCCACAGCAAAGTCACCTTTGTTTTTTAAGTCTTAATCTCTGGACTTCTAAAGAGGAGGTGACCTACTGTATGTGGTCTAATTGTAAAACTTGATAAGAAGGTGCCATTTTTTTTAAAACCTTAAAAACAATCAATACAATTCTGGGAACAAACCTTAAACGGACAGGAAGCCAATAAAGACCAGCTGAAAATAGATGTAATGCTCTATTGACTTTGTTAGGAGACATGCTGCAGTGTTTAGTACAAGCTGGAGTCGGCGAAGAGACAACTGATCTAAACCTTTCTCAAGTGAATTACGACAGTCGAGCCTGGAAGTGATAAAGGCATAAATGACTCCCTCAAAGTCATTAGGACAGAGCAGGGACTTCACCTTAGCTAACTTCACTGATTTATTATTGAGGTTATTTTGAATTTGCACTTGCACAGTTTTTCAGATAATAATGAATAAAAACACTCAATACAATAAAAAATCATACAAATCTTTGCATGCAAGGCAGAGTATAACTAGTAAGAGTTACTGCTCTTTAAACAATTAACTTTACAGTGTTGAAAGTTAATTGTTTAACAATCAGGTGTAACTCCATAGCTGAGCTCTTTGTCAAATAACAAAACGTAGTTGAACTCCCTTGACTGATAAAGTAGATAGCTACATGGGCAACTACAAGGGGCTTTTTGTTCCAAGCTGGCTCCTAATTTTGAGCGTGTATTGTACCTTATGGGAACTAAGAGGGAAACACTTTCATTTTGTCACGTCAGACACATTAAATCATGTATCAAATATTCTGCTGTTTGTTCTCATGTTTGGGCTACGAGATGTTAACATAAATCAAGATACTAAAAAGATGCAGCTGAATCATTGAGTTTAAGGTATTTACATCAAATTATGTGATAAAGGGACTACGATGAAAATAAGTATTTCAGCTAACAAATCAAATATTTATTTATCTATTTATTTATAACATTGACAGTGGACATTAATGAACATAAACATGTAAATATGCCAGATTGTAGCTTTAGGCTAATCTCTGTCTGTGGTCTGTTGGCAGGTATCTACATAAATCCACAATCACAATCAACAACAAACAACAACATCAACTTTATATTCAAAACATGAATGTTGATTAATGGACGCTGTCCCTTTAAAAAAAAATCAAATAAACATGTTTAACTTGATACATTTATTTGAAAAGGGACAGTGTACATTAATCCACATTCAGACTGATGCAAATGTACCTGAGGAGTCTGAAAGGCTGATTTCCAGCACAGCACTGAGAACAAAAAATATCCAACATGATATACTTTCAGTTACTATGGTTACATCAGTGTTGACATCGTAGGTCCTCAATTAAACAATTTTTTAACATTAATTTTAAATGAATGATAACATGTTGACTCTCTCACCGAGTGCATTGACGTAAACTCGAGTATCCCAGTTATGAGCCTTATCCCGGTTTTGATCATATTCAGGATGTTGTGTTTACATGCACAAATACAAAAACAAAACGGGATACTTCAAAACCTGATCAAAACTGGGATACTGAAGTCGATGTGAACGTCCTCTGATTTTAAATTCCACTGATGTGAAGCTCTGAAGGAAGGGACACCCTGGCGTAAAGAGGTTTTCCACATGGAGTTTGAAAGTATTAGTTGACTAAACATTCAGAGTTTAAAAATCATTAGTGTGTATGTTTCTGAGAATACGTATGAACCCCGGCAAAGTCACAGTGAGTAAAATATTCCAGCGTGCTTGAAAGCAAAATGCGACGATGCATGACGTTATGTCCCCATGACAGGTGGTCTGGTCTCATGAGACTACACCCCAACCTCCACCAGTCTCAGACTCAACATTGATACAATTTTAATGAACACATGGGGGAAACTGGGTCAAGGCTGAAGCTATAAACAAAGAAGAACATGTTAGGTTGAACAAACCTTTGAAACAGTTTTGGACTTGTATTTTAATCCCCCCACACAAACACATATCGTAATGTTCGAGCAGCATCGCAGCACTCAGCTTCATAGTGAAGATGTTCTTTGTGATAGTGAGTTCAGGGCATGTTGTGTCCCTCTAACTCTCCCTAACGCATAATAAGGTTAGTGTAATCAGAGCATGATTTATTTAGTAGCCTACAGACTCTCTCACTCCCCAGAGGTGTCGTCCTGCCCTAACACGGTGTTTATGAGTGGAGAGAGCAAATAGAGCGGGAGAGGGAGCAAGACAGAGCAACGGCGGTGGTTAATTTTTATTTGACTGACTGTCAGATCATGTCCTCGATCATATCTTTATTTATAACAACAAAGATGTTAGGTATTAGAAACTTGGTGTATTTTCTGTAGGAAGTTAATAAGACAAAAAAACAAGACTAAAGTTCTATGTTTCCACAAGTGATTTCAGATAAGAGAGAGCGGAGGATGACGTGCAGCAAAAGACTAAGGTCAGATTTGAACCCACAACCACTGCAGCATGGACTATTGCCTCTGTACACAAGGGACACGCATCATTACTACCAGGCCATCGCACGCCCCTGAAAACACCTTTTGTTATAACTAGCATTAAGGGTTAAATACTGAGTGTTATATGGTTCGTGGAGGGATGAATTTTCAGAGCTTTAACTGGCATCCTTTATAAATACACTGAACAAAGTATCCTACAGGTGCTACAAGAGTGTTGATAAAGTGAGTGTGTGTTTGCGTTTCCAGGGGCCTGCCAGCTTCAGTGCCAAGCTGAAGTTTTTGGAGCACCGTCAGGATCGGATCTCAGAGGTCTGGGGCAAATACAACGACCTCAGGAGAGAGCTGGAGCAGGCCAAACACAACCTCATGCTGGAGCCCGCCAGGTGGAACCAAGAATGTCAGTGAAGTTATCTTTGTTTTCCTGTTATCTTACCGGCTCATTGTTTAGTTGATGAAGAAGTGCTTGCTTATCATTGAGTCAGAGCAGCGTCCCCTGAATGCCTCTTTTTGTCAGAGCAGCACTCGTAAAAATCACCAGTGGTGGAACACACAGTGGAGGAGCTAGTACAAACAGAGTAGGACATTTCTACCTAAAAAATGCTTGAGCTCCATCTCATTGAAAGGGCAAATAACATGCATGTAGTATAACAACGTTTCAACAGAGGGCAGTATACTGCCATTACAGTGTGCAGAATCCTCATCACTTGAGAGCTGCTGTGAAACTTTCCGAAAACAGCACATGATGTTTTGTAACTCATTGACTTCAGGTCAGTCAGTTTAAATGTAAACATGTACTTCAGTCTTACAGTGTTGGGAGCTATTGAAAGGTATTAACTTGGGTGTTTCCATTTCCAAAAATTGATGTTAAAAATGTTGAAAGGTAGAAAACGTCCTGTTCAGAATTTGTTCGTCACATGGTATTGTTTATTTACACGATCACACCCTGTAGGTACATGTGGGCTATAGTTAGGCGATGAGCAGTACTCAGAGTTACCTTCTACAATGATCTATTTGTAAGGTCACTTTACCTTACAAACTGCTCCAGAGTCACCTTGCTGTCCTCCTCCAGTCGACCTGTGGCAGACCTTCGAGGTGGACTCCCTGGAGCATCTGGAAGCCCTTGAAGGGGTGACTGCACAGCTGGAGAAGAGGCTCAACATCTGCAAGGCCAATGTTATGATGGTCACCTGCTTTGACGCTACGACAAGGATGCGGCACAAGAAGCGTTGGCAAAAAACACAGCAGAAGAGACCAATATAGGAAAATTTCTTAGTATGACTACTTATCACTATGATGTTTTTAGACTATACATTCAAAATGTGTATTTCTTCAGCACAACTGATCTTAATGCAAATCTAAAGCACTACGCTACCTCTGGTTCTTTTCAGTGAGCTAGGTGCTACAGACGCGTGTTATGTCTTATAACTAGGTGCTGCCTGTCACGTGATCAAAAGCTTGAAGCCAGAGTTTGAATATTTTCACCTTACCTCAGACAGCCCTTTCTTTGCACTTTGTTTCTCCCTGTATTCCTGAGAAGTAACAGAGCTACAGCTGGAGGGAATTCTTCAGACGCACTTTTAAGGGGCTTATAGTTGCTACAGTGCAACTCAAAACCTTTTTTTTCTGACACAAACGGAATTGATCAACTTTCACTGCCTTTATTATCTGAATTTCTATAGATTATTATGCGTTAGATTTGCTTATTTTGAGCCTTCAGTTCAGACCGATGCCATAAGACATTTTAGTGAGGCTAAGGGACGAATTCTCCTCTCCTGTTAAAGGACTTGTTAAGGATTCAAATATATAACTAACGCTTTAAAGGTCCAATCTGTAAAACATCTACTGAATTAAACCATAAAATGACCTCACTACATGATCAGACATTAAGGAAACATGCTGTGTTGAAATGCTGGCTTCTCTGACAACAACGCAGCAGCCAGTATGTCCTTCAGATTCTGGTGCTGGATGGTCTGTTTTTGTTTTGACCAGAGAAGTAGGTAGTTTTATAGGCCCCACACACACAGCCGTTTTTTTACGTCCTCGGGTTGCCAGGCAAGCAGCAAACCAACAGGTTTTCCAGCTATGGAAGCTGGCAAGTGAACTGATTCTACCCGACCTTAAAAGCCTTGCCATGTTTCTAAAAAGCTCCACGAGCAGAAACGTATAGTAAAAATACGATAAATTTAGGAGATATTTTTGAAAAATGGAGAAAAGGAAGGTTTCCGGACTAATGCAGAGCTGGCTAAACACTGGAGCTTCAGTGTCTGTGACATGGCAACCTGTGTGTGCGTGGACTCTACAGAGGAGTGGGCGAGACAGCTCTCTCCAATGTTTTGAGTTTGGACTAAAGTTCCCATTTTTAACACTTGATGTCCGAGTTACATATTGGTCATTTAGATGATTTAGGTGGACGGCCTATGCATTAATAAGTCATCAAGAAGACATCCAGGCTTCATAATGGTTTAATGCAAACAGAACATTTGATATTTGATAGAAACATGTACAGTTAATGAACATTTGTGCAGGATTTCTCCTTGAGCAATTTAATCAGGTTGCTAATAGTAAGATTTTATCCTTCTGAAGCAAGCAGTAGAGGATTTAATGAATACCTCAAAAGCTTTTCCAAAAGCTTTTGCTGACTGAATACTGTTAGGGCAGAATTGTAGCTATTTGGTAGAATTTCACTTAATGCAGTTTAATGTAAATTGTATTTTTAAAGTGTCTTATAAGATAAAGTAATTTTTCATTTCAACAAATGCTGCAAAAAGTGACTCAGTGTGAGTCCAATGAAATGTTCACCTAAAGCTGTTCAAGAAGTGGTGTGACCATCACAGTTATTTTAAAAAAGACTATTCAAAAAGAAATAAACCATTTTGTAAATAGCTTTCAGTGCTGAATACAGTTTTAGAATTAAATGTATGCACGTCCATTTTTTAAAGGGTTTATAAAATGCTTAAAGTAAGGTTGCCAGGTTGAGCAGTCAGAAAAGAGTAAAGGATGTAAAGATGCCAACAGAAAGACTGTGATCAATAAACTGAATGCTAATACACATTAGGAGCTCAATGGTGGCAGAATAAAAAATGTGGTTTCCACTCTTGGTGTAATGGAGGAGTAATTACATTAAAGGAATAACGTCATCTGAGGAGCTGCCGTGGCTCTGAAATCATTGAGATAATAATAAAGGATGGACTGATGCATAGTGATCAATAGACAGTGCCGGGCTTTCTACCTGGATCAATACATTTAAACCTACAGTGAAGGGATGGACACACACTTACTGGACATCTGTTTTGTGAATCCTGTTTTAGTCAGCATGTTTTACATCACTGCTCATAAATGACCACAGCTCTGTTTTTTTCTGTGTTGGTGAAATGGTACAAGATAAATGCATTGTGCAGTTCTCATGCTGTGCTTCCATGTTTGATGATCACAACTTTTTATTTGTTGTGTTTCCTGTGTGTACATTTGTGCAAATGTGTGTGCAGAGAGAGATGCAGTATACTGTCATGCAAAATGACAACAACGAGATGACTGTTCCTGCTGTCCTCAGTGAAAAGGTAATGAGAGGAGGCAGAGCTGAGCCCTAGAGCAGCTCAATTATAAAGAAAGACTCATAGTAGCAGGGAAAGACACACACATACACACACACACACACACACACACAGGCTTACTTCCTTTACTTGCCCTTCCTTTCCTTCTGCTCCACTTCCTTATTGTTCATCCTCCTTTCATTTCCTACAAACTTGAGTGCAGAAGTGAATCCACAGTCGTTCATTCATGCTGCGGGGAAAATTACATTAAGTAAAAGAGGGAATGGGTATAAAAGTCACATAGACACACCCGGACAACACAAGTCAAACATCTATCGAGATGAAAAAGTCGGACTTCTATCAATTTAGGTTCAACTAAGTAAATTAAAGTCCTATATTTGTACACTTTACACAAATAAAAGTTACAACACCTATCCTTTGTATTTTAATATTTGGCAAAGACAAGCTAAAACTTATTTGTCAACTGATCACGTACATTTGTAAGACATTTGCAGAAGCCATTCATGCTACACTGCTACACAAACAATGCCAATCAATATTCTTTTCTTTTTTGCATTGTCCCAAACAGGCTGACAAATGTATGAAATTTAGTTTGTCTAAACCTTTTATAAAAAAATTTAATCCAAAATTGAACTGTCGGATTTATAAATTCAATGTATAGACACTAATGAAATAAGAGATACTTGTTTTACTTCATACATCTTAAATCTAAAAATCGTTGCATCAATCATCGAGTTTCTCAGTGTAGAAGTGGAAAGTTCTTCTTTAAGGCGCAGTGATTAAACCAAAGCCATGCCTTATTTCTGGTAAGGCTGTCATATTTTCTGAAAAGCATTTTGGAATCCATGTTTCCTCTGATTTCTGTTGCAGGGCATTGTAGCATTTTTCCACTCAGGGTTAATCTAGGATGGCATGTAGAGGAGGGTGAAGAAGATGTTGGAAAAGACCCTAACACAGATAACGACTTAAATGATGCATCAGTCTGATAGGTCTGGTGAATTCAGATGCATTTTTCTCGTCTTTGTTTGTAGAATAAACAGTAAAACCCGAAGACGTTGTGTATTCCCACTGTTCCAGTGTAATCCATGGTTTATAGGCTTACCACCCGCATCATATGACCGCTTTCATGCTGTTACATAACCGCCAACACACAGCCAGGAGCCAGTGTGATACAGCTGCCAGGAGATGGCAGCCTCCTCCACATGGAGAAATAAATAAATAAACAAGACAGGCAGTAATATATATTTTGCAATGAGGGCAAGCAGGGGGAAAAATCCCCGGATTGGACCGTAAACAAGAAGCATGACAGAGTGTGAGAGTCAGATTGAGGTTTGCGTGGATGCTGGAGGTAAAAACGCGGAACACGACAGTTTCAGGGCGTTGATGTTGGAGGCATCAGACATGGTGAGTGCATCTCTCCATCCTATTTCTGTGTAATGATGTGATACTAACTTCACTTACATACACGGGTAATGAACCCTTCGATAGGTTTAAATCACTCGAACAGCTCTTGCAAAGGATTTGAGATTGATAGCTGCGCTGGAAGAAATAAAGAGACCAAGTGTTAAGGAAATATTTAAGGAAAACAAAAACAACACGATAGTTCCACTGCCATTTGGATGATCGTGTTCTTTTTAAAGCTAAACACGTTTGCACCGTACACATGTTCTGGAGATAGACATCAGAAAGAAAAAGTCAAACACATCAAACATGAAGGCAGGGACATTTATCGCGAGGTGTCTCGAGTGCACGAAAGCGTCAGCATCTCGCGCCGCTAACACACACGTAGACAACACGTGCACGCGCACGCACGCTCAGACACCCTATAGAGACAGAAGCAACATTTATTTATTATGAGAAAAATATTTACAGAAGCCTCACTAGTCACTATTAAACCAGTATGGTTTAATATTGCAGAAACAGTAGTAGAAAACAAATGTGTGTCACTTATAATTTAGGATTCACATATTTACATATTTAACTATTATCCTACAATAGCCCATACAAAGTACAAGCTGTGAATTTAGATGTAGATTAGATTGGTTGAATTGAAGCACAGGTCTGAAAGAGATCATATATATGCTGCTGGAAAACGATGATGGTAATGCTATATGTAAGGGTTGCCTTAATTTTTATTTTAGTGAAGGCAATTTGAAAAAAAACAAAAACATTGAAGACTTTTCATTTGCACAATGTTATACATCATGGTGAGCCAGCCTACTTTATGCTTTTTTAAAAATATAAAATGTTCTGTGGCAATTGAGTAAATGTTTTGAGTACTAAACACTGGCAGTAAATGTTAGGGTTAAAAGACAAGTTTTAATGGATTGGTAGGCTATCCAATTTTTAGACAAGAGCTTTGAAGACCAACATCACAGTGACATCTTTACTATAAATGTGAAACTAGCAACACATTGGTATGGCTCTGTAGAAGATTATCGAGCACTACATTTGCTAAAAATATATATTCTACATGAATTTTGACTAATGTGTACAACAACAAAAAAGTAGCCTTGGATCTGCAGGTTCTGTGGAGACAGTGTGATTAAGCTGATTCCAGTCTTAATGCTAAGCTATTAGCTAACAGTCTTTGGGCAATGCACACGTGATGTCATGTGGTGTCAATCCTCTCACTCAACAAGCCAAGAAGTCATTGTGAAATTTCAAGCTATCCCCATTGACTCTTTAAGTTATTATAAATAATCAGGTGTTAAGGATCAGTGTCAACACTGGTCGCCTGAAATCTCAGAAAAAGACATTTAACTGAAAATTCTGCTTTAGAAAGTAGTTAGCAACAACAGGGGGCTAAAAACTTTGGTGTGATTGTAATTGTTGATCTAATATTGATTTAGGAATCAATTGTAGCAAGAAGCATCGCAATGTGAAAGGGAACCCAGAACTGTCGTACCATATTTAAGTAACATTTACTTAGATTTTCATCTGGAGTCCCTCTTCCCTTCTTTTTGTGCTGCACATGAGTCAGGCTCTGCTCCCAGCGTTTGTACTCTATGTCACATTCCATGTAGCAGAATTCACGACGCTCATGTGACTGCTTACATGCTGTGTGAACACTGTATCCCACAGCTTTCATGTCCTCAGACCACTCAGGCTGAAAATGTAGGTTTCATGAAGCAGAAATATGTTCATCTCAAACCTGGGAAATCTAAAGCTGTCCCTATTTGTACAATCTGATGGAGGTGTTTACCTTGAGTAGACACAATGAACGGCCTCTGATGCCAAAGGGCAAGGGAGGAAATTGAACTTAAATGGAAACAAAATGAAAAACATAATCATTGACAATACTATTTTGTATCTCTTCATCAGTATGATGATCTGGCTGGAAGATAGAGTTACGCCCCTTTTTAAAGGTCACACATTCATTCTTTTGTCAGCGTGTACAGGTCTGCACTGGTGAACTTGCTGTGAAATGCCATTTTGCAAGAAACTTGCAGTAACATCCTTAACATAATTGAAACACCTTAAAGTGAAAGTTAAGGTAACTTAAAGTTGGGTTGTTTGAGGTACATATCAAATTTATTGTATGTATCTTATTACTCCCACTTTTTTAAAATAGATCGATAGCAGTTAGTAACGCATTGTCAGTGAAGCACAGCAATGTGCCGCTGCAGAAAGGAGCACGAGTAGCAAGTATTATAGCTGCTTAAAGATGCAGTTTGTTTAAGAGTATTCAATACATTTGAATATGTTTACTGCGTCACATTAAATCTTTCACTATCTTTATATTCTTATAAAGGCCCTTTATTCCTTAACATGGCATGCAATATATCACTCTTTATTAGAATTGTTAATGTAAAAACAGTAGCATACAGATGCTAGCACTATCTTTCAATATTGCTTTATTTATATGTATATCTTCATTGTTATTTGCGAGGCTGTAACCCATAATCTCGTAAGGGGCAAAAGGGAGAAGACTTTTTGGGGCTCAGCTGCATCGGGGTCTTATTCAGGTCAGGTAAAACGTTGTCCATCCAGAATTAGTGGAGTCCCCCAGGGGTCAGTGTTGGGGACTAAACTGTTTATATTATGTATTATGTAAAGTGTCAAATGTTTTAAAATGTGTATAGTTTGCCGATGATACAAATGTTTTCTTTTTCCTGCGAGAACTTATATAAATTATTGATTTGGTAACTGTACTAATACTAAGGTTCAAATACAAATAGATGAGGTTAACATTAAAAGAGTTCATGACAATACATTCCTTGGCATTTTAATAGATGAAAAAATTAATTGGAGAGCACATGTACAACATACAGTATACAAGCCAAACTGTCTCGGAGCATTTCAGTACTATTCAAAGCAAAGTAGGTTTTGAATCATCACTCACTCCACATTCTGTACCGTTCACTGGTTTTCCCATATTTAAGTTACTGTGCAGAGTTTTGGGGCCTCACATACAATATTCACTCCATCCACTTTTCACACTTCAAAAAAGAGTTATAAGGATCATTCACAATGTCGGATATAGGAATCACACACACTTACTGATCATACAGTGAAATATATTAAAGTTATCAGATCATATAGAATTCAAATTTACCCCTAAAGGCAGGGAAGATAATTTTCCAAAACTAGCATGATTTTAAAAGCATCCTCTCCGTTCTCCGTATTCACCCACCCCCTCCCCTCTGGGTCTCCAACCTTCCTTCCTGTGAGAGCTGCTTTGGAAAAATGAAAGTGGCCAAGAGCTACTTGCGTCACATCGCTTGCATTTTTTTTACATGGCACACGTCAGCTGAATTAAGCTACAGGTACTGTAATCTTAACTTCACATCAAGGGCCAAGAAAAAAACATGAATATTTGACACTTCTTATTTTACCACATAGTCAGCTATGTTACTGAAAACTCAAGAAAACAGTTACTTCACACTTGTTTTACGGGCCAAATATACGAGTAGTGTCAAGAGGTACATTTAGTGTCGTCTCATTGTTTTATTTTTACTTTTTGACACAGATGGTCAACCTATAAGCAAGCTACTGAAAACCAGCCCGTGAGCTACCAGTAGCTTCCGAGCTACCTGTTGGAGACCCCTGCACAAGCACCATTGGTGCAGAAGTGGATTTCAGCTCATGCTTTGAGTGTGGGCTCATGCATGCATGTGGTAGAGAGGCTTGTTTTACGTTTGTAAAACGTGGTTGAGTGCCGACATTGGTTGAAGTTTTTACAAGTTTACAGTTGCTACAGATGATGGATTTTTTTTTTCGGTTTGTTTTCAGAGTACATAAATTATTAATTACTTTAAAGACCTGAAGACAATTTTAACCAACATCTTAAAAAGTGTATCTAGAGAAAATTACTAACCCTGCCTTCAAATAGTATCCCATAAAGGGGGAAACTAACCTAAAAGCAATCAGTGTATGTACAACTACAAACAAGCTTTTGTATTTCATTAAGTGGAGTGAAGCTGTGGAACAGTCTAAGTATGGAAATAAAGCAACTTCCAGACATGAAGCAATGTGATTTTCAGGAGGTACAGCGATGAAGAAGGGCTTTGAAAATCACCAGGCGTTTACAGGGATTATTGCTTACATAGTTATTTATTCAAAAAGGCACAGTGACTGACCAAAAGAAAATGTTAGCAGTAACGTCCGACTGTGTATAGCCATGCCAGGACCTGTGCAAAAGTCAGGATGCCACATGTTGAACATGTTGACAAGCTTTTTTTCAGCCAGCTTCAAATGCTTATTGGAGGCAGGCTTAGAAGGCAAATGCCAGGGGGGTAGTTCTTATGATCCTACACACATGTATTGATATTGTTAAATGATATCTTCAGAGTATCCATTCACTTGGCCTTTCTGGGGCTGAGTCATCTCAGTGGGCGAGCCTGACAATGTCCGTCAGGACGACAGAACTCTTTACAACCTTTCTAAACATGAAGCATGTTACTCAGTACCTAATTCCCCATGTAGCCTCCAAGTTATTCTATTCTTCGGCTTAAAATGCATTAATGCTAAAAAGCTTGACCCCCACTTTCAAACCTCTCTGCTTGTAGAACAAAATGGAATAATAAATTATCAATGGTGTACAGTGGGTAGTCTGTCTGCAGTAGAACATAATCACTGCTAATTATTCTACCCCACAGACAACTGTGACGTAAATTTCAAGTTAGTTATTCAGTTATTCAGCTCAGAGCACTCTGCCATGCCTTAATGTGCAGTCATAGTCTGACACACAGACAGCCCTTTCTGTCTGTGATGTAACTGCATTATCACCAGCATGCTGCTTCTCTTTACATTCAAACCTTTTCTCCATATCTTTCTCTGCGAGCGCTCCCTCTCTTTACACTGTGCTTGCATGAGGTGTACATAATCACGTTCTATTTTTGAAATGTATTTTTCTTTTTGACAGCTTCCAGGGGATACAAGAAAGAATTCACTCTGATTTGCGCTTTGTGAGAGCGAAGAGAACGAAGCACAATAAACCACTCTGAGGAATGTGGAAAGTCTGCACAAAATTAAAACATCATCATCCAAAGTCCAGCCTTCTTAGACTACAGTGGACATTTCAAGTCTCCTTCTTTTTTTTTTTTTTTTTTTTGACCACCCGACAGAGGCCTGAGGGATTAAATCACATGCTCCTTCAAGAGTGATCACAAACCAAACCTGCAGAGACCTCATTCTCCAGTGCTGCGGTACTTGATGCTTTCTAGGAGCTTTGGTCAGCTCAAACTTTCCAAAGAAGTTTCTTATCTCACTCAGAGGAGGCTCTGATAAAAGGAAAGAACAATTTATGTTTTTTCTACTGAGGGCCTGAATAAGAGCCGGAGCCCACTGGAGGGTCTCAGAGACACTTTTTGGGACCCTTGATTCGAAGACTCGGTCGCAGTAACAGAGGAGATGGGCAACAAAAATGCAACCCCACCGAAAGGTCCTGGCGGTGGACCTACACAGAAAGATGGAGAAGTCTGCATAGACAGTGCCACAGGTACAAACTCATGATTGATGGGTGAATTTCACATTTGTTCATCTCATTGTTTTTGTGTGGGTGTTGGGTTTTCTGTTGTTTCTGCAATAGGGATAGTAATGATGACCCATTCAAATGTATTACTAAATACACTCAATCATCAAAATTAAAATATCTTTAATATCTCTTTTTAAATCTTATAGCAAACATAGAGACACATAAGAAGGACCAGGCACATCATTCTACAGTATAGAGAATTGCTGATGGAGGCCTTTTTTAGAACGGCTCAAAGCTTATCATCCATCTGTGGATCGCCGTTTACCACAAATTGCTGCAGTGCACCGGAAAAAACAGAGCTTAAGACGATCAGGACGATACTAAGCTGTAAGGAAGTCACAGCCAATACTATTGGATGTTTGTAATGGACAATACAGTTTGAGCTGTTAGGCTATGTTACGCAAGCGTTGCACCATACAGCTGCCAGTAATGGCGACTAATTGTTGTAGTAATGGTGACATGCTGTCACTTTACATGAATACAATATAGACTTTTTGTAGCTTGTGCCAGTCCAATGAAACATCATCAGGTCATCAAGAACCTATGTAATGAAAGTATAGGAAAGCACTTTGGATTACGGTATAGGACAATCACTGATAGCAATCTGCTGAGCTAACAGCACGTGCGTGAGTTAGCTTTAGCCTCTAGCACATCTGCAGGGTCGGCCAGGACATACACACACATTCACACAAGGTTAATACAAGCAGACTGACAAACTAGCTGTCAGATTTGTAATCTTTTTTTTGCTTTTGCTTGACATATAGCTTCATACGTTGAATAGCTTTTATCTTACTGCGATAAAAAGACTGATGTCATTCTTATAGCTGCTAAATAAGAATCCAAAAACAGGGAAGCAGCTAACCTTTGTCCAGATGTAGAATAATCCACCTCACAGCACTTGTTTGTTAGCAACCAACTTCTTATGTCTTATTAGATTAATGTCAGAAAAAAAATGGAAATGTAAAAATGTTTACGTTACATAAGATTTTGATATCACATACAGATTTTTAAATTTTTTTTAACTTAAATTCAGGTTTCCAGGGTCTTTAAGGGGTGCTCTCATGTTGGCCATGTTTTATCTTGAGTTGGCATCAACATGAGGTTGCAAACATCGAGGGGATAGTTTCTGTGTATGGCCAAAAAAAATGTCCCTGTCTGCCTTTGGGAGGAGCAACCCTTGTTAAATTCCCTTTTTATGCTAATTCTAAGCTAGCTGGCTTTTAGTACTATCCTAATTATTTTATGATATGTTGGCATCAACAGCTCCTTTCACTCTGCACCCTGACAACATACAGTGAAAGCCGCTCTGTGTGTGTTTGGTTTGTCACCTCTAGGCTACCGTAGGAACAACATGGTAGACTGTGGATGAGCCCTGGTCTTTTTTTAAGATATAAAATACCCTTTCTAAGGTTACAAAGGTCTCTGAGGGAATAAAACACAAATTAAAACATAATCAAGGCTATCCCTTTTCTTTCTACAACTCTTGAAATCGATGACCAAATCTTTTGCATTGGACCTCCAAACTGAAGTCAATGAGATGTAGAGATGTATATAGTAGAATAATCTGGGGATTTTGTACTGCATGTCCCTATATTCTACAAAAGAGAAACTAAAGATGCATGCATGATCAAAGCTGAGGCTATGAGGCACTTTTAATCCCTCATTTAAAATCTGCTACCAAGACTCCTGACTGCAATAATCAACGTCATAAGAGTTCTTTTCTTCAACTTTCCAAATGTGCTCGAGAGCTTCTGAACATTTTACACATGTTGCGTTGGCTTGAGTAATATTCCTCATGGAGACTGAACTGATTCTAATGTATTAAAAGAGTACTTTGCCCCTTCAACAGTGTAACAGTGTAACATGCATTAAGTTTACATTTCTATCAGTGATTAATTAAAACAACGGTGCAGAAACAGTCACAAACCCTTCTAGAAGTCAACATATTATTGTTAGTGAACATCTTCATCAGAGGCGTATCTCACTCTAGTGTTTGTCTGTGTTTTGTGTTTCTAGGAAATGTCTCAGGAGATGGACCGCCGGGCCCCAGCCTGGAACTCCTGGCCTCGCTGCAGTCCCTCAGAGACAGCAGTGACTACACACTGCTGCCACACTCCCTGCACCAGGTGTGTGTATGTGTGTGTGTGTGTGTGTGTGTGTGTGTGTGTGTGTGTGTGTGTGTGTGTGTATGTATTTGCGTGTGTGTATTTTGATCTTTGTGAAGGTGGGAACAGTTTTTCTCTCAAATCCACAGGGAGCTTGTGTCTTTCATTAGTGCGACAACATTTTTCTGTGTGTGTGTGTGTGTGTGTGTGTGTGTGTGTGTGTGTGTTTGTGTGTGTGTATGAGTCTACATATGTTTGTGCGTTTCTGTATGTCTTCATCTATCATCAGTATGAGCTGCTTTAAAAAAAAAGTGTTGGCTGAGACAGTTAAAAGAAACCCTTTGAGCTGCTAACGCCTCAAAACAGCTCGTTAGAGGCTCCGAAAGTAAAAGAGCCTGGTTTATAATTTAAAAGCTCAGCTGTCTCTAAATCTCAAATGTTTCTCTGCAGATTCCTCCGCTCGAGGAGAAATCACATCAGCATAGCAACTGGATTTATGCAACAGCGCTACTCCACAGGTCCTGGGATTTGAACTGGCAACCCTTTGCTTTTTTGTTCGTCTCCTGCCACCTCCCCCGCCTCTGATCACATGTTCAGTATTCAAACAGACTAATTAGAGGTGTGATAAATATAGTTTGATTCGGTATCTGTGGTTTGTTGAAAGGGATCCCAGCAGTGGTTTCATGTTCCACCTGCAACACTTAGCACACACGTTTTTTTTTGGCTATCCTATCAGTTTAGGATGCTTGTAGTTAAATATCTTCTACTGCAGTCCGCATTTCACAAAGGCAAAGCTGCTTTCCTTCAAAAAAAATAAATAAGAGGAGAGGTGACGCAGTCCAAATAGTTACCTGACAGCAGTTTCATGATGTGTGCCTGTAAGAGTAATCTTTTTAAAATATAAATAAACATCAATTAGGAGGAATTTGGTTTGAGTGATGATGTACAGATAACTATGTCTGGCATGCAGGCTGACTCTGAGCAGGAACATGTTCATAGACTTTCATAGAAAGGTCCATATTTGGTTATATCTGCTAGCACGTGCTTTTCTGGTGTACCAAATATTTTACTCCCTTTTTTAATTTATTTAATACTGACCATAGATGACGTATCAAAGCAGCACATGAGGGTTTCTACAGCTTGACTATATTTAGGTTGTTGGGTAACTGGACAACATACAGCCGTTAATGACAAATGCTGAACACATCTGATAATAACATGTATGAATTTAAATCTATAGAATCAGGTCGTTACATTACTAAGAAATGTATATATGCATATGAAGCAATAAGTTCATTCTACCATGAACACAAATGCGTCAGGGGGTTTCTAAGAAAGACTTACCATGCACATGCACATCACTTATTCAGGTGCTGAATTGTAAAAATCCCCTGATATGTTGCACATACAGTAGACTCTCAGCACTATGGCTCCTAAAGATATACTTATTTATTTAATGCATTAAAAAACAGGACGATCTGGGCCTGAGCGGGCTCTTTATCAGGTGCTGTAAGGTTTGTGAGCCAGGGTGAAGTAGTTATATCCTGATAACACTCGTGTTGCTCCTGATCAAACTGTGAGCTGTTCAATATGTATACGGTCTGTTAGTGCCAGAATAAGTTCACTTATCTAAGGTGATATAAAGTGTATAAGGAGGGGGGCATCCTTGAAGCACGGGAGGGTGAAAGCTGTGACACATCTGTCCTCAAAGGTTCCTCATCTCATCATCTGTTAATGGCCTTTGTGTGAATCAAGTGAAACGTTTGTTTCAGTCTGCAAATCAGTTTCAATTAGGGGCAGAGTGTATTGCAAATTGAAATAGATGTAATGATTAACCAACCTGCAGACTTCTAAGCTAGTTAATAAATAAACGGTCTGTTTCTCACTGAGTCTGCAGCTGACAGAGCGTCTGTTTGTTCGGCTCTTTTTCAGAACCGAGTGACAGCAGTGAATTTATAGAAGTGAAAAAAGAAGCCTATTGTATCAAAGAAAGATCATGATGACTGTGACCTTTGTTGAAGCTATAGATTTGACTCAGGAGATGCAGTTGTACAGGAGAGAGTCATGGTCAGTTGTCTGAGCAGAGAAATGAATTAAACCAACCAACCAGAGACCATGGATTTGTAAGTCAATCAACATGTACAAGAGTTTAATTAACAGTTCAAACGAGGCACAACAGAACTGCTTTCCACCCTCAAACTAAACAAAACATTGGTCAATGATCCAGGTGCAGGCACTCAAGGCCTTTATTTCACGGGGCGAGAACATAGACTGTAAATATAAATGGATGAAGCCTGAGTGACGTCGGCCCTCTTTTCAGCAGGGGGCTCGGGAGGCTCGTCAGTAGCAGCCACCGCCATGCTAGAAATCCAGTCTCACGCTGACTTTCAGCTGAGGCAGGGTTTAAGCTTCTTGATAAACCGTTACATCGTGCCCACCTCTTAATCATGTCAGCTATGCGCCTGACATAACATTTCATGAAATCAAAATGGAGCTGTTATAAAAAGAAGTACCTCCCGTACATTGTGTGCCTGTTTCTCTGCAGATTCCTCCGCTCGAGGAGAAATCACATCAGCATAGCAACTGGATTTATGCAACAGCTACTACTCCACAGGTGCGAGGATTTGAACTGGCAACCCTCTGCTCTTTTGTTCGTCTCCTGCCACCTCGCCCGCCTCTGATCACATGTTCAGTATTCAAACAGACTAATTAGAGGTGTGATAAATATAGTTTGATCCGGTATCTGTGGTTTGTTGAAAGGGATCCCAGCAGTGGTTTCATGTTCCACCTGCAACACTTAGCACACACGTTTTTTTTTTTTAACAACACACATTCATTTGATTTGGCTACAGTGTACAGTGTGTGTTAACCTGTGATCGCAATAACTAATAAGAGCTATTTTGTTTTTTGTACCAAGCTGTAAAAATATTAATTTATGCTGTTAAAACTTCTGTTTCGACTGTAGTGTGTTTGTGTGTGTGTGTGTGTGTTTGTGTGTGTGTGTTTGTGTGACCTTTAGTGCTTCTGCAGCAAGCCGTTTGGGATAGAAACAATTAAAATACACCTACACATATCGGTTATAGTGACACGCTGATAGTTAACAGTTATTTTTGTTAGTGACTCTACAAGACCTATTTTATGTCCGAATGAGCAATTCTCTCAACTAGTGACATATAGTCCTCATCATGTGAGCATACTCAGTACTCACTGAAACGCCCCTGGATTTTACATTTACTTTTTCATGATCTTAACAGGTTATAGAGTAGAAAATAAAAAGTGGTTGAGAAAAAAAAGCCCCCTGAGACACGTTGATCCGGACCATAATTAGTTTCATGTGACTTCATGTCTGCTCGGGTGTGTGCCTCGCTCTTTCTCCTCTGTAGGACGCTGTCATGTGATCTTCATCTTTCAAGGAATTTGGCAAATTAACAAAAGAAAAAACCTGCTCACATTTAATTGAACAGGCAGAGCCAAACTGATCCAACTGATTTAGACAGCACGGGGAGGTTAATATTACACATCCCTGCAGACAGAGCAGGCTACTCTTAGAGAAGCCAGGGAGATTGTCTGTGACCCTTCCCGCGTTCAGCATACAGAGTACGAGCTCCTGCCCTCTGGCAAGAGGTTCAGAGTTCATCGTTCATTCATCCCTGTGTCTGTAAAGCTTTTGAATAGTGTCAGATAAGACAGGATAAGCTTTGGATTATAATTTTTCTCTTTTTTGAACTTCTACAATTCACTTAGGAGACAGTTTTATCCAAACCAACATACATCAGAGATCCAGAACAACATAAGCAAGAACCTGGAAAAAAGAGGAAACAACATCTGTATATGCAAACAGCTTTAAGTCTGATTGGACACACAGGTGCTGACAGAAAGTGACCAGAGGGAGCACCACATTGATTCTCACCACAGCTATTCTCTATTTCTAATCAGCATCCCAACCACCTTAAATTTCGTGTTATCAAATAAAACCATTAACCATCATTGTCAATATCAGCGAGATGCGGGTGTTCATGACTGAGCTGGGTCTTTAGCTTTTTCTCGAATGGAGTCTCGTAGTCTTTTCCACCACCGGGAGGCGACAGGAGAGGAGACTATTAGAGACTTAGAGCCCTGAAGGTTATATTAGATTATTTGTCAATGAATGATGTTGATGATCTTTTTATGGGTGAAAAGGCCAACTTTGTGGGACAAGTAAAGTAAATCTCAAATCTTGAACAGTCAAACTTGTTTTTGATGATATAATCAGAAGAGCCTTGCAGTCTGGTTGAATATCACTGTTCACTTCGGCACGGCACGATGTGCCGATAATGTTTCACAATAACAGCCGTTAGATGACTTGTTTCCTGCTATCACACATGACGTACAATGCTTATACTGCACTGGTATGACTCATGCTTAATGTGTGTTTTGAATCTGTTTTTCTTTCAGATGGCAGAGGCCTACTCGCTCAAAGAGGACTGTATCCTTTCAGCTGCACAGTGACAACATCTTTTCTGCTTTCATTCATTGGGACATAAACCAATCTCTTTTGTTTTCCATTTGAGCCTGTGGCTTAGCCAGTCTGGTGCATATGGTGATAAAAAAAAGTATAATATGCACTATGATAAGTAAGCTTCTGTCTCATTTGATTGAAAGGAGGGTTTACCTCTAGTGAGGTTTTTCAAACAGAGCAGATTCAGGCTGCACAAGTTCATCCAAGTTTGACCACACGCCACGGCCACGGCCTTTGATGAAATAACGTGCAGAGCAGTTTGCGTCAAACACATTCAGTTCCTTCAACTAGGTATTGTGTATCGTGTGACTTTCAAAAAATCGTAGCGGACTTCCTGTCGACATTACAGCCAAGCGATTAGGGTTTTTTAGCTCTTGGCATGATTAATATGTAAAAAATTGTTGCGTATCGTCAAAAGCGGGCGCCCTTGAGCTTTTTTGCGAAAAATACAAAACTGTTGAATTTTTCAAAAGACCACTCAAAAATGGCTGAAGAATAAAAACACTCAGTCAACAAACATATGAGGACAAAACACCATTGTTATCTATTTATTTTTCCATCTCTCGGCCTGTTTTCCAGCTTGTTTTTCTCTCTCAGTCACTCAGTATTCCCCATACTTTGGATGAAAGCCCTGAAGTCATGAAGTAGGAGTTTCCTCTGGCTCTGTTTTAGCCGTTCGCCTGGCAACAGCTGTTTGCCAGTTGTGTTGAAATCAGCACAAAAAGGATCAGTGTGTCAGTGAGTGAAAGGAGTGACGAATAGGGCTTGGAGTAAGTAAGAATATGTGTAATGTCACTGTAGTAGTTTCATCTGGGCAGGACTGGAGACAACAAAAGGGGAGAAAGGACAAACAGTACAGCCATAAGTACACTTCTAGAAAGACCACATTATCTTTACCTAAAACTGTCAGACATGCATTTCTTTAGCAAATCATGTTTCCTTTGCACACTTGGCTCCTTTCTAAATACAGATCTGCTGCTATGAGGTGTCTTACACTTGTATTACAGCTACACCTATGATCTAAAAGAAGAATCATTCTAAGATGGTAGACACATTTAAAATCCAACATTTTCAAAAGTTACCAAGATGAACGCATCTATGAAATTCTTACAAGTACAGTTAGCAGAATAGACATCAAATAAGAGGCTTACACCTTGTGAGTCATATAGAATCAGTGTGGACCGTTATTGTCAGGAACAAATCTAAACCTCAGTATTAGTAAATATAATTTAATTTGAAAATGGATAAATTCAATTTGAACTTTCATTAAGCAGAGATTTATTAGAATGAAAGTCTAAGTTGGTGTCTTTAACTAGTGATGCTTCCAGACCAGTGGGCCATTCAGTTTCTGCAGCTGGAGAAACTCTACCATGAACGTCTTCTCTCCAACCTCGACACCCTGCAGGAGAACTGGGGTACTGCATGCATCTGATCCTTTCCTTTAGAGCAGTGGTGTCCAAACTTTTTTTCTTGCGGGCCAAAGTTGTCGCGTTAGAATCGCTCACGGGCCACAGGTTTTTTTTTTTTTTTTTTTTTTTAATATTGGAAGGAACTTTTTGTATTTTGATCTCTTCAAAAATAATGTAAATACACAATAACTAATTGCAGTTGGAAACTGTTGTGTTCTAATTTTTTGGAAAGAATAGTCAGGCTTTTATAGGTCTCCCTCGCTAACATGAAAAAGAAAAAAAAGAGAGAAATATGCCATCTGATGAGGCCTCGGGCCAAAATCTTGTAATTCTTCGATTGAAGTCAAGGGCCACAAAAAATCCACTCAAGGGCCACAAATGGCCCCCGGGCCGCACTTTGGACACCCCTGCTTTAGAGCATTGAACAAGTAGAGCACATCTGATAATGTCGACCGAACAAAACATAAATGTGTTCAGTTTCATAGTTGAAAGTTAAAGAGGTTTGTTTATTTGTACCCATACTCCACATGTGTTGCCAGAGAGCCAGTTGCGAGAAAAGAAGAAACCTGAAAGCGGTTTGCCAGATGAGACGTACTCCATCAGTCAGGAACACATGGAGACTCTCAGTCAGATCTGCAGGACACACCTCAGGTATACCTCAACACATACATGCCACTTCCTCCCATTACCTGTATTACATCCTTAATTAATAATCTTAAGTAATGACTCATAATGGCAGAGTGCCTGAGTACAGTTGCAGGAGAAGCTACAGACAAGCCGAAGATAAAACTATGGTCTAAAACACCTAAGCAATAAAACACCTAAGCAATAAATAAGAAGTGAATCTTCCTCAGGCTGCATATCAGAATTGAGATCGCTCCATCGAACGGCTGCACTTGGTCAGAACACTGAAGGAGGAGCGGGGGAGGAGATGGTGCCCTGAGGGAGTTTTGTTTTGTGTTGAAGACTGGTGCTAAAGTGCAACATCTGCTGCATCAAAGGCGCTTATCATACCTTTAAGTGTCCACTCTGTTTTAGTGCAATCAACATCAGAGTCCCAGTCCAAGCTGACACATTGATAATGCATGAAGACACACTAAGAATAAAAAGAAAACACACACAGGACTTGGTTGGAAAAATCAATATCCTAACAGGGAAGCAAAGATTTCCGCAGGATTGTGATTTCCACCAGAGACAGACAAATACTGCAGGTCTGCTTGCCAGACACTGTTGCGCTCCACCCCATCATGTGACTCTTGGTATGTTATTTCAGCCCATATGATTTAGGCAAACGGAGGCCAAATCTGGCTGGAAAGGCCTGAAGGATATTTTAGCATTCTTATATGTTTATTTAAATCATGCCTACTCTTTTTTTATTTTTCAATATATCTCTTTTGTGAGTCATTGACTGTCTTTATCTCTCTCTCTCTCTCTCTCTCTCTCTCTCTCTCTCTGTCTCTCTCTCTCTCTCTCTCTCTCTCTGCCTTGAATCTCCTTTGCCTCTGTGTTTCAGACCCTCCATCAGTGTGGAACAGGTAAGCCATGTAAACATCCTCTTTATATATTTATCTCTGCTCATTTTAAACCAACAAAAACAGAACTGTTCTGTGCTCTATGTTTACTTAAACAGAACGAAGAAAAGATAACCTGGACGGACATTTTGAGCAAAAATGAGACGCTACCATCCTGCCATGAAAAAGGTAAAAGTGCACTTCTACCTTTAAACACAGTAGGCCAACATACACCTAAATGAGTAGAGAGATACTAACTTCATGCTTATATGAACAAGATGAAAATTTTCACACATTGATTCCTAGCAAGTAACATTTTAACACGCTTATGTACATTTACTTTAGCATGTTAGCATGCTAATATATGCTAAATATCACTCACTTAGACTGTAACAACGGGAAGGTTGTTGCCGTAAACCCAGGGGAAAGAAATCAAATTCTGAATGAATTGAAGTTATTTGATCTTTTAGAAATAGAGCGTTACTTTCTAATCGCAGTGATGATGATGTGGAAAAAAAGCTGATCAGTGGTGGTCTTGACTGGTCTGGAATTAAAATCCAAAGTCTGTTCAAGACAAGACTGAGTAAAAATACTTTCTATTCCAAGACGAGACCTCCAAAAAGTGGTCTTGAGACCAGGACAGATTTCGAGTGCTACAACACTAATATGTGGATTTCCTCTGAGTGACTAAAGACTAAAGCCCCCAAAGTAGCGTCCTGCACAGGGCCGCCAAAAAGAAGCAGCCCTGCTTGTCATCAGAGTATGTCAGGTTTATTCTCCGACATATAAAAATACCTTTTTTGACAAAACTTTTTAGGCATTTCAAATCTGTTGTTTGGTATTAAAGGGGTTTATTGCACAATAGAGAAATAAAAATGATTCAGTCTCAAAATGAAGGAATGACTGCCATGTCCATCGTAAAGCTCCTGTTACTATCGAGTTATAAAACATACTGGAAGGAACACTGATACCACCATATGAACTAACAACCAAAAGAGACCATCAGGAAGAAGAGTCATTAATTCTATAGAGTTAGATGTTGTCTCGGTAGTGACTGCCTCTGGGTTCATGTCAGAAGAGATGAACAGCATCCTGCAGAAACAGCCTTTGGTTACATTTTTATCTGAAAAGGTTCACAGCGAGCGATGTCTGACTGACTGACAGAGAGAAGCAGGGGGAAATGTTTCATCAGAAAAAACACCTACGAGTCTGGAACATGAGGTGCAAAGAGATAAGACCTACGCTTTGTCCGCTCTGATACATACGTACACACACACATTGAGTTGCGTACATGAATATTTCTTAAAATTTTCATCACTTTAAACTATTTGGACCTCTTTCTGTTTGCAGTACTATGGAACAAAAATGACCTTTAGCTTTTTTTTTAACCATTTTAACTCACCTGTAGTCGATGAAAAACACAAGACGAACAAATAGAGAGAATAGAGTAAACTTTGCACCACCTCCTTTAATCCTCTTTGAAACCTCCCCTAACCTCCTAATCCACTCATGGAGTCATGTTGCTCCGCAGGGCCACTTTATCATTACGCCACGAGTTCAAACACAGCAAGGGTGGAACAAAAATCAATAACCAATAACCAATGTCATTTGTCGTCCCACGGGCCAGTCAACAAGCTGGAAACAACACAGCAGGATGAGGAACAAGATCACAGCACAAAGAGCTCGGATTCAGAAGGTCCCTCGCCACAGACGGGCCTTCAGGAGGGACGCCAGGAGGAGGATGGAGGAGAAGACGACGAAGGCCACAGAGTAGACGAGGAGGAGGAGGAGACGTGCGACGAGACGCCAGAAGACGAGGAGGTGAAGGTGGAGTGGCCGACAGGTGTCCCCCAGGCTTCAGACAAGGACCTGGCCAAGCTGTCCGATACAGAGGGGGTAGGAATGCATATTGTGTCTGCTCGTACATCTAACCAATATTACTAGAGAAGGTGAATTATTGTTTTAAACCTTTCCAGCAGTGTAAGAATGTCACTGAACCTGATTTAGTTTGAGATGAATTGATAAAAGTGCCCTGCAGGAAGAATGAAATATATTTCCTGCGCTGTATATCCTGTATCATCTCCTGCATGCATTCATCCATCCTTCTCTTCCTCCCCCTTCCTGATCTCCTCTTTTTATGCAGCCTATAATTCTGTCTTTAAGCCTGAATACATGCTGGGCTGCATTGTGTTTCTCTATTCAGCTCTTTGTCTTTGCTGAGACACTCCCTTAAAGTGATCTCTCTGGTCTCTTAGTGAGATCATCTCCAACTTCTCTCATGTCCCCAAACCTCCGCCCATGTCACTGGTGTGGCCTGACACTTGGCATGTTTAGCCTGCCAAATGGACTAGATATCCGATCCCAGGCCGAGCCAAGACATTGTGACCCGACTCAGACACTGATCAGGGCCTGGTACATCCTGGAGGTGCATATGTAATAAGAGCTATTCCAAACAAGCAGAGCAGGCTGAAGGCCTCATATCGATGGATCATGATAGTTATGTAATCCAGCAGAGGTTTGCTGTAGTGGCAACGCCTTTATTTTGCAATACATGAGGGAGGGGGTTAAAAAACATAACCTTTGTTACTAAACCTTAAAATTAGATTAAAATAAATAAATAAATATCCAATACAGCAATACATTTGCAGAATAGCAGAAAGAAAACCATCCTTCTTTTAATGACAAGGCTCTTTGTAATTTAAAGGGGACATGTTATACCCTTTTCTCACCTTTTCAAACAGTCCCTTGTTCTCTAAATGAAACATCTGTGCTGAACTTTGGTCCAAAGAACTTTGGTGGGGGCGGCAGTAGCTCAGTCTGTAGGGACTTGGGTTGGGAACCGGAGGGTCGCCGGTTCAAGTCCCGGCACGGACCAAGTCCGGAAACTGGTCTGGTAGCTGGAGAGGTGCCAGTCCACTTCCTGAGCACTGCCGAGGTGCCCCTGAGCAAGGCACCGAACCCCAACAACTGCTCTGGGGCGCTCTCTGTGGGCAGCCCCCTCACTCTGAGACCTCTCCATTAATGCAGAGTGAAAAACCGAATTTCCCCTCGAGGGATTAATAAAGTATATGAAAAAAAAAAAAAAGAAAAAAAAGAAAAATATAACATGAATCAAGCAGCAGAGGAGGTTTGAGACCCTGTAGAAACCAGCTCTCTCTGAACGCTCCGTTTCGGCGTGCGTCTCTTTCATCACTCCTCTGGAGAGAGAATAACAATGCAGGGTAAAAGTGTCAAAGTTTTGCTCTCGGCTGGAGGAGGAGTCCATGGGAGGAGATATCAGGGGAGGGGAGGGAGTTTTCTTACTAGAATCCAACTTGTGATGTCACATCTCTGCGTTGTGAGACTCATGCAGACCACAAACAAAGAACTGGATGGATTTAATTCACATTTTGTGGGTCAACAGAAACTCAGGTTACCCAAATAAATGTTTACAACATCTTTAAAAGTGGATTTTTCATAATATGTCCCCTTTAAAGGAATAACTTATTGAGAATTGTTATGGACTTGAGTGTCCAGGTTTTGATCAGGGTTTTTTTGGTTCACGATACGATTCTGTCACGATTTATTTCACAAAATGAGACTGAAGACAAATGATGAGTGAAACAGATTCCTTTATGGGCTGCTAACCTGCTGATGGTCAATGTGGTTTTAATGGGGGGTTTTTCTCAACAAGGGGAGGTGATTGGAGCTTCTCATTGTGCTGTGGATGAAACGCTGCATCATGGTGGTTGTGCTGTTTGTGTGGTTCCCTGTCTTCTAATATCTGCACACAGTTTTTATCTCATCTGTTACCTTTTCGCCTCCTTTTATTTTCTGTCTCGGGGAAGCCAAACTGCGTCCAGCCCTCTGACTCAATTTCATAATCTTGCTCTACAGCTGCTGACGCTCACTGTATTAGTACTGATGTGAATCTTGGCAACTTTGAATAAATGTATCATGATTTTACAAATTAATCTTTACATTCTTACAATAAAGAAAACAAAACAACCCCCCCCCGGGCTGAAACACTCGCAGGAGGTGACGCTAGCTTCTTCACACCAGGCTTGACAGCTGTCCGGCCCCCACAGTGTCTGTACAAATGTAGTTGACAACCCAGATTATTTTCGGATAATATACCGTATGCTGGCGTGTAGTGGTACTGATGCATGTTTATCAACTAAGAACATGTATCAGAAGCAATAGATGTGGTCTATTACATCAGCTGATATGGATTTATTGCAGTTCTCCCTAATGAGTGCATATCCAGTATGGACAGGCTCGAGGTGTTAGTCTTCTATTACAGATCCTGTATCTTGAGATCTCCCAGCCAGCTGTTCGCTTTAGCAAACAGAGACGAGCTGTCAGAAACATGTGAAGCCACAATACCTCTCCCTCCATGAATGCTCACTGCTTCTTCACTCCTCTATTGGCCAAAACAGAGACACGAGTGCAGTGAAGACCCAAGACACTTCTCTAGAGTAGCTATACTGTCTCATTTCAGAAAGCAAGGAATACATTATTGAAGCAAAATCAAGCATTTCAAACAATTCAAACAAGTGACCATTCGTGGCGTTGAATATTGTTTATATATAAAGCACCGAATAATGACAGAATATATGTCAGGACACTTTACAAAAAGAGTAGATCTAGACTGAACTCAATGTGGGAAATTGTAAAACTATAATTAATATGACAATTAAGATAAATCTGATACCAAGGTTTTTGCCGTTGCTTTTTGGTGCAGGTATCTACAATGGAGACATTTTAAGTCCTGTTGACAGAGTTCATCAAACAGGTGACTTAAGTGGACTAGATTCCAGCATTATATGACACAACAGATAAACATCAGCTACTGACATGCGTCCATGCTACATGACCGTAAAACTTCTATTACTTTCCCGGGCTTTTATTTACATCAGTCTATGAAATGACTCTGCCTTTGTTTTGGACCGGCGTCAATAAGAGACCGAGCTTAATTTCATTTCAAAACAAAACTGGAGCACAGCAAAGACAAGAAAAATGACACGATTTACATCAGTTTAGATTTGAGCATCAGATGATGAAAGTGAAAACATTCAAATAATCTTTGTTACAGAGAAGACTGACATTGTTCAGCTTTGCTATTGACCCACTGAGCTCAGTAAATAATTGACCTATAAACTGCAGCAGCAGATGAGGCTGACAGATTGAACATTGTCTTCACTTCAGTAGTCTGCTCTGTGCTGCGGGTTGTGGTTTCTGCTCTGTGGCTTCTTTAGAGATTATAATCAGGTCAAAGGTTCTCGTTGTGGTGGGAGGCATTGAAGTTCTGCTTGGTATTAATGTCTTTGCTGACCTCTGTTGACTGTACAGGGTAACTGTTGTTTAAACCAAAAATAAAGAATATTATCTGCTTTTCTGTCTCTGTACATGTGCCTCTGCAGCTCTGTTTGTTTGCCTGAGTGAAGCTCAGTTTCTACTTGTCATCTGTTGACGTGAAGTAGATTCAATTAGAGTTGCAGAAAGAGCCTGTTTTAGCCTGTCAGGATGCTCAGATGCCTTGTTGTAACGCTGCTATCGGCTGATACTGGCCCTGTTGAGAGACATCTGCAAATGAAATGTGAACAGATGTCAGTAGTCGCTGTGTTTCTGTTGTGTCGTGCCAATTTAATGCTGTTGGACCATCTAGTGACCTAACGACTGGTTCAGAGAAGAGGTTTTTGTATTGGGCAGACGAGGTCACCTGTTGGAACAAAGTCTGACTTTTTTTAATGTTCAAAGATAATACAAAAATGGCATTGTGGGAGTCTTAAATCAAAAGAATTTATGAAACAGACATTGGTAATCTTTATTTTAGACATCAGTATTGGCACTAGGCTAAACGGTGGTGACATGTTCAGCACTTTAGCCTCACAGCGAAAAGGTTCTTGGTCCAAATCCCTGTTGGACAGGAGCCTTTCAGTGTGCAGTTTGCAGTATGCTTGGGCTCTCTCTGAGCACTCCAAGTTCATCCCACAGTCCAAAGACTTTCTCATCAGGTTCATTGATGACTCTAAGTTGTCCATATTTCTGAATGTGAGTGAGGCTCGTTGTCAGCGCTGGGATTGTTTGGCATCGAGTTATTAAGTGATGCAGTGTGTTTAAGACAGGCTTTAGGTCATGTTGATATTAGAATACAGGGCTAAACACAGACTGGTTCTGGAGCTCATCCATTGGTTACCTCAAACAATTGCTCTGTGCTTACACTGAAGGTCATGATGGTGTTTATTTAAAGAGAGCACAGACAGAGACTGCTGATGATTGTAATGTGGAGTATTTAAGGTTACAAAACACCAAACAGACAAACATCAACTTGTGATTTCTGATTAAAAAAACAAAAACACAATGTTTATACTTTTTTGTTTTATTACTTTAGGCAAGAACAATGTCATCTGCATGACTACATGTCACCCCCCTCTCTCTCCTCCCAACATCATCCGATTCTCTTTGACTGTCCTATCCAATAAAAGCTAAAAGGCCCCCAAAAGACAATATCTTTTAAAGAGAGGATCATACATATAGCCTGTTCGAGCCCTTTCAGTAATTACTTTGATAAGTTCACTACTTTATGTACCAATGGCAGCGATGTGTTTTGTGTACATCCTGACCAAGTTCTGGGTTAAGTGATTCTAAAAACAGGATTTTAACGAGAACAAGTGGAAATCTTTAGCTCCTATTTCTCTTGTTTCTGTGTTTCTCCCTCAGAGTTCAGCTCCAGATTGTCTGGTGTCCATTCTGAAGAGGAGGAGAGCATCTCTGGATGGACTTCCTCCCCCCAGTGACGTTGCCACTAAACAGAACTCCAAACGTAAAGTTCGCTTCAGTGAGCCCGAGGACGGCATTGAGCAAGGTACAGAGTACAAAGTTAAATATCATGTTCACATTTCTGCCAAAATGGATTAATAGGCAATAAAAATGGCTATTGCACAGACACACACACACACACACACACACACACACACACACAGACACACACACACATATATATATATATATATATATATATATATATATATATACTTATACAACAGACAATTGTCACAACATTTTGACTCTGAAAGACAGCACGTAACATTTGTCCATTTCTTGTTCACAGATGAGGTAGGTGGAGATTCCTGCCTGATCCTGCTACTTCTGTGTCTGGTTACCGTGGTGATCAGTATAGGTGGGACAGCCCTGTACTGCACCCTGGTGGACACTTACTCCAACATCTGCACCGACTTTGCTCAAAATGTGGACTTCTACCTCTTGAACATACGGAAGTTCTTTGAAGGTCTTGGACACTGGCTTCCTCTCCGGACTTAGAACTCTTGATCTGCTCCCCCACACTCCTGTGATGGGATTTTTTTCAGTGTAGAATAGAGAGCAAGGGTGAGGGGGTCTGTGAGCACGACAGAAACGCCAGTTGACTTTGACTTCACTGTGAACGCAAACATACGTACAGGCATTTATTTGGTGCTGCCAACCAGAGTGTTCAAAGCGATGATTTGATCAACAACGACTTGTTGGGTCTTTTGGCTTATAAAGCATAACGCTTTTGAGCTATGAGTTTCAGATGTATGTATGTATAACTTATGAATGCTCAAAGCAACACCAAATAGTAAAAACTGTAAGATTTTAAAAGCCTGCATGTTGTAAGAGTTTGAAGACCCTCTTGTTTACTACTGTCTGTGTCGATTTCCCATCTGAAGCTGCAGCTTGCAGACACCACACATGAGGGCTAACGTCACGTGTGTTTAAACGGGCGTACGAGTTGATCTGTGTTCCAGTGATTCACCCACATTTGTAGCAACCTTAGCTGTATATAGGTTTGTATTTCCTTCCAGACGGCTTCTTGTTTTTGTCGTTTTTATATTTACGGAGATCAGCGGTCATTGAACGCACCGTATGTGTGGGTGTTGTTTTAAGTCCATGTCGCCATGAACTTTTTCTCCATTGACCCGTTTCTGTTCAATAACTGAACTACAGGGCTGCACATTTTCATCAGAGACGTCACACAGCATGACTCTACAGATATATATTTTGAAAATCACTGCTCACAGATGAGCCTTTATGATCCTCTTGTTTACCTCGAGATAAGTAGTTGCTCTTGACATTCCTCTGACCTTCTAAATATGAGCGACTCGAGATGAGATGAACTGTATGTGATATTATTATCAAAGAGCTTAATTAGAAACAAACAGCATCATAAAACAGCCGTCATTGATGCTGCTGTATACATAGATGCGAGGACAGTGTGGCTGTTTGTATTGAAATATAAGTGAACCACTGGGGAGCGCAAAATATTTCAGAGTTGTGATCGAACAGCATCCAAAGTACTTCAGGACTGCCCATCAAAACGTCCACTTTTTTGGATTGCTGCAGACGCTGTTGGACTGTAGCAGCCTGGCCTCTAATCAGCTTGCTGACATGTGTTACCTGTGAGTGGCCCTTCAGTCCAAGTTTGCCTGAAGCAGCTGAAAAAAGAAAGACCATAATGTCTGCAGCAGTTAAAAAAAAGTGGAAGTTTAAGCTTTTGGTGCGCTGTCCTGAAACATTTTCAACACATTTTTTTTGGTTGAGGATTCAGCACCCACATAAGTTGGTGAGGGTGAGTGTGTTTCATTTGTTCTGATTTACTCTATGAGCAACAGTATACCACACTGTACTTCAGCTCCACACACTCAGGCACTTACCTTGTGTTTTAATTCTGGGTGCTCAGCGCTGTTATGTTCACTCGTTTGTCGAAATCCTTTTTTTCCTGTCTACATCTGGATTATGAGCAGATGTAAATTTTCCATTGACATGCAAACGCCTACATCCTGATGTTTAGACCCAATGCAGAGAGAAGTTACATATGGATTATTTATGACAGCAGGTGAAGAATATCAAAACAAATACAAATGAAGATCAACTATTTAAATGCTATAAACTGAAATTAGTTTCTATCTTTTTTTGATAATCCCAAGGATTTACTGATCAACAAACCCCTGTTTCCACCGAGTGGTCCATTTCAGTTCAGTTGGGTACAGTTCTCATGTGCTTACATTTCCACTGTTAAAAGTTTTATAACTTGTCTGTACCGTCCACTTTTTTTGCTATCCTTCTGTTGGACAACTAAGCGTACTGAGCCGACCTTAAGTGGTGACTGCTATGATGTCACGCTGTTTCGTAGCTGATGCGGCCATCCCTAATCTCTCCTCCATCAACAAGTAAGGGTACGGTTTTACTTTGGAAATGTAATCAAGCTCAGATTTTACCGTTCCAAACTGTACTGAACCAAAGCGGACTGCTTGGTGGAAACAAAGGTTCAGGTAACATGCAAAGTTATGACACGTCTTTTATCTCCATTGGGGCAGAGAGACATTAAATATTTTGTGTTCAGAGGTTATGCTGTGTTTGTATGATTGTGTCCATTGATACAGCGTTAGGGAACAACAGTTGTGTTTGTGTTTTGAAAATTGATGATTGTTGCTCCTGTCTTTTCACCGTGGATATTACATCATGCAGTCCACCTTTTTATGTTTCAATATTTATGTTCAGCTGTGTCCACAAGAGAATACCAAACCATAAAAGAAAACCTGCTGTTGTGTCTGTTTTTTCGGTAATCTGTTGCTTTTGGGATAAACTGAAACTTTCGCCTCTTGATAATATCAGTAATTGTCACATGCATGCTTTTAAAATGCTGTTTATTTAAACTGGTCATAAATTATCAGAGTGTAATAGCTAAACTTCAAACTAGATGTCATCATCCTGCAAAACTCCATCTTCAATTAAATATGAGGCCCAAAATTATTCTTTTTAGTTTAGCATGGTCTGACCCACTCGTTTTAATCTTATATAATATTTCACTTTTACAGAACATACATTGAGGTTGATATTTGGCCTATATTTTTTGGTTGCCCTTCCTTTAATTCTTATGTGTATAAAGTCCACAGGTGGTAAGCTGCCAACATAGAGATAGATTTGATTTTTGAATGACACTCTAGGCGGAATTGGGATTTTATGAAAAAGTCAGAGGGGCACTGGTGGCCTAGTGGTTAGTTTGCTTGCCCCATGTACAGAGGCTACAGTCCACAAAGCGGGAAGCTGAATCAAACCTGAGGCTTCTTTGCTGCATGTCATTCCCCACTCTCTCTCACTCCCTGACTTCTGACTGTCCACTCTCCTGTTGCCTGTGTCTGATGGAGGTAGGAACTGCATTTTGTCACAGGGCAGATCAGAGGTTTGACATTTTGGGAAGGAGCCAAATGTTTGCCTTTTTTGTAGGAGAGTACCATGTTTTTTTGGATAGAGCAAGAGCTCTGTTTGCTTTGGACAGAGGCCTTGGACTCATGGAGGGGCACGGTTAGTGATCTAAAGAAGGTGACGGGCACATAATTGGACGAGGTTGGTGCTTTTTCACTGGCTTACTGCTAGAGATTTGTGAAAGGGAGGAGATTTTCATAAAAGTTCTGAAGGGGCGTGGCGATGGGTTTGTGTTATGAAAGGGTTCTGATAAAAGGCTTGGAGAGTCCTGAGAGGCGGTTTGTTGTTCATTAAAAGGAGTGATTTCAGTAAAGGGACTTTAAATTCAATTTAAAAAATGGTTGGCACACTTTAAGTGACATTTTAAGTTCAATTTTGCACAACATTGTGGGTGATAGAATACAATTCATTTCCTGGATGCATCCGATCCATACTGCATAAAACAGGGAAGTTAGTATCCATGCTGAAATGTTCAGTATACTAAGGGTGGCTATTCAGAAAGGTCAAGGGTTCACACTTTGTGAAAAAGTGGTGGCCAGTGTTTTGTAAAGTGGACATACAAATGAGATTACTAAAACGGCGTGATCACAAATATGTTCTATCAAAAAGGGGTGTGGCTTGAAAGTTGTAAATGAGAAGGAAGGTAATGAATGAGTTCCTATTTTTTTTCCTATATATTAACCATTAAATTAAGTCACAGATTGGGGCTTGTTTTGTTTTAATAGAGGGTGCAGCATTTGTATCAAAGAGGTGGTAGCTGTTGATTTGTTAAAGGGACTGGTATGGGATTATCAAGGGGCGTGGTAAATTTAAAAAATATTGTGAGGGGGCGGGGCCACAGTGAGGGTTGTGGAATGTAGAGGAAAGAGGAATGATTTACACTTAAAGAGCATATTGCAGGTTAAAGACAAAATTTAACTAATCATAGAAAAATACGTTAACAATGCTGTTTTTAAAGAAATTCAGAAATTAATAACCCACAGGGTCTCCTGGAGACGTTTTAGTACGTTTTCGCACATCTTTGCGTTTTACTTCCGCATTCGGCTGTGACGTAACGCAAGGGAGTCCCGCTGAATCCCCGTCTGTTTAACATAGAAAAGCATGGATCCGAGTGTCACTCCCGTCAATAAATAGGAAGAAAATATGTATTCCTTTACATATAATGGTCCACTGGCTTATTATTCTGAACCTGTTAGATGTGCTAGAGAGCAGAAACAGGCAGGATTAGAGGAATAACGGCCTCAGGAGAGAAGTGAAGTTGTGATGTGTGTAGAAACCTGGAGCAGGCGTCCTGCTGAGTGACAGGTGTCAGCTCGCCATATATGGGCGAGTGCTGTGTACACATCAGCTTATGTAAAGTTTGTAATCACATTCAATCAATTAAAAAACAATTTGTAGGATGTGCAAGTGCCGATCATTCACCTTTACATTGTATGGGAGTTGCTCGTAAAAACGCCAAATCTGTACAACGTATTACGGTGCCGCGCTGTGCGCGCGCGCGCGAGAGAGAGAGACATAGAACCCGATTTCCCGGCCTGTGCAAATGCAGCACTATGTCTTTATTGTTTACTCCTGATGCAGCCCAGTGCTCACGTTGTTATAGAAAATACAGTGTATGTTGCAGGATTCTCCTGACGTGAGTTCACAGCGCACGTCCACTGAACGTAATCCACACAAGCATGCACAACAGCGCACACACTCCACAGTTTAATGCGTGCACATATATTAGGCAACTACAAAAAGTTTAAAGTTTTAATGGGATAAAGGACCGACAGACGTAAAGCTTGTGTTTCTGTTTGTTTCCAAACCGCGCGTTCCTTCTTTCCCCACTGCGCGCACACGCACACACACACACACACACACACACGCACGCACGCGCACGCACGCACGCACGCACGCGCACGCACGCACGCACACACACGCACGCACGCACGCACGCACGCACACACACACACGCACACGCTCTGTTGCAGCAGAGTTGGATTTATAATAAATCGTATGACTACATATATTAATACAGACTGTCCGGTGTCTATTACGCGCAAACTAGAGAATATAACAGAGGATTCCAGCAGATCAAATCATTAAAAGCTTGTCTGCGTATATAATATTTTATGTTGAACACCCAGAGATTTTAATTAATAAGGAAACGCTTTTGTGTCTGATGCCGACATATTCAACGTGTCTGTTCGATCGTTTCTGAGGTTGTGGGAATAATTCACCAAAAAACACCATGAATAATCAAGCCACTTACACTATGCACCCGAATGTGCGCCGCGCAAATTACAAACTATTGCAGGGAGGCCTCCTGTCTATTCTCACTCACTACCACGTATCATTACACCTCTTTAATCATGTCATGTTTTAGCCTGTTTTTTGTGCTTTTATTCTTTTGTGCTGCCTTCTAAATGTTTGTTTATAAAGTGTTTCATGCTCTCGGTGCAAGACAAGTTCCCCCAGGGGCAATAAAGGCTTCATTCATTCATTCATACATGCATGCATAAAGCCGATCAAAGCAGAGTCAGAGAACGGGACTCCCTCATGTTACGTCATATGACGCGTTGATGAAAAAAAAAGCGCGTTCTAAACGGCTACGCTAAAACAGCCACTTTCTCCTCTAAATTAGAGCACTTATGTGTTGTAGAACATATTAAAAAAATAACCTACTTATTTTACAGCCATTAACAGACTATATAAAATATTAATTAAAAAAATTTTTTAACCTGCAATATGCTCTTTAAATGGTGAATTGTGACAGCAGCATAATTGTTGTGTTTTTGATCTGTTGAAGGGGCGTGGTCTTTGTTAATGAATGTGAAGGGAGCATAATCCCTACCCTATACCAGCCCTGTTTTATGGGAGCTAAATACAGTGTTAATAGTCTACCAGCTGGCCAAATGTTTCAAGATTGGCACAGTAAACGCACTCAAGGCTGCACTCTACAAAGAAAATTAATTGATCAGCCTGTTTCTTTGTTCCTGTTTTTTATTGACTTTTTTTTTTTTCTAAATTTCAACAAATTTGGGATCTCCTCCTGCCCTCCCAATGTTTGCATAAATATATGAAAGTGTTTATGTTCACAAGGGGAACTGAACTACTGTCTTAGTGGACGAAAAGTGAAAAGGGTTGCTAACCTCTTCTAAAATGGGATTCATTGTGACATCATGAAATTGATTCTACGTGAGCTACTTTATACCAGTAGATGGCAGTGCATAATCACCACAGACCAGACCAAGCAACCACATTAGCTTCAGGGCTCATCCTCATTCTGCAGCAGTCAGACTACATACACATTTAAGCAAACTGTGTGACATGCATGTATATCTCATTACTCATAGGCCTATTTTAAGTTCAGATATTTCAGGCTGATTGTAGGCTATGGTTCCTCCTATATGCTGATGAGTGCACTGTCCTTGTATGTGTTTGCTGATATTTCACTAAACTGTCGGGCATCACGGTCGAAAAATCCAACACCTACTTTTAACTAATACATAAAACATAAAGATAACACATGACGGCTGCACTGCGGTGAGGTCATAGGCCTGTGTGCCCAGCCCAGCCAATCAGCAGACAGATCCCCGGAACTCACGTTACCAGGCGGGACCTTGAAGTGAAACGTAAACATTATGGCGACTGTAACCTCTAGCAGACCATACCATGTTATCATTTTTGGAGCCTCGGGGTTCAGCGGGCAGTTTGTCGTGGAGGAAGTGGCCCGCTACGCCGCAGAGAAGTCCGGAGGTGGAAGTCTGAATTGGGCTGTGGCCGGGAGAAGCAGACAGCGCCTGGAGGACGTGTTGAAGCAAGCTGCAGGGAGGCTGTGTATGTGCTGCAGACTAACAGGGAGATAACCGAGACAGCTTGTTAATACTGACAGCCTAACGATTACATGTCAATGCGGCGGGATACTTTAAACACTTGAGCGGCACCAGAAACACTCTAACGTGGTGTTGTTTTGAAGTGTTTGTGGTTTTACAGATAACCTAAGTTTTAAAAAAAGAAGTACAATTAGACCCACGTTTATCTGACAAACCCATTAAAAAGAAAAAAAACATCATCATGAAGCTTTGTTGCATAAAGGCTGGTTTGAAGTTTGCAAGGACACCTTGAACATTAACCCTGACACACAGCTTGTATATGCAGACACCAGTTAAACATGTTAAACCTGTATTTTATTCTCTTCTGATATTTTCTGTCAGTTTGTTATGAATGGATGAATAAATCCTTTATTGCCTTAGCTTTGGTTAATTTGCTCTAGCGCCAAGAGCATTTAAAAAACAATAGAAGTGACAAAAGACATAAGTTTTTAATTTTTATCTTTTATATTGTTTGTTTTTAACCCTGCTTGTAAGGTGTCCTTGGGTTTTTTGAAAGGCACCCATAAATACAATGTATTATTATTATTATTATTATTACTGTTATTATTACACCAGGCTCATTTACCCCTTCCTCTATAGCTTGATATTTGAATGCGTTTACATTCTCCTCCAGACTTAAAGATGTAGGTTGTGTAAATAAAAGCAACATTAGTTGTACATATGTTACTAATTTGACTCCCCTTAAATACGTTACTGGCCTATACATTGTACAATATATGTTTGTTCCTGATATGAACATGAATCAGTTGGTTATATGTGTTATTAGAATGAAAATGTCTTTGTCTCTCTTTTGTCAGCCATGCCTGAGCTGAGGACAGACATTGAAGTCATTGTTGCTGATGTGTCTATTGAGGAGTCCCTGGCACTCATGTGCCAACAAGGCCTGGTGATTCTGAACTGTGTGGGACCTGTAAGTATGCTGCTCAGACCTTTTCAGGGAGAGAAAAAAGACAACAATGATCTTGATGAGGGTTTTTTAACAGCCACATAAACGTTTGACCTTTTTTATTCAAAAAACAATGAACCGTTTTCACCAGGCCCGACATCACGGCACAGTATTTGTGAAGTGGATCACTTATTCCATGATCTCCTAACCAGTGTAAAGAGTGAACAGAACGAGAACAAACTAATCCCCTCCCCCACCCTCAACCCTCCCAAGGTGTGCCATCTGACATTTCATGTGCAACGTTTAATTGATGATTTTAGCTCTGTGTAAAGGAGATCATTAAGTGCAAAGCATTTCAAATATCTCAAGTTTCCATCACATCAGTGACTTACAGTTTAATAATAGGATCTTCTTTCTTCCTCTTAAATAAGACAGTGAGTGTCTTAGCAGTGGGAAGTCCATAAGATAGAAGATATTGTTGAGCGATTTGAAAACTTTCAGCCCTCCTGACACTCTGATGATGATAATAGCGGATCAGGTTTAATCTCAAACCCTCAGGAAGAAAAAGAAATACTCTACCTGTGTTGTGTTAAACGATCCTCTCTGTGGCGTCTTTGTCTTTTTTAGTACAGATTTTATGGCGAACCGGTGGTCAAAGCTTGCATAGCAAATGGAGCTCACTACATTGACATCTGTGGGGAGCCCCAGGTAGGAGAAATAAGATGATGTTGTTGTATTTTTGAATCACTGAAAGATGACGCCTTGTCGCTGTGCCTCATGGTGTGAGTGTTAACACAGTCTCATGATTTCTTTCCTCTCCAGTTCCTCGAGCGGATGCAGCTGGAGTACCACACAAAGGCCTTGGACAAAGGAGTTTATGTTATTGGCAGCTGTGGCTTTGACTCCATACCAGCAGACCTGGGGGTTGTGTATACACAGAGGCAGTTTAAAGGTCGAAAACAGAAACGACATTTGGGTTACAGGAGATAAATTCAGCCTAAACTCCGAATCAGTAGAATCGATTGTAAATAATACTGACACTTCAAAGAATGAATGCTTGTTAGCGGATTAAATACGGAGGAGTGTTGATTGAAAAATCTGTTCAATTATTTGATTTCTAATTCTTAAATATCTCAAATCTTCTCTGATTACAGGAACACTGACGGCTGTGGAGAGCTTTCTGAAAATCAGCAGTGGGCCCGAGGTAGCTTGGACAATTACAGCTTCTGCACTGCACTGTGGGAAATGTAGTCCTACACTTCCTGCGCCCTGTCTTCTCATTTATAAACTTGAGCTGTTACTTTGAAGGCACGGTGAAAGACGTGACCTTTACTACAGGTATAGGAGAGAAATATATCAATTAAACAAGCAAATCAAAAAGAGTGGAGCAGAATGAAGTGATTTATAGAAAATGTGCATCAACCTCTTGGCTTCTTCTGTCCAAACACAACACACATCCTGTTATTTTAAGTAAGCCATCCAGTGGTGACTTTGTTTAGAAAAAGAAAAGACACATTTATTCAGTGGGAAACTAAAGGACTCTGTGATAATAGTTGTTTCCTGAACTGTGACAGAATTAAGAGTTTGTCTTAATCCTTGCAGGGGTCGTCAGGCCATGATGCCACTTGGCAGTCTGCCGTGTACGGCTTTGCAGACAGCAAATCCCTGAGACAGCTAAGAAAAAAGTTTGGCCACAAGCCGCTGCCTGTGGTGGGTGCCAAAGTCAAACAGAGGTAAGGCCATAACTGACCAATTACTGTCTGGCTAACACACTTGACTTTGAGTTATACCATTTTTGATAGAGTAATTCCTGAAGAGAGGGGATCAGTGTGTCTCTTCAGTGAACAACAGGAGGACTTTCTAACTGAAACCTTTGTGTCTGTTACCCTTGAGCTGGATTTGGATAGATTGATTGCAAAGTAGCAGCATGAGCTTGTACTTGCTACAACGAGCCAATGGGCTTGGATCAGTGACATCCCCGCAGTGTGATATCACACTTCAGTGTTCAACGAGGTGCATGCAGCAGCAGCTACTGCTAACATGAGGACGTAGGAGAAGCTGTGTATCAGCGGACTTTGACTTTTTGCACATAGATGTGTCTAAACATGCACAAGATGGCTGGAAAACACCATAAAGAGCATCTAAAAGCAGGACAAGCAGAATATGGGACCTTTAAAGTTACGGGATAGAAACACTGCACTGGTAAAGGTACAAAGTTGTGTTTGTCAAGATTACTGAAGTGTGCAGATTTTACTCTCTGGCTCACAGACTTACATTCGATGAATTGATTTTTGTTGATTTTATTGGTATGTTTGTCTTTGTGTGTGTGTGTGTGTGTGTGCGTGTGCGTGTGTGTGTGTGTGTGTGTCCAGGGGTTTTCTCTTTTTCAGCAAGGAGATTGAGCAGTACACCATCCCATTTATGGGTTCTGACCGCTCTGTCGTCAAGAGAAGCCAGCTTTTTCTGTGTGATGAGGAACAACAGTCTCCAGTAAGATTTTATCAACGTGTTTGCCGTCGTAACTTTTTCTCACAAGAATTTGCTTCCTCTTATAACAGTTTGAAAGCTTTTCGTCTTTATTAATGTGAAGCGAACAACATGTGGAGCATTACTGAAACACCACCTGTGTTTATCAGTAAACAGGTTGAAAGTCAGGGATGTCCTGGAGCTCTGATGCACAGTTTGACAGTGTTCCCTTGGTTGTCATGGTTATGGCTGCTCCAGCTGTATTTGCTCTGAGCATGTTCTGTGTGAACTGTGGATTATGGTAACAAAATGTGTGCAGACTTCACCTTTCTATTGCCAATGACACTCTTCTTCACAGCCCGCACCCTCTGGAGCACCCTCCCCTCAGGCATCTTTGGACTCATTCAAAAAAAAAAAACCCTCTCAAACACCATCTGTCCTCCGCAGCCGACAACCGCAGCCGACGCTGTATAACTGAAATCTATCTTTACATTACACAGAAGCTTTAACATCCAAATGTCAAGTTGTGTCCCTACTTCATCTAGTCTATTAAGTCCCCTCAGGTCAGCGCCCTCTTCAGCCTGAACAAGAGATGTCTGCGCGTTACATCTGCTTTGATTTTCACAAAGATAGGAGCCTCCTTTGTTCTCTTAACAGCTTGTTCTGTTTTCTAAGCCTGAGGCATCACCGAGCTCAACGTGGCTCCATGATGCACTGTGGCTAAGATCCTATCTCATTGTTTGGGCCTTTAAGAAAAACAAGCTGCCAAATAAATGGATGTAAAGTCCCATGAAATCGATAATTTGGCATGCCATGTTCGAGGCAGTAAATAACTGGGCATGCTTAGAAACGTTTTGCTCTGCCTGACTATGCACCAGGATTAAAAAAAAACCCACACCTAATACTCCTGTGCCGTCTGTGTCTCTAAGAAACTGCGTTTAAAATGCTGCATTGAATGACACATACTCTTTCTCATTTTGACTGATTATTTGCATCCCTGCTTTAAAAACCTTATTTCCCCTGCCGTACCTGCAACTAGGTCAGCGTTTCCTGCAGCTGCTGCTGTTTTGATCCCAGCTAGAAACACAGCCTTAATGAAACCACCTCATTACGGTGTTTAGACCACCATCTACCTGCAAAGTGGAAATATGATGAGTCATCTGTAGTGATTCATCACTTTCCTCCTTGCGGCTCATTACTCCCTTTGACATATCCTATCATCTCATCTCACCCCGCTCTTTTGCCTCCCTCTCACTTTCCCTCGTTTTATCCCTGTTGCCTTTCTTCCTAGCTTCATCTGATGCTGCATTTCTTCCAGCCCTTGTGCTTTCCTCTTGTCTTTAACATCCATGTCTACCTCCACCTAACCCCATCTCCTCTCCTTAATTCTCCTTATCCATGCCTTTCCTCATATCACTTTCATCTCATATTCCTTCTTTCATGTCCTTCCAGTTCCTCCTTCAGCATCTCTTCATCTCCCCCCCCCTCGCTTGCACCTGTTATCTGCATCCCCGTGTTCTTTCCTTCTCTGTCACCGTTAATTTTCTTTTTTGATCGTACACAGTCTGCCTTTCTTACGTTCTGCCTACAGGTCCAGTACAGTCCCTACGTGGGGATCGGCGGCCTCTTCTCTGTCGTGAAGCTCCTCTGTGGCGGCGTGCTTTTCTGGTTTCTGGTGAAGTTCAGCTTGGGCAGGAAACTCCTCACCACGGTAGCTTCCTTCTCTTATCACCCAACCTCTTGAAGTTAACCTTTAACTTGTTGTTTGCTGGCCAGAGTAGTCCATCTGAGTCCCTTGGAAGCAGAGCTGATTTATATGCAGCAGAGGCTTTTAGATGACTTTCCAGAACCGTTTAAATGTGCATGAATTTCACAGTCAGATGTGGCGGGCCGCTGAAAGGCTTACCCAAAGCTACTCATGTTAAATGCAGCAGAAGAGTGGAGCAACAACTGTGATATTACATGATGCTGATGAACTGAGAAGTGTTACAATTAAACAAAGATGAAACCGTGTCAGTGCTTAATGTATCATCAGTCTACTTCAAGAAATAGACATCTGGAGAGAACGTGGAGTCAGCAGCAGCACTTTTACGTTTTAATATTTAACGTGACGTTAGCCCAGTTGTGACACTTCCATCTTTAACAGATTTATTTGTTATTTTTTTATCTTCCCAAAGTTTCCATCATTGTTCTCCTTCGGCTTATTCTCCAAGTCTGGTCCAACCATGAAGCAGGTAAAACAATCAGTGTATGAGTTTGATAAACACATTTATAATATTTACACGCAGTTACATCGCATCGTTTTACATTGTTTCATAAAAGGCCCTAAAAATATGTTTCCTCAATCAATTTACTAAATTTGGTGAATAAACACATTGGACTCGTCTGTTCCCTTCAGAACATTTTTTTTTATGTGACTTGTTTTATTGTGAATAAATAATGTAACAAAGTCAAACATAATATTTTGGACCAAGCTTTAAGACTTTAATGTAATAATGTAAACAATGTATTTATTTTACTCCGAGCTTTTCTTAGTTTTACAAAAGGTGTCTGATTTCTGACATCAGCTTCTTCTTTTTTTTTCTAACGCGTCTTTAATACACAGTTATTTTTCTTTGCACTTAAACATGTAACATAATTACAACTTGATACTACCAGGGGTTTGTCCAGGTGGGGGGCCAAAATCCAAATCTTTGATTGTCTATTTGCTTTTTGCGGGACTTCTGGCTATTTTCAACAGGCTAATGGTCGTACTTTTCATTGTGAATAAATATTTAGCTCTTTCCATAAAAATGTCTTTAAAAAAAATAAACGTGTCCTCTCTTAGAGATAGCCAACTTTTTTGCATGCAGTTTTCTAAGTTTTCAAAATCACAACTTTGCACGTCTTAGTTTTTGAGTCTCTAAGGAATTAAGCTAAAAGGATGTATATGCCAAATTGTGTTTCTTACAAATCATTAGTAGTGCTAGAAAGGGTTAAAAAAAACAATGGTGTGTGTGTGTGTCTGGACACACCCCTGGATACCACACATCATGGATTTGACCCTTCTCTTTCATTGTTAGAGCTTCTAACAAACATGACAACTTTAGTGTGCTGGGTCTGTGTAGGACCTACATGAGCTTGTTTAATTAGTTTGTACGGTTCAGTTTGTAAATATATGCTGTGTAATATTGTAATAATGTGTTTTCTCTTCATCCTTCATTCTCCTCTCTCATAGATAGAAGACACCTGTCTCAGCATGACTTTTTATGGGGAAGGCTACTCGGAGGGTTCAGATCCCACACAGGGTCGACCAAATGCTAAGATCTGCACTCAGGTCATCGGGGCAGGTAAAACTGCTACCATGTGTAGCTCAGGGGATTAAGAAGTGGGTATACCCTATGTACTGTAGGCTGTACAATGAGCGTGTATACCCTCCTCACTTACCTGGGTGTACTCTGCACTAAACAAGATGGGTACCTCTAGATGTTGTTAATTCAATTCAAAGAACTTTGTTTGTCCCTGTGGGGCCATACAAAGGCACAGAGAAGCACCAACCATGCAGCTTCATGCAGCTGTTTCGTGTGTTGCTTTACAGATGGATATCTCATAACAGCTTCTGCTATGGTACAAGCTGCTGTAACCCTGCTGAATGAGCTGCACTCTCTCCCCAGAAGGTTGGTTCAGTCTGTGGATGTTTTGCTTGTGCTCATTTTAGTTCATCCACCTCTTCAATACACGTTTTTCTTTTTTTTTTCTTTTTTCATTCCTCTAAATCCACCTATACTGTCATACTCAAAGAGCCCTCTCCTTCTCTGTTTTGTTGTCAACAGGGGAGGCGTCTACACCCCGGGAGCTGCCTTCTTTAAAACCAGTCTCATCGAGCGCCTCAGTAACCACAACCTTAAGTTCTCAGTCAAAAACTAGCACAGAAGGATTTAACAGTAACCACTGTAAAGTTAAAACACTAATATCAACTAAAGATGGTCATGATCCGGTGAAACAAATAGAATATAATAGAATGCACTTATTGTCAACAACAACATTATTTGGCTTCCTCTCAAAGTGCACTTAGCTAAAAAGAGGAATCATCTTTATAAAAAAAAATCATCTTTATGATATCTCAAATTGATGCAGCAGCTTTACATCTTGTAAAACATCTATCTGATTGAGACACTTAGCAAGCAAACTTATACGTTAACATGGAATCAAACAGGAGCGCCTTGTGGTTGGTCCAAGCAGCCTGTTTGAGCAAACACTTTCTGAAAAGTGGAGCAGGCAAAAGATGGAGAGGATGGACTTTTCCCATAATTGTGGGGTTTGTGGACATAATAGGGACACATTATTATGGGAATAACATGATCAAGTGTATTTTAAATAATGTGTCTGTGTTTTTATCTGTACACAAAACTGAAATACCTTTCTTACAGGTAAATGCCCTCAGATAGTTACTGTTACAGAGAAACTTTCTAAATAAAAGGATTTTATGTCAAAGTGGAAATCTGGTAATATAATACATAGTGTAGTAAAAGAAGAGCCTTTATAGTAAATGTTTATATGAGCATGATGAAAGAAATTTAGACATGATCAGGAACACGCAATATTTGTTTGCACTATTTACAGCACAACTAAATAACGCACGCCTTTGGGAAATGACCTCGGAAAAATTAAAAGATGCATTTTTGATTTAAATCAAACTCTACAATTAATTTAGAAGCCCCTTTTTTTCCAAAGCAATAAACATCTGCGAGCCAGTAAGACTCAAGCAAGGAAGTTTGAGGTCCGATGGAACAGAGGTACTGACAGGAAGTGCAGAGAGGCAGAGCACTTTTTCAAGTCAATGTATCGTCATCAACGACGACATCGACAGCTGTTCTTGAGAGTTTGAATCAGCTTCAAAACCATCCAGATAATGTTCATCCTTCATAGGACCCAAATGACTCAGAAGACTGATAGCAGAGTTTTTATGTACTGACAGAATGAGTAATGTATTTGGTTGTGGTCAGTCTTTCGTTGTCAATAATAATATAAAATAAAACCTTTTTTAATGACGTTTGGCTGCATTAGTTATTTACTAAGTTCCTGTTTGAACGCCCCTTAGATCGACTCTTTAGAGAAATCAAACGAGGACTTCTTCTGTGATTTAAATAACTGGTCAAGCAATCACAAAAGACGACAGTTTGTCAAAAAGCTGTTTGAATATTTACCTTACAGATACCTTCGTAAAGACTGTCTGCTTGTAATCTTAATATTTACAGTCTGTGGTTCTAATCCATTGTTTTTGTTTTAGCTCAACGCAACAGATCTACATGAAATAAACCACATGCAAAATACTGTGCTCAACTCTTTTCTGCCACCAGGTGTCAGTGTTTCCACTGCTGCTCGTTGCTGACAAATGTGTGCAGGCGTGACAGTAGAGGTCATTTGGTGCCTTTCAGGGTGCAGACAGACACGTTGCACAGCCTTAAAAAAAAAAAAATGCGGGTGCACCTCTTTAGCCTGTACTAAAAAAGGGACTCCATCACAGAGCATTTGATATAACATAACAGACATCTCTGCGTCTGTGGATGTTGTGTTTTAAAAGAGCTTGCAGCAATTGTCTGCTTTCACTGTTTCTCCTCGATGTGAGTTATTGTTAGTCTCTCTGTCTCATCTGCCGCCCTCCCCCAGCTGTCACCACCACTCACATAAAACCTCGCTGACGAAACATAAATACACAAACTGAAAGCTGATTTTGTGTGCAGTAAAAAGCAAAGTCTGCCAACGGCAGATTTCAGTGGGTTATTTTCCTAAAAAAAAAAGGGGCCTAAATTCAGTGTGATGAGTAGCTGCTGGAGGGATGGGTGAGGATGATAACCTTGTCCTAGTGTATAAGAATGGAGAGAAAGGGGGAAATGTTGCAGTGGTTTCCCTCTGTGCAGCAGGGTGCAGCCCCACCCTTCTCCTCTGCCCCTGTACATGGCTCAAATCAGCCATTCTGACTGTGTAGATATTCAAGTCATGTCCCTCAGCCCCCCTCTCTTTGAATCTCTGTCCAACCAATGATCTCTCCAGCAACCTCCTGGTCAAACCGACTACTTTGTTGAGTTAGACAGTCCAAGAAGCCTATGATCATCTACTTTGTATTGACTTTGCACTAAATCACCTAAAAACAGACCTCATCTTCACCTTCTGAATGTGTATACTGACATGCACACTGAAAAATGTTCTTACAAAATCTCACAATGTCACGTGCCTACCAGCCAGTATTCTTCTCAATACTGTACCATGCACATGTCAGTGAATCAATATAAGGACATCTGATTGGTGTGACAGGACGAGAGCGGTTAGGTGGAGACAGGTAGAAGTGTTTAGATGGCCCCAAAAGGCAAAAAAGATCGGTGTGTCAGATGCCATTCCATTACAAATTGATCATTGTAGCAGCCTTTTTACCCGCCTGAACCAAGAATGTATACATGAAAGCCCAGTTTCCACCAAACAGTCTGGTTTGGTTCAGTTCAGTCTGGTCAACTCTGATCTTGCTTGCGTTACTCTGTTGTTAGCCAACAGTGGCCGTATTTGATAAGACGAGAATAAGCAAGATTGAGAAAGCCACAAAATAGTGTGACATAACAAGGTACCCTTGGCCCCTGACAGAAGGGTACCTAAAAAGTAGTGTGATACAGACCCCTTATTTTGGTGCCATTGCTCACTTTAGATGGTGGAAATGCCAACAAAGGGTTACCGAACCAAACTGAACTGAACTGACTGGTGGAAATGGGGCTGTCGACACCAGTTGTTGAAGAACTATGATCACTCCTGTTTCAGGATCTTTACACTGGCTCCCTGTGTGTTTTAGAATTGATTACTTTTAAAGCTCTACATGGTGTTTCTCTCAGCTACATATCAAACCTTTTTCTAACATATCAACAGAGTCGTATATTTACATCCTAGGACAGTGGTCTTCTGTTCGTTCCATAATCCAGACTAAAAGCTCAAGGGGATTGAGAGTTTGCTGTGAGGGCTCCAAAACTAAGGAACAACCTGCCCGAGGAAATCAGGCCAGCCGAGTCAGTCACTTCTTTTCAGTCCCTTCTTAAGACAAACTTTTAACTTTTTCCTTTCCTGATTTTAGATTTATTTCAAATTTTACCTACAAAGAAGCGTCTGTCATTTATAGTTCATTTAAATGGATTTGCATCTTAAAGTGTTTGATATTTTTTAATCTTTACCTTGTTTATTAATCTTTGACCTGCATGTTTTTACATTTGTTTTTGCTGTCCTTGTAACCCACTTTATAAAGGTTATTCTAGCACCTCTCCATCAAAGCATGTCCACAGGTTCTGTTTGTACATGTGTGTACATGTTGGGCCTGTGTGTGTAAGAGCAGGCTCTGCCTTCACTGTGTAAATGAGTCGGCGTGACCTGTGATGTAAAAGCACTTTGAGTAGACTAGAAAAGTGTTACACAAGCTTAAGTCCATAGTTACATCCCCCAACATCAGTGTTTAACAGGCTGAGATAACAAATGTTGATAATCATGTGGAGAACATGAATTCCCTGAATGAGTTCAGTGATGTGTTGTTGTCTCCCCCTCAGGGGGTCTTACATGCGCTGACATTTTTTTCTGCTTCTGTGGTGGTGTCATACTGAATTTTGCTTTGTGACCAGTGTGTGGGTCATAAATATATCTTCTGTCAGAATAAAGAAGCAGTGTCGCATGAATCTGTTACTGCAGTCTGTTTTAAGTCCATGAATCTTTCACTGTGTTTCATTCTGTGTCGCTCTGCTTCTCTGTGTTCCTCTACCTCTGCCCCTCTCCTGTGAGATGCTTTGTTTGTTTACCTCTTCATTCTCACATAAAAAAGCATACAGTAGCATTTCATCACACTCTCCTCCTTTTTTACATCACTTTCCTTTTTTCCACTCAGCCTGCTGTAAACACAGGCAGGGGCAGCTTGTTTTGCTTTTTTTCCTGCGACCTCTAACCCTCTCCTCTCCCTATCCACATATGACACTATTTTCAGATTTTTGCTCTCAAAGGCGAATGCCAGCTCAACAGATATTTTTGTTAACACACTGTGAGGAGGTTTTGTTTCCAATCAGAAGGACAGTACAGAGAAAATGGATGGATTTTCTTTTACATTGATTCAAAAATAAGGTTCTTTGTTGCCCCAAACCCTTTTGTACGAATCCTCACGCAAGTATGCGGATGAACGATGAATGTGATCATGATTGCACATGCCGTCTTTGTACCTTTCAGGGACCAGATTTAAAAATAGATCTAAGCACGGAATCATGATGATGCCTCATCTGTTAATTTGTCTGTGTATGTGTGCTGGTGGAGGAGGTTGTTGTTTTCTGCAGACTCTGATCTGCTGACTCCACCTGAACTGAGTCCAAGACTGTGTCAGCAACAGACAGAGAGAGCGAGAGAGAGAGAGAGAGAGAGAGAGAGAGAGAGAGAGAGAGAGACAGAGAGAGAGAGAGAGAGAGAGAGAGACGGAGAGAGCGAGAGAGAGAGAGAGAGAGACAAAGAGAGAGAGAGAGAGACAGAGAGAGAGAGAGAGACAGAGAGAGAGAGAGAGACAGAGAGAGAGAGAGAGAGACAGAGAGAGAGAGAGAGACAGAGAGAGAGAGACAAAGAGAGAGAGAGAGAGACAGAGAGAGAGAGAGAGAGAGTCACACAGAGACACACACAGAGAGAGAGAGAGAGACAAAGAGAGAGAGAGAGAGAGAGAGAGTGAGAAATGGTCTGCAGACAGAACTCAGAGGAGGAAGTTGCTGGAGCTCGCGGGTTTGCCTCGGGAAAGAAACCTGAATATTCCCAACACACACATCGTGCTGCTACGATGAGTTTTACATACCACAAGTCACCTTCAGGACGGAGAAGCCACAGTGGCAGTTTCATCCACAGCAATGTCAATGACACCACATTAACTTGTATTTGACACGTATAATCTTTATTAGGATGTAATAAAAAGCTGTTAAGAGTAGTCCATATTCTTAAAAGCAAGCACGCAATGACACATCATCCAACTATGTATGGATAGAATCTGCAGTATTTTGAGGGAAAATTATATTTTGTGTATTGTTTGTATTTATGTCGTTATTTCTTTCTCAGTTCTCTCAAAGTTATGACTGCGCTTTAGGATGTAAAGAGCGATTATAGAGATAATATTTGACGTATTTGAAGGTGAACAGAAGCGTGATTCAGAAAAATTGATGATGCTGCTGTGAGTCTGCTGAATGTTTAAAAAAAGAAAAAGAAAAGAAATGGGGGGCCAAATATAAGAAAATGTCTCTTATGCGATTTCATCTCTTTAAATTTCTCCAACAAAATGTTTGACAAATGTTTCTACTCTGTGAACTGAGAGTATAAACACATCCCTGCATTTTCAGGTTATTTTTCACACACTCAGATTCCAACATTGAAAATCATCAAAGAAAGTTATATGTTGAATAACAGAGTTTTGGAGAGACAAAATGTGCTCATCAGATACAGTACACGTGCTGACAGCTGGTCATTACCTATGCAGTATCTTTTCCCAGTGGTATCAAGGAGGGCCGTTTGTATCAGCTTAACTTCTGTACTTAAAACCCCTACCCCCCTTGAAGACCCCCTGCCACCAGGCCACTGGGAGTCTTTGGCCTGGCTATGTGACTGCCTTCATCTAGGATCAGTTTAACCTGGACCTGGTACTCTCTGCCTCCAAAGATCTGCTGGTTTCCTTCATTCACTCTCAGATACTCCGTTCCCTGGCTCTTTTGTCATTCTGGTTCTGGTTCTCTGGTTCTGGTTCCGGTTCTCTGGTTCTCTGGTTCTCTGGTTCTGATATGAACAATCCATCACTTGACAAAGACATATCTTCTACACATTCACACGTGCCCTGAGCTATAGTGATGACGCATTATCTACATTATTTTTGTATAATACATCTAGGTCAAAAATATTCAGCTCAGCTCATCTTTCTTCTTTGTTGCAGTCTATGAGCCGGACTGTGAAGCCTTAAAAGACTTGGAGGGAATTAGATGTACAAAGTCTTTACAACCATCTAAGCCAATGTGATATGATGATGATGAGGCAGAATGCATTACAGTCACTCAAAACCATGAAGGCTCCACAATGTTCCTGAGCCATCCTCTAGTCTCCTTCAAGGGTGTTTTTGTTCTTCTGTTGAATTATGGATGAAGCACAGAGCGAGCGAGAGAGAGAGAGAGAGAGAGAGAGAGAGAGACAGAGAGAGAGAGAAAGAGAGAGACAGAGAGACAGAGAGTCATCGAACTACTAAGCCGTACTGCAGCATTTGTTTTAACTGATGCTTCGTCTGAACTTGATCCTCTCAACCACGACTCCATCTTTTGAAACTAAACATCACAAATTGACCTGAAAAGAGTCTGTAAAGAGACTATTGCATCAACACAAACGGTCTAGAAGATTCTCAGCATGTCCGAGCAAACTCCCCTTCATATTGTTTGGACTGGCTAATGATCCTGGTGTTCTTTCATCCTCTGTCAGTGTAGCCAGAACGCCTCAGGTAGTTACATTTGGACTCCCTCACTTCAGTAAAAGGGTGTCTGTTTCTCTCACATACCGTAGTGAATGCATTGAACAGGCTGCAGATTATCTCTTTAATGGAGCACTAACCTGCAGAAAGACATGCAAGAGTATCTGATGAAGACACAGCAAGCAAAAGCTGCTACAGAGTCAACAATCAGCGGTTGTTTAAAAGGACATTTTGCAGCTGTTGTTTTTTCATAAAGCTTTTGTGTTCTGATTCCTGCAGCTTGCTCTCCACAAACAAGCACCCTGGACATCGGCCAGATCATCTCACAAACTGCAGTTCATTTAATTTACATTTGTTCTCACATACTCATTTAATGAGGCGTCTGTGGGTCAGTGGCCGTCTGTCATCCGGAGTGCGAGGAGTTCAATCCGCTGCTGCTGCACGTCGGGTCGTTTGATTTGTATGAATGGATAAGTTAATAGTGATGGATACTTCACATCTGCCATCAGTGTGTGAATGTGACCTGCAGTGAGGAGACCAGAAAAGTGATGTACAAGCTCAAGTCAACATTTAATGTATATTTTTATTGTTTGCCACATCCTTTATTGTTAGATTTGGTTTAGTTTTAATGTTAGCAAGCAATAAAGCATAGCCTACTGTCTGTTACTCAGATATCAGCCACAGATACAGGACGAGTAGATTTTGCCTGGGCAGCTACTGTTAACACGAGCAATATGTCAATGTGGCCGCCATCTTGGCGAGTGGTGAATGCGCCCCCTGATGAATGTAATGATCTTTTCACGACCAAAATATTTATGACTTGCTGAAATAAGAATTGATTTCCAAGTCGATTGACAGATATGTATTTATGATCCAGGATACTTAGAACTGAAATGTTTAACCCTAAAGAGGACATATTATCCCCCTTTTTCAAACAGTCCCCTGTGCTCTAAATGAAACATCTGTGCTGAGCTTCGGTCAGAATATAACATGAAACAAGCACCAGAGGAGGTTTGAGACTCTGTAGAAACCTGATACCAGAATCAATGATCCATTATTAGACGAGCACAGCAACATTTAAATTAAGGCCATTATGAGACTTTTATCTCTCTCCCTCTTAGTTCTCCTCTCATCCCCTCTGATCACTTCGGTTTCTTTTTTATTAAAACCCATTAGCTGTCCTGCTCAGGCTCACTAGACACAAAATACATGTTAATAGTTAACTAGTACATATTTAGCACCTTACCAGTTCACATGTTGGGATTTCTTCCCCCCCCCTTTTTTTTTTTTACTGTCACAAGAGGTTACATGATAACCTCCATTCATCCTCCTCTTCTTCACTTTCCTGTGATTATAAAGTGATTATAAGAGAAGGAATTGTTCTTGTGTTCTGCAATATTTTTCACTCGTGCAGGAATGTTTTTGGACTTTCTTTGGGCTAATACACTGAAAGGACACATTTGAAGCGAGAGATTTCTATTTGAATTGTTCTTCATTCAGTCACTTTAACTTCACTTGTGAGGACGTAGAGCCAAACAGAGTAAAAATGTTTCGTCCTCAACAATAACATCTTGTTTAAAAACATCTGTCTCATGTCGGCCTGTAATGAGGAATACTGTTTTTTGAACAAATAACTTCAAGTCACTCATAGTTTCATTTTTATCCCTCAAGTACGGATGCAACCTTCCCGGTGTTACGGTAAAAGTGAGAGAGACCCCCCCTGGACAAGATGATGATTTTTCATTGATATTCATGATGGTGCTGTCTCGGTCTCGGAGCACTCTGGTCTCTGGGATTACTTGTTCTCGGTTAGTGTGGTCTTGACTACAAACTCTACCACATTCATCTAAAACTCTTCCTCTATCCTGTTGTCCAGCGGTGTATTAATCATACTTTTTATGTTTAAGCAGTGATTGCTCTGTGCCTGAAGAGGATGCATGTTATCAGTAATTAAGAGGAAACAACATAAAGGTGGACTGCCTACATGTGCACGTCTACAACATTAGTGAGAGATTCAAAAAGCCTCTCCTCTCACAGGAGCAATAAAGACAGACACGGATGAGACTAGGGTTTATTACTTTTAATCAATTCAGCTAGCTACAAAATGTCCACCACTTCACACACTGACAGGATACAGAGAGGGAGTCTTTAATATTACATGCGTTGAGGACATCAATCTCACGGTTGAACCTATTGTGTCATTCAGGTTTTAGGTATTGAATCACCTTTCTCTAACTACTCGGCATTTTGGCGATTTGGTGTGCATAGCTCTAAAGTACAGAAGCAACAAAAAAACCCTTTTGAATGTATTTTTTGTTTCAGAGTACAGTTACTGTTATTTTTATACGATCATTATTTTACCAATAACAAACCACACGGGGAGAATAAACTTACAGATACAGTCTTCTTATAAAAGTAAGGTCTCTCAGAAATATGCGTCTTTGCTTTACATTGCAAACCTTTATTTTTATTTCTTTTTTTAGAGCATCCAAAACCTATGATACAGTACACAACCAGTCCTCATCTTTCAGCACAGAGTCAACATCATCATCATCATTTAACTGCATAATCATTTAGAAAAACAGGTCTTTTTTTGCAATACAACCCCAAGTCCTCTTAATTTTTCATCTTGAACTCACTTTTTTTGATCCCTTTTGCATTATTTTACAACGAGATGGTCACAGTCGGTAAATATATCGAGACAAAAAGAGTGGCACTATTGCAAACTTGCAGGAGTATGGAACGATCAACTGTGTCCTAATACTGAGCATGCGTTTGTCAATTCGCTACTGCCATGTTATCATTTTTTATATATATTTTTCAGACAGGTTTTATTTATAAGACTAAAATCTACCATTTGTCATGCAGAGAACGCACAATTCACATCACTTGGAATGCAATGTCTAATACAGCTACAGAGAGAGTCTAGTTGCACATTGTCTATCAGTAACTCAGGATGATTGCAATGAAGAAAAAAATGTACCAACGACTGCCTTTTTGATTGTAAGTGCTCTTTGCCTTCCCTTTCATCTGTATCGCTGCTCAGTAAATCTTTACTCCTGTGTTTCCATCTGTCTCCTCCCTTTTGTCGTAACAACACCAAAAAAAGGAGCATGACAGTAGCCTAAATGGAATGGCACAGTTTTACTAAGACGATACTGAGATACTGAAAAGGAAAAGGAATAAAACAAACAGCTTGTATAGCATTCCTTGTATATACTTGTCATCCAGAGCAGTGTACTTTTAAATATATATATATATATATATTATATATGATAGATGTGTTATTATATATGATATATATATATATTGATAAAGAGAATAAAAACTTCACAGGTGAGCTAGAGAGCCATCAAGTCAGCACTATATACAACCTTTGGAAAGAATGATATACGGAGTATAAGAAATCATCTTTTTAGGAGGACAATCATCTTGAAAAAGCTCGACAAACGACACACAGAACAACATTTACAATGGGGAGGGGGAGGTGATATGTGCATGTGTGCAAACCTAGAAGGTCAATACCATGATGAAAGCATGTCAGCGCCTGACCACGTGCGGCGCGGAAAGCCCACGCTCTGAAATGTAGCGCGCTTAGCCACTGCCCAGCATCTTTGTGGCGCGCTGGTTGGCCTCATCAATCCTGGTCTTGTTGGAATCAGCCTGTGTGGAGGTGAAGAGGAGAGAGAAGCAGGAGGAGGACGTCAGCTTGTTTGGGGTTTAGGTTACATTTGACCCCAGTTACACAAAGCTGTCGTCGACATTAAAGTAGGCCTTTTACCTCCAACAGTATATATCTGAATTCAAACGCCTTGTATATCTCCACAGCCAACTTCTTTTTAAAGCCTGGTTATTAGATATCATGATGTTTTTACTCAAATTTGAGACGTTAAAATGTACTCTGAAGATCATTTTATTATCACTGGAAGGCAGTAATTAAAGAGACAGAGTTGGTGCAATGAGGGCACCACCTCACTGGCTGCGAACTGCAAACACAGCCAACTATCAAAACTATCACTCTACACTGCCACTGTCCGATCTCTACAATAAAGGCATAAACGCCCCCAATAAAATCATATCTAATATAAAGACTAGCAATGTCTTAAAAGAAGGAACTCAGTAAGACAATTGCTGCATGATGGGATATGAATACTTTATATATATATAATTTAAATAAATATTGGTCATCATGTTCCATACCTTCTCCATGATCCTGTCGATCTGGCGATTCTGGGTGTCGATCTCGTTGCCCATGTCCAGAGCCATGTGGCGCAGGTTACCAATGATGCCGCCCACCTGCTCCAGGTTCTCGTCCATCTCATTTTCCCGAGCATCATCTGTTACCCTAAATACACACAAACACACAAGGTCAGATCTAAATGCTTTCATAAACACCAGGCCACGCTCCGCATGTTGCCACTTTGACCAGGTGATACCTGCTCCCTCTGTGACCGTCTCTTCCATATTTCCCCTCTGGTATCTCTGTGTCTGGGTCTGACCTCGGACGAGGCATCTGGACACTATGAAGACCCTCAGCACAGTGTTCATTTACATCCTATTTTCCAGCTACAAACTTTTCAAAACACTAATGATGAGTCTGTGCTAACTTTAACATTCAGCAGGATATCTCCCCATTTTCAGAACTGGCCCGGTTCAATGAAAAGAGCAAAATGACCTCTGAAAAGCATTTGTGTTCTCTAGAAAGAATATGGAATATATTAAAGAATATATTACAAGATGAATCTCGTCCCTTATTACTGTGTAAACTCAAAAAGAGAAAACCTGAGTTTGATTGTTTCAAAATGACACTTAGCACCAAATAATGATGTATAATAAGGTTTGTTAACCTGTTGCACTATGTACTGTAAGATAAATTCAATTCAAATTAGATGAATTAATTTATGACATAAAGGCTCTAGCAGGTTGTTGCTCCCGGTACATTCACTTGTGTAAATCTGTTGAGATTAAAGAAGTCAAAAAATTACTTTAGTAAAACTCTCGATTAATCGCTTACTTTAAACAGTCAATGGTGATTATTGTTTTAAATCTCATTATTTTCAATAAAAGAAAAAAAACGCAACATATATTTATAGTGTTGCGCTGTGTTAAACTGAGATTAAGTTACTTCCTGTTTAAATTCAAACCTGCTTTTATTTTGAAATAAAGTACAGATTTTCTTGTAGATCACTTAGCCACAGAACATTAAAGTCAAACAGCTTAAAGGAACGGTAAAAAGGTCATAAAGGTGGATATTACTTTGGACTCATCATCTGAGCGGTCTGAGAGTTTTTTTAAGTGACATGAGACATTCAAAGAAGCAGCAGTGTTGTGGTTTTCCATCACTATGACGACATGAAGATATTGAGGAGGCTTATCTATGGTAGGCCTAAGGGGACAAAATAACATGCCAAAAAATGAAAACATTAATTTCAGACCTTAATTAATCGTGATGTACTAGTTAAATGCAGACAGCCCGAGATGAGACTAAATCCAGCTTGTCACCCTCGCGTCAGTGAAGACTAATACTGAGACAAAGAAATAAGAGCCATGGAATGAATTACACTCTTGACCTCCTTTCTGCCTCTCCTTATTTTCACTGAACTTCAGCTACATTTTCCTTTAGAAACCCAGCAGACGTTTAGCTGTGCAGTTTGTTTTATGTAAAGATATTTTTTCTAGATTCCATTTGTGAATTATTTCAACACGTTATACAGGCATGCTTACAGCACTGTGAGGTATTACTACCATCAAGGTGGGACTTGAACTTAATGCTGTTCTCTGATAACTTTGTCACATTCGATAAAATGAAGTAAACAGTGAAGCTGAGTGTGATGTTAAAGGTTTTATGAATGATGTTGGTGTGTAACAGATTATTTATTTAAACACAATGTTAGGATTGGAAAAATAAGAAGTTACGTACTCAAATGTGTAGAGATCGATCTCCTGGAGAGAAGCATGACACAAATTAGGGTTCAATGTTTTCCTATCCTGACCGATAGTTTTGTTTGACTCAAGCTGGGAACACACCCAATTATGACATTTCAATGATTCTTTATTATCCTCTCAGAATAAGACTGATGACTTGGTGTGGGTTCAGCTGGGTTTAGCTTCTTCTCAATCTTCTCTGACAAGGAGAAATGATGCTGTTTGAATGTTTTAAGAGGAACTACAGACATAGTCATCATCACAGTTTAGGGGATACAGATTGGATCTACGTCCTTCAGCCAAGGTTAACCAACCTCCTCTTTACTTTCTCCTTTGTGTGTCCCTTTATGACTCTCTCTCACCACAACACGTCTGCACCGTTTCCACATGTACACTTATATTCCTCTGGTCTGCATTCATAAATCCCTTTCTGTCCATCTGTGCATGCTTTAACATCACCTCCTATCTCACAACTCCATTTTTACCTCTGAGCGTCTTGATGCAGAAACCTTAAGCTTTTCATACCTGCGGATGAAGCCTCCACTGATGGCCATCTGTTCGCGCTCATCGACAACACGGGCGGGCTGGCTGGCCACCACGCCATCTTGGTTGTTCCCCCAGGCCTTGCTGGCTCCGCTCTTCATCCTGGCCATCGACAGCGGGGGGTGAGGATGAAGAGGAAACTTACTCAACAGGCGACTGAACGTTTCATGATTTACCTCAACCAGGCTGGCTTCCCATTAGTCAAGTCTACAAAGAGAGCCTTGGATTGGAGGTACAGTAAGTGACGTGACGTGACCAGCTGACACAAAGGTGTTGTTTGGCTTCATGCATCCAGCACATAAATATATGGTGGGGACTAGACTAAGTCAAGCAAAGCATAGCAGGCACAGACTGATTTGGTAGACTGGGTTTGGTAAGTTAGGAGTCATTCTGTTGTTACACAATAACAATGTGTGTTATGTTATATATCATATAACATACTACTCAGAATCAGGCACAAGTCACATATGTTTCTAAATCTATGCATGCATTAAGACTCTGAAAGGGGGAGTACCCCCTTTATACTCTTTAAAGTATCCTCCTGATGTCTTTGTGTGGTGACTATGATAAACTCTATCCCACTCCCACAGTTAAGATGTCCCAGTGTGACAGAAAACAGAGAAGAGACGAGCTTTTGTGCAGACACACCAAACATAGAGTGTACAGGACTGAAACATTGTTAGGAGGGACGACGGTCAACGTGGAGAACAAACTGCCAAATGACAAAAGGAAACAAAACAAAAACAAGAAACTGGAGTGAGCTTACAGAGAATAACACCTGTTTTAACACCCACACCTCTGACCCCACCCTTGCTTTGTGTTCTTTGAATATCAACGCCATAAAATCCAGGCACAGAATCCTGGACAGTCCGCGATGTCTGGTATCAGTGATGCTGAGGAGTGAGGAGTGTGTTCAGACTTTTGACACCGACACATTGCGTGGGCTCATCTGTATCTGCTTCCCTCTTAATAAATAATAAAGCTAAGAACAAAAAGGAAACCACATCAGCGCTGAGGGCTGTCCAATATGTCACCTCAGTTTGACCTGAAGATTTAACATCAGAGTCAGGACAGAAGCTATCAGATCAAATGTCTCCTTTTATTTCATCTTAGTTATGCTTTCATTGTATTTGTGTCTCAATGATTTAAGGCACTTCACATGGTTGGCTAGCATTTTAATAATAAGTTTATCTAATTATTAATTTAACAACATCCAGCCATTTCTTACATTAAAGCGTCTGTTGTTGTTTTTGTATAACCAAGGAGTGCTGTGCGGATGTATTTTAGCTGTATCAGGGATGGCGATTGCTCAGCCTCCTACTCGGCTTTATTAATAGAAATGGATTGAGGCAAGGCTATGCTTGGCTCTCTGTCCCTGCTGACACACACCGATGTGGTAAACATTTATGTATACCCTTGTCTGAGTCTGTCCTTTTTCTCCATCGTTTATTTCCATTCTCAGCTTTTTCGTACCATTCATATTGGTTTTTATTGTACATCCTCTCCTCTCCCATCACTTTCCCCTCATTTGTCTGTTCGTCTTTGCAGTCTCAGAATGGATAAAATGCTCTTATCTCATCAGCTTTGATGCCGAAATAAGATGATATCATGAGTATTGCCGACCTCTAGCAGTGGCATAAAGACTGGCAGAATCCAAAAGCTGTAAAACTTCAGTCAGCTAATTCTGACACACAGAGAGCATGCTGAAAGGATTATAAAAAAATTTTCTACTTTATGTGATGGCATTAAGTGTCACTGTATGAGCGGGGAAGAGAAATACGTCCTTTGTCTTTCTAGCATCCATCTACGTGTGCGTTCACTTTGACTCAACTTCCCAGCAGGCTCTCATGCCACTATCTGATATGGCTGACCTACATGTGAGTGAGTTCCCCCCGGGAGAGGCAGCTTAGCGAACAGTAATGTTGAAACAGCCAGTGCCAGATAAAAGGGAATTTAGCACAGCGCTCTGCAGGAGAGGTGGCACTGCAGAGAAACTACAGCAGAAGCAAAGTGAAAACAAGGCAGCAGTGGGCTGGACCACCACGCAGAGCCATGTAAAGACAAGGGTACCACGCAGTACATGCGCAGTGCCTTGATGTACCAATTTGACAGAACTAACATGTCGACAAGCACTGAAAATATCTCGCTGCGCTCGTGTCTTAACCTAGATTTCAGCTCCCGGGAATGTTTTTTATCCTTTTTGCTTTGAACGTGTCACACTGTGTCATTTTGGATCTCCTAATGTGGTCACTGCCTTTCTTTTACCACAATGAACACCTCTTCTTCCTTGTTTTCTTTTGTTTTAAGTGTCTGTTTTGTTATCAGACATTAAAGCTTTAAGAAATGACTTGCTCCTCTTTAATCCCATTTTACCAGAAAAAGAAAAAAAATCACAGGCTCTGAACTGCTTGTGGTAAAAACACACTAAAAAAACAAATTCGTTAATCATCACTATTAACATCATCAATATAACCGTCAGTGTTAATATCAGCATCATCATACGTAGCAATCCTGTTGTGAGTTGCATTTTCATGCATGCATGAGCATTCAAAGGGTCATGCTCGCCAGTCATTCCATATCATTGGCACTTTCTGGTTCAAAATGGTGGGGGAGAGTGCTGAGGGGGGAAACAGAAAGGTCTCGTATCCTGCTGAGAGGTGATGATCTACTAAGACATGTTAGAGCGGTGTGGTTAGAGATCATGCAGATGAGGAGAAGTGTCAAACAGTTCTGGACCAGGCTGACCTGAAACACATTGGTACCAAGGTCACCAAATGTCCAGCAAGAGTCAAAATATAAAATGATCTAGAGTACCAAGATGCTTCAGGAACCACAGCCCTGCTCTTTATGTTAACTGATTTTAATCTTGGGAGGGCCATTTGCATTTAAAATTAAAGAGTTCGTTCAATTCCTGGATCAGTATTTATTGTAGAAGTTAGACTTCTACAAAGGCTGCAGCTGCATGCACTGTATTAGACTCCCCTTATAAAGGTCTTTGGTGGAAGTGGCAGCTCAAAGAATATGGCACTTGCAGAGTGGCACTTGTCAGATGAGTAGTAAGAGAGGCACTTATAGATGAACCATGGCCTCTCATAAGTGAAGAAGAGCTAATGTGAAGGACGGGACGTTTTGAGGACGGCTTTATAGGATTTGAGTCTTGCCAATCTATATGCACATGTCTGGTTGGACTGTGCAAAAGCAGCAGCAGCAAAGAGAAAAGTATGTCTGAAGAGCCGTGAATTGTGATACCATGTATGTCAGGGGGCTAAACCAGGGGAGAACATCTAGAAGAACCCGAGGCTGCTGCATGCGCCCGCAGTTTTTAGCAGTATGTGTTTGCATCGTCTGAGTTTGCATTACATTTGAGCTGAAATTTAAATTAGTTTATTGATTAAAGAATCTCATCTCAATGTTGTGTAAATATCATAGATACCAAAAAGATAGTATATTGTTTTTTGTACAGCAGTAATGGAACCATAAATGTTCTGCTGGTGGGGAATAAACCTTTGCCTCTGACAGATAACGTCAGTACTTCTTTGGGTAAAATAACAGTGTAGGCTAATATTGGGCCATTCCAAAAGTCACACGGAGCACCAGATGCTCGGCTAGCTTAGTTAGCGGGCTTTGAACATCTGGGAGTTTTAACAAACTTGTCCCATGCTAAGTTTGGACACACGAAAGTAAAACGAGCTAATGTAAGTAAGCAATGTTTGGTGGGATCAGTGCTAACATTGACAAACTAGCTTGAAATGCTAGCACGTTTTTTGAGGGGGAGCTAATTAGTCTAGCTTGATAAGTGCTTGATTGAACTTTTCAAGCTAAATTATCAACCTTCATCTGATGTATTCTCATAAATGTAACACTTTATTAGCACTTTAAATAGCCTACTTTAAAGAAACAAAGCCAACTCAGCAGTTGCAGTATCATAACGATAATCTAAATTTCAGCTCAATTTTGAGTGTGTATGTCGTGTTTTGTGCGTGAGCTTTGAAACTAGAATCATGGCCTCCTGTGTCCACCTGGTAAAGCAATTGAAGGGTAGTCTAAGCTTATTTGAAACTGGAGCAGAGCGGACTATTGGCTGATGGCCATCGTGATGTCACTTCTACCTCCATTACTCTTTGATTCCTCAGATATTTACTCTTATTTTGAATGGCAGGCAGGCAGGCAGGCAAGCAGCACCTACTTGTTACATGGACAGGAGCAAAGACCACAGAATTTCCCTAGATCGTTCAAATTCTTTTCTGCATCCTTCATGTCCTTATTGATTTGGTCCATTCCCTCCTCGATGCGCTCCAGTTGCTCTGATTAAACACAAGTCATTTATCCCCCACAGAACGAAGCACGAAGAGAGAGAAGAAGAAAGAGGAGGAGAAGAAGAGAGAGAAAAAGAAAGGACAAAGGAGAGAAGACAACAACTTCAGACACTGTGACGAAAGAAATTAAAACAAAAAAGAAAAAAAAAGAGGAAAAACTGGACGCCACCACATATGTAAAGAACCTTTGGGGCACGTTGTCAGTACCTACTTGTTACATGGACATATGAAAAGCCCACAGCATTTCCCTAAATCTTTTAAATTTTTCTCGGCTTCCTTCATGTCTTGGTTGATATGGTTCATGCCATCTTCAACACGATCGAGTTGCTCTGGTCAGGACAAAGGGATGACAGTAGTGGAATGAATTTCATTGACTGACAAAAATATGAGTTATGATGAGCAGTAAGTGAGTCAGACTTATACTCAATTATGTACGTGCATTGTGCATCAGAATTGGAGTTAAGACCAAACTAAAGTTTCTCTTGAGTGCATTGATTTGATTGGATAATTTATAAAGTTTGCACACATTTTTTGGAAATACATTTTTTTTAAATTACCGGCTGGAAATCAGATGAGAAGAAGTATTTCACATCTGTATGCTCGAAAAGAAACTACAACAAACCTTCTTAGAGAGCCACGATAGTGGTTAGCCACTTCGCTAAGTGAGGTTCATGGGCTGCCTTGGAGGAAGGAAAAATGTTTCGGCCAGCAAGATTATTTTGATTTTAACTTCAGAAAAGTACATTTATCTTAACAACATCGCCATGACAATCAGTTACAGACATGAACATCTCACCACTGAATAGTGTGCAAGCAGGGCTGCAGACAGTGGACAGCGGCTGATGCTGAAACAATGCACCGCCACAGTTATCCGCAGTCACCTCCTATTTAGCCTTTTATCTAGAACAACAGTGTGTTCATTTAAAACCTGTACAGTACGATTTGGCTTTAGAATACATAAGGTGATGAAAAGGTGAGGGAGAGAGAAAAGCGTAAGGTGGTATTGTGTGTAATATCCTTCAAATAGAGTATGAAATCACGACATTAGCTGTGAGTACTGGGGATAAGGACACAGGAGAACGTTAAGAAGAGTCCCTTCAGCCAGATGGTCCTGAGGCTCAGCTCGACTAATGCCCGGTTCACAGGGCAGGATTTTAAAATTGTCGGCTGATTTCTCAAAATTTAGAGAGCACACACTTGGCAATAAATAATCTGAGGTTTCACTGTTTTTGGTCGTACAGTGTAGCAAAACCTCTCGAGATCAAACGCCTTTTGATTTTGGGATTCCCCACGTGCTCCAGGCGATTCCTCGCCACTACGTCACCTCGCTTTCTGATTGGCTTTGCGTCACAGTCAACAGGCATGTGCTCGTTTTCCCCTCGGGGGGAAACGCCACACATGATGAGAAATCAGGCCAAAACAATCAAACATGTTGAATAGCCCTGATTTGAGATCGGAGCGTTCCAGACGAGAGCAGTCTGAACACACCACACACGGCAGGATGATCTTATAAGATTATAAGATATTTTACGATGATCAAGGCGTCCTTAAGATTATCGGAAGGCGAGAATCGGGGAAAACTATTTACTATTGGACATGCACCAAAAAAACTGGAAGAACACTGAGATGCAACAGCATATGTCCAATCCTTTCAGAGCCTGACAGACGACCATCAGAACACCTGACAGGTGTATTTAGCCTTACACAGAGAGAGCTGACATGCTTCACAGATTGCCGAGTGCACAGATTTGTAAACTGCTCAGTTTAGGAGACTGTCTCCGCTGATTGGAGATGCTTGTGCACTGATTTGCAAATGGCTTTTTATTTTTTTTGCTGTGTAATACAAATCACGTTTTAAAGTTTCCCTTGTGACTCTGTTTTCCCAACAGACTTCGTGTGGGGAGGCATGTTATCCAGACGCAACAAAACCAAGAGAGTAGAATCACATCAGCATCAGAGAGAGAGAGAGAGAGAGAGAGAGAGAGAGAGAGAGAGAGAGAGAGAGAGAGAGAGAGAGAGAGAGAGAGAGAGAGAGAGAGAGAGAGAGATGGGAAGTTCCAGCAGTACTAAGCCTGTCGTTAGGTAGCTTTATTACGGTGTCTTTATTGCAGCATATGGCGCTGTCTGCTGCACTGTTTGCACACTGTTCTGTTATGAGATTGTTTCTCTGTCACTGACTGTCATGGCATTGTTTTTAAGGAAATAATCAAAAAAGTAAAAGTTGGAAGTTGATACCTCAGTTAGAAGTTTCCTTATTTAAGTGATCTTTTTGTGCAGATTCGATGAATTGAATCGTCTAAATGAGCTTGTTCTGTCTCTTCATTTGACTGAAAGCCGAAATGTTCCCAAAAGAGGAGAAAGTTACATTCAGTTTAGTTACCAGTGCAATTGCTATTGTTTCCGTCTAAACATGAAGTGGGGTTAGGTGACTTCACGTGCCGTTGAATTAGTGATTTAATTGACCTGTAATATTGTGATTCATTTTTGTGACAGCCCGTAATCACGTGATCTGTCTAGATTAAGAGACCCCTACTATAATTTTGTTATAAATACACCAGTGTTGGTATATAACCTTGCTCGATTTGATGCTGGTTATAGCATGGGCTTCCTTGGCTAAAAACTGCCTGCGTTGCTTTGTCTGGCTTTGCAAAATGTTTGAGGAACTGCAGGGACTGTGAGGATAATTAGATTGTGGTTTATGAGCATCAGGGCCTTTGTCATGCTGATGTGGAGGATGGTGTGTCTGTGACTTTTCTGCAGCGCAAAGTATTTTCATTTCCTGTTTGTGAGTAAATGAAATAAGGTGCAGGCAGCGTGTGAAAAGGTGAGCACAGTTAAAAATGGAAAAAGTAGTTCACTGTCTTTTTCAGATTTGTAAAATCCCTGATTGGCGTTTATGCTGATTCATTATATTCAACCATGTTAGAAGTCTGTTATTAGAGAGAGATGGAGCAACAGCTTGATCAAGCTGCACTGATTTTAGAAGGATTCACATGCTAAAGGTTTAATACTTAACTTCACCAAAAGCACAAATAATAACCGTCTCCAGGATTGAGCTACAGGCTCTTCTGCTTGCACAAAATCAATAATGCAGGGTCAAAGGTCAGCTCCGGCTTACAGCCGCCTGTGTGACCAGTGAGCCATTGAAATTGGTTTGGGAGTGATGATCCTGTGGTGCAGAATAGCTCTTTGGACACTAGGGATAAGGGGGATAAATGGATGGTCACAGAAGGGCTAGAGCTTTCATCCCCTGAGTGAACAATCTCACTGGTGCAATTAAAGCTCTCTCTTTGAGGATTGGCGAATTGGTTAACATGCCTTCCAGCTAATGGGAGAGCTGCAGGGCTGAGTCCCCTCTAGAGAAGTGATGGGTTCTCTTTTACAGTTCCACATCACCAGTCTTACCTGGTTGATGTTGCACATTTCACACATATTTATTTATTTAAGGGTTGTTGGCCATGCAGTTATTGAACTGCATCTGACCAGGGATTGTACAAACCTGCATATGGGTTGATAGAAAAGTGATAAAATGTTGTCTCTACCAGCTCAACCGATCGTTTGTCATGTCCACCTCTTGTGTTCTTACACTCCCAGGGCCTGTTCAGCTGTTCTCAGATTTGCTGGCCATTGACACCTCTAACATTGTTCAAAAGAAATATCTCAAGTTGGTTGAACAAACTTCTTATATTGTAAGCAAAAGCATATAATAGTGTGTGTTTATAAAAGTGTTATTCCTGATAGTAATGATTAATAAGCTCATGTGGTGACATCAAATTCAAGGTCAGTAAGATATGACACCAACATGACATCAAATTTGAATCCCTTTAACATCCAACCTTTCTGTAAACTGTAAATCTGAAGGGGATTAAAGCACAGACAGATCTGAGAACAGCCACCCTGATTTCAGCTGCCACAGAAGGCACACTTAAACCCAACTGGATGTATCTTGATGTTGAGCTGTAGGGTTTTGGCACTGCAGTGGTGGGCATTAAAAAATCTTCTAATAGTTTGGCACTTTTAAAATATCTTTCTGTTGCCCTTGTTAGCAAATGAAAGTGAAAAGAAAGCATCAAAATGAAAATTTGTTAGGCAAGCAAAAAACAAATAAAATGTTAGCGAAAGGAAACAAAGGTTAAAGAAAGCTGAAAGTAAATAAGGCACCTTTCACCAGTCAGATAGAGCACACGTTAAATCAGAACCCAAACAAGAAAACTCAAAGGAAACAAGAACTTATGAATCAAATGCATTTAAATGAAAACAAGCAACTGCATATGAAACAATTCATCCATTAACAACGTCATACCATAAACATATTATCAACAATGACATAAATAATAATGTACCTTGTTGTGCTACTAGTATTTGCTTTAAACGTGGTTTATGACTTTAAATAAATACAGAAGCATTAAATGAGCTTCGTTAAATGTGACTGTAGCTTCATTTTATTAACTTTATGTAACCACTCAGCATCGCTCCCTTCTTGCAGACTTACCTCCCTGCTCGTCCAGCATAACCAAAGTCCTGATGCCGGCATCTTTGCTCTATTCCCAGGAGACAGCCAGGTAGAAATGAGGGATGAGGAGGGGAGAGAACATAAAAAGGAATAGAGGTCAGGAATGAGGCTACAACAGCTTAGGGAATCACAGAAAAATACAAGCTAGCGTACGCAATTTCCCCTTAACCTTTAGCTTTTTGACCTTTAACACCAAAACATTTTTTTTATGGTGCAGAGTTGCAGTTGTGTCAATTGACCCTTCGTTGGCTCTGTGATTGGGGGATCAGCAGTACAATCACTGAGTCCATTCTCCAAGCAGCCATTGCTGGGCGACATTTGGTTAGACACATTTTTGCCCGAGCCAAGTCTTTACAGTGTATTGTAAGAAATAATGACTTAATTTTATTATTAAACTTGGAAACATGAAAAGATACTTGGGGTGTCTGCAAGAGCGACTCAAGATATCCACATCGTAATCCACCAGGTTTTTTCCTGTCACATTGAGCACAAAGTGATCTTGCGGTGATTGTCATTGTGTAAATAATTCTGTATCTTAAAGGACCTGTCACAGACATTTAAAAAGTTATTTCAGACACCTGGCTCCAGAAATGGTCACTGATGGAGTCCGAGGTCGACCAGTGGAGATGATACAGCTAGCAGCCATGGGAGGACAGCTAACGTTAGCCACCCTCAACATTTTTAAATGATCCGAAAGAGAATTTTTTATTATTGGTTTCAAGTCATCCTCATACACACTAATGTATCTTTGTTTCTTTGCCAAGATCAAGTTTTAAAAATAGTCAAATCTATAAAATATAGATGACAGTTTGTCTAATGGTGCAGCATTTTGAACAGTTTCGGACGGGACAGAGGGTGGCAGCAAGCGATGTTGTCTAACCTAGTAACAGTAACTAAGTAGTGGCTTGACAGAGGGCAGTGTTGAAGGGTTACTTCCTACTAAAAGCAGGGCTTGACAAAGGGTCCATTGTTAACTCATCTTTTACATTATTTTCAAATAATGTAAGTGGGGAACATAACATTTTTAGATATGTATTTGCTCTACAAAGGTTAACCATTTAGTACCTATGAAGTGTCATTAATGCCTTCCTTCTAAAGGAACAATAATATTACATGTGCTTGCACAGCACGGTAATGATTAGAAGAGGAAATGGTCCAGGATCCAGGATCCAAACACCCTTTCTGCGTCGGACTCGGCAGATGATAAGACCTTTCAAACATGCACAAGTACTGCGTCTTTGTATCCTCAAATTCAGAGCATGTATTTCCACAAAATTTCAAATGAAGCGGTTCTATTTGTGTTTCCTTTAGCATTCACATCTTCATTTCCATTCCTCTCTGACTATAACCTGTCTGAACTGCTGTGCATGCGTGAGTGCATCAGCACAGCTATAAGTCAATGATAGGCTTGGTCGGCTGCAGGAGGTAGAGGATAGCTACACATGCAACCCTTCTCCCCTCTCTGCTCCTTAGAAATTCTGCACTGCCATGCTAAGACGTGGCACCTGGTACAGCCTGATAGGGCATGAATAAGATTAGAGTGTGTCAGTGTACAAACACACCATTAAACACACCATCCCCCTCTGCATGCCTTCTCAGCAGTTTGGGAGGAAACCACATTGATGCGGCCAGAAGGCGAGAAGGGAGCAATAAGGAAATACTGGTGTATAAATTACTCTGTAATTTTCCACGCCTCAGTCCAAAAGAAATCCCAAAGTGGTTGAAATGGATCCCTGGGGAAACTGCAAGGACAAATCAAACATGATCCGGTATGATTTAGGGGACTGTTCAATGCAGAATCCTCATGCAAATCAGCTGGACAGATTAATTAAAGGAAAATGAGCGCACATCAAATTATAGATTGGACAGTATAGCTGTATAGACTAAATATATTAAATTATATTATTTGTATATTTGGGAACATTTTCTCATCCTAAAAGTCTTGTATGTTATATTCTAGCTTACATAAATAATGCTTGTTTAATACATCTGTTACAGCGAAACAAAGGCATAGTCACTGCTTCAGCACTATTTTGAGTCTTTCTGGTTGTTCAGCGATTTCTGCCTCTTCAAGCAATGACAACTATATTCCCCCTCAAATGATTATACTACTAAACATTGTTTATGAGTCTGAGAAATCACACACATTCTACAAATGTACAGTGTGTGCATGCAAACCACTGCTCCTCTTCTTTATGTGAAAAACTCTCCTGCCTGTGGTGTGATAGCAGGGTGGGGCGAGACATGTTGTTGAATGATCAATATGACCTTGAGATCCGCACAGAGAGCTTGCCAGACGCCACTACCCCCCCAGCTGTCCCCGCCTTCTCTCTCTCTCCCTCCGTCTCTCCAGTGTCCTTCACTCTCCCTTCGATTCTGCCTCTTTTCTCCTCTTCTTTAGTCTCAGTTTATTACAGTGACATTTATTGCCATAAATGTCACATGAACTAATAAAAATCTGTTTCGTGTATGTTTGAGCGTGTGTACACGCCCTCTTTCTCCCTCTCTTTCTAATATTAGCTTTTAACCCAGTCATGCTTGGATGCTTAAGTTAACGCAATAATGGTTCATTATTATAAATATAATGAAAGTCTTTTTTAGCTTATGTCCTTTTCAATTAAAGCTTTGTGAATGCACTGTTATGTAATTTGATTTGAGATACACTTGTTTTTAAAGGTTTACTTTGTGCTTTGATTTAGAGACAGGACAGTGGATAGGGAGTCAGAATGTGTGGAGAGAGAGAGATAGTTTCGTGAGCCCTATGGAGGGAGGCTCTAGTCCTCCAAGCAGACGGCAGACGGTTGGAATTTAAACTCTGGCTCTCTCTCTCTCTCTTTCTACTTGAATTCTAACTCTATCCACTGTCCTAGCTCTACAATAAAAGCATGAAAAGCCCAAAAACACGTATTTAAAAAAACATAATCATAAGACCTGCCTCACAAGACGGATGGATCGAGGAGCATAGTAAGAATGTGCATGTTAACTCTAAATCTTGAATTTGAAATCAGTAGGTCAGACTAATAAGCTGACAAGCAGCTGACCTACAAGTAGCCTGTCTGCCTCGAGTCATTTCCAAAGGCCATTCTTAACCAGGAAAAGCAATAAGACGGACTCATGGTTTGTACTGTTAAACAAAGGACTGTTATGTCCTGTTGTCTCTCTCTCCCTCTCCTGTGCTCTACAGGTCGGTGCTCAGCTCATCTCTCCACCAGCTGATGGATAATTGGGTTCACCTATAGCTGAAGTCCTGCAGCAGGAGTGGGAGAGATAAAGGAAGCGTGGCCAGTGACTTGTTGGGTTTCCACGTGTTTCAGAACTTTATTTTCTTTAAGTATTCAATCAAACTTTGTGTTAAGAATCTATCAGCTTCCGTGTGTCCTTAGTGTCATTCGTTAAAGGAGGCTTTTTTTCTGTTACTTGTAACACTTTTTTAAAAATATATATTTTTGTTCTGCATCCCCAAACAAGGCGGGGTACATTCAGTGATATTTAATGTTTTAAATTCTCAGCTTCAAAGCTATTTGTTTGATGCATTTTTGAGTTTTGAGAAACCTCCAGGCTGAAGCCTCATGCTGCCAGTCTTTATATTTCACCAAGCTAGCACAGTCTCCTGGCTCGTTCTTTACAACACTATTGCTAGTTTGTTAAAGAAGTATCTCACTGACCTTTCATAGTCACCACAACACTTTGAGATACTCAACAATGCAAGTGTTAACCACTTGTGTTGTTCAGACTTGTTGCATAGGAAATATTTGTTCTGTCATAGAGACAGGCTGACTTTCATTTTGAGCACTTCTCACTGATTTATTATATTGGAACATGTGAACAAAGCACAGCTGTAGCTGTACCATTTCACATTCATCTCTGCTCCTGTGAGACAGCCTTCTGTCTTGTGTTGTGTGTTGCCACAGAGCCATGCTCTGCTCCTCTCTCATTGTAAACAGTAGCCGGTAACATGCAGCTCTCTGTTGTACAATAAGGATACAAGAGGCATTGTTTACATGTGTAATACTCAGTGTGGCTCCCTCAGATTCACAGTTACAAATGTGAAGCATCTCATCAATGTGAGAGTAATTTACTGCCTTTACTAACTTTAACTCATCACTTTACTATATACAGTTCTTAATTTACAAACCAACGGGGTCCATAGCTGTGTCATTGCCACTACCTGAAATCTGATTGGCCACCCCAAAATCCAAATCAATGATTGGCTTTTTGCCGTATCAGAGGCGGGACTTTTCTGCAATTTTCCTCATTTGCAACATTTGTGCACAAATACACGTCTATTGTCTTCAATATTTCAATTCAGGAACCCACACGTGGACATAAATGACCTGTATGCTAACACTGTGTTAGCATACACTATATTTGGTTCAATCGATCAATCAGGAGCTTACTCATTAAAATTATTCCTCTCTGTTAAAACAGAGTCATATAAAAACGGTTAAATCAAAACTAATTCCAAACTTTAAAAAAAATCCCCTGGGAAGACCACGGACGACTGTGTCCAAGTAAAACTGAGTCCAGATAAAGAATAAGGCACAGCTGTTTGTTAGATGTACAGTACATTCATTGCACTAATTGTTAAATGCTTGTTTTGTTCTCACCTCTTCCACCAGCTGCAGCATACGACGAGTGCTCTCCAGGGACTGTGGAGGAATAAAAGACACGGTCAGTTTTGATACCACTGTGACACATTCAGACAGCCGAAGTTATCAAAAAAGAGAAAGAGTTCAGTTTCACATTGAATCCTCAAATAAGGAACATATCCATCTGATTCACTGAGGTGTGTACGCTGTATATGATGTGTCTGGTTATTGAATTGTGTACAATCAGAGGGTAACACAATAGATCAATGTTTCATATTTATTGACAAGAACCCAACATTAACTAATAAAAAGTAACTGTCTGAATTAAAATACTGAATATGCCCTACTTCTGATCGTGATCTTAAAATATAACTCCCTAAACGTTTTATGTCATTCAGGCTTTCAAGATTTAAATACTGCCAAAGTCTTGCATTTTCGATATGTGGGAACTCACCAGTGAATTCTGAAAATACAGCAGCTTTTAACTCTTATAATAAAGAAAGCTTTGATCACTCCCTTAGAGTCTGTTAGATGTCTATTATTAGTTGTGTATAGACACAAAGCTGCATGCTAAGACGCCTGTAGCTGCACAGCACAGCTTGCTAGCTCAAGCTACTCGATAGGGACAGCGCTCTGTGATATGTTGTGCTTCTTACAGGGACACGTCTTCGTCCTGCTGCGCTCACTGAGTGCACAGTCGATTTAACAAAGAGAGGAGGAGGAGGGTATAAGAGAGCGAGCGTCTTTGATGTAGCCAGTCCTTTTTTATCTTCTTCTTCCTTTTCAGCTCAAGGTCTCTTTTACTTTTTAAAAAATGTTTCCCCCCTTGTGTATCTGATTTCATACATCTACACTCAACAAAAATATAAACGCAACACTTTTGTTTTTGCTCCCATTTGTCATGAGATGGACTCAAAGATCTAAAATTCATTCCAGATACACAATATTACCATTTCTCTCAAACATTGTTCATAAATCTGTCTAAATGTGTGATAGTGAGCACTTTTGCTTTGCTGAGACAATCCATCCCACCTCACAGGTGTGCCACATCAAGATGCTCATCAGACACCATGATTAGTGCATAGGTGTACCTTAGACTGTCCACAATAAAAGGCCACCCTGAAATGTGCAGTTTTTGCTTTATTGAGGGTCTGGGGACTCAGAACCAGTCAGTATCTGGTGTGACCACCATTTGCCTCATGCAGTGCAACACATCTTCTTCGCATAGAGTTTATCAGATTGTCAATTGTGGCCTGTGGAATGTTGGTCCACTCCTCTTCAATGGCTGTGCGAAGTTGCTGGATATTAGTGGGAACTGGTACGCGCTGTCGTATACGCCGGTCAAGCACATCCCAAACATGCTCAATGGGTGACATGTCCGGTGAGTATGCTGGCCATGCAAGAACTGGGACATTTTCAGCTTCCAAGAATTGTGTACAGATCCTTGCAACATGGGGCCGTGCATTATCTTGCTGAAACATGAGGTGATGTTCATGGATGTATGGCACAACAATGGGCCTCAGGATCTCATCACGGTATCTCTGTGCATTCAAAATGCCATCAATAAAATGCACCTGTGTTCTTCGTCCATAACAGATGCCTGCCCATACCATAACCCCACCACCACCATGGGCCACTCGATCCACAACATTGACATCAGCAAAGCGCTCACCCACACGACGCCACACACACTGTCTGCCATCTGCCCTGAACAATGTAAACCGAGATTCATCCGTGAAGAGAACACCTCTCCAACGTGCCAGACGCCATCGAATGTGAGCATTTGCCCACTCAAGTCTGTTACGGCGACGATCTGGAGTCAGGTTAAGACCCCGATGAGGACGACGAGCATGCAGTTGAGCTTCCCTGAGACGGTTTCTGACAGTTTGTGCAGAAATTCTTTGGTTATGCAAACCAATTGTTTCAGCAGCTGTCTGAGTAGCTGGTCTCAGACGATCTTGGAGGTGAACCTGCTGGATGTGGAGGTCCTGGGCTGGTGTGGTTACACGTGGTCTGCGGTTGTGAGGCCGGTTGGATGTACTGCCATATTCTCTGAAACGCCTTTGGAGACGGCTTATGGTGGAGAAATGAACATTCAATGCCCGAGCAACAGATCTGGTTGACATTCCTGCTGTCAGCATGCCAATTGCACGCTCCCTCAATGCTTGCGCCATCTGTGGCATTTTGCTGTGAGACAAAACTGCACATTTCAGAGTGGCCTTTTATTGTGGACAGTCTAAGGTACACCTATGCACTAATCATGGTGTCTGATGAGCATCTTGATGTGGCACACCTGTGAGGTGGGATGGAAAGCAAAGCAAAAGTGCTCACTATCACACATTTAGACAGATTTATGAACAATGTTTGAGAGAAATGGTAATATTGTGTATCTGGAATGAATTTTAGATCTTTGAGTCCATCTCATGACAAATGGGAGCAAAAACAAAAGTGTTGCGTTTATATTTTTGTTGAGTATATGAACGTCTCTAATCTGACACATCAACAGAAATGAGCTGTTGTCCTCTCTGTAGATCTGGTCATTTCAACAGAGAAAAAAAAACTGTTATTCTGATGCCGCCATTTTGTGTATGCCCTATGTTCACGCATGTGTGTGTGTGTGTGTGTGTGTGTGTGTTTAATATTCTGCTCAGCTGTGCCTGTGTGAGTCATATGTGAAGCTAGAGGGGTGTGGGTTCATCTGCTCTGGGCCATGGCTGAGACCCTCTCTCTCTCTGTCTCTCAGTCTGACTGCTGATGGCAAACACACAAACATGCACACACAAGCACAAACACACACACACGCACGCACACGCACACGCTCATCGGGGAATTTCAACATGTGAACACACACACAGTGACCGTCCCTTCGGTAAATTTCACACTCATGAGTGTGCACACTGGTATAATGTGCTCTTAAACACAACACACACACACACACACACACACACACACACACACAGCGGCATATTGTATATTGTCTGTTACAATGTATTCAGAGTATGAGTTACATGTAGTTACTTTTAAACATTAGTCTCACTTTTCTGATATAAAACCTCCTGCACATTATGGAACATGTGAGTCAATATTAGGACTCTATATTTATTAAACACATTTGGTTGTAGATTTATCATGTGAAGTTTTGCAAAATGTTTGACATGCTGAACATTTTTAAGATTGTGGAACATGAAAGCACAGTCACATAAGTGTGTCCAATTTTTTGATAAAACTGAAAAAGAAAAAGAAAGAAAAAAACCCCCACACGTGCAGCATCACCACATATATGGCAGTGATGTAAAGAGCGTGTTCTTCTCACCTCATCCGCCAGCTGGTCGGCACGTTGCTGCATGTCTGACAGCTCATTGCGCATGTCCGCATCATCTGCCATGGCTGCTAGATGTGGGGGGTGGAGAAGGTCTCCAACAGGGAAGAGAAGATCCTAGTGGGATTTCGGGGAGGGCTGGAAGAGAGAAGCAATAGAAAAAAAGGCATGAAGCTGGATGCTGCAATAGAAAGCGTGGACTCCAACGAGGCATGACAAATATCCAGCCAGTGGATAACTGATGAGGCTACAAGCCAAGATCATTTCAAACATGATAAGCGCGCAGGAAAAAAGCTCAATTCTTACATTGGTGAAGATCACAAAGAGCATACAATACAGTATTTCAATAATGAAAAATGTAAACATTAAAGCCTCCTTCAATAAAAACCCCTCTATTCATTCACCTCTCTGAAGCAATGAGAGGAGGCGGACAGTTTGGAGCAGGAAAAGGCACCATTGGCAACAAGAGACAATGTTTACAGCCTCAGATGTTCTGGACCCAAGATTTCAAAGATTAGCCAAAAGGAGCATGTACACGTCCAACTCCTGTTTATCATCATTATGCATGTGCCTGGTCCAGATGCCCCTTAGCAAGGTGAAACATTGCACCCTAGTCTGAATAACAGCTTTAAAAGGAAGAGGCGAGACAAATACATTCCTGAGGGGTTAGAAGAAAATAACCAAAGAAAGAAAGCCTGGATCGCAACGAAGAGCCCAAATGGACTTGGATCTCATTTAAGAGGGTCTACAGTGAACGTAAAAATAAAACCAAGACACAGACTGGGAGCCTCTGTCTCTGTTTACCATCACAGGCTGTATAATGGAGGATTAAGAAGCCACTGCAGCAGGAGTTTGTTGAGGAATCAATGGAAAGAGAGCAGACGACTGATGTGTGTAGAGGAATGCCAGTCTCAGACAGGGTTGACTGGGATTTTGGAGGATTAGCCACAGAGAGACATAAACAGCCTGTTAGTCCTGTAGCTGTGATCCTTTCCTCTGCTTTAGGTCATATAAGAGGCTGGAATCACAAGCCAAACACTTAGATATCTCCAGATGTAGGATTACTCTAAAGCTGATCATGAAACATCTTGTCATGTGTCAGATGAGTTAGAAATCACATTGGTGCATACTGCTACAAGAAATGCCTTCAAATTAGCATTCAAGTTATTTAAACCCCCTTCAGAATCAAAACTATTTCTTCCCTCAGTTTTCTGGAATCCCCTCACGTTGACGGCTGTTACCGCCCGGGGGGGAAACAATGGTGAGTCATTGGATGATACGTTTATAAATTGGGAGCGACACATTTCTTGAGCAGATCCTCAGGGACACTCAAAGACTTTGTCTTTATTTAAAACAACCTGCTACATGAAATTCATGATGATAACACCGTAGTGAACAAGGTTAAAGGAAGACATGTAGCAACAAATCACTGAGAATCAACACCCATCTGCAGCTTTTCAAAGGCTTCGACTCTCCTTCAATCAATCAGCGGTCACACAAGTTTAACGCGTGTTCAGACTGGAGCCTGAACGTTCAATCAAGCAGATGATAATATTGGCTGATATTAGGATTACATTTATTTGATGGCCAGAGAAACTATTCTACCACCTGGATTAACACATTTTATTCATTGCTTTTTTTCTGTTAGTCTCTAATTGCTTTCTGATGGTCTAATAATATTTAGTGGAGCTATGAATATAAAGGCCTTACTGTGTCTTACTCCACTTTTAATGCTATTTCACAAGGTCTAAAGCAGTAATCCAATGTTTGGATATTGAGATGTAGTCATGAAACACATCACTTCATGTTCATACGTCGTAAGTCTTTGGATCCTTTTCAAGCTATTGTTTTCATTTCTAGGCCCCCAACTTGATTTTGTTTTCTCTAAATGCACCTTTAAATTTCTTTTAAACAAAGACAGAAAGCTTATTTAAATAAAAAATCTATCCCACACACACTGTATCATATGTCTGATAAAGTAAACCTGCCATATGGACCATATTTCTTCTGCCCACCGGTGGCAAAAAAAAAGGCCTAGCACAGGCTAAGTGTGACGCCCTTCAGCATGAACCGAGGGTGCACATACTTTAGTGCATTAAAGAAGCTCATTCATCAGGGCACTTGGGTGAAGGTAGGATAGAAACCTCTGCATAAATGTATGAGGACATTTCTGCATATTAACACTGCTGGTGGAGAGGTAAAAGCATTGGCTGGAAAAAAGGAAGAAGTCCTTATACTCAATTTGCATCCAATGAAATATGAATCCTCTACACTGTGGACTAAGTCCTCCATGCACAAGTTTTCAGTGAGACTGATACTAAATGACAATCACTTTATAAACATTATGAATCTTTAATCCGAAGTTTGGTAGAGACAAATACAGAGCCTGTATCTTATCTCTGACAGACGGCTGAGTCCACCTGGACATGTCTCATCTTGGTGACTGAGCATGCAGTCTGGTTGATTATCTGCCTCGTAGGTTCCTCTGTACGTGTTGTGTGTCCAGAGATGTTCACAACAACATCTGCTGGTGCCTCACACTCGGTGCACATACACAGGATATGAAACCTTTTTTTACTGCTGCAGCAATATAACAAAACGCCTTGGTCTGCATCATAAAGCCTTGTGGGTGGTGTGTTGATCATCTTCCTTCATGTGGATTTATGCAGTCATTAATACGTCCTCAGATCAACAGCTGCATAGTAATGATCACATTTTGCATTTTTTTTCAGGCTCCTCTTTAATACGTCATTTATTAAACTGTCACTTTATATGACTGAGGTGGGAAAACCACTGAAATACCTAAAGATCTTACAATTAATTGTGCATTAAATGTAATAATAAATCGGTTATATTCATTCAGCATGGTTATTTCATCTCTCCCTGCATTTACTTTCCTCCCTCTTTCCTTTCTTCTGCCTGACCTGCATTGCTTCAAAGCAGCAGCACCATGTTATATAAACCCGACCGGTCAGTCCGTGCAGTTTAATGTCTGAATCGAGTTTGTTCTTCAGAGCGGCTCGCTGAAGGAAGAGAGGCCATCATCGTCGGCCTGTCCACTTACGTAACCAATTTCAAGCAATTAAGTTTGAACAGGCCAGACTGACCTTTTACTTTATGTCCCAATTATAAGCTTTGTGTTTTCTATTTCAGTCAGCTTCAGCACTGCGTGCTTTAAATCAAGCTGCTTACAATAACATGCTAACATTAATGAATACATTAATAACTGTGCTTGGGTTTGGGTCAAATTATCTGACAAAGTAGCTATGCTGCTTTGAGTTACATAACTCCGATAAAATCACCTCTACACTAATTCAACAACTAATCCAGCATTTTTTTTTCAAAGAATTTTTAGGGGCTTTTTATTTCTTATTGTTGAGGCAGGCCAGTGGAAAGAGTTGGAAAGCAGGAACACAGAGTGGGGAATGACATGGAGGAAAGGAGTCACAGCGTTGATTTAAACCTGGCTCACCTGCTTTAAAGACTGAAGCCTCTGAACAAGGAGATGGTGCCCGAACAACCAGACCCCTCGCGCTCCAATACAAACATTTCTAATACAAAATGCGCTTCAAACCAGGGACAAACTATATATCGCCTACTCAGCAGTGTATCTGGTTTATTTAAGAAAAAAAAAACCCTCCTTCATTACACCAAGCGTCTTCTACACAGGTGGCTTCAAATACTCTCGATCCATTTGACCTTCAGCGAGCTGATCGGGCACTACCTGATACAAACTGGAATACAAAGGATAAATCCATCTCTATCTTCTCTTATCTCCCCCATACCATTTTTCTTAACAGAAAGTAGTATCATCTCTTTATGCGTCCAGATAGAAACTTGGCATGACAGAAATAATTATTGACTGATTTTGTGATACACAACTACTTTTCCCCCTCAGTTCATTTTCAACAAAGTCATTCCTGTGTGTTGACACACACGCTCATGTGTTTCTAACACCTTTCTATCGTAGGTTTCACTGACGTTGACATTTATGGCAGGAAATGGTGACCTTTGGACCTCTGGTCAAAAGGGAAGCAATAAAGAACAGGAACAAACACAGAAGCACCAAAATCCACCATTTAGTCATTAAACTGACAAAACCCAGCAGCACGGTACGCTAAACACACAAAGTCATGTAAGCACTGAATACATGAGCACATTCACAGACGCTTTGGGAATATGTTCATGAATTAGCTGTTTGAATTTATTTGTAACACGTGAAAGATGCTTCCTGTTATATGTGACATGTGACATTTATCATGGTTTCCAGGGCGATTTCTGGACTAAGGCTGCACTACATCAATAGAATTTTGAAAAATGTGAGGAGCAAAAAGCAGGCTATACACAATCATATATGTAGCATCCAACACGTGTAGCCAGAAGTAACACTGTGAATGTTGAGTAGAATACTCATCTTTATAGCTCCCCACCTATCATCCGTCCCACACTGTGTTTACTCCAAGAGTGATGTTTCAGTGTAATCACCAAGGGGAAAGTAACCAAAGGTATGAAGATATCCTTATTTCCATTCGCTGCATATTGCACCCCAGAGGACGGCATATTTCATACTCTGTCCAATCTTGTTCTACCTGGAGAAGATTGCTAGCCCCCCACCATCTGCTCCCCCTCAACACGTTCTTGTTACTTGTCCTCCACTCGCTCCTTTAATATCCCTCTTCTGTCCTTCATTTGGCTTGTACTGTTCAGAGATATCTTCCTCCTTCTCTTTCACTGAGTGCTGTAGTTGGAATCTGAATCTAGGTTTCAAGGCTAAGTCTAGGTGAGTCACACACCCTCTGCACACAGGATGATGATTTTTTATTCATGTTTCTGGTTCTTGGTCTTGTCTCCGTCTCGCCCTGACTTGGTCTTGTCTCCGTCTCGCCCTGACTTGGTCTTGTCTCCGTCTCACCCTGACTTGGTCTTGTCTCCGTCTTGCCCTGACTTGGTCTTGGAGCACTTTGATCTCAGGTGTGTCTGGGTCTCAGTTAGTGTGGTCTTGACTACAACACTATTCACTGAAACACCCTGAGTAATAAAGTAGATACAGTGTACATCAATACACATATTTGGCCAATAATTTAAATGCAAAATACTGATTTAAAGTGTATATGTAAAATATTCATATCGTATCATATTTATCTAATTTTATCAGTTTAAAGGGGTATTTGGACTGTAAGCTGATGACAGCTCCCTAAGATGAGCCTTCAAAATACAGTCAAAAAAATACACAAGAGACATTAAAATAACTGAAGCTTGACCTAAAGGAAACTGGACTTAGTTGAAGACTCCAGTTGCATCTGGTTTATGTTTAGATTTACCATGACCTGGATGACTAAACATCTACACGTACAAAATGTAAACCCAACAATAACCACACACCTAAAACTCACTCACTTAAAATAAATTAAACATAAAACATAGAGAATACTATAACATAAAAATTCAACAACAACTTTAAAACTACATGAATCAGTCTACATAAAAATGATTAAGTTTTAACTTAAATGTTTCCTAATAAAAGTGATCCAACATGCAGATCCCCAATGCAGACCAATGTCTTTATCAATAAGAGGATTTACATAAAGGCATTTAACTGTCAGATGCTTTCTGAGTCACAGAGCCAGATCAGTGTGATGAGTTACATAATAAGTAAATGCATCAGAGTTATTAAAGTTAACATGTTGAATTTCTTTAGAAAACAGCTTTGATGAGCTGTCTTTGGCTACCTGGAAGAATAGATTTCTTAAACCATTTTGTTGATAAAATGTGTAAATAAATTGGCAACCTTGTTGAAACTGGCTAAACTAGTAGTTTAACAAGATATATGACTTTATGATCTGCATATGATGGAACTATACTTTAATACAGATGCATCTGTGGTCATTATAAATGTATATAAAGAATATGAGCATTAACATAACCGTATAGAAATCCACAAAAGAGATGTTGAAATAAAATAAAGATCATTTTCTATATATATTAAATCACCATAGTTTAAGTTTGTAAAGATTTAAATTGTGTCATTTTTTAAGAGAGAAAAAACACTATAGAAAATATACAATCTGCAAGTTAGTCACATCTTTTTTTCTTATTATTGCTACAAAGAAGTCCTATAACTGAATTAAAACAGGCTGCATAACATCTTTAAGACAGACATATTCATATATAGTGGACAATAACCATAGAGATAAAAACAGTAGAGCTTTTATTTAACTCGTGGAAAGAAACACAATCGATCTTTGTTGACTTTTTTTATGCAAATGAGCCAGCGTGTGTGTGTGTCTCTTTCTGGCTCTGAGTGTGTGCATGTTGGCTTCCATTTTGCTCTCCTTCCAGTTCAGTTTCAGACTTTTCACGTCTGTTATTGTATTAAACATTTAACTTCACCGTTCTGAAAGAACGATTTTCAATGAAGGTGCGAGCTTAAAAATGGGCGATGTGTGTTTCACAACAGATTCAATTTATGTGAGACACCACTGGAGTGTGGATGATACATTAAGTCAATAATATCCATGTAGCTGACACACATAGAATCCAATTTATACTGCTAAACTCAAGACCAAATGATGTAAACTAATGTGTGCATACCACCATGAAACGTCTTTATATTTCAATCCTGGGGGTAAGACTGTGGAACACTATGAATGAGGCAAAGTACGAGCCTGACTCAGTTCAAATACAGGTATAAACAAGCGATTTTTAGAAAGTACAGAGAGGAAGAAGGAAGCTCACAATAACAGAAAAAAAAGTACTGTGAAAAAAAAAAGAGAAGAATCTCGGAAACTGCCTTCACTTTATTATGTTATCAAATTGAAATGACAGCAATATGTGATTAAGATTGTGAATGGAGAAGGGGTAGTAATAAATAAGTTTATAGTTCTTACTACTCCTTGTTTGGACATGTTACTTTTTAAAAAAAATTATTGATTATTTTCTTATTATTATTTTGTCATTGTCTTCACATGTTCGAAATATAACAATAAAAAAAATATATATATATAAAGTAAAGATATAGGAACACAGCATTCAGACTACAGTAACTGGATTAAATGTTGCTGTATAGAAATCAAGATAACCATGTCAATTGTTCTTGTATAAATATATCATGTTATATAAAATGATGACGGCTACTTCAGTTTTTCAGGCTGTTATCGCTCCTGCATAAGACTGCTGTGACTGAGGCACTAAAGTGATTTAAATTGTCATTCTGCAATGATGAATATAAACAATATCACATGTCATTAAAAACTCTGCAGCAGTCATTCATGTTGGTACAAAGAACAATATAACAGATGTCCGTAATGGTTGTTCTTTCAAAGGCCTTCTTGTTTGGACGTTTCAACACATTATTACCATGATGATAAAATGACTCTACCTGTCCAGGATCCACTGGGAGCCTGAGTAACATCAACAATGATGTAACATTACACAACAAGCCAAGGTTGGAGCTCTCTCTCTCTCCACAGAGGAGCTAACATTAAGTGCTGCAGAAACATCCCAGTGGCCCGCTCTACAAAGAATGCCATGCATTATTGACCTGAGAAGTCCAAGACCCCATCACTTATTCATCTGGACCCACTGCAACCAGCCACATCTCAGAAACACATGGCTAAAGAGCAGAAGAAGGAGGATCATAACAATGCAGGATACCTGCCTCAGACAGGGATTAACACTACACAATCTCTTTCAGGGCGCGGTCACACTGGCAATCAGTACTGTGCCCAAGCACACTTCAACCATTAAAGTCCTGTTCATTTGACCAGTGTGACCAGTCCGTATTGTGCTATCGTGAAGGAAAGTACTTGAGAATACAAGAGATAATTAATTTAAATTTAAAGTAATATTAATGTTATGAACATTTCTAAAAGGGAATAAATCTTCAAACCCCATCCCTACAAAAACAGTCTCATAAACACTCAAACACACTTCAATATTAGTTGCACATTTATCAGCAAATCTACATGATAGTCAAATCAACCTAAAAATGGTTGCCATGTGATGCTATGAGGACTACACATTTGTGAAAATACTATGCTAAACAAACAGAACTATGCTGTTATCTCTGATGCAGATACACATAGAAGTCCATGCTATGTGCAGTAAAGCACCATGATGTTGTTCATAAAGGGACAGATTTACCTGAAACATTTATATGTGAGGTTTTGAATGTCCATCTTGAGGAATCCAATGTAAATGATAAAATAAACCAAAGCAGGTTATCAAGTAGTATAAGGGACAGTCTTAGGATGTACAGTCATGTTTATATTCATGTAATCTCATGGATATATTCATATATACATATATATACATATATATATATATATATATATATATATATATATATATATATATATCAGGACCCTCAAATACTGCCCTTCACGCTCTGAGATACAAAAAATTCACACATAGTTTGTTTATAGCGACCTACAAGGCATGTCATACAACACAAAGGTAAATCACATGAGACATTATGGGACCTATGCATGCCCAAGGCAATGTGCTATGTGTTTGAAGAACAGGAAGCAGGAGAAAGAAGGTCGCGAATGACAGTTGGTGATTTTCCGTTGTATTTGTTATAGAAGTTGTACGTCGTATGGAGGTGACCAGTGATCATTTTGTACCTGTTTATATTGTCTTGTCGTGCCTGAGCTGTGTTGTATGTTCTGAGAAAAATGTTGAATAAATATATTGTGAATAAAAAAAGGTGTAGGTCAGGGTTATTAAAACTCAACGTGGCTCAGAGAAGAATATCAGGTTACTGCTACCTTAAAGTGCTGAAGCCATCTTTGATGGGAGGTCACTTTGTGTCATGGTCACACCCACTCTCATAAAGCCTGTTCTTTCTTGAACTGGAGAGTCAGGAGACTTACGAGGGCTGATATGGATGTTCTGTTCGACTCTGAACTGGTTAAAAAAATCAAAAGTCAAATCTTTGTATTGATTCAACAGACCAAACTGGGTTGGGAACAGCACGTATCACCACTCTTGAAGCAGGTGTTGCTGCTGCATTTTGCTAAAAGAGACCAAACAGAATGAGGCTGAGGACAAGGGCAAGCATGGTGATATAAGGCTGACCGACCCCCTCATCGCTATCTGTAGCTGCACGGCTCCTTATCAGCCTGCCTCCAGCTTTTTGGAAACAAATGCAGAACACAGCAAAAGAGACAAAAGACAGAGAGACAAGAAAAGAGAACATCTTGAGTTTGCACCACTTGGCTGTTTATTAAATGCTGCAGGCAGATGAGAAAAAGCAGCAAAATAAGGATAAATTCCACATCTTCAGCAAACCAGAATCAGTTTGTCCACCTTCCCCGCCCTTCAGACACATGTTCGCTGTCACCTCTGTGGTGTCTGCAGGGGAAGGGGGGCCCGGCTGCATCATTAGCCAGCTCGTAGGAGGCCCCAGAGCCAGATTTATGACCATGTGGTTATTAAAGAAGACATTTTGACGGCCATGGAGATATGACATTTGACAAGCGAAACATGGCGGGGAGGGGTGCTCATGGACTGACGTGGGGAGCGAAAGCTAAAAGGCGGAAACATTGGATGGTTTAATGTGTGGTGGGGGCTTGGAGGATACGTGGGTGCGATGGAATATATGACCAACAATCAAGCAAGCAATTTCTGTTCAGGCCTCCGAAGCCTGTTTTGAATTAGAAGCACACTCTCTCTTTTACGACGCAATAAAAGTCAGGGTAGGGAGAAGCTCAGGCTCCCCGGGTGAAAAATACAACAGATGTCTTGTTTTATATCCACACTTTGGATGGAATCTCTGGCTGGAAATGTTCACACCAGCAGGACAGTGCAAAGACAAACCCCCCCCCCCCCACCCCCAGATGTTTCACAATGTCGAGGAGCATCTCACTGTTATGTCCTGTTTAAATATCGAGCTCTTCAGTCAGTAATTTAGCGTTTTGGCCTCGAGCATATTTCTACAGTGAGGTATAAGACTCATAAAAGAGAATTTCATAAAGTGATCTCTAGAGGTTGATTTCACAGAAACACAAGCACTTAATGGCACCAAGTCAGGGTCCTCTGCCAGGCCACTATAAGAGCTTCTTAAATATTTCAGACGTCATTAAAACAAAGACAAAAGAGAAATGAGATGCATCCTTAAAGGAAAAAAAAAAAACCTTCTGAAAGACTACAATGATCAGGATTATATGTCAAATGTCACCTTTCTGTCCAATCAGTATTAAATGTACAATATCTGTCAAAGTGATGTTTGATAAGCATTTGTGCACACTATCTGAAATGAGTGAAAAGAAAAGAATGTTTTTAAGCAGAGTCCTTGCTGCAGAGGTTGTGGGTTCTAATCCGGCCCAACACTTCCTGTCTCTCTTCAGCTGTCCTGTTCAGTAAAAAGAAAATAGGCCCTAATCTGAATCAGCTATTGAACTACTCCTGGTGTCGGTTCATGTCACATTTGCTGATGTCTGTCAACAGACAACCCCAAAAAAACAAACCCATTTAGTTTACTTTAACAAAGAAGAGGAAAAACAAACTGAGTCACTGATGAGCTTGCAGCAGCGTTAGTTTCGTCTTTTTTTGGTGACTTGGTAATTTTTTTTTTAGAAATATAAACACTAGTAGAATGAATTCACATTTAAATGTACCAGTAAGCTGCAGACCTCCAGGACAACGAGCATCCCTTAGATAATCAATAATATTCACACTGCGCAGCTTTTAACGCATTTCGAGACATGATTCATATAGTGAATGGGAATAAATGTCAGTAATCTGGATATATTCTGACCAGCACAACAAGAAACAAGTGATATTAATATAAAATCCATTTCACTGGTTTGATGACGATTTAAGATCATCTTTACTTAGCCTTAACACATGACACGGTATACGCCCACATGATTTACAATGTGTGCACGTGTGCTGCAGAGAGAAGTGAAACAGTCTATACATGTCATGTTGTTTAAGTGTTTTATAAAACCTCTTCTGTAGATGCTTCTCTGCAACAACAAGCTCAGTCAGCTGCACTGCAGCATCATAAATTACCCAACCCAACAGGAAGACCTACAGCAACAATATCACCAAAAAACACCACGGAGCACATCACTAATCATCGAGTGAAAGCAGCGCCACACTCCAAACAGTTTCATGTTTGCAGAAGACTGATACAGCCGTATTGTCCCTGCACCTGAGCACACACTGCCATGTAATCTAGAGGGCGGAGGGCGTATTCATGTTGACCCGAGCAGATTAATTGGTGACTTTATGCTTCGCTGACACGGGGATAATAAGTCTATACATGCTTTCATTCTGGAAATGGAAGCTTTAGTCGTATAAAGATGATCGAAAATGGCTAATGATGTGTAGTAAGTGATATGTTTGAGGCTACAAATTAACGTGTTACTGAAGCAGACTACATTATATCTAAACATGCACAAGGGCAGGACGTGTCCGGAACCTTGCGCTTCCTGTACTAAAATATCAGACAGAGTTTATTTAAAGTATAGTATGATAGCATTGTACTGTAGTAATAGATATAATCTGGAAAATACTTCTAATACTCTAAGAATTGTTCTAAAACTAACAATAATCTGTATTTTACATCAGAATATCTTTCACACATTTAAAGTATTCACGTTATACTCTGAATAGTTCAATGTGGAAATCATCGATTATGACTAAGTCTTCCTTCCCTCGCTCATATTATTTCTCTCCATCTTTTCATTTTCCACTCCCCATCTCACGCCTTGATTTCTCTCCCTCTCCTTTTAATCATCATCCCTCCTTGAATTCCCTTCATTAATCAAAAGAAAGATAATCTGTCCCTGAGAGAGCGGCCGAGAGGACAGAAGGCAGAATGATGACGACGCCTGACAGCGCAGTGGAGCAGCCTCTCAGATAACTGTCTCCTAAATGCTAAAAAGATGGAAGATTTTTTTTGGTCTTAATTTTCAGTGCCAGAAAAGCTAATGAAATGAGCACATGGAAGATAACAGTTGTCATATCTCTTCTGTGAAAGGACACAACTGAGGTAAAGCTATGTGAGCTTTGAAAGGAGTGTCAACATCTACATAGGCTCCTCGTTTCTGAAACCTTCTCCCTTCATCGACATTTTTCTTAAACTATATAAAGCAAAGACATCATTCTACAAGTTTTGAAAAACCCATCAAACACATTTTAAAAGATTACATCTCAAACATTCAATGAGAGGCATATGGAAACTAAAAGAGCTATAAATGAATGCTGTCATTAAAAAAACTCTTCGAATGCGGTTTGGTGAGGAGCCAATGCACCACTATCTTTCTCTATATGCTTCGTCATAGCTTGAGCTTTGGGAGCAGCCATTTTGTTTCTCTGTTTTTGTTCTCATGCAGTGTGTCTCTGAGAAAGTGAGAGGTTGTCCCGCGAGGGCTGACTGGACACTAAAAGCTAAACCCTTCACTTCACTCTGCTTTGCTTTTTTTGCCCCTCTACTGTTATGTATCTCTCATATATCTCACATGGATAAATGAACACTCCCTGTTCTTTCTTTCAAATAACTTCAGTCTTGCCAATGTTTTTTTTTTACAAAGATAGTTTGAATATTTGTTACAAATACCGAAATCCACTTTGTTGCAGAGTGACGATGTCTTGTCCCCTTTCCAGTTCGTACGCCGACTCAAAGGTTTTAAACAGTGGAAACCTGTCGTCTGGCTCGGAGTACATTTTTTTGGCCTTTTTGTCTTTACTAGTCAGGACAGCTGAAGAGAGACAGGAAATGCGAGGGATGACATGCAGCGAAGGGCCGAGTTTGGACCTGAACCCACGGCTGCTGTGACGAGGACTTCAGCCCCAGCACATGGAGCAGGCGACACGACTGCCTGGCTTTAGAGCGCCCTGCCTCCGTCCACATTTAGCACGCTTAAAGCTGACTAATTAACACGTTTTAACTTGTGAAACTTCAGTGAAAATACAACATGTTGTACTATTTTTAGCAGTTACATTATGCAAGATCATGGATGCTACAGTACTATCCCACTTCTAATCTTTAAAGGTCATATGTCGAGATTAAATATCCAGAGAGAGTCAGGCTAATTAAGTGAAGCTAAACAAACCAGCTGCACACTATCGCTACATTTTTAACATGAGGTATAAATGAGAAAAAAGATTTTCCCAGTATGTCAAACTTCCCCTTTATAAGGTGTTTTGTGATATAAAGTCTGCTGTATCAATTTGACAACTTCTACTTAAAACATGCTTTGAAGTTTTCTATGTGAAATAATCGATTTAACGTAGCTTAATCGTAACATCTTTGTCTGTAAATGAGTAGACAGCACAGCGCAGCACACTTTTGTGGTGCGTAACTCCTGGTAGAAATCCAAACAGTAAACTCTCCAGTATTTTCTTTCCCATTGTAAACTTGGCACTAACATAATCAATTCACCTCAAAAAAAGAATAACCCCTGGTCTGATGTTTTCATAAAGGATCCCTTTATAGACAGAAATGTCTTTCATGGCTCTGGACTATGAATGGACATCATTATTCACAAAATCAAGAGTGAAAACAGTGAATTTGAGCGCCACAGGGTATTCCTGGGACTTCTCAAAGTTGCTAATGCGACAGCAGCAGCAACAGCACAAGCTCTGCTGAATCCAAGAGAGGATGATTTTGTTTGTCATGCAGCTAAAACCTGAACTCCACTGTGACAGGGAGACATTACCGCAGTAGACTTAGTTTACACTCCCAGTCCACAGTACTTTACCTGGGAAGGAGTGAGAAAGTCGAGTTCTTCGCTCCAGGGCAATTTAAAAATTCCCTTGACCAAAGGTGCCAGCCTCTCTTTCCCTTCTTCAAGCAGGAAAAGTCCTTTCCATCTCCTCGTCTCGATTGGATTCGGAGCCGAATGCGCTCTGCTTTTTGTGACTCTGTACAAGATTTGTTGTTTTTTTTAATGTCAAGTTACAGCTTTGAACTAAACATGAGGCAAAACACATTTTTATTCATTCATACAAATGACTGTTAGTGAGGAAGATTAAACTATCCATGCAGTGTTTGATGTGTGAATGCAAACATCAAAATGTTTTCATCAAGGAGAAAACATCAAACTTTGATCAAACCTTTCCAGTTTAGAGAAACAGCCTGAGAAATTCCAAAGACCATTCTGTGCTCGTCTAACAAGGAACCACAAATGTGACTGTCTCATTTCATTACAGACTAATGTATCAGCGTTTACATATGTGGCTCTAGTATGGGGTTAATGTGTGATGTTGCTTATGCATGTGTACTCTTGAGGTGAATGGTTGGTTTTGGCCTGTTAGCAATCTTTCAAACCACAAAAACTCTGACAGAACCCCTCTCTGCATTCCTCTGGATTCATGTATAATTACAGCGGTTTATCCCCACGACTATGACACTTAATAAGTAAGATTGAAAGAAAAATGAGCTGCTACTGGGAAACAAAATCACCGCTTGCACCTGCACCAAAACACGCAATGCGCAGCCAGCCAGTCGCCTCGATATTCACCAGCATCGATCACGGAGGCTTTAGCTCCTTTACAGCACAGAGCAGAGAGCGGGCAGGGGGGAACGCACCCGTGTGAAATGAACAATGGTCAGGGTGATTGTGAGAAACAATCAGAAGATGTGATGGTGTTGTGAGTCACCATTAAACCTGAAAGCAGCCCCATGCAGTGAGTGCAGTACAGGCCTGACACCCCCTCCCATTACCACAACTCACCAACACCACCCTCTGCCTCTTTCTGACTCTCTCCCTCTCTGCAGTCTTAACAGTGCAAGCCGCAGTGATATTGGTATAGCGGTCATGGCAACTGGAGCATCCTTTGAGGCTTTACTGTGCTCTTTGCATACTGCAGGCTATAATCCACCATTATCATGAACACACAGCTGGCTGTGACCAAAGCTTGTGAGATACTCTTCCTGTAGAAATAGACTTACATCGATTTGCTCCTGACATTATAATACAGTCTGTTTTTATTAATGTCATTACAAATCAACATAGGCTCAATAAGAGAACGTGATTGGAGGATGTAATGTAAGTGTCACAATGCACACTCATGGTTTCCAGTGATGTGGCAAACATTCAATCAACGCTAAGCGACAACATCTGTCAGTGAGCGTCAGTCAGCGAGCCCTCCACTCCATGTGGTAATAAATATCATGTCAGGATCAGCGTGGCTTTAATATCTAATCCATGGCGTCGTCAAACCTTGCAGTCATGTCTCGTGTGTGCGTCATGAGGCTCGTGTTCCTCTCGTACAGCAGCTATTGTATTGTGCGCCGTGCGTGACAGGTATCGCAGGTGCGTCATTTCACTAAAAACAAGAGGTCGACATATGACAACTGTTTTTTATACAAACACCTGCAGAATCATCCAATTTAACAGATTGACGTTTTTATTTCTTCACCCGCGCAATATGGAGTGTATGTGCAGCTTAATGTCCAGCATTATGAATGCAGAGCCCCGAACTGATACACACTGGCGCATGGTGAGCTCTCATGTGCCCATGTACCACTCAGCCATTTTGACGGACGGTGCGGGGCTCCCTGACAGGGATGTGCGTCGCCTCGGAGACGGCGGGCTGGTTAGTTTGATAAGATACTCAAGGGAAGGAAGAGTAAGAGGAGGAGGGGGCTGGGTGTCATAGTGCGGGTTTCACCGCGGTCCTCCCCGGCACTCTCCTCCATGTCTCCCCGGAATAACACCACCCTCCTCTCCCATCCTCCGGCAAACCGCGGGGATCGTTTGGACCTCTTTGGCGTGAAATCGAGTGTTTGTGGGGAAAAGCCACTGCGTATAAAAATAAATAAAGGAAGCGACGCATTCTTGGAGCTGGATCATGTCTCACCCCCTCCCTCCTGTTTATATCGGCTACCCTCCTCCCACCGACTTCACCATGGCGCAGTTTACTATTACATGCATTCTCTCCATCACACCACATCCAGCGCAATCAACCTGACTCCTCTGTTCAAAACAGCGGGGCTGCTCTTCTTTTGCTTTTTTTTTGTCTGTCTGACGTGAGTGCGACGGACTGATTCATGATCCGCCATCGTGCTGCGGCATCGGCAGCCGTCCTGGTGTGAGACACGTTTCTATCTATCAGCCCCAGTGATTTGAATAAACACACATCCTCTTTTAAAAGCACAGAAACAACCCCGCACCTCTTCTATAATTTGAGGTTTGTGCAAAACTATCAACCCGCAGAGACATTTTTCAGCACCTCGTTTTCTCTCTCTGGCGCTGTCCACGGTGCTGAAAGATAGAAAACGCCCACATTGAATATACGCATTATAGCGCAGCGCATCCTTCCGCGCAACAATCCACTGCGCGTTTCTGATTTATCACCCGGGAGGTCACGCATTGCCTCGCTGCCTTCCTCCCTCTATCCAGTCCTCTCCTCTGCCTTCTCTTCCCGATAACAATGAAGCACATTTACTCACAACATAAAGCCCCATGTACAAAAAGCGCGTTTTTAACCGTATAGTTTTGGGTGGAGACAACAGACATCCAAAGCTCACGTTTCACTCACAACAGAAATCTATGACTTCAGAGCATACATAGCCAATACTTAACAACACGATTCAAACGAAAATGGTTTAAAATCCAGTAGTGAATATGTTGGTTCTTACCTGTGCCTGACGTCGGTGCCCCGCACTCAGAATGGGAGAAGAGGACTGCGTATATCAACAGCTAACCGATTCCAGCCTCTCTGTCTATGTGACTGGGATGCTGCAAAGGCACTGTACGTCGGCTGAGTCCTCCTCACTTCTACTTTAATGGGGGGAAAGCAGTGCAGCTCTCGTCAAAGATGGCGGACACTTTCGACGTCAGCAGCAGTATTTATAGACGTCTCTCAGAGAGAGGGGGGGGGGGACTTCAAAAAGTCTTTGTTATCATGGGTAGTTGCACCGACAGCAAATTAATCTTATAGCTTTGATATTTTGAAATGTTTCTGTTGTGTGTTTGGAAACATTCTGCAATAAGAGGGCCTGTCTTATACTTCTGTTTTGTGTAACTGATATCTGTCTGACTTGATGCATAGCTGTGAATATATTAAGTAGGACATTACATTTCCTGAACTTCTCCTCCAGTAAACATGAGATCGCTTTAATAAGTCAAAGTGGCCTGATGGATGTATGATGCATGCATGAAGTCACTTAACTCATGACTCATTCAAACTGTCTGCATATTATTGGTCCCATCACTGTAAAGTGTTAACTATGATTCATGTCTCACCACCAGCAAGCAGACAGAGTAACTGGACTATCATGACCATCACAGTCCTGCAGGTTTGTCTAAGTTAGAGGCTTCTGAGTCTGTTAGAAGAAAAACACTGATATTTTATATTTTGAGTTTACATTGTTTTCGTCCTTATGCTGCTGCTCTGTGTGCTTTTGAATTGCCCCCAGGGATGAAATATAGTTTTTTTTCATTGAAATTGAAGTGAATGTTTTGCAGCCAAATGTATGATCTTTCATAAATGCCAACATGTAAATGCATTCAGAATCCAGTGTAAGTCTGATCTACAGGGTTTTCCACATTGTGCAATCTGACCAGTCATCTTGAGTCTTTGTTGAAAAAAGTCAGATCAGACAAAATGCAATGGCCCTGTTTAGAAAACTGGTTCTGTACTCGTAGATATTTTGAACTGTTTTATTATCACCATCAATGCTGTGCGTTTATATTCCTGAATGATGATCTTAATCAAATTATATTCACCACTTAACAAACTGGCTGGCATGTAGTGATCCAGCACAGGTGCTACTGACGCTCATTTATGTTGATCCATCTAAAGTCAGAACTATGAGGTAATTCTGTTTCCTGCTCCCTTGAGTAAGTGCTTGACTTTATAGTATGGATACTAATGTATTCCTATCCTAACCTGGAGGACTGCCTGACACCTGTGGGTGTCCAGCTGTGTTTGATGCTCTGCTGTCTCATCACAGTATTTAGTTGAAGATCACAGAGAAGGACATCCTTTCTACATTGTTTTTTTGTTTTTTAGTGAAATACATATTCAAGATCTCTGAAGGTCTGTTCTGAGCTGCAGCTCAACACTGATAGATGCTTCACCTGCTTCAGCTTGCAACGAGACAAACTATGAACTGTTTCTTGACCTTATGCTTACTTACTGCATGTGTGTCCAGCATAAAGTATCCTCTTCATGTGTACCGCAGATCTCCTTTGATGTCTTGGACTCTTAGTAGTAACTGTTTTAGAAATGATAGGACCCTTTGAAGAGGTAAATGTGTATTGTTGTGGCATCTTTATTAGGCTGTTTAAAGTGAACCAGTTGGTTGTTGTCTACAGACAGGAAATGAAAGTCAGAGAAGGACTGTCTTCGGGGATCAGGTACTACAGGCAGCCATCAGCTTTGTTTTGTGTGGCCGTCGGATAGCCAAACACTTATGTTGCACACCACAGTCCTCATCACAGCGGCCATGAGTTCGAATCCGACCTCTGGCCTTTGCTGTGTCATCCCCCACTCTCTCCTCCCAACATTTCCTGACAAGGCAAAACAGTCTCCTATCCACAAAACAACAACACACTTTGTTTTTTGTGCATGGACTTATATTGTTGCCTAACAGCCCTCACAGCCTTCCTGCACGTGTATAAACCGTTGAACATTCAACATTGTTTCCCTGTCAGCTGCAGAGTAGACAGAAGGACTGTGTGCACACGGACTGTTTCAGTTTCTCATTATAAAATACAGTTTAAACCATATTCTGCATGCCATTGGCAGGGTGTACACAATCAAAACTAATAGCCATTATTTATTAGGTGAAGGTGTAATACTTTTCTATCTCCCAGTTGTTTTCTCAAAGAATCACTGTGTCATGTGAAAGTGTTCAGGCTACTGCTGGAGGTTTCTGTTTCGGATCAATTACCGAAATGAACCAGAGAGCGATTGATGTTTTCTCAGCACGTTCACACTGAATTGTCTGTGGACCCGGCAGCGTGGGAATGTCCCCCGTCTCCTCTCCCCCAGCTGCTTGGCACTGTAACAAATGTGTCTTCAATTGCTCTGAAGCGAACCTGTCTACTAAATTAATGATAATGATAACTCTGCATGAAAAATCCATTTGGAGAGGAGAGCCAGAAGAGGAGAACAGAGAGAGGGGAGCGTGTGTGTACATACTCCATGCAAGTCTGCAGGGGAGGTAAATGTGTGTGTGTGTGCGTGTGTGTGTGTGTGTGTGTGTGTGTGTGTGTGTGTAATGAAAGTGAGGCGAATGAATCTACGGCTCTCTCTCTCTCTCTCCTCAAACAATATTTCAGGTGAATAATGAACCACGTTTGGAATAAATTGAGCTGGATGATTGGGGTTCTGTTTGCTCAGAGGCAACAAAAAAAAGTGAGAACATGTTGGGGTTATGGTTTTAGACTGAGGTTCATGAGGGTCCTTGAGGTAGTTCATTGGTCCTAACACCATGACACATACAGTAATTTAAGTTCCCTGTCTGTCTTGTTTTAAAATGCTTGAATGAGTTCATTAGCAGCACTAAGGCAAAAGTATTGCTGAGGCTGGTGGAAATGTCAGCAGTTTTTTACACTTTTGCACATAAACCTAAATGTATAGACATTGAAATGAAGGCTTGTTTTGAGCCGTCACCGTCCTGCAGATATTTGTCAGCCGGGCAGAGTACAACTTGAGCTTGATCCAGAAGAAGAAAAAATGACATTAAGATATAGCCAGTCAATTTAAACAGGTAGTGATGATGCAGTTTTGAACTCTGTTTGGGTGAAGTCACCAAAAACAAGTTCTGTGCACATCACGTCGGTGCAGAGCAGTGCAAAAACAGCAGCAGGAAGAAGATATGCTCAAAGGCCTTGAAAGGGTTTTATTCCACCAAAATCACATTTCGACCACAGGTCTTCTTTTGGTGATCATTTAAGAAAGACAACAAATAAAATGATCACCGGAGGCCTTTTTTCAGGTAATGATTTTTAAATTGTCAGTTAAATTAGATATCTTTAAAATCACCATAAGACTGGGTGACTCACACTTTCAGCCATAACAGAGGATCTCCTGGATTTCCACTATATTTAATTTTAATTTCATTTGTTTGTTTTCGTTCTGTTCCCAAAACAATGTAGGGGAATACTTTCTTTTTACTTTGGCCTTTACAAAGAAGGCAAAAAGGTGCAGGAGGAAGAAAAGCATATAAACCTGCCCTTAGTACAAGGAATGCATCATTTGTTTACAACACAGTCATGCACTGTGGCTGAGATACGTACACAGATAAAATGCTGCACGTCTCGAAATGACTCAGCAGAAATCAGCTAATCTTCTGTTTCATTCTCCCAAAGTAGCAAAATAGCAGCTTATTTTGTGAGAAAATAAGACTCAGGTTAAATTCTACTTCAAAGTCTCTTCCATTAACACTGTGAGACTTTAAATCAATGTCTACAAGGGCTACCAGCAGCCCGGCATTGGCATTGCTGCTGCTTATCTGTCACATCCTATCCGCCTCAGAGCCGCTCGAGATTGAACGTTTTGATGTCTTTAGTCTTAAACCTGCAGGTTCTCTGTCCTGTGACGAGAGGATCCCGGGAGAGCTTGGCTGTTGTTTAGCATTTAAGCGTAATCTAATGTATAAGATGAGTTATATTCAGAAGAGGACAAATAAACTGAACAGTCATTGAGAGGATGAGGTCTTTGAAGCTCACGCTTTCTTCACTTTCATTCTTCTTCTCATCCATTAAATTTGCTGGGTTTTTTTAGCTTTAGAAGAAATTAAAGAGAGGAGGCCTTTGAAGTGATGTTTGTGTGTGTGTGTGTGTGTGTGTGTGTGTGTGTGTGTGTGTGTGTGTGTGTGTGAGGTGTCTGAGGGAACTCAGGGGATGGAGAGCTTGACTGTAGCAGTGATTTATCTTACGGTCAAAGAGCAAAACACAGCAAGTGGAGGAGAAGATTAGCCGCAGCATTATCAACGCTGTAGCAGACAAGCTTGTGCACTCTGATCTCTCTGTCTCTCTCTCTGGCTGATTTCTTTCTTAATTAAACCTTACAGTGAAGGTGGTAGGCTGGAGGGAAGAAAGAGGAGCGGGCTGAGCTTTGAAAATATGACATTGCAAAAAAAAAGAAACAATAGGCGCAAGCTAAAACCAGAATAAGAGGTGTGAAGGAGCCGTAAAGGGTAATCGACCCAGACAGAACATTAAAGATGAGGAGAGGCAAAGAAGGAATGCATAGAGGGGAATGTGTGTGTGTGTGTGTGTGTGTGTGTGTGTGTGTGTGTGTGTGTGTGTGTGTGTGTATGTGTGTGTGTGTGTGTGTGTGTGAAGAGAAAGAGGAAAGGATGAGAGATGAAGCCAGTCGGCCAGGCTGTGCTGCTCGGCGTGGGGGAGGGTGCTGCAGCAGCCTTGCTGTGACTCAGCATTAAAATCTCCTTCTCCCTCTCTCTCTCCTTTCCCTCAAATCTCAGTCCTCAGTCATTGTATCAAACACTTCTCATCAGACTGAAAGAGGCTGTCATTGTTTGCAACATGCAACTTCCAAAATATTGGTGGGTAACAGCATCCAAGTTGTTGTTTGTTTTTTGTGTGTTTTCTTTGGGGGGGGGGGGGGGGGGTGACTGTCATCAAACAGGGATGACAGTCACCGGAGATCGAACCTGCATCCAGACTTCAAACATGCTGCTAAATGAGCAGCGCCAGCATCCATGTTTTTATCTGATTTTCTCAAATCTGACTCTTTGAAAGTTCACCAACTCCCTGGGAATAAAAACTTTAAGAACATTTCTAATCCATGATTTGCACTTTCTAGTCCTCCCATCATTCCCATGTCCAGCCTTAACTGAGCCGCTCTCACACAGGATGTGGCAGAAAAGGAGTGAAGCCAGCCGAGTAGCTGCTTTTATTACAGCTCCATTGTGACCTTTTTTTTTTTAATAATGAGCAACTCTGTAGATCACTTTATAAGAGGCCTGCTGAGAATTTGAAGGCATCGATGCAGTGTGTGTGTGTGTGTCTCTCTCTCTGTGTGTGTGTGTGTGTGTGTGTGTGTGTGTGAACTTGCTTCCTGCTGTCAGGAGTTAATACAAAGAGGAACATCAAACTCTGTGGTCTCTCTTCTGAGCTGAGAAATGACTTGTCATATTTTCCTCTCTTGAAATGTCAGTCTTTTCACAATGCTGGTCATGCTTTGATCTGCGAGCACAACTTTTAAACAAACCTCGTCTCTGTCACATCTCTCCGGGGCCTCTCGGGTCTGAAACCTCGGGGAATCGCTGCTTCAAGAGACAAAATATATCCATACAAATATATATACAAAATACAAAATATATCCATACTGAACAAGTGAAATATTTGCTGTTCTCCAGTTAAATGTAACAATGCGTCCAGTTTCAAACGTCATATTGTTCTAATTTATAGATTAAAGAAGGCTTTAAAATCAGTCATTTGACTCCAGCTGTTTACAGAAAGTGAGAGGGATTAAGATTAAAATAGCATCAACAAGTAAGTGCAACAAGTACAGTACAGCCTCACTCCTCCACAAAGCTGATTATCTGTGTTCACTATTTCAATCACAAGGTGGAAGATTTGCATTACATAAATGTACCTTTCCTCCTCGAAGGATTCTTTGCTCATCACTGACGACGTTCACCCGCCTGCTCAGTTGTTTTGTCCTTACAGAGGCACTGAACTGTGAATGAATGCACATCGCAAAGACATGCATGAAAAGCCGCCTTCACTGCAGCTCACAGTGGAGAGCCATATTCAGTCTGATAATTGAAGTATTGATAAATCGGGGGTGAGTGGTGACATTGAAAAGTGTGGGGCTGCAGGTTCTTGTATTCGACAGTGAGGATGGTGGTGAGGGAGAATTGAACTGCATCGACCAGCAGCTCTACACCTTACTGCCTCCTTTAGTCTTGTCTGTTCTATTCTTGTCTATTTACTCCCTCTTTTCTCCCTTTCTTTGTGTTTTTGTCATTGCTGTTTTTTTCCTCCTTTTTGGCCCAATTTCAAACCTCTTCTGCCCTTGCATCTCCTTTTATCATAGAACAGAAAAAAGACTTGCACTATTTTAGAATCAACCAAAAACGCTAAAGTTGGAAACAGCTGAAGAAAGTTCAACAAAGCAGATGAGAACAGACCAGAAGGAGAAAAGAGCTCGGTGAAGCAGCTGGACTGAGCAAAAAAAAACAAAAAAAAACCATATGATGCAACATGAGGTTATGTAAGTAATCAGGTACCCTGATCTACTGCAAGAACACATACAGTACCCCAATCATGTGTTGTCTCATGTAAAGTGAAAAAGGTAAAGTGACATCATGCAGAATAAGGTAATGTAAGAAATGAGAGAGACAGCTCAGGAGAGGAAAAGGAAACAAACAGAACAGAATTTGCGAGGGTGCACTGGCCCAGAATCTAACGTCCCTCCTGGCTAGCTCACAGGAAGTGGCACATTACTGTCGACTGAACTCAAAATGTGCGCACTCTCAATCTCCCATATGTGCATATGAGTGTATATAAAGTGTGTTTGGGGTTGTGTATGCGTGTGTGTGTGTGCCTTAATATTTGAACAGCTGAGATTGCCCGGCTGCATGATCAGGGTCTAAAGCCCAGTGGGCAGGGAAAGGGACAACTAGAATAAGATGATGATAAAATTAACCAACTTCTAGGATGCAACATTTGCAGGTGCAAATGTTGCATCTTCTTACCTACATTTATATTTTTTCTCTCTACTTGCCATCTTCTTTTTCATAAAAGAGCGAGCTAATAAAAATCCTTAATCTTTAAGATAAAAGATTAATTAAAAGTCTATTGTTTAGCAGCCCCATAATATAGTAACAAAGAAGTCACAGTGGCTGACAGTAGTACACTGATGTCCCCAATATGTATCTGACTTTTTCATTAAGTATTATAACCCGCTGAGGGAAAGGTGCAGCTGGAGCAGCTTTAGATATGATTGGACATGAAATGTGGTGCAGATGTTCATGGCCTTCAGAGAATAAAACCACTGACTTTAGTGACTTTAACTCCACTGTCTCCAGCAGGTTCATGTGCTCAAATATAAGTTCAACGTTTTATACCGTTTGTTGTCGATCATACAGTCCTTATGCCATATTGAAATGTACATATAGACCTTAGGTTTGAAGGTTGTTTGTCTCTATACGTCAGCTCTGTCATTGACTAGCAACAAGTCCAGACTCTACCCCGCCTCTGGTCCAATAACAGGTTGGACCCCGTGACCCTGAGCTGGATAAAGCAGGAATAGATAATGGGTAGATGGATGGACGAGTATCCCCATCAGGATGAAAATTAAAAACTTTGATGATCCTCCAATGCCATCATCTTCAGAAGGTCAGATATTTATTTTGACCCGAGTCTAGACTTGCATTGAGCTTCAGAAACCTTTATTTTCTTTGTTTTGTTTGCTGACAGCTGATATTTGTTTGTTTTTTATTAAGAGGAAAAGATATATTGACCAGAAACTGTAAATAGCTGGTCCAAAATTTCCTCCCTTCTTCTTCCTCTGCTTCTCTCCTCCACTTCTGTTTCCCTCAACCTTGTTTCTCTCTCTGTCACTTCTCATCATGGAACAACCCGCTCCTCCCCCTCCTCGCCCTCCTCGCCTCTACATCACGTATTTCACCCCCAGGGTACGGATCAACTCTCCTTTCCCCCTTTTCTCCACTTCCCCTTTAATCTCACTCTCCTGCCTCATCCATTTCTCTCCTCCTATTCCTTTCTTGTCAACTCGCTTTCATCCGCGTCCCATCCCTCGGTATCTTCAATGTGTCATGCATTCACAAGTATGGGGTCAGGACGGTCAGGGTTCTGGTTGGCCAATTACATTAACTCTATAACAACCAGCTTATACCCATGTTTGTCATGGAACATGCCTGGATTTAGTCTTGGTTCGTGCTCAGCAGGACTTTCATTTCTCTCAGTGTTTCTTCGTGTGTGTGTGTGTGTGCGTCTTTGCACGTGTGTATATTTGTTAGTTTTCCGTAAGAACCTCAGCTTTTTGACTAAGTATGCATTTTTGTTTGTGAACGTATATGTGTGTATATTTTCTTCTCACACTGTAATGTGCATGCAAATGTTTCACCTCAGCAGATCAAAAAAGGCTAGATTAGCTCCTGGTGTCTTGCACCTGCCTGTTGCTATGGAAACTGGGTATCCTCTGTGCGTCACCTGTGCCCATGTTTGGTCTGGTTTCCTGCTCCTTTTTATCAGCTTCCCCCTCGCTCTCTCTCTCGCTCTCTCTCTCGCTCTCTCTCTCTCTCTCTGTCTCTCTCCAAACTGTGTAGTCCAAACCATGCTTACTGAAACAGAAACAGAAACAGAACACACACACACACACACACACACACACACACACACACACACACACACACACACACACACACACACACACACACACACACACACACACACACACACACACACACACACACACACACACACACACACACACACACACACACACACACACACACACAGATAAAATGCTACCTAACTCTAAAGGACCAACAGTATTTATGTAGGCTGTATGCTAAGTAAAAGTCATGCAGTGCAACGACACACTCGGACACATCATACACAAACAAACAGTGTGAACATATTAACATGTGGATCTTAATGGATGACGATGCTCTTTTCTTTAGTCAAACCATAAACTCAGGGTTTATTCTATCACCTCTGATAAAGAGCTGGTGACTAATGAATATGTTTTTGATCATGTTTGAGTCAAAACTAACAATTGGTAAAACTGAAAAAAAAATGGATAAGTTAAAATCCATACTTGATCAATTTTGAGAGCTTCTTCCAATCAACCTCTGATTCATCTATCAATCAACTTCCTTCTCTGGAAGGCATTTTTGGGGGGCAGAACGTGTATAGATGGTTGAATCAGATGGCCTCTAGAAAGCAACCCCGAGAACAACTTTAATTCAATAAGGCAAAGTTACGATTTTGCCGATGCTGATGCAGCTAATACTTAGAAGTGGAGCTCCTGACTAACTTCACAATGTCTGGAAATAACAGTTCCAGAGGTCGCCGGATTAGTTCTAGACAGCAGGGCACCAAGTATCAGAAACAGACGTCCTGAGGGAAATGGGGATAAGGTCAGAAAGACAGAGAGTCACACTCAAGAAGTTTACACAGGACTCTAGTAAGAAGGTAGCAGAACAGAGAGACAGAGGGGAACGTTAATTTGGAGCAAAAAGGGGGAGAACAACAACAAAAAAAAACACCACTGCAGTAAGCCTGTCCCGAACAGGCTGACCCTCCTCCCCTCTCTCCTTTTCTCTCTCCTCCTCTCCTCATCGATTCGGTGCAGCAGCAGCAGTAGCAGCATAACAAATCTCTGGCCAAAAAAAAAAAAGCCCTCCTCAGTCCCAGGCACTGCAGTGGCTGAGACCAAGCTTTGGGAAACCACCCATCCTTTTTTTCTCTTCCTCTGCGTCCACTCTGCAAGCCCCCACCCCAACCATAACACGCTGACTCCGCCCCCCTCCTACATTTCAAACAGTATCCCCTCCAGGACAACCCTTTCTGCTGTTTGATATTTCCCAATGCAGCATGACAGGTCAGTTTCTCAGAAGACAACCAACAGCACTTCCGTCTACTGGTTTATCCCAAAATGACTCAAACACTAAAATGTAGTCCCACTTTGATTTCATCTTTAACTTCCCATTGAGCCTGACAATCAAAAAAACAGCCATCACTCTCTCTTGAACAGCCATAACCTCCACAGAGTAATAATCAATGTATCGTTAAGTTCTCCTTGCAAATAAATAGTACATCGGTGCTGATGTTACAGAATCAATATGGCCGCTAATGCTGTGATGGCAGTTTGGAAAGACACTAAGCCTATGATGCAATTCACAATAGAGCCAGGAGGCGCCCTTTCAATTCAAAATAAATGAGCATGGTTTGGAAACTATATACACTGTAAGACTCCTGCCAACACCAGGAAGTTGAGAAGAGTCGTGCAAAAAACAAGATCAGATTCTGCAGCAATACAGCTAAGCACCTAAACAAGACAGGTCGCTAGCATCAACAGCTAGGTCCGCTATACAAGGCCAGCGTTACGATCTCGTACTGGATCAGACCCAAAAGCACAACTCGCAAACCAGGTTCAAGCAAGTGTCAATTTAATGAAACAAGTAAGTGACAGTGAGGGAGAGGGGGTGATGAATCCAGGGATCCCAAAGGTGAGGTGTACACTCGGTCCGAGTGTGGCGTGAGTTCCAACAATCCCGTGGTGAAGTTCCTCCTGAGTAGTAGCAGCAGGCAGTGAAAGTAACACAAGAGTCCAAGAACAACAAGGATCTGAAGTGGAGAAGCACAGAGGAGTTAATAACCCAGCTAGATAAAAATACAAAGGCCGTGATCAACAAAACACCACACTGGTATGATGAACCCATCTGGTGCCGAGGCAGAGGAAATCCAGAATTAAGTACAGCCAGGGTTGATGATGAGATGAGGTACACCTGGTGCAGCCTGCACACAGGTAGCCACGCCCACTGCCACACACAGAGACTAACAGGGGAAGGAAACATGAGGATCACAGACAGGGAATACAAACAACAAACAGCAGGGAAGGAGGGACCTGCCATGATGGGGATCATGACAGCCCGTGTGTTACTAACAAGCATTGAATGATGCTTTCATCTCAACATTTTCTTTAACGTCTGAACGGGCTCAGAGGATTCTAAAGACTTGAACCCGACCAGCATTAAAGGACCAACATGTTACTGACACATAGCGTTTAAAATAGGTACTGCAGTGCAAATGCTGCTGTCTCCCCCCTGCACCCTCCTACCTTGAGTCAATGTGCATGCAGGTTAACATGTTGCAGACACTGAAGCTTCAGTGCTGGGATTATATTATCTACTCTTCAGTGTTTTATACTGTTGGAGCCTTAATATTAGGCACTTTCTGTTTTTCTCTACAGTAACAAACACGTACATGGTCTTTATTCATTATTCAGAACTATTGTGTAATGTGATATTAGTCCCTCACAGATTCTCTTTCTGAGCCATGAGTGTTACTCACTTTAAATCTTTTTTACCGGCTACAATCTCTTGAAGAACAAAGCTTCATTAGCTACCCTGCTGTGTGTATCTATTACATCACAATAATATTAATATTTAGAGATGTTTGGTGCTGAGTCAATTTCTTTCTCTTAGCAGCTCAGGAATTGTCCAGTTGTAGCAAACTCCAGCCATTGTCATAACCACCCACTGAGGGATTACAGAGAGAAAGACACATTTGCTGAAGGTGGAATAATGCTACTGAGAATGTCTACAGCTTCCTCGTGAAGCCCAGAATGACAAGATACACGCAATATAAGCCAGAGAAGCCAGAGATCGGCATGTAAAAGTTTCACTACATCTCAAATAAAAAATGGTACGTCAAATCAAAGTCTTGAGATATTTGAATAAGTCTAATTATGACTGATCCTGAACAATAAAGGTTCCTGCTGGTCATTATTGATGCATGAGGAGCAGGCAGATGTTGTTTTCTTTCCATGATAAGCCTCCCTCCTTTACATAAGATTTATATGTATTGTTAATATGTGTATCAGAAAGCCTGGCTGACAATTCCTTATGTAACATTCATATTTTATGACTGTTTCCTGGTTTAAGTTTGATTAAAATATCCTTCCAACTACTGCTGAAGGATTGGCCACTGAGGGGGCTTTAATCAACACTGAGTGTGTGTGTGTGCGTGTGTGTGTGTGTGTGGGTGGTATTAATCCAATTATACTTTCATCATAAAATGACTACAATAAGCTATATTTTAACTAAAACAAAGAAATTATACTGAACTGAACTTGTGTTAAAAACATTATTATGCTTTAAATTAATAAATAAACGAAAAGTGGATAGAGAGCAGGCGACCGATTGGGGAACAAAGGACCTGGGGACCTGGGGAACATAAGGATGACCCCCTTATTTGTTGTAAATTAAAAGCATTATAGTCACGAGTGTTGTGGTAGCTGGCTGTCTTGGTTCCAGGCACAAATCTCTCCTTCAGGATTTTGTGACAAATCAATGAAGGATTGGAATAGGGGAATTTACTTGAGCTCTATTGTTAATGATGACTCTGAGGGCAGAACAAACACCTTGCTGTGGGAGTGTCACACACCTGGGGGAGGGGTTACTGCCCTTTGTGATGTCATGAAGGAAAAATCTCCAAACGGTCTGTTGTAGCTCACATTTTCTGGAAAGTGAAGCAGGCAAAAGACGGCGAGGATGGACTTTTCTCATAATTTGGGAGGCTTGTCGACAGTCAAAGTCATCTTTATTGTAAATGTGCTGGACATACAGAAGAATGGAAAAATATGTTTCTCTCTGAGCCATGGTGTAAACTAAACTAACAATAGAAAGATTTTTAAGAATATATACAAAATATAAAGAAATAAAAATAAAATACAGATTTATAAACATTTCAAAATACTTTACAAAGATGTGCATTTAGATAAAAACAACAGCAGCAAGAACAAATGTGTGTGGACTTGTTTTAACCAAAAATAAATTATTATAAGGCTCTAACTTAGCAAATGAAATAAGAAATACATTTTTTTGTATTTTAAGAGCCTTTTTTAAACGTATACAAGCATGATATGTATTAGTGTATTTTGCATAATATGTGATCTTTAACAGCCAAATATATCCTCACTGTCTCAATTTTATTTATCATTGTGATATTTGAACATTGTCGGGTTCACAAGTAGCTCTGAATGTGTGAAGGCTTTGTTGTTGTACAAAGACATTGCTTACTTAAATAACTTCATAGTCATAATGTGAAGCCAGTTGGAAATGAGGCAGAAGCTCTTGTGGTTTTAGTAAAGTGGCAGCTCTCTGGTTTCTATGATCAATGCCAGCAATAGTAATGAGCTGGGTTTTTTTTAGAGCAGATGAAACTTCTCTTCTAATCTAACAAGGCAGGGAAAAAAGTTCAACACAGAATATACCCCTTCCAGACACAACATACAGAAAAGAATTAGCTGCGCCTACTTCATTAAAAAAATTAGTCCCTCTCCAATCTGAATCTCACAGCTCGACCATGTTTACATTTTATAACCATGCTGCTGCAGAATTAATAATGTGGCACAACTTTAACAGGGATACTGAAATGTATTAAGTCTTTAACTATCAACACCTTTTAAAGTCCTGGTTTTATGAAGTAAGTACTGTCGGCAAAGTGCTGCGAATGTAATGTGTCTGCATGGGAGATATTTATTGCAACGGGTCTTGGTTTCTTTCCCAGGAACTGGTCTGTTTTTCGCAGCCAAGACTCAGTCCTCTGTTTACCACACAACGTTATCGGCCTCACTATGAAATTCAAATCAATATCCTCGTAATAAAACTCCCAAGCCTGCAGCAAATTTGAATCTATAGCTTGGAAAGCTAAAGAGATCTATGGAACTGCCAGGGCCGCCCTAATGAATGACCAATCTCTGTAACATACAAACACACACGTGCACACGCACACTCAGTTAACCTGCACAAGTACCACACACCCATAGACGTCCTGCACATAGAAAAAGCTTAAACACACAAACAGCACACACACACACACTCATGCAGACCTGTTGTGTCACACATGCAGTCAGTCAGGCTGGTGTGAAACATGACTCTATCATCAATAATTGATGGTAAACCAGGATCTGCACAACACTGCACAACACCACTATTGTTTCACTAGACACAGCATTTCCATCCCCTCGATACTGTGTTTACATTTATTGACTCTTTTGGGAAACAGAGACACCGTGAGCACTGAATCCACCTTAGCATGAAATTACAGGAAATGGATTTTCTTTGAACCTGAAACTGTGAATATATTTCGTCGTCGTAAGTTTTTGAAGTCACTGAATTTGTGCTGTGTGACAAAAAGTTTATTTTATTATGAACTAAGAATAAACGTCAAGTCATCTTTCTCAAAGAGATTTTTTTTTAAGGTGATGTTACATTCTGTGAATGAAATGTTCGTCATGACTGTTCACATCCGATTTGAAATCCTTAGATAGAGACAAAATGTATCTGCTAATACTCAATATAAAAGACACATTGATACATAAATCAGTAATCTTATTAAAAGTCATATATTTTAATGATCAGATCAATATAATTTTTGGTGCCAGGCTGTAAAAACTGCCTTTTTTAAATCGGGGTGTGTTTGTGACTTCGGGTGCTCTTGGAGCCGGCCGTAAGCGACCCCTCGACGAGCTGCAGGATTTGGCACTTCTACATTGGCTTCACTTTTCAACAGAGGTTGTCTCTTCGTGAGTGTGTACACAGTATGTGATGTCCAGAGTGTCTCTATGCTTGCTTGCATATTTGAATTATATGACTGTGTGAGCACATCTGTTAGCATCTATACTTAATCTAAGTACTGCTTTAAAAGATCTGAATATCATACTTTCATGTGGCGAACAGTCATAATATGAGGGCTGTGTGTGTGTGTGTGTGTGTGTGTGTGTGTGTGTTTGAGTGTCCCAGTGGGTTGTTTGGGAAGTGAAGGGTTGGAAAGCTGAATGCTGAGTAAGCGGTGCAGGACCAGAGCTGGGAGACTGCAGTGCTGCTGGCAGCAACACACTCAGATCAGAGCTCAGACTGATACTCAGAAGAGGGGGGAGGTGTGTGTGTGTGTGTGTGTGTGTGTGTGTGTGTGTGTGTGTGTGTATGTGTGTGTGTGTGGAGGGGAAACTTGTAAGTTTAAAAATATCCTATAAATTCTATGTATGTATTGAACTAAACAAATGTTTTAGTTAAACACACATGCACTTCCACTCAGACACATGATACACGTTTCCCATGATGCAAAGCAGAGCCTGAGTAATGAAACTATCATCCTCGTGTTCACATGAACAAAAGCCTGCATGCTCATGCACATGGTACAACACAAACTCACAACTACAAAGATGCTACCATGTTATATTTACAAGGCAAACTACTGGTAATGTTGTATATGCTGTACTCATTGAGGAGCCTCCATATTTGTAAAAAAAAAAAAAAAAAAAAAAAAAAAAAGTCAAAAATACCTCTGCATACTTTAATTAGACATGCTTGCACAAGCAGGAGAACCACACAAGCACGCATACTGCAAGAGCCTGAGCCGCGAGACGACGCCCTGACTGATACTGCGTCACGGCCGACAATCAGAGCCAGCAGCCTTGTTTACTCCCTCTAACCCGTGTGCCACTTATTGTGCTAGAAAAGCCCTCATCTTCTCCTCCCGCCCACTTCCTCCGCTCCCATCTCCTCTGCGCTGCCTCCCCGTCTTCTGAGTCACCCTCTGCTGCTTATATCCACCCCACCCCCTCTCCTCTCCTGGGCTCGTGTCCTTTCCCCTTCCCTCACTCTCAGTCGTCTCCTTCCCCTCGTCTCTCTTGTCTTATTATGAATGGCTGTAAGGACGTTTATCACTCTCTTGTCTCTGTCTCAATTTCCTCTTCCTCTCTTTCATCACGTATGTGCGATCCTCTTTCTGCCTTCTGCTTTTACTTCTCTGCTTCTTTTATGTTCTAATCCATTGCCTCTGTCTTCGGATTCATCATCAATAATGTTGTGACTTTGTACATTTAAAGTAAAATCCAAGCTGATATAATGACCCTCAAAGCCTCCCCGCCACCCCTCCCCCCCTGTATATTAGATTATATAACTGTGTCCCCATGGACCTTGAGGACACTGCAATCTAATTTGATCTGTTCATGTTGGTGGTGATGATGGGAGAGTGCATCACTGCAACGCTTAACACAGAAAACCATGTCTCTTCTCTCTGGGGATTCTTGACAAAAACAGCAATTCAAACATGACCCCAAAAAAATACTGGCTGCAGTCAGCCTCCCTGAAGCCAAGTTATGTGTTACACTCATCAAGGCGAAGAGGACGCCTGTACTCTCTCTTAATGATATCCTGATTATTTTGGGACGTGAGATGCAGATTCCTGTTTCAAAGCAGTGCGAGTGTTTACCATGAGAACAGTAAATACATAGCTGCCATTTTGAAGTCTCTCTTTTAAAGGAACTCCAGAGCTGCCTCCAAGTTTTTTGCGGTTCTCCCAGCACACAGCTTCAAAAGACACGAGCCCCGCATTGTTAAATTTGCCAAACAGCGCCATGTGCTGGTCACTACGAGGGATTGCATCCGGTTTGATCTGCCAGCAGACTGAAGAGGCTACATCAGCTGATCAAATAAAAACTACAGCAACCATGGGGTAATATTTATAACTAAACCAAAAGCTGCATAAACAGTAAGAGTTAACCATTAGATGGGAATGTGTGTTTCGCTCGTGTGACTGCTGTATTGTTGTGTTTCAAGCACCGTAAAGAATGGTTAGGTGGATTTAAGATTGAAAAGAAAGCAGGGAAATATAACTGGCCAAATGTCTCCATCTCTCTTACTATAGATTAGTGTTTCTATTTGTTTGAAAGAAAGGAAGAAAGAAAGACAAACAAAAGTGTCATATCATTTCCAGCTCATGTTCATTTTTGTGTTACTGAACTCTTTTCTCATGTCAGATCCTTCACTTCCTGCCCTCATTATCTCTCAATTACTTTTAGTATGTAGTCGGTGTCTTCCCTCCCTTCTGTTCCAGATCGTCTTTGTCCTTTCAGTCCAACAGTTTCTCCAAGTGTCTTTCTTCCCTCGTTTTTTGATCATTGCTGTTTTTCAGATTCCGATTCTGCCAGCTGCTTTTGGATTTTGTCTTCTGATCTTGTTCTTTGCAAGCATAGACCCTTTTCTTGAGACTGAGTGTATTGTCATGCCTGAGTCTTATTCAAAGTGGGTGTTTCGGTCGTACATTATGTAGCTGGGAGGGGAGGATTGTGACCCAGAGCGGTTGGAAGAAACAACTTGAAAAAGAAAGCAAACAGGGAAGGGAAGAAGAATGAAAGATGGATCAAAGAAAAGATGGAAAGTGAAGAAAGTCAGAAAGACACCGACAGACTAAGCAGTCTTGTCTCCTGTGAGCCAGCAGACGTCCCTCTTACCATAACAAATCAACACACTGCAGTCAGTGACTTTATGACTGCAATATGAACTTACAGTGCAGTCGTTTACCCTGCACAATTTGACTTGTGTTATTTTAATGGGAAATCAATTAAACTAGGTCAGTTTGTACTTCTTGTCTGAGTTACACCAACCAAGAGCCCTGTAATAAAGCTTTTCATAAACAACAAGTTCTACTTGCTTCAAACCATTCATACTTACCACTGAGTGCTGATGTCAGTGACAGAGACTCTCAAATACAGTTTTAACCTCTTATACAGTATTATGGGTCGTGATTAATGACACCATTATTATTATTATTATTATTATTATTTATTCAAGTAAAAAAACAAACCTGTTTAGTTTGAATACACTTAAAAGTTGCCAAGTCTTTATGTGCAAAATGAGAACATGAATGTGATATTTTCCTTATTCTGATAGTGGAGAGAAAAACAAACAGTCCCAGCACGCTGTGCAATGTGACCAAACAGTACTTAACAGTGTGTTCCTGAGAATTATGATTTTTTTAGCAAGTTTTAAAATACTTATAATTAACAAGTCCTTGTCAGCTATTCTATTCATGATAAATCACTGCTTTAAAAACTTCCATGCACCTCTGACATGTAGCTCCTGTGAAATACTCTTTACTATACTGACACTATCAGTCCCAGAATGACATAATTAGATTCAAGAAATAGAGGAAACATGATGTGAAGCAATGTCGCAGTGAAGAATTCAAGAGTGGAGCGTGGATCACCGCCGCAGGTGGTCGCTCAGCTCAGCTTGCAGAATGTCTCTCTCTGCCTGGCCTCCTTTGGGTCTAGTCCGTGGTTTTGGACGACAGCGTGCTCTGGATGTTATGGCTCAAAGGCATCATGAAGTCATCAAAGTCCACCTCCAGGGACAAGAGCTCTTTCCGCAGGTCCATCTTTGACATAAGCTGGCTGGTGATTGGTGGCTTCCCCCACATCTGAAAAAGACGAATGGATCATGAAAAAGATGAAGAGTGACACAGTGAAAAAGCAGAGCATGCTGTTTATTAAGGCGGGTTAGCGTACAATGTAGACGCACACATTCAGGAAAAAAGAGGGGAGAGTTTGCGATTCTCCTCCTTTAAGTGCTGCACACCTGAGTGCACTCTGTGTGCAGGGAGGAGGAGGGGTATGTAGAGGAGCCAGGTAGGAGAGACTCTGGCACGCACACTCTGGACAACGGCTTGTTGAGGAGCTTTAGATTCCTTTAAACTTTTCCCCACCTAGGTTTCTGTTTTCCCCACACATGTCTAGATTCCTGGGTTGTTGTTTGGGCTGAAGATCACCTGCGATCTTGTTTATGGTCTTTTGGATTTATTGAGGTTCATCTGTTGTTCTCGGTTACTTTAAGGGGGAGGTGGTTGGCTCAGCCAGGGTCTTCAGCCCTTTCTTCCAGAGGTTTCTTATTCATCCTTAAAAACACTGTAAGGGACATTAACATCGAATAAAGCTCAGGTTCCAAAACCTTGAATCTGTGTGGTGTTTTATGTTTTCAGTCTCCATGTTTTAAGCCTTGATTTTTTTGTTTTTGGTCAAGGCGGCCGCGACAGCCCTCCCCTTGTAGGGAGCGGGCAGCTGGTTCAGGTCCAACCTGTTGCTTCTTTCCAACTTGTTGTTGACTTCTCTTGATTGGAAACGTGTTTCTCTTCAATATGTTCATTTTTACTACAACTCAAAGTGCTTTTATACCGCAGGTCACACCTACATATTCATCCCCTGCTGGCAGAGGCTTCTATGTAAAGTCTCTATCAGAAGTTACTAATCCCTTTCATACACATTCATACTCCACCAACGAAGCAGTGGGAGCAACTTGGGGTCAAGTGTCTTGCCCAAAGACACATCAGACCACAGTCTAATCAAAACCAAGACATCAACAAGGCAAAACATCAAAACTGAGGCAGATTATCACATATTCTAACCTGTGTTCAAACCACTTAATCCATCTTGTGATAAAGAAATGCATATTTATGTAAAATAATAATAATAATAATAATTTTATTTATAGAGCGCTTTTAGACAAAGTGCTTTACACAGCTTAAAAGCTCAACACACAGACATAACACATCATTAAAAACATCAGGCATAAACAGCAGTGAAAAGGTGGGTCTTCAACTTTGCTTTGAACACATCAATGGAACAAGAAAGTCTGATGTCCGCAGGGAGACTGTTCCAGAGAGTGGGAGCGCGGAATGAAAAGGACCGCTCTCCAATAGTCTTTTTGCGAACCTTAGGGACAGCTAAGAGGCCAGTCCCCTGTCAGCGAAGTGACCGAGCAGGCACATACAAATCTAAGAGACCAGTCAGGTATGCTGGTGCAGAGCCATTTACAATTTTAAAAGTCAGTAGTAACACTTTAAAATCCGCTCTGGCGTGAACAGGCAACCAGTGGAGAGAGGAGAGCACCGGAGTTATGTGCTCATACCTGTTGGATCCAGTAAGAAGGCGTGCTGCAGCGTTCTGCACCATCTGCAGACCTCGCAGACTCTTCTTGGGCAGACCCGACAGAAGAACATTACAGTAATCCAACCGTGATGACACAAATGCATGGATAAGAGTCTCAGCATCATTAAAGGACAGGATTGATCTAATCTTAGCGATGTTTCTTAGGTGAAAAAATGACACTCTTGTCACCTCTTTAATGTGAAGGTCAAAAGAAAGAGTTTGATCAAACACAACACCAAGATTTTTCACTCTGTCCCTACAGTAAATGGCACAGTCATCAAGTGACAGAGTAAAGCCATCGTACAAATGATTCAGTCTTGCTGGGCCGACAACCATCATCTCGGTCTTGGCCGAGTTAAGAAGCAGGAAGTTTGAAGACAACCATCCTCTAACAGCAGCTAGACAGGACTCAAGCTTCGACGCAACAGACTCATTACCTGCTACAATTGGCATATACAACTGCAAGTCATCTGCATAGCAATGAAAAGCAATCCCACACGAACGCAAAATGTGACCCAGTGGTGCCAGATACATAGAAAACAGCAGCGGACCGAGGACAGACCCCTGAGGAACCCCATGCTTTACAGCACAAGACTCAGAGACCTCATTATTAAATAAAACTCGCTGAGATCTTTCTGACAGATAAGATCTCAACCACTGAAGCACATGACCCGAGATGCCAAAGTGTTTCTCCAGTCGATCTAACAGTATACAGTGGTCCACAGTGTCAAAGGCTGCGCTGAGATCTAGCAACAGTAAAACGGATGTTGAGTCTGCATCTGCAGCCAACAATAAATCGTTCACCACCTTAGTCAGTGCTGTTTCTGTGGAGTGATTTACTCGAAATGCAGACTGTAGTGGCTCAAAGAGATCATGAGACGATAGATAGTCCAAGAGCTGTTTTGACACGACCTTCTCAAAAACCTTGGACAGAAAGGACAGATTTGAGACAGGCCTGTAATTGGTGAGAGACTCTGCATCAAGGCCAGGTTTCTTCAATAGGGGTTTAACCACAGCAGTTTTAAAACAGGATGGAAAAACTCCAGAAGAGAGTGATAAATTCAAGATAGTGACCACATAGTGCCCTAATGTGGACCAGAGGTCTTTAACAACCCAGGATGGAACAGGATCCAACGAACAGGTTGTAGATTTTGCTGCCATAACAACCTTGGTCAGATTATCATAATAAATTGGCTCAAATTCAGTCAGGCCTTGTCCTGTGTGATCAGACATGGCAAAAAGACACTCCCCAACAACAGTGGAGGACTGAGATATGTTGTTTCTGATGCCCTCAACCCTATCATTAAAATACACCAAGAAATCCTGGGCTGAGAGATCAGAGCTACTGACTGACTGGTGACACTCTGTGAGCTTAGACACAGTGTCAAATAGCAGTCTAGGGTTCTGCTTATTGCTCATAATAAGGTTAGAATAATAAGCTGCCTTTGCAGCCGACATTTTAGACTGATGATTACTCAGACAATCCTGCCACATCTGATAGTGTGTTTCAAGCCTAAAATGACGCCACTGACGCTCCATTTTCCTGGAGTCCTTTCTCAATGACAATAAATCCTCATTGAGCCAGGGTAAAGGACTTTTTTGAGGGCACCTCCGAATCTTTACTGGGGCCACTGAATCCAGCAGGCCTCGAAGCACGCTGTTAAAATTTTCAGTGAGGCAGTTCACTGAAGATGACTGGCTAAATACTGGCTCAACTGTATCTGGCACTCTCAAATTAAAATCATTCAAAGCTTTGGGGCTGATATAACGAGAAGACCTCAGTGTCTTTGTTGCTGCCTCCAGGCTGTGGAGATTTGGGATTAAAATATCAAATAGAATAAGAGAGTGATCAGAAATTGGCTGAGTGGTGATTTCATTGATTGACACAGACATACCATAGCCTAACACTAGGTCTAATGTATGTCCTTGCTGATGTGTTGGTCCTGACACAAATTGTGAAAGATTAAAAGACTCAATGATATTGACAAACTCTTTGACCAATGGCTTGTCATCGCAACACAAATGAATATTAAAATCACCAACAATTAAAATCCTTTCGTAGTGCAGGATAAATGCGGATAAAAAGTCAGAGAACTCACAAATAAAAGTGTCATTATACTTTGGTGGCCGATATATTACAGCGATTAAAACAACAGAGGGTTGATTTATTGTGAAAAGCTGCAGTTCAAAGCTGGTAAAGGAGGCACAGTTAGAAATTTGTTTGCATTTAAAACTGTCCTTAAAAAGCGAAGCCACCCCTCCTCCCCTTCCCATCAGCCTCGAGGAGCTGAAGAAGCTCGACCCAGGAGGACAAAGCTCCACCAGGGGCGCTATTTCACCCTCCCGTATCCACGTCTCCGTTAGGAACATTAGATCCAGCGTATCGGAATTATACAGATCGCGGAGCACAAAAGTTTTCTTTGTCAGAGACCGAGTGTTTAGGAGAGCCATCCGGACTTTCAGGTCTCCATCTACCTGCAACGCTGTGCAGTCTATGAGACGCAGGTTATACACAGAAACACCTCCGCCTTTGCTCCACCTCCTTGTTGTCCCGCTGGGCTGCAGCAGCTGATCGAGATCCTGAGACGCCGGGTGAACAGGCTTGATCCAGCGCTGTTGATGATCACAGCAGGCAAGAGAATAAAGACAGATCCCTGTAGACCTGATCATGTTCATCCTCCTTTGCCATATATTTAATTTGACACGTTTACCGGAGCGTCTGCCACGAGCCCGTCTGCTACGACCCCTTTTCCGGGGTAGGAAGACTGGCTCACGGCGGCGTAACTCCTCCGGTACAGACGCCAAGAACGGAGGTAGGCATGAGGGTTGCCCCTCGCATACATCCTGCGATAACTTTCCAACAAAGCTCCAAATGTCATAGAGCGCCTGGCGCTCATACACAAGCAGTGATTGTGCATTAGTCACAAGCAGAGACCCCACCAACAACACAGCAAACATTAAAAACCACAGAGACGAGGTAGAAACAGGGACAGAGAGACGGCGTGCCGTGACAGTCGGCGCCATCTTCATCCTCCAGAAAAACATTTTAATATTTGGGGCGGTGCAGTCTATAAGGACTTGGGTCAGGAACCGGAGGGTAACTAGTGCAAGTCCCAATAAGAACCATAATATGGAAGTTGGTCTGGTAACAGGAGAAGTATCAGGGCATTTCCTGAGTACTGCCAATGTGCCCTTGAGCAAGGCACCAAACCCCCAACCGCCCTGGTGCGCTCCCTTCATAGCAGTGTGTAGCAGCCCCACTCTGACATCTCTCCACTAAAGCATGTCCACAGGTCCTGTCTGTGCATGTGTGTGAGAAGCATGTCTCTAAATAACAGAGCGTAAAGCAGAACTTCCCTCTGGGATTAATACAGTTTAAAAACTGTATGTTGATATTTTCTATAAAAGCAATCAGTGGATTCAGTACAGGAAGGAAAGCTGATGAGATGAGCTCTACCGTTTTTGGCACAAAGCTGATATCCACAGAGTTGGCTTTTCCTGTGGTGATCCTGGTGTTTTGCGTGATGATGCTCTTTGACTCCTTCTGAGGAGAGATCTTTCCGGCGGTTGCAGTTGATGTCTCTGTGCGCATGGATACTTCTTCAGCAATGACCTACAGGGCACACAAAGACCTGTAAGAATGACCCACCTTCGTCCTACCCCAGTATTCTGTGCTGGGTTTTCATGTGTGGCAGTGAAGTCAGTCAGATAGAGGAAGGTTACTGATACAGACCATCTCGTAGTTCAGTTACATCACATTTGTGATGAAACTCAAAATGAGGAAAATCAGGAAACGAAAGCACAACATCTGTAAGTTTGAGAAATATAACTTTTGGAGATTTCAGAAAAGCTTACTTGTTCCAACCATGACATAAAGCAGTGTCACTCATTTAAGAGCATTAAAAGTGCTTTGATGTCAGAATTAAAACTTTGAGAATATGACAATAACAAGAATTCATTCAATTACAGAGGTTGTAGGTCCAGTTTAGCTCTCTAAAGAAACTAACTGCACAAGAAATATACCCATAGTCCTGACATACACACAAACACACGTTAGCTAAACAACATGCAAATGATCCTCTTGTCTTCTTTTCATCTGATATCTGGCACCAAACTTGTTCCCTTCTTTGGACCACTCACTTTTTTTTAAATGATCTCTTCTACCAGTCAGACAAACGTGTCCTTAGCTATGAGCCGTTATTCTTTTGACAGACTTCTTCTTGTCCCCTCCAGAACAGCTGCCTGCTGCTTTTATTGATTTATCAATATTCTAAATGAATCTGTGCTACAACACAGCCTGCTACTATCATAGTCTGGATGGCAAATGATAAGAAATGCTAACTGAAGCAGCAGCGTGGTCTAGTTGTAATGTTACTCTTGTGGTCTAATTTGCTTACAAGTCTCGACCTTACAGTAATCAGATCTCTTCACAGGCTTAGGTTTCTCGTGCCGACAGATGAAGCAGGAGTAAACAGACGCAAACCATGTTGGAGGAAAGCTTCCAGTCATGAGTTGTTTAAGTTTTACTCAGAATAGATTTTTGAAGCAGCAGCAGGAAGGAGAGTGGGTGGGTGGAACTGGTGTAAATTTAAAAGTGAATTTTCACCTCAAAGAAACACACACAGTAAAATATTAACATTTTGAATGCAGATGGTTTTAATATTTTAGGATTAGGTTGGTAAATAAGATGTTGAGTTACTTTACTACCTTTCCTTTTGGTTTTTTAGCTTTGCCCCCCTTTCCCTTTGCTGTGTCCTTTGGTTTTGGTAAAGAATCCATTTTAACTTTTACCAAATCAATTATCCTGGGGTCTCCAAAAGTTCCGGCAATATCCATGCAGTTTTGTTCTAAGAGAAAAGAAATACAGACAGATAAAATAACAGTAAAGTCACATTGTCAATCTTCAACGAGGAACAGCGTCCTGCCATCCCTGCAGTGTTTTTGAACGTGTTTTATTGTGTACATTACAGGTAACACCCTGTATTGTGCAAAACTACGATGTGTCCATCGTCTGTCTACAAACCCCCCAGCTGTGATAAAAGTCCATCCTCGCTGTCTTTAACCTGCTTCACTTTTCATAAAATATGTGCTCAAACAGGCTGTTTGGAGAGTTTCCCTTTATGACATCACAAAGAGTAACCCCTCCCCCAGGTGGGTGACATTCCCACAGCTAGGTGTTTGTTCTGCCCGAGCGTCCTGAGCTTAATCTCAGATACAGAAATGCACACAGAAACAGCCTGTTGTGAGCAGGCCTGAAACAGAGGGGTTTACATGCATTCAAATAAAGGATCACAGAGTGGATTTCTAGCAAGAAAGTTCACAGACGAGGAGCTCTGAGACTTATTTGAATGTGTTGAAAGGGAGTATATGTGACCTTTATAAGCTTTTTACACATCAACAACAACAATGTCAACAGTAGTGTTTCAAAAAATGTATCAGAGGTACAGTCGAACCTTTCTTGTTCTCGGAGTAAACGTTGGCACCTGCCTTGATGAGAAAGTCCACACAGGAGGGTCGAGAGCTTTCGATGGCCCTCATGAGGGGTGTGCCTCCACTGAGGCCCTTGGCATCTACGATGGCCCCCGCCTTCACCAGGAGCTCAAGAAGTTCCACTTGTCCAGCCTGAGCTGCATGGTGGAGAGGCGTCCAGGAGAACTGGTCACACAGGTTCACCTCGGCCCTGTCCGAAAGAGGCGTTACAACGGTGTGAAACAAGTCCACTCACCAGTTTGTGGACTCCGTTTGTATTTCAGTATAGTGCAAATTAGGGGTGCTAACGAGGACTCGGGTAGTTTAGTACTCGTTTATTAAACAATAAAAGGTTACAAAAAATGTAATCGGTATTCGTTTTGTAGTGTTTGTAGTGTGTGTGCTTCTACTGGGTCCGCTGCGCTGCGTCCCAGTCGGAGCCTTCTGGAGCCGATCAGTGTTGCCAGATCTCATGAGAGACACAAGCAACCAGGTGTATGGAAATAAGCCCAAAACAAGCAACGTAGCTATTCTAATAGATAATATATACCCAGCCATACGTAGGCTACTTAACAATGATTTTGTGTCTTTTTATTTTTTTGCTGTTATGCATCGAAGCATAAATTAAGTCGAAATCATGTCATTTACATTTTCACTCCTAGTCATCTCTGCTCTCAAACTGCAGTCTAAAAGTTTCTTTCCCTTCACTCACTGGATGGCTAGCTATAAGCTATAGTTGTTGATGAAATTACATTTACTGTTTGTTAATAGTACACAAAGTTATTGACTTCAAATTATGCTAGAAAACGTGAGCTTTCTGGTTCAAAACTGAGCCAGTCTGGTTCGACTCTTACTCTCACTCTTTGTGTAATTTTCTTCCATATTCTCCCCACGTATAGCTGGGCATTGTCACTCTGTCATGTGTAGCTGTGCATGTGCGTGTGTGTGTGTGTGTGTGTGTGTGGGTGTGTGTGTGTGTGTGTGTGTGTGAGAGAGAGTGAGGGTGCCGAATTGGGTGCACGTAGTAACCAATGAAACAGGGTTGTAAACAGATCCTGGAAAAGTACAAACTAAATGTCGCGTTCATGTTTGGCTTTATTGTGGAGAGCTGGGAGAGAATCAGTAGAGTTCATAGAGGGATCAAAGCAAGCCCAAATAAGTAACAACTACACGTTAGAAGCAAAAGCCCAAAAAAGCCCAACCCACTACTTAAGATATTTGCAAGCGACTTTACAGAAAAACAAGCCCAAAGTCGCTTAAAACAAGCGGACTTGGCAACAATGGAGCCAATACACAAGGCTTCTGTTTTTGCCAGATGCAGAAGCACAACATATCTATCCATCCATCTGTCCATCCATCCATCCATCTATCTGTCCCTAAGAATGAGTGTGCCAACATTTGTGGTTTGAAATTACGACATTTAATTCACAATATGAGATCATCTTTGCTTCATCAGGGGTGAGTTGAGTTGACAGGTGGTTTGTGTGTTGTCAGGGTGCTTAATGCCTGCCTCAGCGTTTTGGGTTGTGTTGAATCTTAAATACTGGGGCAGCCATTTTTATTTATTTTTTTAATTAACAGGCACAGATTTGAATGATTCTTCGACGTCATGGAAACCGAATTTGGAAGAAAATATACCAATCAAAGGAATTCTAGAACTCTGATGCATCAAAGGCAGTTAGAATCTTCAGATCACATAAAGGGCAGCAAAGCACAGACTCTTTACAGTCCACAAATTCCTTCAGAGACTACAGTTCACAAATCTGAGCCGAGTCAGCGTCGTAAGAAAACAAACTCAAACAACTCAAGATCCAATTTAACGAATCAACTCTCGCAATGGAACAATCTCAGAGCTGGGGAGGTGAGAAGGTCAGAGGTGAGGAGTTTACATACCCCATGCATGGAGCCAACCGTAGGAACCATCACCAAAACCACAACAGACAGCATCCTACTCAGCCAGACGGTCAGACTTTCCACCGAAGGAGGGAGGAAACCTACGGACAACAACGCTGGCGGAACCCCGATGTACCTGATCGTGCACAGCCTCAGAGACGCCCACCCCAATGGCAGGTGGTTGCAGATCTCAGAAATGAGCTGGAGGGAGTGAAGTTTCTTCTGAAACAGGAGAAAGAGCTGAGCCAGGCAGCGCTTGCCAGATACTCCGTCAGCAAGACAAAGATCCAAGAGATGGAAGAAAGGTGGAGGGTGGCGCAAGAAGAGCGACTCCAATGCGATCAGGAGATCAGGATGCTCAAAGAAGAGCTGAAGCACCTGAACCCATCCTACAGCATCACACAGGACATGTCGGGTTATTCCCTGAAGACCAAAGAAGAGCTCATTGGAGTCATTTCTGCACTAAACAAGAAGTTGCAGAACACCGCTTCTAATGACCCAAAGATGCAAGAACATCTAAGAGCTGAAAATGACACCCTGCTGGAAAAGATGAAGGTCATGCAAAAAGATACCCTCAGCAAGGACATCAAGACCGCCAAGCAGACTACTGCCTTAAAGAACAAGCTGGAGGAAGTAACACAAAGCAGGCAACACCTAGCCTCCAAACTGGATGAACAGCAGGAGGCCAATCTTGGTCTGCAGAAGGAGTTGAGAGACTCCAAAAAGAAAAGGCAGCACCATAAAATGATGAAAGACAACCTCCAGAGAGAAATGGAGGAAGTCAGGCATCAGCATTTGGAGTCAGCCAAGAAGAACCTCATGCTGGTGGAGAAACTGACGGAGGAGAAAGAGTCCCTGGAGCAGCAGATGAAGGTCTGCAAAGAAGAAGTGTTCAGCAGGAACATGTGTTATGCAGAGCAGCTGGAGACCTTGAAAAGACAGCTCCAAGAAAAGACCAGCAGCAGCATCGAGCTCGTCTCCAAACTCGAGAAACAGGAGGAGATCAATCACGCTCTGCAGAAGGAAGTGGAGAAGCTTCAAAAGAACAAAGAGCCCCAAACGTTGAGGGCTGAGTGCCCTCAGGAAGTTCTGGAGGAAGACAGTCAACCACGTGTCTCCAGCTTGAGGAAAGTCTGGACCTCAGTAAGCCGCCTCCAACATAAGCGGCAGAGGAGACAGAACCTGGACACGAAATGACAGGCCCAGCCCTTCGTCCTGCCCCTTCCCACCCCAACACACAGGCCTATGGTACCTGTCTGTCAGGACTGTCCATGTTCCAACTGAGCCTCTGTGGGGGTTTTCTCTGGGTGCTCCGGTTCATCCCACACACACAAAATTTGGAAACAAATAAATCCTCTATAAATCATTATTTTTTGTCTGTATAATTGTATTTCTGGAGAGCAATGTTAAGTGATTGACTTACTGTTTGCACACATGATAATCATATTTCTTGGATATCTTTCATTGTTTCGAAAACGGAATTGACGCGTTTTGATTTCCTGTTTTTAAATGTTTGAATGTTTTTATAATACTGATGTAGGCTAAATTAGTAGTAACGGGGCACAAACATTGACAAACTGTCAGCTTAATAGGTGGAGCAATGCCAAAAATCTACTTAAATAATGACTCTTTAAATCGCAGATGTAATTTTAATTTGACTAAAAAAAAAACTAGAAGTAACAGCCGAATTATCCAAATATTTCAGGACCACAGGAGAAAGGCCGGCTGAAATATGGAATGAATACATCTTTAAGGGAAAGGCAAGAGGTGCTGGTCATCATACAACAGCTCTCCAATTGGTTGAGCAAACCAGGAAGTCAATCTTCTTCTGTTATGGAAAATTTGACGTCATGTGCGCTGTACAAATGTCTCATATAATCTGTCATATAAAATGTGTCAGAAATTACTATTATTCTCACCCTTTGATAATAGAAAAATGCCACAACAATCTTGGCGTTATCGGCAGGATCCAGCGAGCTGCTACACGAGGGGAACGGGCCAGCCTGAGGACAAAGACTCAGTCCGCCTGATTGAATAGGGGAGCCAGGATCTCGCGTCTACAGCCGCCTGGATCCAATGGACTTGATCCGTGAGAAATGTACTGGGTGTCTATCAACAGAATCGTTCCCTTTTGTTGTCTATCATTTCCTTTGATTCACCAATTAATAAAAGCAGTCAAGGGACTGCATATAAAAGTAATGTGTACCGTATGATATGTCTACTACTGACTCACAACTCCAGACTTGAAGCCATTTTAAGCAGCAATAATGAAGAATGAGATGATTTCACTTTTTCTTTAAGAGGATGTCCGGCCTTGTTGACAGCGAACAGTGAGCAAGCGGATCACCCTGGCTCTAATTCTCGGATGCTTCTTCATTGCAGAGGAAAAAAATAATCACAGACGAAAGCACAGAAACAACAATCTTCAAAATTAAACCCTTTTCTAACTTCTTTAGTTTTTAAAAGAATTCATAAATCAATCAATCACTGTTTGTAGAGCACCAATTCAGAGCAAATGTTTTCTCAAGACACTTTATAAAAATCAGTTAATAGACCTTACTCTTTGTTGTATCATCTACAAAGAAGACCCAACATCAATTCATCAGCACAGGCACATAAGCAACGGTTAGCAAAGTTGACAGTGACAGAAAAACATTTGTTAAAGGGGCAGAAACCTCGAGCAGAACCAGACTCACCCTGAGCAGACATCAGCCACAACAACGAAGGTGACTGAGCTGGATTTGAAGCTACAATGTCAGTAAATAACTCTCCATTTACATTGTAGCATAAAGGTTTAAGGTGCACTCAAACTAGGCACATTTGTACTGTTCGGATATGAAGCAACATCACCTGGTCATTCTTCGACCACCTCAGGACGGTTTCAGCTGTGAGATGTGAAGAAGTTGGTAATGAGCTGAGCTACAGAACTCTGTTCGGTGAACAGGTAAATCTGATGAGCTGATGGAAGCGACAGGGAGTGTTTAAAAAAGGAGGAAGCAGCAGATTCAGTCAGCTGATGATAACTATATCACTACACAGAATGTTTTCACGATTTTCATTTGTTGAATGATTAAAACGTTAACCCTCTGAGGTCGACACTGTTCTTTACAACCTAACGGGGTTGTGTGAGCTCTGAAAAGGAAAGGTACAAAGCAGCAACTTACTGTGAACTCCACTCTGTTGTCAGCTTGGCGGCTTTCCAGTGATAAAAAAAATAAATAACATCCATGGAGTTTTCTATCCCACTGAGGAAATCAGTGTACAGTGACTGTCCGGATCCAAGCCTCCCAAAAATAAAGGTAATCCGTTACGATTCAAGTCTTTTTCTTAAAACTGTTTCGTGTCTGTTAGCTCACTCAGCTAACATGGACGCTGCCATCTTGTTTTGGTCTGTCGACAAATCAGAGGCTGTATGTGTGATCACCTGACATGTAAAGGGCCAATGAGAAGCCAGTGCAGCTCTCAGTATAGAAATACAAAAGATAGAACTGTTTTGACTGCATTCATGCTATTGTAAGTAAGGAAGTAAGTAAGGTTTATTTATAGAGCACCTTTCACAGATAAAAGATCACAAAGTGCTTTACAACAATAAAAGGGGATTAACAGTTAAAAACAGAAACAGCAAAAACAAACATACAATATGTAAAATAGATAAAAGAGTAAGGTCAATCAAAAGCCTGTCTAAATAAAAGTGTTTTTAACTGCCTCATAAAAATTTCACAGGAGTCTACCGATCTCAGGTTTGGAGGAAGCGCACTCGACAGCTTTGGTGCAAGAATTTGAAATGCATGATCACCACGGGTTTTAAAATTTGTCTTTGTTTCTGCCAGAAATTGAAGTTTGCCAGACCTAAGAGGTCTATTGGGGACATACGGGTGGAGAAGCTCGGCTATGTACCCGGGTGTTTCACCACGCAGAGGTTTAAAAGTGAGCACCAATGAATGCGATAAAAAATCGGGAGCCAATGAAGGAAGGATAGGACAGGGGTGATGTGGGATCTGCGGTTTGTATCTGTTAAAAGGCGAGCAGCTGCGTTCTGGACACTCTGGAGCCGGTTTAAAGAGGACTGACTAAGACAGGTAAAAAGAGCACTACAATAATCTAAACGAGATGAGATAAAAGCATGTAAAATCATTTCTAGTTCCACTTTTGAAACCATACATTTAAGTTTGGCTATGTTGCGTAGGTGGAAGTAGCATGAACGTGTTAGCTGGCTGACATGGTTGTCTAAAGATAGTGATTGGTCAAAAGACACACCAAGATTCCGAAGGGAAGGTTTTACACAGTCACTTAGGGCCACAATGTGCTGCGTAATGGACGGTATCCATTTTTGGGGAGCGAGAATAAGGGCTTCTGTTTTGCTTGCATTTAGTTGCAGGCAGTTTTCGGACATCCAGGTTTTAATGGCCTGCAAACAGTCATTTTAATAATTGATCATTTGTGGCTCTCCTCTGGATTAAAAGAATAATATAATTGTATGTCATCAGCATACAAATGGTATGACATCCCACTGAAAAGGCTGATTATCTGACCCAGAGGCAACAAATACATTAGAAACAGTATTGGACCCAGGACAGAACCCTGTGGGACACCACACGTCAAAGGGGCTGTGTCAGACATGAACTGTCCCACTGAAACGGACTAACTCCTGTGAGAGAGGTAGGATGAGAACCATTTCAAGGCTGATCCTGAGATACCCACCGAGTGCTCAAGCCTTTTTAGCAGAATACCGTGGTCCACAGTGTCAAAAGCGGAGCTGAGGTCAAGAAGTACTAATAGTGAGCATTTCCCGTCGTCTGCCGCCATCAGAAGGTCATTAGTGACTTTAGATAGAGCTGATTCTGTCGAATGCAGCTTGCAAAAACCAGATTGGAAAGGGTCATACATGTCATACGTGTCGAGAGCATCTGTAAGCTGCGTGGCAACTACCTTTTCCAGAATTTTTGAGACAAAGGGCAGTTTGGAGATGGGCCTGTAATTAGATGGAAGGGTGGGGTCAAAATTTGTTTTTTTCAGCAGAGGCTGGATTATTGTAGTATCAGTGGATTTGTGCTTGTTTTACAAAGCAGCTCTAAATAAAATGTAGTCAAATGGATCACTGCAGACACTCAGCTCTTACAGTAAAAGCCTCAATAAGATCTTTAAACAAAAAGCAGCCCAGGATTTTCTTAAATAAATGGCTATGGTTTTTATGTGTTATGTACAGTGTTTATTTCCCTTCCTCCCATCACCAGGACAGAGGAGAACAGGTCATAGTTCTCCTTATTTTACCTTTAATTTCAACATTTTGTGTTCATTTTTGCTTTAATTTGCTTCTGTGTCTATTATGTATTAATTATTTTGAACTTTAACTGACATCCTTGAGAGACAGATAATCTGATTCTCCAGGTTGTCCTGGAAAAAATAAAGTATGTAAAAGGGAAAAATCCTTAAACCTCAGAGGGTAAAATAACTTAAATTCTATATAAAAAAAATAAATAACTTAACTAAACTAGAAAGCAAACTTTAACTCTTGGTTGAAAAAGGGGTCAAACCTAAAATCAGAAGACAAAAGAAAAGAACATATTCCTCACCCCTGACTCAGGAGATATTGAGCCACGTCGTAGTTTCCACTGGCGCAGGCTGCCATCAGGGGAGTCTTGTAAAACTGATCTTTAACATCCACAGGAACTCCCTGCTGGAAAGCGAGGTTCAGCGACTCCAGGTCTCCGCTTTTCACACAGTAGTTGATGTTGGTGTAGACCTTGTCTGGCTTTTCCAAGTACCACCCTGAGTCATTCATGACGGGATGTTCCAACGGGTGATCTTGGTCAAATCGAAGGGGATCTGAGCAGTTGTAGTAAGTCTCAATCATAAAGTGAGTAGGCCCTCCATTCGCTCTTCGGGGCATCATCTCAGGGAGAAGTGTGCAAATAGGCAGAGGAAGGACAAATTTACCCTTCTTCTTTCCTCCTTTCCCTCCCTTTGCCCCCTTCTTTTTAGGAGTATATGAGGAGATGAGGTATGGTTTCTTGATGTACTTGACCCCTTTGAAGAAATCATTGATGTTGACACAGCCATCTCTCCCCTTGTCATGGGCTGAGATGACTTGATTGATCTGCTCATCATCAACTGGAGCTTTTAGGTCGACCAACACTGACATAAACATTTCTGTGGTTACTGTTTCTAATTTGGCCCCAAAGGCTTGCTGTATTTCTGTCTCATACTCATGGGACCAGTCATGGAGGGTAAGGGCCCATAGGTCTGACAGGAGGCTGTCACTGCTTGATTTTTGGCCTTTTCCCTGTTGTCTCTCTGCTTTCTTCAGCTCCTTGGCTGCTGCTTTGTGACCAGCGTCTTTGGCAATCACACGTGGCAGGAAACCTTCCTGGTTCTTCACTTTGGGGTTACAACCTGAGCAAAGAGCATTGTCTCAGAACATTGTGTACAAAAGGAAGAATTATAGAGTTTAATTTGGTCCCTAATACATTCTCTTTTACCCTTTTCTTATTTTTAGTTTTTCAATATTTGACTATGACGTATTTAATTTCCTCTACACGTGTCACAACACAGATATTGAGCTACAATAATACTGGCTCTGTCCTGACACACCTCGACCACACTCCTCGAAGCATAAGTGAGCACAGAGGAATCCATGTCTTGTCTTTCAGAAACCAAAGAAAAAAGGCATGTTATTGTAAAGTCTCTCATAGCACCTCTTTGTGCCAGGAACTTGCAGCAGTTGGCATTTCCTGTGGCAGCAGCGTAGTGCAGAGCTGTGCAGTCCTCTCGGTTGATCACACCCATGTCTGCTGAGTACGCAGACAGCACCTGAATCACCTGGAAGACACAGAACACCAAAGAGAAGCACTTCAAAATCCAAAATGTCAAATACCTCTATAACTCATACAGACTGCTGTGATATGGGACTGAAAAATATGTTACGAAAAATTGGAAGATGTTTGGCGAATGTTAGGAGACAACTACACTGCTATCATCATGTGGTCAAAACCTGACATTCTGCTAAAAGCTCCTTCGCTTTTATACTGGCTGAAGCTTTATATTAATGAGGCTGAGCAGATATGTCACCTCCAAGAAGCCCCCCATGGCGGCGTAGTGTACGGCTGTCAGGCGCTGTTGATCCAGGGCGTTGGGGTTTCCTCCTCTCTGGAGAAGGGCTCGAACGAGCTGGAGTGAGCCTCCCTTCGCCGCCCCCATCAAAGCTGTGAAGCCGGTTGTCTGAAGTGTCAGAACAGAGAGAGGAAAGGAGTCAGGTCAAAGTTCAACTAACAAGCTGAGAAGCATCTCAGCTTCATTTTTGAAGCATCACACTCTGTTCTTACTCACTGTGATTCACCACAACTAATGTCAGAGTGTTATTCCCTGTATGCAACTTTCACCTGGTTTGTAGCATTAGGGTCTGCCCCTCCATCCAGCATGACGAGACACATGGGGGTGCACTCCTTGGCTTTTTCACACATCAACTGGAACACGTGAATTCCCTGCGCTGACACGTTGTTGACGTCTGCTTGGCAGGTTAGTGCCAATTGCAGGCAGCGAGCGTGACGCTTGGTGGGGTAGATGCAGTAGAACAGCACGCCTAGTTGTTACAAAAAAAAGATAAGCAGGAGTTAACATATAGTGACAAATATATAGGCATATGAGTGGTATATGACTGACTTTCAGTGTCTTAAGCAGTAACTTAAAAAAAAACTTAATAAAGACGTTAATGAAATAAATTTAGAAAGGTCAGTCCTGACATCAGTGGCCAGGTGCCAGACAGCTCATTTTATATACAATAGCACAGAGATGTCTCTCTAAATCCGTAATGTAATGTCTTCAGCTCTGTCCTTGTCTGTCGTCCACTCTGGTCTGCTGAGCTCCATGTATGATGCTTTAACAAGAGGTCACGCCCTGCCTGCAGACCGATGATAAGCCGAGCTTTGATTCCAACAGTACAATGATTTGTAAAAAAAAAGAAAAAAAAAAAAAAGTCCAACGACGTCTCTTCTGCCTCTGTACAAAGTTAAGATATCAGTCTCATGACTACTTTTAACACATCCTATATTCAATATGTTGTGTGTGGTAACGTCAGTGTTTAGACCAAAACTTCGCTTTCCAAAATTGTGAAGGTCAGTGGTAGATTCATAGGTGCCCAGCAAAGCAGCCTCACTGACCTGAACAATAAATATGATCTACAGAAGGCAAAATACAAACTGTCTGTCACTGCACACCCACATCACTTTGAATTCCAGTGACTTCCTTCTGGTTCTCAGTTCAGATTTCCCTCAGTGAAAACCAACAGGCACAGTCACTCTCTTGTGCCCAGTGCCGTTTCCATCCTTCATTGATTGTTGTGCTGGTTAACGCAGTCTGTTCCAATGATGCTGTTGTTGTGTTTCAGTTTGTATCTGACCTGTACATGACCAGTGCTGGCACTCACTCGCTCTCTTGCTCCCTCTCTCTCTTCTTACCTCTGTAGTTCTCCGAGCACAGCTGTGCAACACACACCAGTTGCCTCCTCCTCCTCCTCCCCTTTTTTTTGTAACTTTTCCGAGACATATAACGATCTGCAGAGAGTGTCCTCTGAGTCTGACAAAACTGGCTGAATGTAACAGACAGTTACAGTGACGGTTGGCTTGCACGATTTATGCCTCATCTGGTGACTGGTGCTTAGCAGAGTGATACTAGGCAGCAGAGGGAGAGGTGGGTTTTCCCCCTACAATGTTTCCGACTGACATTTTAAAAATATCCATTCAATTGATTTGAATCATCAGACTACTTCAAATGAGGCAGAACAGGAATGAAGAGTAGCAAACTGGTTTTGGGTATTCTCCCTTTGCTTTAATATAAACATTATGTAATGATGCAAATCTGGGGGGGGGGGCAGTCTTTAAACAGCCGTAACGTGGTCAACCACATGAGGAGGAGCAAATGCGGCACTTGTCCTGTAGATGAGCCCATTGGGGTAAAGACTTGGCTGTGAGCGTTGACTCTTAGCAGACGCAGTCCTTGGGGAGTGCAGACATATCAGATTACTCAGCACATAGCAGGAGACGATTGCCATCAGTGGTTGATCTGTAATTAGATGTATCAACGCTGCCTGACACACCAGCCGTGCACGTACAGCATGCACAACATGCATGATACAAAGGCATGTAGTCACACACATGACACATACTCTTCTGACTAACACGACCTCTGCCTCTCTCCCCGTCATCCTCCCCCCTTCTCCAGCTCACTTCCTTTTTGAGCAGAGCGCCGTTTTCAGTAATTGAAGCCCCGGATACACTCTAATTGGGGTCATTATCACAATTGGTTTAAAATGGTCCTGAAGAACAATTTTGGGGCTCGCTGATTGGAGTTGTCCAGGATACTGTCTTCTCATCAATATGTAAAGAGAAGCAGCATGCATTTTCATGAGCTGTGAGACAAGGCAGCACATTCACAACCGACCTGCTGGTCTAACATGAGATGGAAACGCCTCTATTTGAGACGCCGACACTTCAAGGTCAAATGAGAATATGTTAGTGGGAGAGAAGTGGTGCCTTTGCATCTCCTGATTACAGCTACTACATTATTTACATCTCAGGCACACTTAGGAGCTCTCTATAAGAGTTTTAGGCAGGTCTGATACTCATACTGTAAGGATAACATATGAAGTTATATGCAGAGTTAGTCAGACTTGTCTATCTACCTGAGGACTCTGAATCATGTGTTCTGATGTAAAGAGGTAAGGTGTGAGTCTTTAAGATCAAGTCACAATGACACTCTGAGAGAAAAGCGAGGATTAGGTCCATAAACTCAACGTTAGGAGTCTTTTATACAGATTGCTGCATTGTCGGTCCGTCTGTACTTTACATTACTAAGCTCAAGTGTCCACCTAATAGATGACTTCAGTGACTGTTTGATCAGAAACATTGTCATCAGTTCAAGTTTAGTTGATTCTAATTATAACGTCAAATACAGGCATTTGTCTACATCTGTACTCTTTACAAGCGTCCCTGTGTGTTCTTATTGTAGAGAAACCAGACGTCTTCTTCCATGTCTGTTACCTCTTATTTCTCATATCTCTCCATCTCTTCCCCTGATGATGTGCTGAGTGCTTGGATGTCTTGACCGTTAGATATTTTTAAAGCATACCTTTCTACGTTTCTGTACTACTCAGTCTATGTGTTCTTTGTTTGATACATTTGTCCGTTCATTTGCTGAAATATGTGACTGACCTTTGACACTCTGTCTTCTGTACGCTCTGCCGTCTGCCAAGTTATCTTTATAAACCCACATGATCTAATGAAGAATTAAGCTCAACCAAGTACTACTCACCTGTCAACAAGTGTTTTCCAATGTTTTTTAAAGAGACCATATGTTGTTCGAACTGTACTGTACGGTAAAGTGCATATGACTTCTCACCTTTGCCCTCAGCGTCTTGTAGCCTTAGGTTAGCATCGTTTTGGACCAGGAGTGACATTATGGCATCATTGCCCATCTCAGCAGCCAACATGGCGGCGGTGTGCCCCTTCTTGTCCTGAATATCAGGGTGTGCTCCCTTAGAGAGAAGGAAGCTGACCAGCTCTGTTTGGAGTCAGGGAGAGTGTGGACCAAGTCAGGAGAATCAAGTGACAGCAAAGCAACACGATTTAATAACCAGCAGAATGACCAGATTTAAAATCCTTTACTAAAACAACTGTCTTTTTTACATGCCTTCTTAATGCAGTCCGGTCATAAGGCCTTGCATTTAAACAATACATCACAAACTCAAGACCCCTCCCCGCCAACAAAAAGATGATGTTAATTTTGGATTTTGAAAGTTGTAAACTTGAATCTCTTCCATGATAATACACTGCTTGTGTCAAATGTCGGCCTCTACCAGATCTATCTTCACTTCTAGGGGCTCAGATGCTACAGGTAGCCAGTGGAGAAAGTACAGAAAAGGTTTATCACCCTGGTTGTTGGCTGAAACTGCCACATGAAGCGCCCCTACGCCGTCTTTAGGCTCGGTGAGATTGATGAGGTTTTCCACTCCGAAGTTCACCATCTTCTCTATTTGCATCATATCCCGCTTATGGATGTACTGCAGGAGTCGGTAGATCTGAAGGACCTCCAGGCGGCCCTCTGCTTCTCTCCCACTCATTACGAGGTCAGGAAAGAGCTGGTGGGGGAAAAAAAGACTGAATGAAAAAAATGCCCAATTATGTTCAAATTGAAAGCAGTTGTTTGTGGCCTTTGGGAAATGTTAATTATTGTTTTTCTGGTATTATTTAGCCTGGTGGAAAACACTAGAATCAACTCAACAGAGCAAAAACACTTGTTTGGATTTGTATAGCATCAGTCAGTGGAGTTGGGCAGTCAGATGCAGCAATCCTTTTTTAAAGGGTCAAAATTATTTGAGTTTTCTCTCCGGAGTTTTACCTCAGTTTAGGTCTCCAATCTTAAAGGAATTCACCAAAGTCTCTCTGAATAACAAAGCACTACACATGTAGAATAAAATTAAATTACAGGTGCATGTGTGTCAATTTAAACTGCTGTTTTACTTTTAAAAACACACGTTTAGGCTGTAATTACATTTTTAAGACTAAAACATTTTTTAATCTTTAAAACACGAACAATATAAAGTTTGACACCTTAACACCTTATATAAAAGGCACTTCGGAGTGAGCAGCTCGTGTCACCCACCTGCACTCTCTAAGTGAAGGGACAGCCTGACGTTGGCGAGCCGCTTCCTTGTTTTGCAGGGAGCTTCTTACGTTACCGTCCTGGGAAACATCAATGTCACTGGTTGTCACGTTGTTGTTCACTTATCTGGAAAACGAGGACGGTCAAACTTATCCTTTCTTCACGTCCTCACATGAGGTCTTTCCATACATTTTAAAGCACAACTTTTCACTTCGCATAAGCCGCAGGAAGGAAAACAAACTCAGCTCCATGGCAACGGAACGCGTAAAAATCCCGGGAAGGACTGAGCTTTAGTGGTTATTGATGCTGCTTTCAAGTGCCACTGGTAAATACGATGATCACGGCTTACAATACGTCTGCAACGACGACCAATCTAAATTAGTCTTCAAAATCTAATATTTTGAAAAGAACACATTTATTTTTTACTAATTAAGTAGCCTACAGCTAAAACGTTTAAAATAAACACTTAGCCTACTTATCTCTCATCACATGTTGTTCCATAAACGCCACATTTCGACAGCTTTCAGAAATCCTCCTTGTGTTCATTCTTGTTGAGCACTGGGTTGCTGAGTCTTCATTATGACCCCAATTAGCCCCATGAAGCTGTTGGTCTTCCGAGGGTCCACAGAATACTTACCTACTACTTTTATTTTTTTACCACGTGGGCTATCCTTACATCCTTTAGGCCTATAGGTAGAATTACCTGTTCTTTGCCCTTGACCGCCACTGCATGGATCACCTTACAGTGTTAGAAGACTTTGTCTGAGTATGAGAGACAGTGAGTAGAACTGCAGCTATTGAGTGCAGGGAGGCTTCAAAGCACCCTTGTTATCTCTATTGATAAGACGCCTAATGAATGCAAAGAATAGAAGTACTGGCCTCTTTATTTCAAAAGACTTCCTAAAAGTCCTCAGGTTGATCAGCAGAAACATCACAGCCATGCAGGTAGTAAAACTAAACACATGGTGTCACTGTAGTGCAGCCTTTCTTTTCAAATAACTCATTGAAGTGTTTTTGCCCCAGAGGAGATAAGAGCGGGAGCCAAGACGAGTTGAGCCAGGAACAAAAGAGCATCCAGCTGTGTGTATTTGTGAAAGCCAAAAAGTGCCAGTTTAAATAAGTGAAGTCGAAAAGTTTCGGCTAAACTGGGTAAAAACTGGAACATACTTGCTCATTCCATAAAGGAAAACAATCCAGATAAAACAGAGAAGGTTGATACCAGCTGTGTAAAATTTGAATACTGTATTTGAGGCATACTTGTGGCAAATCATACAAAATTTATACAGTACCTAGTAATGTGAAGTGGTGACTCATACAGCTTATAATGGGAAGACTGTTGACAAATATGTACATTCCTTCAATGTCATATAATCCATAAAAATACATCAAAATACAGTTTCACACCTTACAGAGTAAAAGTTTAAAAAAACAAAACACTTTGCATTGTATCACAAAAACTTAATTTGCAGACATTATTTCATGAATAATTTCCACATTAAGTATAATATATTATGTGGCCATCAGCTGTATTGTCTCTGCAGAAAATGTGCAATTTTCCTTTTTAAATCCATTTAATAATATTTACAAGCTTGATATCACGCACACTATTTCTTCTAGAGACCCTTTAATAACACTTCTCTGAAGGCAGGAGATGTGTGCAGTCATGCAAGACTCAGGATAACTGAAATAAAGAAAGGGGATGACTAGGTTCATTATTTGCTATTTTTAACTTTGCATAAAGATTCCACTGTAAGATAGTAACAGTTTATAGCCGTAAGTACTTGATCCTTCAAGAGGTTTAGATGTCCCTTAATAGGACAGAAAAAATCCCCACTCTTCCCCATGACAATCCTACAGCCTACTTTTTGTCTCTGGGCAGAAGTCATGTCCTAAAATGGTCTTATTATTGTGCTGTGGTGTGATTTATAAAATCCCGTGGTTATTCAACTGAACTGTCAGTGACTTCATTTGTGCATTTCCTTCTTAAGAATAGTGGTTTGGACTGTGACCTCCTCCATTTATATCACTGTTTGTTTAAAAAAAATTGGATTGGCATCCAGCACCATTATTCTGGGAAGTGAAACAATGAACGGGTAAAAATGAAACTTTATCAGAAAGGAAAATGAAAGCATCCTCTGAACACATGATGTTAACTGGCTTGATAGTACAAAAAGTAAGGAAAAAAACAACCAATCATTTCCCAGCTTACAGAATTTCCTTTGTACACCAATGTGAGAGCTGAAGGCAATCTGGTGTAATTAGTCAAGAGTTCAAGTTTATAGCACTGCATTATATGGAATAATAAGATAACCCTGCAGTGTGTTTCTTTTTAACAAAACATGTACTGAAATAAAAACACAATGGCTTTTTGCAAAAACTGTGATACACAAACAATGATTGTGGTTGAAAAGGAACCTTTTCCCTTCCCGATTAGCACAAAGTAAAGTATAAAATAAATCTCTCTACACTGAATGAATCCAGTCCAGTAATTTAAGTCTGTTTGACTGTTCAGAAGTCCATCTGTCTCCTAAAGTCCAGCAGACGAACACAATGCAATCCATCCAATAGTTTTATCCAGACCGACTGACTACAACAACACTTCATCCAATCACACGGTCTCGTACAGCAGCATCCCACTGAAGATGGTCAAAGGTTCAGAGGAGTAGGCCAGTTTGCCAGTGACGAGGTCGATACAGACTGTGTCTCCCGCCTGCATGGGCAGGATGATATTGAAAACAGCCAAAGCTCCAGGGATGTGTTTTGCCTCCGCCATTGGCTTCTCTAGGCCTTCAGGCTGATACCCAGCTGAGTCCACTCGGGCCACACCAGTGTTAGACTTGGACAACACCGCCTCTATCTTCATGTTTTTATGGCCTGTAAGGATTCCACTGAAAAAGTACTTTCCGCTCACAGGAGCTGTGAAATAACCTGGAGGAAACAATGAAAACTTTAAATTGTGTAGTTTGATTGTCAGTTTGATTATAGATTTTGGTTTACGTAAGAACTGAATGTATGGAAACATCACAAATATAAAGGGTCAGGTTATAATGACAGAGTTTGAAGTATTCATCGCTGGATTCTCTAGATTCACCACTACAACTGAATAAAGGCAAGTTCATTTTGATGCTCATGCAGGTTGCCATTTCACAGACACTGAAGCTTCAGTGTTTAGCCATCTCTGAATCTGTCTCGCAAAACTTTTTGTGTTCTAACCTCTCTCCATTTTTTGAAAGCATCTCCATTATTTATCCAAGTCTTAACATGTCCTTGCTTGTGGAGCTTATTACAAACATGCAGAGGCTTTTTTGGAAGAATCAGTTATATCTGAACCAGTTCTCCTGCCCGCTTCCATCGCTGCAACACCTGTTGGTATGATGTGATACAGTAACTGGTCTCATGTCTAACAAACCAAGGAGCGAGGGGCAAAAAAGTCCAGAAAAGGAGAGCAAAGGGTGAGCTTTTCTTAAACCATTACATTTGATTTCTTTACCATAAGCTCACCTGTTTTGGGGTTGTAGACGTTATTTTCATTGACAAAGACGCTATTGAACACGATAGTCCCTGCATTCCTCATGGGGCGAGTTAGTGCAGCAGAAAAAGAGAGGCGTGGCACGTGGGCGTCGGACCCTGGATGACCTGATCTCAGACAAGAGGAAAAAAGTATGAGTTATATGGAATAGAAGATAAAACATATTCAGCTCTATTGATTATCTTGATAATAAGAACATCACATACCCTGTTCACCCCTGAGACCTGAGAACAAAGATGAAGGATAAAAATTTATGAACCATCAATCTTAGCTGTTAACAGATTCATTATTATTCTTTAAGTGTGCAGAGAAAGATGTAAGATAACGCTAATATGGCTAACCTATGTTTAATCAAATAACTCAAAGTGAAAGTTTGTTATCTTTACCTGGGGGTCCAACATCTCCTTGCCTGCCCTCTCTTCCTGGAGGTCCCACCCTTCCTTGAGGTCCTACAAGTCCCTGGGGTCCACGCTCCCCTTTCTCCCCACGTGGGCCCGTAAGACCAGGTGGACCTTTATCAGAAAAAAAAAAAAACTTTATGAGACATCACAGCTGGAAAAGACACTCCTGAAAATCCTTTTCACCAGTAATGGAGAAATCTGAGAGGGATTCTAAAAATACATGCAAAGTTTAAGCCAAGAAAGTTCAAATATATCTTCTGGTGTGCGTAGTGATGTGTCTTTCACCCTGATGTTTACTTAAACTCCCCTTTCAGAAGGATTATAGACTTAATAGGCTCTTTAAGTGAGTGCTTCTCAGAAACACAGTCTGGATTCTTTCTGTATTTTCCCCTGACCTTGCCTCCCTCAAAGTGAGCGCTATTTCTAATCCAAAAGATAAATCTCATGCCCTCTGTCCTCTGCGACTCACCCATGAAGTCCTGCTGTATGAAACTGTGGAACTCCTTCACCAAGTCCACCACTGAGGAGTTCAGCCTGTGTATGTTGGAGTGGACGTTCTCCAGCTGAACGTTCTGGATATCGTCGATAAGGTCTCCTTGAGACATCACCGTGACATTGAGACCGTTAACACAGTTCCACAGCCCAGACACGTGTCTGCTCAGGCCCTCCTTGATCCTCTCCAGGCTGTCTGAAAAAGAGTCAAAGCGTCCACACAGTCCTTCCAGCTTGGAGAGTCTTTGGTCCAGGCCATCGCTGGAGCGCCGGCACTCCCCAATCTCTGTCACAAAGTTGCTCCTTATTATTTGGATCTCTTTGTCCAGACTGCCAAATCTAATATTTGAATCATCGACGTGCTCGGTCAGCTCCTTCTGCAAATTGTCCACCTTGTAGAGAATGTAGACATTTGTTAATGTGTGTATTTTGGAAAGGTTTCTTTTGAAAAGTGGTCATATATAAGTAAACTTTTTTTCCACCTATGCTCTGATTTATTTTCCTATTGTATCTTATACACACAAAATATGTAAGCATATAATCTAAACCATGTCTGTCAAGAACTCAGGGTTTGCAATAGGCTCAAATATTTTTCTAACTACTATAATATTTTGTCAAAAGACGGTTGCCAAAATAACCAAAAGGAATGTTTGACGGACACTGAAGCTGTTTCTGGGGTCATGAAGGAAAGTTATGCTGCTGTACAAATGCTTTAATAAAACAACAAACACATCAAGAACAAAATGACCATTATTGTTGTCATAATGATGTTCGGATCTCCTGTTTAGTTCAATGGGTCGAGTTCAACATATCACAGTGCAGAGCTTCTCGACAGGGGCCCCAAGAGAGGCCATAGAATAAATGATTGGGATTATGAAATATTTTCTTTATTTTTGCTGCTTACAACAGAGTAGCAGCTTGGCTTTATACGAGGCCCGGACCGATATTGGATTTTTAGGGGGAGATGCCAACATCTATATTAGGGAAGGAAAGGATCAGATACAGGTATAAGGAACGATATCTTTCTTGGATTTATCATTGATCTGTAGAGATAGATTTTGATATAGATATACTCAAAAATTGTGTTGATCCCTTAAATGCATTTATCGAACACTTGTGAAAGAAACTGGCACTCCAGAGAGAGAACAGCGAGTGTAATACCATAATGCTCTATTTAACTGGTGAATAAATCTGGTAATATCAGTGCATACGTATGTGTGATAAAATTAGCCTACATTGATCATCACTTGATACAGGATGCTATTATCGGCCAACATTATCGGCTGGGTGATTAATCGGTCGAGCTTTACTTTATACATTGAGGTACGTTGGTTCACCACTCTGGTCCAGACTGGATTTCATCAAGATCTACTAAATGGATCGACATAAAGTTTTCCATATATTTATAGGCCTCAATAACTAATCTTTCGAATTAGTTTAACAGCTCCAAGACTCTTGATATCCTAACACCAAGAAAAAAAAAGATGCAAGTCAGCGTTGCTAAAATTTCAGATATGACTTTGCTCTCTAGGCATGAAGATATATTCAAGTACAAAATAAGCTAAGAAGGAAATGTTTGCAGTTGGTTGTTACTGATACAACTAAGAGGAGAATGATTTGTTAGACTTCATTATAGATTGACGGGACATTAGTTCAGTTAAAGGGTTGCAAAAAGAAAACACTACTTCAACATCACAATATCATCTTACCTCAGAGATGATATCATCCTTGGTGTTGGCCAGGTCAGTCAGAGTGTTTCCATGCCTCTGTACAGTTCTTCCCAGGCCCTTCAAAGTGTCATTGATGGAGTTGAATGTCAGCATGACCCCAGCTAGCTCTCCTTGGATTGACTTCAGATCGCCTCCTAACCTCCCTGTATGGACGCCGTGACCATCAAGGCGGTTCTTAAGATCATTTATGTTGATTTTACACTGCCCTGTACACTCCTCCACTTCCTCTCTGAGTCGGCCTACTTCCTCCTGAAGGTTGGAGCACACCTGAGAGCAGACAGACTCTCCCGAGTCGACCTTCCTGCGCAGATCTGTTAGTTCTGCCTGGCACTTGCTGAGGCCAATGCTGGTGGAGTTAGTGAGTGAACGCAAGTCTTTCTCTATACTGCTGCAAATGGAGCAGTCTTCCAACTCACGCCCCAATGTTTCCACCTCAGTGAAAATCCGGTTGAAATTCTCACCATTCTCCCCCGTCAAATGCTTGATCTTTTTGACATCGTTTGATAAATCGATCACTCTGTCAATAAGCGAGTCTCCTGTAACAGACAAATCTTTTAACCTTGTGTTAAACTTTTGAATCTCCTCTTGGTTGGCCACAACTCTCCACTGTAAGGTTTTCACAGTATCATCCGTCTTACGACCTTTCCCATTAGGTCCGCAGGTCTCATTGCACATGTTTGAGGTCGAGGTTAGCCTTCTGTCCAGGAAGGTTGTTATGTTTTCCAGCTGACTTAACCGCCTACTGTGGTCGGTGACAGTATCACCAAGAACAGCCACATCCAGCTCTATCTTACCGATCTTGAAGCTGTGGTCATCCAGCCGGCTGAGGACCATGTTGCGCAGCTGTGTCACATCTCTCTGGACGCTGTCCTTCATGTTGTTCCCGGTGTTAGTGCACCTTTGCTCTGTCTTCCTCACTGTACTATTCATCCTCTTCTCCAATTCTCTCAGTCTGCCATTCAACCTGTCCTCTGTCACTCTTCCCTTTCCTCCACCTGTCCCGGCGAGCTCTTTATCCAGCCGCCCTTTAATGGTGTCACATTTGTTAGCTGTGGTGGTGACGCGGACCTCTACATTGGTCATCCTCTTCTCCAGCTCAGTGACAGTGTTGCAGCAGGCCTTAGAGTGTTCAGTCTCACTGCGGGAGATGTCCAGGCTTTGCCTCAGGTGCTGGTCCATGGAGCTGATCAGCTTCTCCAGGGCTTGGATCCGCTCCCTGTCCTCTTGCTGCTGGCGCCTCAGGTCCTCCACACCTGCCTTCAAGAGACAGGGATAGCAAGAACGGTTTGGTAATGTGTCAGCATTCAACATCTAATGTTTAATTTCAAGTAATGTGCAGCTTGCCTTTTGCACATTTTCCACATGTCCACTACACACCTACAGTTTGTGATGAATTAACAGACGTAAAGGGATATGGATAAAATGGATATGAAACTGTCATTAACATGAAGAAGGCTTTAAGGATATTTATGAATGTTCTCATTGACTGTCATTCGGTCAATTATGTCATCATTAATGCAAAGTTGATAATGTTAAGTATGTCATGGTGGTTAAAACAAACAATTCAGCTGTATCTGTTAACATCACATGAACCTGTCATATGTGGTGAGTGTTGACATTGGCTGTCATTATAACAGGATCATAAATAATGTCTTTGAGCTCAAGTAACGTGGGACACTTTGGACTAGATATTAAGATGACACAGTTAAGTTGTCATGACTTGTCTTAGTTAATGTCACAGGTGTCATATCATGTTAATGTCAGTCTTATGCATAGCCCTTTAAATAAAGTGTTAGCAGACTTGATTAGAAGTGATGCTAATCAAATACTGACAATACAATAAATGACAAGTCAAATTACATCAAATGAATCCAAATTAGCTAAAATAGGGTTTGGTTTATTTATATATAAATATGGAGATCAACACAAACTGTTGGTTTTATGTTTAATTCAACTTCCCAATCCTTTCAAACGGCTGAATTATAATGTTTTGACCATGGGATACTTGTGGACCATCTTTTATTCTTTGTTGATGCAGCGGTTTACACAGGAATGCAATTTTCATTTATAACCATCTGCAGGTGGGTAATATTTATGTCATGCTTTAGGCAGTGGAAATAACTTGCAGGAGTCTATGTGCAACAAAGTATATACATTTTACGGCTACACAAACTATGACAAGAAATAATAGGCATAAATAACGAGAACAAAGGAGAACAATGTTTGGGCCTGAGGCCTGCACATTTGATTTGTACATATTGAGTTTTACCTGGCAGGAGGAGCAGGACAAAGACACCCTTCTCTCGAGCTCTGTCAGTATCTCTTCCTTCAGAGTATTCAGCTGGTTTCCTCCAGAGCCTCCTCCTCCCTTGACCCCTCCGTCCAGTTCATTTCCCCGTCCGTTCACAAGGTGGTTGTTGATGGTTAGCAGGGTCTGGTCGTGGACCTGAAAAAAAATTACCAGAAAAAAAAGTTCACTTATTGTAAAATGTCTAAGATTGCATTAAAATGATAAATATGGGGGCACCAGATAGCCAAAGTGATGTCATGTGCCACATAAGCAAAGGCTAAGTCCTTCATCGAGGGCCATGGGTTCAAATCTAGCCTTAGTACTTTGCTGCATTTCATTCCCCACTTTTTCTGACAAACATTTCCTGTCTCAGTTCTTCTATGATATGAAGGCTGTACAAACAAATGTACAGTGTTTACCTGTGTTCTGTTGTAGAGATGATCCAGTTTAGTCTGGATGCTGTTGATGGTTTCCTTCATGTGTGGCTGAGCTGAATCCGCTGGGACAATGGCCCCATTCAGACCAGGCCTACATAGAAGAAGGATAAAGGTTTTGATAAGTTTTGGATAACCTTGGTACCTGATCGATAAGAAATAGCGTCCAAATAGTCCTCGCAGGTCTGGCCTGCTTGTTGACAGCAACCAGCTCACCACAATATTGTGGCTTCTAGAGATAGCCACAAACATCCGATTTGATCACCAGACCTCAAAAACGAAGTGGAAACATACTTTTTTTCGCTATTCTCTGTGCTTGTCAGCTTCCTCCACAGAGCCTGTTAACATAGCTTTCAAGAAATAATATGACGTTAAGTTTTGATTTTGGGAGTGATGTCCAGCCCACTGATCTCTATGTCTTTAGCTTCAGTTTCACCCCTAATGACCAAAACAGCCTCCGATGACACAAAATGACAATTTTTCAGTCATCTGCGGCACCTTTTCAGAAAAGAAACACAGAGCTGTCCCGTCTCAGGTGGAAATAAGTGCGGGATGCACAACATACTATCAGGTTTCTAATGATACAAAGCTTAATGCAAATGGATAAATTAAAACTTTAACCCATAAAACTCGCACATGGCATGTATGTAGACAGCTCTGGTTTGCATGTGATCACACTACATGCTTTGAAACATTTACAGGATTTATCTAGAACAATATTTACTTACAGTTTCTGGTTCATGCCATGAATGGTGGTCTGCATGTTGTGGAGGTCTTTGGTCAGCCCACGGACCGTGTCCTCCAGCTGTCTGATCCTCTCATTGTCACCTAGAGACAAGAGACAAAAGTCAATATGCAGATAAAATATTTGCTGTCAAATAATGTTTATGAGAAGCAAACAGTTTACTCATGAGTATTACATGTTATGAAGTAAATGTTTAAAGTGAAGTCAGCAGTCGTACTGGATTATAATCAAACACATTTTTCCAATATTTCTTCTTCTGTGTAACTGCCGTTACTGGATCTCTTTTTAAACACTCTACCTTCTCTCTGTCCACCCCCATTGTTGTAGCCCGCCTGTGAGACCCGGGGTCGACCTCCATGGACCTGGGTGTCTGTGGTTCCCCTTGGCCCATCCTGGCAATCTTCCCCAGAGTAACCATGGCAACACTTCCACTCCATTTCTGTCACCATTTTGTAAGCTACCTTGTACCTCGGCCTTCTGTATGTCCGGTAGCTGAGGATGAAATGAAAACAGTCTTTGTTATTTGACTTTATAAGACTTGCATCAGATCATCATAAAGACATATCGGATTCAGAGTGTGAACATGTGAAGGACCCCTAGTGGTGTCTGACTGCTGTACACTGTTAATATTTATGTTCAGTGAGCAGGAGTGTGTCCAGACTTTTTAATGGGGTGGCCAAACTGGGGCCCTGACTTATGCAAGGGTGGCAAATGTACACACACACGATTCAACTTCATTTATTTACCTTTTTGATTTACACCCTCTACTTCTAAGTCATAAAAGTGGATGGTGACATATACACATTTTCATAGGTTAACTCTTTAAGACCTCAACATGATGTTGTCCAAAGTCAGACGAAATTGCATTCAAACTGTCCAGGAGTTTGAAGAATTGCTTGCAAAGAATTTACTTACAATTTAAAATATAAGAAGATTAGAACATATGTTTCATCAACATCTACAGAAAATAACTAGCAGCCTATTGCAACACAGACCAAGATGTTGATTTGAAAATTAGTCCCACTTCTGACAAATAGCCAATTAGAATTTTGAATTTTGGGATGGCCAATATTTAACATCAAATCAACAACTATGGATGGAATAAGCTTTATTAACTTTAGATGTTACTCGTGTCTGATATTAAAACAATTATGAACTACATTTACGCAGCACTATCTCTTAGCTTGACTGTGAACTATTCAAATGACAAGTGAAGTATTTTGTTTTGGGATACTTTCTGTATGTGTCATATACCTCTACAGCTGAAAAGACTTACTGTGTGAACAACAATGCAATAAATAAACCAGAATTGGCCGGAAGTCTCAATAAAGATTTACGGTGGCCTCATAAGCACATTAACAAGCCTTAACTGGGAGCCTTCAGCACACCGCTCTCCTTTTTGCCAGCCCACAAACATCACTGCAGGTATTGCAAGGCCTTTTTCTGTGCCACAGAAAAGATTTCATCTTCAAGCTGCCTCCTTTGAAAGCGTGAGAAAAAAAGGAATCCAACGTCTTCTTGGAGGAAAAACAAAAACAGGGCTCGGAAAGACCGCCGGGGGAGGAGTTTGTCGAGTAAGGAAAAGAGTAAGAAAGGGAGGAGAATCATAAAAGAAAGAAAGACAGCGCAAGAAGAAGAAATTGTTTTTACAGGACGGGAGACTAGACTGTGGTGCCTGGAACCCCTGTCAGCCTCATTCTTAGCATAGTCCAGGTTTAGGCCAAGGCCTCTGGCAGGCATGGGGATCAAGCAGCCAGGCCAGGGTCAAAACTGGAGAAGGCTTCAAAAGAGGTAAAACATCAGGAGTGCTTGATTAATGCTGCCTTGAAAGCATCCACATTTGGAAAAGTTACACAACACAAACACAATTCAATCCAACGTTTGTATGATCAAATTCCCTTTGGTCTGCATCAGGCAAATTGAACCTCGACCGCAGTAACGTGTTTGAGACCAGAACCTAGCGTAAAAGAATAAACAGCCAAATCCTTTTGTTGAAGATGTTGGATAGGACAATGACGAGAGACGCGAAACTTTGGGAGGAGTGATTCAGGGGGTGACAGGCAGCAGAGCCAAGGTTGGATCTGAACCTGAGGCTAATAGCTACTGTATAAAGGGCGCACAACATAACCGCTAGGCTATCCCGCGCCTCAAACAGCCAAATCCAGGGCATTAAATCTGTAGTGATGATCTGCCTATAAGTGAGCCGTTGTGAGTCAGTGAGCCAAGTGAGTGTATTTTATACATTGGCAATTGCTTCTCATATTTTATTTTATTTAAGTACTTGTTGTTTAGCCTTCTTTTTACTTTTTTTACCAATACACCAAGACAAATTCCTCATATATGTAAATGTACTTGGCAATAAAACCAATTCTGATTCCATAACCTGACACCTTCCTGACAAGTCTGTACTGGAAACAAAACAGAAGAAAGAAAGAAAAAAAGAACGGAATAAATTCCATATCTAAAGACAGGAAAGGATGGATGAGAAGAGGATTCATACTTCTGTGGAATCTGAAGACAGGAAGTTGCTGTAGTTAAATTGAATCGCCTAAAGATTGTATTTCAGTAACAGAGGAGATAGAAAATACCGAAGATGGGACGGATACTCACGCAACTCTAGGACATTGGCCCCAGGTGCAGCGTTGATAGTCTGGCTTGATGTATGTCTCCACTCCATCCTCCATCACACAGCTGACAGTGCGTGTCACCACATAGGCACACCAGTTCCTATAAAATAACACACGCAGGAAAAAGGGGATGAATAACTTTGTGGTGCCTGGCAGTTTTCACTGAGTAAAGAGTCAGGCGTTGACATAAACATAGCAGCCTTCTCACACACACACACACACACGCACACACACACACACACGTACACACTCAGTATACACTCTGCTGCTGCTCTTTGTCTCCAGGCAAAAAAGAGAGACTTGAAAAAATACGAATCTAGATTCTTGTCACTTATTTGATTGTTCGGCTCCGCTGTGAGGCTTGAGATAAATATCTCAAAACCCTGGGCTGATTATATTTCTGTACAACTTTCAAGAGAAATTGTTCCCCTGCACAAATGTCTGATCGGTTCAGGATAACTGCATGAGTTTAACAATGGCTGCCATTGTGTGCCTCCCAAACTCAACACTAACCAACCCACAAAAAGACACGCACACACACACACGCACACAAACACACCCACACACACATGCTTACATATTCTTGAAGACTTTAAACTGCATATCCATGTGAACATCTACCCGTGGCAATATATTTTTTCAATATTTATTTTTTAACTTTTATGGCTTTTTTAGAGAGATCGATCAGATAGTGTCAGAAATCAGGGATAGAGAGAGTGTGGGTGTGGGTTACATGCACAATGACAAGGAGCCACAGGTCAGATTTGAACCCTGTGCACCTCTTTTTAAGGACTTTGGCTGCTGAACATGGGACAATGAATTAAACACGAGGCTACTGGTAAGTGCCATTGTGTGCCTCCCAAACTCAACATCAACCAGAAGGACTAGCACACACAAACACACACATATACACGCACATGTTACCAACAGGGGACTTTCATTTTACACTACACAAGTGTGGACTAAAAAATACAAAAAAGTATTACCACCTTTACTTGTTATGTCTTTTACCATAATGTGACTATTAGTGTGTTTTTTTCTGTTTTTACAATGATACCACTAACATGTTTAAAACTCCAAGTGGATCGATAATATTTGTTTTAGATTACATGAATGATTTAATGAATGACTCTACTCATAACCCGAGAGTGACTAATTTTGGGGGCATCTTGTTTAGCCAATTTTTAGACATGACTTCTTTTTGCTTCATTGTTTATAGTCAGACAAAAGACTTGAGAAGCAAGAAGGTAGTTGGTTCTAAAAAAACATTTTTAGACATTGATTAAAACCAAATCATCATTAAATCATTAGCAACAGGTTTCAGGATTGTATTACTGCAGACTGCTTTCTGCCCTTTTTAATCCTCAGTCCTCACAGACTGTTACCATGCACAGATAAATGACAGGTGAAAAGCCTTGTGGGTAAAACTACTTGGACTACAAAAGCTAGCACACTTCCGATAGAAAAATCTGCATTAAAATCTCCTGATTTTAATGATACACTGGGGATACAGGATATGCTAACTACAGTAAAAAGCGAGTCAGAACTTTGCATACCTGAGCATAAGGACTTCACTATAGGACTATACAAGCCGTGTCCAGACTTTAATAAAGACTGCTTTTAACTCAAACTGATTTATCAACTTATCATACATCCTTTGTAATGGGTTGACCACATGGGCGTGTCCAGAAGGTTGACCAGGAGGGCATTGGGCCCCCCTTCAAATCTTTATCACCTCAGCTGCTACCCCAAAATCTTAAACTATGATCGGCTATTTGCCCGGTTAGAGGCGGGACTTGGGTGGGAGTAAAAAAAATACAGTTTGGCTGTGTTGAAAAAGGCTGCATGTAGTTTTCTTTAAATGTTGATGTTGCATATTTTAGTTTATTAAGTACTTAAAAATAAAAATATTAAATTAAATAATTAATTAAATAATAACAGTAATATTGCACATCTATTTCATTAGACAAGTGTGTAGAAAAAGAATGAGCAAATATAAATGTAAAAGCTATTGCTCACTCTCCTACTTGCAATTCACAAACAATGCTTTTGGTACACAGCAATGTATCTTTGCATGTTCGACAGTGTGTAGGAGTTTGTCTGTAAGGATATTAAATTGTTACTAAGTGAAATTAGGAGTAATTCAATGGAAATCCTTCTTGTATATGTGTGAACACAAATGCCACCCAATTAGGCCATCCTAGTCAAAAAAGTCTGAACACAGACCTGGTTGACCAAAACTGAAGCCTGTAGTTGACCAACCATCCCATCCACAGTATTAGCTGACTTAGCTTATCTGATCTTTTTTGTGATCAAAGTCCACTTTTAAAACAGCGCTCCAACAGCACTGGATAGATGAGAGCTCTGAGAGCTCATTTTAAAAGTGAATGAGCAGCTGGAAAACTAATGCATGCAGATACAAAAAGTGGCTGTGTGCTAATTCTTTGCGTTTGGCACGAGAAGCAAATGTGCTGCTGTTTTATAGATCCAGAAGCACTGAACAAGATGGAGTGGCAACTTGGCAAACATAAGTGGAATATTCTCTCCCATTGAAGTACCTTTTTTTATACTGTCCACCAAATCCTGTGAGGCCACCTCGGCCATCTTGGTCATTGCTGGTAGACATGATAGCAGCAAAAGCTTCTAAGTCTGTCTCCTTTAGTGCTGATCTGGTTTTGCAAAGTGGAGTTTTGAGAGCTTTTTTTTTTTTAAACTAAAGACAGAAGTCTGTTGCTGTGGGTTTGTCAGAAACTTTTTTAAATATATTTGATCATATTTGTATTAATATTTGTATTGATTGTTGATTGTAGCAGCTCTCAATGTATACCCTAAGTCAAACAAAATAAACTGTGCAGTTAATGCTATGATTATTTCACAAAAGAAAATTGTCCACATGCACAGGGACAGTTTTAAGAAACACATACACTCTCTCACACACTACTTAATGTCTACATGCTTCTCAATATGTCCTAATCCCTTCTGACCTGCCTTGACCCCCAGATATCTTTCATGATCAGAACCACAGATAGGTTTAAGACACAGACGTCCTTCAGTTGCTTTCTATCATCATTTTCCTATTACCCAGAATCCTCAACCCCTGCTATTCCCTCGATGGCTATTATGGCCAATTAGTGTCACTCTTGCATTCATCCGAGCCGAACTATAGTCGGTTGACAGATAAAAGTTGGAGCATACAAGGAGTTCCTTCATGATGAAAAGTCCATCAGCAGGTTCCCTCTCTGTCCGTCCGTCTGTCTTTCCTCTTTCTGTCAGTTTTCATGTCACTTCTTCTCTGTTGCTCTCCGTGCAGCTCAATCAATTTTCTTTTTTTTGGCCCTCCTTGTCAGGGTGGTATTCTTTCTTTCCATCTCACACTTGCTGTTTCTTTTAATTCATTCCTCTCCATCTGTGTCTATTCCCTGTCCATGTTTATTATCTCCTTCTCTTCCTCACAGCTTGTTTTCATCTCCTCCTCTGTGTGTGACTACACCTCTCCACTGCTCCCCTAAGACTGTTATCCTCCCCTTCATTCCAGAGTTGGTCTGACTGACAGAAAGAGTTTATCATGTTTCGATCCTCCCCTGTCCCTGATGACCTCCTCCTCATGACCCCCTATTCCTGTTGCTACTGTACGTGGGAAAGTGAACAGGACTAATGAACTGTCAGATTCTACATAAAAGGTTTTCCTCAACAATCACGAGGAACGCTCCAAGGATTGGTTGACCTACAGTATAAGACATGCATGTTAAATACATTTTCTCAGTTTCAGTGTTGAGGTATATTTTATGCACAGTGGAGTATTTTCTTACATCTATGGAGCTTTTATAAATAACGCACATAGAATGAAGACATTTTAAAATTGATGTTATATTCTGTTGTTATTTGGTTTGGTAACAAAAGGAACGGATGGCAGAACTAGTAAATTACCAGAGTTATGATGACATTATGCAAATACAAATGCACAAGCCAATCTCTTTTTATCATATTGTTAGGCCCAAAACAGAACAGGTCAGTCTGCCTTAATTATCAGTCGCAATATATTTAGTTGTTATCATTTGTATGAAGCTCTAAGCCCAGGGTACATTATGTGATTTCAGCCCTATTGCATGTTGTAAGTCCTGATGTGTACACCAAGGCAAATCACTGCCTGATCAGCTGCTCCCAACCACACGAGTTTGACATTTTGGTCGTATGACTAAATAAATCGCACAGTATTATAGGCAAAGCCACAAGTCGATTTTGATTTCCCCATGGATTTTACCTGCATAAATAAGAGACAGCACCTGAACTTACCATGACCAGAGCAGGCATGTCTTCCCCCTCCTATAATAAAAAAATATTATGTAAGAATTATCAGCTAACATCCAGCTGATAATGCTTACTTTTCATAATTTAGCTGCTAGTAAGTTTGAATTTATCTTTGATGCAGTTGGTGTGTGAAAGAGCCTTTTCACATGAGGCATTAGATTGTTACGTACCATACCTAATCGTGCCCCACCCCCTCTGTCATCCCCAGCTGGGCTGCGTTAATATAAGTAACATCGTTCCATGCCTGAGTACACTTGAGTATGTACACAGTCCGATAGAGCAGGTTGCACATAGTAGTTGGTTTCAGATCCGACAAGGAGCAGAAAAAGAAGTGGCAACCATGGCAACCACTCACCGGCTGAGCCCAACCTGCTAACTGTGGATGTTTTTGTTATTTCCGAGAAGCCACAAAGAACCCTCTTTTGACTTCCAGCCGTGCTACCCAGAGGACAAAACAGGCCCATTTCACACAGGCACAACCGTTTTTAAAGCAGCGGGAGCCATTTAGAATTACGCCATATCGCGGTCCACTTCCTTGTTCGAGCAAGGTTGCGTTCACATCCTTCTCGAGTACACACATCGGGTACATGACTGAGGCTTCTTAAAGAGGTGGTCTCTGGCGCGGTACCCAAGTACTGTCCACACTGATCAAATGTAACCGCCTTTGGGGTTAAGTATTCTCAGATCCTGGCCTGGGTGAGACCACCCTGAGAGCGTTGCTGGTGTGTGTACGCCAACTTGACCCATGCATAGACAGAAATCAACATCCGTCTATGTGAGTAAATCTAATGGCAACTGTGAATGCTCCATCTCGATTTAACTCAAACAGTGTGAGCTCTCAGGTCATACGACGAGTAGAATAGTTACATCTTCTCAAAACAAGACATTATGGGTTCTCGGGGTCCTTACTTAATTAAAAACATGGATTGAACATTGGTGTCTGATGAAGACACTTTTCACTGTTGAAATGTGGCTTACTTTGTATATAGCATATCATGTTCCTTTGGAGTCACCACAACCACCAAATCAAACACATGTGAATGTTTTCAAGCTGAAGTCAACTGTTTTTCATACGTCTACAAAGTTTTCTAACGCCTCTTCCAAAGAATTGTGACTTCTCAGAGTCATCCAAACACCCTTCTCTATTTATGCACATGATTGTGTTACAGTTTTCTGTTCTGTGGTTTGTGTAGTTGCCATTAATGTTTCTATAGCTTGGATGGCTGGTGATTTAGAGAATCTCTCTGCCACCATATCTGGTAACACAAGTCCATCCAAACACAGCTGTGTGTCCCATCATGTGTTTCCAGAGTATTGTGGTTCGTCGCAGTGATCTCTGTTTTATTATGCCATTGGATGGTTTGAGTCTGAGCTATCTGCACTAGGGCTTGTTACACTTTAATGTGTGCTTTGGACTGAGAGTTTTTGTTTTTGAACGCCAATCTAAAATCTCCATCAGGAGTTGGAGCGATACAGAGGGGAGCAAGACTATTTAAAATAAGACAGTGGTGATAAATCAAATAGCTCTGCTTCTTTCTCCTGCAGTCCCAATGTGTTGCTTTAAGTCACTATGATTCAGTAAGACAGCTCTGCCAATCCATTATCCCGACTAAGTGACTCTCAGGGTCACAGACACAGCAGATAAAACATACAGTTGGCAACATTCACATCCCATCATCCCTGATGGCGAACAGGCGCTGTGTCCCATATAAATAAACACAACCCTCACACTTTGGTTCAAGACTGAGCAGACACAGATGTGGATGCATGGCAACACATATACAATAAAAATTCAATAAAGTCATCAAACACTGAAACCCAATGTTTGATTAAAAATAGAATCAAATAATGTCAACAGCAGGAACTGGTTAACATGACCCTGTCACAACCTTTTTGAAACATTGCGAGGAGTAATAGGGAACAGTTAATTTTCCTTTTCTACTTCCCTATCTTTTGTTTTCTGTTGATTAATTGAACTGGTTTTAATGGGAGAAATGTGGAATGGGTTTAAGCTGTGTTGAAGTGCATTCAGTGTGGATACTGTGTCGCCTTTAAATGACCTAATAAAACTGAGGCAGCTGAGAGAGGAGCCGTATGGATGCCCCTACGACTGCCGACCAACACTTAAAGGAAAACTGAACTTATAGAGGAGGTCTGTGCTTGTCGCACTCACACAACCCCGCCCGGTGCAAACAAGGGCAGACCAGCATGATCTGACCAAGCCTTGTGTTTTCCCTGTCATGAGAACCAGTCCTTTCTGCCACCTGTCCACTTCAGGTTCGAGCTGTCTTTTTGGTTCAAATTATAAGATATATGTAGTCGGTGCTCGCTCTGAACATGTTGATGTCATCACATTTAAAACAGGCAAATCATTCTTCAATATTAATAAAACATTTGTTTCAACATCTAGCTTGTTCTCCTTCTGTTACTTCTGTTTTCATTTCTATTCTGCACAGTATCACAACTATTTAGATTTTAGAGTTTCACACATACAGCATGTGCAAACATCTAATTGTCTCTTTAACTTCCAAACAGCCGCACTGATTGTGCACATCACCTTCTCCGCTGGTGTATTTCCCATAATTCACTCAGGCCTTCTCCCTCCAGTGAAAAACATAAGAGAAGTCTTTATACTCCAGGATGGATGTGTGTGGGTGTGTGTGCTTAGGTTTAGGCGTATGCCCTGCACAAAAAGAGAGTACAGTGTGTTGGTTATTCCCATTCACGTGTGCCTGCATACATGTTTCCTGTTGGAATGGTGACATTACCCCTCCCCTTCTCCCTGACCACTGTGACGTTAAGACATTCAAACAGTAATCCAATAAAGGCCCATTAATCCAAATAGCTGCAGAGAAATTGTTCAAATGAAAGTTAACAAGACTTGGCATCTTTTTCACAAGTGTGAAATAAAGTAACTGTTATGGGACAAACACACAGCAGTCAATAAAGAGCTACACACAAGGTCCCTGTACATTTTACACAATAAAACTTTAAAAACTTTAGCAAAAACCTTCCTTTAAGTGTAAACCTTTGTGTTGTTTGAGCCCCTAAATCATAAGTATCATGACTTTTCATTGGATTGACAAGATTCAGAATGACAGATTCACGCCCTGCAACAAAGCATTTAAAAGCATCAGCTTCTCTCAGATCTTTCGGTAATTGATTCCAAGTTCTCGAAGTACGATGTCTAAGAGCAGCATCACCCGATGTGTTCGCTCTGCTCAGAGGAACGCTGCTTCCCACAGAACAATGTGTGGCAGATGTTATGTGCTACTTCCTTTAACAAGAGAATTATCCTATTTGACGTGTTTTCTAACACCATGTTTCGTTTTAACATATGGAAAGACTGAAAGACGAAGTCTAACTGCTTTTGTTAGAGACCATCCACATCTGGTTAACTTGCCTATACAATAAAGAACAGCTGGAGTAACCATTGAGAGGTGAATTCATCAAAATGTGTGAGCTGACTTGGTGAAAAAAATCCATCCAAGTGGAAAAATGAACTGATAGCATATACAAGACTGAAACTGTTTTAGGTAATCCTGATAATTTCACACAAAAAAAAAACAATGTCAGGACGGCATACACCTGAGAATGTACAACATTTTAATGTCTCCAGATATCCAAGATGGAGGACAAAGAAGAGCCCAACACTAGAATGACAGTATTGCACTTGTGTTGAGGCTGAGTTAGTTATTCCCAGTATTATTGAAAGTCTGGAAAAGAACAGACATTTACAAGTGAAAGTCATCAGCTGTCAAACAGATGAACTGTGTGAAACAATTAGAAACAGTACACATAACAGTATTATGTGCTCCTGTGCACTACAAACAAAGCAATGAGACTGAGGCATTATTCATTAGCAAACAAATACAAATGTGCACACTACTTCTGTCTGTTGTTTAATGCTGAGCAGGTAGTAAGTGTGTGTGTGTGTGTGTGTGTGTGTGTGTGTGTGTGTGTGTGTGTGTGTGTGTGTGTGTGTTTGTGTGTGTGTGTGTGTGTGTGTGTGTGTGTGTGTGTGGGAAACAGCTGCCTATTAAACAACAGTGAGAGTGGACCAAAACAGTGAAATGTTGGGCCATAAAACCAAAACAATGAGCTTAGACATGTTGTAAAGCTCTGTATGGCTGAGGTAAACTGCATGCTCCGCTGATTAGTCCCTGTTTTAACCACCACAAGAGATTTACCTCTTACTCTCTTGTCTGCAGTTTTATGAAATTGCTTTTTTTTTTCTTTTTCCAAAAATATTCACAATAACACATAAAAAGAAAAACAATGTATTCTAACATGGACACTCATTTGTTAATCAAGACACACACGTCCTTCACCTGCAGACACATTCAGACCAATAATTCATTACAGCTTTGTCAGGCGCTAAGCAGTAAACTTTCACTGTGCACGTCTTATTCTTATTTACTGAGCCATAACTCAGCATGACTGAAACGTTTGCACCTGTCTGAGCATCACTTTATTTACCAATAAATTTCACCTTCTTATAAAACAGCAGACGCTCACGTAGCCAGGCAGGAAGTAGCAGTCTGACATCTCAACTCACACATACCAGGTTCCTTTTACTCAGCATTGTCTCTGCATGGGCCCTACGGAAGAGGAACTGTGTGTAAAACTGGAATAGTCTGAGACAAAAGTGACACAGAGAGTAAGTGGGTGGAAGAAGGAATGAAGGAATGAGAAAGAAAGAAAATGGGGTTCAGCAGTTAAACAAAGAAAACACTTGACAGCGCCTATTGTTAAAGGATCTTTCAGTTAACTTCAAGGGAAGGCTTCGACAGCGACCTGAATGAGTGGATGAAAAGGGGTGTGTCTAATGTTTGAACTGTGACCCAAAGGTCAAGCACCCTTCCAATGTCCTAGTGAAGGTATACCCCTATACACACACCGCAAAGCACACAAACTGTCACAAACGACAGCCTACACACTCGAGTGCACTCACTCATGCTCGAGTGAACGCACGCCAACACACACACACACACACACACACACGGGAGCAGACACACATTCTTACGATCTCTCCGCGCTGTCTTGAAATGCAGTTTCTAGCACACACACCATTTTCCCTTTGGACTGGTTCCAACATCAAGGGACAGTGTGGCTGTGTAAACTTCTCTCTGATTGTTTAGCCTGGCGGTCACGAAGATATATGGAGAACGTCCATGATACTGCCATGTGCTTTAGCATGAGTGCTGAGATAAATCATGCACAGAGGTCTGCGCTTGGTGTTTTTGGTGCTCCCTCCAACCATTTATGGAGTGGTGTCCGTTTGAAAAACAAGTCCGCTGAAGGCCAGATAGTTACTAAAATAGTAAAGATTATTAAAGCAGGTAAGATTTTATTTGCTGCTACAAATTTGTTTTGTGGTTTAATGTCTTGTCATGTTTTCTATTTATCATTTAAGATGAGGGATTCAACTTTGTTCTGTACTTTTAACCTAACAACATGAAAAAAGCTTTTTCCGGTGAATTGCATGCTGGGAACTGTGGTAATTAGGTCACAATAGCTCTAACCTGAAAGGATCCCTCTTCCCACATTTGCATTACCATATATAATGAGATTTCTTTACTTCTCTAATTAGCAGAAAGCAGAAAATCACACACATGAAGTAAATTTGGAGTCTTTCCAAAGTCCTGTCAGGACAAAGACAATCCTGTTACAGTCGTAATGCTTGGAAACACACGGTGCTTCTTGGAATGTTGAGGGTCTTCAGATAGGATACGGCGGACACTTAGAGCCTATCTGCACCGTGCCGAGCTGAGCACAGCCCAAAGTGTTGCATGCTGTCAATGAACGCTGCACAGAAGTAAAGAAAATAACACCTTGGGCGCAGCGCTGACGTGACGACACGTGGCCGTGGCCAATAGGAGGAAGATCAGATCACAACAAACGGTGTCCCTCTCTTCTGAGCTCCATCACCAAATTAAAGACCTACCAAGACTGCAGGAAGACATTTATTATTTAGAAAGATATTCCAACAGTTTGGGGCGAGCCAGGTGTGTTTTAACATTTCATGAGAGTAAAATTATTACAGCAAGTTTTCAAGCCAAAGACATAAATCAAAGTTGTTGTTTGTTGTTTTTTTTAAAGTTGACCTCCCTTCGTTAACAATAAAAACACCTGAATGCAATGCAAGAGCATTGTCAAGTAAGACCCTAAAAGAAACAGGAAATGTAAAAAAAAAATGGCAGGAAGTAAAAGAAAGTCCTTTTTTATTTCCGCACAGGGCAGGATCAGTGTGAGGAAACGGTCAGGGCGAGTCTGACACTGAAGTTGCTGAATGTGGTTGAGGTCAGGGTTCTGTGAACATCAGGCGAGTTCTTTCACATCAAACTGGGTTAAAAAAAAAAAAAAAAACTAAATTAATGGGTCTGCCTTTGTCTATGGAGGCATTGTGACACTAAACAGGAAAGGGCTTGACTCAAACTGTGAGCACAAAGTTGGAAACAGAATCAGATAAATTGTGTTAAATATTATAGATTTTGTCCATATAAGACACACGATGTGGTGCTGTAATATGTGTGTCACTATTGTGGACAAGCTCTGCTGAACTTCAGGAACACAGACAAGACTGTGTCTTTGCCTTTCTGACTCTCCAACTTTCCTGTCTCACTGTAACCTGTATCAACAAGGCAGAGGTCACAAAACAATCAAAACACAGCTTATTGTAGAAGAGCGACAATATGTGACCAGAGAAGAGTGTGCAAGTCTTCGTATGGCCCCTCTTACCAAATGCTAAAGTTGAGGAGAAAAAAAAGTGGTTTCCTGACAGACGGACGGACGGACGGGCGGACGGACGGACGGACGGACGGACGGACGGACGGACGGACGGACGGACAGACAGACAGACAGACAGACAGACAGACAGACAGACAGACAGACAGACAGACAGACAGACAGACAGACAGACAGACAGACATGTCTGTATCTTATTCAGATGTCTCATCCTTCAAACTGCACGTGAGCCTTCACACATCAGCAGTCCACCTGCGTCTAACCCCAAACACATGGCTCCTTCTTTCTCCCCGTCACTGCCTTGAGCTGATGGGATGACGTGCAGATCGGACATTTGGCAGGAGATGTGTAGGACCGCTCTGGGTCCTCCTGAGCCCTCCGCATTAGACCCCTGCTGGATGTCTTCAGTTCACTCGACAGCCTTTATCACTTATGGAATACTTCACACATCTGTCAAAACACATCAATTGAGTTCAAACAGATGTCAGAGGGGCAAACCGCTCTGCCACGGGCCAGCGCATTCTTCTCCCCGATGCGTCGCTGTGTGAGTGTGTGTGGTGTTTGATTGTGTTTGTCACAGAGCAGTCATGCTGACTCCTTCATAGCCTACTGGTTTCAGCAGGGGGAAGGCATGTTAAGACCCCGGGCCCTCTCTTCTCTTCTTCAGTCTGTCTTTTCTCTTTTCAAGCTGCTCCTCCTGGACTTTCCTCCCTTTTCCCTCCTCTCTTGTCACGCCTGCTTAGTTTCTCCCCATTTCATCTGTTTCTTTTGCACTCTCCTGCCATGTTTTCACTTATCATTTTATTTTTTACTAAGTATAGTTTCTTATTTACGTTTTCCTTTCATCTTTCCATTTTTAAAACCTCACTAAGTTTCACTGCCCTTCTTTTTCCTCCATGCTTTCCCTCGATTCCCCTTCTCTGTATACCTCCCACTGTCTCTCATTCACAGTCGGCAACAGTTCAGCTTCATCATGCACCAAGGAGGTCAGCCATCCACACATCGTGACTCAGGCAGCAGTAGCAGCTCTGATGTGGAGAGAAACCTGACAGAATCTCATATTGCAGAGGCTCAACTCCCAGAAGTCTGTGTTGCGTTGCGTACACACACGTACACACACACACACACACACACACACACACACACACACGCTAAGTGCAAACACATGCAGGCACACAAGCAGACACAGAACACATGTGCGAGGTACAGGCTCTGTCCTTCATTTACTCCAGCAGTCTGTTGTGACCTCTTTTTCACACACATGCACACACATAATAAGTCAATCAATGAGCCGAAAGTTCCTCATTCATTCCATTAGAAGCTGAACTGTACTGTTCAAAGAGATGTGGGGGCCGTCATCATATATCATATTGGGGGAGAGGGCAGAAACTAAAACACACTGGGGTTGTATCAGCGCAACAAAAACAAATATAGTGGTGTAGACCTTAAGTCTAAAAAATCTAACAAAACACATTATAAATCTTTCAGATGAATAATGCCCAAATATTCTGCATCCCTGCAGTTTATCAATACCCTCAGAGCTGACCATTTACCTTTACTTAAACGGAAAACACTGCTTGTCAGAATGATGTATTCCACTAAAACAAGGCTGAGACTGAGGGGGGGTGCTTTAAAAAATTCTGCGCTGCCTGAGAACTTTTCACTTGGGGCTCTGAAACAGTAAATATCTGTAAGCCCTGTAAGCCCTATCCAGCGCTCAGCCCCCACACTCCTCCACCCACCCATCACTCCCATTCTGTGGGGCCCCACTGTGAAGAACATGCACTCACCTAGAACACATTGACCAAAAAATGACAACACTGACAGCACGTTTACTTCTGCAAGGTACAGTATCTGATGATAATGTCCTTTTATGGAGACTTACAGAGATCTTTATGAAGACAATGAGCTCCAGTATTGAGTATTACTTATGAATGAACAACATGCGGGTTATCGGCGCTGATTTTCTCATTATTAATTAATGCTAATTCATTTGGTTTAAATGTGATTTCTTGTTATTCAAGTGGTTAAAACCTGAGGGCTACAACCTCAGATCACTCTATCATAAATTGTGTTAAATAGTATGTAATTAGTTAATTATAATCACCAGTTAACGTTCATTAAATCTTCAAACACCTCTTAAAATTACAGTCAAAAAAACGGAATGCCGTTTCATTCACGGTTTAATAAATCTGAAGAAGACAGCTATCAGTGGACAAATCAGTTTGCTCATATGGGTCCGTCCTTAACCATCGCATAGTTTGTTCAAAGGTCCCCAGATTCAAGCAACCACATGGTTATGTTGACCCAGGCATTCATTACAACTCTAATGTATACTGTGTTGTGAATTGTTGCACAACGCTTAAACTTATGGAGCCACAGGTGTGAACGTTTACGCACAAGTGATCCTTGATCCTACCTGTGTCTGCTGGCCGCTCTCTGTCCCGTTTGGACACTGGACTCCGAATACCCAAGACCCCAACTAACCCGGGCCAGCGTGAAGGCAAGCAGGTAAAACACCGTCTCCATCCTCAGGTCCAGTAAAGGTTTTAATATAAACAATGTCATTTAATTCCAAAGTTTATCGAAGGAAAGTCTCCCGTTGATCTTCAGTAAAGTTTTGTCGTTGATCGAGGATTGTTAGCCATGACTTCAGAGGGTGAGAAAGTCCCGTAAACGTCGCACAGTCCAGTCAAGTGCATTTCAGAGTTAACTGAAGCGATGGAGTCAGACTGCTGCTTCTGCTTCTACTGACGAGTGAAGCAACATGAGGAAAGTTTCCTGTCAAAGCTCCAGGAGCACTCATGCCCGCTGCGCTCTCTCTCTCTCTCTCTCTCTCTCTCTCTCTCTCTCTCTCTCTCTCTCTCTCTCTCTCTCTCTCTCTCTCTCTCTCTCTCTCTCTCTCTCTCTCTCTCTCTCTCTCTCTCTCTCTCTCTCTGCTCTAATGCAGCCCAATTACATTTCCTCTCTGTTTTTAGCCAAACTCTTTTCGGTTCCATTCAACTAAAGCTGAATTTCAACACAATAACAAAAAGACAATCCAAAAGAAACAAGGTTCCCCCAGAAAACATTAAAAGCCCCAGACATTGAGGGTCTAACTCAGGTGGAACATAGTACCTTTTGTTTCATAAGGGTTTTCAAAATCCTTATTTTTTATTGGAGGAAAATAATTCAATTAGAATTCAGAACATTTTACGTGTTATTTTATTTATTTATTTATTTATTTTATTTGTTCTTCTCTTGGTTTATCTGTCAAATGTGACGATATAGTGACATCTATAATTCAATGAATTGCATCAACCAAATTAACATATTCTGATGATATACAGTTTGTTTAGAGGAATATTTTCAAGCGCGACTGAAATGTAATATCTGTTGTAGCCAATCTAAATAGCTATTTCTGATGCAGCATGTGTTCAGGTGGACTCGGGCACAGTGCCCATGAAGTTTGGAAAGTAATTTACGTTTGTGTTCACACTGATCTAATGAACCAGACTTTGGGGTCAAGGATACTTAGACCAGGGCTCGGACCCCTAGTGTGAAACCACCCTCAGAAACAAACATTCCAGACTATATTAGGCTGTACAAAACTATTGAGAAATTTAAATGAAGCAAGATGTACAATAATGAAAGTTAACCAAATTACATCTTATTGTTTTTTCTATTCAAAATCCATGCAAAACTTCCAAAGATGAAAAAAGTTTAAATTGGATCATTGCCTCAACTACAACTGCTTTGATTATTTTGTGAACTTCAGGAAACATTTCATAGAAGTGATGATTTTTCTCTACAATCTAAAAGACTTTATTATTTCAGTGGCAAGAGCAAAACATTGCTTAATCATTACACAAAGAGAAAATTGAAACCTCCTGAAATGCAGGGCTTGAGTAGCATCTTGTTTACTTTCACTATAGAGGAAAGGGAGTTTGCTTATATATGCCTATGTCTTTAATCTCTCTCATTATCAAAGTCAATCTTAAAGCAATCAGTCTGTCTGCCCTGCTCCCGTTTTGATCATGCAGCAGATTTTAATCTTAGTAGTGGATGAAATCTAGCAACTCTACTTGAGCGTAGTAGCAACTCTTTATCTGTCGGCTGTTGTCGGGTGTGATTGATGCTGCTGTTCTCCCACAGCAGAGAGAGAGTTTGACTCCATGCCATGATAAGCACTGCACTTCATTTCCCCTTCCACCTCCTTACTGTCATTATCTGTATCCACATTTAGCATACATGCTAAAAAAGTTAAAAATAGACTTACGTAATCTAAGCAGTTCCCTGTTCAAAGATAAATTACCAAAATTTATTTTCAATTCCACATCAGTAAAGTTTATTTTGAGTGAATTAAGAGCAGATGTAGCAGAAAATGTACAATACCAGATTTTTGGCACACTTTTCATTTTTGCTAATCAATGTTCATAAAGCACTGAATACTCCTTTTGTGAGCATTTTCAGCTGAGGTTATTATCTTTTTCAACAGTGCCTCCTTTCCTCCTTGTTTATTTCTACATTTTCACTCATTGGAAGCTGCACATCTCCTGCTCTGTGGGCCACAGTGGAATGCCAAGCTCAGCAAACCTCCCCTTGGTCCACTAATGAGTTCAGCTCTCCCAGCTGCTCTGTCACAGACTCTGTGACTCCCCATCGAGAGCGTTGCCAGGCATGCCGAGGAGGATGAGACTGTTAAAAAAAACACATACAACTTGTTCATGCATGATGTAAAACAGAACGCTGACAACTTGGCATCTCATTGCAACATGAATCCATTTCTGTCAGTAGACAACAACAAAACAGATCTTTCTTCACTAAAGATTGAGTGCCACTGTCTGGGAGTCAAGATGCTCCATGACTTCTATTTTTGTCTTGGTTTTATTTGCACTTTAGCTTGTATGTTAACATCCTAATAAATCTAGTTGACAGTTAAAAGAATGAAGGTATCAGCCGTACACATAAAATTGGCCACATCCCGCTAGGACGCTAGTAAAGTGGAATCTATCACACAGACCCCTGAACTCTCAGAGTCTATGAAAACAGTGTGTTTAAATTCCTGCCAAACAGAAGTTGGAACACGTAAAGCAGCTTTGGAAGTTGTGACCTTCGCCTGGTGATGGGACTGTACTGTGCTTTGTCCAAAAAGGCTTACGGCTCATTAACTGTAGCTACAAAATGACAACCTGGCTACTGTACCTTTCCACTGAAGTGTGGATAGTGTGAGAAGCTGGCCAGGCTGCAGTCTAAGTGATAAGGCTGAGAATAAATGAGAGGCCTCACAAACCATGTGATACAAAGCAGATATGAGAGGAACTCTAATGGGGCTCAGATGAAAGAAGGGTTGAAGGCTGTGTAGAAGGATGACACACATTTTTTTAGAGTGCACAAATGATCACTTGCATTCCCCCTTGTTAACTATAAATCTTGAAAAGCGATTTGTCCTGACAGATTTGCGCAGACAGTCACACCCCTCAGCCTTCTCTAAATGACTTCCTTCTCTGGAGTCAAAGCTCCCACAGATACATTTTTGAAACACTTCCAGAATCAGATGTGGAAATTAGTCCCACTTTGTGTGTTATGATCCCGTGTGTTATTCAGAGACAGGTGCTGCCAGCTTATCTGCTGTGCATTTCAAACAAACTTAAGTTCATTCAACCTCTGTGTGCCGTGCAGAGCAAAACAGTTTTCTTCATCCTGGAAGTGTCTCAAGAAGGGTTTGAGGTTTTTGGTTTGTTTCCAATTACTGGTCGTCAGTTCCTTTTACCCTGTAAGAGGATCATGATAGCTCCTATAATAAGACTGCCCTAGCATAAATACCCTGAATACCCTGTGCTACATCTTTTCAGAACTGAAGACCAAGGCTGCGTCCTCTAACTAATTTAACTCACTGGCTTCTCAGTATGAAACATTATAAACTACAAAGATCAGTATGCTATGAAGATGTCAGATTTAATTCAATTCAAAAAAACGTTATTTGTTCCCGGGGAGCAATTTAAGTGCTGACTTTTCATCACACTTATTCGTCATCATCCATCAATCAACCAATCCATCAAATCAACCAATCAGTAATTATTGTCATAGTGCCAATTCATAACAAGTGTTATCTCGAGAAGCTTTAAGGCCCTGGCACACCAAGCAGATCGTCGGCCGCCTGTCCTAGTTGGACCGTTGCTGAGCGGTGTGTCCAGCTCCGTCTGCCTTTTTGACATGTTGAATCTGCGGTCGGGGAGAGGAATGTCTCATCGACTTTTCACATCGGAAGTTCAAATAATCTCTAGTCCTCGACACAGATTTGGGAAAGCCCCCTGAGCTGGCTGCTGTAGTATCCATGCTTTTACCCAATTAGTGCGGTTTGTCCTTATTTGATGTCTCAGCCTCTTCGTTTCTTTTTCCACTAAAAGACCAAGGGCTGACGACACCATTTCAACGTTTTTACATAAGAGCGTATGGGATAACATTCAGACAGGATTTGTACTTGGTATTCCTCGTGTTCCTGTCGTCCACACTTCCTTGCTGCTGTGGTGGAGGTCAGAGCAGGCCATTCAGGATGGCTGTGATTGTTGGAGGCTGAACGTAGATGCTAGATCACCTCGCTGAAGGTCGGGAGGCTGGCTTCTGCTGCCGAGACAAAGCCTCCCGCCTGGTGTCACTTTACTCAACAATAATATTTACTGATAAAATGTACATTATATTCCATTACATCGAATCAGGAAGTAGCTTACACGCCACAAACTACTATATCTCATCATCGTCATCATAGGCCTTTTGAGGACACAATGTCACAAAGCAAATCACAATGCAGGGTTATTGGATTGTAATTCACTTTCCAGGTGGATGTGAGGAATAAATGAGGGCGGCTGGAGCTCAGTGGTTGAGTAGTTAGACTCTCAACCCGAAGGTCGAGGGTTCAACATTTCTCTATGTATGTGTTTGAATGGGATTAGTTAACTAAGTGAGTTAATTCTGATGGACACTTTACATAGAAACCTCTGCCCTCAGAGTGTGAATAGGTAGGTGTGACCTGTGGTTAGAAAAGGGCCATACAAGCTAATTAATCATTAAGTATTCAACGTTAATTTGACATTAAGATTAGATCCACTAAGATTACATGAAAAAACCTTTCAGAGGAGAGGTGAAACAGCTTCAACCAGGTCCAGTTACCTTTGGATCAAGTTTCAAATTAACCAGGACCTGGATGACTGAGAAGCTACACAGACACATAAATCAGTACAGGTCTCTTCTCTGGGCCAGAGAGGTCCTCACAAAATGTCCAATCAAGCTAGTAGTTTCAGTTCGACTAAAGTAATGGAGGGACTGACAGCTGACCAACAAACTGACATGCTGAGAGTCATAATGCAAGCATGCAATTAAAATTGTTAAATAAATTGTCTTGAGAACAATAAAAAAGTCAAAAGTTGCCATGTTGATATAATTTCTTGTCATTCAGAGTCTACACAGCTTGAACTTCCTCTTGTCCCAAACGTGTGATCACACGCTTGTTGTCCAGTGAGTGCTCCACACCATTTGACTGATTCTTTGAGTTTATGTGCTGATAAATTGTATTTTCTCCTGCAGATGCTGCAGGGGGAAAACCGGGTGACTTTCTTTTGCTCTCCTTTCTCACAGTTTGCCTCCATTCATTCGAATCTCTGGCGTTTTCATCGGTCTGTGTGGTTTTGCACTGTGAGGCTGTCTTTGAAGAATGCGACTGGACAGCATTTCTTTCCTTTCCTGTGGTTTGGGATTAATCATGTCTTCCTTTAAGGGCCAACTTGCAAAGTGGGATGTACTTGGATTGACCCTCTCAGCTGTGTGGCGTTCTTTGGCTGGTCCACTGGACTCTTGACCAAAGCCACCAAAGCCCTGGGGAAGATTAACATTCCTGTGAGGAGGGGAGGGGGGTGGGGGGGAATGTTTCTTGCTATTATAAATAGTGAGGATTAAGCCATACACAACAAAACAAACAACAGGGCTTTCTGTTATAGCGACATTCATGTGTTGATAAGGGCACAATGTCAATGTACAGACTGGATTGTATGCATGTTCAATAACTCACGTTTTACTGCCTTTCTATTGTTCTGTTTTATTCTGTCCTTTTTCTACCTACTCCCACTACTTCCTCTGAAGCTTTTATCTAGACTTTGTGAGTGTGTGCTGTTTGACCAGAGCATTTTTCTGATGCTTTGTGGCTGCCATGTTGACATTCTGTGAGGCTTGGCCTGCATTTCACATTTGTGCAGGTCAGGCTGTTTTGTTTGCTTTAACTATTATGGGAGACCCCCAGTTGTTATTTCGCACTTTGGAGGAACCTTTTAAATGCCTGTGCTGGGGTGGTATGCTCTGCTGCACAGAAAAGACTTGAGCTTCAGGGGAGGTCTTTTTAGAGTGTAATTCTGTCAGGCCTGGACTCACTGACTGGTTTTATTCTTGTGAGGCTTTAAATGCCCAGGCCACATGTACATACAAGGCAGCCTTCATTCATAAGTCACAGTCTGTAGTTTGTGAACAGCAAACATACAGTAGTAACTAAGCAAACCCAGACTCCTTACACACAAAGTGCCTTCCTTTTTCTCTAGACTTTACACAATCAGAAGGAGCAAATATATGAAGCATATCTTGACTCTTTTATATTGTTCCAACAGAAAGTGACCTCACTTTAAATCCTCGCCACACACAAAGAAAATGTAAAAAGTGGCGATTGTGACGAGCATGTTTTGACTGGTGCCTTACGATGAGTCAAACGCTGCAATTTCAATGAAAATCATTAAAACAACATGTGCACATTCTTAAAAGGTCCACATACAGTAACTACATCTATTATTGCACTAACCCCTCCTCAAACAACACAAGTTCATGAACATCTATTATTACAATACTGAACTGGTGCTCCACTGACTCAGCTCTGCGTTGACAAAGGAGTTCTTAATGATTCAGAGACATGTGGGAGAGTGGAAGCATGACTTATATCCCACGATAATAATCCATAACTTGAGTAGTGTTCTTGGACCATGATCAAGGTTTTACAGCACTATTAGTATGATGAATGCTATGTTTCATTTCTATAATCCTGCTGATTCAGCTGCAGTAGTCAGGAATTTTCCAGTAACAGCAATAAAACAGAAGATGACTTTCCCTGCTAAATCAGATTATGGACATTTACAATCATGAACTACTCATGCAACATGTCTGACTTGGCATATTGCTTTTTTTTAAAGCAAAGTAAGGCCTTTAACACAAGATGTTTAACATTGGTCTGTTTGGAGCAAAACAACAACAAGCTGTAAACACATCCCTGACATTATCACCTCATTAAGTTAATAAGGCAAACATAGAAAGCATAGCTGTTGGCTGTTCACACATGGATCAGACAAAGAGGGAATTAAAGCATTTATTTCTAATTCTGCTACAGGAAGCTTGCAGAGGAAAGAGGAACATTTGATTCTGTCGTTTAACTGATGTACGTTTCTTAAATCTCTTCCAAGTGTCCAAAACCTCCTCCAATGCTCCATACGTTTGTTCAGCAGCACTTTGCAGGATCCCTACTGGCAACTTATCTGTTTATCAGTCTTTAGTCCTTTAGTTCACTCCCATGATACCCTGCGAGCCTCAACATCATCTATTGTTATTATTTTGCCCCCTACTGGCGGATTTTACATACTGTGCATTTCAATTCAACAAAACTTATACTGCATATACAGTATTTTTCATGAAACAGCTTAACAGGAAAGTAATTCACTCTGTCTTATTTGCAGTGAGCCAAAATGTTGCCAATAATATATCTTTTTCAAGTTAGACACAACACTTTAAATTGTGATTTTAAACATACATCTTCTTTTCGTGCCATTAAAAAGTCTATAAGTGGACATATATCAATGTTTAAAGAAGCCTTATGATAGACCATGAGCCATTTCTACAGCTTACGGATGTGAAATTCAAGTTAATCCTGTGTTTTGCTTACATTTTAAAAGCTTGAAGGTCTGAGAGTCTTCAACTGTAACACAGGCATGTTTCTATTTATTTCCCTAAGATAGTGTCTCATAGCTTTCACATGTAGAAATAAACAGCCAGACCTCGGTCTTGGCCCTTTCTATCTGTTCTGCAATGTTGAAAATGGTGTCCCAGAGATGGCGGGTGGGGCGCAGGGGAAACAATTTCCCTATCATTTTGGTCATTACTCCTGGCCCTTATCATCACAGATGTTTGTCCAGGAAATCCTGCTCCACACATTTCTTTTGAAGAATGTTTATGGTAGTACCTTCAATGCTCCGCTCCAGAAATCATGCAGATTGTCTCCTGGCATGGGGCAAGCAGAGGAATCATGTGCTAAAAATGGAGAGTAGATGCAATTTTTTAGTTATCAATTTACTTTAAGTGCCGCATGCCCATATTAAAGCTGGAATATGGCTTCCTCTGCAAAGACAACCGTCCTACACTTTTACATCTTTTATTGCAGATAATTAGTGAGGAGTGCACTTTTCAAGCCACTTAATATCTGCCAGCGAAGGCACACTGGGTGAATGACGTAACGCCTTTTGCTGTGAATCTTGTCTTCTTACAAGATGAAACCTTCCTCCTGTGTGGGCTTTGTTTGAAGAGGCTGTGCTCATAAACAAACCACGAGGGAGTTGCAGCAGGATGTTTATGGGGATGTGATGTAGAATGATTTAAGAACCGAAGGAGTTTAAGGATGGGGGCCCTTGCCACACACACAAACATATATGAACCCTCATTCACATTTTATGTACAGACACACACCATGCAGAATTACAGATTCTGCATTTCTCCTGCAGAGCAATCACACTCAAGACCAAGTTAAAAAAGGCTGCTTCAACAAAACCACTTTTATATTCAGTGAAATGACCTTTACAACTTTCATTTAAAGTTTGCGTGCTCTGTTGCTGTGCTTTAAAAGACATTTTCTCACACTGACTGCAGGGGAGGCCAGACGGGGAGGTTTTGCAACAGAGAAACAGACGAGTCCATCATTCCAGTTCACATCTGCAAAGTTTTAACCCCAAACCGAACACACCATAACACACACCATCCAAACACATCAATAAAAACAACAGATTTGCACATTAACAAGTGTTCTACTTGTTGTATAATGTTTCCCAAATGTTCAGAGTGATTTCATGTCGTGGCTTTGTCGTTGTGTTGCTCTCCCATGGGGGGAAAAAACACTTTAAAACTAAAGTCTTTGTTATCAGTGCTCAGCTTATTTTGTGCATTGTGGTCAATTTTCAGTGCAACAAACACTTGTCTGAACTCTTGTTCTAAGGCAGTTGCTCCTGGGACAGATTATGTCTGAACATAGGACAACAGCTATTTAGGGTAGTGACATTTAGACCGTTCCTAACTTCCCAAAAATTGTCTGCTTGTTTGTGCTTGTGATGATAAATGGAGATGCAGAGCCAAAAGTTGAAAAATTGAACCACAAAACAGAAATAAAACTCACTGTATCTCATTATGCATTTATATTTTTCAGATTGGCGGCAAAGACTGAGTGCATATCCCCATATCAAATGATTTCGCTCCTGCAGGGGTCTGATGGAGGGCTACGGCCTGGAGCAGCATCTGGTGTGAAAACATAGTTTTTCTTTCATCTTTGTATATATATATATATATATATAATATATATATATATATATATATATATATATATATATGTGTGTGTGTTTTTGTCCAGCACACAGTACTAAACAAATGGGATGTGCGTGGTTGATATCTTCCTGTATGTTGTGCCCCAAGTGTCCCACAAGCAGAAGAGAATAATAAAAGCAGTATTTTAAGAAACCACTCAGAAGATCCTAGAAGAGATCCTGACAAGATCCCTAAAAAATGTCTGCTCTGCTGTCACGTTTTCTTTGTGACTAAATGATTTAACACAGCTGTTTTCTATATATATCTAGTTCATGAAAACATTTCCAGTGTTATTCCAAAATATGGTGGCAGGTGGTTCTTTCTCAGGAAAGAAATCCCCAAAGGAAGTCTTATGTTTTATGTTTCCAGAAGCAACAACAGTCGAGATAATCATAAGAATACAGCTCAGTGACTACGATAGGGAAAAGATAAATATGGTTATGAAATACTATATGTAATGTTCCTTCCACCACTGAGATGATCACGTTACAAAGGTGTCACCTGAAGCAAACTAATCCTGTATAATCCCATTTTAATATGTCAAAATTTAATACTGTGTAATCCACAACTCCAGCCTCAACACCCTAGATGGGAATATCCAGCGAGAGAATGAGGGTCTTCTGGGGTCAAACTCATGCTTAACTGCGTACGGCCAAACCTGACCGCTCAACTGATTCCCTTATGAACCAGCGAGCTGCTGCCAGAACGGGGGCTTTAAAGAGAACAGGAGTTAAAAAAGCAAAAAGGCCAAAGCTGTGAAAGCTTTTCTTTGTGTGTGTGTGTGTGTGTGTGTGTGTGTGTAGGTGTGTGTGTGTGTGTGTGTGTGTACTGTATGAATGAAGAGAAAAAAGGGAGAACAGATTTGAATGTGTTGGTTCTTTCTGTGTTTGCGTGTTTGTGTTTTTCTAGGAGTAGACCATGGTATAAACCGGCTCCACACCAGCCGTCGCCTTCAGCAGCAGGTTCAGGAGCAGAGGCAGCAGTGTAACAGTGAAACACCATCCAAAGCAAACACCGCACTACCTCTGTTTCACTTCGGATTCCCGCGACTTGGAATTTTTGTTTTCTAAAAGGTGCTCTTTGTCCGCACTGACGTGTATTGATCTGGTGAGGCATGTGGGAGTTCACTCTGGCCCAGGAGGGCTGTTTAGCTGAAACAGATACCGCCACCTGAATATGCACGCTGACGATTAGTAGCAAACTTAATTATTGGCCTTCACAGACCTGCCAGTAAGACCTTCTCTGCTCCCCACTGCTCCCCTCTGCCCAACTTCCTTTAAATTGTCCCTGAAGGCAAGAGGCCCAAGACTAAGACTGTGAAATATAAATTACAGCATTACTCGTACCTCCAAATGTTTTATTGAAACCACAACTTTCCCAGCTTCTGCGCTTTGAGGAGAGTGAGCAGACAAAACCTTATTCAGTTTTAAAAATCATAAGCGCTATATTTGGAAAGTTTGGAATTCCCAAATAAAAGCGACGTTTTAATACACCAGTAGTAAGGGGATTTGTTTTTTTCCTTCTCACGCCTCAACCTAACGTTGAGACTAGTGATCGCAACCCACACACGCCAGCATACAAAGCCCAGCATTCATGCATTCGTCCACCATCCTGAACGCCCACTGCTCTGACAGCATACAGAGAGCAGCAGCCAACAGGATAGAGAGGAACGTAGAGCTGATATTTCATGGAAAAGGAACAACATGAATAGCACTGAATGAATAGTCCCCTTAAAACACCGACAGCTTTAAGTGTTGAGTTCAGAAAGGGGGAGTGTTTGAGGACAACGTACCAGTGTTTCAAGAGCAACTCCTTTTTTTTCTTTTTCAAGAACAGCAAAGGTGGCAACAGTGTGCAGCATTGAAGAAATGCTGTTTATACTGTATAGAATATAAAAAAGACAGGATAAAATAGTTTTGGAGACTAAAGGCTTTTAAGGTTTTCAGCCACACTGTCAGGCCTCACAGGTGTTAGAGCTGTGGTGAGTTGATGTATGTTCAATGTGTCTGATGTTGGCAGTGATGTAGTCTTAAACGCCCAGTCTGCTTTACAAACACAACCTCCTCAGCTTCTGGATGTTAAGCTCTGAACCTTAAGTCTAGCATTATGTAGCTTTAACGGAAAAATCTCATTTCTATAATAGTGGATATTTTCACTGTAAGTAGCACTGACTTTGCACTTCAGCATTCAGCTAATTAAGGACCATGATTAGGCCGATACAGAAAAACAAGTTATGCAGGCTTGCATAGCTCCCAATAGGGCTCAACACTGTGGTAGTGAAAGTAAAATTCCAATTCATTTTCTCCATGTTGATCTTGATTATTAGCGATGATGTCATAATACTCCAAGGTAGACTTACCATAAGCTACCGACGATGGTATAGGCTTCTGTAGGAATCACAAGTTTCTTAGATATCCACCTCATTTTAAGGGAAACGTGGTTTATTTGTGATATAGGGGAAAAGAACTACACTTTCCACAAAGATCACAGTGACATCTCTGATTAGTGGAACTCGCTGTTGCCATGGCAATGTCTCCAGCTCCTTGGCGCCTATGCAAAGAACAATTTCGCAAGAAGCTAGTCAGTTAGCTGACACAAAATGTACGAATAGCCTTGTCATGCTGCAGTAAATGTTATTTATATTTTATATACTTGTATAAACAGTATTAACAGTAAAACAAAGCTGATGCCGATCGCAATGGATTGTGGGATTGGTAGTTCACCGACTCAGGAAGAAAATGATGTAAACATTCTTGTACCTTTGTCTTTTTTTTCAGTTTTTTAATGCAATTTTTCCACCATTTCAAACGTAATATAGTCATAAGTATGGGGTAGCTGGTTGTCTTGGTTACAGGCGTCAGCCACTTGAGACAAGGTTTTTGTAAAACATCAATGGAGGATTTGAATTGAGAAATTACTTCTGTAACCAGAGTCACAATTGACCCTTTGTTGACTCTCTGATTGGTCTGCTGACTAACCTCATTGCTGAGTTACGTCCGGTTAGACAAATGTTCACCTGGACCAAGTCTTTTCAGTGCGTCCTGGTGACATTGTGACCTTCATCTTGTTTGTACAACCTGGTTAAAAGTTGCTTTCTAGAGTGAAACAAGTTATGACTCACCCCACCTAGCATTTAGCACAAAGTGGTGTTGTTATGATTGTCAAATTGTACCTAACTTACATTTGCTTATTAAAGACACTGTTGTCAACATTTATTGGATATCAAAGACCTGTGGCTTCCGACATAATCACTGATGGAGTCCAGAGGTGTGTCAAGTGTGAGATGTAACAGCTAGCAGCAATGGGAGGACATTAGCTAACAGCACTAGTATCAATCATCATATTCTACATTATTTTAATTTTTTAGATATTTCCAGTTTTCCTAATACTTTTTATTCTTTCATTGAGGCCAAATTTAGGAGATAAAACAATCTTAAAATATAAGTAAAAGTCAGTCAAGCCATGGAGCATATCGAAATGTTTTTAAATAGGTAGGAGCCCGGTGACAAGAGATTTTGTCTAACCTTGCAACATTAACTATGGTGTGCAAGAAAGACAGAGGGTTACTTCCTGGTGAGGGTGGGCTTGACAAAGGGTCAATTGTTGCCAACACTGAACTGAAAAGAATTTGTGGGGGGGGGAAAAGTCTGCTGTCAGATATGATAAACAACTGAATTAGTTTACGTTGTTGTATTTAAATGAAAAAACAGTGCAATACATTTCATAACTGATTAACTAGTGATGGGTCCTGTGTTCCCAGATACGATCTTTCATCTCAATCAAATCGCAAAAGGTCAAATACAGATAGATGTCTGAAGTGTGAATATCAAGATCTTACAAAATCAAGTGGCAACCTCTACAGCTGCAAAATAAAACCAACAAACACAACACAAACTGCGGTTCCTTTAGGGGCCACTTAAGGAGTCCCTCTCCTTTAAGTTCCTTACTAACCTGCAAAGTTATAAAAGGTAACAGGCTGGTGGAATAAAAACAACATTCAGGTTTTTATAGCTAATTTATCTTTAATGACAACTGCTTGGGGATAGAGTTTTTGCAGAACTCGTCCAATAAAATGAAATTAAGTCTCAACATAAGGCATAATCAGGAGTGTGGTTGTTCATACAAAGATTTATTTGTGGTAGCCCATGAATGTTAGTCAGACTGTTATTAGTTTTTCTCTCCACTGAAGAAAGCTGGCTGTAGTGATAAGGAGCTTAGTTATTTAAAGTTACCCGATTTGTGTGGTGCAGCCGTCATTCGCTCTCCCCTAGGAGATGTTTGTGAGCCTGCATGAGTCCGCTTCATTGAACCAGCTCTCCCAGCTTACTGATCCTGATCATAAAAACTCCCGTCAGCATATTCCCCAATTAGAATGGCATTCTGTGGAAATACGATGAGAACAATCTAACAATTTAGCAATTGGCATAGACTATATTTGAGGTTTGTTAAAACAATCGAGCAAAACTGGAGGCTTCCAAGCAGTAGTCCAAAGACCAGCGCTAGAAACATAAGGTTCATATGGTCTTAAAATAAGGTTTAATAATCGTCTCACCAATCTCATGTCCTCAAGCCCTCAAATGAATGAGTTGGGGGATATTGGACCCTTGTACCAAAGAACTCCACGGGATGCACAGTCCTGATCAGCTAGCAAGCAGCTAGCATGGTTAGCCTGCTTGTTACCCTGTAAATAGATCCCTTTTAAATTAGTTAAAGCTAATCAAGACGGCTGCTTTCTGTGTTTCCTTTTAGTCGCACTCAGATGGAAGTGTTTGAAATGTGCAATGTTAAGTATTATTTCTAAAACTAATAGATACACATTTTTGACTTCATGCATCTGGATTAATGCTCCAGAGTGATTTCATGTTGATCCAGAGATCGAGAACAAACAGTTACTTTGACTATGTAGTAAAGGACTGAGAGCCGCTGCAGTAAAAACTTGTACTGTAAGTGAACTGGTTTGTTTCTGAACAACATTTTTTATCATATCTTAGAGCCAGGGGAAGTTGGCAACATGCAGATAGTGAGAAAAACAGTATGAATTTCTGTTATTTCATCGGATTGAACAAATTTTGCTGTCAAATTTTGAAATTTTCACTGCTAGAGAGAGCAGACCTCAAGACCTAGATTGAAAAGTACCAGAAATATCCTTTTAAAGAGTGTGCCAAGAATGTTGTCCAGTGCAGAGCTCTATTTGTGCCAGCTGCGTGGGAAGACCACCTTGACCTTAACTACGAGCCAGAGATATGCAAGCGGAGCTAACAGATCTTTGAGCGTGATTTACTTTTATCTTTGAGAACTGGCAGACAGAGTTGCTTGAAGGTCTGTTCTCAGGGCATACATGACTTCAGCACCTCTGAATTACCAAACACATGATACATTTCAAATAACTTATCTGAAGGGCTTCAAGTGAAAGAGTAAAAATGCTTCAGTGGTTCTAAACATTGTAAATTTTGTTTCCTACGCCATAACGTGCTACTATCTTTATGCTTCACTGGATTGTGGGAACAATGAGTCATTTACTCCTCCATTAAGCCGCCAGCCTTAATGTTATGGTAAAACATTCCTGTGACATTAGCTTGTTTCTTCTTTTTAATTTCTTTGGAATCTCCCTGTTCATGGGCAGCAGCACAGGGGCCATAGATGAACGTCTGCCAAGGTGAAGCACTGGTCCTTGTTTATGTGAGAGTCTGAGGTGGAGAAAAGTGTGTGTGTGTGTGTGTGTGTGTGTGTGTGTGTGTGTATGTGCTGAAGAGATTTGTGTGTTTCATGTGCTTGCCTCTAAACATTTGGAAAACAGCCAACTTTCAATCAAATTTCTTTTGATTAAAAATGCAATAAAATACATCTATCAAATTATGTGTATGCATGATGATTTACATAAGCTGTTTGAGATTTAATGGTTTTTGTTTTTTTTGCCTAAACAGTATCAGTGACAGGCACTCTTGTGGTTGCAGGGGCCCACGAGCCATGCAGATTAGCAGCAGGTGGCCAAACGACTGTTTTGGGAGCCGAAGGAATCCAGCTAACATGTTTACTTGACTTTAGCCTGCCATCAACTGGTCATGACCTACAGTGAGACTGTTTACAGAGGGATTTAATCCGCTCAAGAGCATTATTAACTTCTGCCACCATCACTGGCAGAATGGTGTGGCAGAAAACAAAGGCAGAAAAACACCAAACTCGATGCACCAAACTGTAGTCCTATGTTGAATGTTGTAAATGCTTAAACATACTGCAGATTTTTCATGTCCTCTGCTTCCCCGTTAATACAACTGCTTAAAGAAACTTAATAAACCCACATCATTACTCAGCAAATGCAAATCGCCAAAGAAGTTAATGTGAGACAGGACACAACGCCCCCTCCAGGAATCCTCCAGGATCTCAAGGAACCTATGAAACAGGAGCTCAGGAGCTCCTAGGATATTATGTGGTTAGTCACTTAGATTTACAGATAGTCATATACTGTATATAATGATTATATGATATATATGATGAATGGACCTAACTGAGCTTTATGAAAAAGGAAAGTTTGCTTCAAAATACAAAGTGTGTCTGCCTCCCAGACCCTGACTGGTAGATGATTTCAAACAAGACGGGCCTGATAACTGAAAGCTACCGCTCATAGTACATATTTGAAACTTGAAGCCATGGTGTCAAACCCTCTAAGATATCTCTTTATATGTTGGGAGTTTAAATAGCTGGAGGTAGGGCCACATCAAACCAGCAATCCCTACTTTTTTATCTGTGCGTGTGTGTGTGTGTGTGTGTGTGTGTGTGTGTGAGTCATCATCATTAGTACATATGGTGACAATGCCCATAACGGTTTGGTTAACCTTTCCAGTTTCAGGTTGATTTCCACACGATCGTAGTGATTGCTGCTTCTCGCTTGTCTATAAGTTGGACACTATGTGACGTCTACATTACGTCTTTTGAACTTGTCTCAAATGTGACAGCGGTGGGATATTTAAAACATAAAGTGGTCTGTGGAGTCAGACTACAGTCAATTATAGGCGTTCATTATGAAACTGACTAAACTGTTTCACATCATTTAACATCAATTTGGATTTCATCCAAAGATAGATAGATAGATAGATAGATAGATAGATAGATAGATAGATAGATAGATAGATAGATAGATAGACAGACAGACAGACAGACAGACAGACAGACAGACAGACAGACAGACAGACAGACAGACAGACAGACAGACAGACAGACAGACAGACAGACAGACAGACAGACAGACAGACAGACAGACAGACAGATAGATAGATAGATAGATAGATAGATAGATAGATAGATAGATAGATAGATAGATAGATAATTCAAAGTATCTACCACTGTGATAAGTTTTAATAAGTCATACCCTGATCACACTCAAGACATGTCAGCTGTGCTAAGATGACAATGAAACATTTACTACCATATGTAGTAAGTATTTCATTAATTAGTCAGGAAGATCAAGGGTTTAGCATTATTTCTCATAAAACTGTGATGACTAGTTGGTCAGGGATGACCAGCAGAACTAAATTTCTCAGTGTGAGTGTCACACTGTGAGACAATGCTAGTTAAAGTATTATTATAACACAGAGAGAGACAGCTGAACAGAACCTCCTCTGTGTTCCTGTTTCAAAGTGCAGCCTCGGTAGCTGCTTCCCCCCGCTGCGCTGAGAAGAGGAGTCCTGCTGCTGTGAGATCAGAGGCTGCAGTCTGCTGGCTGCTGAGGTCAGCCACAACAATGAGGAGCTGTCTTATATGTTTAGCCTGGAAAGTAAATGGAAGGAGACAGAAGGTAATTTACCACACACACACACACACACACACACACACACAATGAGTAGAGACAAAGACTCTGCAGATATGAAGAAAATGACCTGATAGAAACTGTAACCGGCACTTTAATTCACACCTTAAAACACACATCATAGACACACACAGCCACACACTTCCGCACTCCCAGGCTTCTCGCTAATAAAAACCTGAGTTTAAAGCACACTCCCTGTAGAGCAGTTTACAGGCCTTCAGAGTTGCCACGGTGACATTTTGAAATATAGTATTTTCCTATTTTTTTGGACAGTGGCCTCTTAACCTTCGTCTTGTGTTAGGGTCGGCACCGACCCGTTTTAGTTTTTAAATGCATAAAAGAACCACGTAACTTTTTTTTTTGCATCAAGGCTTTTTGACTTTGTCAGGAATCTCTATTTCAACAAAATAAAACATTTTTTTTGGTTTTCACTAAATTGTAAAATGCTCTGGTTAAAATTATGACCTTGGTGTTGTTAGGGTCGGTTTTGACCCAGTTATAAAAATAAGATTATAAAGCAATAATTAGAGCCAAAATTGAACACACATTGACAGCCAGCTCCTCTCCCAATCATGTGAGCTTTAGGGGATTCTCATTTTACCTTGTTATCCAGTACAAAAACAAAACAAACAACGACAGGCATTTCCAGACATGTGAGGTCAATTCAGTATAGAGTTGGTGACTTGCAGAGTGCACATCTCCAATTTGCAGCATGCAAAAATGAAAAAAAGATTTACAGTGAAAGAAGTTCTGGATAATATTTTTGCTGAAAATGAGGGAGTGGACACAGAGCAGCATAGTGATACGGATGAACAGGTTTCTGAGGAGAAAGACAATGTGGAGTGTCATCCAGAAGACACAGACACATCTGATGAGTCTGATGAGGAGGTCACCGGTGGTGAAGCTACTCCCGCTGAAAGATTCAAGTCCAAAAATGGTGAGATCTGTTGGAGCTCATTACATCATGATTTACATGGCAGGGTAGCTGCTGCAAATGTCATCAAAATGACCCCTGGAATCTCAAGGTTTGCTGTGACGAGAGTCACTGACATCAAGACATGTTTTGAGCTATTTATGCCATTGTCACTAAAAAGAGTCATCATTGCTATGACAAACCTTGAAGGAAAAAAAGTCCATGGCGACATGTGGAAAGACATGGATGAGGAATACCTGGATGCTTATATTGGTGTTCTTTTTTTTGCTGGAGTGTACAGATCCTGCAATAAGGCCACTGATAGTCTCTGGGATGCATCGACAGGTAGAAATATTTTCCAGGCAACAATGTCACTTCAGACCTTTCATATGATATCAAGAGTCCTCAGATTTGACAACCAGAGCAAGATCTGACAAGCTTGCCCCTATCAGGGATGTCTGGGACACACGAGTGCAGCTTCTTCCACTGATGTTCAACCCAGGGCCATAGGTGTTGTGTTTTACAACATCCTCGATGTATCTGCATATAATGCATTTGTGTTGTGGACCCACATCCACCAAGTAATGGAAAAATAATAGTAAATATACATGGGTCGAAATTGACCCGTAACACCATAGATGTTACTATAGTTAAAATTATTAAAATGAAAAAATAAATAAAACAAATTTATTTAACAAATGTGTTCTAATACCCCTCAGTAATAGTCAGGTAACACAACAACCTTTTATTTATTTATACAATTCTCTTGAGGTTCATTTTACCATTTTTTTAAATTGAAATCGAGGGGTATACTGACAAAAAAAAGGCCCAATGGCCCACACCAAAAATATTAAAACCAATATTTTCATGGATAAGGAAGCCTAACAAGGTAACCAAGAGATGAGAAACAAATTGGATGATAGATAATTGTTTTCAGTGTATTTTACAGCTGATTTAAGACACGGGTCAAAACCGACCCGTTAACATAAGAGATGGTAACAGAAAGCTAACACAAGACGAGGGTTAATAGTTACGGTTGCTGTCAGGTAAGACCCTTGAGTCTGAATAGGCCACTTCGTCATGGTATAAAAACTGTTAAAACTGTTTAAACAAAAGCTTTTTATTCATTAACATAAAGTCGAACAGCTTTCTTAAAAAGTTTTACACCTGGAGCAACCAAGGAGCCTTACAGCCTTACAGTACCATTTCATTATAATTCTACACTTCACTCAGTAGAGACGATCTGGAGAAGAGGAAACAATGTCAGTTAATGCAAATGAACAGCATTAAGTCCAATTGGACACACACTTACTGACAGGATGTGCAGAGAGGCAAAAAACATGCTGTTCTTGATAGTTCTAATCAGCATTAAAAACAATATTTTAATCGTCATTATAAAACAACCATCATCATCATCATCACCCAAATCATTAAGGTTTTAGGTTTTCATGACAGAGCTGGGTCCTTGGCTTTTTTCTTAAAGGGACTCTTAGTTATTTTGGTTTTTCACTCCACCACCAGAGGGCAACAGAGGCGGAGAGTCTCACTCGAGACTGATGACCCCGTCGTGGAGGTTGGATCAGACGCCATTTCTGCATCAAGAGATGTGCATTTCTGATAAGTTGTCTTTGTTACCGTTTACTGTGTGATTCTCTTTTTATAATCAAAAAAAGTAATGCTGAAAATCAAAAAATGCCATCCTTGTTAATTGAGAAGAAAAAAAACAGATTTTAACGTGCTGGATGAATTGATCCCAACTTTGCACGTCACTTTGCTCTGTGGTTAAAAACAAAAAAGAAGTGGTTCATTTTGAGTGGTGACATCTGTAACAGTACTGTGAGAGTACGTTAACGCAGGATTGATACTTCATGCTTTTTAGAACTGCACGAGATGGCTCTGTTGACTTCTTACTTCAATGCTATTTGGATTAGATGTGGAGAAGGACGTATCTTTGAAGCACATTGCTTTTCGTGAGATAACAGATGTAACTGTCAGACAAATGTAACTGCAGGATTTCAGACCACCTGGATAGTCTTTAGATACCCTAATTACCTTATAATAGCAGCACTAATCCAGCTTTAAAAAAACAAATGCATGAACTGTTTTCTTGCAGCATTTTGAGGAAGGACGTGTCAGATTTTTGCAGTTTTATGTTTATGTGCAGGGTAACATGCTTAAAGTTAAGTGATTGGTGTTATTCGACTGTAATTTCAAGTACAAACAATATATATATATATATATATATATATATATATATATATATATATATATATATATATATAATAAAAAACTTTATTTATAAAGAGATTTCAGTCAAAATGCTGTACAGGTACTAAAATCAACTAAAAAACATTAACACAATAACAACAAATAAAATCAAACCATAAATGTCAACCCTATTGCTGCATCAAAAGACTGTAGGATAGAGTTGGAAACCAGCAGAGATAGTGGGGAATAAAATGCATGAAAGGAGCCATAGGCCAGACTTGAACCAGGGCGGCTTGCTTGGTGGACTATAACCCGCATGTTGGGCGACCTAACTGTCTGGCTATCTGCACACTACTTGTTAAGATGTTTTATTTAGAAGCCACAAAAGTGTTGGACGAGCTGACATTAAAGTCAGAAGAAGTATTGAAGCGTTCAAGGGTCAAGAAAATATGTTAACCCTTTACAGGGCGTTCATTGAAATACTTTAAAATTCAAAAATTCAACCTCAAAGTTTTATTCAGGGACATAACAGAACTGTATTTCTGTTACAACATTTTTCAAAAATTGTAAGTGTATTAAACATTGACAAAGTTACCACATTTGGTTCAAATGCCACAATAGCAGGATCAGTGCCGTAGGGTGATCTCTTCTGATTGGCTGAGTGAGGATCACATGCTTCTCGACACTACTCAGGTGCAGAAGGCTGGCCATATGTCATGTTTGTGGAAATTACAAAAAACAGTCCTATAAAGGGTAAAACTTCTATTGAGGCCACATCCTGTAACTTCCTAATCACAGTATTTCTCTTGCTGAGTTAATCTTTCAACTTGTCTTCACCTCATTAAAACTATCTGTGCTTTATTTGTTTAAAGTTGGACCAAATCCATTTCACTGTCATGTCTGTACACTTATCTGTTTCTTCAATTATAGCATCCACACACACATAAATATACACATACATCGTCCAATCAGATTGCCCTATTTGCCCTGTCACATTAAACTACCTGGTGAAAGGAGGAGTGACAATGAAGTTATTAGCCTTCAGTAACAAGAGTAGTGATGTAGACATGATAGGCCTCGAAACTCTGAAGAGATAGCCGTGTGTGTGTGTGTGTGTGTGTGTGTGTGTGTGTGTGTGTGTGTGTGTGTGTGTGTGTGTGTGTGTGTGCGTGTGATTCAAACCAGGCACTTGCAGTGTTTTCTTTTCTTGTTCTTCTAGAAACACCAGATGGAGACATCATCTCAAAATATATGAAGTTTCATCTTGGATTATGAAATGTTTTTTAGATTACGTTTTCAAACTCTGTGTGTGGTTCTTTTGAGGCTTCAGACACTGCTACCTGACGAGACTCAAATTAAAAATAGTATTATCTTGAAAGCCTTTCAAAAGGGCCACAGCTGTACTGAAACTCAAAAAGTAGGTGAGGGATCAGTAAACAGACTTCCTCACACGTGCCCTTTTCCCCTGCATGTGTCCCAGTCACAAGGGGGGGACATTAGTTCAGGGTATCCATTTATTCACCCCTCATTCGTTTATTCATCGGTATCTGTGCTACCTTAGCACCATGTAGCCTTCCTGCACAGAGCAGCACTCTCACAGTCTTTCATGCATGTCAGAGCTGAAGTGTTTTATGTTTCCCTCTGCCCCCTGCAGGTCCTGCTGCTGTGATTTAAAGCAAGAGAAAGAGGCAGGAGCAGGGGGGCCCTGGATGGAGGAAGGCATCCATAACTTCCTGCTTTAAACCCATACCGTTGGGGAAACACCAGCAGCGACCTGGAAAGGTAAGATGTGAGATGTTTTTTGGGTTTTTTTTTACAGAGAAAGCCAAAGTGGGGTCAAACTTTTAATAGCCGTTCTTGTTGTTCATGGGGAATGCTGCCCACGTTGTGGTGGTATGTTAACCTTTGAAAACATACAGCTTGACAACATGTTCACAGCATTCATCAGAAAAGTGAAATTATTAAAGCCTCTGTGAGGAGTGACAAGCTGGATAAGATAGACTAATAAATTAATACAGATGTTTTTTTTTATGATTTACAAAAATCAACAACGGTCTATGAGAAGATTTATTAGTTATTATTTATACATATATCATTTTTTTATGCCTGTCAATCCTGCCACGTTGGGTGGTCACACCGTTTGATTAACAGCATGCTGTATTTATCATCAGAAAATATTACTTGCACATGTATAGGACAAAATGTGCCAAAAGATCAATCATGATGCTTTGTCCATGTCAGTTCACACCATCTGAAAGTTTCTCCGAGGACCTTTAAATAAAAATCGTTCAATGTTTGCAGTTTCTTAAACCTGCTATCACACTTAAAGGGACCACTCTTCATATTGTCATCTGAGTTATTACTGATGCTGAAACATTGATCAGTTACATGCAGTAATATAACTAAAACATTGACTATTAAAGGCATAGTGAGTCAGATATGCCACCAGGGGGCTCTGAAACAAAACAATAACAAAGATGGACGTTGAGGCTGGCGGGGGGAATCATGGGAGTGCTACTCCCCACACTTGATCAAAACAAACTCCAAGTTGACCGTAGTCAAGACAAACAGGCGAAACCTCCTTGTGAATATGTTCACAGACAATGTATTCAAGTATAATTTACATGACAGCATATATAACATAGGTTTAGCCATTTTTTTAAATAATTCAGATATTTTAGTTTAAACAAATCTAAATATCATTCCTTTAACAAGAAAACGTTTTTCGTCTTCAAATGTGTATGGTAATTCAATAAACTGTTTTATATAAATACCTTTCAATGAGAAATAACCAGAGACTGTCTCTTCCTCTGGTCAATAGCAGTAAGGCTTCTTTTTCAAAGCTGATACTCATTTGTAACGCAGTGTTTTGTGTTGGTAAAGGATCCTCAGTTCTTCTGAGAAAACACCATGATGACACACGAGAGGAATGCAGCGGATCATCAGATCTTTGAGCGCCCCCCTTTTAAAGCAGTGATAAATGGGAGGCAGTTCTTCAAGGTGCAAGGTGATCAAAGGCGTGGCAGAGGTCTGGCCTTGCTTTACGAGAGTATGGCAGTCAGCCGACGGGCCTCGAGATCAGAGGAAGGAATTCACTTTTCCATAAGCACACGTGTGGTTGGCCTCATGAATGAGCTAAACCTATGCAAGAAGATCTCTTCAGACTCGTGTATTAAGGACAACTGCAACCATTTTTAATCTGTGACATAGTTCATTGTTTTACTTTTCTTATATTAAATCTTGACTGCTTTCTAAGGAATTTGATTTCAAAGATGTTTGGGTGTAGGTTCGACTTCTTGAGGATAAATTAAGCAATATGAGAGGACGTTTGAATTTACAAATCAGGTTGTTCTCTTTACCTTAAGAACAGCCTTTAAACCATTTATTACTCCTTAAAACATATATCTTTATATATCAGGTCTATGTTTTGATCTCCTGGGGACCTCACCTTCAGATATAAGTTGTTACAGAAGGACTTTTGGACATCGCTTGAGCACATCTCCCAAATATCTGAATAATGTGAAATCATTCAGTTTCAGTCACATCACATCATTGAAAAACCCAAAATGTGGATATTTAAAGGGGTGGGAACCCCTTTAATGGGGAGTTTCAGCTTCTCCGCTCTGGCTGCAGGTTTGTTGTTTCCAAAAAGAGAGAGCAAAATGCTCCAGAAACACTTTTGTTCCCTAAGCTTCTTCATTAAGCTAACACAAGATGATGCACTTTCATGATGCCAGGATGTTAGAAATGTTATAAAATTATGGTATATTGATTCAGTGTCTGTTTAAGTATTTTGCCATGACCTGATCTAATCGACGATGTTCGTTCAAACGTTTTCTGACTGGTGTTTTTAAAATGGTTATTATGATGCGTTGTATTAACTATTGGAATGCCGTTACAGTTTGTGCAGGAGCACAAGCACAGATACACAAGATTGACAGCCTTCATTATTTAGAAATCCTGGAGCTTTCTGGCTGTATATAACGAAACATAACTCCAAATAAGACAGTGTGTCCCTTTTTTTTCTTAAGGCCGCCTGTCTTGTAAACCAACAAGTCCTCCAACCTATACGACCATAGAGGTCGTCTGTCACGTAATACGACCCATAGGAGCGTTTCCTAAATTAGCGCCCCCCTACCGGCGAACGGAGAAATGCCAGTAAATCGTCACCCTGCACCGTCACACTGCTTGATGCGCTTACCAAGGTCAGTGGTAATTAACTATTAAGTTAGCTAGCTTGGACTTGAGTTAGGGTTAGGGGTCAAACATCATTCAATGACAAACACACATTCACCGGATCGAGGTTATTTATACGTCCGCTAGAGGTCGCTTGACTCTAAAACGTAAATATGGGTCGTAATTTGACGCTTGCACAAACCAGTGGAGTCGTATAGGTTGAAGAACAGGCTCTTGTAAACTAAGCATGCTTGATCATCACGTAAAGACATTCATGTTTTATATTACGACGTGTTAAAGCTTTAACTGGGCTCAGGCCTGGTCAGTCCTGGAGCAGGGTGAGTTCAGGGCCGGGGGGAAATGTGGATGGGGGACAATCGAGGTACAGGACAACTTTCCTACTGTGAGCGCGCCTTCAGTCTCTGATGAAAAGGGATTTACAGAACTAACCCCCCATAAAGAAAAGGTGGACTAGACTTTAACATTATGAAACAATATCAGATATGTTTTTGTACCCTGACTGCCCAGGTTGTTCCATTTAGCCATCAGCTACAGAAACAGGATTAATTCAAACCACGTGGTAAATCTGAAATTAAATAGTTCAGTCTTCGCTTCATAAATAGTGTGAGTGGATTTTGGCAGTGAAGATAGATTTACCCCAATCAGTTAGTGAATGGAAATAGGATTATATTTAAAGAAAATAAAACACAGTCCTTTGGCTGAAAGAGTTGGGGGATTTCTAATTCAAATGATAGCCAGACATGGGAGGCTCAAATTGTATCGTGGATCTGATTTCCCAGCATGCCCTGCTGCACCAGTGGACAGCGCATCGTTTTTAGCTCAGACTGAGGAGGAGAAACACACCGAGGGGGAATTGTTCTTTTTATTTGTTCTTTTCTCTTCGTATGCTGTCTACAGTTAATAAACTTGGCATTGTTCTCATTTTTCTTTTTTCAGGTGAACCCTAAACAAACTGATGTTTTGTATTTAGAGTTATGTATCTTATAGCGTCTCTCTGTATAGCGTGTATTGTGGTGGCTTAAGATTGAAAAATGCGGCACAGAGACTAATTGGGCCTGAACCTGTGACTTGTTTGTGTCTCAATAAAATTTGAAGTCCAGATATGTTTGTTGATTTATTACACAAAAGGGTCAAAAGTAGTTCTGAACAAAAAGGTTAAAAATGTTAATAATTACGATGATGACTATGAGGCTCACTACGACAGTCAAAAGAAAATAATCAAACCTTAATCACATTTTTGTCTAACCTCTCGCCACCTCAACGCACAGGTCAAATAAGGTAAACCCACCCCCATTACAAATGACCTGAAATGATGTCAAACCCATAAAAGGAGAATCATAACAAATGATCAACAGAGGTAAAAACACACAGTGTGTCTGATATGTTGCTACATGTGAACTCTTACTACAGCTGTGATGATCTGATTTCATTTTATTATTGTTTTTTTTTTTTTTTGCTGAAATCAGTGTCATGATTTCATGTATTCATATTCATGTTTTGGTAATTTGATCACCTCACGATTAAAGAATTGGTAATCTATAGAAAAGTGCAGCTTTGATAGACATGAAAGAAATATTCTCAAGGTCTGTTGGAGCGTGCTAAATCCATGACTTCTCTCTCAGTCTACTGTCTATGTTTCAAAAACTCACAGTTCACGGCTGAGGTTCAACATCATTATTCTGTCACAGCCACAAGGCACGAGGTTAACAGTAGCTGTAAATGGCTGGTAAAATCCGGTTAATGAGCCTTGACAGCAGCCCCATGAAAACACACGCTAAGTCTCAGAAAGAAAAGACCCTCTGAATCCCTGAGAGAAAATGTTGAACCTATTTGCCAGAGGGGGTCAGAGGTCAGACCAGTGTGACCCTAGCTCTTTGTTTGTTCAGTGGGTCACCACCTGGATCTGTTTCTAATTGTGGACACTGACTTAAAATATGCCTTTGTTACAGTTGAGGGAAGTTGGAGTCATTTATTAAACAGGTGGGGGGAAACAAGTTGACAGGCACGTTTGAATGTGTATGTGTGTGTGTGTGTGTGTGTGTGTGTGTGTGTGTGTGTGTGTGTGTGAGAGAGGGAGCAAAAGTGCATTAAGTTTTATTGTCTCCTTTCCACACATTTTGTCCTTCTGTCTCCCTTTGTTGTCTTAATCTGCTCCTCTTTCTCTCTTTTAACTGGTCTATTTTTCTCTATCTGTCTCTTTGTCTTCCTGCTGTCCCCTGCTGCTCATTGCTCACTCTTCCTGGCCTGTTGACTCTTTGCAGGAGAGCAGAGAACAAAGGTAAGTTTTGCAGTCTCAGCGGGGAGTTGTCCTTCTGTGAGCCTTTTTCCCATTCCGCTCACCGTGCGCCTTGAAAAACACATATCTTGAGCTTGTCACTGGACACTCACTGAAGTGCACAAAGACTTCACTGATTAGCCTCCAATACACATGTAGTCATCCCAAAACAAACACAAACACACAGACACCTCCCAGCGCCGAACAAGCACTTTAACTAACAGATGAGATAGTGAGCAGTTTTAGTTTTAGTAGAGCAGGTTACAAAGCCATTAGATATAATTGTACTGAATCAAGGCTTTGGTTGTCGGGAATGTTTTCAACAAGGGTTCAAATGGTCAAAAGCCTTAGATTTGTAAATGAAACCACAAATATTGATATTGAGTTGTCCCTGCAGTTCATTTCCAGAGGGGTTCAGTGTCTTTCAGCTTACGTTTGTTTCCAGCGTTATTGTGTGGCAATGCATTGCTCCACCATCCAGTTAAAATGGAAAAGTGCTTGAAACACTTTCAGTCACACCGACACATTCACACACTGATGATAACGCTGCGATGTAAAATGTCCATCAGAAGTTACTAATCCTGTTCATACACATAAAATGGGAAATGGTAAATGGACTTGAGCTTGTATAGCGCTTTTCTAGTCTTCCGACTACTCAAAGCGCTTTTACACCTACCCATTCACACTGATGGGCTGGATATGTGGCCCATCCAGTATCTATCCATTCACGCCACATTCATACACCCCAGACGCAGCAGGGGGAGCAATTTGGGGTTAAGTGTCTTGCCCAAGGACACATCGGACATGTTGCTCGCAGGAGCTGGGGATCGAACCCTCAACCTTCCGATTGAGGGGCGATTGAGGGGCGATTGAGGGGCGACAACTCTACCAACTGCCGCCCCACATTCATACACAGCCTCTGAAGCAGCAGGAGCCACGTGGGGTTAAGTGTCTTGCCCAAGGAGACATCTGACATTTGGCTGCAGAAGCTGGGGATTGAACCCCCAACTTTCCAGTTTAAAGACAACCAACATTTTCACTGAACCGAAGCTGTCGTCATGTTCTTTAAAAAAAACCTGCTGTTTGATACCTTCCATTAGGAGGGAGCAGCAGGAGAAAACATCTGTGGAAGGATACAAATAGATTTGACCTCCTCTCATTCTCTCACCCTTTAAAAACGACATCATATTTTAGGATTTTGTGAGAACATCAGAGAGTCTAAATCGAGATGGCGTCCATGTGAATGTGATGGTGCAATGCCAGGTAAGTGGGTCAGCTTTCTCATACTCGACAGTATCCAACAAATCTTCAAAATGAAAACAGAAGCAGTGGCCAGCAAGCGCTGCATGTGGACACATCTGGGAGGTAGCGCAGAATGGTAACACTTGGTTTGATTTGATTTACACCATTAAGTTTATAATAAACTGCACGTTTGTATTTGTTTCTACCCTACATAACTTAAAGGCACATGGAGGAGGATTAATATGCAAGATCATTTATGATACTTTTCCATGATAACTTAACAACTTGTTCAAAGCCACCCCTTGAATTACTTTTTCCTCACACCTGGCACTTTTCTGAGCTGATTTGCCTTCAGGTGGAAAACTGAGTTTTGGGCTCCAGAACAGCTGAGTTAAGTTCATTAAATCTACTCTGAGTAGGTTCACTCTGTGTCCAGCACGTTCACAGGGACTGTAAAAAGCCAACATTAACTGTTGTTGTACAAAAATACAATAATATGCTACCCTTAGCGGTGTGTTACTCTTAATGGCTTCCATTACGTCTGAGACAGATTCCTGTTTTATTAGTCTGATATCTCTGTCATGATACTGAGATTTCAGAAATGTCATCTCATTGTTTGTGCCAGTGCTGTGGTTTAAAGTTTTTCAGCTCTTGGGAGGAGCCTTTCCTGCTGACAAGCAGAAGCTCTGGAGACGCACAGCAGAAATCGTCCCAGTTCTCATACTCTAAAAACGTATATATCTAGTTAGGTCTACTTAGTGTAGTTAATACAAGACAACCTAAGGGGAACACTTACAATCATCACCCGGAGAAACATCCCTATAAAATCATCACAGTAATTACATCAGGATGTATATAACTTCTGTGAATCAGAACGATGACCTTTACTGGTCCTGCCTGATGGAAATGGAGTCATCCGTTTTCCGAGCACCAGAGGGTGACAGAGCTCTGCAGCTGCTATACTTGTGCATCATCAGTGATACTTAAGTAACGTTTAATTCAAGACAAATAAACCGCTGCACAAACGGAGCGTTTAAAATGTTCACAGGATCACAAAAAAAACAGTTCAATATGACCAATACTACAAATGTAATAGTTTACCTTTAATCAACGTTGGCCCCCATAAAAATATTGGTATCCTTTAAAACATCAAATACATTTCATTTAGTTGCTAGGATACAAGGTGCAATTAAAGTATTAAGTGTAACAACAACGACCTCTATGAAAATGACTGCTGCAAGAACGTCTGTCGTCCCCAAACAAGGGAAGTGTCTTTCACTCAAGTTCATTCAACAGAAAACCATTAAATCATCGTCTTTAAGGAATCCACATTTCACTGACCAGTACATCCCGCTCATCACACGAGAGACTCATAACTGTCATACCATCACAGGAAACCTCTCGTTTTACACCTCTGACCGCTGCTGCACAGGGACCTGTGTTTTGGTGTGCTGATGCACACAGGCACACATGTTGACCCCGTGCGCAGCATGTGCAGTGCGTAAAGGGAGTAGCAGTCCAATAAAACCATCACAGCACGTATGCACGCTTTTGACCTCAAGACCACCTGCACCCAAAGGGTTCGGAGGATTTATTTTTTGACAAAAGCATGAGGCAGTGGAAAAACACAAAAGCATATTTCTTAGTGCATGTCTGGTCGAGTTCAAGAGCTCAGGAAGCCATCACCAAAGGTCAGGCCAGCATAGAGGACTTCTGGGACTTTTACTGATCCCAGTGTAACATTTTGAGTCATAGTGTTTGCAGTTTACGCTCCCTTATTTACACCAAAGGTAACATCAGTACGATTGTCCTCAAGATGGAGGAAGAACAAGACATGCTTTCACGAGATAACAGGGAAACATTCCTGTCATCACAGAACCATGACGACATTGATCAAGTCAAATATTTTTAGATTATCAGTCTCAGCAAACACACAGAGAATATATGAAATCATTTATGATGAAACAAAAGGTACTCGTGTTAAAGTAAATTGGTCAGCCAATGTTGAAGAAGGCAGTGGCTGTTAATACATTATAATATTTAATATATATATATGTATGATATTAAAGAACTGAATATCTGCAGTGGGTCTGAGTAAAAACAGTTATATTTTAATAATAAAAAGATCCCTCTAAATAACAAACAAACTGCATTTAGGACGTTATAGACTGTAGATGAGTGTATTCTGGCTTTGTCATGAAAGACCTGTGAGACATGTTGTATAGATGTTATGACTGAATCAAGCTGTGTTGTCCCTTTATAGGCGCACCATAAGCCTCTTTAGTGTCTCCCTGCAGTCTTGGTGATGGAAAAGAACGACAATGCTGCTGCTCTGAATGTCTCATCTCACTTTAAAAAACTCTCAGACCACTTAGCTTACAAGTCCAAAGTAATATCCACCTTTATCACATCAAACATTTACCCTTGCTAACTTTCCTTTGAGCGGTTTTTATTTGGGTTTTGTTCTGTATTTTTTTTTTTTAAATTTCGTGGAAAAGTGAATGTTGTAACCATCGATCTGCAAGAAGGTCCTAACTTTGTTTCAAAATAAAAGCATGTTTGAATTCAACCATTAAGTAAAGTATTCCCAGATACAAATATTCCAAAATAAAGGCCTAATATATTATATTTTAAATGCAAAATAATAAATAATTAAAAAATGTGATTTATCACAACTAACTCTCCAAATTTAGTGATTCATCTTGATTAAAAAATATTGTCATTTGATTAGTTGTAACAATTCAACACAGTTATTAGTAATAGACCAATTTAGACCATGCTAGATGAATAACCATGCAGATTTACAAAATGCAATTAGAACTCCATTTGCCAGTCAGTGTGAGCACACACACACACACACACACACACACACACACACACACACACACACTGGCATTCAATGATTTCTCTCTAACTGTACTTGTCATTTCCCTCGTTGCCATGGTAACAGACCGTTCCAGACAGGCTGTCCTTCTTTGGCTAACATGCAGAATCAGAAGTCTGCGCAGTAAAAGGAGGTCAAGACGACTTTACGTCAGTGTTGCACAGGCACAAAAAAAAAAAAAAACAGAAAAGGTGTGAAAAGGTTGTTTTAATGTCTTTCTGTGTATCAAACTGTGCTTAATTTACATGAGATAAGACCGTGATAAAGCATGTTATTAAAGCATTTGATTCACATGGTGCATTTATGCAAGCTGAATTCTGCACTTGGTTATGCGAGGCCTAAACCAATTATTACCGTTTTAGCTCAGCTAAGCACAAGCCAAGCCAATCTCTTATAGTTCAGGGGAAAAGGGATTACTCTTCACTTTCAGTAGAAGTTGGCGTACTTGCTTTGTTTTCCCCTTGATACTCTGGCTGTCAATATCAATGCTAGTAAAAGCCCTTCAGCTTCAATTAGATCACTCTGGAGAGAACTGTACCCTTAATCTAATTGTGCTGCAGTGGACAACTGCACCAGCAGGGGCATATCCACTCGTTCATGAGACTTGTTCACAGTCTTTTTGCCCACACACACACACACACACACACACACACACACACACACACACACACACACACACACACACGCACACTACACACGCCCCTTTGAACAGTGAGTGTGTAAGGCTGAAAGTTGGGAGGAATGATCTCATCCTGAGATGCTGAGAGATGATGTCAGACTTTAGATCAGGGCTGCCACTAAGCTACTGTAATTGTTTATGTTTTTACAGGCCATGAGGGTTTGCAGGGCAGGAGGGACATGTGCAAGTGTGTGTGTGTGTGTGTGTGTGGGTGCACTTAAGTGCTCAATGGAAATTACTTTTTTAATTGAGTATGCCGAAGAGCTGTAAAAGCTTTATCTATCTCTTTTTTTTTTTTTTAAATAAACGCAATCCCTGTACACGTCTCATAAGACGTTCATATTTACAGCAGATTGTTAGAACTGATCATGTTCAAGAATCTAACCAGGACATCAGCAGGACTGCATCTTGTTTTCTTCATGATATTTTTATCTTCGACTCTATCTGTTTCTTTCCTCTGTTTTGCAGGTCTGATGAGATTTCCAGTGTATTCCTTGCAGACACGGACCTGATTTATCTGTTTCTCTCCCTCATCTACTTTCATTTTGTGAGATTTGCATCCTCCATCCCAAGAGCAATTCTCTCCCACCCTCTCTCCAAATCTTCTCCCATGGGTGTTACAAGTATGCTCCCTTGTTTCATATGGTCTTCCCTTCTTATTTCCAAGCGCTTTGGTCCTCCCTTTTATCTTTGTTCTCACAGAATCACTGAAATAATCTGTTTGATCTGACTTCCTCCTCATGCTCAGCTCATCCTCTCCTCTCACTCGTCTCCTCTTTTCTTTTCCTGTCTCTCTCCCCTGTGATCTCATTTCCAGGATGTGTGTGATGTTTAATGTCACACGTGCATTTACCGACAGTGGTGGAGGAGAGGAGACAACAGGACACACCCAAATGTGACCTCATGCATATCCCTCTCTCCGCTTTTGTAAGCGATTTCCTCTCGTGTGCCAGTGGACGGCGTGGTGACATCATGCCCGCTGCGTGAGCTGAATACATGATCAAAGGGCGGCAACAACAGATAAATCACTTCAGCGTTCTTCAGTGATTTTTTTCTTTCCTGTGGTCATGATGTTTTTTTCTGTTAGTCTAAATAAATGAATAAAAAAAAGTGACTGATTTGTTTGATTTCTGGTAGAAATGGAAGAAATAAAGAAATGAATACAGAAATAAAAGTGCCTGTGTTATCACTCTTTCACATCCACTGGGGTCAAAGGGGGTGTGCACACACTGTAAGATTAACAGGGGGTGGGGTGAACATTTATTGGACATTATACAGGGGGCAGTTTAGCTGCCACAGTGACCCCACAGTGGGAATAAAAAAAAAATATTTGGTTCAATGTATTGCAACCCACCCTGTGAAATTTCCATGGCAAGATATGTAACATTTAATCTAAATAGTAATACAAGAGTGAGAGTGAATATTGTTCTGATATCACTTTAAACCAGCAGTCACTGAAGTATTTATTGGCTCATGGGAAGCAGAAGTACCAAGCTGTACTCAGATGTATAAGCAAAGTGTTCACTACCTGAACTACTTTTACAGCTCTGTTTCATGTCTACTCTACATCCTGAGAAAAACTAATAATGCTGCTGTTTTTTCCTGAGCAGCAAAAACCAAACAAGATAATAAACACACAAAAATCTAAGAGCAGAGGAAGGACAGGAAAGGACGTTTTGTAGTCACAAGTGATATATTATAAATATGTCATTTGCATAGTATTTATGCATCTATCCTCCATATAATTTTATTTTAATTTGCTTTTAATTTCCATGACATGGAACATGACATGACGAGTCCCGCTTGAATTGGAGTCCAGTCTGGATGTCTACAAGGAGAGCACACATGAGAAGACGTGAACTGATGTCGACTTCTCAACAAACCGATCTTTAAGCTTTCCCTTTTTCTAAATGAATATTACAGGAAATGTGACACGCCTAAGCAGTTTAATATCTGAAGGAAGTCCCGCAAAGATCAGAAGTGAGAAAGCTAAATCGTCTGCCTGTATGTTAATAAAGAAGGTTGCAAACTTGGTTGTAACTTAATATCTATGTTGTGGTAAAAATCCACAGCTTGTCTGTCCTATGTAGCGTGTCCTTACAGTAGCTTTGTTTGAAACAATGAACTGAATGTTCTTCACACTGTGAAGGGTTTTTATACTGGTTCTCGTATTTACAGTTAGAACATAAATAATTTAGAGTACTGCATGCTTCTTAGCTCGGCACCCCGCTGAGAAAACCGGCTCCACACACACACTCACCAGCAGACACACACACAACACACACAATCACTCACATACACAGACAACCAATCTTCACCAATTTCTCCCACTACTTCAGTCAACTCTTCTCCATGTACAACTCACACACGCACACACACACACACACACACACACACACACACTTTCACGCACTCCTGCACCGCATACTGAAACATCTACCACCCATCCTGCAGTACCACACAAAGAGCTGACAGCCCTCCCCCGATCCTTCCTCTCTTCTCTCATTGGCTGGGGGACCTGGATGCTGGCAGTGTCTGAGACCAATAAGACGTCTCCATGGTGATGTCATGGAGGCTGCACTGATGCTGTTGCTGATGCTGTTGCCCGGCGCCTTGTATCCGTGCAGCCAGACAGAGGTAACCGGTCCAACCATCAGCAGCAGAGAAGACAGGGAGAGAGGGGGGTAAGTAGCATCCCAAAACACACAGCTGCACATATGTTGGTTTTACTCGTGTCACTCTTGGTTCAGTTTTTTTAGCTTACATAAATCAGAATTGGTAGGAGAGTGAGCAGATTGGTGGAGTGTAATGGGGCGAGGGGGAGGATGATGGTGCAGTAGTTCCGAATGGCAAGAGAAGGAGGTAGAAGGAGCGAGGGAGAGGACTCAGTGTACCCACAAACCGTATGGCGTGTAACCTGTGTCATTTATTATTGATCCTCCATATGAGCAGATGCAGCTTTGTGTCTGCTTTTGGAAGGAGAGTGAGAGAGAGAGCTAGGAAAACATGGGAGTGTTGTCATGTTTGTGGGTTAAAATGTGTGTGTGTGTGTGTGTTGTGTGTATGAGAAGAGAGAAAATGTAAAATGACTGTTAAGAATAGTCGGATTTGCTTTGTATTTCTGAAGTGGCGTCTATTTTTACCTTAAGCTTCATAGTCCACAATATTAATGTGGTGGTATATTGCTGTCTGTGTGCATCTATTAGGTTTAAAGAAAGTATGCAGCCCTTAACATGACAAATCTCTGTAAAACTGAAAAACTACCAAACGGAGTCAAAATGGCTCATGGTTTGTCAGATTTGGCTGTAATCGGAATAATTTGACCCCTTTCCTCAGATATAAACATCATGCTGGAAAACATTTAGTGTTGTTGTTGTTAAACACTGGATCATTGCACTGATAATATTAAAATAAAAACACAGATGTCAACATAACTCTATATTCACGTGAATGTAAAAATTCTGTTTATTATTCATGCAAGATAAACACCTATGAGCAAAGTACATCTACTACAGTTTCCATGGTAACAGATACTTTTTCTACTTTTTCTGACTTTTTTAAAACACTTTTGGTATCAGATTGAAGTTACAGACACAGATACACTGAGTGTACATTAAAGCAAAGTGACAACTCTGGATTGGAATTGGAAAATCTTTATTGTTCCCGAGGGGCAATTTGGTTTGCAACAGAGATCTAAACAGGCAGTTTACATCATAGAAACAGCACACAGATCATCATGATGGATGTGACTAAGATAAGAGACACAAAGACCAACAGTACACAACAAATGTGTGACCTTACTTCACTGTTTTGCATCAAATATATGTGGAATTAAGACTGTTATAGTTTTCCAGTTCTGATGCCTCATGTCTCTGTTTTCTAGTTGTATTATTAATGTTAAAATATAAGAATATATTGTCCTCAATTATGAACATTTTCTTTTTGTTTGATGATAAAAGTTAAAAACTTGTTTGGCCTTTAGTATTTTTTTTTTTCGCATGGCATCATTTAATAAACTACTGAGTGTGAAAAACATTTAAACGTTTTCTTAAACAGTATTTTGGTCAGTGAGCTGGACTGTACACAAGCACAGCTAAGACGAACGTCTCTGTTGTGTTACTGACATACATGCAGCTTTCGTTTCATTGTTGAATGTTTTTAGCAGGCTGTTCATGATGGCCCTCAAAACACATTTGGCAGATTTCGTAACCTTTGGACATAACAGCCAGCTGTGCCCGTGTTTTTCAAGTCTTCATCCTTAGCTAAGCTAACAGACTGCAGCATGTGTCTTCATATTTAGCATTTCGCTAAGGTCTCTTTAATTGCAGCTGTGCAATGTTGTATAAAACAAATCCAAATAACATAGATGCAAAACATGCAGAGATTAATAAAAATGACCCAGACTGGAGAAGCTGTAATTCATCATTGAAAGGGTTGAAAATGTCCTCTGTAATCAGCCTACTGGACCATTTCAAAATATGATGAAAACAGTTTCTGTTCCTTCCCAAACCATGATACCAAGCAAATAGTTAAACTAGAGTTAGTAGCAGGCTGTTCACGATGGCTTGTCATTTGTACGTTTGTACACTCTCCACTGTTTGACCCTTTACAGCGATGTGCCGTGGGATGCCTTCAGAAGTCTATAACCATGTCTTTAGGGTTTTTTCATGTTCTGTTCATCTAGAGGAAAGATTATCCAAACCATTTCTAAAAGTCCTGGATGACTGGGCCGTGACTGTTCTTGTTGCGTTGCAGCAGACAGACAATAACATCGCCTGCAGACTTTAAAATGGTTCTATCCTCTCTGCTACACCGCAGCACATTAGTGTCGATGATTAAACAAGAGAGGCGTTGGCACACATCCCTGTGGGGAGCTGCGGTGCAGGAGCAAACCTGATCAGAGGAGGATCCATTTTATGATTAAGAGCTACACTTCAACTCGATAATAAATGAAATCTTACATTTCAGAGGTTTTTTTCTTTTTCTGTAAGACTGAACGTTCAAACAGAGAATGATCATAAAAAAATCAATGCATTGTGTTTTTTTTATTTTTGTTTTTTTTACAAACCCAGCCATTTTTACCTGTTTTGTAAACCATTACTGTTTATTATCCCAAAGTAAGGTACCATAAAAGACGAAAATAACCTTCATTAGCCTTGGACTGCGATATGGGACTATCAGTGCAAACATATAACTAAATTGTATCATAAAAGTTCACTGTGACATGACTCCCAGCAGATTCATAATCAACATGATCCAAATGTTCCTCCACAAACCTCTCTCTCTCTCTCTCTCTCTCTCTCTCTCTCTCTCTCTCACACCCTCTCTGTATTGACACGTGAGTAATTGAGCTCCCTCTGCCTGCAGGAAGCAGGGCATTGATCTGCAATCTGGGTGGCTTCACGAGATGAGGAGCAGATGTGTGCGTGTTAAATTGTGTGCAAACTGTGAAACTGAGCCACATTATAACTGCTTAATGTGTGCACATGGTGTGTACTTTGAGGTGTCTGTGCATGTTTGTTGCATAGGGCTTACTTATATATATGGCTTATATACAGTCCAAGGATGTATGCTTGTGTGTGTATGCTCTGCAGAGTGAAGAGTGTGTGCTTTGCATAGTGATGATACATTCAGTCTCTGTGAAAACGGTTGTCTCCTCATTAGTACATTCACTCTCTTATGGGTTCACCTATCTTCAGGCACTTCACATTCTGAATGACAAAGTGTAAAATACAATCTGGACAGAAAGACAGTATATGAAGTACCCGAGGGTGGATGCTTGCTCCCTTTTTTATTCACATACACACCCAATCAAAAAAGTGTGTTCTTACAGCATGAATTAACAAAAAAACAAATAGATCTGTTTAGTCCAAGTCTCTCAGGCATACATTGTACAGGGTGAATTATTTTTTATACATCATCTGTATGATCTGTTAATTTGATGAAGGATAAGCATTATCCACAAGGTGCCTAGCTGGCCTGACTGACGGACAGGCGTAATGTATCTTTATATATCTTTTTTTTCAAGAGGTTTAAAACCCGCCTCAGCATCAGCCCTCAGCCTGTCGTCAGGTTGACTGAAAGTTAAGGCCTTGACAAATCAAGGAGGCTGTCAGCCACCAGTGAGCTCTGTTGCTACCCATCAGCGCCAATTGGCCTTTTTTTGCCCGAGTGAATCGGCGTTGGCAGTCGAACTGTTTATTCTATGGAAACTTTTTGACCATGCACCACCCATGCGCTACATGGGCTAGCAGCGCCCCAAAAATCTTGGTCATTATTAGATTTTTGTATTTATGTGTTTAATTTGAGCATCTTTACTAAATGTGGTTTAATAGGACATTACTTACTGTAACTTTTTCTTGCTAGAAAATCAAATAGGGTCAGTTCCTCCATGAGTCATATTTTAGTTTTGGGTTTTTTGTGTGATGGTGGCAGAGAATGCTAAGGATGCTAATCAATGACATGTTAATCAAGAAGCAGTAAAAGATTGTACCTCCCTTAAAAAGCAGACAATTGATTTTCATTCTTCTATAACACATTTAGCATACTTGTCTATCATCACATACTATTTTCTATATGTTGACAACATTTTATAAAAAAAAAAAAAATAGTATTTCAAGTATTATCATGCATTGGCCTAAATTTGGGGAGGGTGATAAAATGAAGAATGTATGACAATTAACACATAAATATAGCAGAAATAAAGTGTATTTTATATGTAAATGTTCTCTGAGTCATGACTGTTGACAATGAGTGAGAAGTGTGAGTCCCGCTGGCTGTGTTGTCGTCAGAAACGTGTTTACATCTGGTTTACATGGACGGGATAGCCTACTCCTCTCATGTGCGTACAAAAGCTGTTTTAGTCAAGAACTTAGAGGACACACTTACTACTTATTTTTACGTCACATTAGCATTCTTTTTAGATCAAGATTATTCTGTGTCAATTTACATGAAGCTAACAGCTAATTTAGTGTGCTAACATTAGCCTGCTAACACAACAATGCAGGCCTCAGGACATTTCATCTTGAGCCAAGCACAATTTGGTCTGCCGCTTGTCCTAAACTCCTCCACGCAAACTCCAGTGCAGGGGGGTTGGAGGCGTGTCGTTTTAGGAGAGTGGAGGCTTCAGCATGGCTGAACAGAAGTTTTGGTTTAATGCTGGTGCTCAAGGGCGACATCAACTGGATCAAAAAAGTTGCACATTCTGTATTTGCTGGTGTTTATTCTTGTGTGACTGTCACATCTGATTTATAGGCTGGATGAAGGCTGGTTGTTAGTAAGTTTGGGGATTCTGGCAGATGCGTTACAGATGTTATTAGAATTCAAAAGGTTCACATCAGGAACTTATGTTCTCCTTTTTGTAAGAGTTCATTTTATCTTACATATCTCTAAAGCCTGTTTTCTTCAAACCCCTGATTCTTGTGTGTGCTTCCTCGATGAAAGCGTTCATGACACTGAATCCCAGAATTAAAGCAAAACTTAATTAGTGTGTGCGCTGAGCTGTGAAAAGGTCAACGAACTGTGTTAGACCGCTCCTAGATCCTCACCAAAGAAGATTATCCAATTAGCTGACAACAGCTTTTCAAGGATTATACTCCTTCGGGTAATAGTTGTTAGGATTCTATCTGAGCAGCAATGATGCAGAAAGTTTGGTCCATTTTGATCTTTTAATAAAGTTGATTCATAATTTAGTGCAGCGGTTAACCTTTTGATTGCACTTAACAGAATAAAAGAATATGGTTTGAGGTTAAACACTTTTACTCTGTCTTTTGATACAGTATCTGTATTATCTCGCCTGCTTGATTTAAAGATTCTGAACGTGTTAATCTCATCAGAGTCCATCAGATGGACATCAATTCAGTGTTGATGAGGCCATCTGAGAGGCAGGAAACAGGCCAACAGTGAAAGCAGGTGGTGAAAGGTCTGGTGAGACGGTTTGCTCTCAGACAGTCCTCTCTGTAAAAATGAAGACTTGTAAAATCTCTATTTAGATTACCTCAAAATCTTTAATGAGGAGGTACCTCTGGATTAACTGTTCCTGCACAGTAAACAGTTATTGTTGTTATTGAAAGTCATTAAAAAAAACACCATCAACACACACATGCTTTCCTTTAATCACATACAAGAACTCTTGTACCAGAGAGTCATACTCCATGCTTAACTTGATGGACTACTTGTTTATCATATAAGTTAATGAGTTTTACATAAATAAACTATTACATCAAAAGTAAGTGGAACTGTTGCAAAAATAAAATGGTTACAAGATAATATTGATCATTAACGGAGGGGTTGGGGGGGGGGGGGGTAAGATTTATTTTGGGGCTTTTTTGTGCCTTTATTGAAGAGATAGGATGGTGGATAGAGTGAGAGAGAGAACGAGCTGGGAACGACATGCAGGAGAGGAGTCACAGGACGGATTCAAACCAAGGATGTCTGCTTGAGAGACTACAGCTTCATTTACATGGGGCGCTGCACATTTACCACTGAGCTACCCGTGTTCCTGGAAAGTTTACATTTGAAACGAGAATGCTGAATTGACTTGAGCTTGAACAGAGCTTTTCTACACTTTAGATTAAAGCGCTTTAGCTTCTGCTGGTGGCAGAAGTTTCGATGTAAAGGGCCCATCAGTATTAACTAATGCAGCCCAAGGACACATCGACGTGGCTGCAGGAGCTGGGGATTGAACCTGCTCAACTCACGCATGTTATTATGTTTGTTATGATGTCTGATTATAGGTTTTTTTTCTGTCTCATAAAACTCACCGCTCTGATTGTATCCTCCCCTTGAAGTATTCAACTCTGATCTATTTCTATCCTGGCAAGAATTTACCCTCTGTTTCGTCCGCATTTAGTCCTTGTCTGCAGTGCTGTTCTCTCATTGGTTGAAATAATCCTTAATGGGAGGTGCTAACACAATTATTCTGCAGCTTGCAGTGTTCGTTTTTTCCCCCCCTCAGTCACCTTCTTACATTCACGATGTGACCTTTGAAGCTGCCTTATTTAATTCGTCCCCTTTGTGTCTGCATGTCTTCCTCTGACAGATTGAGAAGGATCTTCAGCTTCCCTGGAGAGTTACATACGCAGTGAGAAGATGACTCTAGCAGGTAAATGCAGCCTCAGCAGAAGTCACACACCTCACTGCTCCTCTTTACCTTCCCTGTATGTACTGTCAACGATGCATTGAATAAAAATGAATGAGTGCAATCTTATTACCTGAAGCGTGTACCTCAACATTACTGTGAAGTTTTAAAATAACACGACGACAATGACGAGTCAATGCCAGCGAAATGAAAAATTATTACATCATCAGACCTGAAAGGCTTGCTCATCATTTAGAGTCACCACAATGTCACACTTAACAAGCGTGTGTGTTTGTGCGTCCTCAGCCTACAAAGAGAAGGTCAAAGAGCTCCCCCTGGTGTCTCTGTTCTGCGCCTGCCTAAACCCACAGACTGCAGAAAAAACAACGTACAAGGCTGAAGGTGAGATGAAATCACTCTTGCACATCTCAACAGTCTGACACAGGCTACAGTAACACAATCAACAAAGTAACTTAACATAATAATAATAACATTATACTTTAAAGTAATAAAACTCAAACCATACAACCAAAATGTGATGTCTTCTGAGATACGTTGTGCTTTTTTCATATAAAAGTGTAAAGTTAATGTACAATCTCCATAAAAACATGAACCAACATCACAGATGCAGTGGACCTGGGCTGGTGCGTCATCAAAGATGTGGAGGTGATTGAGATAAACAAACGGGCTTCGGGCCAGGCCTTTGAGGTCATCCTTAAGCCCCCCTCCTTTGACGGCGTGCCAGAGCTTAATACTTCTATGCCACAGCGCCGTGACCCGTCCCTGGAGGAGATCCAGAAGAAGCTGGAGGCTGCGGAGGAAAGGCGGAAGGTGCGTAGAGCTGAGACGTAGTTTAGATTTTGCAATCAATACACAACGCAAAAGAAAGCTAAGTGGACCCTCAGTGTAACCCTAGCCCTCAGGTATTTGTGGCTCATTCAGGCTTTGTCAACATCTGACAACACGCATTGTGGTAACCGTGATTTATCAATGCAGTGGGGGAATAGGTGGAAATGGATAAAAGGGAAAAAAGAGGGAGGGAATGGACTGGAGTTGATGGAAAGGAAGGGAGGAAACCCAAGCATAGGGAGGGAGGGGAAGATGAAAAGAGGAACTTGAAAGTACAGGGGCAATCATGCAAGGACACGCTGACAATGGTTCATATTCATCAAGCTAAGAGAAGCATGGAGAGAGGAGGAGGAAGTCAGAGGGGAAAGGTGAGAACAGAAAATGTGCCCCTCCAATCAAACGTTCAGCCATTAGAAAACATCTGTTTCCAAAAACAATCATTTGTTTTAATTTCATTAAAGGCACATTAATCATATTCTCACAGTCAGGAACAAGAAACACTCATTTCAGACAAACTTACATTTTTAAACAAGAATGTTTTTTTTGTCTTTGTAACACAGCAGTTTCATGTGGATAAACAGGGTTAAGTTGAGGGAAAATGCTGATTTTGCCCCAAATCATCTCCATCATATAGAAACCTTTTTTACAATTTAAACAATAATAACTGTATATTATTTTAAAATTTAATGCTCAGCATTACCTTTCAAGCAACTAAAACACGTTTTATTTGTTGTTGCTTCAGTAAAATGTGGCCTGTTTCAAAAATATAAAACCCCGCTTCTTAAAAGGGGGGGGGGGGGGGGGGATGCCAGCAAAGAAAGAAGAAAAAGAAAAGGATAGAGCTGCCTCGGATATTTCACCCCAACAAGAACTTGTTATATTCTAATAAACTTATTCCAGTCCGCTCCAAATGGGAGCCAGATGGATCTTACAGTATTGATCGAATGTGCATAATGTTGGAGGGTCAATTCACTGAGCCTTCCAGGGGCCTTGTGAACTGGTCCTGGTTGCAATAGTGTATATCAAAGCTAAATTCCCTGCCATGTGTCTTACTTTCAGTCACCTCTACAAGTCAGAGGTTTGTGCCTACAATAGTCAGGATTTACATTCTTACAATCCAAAACTGATAACAGTCTTTTTTTGCTTTTATTTGTCTCCAGAAAACAAACAGATAAACAACACTAAGCAGTAGTACACGTTTAATACGTTATTAAGTGTTCAGCTGTTTATGAATGAAACTTAGATTACGTCCATCCTAACAGTAAAGTTGTGTTATGCGTCATAGGATAATTGTTTTGTTTACTGATGGAAAAACACAAAAGTGCATTAAATGATAATAAGCTGAACAGAGGTCAGCAGAATTTTATATACATGACTTCTAAATGGTGCATGTGTGTTGTGTTGGATACATCCGAAATAAGGTTTTCAAGAGAACGTGACTATGTTGTTATCTGGTTTTAGCTCTTGTAAATGTGCATTTGTATTATTTGTTAACCCTGAGACAGCAGATGGAGTCGATCTCATCTAAATCTGTTGAAAAACATCTCAGAGCTTAATGTATCATTTGTATGTTCCCTGACAAACGACAGAATAACCTAAACTAAACAAGTAAACAAAGACATGGTGTCCTCTATGCCTTTAAAAGAAAGGGCACCAGGGTTTCCTTTCATGCAAACTTACATTGAACCTGTAATACAGTCTTTGCAAAACAACTTCTGAGGCATGTCACACATCCATTAAGAGCACTTCAGAGGACCCAGCTAAGAACACAAGACCATTACCCTCACCTTAAACAAGACCCTCTGTTAATGGAGCATGTAAGATGTTCCCTAATGCCTTTTCAGCCTCTTGCAGTGCCCAAGAGCTTAAAGACGCCTGTTGAGTTCTTCATCATTAATTGCTCTCTGTCTCCCTCTAGTGCCAGGAGGCTGAGCTGCTGAAGCACCTGGCCGAGAAGAGGGAGCATGAGCGAGAGGTGATCCAGAAGGCGTTTGAGGAGAACAACAACTTCATCAAGAACGCCAAGGAAAAGCTTGAGCAGAAGATGGAGGCCAACAAGGAGAACAGGGAGGCTCTGCTCGCCGCCATGCTGGAGAGGCTGCAGGAGAAGGTACTTTCCGTTTCCTATAATCAAATCTGGCTTTGATGGTTGTGTTTCCTGAATAATAGATAAAGTCCCTTCTGCTACTTCAAAAACAACATTTAGTCATTTCTGGGTCAAAAACGAATATTTCCCTTTTTTTTAAATACACTAGCACTGGTATTTAGGTACAAGATATTTAGGGATGCTTTTAGTGTGACAGTTGGAGTTTACTGTTGGTTAACCCCTCAAAGCTCAGATCCAGATATCTAGATTTTTCTGGATATACCTGAAATGTAAAGGAAGTATACACTGTATATACTGTATACTCTGTAACTTTATGGGTTAAACAGACACGTAACATTGTAAATCTCAGTTTTGAGTGTTGGGGAGGATATATTGAACTTATGAGAGCACACGGCTGTGGCTCAGTGTTCGTCTGTTGTCTGTCGTGGGTTCGATCCTCAGCTTCTGCAGCTACATGTCTAGTGTGTCCTTGTCGCTCCCAATGCTTCAGCGGCGTGAAGGTTGTATGAATGGATTATTTACTGATAGACACTTTACATAGCAGCCTCTGCCATCAGTGTGAATGTGTAGATATGACCTGTGGTGTAAAAGTGCTTTAAGTCATCAGAAGATTATAAAAGCAGCTTAAGTCTATATTTACAATTTTGATTATTTTGTTTAAAGTTATAAAGGTAAGCTAGGCTAATTACCTCATCTGTACAGATTTAGCAAATGAAAAAGAGAGATGGACAAATCTTATTATCAACCTAAACTGAACTTTTCTTTTTCATGTTTGTCATGCTTTGGAAACGAAAAGCTAATCCACATTGGAGCTAATTTACATTAGATGATGGAGCCTTTGTTTAGTTTTGGTGAGAAGACAGGAAAAAGTCAGACTCCATCCGCATCTCCTAAGATGCCATTGAATAGGTTTTAACATATTTGTATATTCAGGAACCATAAACAGATGTGTTATTATACAGAGAAAATGTCTTACTTTTTCTTTACAAGCACTTGTTTTAATCCGAATGAGGCACGTATTTCTATTTTTACATCGTTCACTAACTTAACAAGGATTAGATCATTTTAAATAAAAAAGACTCTCTGTATCACTCTCCTGTTCAAACCTCAACAAACACAGGTCACAGAAATAAGTCTTTGTTCCCCCAGCTTCACCTGTTTGAATGCTAATATATCCATAATTAACTAATGGGTCTGTTGTTGCCATGTCTTTGTGTTCGTCTGGCAGGACAAGCACGCAGAAGAAGTGAGGAAGAACAAGGAGATGAAGGAGGAAGCCTGCCGATAGATGAGATGAGCTGGAGAAGACAAAAGAGAACGAGGTGGACTGGGGACTTTCAAAGATGGTAAAAAAATAAATAAAAATCAAAGCAGTGCAGGAAAGAAAAAAAAGAGAACTCAATAACTGGAGAGAAAGGCAAATTTTCACATTAAATGTTATCGTTCTGAACAAGCTGTACAAAGTTAAGCCAAATCTTGATGTTGAAAAAACGAGAAGTGTTGAAAAAAAATCTCTTCTTTTTTTTCTTAAGGAAATGTAGTGTGGTGGTGTTGAAGGGGAGGGGGATAGTGATTGTCTGGTGAGGAGTGAAACCTCCGTCCTGGATGAGGTAAATGTTAAATCATAGCTCTCTGGTTACAATAATTCTTTCAGACAGGAAGCAGGAAACTAAAACGGTTTGTGATCGGCATAAAGTGCTCTCTTTCAATTGGTTGCATCAAAAATTGTCACTGATTGCAGCAGCAGCACAGCTATTTACACTCTTCCCTCCAGTGTTACCATGACTACGGAGGTGGGTGTTATTTACATAAGTTACCTTGATGCACAGATTTAATTTACGGGCTCATTTCCTTTCAAATCAATTCAAAACACTCAGGCTTCTTTTTACAGGATATCAGCCAGGCATATAAACAGAACAGAGCATACAGACTTCTGTTGTTTTCTACCAAATAGAAAGGTTTCCCCCTGGCCCACCACTCTCATGCTGATTCGTCTCTGCACAGTTTACGGGTGTTCAGGATAGTCTGCGTGAATCTCTCTGTAGGGTTTATGGATATAAAAAAGGAGCATCAGGTTTACTGTCTGTTTGTTTTTACGGAGCTCTAGGGAAGTAAAAGAAACGGGGGGGGGGGGGGGGGGGTGGGGACACTTCAAAAGGCAGGACGCTTTCCTGTATTCTGCCATCAGGCTCTTAGTGAAACTTAAACTAGTACCGGTAGTGTAGTTGTAGATCAGTGACATGCATTTGAGACTCTTAGATTTAGAGCACTGTTTGCACTCTTTTTTTATTAAGCACAAATCAGAAGCACACATGCATATACATGAAGGCAGGCTCATATATATATACACACGGACTAAACAACCATAACATCACAAGGAAAGTACAGGACATATTTGGCTTTGAATGTTCGACTTTTGGGGGTTTCTAGCCAACCAGCGGTCTGCCTTTGTGTTGGCATGTGTCACACAAGTATCAGTTTATGGTTTGAGAGGGGAGTGAAACCAATAGGAGTAAAGAAGAAGGTGAAATTTGCTCGAGTTGTTGAGTCATACTGACTTGATTGAAACGTCTAAAATGTTTGCACTGTCACTGGGAGGTCGTAACGTGGGATTTGTACTTGCTGTAATTGTGTGTTGCTGTATATCCTAAAAGGCTGGATTGATTGTAATTATTTGGCATGGTCAGTAAAAACTGCTTGACTGAATAAACATGTTGTCCTTTTTCTTTCTGTTTCTCTTCGATTGAAAGTAAATTATTGAGCAGGCCTTCCTTATACTTGTCTAGTTACATGTTTGAGGGTTCTCCTGACACTGAGCTCAGTTACACATCACCTTTGCAGACTCCTTGGCCTCTCAGGTTCATGCTCTGTCAGATTTTTTTCTGAAACTATTCAGTCACATAAGCTATAAATACACCATCACATAGAAGTAGAAATACTCTATAGATCACCTGAGGGAAAATTACATTTTACACATGCTACCAATAGGCTGACATACATGCACAAACAGGGTTCTATGGACATGCACCAACACAGCCTGTGCTCTGAGCTGGGGGGGTTTGGGAGGTTCACTGATTTGTAAAAGGGCACCTTGACCGTTCTCAGAAAGTGAACTGGCATCTTTCCAGTGACCCTCCGGTTCACCCCAAAACACACATCTGATTGAACAAAACCTTTAATGAATCTTTTTGATATTGTTTACAATGAAACGTGATTTGTATAATAAATGTGAAACCATCAAACATTATAGGGATTAAAAAACTAAATCTCACATCATGCAGGCCTTTTATATGTTTTTTTTTACTGCTTAGCATCAATCCAGCTAGGCTACAAGCTACTAAATCGTAACAGTTTAAAAGTCATTAAGCACACAGGAGTCTGTGATTCAGTCATTATATGGCATCATACAGATTAAATATGGACAAAAATAAAGTTGGCTTTAAGTCTAGCTCACAGAAGACTCCTGTTGTAACACATTGGGCCTCACGCAGGTGCAGCCGACTGCGACGACCTCTGTCCCCAGTCTGAAGCTGTACCTCTTCATCCTATTCTTCCCTCTTTTCTTGTTGGGCCACTGCCTTTGGACTCTGGAGTGAGATGAAAGGATAAGTACATGTTGATTATACACACCTTGTAAAAACGGTCTGTCATAATTAGTGTTAGTTTAGAATCTCTCATTTCTGAGCGCACCTGAATGCATCCCCTATTGTCCGAGCCCCCCTGAAAGCAGCATGCTCATCGCGCATCTACTGATTAACGCTGGGAGAGAGACATGCCCGGACAAGTTTTGGAGTTCGTCTGAAGGGATGTACGTTTTCTTGCGGACTTTTTATTGATGTGTGCGTCCATGAGAGAAGTGAGTTGATTGTTGATTAGTCCTTTATTGTTAATGGTAATATGACTGTTCAGTTTCAAAGTGCTTGCAGTTACTAAGTCTAAATGTATGCTAATTTCTAGCCGAATAACAACAGTAGTGTGTACAGCCTAGCTTGTTTAAATGAACGACTGTATTGAATGCTATGTTGTTATTCTTAATAGTTATAAGTGTGAGTTATAGTAACAAGTATTCTACAATTTCTGTAGTTAATATTGCTAATGGTCTTTATTTCTCTTCTTGTTGTAGAACCACACACACACAAACACATACGCAGACAGACACACACTCCCATACAACTATACCAACGAAAAGAGATAAGTTCAGCAGGCAATGGAAAGGCCTCCTTGTATTCCCTGTAATGCACCTCTGAACTTTATATAAACAGATTGAACCGGATACTGGATTCTCTACTCTTCTTTTTCTCACTCACACTCTGCATTGAAAATAGTGTCCTTACCCGACACCCTGAGGTGATTGCTGCCACCCTTTTTTGGATCCTTTATTACCTCTCATACAATTTTTGGTCCTTCGAGCCGGAGCCCAAGCAACCACTTCAGCCAAAGATGTTCAGGTCATATGAGAAAGAGTACGAAAGTGATGAAAATCGTCCACGAAGACACAGCCACCTGCCATCACATCTCCAAGATTACGAGGTTGGTTACCCTGTTAGGCAACCCCTACGTGTTGATGAGCAGGCCGGAACGGCTCCGTCTGCTGATGTTCTAAGCTCTATTCGTAGCATGAGGGAGGAAAATGATCAACTGCGAAAGGATGTTCAATGCCTAACAGAAATAATCTATAGCTCCCCTGTACTGGCTCCACAACCTAACACGTCCAGGCCTAGTCATCGTAAGGATGAGACAACATCCACACCAGCACCCACAAGTAAGCTGACGCCATCAAGTGGTCAACAGGACCCACGTCAACATGAAAGTGCACTGCAGGTAATGAGTGATGAGTGTCCAACCTTACAACGCAGCCAACGTGACCTGGTGGATCTCAGTGACAGTCTAAAGGCAGCTGGATTACACAGTCAGCAAGGAATTCACCAGCATTCATCAGGTGAGTCCTCTCCAAGTAGCCACGACATCCCTCTACTAGAAACAGTGGAAAGAGAGCCTCCTCCACCTCTGTACCCAAATGTAGAAGAAAAGTCGCTGTTGCATCATCACAAAGATGTTAATGACTGCCCCCAACCGGGAACCGTCAATTGTCATCCGGTTAGCAAACACCGCCTCCCTCAAGGAGCTAGTTCCAGCCAGCTTGAGGACAATGAGGATCCCAGAACAGGTGAACCCTTTCGTCGCAAAGACAATTACAACCTTCGTGGTGATAGATACAATCCTAAGTATGGAGCTTCCTTCAGTCAACCTGGCGATGGCTACTTCGCTCCATATGTTTCTTCCCACCAGAGACATGATAACAGGGAACGCCCTATAAATCGTAGCTATGGTGAAAGTTACAGTCAGCCCTCTGCTTATCATCAACCGCCTTTCATGACAGCCGATCATGAAGATCGCTTCTATGTGCAAGATAGCAGGCAGTATCCTTCGAATCGCAGAAGTTTTCCTGAAGATCGCTATTTGCCTTATGCTGATTGGAACCAACGTAATGTCAGACAACATCCAGATGATCTTCGCCGCTTCACGTATGTTACGACCCGCTCGTTTAGGTCCTAACAAACAGTGGAGAACCACACAGCCAACTTGCTTTTAAGTGACATTTATTTTACAATCACCCCAAAACACAAGTAGCAGGTTGTTGATCTTGGTGGTCCACCGATGAGAGAGAGAGAGAAAGCCTTGGCAGCCTGGCTTATATGCCCTCCCACTCAGCTGTACTTCATCTGCAATCAACAGTAGGTGCTGGTCTCCAAACAACCAGCCGGCATGTTACCTCCAACCACCAGATGACGCCAACAAACTGAAACACAAACCAAAAACAGTACCAAGCAAAAACAGGGGCCGTCACACCTCCCCCCATAAAAAACGGAGACCCCTTGTGGGTCAACGTAATAATCAAGTTACTTCATTCACGTCTTGGCGGAAACGGCCCAGTGCAAAGTAGGTCAGAATTCCCCATGTTGCGATGGAGAAGAAAGAGAAGGCCCCTGTAGCACGTGTAGCATCCACTGGTACTCCTCCGATATCATGAGTTTTCCCCCACTGACTGGTCAACAGGCAGAAACACACAAACCACAGGAAGGTCCACGCCCCTGAGAATCCCAGGTCGGCCATGACAGCGTACTTCCTCTCCTGTGCATTGGTCCTGTAGGGCACACAAACATCCAACACCAGGAAGCCGACACACGCCAGGAAGGCAATGACCCCGATACCAATAGCGTAGTGACATGCCGAGTCGTTCTGGACAAACTTGTTGACGTTGAAGCCTCCTCCAGCGAGCGAAACCCCGTATGCTGTTGCACCGGCCATCTCCTCCATGTCTTTCCCGTGCAGTGTATCCATCGAGGCTCCCTGTGTGCCTTTCAAAGACCTGACTGACTGGACAGCCTCTCTGCTCAGTTTAACTTCACTTGAACTACGTTTTACCTCTACAGAGACACGATAAAAATGCTGTTTAATAGTTTTAACATCACCAACATCTATGTCATGCTGCACAAAGGTGGTACGCGACGGAGTGTCTGAAAAAAGAGAGAGATGAGAATTAATCAATTTAATTACATCCTTAGATTGTTCCTCTGACAATTCCATCAGCAGATCCCCCAAGTCCTTCAAAAAGGCTGAGATGCTCAGTTTTCCTGTAACAACTTGCTCTGACTGAACCGCAAAGTCCTCAGATGGACAAACAGGAAAAACAGTTGGATGTTGTCTAGCACACTCATCTGGACCTTGAGAGTACTCGGGTGATGCAGTCACTACGAGAGAAGGGGAATCGTCTTTCCACACTCTTGCCCCTGCCAGGTCATTACCCAATATAACATCCACACCCTCCATTGGCAATGAGTTCCGCACCCCCATGACCACCTCACCCTTAACTAGATCTGAAAAGAGGGTAAGACGATGCAATGGTACAAACAGTGGAACCAAACTAATTCCAAGAACTGGAGTCCTCTCACACGTGTCTGTGGCTGAAGAAAACGGCAACATGTGTTCCAAAATGAAACTCTGCGATGCTCCCGAATCCCTCAAAATATTTACAGACTTCCTCTCGCCATCATTCAGAGACACAAACCCCTTGGATATGAAAGGAGTATACAATTCATCCGTCCCCCTTGATGACAGTTTAGGAGATGTATCTGACACTCCCTGAGTCCGCACTGCTGAAATTGAAGCCACCATACCAACCGATTTCACATACACACTTGAATTGGCTGAATCCTGGTCTGACCTGGAAATTGGACACTCTCCTTTCCGGTGACCTTTATTTTTACATGAATGGCACACTTTTCCTGGATCAAATTTACCATCGGTACCCGGTACACTTCTTACAGTCGCCCATGAACCCCGATCAGCCCCGACAAATTTCCCTGGACTAAACCTCCCATAGTCCTTTGTACCTCTGCGCCAGTCTGGGGAAGTAGCATGAGTCAACACATACTCATCTGCTAGCACCGCAGCCGCTGAAGCTGTCTTAACTTTACTCTCATTAAGGTGTACCGCAATGTGATGTGGAACAGAGTTTTTAAATTGTTCCAATATAATAAGGTTACCCAAATCATCGAAATTATCCACCTCTGAGGCTGAGCACCAACGTGCAAAGTGAGCTGAAATTTCACGTGCAAACTCTACATGAGTCTGTCTATCACCTTTCTTCCAGCTTCTAAATCTTTGCCTATATGCCTCAGGAACTAATTCATAAGCTTTCAAAACTGCAGCTTTCACTTTACTATAATCAACAGAATCACCAGAACTGAGGGCAGCATATGCTTCCTGAGCTTTCCCTGTGAATACACATTGCAGCATTAGGGTTCTGTCCGCATCGGGCCAACTCCTTGTATCTGCAACTCTCTCAAACAACGAAAAGAATGTGTCCGGATCCTTCTCATTGAATTTAGGTAACAAGCGCAAATTACCAGAAACATCAAATCCAGCATTGCCAACAACACTCTGTCCCAACAAACCAGAGCCCAGGAGAGCTTCACTAGCTTTCCCCTCTCTTACCAACTCCAGCTTCAACTCTTCAAGCTTTAACCTTTCCCTCTCTAGAATCAACATCACCTCGGCCTCTTTATCTTTCTTTGCCTGCTCTGACTGCAACTTCAACTGCAACATTTCCCTTTCCCAGTTAGCCTTTTCTCTTTCTAACTGCATGTATTGATCAAAAGAAAACTTCCCAACAACTCCTGGAAACTGTATTTCAGAACCCTTACTCTCCTCAGGTTCCAAAATACCTCCTGCAACTGCCAACCCCTCAACAATGACCCTTAAGTCATCTTTCCTAGGAATAATCTCAGTCTTCCTCCAACCTAAATGCACAGCTAAATCAACAAAATCTGCCTTTGTAAATTGACACAATGTTCTCCGAGAAGGCCGCTCCAAAAACTCTGCCACCAAAGGATTTTTGTGTTTGGTAGACATATTGTACACAAAAGAGACACTTTTAACATTCAACCCTTGTAACTATTTAAAGAAAATCACCTTCGGTGCAACACACAATGCACAACCATAGAGAGGGCTGATTGAGAAAAAGGAGCATTCCCCCACCTGAACTGCCTACCCAAATCTTAATAACTCAACCCTAGAATCTTCGTATGCGTACTGGTGGTGGGTACTTATGTGCTTAAAGCCCGCTTGCAAAGGGGAAAACAAATTGTCTTCAGCCAATGCTACGGATAGCACCCCCAAGACAACTGCTTTAAGCCACACGGACAACATACAAAAATAAAAAAACCTGAAAAAAACAAACTCAACAGCCTCCTTGTGAGGACTGCTGCTACATCCTACGCAGGGGAAAAATACAAGCTCCCGAAAAATGTTTTCACAACCCTTCTACAGCCACACACTGCATGAGCACAAAACCAATCTCCAATAAGCAACCAGTTTAACAATGACTAAAACACACACAAGGGAAAACAGAATGTCACTTCTCCAGATTACTACAACGCAGCTAAACAATCAACATACTGACTTGTTTCCTCATTGGACGAGCCCCCATTTTGTTACGACCCGCTCGTTTAGGTCCTAACAAACAGTGGAGAACCACACAGCCAACTTGCTTTTAAGTGACATTTATTTTACAATCACCCCAAAACACAAGTAGCAGGTTGTTGATCTTGGTGGTCCACCGATGAGAGAGAGAGAGAAAGCCTTGGCAGCCTGGCTTATATGCCCTCCCACTCAGCTGTACTTCATCTGCAATCAACAGTAGGTGCTGGTCTCCAAACAACCAGCCGGCATGTTACCTCCAACCACCAGATGACGCCAACAAACTGAAACACAAACCAAAAACAGTACCAAGCAAAAACAGGGGCCGTCACAACGTATGATCAACGGACTCCTGCTGACACGTTCCATATTCCACCCCATGTTGGTAGACACCCTCAGGTAGACACTTACAGTGGCCCCAAGCCAACCATTCCTGATTTTGTGCATGATGACCCAAGAGAGTTTGCAAGGTTGAAACTTGCGTTGGACAACATCCTTCCGCCAGGTGCTTCAGAGCATTTCAAGTTCCAGATATTGAGAGATCACTTGAAGCTGGAAGATGCAGTGCTCATCGCTGATTCGTACAGCAACGGCAGGTACCCATATAGTGATACTATGAGAGCACTGACAGAGATGTTTGGTCAACCTCAACAACTAGCACTAAAGCGGATCTCCAATTTGATGGATGGACCCAACATCAAGAGTGGTGACATCAGATCCTTTAAGTCATTCGCTCTCCAAGTCCGTGCTCTAGTGGGCATGTTACATCAGTTGGGAGGCCAAGGACGGACAGAGTTACAGTGTGGCTCGCACGTGTCTCGTCTCTTGTCGAAGTTGCCACACGACCTTAGAGCCAACTTCCAGAGGTTTGTGAACCCCATTCGCACTCCTATTCCAACCCTTCTTGACTTAGATGAGTGGCTTGAATATGAAGTTCGTGTACAGGTGGATGGAAGCCAATATTGCAGCAACTTAGGTAAAGAGAAACAAGCTCCACGCAAAGATCGTCGTTTTGAGTTCAAGTCCCAGAAAGCCACTACTATTCTTCACGGTAGTGAGCACCAGGAGAGATCAGAGAAGGCTACCGCTCCATCAACCAGTGAGTCTAAACAGGAGAAACCAAAGAAGTACTGTCCTTTCTGCGATTCTGTGCAGCACTACTTGAACCAGTGCAGCAACTTCAAACTCCTGTCAAAAGAACAGAGGACAGAGTGGATTGAGACAAACAAGAGATGCTGGAGATGTGGTCGTGAACACCTAGCCGCAAAGTGTACCTTGAAGGCCAAGTGCAAACAGTGTGACAGAAGGCACCTTGAGGTGCTCCACGACGTCAATACCAGACAAACTACTGCAGCATCAGACAAGTCTAAACCGGCTACAGAAAGCTCCTGCCTGGTGAGTTCCATATCAGAGACACTGTACCTAGATCGTCCAACAAACAGTAGCCAGGTGCTACTCAAGTTGAGTCGTGTCATTCTGCAGAGCGGTAACAAGGCCCTTGAGACCTACGCTATACTAGATGATGGTTCTGAGCGCACCATACTTCTACATGAAGCTGCTAATCGCTTAGGTCTTCAAGGAGAAGCTGAAGACCTTGCACTCCGCACTGTTCGTCAAGAGGTTCGGACTGTCCGCGGAGCCACAGTATCCTTCTCTGTAGCATCCGCCTCGCAGCCTGGTCGTACATTCCAAATCTCCCGAGCTTTTACTGCTAAGGAACTTGGTCTAGCCAGCCATTCATACCCAGTTAAATCCCTGCAGTCAAGGTACAGTCACCTCAAAGATTTACCGCTTCCAACCATCAAAGATGCACAGCCATTGTTGCTCATTGGGTCTGACTACCCCCATCTGATCACTCCAGTAGAACCAGTAAGGTTAGGTCCTCCTGGTGGACCTGCAGCAGTTCATACAAGACTCGGATGGACTCTTCAAGGTCCATCAAGATTTCTTCGCCATCGTCTAACTCCACAACAGTGCCTGTTTACCTCCTGTGCTCCTCCGGAAACTGAGCTATTCAACCACGTGGAGAAACTCTGGCAACTAGATACATTGCCTTATCGGAGTGAGCGGCTCATCACCAGATCAAAACAGGACACAGAGGCAATCAAACAGCTTGAGGAGAAGACAACTAGAGTAGAAGTGGATAGCGTAAGGCGCTATGCTACTCCACTTCTGTGGAAAGAAAATCTACCTCTACTTCATGCACCAAAGGAGGCTGTCTTGAATCTGCTACGTGGAACGGAGAAAAGGCTAGCAAAGCAACCCGATAAAGCAGCCACCTACTCAAAGGAGGTTCACAAACTGCTTGATGCTGGCTACATTACACCCATTCCTCCAGCAAAGGCTAAAGAGAGCAGCTATTCGTGGTTCATACCACAACACATGGTACACCACAATGGGAAAGACAGGATAGTATTCAACTGCTCCTTCACATACAAGGGCCAGAATTTGAATGACCACCTCCTTCCTGGTCCCACACTGGGATCGAGCCTGCTAGGAGTTCTCTTACGGTTCAGGGAACATCCAGTCGCCATCAGCAGCGATATTAAAGGCATGTTCCACCAGGTTCGCCTGCTGGAAGAAGACAAACCATTCCTACGTTTCTTGTGGCGTGACATGCAGTTAGACAAAGAACCAACTGTCTACGAGTGGCAGGTGCTCCCCTTTGGGACAACATGCAGTCCGTGTTGTGCCACCTTTGCACTACAAACTCATGTCCAGCACCACACTGATCCAGGGGAAGATGCTCGTCTGTCTATAGATCGCTGCTTCTATGTTGACAACTGTTTACAGAGCCTGCCCTCTGCAATGCGAGCCAAGGAACTGGTGGACCGATTGCAATCAGTTCTCAAGGAAGGTGGATTCGAACTAAGACAGTGGGCTTGCAACGTTCCGTCTATCATAAGTCACCTTCCCAAAGAGCTGCGATCTGAGAGCAGTGAACTCTGGTTCACACAGGAAAAGGTGGACCCCCAAGAACGCACTCTCGGACTAGTGTGGCAGTGCAAGTCTGATACACTGCGCTACAAGCACCAACAGAGTGAAAGTCTAGAACCTACTATGCGTAACATATATCGGCTGCTTGCTCAACAGTATGACCCTCTTGGATTCATTGTTCCATACACCACAAGAGCCAAGATCATTGTGCAACGGCTCTGGGACAAGAAAAGGGGCTTGGATGATCCCCACCTCCCTGAAGACTTGCTCCAGGCCTGGCAAATGTGGGTAATGGAGCTTCCTCAACTGTCACTAATAACACTGCCAAGATGCTACACAGACCCCTACCTGGACTGTAGCAACAGCCATCGCAGTGTTCATGTTTTCTGTGACTCTTCTGAACGTGCATATGGCGCTGTGGCCTACCTTCGCACTGAGGAGAATGGAAAAGTCCATGTTGCCTTCATTGCTGCAAGATCAAGAGTTGCTCCCAAGAAACAACTCTCCATCCCCAGGCTTGAACTGTGTGGTGCACTTACAGGAGCTCAGTTAGCTTCAGTCCTGAAGAAGGAGCTAACGATTGTCATCTCTGAGATCGTGTACTGGACAGACTCGACCACAGTACTTAACTGGCTTCAGTCAGACTCCTGCCGGTATAAAGTATTTGTTGGAACAAGAGTGGCAGAAATTCAGGAGCTCTCTGACCCTGCTGCCTGGCGTTATGTTGACTCAGGAACCAATCCTGCTGACGATATAACAAGAGGAAAACAACTGTCTCAGCTGGTTGGAGATAATCGCTGGAGCACAGGTCCACCGTTTCTACAACTTCCTCCCAATCTCTGGCCGCAGGCACCTGTTGGAGAATCTACTGAAGAGGTTGAAGAGCTAAGGAAGACGGCATTCTGTGGTCTACTGACAGGAACTGCCAGTCCAACTTTACCAGATATCCAGCAATTCAGCACATATCAGGAACTCTTGGAAGCAACAACTAAATCTCTACACGGGGCGGCCGACAGCAGCTTTCATCCTACAGCTGATAACTTCCGGGAAGCAGAGCTGGCCCTCTTGAAACATGCTCAGATGGAGAGCTTCCCAGAAGAATTTGAATTGATCAGATCAGGGAGAGCTATCCCAAAAAGCAGCAAACTGCTTACTCTTTCGCCTGAGTATGACAAGTCCGCCGACCTGATCAGAGTAGGTGGCAGACTCCGCAGATGTGAAAACCTGAGTCCAGAGCAGCTGCACCCGGTACTTCTAGCTCCCTCTCACCCTGTCACAAAGCTGCTGATTCGGCACTTCGACAGGCAATTGAAGCACCCACCTCGACCTCTTGGCCAATATAGATGCAGATTCTTTCCTGATGTCTCTTCGACGCTTCATTGGTCGCAGAGGACGACCCTTTGAGCTCCTGTCAGATCAAGGCACTAACTTCAAGGGAGGCAGTAGGGAACTGCATGAAACCTTCAAGGCCATGGAACCTACCTTTCGAGACCAGCTGGCAGCAGAACAAATCCGGTTCCGTTTCAATCCCCCAAATGCTCCACACTTTGGCGGGTCTTGGGAACGAGAGGTTCGATCAGTGAAGACTGCCCTCCGCACCACGTTAGGCGCTCAACATGTAACAGAGGAGGTGTTAAGGACTGTTCTTATCGAAGTAGAGAGCATCCTCAACTCCAGGCCATTGGGCTATGTTTCAACAGATATAGCAGACCCAGATCCTGTCACACCAAACTCCTTGTTGATGGGGCGGCCAGACTCCTCCCTCCCACAAGTCGTCTACCCAGAAACTGAATTGCTCAGTCGCAAGAGATGGAGACACACTCAAGTCCTAGCTGATCATTTCTGGAGACACTACATACAGCACTTCCTGCCCACCTTACAAATGAGACAGAAGTGGAACACAGAAAAGGATGACATCACTGTTGGAACCATCGTCCTCATTATTGACCAACAGATCCCAAGAGCTCAATGGCAAGTTGGAACAGTAAAGACTGTTATTCCTGGGGCAGACGGCAAAGTGAGAACAGCAGTTGTCCAAGTAAAAGACCGAACCTACACCCGTCCTGTGGTACGCCTCATCCAATTACCTGCGCTACCCCAATAGGTGACGATTACATGACAGAACCTCCCCTAATGACAAATTTACTCAACAAATTTGGGGGCGGCTGTAAAAACGGTCTGTCATAATTAGTGTTAGTTTAGAATCTCTCATTTCTGAGCGCACCTGAATGCATCCCCTATTGTCCGAGCCCCCCTGAAAGCAGCATGCTCATCGCGCATCTACTGATTAATGCTGGGAGAGAGACATGCCCGGACAAGTTTTGGAGTTCGTCTGAAGGGATGTACGTTTTCTTGCGGACTTTTTATTGATGTGTGCGTCCATGAGAGAAGTGAGTTGATTGTTGCTTAGTCCTTTATTGTTAATGGTAATATGACTGTTCAGTTTCAAAGTGCTTGCAGTTACTAAGTCTAAATGTATGCTAATTTCTAGCCGAATAACAACAGTAGTGTGTACAGCCTAGCTTGTTTAAATGAACGACTGTATTGAATGCTATGTTGCTATTCTTAATAGTTATAAGTGTGAGTTATAGTAACAAGTATTCTACAATTTCTGTAGTTAATATTGCTAATGGTCTTTATTTCTCTTCTTGTTGTAGAACCACACACACACAAACACATACGCAGACAGACACACACTCCCATACAACTATACCAACGAAAAGAGATAAGTTCAGCAGGCAATGGAAAGGCCTCCTTGTATTCCCTGTAATGCACCTCTGAACTTTATATAAACAGATTGAACCGGATACTGGATTCTCTACTCTTCTTTTTCTCACTCACACCCTGCATTGAAAATAGTGTCCTTACCCGACACCCTGAGGTGATTGCTGCCACCCTTTTTTGGATCCTTTATTACCTCTCATACACACCTTGTTATTTTAAGATTTTAGCGTAACAAAAATGAAACAGGATAGCAGTTTATAATACAAGAAGAATAAGGGAATAAAAAAGTGATGACATTATTCTAATTTTATTGACGTGTTACCATTCGGGGAATACAACCTCAAGCCCCAAGTTTCCCTCTGTTGTCTTTTATATGCCTACTTCCATAATGCACATCAAAATCTGCTTTGACTAGAAAACAGCAAAGCCCTGTATTGGTTCTGTTAGATATTACCATTGACTGTATAAAAGATGGCAGCCATTTGTTTCTGTAGACGTGTTTTGAAGCTAAACGATGGCGGTTGCTACATTGGAAATTAAATCTTAACCTAACTTTTTTTTTATCAATTTAGAAACAAAGAGATGGAGATGAGTGGAAGCCTCAATCCTCTTAACAGTTACCTGGAAAACACACTCCCCTGTCAATCAGCTCAGCCCCGCTCATTATTAAGCAAACGTATGCATTACTTTTAGCCAAATGTTAATCAAAGCGGATGTGTACTAAAGAGGTTTTGCCTTGTCCAGTTTTAAGCAACAAAGAAATAAGTTTTATGTACTCAAAGCCTGCTGTGAAAATGGAACCTATGGAGTTTCCTTGTGTTAAACTAGTAGTGTATGTCTGCCTGTGAATCGCTCAGTGTGTGTGTGTGTGTGCGGTGGAGCAAGCAAGTGAGGAGAGAGAGAGCGGAAGTGAGTGTATGTGTAAGGTACGCTGTTGATGCCGGGGAGCGGTGCACAGAAACGGGGTATCTCTCAGAGCGATGTGTACAGTATGTGCAGTTTGAGCTTGATGTATAAAACATTTTATAAACCTACACCTCAAGAAACAAGCCAGACTCTCTGTGTCTGCTTGCTGCTGCTCGGTTAAATTAACAGGCATTATCCCTGAGGTTAAGAGCTACAATGAGACCTGAAGCACACCAATAGGTTTCCCTTTGCGCTCTGAACACGGTCAGAAAGCTGAAGCAGGAAAGGTTACCACCGAGCCTTTTGGAGCAAATATGGAACCACAGTTTTATACAGTTCTGCATTGTTTTTATTGTTCTCCTTTACTGGTAAACTAGTATCCTCCTCATTGCATTTCACTTTTATAGTAAGGAACACTGGATGCCACCCTACAGGAGCCCACTTTAAGTACAAATGCAGAAGACTGCAGCGGGCGCTCACCTGTGGAGGACCAGGATCTGGTGGAAGATAGGTTTAGCCATCAGGGCCGCATCCTCTCCATGCCCCTGCAGGCTCCGACAGCCAGAAGTCAGACACACAGCATGAGAGATCCGCGTCGGCAGACGAGATGCCTCGAATGAGTCACTGAGAAAAGTTCAACACTTAAAATTACAAAATTAACAAATACATTGTGTTTTATTGCACTCTGAAGAAGGCGCAAAGGAATTGTTGACATCATGGACCTCTCACCTATATCTCCATGGTGACAGAGACATGTTGGCAATAGTTGAGACTGAAGCACTGGTGATATGAGGCAGCGCTGATGGGTCCAGGACCAGTCTCACTGTCTTGCCTTTCAGTCTGGTTCTCTGTCTTAACTTCACTGACAGACTCTTCCTGGTAGCATTTAAGAGCACGGCCAAGCTCAGCACCAGCACAGCTCGAAACACCTTAACACAAGAAGACAAGCTAGTGCATGAGGCTCTCTTCTGATCTGCCATTTAAGTTATTGGACATTAAAACATGACTCAAACAGTCAAAAAAATAAACGTATATTTTCATAAAATGAATGCAGTTTATATAATAAAAACCTTCAAGCCCTCCTATACATCGTCTTCTTATCTATAAAACCTGTTACAGATAATCAGTGCAGCACAACTCACCAGCTGCATGATTGTGTCGTCTTCCTGCAGCACCTGTGTAGTGCTGCTCTGTCGTCTTGTTGTGTGTCTCTGTGTGTTTATATACAGGCCGAGCGTGTCGGTGTGTGCTGGCAAGATCTGCTCTCATTTCCGCTAAGACTGTGACTGATTTCAAAGATGCACACGTTGATTTGTAAAGAGATAACGTTTTGATTCTCAGGCAACTTTTACATCTGTGTGTGTGTGTGTGTGTGTGTGTGTGTGTGTGTGTAGGTGTGTGTATGAGTGTGTCATTGTCATGGAGTCTGTGAATACAGTATAAATCTATAGATACACTCACAGAAAAGAAACAGTCAAGTAGAAATAGCGACAGATCATACAGATCTTGAGTTCATCTCATTTTATAAACAATGTCGTATTAAAGGAACGTGTTATTTTACTCCCATCAATCCTCATTTTTTCCCGTGTGAAACGTGTGTTCTTCTTTTGAGACACGTTCGTCCGCCTATTGTGATGCTTCCTGTTGAAAGGTGTTAAAACATGATTTCCGTTGCACACCTTTTGTTCATGTTTCTGTGAAAACATTTCTGGAACTTTTAGTTGTTTGGTTAAAAAAAAAAAAAGAAAGGAAGGAGGTTCCCAGATTGTGGAGTGTGTCTAAACCAGACCCAGATGGGATTAAATCAGACCTAAACGTGGGGCCTATCAATGAGAGCAGAATGGTATCTTGTTCATAAAGCTTCTGTATTCACAGATCTGTTTTTTGTTTTTTTTAATTGACGTTATATTGTTTTGACATGCCTCCACTTGAACCTAATAACCCATTGTAACTACACCTACACACTTTCAGACCACACTTGCAATGTAGGCCAAGAAAATGCTGACGGGGGTTCTCATGATGAATCAGCAGACCTACAGTAAAACAAATCTTCTTGCCCGATGCGTCATATAGCCGAGGGGAGCTCGCAGGTTTTCAGTAGCTCGCCTATAGGTTGACCGTCTGTGTTATTTGTGTTATTTAGTGTAAAGTAGTAATGTTTTCTTGGACCTTGATGTGAAGTTAAGATTATTGATAAGCATTATCTTATTGTAACACGTGTACAAACGGTAGTTCAACTCAGCTGATGTTTGCCATGTTAATAAATGTGACGCAAGTCGCTCTGAGCCACTTTCATTTTTTCAAATAAGCTCTCAGATGAAGAAATGTTGGAGAGCCCTGATATAGCCCTTTCAGTGGAGCACACCTGGATGTACAGACTATATACTGTAGGTCCTTCAAAAATGTGTTAAAGGTAACTGATTTTATGTCATTTCAACAAGTTAAAATGAGTCTCAAAGTTCTCCAGAACATGTCTGTGACGATCACTAACTTTATCACTTCATACCTCTAAACCTGTCGATTTCAGCCCGACTCAGAACAGGCTGTTTCTGTAGCTTAAAATGAACTCATCTGTGGGAAGGTCAGCCATCTGGGGGAGGAGTTAATGCCCTTGGTGATGTCACAAAGGTAAGAAACCTCTAAACCGCCTGTTTGAGCGCACATTGTCTGAAAAGTGGAGCAGACACACTGGACAGGAGCTACAGTAGTGTCCAATGAAGGGTAGTAAAAACAAAGTTTATCCTAGATTTAAACAACAACACATGATAATAGCATTATATAAAATCAAAACACTCATCTCTTTATTGTTGGATGGGCCTTTAAGACGAAGCTTGATGTCTGATTGGCCAATTAGACATCAAGCTTACATCATGCTTGATGCTTGACATCAAGATCTGCACTAAAGTAATTATAGCAGAAAAATAAGGAGGTTAAAGTATTTGACCCCAGATATCTTATCGCCCTGGCTCTGCCTGAGGTGCATCAACAAAGTTTACAATTACCTCTCAACTATTATTTCTTACTGTTATAAGTGTCACTATATTATAAAGAATCCACTACAGAAATGGTTTCACACAAGCAACACTACAATGCAAACAAGGAAAATAGAAACGCAATGTGAATTGGTAAACTTAACAGAGGATTACAAAAACACCCAAATAAAACTGATTCCAGGAACACTTTGGACTTAACGTCAACGTGTTCTGTCTGCTCCTCTCCAGCTCTCACTCACACTGCCTGCTTACATAACAGGGAGCAGACTCGTTTCCCAAACGTGAAGCCTGACGTGATACACAGTGACAGATTCAAGTTCAGGATCATTTATTTATACCGCTGCTCATCACAAACACTGCGACGAGGAAAAGCTTTAATCTCACTTTTCAAACTGATAACGTGACATTATGCAACAAATGAAAGTAAGAGGAGAGATCAGAGCACACGATGCAGAAAATCAAGTTAGTAAGAGACGTAGATCGTCCTGCGATGAACTCGTGAGTTTGTCATTGTGCTCATATAAGCTGCAAATGGGCGCCAACTTGATTAAGTTTATTAATATTAATAATGATACATTCATTTAATAAAGCACTTTTCTAAATACCCAAAGATACTTTGACAAAAAACAAACATCATTAAACAAAACAAACTATCAATGTAAGGGGGAAGGATGGGACTCAGTGATTGTAGGCGAAAGTTGAAAGAGAAATGGTTTAATCGATCAATCAATATTTGTAAAGGGATAGAGGAAGATGAGGGAAGAAGTGCAGACAAACAACAATGAATAAGATAGATTCATAGATATATTCATTATTTCTGTCAGTAATAATAGAAGAAGCATTATCAGCTTAGTGTGAGAATAGACTGATCAGTCTAACATTAACGTAACGAGCTGGTTCAAGATCGTTATGCCGTAGTGACAAGGAGATAAACACACATGAAATGTTTGACAGAAAATCGGAAGCATTTTGAAACGGTTTCGTCTCGTTCTCAGACTCGGCGGACTCCACATTTTTCCCACGTCATCATTACTGTGATTGGAAGGAAAATGTCTCTTTCTAAAACAGAGAATAACTTCAGAGCTCAACTTAACTGCGTTTAAGCTGCGTGTTGTGAGGGAAGGTGGGGGCTGTGACCTTAGGTAGGATATGTGATATGAGTCATCTGTGGGCGTATGGCGCTCATGTCTTCTGTTTCGTATCATGGTCGCTCTTTGTCTGGGGTTAATGCACAGGTTTTATCTTTAAAGTCATCAGAGCCAGAGACATCACATTACAACGCAAAAAGTCAGATACTGACATGCTGTGTGGATCATCTGACTCAGGGTAAACCAGAGTACTTTTATTTTAGTGCTGCTCGAACATGATTGACCGAACAGAGGGGTTTATACAACCATTAGCTCCAACTAAGCAATCTGATTGGACAAGAGGCCCCCCCTGAGTGATGGTGAAGGACTTTTCACAATTAGAAACAAACAGCATCATAAAACAGTGGTCATGGATGAAGCAGTATGTCCAGTGTTTTTGGATTTGTTTATGAAGAGGACCTATCCACCATGGTCTACTCAACATGGGGGCTTTTTTCTGTCTGCATTCGCATCGCCATGGTGACGAGAGAGTACCTACTGAGAAGCAGGAGCTAAAAAGGTTGATCTTAACCAGGTTTCAGGAACTCAAATACTTCATAGACACAGGGACAGACCTCAACCTGGCAGGGACCGGAGAGGTCAGCATTGCAGGTTATATCATGGATCATGTGATCATGTGATCAGTGATCGTGGCTCGGAAACGCTCCTTAGCACAACATACATGTCAGAGTTGTGATCATGGTTCAGTTTGTCATACTGTACTTCAGCTCCACACGCTCAGGCAAATTACCCCCGTGTTTTGACTTTGGGGGCTCAATGCTGTTTAATACAATAAATAGTTCGGACCAAGAAATCTGATTGGACAAGAGGCATCCCATGACTGTCAACGTCAGTGGGACTTTTCACAATGTGTATCCCTCCTCCTCAGCCAGGAGCTCAGGATACCTCTAACATTTACAGCTGCTGTTTGCTTAACAATCTCAAACCTCAGTCACACATCAAACTCTAATTTTGAATTATTATTATTACAAGTCAAGGACACTACTACAAAGCAGCTGCCATGTGGTAACCATGGACACCAACAAAGAAGCAGAGTGCTGTAGATTACGTTTGGGTTGAATTGTGGAAGTATTTGAGTTGTGGAGTTAATAATCTGTTGATTCTTACATTTTAAGATTATTTTATTCTCGTATAATTGTTGTACTGAAGTGATATCACAGCCGAGGTCGAGACGTTGATATATTCAGTTTATCACTCACCTCCCATGTGGAACTGAAATATACCTGTGGGCTGTGCCACCCACACAAACGGAGGTAGTAACTCTTCTTTTGTGGTTTTTAATGAAAATCTTCATCACACCAGTAACCTCTGCCTTGGTGAGAACAAAACTAAACAGCAATGGTTGATAGCTTGAGAGATTCTGGAGATAACATCAGAGGTCAGCATGAGGTCAGCAGAGGGTTTTCTCTTCTTTTGTCTCTAAAGAAAAACATCACTGTGGTTTGTTTAGTTATATTGTATGTGTCTAACTTTCAGTCTATGGTCTCGTATTCATAATAATGGCATCTTGTAAGTTTGTTTTGGTTTTGGCATTTTAGGAATGACACAATAAAAAACTCAAATCGACATGATACAAAGTATGTTTACAGCAAGACGTTTTATCACCATCAAATCATGACAACGCAAATTATTTTCAAAAGTGTAACATTTATTTTTTCACTACAGATCATGCACCGCTCCAATAATCGTTTTTAACTATTTACAAATCCAGACAACACAGGTGCTGATTTTTGAGTGGGTGTTGAATACACAGACGGTTTCACTGCTTGTCTTCGTCATGGGGCGCCAGCTGCATCAGTGAAACGAAACCCAATCCAAGAATAAACTGATCATGATAATCACGGGTTATGTCAACATTTTAGAAAAAGAGACAATAACAAACTGGGTGAAAAATAATGGGGGGGGGGGGGGGGAGACATTATGTACATTTGGTTTCTTTCAGAGTCTGTGGAGGACACAGACATCGTCTTCAGATGAGGAAGATGATGTCATCGGCAACCATGACCTGGTTGTCTTCTTGCATGCGGGCTAAAGCCGATCGAACTTCGGCCTCCGTGAAACGATTCTGAAGCACTTTGTTGATGTCGTCCATCAGGGTCTTCATCTTCACCGACTGAGCATGAGCAGACTGGAAGACCGCGAACAGGGAGGACTTGAACTCCTTCAGCCTGTTGGACGACACGAGCAGAGAGAACGACGTTCACATCTAACTCACTGAGATTGTGCAAATCAAAGTGAACGTCCCTACAAGCCTATCTCGGCTCGACTCATGTGTTCTCACTTCTGTCCCTTTCAAGCTGTTTGTATTCATCACCCACCTCTCTGCAGACAGCCCGGTGTCTTCAGCCTGCGAGGTGGCATCCATCACCTCCTCTTCCTCCCTCGGGACCTTGGCTGGTTTCGGAGTGCCTGCCTGAACTAAAGGCATAAAAAGCAATCATCAGACCTCAAATACATAGATTTCCTTGCAGTACTAATTTATTCTGGTTATACCAGTGTTTAAGAAGCAGCCAACTTTTCAGATGTAAAAATAGGTATTCAAAGTGGATCTTATACACTGGATTTTACAGTAAAGGTCCAATCTGTATAATATCTACTGAACTTTAACTTTGCACTAACACTCTTGACACTTACTCTTCTGTGACACTTCATTCCTTGTTGACTCTAAATATTTCCGCTGACGTTAAATGAACAGTTTCTTTATAACACTGATTTTTTTACTATGATGGAGATTTCCACCTGCTCGAAAAATGCAACTATACCACAGAAAAGAGCTTGAATGACTTTACAGAAAGTGAATATTGAGTTGTGTATGGGATGTGTGATGATGAATGCTCACTCTCAGGGACGTCCTGGTTTTCACTGAAGTCATATGGGCTGTAGGGTTCGCTGCCCTGAGAGCCGAGTCGCCCCCTGCAGGACACAGTGTGACGTTATTATTGACTAAACGACACATTCATCCAAAGTGCCAGTATTTATTGTGGTTTATCCCTTCACCTCTTCTTTGCAGTTTTCTGTGAAGGCTGAGTGGACTCCTCTTCCTCCTCCTCTGAATCAGAGTCCCGCTCTTTTCTCGAACGCTTCTTCTCCTTCTCCAGAACCTGCAGAGGACGACAGGCCACGCCTCGGACATGAGCTCCATTCAAACTTTACTGTTGAAATGTGTTGTGTTGCTACAAACAGAACAGACATCAACCGCACTGACCTTTTTAAAGTAGGCAAACTGAACCAGCTCCACGGCCACCTCAGAGTCCTCCAGCTCCACCGCTTTACTCATTCGCGCCTTGGCGTGCGCTGTGGACAGACGAATCATCGTCTCGAGTGTGCGGGCCGTCACAGGCGAGGTCTGGAGAGGAGGAGATGGAACGAGGTCAGAGCAGCTTCATACTCAGCCTGTTTCTCCCACTACAGTGGACATTTAAACCTTTCAGGGGAAGCTCGCGAACAACGTGTCATAATCACACTGAGCAGGAAGTACAACAAATCCTCACTGTCAACAAATGAGTCCTTTCACTGTCCTATTGAATGACGCGAGGTGAGCCAACTGCACGCTCTGACTGAAGTGTTGATGTGTGGCGTTTCTCACCCTGGCGATGTCGGCGCCCATCTGCTCCTGGCTTCTCAGCCTTGAATACTCTTCTGCAATGTGATTGGCTGCCTCTTCTGTCAGCACAGGGGTCACCGCCTTGGCGATGTGGATGTACTTCCTCATGAACTCCTTGCTCACAATCTTTTCCCTGAGACAGAGTTTGCGTTAGTACCATGATGCTGACTTTTCCGTCGTTTAAACCGGCGATGGAGCCGCCCGTTTGAACAGTTCGATTGTGACCGGGTCACGTCCACACCTCTTTCTCTTGGTTCCATGCAGCAGGTTGTTGTGTTTCTCGTAGATCTGAAGCTCTTCCTGCTCCTCTGCCACCGCGTCTGGGTCCTCTGTGGTGAGGACGTCCACTGTCCCCCCAAAAGCCATGGCTGGAACAAGAAAAGATGCGTCATTTTAGACGCGCTGCAAAACAACCCGGGCTCCAAAATACAGCAAATAACCCAGATGAGCAATACCTGCTCCCTCCTGCTCACGAGGGTCCCTGTAGCGGTGCATCCTCAGCACGTGATCAGAGATCTCCCGGTCCAGCTCGGGATCCATCTGATCCAGCACGATGAACAGGAGGTCAAAACGTGACAGCAGGGAGTCTTGCAGGCCGATGTTTTCCATGGGGGTTTTATACTGGTCATACTGCAAAATCAGAGCACAACAAATTAAAGCTGTGACGCACAGAAGAAGGAAAACAGTGCACACGCAGCACAGAGCTGGTGGAGGATCGTCCACCTCTAAAAGGATTCGACCTGAGAAAAAGGACCGACAGCTTGTTGTCGGATGACTCACCCGGCCGTAGACGGGGTTGGCAGCCGCCAGCACTGAGCAGCGGGCGTTGAGGCGGGCGTGGATTCCGGCCTTTGCGATGGTGACTCGGCCCTGTTCCATCACCTCGTGGATGGCTGTGCGATCCATGTCGGACATTTTGTCGAACTCATCAATGCACACGACGCCGCGGTCGGCCAGCACCATGGCGCCGGCCTCCAAGCGACGCTCACCTGAGGGGGGGGGGGGGGGGAGAAGAACAAGGAGGAGCGGCTCGTGAGCGGAAGATAAAGTGATGACACAGTGAGTGTGAGGAGTTCAGCATGACAGCATACCCGTCTCCTGGTCTGTGGTGACTGCAGCCGTCAGACCCACTCCAGACGAGCCTCTCCCGGTGGTGGGGATGGCCCTGGGCGCTGTGTGGAGCACATAACGCAGCAGCTGGGACTTGGCGACCGATGGATCACCTGGCGGATAAAACATGCACGATGAGAAAACGTCCACTTCAGGGCAGATCTCAAAGGTGTGGCTCCTGAAACCCATCAGCAGATAAAACTCTGGTACCGATAAGAAGGACGTTGATGTCTCCTCTGATGCGGGACCCGTTTTCCAGCACCTTCTCCACACCGCCCAGCAGCAAGCAAAGAATGGCCTTCTTAATGTACTCGTGGCCGTGAATACTGGGAGCAAGGGAGCGAGCCAGCTGATCAAAAACATCCTATTTAAAAAAAAACAAAAGGGAGAATTTACGTTGTCATGGAGATGGCGTGAGATGAGTTACACCGCCTTTAAGAGCTGAAAAGCACCTGGACGCGCGGAGACTGGATTCTTACCTTGGAGCGACTCCTGCTGAAGTTTCTGATTTTGGCGACGTCATCGGCTGAGAAGTGGGGCGCCACTTCCTTGCTCATTTGTTTCACATGGCAGGCGATCATGATGGTCCTGGAGTAGAAAAACACAGGCGAGAAAAGAAGGGTGAACTCAGCACCCCAGTAAACCGACGCACACAGCTGTGGTGAGCCGACCTCCTCCGCTCTCACCTGAACGTGCCCGAGGTGAATCCTCCCTTCTTGCCGGGCAGGCAGCGGTATGTCCCGATGACCTGCACTCTGTCTCCAGGTTTGATCACATCCACCAGGTCGTTGTCCAGGATGATGTCCACCGAGCGGGGCAGCTGACCGGCAGGGGCTTTCTCTGGCATCTCCTGTACCGTGATGGTCTGGTGGTCCTTGTAGATGGAGAGGCCAAACTCCGTCTCCAGGGGGTTGTTCTCCTCATCCTGCAAAGAGAGGCAGAAAAAAAATTAGTACTGTAAATTCCGGACTATAAGTGGCTACTTTTTTGTCACGTTTTGATCACTGCAGCTTTTACAACGATGCGGCTTATTTATGGGTTTTTGTTGGGGGACAATGAGCTTCTGCCGCAAAAACATTTGACTTCGTCAAGTTGGATCTTAATATCAGTCATTTTGCGCTTCATGCACGCACCCTCATCATGGAAAACACACGGAGAAATACATATGATGTAGCTTTCAAGTTAAAGGCGATCGACCTGGCTGTCAAAGAAGGAAATAGAGCTGCTGCACGTAAAGTTGACACTGACAACGAAAAAGAGACTGAGGAAGTGAGTAATGAAGTCATTCTGAGGCAGTGAATGGATGGACTTTTTCTTGTGAAATGTATCACTGTATTACGGTAATCTTTTTCATCAGCCGTGTTACAGACACTGTTCGATAAGAGGATTTCCAGTAGGCTTCGTATTTGCAGATGTTACCGGTAGCCTACGTATTTAATTAATTTGTGTCAAATCTTTCTATGTAAATAGCTCTTGTTACAACATGGACACCTGTGGCTTATAATCAAGAGCGGCCTAAATACATTTATTTGCTTATTTTTAGCCGTTGCGGCTTATATCCAGGTGCGCTCAATAGTCTGGACTTTATGGTAGTTAAGTGATGCATGGAGAAGGAGAGAGTATGAGGAGACAATCATCGGGGGAAATTGGGCTTGTGAAGTTCTTGGGAGTGAAAAACAGAGGAAAGTTACCTTGGTAGGGTAGATGGCGCTGGAGGGGAAGGCATCCAGGGAGGTCATGTCCGTGTACTTCCTTTCCATCGTCTTCTTGGTGGCCGGGCAGTAGTGGACGCTGCGCACAACTTTAGGGCGCACTAGAGAGCCTGCAGAACAACGTGAAGGGAGGAATTAACACACATTCAGATCACGTTGTCGAGACTTCAAATCAAGCCTGTCGAGTAACAAGCATTCATTCACGTAGTAATAAAGACGGGACGCACACTTGGTGATGATGCCCTCCACGCACACCATGCTGCCCAGCAGTCGGGACGTCAGCGTTCGGGGGGTGACGTGCTTCGTGCCGAAGCTGCCCTCCAGGCCGATGAAGAACTCCTCGTACTGCTTGGCGTAGGTGGCGTCGACTGAAGCCACGAGGTCTTTGAGAGCCCGCTGGAAGGCCAGCAGCTCCTCGAATGCATTACTCATGAGTCTGGAAGAGAGCAGAGAACATTCGGTTCATTGTTCGAATGTCTGTCTTTTACTCTGGGCACTTTTTTTGTTTTCTACAGGGACTGAAAAACCCAGAGAGCAGAAAGTCATGGTCACTTCATTTAACTGGTCAAGATATGAACGCAGGGCCTCTATATTATGATTGACACACTGCTTAACTTCAGTGTCTGTATTTCACTAAATCAGCCCTCCTGTTCTTTACATTTGTTTTTGTTAATATGACATGGATCAGTCTGTTGTGACTCTTTGCTGGTAATGCTAATACCACTCGTACTTTTATCATCATTACTGACATTGTAGCTATAAATCTTGCTTGATGTTGCTCTGTCTCTATCCTTCTTCCTGCATCACATCTATCCCCTTCTCCAAACCTAACACAGTCTCAGCAGGTGTCTGTTATAATTATACATTACTTATGGGTTGCTGTATTTGTTATTTAAAGCATTGCAATCCAAATTTCATTGAAGAGTCAATGTAATATTGTGTCAGAAATAACAGTGGTAAAACTTAAGGCATAATCAGCATAACAAAACCTTTATAGTTTACATGAAAATCTCGAGGCAAAAACAGTAGAAGGAGTGATCGTGAGAAGACAAAGACATTTCAAAAAACGTGAAAAACACCAGAAAGGCTCTGCGGTGTAAAGCTTGTAACATCCTGATTTAATTCTCACAGCTTCTCATTGAGAAAGAAATAGAAGGCAGCCAGCTGCTTGAATTTTCCACATAGATCAATAAAGTATCTGTCTGTCTGTCTGACACACATCATCCATCCATGCTCACACACAGCGGTACTTCCTCACTTTGCAGCCCGGGCTTCGTTGCGTCTCCTCAGGTCGTTGATGTTGACGATGAGTCGAGCTTTATTTTCACTGATCATGTCCCGGACTTTACTTTGGTACACGCCCTGATCTTGCTGTACAAAAAGGAGACGATGGAGGTCTGTGAGTTTAGTTGTAACACAATGTGCAGATAGTAGCTAAAGAAGAACAATGGTTTAACGCAATAAGCTACGCTAAATACATATCAAATGGAGAACGAAGCAGCATGAAAACATCAGACAACACCGTACAATCTGCTGCGTGGTGTGATTAAGTCGTGAACAAGCAGCAGGGAGTTTTATTGTTTTCGCCGCATGGTTTTCTCATTGCACCCCATTATTAGTGAATCAAGTGAATTAAAGTCCGACTTACATCGTCATCCAGAAAGTCCAGATAATCCCTCTGGGCCTCCCTCATCTCCAGGTCATCTACGACGTCGGTTGCCATTTTAATCGGTTGTTTATTCAACTTTAGGTAGTCTTAAAGCACAGCACAGACTTCCTCACCGTGTGCTCTGCTGCTGTCACCCTCCAGACTGCTGAGTTTTCGCGCCACGACGTGCAGGGTACAAGTAGAACGTCAAATACGATTGGCCAAACTCTGCACGTTACCCTTTGCACACGCTGCGCGTGCCCGTATAACCTTCCAATAAAATCCATCGTGACGACACTTTGTCCCGCCTACTTGAAGAACTCGCGGGAAAACGGAGAAAGAATGGTCGGGGCTGTGGGGGAGAGCTATGCCTGACGTAGGCTCTCTTGTGATTGGTCAGAGGCGGAGAGTACAGGTTCGCTCAAAGACAAAAAGGTGTTTATGGTAAAAGTCTCTCTTATAAATGGTGGGACTGTCACACTGTCAATATTTCAGCCACGAGAGTGCGCTTCTTAAAAATAAACCACAACAATTGTTCTTCTTCATGGTGCAATGTCTATCTTGTCTGGGAAATTTGAAAGGCATTGGTAAGAGAGGTGAACATAATTAAATCCTTTTGCATGCTCTTAATAAAGCATGTCGTATAAAGCCAGACAATTGGCTTGTGAACCTATTTAAAATTACAGCAATAACAACGTCTTCATTACAGAGTTTATGACCTACTTCTTCATGGGTATGCATTAACTCTCCCTGTATATATACATACTGATTTAATCTTAGATCGTTTTGTGAAAAAGCCCTTAACCATAAGTAAAGTAATGTATCGAAAGAAATGAGTGCAGCAGAGGAAGTAGTGGTTGGCCAATCAGCACCATGGTAGGATGTATAATGTTCTCATGCTGTATCAGAACCAAAGCAAAGTTGTAAACAAAAGACAAACAGTTTTTAATAAAGGTTACATGTTGTAAATTCTCTTTGGCTGTCAGGTTTTTATTCTTATCTTGGTTTTAAACTTGATGTTGGTAGAAGGATGTAATGACACATAAGCCTGAATGTGGCAGATACATTTGACTTCACCTGCGGTCACAGAGCTGGAACAGAAAGTATAGGGGCAGACACAACACTACCACTATTTGTATCGTTGAATTGATATTACGATTCAATATGTTCTGTTCAAAATAAGTCACAATTAAAAATAACTACACAGCATTCTTTAAGATTCATGACATGGGAAAAAAGCTGCTATTTCTTGAACTATAAAGAATTACAATTATTCAGCAAAAACATGTCATGGTTTACTTTCAATGATTTATTATATGATTATTATTATTAATTGATTGACTTGGAAAGGTTGGCAGTAAATCACAACCAATCTTTTTTAGAGTCACCAATTAACCTGATGGCATGTCTTTGGACAGTGGGGGAAACCGGGGCACCCGGAGAAAACCCCCTTATGCACGAGGAGATCATGCAAACTCCACACAGAAAAAGGACCGTGTCCTACTGGGGACTTAAATCAGGAACCTCCTTACTGTGAAGTGACTAATCACTGCAGTAGCGTGCACATCCGACTGCAGATCAAACACTCGTACCAGATGTTGACGGTATCTCCTCGGCCCTGCTGAAGAAGAATTTGTGAGTGTTTGTAACCGCTTTGACAACAGTTCCAAACCAGCTGGCTCCATTAGTATTTCTCTCAGGCTGGATCTCAACATCTTCGGAGTCTGCAGCCAGGGTTTTATTTTCTCTCTGAGGGCTCCTGCTCCTCATTAAGAAGGATTGGACGGTCCTTGTAATCCATTCAATGAATCCTCTGAACCAGCTGACGTTCTCTGATTCTACAGCTTGGGATGTGTTTCCTGTCTGGACACTGCAGGTGGCTTCTATAGTGTCCGTCATATTGAAGCAGACTTCAGGACAAGAGGGCCGCTGACCTGGCTCAGAAATGTTGTCTTTTATGTCTGCCATATTGATTCGGACATCAGCAGATGAGGTTTCAGGGGCCGCCTCCTGAGTGTTCGTCACATCGCTGCAGACGTCAGCACTGGAGTTCTGAGGAAAGCTGCCACTCAGGAATGGATGCTGCAGGACCTCCTGGGGTTTAATACGCTGGTCTTGGTCCAAATGCATCATCCTTTTGATCAGGTCAACTAACAGACCGTGATCACTGTTGTGTCCTCTGTCCTCTTCCATCAGTTTCTCAAGATCATCTACACTACTGAGCCAAACGTGCCTTGTGTCTAAAGGTATGACCCCAGTCTCATCCTGGTACTGATCCCAAGTCTTAAAACTCCAGTGTTGTGGATCATCGTGGTGATGATTGAAAAAATCTTGCACGGTCAGTCCTTTGTCCAGCACATGGTCTGGAATCTGACCCTGAGTTGCTATGATGAAGCTCAATAGATCATATTCCGTGTCGCCGGGGTAGAGAGGGAATCCGACAGCCATTTCTGCAGCTGTCAGACCCAGCGACCACATGTCGATTGCCTCATTAAACTGGCTCTTCAGACACACCTCTGGTGCCCGGTACCAGATGGTCTGCACACACATTTCTGGGTGAAAATCAGAGACATGAAATGCCAGGCCAAAGTCAATCAGCTTCACTCTGATTGGCTTCTTGTGGCGGTCCACCACCATAATGTTGTCTGGTTTTAAGTCTGCATGCACAACCCCAATATCGTTTAGATAGCAAAGGGCTACGGACAGCTGATGCAGCACGTCTTTCACCTCTGTAATTGGGAGAGTCCCCTCCGGTCTGTCCTCCATGTAATCAGCCAGACTTTGATCCAGCAGCTCGAAGATCAGACAGACGTTCTGCTTGTCGAAGAAAAAGCCGTGCCAATGCACGATGTTGCTTATTTCTGAATTAAGACAAAGCAGCTTTTTCAAGATTTTAATTTCTTGTCTTGCCTGTAGAAAAATATCAGGGTCGTTTTTATTGACCTTGATGGCCACACTGCTGTTATTGTTGATGTTGCGACACTTGGCAACAACACCAAAACCGCCCTCCCCGAGAAAGGCCTCTATCCTGTAGTTTTTTCCGAGCTGGCTCCCTGTATATAGGTTAAGCTCTGGTATTTGTTCTGTGTTCATGTTAACTGATGATAGGCTATTCAGTTTAAAATCCTTTCAAAGCCAACGAGAAAATGGTGGCGGTACTGTACTGTACTTCTGTTAGGCCCAAGATCCGTAAGTCCGTGTCAGACTTCTGCCACAGTCAATGCTTCTAAACTCTGGCTGTGACATCACAGGATTCTGTTGTCCTTTGATCTCTGCAGCGATGACATCACTGGTTTCCATTTTTGAAAATAAACATTTATGTGAAAAAGCCCTTTACCAGGAGCCATTTTGTGTTTATTGTTGGCATGTTATTTAGTTTAGATATTTTTTGTATATTATTTTCCACTAGGGACACTGAAGGCACGGGGGGGGGGGGTGTTTATAGATGAGCATAGGTGACAGGAAGGGGAGGGAACAGGTAGGGCGAGCACAAACAGTTCTCACCAGACCAGCACTCATGTTACGACCAGCACTCAGGAAAACCACTGGAAATGGTATGTTTTGTTCTTATATTTTAATCATCAAATCACTACAATAAACCATCAAGTCAACAAGAATTACGACTGGACTATCATGATTGCATCTGCGTAGAACTTCATCCCTGCCTGCCTGTTAATGGCAATCATTAGAAAAGAGGATAAACATTGGAAAATTGCCATTACACCATAAGTAAAGTAATCAATCGAAAGAAATGAGTGCAGCAGAGGAAGTAGTGGTTGGCCAATCAGCACCATGGTAGGATGTATAATGTTCTCATGCTGTATCAGAACCAAAGCAAAGTTGTAAACAAAAGACAAACAGTTTTTAATAAAGGTTACATGTTGTAAATTCTCTTTGGCTGTCAGGTTTTTATTCTTATCTTGGTTTTAACTTGATGTTGGTAGAAGGATGTAATGACACATAAGCCTGAATGTGGCAGATACATTTGACTTCACCTGCGGTCACAGAGCTGGAACAGAAAGTATAGGGGCAGACACAACACTACCACTATTTGTATCGTTGAATTGATATTACGATTCAATATGTTCTGTTCAAAATAAGTCCATCCATCCATCCATCCATTTTCTACCGCTTATCCGGGGCCGGGTCGCGGGGGCAGCAGTCTAAGCAGAGACACCCAGGCTTCCCTCACCCCAGACACCTCCTCCAGCTCTTCCGGTGGGACCCCGAGGCGTTCCCAAGCCAGCCGAGAGACATAGTCTCTGGGTCTACCCCGAGGCCTCCTCCCAGAGGGACATGCCCGGAACACCTCCCTGGGGAGGCGTCCAGGGGGCATCCGGACCAGATGCCCGAACCACCTCAACTGACTCCTCTCGGTGTGGAGGAGTAGCGGCTCTACTCCGAGCTCCTCCCTGGTGACCGAGCTCCTCACCCTATCTCTAAGGGTGCGCCCAGCCACCCTACGGAGGAAGCCCATTTCGGCCGCTTGTATCCGAGATCTCGTTCTTTCGGTCTTGACCCAAAGCTCATGACCATAGGTGAGGGTAGGGACGAAGATCGACCGGTAAATCGAGAGCTTCGCCTTTCGGCTTAGCTCCTTCTTCACCACGACGGACCGATACAGCGACCGCATGACTGCAGACGCCGCACCGATCCGTCTGTCGATCTCACGCTCCATCTTCCCCCCACTCGTGAACAAGACCCCGAGATACTTAAACTCCTCCTCCTGGGGAAAGGACTCCCCACCGACCCGAAGGGGGCAAACCACCTTTTTTCCAGTCGAGAACCATGGCCTCAGATTTAGAGGTGCTGATCCTCATCCCAGCCGCCTCACACTTGGTAGCGAACCGCCCCAGTGCGCACTGAAGGTCCGGGTTTGATGGAGCCAACAAGACCACATCATCCGCAAAAAGCAGAGACGAGATCCTATGGTCCCCGAACCGGACCCCCTCCGGCCCCTGACTGCGCCTAGAAATTCTGTCCATAAAAGTAATGAACAGAACCAGTGACAAAGGGCAGCCCTGCCGGAGGCCAACGCGCACCGGGAACAGGTCCAACTTAATACCGGCAATGCGAACCATACTCCTGCTCCGGTCGTACAAGGACTGGACCGCCCTTAGCAAAGGGCCCGAACCCCATACTCACGGAGCACCCCCCAGAGGGCGCCGCGAGGGACACGGTCGAATGCCTTCTCCAAATCCACAAAGCACATGTGGACTGGTTGGGCAAACTCCCATGAACCCTCGAGCACCCGCTGGAGAGTGTAGAGCTGGTCCAGTGTTCCACGGCCAGGACGAAAATCGCATTGTTCCTCTTGAATCCGAGGTTCGGCTAACAGCCGGAACCTCCTCTCCAGTACCCTGGAATAGACTTTCCCAGGGAGGCTGAGGAGTGTGATTCCCTGGTAGTTGGAACACACCCTCCGGTCCCCCTTCTTGAAAACAGGGACCACCACCCCGGTCTGCCAGTCCAGGGGCACTGTCCCCGACCTCCACGCGATGTTACAGAGGCGTGTCAACCATGACAGCCCCTGCACATCCAGAGACTTCAGATACTCAGGGCGTATCTCATCCACCCCTGGTGCCTTGCCACCAAGGAGCTTGCCTCGGTGACTTCGGCTTGGGTGATGGACGAATCCACCTCTGAGCACCCAGCCTCTTCTTCCTCAGTGGAAGACGTGAAGGTGGGATTGAGGAGATCCTCGAAGTATTCCTTCCACCGTCCGACTACATCCCCAGTTGAGGTCAGCAGCTCCCCACCTCCACTGTAAACAGTGTTGGTGAAGCACTGCTTCCCCCTCCTGAGGCGACAGACGGTTTGCCAGAATTTCCTCGAGGCCGACCGAAAGTTCTCCTCCATGGCCTCCCCGAACTCCTCCCAGACCCAAGTTTTTGCCTCCACGACCGCCCGGGCTGTGGAACGCCTGGCCTGCCGGTAGGACTCAGGAGTCCTATGCGCTAGCAACGCCCGATAGGACTCCTTCTTCAGCTTGACGGCCTCCCTTACTTCCGGTGTCCACCACCGGGTTCGAGGATTGCCGCCACGACAGGCACCAGAGACCCTGCGACCACAGCTCAGAGCAGCTGCTTTGACAATGGAGGTGGAGAACATGGTCCACTCAGACTCAGTGCCCCCAGCCTCCCCCGGGATCTGTGAAAAGCTCGTCCGGAGGTGGGAGTTGAAGACCTCGCTAACAGAGGGTTCAGCCAGACGTTCCCAGCAGACCCTCACTACACGTTTGAGCCTGCCGAGTCTTACCGGCTTCCTCCCCTGCCAGCGCATCCAACTCACCACCAGGTGGTGATCAGTTGACAGCTCAGCCCCTCTCTACACCTGAGTGTCCGAGACACACGGCCGGAGGTCAGATGGCACGACCACAAAGTCTATCATCGACCTCCGGCCTAGGGAGTCCTGGTGCCATGTGCACTTATGGACATCCCTGTGCTCGAACATGGTGTTTGTTATGGACAGACTGTGACTAGCACAGAAGTCCAATAACAGAACACCACTCTGGTTCAGATCAGGGAGGCCATTCCTCCCAATCACCCCACTCCAGATCTCACTGTCGTTGCCCACGTGAGCATTGAAGTCCCCCAGTAGAACAATGGAGTCCCCAGTCGGAGCACTGTCCAGCACCCCTCCCAGGGACTCCAAGAAGGCCGGGTACTCCGCACTGCCGTTCGGGCCGTAGGCCGAAACGACTGTTAGAGACCTGTCCCCTACCCGAAGGCGTAGGGACACGACCCTCTCGTTCACCGGGGTGAACTCCAACACCTGGCGCCTGAGCTGTGGTGCTATGAGCAAGCCCACACCAGCCCGCCGCCTCTCACCGCGGGCAACTCCAGAGAAGTAAAGAGTCCAGCCCCTCTCAAGGAGCTGGGTTCCAGAGCCCAAGCAGTGCGTGGAGGTGAGCCCGACTATATCTAGCCGGTACCTCTCAACCTCCTGCACAAGCTCAGGCTCCTTCCCCCCCAGTGAGGTGACGTTCCACGTCCCAAACGCCAGAAGCTGCGTCCGGGGATCGGGTCGTCGAGGCCCCCGCCGTCGACTGCCGCCCGATGCACACTGCACCCGACCCCTACGGCTTCCTCTGTGGATGGTGGGTCCACAGGAGGACAGGCCCGCGTCGTCCTTTCGGGCTGAACCCGGCCGGGCCCCACGGGCAAAGTCCCGGCCACCAGGCGCTCTCCTGCGGGCCCCAACCCCAGGCCTGGCTCCAGGGTGGGGCCCCGGCTCCGCCATGCCGGGCGACGTCACGGTCCTATTCATGTTATTCATCATAGGGGTTTTATGAACTGCATTTAGTCTGACCCGTCGCCTAGGACCTGTTTGCCCTGTTTGCCTGCTGGGGGCTCAAAGCCCCCGACAACATAGCTCCTAGGGTCATTCGAGTGCTCAAACTCCCCCACCACGATAAGGTAGCTGTTCATGGGGGAGTTCAAAATAAGTCACAATTTAAAAAAATAAAAAATAAAAAATCACATTAGTATAGTGATTTTTTTCTTTTTTTTTTTAATAAGTCACAATTAAAAATCACTATACTAATCCTCTTAGGGTATTTTCACAGCATTCTTTAAGATTCATGACATGGGAAAACAGCTGCTATTTCTTGAACTATAAAGAATTACAATGATTCAACAAAAACATGTCATGGTTTACTTTCAATGATTTATTATTATAATTATTATTATTAATTGATTGACTTGGAAAGGTTGGCAGTGAATCACAGCCAGTCTTTTTTAGAGTAACCAATTAACCTATTGGCATGTCTTTGGACAGCGGGGGAAACCGGGGCACCCGGAGAAAACCCCCTTATGCACGAGGAGATCATGCAAACTCCACACAGAAAAAGGACCGTGTCCTACTGGGGACTTAAATCAGGAACCTCCTTACTGTGAAGTGACTAATCACTGCAGTAGCGTGCACATCCGACTGCAGATCAAACACTCGTACCAGATGTTGACGGTATCTCCTCGGCCCTGCTGAAGAAGAATTTGTGAGTGTTTGTAACCGCTTTGACAACAGTTCCAAACCAGCTGGCTCCATTAGTATTTCTCTCAGGCTGGATCTCAACATCTTCGGAGTCTGCAGCCAGGGTTTTATTTTCTCTCTGAGGGCTCCTGCTCCTCATTAAGAAGGATTGGACGGTCCTTGTAATCCATTCAGTGAATCCTCTAAAACAGCCGACGTTCTCTGATTCTGCAGCTTGGGATGTGTTTCCTGTCTGGACACTGCAGGTGGCTTCTATAGTGTCCGTCATATTAAAGCAGACTTCAGGACAAGAGGGCCGCTGACCTGGCTCAGAAATGTTGTCTTTTATGTCTGCCATATTGATTCGGACATCAGCAGATGAGGTTTCAGGGGCCGCCTCTTGAGTGTTCGTCACATTGCTGCAGACGTCAACACTGGAGTTCTGAGGAAAGCTGCCACTCAGGAATGGATGCTGCAGGACCTCCTGGGGTTTAATATGCTGGTCTTGGTCCAAATGCATCATCCTTTTGATCAGGTCAACTAACAGACCGTGATCACTGTTGTGTCCTCTGTCCTCTTCCATCAGTTTCTCAAGATCATCTACACTACTGAGCCAAACGTGCCTTGTGTCTAAAGGTATGACCCCAGTCTCATCCTGGTACTGATCCCAAGTCTTAAAACTCCAGTGTTGTGGATCATCGTGGTGATGATTGAAAAAATCTTGCGCGGTCAGTCCTTTGTCCAGCACATGGTCTGGAATCTGACCCTGAGTTGCTATGATGAAGCTCAATAGATCATATTCCGTGTCGCCGACCATGATCACTGTTGTATCCTCTGTCCTCTTCCATCAGTTTCTCAAGATCATCTAAACTAATTTTAATTTGTGTGTGTTTCATCGTTGCTGTGCATGAACAATCTCGATCTACAAGGTGTTTTGACTACTGATACTTGCTTGGAGGGTTTGACTTTGGTCATGTTTGGTCTGATGTGCTCGACCACATTTTGGATCATTGCTTGGTTTTCATGGTCTGTGTTGAATTAACTGTCCACAGCACCTGTTTGTTTTACATTTGATAAGTTATTGTTAGTGGTGATATTGAAAACAGATGAACAAAAACCTCTCACAATGATTTTAAATTCTGATCTTACACTACTATGCTGTATGTCTTTTCAGTGCTTGTGCTGTGGTTAAAATCATTTCAAGTTGTTATTTAGAAGATGTTGCATGTCTTTGCAAATATATTTTAGATCCCCTCAGGTGAAGTGAATGGAGAAATTCTTTGACAGGAGCTGAGTGCAGAGCTGCTGTGTTCGTGAATGCCTCAGTGACGAGTGTGCATGTGATGTCATCAATGTAACGTTTTCTGATCAGCTCTGTTTTGGTTCCTCTGCAGTCAGCTGAGATGGAAGCTTTAAAGGAAACACAATAGTGATCCGAGATGGCAACATCATTCACCACACATGCAAAAAGTGTCATATTGCATCACATGAAGAAAACTTCCAGGCAAAGAAAAACATATCTCGTCTCAGGGCAAAATGAGGGTTGGATTCACGACCATTCAACACTACTACCATGTTTCTAATGATACAAAGCTTCATGCAAATGGGTGAGGTATCCCTTTAACCAAGTTTCAGTTAAATTCTCTTCAACGATAAGATCATTAATTAGAAGTGACTTGCCTGATAGAGAACTAACACATTGTAACATGCTATCAACATTGCTAGATTCATGCTGTGGCTGACACACAACTGGTATAAAGTTAGATAGAGTGATTGTACATTTCGACCCACTGATGTACTTTGCGCCATGTCACCAGCGATTCCAGATATCTGGTATGTTAAAGACTTTTGTTTGGGTTCATCTTGTCTCTTGTCCTTGGCAGTGGGAACAGTGTGACACAAGAAGAAAGAGAGATTGGAGGTGAAAAGCCTCACTCCTGACTTGTTAAGGTAAAGGCCATCTCCTTTGAAAAAATGTCTTTGGTCCCAGAAAAAGTTAAAATTGTCAATAAATTGGACCGAATGGACCTCACACTCAGATGAAAGCCCTGTGTTTATTGCCAACAGTCTGCTGAGTCTCTGTCTCCAAAGGGGTAAGAAACAACCATTCTACTAAATACAAATTATCAAAAGGGTAAGAAACAACCATCCTTGTAAATAAAGTAAGTCATGGACCCAGGAAAGAGTCAGGAACTCATAAGAAAAGTAAGTTTTCATGTAGGCTAGCAAAATAATGTGCAGTCATGTAAATATAATATTTGTGACGAGTCCAAAAGGAAATGGATTTATATTTCAATGTGACTGCAGTGTACGATCACGGACAGTAGATGGAGACAAATTTACCTGCTTAGACATTGATTTGACAGCTTATTGGTTCAGGTTAAAAAATGGACCTGTATATACTAATATTCAATCTGTAGACAATGTATTCATAAACAATGATATATTTAACTTCAAATAAGTCGATATGCTGCATATTTAAAAAAACATATTATAGGCCTATCATCCAGGCAACACAAAGTCAATACATGCTGAAGGCAATTGTTAATAAAAGAAAGAAATAAGTATATCTTAATGTCCATTGTGAGCACTTAATCGATGCTGCTCAATGTCTGCTTGTAAATGGACTTCTGGGCGTTTCCGATCATTTAAACCCCGCCCACACCACCGGCTGCTGCGGTCTGTGTTTATTCCTCTCTTCAGCCTCCACAATCCTCTCACTTATATATTTCAGTAAAGCTGGCCTGTGCACTTTGGAGCAACTTTTGTTGCATATAAAGAAAGTTCTTCTGTGTTTTCTTGAGAAGTCAGAGGAGCAACAGGTGTCCTGTCCATATCAGAGGGTGAGATGGTGATTCTTCTTTTAGATGATTACCAACATTCAACATTTACAATGCGATATGCACTTTTGATTTTTTCTATTCTCAGTATTATTTGCTGTTTTCTTCAAATTCAAAAGCACATAATGCTGCATGTCCACATTTCTACAGCCTGAGACAGAAGAAGATACTTAAAAAATATTTGAAAGCATGAAAGAATAAATATGTGCAGGTTTTCTGTAGCCTACATGAAAGCATTGTTGTAATGAAAAAAGGGGGGAGCCTTTTAAGACACAGCCGATGTTGTGAGTAGCTTTGTGCCCTGTGATAGTTTGTTTTTTTCCTTTACCTTGGTGACAAGCAGTAGATTATTGTGTGTGCACACATTTGTTTGTAAGACAGCAAGAGAATAGTTTGGGCGATGATACAGGTTTGACTGCATACCTTCTTTTTTTAAGTGCATGTGACCTGTATCATTCACACCGTGTGTATCTGCTTAATAACTGTGTCAAATGTTTTGAATTTTAGTGTGCCAACTGTCTACAGGCAAAAATGACCAATTCAGATTCAACTTGGTCTGGACCTATTTGCTAAATAAATAAATGAATAAACGTGCTTCTCTATTGAGTCCCTCACACTTTAAATACAAGCTAAAACAAGTTCTGAGCTCGTTTGTTTGTTTCTCTCTAAACTTTAATCCCATTTGGATTTGTAGAAGCTCAGACCTCTATTTTCTTTATCTTCTTTTCTTAAATCCCCACAATGATAGCTCTGATTCACTTAATAGATTGATGATTTTTGTTGTTGTTGTTGTTGTTGTTGTTTTTAAAGAAAAGCCACCCACACTGTGGTCAACATTGATTTATGGTCAAAAGTTGTTGTTAATAAAATGTCCTGCTGTTTGAAGATGTTCTGTAAGCTTTTTTTTCCCCCTACTATCAAATTAACTGTGAGTTCATTGTTTCTTTTTGTCCCCTGATTTGTCCAGCAGTTCTCCTCTATCTACCGCCCACCTCGTCTTCCTCTCGTCACCTAGCTATGATCGGCGCCATTCTGCAGCAGCTCAGCATCTTGACCCTGAGCATCAAGCATGGATGCAGACTGCCCCGTCTCTTCGATGAAATCCCTTCCTCCTTTCCATCACCTAGCAGAACTGTTGTAGCCTCCCAGGTCCCTAGCCTCTTCCGAGAGCCGTATGTCTTGTCAGGATATCGTCCAATCCACCAGGACTGGCGCTGCTACCTCCTGAGTCTCTTCCAGAGGCACAATGAATCCCTAAATGTCTGGACCCACTTGTTGGCGTGTTCTGTGCTGCTGTTTCGCTGGAGGGCCAACGTAGAGACCCTGGGGTACACTTTTGATGCAACTTCTCTACCTCTCAGCGTCTTCATGGTCTCTGCCTTTACCTATCTGTTCATCAGTGTAGCTGCTCATCTTTTTCAGTCTCACTCGGAGAGTGCACACTACTTTTTCTTCTTTCTGGACTATGTGGGTGTTGCTTTTTATCAGTACGGCTCCGCACTCGGTCATTATTTCTACACATCGGAGTCAGCATGGAGGGAAAGCTGTATTGGACTGCTGTTTTTACCTGGAGCTTTGTTCCTTGGGTGGTGTTCCTGTGCAGGCTGCTGTTTTGCTAAGTCCAGGTATCGCCGGCCATATCCGATAGAACGCAAAATCTGTCAGCTGATTCCATTGACCCTAGCATACCTGTTTGACATCAGCCCTGTCGTCCATCGCCTTGTCACTGTCCCCTGGGCACAGGAGCCCTCGCTGCCCTTCCATGCCCTCCACATTGCCCTTTTCCTGCTGTCAGCCGTCTTTTTCTCCTGTCATATCCCTGAGCGCTTTTTCCCGGGCCGCTGTGACTTTGTGGGTCAGGGTCACCAGATCTTCCATCTGTTTCTGTCCCTGTGCACTCTTTTCCAGCTGGAGGCTCTGTTCCAGGACTACGCCAGGCAGAGAGATAAAGTGGTGAAAGTGTTTGGAGAGAGGCAGCTGTGGTGGGCTTGTGTGTCCATCCTAGCTCTGTTTCTGTGTTGTGTCTTGACTGTCATTATCACCATGAAGCACAAGAGCAAAACACGGCATAGCAAAAAAGAGAGAGAGAATTGACAAATGTGTGTGCGTGTGTGTGTGTGTGTGTGTGTGTGTGTGTGTGTGTGTGTGTGTGTGTGTGCGTAATTGAGAGAGTGAGAGAGAAAGGGGTTGGTGGTGATAAAATATACCAATAAATATTAAATCCATAAATATGATCAGATATGACTTATTTTTGTCACCAGTTGTCTCTGAAAAGTCATTACTCATTATATTGAAATAATAAAATGTACAGGAGCTCCTTGAAATGTTCTAATTCAATTTTACTACTTAACAGTTGGCTTACTCCTGAGTAAGCTTACTATTAGGGCCTAATGGTTGGGTACTTTTGAGGCGATACCGTTATTGACTTTATAGAGAAAAACATTTTAAATAACGGTTAATCAGCACACAAATTTTAATTTTAAAACAAAACAATTTTAAATGAATAAAACCTACTGCAGACTGAGTGCCAGTCTGGTTATTTTGCAGTCTTTCAGGCCCTGCTTCGTTGGTTTCCAGTCTTTGGATGCAGGAGTTAAACAGCAGCCCAGCAAACAGTAAACAGTTTTACAGTCTGAAAAAACACACAAGGGTACACAACCAATATATCTGGAAACTTTGAAGAAGAAGTTTTTTAATTATCAATTTTCAAGGAACTAACTAACTATTCTAATATATCTCTTTCTTAGGTTCTGTAATTCAAGGGAGCAGAATCAAATCCTCCATAAGCTGTTTGAAAATTGTGTAATAATCAGAAAATCTTGTTTTTTTATGACATGGATGACAATGAGGGGACCTAAAGTTAGTGTCCATTGCTTGCATACTCAAGACTATATGACTGCCTTTCATCAAGAGTTCACCTTGCTAAGCATGGGTTTCAACATTTATGTTAAGCTACATATATACTGTATATACATAAATTAAATATAGGATGACAAATACAATAGAAATAGAATAATAGTATGTACACTTTCACTTGTGAGTCACTAGGTGGTGATGCTGCCCACAGAGTGTGACGTAGGGGTGCATGACATCTATCTATCTATCTATCTATCTATCTATCTATCTATCTATCTATCTATCTATCTATCTATCTATCTATCTATCTATCTATCTGTCTGTCTGTCTGTCTGTCTGTCTGTCTGTCTGTCTGTCTGTCTGTCTGTCTGTCTGTCTGTCTGTCTGTCTGTCTGTCTGTCTGTCTGTCTGTCTGTCTGTCTGTCTGTCTGTCTATCTATCTATCTATCTATCTGCCCCAGGCTCAATCCACCACACCCTACAGTATCTATAGAAGTCTTCCATTTATAGAATAGAATGCCTTTATTGTTATTATACAAATTGTACAACAAGATTACTTGGCTATTACAGTTTGCAGCATACTAAAATTAAATGGATAAACAGACTCCCAAGTGGACTTTTATCAAGACAAGTGGCTCTTATGTCTGATGTTGTAAGATGTTTGAACAGGTGGTTGAGGATTGTCTCTATTTCAAGCGCTTTAGACTAACTTGCCTACAGTTCTTCCCAATAACCGGAAAAAAACAGACATCCTCAGTGCCAGACTATCATTCTTGGACATGGAAATAAGCTATGAGGTTAATGTTGATTCACTGCAGCTGCGTGTGAGATGTCGAGGCACTCAGCTGCCGATGTAGTTGTGATAAAAAAAGAAAACAGGCTTTATATGGTCTCTTGTTTGCACCTCCTTCATTAGAGGCAGACTGCCCAATGAACAAGGAGCTCCCTCCCTCAGGTGCATGCCTCCAGCGAGCCACATTTAGTGAAGGCAGTTGAGTACCTGACAGAAGTTGGTGACAGAGTTACAGCCGAGTGCAGCAGCATACAATGTAAGTTAAGAACAACATTTGTATGTGTCTTTATGTTTTTTGTGTGTGCTGGATTGTCTACCATGATCGTTCATAAGACGATTACTCTTTGTAAAACATTTTAAACAATGTGTCCATGGCCTTCTTGGGTTTGTCTTTAAATATGTGGGCCTGCGCTGCCTTCTTTACAGAAGCCTTGGACAATGGCTCCAGTAGAGATGGTTGACATGTTAGGTTGGTTCTCGTCCCCTGAAGTGGGGGTCATCTCCCTCATGATCCTCCTCGTCCTCAGCATCACTCTCGTCGCCCTTTGTGCCAGGTGTAACAGGTAACGTAACAAGTGACATTAATATACCTGTTTCCAGCCATGTTTGTTTTCCTAATACAAGAAAGGATCTGCCTCTAAAAATGCTGTTACTCATAGAGAGTTAAAGGCATAGAGAATGGTGTCACCTAAAGAATGAGTATTCGTGACCAAAACTGCCACCCAGTTTCAAACAAGTCCTGTCCTGTTTATTATGTTAGATCCTCACTCCCAGATTATATAATTCATTTAATTTACTCTCCCCAGACACTAATTGCTATTCAGAACCTCACGGCTGCTTAGAGCAGCGACTTGCTTGACTTGATGGGCGGTTTTCGATGAGGGGTGTTGCCCGTTTGAAAAAACAAAAAGGAAGCAGGGAAGTGGAGATTTAAAATCATTTTTTAAGGCTCAGGCATTCGGGCCGAACATGCTTGGATCATTAAACTTGACACATTAGGTGGTTCCTATGAGACCTTTGTGATTATATATGAGTGTGTGCAAACACATGAGAATGTACCGGTATTCACACACATGCACATGTGTGTTTGTCCGCCCCTTGCTGTTGTCACACCAAACATACCAGTGACAGTTAACACACAGGTACTGTGGGGTTTTAACAATAGTCTTATCTTCTGCAATCTGTTTCTGTACATACCAGGGCTACTTTGTCACCCAGAGGAATGCAACAGGAATGGGATTGTGGTGAAAGATGGGACGCATAACTCATAGCTCAGAACAGAGTATAATCAAACAGTAACAGGGTGTGTGTTGATCCAATCAGGGCAAAGAAAACACACAATGCTGTGCTCTGTCTTTTTACACCCTTTTTAATGACCTTGATAAAAAAAGATATGATGTTCATGTTGAAAGTGGAGAGGGAGAGATTTATAGTTGATTGCCGATTTGTATTGACTTTGAATTGGAGCCAGAGTGTGGCAATAAGCTGACTGTTTATGAGCTTTTGTCAACAGAAAAAGTATATATGTGCTTTTAAGACAAAATGAAGTCACTAAGATCAGACGGGGACATTCAACACTGCCTCTCGTTGCTTTCTAGGATTTGTTGGTCTAGACGTGACTCTCTCACGAGAAGTGTCAGTCGCTGTTGATTAAATGGATGAGGGTATGGCAGACAAGGACCTTGAGAAATGTACTGAAATTCATTTTGAGGTTGGTCTTGACTGAGAAAAGACAGAAAGTGCCTCATGTGGATGAAAGACAACAACTCCCAGAATGCACAGCACCGCAAGCCACTTGCAATGAAGCTATGGTGCTCTATTTACAGTCTGTAAGGCCGTTTCTTAGTCCAAGATTTTCAGAAGGAATTGGCATCTTGTAAATTCCTGGCAGCAAACAATAACAATTTTCACAATTGTCCCCAAGTGGTTGTCTCTCCCTGGTCCCTGGTTTATAGGACACTAAATGAGTGCTCTGATTTATTCAGAACTTGCATATGTTGCATCACAGCACATAGGCTGTACCAGCTTTTCACTGTAACTGTGGTTTCCCGTCAGTATTGTATTTAAAGAGGAATGTTGCCCCAGCAAACATTCGCCATCCACACAGATAGGACATGATCGAAAACTCAAGAAAATTCCCTCTCAGAAGACTAATTACAAATTCTGCCTCAGAGTCTCAGCTGAGCCACTAAAGCCAAATGTTGCTAACTTCAGGGACTTACTTTTGCATTACGTTATTGAGATATGAACTAAAACTGCAGGAAATGCTGACAGATCAAGCAGGAAGGTTGTGATTATAAACAAAAAGCTGTTTTGAAAGGAGAATATGGGGATGTGAAAGAAGAACCCAGTATATATGTGTTTGCTACAAACAAGAACAAGTGGCCACAAACTTGTTAAGACCAAAGGAATGAACAGGTAACCGTTTTAGAGGTGCTGAGCCATAAACTTGTTTCAACAGAGTGCACCTTTGTCCTTTACTCCATGAGTAAACAAAAATGGTCATAACATCTGATAGTCACTAATTTGACTTTGTTTTATCCACAGGAACAGCGGTAACGCATATGATATAAACAACACATCGGTAAATGCCTCTTAATTCTTCATGTTCCTCTTTCTGTTTCCAATTATTTGCATCCCGTTATGTGCCTGCCACAAGACCACACCCTATGCATGCATCAGAAACATCCAAGTCAGTGTGCACTGCTGTCTGCTACCTTTCAATAGGTGGCTTATTATCACTATGGAACGAAAGTGAAGGCAGTTGTGTTGTTCCTGCTATTGGCCACATTAGTTTAAAAAAAACCATGCAGACTCCTGATTGGCACCGCTAAATGCTAATAGCTATGTGTCATCTATTTAGAAATATGAGCTAAAGCTGTGTTAGCATGTTGTACTGTCAAGATAGACAAGCTTAAATGTAACATTTAAAGTTATGCAACCAGCTAAAACTGTTTATTAAAATGTACTTAAAAACATTGCAGAGATTTACTTTAATTAATACAAGACATATGAAAACACTTTTGTTTCAGAAGAAATTTAAATGAGCAGACAAAAAGAATCTGTGTCACTTAAATAAACAGATATCACGAAGAGGCTCCCTTAAGTTGGAGGCCGGCATAATGTATCCTCCTCTCTTTGTTTGTACTCTACTTATAATAATTCTTTTGGTCTTTCTCTGTAGCAAACTGATGGATCAGGGATAAGGGCCGGTGGAGCTGCTGGTAAGTTTTCTGCTGAAGGAAACACACTTTCAATCAATCATTTGTATTTCACTTAAATGGTCTCATCTACATTTCAGACCCAGGGATGTCCTCAAACTGGAGGGACCACAAGCTGCCTCCAAGCACACTCGATAGAGCTCAGGCATATTCCAACTAGCCAGCCTGTCACAGTCCTTAACGCTAAACCCAAAGCTACACAACATCACATTGCACTGAACCCCAGTTTTCCACATTTGACATGAACCCAAATGGACAGATGGATGGACGATGAGAGGTAGGATGAGAGTTGGCCTGTACTCTGTTAGCTCAAGCCACCATCCACACCCCGTGTCATGACGACAGTCTTCACTGATCCGCATACAGACTTAAGGAAGAACCCTGTTTAAAGTCATCTCTCATAAATGGATCCTGAACGTATCCAAAAACGACTTTTTGTCTTAAGACAGCCTTACAACTATGCTGTTTGACTTCTCTGAGTATATCACTTGGTCTTTTTCAGGAGATTAGATTAATTATGGTTTCACAATACTTTTTTGTCAAAATCTGCACAGGAGCTGTACTGAGTACATCTGAGAGTGTGAAGCTAAAGATTTAAGATTTACTTTATTTGTCCGACAAAGTGAGATCACTCACATGAAACATAAAAGAGTGAACATCATTAAATGTGTCCAGACATATTTTTAAGAATAAAAACAACATTTGGTTTTAAAAATACTCGTGCAAAACTACAAAGCTGCAATCATGTCTTATATATTTACGAATATTTAAAAGTTTTACAGACAGGGATGAATGAATTTTTAAACCTGTTGATTATACTACGATGAACTCTGAACGTCTTATCAGAGGACAGGAGCTCATACTCTGAATGTAGAAAAGAATGTGTAGGATTATTTTTTTAAAAAGTTTATTAAATTTTATCTTTAGTTTTAACATCTTGAAAGCAGTTAATTCGTCAGCATTCATTTATGAGGATTTAAGTTTGACATATATTTGGTGGTTGGTGTTGATTTAAATGATAACTCTTCCAATGTTGAAATTATAAAACTCTAGAGTTGTCATGCAAAAGTGTTGAATCTTTTTAAATCGTTTTTAGTTGTCCAGCTTGAAAGCAGAAAGAACAGTCACTCTGTCCTAGACACAGGGGAATGAAGGCAACGTTCAGAAATGACTAAGCAGCCGATGGCTGGAGAGACCTCACAGTTCGGTTGTTTAAAAAAAAGGTATTTAATTAGTTTTACATTTGTTAACAAAAATAAATCATAAGGATTTGAGGTACTTCGGCACATGTTTACTAAAAGTTCAGTCCTTCAAGTAACATGTGATTAGCAGTAATTTTAGTCAGCACCGACGTTAGCGAGCAACATGTAGGCTAACTTTACAGGCTGTTTAGGGTTTTAAAAGGTTTGTCCTGCTAGTTAATAAGATATGGATGTTTATGTGTCCTCACTGGATGATGTTAGATTGTTATTTTAAGATGATCGAATTATGTACTTTTTTTGCTAATCTAAACTAACTGCTATTCACATTATTTATTAAAGTTGTTTACATCCTGATATTAATCAATTAATCAAAAAAATATAATAGCTGTGGCTTTCCAAAGTTGAATAGTCCTGAAAATATGCCTGTGAATGGCCATGGGACTTTTTATGTTGTAGGAAATAATTGTTCAGTAAATGCTTCCAAAATCTAGTTTTCTCTTGCTGTCTTTAATCAACTTTAATCAACATGACAGTGGTATCAATTTTATTGACTTACTCTGAGCAAGAGAGGCAACAAACTACATCTGCACCTTTTCTACTTTCTATTCATAATCTTTTCCCAATTCATAGCATATAGTCTTCAGTCTTCATTTAGATGTCTATTAGCCACTTGTTTTCACTCGTGTCTTTACCATATGAAAAAAATGGCTTGCTGGGATTCTTTTCATCATAATGAGCCTCAGTTCATGTATTTCCAATAAAGCACATTTCAAGTCTACTAAATATATTATTACACAGTAAGGATGATGGAGTAAAACAAGGTTTCCGACACTCGAGGTTTCAGATGGATAGATAAAACATCTAGAACTGTAATTTTTTTTATTTAACCTTACAGATAATGGTGGAAGTTACTTTCTGTTTTATTTGTGATCATGCTGATAATTTGTGATGTTTCTAACATTTGGTGCACTTTTCATAACTGATGATGGGATTGAATGTTTTTATTTTATTCTTTTTCTTCCAACGCTTCTCGATGCTGAACAGTGACTGGTCTGGCCAGCTGGTCCAGATTACGTCTATGTAGTGTAACCTATTGTAACCGTTAACATGTTTGACATTCATGATTCTCTTGGGTCTGTTTGTCCTGGAAATAAAGACAGTTTAAAAGCCACCTTTCATCCCATCCGGGTTGATTGTGATGAGATGGGAGTGGCACCTGGCCCTATATTGACGATTCAGTACAATCCAAAAGGTTGCAAAACCTCAAACAGGGTGGAGTTGTCATTCTTGTAATGCCAGTTCTCACACACTGACACATAATCTACAGAACATTGCAGAATCTGAGACACACCCTAATGAAACAACACTAACTTCATGCGCTTCTGTTGACCCTTAAAAACCTGGAAATCACATTTTTATCAACAATAATAATAACTTTATTTATATAACTCCTTTAAAAACAGACATTTACAAAGTGCTTTGACAGACAAAGCGAAACTCAGACACAAAACAATAAACATCAACCGTGAGGCCAAACAGAGACATTTCTACCCAGGAAGATAATGCAAACACCAGTAATGAGACAATAAATAGTTTTCAATGTTTTATACGTGTAGTTCTCGACAAAAATGTTCTATTTAGGCTAAAAGACTTTTTTATATTGCACATTAGAAATTTCAGTATACAAATTATTCAGTAGAATATAAATTAAATCTGATGTCCACCGGTGTATAGGGCTCTGACGTGGGTTTCAAGTGTCAATGGTTTTTTTGGGGGGGGGTTTTCGGCATTCAGCTCCCTCATGATAATTACATTTTATAAAAGTATTGTAAAGTATTTATGATCTCAAAACTATATTTTCGCTAAATGCAATTTTATATTTTGGTAAAAATGTTTCCTGAGGCTGGTTATTTAATTGTATTAAACTGGATATATTATACACCTTTAAATGAAAAATCTGTGCTGTGTTTGGTCAAAATATAACACAAATCAAAGCAATCAGAAGGTATGTGACCTGTAGAAACCTGCTCTCAGAACGCTCCGTTAGATAGATAGATAGATAGATAGATAGATAGATAGATAGATAGATAGATAGATAGATAGATAGATAGATAGATAGATAGATAGATAGATAGATAGATAGATAGATAGATAGATAGATAGATAGATAGATAGATAGATAGGTAGGTAGATAGATAGATAGATAGATAGATAGATAGATAGATAGATAGATAGATAGATAGATAGATAGATAGATAGGTTACCCATATGTTCAAAAACACTAAAAGTTTTCTTTTTAACATGCATTTATTATTATTATTATTATTATTATTAAGTTATTTATAATGTGTCGCTTTTAATTGTTGGCTTTATTCAGCTCAGTAAATGGTTCCAACTATGAGGTCTTCTGAATCTGATGGAGAATTGAGACGAAGATGTCCTAAAATTGCAGAATAAAGTAGGCTGGCTGGCCTTGTGTTGAATGATGGACTTGAGAATTGAATTGAAATATAAAAAACTCCTCTATTTCAGCCCAGATCACAACACGTTGTTTCTGTCTGTAGCTTTAAATGCAAATGAGCTGCGTTTGATGGGTTCCTCCACCATGCCTTATTGTTTACAGTGAGAATGCACACTCAGAGGGCAGATCACCGAGCTGTAGGAGTTACGGCCCTTAGGGAAAATCTCCAAACAACCTGTTTGAGCACACATTTTATGAAAAGTGGAGCAGACAAAAGATGAAAAGGAGGGACTCCTCCCCTTGTGACCGAGCTCCTCACCCTATCTCTAAGGGTACGACCCAGCCACCCTACGGAGGAAGACCATTTCGGCTGCTTGTATCCTGGATCTCGTTCTTTCAGTTATGACCCAAAGCTCATGACCATAGGTGAGGGTAGGAACGAAGATTGACCGGTAAATCGAGAGCTTCGCCTTTCGGCGTAGCTCCTTCTTCACCACGACGGACCGATCCCACGCTCCATCTTCCCCCCACTGGTGGACAAGACCCTGAGATACTTAAACTCCTCCACCTGGGGCAAAGACTACTCACCGACCCGGAGAGGGCAAGCCACCTTTTTCCAGTTGAGTATCATGGCCTCAGATTTAGAGGTGCTGATCCTCATCCCGGCCGCCTCACACTTTGCAGCAAACCGCCCGAGTGCGCGCTAAAGGTCTAGGTTCGATGGAGCCAACAAGACCACATCATCTGCAAAAAGCAGAGACGAGATTCTCCCCAAACCGGACCCATTTGTCTCTATTTCAGACAAATGTTTTTCGATGCAGCAGATGTGTGTTCACATAAATTTAAAATACAGGAAATCTAAATAATCCCTCAAAGCACCTATAGGAACATTTCTGAAGAGGCCCCTTTAACGATAAAGAAGTATGTCTCATTACCTGTACATGGTAGCATTTCAGCAGCAAATCTTGTCTTTACTTATATAAGTTACTAAAATACTCATTGGGAAACTTTGCAAAGGAAATGGTCTGCCTGCTATGAATCGCTTTGTTAAAATCTGACCAGTTGTCAGCTGTGGTGGGCGTTTAAAGAAAAACTGTATCATGACTCTTCAGTTGATGGTCTGGATAACTAAACCAAATAGAGGCTTCAGTGACACATTTAATCTGTATCATACCCTGAGGAACTCCTCCTCACAGACTGAGTGACTTTAAGTTACATTTGTAAATGCCAGTGGATCCTGGACTTCCTGACTGACAGGAGGCAGCAGGTGTGGCGGGGGAGCGTCAAATCCAGCAGTCAGACAATCAGCACTGGCGCCCCCTTGGGGAATGTTGTCGCCACACTGCTCTTCTCCCTCTACGTATGAGTGCATCTCAGAGCACCCTTCAGTAAAACTCCTGAAGTTTGAAGGCGACACCACCAATGGTAATGAGTCTGCAAATAGACGGGAGGTGGAAAAGCTGGCCTTCTGGTGTGGTCAGAAAACCCATCTGGAACTGAACCTGCCTAAGACTGTGGAGATGATAGAAGAAGCTTCCCTTCCCTCCCTCAACAGCACATCCTGCACTTTCAGGTTAGGGGATCCACCTCGGACCTGAAGTGGACCTCCCACATACACTATCAGGAAAAAGGCCCAGGGTCGTTTCCAGGGTCAGGAAACGAGCAGGTAGCATCACTGCAGACTCCTCGAACCCTGAACACAAACTGTTTAAAATCCTCCCCTTAGATGGGCTTCCCCCAGGCACTCACTCTGTGAGACACCCACAGTACCAGGGTGTCAGACCTGTCTGCCTGTGAAATAACCCTTTTACAATACAACCAAAGTGAATGTGAGTAAAATGTGGTCTATATGTGGCCACTGAACTAATCCTGTAATTATTTTCTGGCACTGCCTCAATGGTAATTGCTCATGTAAATCAACCCGTGACATAATTACATCCTTTATTATCATGTTCATTTCAGCATCTTTTGTACTTCCTACCACTGCACGGTTGTCTTACATTAAGTCTTGTATACTATTTTTGTTTATTCCATGTAATTTAGCTTAAATTGTATGTTACATGTGCATAGAGGAAGTCCAGTTCCTTGATTGTGTGAGCACCTGGCGAGTAAAGCTGATTCTGATTAAAGCGTTTTTTACTCACTCCAGAATAAAGGAACAGCCTCAAGATATATAACATTTCAGACAAGGGTTTTTTTTACAATACAAGTAAATATAATGTGTGTCGTAAGTGTGTGCGCCCCATAGACAGAGGATGTAGTCTTTCAAGCAGGCGCCCCGGGTTCAAGTCTGACACCTTTCCCACATGTCATGCCCCAATTTCTCCCATCCTGATATCTGACTCTGTTTTCTCTAACAAAGGCATAAAAAGCCCTTTTAATTGTTTTTTAATAACCTGCTGCCCACTAGGCTACACCAATCATGATTCTCTGTTATATAAATGAGCCTGCAAAAAAAAATGGAAGTTTGTACATGTTAAAGTTTTAACCCCTGCAACGTAAATTCACTATCTGCACACTATAATTAAAACTGTAGTCAAAGCCGTTCCCAGAAGGCCTGTATAGAGTTCACAAGCTGTCATCACTGAATGAAGCAGGAAGAGGAGGATTTCTGTCTGGATTAAGAAATCTGATGGGGACTAGGATTGGGCCTCTCTCTCTCTCTCTTTTTCTCTCTGACTATATGTCGCTGCTCAGACCCTAAAATCCCTGCTGACTGGTTGTCTGGTACAGGGTGCAGACAGCCGACACTAATCCGGTCTCTCAAACACACACACACACACACACACACACACACACACAGGAACAGGGTCTGTAACACACACAGGGAAGTCTTGTTTGGTCTCTATGCAGGTAATGTGTGCTACGATGCAGAGTGTTGATGCAGTCTGCCATGGTGACCCTGATTTTATTCATTTTGAGTTTTTAAATTAAATCTGTAAATGATCCCTGAGAGGCTATGGTCACTAAATCTGCAAAATCAGGCCAAATGTGTTAAATAAAAGGTGTTACTATCTGCACATGTTAAATAAAATAGATGTTTGATGTTATCATAATAAAATAAAGCAATTCTTTAAAGCAAGAATCAGACTTTCAATGTCATGCAATTTATGATAATGCTGTTTTATTTTTAATCTAAAAAAGAATATGCACACACGTGTGTATTCTTGAACCAGATAGAGAGAAAAAAAGAACGTAAGACTGACAGTGAGGATGCTGCTGCTCTGGTAACCCTTCACCTACATCATCCTTTCAGTGGCCGTCGCTGCAGGTTGATGTCTCTGCGCTCTGTCCAGCTGTCACCGCCTGCATTGGCTCACCAAGCAGACACACGTAGGCGCGTATCCGACCGACCAACCCCCTTCTTCCCCCGGCAGACTGAAGAGCCGGCTAGCGGCGGGACAGCCAGACACCGACGACCCGCTGCTGCAGTTCTGACGGGACGGACAGGACCGAGGTCTCCACCGACCGAGTAAGTCCGCAAAGATCCACTATTTTATTCTGATCGAGTAGGTTTTTGTGTTGCAGCGGGCAAAGTAAAGGTAGTGTTTCCCTTTAGTGGGTTGAGCTGGGGGAGGCAGGCAGGGAGGGAGGAGGGGGGTAGTTCCTGATCTCAATCTGCGTTGCCGGTTGCAGATCAGTGATGAAGGCTGTTAGACGGGAAACTATGACTTTTACTCGGTTTTTGACCCAAATGCACCAAAAAACACCGCCATAAGCGACCGTGATTTGTTCGGAAAAGTGTCGTTCATGATCCATCTGGTTGTATTTGCATCACATTGCAGACGTTCAAGGACTCATACGGATTTTCATGCATTGTTGTAATTGTATTTGAATTCCCCATTTGTGTCTATAAATAGAAGTTGCATTTACACCGCTCCTGCATCACAGATGGGACGTTGTGTCATCGTTATTATTGTGTTCATTTTACTAACACTGGTCGCGCAAGTATTGCATTTATTTAATAGACGATCTTTGCACAATGTGTCGGTCATGCGCTGGATTTTGACGTTTTAGTGCGTTTAGTCTTTGCGTTCAAAGTACGTCTTTTTTTCTTTTTCTTTTTTTTTGGTTGCAGTAACCAGACCAGCTCCAGCCCTCCCGGCGAAACTCGTGCCTGAACACGTTGTCTGAGTGGGGGGTGTGTGCTTGAAACCCTGAGCCCAGCCAATCAGCTGAGGCACCCCGCCCACAGTTTGGCACTTGTTTACTACTGAAGCTGGACGCTGATTGGTGGGAGCAGAAGGGGAAATCAGGCTTTATGCTGAGTTTGAGTGCTCTAGAAAGAATGGGAGATTTGAGGTTTCACTCTAAAGTACTGTTTTGGACAGCGTTTAAAGTGATAATAAATGTAGGACATGGCTCTTATTCTTTGTAAAAATAAATAAATAAATAGGACTTATAAATCCTGTCACAAAGGGTTATCAACCTTTCATCAAAACTTTTTTCTACACCTTTATATTTTTATCGTTTTTAATTTTTGCACTGTGATTTTCTTCTGCTATCCTGCTTTGCTACTGTAACACTGTTAAATGTCTCCGTTTACGAGATGAATAAAGAATTACCTTCGATTATCTTACAGGTATCATTAGATTCATTGTATGACACCAATACTGATAGACATGTAGTACAGTATACAGCATTATTTAAAAAGCTTATTCAACTGTATTCATTGACAATTTTTTATTGATAATAAATGATTGTATCGTACAAAAATAATACATCTTGTGAATATTTCTGTCATGTGTTTTCATAGACTTGAGAAAATGGCCTATATTTATACTTTTAAAGTGGGGAGCTTGGGGCATCCATGGGAGAGTGGAGGGGTGTTATTTAGTGCCCCATGATCTGTCCTTGACCTAAAAGAGTTGGATTTCTTATTTTTTTACCACAATACTTTAAAGTTTAAACCAAGCAAAACATGATTTCACTGCATTTGAACGGTGTTGTGTTGAATCACTGTAATTCCTACGTACCCTGAATGCGTCATTGCCCCCATTTTATGTGTTTTGGTCCACAGGCCACAGTGAAGGCACCAACACGTCAGGTTAAGTCTGCAGGACGCGGGGTTTGTCACGTACGTCACGACAAAGCTTTACGTCAAAAAAGTCGAAAATGATCGACATTCACACCAGTCTGTTCACTTCAGATTCTTGCCTTCATTTTTTTTTTAATTCCTTGTTTTCTTGGTTTCTCTGCACAGACAGGCAGAGGACTGTCTGATCAGTATCTTCATGTTTCAGAAACTGAATAATAATAAAGTGTTGCTAAGCTTTATATCACAGGCCCATCCTTTGTTATTGTGTTTATTTACTTCTTAGTACTAAACGTGTTTATAAAGGGACATTTCACTGACTCAACACTTGAAGTCTTGCTTGCTCATCAGAAGGGGTACCTGATGATGTCAGGCTGTGTTTAGCTTGAGCTTTAGGGAAATAAGAAGTGTGTAGAGTGGGAAGCAGAGGACAAATGTGTCCTGGACTGTATGGACATGTATTATGACATCCAGTGCTGGTGGTCCTTTGCACGATTTTTTTGAAAAAGTGAATCGAAGAATATTAGTATTTCTGATGAGACGTGTTTGATTTAAATCTCACGTTGTCTTGTCTACATGCAGGTGTCACACTGTGCTGAGTTCCCCCGCTGTACGCAGCAGCACCATGGCAGCTATGGCACCTGAGGACAGAGATGTAGCGCAAGCAGGCGGGCTGCCAGCGTGCGCGGCGGGACAACAGGACTGCCTCTCCACAGCGATGCACAACAGCAGCAAGTGTGAAAGACAACAGAACCAGGTGAGCCCTTTTCAGGTTAACTGAAAGGACGCGTGCTCTTTTTACATGACAGGTATCATGTTTTATTTTGTTAATCATCCCTCAGTTTTCACTTACATTCAGTCTCTCTATGCATCCATCCAGTGTGTCCAGGTTTTTTTTTTTTTGTGAACACCTTCAAGCTGCCAAATGTCACCATGAAATGTTGTTTTTAACTTCAGTTATATTTTGTGCATACTGTACTGACTGGGAGTGCTCGCTCTTTGAGGTCAAGAACATAAAAAATACATTTAAAAAAACACCTGTTGCAATCTTTGAAAACACAGAGCTGTGTCCAGACTGACAAAGCATTTTGGGAGAGAGGGCAACAAAGGAACAAGACGTCAGTGAAGCAGGGAGGGATCGAGCAGGGCTGGAGCAGCCAGGCGGCACCCTTTAAAACGATTGGATCCACAGTGCAACTTGGCAACGTGTCATCTGCGCGGCAGGCACCATACAGGTGAGTGATAGATAACAGTGTATGAGCCTGAGAAGAGAGGCCACTGATGTTGTGACATTCCTGTGATATTTGTTGGTGTGATCTCCAGTTTCCGCAGCCCGGAGTCGGTGGAGATGGATGAGATCATGGCAGCCATGGTTCTGACCAGTCTCTCCTGCAACCCTGTGGTCCAGAGTCCTCCACAAACAGATCCAGGAACAGGTCTGTTTCAGCTCACAGACACGCAGCCATAAGGACTGAGGAGTGTCCTTATATCCTTAAAATGCTCATTTCAGCACCAAAAAATGTGTTTTTATTTTAAGGGTTTTTGTGTGCCATTTTTGGATGAAGTAAAAGCTGAAGACACAGGAAATAATGAGGAAAGACAACAGAGTGGGGAAAGATGACATGCAGCAAAGGGCTGGATTCAAACCAAGGCCATCTATTTGTTTTCCTCCTTTAACAGGGAAGTAATATGCCTGCACACCATCAACATTGCCTTGGTGCTTATTTAGCTAAGAGATAGATGCACACGTAGAACTGTGTGTATTGTTGAGAGATAAAAACTGGAAGGCTGATAGTGAGGATGTTTCTGCCCTGGTAACCCTTCACCTGCATCATCCTATCTGTGCTCTGCGCTGCAGGTTGATGTAGTTCAGGTTTTTCCAGCAAAAACATTCGAGCCTCTGAATGTTTGTGTCTCCGGCCCCAATAAAGAAATGAAAAAGTCTGATGATGTAGTTTCCCCCTGGTTTTACTTTTGCCGTTCAGCCTATTTAAAGTTTGCAGGAGTGAATAAAAGATTGCAATCCATTTTTATTTTGGCAAAGTAACATGCAAAATATCCATAAAGATTTTCTTTTCCAACTCTGTGTTTCCTGCTGTTCTCAGGTTCTCAAAGACACAGACAACATAATGAGCATGAAGGGAAACTTTGAATCGTCCTGTTTTTCAGGTGGCTCCTCGACATCAGTCGACATGGAGTGCGGTGGCGGCGAGCTGTCTGACAGCGGGAGCAGTGGCTACTGGAGCTGTGACCACGGCAATGGCAGTCCCGCCCCTTCACCATCCGTCACTGAGATGGACAGCAGCCCTGATGAGGGTCTGAATATGGAGCTGGAGCAAGGAGAGGAGCTTAATGCCAAAAAAACAAAGGTGAGTAGCTTTTACTGTTAAAACATCAGCACCATACTGTTTCCTCCGTCTCTTTTGACCTTATGCCCTTAGTTCTGTGTCTCCGTGTCGCCTGTGTACATCACCTGTGCTACACTCTCTCTCTCTCTCTCTCTCTCTCTCTCTCTCTCTCTCTCTCTCTCTCTCTCTCTCTCTCTCTCTCTCTCTCTCTCTCTCTCACACAGAGCTCGTTCAGAGGTGTTTACAAATGTCTGTGGCCCAGTTGTGGCAAGGTGCTTACGTCTTCAGTTGGAATTAAAAGACACATCCGTGTGCTGCATCTGGGGTGAGTTAAAAGAAGTTTGATTTACCTTCACAAACAGTGGCCTTGTTGTCTGAAATGTTCCAGTCTTTCTGTTTCCCAGAGTTCAGGTACAGATAGCTACCTGAAAGACTAAAGTGAGGAGGGGGCTGAAAAGTTTCTCAGTAGAGTAGTTAGTTCATTAGAGCCTCTGTGGCTTTACTGAACTCAACATGCTGACATTAGCAGTGCACCTTTTGAGCTACATGAAGTGAAGCAGAGCAGAACTACAGAGGTGAGCACGGTCAGGCGGAGTTTATATCGGGACATTCTGGCACAGTGTGGCACCATCTGTGCCATTTCAAATTGTTCAGGTTCCAAGCTGTAAAACTCATCACAATTTTCTAAGATGTCATTTTAGATAAGAATTCAATGTGAAATGTAACTTTATGTTATTTTTCTTAAGTCATGCCATCCAACTGTATATGTTTGAACTGACATAAAGCCATACAGAACAAAACAAATACAGTGGAGTTTGAATCAAAATGGATAAAATAAGATATTCCTTTATTCATCTCACAAACTGAGAATTAAATGAGATAAAAACATAAAAATGTAAACGAAATGTGCATCAAAAAATAGTTAAGAACCAGTAACTTCAAGATCTAAGTCTGTATAAACTAGACAAGATTTATATAAAATGTAACAAATGTACAAAGTATGAAATACAAGCTATAAAGCAATGGACTATTTTACAAAACTTAAAAAAAGATAAAAAATTAGGATTTACATAGTGACAACAAATTTCAGAGGTAGATGTAAAAGTTGCAGCAAGCATAAGTAAATAAACATTTTAAAAAGGGATTTGAAAAAAAGGATACAAATGCACAAACTACATCCATAAAATTGCACAAAAGACAACAAACAAAGGCTCTTTTTCTTTTACTTTTGGAGCCACTTCCTGAGACAGTTCCTCTTTGGTGTGAGGCATAAAGGGGCCTGACACCGAGAACACTACGCTGGTCTTTTGACCTTTTTGATCCCAGCCTCCTGGCACCTCTGACAATACCTCCCCGACGTTGTGCCATCACCTCTGTTTTATTCTGGCATGCACGAGGCTGCAGGAGGGCCTGTTGGTTGTGCCTCCTTCGTAAGCTGAAGCACTTCTGTGTCAGTCTGTTTTTCACAGAGTTCTTTGTGGAGAATGAAGATGTTTACAACAGCAATGTAAAAACAATGTTTTGTACCACCTTACTGTTTTATGGTGTTCACTGTAATATCCAATCAGAGTGTCTGATAAATCCCACCCACCCATGCTCTGATTGCATGACTGGACAGGATCAGGAACTACCACGTTCTCCTCCTTGACTTTTCTCTTTGCAGTCTCACCACTAAACGATTGATGTATTGTGGAGCAAAAGGTCACTACTCGTTTGTCCATCTATTTTACAAACAGCAGTTTGTTGTTTCGGATCCAGCCGATATCTCCCCGCTGTGCATTTTTGTTGTTCGTTTTAGGAAAGCCAATGCGGTTTTTCCTGATCGTCTCACAGGAAGTTCTTCAAACAATGCAGAGCTTGAATAAAAATTGACCATAAAAAGATTGTGACCCTGACCAAGGAAAGGGAGCTTCATGAGGTCCATTACAGCTTGTGAAGCTCAAACCTTGACCTGGAACATGTACAGTCTTGCTTTCATACATAAACTAGATCCATGTGTAGGCAGTGGAAGAGTCAGTCAGTACAAACCTTTTATAACCCCCTTTGGTTGGCTTTGCCCTCATGTACTGTCTCATGTTGGTTCGGGCCTTGGACGCAACCATTCGTTCATCAATGGCAATGTTTTGGTAAGGCTGAAAGTTCGCCACTCCTTCCACCAGAAATCACGTCTTTCGAGCACCTTGACAAGCCCAGAGTTCATGATAATGGAAGAACTATATAAACCCCCTGACTGTAAGAGTCCAAAGTCCTGCATTCAAACTTCAATCCAGCCAGCAGTCTTTTTTCAGTGTGTTCACAATGGTGCGCACAACAGAGGAGCTGAGAAAAACTGAAAAAGAGCTGGAGGAGACCATGAGGTGGTTGGGTCAACGGCTGGATCAGGATCCTTGAAGGGCAAGAACGTGATTGGTTCAGGTCTTTCGTCTCTGTTGTGCCACCTGTCTTCGGTGTCGTCCTCGTCGTTTACGCTCGATGTGAAAGGCTGCTCACGGTCACGCTTCACATGACGTTTTGATCTTGACGAGGGTCTTGAGGTATATTCTTCATCGTAATCATCCTCGTCTTCATCTTCACTTTGCCTGCAAGACAGAAAAGAATAAAGTCAGTATAAAGCCATGTTTCGACCGGAAGAACTATCCTCCAGAACTAGGGTCTTGTTCAGGGACTACATGCGTTTCCCCCAGATCTCTTCAAGGGTAGAAATGTTGTTCAGGGGTCGAAGTTTACCCCTAAAAAAGACCCTGCTCGGGTTTATGGACTTTCTGAAGGTCCAGGGACTTGAGAGCAGGGCATGCAGCCCCTGCAGAGCTGAAGGTCTCTGATTGGTCAGTCACAGCAGACTAAGTAGAACAACTGAACTGAACTTCAGAAGCCCAGCTCCTCTTTGGAAAGTTCTAGAAATGAGTGAAACTGAGTAACTTCTTGTCATTATAACGATTGAACCAACAGATGGAGACAAAGAGCGCCTGCTCAAAGAGAGGGCGCGTTGTAACATGTCCAGCCTCCCTCTGCTGTGAAAATCGATGTAGAGGGGCTGGAGCAGTCTGAAAGTGACTGGGAGACGTTGTACTGTGTAATTTGAGCAGAACAACATTAGATTGCAGATTGGAATTAAGGTAGGACAGAATTTAGCTGGAAAACGGGAACTTTGCTTTGTCCGTTTCTGCTGTTTGCTCTGTGAGATTTGGTGCTTGAGTACAGCATGGTGCGGATGGCCAGTGTATTTAGGGGGCTGTGTTTCAGAGAATGACTGTGTCTGGATGAAGAATGTGTGTGTGACCCCGCAGGTCCATAGTCCGCAAGAGGATTTTTCTCACAGCCACACAGGAAGGCCTTCTTGTAATGGTGACATTTTTCCATCATTCCAAGTATTTTGTATGTTTCGCTCTCAAACCTACTCCAATAACTTCTGCACCAAATTCCTTAATATGAACATTTCAGCTTCCTTTTACGTGTGTCATTTCTTATACATGAAGTCACTATTGAGTGGAATCTGATATTACAACTGACTGAATTTCCAGAGTTCTGTCAGAAGGATTTCCTACGTCCTCGGCTTCTGACACACTCCTCCGAGGATGACTGAAGTATCGTGAAAGTCCAACATTTCCCAGCTGCAAATCAATATTAAAGACACAAGAGGAAATGACATGTTCAGATAGCAGAAAAGCTCTGTGTGAGTGCTGCGTTCACTGACGGTCCAAACAGATGATTCACTGTTTATTTCTCTTCTGCTTTTTTTTTGGTATCGTCTGGTCTGCGTCTTCATTTGCCAAACACAAACAAACATCTGCACACACTTCTACCACATGGACAGCAGTGGGTCGGATCAGTCCCAGAGGGAAGAGGACTTCTACTTCACTAAGATCTCCTGTGAGACTGTGGACACCAGCTCCACTCCTGTGCCCCTCCAGCCGGCTCTGGGCCAGGCGTCGTCCTCTCACCTCAGCTGGGCCTCTTGCGGTTCCCCCTCTGCCTCAGAGCCCCAGATCTCTCCAGCCTACAGGCCCAGGTCCAACTCCAGCTCCGGGCCTGGCCAAAGCCAGCCCAGTACGCTCAGCCAGTCGGCCCCCAGCAGCTTCTGGCAGATCCACTCAGAACATCTCTATCAGGTGGGTGGAGCATCCTTCTCTCTTCGTTTCCTTTTTAGTCTCTCGTCTTTAAGTCTGCACAGTTTGCTAAAGCTATTGGTTGGAGCTTTTAAAAAATATGCTCGATTCTCTCGGGGGAACTCCCAGCAAGAAAACATTTGCCTAAATGTCACACAATGGGGATACAAGCAGCTGAAACGAGTTTCCACCAGGAGGGTTGCTGGACTCAGCCTTACAGATGGGGTGAAAAACTCTGAGTACAGATGCTACTTCTCCGCATGGAAAGGAGCCAGTTAAGGTGGTTCGGGCATCTGATCCGGATGCCTCCTGGCTGCCTCCCTTTTGAGTTTTTTTTCTGTGCACACCCAACTGGGAGGAGACCCTGGGGTAGACCCAGAAAGCACCGGGGAACGACCTGGAACCCCTCCAGGAGGAGCTTGAAAACCATGTTGACGAGAGGAAAGTCTGTGCAGACTTACTTTACCGGTTGCAGCCGCGACCCGATCTTAGATGTGTAAATGGACTGATTAGTTGTTACTGATGGACACTTTACATAGCAGGCTCTGCCATCAGTGTGTCAGTGGGCAGGTGTGACCTGCTGTGTTAAACGTGCTTTGTGTTTTCAGAAGACTAGAAAAGCTTACGTCCATTCACCATTAAACATGTTCTCTTCTATATGACAGATGAAGGGAGTGCAGCAGAGTACAAGATATATTCACCACCTGAGAAAGTCTAATGACTCCCGATATGAAGGAAGATTTGTGTTTGTATAGGTATTATCAAAGTGCTGTTTTCACTGTATATCTGAGATTAAGTCACGTTGAGCTGAACCAGTAATAGAGTGATAACCAGCATCATGTAATACATTAAGAAATGAGAGAATACACACATTCTTTTATTTCTGATGTGGTTAACCTCAAAGTTGAGTTTTCCTCTGAAAGCAGAGCGTGCTGCAGGGCCGGATGTCGCTGAAAGGAAGCAGCCAGGCCGTAAATATCAGGCCTGAGTTTGAGAACGTAAATGCAGGAATTTTATTTCCAGACGTGACAGAATCGTGCCCTCCCTGACCTTAGGATGTAAAAAAGGAAGGCAGTAGAAATCACCTCAGTGTGTCCTCTCCCGACCTTTACGTCCCAAAGAACGTGATCTTAATTTTACTGGACTCTCTTTGCTGTGTTCTGTTGTTTTTATTGTTTGGATGTATTTTTCATGGTTTTCAGAGGTCCTTCGTACTCCTAGCCCCTCCAAACAAGTCAACGTGCTACATCTCTGTCGATGCGTCACACAGCAGCACAGTTCACCCTGACCTGCGTTTGCCCTCGTCAGTAGATGCTTTGTGACAGTGAGAGAGTAAACTGCCGACCTGATCGCGCACTAAATGAGTCTAGACCCTCACCAGCCTTTAAAAAGGGCAACAAAGCAACGTGATTTTTTTTTTTCCCGGTTTAGTTGTACAGCTTTTGGAACTCCATGTACTCAAACCCGCGCTGACACTGTTTAGTCCCAAATAATCTCCCACACCCCGAACAGCAGACACGGAAGAACAGCGGTTCGGCAACTGGCCTAAGCTGGCCCCCCTGGAATAATAACTGGACGACAAGGTTATTATGAAGAAGCGTCGGGTGCTGAAAGAGACAGAGGACTGATTACTAAACCGTGGATACAGTTTTGCAAACTGATTTTTTTGAATGTTTTGATTTTACAGAGACTTCAGAGGCTTCGTGTAACACAACAAAACAACACTGAGATGAAGTTTCCCTCGCCCCCCCGTTATCACAACACAGTTAAACCAAGAGAGAGCAGAATCACGTCAGCTTCACGCGTCCCTCCCGTAAACGCACTGATTGACTGGTAACCACATGTCGGTTGAGTTCTTTCAATTAATCCACCACATAAAGTATCCTTTATGTTCTGTCCCGCCTTCCAGAGCCTTGTAAACACGTTGGCCCGAGTCCAAACCTACCGGCCGACGCCTGCAGAAGACCAGCAAAGCTTGTAACCATCATGTGAAATAGCGAAGCATCGAGCCGAGTTCTGATCAGCTCCACGTGTTCACTCTTCATATTCGTTAGCTAACATGTCGTATTATCTGTACGATAACGGGCTGGTCTCCTAAATGACCAAAACTTCCTCATGCACCGAACGTTGTCGTCTGTCCTGTACACATGATGAATTGACTGTTTTCTCATTCGTCTCGCTCTTTGAAGGCCTGTAGCCCCGTCCAGGTTTCTGTGGCCTCCAAAAACCCCCCCGGCTGCCAGGTTTGGACTCCTTCCGCCTCCGTCTCGGGCCACAGTAACACCCCGGTACGTCTCCTTCTATCTGTCTGAATGGCTGCAGTCAGGTTTTATTCTCAAGTATTGATTAGAAAATGTCTTCGTATAAGGAGCACCGTTGGATCCAAATCTGTTTTTTTCTTTTTGTAGTGTCGTATCATGACTCGGCCCATCTGTGTAACACAATGCATGATCGAATACTGTTGAACTTGTTGTGAAGTCTTAACCTGTGCTGTGATGTCTCTGCAGATGATTAAACCTCGCTGCCGGTCAGTCAGTGTCGGGGAACAGTGGCTCCAACAGAACAGGCTGCAGCCTATAAGTGTGTCGCCCTCCCGCAGTCACTGCTCCTTCAGGTGAGGCCTCGCCTGTCTATGTCCGTCCCCAGTCACAACCTGACCTGCTGCAGGCATGGCACAGAGTCTACAGCATGCTAACATGCTCAGTGTTATCAGTGCTGTTAGGAGGCTAACGTTAGCTAATTAGCAGTGAACATAAAGTAAACCTGAGGATGTGTTTGTAGCTTTGTCGATATTTGTTCTTAAAGTTTGAACCAGGTAATTATTATTAAAGATGCCATTGTATTTAGCTGTGTTGCATCATACGATCACATTTATATTTAATAATATGCTATGCTAAAGATACTTTGATACAAGGTTAGTTCCCAGTTGAATCTGGTGGTGTTACCTTTAATCTGTTTCCACATATATTCACATATCTAAGGAACATTTAGATATCTAAAGATCATCACTACTTCTGTGTGATTGATTTTACTTTTTTCCGCTGTCTTCAAAACAGTCCTTTTTTTTGTCAGTAAGTTTTGGAGTGAGACAGTTTCCAAAGAAAGTAGTGGAGCACAAGAATCACTTTAGGCCAATTGATTTAGATGCAAAAGACATTCAAAAACATCTTTTTGTTTGTCGTCCTTTGACACGTTTTTGTGGCGACAGCAGCTCAGCCTGTAAGGACCTGGATTGGGAGGTTTGGAGGTTTTAAGTCCTGGTTTGAAGTAAAGCTGAATCTCGATGTCCTCCCTGAGCTCTGAGCCCTTACAGTCTAAACTGACGTCACCTGGAACGTGACGAGGGCATGAGAGCATGGTTTTACTTTCCTGCTAATTTACATTCTCTTTTCACTTGAACCTTTTGGTTTACTTTTCCATTCTTGTGGGCTTCCTCTGGGAATCTTATGTGTCCCGTTACAATGCTAGTCTGCAGATATTCCCACTTACGGACAGGGTCAGTCCTATGAGTGTGTGAGCGTGGACATCCAGATTGGGCCTCAGTCTGGTAGCTGGAGAGGTGCCAGTTTACTTTCTGAGCACTGCCATTGTGTCCTTGAGCAAGGCAGCAGCCCAGCTCAGCAGCCCCCCCCATTCTGCCATCTCTCCTCGAGTGCGCATTCATATCCTGTTTGTGCGTGTGTGTGTTGCGTGTGTGTGTGTTGCATGTTCAACAACAGAGTGTGAAATAGATTTTCCCCTCGCAGGATTAATAAATGGAATCTCCTGAGGTGATTTGTGTGCTCCTCTACTTTCTTTGGTCCTCTGAGGTTTCCTTTCTGAGAGCAGCAACATCCAATTGTGGAGCGGCTGAAACTCAAGTTTCAACTTTTATCTCCATTAGTTTTTCATTAACTCAGCAGCTTTGTTGCTGCTCAGCCGGATCAAACTGATTCTATCACCTCCTTATTTGTCAGCGGTCTGTTTTCCATCGTTCTCACTTCTTAGTTAGAGTACATCAAGCAAGCGTCGCTGTGCGCTTTTCTTTACCTTCGTCTTTGCTCCACTTTTTCGTCCACGTGATTTTTTATTATTTTTTCTTGCCTTGCAGGAAAGGTCGTGGAGAGGCCAAAAAATGCCGCAAGGTGTACGGAGTGGAGCGCAAGGATCAGTGGTGCACCGCCTGCCGCTGGAAAAAAGCCTGCCAGCGCTTTCCTGACTGAGCAGCCGTGTGACCGAGAGAGTGAGAGCGTGAGAGTCGAAGTGGTGGACGAATGAATGAGTAAGACTTTTATCACAAAGAGGATATAAAACCAGGGCCTGAGAGCCGTCAAGGAAAAACAACTGTTCTCTTACACGACGTGTTTTCTTCTTCCAAAATGTTTTGTTTCTTTCCTAAAGAAATTCAAACCGAGTTTTTCTGTATCTTTGTAACTTGATCCTTAAAACGTAGTCTGCAGTGGTGCTACACTGTTGCTGGACTTTGACTATGTGATGTGCTAAGCCTACAATACTCCTACACTATCCAAAGTTCATATTCTCGCTCCTCTAGCTCCACTGTTTTTCGTAGACTGCTGCTCGGCTGTTTTCTTATTCCAACCCTTTCTTCCAGTGGTGACACAGTTGTTATGGCGTACTTGATGTTTTGTGCTTTGAGTTACGTACGAGTATTTTATACCTTTATTTTTTTTTCTCTCTTGTTTTTTTAAAAACATTTTGTTCCACCCTTGTACTGGGCAGATTATTTGGGGGAAAATGTTGTGTTGTTTTTTTCTGGCACTTTGATGAAATATAAACTCACAAGAATAAGCTACATTGGTGCGACTCAACCACGTTTCTATATCCTTCCTGCCCATGTGTTGATATACAACCAGTGTTAAAAGGTTTTACCCATGAAGCTGTGGAATCATGGTACTGGTACTAGCATTAGAGAGTCAATGAGTTTGTAATAGCAATAAAAAAAAAAAGAGGAAAATATATTGTCAAACACAAATTAAAAAGCACTGAGAATTTAAAACGTAATTTGTTTCCTTTTTTTCTGCACGACAGTCCACAAAAAGAAATAGCAAACTATTTTATTGTAGTTTTTCTCTATACACATTTTGTATGAAGACTGTGAACAGAGGCATGTTGTCTGAAATGAACACTATTCTCACATTGCATGTTTTTGTTTTGGATCCACAGAGAAACACACACATGCAAAGTCACAGTCACGCTCTGCAATCACCCCCACATTCATGTTCATACATTTTATTTTTTTTTACATCTGAAACCAAACGGTGAACACGTCAATACGATGTAGATCCAAAGGAAAAGAGCTTGTTACCTGTTGATGGAGCAAAGCAGAGCAGAAACCAGAGCAGACAGCTTTTCTGTATAATAATGATCACAGCTAACATGCACACTTCAGTTCTACCTTTGCTCTCACTTGGTTCACTGCGATGGGGGCAGGTTTTAGTTTTTTGTTTGTTTGTGCCCTTATGACCTTTTCATTCTTCCAGTGTGAGACAGTCAAAGGGCCTGCTGTGGTCAAACCCCTCTGTCCTGTTAAACTTGTCAGTGTGAGTTAGAGATTGTAAGAAGATTATTGAAAGGGGGTAAGAAGATGGTTGTTGTTGCAAAAGCCTTTTAATTCTTATTTGATTATTTTAATATTTCAAACCAACGAAAATTTTAAATCTCTTATTGTCAAAAAAAAACATAAAACGGCCAAAAAATAACTTTAAATAATTGTTTAAAATATTTTTAAAAATCCCCATATATGGTGAAAGTTATTGCCGTTTCTTCCAATAGCAATGACAAGATTCAGAGAAGTTATAATGTTGTGGACTTGTATGGAATCAGAATTATTTATGAAGAATAAATATAATACTTTTAGCCCGTCACTATCATTATTACGTTTGTCATTTTATGTCTATTTTTAATTGCATTATCAATGCATACAAATTAAAAAGGTTCAGATCAGTTGGCAGGAGCAGAAAGTTTCCTCCTCTAACACTAGAGGGCAGTATTGTTACACTGCAAAGAGCCCAGAGCAGCCGGCCATCTTTCAGCTCGTCACTTGCAGGGTTGAAGTCCGCCTAATGGACTAAATCAAAACACAATGAGAAGGTAAGGGACATTATTTTCTCACAATACTTTAAATGCAGCAAGATGGAAAAGGCTATTCTTGAGGGATGAAGGGGTTTGCTAAATTTGTCTGAAATGTTTAATTTTTGAATCAATTAAAGTCCTTAGCTTGAACAATTGTGATTGTTTTTCAAGTGTTGGCTTTAGAAATCAAAGTTTTCAAGCATTTAAATCTGAGAGAAGCATATTGAAAGCACAAGTCCTTTCCACAAGCTCCACATTTCTGCACTAACATGTAGGAGCAGTTATGGGCAGTCTATTAGATGTCATTTTAAAAGGGGATACTGAAGGGAAAACACTTAAATCCATTTAGAAGCTGGGAATAAGTCATATATCAAACACAAACCACAGAGTGGAAATAAAACCCAGCTGAAGCCAAGTAGTCAGTGTCATCGATATATGCATGAAAGTCAAACTTTAAGGTGTCATCCCTGGTGGAAAAACATGCAGTGAACCAGTTTACCAAACGTATTCTGCCCTTTTTATTATACCAACACACAAAAATATATTCAATTGCACTTCTCTAATTCTTTTATTTCACAGAATGGCATGTAAATATGCGTAAGAAGAACATTACGGTCAAAACATTCCTTGTTACTCAGAGACACAAAGAGCGGTGAGATAAGATGGCAGAGTCTGTTGTTTCGATGACGACGGTGACTTGAGAGTGGAAGGAGCTGTTGAAAACATGACTGATCGAGGTAACAGGGACAGGATTCTGTGAGATCGAGACTAATCACGTTACAGTTTGTTTTGCCTCCAAACGCGAGTTACAGGGACGTTGTTGAACCTGCCGCTGCGGCTGCTCCTCATGCCCAGGTACTGCCTGAGCAGCTGGTTCACCCGTTTCTGATTGTTCCACTTGCGGGCAGATTTGCGGACACCTATGAAGCCACCGTAGCGCTTTTGAAGGGGCCTCATTGGTGAGCCAATAAGCTTTCTGTATCCATGGCGGCCCCTCTGAAATCCACCAAAGCGTTTGGATAAGGTGACGGCCTCTGAGGCATCGTCCTCTTCCGTTTCTCGCTGGCTGTCACTCTCCACGTTCCTCTCCTCCCTCGGCTTCCTGTCCTCACCCACCAGACTGAGATCCAGCAGACCCCGCAGGCCCTCCCCCTCCTCAGAGGATTCCAGCAGTGATGAGTCATACTGGACACTGCGCTGCTCAAAGGGTGCCTCATCCTGATCCCCCTCCTGGAAGTGCTCTTCAGCTGCCGATTGCAGCAGCTCACTGTCTGAGTTCAGGTCAACAGAGGTCAGCTCCAGCTCCCCTCCTGCTCTTTTTAAAAGAGCGCCTTCCTCAGGCGTTGAAGGGTGGTGTGATAGCTTTACGGCATGTTGACACAGCTTCCACGTGAACGAGGAGGAGACCCGACCCTCACACTCCAACAAACACACCTGCAGAGGGAGACGAAAGACCGACGTGTTAATTCGTTGGTTTCAAACATTCGTGTGACTAACCTCATGATTCAAAGGGAAGATCAAAAGTCCAAATATCAGGTCAGAATCCTGCAGCTGAAACTCTGGTAGTCATAAACACATAAACCTAGCTTCAGTTAAACATTAAGAACCAAATTCAAACCTTGTGATGAGCTTTCCCTGCCCTTGAGCCAGGCTGCCAAACGTCCTGGTGTCTCACCATGCCAACCCAATCAAAGGCACTGACAATGAAATTGAGTTACAGCTATGGTAGCAATGCCAATGACAGGTAGGCTCAAGGTTCCTTAGTAGCTACATCTTTTACTTTTCTTGAAAGTATAAATCCATGACAAAATCCCCCCCCAAAAAAGAAAGGGCGACCCTTCAGCATCCACATCAGATCTAAATATAATTTACACATCGACACACCAAAGGACATGAGAAGGGATTACGGTTCAGTGTGTCGTCCATGCAAGGAAAAGACATGTTGATATGTAGACAAGTTGGAATTAGACCCCCAGTCTTCTGATAAGGGGAAAAACTCAACATACCTCCAGTGTCAATAGGGTAGTGATGACACCAACAACAAGCAGAATCCAAAGAGCAATTAAACAATGTTTTGGAAAAAGTCAATCTGGGGTTTGATCCCCAGAACCTGCAGCTACATGTCCCCGGACAAGTTGAGTCTCATGCCAACATTTTTTAAAAATCTGATAGATGTTGTCCCAGAACTTAATGAAAGGTTTGTTTATGAATTTGATTGGTTAAAATAAAAAGTAGCTGGAGAGGTGCCAGACCACCTCTCAAGCACTGAAGAGGTGCCCTTGAGCAAGGCACTGAACCTCTACCAGCTCGGGGGGCACTTCCAGTGGAGGCAGCCACAACACCCTGACATCTCTTCATTAATGCATGTCCACAGGTCCTACTCTGTGTGTGTGTGTGTGTGTGTGTGTGTGTGTGTGTGTGTGTGTGTGTGTGTGTGTGTGTGTGTGTGTGTGTGTGTGTGTGTGTGTGTGTGTGTGTGTGTGTGTGTGTGTGAGATTCAGGTCTGTGTCTGTGAGAAGCATGTCTCTACAATAACAGAGTGTGAAACACAATTTCCCCCTCAGGGATTAAGAAAGTATATTAAATGTTTTTTTTAAAGAGAATTAATAATTATTATCAGGAGGACAATTTCAACCAGAATGACCTACTGTGCTTTTATTATCATGACAGCACGAGGAATCAAATTCAGGCGGTATTCAGTTTTTCACTTGTGTTATTTCACAAGCTAAGGCCAGGAACACACACATGCACAAACAGGCTCATATATGTGTCTTTCCTTAAGGGCACCTCAACAGTGATCAGGAAGTGAACTGGCACCTCTCCGGCATCAGACTGAGCACACGCTACTTATTGAATATTAAAAAATCAGTGAGCCATTGAAGCGACCGTTTGTGTGATCACAAATGTCAAGAGGACTCTCGGAGGTGTATCTCTGGTGCTGTGTGCACATTTATAGACTTATGGATTTGACATTCAGCAGACACAGCGTATCATGATTGTGAAGTCATGTGTCAGTCCTCATTAAGCCCAATGAGAGCTGATCGCTAAGCCATGTTTGGCCTTCGCTCTATAACTTGAAATATGAATAAACAAGAACTGCAGAGCGTCTTCCTGTGCATGTGTCACCTCACCCTTCATCACTCAAGAAGTTAGGATTGGGAAGGTCAAAAGCTCCTTTAAATCTAAACGAGTTTCGTATTTTAGGAGAAAAAAAAGAAAAGAAAGGTTAATAGTCGATGAAACATTTCTGCCTTATTAGTGAGCTGCCCGTGTTCACAAATCAAGAGCGTGTCAGAGTTTGCTGCACAGTTAGACCCAGGGTGACACAGCAGGCCCCGACTTGGATTGCAAATGTGCCACGAGAGTCGGTCGTTTGTTCCTGTGTGAAGTTTAGGGCTGATTTGGACGTCCATCATTTAATACATTTGACATTTCACTCTGCAAAGTGATTGGCAGCACAAAATTGGAAAAAAAAAATTATAAATGAGTTTGAAGGACAGCGAGTAAATGATGTCCTTTGCTGACAGAAATGATTTTTCTTCAGACTTGCTCTTTAACTTCTGACAGTGATTTTGATTATCAGAGAAAATAAATATATATATATTGTGTTTTTTAAATTGAACTTTTAATATATAATGAGTTTTGTCCGCGCTGACCTTCCTGTCCTCTCTGTTAGTGTCACACCTGAACAAACCTTCAGACACTCCTGGTGGAGACACAAGGGAAGGACGGTGATGAAGAACGTTTCAGCAGCAGTTTGAATGAAAACTTATTGTTTGAACTGCTTTAAAGAATAATATTTATGGTTTCTATTTTCTTGTGCTAACTCTATTTCTCTGTGTATTTAATGGTTCCTTAAGTGATCCCTTCATACTGACATTATTTTAAACCTCAGTACATCAGTTTGCCTTCAGACCGACTTTATATATAAAATAATAATCTACAGCTGCCAGGCCGTGTTTGTACACTGTAGATATACTTATTCGCTCTAAATCTTTCCTTTTCCTCCTTTTTTTAAACTCACGAGCTCACTGAGTTCAATTTCTGCTTGAGGTAAGAAGCAAATCCCATTTACTCGTCAAATCCCGCTCAAATGAGATAAATTGCATTGTTATCAGAAAACCTGCCCACATCAAGCGAACGAGAGAAGAGGGAGTTCCGCTGTGAATCTATCAACGGAAATTAATTATCCATCGTAAATGAAATGAGCACACCAGGGGATTCTCCACGTCAGATCAATGGAGCAATCTAGAGGAGTTTATGAGTGAGAGGCGTGTGTGTGTGTGTGTGTGTGTGTGTGTGTGTGTGTGCTTTAGAGGGCCGTAGGATAGAGATTCGTTCATATGGCTTCAAAGGGTTTGGGTTATTAGACTATTAAGTTGGCACTTTATTATAATGTTACGGGTTAAAAAAGGGCGTCATCCCCGGTTCACCTCTGATTGAGGAACTTTCAGTCAGTTGTTTAATGTGATCCTACAAAGAGTGTACTGTGTATGTACTGAACGTCCTCGATGAGAGGCTGTGGGTTCGAATCCGTCCCTCTGACCTTTGCTACATGTCTCACTGTCTCCTTCCAGCATTTCCCTTCAGTCTAAAAATATCCTTGATCTTACAAAGACATGGATACATTCACTGTTAAATATCATCAGGCTATTTTCTTCAGTTCATGCCTAAAAGAATATTTTAAAATTGGGTGGACAGAGCAGGGGTTTGCAAAAGTTACCCCATGAACTGGTGATGCCTTTCTTTATGCCATCCACAGGATACACATGGTTGTTGGCTGACAGCCATTTTGTTGCAGCAACCACCAGGTACTAAAAAACGTTGTTAGACAACCTTAACTACATGCAGAATTCATACTTGAACGAGGGGTCAATCAAACTCTTTCCTGTACATACCTACATTGTCGCTTCTTAACTGTGTAATCTAAAATGTTCACTTCAATGTATTTTTTTTTTCAGGTTTTAGTTTTTAGAGGTGACTGCATGTTGGGTGTATCTGTTAAGGAGGAAAAGACGCATGTCAGATCATGTGGCATTGTTTGTTAAACCCTTAAAGGTCACATATTATCCTCCTTTTCAAGTTTAACTAAGTCTCAGACATTTCAAAAACATGCCTGTGAAAGCTTTCGTTAAAAAGGCAGCCTGATCCTTTATTTTATTCAAGCGGCAACCTCCAGTGTTGAAAGATGAAGTCAATGCAGAAGAGCATAGTCCTGCAGTTCTTGGAGTCCGCTTGAGGCTGGCTCCAGGAACACAGGAAGTCACATACACACCCACACATTGTAAATTAACATGTTTACAGACTGGTACAAAAAAACAATATTAATCTGATTTGTAATTGTCATCATGGGCACACACTGTACAGGGCTTAATTTATTCATAAAGCCTCCCTTTTGATCTTATGAACGTTGTGTGGTATCCATTGTTAGGCGCGTAGCTGACATGATTGACAAGTGGGCATGATGTAACAGATTGTCAGGAGTCTTAAAATCCACCTCAGATCCCGCTCTTTACTAGTCGGGATGTTGATTGAAAGCTAGGCTGAGAGGCTGCGACCAATGAGACTCCAGAGGCCCCTGCAGTGTCAGATGGCTGACGTCAGGCTTTGCCCATTAATATTTAAAGTCTATGATTTAAGCATGCCTATAATATAAACCCCTTTATTTCAGCTTAGAAAAAGCTGTTTCTGTGTCTGTAGCTTTAAATGCAAATTAGCTGTTAATCCACGCCCCTTTGGTAAGGCTTGGATGGCTCAGACTTTCTTGCATCCTGCCCAATGATTTATTGTGAGAAGACAGACTCAGAGGGCAGAACAAACACCAAGCTGTGGGAGTGTCACCCACCTGGGGGAGGGGCTACTGCCCTTTGTGATGTCATAAAGGGAAAACTTTCGAATGGCATGTTTGAGCACACATGTTCTGAGAAGTGGAGCAGGCAAAAGATAGAGGATAGATTTTCATAATACTCAGAGAGTTTGCAGTCAGACAAGGGACACAAATCAGTGTTTGTAAAACACAATAAAGTGTATGTTGCATAATATGTGACCTTTAAGCGTAACTCAAGTCTGTCTTGTTTTTTTTTAGCCTGACAGAAGTGGGTAATGTCAAATGGCTCCTACAGGGGTTTAAAGAAAGGGTGGTATTTTACAGAAGAAAATATGCATGGGATGCTCTGGATTATGTAAATTTGACTGATAATAATAATAACTGTAGCACGGACAATTAGCAAAAATGTAAACAAAGGCTGGCATTTCCCTTTGAGATTAGCTTCACACAATGAATGTAGTCATTGGAATGGATGATGCTATAAAATGTTTAATGTGAAACGCTCCCATGTGAAGGTGTGTGTACTGATAAATCAATGCTTCCTGAGAGAGAGATAGAAACACCTTCACCTTGCACATGCTCCTGCAGTCTGGAGCAGGAAACAATGGAATTGCTTGGTGGATTCCATCTGTGGCTCGATGGGAAAGCCGCTAACACAATGAGGGGCTGATAAAATGTGTCAGTCACCGATGTAAGCCTGGGCTGATGATACTGAGCAGCAGTCAATTACAGAGTTCTATTACAACTCGCAAAAAGGTCCCAGCTGTCTTTCTCTGCATCATTATCAGCTAAATTAGCCGTCCCACAGCTATTCATGGACGCCCACAGACTATTTTTAACCGCTGTCGTGCCTTCCACTGTTTGGGAATGAGATTGGTGCTGCATTTAAGTTTTTGGTTTGTAGAGCTATCACATTTTTTTGGGTGCTGTGGGGAGTTTTAACATTGGCCACGAAGCGTCACACAGGTGCTTTACTTAATCATACAAATAATTTAATTCCTATTTAATTCAAACCCCATAAGGGAGAGTCACATTAACACTGACGTTATCCACTTGTCACTCTTTAAACAAGAGATTTCTTTGCTTGCATTCGTGATCCTCAACTACTCAACGTTTATTTTAAAGTGATGAGTGATTTAAATGTTCTTGTTATCTCAGAATAACAACGCTGGAATTTCTCAAGACTTTGATAAAATGACTAAGATGTACTTGTTATCTTGGAAAAAAGGGAATCAAATAAAATGTATAGATGTACGTCCACTTAGGGCTTTCATAATCAACCCCAACGTTCCCCCAGACAGTCTCTATTTCAAGTCAACGGACTAAATAACTTTGGCTCGGACAAAAGTCCTGATAAACTTTTAGTTGGCATTGCAGTTTTAGACTATAATTACATTTTTTTAAAGTTTATTTTGGAGCTTTTTGGGAATTATTGTAAAGATAGGATCGTCGATAGAGTTAGAAATCTGGAAGAGAGAAAGTGTAGAACGACATGCAGGAAAGGACCCACACACAGGTGGGATTTGAACACAGGTTTATACGACTATAGCCTCTGTTAACGGGGGCGTGTGTGCTAACCTCTCAGCTACCAGCGCCCCAAGAATGCAACTTTTAATCATAACATGCCACTAACTTATAAAAAAAATACAGTGTCAAATTGTGGTTATTTTATGCATTTCAATGACACATGGTGTCTTGATCCCCCGAACAAGACCTTTTACTCTACAACATATCATTACACAGATTTATTTTTTTGATATTGTTAAAAAAAACTCTTTCTGGAATCTGTTATTCACATGTTGTTTTGTTTTAAACCAAGAAGACAACAAAGACAACTGCGTTTTTGTTTTTACCTCAGCAAATAAATCCCCAATTTAGCAAAGAAATTATTTCTAAACTGTGTTTCGATACCTATTTCAAAAATAAAAACTAATAGTGACAACAAAAGTCCCATTGTCCCTCTCTATATATAACTTGGACATGAACAGACAGAAACTGTCCAAAATGCATTTTCATCATCTGCCCTGTGATAAAAACAAGAATTCTCCGACAATCATGACAACAAACACCTTTATCAGGATGTTGAGGGCTTGGGGCAGCTGTACCCACACTGACACACTATAGTGTTGATAAGCATTATTGGAGGCTCTTATCTGCAGTGACTCTAACAGGGACAAACACACACACACACACTCACCATGGTGTTGAAGGCTTGCTGCAGCTGCTGCTGCTGCATTAGCAGACCACACGCTACACATTCCCCCTGGCAGTCACTGCGTCCAGGAGAGAAGAGACTTGCCAGCAGCACCACCAGGTACCAGAGAGGGATCTTCATCGCTCAGCACAGCCAGGCAGGCGGGGGGAAAAACCAGAGCCAAGCAGGTCGAAGAGCTGATACAACAACAACGGTCAGCAATTGGAGAAGCAAATCAAAAAAGCCTCTGAGATGTGGGTCCAGCCTGCAGGGTGAGAGCAGACAAAGTGACAGAAACGTTTAGTTATTCTCATGTCAAAGAGCTCGACAGCTTCATTTCAGACATCAGCCACAATGTTGATCCATAAAGATGCTTCTGCCAACAACAGGTGGTTGGCATTGCAGTTGTGCCGTAGGGAGAGCAACACCTGGGCATGAGTGCAGAAAGCAGTCCCATAGTCTGGTCATTGATGGAGTTCATGCAGTAGGATTTTGAGATTTGAGACATCGCTTTTCATTTTTGTTTATTGAATTGTTTTTAACTTCTGCATAGTCACTTGGTTCGGGCTACGCAGCATTTGGGAATCTCAATAGAATGTAGAGTGTTATTAAAATGTGGGAAAATCGCAGGTTTGTCTCTATGACCGAAGGGAGTGTCCAGACTTTTTTAAGCGGGGTGCCCCAGGCTCACCTGGCTCCCACTGAATTATTCAGTGGTGGCCTGGCAATTGTGTGCACGCCATAAATTATATTTTTGGACCCTTTCTATCCCCACAAATGATGTGGACACACAGCAAACACAATTTGGAAACATATACTGTATATATCTAACTGATTTTTCAGGGACTCAAAAAGAACAATTTCAAGTAGAAAGTTGCATATATGCAACTGAAGGTACAACTATTAGCCTGTTGATTGTCCCTAAGTCCCGCCTCTAATTCGATAAAGAGCCTATTATAGATTTGGATTTTGGGGTGACACCTGGGGTGGCTAATAGGATTTCAAGGTGTCCAATGCCACCTGGACATGCCCCTGCTCTGAACTATCATCACTATCCTTTGTCTAAGGAGTTTAGTCTGACCGCAGTCAGCCGGCACATGTATGACAAAGAGGCTGAGAAATGAATTTGTCCCAGCTGCCCTCAACTTTAAAATAAGTATTGTGTTGCTTTTTAACCGTTGTATTTATTGTCCATTAGACTTTTATTTCTTAGTGTCTTTCTTATGTTGTGTGCTGATTGCTTTATTTACAGTATCTTTTTACTGCTGACTGCAAAACAAATTGTCCTCTCACAGAGATAGTAAAGAAAACCTTGATCTTTGTATAATGTTCCTCATTGGATATGCTATGTATCATTTAAAGCCACAATATAAGGTTTACAGAACGACATTCAGATTGTTAATGTACAGAGAGAGTGCATTAGTGTGTTTGAATAAAACCTGCAAAAGACTTTAGGAGAAGAGGTGTTTCTCTTTGACACCAAACGTTAAAACTATTATGAAGCGGAGGGGTGAGTAAACTTCAGATCATCATTTGGTCTCTGACGCCAGCTGCACATCTGTGATCAGGTGTGCAGGGTTTGTTTCTTGACCTCAACTCCCTGACACCAATCAATTGTCACTCACTGATATATCATCCAATAACAAAGATAACAAAGAAGATCCACTCAGGACATCACAGACTGCCTTTGTCTCACCAGACACATGGGCTGCAGCCTCTGCAGGTTTATAAGCCAAGACCATGTCTAACATGATCCAAGGTTTTTTTTTTCTCTCCTTTATTTTGTGCTTGAGTTTAGGAAAATCCTTTTTTTTTTAAAGTATGAAATACTTATTTGTACTTGTACTATTTGAAACAATTATGATGCCTTTTTCTTGCTGAATTATTTATGTACAGATTTGACTTAAACAAAATGAAGGGGGGTTCCCCCTGTAGGGCTGCTTGGTGGGGCAACAGTTCTGCATATAAAGACATGGCTGAGAAAGGTGTCTGTTTTCTGCATTGAAACAGTCCAAGTATAAATGACAAAATTGAACATAAAAATGTGAGACTATCCACTGCCATCAATCCTTATCTGAAGGAGAAAATAAAGATTCATGTTTTTACAGGTTTGCTCATGATGAAAGTATCCCAGTGTGGAGATTGCAAGTGAATGAAAATGTTAAACACCTCAGACTGAATGTTGTATTGATGGGTGCACTGAAGTAAACAAACAAACAAGTACAAACTACAGCACTGTGACCATTTCCACTTTAGCACATTACCACTGTTCATCAATAGCTGATGAAACAGGTCATCTGTGACTCGGGTCCTTTGAAAAAATACATAAACGGCTTTATGGGAAATCATTAAAGCAACATGTTTGTTTGCCTTGCTGAGTTTGCCAGCATGCTGATAAAGCCATTTTCATTTTGGTGATATTCTCCCTAGGTGCCCCTTACTTAGCTAATTGAACCAAATGAGTAAACTCGTCCCCGGATACACTCCAGCACAACAAAGATGAGGCTTTCACACATTATTATTTTACTAAAGTGTGTTGATAGGACCAGGCATTTGGGTTCACTGTGAGCCTTTTTTCCATCCCTATTGAATAGCAGTAATGTCTGTCATAATATTCATGAGCACAGTAGATGTCCGTGCGGTGCCTCCACACACTCACAAGATCATATTAGACTATTGTGAGTTGGGCTTTTAGCAAAACAAAAAGTTGACAGTTTCAGAGAACCTGAAGTTCAACACATTTTCAGTGTGAACTAAATGATCTTTTCAAAACTTTTATATTTGATTTGCAGAAACAGTGTGGTCGCTGTTTTCTTGGTTTATTTAATATCTCCTGTACCTCCTGTGTAACAGCATGTTACTATTTAAAGAGCACAAGTGAACGTCAATCTTTCATATCCCAAACAGATGCAGAGAAATGAGTCCATGCACTAATCCTAACCAGGTTAGACTACTGTAACACTCTGTGCGCCTGGCGATCCAAACAGTCTGAGACAACTTCAGCTCACTCAAAAAATCAGCAGCCAGAGTCCTGACAAGAATGTGTGATATTACTCCCGTCTTCGAGACACTCCATTGACTCCCCGTCCTCTCTGGAACAAACTACCTGCTGACCTGAGGTCCATCACCGCTGTCGCCACTTAAATCTAAACTCAAAACCGATTTTCCCAAGCATACTGATAGTTACTGTGTCTGTGTGCGTGTGCGTGTGCGTGTGTGTGTGTGTGTGCATTTTAAACACACACACACACTCTGGCGTATAAAGCAGGTATCAGAATAATGTATGAATCAGTATTAATTAATTGAATTCATACACATGTATTTGCCTCCAATGATGCAGCAGGAGTGTCTTGCAGGCTGCAGGTGTTGGGAATCAAACCCCCAACCTTCTGTTTGAGAGACTACCGACTCTATAATGAGCCACAGCCAAATGTGGGCTCCAGTTATCACTCGTGTCATTGGCTGTATTGCCTGATGTGGATTGGTTGTGTTTTTTTTAAATTAGATTTCAGTATTTTATTCATGATTGTTAAAAAAAAAAAAAAGTGTTTCTTGTATTCCTGTGTTTTTAATCCTCAATGTCAAGCACATTGACCTGTCATGAAAAGTGCTTTATTAAGAAACTTGGTATTCTCCTCTGTTTTTATTGTATTTTTAGTACATGTGTTTTAAAGGATGGCATGACATGAGAGGCACAAGATGAGACATTTAACATTGTAAGAAACTTTTAATCAAAGCTGCTTAAGAGTACAAACCTCTAATTGAGCTCGGTTGCATTTATTCATTTATTTTAACCGGCACTTTGGATTTTTAAATCGATGATTCACTGAGCTGCATGGTCTTGGCTAAGACGAACAAATTAATTGTAAAGTTTATCAAAACATCACCTGCTGCCTTCTCCTTTTTAAACAGAGGCCATTTTTGTTCCCAATAAATATTTGACAAGGTTATTAAGTGTTAATAGGCCGCACCATCGAGCTGCAGCATCGAGGTGTTTATCAGAGATGTTGGTTATAATGATTTGAATCTGACACTGTTGACTTATGAAATGCTCTAATCTGTTTGCACACCTCTTGAGCTTATATGGCATAAACCCTTTACTACCGCTTACTATGGGAAGCTTTCACACGGGAAAGAATGGGTTCAGATGTGTGTGTCTGATTGATGGGAAATAGCATGATCCTCATAATGCATTGCTTAAAATAGATTCAGTGTAGTAAAAGAGACGTTTTAATGAAATATGCTTTTCAGTTGCATTATGGAAAATGGAGGTCAGTGTTTTAAAAGTTTAAAGCTTCACTGGAAAGTACACTCCCAAAATCGCTTCCTCTTCTACTTCAATTTTCACAATTCTTTTTTTCAATACGTCTTATTTGAGACACAAACTATAGAAGTGCACCACTAAATTGCTGGAGTGCACATTTAATTGAACGGTGGTCTCTCAAGAGCAGGGGAGGATATCATATGTTACCTGTGAGAGCATCCAGGATATATTGAGGTCAAGTGGAATGTTTTGTTTGGTTCTTAAAAACGATAAATGAAAAAGCATTTGGCTGTCAAGAGTTTTCTCTCTTTTGGACAAATATCCTTTAAGAGTCACCTCATTCAATGTAAGAAGATGAACCAACTAATTTGGATAAGATCAGTCTTGATAAGGTTGCCAGTTATCAGCATAGATTGTAATTATTAATTCACGAAGCCTGGGTGACGTCAGCCATCTGTTACTGCAGTGGGATCTGGAGGCTCCGCCATGATGGAAATCATCATTTCTCAATCTAACCAGTCAACCTGAAGACAGGCGGAGATTTAGAGCTGAGGCGGGTTTTAAGCCTCCAAACAAACGTTACATCTCGCCCACCTGTCAATCATATCAGTTACACACTCAACTATGGTAAACACATATCATTCATGAAATCAAAACATCTACCCCCATAGAGTGTGTGCCTGTGACGACATTCAGACCAGAATCATTTTTGTACCAGGCTGTAAAATGTCAATTTATACTGGAAACCCTTTTCTTGCCTGTTGTGTGAACGTGACTTGCTGGGCTCCTGCAGCCAGCGTCACGTGGACTCTCAGAACTTCAATATTTTCCACTTCCTCATCAGCTTAATTTTTACAACACCGGAGGTTACCGCTTGCCTGTGATGAGTTGTAGGACTTCGATTTGTAGTCTTTCAAAGGGTTTTTCAAACAAACAGGAAGCGATCAAAACACACGTGGTTACTTTTGAACATGTAATTCGCCGCTATCTCTCCAAGATTGTGTAGTATCCAAAGTCCTCTCAAAATACATTGAGACAATATCGATTTCATCATTAGCAATAAGTATTGCATTACCGCCTGAGAAGCATACTCGTTAATTTGACCAAATGTCCCTGTGGAGTCAGTGAGGCAGGTTTTGAGTTATCATGTCTGGATGACATGTTTAGAATTCATTCTTGTGCATTGGTTGTCAGACTCTTCTATGTGGTTTAACAAATGGACCTGTCATTCTTTACCATGACAACAACAAGGGAAGACTCTTCCAAACTTCTTCAAATCTCAACTTTAAAGTATGTGTGACTCACTTTAAAGAAGAAACAAGTAACTCTTCTCTCTGCTCTGTTTCAGTAATGACAAAGCTTTTGGTCTTGGTATTGCCACTTGTACATTTTAGCCCTCATTGCTTATATATTGGCTTACTCTTCCAGCCATCTCTCACATAAACAACAATTTGTTTGTGCTCTATCTGACAGAGCAGACAGTTAATGGTCACAGTGGACGTATATATGATGCACTGTACATGGATAACATGATGATCACCGATAAAAGGAGGCTCCGTCGTACACAAAGATGGATTCATCCAGGGACTGTCGACTCATTACAGGAAGTCTTATTCAAAAATAGATCTTTTTCATTTACTAATAAAAACATCCTTGCCCCTCCAAATGATGCTGGTGAAAGAAAAAAGAAAATGGATTATATAGTGAAGGACCGAATGGCTCTCTCCCTTTAGATGAGTCGTTCCATCTTGCACAAATGAATGCTTTTACCCAGTTCTTTCCAAACCAAATAGATTGTTTGTGCTTCCATTAGAGTTAACTAAGACCCTGAACATCTTTCAAAGGGTTGTTCAAACAAACAGGAAGCAATCAAAACTTTCCTAAAAGGACCCTCGCCTCTTCTATTTGTTTTTTTGAGTAAACGTCTGAGTCAGAAATTGCAAAAGAGTAATAATAGCTTTGTAAAATGTATGTGTGCTTTAATTGGAGTGGGGGGGATGAGGGGGTGGGCAAAAAGGGGATGTTATGTAGTCTGACATTTTTTAAGAGGGTATTTAACTATTAGTAAGGGAATATTCCAAAAAGGTAACTCAACGGCTAAGGTTTTATTTTAAATTCAACTAATTGTATTTTCACGATGATGGGTAAAATATCCTATTTTAAATCATTAAACTTTTTCATTTGGTAACAACAACGGAGTCTGGAGAAGACTAAGACCAGGAGCCCAGAGACATTTGACAATGTGCTGCAGTTTTATTTGTATTCTGGAGATTAAAACAAAAATATAAAGCTGCTTGAAAATGTTCATGTAAAAGTGGGCGTGGCGTGGTCCACCAAGGAGTGGATTATTTGCAAAACAAATCTTTGCAATGGATCAGAATCCTAAAGTTCCCCAGTTTGACCCCTCCCAAGCTACCAAGCAGAGGTGAACATTTTTGATATCTCACCCATAAGGTTCTGGGTATACTCGACTTTGAGCGGCTCTCAAAGATTTTCCTACAGGAGTTAGATTTGAATCGTTTTATGTGTGTTATAAGACAACTTTATGAACACATTTGTGAAGAAATTTCTTGGTCATTTGTTCCTAGATTGGCAAAATAAAATTCCCTCGCTATATTTCATTTACAAGATGACTTTTATTTGTTAAAACATCAAACAGCAATGCATTTTTTAACAAGTTGAAGAAAACGAGACAAAAGCATTCTAGTCAAGACCTTCAAAAAGATCGATCTCAAGTATCACAACAGGTTGTGAGTGAGGTTTATCAGTGTAGCTAGCGGTGGGATAAATTAGCATTAGCAGCTCTAATGAAGGATGGAGAAAGGGCCAAGGTGTCATGAAATTTGAGTTGACGAGAAGAAAAGCTCTATGTTCATCTCTGACAAAGCTCTTACTCCCTCTATCTCATCCATTAGCGTCTGCATGGAGCTGAAAAACACAAAGGAGTCTGCTAATGCATAGATAACCCAGGGGTCTCTCTCTGTCTCTGCCTTTCCTTCTTGCACCCTCTTATGCATCCACTGTCCTCCTCTTCTTGTTGCTCCATTCTTCTTAGTCTGAACACTCCCTTTTCTTTCTCCACTTGTCACCCACTGTTTCTTCTCCAATAAAATGTTGGGGGGCTACGGCTGAGATCCGTCATCTTTAATAGCATATGGCAGAGGATTCCAGTTTTCTTCCTGATGTTAACTCCTCTTTATTAAGTGTGAACTAGAACCAGGGGCCACTAAAGATGGATGGTGTGAGGGTGTCACTTAATAGCAAGGTGAAATGATTTAAATTCTCATTCTATTACATCCCAGGGTTCATTAAAGGTGCATGATTAATTCTTTATAACCCAAGAAGAATGATGAGTGTTTTATCACCAGACTCTCTAATCGCTTGTTGGAAAAGTGTTGAACTGAGATAATTGACCAGAAAAGTAATGTTAGGAGTAGAAGTGAAAGGAGAGGGGAGAAAAACGACAACAGGCCTCACACAACGCCGTTTGTAGTTCATAGGTTTTTCAAGTTTGGGTTGAAATTTTGAATCCAACGCAGAAGAGCAAAACCCGGCCGTTCATCGAGTAACCCTGAAGCACCAGAAGTCCCCTTCACAACCATTCAAATATTCTACAGCAGATATTAACATGTTGAAATGAAATAGGTCTGATTAGCTCATATCTCGCACACACAATACAGGGGACCGTATAAAGACAAAACTGACCTCAAATTATATATGTTTAAAAAAAGACACGTGTGGACTGGGCCAAGCAGCGACTATGTCTCGGCTCAGTCGGATGTGCTTCAAAAAGGTTAGAAAATTGTAACAGCATTGAAACAAATGTCAAGATCCTCATCTGTATCTGTATCTGTTATGCACACCTTCTTTTCTCCAGCGACTAATGAAGAAGCTAAGAGAAAAAAAAGGGTCCCTGGCAAAAAGGCTTATTGCAGTGACAACACAGGCATGAAGAGGCTGCTGCAGAGTGCGTCCCAGCAGGTGGTATTGGTGAATATTTCCTGGGATGATTATCTTCAAAGGCCCTGGGAGTCAGGATTATTCTATCAAGACAGTTATTTGCTACGCATATTAAAAGTTAGATGTTGATCCTAGTTACACTTCCACATAAAGTCGAGCTTTGCTCTATGATCAATGCTCGCCCAGCGCTATATCCACTGCTTCTATTCCAACGGCCTACTGCAGGACCTCTCTCTTTTTATAAAAGGTTTATTCTTTGGGCTTTTGATGGCTTATTTTTATGATAGAACAATAGATAGATAGAACAGAGAGAAATTGGGGAGACAGAGAGAATGGGTAATGACATGCAGGAAAGAAGCCACAGGTGAGATTTGAACCCGGGCCGCCCACTTAGAGGAATACAGTCTCTGTAAATGAAGCAGACGCACCAACCACTCGGCCCCAAGAAGATCGCTTTTTTTTTTTTTTTTTAACTAATTTTATCTTTTTACATATCAACAAGTGATTTGATTCTTGGTGGCTGAAGTGATGGATATACAGCAGTGACTGGAAGAATGGCAAACTTATACTTCTCATCATTTATCTGAAAACCCAATTTTTCACTCTCTTTTTCCAAATCAGCTTTCTGTGGTGTCTGTCATGTCCTACTCCATCATTAAATGGTTACAGGATGACGACCTGTCTGGAGCACAATGCTTAAAGCTGTAAGAATGGATTGACTCGAACTCTTTGCAGCTCTCGACAAAATATAATCTAAAAAAAAGAGGTTATTTGGATCAATGTCTGCTCACAAAAAATATTTTTATATCAGTTCCACGTGAATGCAGTTATTACTTATCAACCTTTAATATGTGACGTAGAAGGCATTATCCTTATACTGAGCTTAACCAGTTTAGTGGTTACCACACCTCCTGCAACATGGCAATAATGGCCATTATGCAGTGTCTCAGTGTCTCACAATATATATGATACTGTCAGTCATAGATCACTGACTGCCTGCAGTTTGACAGTTTAAAACCCTAAAATGTGGCTATCACATTTCTAAAAAAGGTTTATATTTCCACTTCATTGGAGTTGGACATGGAATTTATTTATCAGGATGTCCAGCTGCCAAACTCCAGATGTCAGAACACCTGAGCTAATGAAATGTTAAGTCTCCTTGAGGTTAAAACCAGAGCGAGGGCTCAGAGCAAAGCGCTAAACAAGCAGCAATGACTGGTGCTTTAGTGATTTCAGTTATTTTACTCAGCCCTGAGTCCTCAGGCGGTAAGGCTGTCATCTTATTTATTTGAGGATACGTCTCAGGGCTCCGATGGATCTGCTCTGACATTGAATACATTCATCAGTTTTTTAAGTATTTGACCATAGTCCTGTTAAGATTAAGGACAATTAAATCACAGCCACAGGATTGTTTCTCGATCAGCATTTCAAACCCAACCAGAGCAGCGAAAGTCAAAGGATTGAGAGGACCACGCTTACATCTTATGTTTCTTAAACTGCATCCAACACTTGCATCCTTTCCTTGCGTCTTTCTTCCTCCCACTAGAGACGCATGGAGAGACGCAAGGATATCCAAGGGAAGGAGAGAGGGAACTGAGTCACAGCTCAAAAGAAGGTGCAGTCCTACCCTTCCTGTCAAAAGGATCCTGAAGTATCTGATCTGAGAGGAAATGTCTAATGTGATTAAGGCTGGTCTGCCAGCACTCTACCAGATTCCTTGATAACGCCATTTAACTGCTCTCTTGTTGCAGCTAAGGTTAGAAGGTATCAAGAGGTGCAGTGATTGCATGGTGTCATCATCACACGTTCATTTTATGGATCATAAAGGGGACAGTGTTAAGAGTTGATCCCATTGGGTCCAAGAGTAGAATGTATAAGCTGCTGAATTTAAGCATATCAAGATTATCAGACACTGTGCACTCAAATGGAATAAAAGAAACTTTTTTTTACCACTTCAAACTTTAAAAAATGTCTTTGTCGTATTGTTATCATATCTGCTGGAAGAATCATTATTCATGCTTCTTGATAAGTATGTGCCTTTAGGGAATCTTATCTTATGCAGCGTGTAGCGCACGCAATCTTCTTTATCTTCCTCGTATCCCGCATAAGCTATAACACTCACACGCACATTAGTACAAATATTTAGAGGCGATATGATTCTCTTTAAACTCATAGTCAGTTCATTTCCAGACACCATCATATCAGATCAATTGAGCATATCATTACTATTGTTTCCATCAATTGTAGATGTAGGGTTTCTTTTAATTGGGAACACATTTGCACCGGAGGGCGTATACTCAACTGGCTGACATCTCCAGTGCAATCATTCCCAGCGTCTGATGTGTCCCTCATAGGGGAGAAACCATACCAACAATCATATCCTTTAGTTCCCACAAAGCTGTGTTAATAGACCCCAAAACTACCTCATGTTCTGTGTGCTGCTGTGCATCTTAAATTAGAGCACAGTGAGAGAGAGTGCAGACACATTGACTCTCCCTGTGGCTGATAACCAGTCATAAAGTGTGGGAGTCTGTGGGCGCTGCTTTAAAGTATGGAGGATGGACCATCTTTGAGATTAAACAGAAGTGCATTCACTTGACACTTTGTTGCATTGCCAGTCCCCACAGAAACAAGGGGAGTTAAGGTTGTTTGGCCCCAAACAAAAAGGACAAAAAGGACTAACATGTGCAACAGTGTTTCATTATGCTTAAATCAAGCCAAACTAACAAAATCAAAATGGTCAAAATAGCATGAATATCAAAAATCTCTTCTCAAAGCTCAGGAGAAAGGTTTCAGATTTTAACCCAAGAAGGAAAAATGCCCTTAATGATGCCCTCACTCCTGCAGTGTTTCACTCTGCATGGCTGAAATCCTGCAGAGTGTTCGTCAGCTGACGTGGTGTCATCGTTGATCTAGTTGCTGTTAAGCTGCGTTGACACCTGCACTAATCCATTGGACATGGAGTCAGAGGAATGCAATCTAGCAGAGCCAGGCGAGCTCCCCACTTTTATCAAGGTGAGGACAGTGACGCTGGAGAATGTGATGAGGTGCAAAATACTGGAGCAGGGGAGGGCAGCAGATGTGAGTATAGCGAGACACTTTGCTACTCTACGTCTATGATCCTCTAAAACACAACAAGCTTTGTGAATATCCACAGTAAGGCCAAAAATCCTGTTAATGGTGCAACGGATTTTCAATTTGTATAGACACAGAAGCAATCATGAGAGGGTTGTTTTTAATTTTTTTTATCTTATTTGCCAAGACTGCTGATGACGTACCAGGAAAAAAGGATAAACAAATAATTGCAAGCCTAATTGTGACTTAATTTGCCATAACATGTTAGATATTAATAAATACTGATTGGCTACAGATTACAGACTGTTTCTAAATCAAACATCATATCATTTTGATTTATTTTGAAAAACAAGCACATCCACCTGACAGCGCTTTAACTCCATGCCACAAAGAAGGATTTTATTCAAGCTAAACATTTTTACACCGAATTATTAGAAATTATTTGAATTTAGAAGAGAAGAAACATTTCTTACAACCTAATTTACTTTGATACGTTGGTCAGATTAAATACAATATTGGACTGTGTCCTGTAAAAAAATTTTATTAAACATTTCTCTCATCTGTCTGCCAATGGCACATTAACCACCCATTTTCTCCCGTGTCTATGCCAGTATCCTCTTTACTGATAATGGGAAAAGATTATGCACATTCATTACCATTATCATCAAAATCATCATCATTATCACGCGCTTAGCATAATAACAGCGCTCAACTGATTCACTTCTCCAGCTCTTTTCCCCCCACTTGTTTCGGGACGACACTAAAGCTTCTCTCAGAAGAATAAAACAGCTTTTGCCAAAGTCTCTTTGTCGTTTCATTGCTGTGCATTTAACTTGACTTTTAGTTTTTCATGATCAATTAATGAAGCAAAGTATTTTTTTTTAAATCCTTCTTTTGGAGTGGCATTCACTGACAAAAAATATAATTCAGCCTAAATGGGAATGTTTTTTTATCTCCTTATTTCGCTTGCTTCATCTGATATCAGAGGTTGTATTAATTCATATATGATCTATTTAGAATATGCTTGACTTGCTTTGTATAAAAGTCAGGCAGCCTTTAATGCAGCTGAGTGAGTAAGTGCTTTTTCAGCTTGATCCGTGACTTTCTCTCTTGTTAATTAAGTAGTAATCAGGTGCGAGGGGAACACTGCTGACGGTGACTGTTGTACCTTAAGATCCTCAGGGTGACAAACAATGTAAATGGGAAAAGAATATTTCTCTAGGATCTCCTGAGGTCAAATTAAAATAAAAAAAAAAACCCAGATCCACAAACAGATAAATCACAAATGATGGACTCTGAGTGGTTGTCCTTGTGCAGCAGTATTCTCCCAGGATCTATTAGACACTGCTTTGTGCATAGAGGAGACAACAAGTACTTTCCTGATGAACTGATTTCACGTCTCTAAACAAGTGTCGTCCCTCTGCTTTTATCCATGTAACAGCACAATCCCCACATGCAGGTATGGGAACACACTCATACATCACTCAAAGGTAAAAAGTGCAACTTGAGTTCTTTCTTACCTGTGTCTGTGACGTAGAAAATTCACTCAGAGTCCTCCTTCTGCGTCTTAATGAGAGTTTGGTGGCTCAGCTCGTATCCTTAGGCTAAGGGTTTCAACAACTGAATGCATGCCTCCTCTGAGGCTTCTTATAATGGCAACACCCCTTCCCTCCTGGCTCAGCCCTCCAGATCTCACCCCCCCTCCCTTCTCCAGTATATCACCATTCACATCATAGAGGAGAGCTAGAGAGAGGGTGGATTCCCCCATTCTGTTACGCACTAACCTCCGAACAGAGACACACAAAGCGTGGCCTGCAATGACGTAGGAGGCATCGCCTACGCCACCAGTTTCGTCTTCACTGAGCCAACTAATGGGGCTCAAAAAATATGCATCATCCACAGTGAGATTGATCCAGAATTCCTGTGTCTAAGGTGTCCATAAAACCCTCAACCTCAACACCGACCTGCTGCCAAGGTCAAGAAGACAATAACGCCTCAAATGAGATTTTTTACTCAAGAAGTGAAAGTTGTGTACAATGGAGGAAAAGCAGTGCCATGGAGAAGATCATGGATCGATAGGGTTTTCAGTAATGGGACAGAGGGGGGGGAAAAACAAGCCTTTTTTTATGGTGGTTATGACACACCTGAATAAGAGAGTTTTTTTCTTCTTAGCGAAAGAAAGACTGAACTATAGAGAAAGCACCAAGCCCGAGTCTGCTGCCGGGATGTTAGCATGAGTCATGCATGAAATTCAGGGAGGAAAACAAGACCTGCCTAAAGGTCCTGAGAGCTTTCTCAGTAGGAAACATCCTATGATACATATTGGTTGATATCTAGAGTTCATGAGATCATGGAAATATGTTATTTACCTATCTATCTTTTTTCCAGCACAAACACTGACTGACTCACAAAGTATTAATGGAAGGTGCTTGCTTGCCCAAATTGGGGTCATTGTCTTAACTAAAGGACATTTGAGCAAACGTTTTCCTGGATAAAGAAGTAGGTGAACTCTCACTGCTTTTTATTTGTATGAGTTCATTTTGCTTGGTAACTTGGCAAAGGTAGAACAAGGACATATCCAAACCTTTAGCTTCCAGTTGAGTCAAGTCATTTCGTAGCATTCATGGAAGCGTTGGTAACTAAACAGTTCATTTAGGAGCTTAAATAGAAAAAAACCTTTTAACATCCATTTCATAAGACGAGTGCGCAGGAGATCAATGTGTCCATCAAAAACTTAAAAGATAAACTCCCACACACTGCCTAACTCGCAAACAAACATTTATTGATCCAAGACAAGTCGTACCATTCATGGAAATACTGCTGACAAAATGGTTCATTCAGAAGCCAAAGAATCGGCATTTGTCCTTTCGAAGTTAATATAGACACAAAAAACATACCTAAAGTGGGTGAATATTGAAGCTTCTTCAAGGTTTAAATTATGTGATTAACCAATATCAGATACATCAACTTCATTATTCTGCACTGCATGGGAATGTTTTTAGACCATTTTGTCACACACAAGGACACCTTAATATCCACAGTTTAAACCGCATGATGCATTAAAAAGAATGCAATGTCATCTTAATATAAACAAGTGCACACGTTCACAAACATTAAATATCAATATATAAAAACAAATCAACTTGTGTGAAAGTGCAGAAGTGGAATTAAAAAGTGTTATTAAATAAGCAGCTCTTTGCTTAAAATAAGTACTGTACCTTTTAACTTCAAATATATAACTGTACTGTTGTGTTGTATGTTTCGACATGACATTAAACATTATGCAGGTTTAAACTTGTCTGTGTCTGAAATCACTCACTATTCGCTACATAATGCGCCGAATAGTGAGCACGCCATTTTTGAATCTGTGTCCAAATGATGAGTGAGCTTAACTAAACCCTATAGTCCACTCATTGTATCCCATAATGCATTGTGAAAAGTAGCGTACAGCCAATGGCCATTATCCAAGCCATAATAACATCATGCATTGCAGTTCACAGATTTTTGTGAGCAGAAAGCGACGTTTGACTCGATTGCTCTCGAGTAACAAGTGACAAGAGGAGCTCTGTTTCAGCAGAGTAATGTCTGTTAGCATAAATAAATATGTTTTGGGGCAAAAATATGTGAAATCACCAAAGTTCATTCCAATATTTACCCTTATTTTTGATCCTCAGATGGAGTTAAGCTATACTCGTTTTAGTTGCTGCGACTATACAGTTATTTCACTGTCAGCAGCCGGCGAGTGAGAGAGTAGTGTCAGAAATGTTTATCAATGTTGCACAGCTGGTGTAGCCTATTATAAAGTCCCATCACAAAAAAGATCCTGCTAATGTAGGATGGAGATAAGGTTCATTTTTGTGCATTTTTATTTAGTAGATTTGTGTTTTTCTTAGATGTATACATTATTTGTTTCAAGGCTTATTTTATTTGTTGTTTTTTTTAACTCTGTATAGAATTGCAAAGGTAGTTTGGCATGATGCACTTTGCCTGTTAAGTTGCTTATTGTTACGGTTTTTGGAGTAATAATACATTAACATTTTTTTTACATTTGCTTGGTGGCGCCTTTCAAGCTACCAAAGGTCACCATACATAGGATCAAATTTTGTATAATAAATATATAATGAAGGGATGTATCACAGTTGTCGTTCAGTCTGGGTATGTCATGCTATGAGACGGACATTAAAGTATATGAGACACACAGCAGAAGTTGTCCCTGTGCTTGTCCTTACCTGAAGGTGTATTTAGATTACTGAGTGTATAGTGAACGTAAGACAACTAAGGGTTAAAGTTATACTCAATCGCCACAACATTTGCTGTTACACTTACATTAACCCTCTTACCAATGATAGCCTCTCTTAAAATAGACATTTTACTTTGTGAAGCAGATTAATTAAATCATCAAAACTTGAACATCAGAAATGAAACGATCAACCTTGTTTTTATCAAACGTTTTACATTTTCAACAAACAGGGATACATGTTCCAGAGTTGACATGACAAAAAGTCAGCAGCTCATTGGGTCCAGTGTGTGAGAGAAAGGAGGTCATTATATATTATATAACAACACATATAAACACATTTTGCCATTGTATGATTACCTCCTACTTTTCCTGGTGTTAGGTTGGAAAGGTGATCATTATAAATGTGTTTCACAGTGGGACACTATAAATACTTATCAGCCATATTGGTGTTGAGATCTATATACAGTGTATGGGACGCACCCCCCTCCTGTGTTCGAAAATGATCACCTGAAATAGATCTCTGGGCCTATAATCTTCTTCTCCCCCGTGTTCCAATCCATGTTGTTGACAAGATGTTTCACTGGATAGATGGAGATGGAGAGGAAGTTTGGAGGAAACAAAGTAATTTGAAATGTTCCTTTATAGGACCATGGATGTCTAGACAACAGAAAATGTGGGCTGACACACATGACCATCCCTAAAGTGTAGCCAATGGTGCGGCCAGAGGCTTATACAGTAGCCTGCGTGTGAATGAGATAATGATTGTCTCTACCTATAGCAATAACCAACATCCAACAGGCTTGGTCTTTAAGTTAAACTTTAATATTCAGCTCCCTCTTCCTCCTCACGAGCTAACTTTAGCTTTAGCTCCCTGCAAACCTGTGAATGGTGGCGTTGAACCTGTGTGAGGTCTGATAGTGATGGATGAATTGGGTACATAGACAGAGCACTCGGTGTGGCTGAGATAAGGAGCCTAAAAGAACAAGCAGCCGTTGAGAGGCCTGTCTGTCATTGATATCGCTGTTATCCACTGGCTCTCCAGGGGTTCACAAGCTTCCTCTGGTGGCCAAGTCGCTGTGATTACCCTGATGACATATAAGGTCACGCTTAACTTGACGCCACATCGCATCAAAAAAACGTGTAGGCCTGGATTAGGTATGGATGATTTGTACATTTATCTTCATATGAAGCCATTAAAACAAATACAACATGTGTTTGGTTTCCAAGTTTTGGTTAATTTGATTGTTAAATGTGAGAAATGTTTCCACGTTTTACAAAAAATGTCCATAGAAATGTTTGTTTTCTCCAGTGCATCCCAAAGCATTGTCAAAGTGGAGTATCAAACATTAAAATGAACTAAACAATCAGTTATGAGACAGAATATTATTATGTTGGATCATGTTCAGAGAAAAGACAAAAGCATTCAGTAATTCTCCACGAGGATCAGAAGCACAAATAACCCTCAATGGAAATATGTTGTGTGTTTCCTCAGAGTCATGTCACATGGGTGGTTGCGACTCAGTTGGCGTCGCTCACCTCTTCTCAAGAAGGTCGGGGGGTTTGATCCCCAGCTCCTGCAGCCACATGTTCCATGTGTTGTGTTTGTGTAAATGTTTACCATTTACAACAGGAATACATCAATGCTGAAGACGGTTTATTGATGTTGAAGTGATATAATAGAAATGTATTGATTGGTGTCAATTGAAAGTTTGTATTAGCCCTTCAACTCTTCCCTTTTCTGAAGAGAATGTAGAACAGAATGTTTTAATACGCAAGAAGCAAATGCCCTTTACAAGGTACCAAGAGGTGTTTTGATATGCACCATTTAAAAATATGGACAGCATGATAGCTGGCATAAAGGTAGAACTTGTTTTCCAATCAGTACAAATGTATTATGTGTCCCATGACAGCGCCATTTAATGAACTGAAAGAGACCAAAAACTTCCTTTTATTTGCATTAAAATGAAGTTGCATATACAACTCACTCCACTTTGTACTTTTAATGGCTGTTGCCTCAAGTTGCTCTTCCTTTCTTCACTCATATCTAAATTTAGATTTGTGTTTTAGTGGTTCTTAAGGATAAAAATGCTGACTGTAGGCTGAAGGGCTACTTGCCAAAAACACTGTGCAAAAACTCAGACAGCTGCGACAGAAACTGACCAGCGTTTGGCTGGAGTCCGCTGTTCATTTCAAGCTGAACTCCTCTCCTCTCCCCACACAATGAAACCCACTAATGTGTAACCAGGGATGCGAGGAGAGTCTCTGAGGGTTTATGGCAGTTTGGGGCTTTTACCTGTCAATAAACAAGTGACTGTTATTAACAGCAGGGCCGAAGATGAATCCTACCGTCAAATAATTGCATTTCTGTTCCAAAAGTCACCATAAATATGCTCGTGAAATCTGCGGCGTCAACCACCAAAGAACTGAGGAAAGCTTAATTTTAGAGCGTGAGCTCTCAGCGAGCCATGGGGCAATGTTTCATATTGGTGTTTATAGATCATATTTCATGACTCCAGATATTTCCCCTTCAGTGCCAGCTTCAGATACCAAGGGGAATCTAAAAGAGACACTGTGCTCAGGCGATTTGAGACTTTTTATGGGTGCTTAAAGACCCTTAAATGTCATCTCAGCTTACATGAAAAATCAGGGACAACTGGCCCACTGATTTTTTTTTAAATCTGACACATATTTTTTGATTAAACACCTTCTTGTTGTTGAAGTAGAACAACAAACTCTTGGAGCAAACATGTAGATGCCAATTGGATAGTAGATACATATACTAAATACTAAACCCAGAAATATACAGAATATATAGTCATAAAGAATACAGAATAAAATAATACTCATGTTTTTGTTGGGTTCACACAGGGGCAGTGTACAGCCACTTTGCTGTATCAGAGTTCTAAATCTCTATTCCCTGGGCAGGAGACAGAAACAAGCCTCTAAAGAATAACATATACACTAAAAACATCTACAAAACAATACACAGCCTCATGTTTTTTTGTTTGTTTGTTTTTATTTGACAATGAAGATGATGTGTAAAATGCAGAAATAGCATCATTATTATATTCCACATTTTATCTTCCTGAGAAATACTTTGGGGTTTGTTACTAAGTATTATTTTTACTTAATAAAAATCGAGAAAAAAAAACCTATGCCTTGCTGTTAAGTGAAATTAGTGTTTTAGTGGAAGTATTAAACGCTCAAACAGAACTACACGTCGCAGTCTCACAAAGAGCAGCACTGAAGTTTAATCCTAAAGCCGCCCCTGACTGCATAGATCATAAATGTACGTAAAACTGGCCGCTTGAAACATAAGGATATAATAAGGATGTGGCTGACAATGAAGTGCTGGCTTACTCAGAAACAAAACCACCATTTGTTAAAAAAAGACTGAATGCTTTAAAATGAAGTGTAGGAAGCTGAGAAGATGCTTACTGATGTTTGCTCGTTATTTGTAAGGAGTGCTGGATAGACCTCCGGATTGAATGCAAAGGTTTTGACCTCAATCAAGGAAATAATTACTGTTGCCCCTCCTGTTGGTGGAATCCATAATTAGCAAGCAAAACCCCCACTGAAGCACAATTAGACTGAAAACAGATATAATTACAACTATAATTCTTATTGGAGTCATCAACATCTTTTTTTGGAGGAGTGAAATGTTTTATTGAATTTATCAAGAAATTCAATTCTAGCTCTCTTTGTGTGGTTCCAATAATGTTTCCTGGTCAATTCTCCAGGCAGAAAGCATGCACTCCATAGTATGCCCAAATGTTTGCATCCAGACATTTGTCAATGCAAGTGAAATATGATAATAGAACAGAGGGCATTTGCTCCTAGATAAAAACAAGTCAAGTGTGACTGACTCCATTGTCCTCAAGTATAATGAAGAATCTGCGAGTCATGACTGACTGGCATCACTGATAAAAGCGATGGATCACATAAGCATGCACATGCAGAAATATCACGAGCACACACATCAAAGCTGCTTTATTTTCTCTGCAGTGAGCTTCACTGCAATGAATCACTGTTTCCTATTATATTCTCTCAGAAGAACAAACACATAAGACTACTGCCTCTCCTCCTACACCAAAAGGCAGTCAATACTGACACCCCCTCACTCTGTGCGTGTTTGTGTGTGTTGCACAGCAGGTGTTTTGTAATTAAAATAAGACTGCAGCATTGAAAAAAAGTTTAGTGCTCTTGCATTTGCAAAATGGTCCCAATTAATAAACTAAATAACAAGACTAATAGCTTGCCAATAGTCAAAAAAATATTAATCTGTTCAACATGGAGACACATAGGGCTTTCGAAAAATGTACCATAATAGACCAAAATATGTCTGTGTACAGTCAGCCATGTATCCATCTGTCTGTCAATCTTTCCTAGAGAGAGAGAGAGAGAGAGAGAGAGAGAGAGACAGAGAGAGAGAGAGAGAGAGAGAGAGACAGAGACAGAGAGGGGGGGGTCTTACCATCGTCAGCAGGTAAGAGCCACATAAAAAGGTAAATAGCATTCTGTTCAGCTCTACCTCTAAAAAATGCCACGTTTGTACACCACATTGACTGTACATAATAAACACAACTTATCAGGGATCATATTTACAGTCTATGGTTGCGACCCGCTGCTGTGATTGGCTCCGACAATTCGAATCATGCAACGCTCCAATACGCTCTACAGAAGTTCCCTTAACCAATCACAGGGCTTGTACACAGAGCGGGACGTTCCGAGTTTAGACCCGGAAGTTAGCCTCATCTGGTCTGTGATATCACGGCTCTGTTGTTTATTAGCAATAAAAGAAAAAAGTAGAATTGCGTTTGTTATGATGCGAAGTGATGAGTGGATTGAGAAGAAAGAAGATAAAGTCACTTAATTGTTGGTAAGTTTGAAAACAAAATACGCTTACATTTAAACCGTATATGTCGCTTTCAAGGTTTAAAACAAAGTTAGTGTTACCAAGGTTACCGACCCAGTCCGCGGTAAATTAAATAAGATTAACTTTAAACTGTCTTGACACTCCTTTATTTAATGTTTACACACTGAATCAATATTTAATCCGCTGATTATGTCGAGAACTAAACGGAAGTGGCGAAATGGCGTTAGCTGTCTGACACGGGACGTGAGTTTCACCGCAACGTTAATAATGAAATAATTAATCATCTAAAACATATTAATGACCTGTAAACGTTTTAATTCAAGGGGCAGCCTGGTCAAGTGTCGTAGCCAGGCCTGCTAAATCGTGATAAATCGTCATAATGATTAATCACGATAATGAAATCGGGATGTGACAGTTACATTGTTCTCGTGCTTACAGTTGTTTTATTTGTTTAACTGGAACATCAGGCTGCAGCTTCTGTGAGAGATGGAGGAGCTCTACACTTTAGAGAAGGAGGTGGGACGAGGCAGCTACGGAGTGGTGTTTGAGGGCCATATGGCCAAAACAGGAGAGAAGGTGGCCATCAAGCGGCTGCCCTGCAGCAACCCAGAGTGCATCGAACTCTACCTGCAAGAGCTGTGGGCCATGAGAGCCACCGCCAGGAACCACGTCAACGTCATTGCACTCCACAGCTGTCTTCTGCAGACAGGGCCAAGGAGCCTGAAGACACTAAAGCCAGGGAAACTGCCTTTACGTCTGGTTGAGAGTGTGCTGAAGGGCAGTGTAGTCGGTGCGCCTCAAAGTCAGGAAAGGAATCATTCCCAGGCTGACAGCCAGAGGAGGACTAATGCTGTTTCTAGACTTGGAGACCGGACTAACACTGTCCCGACGAGGGCTAAGCCTAGTGACAAGACTAGATTGAATGCATATGATTCTTCAACGCCCCAGAGACCCCAAAACAGAGGCAGGAAGAGACCAGCTCAGAGTGAGGAAGAGCAGCCGGGGCCCCTGAGGTGCTTTGCCTTGTGGCTTGTGATGGAGTATTGTGACGGGGGTGACTTGAATCAGTACCTGCTGTCTCGGCCCCCAGATGCCCAGCGTAATCACAGCGTGGTGAAGCAGCTTTGCAGGGCCGTTGCCTTCTTGCATAGCTTGGGCATAACCCACCGAGACCTGAAGCCTGACAACGTGCTGGTCTGTGTGACACCCAAAGGCCCCGTTGTTAAGGTAGGCAGATTATTGTGAGGTGACAAAGTTCACATCAGATCAAACTTGAATCGTGCTCGAGTCAGATGACCTTTTTGAATAACACAAAGTGTGATAAGCGCATATCTTTTCCATGTCCGACCTCTAGGTGGCGGACTTTGGTCTGAGCAAGATGAGTGAAGGTCCTGTGGAAGGCGATCTCACCAGGCAGCACTTCTCCTCAACCTGTGGCTCCGACTTCTACATGGCTCCGGAGGTGTGGGGTGGACTGACCTACACCGCTCAGGCAGACATCTTCTCCCTGGGTGTGATGTTCTGGGCTGTGCTGGAGAGGATCACCTTTGTGGAAGAAGGGACAACTCAAGAACAACTGGGTGAGTAAATAGCAGAGAGTGAAAGGTGTGGAGTGTTCACAGGCACCAGGACAAGGACGCTGCTGCAGACCAACAAGACACGGAATATTAATACGCACAGAGGTGAATACAGATTAAGTTGGCAACTTCCTGTTTAAGGTGTGGTGTTAACATGCAGCCTTACAGATCAGCACAGGCATGTCATGTCTTATGGTGTCCTGCAGTCAGAAAGGTTGAGTGTTTGGTCAGGCAGGGCGGTGATGACGCATCGCACTGAATTGAGTTTGAAGCAATTAACTGCAACATATTAAAATGTCACATGTTGTACATCATATATTCATCAACACTGGATGGCAACATCATCAATCTAAATGGCACAGGGATGAATGATTACATTACATTTTGATATTGATGATACTATCTCTGTTTGGAATCATGCAAGCTGACATGATGTTCATCGGCCCGTTCTCAAAGCGCTGCTACATACGTGAGCTCAGATCATCTGGGAATGATATATATATATTTTTGGCCACCTATTGAAAGGTTTATTTGAATAGAGACAGACACATGAACATAGATAAGCTTGAACAGTCATCTGATGTGTGCATCATAGTGACACTCCTCTCTAGCAGGGCTTTTAGTTACGAAATAACATTATTAAAAATAATAATACAGGTTAACATTATTAAAAATAATAATACAGGTTAACATTATTAAAAATAATAATACAGGTTAACATTATTAAAAATAATAATACAGGTTAAGATTTTTAGAAATAATAATTAGAGGTGGGACTTGATTAAAAACATTTAACTACCTAACTCAGGCCTTTTTAATTCATTAATCTAAATTAATTGCATTTTAAGTGCGTCACAATATTTGCCCTAAAAAGCAACACTTTTAAATGGATTTTGGTGGATGAATAAACACAATGCATCCAGTTTTACTTGCTTCTCAGTTTCATAAAGCTGTTGTTGTTTAAAATGTTTTTTCTGCACAGCAGCTGGAAAATCTGTAGCACATTTTCTAACCCCTTATCTTCTACCATTAATAGTGGTCTACAGTCCAGAGCAATTAATTTAGCGAGTGAATTTGTAAGTTTATCAGATGTTGAATTACTAATTTTGGTCGAGTTTAGGCTGCAAACGCTTCTTGTTTGCACTTGTGGCGGAGCTAGTGAAAAGCTAGCACGAAGCAATGACAAACAGTTCTGTGCTGTTTATGAGGCAAACTGTGATTAAATGCGTTAAACAAATGTAACACATTATTTTCTTGTTATTAATGAATCATAATTAACGCGTCAAAGTCCCACCCCTAATAATAATAATAATAATACAAGTTAACATTAATAAAATTGGAAAAAGAAAAATGGAAGTAAGAAAATAACACAGAGAGAACATAATATAAAATACAGAGCCTTTATCTTTTAAAGGCTCTGCAAAGGTGCACACGTGTTAATGTATTTGAACGATTTGTCCCTTTTTTATAAAGAACATAACACAATAAACGTTGATGCAGTGACTGGAAAGCAAAACGTCTGCAGAAGTAAAATCCACATAAGCAAACCCTCCAGAACAGAACACGGAGATGAATGTCTTTTCTTATTGTCCTCTTTCTCGTCTCTCCCCCCTGTGGCCTGACGACGAGCTATCATCCTAATGGACGCAGGGAGCAGTTGTGCTCTGTGCTTTGCCGTCAGATGAATAAAACAGCTGTAATAAGAATAATCCATTGGATAGCACTGTTCTGAATACTGGCATTATAAAAAGGTCTGGCTGGAGAAAGAATAGATATGTGGGCTATTATCCCCAAGTTTAGTGCTTGAGTCACGGATACTCCATTAGGCTGAATGACATGAAATGAAATGATTGGACGGACAGAGGGGGTTTTCAGTGGATTCAAATCTTTGAGAGAGAGAAAAAAAGGCGACATTGAATTTAGTCTGATCACAATCCTGTGTGTCATTGAGGAACGTGGCAGAGGGAGAGGGCTGGTCATAGGCCGATAAAACGCTCCATTATTTTTCTTTCTTCTCTCTCAAAAACCCACACAGTTATTTGACTGGGCTGCAGGGAGGAGGACATAAAAGTCAGGGAGCAGGACTCAGCCGCTTATATTTAAGCTTTTTGAAGCTCAAGGCTTGTTGGCTTTGTGCTCAGTCAGGTTAGGAAATGATGGCTGGCTTTAAGTGTTTAGGTCAGGGTTCAGTGATGAGCAGGAGAAACTTTTTTTTTTTAAGGCAGATATATCACAAACAGTTCTCTCATTCAATTAGTTAACTCTCTAATAGAGGAGATAAAGGCGAGGAGAGGACGCTTTAAAAAAGAAGGAACAACTGATGCATTACGTTCACAGATAATCCTCTTTCATTTTAAGGGTTGTTACTTTTTAGGATTTGAGCCGATGATTTTTAATTTCTCCTCATAAATCACCTGATTTCTTTGAATGAATCATTTAGTCTGCAGATGGTCAAACAAAGACGTGAAGTGGAGTTATTAAAGCACAGGTTGTGTCTTTGCTCATTATTCTTATCAGCAGCTGAAACCTCGGAGACTTCATCTTCCAGATGTTATGAAAGAAGGAAGCTCAACTTTGAACTTCCACTTTGGCACCATTTCTAGAAAGTTCTTGTTATTAAGCCTTGTTTTCTCCTGTCGCTATGACAACAGTCTGTTTTATTTACAGCTGCGGAGACACAGTTTCAACTATTTCTTGTTTCGAAACAGTCTGTTTTTCCGTCTTAATGGGTGTGTATGTGACTTCCCCTGCTTGTTTTGAACATGTGTAATCTGTCTGACATCAGAAAAGGACTGAAAACAAAGCATGAATTCAGGTCCAGAGAGTGCACAGCTCAGACAGACTGTTTGTGTGAAATGATCTCATGCAGTACGATTTGTACTGAAAGTGTCCTTGGAGCTGCTGTTTGCACTGAGTCCGGCCACTTTAACTGGAACTGTTGTGACGTGACTTTCAAACATTTTCCTGTCAAATAAAATGAATGAAAAGTGGCCACAGTTTTCTGATCTATAGCGTGTATTGACTTTGAAGATCTGTGTTGCTGATCCAGATTTACTGTGTGTTCTGTCTTTTAATTAGGTGACTGGTATGGAGTAACTCTTACTCAATAAGAGTGTCACATCAGAAGGAACTTGTTGCTTCACGTCGGTGTGATCCAGCAGCTCTCTGCTGTCAGTCGACTGAACACTGTTCTCCTTGTGTTTCCTCTTCAGGGGCCTACGTGTGTAAGGGTCGCTCGGGCTGGTTGATGCCGCTGGGGGAAGCCCTGTGTGAGAACGCTGACCTCCAGCTGTGTATCCCCATGAAGTTTAAGAGAGCCCCCCCACTGCCGCCCCCTCCTGGTCCAGCTGTGTGCGCTCTGCTTTTAGAGATGCTCGCCGTAAACCCGGATGCACGGCCCCCGGCCGACCAGCTGGAGGTCCGAGTGCACTCTGCTCTGAAAGAGGACTCCCGCTGAGAGAGAGAGTGCTGAACAGACTGTAATGGAATCGAGCAGTGTAGCCACTACACACAAATATTGACTCTGGGACCCCGGAGAAACAGGGCAACAGGGCAACAGGGCTCCCAACATGTGAAGGGAGAAGCCACTATGTGCTACAGTCAGGTGGGGATTAGAAATATGAATGATTTTCCATCCAAGAAGTGTGTTTAAAAACAACAGAAAGGGAAATAATGAATGAATCAGACTCTGGTATGACTGGAGTCTATAGAGTGATCTAGTGGGACTTACTGCAGCTGTATTTGATGTCAGCATTATGCAGTTGCTCCAGCCTGGCATGCTCGACATAGAAAATCCATTTCAATGACTATATGGCTGAAGTCAAACATAAGGGATTACAGCTGCTGCTTCCTGTCTGAGTCTGCAGCGCCGCAATTATTGTTTATTTTCTGATTAACCTGACATGAGGATGTTGAGCTTCTAATGACTCAAAGGTGAAGCTCACATTTATTTTTCTCTTCCTCTTCTAAAGGTTTATTTTTTGTGTCTTTATTGTAGAGATAGGACTGTTAATAGAGTCAGAAATCTGAAAGAGAGAGAGTGGAGAATGACATAGGGGATTCGAACCCAGGCCGCCCGCTTGGATTGCAGTCTCTGTACGTGTACAGCTGTGGGCTACCAGCGGCCCAAACATTTACTTCTTTGGTGCTGATTTTCAACCAGAATTTAAAACGGTCTTTAATGGACGACAATGTAATACAGTCTAACTCCACCACTGAGTCCAGTTTTCTTTAAGTTGATAATACAAACCAAATGTTCTTGTCACATACATGACTTTTTGAACATCTTTCTTTGTTAAAGGTTTAGTGGTTTGAATTTTCCAGTATTTTGTTGGTGGTCACAGCGCAGTGCTGGGCTGACATTTTACAATATTGTACTGGATTATAAAAGTTGTGTCCAACTAAGTCACAATGTCATTATTTGATGGGATATCTCTACTGAAACCTCAAAAGTTCAGCTGGACGAGGCTCGTGGTGACCATCACTTATATACCATGTTCTCGTGAACAGGAAATTAAAAGCAGGCATTAAGATCGATGCTGATCGTATCCAGGCCTCGGCATTTATTACTGGTCATCAGTCTAAGTCATCGATATCTTAGATGACAACTTATTTCAGGATTGGATGTTCACATGGTGATCGATCACTGATCTATGATAACGTAAAATGAGTCCAAAATCAAAAGTGGTTTAAATAAATAAAAAAGTCATAACTTGACTTTTGGCGCTCGTGGCTCCATGAAGTCACCTTCGATGGATCCGTTAGACTGAAATGATCGGCTTGTTGCTCACGCTCTGCTGGACCACTTTTTAATCCCAGAGGGGAAATCCAGTAAACACTCTTTTTAGAATCACAGCCATGCACAGACAGGACCCGAGGACAGAGATGTCAGAGTGAAGCTGCTGCACAGGTTGATTATCTTCCATGTTTTGGTCCGACGCTCTGAGCTACTGCTGACAAGCTACAAGTGCTTTACATAAAAAGAAATCAACAGGAAAGACAATAATTCAATAAGACATATTGAATATCGAATAAATAAAACACTGAAAGTTATTCAATACAAAAAAAAAAAAAAGATAATTAACTACAAAAAGCTCATCCAAAAAATGAAAAAGGATATATCAAAAACTAAGAAATAAACTGTCAATAAATAGATTTGTAAATAATTACGGTTTAATGAGATCAGATGAAATTCAGTTCAAAGCTCGACTTTAAAGGAAGGTGTTGAGTTGATGTAGGGGACAAACTTGCCGAGCTGAATGCATTTCCATACAGAATAAGAACTGTGGATTTAATGGAGACACATTAGGGAGGTGATCGATTTACAGCCTATGGACATGTGGAGCGCCTGCAGTGACTAATAACTCTTTGAATGTATATTTAGCCATGTGAGTATTGTATCGATAGACATGAAAAATAAGAACCCTAAAAGCATAGATCTGTACAAATGTGAGTCATGGACAATGTCGTATCCAAGGTCTGCTGTGTACTCCGGAGAGTCAAAAGAATGATTGATGTTGTACTTTATAATACCAACAGCACCACATCCATTATGGTTGATATAAAAATAAAAGTGAATCTTAGAGCCGCTCAGCTTCATCCTCTTTAATCAACATGATCAGTCCTCTATGTTTCATCATCATTACTAATGTTAATACGAGATGATGAACTCAAATTGATGAACTTCAGAGTGAGTACAACACAAGCAACGCTCGAGAGAACAGGAAACAACGTCAGTAAACTTGAGTCTGATTGGACAGGTCTGACGGGAAGTGACCAGAGGCAAAGCACTGCAGGTGTTCATGAAAGAGCTGGGTCTTTAGCTTTTTCTTAAAGGTGCAAAGGGACTCTGTAGATCAGGAGAAAGGAGAAGAGTCTAGTTAGAGACTTATGGCCTTGTGAAGGTTGAATCAGACGCCTTTCATTGGCAGAGCGTAGTGGGCGAGAGGGAGTGAGGACTTGGAGGAGAGAGTTTAGGTAAGGAGGAGACATTTTTGTCTTAGTTCTTTAAAGAGATGAAGAGTGCAGTAACAGGATCACTCATTATTACAATTAGCTGCCTATGCTACACATGCCATTATATATATATATATATATATATATACATACACATCTCATATCAGTGCATGTCTGTCATAAAATCAGCCAATACTGATAGTCACAGGATATACTAATATCAATCAGTATTATCGGCCAGCTGATTAATCGGTCGGGCTCTAGTTACAAGCAGGGTTTTGTGCTCCACCTGCACTTTCTACGCCCTGCTTATCACACCAAATTTTCAGTCTAATGCAGAAGACGGATTTAAAGGTTCGGCACAACCCCTGCTATACTGACGTGTATTGGCTATGATCAAACACCGTCCAGCACCGCAACATATTTGAATGTAAATACCTCTATCAGAAGCAATGAGAGATAAGCAACTTTAATTATTCTATTTATACATATTTACAAAGCTCTCATGAGTGTTTGTTTTAGACTTTAATGAAATTCTACATGTTGTGTCGGGCTGATAACAAGAATCAGCTGATATCAGATCATATATACATTTGTTCAGCATCAACAAAGCCAGATCCCTTTTCTTCTTTTACTCTGAGCATTTTTGGACACGTCCGGTAACATTCAGTTCAGTAAAGCTGAACTGAACTTGTTAAACTTCCCTCTCATGTTGCAGCGAAGATTAGACCAAACTCCGCCGCCTCTCCAGCACAAATCAGCTCAGCACAGACTCAGCGAGCGTGAGCGAGGGGGAAAGTCCTTTTAGATTTCACAACTGATAGAAGGAGTGAGCAAGCGTGGAGAGAAAGCCCCGAATACGGCCTGTTCCTCAATGCGTCAGGACTGCAACACCAACTGGCAGCACAGTCACGACACAGGGGCCGCATAGACAGGAAATTACGCATGGCCATTCAGCTTCATTCGCCCCGTGCAGTGGGAATCTATATGAGACATAGGTCGAGGCATGAGCCTTTTGGGCTTTATTGCCAACTATTTTTCAGATGACAAACCCTTTCCAGTAATAGTGTGGCTGAGCACTGCATTCAGTCAATGTTCAATAGACAGGTAACTGATAGAGATGTAATTGGAAAGGCTGTGTCAAATGAGCCAGTAAAACACTCTCATAGGGCAATCATCAGGGGTCTCCTGCTAGGGCTGGCACCCTTGACATCGGGGAATACATTACAGGAGCCACTTTTCAGCGTGGCCTTTCTATGAAGGCTGAAACCCTTTTGGCTGCTCTGTCATTTACCGGTAGGTTTAATTATTGAAATGTCTTGCAAAGATTCCTGCAACAGAAAGATTTTTTTTTTTTTTTTTTAAAAAGGGGAGAAAAGGAGTAACAGAAATAGACTTTATTCTTGAGGAAAAATGGTCAGGAGAGGAGTGTTTTAGGCAGAACACATGAAGCCTGCAGGATGTATGACAGAAAAACAAGAAATAGGATTAACTGTGGGGCTTTAAAAAAAAATGCAATTTATGTAACATTCAATTTCCTGCCCTATAAATTTAAACTGTGCAATTACACAACGGCTGCCCGGCGAGGACACTTCCTACTGTTCATTCATCCACTGCCAACCATTAATGAATACTCCACTCATAATAGGTTTTACATTTAATTGCAGCATAAACATGATTAACTCAAAGTGTGACTCTAAACAGGTTTCTCATCCCAGACAAAAACACAAGAAATACAGGGGGAAAAATAAAACTCATCACATTCTTCCAGTAATGTGACATTTCAGACATTTTTACAAGTATGTTCTCATCTCTCGTTGAACTGAGTCGATGCATCTTGCTGAAGTTAGCCGGCATGGTAACACGACATTGTTTTCCATGTGTGGCTGTTTTTTGGGGGTGGTTGGCGAGCATCAGTTTAATTACATCACCTTTTTACTGTCTTCTTATCTCCAGGAAGACGAGATGCTAAAGAACCGCCTGGTGTGCACAAAATAGAAAGTAACCCCACCCATGACATACACTCAGATGCTAGGGATATCTCTGCAGACATATTGCAGCTAGCATGTGCTGAGAGTATAATCTTGATAAATAAAAGTGTTCTTTGTGTTTGTTTTGGCCTGTAAACTCCGTCCGGATAAAAACATGGTCGTCGATCAGTCCTTTTCAGGTCCATACAGGTCCTTCACCATATACGGACCCTCCAGCTCATAGCCCATCTTCCTGTAGTAGTTCCTCGTTCCAACACCTACAATCACACCAGAGAGGACAAGGAGCTGCTCAGCAGAGGAAACTGGAGGACGATGCAACACTGCTGCTGCTCTGTCACATGTTACTGCACCTTTTAGAAACCCGTCACTTGCAAACACAACATAACCAGAGCCTGATTTGGGGGGGGGGGGGGGGGGGTTGGGCCCCCTAGTGGAGGAATGTACTTACTGCACGTTTAAAGTTTAAATGGATGGGTTTTTTTTCAGATGTCCCAGAAGAAGATAAATGATGTCCTTTTTTTCCCTCACCTGAGATAACAGCCAATTTACTGGAGCCATGTTCTTCTCTGGCGATTCTCTCGGCCTCTTCCATCAGCATCATACCGAAGCCCTGCAGCAGACGGAGGGAAAGGGACAGAGTGACTCTTAAAAATCCAGACATTTGGAAACACTGCTCTTTTCATGCCTTACTTTGGGTTTGAATTACATGCAAGGAGCAATGTTGAACAAAGTTAAACTACCTGGTGCTGGAACTTGCTGGGGTCCCGGCTGCTGACCGGCACCACACTGCCATAAACGTGCAGCTCGCGGACAATAGACACGCCCCCTTTCAACTCTGGACGGAACGACTGTGGGGAGCAGCGGCGCAAACGCAGCAGGCCGATCAAGATGTCCTGCTCTGGATCCTCATAGGACAGAAAGGTCTCCCAGCCGCCGTTCGCCACGTAGTCTCTCCGCACCAGCTCCACCTGCACACACACTCTCAGTTAATGAATGTTGTGTTTGCAGGATACACACATCATGCACCATATGGGAGGACATTTTTATCTTCTTGGAAACGACAGCACTGATATTTTCTCTTCCTTTTTTTTTTTTTACTCAATCCAGATGTTTGTCACCCATGCATGACTAGACATCTGGGTTTTGTTATTTAAGACCCCTGGTAGTCCTGTTTATAGGAAGGTACTGAGAGAGATGACACATCACCAGATTTGCTCTGAACCTTCTGATCTTCTGCTCTTGTCGGCCGGCCTCTCCAGCCCCAGTTTGTTACTTACCTGTACTGATGCTCCTGGTCTCCATTTGTTTGTGAGCGGTTTGTTTAAAAACATGTGCTAACAGTCTCTCATTCTAGAAAGGCCCGTCTCTCTGGATGCTGTAGGTTACCTGGTAAGGTCTGACTTTGTGGTGAATCTCCTGAATGCCCACTTCTCGCGTCCGCACATCTCGACACTGAAAAAACAAAAACGTGACTTTAATTTGTGAAGCATTAAAACAATAATAATAATAAAAATAAACAGTCACTGAGGTTTGCACAGTTTAAGAGACATCAGTCAGATTGTAGCAGCAGATCAGCTGCAGTAAGCTGACAGAACCCTTCAAACTCCTCACTATCTCACTGTGCTGCTGCTGTTGGAAAAACTGTCACCAAGTCTGTGACGCCTGAACGCAGACTGCATCGAAGCCGAACGATTAAAAACATAGCTACCATGTTTACCTCCAAACACACACAGAGAGTTCAATAGAGCTGCAGGAGTTTCAGAAACAGGAATAATATGAGTAGGTTGTGCAGCACATCTCGGAGGTGTTTGCATAGAAACATCGAGGCTCAGCCTGTAAAACAAGGTGATCATGAAGGCTCCCTTAAGAAGACGCGAATTAGCAGCCGCTAACGTTTGGACAACATTATGTCCCACTGATGTTCAATGAAGAGACAGAGAGCTGGCATTACTTTCTCCTCTCGTCCCTTTCCGTAGAAGTTGGTCGGGCTTCTCTTCCTGGAGCTCAGGCTCGATAAATCTGAACTTTTCAGCACAGATATAACAAATATGGAGCGTGTGAGACGGAGGCTGCTCCAATTTTCTGCTCCAACAGTTCTAAACTTTACTTGGCAGGTTTATTAATTTGTGGTCTCGCTTTGATCAATCATTGCAACGTATGCAAATGCCTCTCACAAACAGTCAGCATTTATTTGTCGAATTCAATGGTGTCTGTTTGGATCGCATCCCAGCTGTGGATGTGTTTTAGCTCCCTTGCACAAAATAAGCTGATGTTTGGTGTTTTGCTCGGGTGCAGACGGCCTCTCCAGTCTCACCTCAGTGCCCATGTCCTTCATCCGGGCTAGGGCCAGCTCTCTCAGGTTGCCGTGCTCCACTCCTGAGCTCACGAGCGGCATGGGGATGTCCCTGACCGGCAGAGCAGGAAGCAGGAGAGACGTACACGTACATACAACGATGAAGATGATTAGAAACATCACATCCACCTAAACCTGACGCCACAATAAACTTCAGTGAAGGCGCGCCTCAGTCCTCACTGTGCGTTAGCAGATAGATAACAGACTTTATGGATTTGTCTCTGAATATTCATCAACACCAGCAGGTGTCAGAACATGGAAAGGAAGGACGGGTTTGAATATTTATCCACAAAGAAACAAAAGACAGTCACATCAGACTAAACTCATAAAGGGTCTGATGATTGGATATCAATAGAGCAACTTCACATTTTTAAATATTCAACTCATTTCATACAGTTTGTAGCCATTACTCAACTTTTTTTAATCTTCTAAATAAAACGTGCGTGTGTGTGTGTGTGTGTGTGTGCGTGTGCGTGTGTGTGTGTAGAGGACACATTTATCATGATGAATCTAAAAGAAGATAAGCAGCAATGAGGGCCAACTTAGTTAATGAACTATTAGCTGCAGATGATGGTCATGTTGTTGTTCTGTGGTTCAACAGGAGACGATCACTCACGGGGAGAACATCTGGTCACTGAATGTTTGCATGGTCAGCTTCATGGACTTGTTTTCATTACGTGTGCACGATCTTGACTCAGTTTCCTTTTGATTAAAATGTGTTCATGTTGAATTATTTGGTCTGATCTAAATCCAGACATTACACCGCTCAAACTTCAAACACACCGTGTGTGCAGCTTCATGTGAGAACAGGGCACGCTGAGGGTGACTTTAATCACTGTCTCACCTCTGCACTCGGTAGACTCTAGTCCAGGGCGGCACCAGAGCCAGGATCCGGGCCACCAGGTCGACCAGGGCGCTGGGCGTGTAGCTCTTGTAGCGGCCCGTCTTCCACAGCTCGTACAGACCCGTGCCTCGGATCACAAGTGTTGGGTACAGCTTCAAACCGTCGGGCCTGAAGGCTGGATTCTCAAAAAACTCCTGCAAGGAAACACAAACATCCACGCTTTAAAGAGAAGTGCAAATCCATGTCCATGAACTGTGGGAATAAACGGACGAGTGCTCTTCAAGTCATGTGACTTCTCAGAAGACGTTTTACACCACCGGTCACATCCACACACGGATGGCAGAGCCTGCTCTGTAAAGTGTCCATCTGTGCCAGTCATACTCATTCACACACCACAGACGAAGCAGCGGGAGCAACTTAGGGTTAAGTGTCTTGCCCAAGGGCACTTCGGACTTGTGGCTGACGGAGCCTCAACCTTCCTCTTGAGCCATGACGACTCCCACTGAGCCACAGCCGGCCTTAAGAAAACAAACAGCTGAGAATGACAGCTTGTTATGATGAATAAAACACAGTGAATGATCATGAACGAGGAGCAGCGACACGTCGGCTTGTTGGATTTGAACTGCCTGAACAAACCGCATTGACTCCCACGGAGTGCTTCTTCAAACGAAGCTAACAGAGGGAGGAGAAAAAGGGAATGCTTAGAAAACAAACGTGGCAGACTTTCATTCAGCTTTCCATCTGTGAAACCTGTCAGGACATTTTTTATAGCGAGTCCTCAAAGTGAATGGAGCAGTACACAAGTGAGGGGACATGCGAGGAGGAGGTTTACTGCAGTGTAAGGAAAGGGAACGAGTGATTTCCAGTCATTCTCCTCCCCTCTGCACCGACTCTTTTGATTAAAACCGTGAAGCTCTGGAATTGAGGCACAGCTTCCAAAATAGGCCACATTATCAGCATCTCATAATCTCTCTCGTCGCAGCCCCTAATCACAAAAGGACATGTCCCACATTGCTAAGAACTCCACTAAAATAGAGCCAAACTGAGTAAAAAACACTCACCAAACAAAGGAGGGAATAAACAGGGAGGGATCTTACACCTGCTACCATTTTGGATCACATGGCAGAGCCTCTGTTAGTCGGTGGAGAGAAACACTGTTAATGATGCTTTCCCCCCCCCAGGACAGGGAGCATCTGTACACAGGAGATAAGTGAGAGAGAGCATCTCTGGGTGGGAGGAAGTTGTAATCGAATTTCATTATCAGGACACTGGCGATAGGCGCAAGAGGGATGCAACGTCCTCCAGCTGCAGTCCTGAACTGGTCCGTCCTCCCAAGCCGACCAGGACAACACAAACAAGCAGATAATGGCTGAAAGGAATCATGTAACTGATGCAAACAGAAAAGAAACTCAACAGATCCGAGCTTCTTCTTCTTAAGCTGTCAGCCAGCGCTGACGAGCTGTGTTCCAGGAAAGCCTGAAAGACTTATTATTACCGATTTCACGGTGGTTGTGATCGGCCCTCCACTAAAAACATGAAGCTGCTGTTTGCATCATCTGCTTGTCTCTGTCGTCAATTTGGACGCTGCATGCAAACTAAATCTAGACGCTGTGATTTTCCTTCATGCTGTCGCGGCAAACAGACGATACTTAGGCGGGCCGCTCAAGTACATTTCTGGCCCAAGTTGACACTATTTCCGACTTGCTTTCATTATATTTTCATTTATTCACAAAATTGCTGCGTGTACAAGAGCGACAGCGTGCACGCGAGACAGACCAGACACATGCAAGGATCTCACAGGAGCACAGGAGAGGTCCGTTCTTTACGGGTGCACGGACAGTCAGATTGTTTTTTTTAAACTTCCCTCTCTTGCAGAGCAATAAGACACAATATAACCTAGCCTATCAGAAAAACCAAGAGTGCAGAATCCCATGAACAGAGAGAGAGAGCGATGAGCTCCACTGTCCGTATACAGCCCTCCTGTTACAGCTGTAGCTCTCTGCATGTGTACGTTAAGAAAACTAACTAACCAAACAACGTTGAAACGGTTGGTGATTTTAGTGCTTTTCATTCAACGTTTAACACACACATAGTGATACACACTGATTTTGAAACAGCTGTTCTTTAATGTTGAGAACAAGAGCAGAGGCTTATTAAAGATCCCACAACTTAAAACACTTCAGGTCCTCTCAGGTCCACAAAGACATGAACACATTTGAAGCTGTGCGGTGATCAAAACTGTCATTGCAGCTGTATCCATTCTGTAACATCTGCATCCAGACATTTACCATATATGGTCATATGGATTTTTTTTATTTTTTTTTAAGACAGACCGGTTAGGGACCCAGATCTGAGGACACGTGTCCCCAAATTCTGGTTCATTGGATCGGTGTAACAAACTTTACTGTGGTACGGCTCCTGAGTGTGTTAGTTTGAACAGGTGGTTACAGGACTCATGCACTCGGGTACGGTCCGCGGGAGACGTCATCAAGCATGCTCATACGTGGACGTTGGACGGTTATATGACGTCAGTCTAAGCGACTCCCGACGCTACAAAATATGTGGTGTAGGCGCAGCACCGGCACATTTGGTCCTCTGATCTACATGGAGCATATGAAATGAGGAAGAGGCATCCTCAGTTAGCAGGATGGAGTCAGTCCGCGTCTGGTTGCCATGGTTGCTTCTTCTCCTTCTCTGCTTATTATCTCATCCAGACTTGGTCTAGGGACACTTCTCCACACCCTATATTCATCTACTTCTTATTTTCCTGCATTTTCTGCCACTTCCCCACGTCTCGTCTTCCTTTGTAGCTGCAGCCCGTCTTCTTAAGGTAGCAGTAAATATTTTGGATATAAAGGGAAAATTCCCGAGATGCTCTGAAGCGTGCAGTGTTAAGATGTTTAGAAACCTGCATATCATTCCCCGCTTGAAGCGTGACATCAAATCTTAGATATGATGAGGGGGAGAAAAAAGGAGGGGGGGGGGGGGGAGCCACATGTAAGCTGTATAATCCAAAAGTGTCAGAGTGATAAGAGAGGAGGGGAGAGAGGCAGAGGGAGAGATGAGAGAGAGGAGATAATAAAGTGACAGGAGAGATTGACTGACACAACCTGGAGAGAAAACTGTGACGGCAGCGGAGAGAGAAAATAAAGATTAAGTGAAAGATAAGAAGGGAAACCGTGGAAAAGCATGAGGGGAGAGAGAAAAAAAAACTGAGTAGTGAATATTCAAAATGCTCACTAGGCAGAGTAAAAAAAAAAAGAAAGAAAGAAAGAAGTGGTGTAGGAGAGAGGACAAGAGAGAGGTGGTGGTACGAAGAGTAAAGACAGACTTCATCACTTCACTGCATCGTCCAAACCACTCAAGAAAACTACATTCATGACCTCCACTGGCGCCTGGCGCCCCCCCCCCCCCCCCCCCCTTGATTATCACCTAGAAAGTCCTCCACAACCTCGCTACTCCCACCTGTCTGAGCACACCAACTCCTCCACCCACCGGTCCTGCCTGTTTCTTCCTTTCTCGATCCTTGCTTGTGTTGTATAAACTCTCTGATCCACATCGATTTGGACAAACCAATCATTGACTGTCACATAAAGAGAAGTAGCAAAAGAAGACTACATTTCTGTTGTGCTATCTTTCCTTGTTTCGTTTGTGGCTGTTTTGAACCTTTTCGGACCGGCTGAACAAAAAGGCCGAGGAGGTGACTTGTGTTAACTTCTGAGATAATCAGTGACATGTTTTGATCGGGGTGCCGGAGCTTCCGCCGCACCGATTAGTACGATCTTTTCTTCCCCGTCGCTGGCTTTCTAATGACTTGATTTCTGTTTCCCTGATGTAAAAATGAAAGCCAAAAAGCTGGAATTAGACACAGCCTGCGTCTTCGTCTCCATCCGACAGTCGGGGATGTCGGGAGGGGGGAACGGTCTGATGCTCGCGCAGTCGAACAAAGCTGTGTTTCCAATCAAAGCAGTAAAGTCAGCCTGCTGATGAGACACAGCTGACAAGATTTAAGATTGAGTCACATCCCCGTCAGGACTGCGAGTGAACCGTCAAAGCCTTTCCTCTTTCTATTTTAGGACGACTAACTCCTTACTACACCACTGTGAGATAAGCAGTGACGACGCCGTGTTGTTGAGTGAAACGCAAACAATAAACTTTGATGACGTACTGCACAACTTCACTCCTGTTTTCTTTCAGTCAAAGTTTTCTCATGTGCTTTTTGTCTCCCTGAAACTCTGATCAGTTCAAATCCTGCTTATTTAGTGGGGGGGGGGGGGACTCCCACCATGAAGGGCACTGGTTTAACTGGTGCTATAGTCCTCATAGCACTAGATAACAGGGGTTTGACCGAGTGCTGCTTGGTGCACGTCATCTCCCTCTCTCTCTCTCTTACATCTCCTGTCCGTCTAAAGGGGAAATCTTCTTTTCTCGTCTTCTGACTACTCAAAGCTCTTTAAAACCGCAGGTCACAGCTACACGCTCACAATCTGACCAGGACTCTACAAACAAGCCGCCCCAAAACAGAGTGAAGAAATGATTGGTCGACGAGTGGATGGTGCCATCGGCCCATGTACAGAGGCTGGTGTCCTCCCAGCAGGAGGCCTGGGTTCAAATCTGCCCTGCGGTTCCTTACCTGCCTGTCAGTCCTCCGTCTGGTCTCTACGCGAGGGCTCTGCCTGAACCCTTAGATGTAGATGTGCACGCAGACTTTGAGGAGAACACAGCAGTTCACCTGTGTCGTAACGTAACTCTGGAACCTCTGAGTGTCTGAGTGGATGAGGATGTTTCAGGCTGTTCACTGATGGGCGTCCTCGTGGTTAAGTCCCTGGTTGGTTTACTGTTAGAGCCCTTTGTTATGCGACATAACAACTGCCCCCCTCTCTCTCTCCTCCGACCTCTTTATTATTAAACTGAACAAGAAATGGTCTCATTGACGAAGCTGCTGCGTGTCCATCTCTTAGCTAACCACACTCATACGTCGCAGCAGTTTGGGGTTCAGTGTCTTGCCACTTGGTCATGACGCTGCAGGAGATGGGACTCGAACCTCTGACCGGTTGAGAGACAACCCACTCTACCACTGAGCCACAGCTACCCCATAGATACTAAGCTACACTGCTGCTTTTGGTTTCTGTCCATGTAGTGAAGACCTTGAATGAGACTAACAGAGTCCACGTGCACGTGATGACTCATCAGCACGGCTCATGTAAAATGCACAACTATCCCTTTTGCTGAACACGTAAAGCTGTTCATATGCATTCTTCTCTTCCATAAATCTCCATCACCGCGGGCCACGCCTCATTAGCTCGTCCACATTAAGTCATGAATGGACGCAGACATTAAAAGCTGACACGTGTGGCGTTTAAGGCCCGGCAGACTGAAGACCAGCTTCGACCGGTTCGACACGTGCAAACCTCAGTCACTCTTCGGAGTCCATCGAGAATAAAAAAAAACAAAGAAAAGAAAATAACGTCAAATCAAGCAGAAAATAAAGCAGCGCTCACAATAAACTGCTCCACGTCCCTCTCCATGCCCACATTAGGCAGGTCGGGCATCATGTGGGCCACCACTTTGAAGCCGGCGTCTTTAGAGAGGTGGAAAGACTCGCACACAGCTCGCACCGTGTGGCCTCTGCAAAGATAGAGAAAACACGGTTAATAAATCACACACCGCTCATACAGGTTGTTTTTAATACGTTGTCACCCATCCATTCCTCCCCCCGGATAGACTGACCGATTAGTGTCGCGAGCCACGTCTTCATACACACTCTGGACTCCTATCTCCAGCCGCGTGCAGCCGTAGCCCAGCATGTCGCTGAGGTGTCGCTTCAGGCAGTAGTCCGGCCGTGTCTCAATAGTTATTCCTACACACTTGGTGTTACTGCGCTCCGAGTACCTGTAGGGGGGGAGGGGGGGCTGTATCAGTCATTTCAGTTCACAATAAATTCTCCTCTCACATCATCCCTGCTTCATATAATAAGGTTTCTCAAATGAGATTTTTTTTTTATTTTTTTTTCACCCACTATGTTGGAGTACTCTATGTGCTGGGCTCATTTAGCAACATCAATTGACATGCTGTGAGTCTGCTCGGCTCATTATCCAAACAGTTAACACCAACCTCACATTAGGACTCGACGAATGCAATCAAGAAAATGGATGATGTCAAGGGAAAATGTTTGTGATGCGAAAACTGTTCAATGAGATATTAACGAGTGTTGAAGTTAAATAAATACCTCCATGATTATGATTTGTACTTGATTTATAGAAGATGTGTTTATTTTCCACACAACTGGAAAAGGCATCAAAGCCAGATTTTGTAAAGCACGACACAGTTAACAGCTTGTTGTTGTTAAAACCGCACTAACAGAGAGCAGAGCGCTCCGAGACGTTTAAGGGTCCAGACGGAGTCGAGATGAAAAATCCTCATCTTGGGGCGTGTTATTCTGAGAGCGCAATACCTGGTAGGTTGAGGCTGTAACCATGGCGATAAAAATCTAATGAATTCAAGTGGTTTTGTTCTTTTAGAAAGAGCTTTTCCTTCCAGTCTGAGATTGAGACAGGACGGAGTTCGAATCCGAGACAAGACCGTGGAAAAGTCTCCAGACCGATCTTGAGACCGAGGCAGAGTTCGGGGGGGGATTACATGTGTAAAAGGATCAGCCAGTCGGAGATGAACCTGCGCAATTACAAACTGAGTTGTTTAAAAGAAAGGAAAAAAAAGATGACATGATCAGATCGGATAAATCATCTGGATTAAACCTCCAGTTTTTGTTTTTCAGAACTCTGGAGCACAAGTTTCAGATTACATCATTTACATATTAAGCAATACTACAGTTCTGTTGGGCAGTGGGCCCATCAGAGAATAAACCTTCATAGAGGCAAATAAGGTGGTGAACAAACACATCTGGAATGATTGTTGAACTTTGATCCCTGCAGATGAGCTGATTCAACAAATTCAACAATCTGGATCATTTCTTTCCAGATTAAACACTTTGAACAGGTTGAGCATTCCTTTCCAATCCTCCCCAAACTGTTCTATGAAACACATTTTGCCTTTTGTCCGATCCCCGAACCTCGCACAGCAGTTCTCCATCAGTGCTAACTCCAGCCGTTTAGAGGTCACAGAGCGCTCCCTCGTCAGTCTATAAACTCTACACAACTGCACGTCTGTATTTCTGATCTCGTCTTTTGTGTATCGGTTGTGTCAGATCCGTCTCCCTTCTGATTAATAACCAACAATATGAATAATCATGGGCTTTAAATCCTGAATCCAGCTTCACTGCTCATTTCAGTCCCTGAATGAAACCCCCGCAAAAAAAACGACACACGTAGGCGTACAGACACATTTCATCAGTGCAGCTGATGTCTGTATGACCCGCTCATGCCCCCCCTTCTGCTCCATCTGATTCTGCCACAAATGTCCATCTTTTACACTCTGCTGGCTGATTTTACACCAATTACAGAAGTGTATGCTGCAGACAGGGTGATCAGATTGTATGAGATAAATCAATAAAAAGTCTATTATCTCAGGTGATTATCTGCAGCCAGCTCACCGCTGTGATGCCATCAGGAGCAGAGCGAGACACAGATACACGAGCGTCATGCATGACACCGTCTCCGAGACGCACGTACGTACCACACACACACACACACGCACACACACACACACACACACACATACTTCTTTGCAGCCTCGGTTGAATCAAAGCGTTTGACCAAGACTGCTGATAACAGAGTTAAGAAAACGCCCACATACTGGCAGAGTCACCGGTACAAATAAAAAGCCAAATGGGAAGAGCCTCACGCTCACACAGACTCTGATCTTATCCGGCTTTAGGAAATTAAACGGCCCCTGCTGACAAACAAACCGCCTCAGTCCTTGAGAGATTTTAAACTTTGACCCTGCATGAATCTTCTTGAAGTTTTCCACAGACACGCTGCTCACGCACAGACATGCAAAGCTGACCTGACCGACTCAGGGAAGGGAGAAGTGGACCGGGGTAACTGATGGAGAGTTTCCTCGCTTACTTCCCCTCCCGAGTTCTTTCATCGAGCAGCTTCATTTCAGGTGATAATCAACTCAGCTTCGCACCCCGTGAGACGTGTGGGCGCGGCGAGGTGCGATGGAAAAACAAGGCTGGGCTCAAGTGAATGTGCAGAAATCATGGTGGAAAAAGTCAAACACAGGGAACAATATTTCCCATGATGCACCGGTGCACTTAGCAGTAAAGCAGATTTTGCACAGGGATGAAAAACACAGTTTCACTGAAGGCTGCATTGATCATTCGTAAGAAACAAAAACAAAATAAGTTGTGTTTTCTTGATCTGATGCTCTCCATCCGAATTATAAAGTTGAAATCCGAAGATGGTCAGGTTTTTTTGTCTTAATTTAAGGTTCAGGTGACTTGATTTGTACTTGCAGGTAGCAAGATGGACAACACCGATTACAAAACAGATGAAACGACACATGAGAGAGACACAGAGCTATTAAACTGACTTAAACTTTCATTAACCAATCAGGATACAAGAGAGAGAGAGAAGTGTCAATATGATCGATTAAAAACAAAGTTCAATGATTGGCTGTGAGCTACTGTCTGTGATGTGGAACAAAGTCCAGCAGGAAGAAGACAGTCAGTAAATGTATGGAGGGGATTCACTTAAAATGATACATCAGCTCCCTCTGGTGGAGGTAAATGTTTTCACATCATTCATTACAACTGAGATGAAAAGAAAACAAACAGAGGGGTGATTGAAGGGAGAATTTGAATTCATTGGTCCATTAAAATGATGATTTTTGTTCAATCTGTTGATGTTTGGAGAGTTCAGTTGGACTCGTTTGGGTCGAATCATTTGCAACTACAAACTCTGATGTTTGCAGCGGTTACAGAAATGTGAGGTCAGAGATACTGTACAGGTCTCTGAAGGCAGAGGAGAAGAACGTGTACTTAGTTACATATCAACACGCTCAATAATCCAGTTTATAATACGCACCTTCAATAATCTGTATGAGCGCTCTGTGATCAGCAGATGCTCCTCTTCCTCTCACACCCTCATAATCTATTCATCACTGTCACACCTCCACCTGTTTCCACCTCCTCGGTCTTCACACTGTACTTAAAGACACTACTGTGCAGGCGTGTACCTGACGGCCTCGGCCACGTTGTTGGACGTGTGTCCAGACAGCGCGTCGTGAAGGTTCCTGATGAAGTAGTCTCTGTACTCCTCAGGCAGCGCCATGAAGGTCCCGCCCATCACGATGAACTCCACCTTGTCCACGCTATGACCCAGCTGCTTCAGCTGCACGCCACCAAGGAAAAACAAAATGGAATTTAACAATCATGAATATTATGTCGGTACGTCTTCTATTCTATTTTATTTAAGTACTTGCTATCTCGCCTTATTTTGCATTTTGCGTTTTTTTGCACCAAGACAAATTCCTTGTCTATGTAAATATAGTTGGCAATAAAAACTGATTGTGATTCTAAAGTGGGAGTGAAAGGCTCACTCATTAAGTAGTGATCAAACATGTTCACACTAAGTGTTGCACCAGCGCTGCTTTCGTCTGTTCATTAAACTGATGTGGTGATAAATCTAATTCATGAAACACTTGTGTCAGATCCCGGCAGGCGGGTAACCTGGGTGCCTTTTATTGGTTACAATCGACTCATATATTCAAGCGGGACCGTCACTGCACAGACGACAACATGTGAGAATGTTCAGGGACATAAACGTCTTTGAGATGACACACTAACACAAGAAACTCAGTTCAATCATTGTTTGACCGACCTGCTCGGCTCGATGTCTGGTCTGAAGGTAGGGGTCATAGCGTGCTCGGATCGCCCTCATGGACGTCGGCTGTGAGAAAGCACAAAAAGCACAAAGGAAGAGCACAATGACTACGGGGTGTAACGGTTCGAAACTAATCTGTTTCAACAGGAAAGAAGGCAACATGTTTTTCTATTTTTATCTAACTTATTCTGTAACGACAGTCATGGAGATTACAGTTTGTTCCAACCAGTGCTGTTAAGATCTACCTGAGATAGAAGGTACAGCCTGAATACTGAAGGAAGAGTAACAGAAACATACTACACTGAGCTCTAACAGATCCAGATGTATAGACATAGATATGGATGTTTACTAACAGCATGCTCTCTGTGTTTCTGAACTGTGGAGGAGAAAAACCGGGTTACCTCGTAGCCGGTGTAAGACTGTGTGGAGTACTCAAAGTCTGAGTCTGGACCACCAGGACAATATCTGCAACAATACAAGTTCATTACAGAATATAAAAACAACATGATTTATATGGAAGCACGTGACAAATGTTTGTTGTGTTGGATGGACTTCACACAGACTTTTCTGTATTTGTTCAGGATGTGTGGCTGCTGGTTGTTTGTGTGGAACTCAACACAGACACTCTCAAGGAGTTAATTCCTGGCTAAATAAAGATATAATTTAATAAAAAAAAAAAAAACACACGCAGGTGAAGTTTGTCTGGGGGAGGGGCCGGGGGTCATCTTAACCCCCTGTAGTGTAAAAATGGGAACTTATGCTTCAGTACAAACAGTAGAAGTGATGAACTCTGATCTGTAACACCACCGAACTTAAAAAAAAAAAAAAAAAAAGGTGACTTACACGCAGATGTTGCCGGTAAAGCTGATGTGTGGACATCGATGGGGTTTGCACATCACAGCCACGACTGCAATCTGTGGAGAGTCAGAGTGGGTTAATGTTTCCACAGTTCTTGTATTACTCTGTGATAAAAACGTTACTCAGAATAGAACACGTAACGCTCGGTGTGACAGAGCCGAGACCACTTTTTGAAGGTCGCAGAATCTAAAGATATCTTTACTCAGACTGGGCGGATTCCAGATTGCAAATCAAGACCACCAACCACCAACTTCTTTCTCCTTTCATAATCATGATCAGAAGGAAAACGCCTCTGTCCAAACTAACAAATTATTATTATTATTCCCTGGTTACAGCCACAACCTTCTCTGTGACACGACCCTGCACAACACAGCTACCTTCAGGACTACATACCCCGCTGGCAGTGCGGATGGGTTTGGCCTTTAGCTTGGGCACCAGAGCACGACGATATTGTGGTGGAACAGCAGCAATAATGTCGACCAATCGTGGCTGGGCTTCAAGTCCATATTTAGCTGAAGTCTTCGTCTTCACTCTTTTGAAAACAGAGAGAAAATCTGAGGTGAATAAAAAGCAACATCAAGTGTACACTGTGATAGGATAGCATTGTTTGTCTTTTTTAAGGACTGACAAGGATCACCCAGGGGAGTCCAAACCCAGTGGAGGAAAAAAATCTATCTAATGTGACCTGATCACAGCATCAGTCAGTCTGTATCCACACAACTTACAAGTCGAATGTAAGGTTTGTCGTTTGCTATTTCGATCCCATGCCGCTGCATGTCTCTGCTGGTGAAGACTTACTTGTTGAGGTTGATGTCTTTGCCCTCTTCATGGGCTTCGACCAGCTGTTTGATGACGTCAGCGATGGTCATCATCATCAGCTCAGCCCGGCTGAGATCACCTGAGAGGTCAAAGTGGAACGATTCAACAGGTTCAGAAGCACTTAATGTGGATAACATGTTACAATCTATACTGATGCTGGGCTGATATAACAACAGACACGATCAGACATAATTTAACTTATGAGTTAATTAGTTTTATGTGTTTAATATATTATTTATATTCTTTCATTTATATTTTCCTGTAAATTATTTCCACTAAATTATTATAATAAATGTTTATTTGATTTACATCTTTTTAGACAGACAGAGAGAGGCAGGATGTTAAAGCAACAGAAGAATGAATACACAGTAAAGTAAACACGTATAATCATACTTTATTGTTCTTTAATGTAGTTTAAATCAGCTAAAACTTAAATCTAAAGAGTATTAGTTTTGTTTTTGTTGCTGTGCAGATAAGCGGAGCTTCTTGTGTTTCAGTACGGTAATAACATGTAGTATGTATATTGTTATAAAACAGATATCTGCCATGTCTCACTCCTGTTGTCATGACATTATACGGAGACCTAAAGTAGTAGTTAGCATAGCAACATGCTAAATAAAGCCACGTTATACAGGCTGGAAACAAACGCTTACTCTTTTTCTTCGGTTTCCCCATTTCCTCCTTCAGGTACTGCGTTTAGTTTTTCAAGTGTTGACAATGTTTAAGGAGGAAAACATTAGCCTGTTTATCCAGAGAGGGCTGTCACAAACACAACACACGTTGCATCGGAACACGGCTTTACTCGTACGGCAACCAAAACTGTCGTAAAGTACCGCAAGCGCCCGGATTGAACGTCAATGAACTACATTTTTATTTATTTATTTTTACTTCATTTGATCAATATTTGATTATTTAAAAAAGTGAACATCTAGTGCATTCAAATCCATGTCGAGATATGTTCAATATTATATAAACATTACACGAATACTAGTGTACACTAAAACTGCCATGCGGTGGCGCTGTTTTCCCAATCACACAGTTCGTGTGTCTGTGTGTCTGTGTGTCTGTGTGGTGTGTGTGTTCGTGTGTGTAGAGATCTCCCTAAAGCTCACAGTAAATCCCCTTAGCTCCGAGTCTGCATGGCTGATCTCTGCAGGACGATCCAGGAAATGCAACAGGTGGAGGAGCAGATCATGAACTCTCTACTGCCGTGAGTTACTTTCTTTTTTAACAAACGTACACAGCTATAGAAACCGTGTTGTTCTACACTATCACACAGAGTAGAACATGCCGGGGGTCTGTTACCTGTATCCGCAGTCATTGTGAAAGTATTTGACCCCTAATGTGTGTTTGCTGTTCCCTCAGGTCTTATCGAGCAGCTTGAAGGAGCCGACAGGGAAACGACTGCGTATTGTTTTAAACAGGTCTGCACAATGTTTTTAATCATTAATGACGTTCTGTAGGCATGTGTTGTTTTCAACCTGTGTAATAGTTTGTGTACGAAAGCTGCAGAGTTAAACAGGAGGTAACTGTGCGCGCGCGTTTCATTGCGTGACAGTCACGCAATAAAATGAACGTGTTTCTATGTCATTCTGAGCAAGTTCAATATGTATTATTATATTATATGTAAAATATGTCGTCAACTTGTGTGTATGTGGAGTTAGGACTCTCGTGTTATTCGCCTTCAGGTCAGGTGGAAGTAGCACCATGGATGACAACATGTTAAATGACGCCAACGTGAAAGTCGCTGTTCGTGTGCGACCAATGAACAGAAGAGGTAAAGTACAAAGTGTCACTAACCCTGTGAACCCAAACAAACATCATTAGTCTGTTTTAAAAAAAAAGGGAAGCAGAGACATTCATCAAACAACACTGCCCCAGCTCAATAGTGAATATTTGATTTTATTTAATGAGACAAATGGAGGCTGTAGTTCTGTTTTTTAAGGAGCATATTTCCTCTTAAGACTCTAAAAAATATATAGTTGTTCCTCTTTTGAAAGAGTTTTGGCTGGCTTGTGAAGCTCTGACAACGTCTGTGTTACTATAGAGCATCACCTTCCTTGAGCTAACTTTTCTAACCTTTTATCCAAAATAGTTGCAAACAGAAACATCATTTAACTCTATGTAAGTTAGACATTTCCCTAAACATACATGTATAAGCCGCCTGCTGCTCTTGTGAGAAGCTCTTCATTTTGAAAACCTTCGACTGCCGCTGGGCATGAGGAACAGAAGCTGTGACGCTGCTTTTCCTTTCTGCACGCTCAGGGAGCAGTTAACTGGTAGTAATGTTGGTACAGGCGACTCCTGCATGAATCACCATACATAAACCTATTTCCTGCCTGTCCCTGTCGGGCTGTTCCTGCTATGATCACGAGGAACTGGCACACACACACAGGTTATGCCACCTGTTGGTCTGTAATGACGTCTGTGCCAGTCACTAGAAATGAAAAGTTATTACGAGACATGTGTAGATGTTTTATAAACACTTTAGACCTTACATTACAAAAATCACATTTGCCAAAGTGATTTTGTTCACAATACATTTTTCATGTGCTTTTTAACATTTCCCCGCAGAGATCCTTAATGTATATCTGTTTTTCATTGACATTTGTTTCAACCCAGAGAAAGACCTGAAGACGAAATGTGTGGTGGAGATGGAGGGGAACCAGACAGTTTTACATCCAGCTGTCACTAATATGAACAAAGGAGACCCCAGGTAAGCGTTTCTGAAAACCGATCAGTTTAGCCGTTTTGCTAAATTGATCACTGTTGGAGGTTACTCGTCTTTCTTTGATCTTGACGTGGCCACATTGAGATTATGCTCAAAGACAAAGGTTTGAAGTTCAGTGAATGACTTTGAAACAAGTTGGACTGGAGCCATAACTAAGAAGACCGTGGACTTGACTTTACAACATAAAGAAAACCTTCCACGTCTGGTTCGGCGGTCATAATGACTTGTACAGTAAGACACTCGTTTAAGACCCTCAGCTAAACATTTTAGTGTTAACTGAGGAGCTGAATTGGTTAATTCTTATCTTGACTTGGACTTGTTGGTCTTGTCTGGGAGTCTTCAGTCATGGTGGGACTTGGTTATGATGACTGTTTACTCTGGACTTGTTGGTTTGGACTGGATGCTGAAGGACTTTTGGATGGACTTGGTTCTTAAACTTGTCGGTCTTTACTTGGGATTTGACTCAGGGCTTGTTGATCTGGCTCGAGTGTACTTTGGACTCAACGTTGACAATATTTTTTATTACAGCTGAACAAAAGCTTTTATTGAACAGAATACCAACAGTGTACTGAAACACCATTTTAATATAGCAATGAACAGTTATACAAATAAGCATACTGTACTCTGAGTAATATCAGCACACATATCATAGGATGGAATTATCTGATGCAGATAGTCACCTAATATGCTAATAATGGTCCACATTATCAACTCTAACACTAATCAACCTGTCAAGTTAGCAAGCAGCTCCCTCCCTGGAAGAAGCTCAGATCTTAACGTCACCCCACCCATCCTCCTTGTGTTTCTCCTTTCCATCCTCCCTCCTCCCCCAGTGTCTTTCCTGAATCATTACTCTCTGTACAAAGGGTGTGTCTGTTGCCTGCTCAGCCCTGCTCAGGTGGACAAGCCCTGGTTTAATGGGGAAAAAGCGAAAGGGAGGGCAATGTCAACACTCAGAACACCAACAACCTTTGTCAGCATGAAGTTTGTTTATATATTGTGAAGACTGAAAATCGGACCAACATGACAGACAAGGCTGAAAATGTTCACGTTTTGTGTTCAGTGAGAATCAGTCTGAAGGACTTCTGGATATTTCTGCCTTTTAAAAGCAGGACTCTATCTCTATCACCCCCCTCAGTCAGCCAGTTAGAGACCCAGAGAAGGTCAGGTAGATGTTCCCTGAAGTTTTTTTAAAAAAAATTTTTTGACCTCTTCTGTGGTTACTTTACTCAGGTAATTAGCCTCAGGGTAATCCCCCTTCAGGAATGAAGCTATGAGTCTCTGTCTTTGTAAACAGAGAGTCTTGTATTTGCGAGGCATAACATGCATTTTTGTGTGTATGTGTCTGTGTGTGTCTTTCTGCCCTAACACGCTTCAGCTGTGTGTGGTTCCCCTGTGGGGATCAATGAGAACAGGTTTTACAGGCTCACTGTGCCACAGACACTTCCATGATGCATGAACAGCACTGAGGTCATACAGCATTTCAAGTCGGAGCAGTAAACTGATATTTTAGGCAGCCAGTGAGCAAGTATTTTTTTTACAGAAAAAAAACAACTTTGTGTATAAGGCTTTTTTGATTAGTTTCCCAGTGGAATGTGTCCTATTATGAGCATAATGAGTGTATTAGAAAAGCTTTATTTGTTGGGAGAGTCTCTGACCAGCCAATTTCACAAGGTTTGTGCTTAGTCAGCCCTTTGGTTTGCTGCATGAGTCTCTGAGGATGTTAATGTGTTACGCCACGCTTGGTAGCTGCAACCAGGACTACAGCAGGGGCTTTTTTTTTAGACCCTTTAAAGGTAGGGATTAATAAAGTCTTGGGCTGGCTTGTACAGCTCTGAAGCCCAACATGACTCAGCAGACTTGTAGAGCTACATTAGTTCCTTTTTAACGGCCTCAAATTTCCCCCCGAAAATGTATCAAGCCCTGCACTAAAAGGCTTTGAAAATGAAAAGGTCAATCCTGCACTTTTCTTATCAGAACTTGGCTTTGATAAGAAATCCCAGTTTGAAGAGTATTTTTTTAACGGTTTGATTGTGTATATTCTGTCTTTCCCACCTTTCTAATGCCGAATCTGGACTGATTGAACATCCACCCAGAAAGATTTCATGCTATCAAATCTGAAACCGAGTACGTGGGATGTTGGTCATAGACACACTGACCCACCGTCCTCCTCCCTCTCCTTTAGTGACTCCTCAGAGCTGCCCCGCTCAGCCAGATATCCCAGGAATGTCCTTGCCAGCCCAGGAGAGAACAGGACTTAATGTTGCTCTTTCATGAACCAGCCAAGTCTCACATAGGGAGGCCTTGTTTCATTAAAGTCCCCCCGTGTGGCCTAATAGATATTTCTGCTTGAGTGAAGACTGTGTTTTGAGTTATTCTTGGAACCAGCCTTCAAAGGGGGCTTCCCTAGAAACATATTTGCAAGTTTAAGAATGATTACCGTAACAAACAAATAGCGTTTACTTTTGACTAAAACTCAAATAGAATAGCAAAAGGAGCTTTACAAGATTTAAGCCCCTATAAGGTGTTTTAAACTGTGTTAAATGAATACTAATGCCTCAGTATGACCCACACCATCAGCAGGAAGATTTATTCCCTATCGTTCGCTGCCTGTAAACGCTGCCACAGGGTAGGTGTCAGAAGAGGCGATTAAACAGCACAGTGATACAACAAGACTGCAGAATAAGATTCGTCATCAGAAAACACCACTAACAAAACGAACTGAAAGTTTCTCACTGAAGCTTTATGATGTTGTTAATAGACCTCCGTGGGCTTTTTCGCACAAGGGCCGTAACTAAGCTCAGCCGTTACATCTTCGCACGTTCGTATTGATTCAGCGACGGCGCAATATTCTTGTCTCAGTGTGTGAATTGACTTTGTGTTTGCAGACGTATGTCACAGCGAGAGCTCCACATAAACACACAGTCAGACACACACACACACACACACACACACACACACACACACACACACACTCTGAAATGCCTTTGTTACTACCTCCGAAGACAGTACAGAGGAGGGATCACTTCAGCCCCCTCTCACTCCTCCTCCTGTAAATGTCACAGCTTTAAATGGCAGCCTGAGGTCGAGCTAAAGTTATTTTACATCTTCCTTTTTGATGGTTAGGTGAGAAATGTGTTTAAAAACTCAAAAAGGTGCTCAACATTCATGAACAATTCATATTAAGTGTGTGTGTGTACTCAGTGTATCTTACAGCTGGTATAAATATACAGCTATAATGTATCATACAGCTTGTCACACTTTGTTTTTAAATGTTGGAAACAGAGCACTTACAGTAATCGAATCCCTTCATGATCTAATATATGAACTGAACTGATCGCTTAATGGGCCTCAATGTTTGGCAGTATATTGCTTAACAGCTGAGTGTACACATGTAATGTTATAATGAGCAGAACTGAGAGTTGTAATGTATCACCTTTTCAACCTGTGCCTGGCACAATAAGATGTCATTTAAAACACGTGTCTCTTCTCAGTGTAAGAGTGATATTAACTATTACTTCGCACAGTTTTTGGTCTCTACAATCTCCTGAAAAAAGTTTCTAAAAGGGCGCTTAATGTGATCCGAAGCTGACTTAAGAGCTAACATCTATTTGCTGCCGTGCTCTCTGAAGGCCTTATTGAATATGAAGGCTGAAAACAGTTTTGTTCTTGAAAAAAAGAAACAACTATTGAGTTTTAAACATTAAAACGCCCTCCAGAGCTCAGAGACACCTGAAAGAAGTGTTTCAACAAACAACTAGTTACTGTACGTGATCCAATTTAGCTTTAAACTAATCTGTACACGGTTAAACTAGTTCTTGTTCGTTCTGAAGTGTGTTAAGAAATCATACTTAGTTGGTTATTCAAGTCAAGTATCACCCTACTGATGACCAACATCGTGACCTTGCTCCAGGGCCAAGAGCAGGTTTGAGCATAAAGTATAGAGGAATTGTTTGATGGTGTGTTTAAAGTTTTCTGGGGAGGATTGATTGTTTTAGGATTGTCCTGCATGTATCTCAGGGACGCTCAAAGGCCCGGACGATTTGAGTGTCGCCCACTCCATTCACATTAAGCCAAAGAGGATTTTCACGCTCACTGTGATTAAACACAAACTCCTCGACACTGTCACTGGACCTTTTCGAGCATTGATTATCTGCTGAGACAAAAAGTCAAATCTCTATGATGTGTTTCATCTGGGGACATCGTCCAATATGTGAGCAGAAGAGAGCAACGTTCACACTCTTGTCACAGTGTCTTGGTTAAACCGCCCGACATGCACTGCTATACGTACGAAAAACTTAGTTTACAAAGACCTGGAGTGCAGTATGACTGTAAAAACACGAGGGGGAAAGGCCTGCTTTGACTAAGCACTTGTGCAACAAGAAATGTCACTTCATGCCGCACACCTGGTGTGGAGCCAGAAGTTATTCACCCCTCAGTCGGCTTCATTTAATTCATGTTAACAGGACGCTTAGAGGCATGAAACAATTTTACAAGATAAAGAAGGAAGAGAGCGGGCGTGAGTCAGCAAACTGAACACGTTTCTTTATTTCATTCTCAAAGGGTCTGTGGTTGTGATAAGCTTCAGGTGTCAATGTGGTTAACTGTGTAACAGTGAGGGGAGAGTTTTGCTGAATCAGCCTTCAGCTCTCTTAGAGGGCTTAATATCAAAGCCTCAATGCTTTTCTTTCCCTCAACATGTTTCAGTGCTGTTGTCTGAATCTTGAAATGGGCTTCGTATCTTGACCACAGTGTCACATGAATGAATGTTGGTAGGAAATATGGGCAAGAACATGTTTCTGCTGAGGTGTAAATCCCAGGCAGCAACCTCCTGTGTTGAAAAATGAAGCAAATGTGGAAGTCCAACATCCTGCAGTGTCCAAGTGTCCACTTGAGGCTGGCTGAAAGAGCCCTGAAGGTCCCATACACAACCCAGGCAATAAACGCTCTCAGCCTGTCGTTACAGTGAGTCAGCATTTCTAGCATGGCGGCTGCTGCCAGTGAGCCTCCGGAGCCCCTCTGCAGTAACAGATGGGTGTCATCACTCAGGCTTCATCCATTGATATTTACAGTCTATATGGTAAATGTGAAGGCCTGTGACAGAGTGACAGATTTAAAATAGCTTTTCAGCTGGTTGACATGTTTATTTTAACTACAGCTGTTAACTGATGTTTTTGTTTTTGTCTCTCTGTTGCCCTCAGGAGTCAGCCAAAGGTGAGTATTTAAATGAACCCTGAGTTGACCTATCATCTAAATTTAAGTCATACAGTTCACAATGTACAATACATGTTGAATCCATTGGGGTTTTTTTCCATCAGGTTTTTGCCTTTGACCACTGCTTCTGGTCAATAGACGAATCTGAAAAAGACAAGTTTGCAGGTTAGTGCCTTGCTACAGTCACACTGTGTTTTGTGCTCTGCCTGAAGTAGTGCATGCTCTCTTTTTGGCGAGCGTGTCACTGCTTGGTGACTGGTTTCTTCCACCTTATCACATGCCAAAGTGTTTTCTGACATTCTGAACTATTTAAGGAGTCAAAGTGAGGGAGAGCCCAGGGGGCAGGATCAGGAGTTATACCCTCTTTTATTGCAGTGGCATAGAACAAAAATCATTGCCAAAGGAGCTTCTTGACAGTGTAAGGGTTATTTTAGTTTGGCAGCCTGCGTCAGATAAATTGAATCAGAACAAAGTGTCCAGCATGTCTATTCTGGGCTGTTAGCCCTCTGTGAATGTCTCTCCCTTAGGCAGCCCCCCTCCCTGCTTTGTGACTAAAGCTGTTTCTTTTCTTGTTATTTGAGGTTTTAAAAACGTGTGTTTTCTGAAATCTGTGCAGGTCAGGATGTAGTATTTCAGTGCCTTGGGGAAAGTCTGCTGGACAACGCCTTCATGGGATACAATGCATGCATCTTTGCTTATGGACAAACAGGTAACATTAAAAGCTTACAAACTATGAGTCCTTGGTAATCACTCATTAGACATAACATTATCATTGTGTATTCTCCCAGAATATTACATTTAGAAAAATACTGTTCTTTTTCTATTTCGGTTTTGAGTGTCTTTTCAGAGTATGCTGTGCAAATTCATTCAACCTTTATTTATACTCAAGAGATCATTGCAGGTCAGCCCTCATTTACAGTGACATCGAGTCATTACAGAATCAGTTTAATGACAGACACAAAATCAAGAAGAGGAACAAAAGCCTACTCAAATCTAGGAAGCTGATACAATTAAAAAGAAGTAAACTAGAGTGTCTTAACAAGAATTAAAAAACACAATGCAATAAATCAAACACACTGATGTACAGTTACACAGAGGGTACTAGGTTTAATTGACCTTTAATTGTTTTCCATCAAAGTGTTAAAATCCTGAATAATGAAACGATAAAGACACGTTTCTGAAGTGGCTGCATGGATCTAACTCAGTTTAACCAAACAGCTCTGCTAAGTGATTGAATGAATGCTTTACATATGTTACCATATGTCAAAGTACGCTGTACGCTCCTTTGATTGGCGAAACAGTTCCCTCTACGCAGTGTGCTCATTGGCAGGGCGAGTCAAAGCATGTTACTCGGCTATCTATTATATTGTTTGGTAATGTGCCTTTTCTCGAGCAGAGCTCAACAGTTTGGGTCAAGAAGTCAAAATCCTGTTAGTTTTGATTATTCGCCCTGATGTCATAACCATCCAAAGGGAGAGTGTCCTCGAGCTTCCTGTGTGTGAAACGATGCTATACGCTCCTGTAGAGGATCATAGAGTGTCTCCACGACATTTCTGATTTTTGGAGGTGGCTGTTACCATGGCAATGTTTCCCGTTCCTCTGACAGTTTTGCTAGCAAGCTAGCTAGCTAGCTAGCTCTAGCTAACATGACATGTACTAATAACCTTGTTATGCAGCAGTAAAAGTATTTTTTATATTCACACCACAGAAACTACAGACCTCGTGTTAACAGTATAAACACTAAAGTTAGTTAAGAAGAGAAATGAGGGGTCACTGGAGGAAAGTGAAGGCTTCAGTATAGCGACATCTACTGGATCAAACATTCAAACATTCATCCTTTAAGATAAAGAGAGAATTTGACTGTTTTTTTTTTCATGTGAAATATAAGCAGCTTATAACGCTTTATTCACTGTTCTGTGTTTACAGTCTGAGTTAGCTTTTTAAAAATGAATCTGATTTCTCTTACATTACTTGTTTGTATTTTCTGCTGGATGTGTTTCTCAATGATCCGTCACTGTGCACCTCCAGGCTCTGGGAAGTCGTACACCATGATGGGTTCTGCAGAGCACCCTGGTTTGATCCCTCGACTCTGCAGCTCCCTGTTCAGCAGGACGGTAAAGGAAGCGAGGGAAGGAGAGAGCTTTACCGTGGAGGTCTCCTACATGGAGATTTACAACGAGAAGGTCCGAGACCTGCTGGACCCTAAAGGGTAAGGTAACTGGGCCACGGAGTCACATGAAGCCCAGACTTTGATAAGCCTACCTGTACGTTGTATTTGTTTGCTCTGAATGGGAGGGAACATGGCTGTCCATTTTACTTCCTCATATTTTCATTGGAGAAGGACGGTGTAAGACTAAAGAAATTAAAAGGCGTCTTCATCTCTCTGTAGAAATCGACAAACACTGAGAGTGAGAGAGCACAAAGTCTTTGGGCCTTATGTTGATGGCCTCTCTCGCCTGGCTGTGGCGAGCTATAAGGTATATGAACTTTATTTAATATATGCCTCATACCTCTGCATTGCCAAGGGAAACAAGGAATTTCATAAAGTATGGGATTAGTCAAGACATTTTTGTTTGTTTTTGTGACGACTGTGTCTCTGACAGGACATCGAGTCCCTGATGTCAGAGGGAAATAAATCTCGCACTGTGGCAGCCACAAATATGAATGAAGAGAGCAGCAGATCCCACGCTGTGTTCAACATCATCCTCACACACACTCTCATGGACCTCCAGTCTGGGGTAAGACGCATCAAGCACACACGCTAAACTGCTGACAGGATCACAAGCCTTTTTTTCTGAGACGCCCTCTTTTTTCATTTGTCCCGTGTGAAATAATCTGTGGGTGGCTTTTGGTGATATTTTCTGATAAATCTAAAAACAAATGGGACTATCAGACTATTCCGGGGCAGATGTGGGTCAGTGGTTGGTGTGGGGTTCGATCCCAAAGCTACACGTCCGATGTGTCCTAGGACGAGACACTTATGGTGCGTTTGATTTCATCTCTAATGTTGGAAATTCCAAGTTCCTGGTCTGATACATCATCAGAAACGCCACCCTGTAATCAGAATTTCGACTTAGACCCTTAAGTAGTCCGTTTTAAACATTGAATCTGTAGTTATTGTATTTATCAGCAACTCATTCCTCTTTTAGTCTAAATAAATGAATCACACTGAAAGCATCAGGCAACTTCTATCCAAAGACAATGTTGTCATGTTACTTTAACTGTCCCGTAGTGTGTTGTTATCGCCTGGTGTTAGAGAAACAAAACAAAAGTACTCCTAGAGGCGTCCATGTTGCTCGTCACACTTGCAACTAGAGCGCTGTTAGATTGGCTGTGATGTCATTCCCAATTCCCGGCTCCGAGACCCGAGGTAAATGGAATGCACTATTAAACCCCAAGTTGCTTCAGCTGCTTGGTCAGCAGTGTGTGAATGTGTCGGAGTGACCTCCAGTGAAAAAGGGCTAAACGAGCTCAAATCCATTTACCATTCAATGTTCTCACTTCCTTGTTTGCACCTTTACTCAACTACAAATGTGTTCTGTAAATGACTTTAGATCCAGTATTAAACCAATGTATGGCTGCATTTGAAAGATGTTGACTGCTGTGTCCTGTATGTTTCTGCATGTCGCTGTGTGTGTGTGTTTCAGACGAGTGGGGAGAAGGTGAGCAAACTGAGCCTGGTGGATCTGGCTGGCAGCGAGCGAGCAGCGAAGACCGGAGCAGCAGGAGAGAGGCTGAAAGAAGGGAGCAACATCAACAAGTGAGTCAACAAGAAGAGCAATAAGGCTGAACAGTAAGACCCTCTGTGATCCAGAGCAGAATGAAGCGACCAAACAGCAGATCATCCAAGGAGATTGTGTTTCACTTTTCATCTGGATGGACTTTGTGATGTCATTACTGCCTTTTTGAGGCCTTTTTATCTGATTAGCTTATCTTAATGCAGGAAAGTTTCCTCTCTCCTCAGTCTGATACTAACACTACAGCAATAAGTCAGCTTGTTTTGGATCTTATCTATTATGGTTACAGTGATGGCCTGATGATTTATCACTTTCTGTGTGATTCTATCACCATAAACACTTTCCGCTCTACGATAATTGCTTCCGCCTTGATTCCCTGTATGATCCTGTTTCTGTGTCCCCTCAAGGTCTCTCAGCACTCTGGGTTTAGTCATCTCGGCGCTGGCTGACCAGGGAAAGAACAGGAACAAGTTTGTTCCCTACAGAGACTCTGTGCTCACCTGGCTGCTTAAGGTACTAAACAAAAGAAAATAACAAACCTTGTTCATAGTGGGTCCACCTGCAGCAAACCGTAGATACCTGTGTCTCGTCAGCAACACGTCCCTGATGTGTCATTTTTAAGGATTTCAGATAACTGTTTAATGTAGTAACAGTGTTAAATGTAATTTTTTAAACCTTCCTGAAATCTATTTTATGTCATTATTACTGCCATTGTTACTACTGTCTCTATTAATATTATCAGTAGCAATATTTTTTTTATTGCTGTTATGGTTGTGAGAACTGTCATTTTATTATTAATAGATTTATTTGTTATTTATTTATTTATTATTTATTACTATTATTTTTTGTATTATTTATTTTTTTACTTGTACGGTCTTGCATCACTCGTAAAAAATCAAAACAATCAAAATGCTTTATATATTCCAGATTCACGTTAAATGTTGCGAACAGCTATCTGCAGCTGAAGCTAATAAAGATAATTTAGTATTTGTTTATTTATCACTCCTCATATTGTTATCACAACATCAAAAATGTTGTTGCAAATCAAATTTCTCTCTAAAGATAAAATAGACTTAAAGTAAAAAATAATTGACTATTGATCGTAAGATGTTAATGACTTCAGGTTCTGATGATGTATTAGAGCGACGCATGGAGCACAGTCGTAAGTCGTGTGCACACCGGCAGCTCTTTCAGGGGACACGTCCCAACTGGAAGCTAACTCAAATAACCCTGCAACTCTGAGCAGAGCTGGTGAATCAGAGGGAAATGGACAGGTGTGGAGGGGGGCCTTAAAGAGACAGCAGCTGAAACAAACTGTTAAAGTCACAGGCTTAACACCAGGATCAGATAAAAAGCTCTACATCTCACAACGTTACTCAACAGGTGTGCCAGACTGAAATGAAGTGTCAGATTCTTTTCACAGTAACTGTTTTTGAGCGTTGGCGTTGTCGCTTGTCTAAAATCAGTGTTTTTGTTTTGTACCCACAGGACAGCTTGGGAGGGAATAGCCGCACAGCCATGGTCGCCACCATCAGCCCTTCTGCAGACAACTATGACGAGACACTGTCCACCCTGCGTTACGCTGACAGGGCCAAGAGCATCGTCAACCACGCCGTGGTCAACGAAGACCCTAATGCTCGGATTATCCGAGAGCTCAGAGAAGAAGTGGAGAAACTGAGGGAGCAGCTTACTGAAGCTGAGGTACGGATCACTTTGGCCGGCTGTTGGACTTGTTGTAACTGTTGATTATTGTACAGATCATGGTGATCTTTGGAGAGTGTAATGAGTCTTCTGTCACTCAGTCAATGAAGGCTCCAGAGCTGAAGGAGCGGCTGGAGGAGTCGGAGAAACTGATCCAAGAAATGACCGTCTCCTGGGAGGAGAAACTAAGAAAGACAGAGGCTATTGCTCAGGTAACAAATACTCTTTATAACCGTCATAATGAATCAACTTGAACATTATTAATAGTTCTTGTTTGTCAGTTTCTTGCGCTCTAATGAGCACACATAAGCCCCGTTTTCACCAAGCAGTCCGCTTCAGTTTGGTACAGTTCAGTACACATTTATTAGTGTTTCTACTCTCAGACGTAGAACATGATAGCTGAGCCGTACCATCCTACTTTTTTTGCTATCCTCCTGTTGGGCAGCCAAGCGTACCGCTCTGATCCTTAGGGTGTGTCTGTGGAGGTAGACACTGAATGATTGATGATTGACAAATATCCCGTGTATTTCAAAAGCGTTATTTACAAGCTGATAGATAGATAGATAGATAGATAGATAGATAGATAGATAGATAGATAGATAGATAGATAGGTAAGTAGATTATTTTAAAACATTATTGGTTCAGCTCCGTCCATTTGCACGCTGACACTTATTTTATTCTAAAAGATGAAGAGAAAAAAAAAAGCCCAAATCAAACTGCCCATGTTAAAAATCAACTGTTTGTTGTAGGAGCGTCAGAGGCAGCTGGAAAACCTGGGCATTTCCCTGCAGTCCTCCGGAATCCGAGTGGTGGAGGACAAGTGTTTCCTCGTCAACCTGAATGCTGATCCGGCCCTCAACGAGCTGCTGGTCTACTACCTGAAGGTACCTGGACACACACATGAAGACGTCTGCTGTCTGAATTACGTGTGAACCATTCTCGCCTCTTTGTCCAGGACCACACGCGCGTCGGCTCAGCCAATTCGCAGGACATCCAGCTTTGTGGAATGGCCATCCAAGCCGAACACTGTGTCATTGACATCAGCGAGAGCAGTGGCGTGGAGCTCAGTCCTCACAGGAACGCTCGGTGTGTACTTCTTTCAACGACGCTCCTCATTGACAGCTGCGGATCTTACTGAAGAGAGGTCTAAAGGGTTAAACCTGAAGCAGCACAGCTCTGATTAAACACATTTAAAGCTGTTGCAGCTGTGTTCCTGTTTGCATGCGGTACAAACATTTACAATTACTCTATGAGGTCATCGCTTTTTTAAACGCCCTTCAATCAGTCAGTCAGTCCTCCCTCTCATGTCTGCCACTCCAGCTACATGTAAACAGGAGAGCATCACCTCTTTGCTCGCCTCCCCTCACTGGCTCCATGTAAATTTGAGAATTCACTTTAAATGTCATTACTAGTCTTTAAGTCCCTCCATGGTTAAACCCCCTCTTATCTATCAGAGCGTTTGATCCCTTCCACCCCAGGACGAGTTCTCAGGTCCTCTGAGCTCCAGAGACGACACGCAGAGACTGCTCAGAGTGAAAGTGCGTCTGTGAAGTCAGTTATCTTATCAGAGGCGCTGTGAGCTCACAACTCCAAACACTTTCCCCCCGCAGCCTTTGAAACTCAAACTAATCTAATTTTGATTTAAAAAGATGTCTTTGCAGTTGTGTTTTTGTGTTCAGTGCTTTCATGTTGAGGCTGTTTTAAACACACTATACAGATCAACTTGACTTGACAATATCTCAACATCAGCACACCCTCTTCTATTAAATGCAATCATTAAATCATTAGGAAGGTGTCACATCTTACAGGACTTGAATGAACACTGTGGTCTCCTGGGCTTTCCCAAACGTAGCTTCCTAAAACAAATCTGTGAAGATGTAGAAGATATGAAGCGGTTCATTTTTTGGCTTCTTGTATTAGCAGTGTGCTCTCTCGCTCTTATTTTGTTGAAATCTTTTTTTTTTTTTCTTCCCCACCTGTAGAACTTGTGTAAACGGCGCTGCAGTCACCAGTCCAGTCCAGCTTCATCACGGTGACAGAATCCTTTGGGGGAACAACCACTTCTTCAGGTGTGTGCATCAGTTAGACCAGTGGTGTCCAAACTTTGGTTCTTGCGGGTCAGAATCGTTGTGTTAGAATCACTCGCGGGCCACAGGTTTTGTTTTATAAATAATATTGTAAGGAACTTTATGTATTTTGACCTTTACAAAAATAATGTAAAAACACAATAATTAATTGCTGTGAGAAACGTTTTTGTGGTAATGTTTTTTGAAAAAATAGTCGGCTTTGTAGATCAGAATTAAAAGAGGAAATAACTTACCGGTACTTCTTTATTTCTTTTTTATTAGTTTTTTTCAGAATCAAGTCTGTAACGTGGTTATTCTTTTTAAAAGCTTTTTGTATTTAGCTCAGGTTATTAAATGGTTAAACAAGAGTCTGCTTTTTGCAAACATGATTCAAAGTTTCTTTTCATAGTTAACAAGAAATGTGGAAAATAGTCAAAGCTGTTAGAAAAGAAAGGAAAAAAACATTTTCCATTTGATGAATATCTTTCAGCCCTTGCAAACATGAAAAAGAAAAATAACAAAATATGCCATCTGAATGAGACCTCAGGTTAAAATCTTCAGATTCTTCAAAGTCAAAGTTGGGGGCTGCAAAATTTCCCTTCAAGGGCTGCAAATGGCCCCCGGGCCGCACATTGGACACCCCTGAGTTACACGTTTCTCTTCTACTGTCATCTGTAATCATCATCATGTTTTTCCTCCCACCTGCTGACATGCACACACACACACACACACACACACACACACACACACACAGGATAAACCTGCCCAGGTACATGGTCCAAGCAGCAGGAGAAGATGAAGAGGGCGGAGCTGCAGTGAAGACGTGTTTGAGCACGGAGCAGCTGGAGGTGGACTTTGATGCATCCAGCGATGTGTCGAGCGAGCTCAGCTTCAGCTATGAGTTTGCCCAGGCTGAAGTCATGATTAAAGGCATGGGCAACAACGGTGAGTCCGTCTGAAAGACTGATGATAAAAGGAAGTTTGTTAGTATGGTACAGAAAAAAGATGTGTTTTAGACGGGAGGTTTTATTAGAGCAGGTTTAATGGGAGCAGATGTGAACCTGAAGACACAGCTTTGTTTAGCTTGTTTACTTGTTCAGTATTTAGAAACTAACTACCGTAAATTCCGTACTATTGAGCGCACCTGGATATAAGCCGCACCGGCTAAAAATAAGTAAATAAATGTATTTGTACATATATAAGCCGCACTTGATTATAAGCCGCAGGTGTCCACGCTATAACAAGAGCTATTTACACAGACGTAGGCTACCGGTAACATCCGCAAATACTGTAGCGTCCGTACGGACGTTAAAGGACGACGAGAGCGTTCAAATAATAATTTTTAATAACCCGATCACTGTCGGCCGTGACCACGCCGTTTACAGCAGAGAGCAACACATAACTTGCCGTAACAATCCAACTCTCTCCCCCAGCGTTCTCTCATACAGCCACTCAACACGTTCTCGCTGGTGCATTCACTGACTCTCCACATAATCGGAATTATGAACACATTATCAACTACTGATTTTACAACATGAACCGTTACAATACGAAGCCTAGCCGACGGTGTCTGTAACACGGCTGATGAAAAAGATGACCGTAATATATTTCACAAGAAAAAGTCCATCCATTCACTGCCTCAGAATGACTTCATTACTCACTTCCTCAGTCTCTGTTGTCGCTGTCAGTGTCATCTTAACGTGCGTGCATGAAGCGCAAAATGACTGATATTAAGATCCGACGTGACGAAGTCAAATGTTTTTGCGGCAGAAGCTCATTGTCCCCCATAAAAAATCCATGCATTAGCCGCACCGGAGTAGAAGCCGCAGTGCTCGAAGTGTGAGAAAAAAGTAGCGGCTTATAGTCCGGAATTTACGGTAACAAGGAGCCAAGCCAGAAAATGAACCCTGGAAAACTGTCCCAACCCTTTAAAGGGCAAGTGACTATTTTTGATCATTTCCACAAACATGACATATGGCCAGCCTTCTGCACCTCAGTAAGGTCGAGAAGCATGTGATCCTCACTCAGCCGGCACTGATCCTGCTATTGTAGCATTTGAACCAAATGTGGTAACTTTGTCAATGTTTAATACACTTACAATTTTTGAAAAATGTTATAACAGAAATAAAGTTCTGTTGTGTCCCTGAATGACACTATGAGGTTGAATGTTTGTGTTTCAATGAGCGCCCTGTAAAGGGTTAAATGTTTTCAGTGAAAGACGCAGACTTGACAGCCATGCTAGCAGCTCAAGTTGCTTTGAAACAATTACACACCTTTATATTTATATCTAGATGGTAATGTAGGCCGGCATGCTTCATTACAATGACACAGCCAACGTGCCATCTTCAGCACACGCTCAAAGATTATGTTCACGACCGTTTCCTCAGACCCCTTGCAGTCGGTGTTACAGACCCTGGAGAGGCAGCATGAGGAGGAGAAGCGCTGCGCCCTGGAACGACAGAGACTGATGTATGAACAGGAGCTGCAGCAGCTCCGCCGGCGGCTCACTCCTGAGAAACCCTCCCACCTGCTGGAGCCATCAGGCCTGCTGCCCAGCGGATCTGCTGCTGGAACTTCAGTCGTCTCCCACAAACGCATGCGGCGCTGGAGTGAAGACAGGTGAACTATGCTCAGAAACGTCTGCTGATCCCTGTCCAGTTAAAGGTTTACAAAGAGGCTGAAAAGAAGAAGTTGCATTTGTGTTTGTCGTTCAGAGAAGCATTGATGACTCGCAGCCTGAGGCGCCTGAAGGAGCAGATAGTGCGGGCCAACCTGCTGGCACAGGAGGCGGGCTTCATAGCAGAGGAGCTCAACAAGAGAACAGAGTACTTGGTCACTCTGCAGATACCTGCTGCCAACCTGAACGCCAACAGAAAGGTGTGTGTGTGTGTGTGTGTGTGTGTGTGTGTGTGTTTTGAATAAAAGCTTTTTTTCCAGAAACACTCACATTATTACAAAGAACAAGCTGTTGAATCAATCTCTTTTGACTGATTGTTCTAGTAAGGTGTTTGTGTGAAGCAGGCTAAATTATCTACAGGATTCAATTCAATTAAAAAAATAAATAAAAATCAAATAAAAGAAACTGTATTTGTCCCCGGGGGTCAATTCAAAGGCACACAGAGCAGTAAATGAACGATCTCAGTGGTTAGTGCGTGTGTCCCCCATACATGGAGGTTATAGTCCTCAACGCAGGCGGCCCAGGTTTGACTCCAGCCTCTGGCTCCTTTCCCGCATGTCAATCCCCACTCTCTCTCTCTGTTTTCTCTGTCCACTGTCCTATCTCTCCAATAAAGGCACAAAAAGCCCAAAAATAAATCTTTGAATAAAAAACAAATAATGAATTAGTTTTTCTCCGCTCTTCTTGGCAGCGTGACGTAGTACTGAGTGAGCCGGCCATCCAGGTTCGTCGTAAAGGTAAAGGCAAGCAGATCTGGGCTATGGAAAAGATGGAGAACAGGCTGGTGGACATGAGGGAGCTCTACCAGGAGTGGAAGGACTTTGACGAAGAGAACCCTGTGAGTAGAGAAAGATGAATGTGTTTGATAAGTCAGGTGGTACGTAAATCTGTTTGTGTTGATTTAAATTATTATGTATCACAACATCTCATTCATTAAATGTTCACTAAAGGGACCAAGGTTAGGCACAGTTAAATTAAAGACTACGCAGATAGAGCACCAGGGAACATTTACTGAACTTTTTTAATAATTGTAATTTTAGATGTTGACCAGGAATTAGTTTGGATTTCATCTTCTTATCTCTCCCTTCTTTTACCTTTTTCCCACCACCCCAGGTGATGCGGTCCTATTTTAAACGTGCCGACCCGTTTTTTGACGAGCAGGAGAACCACAGTCTGATCGGTGTGGCTAACGTCTTCCTGGCCTGTCTGTGCTATGACGTCAAGCTGCAGTACGCGGTGCCCATCATTAACCAAAGGGGAGAGGTAGGAGCCTGTGATCAGTCTGAAACTTATAAAAAAACACCTCCCATCGAAGAGTAAGAAGAATGTAAGCAGCTCTTTTTGTAGCTTCCTATGTGAGCCTATTTTCTTTCATCGACTGTTGATACAGAGAGTCATCGTCTCATTAGACTTTGCCTCTCTGTAATTGTTCCGATCAGCAGCTGCTAAAGTTGACCACCTGAGCAGCAAACAGACAAAGCCGTTGATCATTGTGGAGCATTTAGCAGCTTAAGAGCAAAGTTCCTTTAAAGAAATGGGCGAGAGCTCAGAGAGAGGGAATATTTGACTTATTCCTCTGGTGATTGGAAACAACATCTGTATTATTCAAGCAGCATACCTTCACTTATGAAAAATGAAGTCAATGCAGGGCAGAATCCTGCAGTCTGTCCATGGTCCGCTTGAGGCTGGCTGCTCGAGCCCTCACACACACACCGCAGGCTAAAAGGCAGCATACATCCACATGTCTACAGCCTGGTATAAAAAAAACAAAATAGGTCTGATTAGTTATTGTCACACACAAGTGATGTTTGAATTAATTACAAAAAGAAAAGTCAATAATTATGAACAAATTACCAGTTGTGCCAACAAACCCTCAGTTATCTTTTTGTGGTTTTCACAGAGGGGATTTATTTCACGTCTGTTTGCCTCATTAAACGTAGTAATCAGGCCGCTGTTTATCTTCAGTGTCGTCGCATAATATCAGGACATATCTGTAGGTTTATTAGATTTTCTGTTAACCAGACTTCAGTCCATGTTTGTGGACTCATTGTGTGTTTGTTTGCATATTTATCAGATTGCAGGTCGGCTGCATGTGGAGGTGTGGCGGGGCACAGAGGGCTCTGAGGAGGGGGCTCCAAGGCAGTCTGACGCCCCGCAAAGCAACACAGACGGAGATTCGCCGGAGCGCAGGCTGAACTGTGTGGTGAGAACACGTACACAGTATGACCAGACTCCTGTAAAAACCTCCTTTCAGACACTGCTGCACCTGGCAACATAAAAGCCGCTGTGCAGCTGTAGGTCTACTCTATCTAATGTGAACAATCTCATTTTAACTGTGTTTCCTGAAAGGTTGTGTTAGTGCCTTTTATTATAGAGATAGGACAGGGGGAGCGAGAGAGAGAGAGGGGAAAGAAGCCACGCAGGATTGAACCCGGGCCGCCCGCCTGAGGAGCACAGCCTCCATGCACGAGGCGTGCACTAACCACGAGGCTACCGACACTTTAAAAGGGCTAATTTTTAATTGTACAGGTTTAATTTGCTCGATGTAGGTATTTCTTTTAGTCTTTATTCGGGTTAATAAAAACATGTTTAGGTTTATTGTGATATCTAATGTTGAGATTTTGTACACAGAGAGCACAGTTCAGCGTGTGAGCATATCTGGCCAGTAAAGCTGGTTGTGATATGGGGTGTTGTTAGATGTAACAAATGTTTCATGTCAGGTGTAAGCTGCAGCTGGATGCTTTAAATTTCCCTCGAGATCATGAAAATATCTTATCTGAAAAACCAAAGGCCTGTTTCTCTGTGTGTCACCTTTTTTCCCCCATTGCTATGGCAACCGTTGTGTAGGAAGCTAATATATATTCAGATTCTGTTTCCTCGGTACCTGACGGACACACTAACAGAAACAGTGCTGACATGTGATCAAGTCTTGATCTCTCTTAAGTCACGAGGTTTATTCATTTCTCTCCTCGTCTCACTTCCAGGTGAAAATCCTCCAGGCCAGCGGTCTGCCTCGTCACCTGTCCAACTTTGTTTTCTGTCAGTATCACTTCTGGGGTCAGGAAGAGGCAGTGTTCATCCCCCCAGAGGTTTCACCATGCACCCCTTCCTCCACTTCCAAAGACCCTCAGTGCACTGTGGTCTTCGACAGCTCCCAAGTAAGATTTCTAGTATTTAACAGACACCCCACCCCTTCATCTATTTATACACTTTTAATGAGTGTATTGATATCTGTTAGTTATGGTGTTGTTGTCAGATTGTGACATTATTATTTTTCTACCGTACAATGAGCCGTTCAGGTCAGTCATAACTGTGCTGTAGGAATAGAGGATTAAACATCTGGTGATTGTTGGTATTGGAACTTTCTGAAATCCCTTGGTTGTCGCTCACTTTCCAGGAGCTGTCAGTGTCGGTGTCTGAGGATTTCGTGGAGTTTCTGAACGATGGCGCTGTGGCTATCGAGGTTTACGGCCACAAGCAGGCCAACCATCGCCGGAACCTGGCACTGTGGGACCTGGGAGTGATTCAAGCCAAGACCCGATCCCTCCGAGAAAGGTGGAGTGACGCAAATATGCATGGTGCAAGCAAGCACAGCTCTTCCAGAGAGGGGGCGTGGTCAGACACAGCTCATTTACATATTTAAAGCTACGGACACAGAAACGGCCTGTTCTGATCAGAACTTAACAGAGAGGTATATAGACCTGATGGAATACAGGATCAGAGTGAGGGAACTTCACAGACATGGGTTCGGGAGCTCTGAGGAGAAAATGTGACATGCAGTCCATGGTGTGTCTCCCACATGGCCTTTATATCATCTTCTTTTCAAACCTTGTGTGCTTTCATTGCACATAATACTAATAATACACGACAGTCCAGTCACAGTCTTCGCCCTGATTTCACTTACTCAGATATCTCTGTTAAAATGTTGGCCGACACCAGCAGGTGCTGAACCATTGTTATGAATGAGAGATTGGTGATGTGTGCCCATGCTGTGCCTGAAGGTGGAGTGAGGTGACCCGTCGGCTGGAGTTGTGGGTGCAGCTGCTGGAGCTGAACGAGGCAGGAGAGTTTACAACAGTGGAGGTTCAACCTGCTAAAGACGTGCGCACCGGAGGAATCTTCCAACTCCGACAGGTATCCTAATACTAATGGCCGTCACAGTGAACTGATGAACCTAACTTTAAACCAGCTCGAAAAGTGTTCAGTTCTGCTTTCTTTTATGAATCAGAAACAAATCTACAGCAGCTACCCAAAGTTTTATTCTCTCATGTACATGTCTACTTCCAGGGTCAGTCCCGTCGGGTTCGGGTAGAGGTCCGTCCAGTATCAGACTCGGGCACAATGCCCCTTATTGTAGCCTCCATCCTCTCGGTGTCCATTGGAGACGTGAAGGTCCGACAGACGCGCCACACCAAAGGCACTGAAACACACCAGGTGAGGAGGAAATAAAACTTCCTTTTGTTCGCTGGCTCAATACGTGTGACAAACTTTATTAGTTGTAGCACTGTGGCCATCGACTGCCTGACCTTTAAATTTGTTTCCCTCTCATTTTATATTCCAGGGTGATGATGAAGACATGGACAGCTACCAGGTTAGTCAATGATCAGCAGGGACGATGCATAGGGTGATGTTTTTTATTACTAAGATATCTGAGATCGGCCGTATTTATCCTGTGTCAACAGTGAAAAATGTTGCAACATATGTATCTTATCTTCTTTGTGTGGTTTGACTTCAACCACCCCCACAACGCAACGCTGGATGAGTCCAGGCAGCTTGTGTGGGGCTGAGAATATCACTGAGAAATGTGTTGAATCAGTGTGTGTGTGTGTGTGTGTGTGTGTGTGTGTGTGTAGGAAGTCGACCTAGAGAGGATGAGAGAACAGTGGCTCGACATTCTCACTCAGAGACAAGAATATCTGGACCAGCAACTCCAGAAGATCGTCTCTAAACCAGGTGAAGCAACACTTTATCACTGTGTTTGAAATCCCTTCTTCATTCAGTCGACCTGGAGATGTTTCTGTAGACGTCTTTGGAGTCACAATACCTGCTGCACACCGACCACTCTCCTTTTGTTCTGACTTTTCTTTGCACCGTAATGTATCACAGTATTTATCACTAAATTAGTGAGCATTGGTTTCAAACTACCGTACTACTCACAATGCATTGTGGGATACTGAGGCCACTGTATAGGGTATAATAATTCCCTTCGTAGTGTGCTATATCGAGAGTGGAGGTGTGATTGTATATGAACACCTGATGACGATGACATTATGTACTTTATGATCATACATTGTAGTAATAAATCCCCAAAGAAAACAATCCCGTTGTTTACATGTAAACAAAAATCTGGATGTGTTTGTCCTGGATCTCTGTGGTCGTGTTTGCTCACCTTTTTCCTGCGTCTGTAGATAAGTCGGAGGACGACGTGGAGAGGGAGTCCCAGCTGTTGGAGTGTCGCCTCACACTCACCGAGGAACGCAACGCTGTCCTGGTGCCGTCAGCCGGCAGTGGCATCCCTGGAGCGCCAGTCGAGAGGTACGCGTTTCATTTTTCATTCCTTTGACTATTTCATTATTGAATGAAAATGAAAGGCTTCCTGTTCACACTGAGCTACCTCAAATTGCTGTACCTGTGGAGAAAAATCAACAATGCAAATTATGCAAAATGTATCTTCTGCACCTCACAACTATTTATTTGACTTCTTTTAGCAGCTTGATATTTTCTGTTTGGAGTGAACACATGGGTAAAAGTAGCAATAAAGGAAATGAAAGCCTGAATTTGGGCTCAACTTGGAACAGTTAAAAGATTAAAAAGCTGCTTTTATGCACACATATAAACCCCAAAACATATGAAACATTTCACTTGTAATCCAAAGTGTTTTAATTTAAACATCAATAAGTCAGTGTCCTACTTAAAGTCCAGTTGTTTTCAGTGTATAAAGGACTAGGTGTTTGGTCAGTGTGCCTCATGCTGCTGTTTCTCCACAGAGTACCTGTCCCCGGTATGGAGACGCACATCCCCGTCCTGTTCTTGGATCTCAGTGGTACGTTCTTCTTAAGCCACGTGTTCATATATTTGGCAAACCTTGTGCTGTCGTCATCCTCACTTTCAACTGCTGAATTAATTACAACACGATTTGTTTTTATCCATCCAGCGGATGATTTCCAGTCCAGTCTTTCTGCCCCCTTGGCTGGAGGTTTGGATGCATTACTCAGTGGAGAGGAGGAGGACGACTTCTTTGACCTTCATATTGTCAAACACTACGAGCCGGAGGTTAAAATCCCAAACATATTAACTACTCAAACAGATGGAGGGAATGTTTTTAGATCGGATCTTTTCACATCGTTAATGTGTCCCAGGTGAAGGTGGAGGCTTCTTGGGACGCAACAATCCACGACTGCCCCCAGCTGAGTCGCGTCACGCCAGCTGACCAGAGAGTGTACCTGACAGTCAGCACGGTGGTGCAGCTGAGCCACCCGGCACACATGCAGCTGTTGCTCAGGAAACGCATCTGTGTCAATGTCAGTGGGAGACAGGTGAGGCATCGGGTAGTAACAAGTGGACAGAATGACGCGTTTGTTGACTTCATGAAAAAAAAAAGCTGATTTGCACTCGATAGCGTACGAAGATTTGAAATCATGTGGCTGTGTGTTTGTTTGGCAGGGTTTTGCTCAGAGTCTGCTGAAGAGGATGTCTCAGCGCAGCACCATCCCCGGCTCTGGAGTCACCTTTGAAATAGTGTCGAACAACCCAGGCGTGAGTGTTGAACCAAGTTATTAACAAAGAGACAGTGTGTTAAAGAACACATATTATCCTCCTTTTCTAACAACTTTAAATAAGTCTCCCTAAAACATGTGTGAAGTGTCCACTCTGATCATGTCCATAAACCTCTTTATTTCCTGATCAGAACAGGCTGTTTCTGTGTCTGTAGCTTTAAATGCAAATGAGCTGTGTTCAAAGTGTGGGATGATGCCCTTTGTGATGTCACAGAGGTCATGTTTTACCACATCTCTACTCGTAGAGCTTATTAGAAAAATGCAGAGGTTTTTTTAGGTCGAGTAAAATCAGTTACAGCTGAACTCGCTTCAATCATTGCAACACCTGTTGGTTTGCTGTTTGCCTGGTAAGAGGAGGAGCAAGGGGGAAAACAGCTGTTTGAGGGTCCCTTAAACAGCCGCCTACCCTCTCTAGTCTAAACAAATACAGACTGTTTTGGACCAGAATCAAAACTTAGGACGACATACTGGTTGGATTATGTAAGCAGTCCTGTGACAGGCGTGAACATTTAAATACTGGAAACACTACGTGTCTTCACACTGTACATTGTGATTCCTCGCTCACACAGGACATCCATGGTCCAGAGGACAGGGAGATGCTGGCCAGGCTGGCTGCCAGCACTGAGGACGACCAGTCAACTGACAGTGAGGAAGCCATTGAGAAATATCTGCGCAGCGTGCTGGCTGTGGAGAACATCCTCACGTTGGACAGGCTCAGACAGGTCAGGAAATAAATCCATGAAAACCAGAGTGAGGAATGTTGTCTGTAGATTTCACCTTTTAAACATCTAAAATGTGTGTGTGTCGGTGTCCATGTAGGAGGTGGCCGTGAAGGAGCAGCTCGCAGTCAGAGGGAAATCTCCCAGACGCTGCCTGAGCTCTCCAAACATCAACCGGGTGAGAGAATCAAGTGTGACAAACAAACCCAGTATAAGCTAGACTCTATCTGATAGTGATGTTTAGAGAAGCTTTGGGCTCTGACTAAGACATAGTCAGTTCAGGCTGTGGTTCCCAAACTTTTTTTGCCAGGCCCCCCCTTGAACATAAAAATGGCTTTGGGCCCCCCCACACGTTAACAAATACATTTTGTGTGTATACAAAAAATACTGACAAAAACATATTTTTGCAGTCGAATATCTGTCTATATTTTTTTTAATTTATCTGAGATTTACCAAAACAGAAAAAGAATGTCAGCATGGATGTGTAAAGATTAAACTTCAATCAAAAATATCAAGCCAATTCTTAAGTAGCAATAGACTGGTGTAGTATTGACATATTTTTGTAGGCCAACCCAAAAAAATGGCGCCGGTGGTTTCTACGAAAATTGGAAATGGGACTTTTGCATTGGATTTATTATTTATTTATATATTGTGTTTTGGATCATTGCAGAAAATAAGCTCTGTGTCAAACACACGTTTCTGAAGCGTTGTTGTTTTGTTCAGCGGGATAATCTTTACAGATGAACATCATTTATATGAAGTTTGAAGAGTTAATGCAGCCGAGAGAAGTAAAAAGCTAACGTTATGCTCTAGCGAACTACACCGCGGTCGGTTTGTAATGACGTCACGACTGTTATGCTTCATCGATCTAATCATCGGATTTGACAAGCTAGCTAAACGTTAGCTTAATAAGTTGTTTATTAACCTTATATTTGCAGGAACACTGAAAAACATGACTAGAGGCTGTAAGGAGGATTAGGGAGAGAGTTCCCAGCGTGATGACGTTTAATGTCTGCAACAACCACTGTAGTTTCAGTTAGCTACTCGTTAGCAACCGCCATTTAAAGTTCGAGTAAAAACTTTAAAATTCACAAGTGGGGTCTTAGGTAACGTAGTTTAGCTCGTCTAACAAAACATCAACATCTCTTCATCTTGTGTTAACCACAGACCTTATTTCAGGCGTCTAAACACAAACCCATTCAAAATCCCCATTGACTTTTAGAGGTTAGAACCACGGCGCTAAAATGCTAACTCACTTCCTGGTTTTAGGACTCAAAACTACACCAGTCTATAAAGAGTGTAACTGTAACATTCAACTGAACACATGGCACTTTTTTTTCTTAATGCCAGCATTTTGTTTCAGGTGTTTTTAATGAGTAGAGAACGTTTGCAAGTTGAACTCTTTCAACTTTTCAGAAAGGCGATGTTGACGTCACCGGCGCTCTTTTTTTAAAATGAATGATATTCCCTGTTCGCCTCCTATGGATCACGTCCTGCACTCACATCCTCCTCGCTCCGTGTCTCCTGGGGCAAAAAAAGATCTCAAATATAAAAGATGCAGTAAAAAGTAACAGAGTCGTGTCGGTCATACAGCGGCATTTGTCAACAAACTGTTGTCATAGAAAATCGCTTCATGCAAACACTCCTGAGCGTACAGACAGCGCCTTACTGCCCAGAAAACAACTCCAGGTGGACATGGGGCTTCACATAAGTATACAACAAACATCCGTAGAGAATTCTTTGGAGTTTTTCTTCTTCGATTTTTCCCCCAAAACTTTTCTCACCCAGAACACAAAGAACTGTGTCCATGTTTCATCTTTGGTGTGTTTCTCAGGGTTTACTCTGACATCTCTCTGTATCATGGAGCTGTCTTCTTTATTCAGTGGATCTATTATTTCTAGAGGCAGAAACACTCTGCACATCACTGACATGAACTCATCACTTTCTAACCCGGCTCTCTCCTCCTTACAAGACAATCTATGATATTTGGCTTCTTATATGTTGGGCTTCAGTTTGTGTTTTTTTCAAACTTGTCTTACTAACATCCTGGCTTTAACCCTTTAACCTTCACCAGCTATCAGCCAGCAGTCTGGACCTCTACTCCTCTTGTCATAAGCTCAGTGACTTCAAGGTGAGAGGCATGATATATGTGTACTAAACTGCTTATTTATACTTCCTTCTTGATAATGTCTTTGGCCTTGTGTTCATCTTGTTTTATGCCAGCTTCTCATTTTAAAAAACATTTTTTAATGAGGAGAGAGCGTTTGCAGCTTCAGGCCGCCACTTCGCCTTTTTGTATTTGGCTGCAACAAGTGCTTTGTGTTAAAAATCCTTCAACTTTCAGGAAGGTCTGAGCGAGGAGGGTCGTGCCCTGTACCCACATGCTCCTCGCTCCGTGTCAGAACAAAGTAGGAGGGCAAGCATCCTCCGCTTGGTGCTGAGTGAAGGCGGAAATACAAAACGGCTAAAAGCAGCGGAGCAGTGCCGCTCACACATTGGCCGTTTAAAGAAAGCATGCACATGCAAACGCTTCAATCCAAGCACGTCGCAGCACACAGCCAGCACTTTACTGCCCGAAGAATAAAAACATCTCGGTGGACACAGGGCCTCAGGGCCTTGAAAGCTCGCAGTTTGCAGGTTTAAACAATCTGGTCACCTTCTGGGTCTCTTCTCCTCTATGCAGGGCTGGGACAGCCACCAGGACCTTTCTGTGGGGCCTTCTTTGGCAAGACGCACATTGCCAAGCTCCATATCCCAGAACCTGAACCTGAACCCAGAGACAGGTATGACCAACATGGTTTATATTTCTCTTTCACCTGCATCCTCCTCCGTCACCTCCATCCGTGGATTCAGGCTTTACTGCGTCTTATCTCCCTCCAGTGAAGGCTGCTCCCAAGCCTGTGAAGTCCCTGCTTCCTGGTGGGAAGGAAGATCTCAAAGAGCAGACAGCCGTCCATCAGCAGGTACTTTGAGTATAAGCTCAGACTCTGCTCACTATCTTATCCGGGAGTGTGTATCGCGCATCACTGCAGCATAAATAGCATCAGCAGCTTCATCAGCAGTTACACCTGTTTTTGGTTTCCATAGAAACAGAGCTCTTGTGGATGCAAACACAAAAATAAATAGTGTCTAAATAAAAAAAATTATAATTGCCTCAGTACTCCAGGGGAGATGTTTTTAGAAGTCTGTAAAAATAGAGGCGATAAAACTAAGTTAAAAACAGGTTTGTTTTGTATGGACCTTAATGTTTCAGAGCTCTTTGAATTATTCAACACATAAATGCATTACCGTATTTATATTTTATTTGAGCTTCCATAAGGTGAGAATAAAAAGTAGTTCTCAGTGTCTGGCTCAGATTAAACATCATTAGTGTTGTCTTTGTGCGTTTCTGTGTGGTCGTGATGACCTCCCTGACATTTCAATCTCTGATCTGGTGCTTTGCATTGTGGGAAGTAGGACACAAAGAGAGACTGGTCTGATGCACACTGTGCAATTTTTTCCTCAATCAGTACACTTTCAGTGGTTTTGGCATACAGCGGATCTCACATTTGTTCACATCCTGCTTCCTGCATTTTGGTGAAATACGTACTAATCAGAAGGGTTTAGAAAACAGGCCGTGTGTGTAGAGCAGGGCTGATTAGGACCAGAGGATCCTCCTGGGCCCCCCTCCCTTTAACACCTCATCTTCCACTGATCTCCAGTCACGCACCATCACCATTTGACTGATAAACAGCTCGAGGCATGCAGGGAAGCTAATCAGGAAAATCATGTGACGTGTTTAGCTGGAGTGGAAAAACCATCAGGCGGTTCTGTTACATTGATTGAAGCTCTCGAATTGGAGCCTCAATCCACCCTGCTTGGCAAGTATGAGGAAGTTGTTGATCATCAATCTGATCTGTCGTAGTTCTGATCTGTGCAGTGGACAGATACAGAATATATACAGTATATAAGCCATGACCTCACACACGTGTTGTTATTGGTCTAAAACCTTTTCTTGAACTGTTCTGTAGATATTTCTTGCAGCCAAACTTGAGACCTGACTGAGAGCTTAAACACTCGACGTGACTTGAGATTTTAGGTTTGTGACAGTAAAATCTAGAGACACTAATCATTGAAGCCAGTTATACAAAAACAAAGACGGAGGTTTAAGTTATATAACATGTTAAAAACTGTATAAGGATCCACACTAAAGGTAACATACAACCTTGTTTCAATCCCAGAGCGACAGGCTTGGGTCATGGCCGGCATTTTCCTCTGATTAAACGTTTTTATAGTGAACATAGAGCGAAGAATGAGATGATCATTTTGAAAAATGAAATAAAGGGACAAGTTCATAGACACAAAAAATGTCCAGACTTGGTCCTCACCGGGACTTGAACATCCCTAATCATCACTTCAAGCACACAATAAAATAAAGCGGTTTAAATTGGACTCGTCTCCTGGTTGAACCCGTCTGAACAATGACACGGAGTCTCTCAAGATGCATCTTGAAAGCTGCTTGACGACCCTTTGCTGTGAATGTACAGATTTCAGCTCGTTGTACTTAAATGTGACTGACGTACCCTTCCTCTTGCAGAGTCTGCCTCACATCGTGGTGCAGTCAGCCAGCGTTGAAGAGGGTTTGAGTCAACATACACACCCAGTAAGTCCCTGAACGCTCTACTCCTGTGTGTAGAGAAATGGATGGTGCTGCTGTGGATCAGTGGTAGAGTTGGTCGTCTCACATGTCCGATGTGTCCTCGGGCAAGGCACTTAACCCCAAGTTGCCCTCGCTGTTTTGGTGGTAGTGTATGAACGGGATTAGCAACCTTACACAGCAGCCTCTGCCATCACTGTCATTGTGTAGGTGTGACATGTAGTGCAAAAGTGTTTTGAGTAGTCAGACGACTAGAAAAGAGCTGAAGAAGCTCAAGTCCATTTACCATAGAGGACGGAGAGATGGATAACAAAGAAAGGTAAAGATTCACAGATGGTGATATAACTGACTTATTTGAGACATGCCGATAAATGTCTTATGTGAAGTGGTCACTTGTAATGAGGAGACCAAAAGATCCTCCGCAGCTTCCAGCAGTCGGGAGTTTTGAAGTGTTTTTGTGCACATTGTTTTGGCATTTAGATCCCTCACACTCGTTTGTTTACTTTCACAGCTTTATCAGCATTCAGTCGTTTATTCCTCGAGAAAAGCTCGAACAAACTGACTTTATTTCACATGGCTAGCTGACAGAGACAGTTGAGAACTAGCTTTTGAACGTAGTGTCTTGCATTTTCAACTCTGGTCTAAATAGTCACAAGTACTGTTTTTGTTGTCATGGTTTCCCTCTAGGTTCCCATTGAGGAAATCCTCCCTCCTGATGTGTATGCAGAGAGTCTCAGGTCGTTTCCCCTCCCACCCCCGATCATCCCAGAGATGGAAGAGTCCACCCCGAGCCCTGTTAGCGAAACATCAAGCGGCTACATCTCCACAAGCATATCCACTGCCACTTTATCAGACGTCTATACACTCAGCTGGGACCTTCCTCCGTCTTCTGGCTTTGAGGCTGTTCCAGACGAAGAGGAAGAGGAAACCAAAGGCTCACAGTCTCTGCTGGTTTCAGACTATGAGCCAGCCGAAGAGACGACTGAATCGCTGCCAACAGAACCACAGGATAATCTGTCAGATATAAACTGGAGTCAGCAAGAACCACATGAGTCCCTTTCTGACCAGTTGAAGGAGCAAAGGGAGTCAATTTCGTCTGCAGAATCAGACTTGTCGAGCCAGACCGAGCTGAAGCAAGACTCTATAACCGACCACACTGGATTAGAAGGAATGGACAGTTTAGACCTGCTTAACCCTTATCCTTTGAAAACGAAAGATGAAACAGACCAAGAAATGTCTACAGACCACTCACAAGCAGAAACTCCACTAACAGAAGAACTCCAACGAGCAACCACAGACAAAACAGAAACTGAACTGCCAGTCCACTATGAAACCTCGACGTCTCCACAGGAAAGTCAAGACCTTTCTGAAACGATCGTCCCACAGCAACCTGACGACGACCAAAAAACCCTGGACAGCATTCAACAGCCAGCTCTGAACACGGTCCCTGATGTGTCTCAAGTCTTGGTTCCAGCTGCTCCCCTGTCCGGAGATCTTGACCCTCCAGCTTCTTCTGAGGAACAAGCCGTTCCTCCTGAGGACTTGAACCCAAATCCCACATCCACCCTGACGTCTTCATCAACCACCGAAGAATCTCAGGAAGACCCACCTGCCAGTTTATCTACGAAGGCTACCGCAGATCCTTCTCTGTCCACTGTTAAGCCATCAAACCCAGATCTTTCAGCCTCAAACCCCTTCAAGATCCAGAAAGTGAAGTCTTCAGATCTCAAGTCTTTTCAAGGAATTGTGGGTGAGGAGGAGGACGCGACACTTCAGATGGCTCAGAACAGCAGCCACGGCGGGGGAGTTAGCTTGTCTGTGCCGATGGAAAACCTGGAGATTATTTCCGATTCGGAGGAAGGAGATGCAGCAGCTAACGCTATTCTTCCCGATTGGTTGAAAGAAGGGGAGTTTGTTACCGTGGGGACCAATAAAAGCGGAACCATCCGTTATGTTGGACCCACTGATTTTGCAAAGGGTACCTGGGTTGGAGTGGAACTGGAAGTACCAGCAGGTGAGTAAACCAGCCGCCCCTGTTTGTTTCTTTCTCTTTATATTTTCTGGAGCCTTAAACGGGACAGATGTGAAGAAACAGGAGAGTTCGGGGACAGTTAAGGGGATGCCTTTTACATGCCTAAAATGACTGTATTGCATTCTTCACATACACCAACACTTTGTATCTCAGACAAACCTTTCTTCATCTGTCTTCAGGAAAGAATGATGGCTCAGTTGGTGGCAAGCACTACTTCCACTGTAACCCTGGTTATGGCGTGCTGGTGAGGCCAAGCAGGCTCAGCCGGGGTGGTGTGAAGCGTCGTCGCAAACAGCAGAAGCGTCACAGTGCCAACTTGTCTGGATCGAGCCCCAACCTGGCAGTCCTCACCGCTCTAGCTAAAGGTGAAGGGGGCGGGGCAACAACCGGCCGCAGCAAGGGAGATGACCGCAAGTCGTGGAACACTTGAGAGGGTCATTGGACGCCCAATGGCTAATTTGTGGAAACTTCCCCCGCTTGTCCGTTGCCCGCATGTAGCAGCTGGTTGGTGATATAATATTGTGAGCTGTTAGAAAGAGATTTAAGAGGCTGGTCTGCTACAGGCTTCACTGTATCTCCTCCACTACTGTAAGATCGGACTCCAAGAAATAAGTATTCAACCATTTCACCATTGGACTGGGAGCCATTTGATTGTTAAACATTCATCTCCTCTCGAGTGTGTTGATGCCTTCCCAGTATATTTTGTGAAATAAATCAAGTAATATTTAATGTTTTATTAGAAAATGTTTACCATTTTAGTTTTGTTAATTTCTATCTAACTGATTGATTTTTTTATGGGCATCAGTCAAAAACAATTAAAGGATAATCAGCACATTTTTTACTTTATGTTGTTAGTGCCAGCGGAAAGTATGTTTGCAAAATTTGATATTCATGTTAAGTTCACTGGATTACTCATCACTGTGAGAGCCTGCAGGTGACACTGCACCTTCTTTCACGTGCTCATATCACTACTGTATTACGTGCAGCTGCTGGTTGGATCAACCTCCTAGTATTGTAAATTCAATGTACCTGTTGGTCTTGTGAAAGTGTGAGGTCGTTTGGGTCCAGTGCCTTGAAATGTTTCTCCTTAAAAGTGCCTTCGTGAAAGTCCACCAAAGATTGTGCAGCTGGGGTTTGAAATGTTTTAACTGAAGCTTTTTTTGCAGAAACGTGCACAGCTTTCCCCAAGTAATGCTTTGTCTCCAGTTGTGTGACAAGATCATTTAGAGGTGGCGTCTTTTCAAAGAACAGTGATGTGGCAGTTTTTTTGGACTCAGATTTTTTTTTTTACTAGCAGGTGATTGGCTCTTCCTGTGTATGGGAACTTGTTGATTTGTGTGATAAGGATTCTTGAGGGATTGTGTTGGTTGTAATGAATTAAAGTATTGCCATGTGTCTGGTAAAAAAAGATTTTATACTTTTTGCATTCAAGTTGTTTTAATTCAAGTTTTGAATGCTTATTTATTTAAACATGAAATTGAAAATGAACTTTATGTATTGTTAAATAAATATCATTTTGCTCACATCAACCAATGTGTGATTAATCCTAAAAGTCCAATATGTAAGATATCTACGAACTAAAATGATTGTACTCTATCATCAGACATTAAGGAAACATGCTGCGTCTCTGAACAGCAAGTATGTCCTTCTAAGTTTAGATTCTGGTCCTGAGTTGTCTGTTTTTGTTGAGACCACAGAAGGTAGGCAGCGGTAAGGCACCCCCAGGACAAACAAGCAAACTGGTTCAGATATATCCGATTCTATCCCACTTACAAACCGTCAGTATTTTTCCAAGAAGATCCATGCTCAAACTAAGATAAATGTCTTAATGCTTTTGAAACATTGAGGTCGAGATTGGCACAGTGCAGGTTAAACACTGAAGCTTCAGTGTCATGCCAGTCTGTGTACCCATTGACTATTTGGAGGAGAGCAGGGGGAGACAACGCTCGATTGTTTAATTGAATCTGGATTGTATTACCAATTTTCAAAACCAGGTGTCAGGGCTTTCACACTTGCAGAAAACTTCTGACATTAGCCGTATGTGTGAGCGCAAACTGACACATTTTTCGTCCGGACTTCACTTGAAGTTTCTCCTGCCAGGACCCTAGTATTTTTCTGCAGCAAGAACAAGTGAGCTGATGTGAGCGCACCGCAGGATATTCTCTGGAGAATTCTGCTCAAGCAAGTTGTATGGGGGAAGCGACGTTCATATTTTGTGATTGCGGTACAGTACAGTGTATACCATATAAACCACTACATCATCAAACAGCTGCATTATAGCTGCTTCGTCCTTTCTTTTTAAGTCACAGCTTACCTCAGGAGATGACCCCCCCCCCACCCCCCCGACTACAGGGACAGTCTCCAGCTGTCAGGAGCATATCCAGAGATAGTTCCCCTACATATTGCTCCTTAAATACATGTTTTTTGAGACAGTAAAGCCAGAAAAAGTCTCTTTGATATAGCTTTATTCTCTTGTACATTATATATATCATACTAAAATAAACACAAGTTAAAAAAATGAACAAAGAAACTGTACAAAAAAATGTATATATACTACATCTTAATTACAGAACAGTCTACTGTCCAAAAAAGGCACTAAATTCTGAAATGGGCAATACAGTAATTTGAAACATAACTAGAGTTGAGATTGAGAAAAGAGCATTCAGTCCTCTCAGAGCTATATTTGGATGAAGTTGATGGTGTTTTCACTGGGAACACAGAAGGACATGTGGACATGTTGACCCTGACACCACAATAGGACACACCCCATCATAGTAAGCACTACCACTTGAGTATACATGACACCGGGTGGGAAAATCGTTTCAGTATCCGGTTTAGAAAAAATCTGTTTCAAGTAGTCTCTTGACAAAGTACAGAGTCCAAACTGTTGAGCACCTGAAGCTTCGATCTCATTCTGTCAAACTCGTAACGCTCACATAAAATACTGCTGGATTAAAACTTGATAGCTAATTGGGCCATGGCATCTCCAAAAACACGAAGGCAAATCATTTCAAAGTGTCTTAAAGAGAGAAAGATAATCTCTAAATGCATTCTTTGTGGTCTTTTCTTTCTACACACCAATCATTTCCCAATTTGTAAACTTACGATATAAAGAGAACGCCACACCAAACGCCATACTTAACCCGTCATTAAAAAGCTGCGAGTTTGCCTGTTTTGTTTTTCATAAAGGTTTTACACAATAAATACACTGGGCAAATTTAAATTTGTTTTCCTGGATAAGTATTCATTCCCTTTATACTTCAAATAAAGTCGTCATGCCGTCAGTTTGTTCCTCAGTTCAATCTCCTGAGTATTTGTACGGTTCATGACGTTTTATCGAAACACTATCCTTTTGTTTTTCTAATAAATCTGAAATTAGGGCAATGAAACCAGACAGATCTCAACATTGTATGTTCTTACAAAGATGTTTAGAGTCACATTCAAAGAATGACTTCAGCTACTTCTACAGCCTGACCGAATTATCGGCCAGCCGATATATCGGATGATTTTAGATTATCTGGTGACTATCGGCATCAGCTAATTTTACCGCAGATATTAGATACATTTTCCAGTCAAATAACACTTGTCACTATTGTTGTATTACTCTAACAGTTCTCTTTCTAGCTGTCAGCATCAGAGGGCACTATATGGATTACAACGAGCATTATCTCTAAATGTTAAGAAGGGAAACATGTACATGTGCAATTACTTTCCAGTTGAATAACCATTTTGTCTACATGATCATGTACATCTCTTCCACATATGTTGGATAACTGGATTTCAACACAAGGAATGTTTATATTTAAAACTATTGATCCGACTGAACATAGAGCTAAAAAAGATATCCCATATCGGTCGGGTTCAGGTTATTTCGTCTGTCAATGAATTCTCTGAGGCATATTTCTGAGTTGTACGGTTCTGTAATCAAGAGAAGGATCAACATTAAAAAGCTGAATTTCATAATGGCGTCTGGCGTGGCGTAATTTGGAGCCTTTAGATATTTGGCTTTTATAAGGCGTGTGAAGCAGCTGTACTGACATGTTGTCTCACACCAGCCATGTTTGCTCCTCCAAAGCAAAAGCTCAGAGGAAAGGAAGGTTACATTTTTAGCTTAGGCGACAGTGATTGTTAATAAGGTGCATCATCATTTATCTTTTCAAAAATGAGCTCTGTACCTCAGGAACACAGCGGGAGGGACTGTTGTGCCGCCAACTAAGGGATGACACAACAGTACAATACAGTTCAAATGATAAGAAAAAAAAAAAAAAAAAAAAAGTAAAAATGATAAAGCATGATTCATAAACAATAAAAGAAAATCATGTTAAAACATATTTCATTCTTTTGTACATTACCATTAAAAAATGAATATAAATACATATCGGTTTTTGTCTTTCAAACCTTTTCTTTTTTTCTTTTTTTTTTGAACACAGGTCCCAGTACTGACTCACTGTATTCTGAGCTTCAAACACACAGGAGCAATAGATTTAAATAGAGCTTTACAAGAATAAAACCCAGGAGCGGAGGCCTTTCTCCAAGCAGGATCAAGATGCACATTAATGTCATACCTCACAGATGTCCACATGGGACTTTTTTAAAATAAAAAAACAGTACTTTGCTTTGTTTAATCCTGCTTGTAGAATATTTTCCCCATTCTCCAAAACCATCCCAAAGGCAACGGGTTCCTGTAAAGCAATAATGTATCATTATGGGAAATGTCAAACTATTGCTTTCATGCCAAGATTTAAAGTGAGAAGATCGATACCACTCTAATGTCTGAATGCTTAAAGGTCTAATATGCAAGATATTTACTGAATGAAATCTTAAAATGACCGTACTATATCATCAGACATAAAGGAAACATGCTGTCTTGAAGTTTCTCCAACAACACAGCAGACAGTTTGTCCTCTTCCTTTTGTTTTGACTAGAGAAGTAGACAATCCCCACAACTCTGTTTTGCCCCTCCGTTTACAGGAAAATTAGCAAACCAACAGGTGCTGGGGCGATACTGGGTAAGCAAACTGGTTCAGAAATAACTGATTCTACCCAAAGAAAAACTTCTGCATTTTTAGAATAAGCTCCACGAGCATGAAACGTGTTCAAACCAGAATCAATATTGGAGAAGTTAGAAGGCAAAAAGGTTTCTAAACCGAGAGTTGGCTAAACACTGAAGCTTCAGTGTCCTCGACATGGCAACCTGCGTGAGCACCGACTCTAGGGAGGAGACAACTCTCTCCAATGTTTTTGATTTAGACTGCATTTTAAACACTAGGCGTCACAGTTACATATTGCTCAGCTACAGTGTGGAGAAAGTTACCTTTGCTTAACATGAAGACTTCAGGAAACAGGGAAACGTCAAGAGTTGATCTTTCCAATGTAAACAAAAACACCAAGCATCACTACTACAATCCACAGATATAATGTGACAGAAACGTTTCTTGTGTTCAGCTGAGTCGGGCTCTATTTCAAGCCAAAGCCAGAAGTTAAAAATGTCTTACAATACATTACAATATAAAAAAAGACACAGGAAGTCATCACGTCCTGCCACAAAATATCCCAACTCCTTCACCATCCATTTAACACCCTTTAGTATGGCTTTATTTCAAATAGGACTTAAGATGTGTCAGAGCGCAGATATTCTACATTTGGGCTGAGTCAAGACGATATGTTTACCTCCCAGTCTTCATGCTACGCTAACGTTCTCCTGACTGCAACTTTAGTTTTAACCAACAGACATTAAGAGTGACATCAATCTTCTCATCAAACATGGCAGGAAAATGAATGAGCCCGTTTTCCCCCTGAACTGTTTATTCAACTTGATTACCGTTTGGCCAAACGTGACCTGATATCAGTGAGAGAACCTTAATGATTAGTGAAGTCCAGGAACAGGACCTGTACCTTGAAGGAACACACAGCACTTTGTCTCTTCTTATGACATTATGATTATATTAAGTCAAAAGTGGTTTTGGAAAATGTATACCTGGGTTAAAGAAATGTGGAAGATTTTCCACGTTTGATGGACACATTCCTCTCTTACACATCTGTCTTATGAAACAGATGTGCAAAGGACTCGTCTACTGTCGATTATCACCACTTGAAATGTCTTTGACCCTTCTTCAAAGTGGTACTTTTACCTTTGAGGCTATTATAGAAGAAATAAAAACATACATCACCATAAAAGTTCTTCTAATTGACTTCCTTGTGGATTCAGTCTGCTTTGATACCCACAAGGATATAAAAGATCTTCTGAAAGCACATTCTTTAGGCCATTATAAAGAGGCAGCATCACAGAACAAGTTGTGAATAGCTTAGGAATTTGATCATTAAACATCTGGCTGCTAATACCTATCTTTACTGGCCTGCTTTTAGTTTCAACCCTACTTTTGACACCACGCCGGCTCAAGAGGCTTCTCTTTCTACATACGCCAGAACAGTGAGTAAAAATCACTTTGGATGATTGCAGACACAATTCTTCAGGTAAGTCTTTGCTAAGCCTCTTAGCTTTTAGCTCCAAGCATATTTTCCTTTGGCATTTATGACATTTAAACAAAGCACGATTCCCCTTATTATATAGCTTAAGTTTGCTTGATTATCACATTGATTCTTGTCGCCTTGAGTACTACACGATGGGAGACTAAATATCAAGGCAGCACAGCATAACAGTGACCGCACACTTATTTAGCAGCTCTGGTTCCCAAAGTAAATTTTCCCATTCAAATCCTCCATTGGCATTCAACAAAATCCTTTTATCGAGTGACTGACGGCTGTAACCAAGACAACGAGCTACCCCAACACTTACGACTATAAAACATTTGATTAGGCGCCAAAACGGCAGGAACGGTCGAAAAGTACATCATTTTCTTCTGGACTCAAGGAACTACCTATCCCATAATCCTTTGCGAATGAAAGGTTTTCTTCTTAAATGTAAATTTAGTCGTTTAGTGTTTATACTGTTGACAGAAGTGTAGTCGTTTGTGTTGTTGAACATATAAAATACATTCACTGTGACATAAGATTACAGGTTCATCTTGTGTTAGGTTACTAACCAGCTCGACTGCCAAGGAAACTATCCATTCGCATACATCGCCGTACAGCGAGCTCCACCAGTCACAGACTTCGTTGGGGCACTCTATGATCGTGGGTAGTGTAGTTCTTTTCCCCACACATTGGAGATCAGTCGTTTTTAATTATAACAAGGTTGATATCAAACCAACTTGTGTCTCCTACAGGAGCATAAACCATCCTTTCACACTCGGGTAGCTCGTGGTGAGACTACCTTTTGACGGTTATGACATCACAGCTAATAATCAAATCCGCGATGAAGAAAATGAATGGGGTTTTTTTTTTTTACTTCAGTAACCACACTGTTGAGCCTCGTCTGATTGTTTTAAGCCCAAACGGCCAAGGGTTTCACGGAGGAAAATGTAGGCGACACTTAAACCACTGCTGCTGTTGAATATATACCTTACCTTATTTCTGGCATTTAAACGCATCATCAGGGAGAGAACGGGTTGTGTTTCAACTGTATGCAGTAATAGTGTACATATGTGTATGACATTAAGGCTACTTCTTTCTTTCTGACTTGTCAGAGGTTTTCATTCAACAGCAGGTCCTCTGTTGAAGACAGTAACTGGATTGTTTGGTTTGCAGATGTCTTGTCTGACCGCCTCTGTGCAGGAGAAGGAGAGAATTAAACCCTAACAGTCAACGGCTGGAGGCTGCTCTACTCATGAATTGCACAATGAAGAAGGTGAGTTTTGAGGAGTATGTAGGTACTGAAGGTAGATAGCACACCATGAAGTGAGTGTGACTGAGAACCATATATATCATATATACATGTGATTTTTTTTTTTTTTCTGAGGTTGACGCTGAGGTTTAATAGACTGAGGATTGGCTCAGACAACAAGGCTTGAGAGGGTAGGAGAGGGGGTATGGGGAAGGGGAGAGGAGAGATTAGAGGTATCCTGTGAGGAGAGAGTGTATAAAGTGGAGAGAGGGGAGTTCCTGGGAGACACGATCCAAGCTGACGACCTCCCTCTTGAGGATTAAAAGGGCCTGGATTGCCATCCTTCTTATTTCTGTTGTTCTCAGAGATCAGATGAGATCCGCCAGATGTTTCGGTTTGGTCAGGGTTGGGTGGGGACAGGATGTAATAACTGTTTACACGCACTTTGTGGGAGGAGGGAGGCCGAGAGAGATGGAACCATTAACAGGTGGCAGGTTGAGGGACAGGTTCAAAAGGTTTACTAAGTAGCATTATTTGGTCTTTCTTTTTCTTTTCTTTTTTTCCCAAGCTCAGCATTTCCCACCTTTTTCCCCCACTCCTCGTCACATCACTCGTCCCCTTCCTCCATCCCAGTTCCTGTGCAATTCATTCGTCCTCTAGGGACTCGGTCTTGATGTCGTTGGGGACCCCTCCAGTTCTGGACAAGGCCAGGATGGTGTGGTTGACCGCGGCCATCTCCACAGCCAGAGAGATGGGGTCCTGGTGCTCGCTGTGTGCTGCACTCTCATCCTGTGAAAGACACATGAAAATGAGACTTCTACTTTTGAGAAGGCTAATCCCTTTCTGTTTAGTTTACAAAACTCCTTCCCCAGATGCCAGTTGTCAAACAATAGCTTAGCTCAGGATTTTCCTGGCTCAGAACAGGCCTTTAGGAGGGGGGAGGGGAGGGGGGGACTATATGCTCCATAGTAAGCATTCAACCCGCTGAGTCTGAGTTACCTCATCTGACAGAAATCTGTGCATTTTCCTGTTATTTCTGACCATTTAATAAACATTTGCGTTATGCTTGAGTAAACGAAACGGTCACATCCTGCCAGTGCATTTCTCCCTCTTATGCTTTGACTTTCTACAAAATAATAAATTGTGTATTTGTTTCACACACACACATCTGTGTCACTGCATGTATTTGAAGTTACTGAGTAGTCTGATTAGAATTAATGGCAAAACATCCTTTCTTTAAAACTGCCTGTGCTGTTGTACCGTCATGCTTCTTGAGTGTTTTACCTGTGTTGGCGAGGTGGGCTCCAGTCGGTAAAGGCCGAAAGGGCGACTGAGAGGTCGCTTGTCAAAATAAGGCAGGTCACATGCCTTGAAGAAATAAAACAAGATATTTAATATGGTTAAAAAATCATCAGTGCTTGTGAAGTCATTCTACATGTATTTGTCTTCTCCCACACTTATCCATCTTAGCAGGGCAGCTGACGACACTGCAGGACACATTCAATCCACATTAGATATTAACCGTCTCCGTTTACTTTAGTAGCCTCAACTTGATAGGACAGTTTCCATCGTGTGCAAAATAAGAGACACAAACTCTTTTTAATCACTTTGAGTTTTAGGCCAAAATTGTCTTAAAGGTCACATATTGTCCTCCTTTTCAACAATTAAATAAATCTCAGAGCTCCCCAAATCCTTGAAGTCTCTTTAAGTCCGCAAAACATATCTGAGAAAGTTCATGTCGTAAATCTACTCTGATCCTGTATTTGATCACACCTATAAACCCCTATGTTTCAGCCCTGATCAGAACAGGCTGTTTCTGTAGCTTTAAATATGTAAATGAGCTGTGTCTGACCACGCCCCCTCTCTGAAAGGGCTTGGGTAGCTCGGGCTTTCTCGCTCCATGCCTGATTCTTTACAGTGAGAAGGAAAATTCAGAGGACAGAACAAACACCTGGCTGGGGGAGTCACCTCTCCCTTTGTGACGTCACAAAAAGGAAGATCTGTTTGAGCTGATTTCTAAGAAGTGGAGCAGGCAAAAGGACCGAGAAGACCGTTATAATAGTTCTGGGGTTTGTAGACAGACTAGGGACAAATTATAGTGTTAGAAAAAAAAAACCTCTTTAAAGTGCATTTGACGTAATATGTGACCTTTATTAAAAGTAAAAGATTTCTATATTCTGTGATGGATATATTTGTTGACCATTTGAAAGAAAACAACATTCAAATTCTTGTCTTAGTGCTTCATTAAACAGAACTTCAAAGACATGAAACATATTCTCACATCCATCCTTCCAGTGCTGTCCAAAGAATGAATGCAAATGGTTGGCAAGAAGCTAATTTATCAAAACAATGGAAACATTTTAATGAATGTGTGACACTACAATTAATCATGACGCTGCAACAGAAAGATGATGTTGCCTGTCCCTTCAATCTCTCACAGTACTGTCTGAAACATAAATCTGCATTCATGTGTCTTTGGGGATTCTTCATCGCTCTCTACCTGCTCTGAGAAGTCATTCCCATCGATGTCATCGCTGTTCGAGTGTCCCCCTGGACTCTGGACATCTATCCCATGACTCTCCAGGATTGTGGCTTCTTGGAGGAAGAGGATGGATTATTAGATTTACGTTGAATGAAGAAAAAAATATGTATCAACCACTACGCACTTCAGAGCAGTGATTCCAAGACGGGACTATGAGGAGAGAGTACAGACACTAGAAATGAGAAACTGACAGCAACGTGAAGAGTTAATGGGTACAGATGTGTAATATTGTGATTTTAAACAACTGTCAGTCAAACAGTTAGAACATTTTATATTGTTGAGTTTTTTGACGACCTGGACTGAGTTGAGTGTGAAGTGGACACACGCACAGAGTTACTTTCCAGTTAAGTTGAAAGATTTATTTTTAACAGCGTCCCAACTTTTTTGAAGAATCAGGTTGTGGACTCACCTCTGAATCTAACTCACTCCAATCTAAACGTCATCATTAACGAAGAACACATTATTGAATTATGACCTCCAGATAGTGCAGCCTTATTTAAAGGATTGACTAACCCATAAACAAAATACTTCAGCTAGTGACACATACACACAGATGTAGACGTGATGATAGAAAGGTTGTACTTCAGCTGGCCTCTGAGTAAATCCTGACTGAGTTTGAGAAATATGAATGAAAAAAAAGAGTAAATGGTTCAGATAGTTGGCGTAAGTCAGGAAGAAAAAAATGAACAAAGTTGTTTGAGAAAAGACGCCGGCGAGCAAGTTCAGGCAGACAACTGGAGCTGCACTGATTTCACACTTGGCGTGCGTCATTGTCCACAATCATCTGAAAACACCTCCTCCTAATGAGCGCTCTATTTACAGTAAGTTGTAAGATTTTCAGTCTCTGCCATTTCATTACCAGCAGCAGTCCTGCACTCTCACTCAGCCCTCTGAAGAAGTCTTCTCATCACTCTGCATGTAAATCAAAGTGAGGGGTGATGAACACAAACTCTGCGTTACATATTTTGAACACATACAAAGGTGAGTTGTCTGACTGAATAAAACATAAATAAACATGTAATGAAGTTGATGAAATTACAAAAAGCTGGTTGCCATAGTGATATGTGAGAGTATGAATTGATGGTTGGCAAATCAACGCAGAAGAAAACTGGTATCATTGCTGTCATGAGCTATGATATCAATTTAAAAAGTGGTGTGAACACAGAGGGGAGTCATGAAATGAGCAGTGAACATACAAATAAATACAAAAATCACTTTACCAATGTTAGCCCGTCTCTTGATCTCTTTGCGACGATTGGCAAACCAGTTGTAAACTTTCAGGGATGTCACCCTCTCCAGATCCGACAGCTTCTTCCCTGAAACAAACCCCATTAAAAACAAGATTATTGATTCACTTATCTGTTCTACAGGAAACTAAACTGGAAGAGGAAGCAGATCAAATAATAAAGGACGGGAGACAATCTGGATTACATTTAGCTAAGATACAAAACTCCCCGTTTACACATCAGTGAATATTTACACTTGAAACCTGTCTGAGGAAACTCTGCAACTTCAAATAAATCATTTGTATATGTCCTTATTTGTATTCTTAATACTCTATTCTACAAGTACATCAGAGAAGACATTTAACCAAGGTGTTTAAAAAATTGATAATTACCAACATAATATTTAGATTCAGAGAAGCAAACAAGATCGTCAAACCAAGGAGTCCCTGTTTAAAGTGTTGATTGAAAAGTCATGTTTAGTGCTAACAAGCTCTTCTTTCTGAGTCACTGTGTTCAAGGCTTTTTATGCACAATGTTGTAAGCAGCATGACCTTAGTGTGGCGTCTGCACCCAGCCCCTCCCCTCTGTGCTCCCTAAAAGAAGCCACGCCCCCTCCCTTACATGCACAGCACTGTTGCTCCAGAAGCGGACCTCAGCTCGTTGCTTATAGTGTGAAGAAACTACGTCATCTCATCGAGATCGAGGTAAGTAAACACAAAACTTTAACATCATACATATAAAAGTGACTTTTCTTTAATGCTCACAACGACAACATATTGATGTCTGTGATCCACAGAGGATATTTATGTTTAATCTTCTCTAGTCCCTGATCAGAAAATGTTACATTTCAGCTGTGTTGAGTCACAACGTCGATGTCTGTGTTTCTTTAGGAGGGCCAATCACAAATACTTTCAAATCTAAAGAAGAGTGTGTTCACTGCAAACCTCACGTCGATAAACCCTTCAAACGGCGGCTCTTTGTTTGCTTCTTTTTACCTATATGTGTTCTTAGATCCAGCACCTTCTTAAGGAACTGCATATCTTTTCTTTCTTTTTTTTCAATATTTAAAATAACATGCGGGAGTATTTTATTTTACTTTTATTCATGATGTCCTTTATTCGTACAAAGTTGTGTCCAGTGGCACATGACGTCGTGAATGCGGCGTGTTACCTGGTTTCTGAATGACGGCGTTGCAGGCGTTTGCTATCTCTTCCCGTTTGGCCTCATCTGGGTACTGGTTGTCGTTGAAGTAGCTATAAATAGCAGCAGAGTGACACTGATTAAATTAATTTGACTGCACAAGGACGATGTCAACAAATTTGAGCTACTGCATTCATGATGTATCCGGAACAACCACGCCAATATTGAGACTTGAGTGGCGAGGGACACAGGCTCATTGTCCCGCCCTTTTTTTTTTTTCTCGGACAGGTCTTGAACTCCACGAGGAAATAACAGAGAACTTATGAAACACGTTTCTGTTCTCGTGTGCTGCCACACTCACCTCTCCATCACAGCCAGGCACTCTTTCCTCCAAGTGAAGCGGCTGCCTCTGCGCAGCCGGAAGGTACCGGGGGCCGTGGTGAGAGGGGGCGGGGTTTGCCTCCACTCCATCTCCTCCATGGGTAATGGCGCTGGCCGCATGTTCAGAGTGGCCCCTTGGGAAGGATGCAGAAGAAACAGTGAAGGAGTTAACGAGTGAAGATGGTACATGTGCTGCATGAAGTGTACAGACGCTGCTTCACGGATAAACTGGGAAGAGCAAACAAAAGCCCAGCCCTCCTCCATAATGTACACAACAATGCAAGCCGTCTTCGGCGAATTCTGATTATCAGCTGAACTACAGAGTGCTGACAAAGACTCATCTCAAATCACCACCACAGCAGAAAAGATGAGGCTTTAAAGGATGCTAAAAGTTTAGATGTCATCGGAGCCGTTTGAATGGGGAATGAGTTCTCCCTGCAGCAGTGACGGAGGAGTATGTGCAGGGATGAGCTGAGCTGGGCCGGCCTCACTTTGGCCATAAATAGCATGGAGCACTTTTCCACTGCTGTCGCTGTTGGCAGGGCTCCATGGAGAAAACATGCCGCAGAGGACGAGGCGTGGGATGTCTGCTGCCTGACGATAGGTCGATACACGTATCAGTGTGACGAGGCCTGTTGAGCCCTCGCTGGAGTTTCTGTTAACCGTTTCAAGTTCAGAAGGTCGTGTACGACAGCAGACTCATCTTCTGAATATGTAAAACCTCCTTTGCTGCTGAAACAACAAACTTTAACCAATCAAAAGTGAAGCTTTATAGTTGGTTATTTTGTGCACTTGTGAACTTAAACAGTGGCCAGCTGTTGACCCGAGACATGAACCTGGGCCTCGACTTTAAACTGGACTTTGTGAACATGCGACTCTCTGGTGATTGGCTCCGGTTGGAGAGACATTTGAGGGTCTAATACTTCACAACATGTCAGATTAGAGGAGAAGAGCGCATCATTCATTGAATCCTGAATTGGGACAGGCCGATCAGAACCTGTTTATGATCCAAAAGACACACAAACAGCCCCATGTTTGTGATTTCAACAATTCAGTCTACCTGCAATGGTTGCCACGGCAACCCTTTTAATGGTTGCTGCCTTGATTTTCTATCTATGGTTTTTGTTTCACTAGTTCGCAGACAGTTTGTCGTCATGATTTCTCTGCTGACTATGAGAGCAGCTGCCTGCTTCTCTGTTTGCTTGAAAGGCATAAAGGAACACGTTGAAGCTGGTGAGAGTGTGAGTGTGACTTTAGTGACATGAGAGAACATTATGTTTCTTTCATTCAAAATAAATGTGTCTGTCCCTGTCACCGCTCTGTGTGTTGTCGTGTGTAGTCTGCAGTCAGCCTGGTGATGTGACCGGCTTCAGCCAGCTAGACACAAACACACAGGTGGATAGGGGGCATGGCCTGAGGAAAACAGAGAGGGAGACATGTTTGGGAGGAGGGTTACTCAGGGAAGAGGAGAGAGGAGAGCCGTAGACACGTTAGCTCCTTTTGATGGCGTTTCCTCGTCCACACGAGGAGAAGAAGAAGAAGATCCATGAAAACAGTGCACACATGGAGCAGAAGCCCCACTGCAGAGTCTAAAACCCTTTAGAGGAACATGTTCCTGTGGCCTGTGATGTTCCTGTAATAAGTACAGTAGGTGTGGCTGTAAGCTGTCAGCCTGACTGAAAACACCTGAGCCTGATGTGCACAGTCATCATAAAAGCTGCTCCTTTAGTCTGCTCAGGGAGAGACTCTGTGTGCCACATGTTTAGTCCTTTCCTCCTCTTTTAGAAATCTATGTTTTACTACATGCATCTGTATTATTAAGTCTTATGTTAGTGTCTCTCACTGTATTTGCCACAACTTCTGAGCCGGTAATGATGAACTATTTTTTAAAAAAAAGCACCATCAGATGATTTCACATTTCTCCACTCTTCAATACGATCATTAATGTAAGGTGGAGTGGAACTCTCCCGTTAACTGACCACCCGTTTAAGGTCCGATTCCTCCCTCGCCACAATCGCAGGGTCACTCCCGACTCGAGGCTGCTCGAACACCGACTATTTGCCCAGATTATCTTGTCGAGTAGGTAGTAGAGGGGTGGAGAGTTTCCAGTAAATGTCCAGAAACTTTCCATTGAAAGTTAAACTTTCCATGAGAATTATGGGAATTAACTGGAAATTGAGGGTAATTTAAATAAACTATCATATCCAAACATAAATGTAAACGTTCTGTTTTGTCCTGAGCATACATTTATGAAAAATAATGTAAAAATGAATAAATATCAAATTTTTAAAACATATTTACCTCAAAATCTCATCAAAACTTACTTCCCTTTATGTCTATAGGGGGCGTGGTCTGTAGGGGGCGTGGTCTCAACAGCCCTGCAGTAAGCAGTGTGCATATGATGCACACAGCGTTTTTTGGTTGTTTTTTTAAATCAAGATTATGCTAAAGCACATTTTCACTAACTATATTTAAGTTCCCTGTTAAGGGACGGACCTTAAATGTTGTTAATTCCCAGTTTATTCCAGTTAATTCCCATAAATTCCAATGGAAAGTTTCAAACTTTGAAACTTCACAGAATTTTCCAACCCTAACTGAGAGTGGTACAAAGTCCCAATCTTAATGACGCCCAGATCTATTTTAAACATGTTTGATATTTAGGATGTAAAACCTTGACAATCACGTCATAAACATAACTATAACATGATCATAATATTATATAACCTCTTAATCGCTCTGCAAAACACTCAAACCTACAGTCCTGATCTCCACAGCCACCTGCAGGTCTGTGTACGCCGACTTAAAAAAAAAAATTTTGGTTCAGTTTTTGCACAAATCATCAGTGCAGCACTTTCTTAAACATTGTATCCTTATATCTACATTTGTATCAACTTTTTTCAAATTAAACTTTATTAACAGTTGTTAACGCTCCGTCCCAATTTCACTCGTACAGTGTGAGCTCTCAGGTCGTGATGGACAATCAGATGTGAGCACATTGATGTCTGGTCTTGCATTGTAAACGATTAAGTTGTGAGCGCACATGCCACCCGTCTTTTACACAATCAACAGTAGTGTGAGACACGGCTCGAGCTGCCGCGCCGTCCCTAATGAAAGCTTCACACACTCGGAGCAGTGCACCGAAGCAAAGACTCTGGGGTACCTGGGGTTGTTTTCTCCAGCGTGTACCAGCGGTAGAAGGCCCTTTTCTTCTGCTCACTCAGGTCGGAGCCATGTTGCAGCAGCCAATGGGAGATCCTGCTCTGGCTGATGCCTGGGAAGCAACCAGAGAGCAACAGTGACAACATTAGTTTACTTCAGTGAGACTTCTCTTCACAAGCTGCAGCCACAGATACTTTACACATTAGACTTCATGGAACTGGTTCTCATACTTGTTGAACAGTGCTCGGTTTGCAAAGATGATCAGAAAAACATTTCGACTGATGTTATTAGAGTGAGCTGTACTTCTCCTGACAAGTCTGTGAATTACAACCTTATTAAAGACATCTATTTATAAAACCCATGACCTATAAATGTCAAAAGGTTTCTCTCAAAAGTCAAAGACACAAGACGACTCTTCTCATGTTTTTACATCACTCTTGTATTAGTTGGATACATGTTGACTCTAGCAGGCTAACCTGTGCAGCGCCTGCACCTGGAACATAAATCAATCTTTCAGTACACACTGAAAATGACTGTACTTTGTGAGGCCCGAGGAAGCTCCAAACACGTTGTTCAGTCACAATAAAAGATTGGTGTGCCGCCGATTATCCGACACATGTTCTTTACTGCTCCCACAGCAGTCCTGCTCATCTTGATAAGAAGAGCGTTTCTGCACAGGGCACAGCGCGTCAGCGTTTCTACATACCTGTAACTTGTGCCACCACGGCCTGAGAGATCCTCCTGTTTCCCAGGAAGGCTTTGATCTCCTCTTTCACCATGCTGCTGTCCCTCCTGTGTGACAACACAGCAACACTGTAAACAAGCGTCCTTTCACACAGAGGAGGCTCTGGTCAAGGCGGGGACGAGCTCAACGGCAGCTCGGCAGTGGAAGGAAAACTGTTTTGTTTTTCACCTCTGTGGAAGAGCAATGCATCATGAATGTCCCTCGGGATCAATACACTATCGATCTGTCTATTTATCGATTGCAGTCATTATGTACGTTAAACGCATTGAAGGTTTCTGTAATTTTAGACTGCTTGATTTCCCTCTTTACGTCATATAAAAATGTTTGCATTCGTTGCATGTTGCATGCTTTCATCACGTTTAAACGTGCCTGACTGGTGTTTTGAACAAATACTCATGATTTGATTTTTTTTTACGTTTTACATTTTGTCTTTTATCCTTTGAGGCGACTTCACGAGGCTCCATTTTAACAGGGCGCCCATCTGATGATGTTATGTTCCCTTTTTATGGCTGCTGTAATCAGTTTTGCATCTCGGGGAAAAAAAGAAAGAAAAAAAAACCAACACAAAGGCGACAACTGTGTGAAGAGAAATGAAGTGAGCCACTATCTACTCATCTGTGGAACATGTTTCCATTGTAATCCAAAAGAAACAAAAAAAGAAATCAAACGTGCATAGACGTGCAGGGTGAACATGTGCTGTCCCCACCCTGCTTTCTGGCTTCCAGCCCAGACCCCTTAAACATAACCAGCAACATGCACTAACATACACACCCATACCAGTGGTGCATACTTTGTAGACTTCCACAGACTTGGTACTCAAACCTTATATTTACAACATCCTTTAAATCCAAACGCAGATCTCATCACCGGCTGCTCTCATATTCCAACTAAAATGCGTCACAACTCTTCACACGCAGCATCAATATCCTCCACACTCGCCTCTTTTGGCGCAGCTAAAATTAGAGCTCAAAAAACGGTGCTTGTGTCGACACAAGTGAATCAATGTAGCACAAGCTGCTGTACAAGACTGAGGAGAAGTGGAGTAAAGGGAGGGGGGGGGGGGAGAGAGGGTCGGGATGTGCTGGATGCCAGCTCAAAGGCCGAACCCCTGCGGAGACGGAAATGTGCACTTAAAGAGAGAGAGAGAGAGAAAAAAGAAATGTGAAGGGCACAGTGGAATTGTCGACAAGCTGAAACCTCGTGTCACGCCCCCGCAGCCCCGCCGAGGGAGAAGCCAGAGAGGCGCGCGGGCTGAGAGGATGCAGGCTTTTCAACGCCTCTTAACTTCTTGGGCTGTCTAAAGAGGACGGTGTAATTTAATGCAGAGGCAGCAGTGAGTGAATGAGCAGCGGGGCAGGAGGACAGAGCCTGAGCTTCTAATGTCTTTTTCTTAATGCGACCGTACATGCGGGGAGGCTGGAGGGCGAGAGTGGAAAGAGCTGTGAAGGAGAGACGAGGAGGCCGACATGTGGACAGCAACGAGATCAGGAAGCCGAACACAGAGACAGTGGAGGGCTGCAAATAATCCTCCAGAGCTCAGGAGCTAAAAGAATGAAGAAAGACTTTTTAAATGTAACCTAAACTTGAATCTTATTTCATGTGTCTGCTTGGTGTTTCAGCCTTCCTTCCCGTTTAAATCCGTCATGCTGAAACAGCCAATCAGATCGGACTCGGCCCACGTGGGGTCCTTGAGCGTTAGAAACACAGGTAGATGAGACGGGCTGCACAACATGAGACCCTTTTTTAGCGATCTTGAACGTTCTTTAGTTGACAAAATAGATCAATCAAAAAGGTCTAATATGGGACCTTTGATCAAAAGAGGCTTTCTAAATCAGCACAGATATTTAAAGATTATGATCTTCACAGGCACCAAACTATGTTGAACAAAGTGGCAAAGAGTTTGTTCTCCCTCTCACCACTGACCTCATCAGCTCCTCCACCTTATCGTCGATGTCCAGGTCTTCGTCTGTCGCTTCAAAGCCAAACGCTCGCGCTGCAGCTGCGCTATTAACCGGGTACCTCGGGGGAGACAGCTTCCCGTTGGGCGTGGCGGCCAGGCTATCCCGACCGTTTTGCGTGAGAGCCACCAGTGACACGGGCGAGGGCAAGATGGCTGAGGGCGGCGGCGGCCCCGGAGGAGGGGAGGTGTCGTAGCTGTTGCTCGGAGACGGCGACAGTCCTCCTCCGCCGCTGCCGAACTGCGTCTGCGTGGCTGTGGAGATTTTGGAGGTCGTGGAAGTGGCGGCGGCCGCGGAGTTGTCGCTCGTGCTGCCCTCGCCGTTGTTGCCGTTGCATGTAACGGAAGAGGTGGTGGTTGCCGAGGCAGTGTTGTTATTGTTGAATGATGTAGTATTATTAGAGGCAGAGTTGTTGTTGTTGTTCGCCCCGCCAACTCCATAGGAGGACGAGGAAGATGAGGAAGAGGAGGTGCGCCGCCCAAACTTGTCACCGTGCTCCCGGTCCAGCCGGTCCAGGGTGTCAAGCGCGTGCAGGATCTCCTGCTTGGTCATGCCGGTGCGACGCAGCCGCTGCAGCAGATCTATCTGCTCGATAGTGAAGCGCGGCTCCTCACTGAATTCAGACATCCTGCTGCTGGATGAGAAAAATAAACAAGACAGGTGTGAGTCAGAGGAGAGAAGAGGAAGGAAAAGGAAACAGGAAATGTTAAGTTAAGGAAGTAAGGAGGTGTTTAATATCTAGGAGGGGAATGAAAGGACATGATGGACAAAAAAAAGACAGTCAGGGAGAAATGGGACAGATGGAGGGATGGTGGAAATGAGAGGATTAAGTAGAAAAACATTTAAAAAAAAAAAAGAAATCAGTTGCAGATGGTGAGACAAATGAGAGCGATTGGAAGAGAGGAGTGAACGGCAGCGGAGAACAGTCAAAGGAAGAAAGTTGCCTGGGAGGGATGGGAAAAGAGGGAAATATGGCTGGAGGACTATAAAGAAGCAGCAGATAAGAAAAGGAAGACAAGAGATAGAAGTGTGAAAGAAAAAGGGAGGGAGGGGCAGGGCATTAAAAAAAAAAAATCTGCTATTTTTGGGAGGCAGCAGGCGACACACGCAGAGTGCCAGAGTCACCTTGACAGCTGATGCTATCTTAACATTCTGACTGCCGTTCTTTAAGGGCTTCACGATATCCCCGGCTCTGCACACCCACCCACCCACGCCGTATGTTTTTCATAAGCAATTTGCTGTGCTCAAAATCAATGCAAGTGGAATCAGACTGCGGCAGAGTTTCCATCTTCTGTACCAGCCGACCGATGCTGATATGATAAATGGTTTAAAAAGGGGTCACTGGCAGTTTTTATGAATTTGCATTATTCTGCAGCTCGCAAAAGACACGGACCAAAAAAAAAAAAACATGTTATTGTATTGACTGTGATTCTGAGATATCAAGAAGGAAACTAACATGACAATGGGGAGGACCGTGACAACAAACTTTCAAACGAGGAGAACGATGCTGAGAGTTCAGTCGAGTATGATGGGCGCAGAAATATGTGACTTCCTAACCAGAGAGCTGTGAGCGCTGGTGAACATTAACTAGTCTTTTCCATTGTTCATGGGGAAGTTTACTGACGATGCAAATCATTAACAATCACATTAACTCAACGCAAAAACCAGTCACGTCCCAGCGCAGGATGCAAAACTGTATTAAAAATGCAAATAAAAAGATGCTTTATTTAAATTAAGACGATCACAGTATAAAGTCCATGTACTGTACATGCACTCAGTACACTTTAAACAGTCAGAGACGTATGCTGCTGCCTTACAGAGGAACATCCTTCCTTGAGCCTTTCAAATGATCCCTCCTGGTTGAGTTTTCACAGAGTTAACTTTTCACTTTGGCTCAACAAACACTGAGCAGAGGTTAAGTGCTGCAGGCTGGCAACAATGCAAACCAATATATAAATCACTGACCCACGCACAAGTTTCACTAAACACAGACTGGACCGGTTTGCTATCTGGAGGAAGACACACAAACAAAGTTAATGACTGATCCTCCTTTGATTCTCTCTGCTCTGAAGGTAACAGCAGCTCACATGTGTGTGTGTGTCTCTCTCTCTCTCTGTGTGACAGACCACATCCCAAACAGACCTGATAACGATCAGGACCATTTGAAGAACTATTTAAACTCACACATGGGTGGGAAAAGACATCTTCACTTGGATAAAGCCATCAGTGAAATTACACACTGACATGTTTCGTACAGGCTTTCATGAGACCTAAATAAAGGTTGCATGAATCAGTATGTCCCTAGTGTGCACCAAAGTCATTCACTGGGCACTTCCTCTTGTCTCTTTCTTACCCCATGCATGCTCCTTTTGCAGATTATGAGGCCTACAGTGAGAGTACACATCCATCTCTCCTTTCAAGACTGCAGACAAGAGTCACTAGTGATGCCAGCTTTCACGCCCTTTGCCCAAAAACAGCTAGCGTTAGCACAAGGGGCTTTTTATTGCAGCAGACGGGACGATGCCTGATGTGACTCCGAATAAAAAGCAGCTTGCCACAACTCTCTGAGCAAAATAATGTCTCTCTTTTTACATTACGACTCCAGCTGTGCTGTCAACTCTCCATGGGCATCACAGACTACAGCTGCCAGCTTTAACATTGTCTTTTTCTGAGTGCTATTCTGCTTGTGTAATGATTAGCATAACATGCTAGCCAATGCCCACCCTGGCACTAGCCGCCGTTAGCCGCCGCTGCCGCTCGGGCTCGCCAACATTTGATATTAATAACATCACTGTAAGTGTTGAAAACAGCTAAAAAAACACGACTTACCTCGGTTCAAATCGTCCACTTAACCATTTAAATGTAGAAGTCGAGCAAAGGGCCGCTGTCTCCTCCACTGCAGCCTAACTGTACAGCTATGTGTTTCCAGTGCCCTCCTGTCCGACCCCTTTCCAAGGATTTCTAATCAGAGGCGAATTATTTGCCTCTCCGCTTTGTCTGTCTGACAACAGCCATATTGACAACTAACACCTCCGAGAAGCTCTGAGGGAACTGTAGTTTAATTCCCACTAAAAGCCTCTACCACGCCGCGGTGTCCTTTACACTAAAAAACTACAAATCCCAGACACGAGAGAGAGAGACGAGGGGGAGCTGGTCTCCAGTTATCACAGACGGTGATGCAGTTTTTAATGTGACCACGGGGATCTATTCTGCCCTCACCCTGCAACCCTGCAACCCTGCTGCTCATAAAACACTTCAGAGTCAGGATTATTGAGACCTGCAGTCTGTTTTGTTTACAGTCTGTAGTTAATATAAAACGGTGACTTGATTTGTGACACTTGTACTTACTTTTTTCTTTATTGATATAATGTATTCCTAACATGCATACCAAGACAAAAGATGAACACAAAAACCAAAGTATGTAAAAAAAACAAAAAACATGTCGGACACTAACCTATTTAAGTCGAAAAAGATATGTAAAGAACTACACACTTTTTAGTGCCAGCCCTCTCCATTTTCATATTTATCCAGCCTAAAGCTTCCTTTAATAAATGATAACACTTGTATTATTGACTTAACTCTAATTATGGGACACTCTCTATCTAAATGCAAGTTTTGGTTGAATGATCAAATGTATCCTTATCTTGTAACTCAAGTTTAAAGTTTGAGAGTTTAATTCACGTGAGAAAAATATAGGTGGACTCTTATGTCTACAGAGCCATTTTCAGTCAACCCATAATCCTTTACCTATAATCAACATGTTGGCACTACATTCAGCGGTGGACTTTACCATTAGGCATAGGTAGGTAATTGCCTGGGGCCCCATAAAATGCAGGTGTAAAAAACTTTATTTTTATTTATTTTTTTACTTTGTGGTTATAGTGTTTTTCTTATGATTCATATGCAATAAAAATGGCCTCAGAAGAATGGCTGATTCATCTATAGGCATCAGACTATAATCCACTGTAAGAAATAATGTGAAAGTAAAAGATCATGTGTTACTTTTATACTTTTACACAGTACAAAAATGTGTGTTACACATTGGGGGTAAAGGTAGGCGACTTCTTGAGATGAGAGCTCTGTGAAATGAAGTGAAGTGAGTTTAATCTTTAATCAAGTTACAATGAACAGTAACAAAGTAAAGGAGTGGGATTAGAAGAGTTGAGTATGTGTATTAAAAACAGTAAAGATGTCTGACACTTCATGGTGTTAGAAAACCTGCCTCAGAACTTATGATTAAATTTATCTTCAGCCAAAGGAAACTATCTGGGGAACAAATGAGGATATTTAAATGGCTGAATGAACAACTGTGCAAAAGTTGAACGATTTCGCTGTGAGACCAAACCATCACCAGATTTTATCCAAAGCAGACATCTGAATTTTACACCTTTAAATATAGAAGACCAGACCTATTTACACATCCTGAGTTGTTAATGTATGATGGTGTGCATTTCTTGTGATTTAGTTTTGACTTCCTGTCTTGTCTTTAGTTTTCATGTTTTTGGGTCCTTCCTCTCTGTTTTCTGCCTGTAACCCCTGACAGCATTGGGCCGAGCGGTTTATTTGGCTTGTTTAGGAGTGAGACAGTCAGCAATAACGAGAAACTAAAAGAGGCATAAGTCAGGAGGGAAGATGAATCCAGCTAGATAACGTGGCAGGCACATGATCACTTACACAATATGAATGATAGTCACAGCCCATTGAATTAAACTAATAATTATCATGTGCCTGAACCCTTCGCGTCTGCAGAGTTGTTGGACTTTAATCCTTATACCAGGATTTTTAACATTTTGATGGCACCACGTCGTCCACTTTGACTGTAAATTAAGAGCTTATGTCATTCCTTGACTTATTGTATACGGTTTAAACATTGAACATGGTCTGGTTAAAGAAACAGCTTAAATAACTGACAGTCAGATGTGAGAGGAAGAAGAACATCTTTAGTCTGAGTTGGAAAAACATAATTTGCTTATGGGTATGTTTGATTGTTTTTTTGACACTTGAAATAAATGTGATTCCATACAGTCCACCTGTGATCAGATCACCCAGGACCGACTTTAGTGCAAGGTGTAAACAGTCACACAGTGTGGCCAGACCGTGTAACTACAACTTCCAGATCCTTTGTTTTTGACTTTCTTCTCTGCAAACACTGTTAAAAAATGTTGTTAATAACAGAATCTTTTTTTAGGTATACACTTTAGTCATTGTTACTTTAAATCTTAATGACCTCAAGATGTAAAATTAATTATCCTGAAAAATAATAAGTTGTTTTATACAGCTCACTCATTTGTGAAGCTCTGAACAAACGTTAGCCAAAAGGATAAGTGTGCTTTAGGCTATAAATCACCATGGCGATCTATCAAGGAGACATGAGAGTGTGACAGGTATCCTCAGACATTGAAACCTTCACTTGATGAAGATAGGTTCTGTTTGTGCCAAAACATTTGCTACATAGGAAATAAGATTTTATTCTTTGGAAAATTTTACCTCCTGGTGCATACAGTACTTCTGCTTATTTTCTGATTTCAAGAATTTTAATTTAATTTAACCTTAACCTTGTAAGCAAAATAAGAATGCACGAGTAGAGGTTACCAGTTTAAAGACCTTTATATAGGCGTTAAATGTGGCTAAAGGACGCAGGCACAGATAAAATGGGATGCAGCTATCATTAATTAGGATATTGATTTTTGGGAAACCAGTTTTTCTGCTCTGAAAATTCAAAATTACTGCAACCTCTCTTCCAACTACAGTTCTTAATACAAATCAAATCTATAAAAGTACACATTTGAAGGCTGTGTGCTGTTTGCCTGCTGCAGGCAGTGATATGTAGACTATTTATGAGCTGTAGCTGATGTTCTGTCAAGGCTAATAGACTTTTGAACAGACGAGGCAATCTAATGGTTGTAATTTCTGAGAGCACTTCTGTTTTCCCTGTTTTAGCTATTGGCTTCCATCTGCCTCCTCCTCCTTTCTGTTCATTTATTGTCATCGGAAAAGAACTTGTCGAACACATCATTGTCATACAGTAATTTCTGTGGTTAATAACAAACTGGAAAAATAAATGCTGGAGCCGAATCTGTTAGGCCCATGGTTTTATTTTTGCCATTGACCATGCTTTAATAACAACTCAAAAAATTCGCCAGTCGTTCCCAAAGTGGGTGTCAAGATGCTCTCCTGAAAAAAAGTACACATTTAAAATAATTTAAATCAATAGTTACATTTTAATTAAAATGAAACTATTAAGTAAAATGAGAATGAAAATATTGTGTACATATGAGTCTATAAATAGATTTTTTTTTTTGTATTTTGCTTCTTGCCTTTTATAATAAATTACTGTATACAATGATTTTATGGCTGTTGTGCCATAACATGTGTTGGGGCCAGTGTTTGAATAGGCCTATAGCATGGCTGTTTGCAAAATTAAAGTCTATATACCTTAACCACCTCCAGGGATAGCAGAGGTCCCCAGTCTTTGGCTGGCACCCTTATGTTGGGGACAGCATGCATAAAAGTTTAGGAACCCCTGACATATAGGCTATTGCCATTTTTAGAGAACTTTGTCAATATTTTACTGATTTTTTTCCCCTTTAGATTAAGTTTACAAATGGAGGGGCTCTTGATGTGAAAACGAAAAAAACTAAATAAATTAGTAGCCTAATTAAAAAACATGACCACACAATTAAATAGACCCACTAAGTGGTTGAGGTAGTGCTGCCTCTAAGTGCCTTTCGAAACCTCCAAATAGTCTTAACAGTTGTGTTTATCTCTTGGCATCAGCTAAAGTCAGTAAATGAATATACATCCGCCTGTGTGTACACATGTGGGCATGCATGTTAACATGTTTAAGTTTGATGGGAAGGCGTCAGGACTTCTTGAAGACGTTTCTTCTCTTCAAGATCTTCGTCCAGTTGTTGCCTTTAGGTCAAGCTTGGATTTAACAACACCTGAATGACTGAGAACCTTCACAACTATTTTAACATCGTCTTTACCCTTTTTTCAGTACACAGACAAGGACTTGCAGAGGTTGTCAACTACAACCAGCTACCTGCTAATAATTGCGACACAACTTAATCTACATTTTACATTTCACACAATCTCACTGTATAATCCTGTTATATTTAAAAAAAGAGTCATGTAGTCGATTTACTCCAAAGGTATGTAAAAAGCTTCTTCATTTTGGGTTAGGTGGATATGTCCTGAAGTAGGCTACTAAATGAAGGAACTCCGACTTTAACTGTTGTTGGACTTTTTTCCCTGGACTGTCTTAACTTGGGGGTCTGGTCTGGACATTTCCCATTCCTAGTTGTCCTCCAACGCAGCGCCAGTGCGCAGCTGCCCACCAACATGGTTTGATGTCTGGAGAGTGGATACTAAACACTAAAGTCAATGACTGGGATTACTTTTCTTATCGTTCACTAGTTCAAAGCTTGCTCGCTTCACTCCCGGAGGATACCCATGTAAGTATAGAGCTTGTTTAGCGAAAGAAAGCAGAAAGAAAAAAGCGTCATGCTGTTGTTTAACCCAGCTGTTTTTGGGTCAGCGAGGCTAGCTGGCTAGCAGTCAGCTAACAAGAACTCAGCTAGCTTTCACACACACAGCACACTTCAGCTCTGAATTGTGTTCGTGGTAAAGTGGAGCAAAAAGACAAAACCAAACAATAACAATGCAGTGGTAGAAACACCTCAGAGGTGATAGGACAGCTGTGTCTGACTGTGAGCTCCTTCAGGTGAGCATGGCGGAGCTGGATGAAGTATCAAAGGTTAGCTTATATACTAAGGCCAAAGCTGTAATGATCACCTCATCTTTAATTATATATAACGTGTGTGTGTGTGTATAATTATATACAATATGTACATGTGTGTGTAATTATATATAACGTGTATAATAATATATAACATGTAAGTGTATGTGTTTATAATAACATATAAAATGTAAGTGTGTGTGTATAATTATATATAATGTAAGTGTGTGTGTGTGTATCATTTGCTCTTAGTGTACAGAACAGTGTGAAAGAACAGACATAGTATTGTTTAGCAGAACATAATCTACCTGACTGTGTTGTTCCAGAAAGAATCATAAACAGAGCTCGGTCCATCTCACATCTCATCTATTTGAACACAAATTACCTGAAGAGTTAAGACCTACACAGGTCTGTGACTCCCCCCCCTTCTCCCACTTCTTCTTACAATAAGGTAAAGCACCATCCGTCCCATGTGCTCTTACTTTGTATTTTGTTGTGGAAGTGTTTCTCTCACGAGCATTAGTGAACTAATCCTCCTCATATAGCTTCTTAACTGTGTATGAACGTGACCAGCAGCTCTGAGCCTAATCATTGGTTTCACCACTATCACCACTATCGACGGTGATCTTCCTCTGACCTCTGCTGTCGACTGTTGCTGCAGCTGGACCCCCCCTCATCATCACGATCAGCTATAGGACAGGATAACTTAAACATACAAAGAGTTGGACCCTTCTGTACATAAGTGTTCACATTTAATAATGTGTAACAGACTGAATAAAACAACAGTGCAGGGCTGTGATTCTACGATATGTTGAGCAGTGAGCATGGATTGATTTCAGATCAGGAGGATTATAATATTGTATTTATTTACATGATGAAGTCATTGACCACGACATGAATCAACGTCATAAAAACAATTAGAATTAAAGCCCGACAGATTCATCTGTCAGCCGATGATATCGGCGATGTTACCTCATCCAGTGACTATTAGCATCGGCTAATGTTACCACAGATATGTGCTGACATTACTCGATGTATTCACCCGTCTAATAGCATTGGATGTGGGTTTTAATTGTCTAAATGATCAGGTCTCTATAATAAGAGCATAAAACCACCAGTGCCTTTTCAATTTTAGAAATGTATTACAATTATTCAAATGAACTTATTTTAAATGTCTATCAAGCAAATACATCTGGACATTACTAGAAATCCCACTGTAGTGTTTTATTATGCATTTATCTTGACTGAAGCGATCTTTAAGTCAACACTGTCACTGACAACAAAGCTATTATTTACCATATTTCCAATTTAAAAAAAAGCATTAGATTAAACATGCTTGTAATGTACGTGAGTCCCTTTATTTGCTGCAATTATTGTAGGATTATGAATTTCATCTTAAGTAATTTTCATTCTGATCATCTGCCTCCTAACGTTTTTGGTTTGAGCACATTATTTTTTAGCATATTCATGTGTAAAATGAGAAGAAGCACGTGGCAAACAATTTAAACAATAATTGAATATGACAATTAAAATACATTTTGATATTTAATTTTCTGCTTTTTTCTCAATTTAAGGACGCAACAGGGTTGACATTGTGGCAACAGGGCTGACAATAGTAACAGGGCTGACAGGACAATACTCAGATAATACTCAGATAATAATAATTTTACACAGATTGTGATTTCAGGGATAAAGGCAACTATGTCCTCATAGAGGTACCACAGTACGTCCTCTCGGACAGGCCAATGAAATGGGTTGTTCCTACTCGGTGCATGCATTGGACCTGGGTAGAGGTCACCATCGTACTTCACAACGCACCACTTCCCAATGATCTCTGGATTGGTCCAATCAATTTCAGCTGATTGGACAGATGTTTTGTCACAGATGAACCTGAAACTCTGGGAGCTGTTTCATTGATGGAGATGTGCAGCTGTCCTCTCTGCAGACAAGGCTACCTTGTGTTAGTGTAGCTACCTGGTGGGAACGTTCTGAGGCATGGCTTGCACCGCATCCTCAGTAACTTTTTCCTCCACAGAGAACAATTTCACCCATTCCTTCCAGCCTTCCATTCAGGGCTTCAAAAAGACCTTTGCTGATGAGGTCATCTGCCTTCCTGTTAAGTGTGCCCCCTACTCCTTTGGGAGCGCCTTTCCTGTGATGAAGCCCCAGGTTACCCCGAGTGAAACCTCTCTCAAACAGCTTGGTGCTGAAGAGATAAAAGTTGGCACGCTGGCGGTATTGGGTGCAGGGTCTGCTGCTGTGCTGACCAATAGATACTCCTGCCTGATGTAATCCAGCACAGGCCGGAGATGCTCCCAGATTGCAGCCGGGCTCGTGTGACTTGACTGAGACGCTGTGCAGAATGACATGGATCCAGGAGGTGTACAGCATACCAGTATGTAGAGCGGCTTGCTGGTGCGAAGCTCCAAAATGTACCGCTTGGACTTCAGAGCTTACAGCCGTAGATCTCTGAGAAGTCAACATGTGCGATGCGCTCTTCACCTTCGTGTTGTTGCTTTACGGTTTGCATGCCTTAGGTTGAACAGATGCCTCCTGAATCTGGTCAGATGTTGGTTGATCACGTCAGTTAGCCCCCGGGGGCTGATGGCTATTTGTTTTTTTATTGTCATCTTGAACGACAAGGGGTTTCCATTCTCCTTCCTCTCTCTTACCTCAGACACCCACTGTGTGTATGCCACACGTACGCTGCACTCAGAGGGACTGCCTGCAGTTTGCAGGTGTACATACACTCTTTGTTTTTTCTGTTGCACACTACCTGCTCGACTAATGTGCAGGTTTTTCATCTGGTGCAGCTTGTTCGCAACCAATTCAATGTTTTCATGCATCTGGCACGAACAAGTTTGTCTTTCAGACGGGGTCGGATTGACCACCCAAAAAGGGCGCAGGCGGCAAAATAAAGAGCAACATAGGTTTCTGTTTGGATAATCACACATTTTCTGTGTGCATTTTTCATTGTATCCAAAAGGAACTGTTTTTTTTTTTCTTTCTTTTTTTAGTTTGTTTTGTGTTTTGGTTTGTTTTCTCCCAGCGGTTATTCGGCTCACATCATCCTTCTCAAAGAACATCTTCACACAGGCATCACTGACCCGGGAGCCTCTTTTCCGTGTCAAAGTGATCGGAGTCTTGTCTGAATGTTTCCACATTTTTTTGGAAAAGCTCAAAACAGACTCTGCATGTTTCAATAACTTGTATTTTTAATACGTACCCCCCACCGCCATCTTAACAGCAAACTGCTTTTCTCCTTTAGCTTAGTGATACCTGTCGCAGAGGTGTTTTGTCAGACAGTTGGGCACGGTGTTTTCTTGTGTAGCTGTTGAAATCTCTTCTTGTACTTCTCCTTCTCTTTGCGTTCTTTTTGAAGCGCTTTCTCCAGATTTCGAATTGTTGTTGAAACTTTTTTGTTGTGTTGGTGGTGTGGACAGGCTGTTTATTGCATCCAATTCTGCCTCTTTTTTTTTTTGCTGCCCTGCTCTTTGCCTGAGCTGATCTCCATGTTCTTCTCTTCTCTGCCTTTCTTCTTGTCTCATTCATGGTACTTTGCCCTCCTCTCGGGATCTAGATCTCGTCGCGCACGGTAGCGCCTTTGTTTTTCTGCTGCACTGAAGGGCATGTCACTAACATCTGTGAAAGTACATCCATCTAAACATAGGATTACACACACACACACACACACACACACACACACACACACACACACACACACACACACACACACACACACACACACACACACACACACACACACTGTAATAACTGTCTAATTGTATTAATAAACATTGTTTTAATTGGTTGCACTGCAGCGCTTCAAACATGGAAAAATGGCTTTCAACAAGTACAAGCCTACATAACAATCTGCCTCTATCCCTGCTGGCTCATATTGAGCAGCAATGCATATAGTTAACACAATTCAATATTTATTTAACAAAGGTTTTATGTGTAAGGCAATCTAACTTGACTATTCATTGGCCCTATGGGGCTGACGGTATCAGGTTGACCATTTGATGCTAATTAGCATATTGTTAGCCTATAGCTGAAGGTCACCCAGCTGATAGTGGGTGATTGATAAGGTCATTTATTTCTTAATTATATGTCAATAATGAAACTCATTTATTCAAAGTCATGGACAAAAACTGGTAAGAGGGTTAACATCACACTCTGACCCCCATCAATGTAGTCTTATAAAACATCAAAACAGTAGATTAGTAATCTGAGGCACTTTATCTTTATGTGCTTCTGATGGGAAAATGATGCAACTTCCTGTCATCAGTCTTTTGATGGCGGTAACAGCGTCGACATATCAAGATACAGGTGTTGGTTTTCCTGCTGGGCATTGCTGCCTGACGCACCTCCTCCAGTGCCTTTAAGGGGACACTTATAAAAAAATTGCACATTTTATTTTCACTTAAAACATAGATTTATAATAAGATTATATTGTAATCAATATTTAAATAACAATTATTCTGTTAATCACTGATATTTGTTGGTTTTAAAATCATTCTGTAGCAGTGTGATCACTGCAGGGGACATAACAAATACTTCAACCACAAGATTTTAAAAGTGTTTATCATTTGAAATGATATTTTACAGAATTAAAATTGATAATTGATTACTATAATAGATGCACTAACAGAATATTTTGAAATTAGGTATATATTTCTGAGTAGAGCAAATGAATAGTTGATCTCTCCCCTGAGTGTCACGTGTTGATGCTTGCATGTTTTAGAACTGCGTTCGAGGGATCAACACACTCAACGTGTCTGTGTGACTCTGCAGAACTTTGATCCCAGAAAGATATATTTGACATATTTGATATCCATTTTTTTTTTTTCTCTCTTTCTTCTCTATATCATAATCTGTATCGGCACCAAAGGTCTGTTCTTCCATATTTAGAGAGTTTAGAGATTCGGCTAGAGAGAGTGCCCAGATGATGGTGCCTTGTCTGTCCGATGATGTCACTTCCTGTTGGTCTGCACTGCAGTCTTTTTCATCGTGATACGTCATTCACTTTGTTTCGTTGCACTGACAGAACTTTTCTCTCCTCAGAGTTTCTTGGAAGCTGAGATCAGCGCATGCAGCGTCGCCCCCACGCAGGAGAAAAACACACCCACAGAGGTCACCTGAAGGATTTACAGTAAGTACCTGGAACAGGTTCAACATCTTTAAAACCCATGCAGCAATCTATAACACAGCCCGCACTTTAGCCTTCATTTGAATTGAAGCGGACGTGTCAGTTTGATCAGTTTGAACACAAACAGATTACAGCCACACGCTCCAGCTTCTCTGCTCACACTGGACATGTCTTTAGATTTCTCTTTTCCGTCACCTCCTACATGCGCACACTCACCCCTGAAGCAATCAGCTCTCGTCCCTCTCTCTGCGTCATCTTGCAGCTGAGGTTCTGCAAATGGCCAGTAGGGGGCACTCTTCTCCTTTCTATCCTCAAACATCTGGCCGTCACACGCTGCACAGAAGCTGTGCTGTGTTGGGATTTCCTGTTGAATGTAAAGGAGAAGTGTTTGACACACATTCTTAAAATAAGAGCTTCATAAGCTCGTTGATGCTTCTTTAAGTGTTCGAGTCCATATCTGAACACTTCAACATTTCCAACCTGAAACAGTAACGCTGAAGAAAACGAGCAGACAGTCATGTATGAGTGATATCCAGCGGGTGAAGGAGCGTGTGGATTTTCACGGGTCTTTTACGATGACACAAAGAGCTCATTTTGTATCTCGGGAAACACCGAGAAGCGACGATGAAGACGCATCACAGGAGAAAAAACGACCTGCATTGTTTGACAAACTTGTGGAATAAATCCCCATGTTCTTGGTCTGTAACAATAGAGAGTGTCCTCAGAGCAGAGAGCCATTTATTTTCTTCATTTTAAATAACAAACCAGCGTGGGACCCAGGCGGGTCGACTCATTTCTTTTTAGCGTGTGGCATAGTCAGTGTGAACATTTATTACTCTCAAAGCTCTTTTTCATACTTCTCTCTCGTCCTTTTCAACCGTCATTGTCTCTGCAGCCTTTTCTATCTTTCCACTCTCTAACCTTCTCCACCCGCCCAGCCCTCACCAACAGCTGGAGCCAGGCAGCTGGCCTCAACAGCTGCGTTCCTGGTCATTTCTGGACCAGCTTCATCTGGGCAGGTTTTTATATAGCATTGTGTTTTTCTAAATCCGTCTTTATGTCACCATCTAGTAATAAACTCAAGTCAATCGCCAGTTTACTAAAACAAATATGATCCCCATCTGTCCTCGTGGTCTTGGTTGGATGGCTTCCATCAGTAAAGGTTCTTCTTCTGGAGGCGGTGGCCTGGTCCCTCCTGGCGGGGGGGGGGGCATGTTTCTTAACTGAGTTGAACTAATTAGATAAAGAAAGGTATTTTTAGATGTTAGCACCGAGGATGTTCCTCTGTGTGTATGCACACACACACACACACACACACACACACACACACACACACACACACACACACACACACACACACACACACACACACACACACACACACACACACACACACACACACACACACACACACACACTTCCTGCCTCCCCTCCATCGGGCGGCCTCAGTGAAAAACGTCTGGACTCATCCCAAGCAGAGAGGGCAACAACAGGAAGACAACTTGTCAACCATTCTGATCGTTCCTCCGTCAGTGACAGATGCTGCTTCTGCTGAGAGTCACTGGAAGCTCCAAACTGCACAAACAGACGCAGAGTGCATCTCTCTCTCTCTCTCTCTCTCTCTCTCTCTTCTCTCTCTCTCTCTCTCTCTCTCTCTCTCTCTCTCTCTCTCTCTCTCTCTCTCTCTCCAATCAAAGTCAATGTTGTTCGCCCATCAACACGCTCGCTCTTCTAAAAATACTCTTCTTCGTCGTGACAACACTGAATGTGCGATGAGACACTTGTCCACTTTGGTGGCAGTAGCTCAGTCTGCAGGGAACCGGAGGGTCGTCGGTTCAAGTCCCAGCACGGACCAAGTCCGGAAACTGGTTTGGTAGATGGAGAGGTGCCAGTCTACTTCCTGAGCACTGCCGAGGTGCCCTTGAGCAATGCACGGACCCTAAACAAAAACTTATCTGAATGGCTGGCTGTTATTAATAAAGTAGAAATGATTATTATTAATAACAGGAGATGGACTGTTTTGATTGGCTGCTGCTCATAGGGGCTGACACACTGAATCACATGAAACCTGGCAGGTCTCTAACGACTCTACCCACTGAGCCACAGCAGCCTTTAGGTTTTATCTGTGATTTTGTACCCTGGTTGAAGGTTTTTTTTTTTTTTTCTTCCTGATTATAAACTGTTGCCGTTCATGGAGGGAGAAGTCTGTAAACTCGGGATGAGTCTGTGAGAAGCATCCAGAAAGGTGAGAAAGAAGAGGCAGTGCGTGTCTGAAAAGCTGAACCTGTTCACAGTCACGTGACAGCAGCCCTGGCTCTCCTGCTGTATCTTTGAAAAGATGAGAAGACATACAGAGGGGCGACAGTTGGACTGAGGCTGCATGGAGATGAGGCATCAAACAATAAGAAGACAGACTGTGGTCAGGTCATGGTTCACTGGAGTCCGAGCTGAGGGACTGATGCTGATGATGTGCAGAGTGGCCTCCTGCACTTTATCTCCTCAGGATAATCAGGGAGGGAAGATGGTTTCTTTCTATCAGAAAGAGTGGCTGCTCTGCACGTCTTTGATGTTGAGCTGACAGACGGGGGGCATTGGTGGACCCCAATAGAACCAACATGTCCAATCACTGTTTTTAAAAAGTGCCTGCTTAACTCGTAGTACTGATTTGGACAAAGTGCTGTATGCACACTCATCTGCAGTATGCAGTGCAAAATACCAGGATGTTGCACTGATCTGAGAAAAAGTCCCAGCATGCATCAGACCAGATTCCCTCAAGTACGCTTACCCACATTTTTAAAGCATCCAGTCTTTATATGTCCAAACCAAATATCGAACACATCATCAGATCAGATCATTTCTGCTGAAAAATACTTAGAACAAGAAACAGTCAAATCAATCAATCTTTATTCGTATAGCATCAATAACAAATGTTATCTGAAGCAGGTGAAGGAGCTTCCAGTTTAATATCCACTGAACTGAAATATATCTGTTTCCGAGTTCTGTGAGCTCTGTCCACCAGACGCACTCAGACCTGCGCTCAGGGGATCGGAGGAGGAAGTTCAGGAAGCAGGCATGAACCGTCCCACCGCGGCAGCCGCGGTCGGCTGTGGACGGGAAGCTCAGCAAGCTACATGTCCAACGTGTCCTTGAGCAAGACACTCAACCACGAGTTCATTCCCCTGCATCATGGTCACTTTACATCGCAGCCTCGGCCATGACGTGTGTGAAGGGGGGAGGGGAGGGTTTCTGGATGGCAACACTGATTGGCCAGATGGGAAATTGGACTTGCACAGATCTCGATCATAAAGTGAGTACAGCTTCACAGAACTGCTCGCATGTTGAGTCTCGTCCGGTTTGTATTCTCTCAGTTTTTTGTGCGCTCAGTGACGGTGACTTCGACGTGCTATGTTAAAGACTGCCCTTGTATTAAGACGCATACTCAGCAGTACTAAATGCTACACACTCCATCCTTCCTCAGATTACACTTGATGAAAGCCCTGATAAAAAAGATCGATGATTGATTTTTGTGATTGCAAACCGAAGTCTCGGGCGTGTCTCCGGCATGTGGAAGATCCCGCCAGGCAAACTTGAGCCTTCGCAGACAGAGGCATGGCTCCTATCATGGCATCTCGCAGCCCATTCATCACATCCACTCCCGTCTCGGGGTCTTTATGGACCTCGTAATTGAAAGCAGGCCGCCTGATAGGCCTTTTTCCTTTTGCTTCCCCGAGCATTAGATTAAAAGAAATCAATAGCGCCTGGCGCTCCTTTTAAAGGGACATGTCGAATATTACTGACGCTGTCCACTTTCAGCGACGGGAAGAAGCACTCGTCCTTTTGCATCCCGGAGCGTTGCCATATCACAGCCTGCGCTCCAGCTGTCACTGTTTGTGCGTTTGATATACTGACGGATGCAGAAAAGAAACAGGTGTTGCGTGTTAGTGCCACTATTTTATCCCCCCCCCCCCGGAGAAAAAGAGCACCGTGGTCGATAGAGTTGTCAGAGTGTATCATGGTAATCTATGGCCCTGTGACTTTTAAACTGAGCTTTGTTACAAAGCATTTCCTTCACGGAGAGGAAGAGGCACGGAGGGGGGGGGAAAGGAATGGATGTGGTTAAGGTGGACTGACCCCAGCGCAGATCAGAAACATGGGAATGTCTTTGAACATGGACTTATTTCCGTCCTGCTGTCTCTTCTTGGTAAGGATCTTTTTTTGCTCTGTATTGAGTTTGTAGGAATATCAACCACAGATGGAAAACCCTGCTTCACCATTCATGACCAAGAAGAAAGTGGATATTATTCAACAAGTACCGAGTCCTTCTAGTCGACACAACAACCTCCAGGCTGTTTGTTGTTGCAGCGGTGAAGCCTCAAACTGTCCATATCAGTCATTTCTGGCGAGTTTATTCACGCTTGGTTTCCGAGCAGACCAGTTTGTAAGTGGGATTCAGGCCTCAGAACAGCGCCGAGCCTCCTTCAGCTCATCCGTCCTGATGAAGATGAAGGCCAACGGTTGCTCCGCCGCGTCGCTCCTCGCTTGTTGTGTAGCTCTTCAGACAAATCCTCCCAGACAGGCCCCGGTTTCCCCCCACAGGGAGCAGCCTCATTAGGATTTGTTGCACCAACTGGAGAATGCTGGACAGGCTGAGGGAGCAACGAGGCCTTCCCCTCCCTACACACACATGTTCCTCGTTGGGCCCTGACCCCCGGAGCTACGGGGCCTTGTCCCGTCATATCTGGCTCAGACGGATCTCTCAGTTAGGGGTTCATTTTTTTTATTTTTTTTTTGCGATGGAGCTTACACTTTTAATAAGTGGACAGACTGTTCAGGCAACAAAGAAAGGGGGACGTTGCCATCACAAGGTCTCACTCAGCCTGCATCCAAGCTCAGAGAGGGAGCTGTGCTAAAGTGTGAATCTGGGATACACTCATAACGTACTAGCTCCCCTTCTGCAAAGTGATGCACAGACACAGATTAAAATGGTATGTTTAGAAACAACAATGTGCTAATGATTCCTCAGCCATCTGGGTTTAATGTCACCTCACCGTTAGTCATGTTTGGCCCCGACGGTCTGATTAAAAGAGGGTGGATCGATGACGAGCGACCTTGTTAGCTTCACCTCCTGATCTGCAGAGTTAAAGAATGAAAGGATGAAAAGCAGACAGGTTGCTGCGAGACTTGTGGGACACAGCAGCTTCTCTCTCTCCGTTCTCTCACCTTCCTGTTTCTCACACTGCCGAGCAGACGCAGTAAAAGGTGAAGTCTGAAGTAGGCCCATTAGTGTTGAATGGTTGAAAGGGCTCGCTCCCTGAAGAGCCAGTGAGAGGGCCAGCGTTGAGCAATGCTGGACATATGGAATATGTAACTCAACGCTGAGTCTCAGGGGCTCCCCCGAAACTCGCCTCTGATTTCCAGCAGACTCGCTTTCATCACTCAACACGCTCCATCATTTTTCCTCACCAAGAAAAAGATCACACTAAAAAACTAATGTTATTCAGCATTTTTTTTTTTTGATGGTATTAAAGAAAAATGTTATTTCTGGATAAATGTTGTTTTACAGCTGACGTCACAGAGAAAACAGGGGACGAAGGAGACCTGAGACTGAGACAGAGACACTGCTCAGGCTCAAGAGTGGGACACATGGAGAGAGGGAAAGAGAGAGAGAAACAATGTGCAGGGTATTTTTTTTAAATCAGTCAAACGTGTGAATGTGTTCAACCCAACGACCACGGTGACGGGCAAATGAAACGAAAAAGATCTGTGACAACAAACAAAACAAATGTAATCCATGTCTTATGTTTGTTGTGCAGTGACTTTATGAGCGGCCTTATCGCTTTCTGACCTCGGAGCTCCGCCCCCTCCTCCAGCGCTTCCAGTGATAGGCTGATCTGCTGCTGTGGCTTGGCTCACTGTACCTGTAGGAGGTGGGATTAAACTGATGTCTCGCTTGTCTTGTGGCGGTGACTCAAGGTCATTTTGGACTTCACAATAAAAGTTTCAGGGTTAAATGTCAATGAAAGGCTTTTATTGTGAAACAGCTTCGTCGAGACATGAGCGCATTTTAAACTAGAGCAACTTAGCACAGCTCAGATGTCTGCAAAGAGGTGAAAACTTAGCTAGATAGATACTTTATTGATCCTGAGGGAAATTCAATCTTAGATTCAAATGAAGCTCATCGAGGAGCAACAAGAAATTTTTTCAGTCCCACAGGAGTACATCCTGATGTAAATGCGTATCTATGATTTAAAAAAAAAACCAACTGAATCCATTCATCTAGATTCTGAATTGTGAGACACACAAAGACTCCCTGATGACTGCAGGAGAAAAAACAAGTTCAAGCTCCCCACAGATTCAGCGACAACATCCGGAGAAACGAACAAAGTGACTGAAAACTTTCATCTTTCTAAGTGCTGAACCTTCGACCTCTGACCAATAAAGAAATCAAGCGATGGAACATTTCTCTGCCAGCGTGGAGAATATATCAAAGTTGGCGTTTACGTTGTGTCAGACTTGGATTATTTCAGAGGAGCGTTGGAGGCTACGTCACACTGAGCATCATTACCTCTCACTGAGCTGACGGAGCGGACCAGTCCAAATTCCCCTCATACTTTCCTCTGAATCTCACCAGCCTGCCTAATCATCAGTGACAAGCTGCTGGCCCGTCCCGTCTGCTCACTCTGTAGATGCACTTATTAAAGTCGTGCAGGTGAAGAGGAACACTGTGTGTGTGTGTGTGTGTGTGTGTGTGTGTGTGTGTGTGTGTGTGTGTGTGTGTGTGTGTGTGTGTGTGTGTGTGTGTGTGTGTGTGTGTGTGTGTGTGTGTGTGTGTGTGTGTGTGTGTGTGTGTGTGTGTGTGTGTGTGTGTGTGTGTGTGTGTGTGTGTGTGTGTGTGTGTGTGTGTGTGTGTGTGTGTGTGTGTGTGTGTGTGTGTGTGTGTGTGTGTGTGTGTGTGTGTGTGTGTGTGTGTGTGTGTGTGTGTGTGTGTGTGTGTCATCCTTTGTAACAGTCAGGTTGTTAAAGTCGTGCAGGTGAAGGAAAAACCTGCATCATGCTGAACCGTCCATCTTGGCGACTACTGAAGGAAAGACTTTGTCTGTAAATCAGGAATTTCAAAGATCAGACGCTCCCATGTGCCCTTTTAACTTATTGGTTGCAGAAGCACGGTGACGAGTGTTTTGGAAACGGCAGAGTGGGGTTTGTGTGTGTGTGTGTGTGTGTGTGTGTGACATTTATGGTTTTTGCTCAGAGTCTCTTTGTTCTGAAAATGTCACTCCCCGACTGACCTTTCTCCATGAAACCTTTGTCATTACTTATGATCTCACAACATGTGCTTTATTCCATCCAGCTCTTTGCTGTCGGCTCCTTGGTTTAGTTTTGGGACACAGTTGAGACCAGTAATACCTGAAAGTGAACCCGGAGGCACGAGGCAGCTCGCATGGAAAACTGGACCCAGTGACAGCAGGCACAATGCTTCAGTCTGTATTCATGTTCAGGTTTAACAGACAAGCACCGTAAACCAGCCCACAGACCTGTGACTCTATCAGCATGCATCACACTGTGGTTGTTGATCATTTGAATCTGTGAAAGTAACCAGCCAGACTGTAGCTTGGAGAACAGAGTGTCATGTTTTTGCTGACGTTCAAGCGGGGAGAGTCGGACGAAGCGTCCTCACCTTCATCATCCTCTCCCTCCACTGAACAGCTCCGTCCTCCTCCTCCTCTTACATCGATCGTCCTCTGCGGAGGGTTTTTATTATTGTCTTGTTGTTCCTCATGAGACGTCTGTTATGTTTTAAGTTACGTTTATGTAACATCAAGCTTCACTAACTAGATTCAGTCGTAAACCTTCTACGACATGATAAAAGGACTTGAGCTTGTAAAGCACTTACACATTCACACACTGATGCTAATATTAGCTAATCCTAGTTACGCATGTTTATATGCCGCCAAAGCGGTGGGAGCTACATTTTTTCAGCGTGTTAAATGATAATAAATTCATACCCGTTTTATTTGGTCAGCACAGAGGAGCCACAGAAGGGGCCAGAGACATATCTACAGGGGCCCCTGTAGGCCCCCGTGTAGAACCGCCCCTGTACACAGCCTCGTGTTCATAGTTTTACTGAAATGTTCGATTGGAGTATTTCTTGTACTCGTGAAGATTTGACGAGCACATGAAGTTTTTTATCATTAATGTACTTCTTAACTTTTTTGACGAGAACCTTTTATTGAAAGCAAATGTAGTCCTCCTCCTGGAAAGCCTCTCCCTCTCTCTCTGCCTCCATGTTCCTCCGTCCAGACGTCTGAAACCTTCATTCAATAAGAGGCCGGTTTGGAAATAAATGTGCAAACGTTCAGTCTTATTTCAGGCTCGCTGTCCAGACATACGAACATTTCAAGCGTGCGTCTCATACCTCCCCCCTTTTTTTTTTTTTTTTACGTTGACGCCCTCTTCTTCCCTCTGCACGCTGTAAATAGTCCCAGAGCTGCGTCTGCTCTCTGTCCATAAAAACAATCCAAAGACAGTTCATGAGAGTGAGACAGAGCAGGCTGAAGACAGAGGGCCGAGGTGGAGCTGGCCTGATGCCTCTGAGCCTGGAGGGGCCCGTTGTTTCTGATGCCTCTGAGCCTGGAGGGGCCCGTTGTTTCTGATGCCTCTGAGCCTGGAGGGGCCCGTTGTTTCTGATGCCTCTGAGCCTGGAGGGGCCCCGTTGTTTCTGATGCCTCTGAGCCTGGAGGGGCCCCGTTGTTTCAGTCACTCTACAGCCAGGCTGAGGGGGAAATATGCAGGAGATACATGAGTTCTTGTTTAGTGCCATGCTCTGTAGCGTGCTCTCCCTTCCACACTGTCCGCCTCCTTTTTATCATCCTTTCTTCTTTCACTCAAAATGAAGTGGTGAGCAGTCTCTGCGCTGCAGAATTGGAGAGCTGGTTGAGTGATTGATCTGAGTTCAGGAACAGGATGTCTTCTTTCTCAGATAACAAGTGTCCCTTCTTACTGGTGGATTTAACCACAAGCTTCTCAGCATGAAGCACCTGGATACAAACAAAGCAGAGACCCAGGACAGACCAGTGCACACAAATACACAGTATGACTGTTATTGATCTTAGTCTGCTTGTTATCTGTCATGAAGATGGAAGCTGCTGTGTGCTCACAGGTTGGCTCATGCTAAGCTACCTGCCTGCTTTCTTTGTTTTGGTGTGATGGTCGCTCGCTGGCCTTCTGGAAACGTCTTTGAAAGCTGAAATGAAGACTAGAACTTGTCAAAGAAAAGGTTCATGTCATCGTCAAAGGAAGTTCTTTTTGTCTTGACCTGTGAAACAGTCTTTCGGTCTTTTTGGTTGCCATGGTTTTCAGTGTCTGATTGCCTGCTTCATGAAGCCTGCACTGGGTTGTTATCAGTCTCCGCTCTTTATCTCACACAGCAGAGAGCTATTCAGCTGATTCATCATCTTTTTACCACAGGATTACGTTTGGAACAGGTGTCTTTACGCTGCATGGTCATGGTGTGTTAGTGGGAGTGTTGTTTGGAGCGCAGCGTTGGTGTGAGGCGGCTCAACGTCTGTCGGAGACCTTTCAAACATCTTTCATGAACGTGTGCTATCGGGACACCTTCAGAAGTGTTTTGTGGAGATCTGTGGCCTGCAGCAGTCAACGCTGACCAACGTGTAAAATGTCCCACGCAGACTAAGAAGACTCACCGTGGCAAAGTGTTTGATAAAGAATCTAGCGTATGTCGAATAATCACATGTCACATCCCTTCTGTTACCAAGGCAACACAGGATTATAGACATTTGGAGAGTGTAGTCAGACCCGCTGCTGTATTTGATGGACTTAGAAGTTTAGTTTCTCAGGGGTCAGTCCTGTTGTCATAGACTGACTTCCATGTGTTTGTTAGGGACAGTGCATATTAATGAAGAGCTGTAAGAGATGCAAGATTATAGTTTACATCTGTTGCCGCCATGGTAACAGAGAAAGACACATTACACATAAAATACAAATGATGCTTCGACCTCACTCTTGTGGATGTTGTTCTAAATGTAGAGCGTTGGAAACACTATCAAATAAATAAATAAAGGGGGGGGGGGGTTATCTTTGGACCAAAAGCAGAAGCAACCAATTTTCAATCTCACTTTGTGAACACGCTGGCCTGCCTCCTGTACTGACATCTGTGTCTTGTTAAGGCATGTAGTCTTTCCAGAATCCTCATCCATAATAGGCCGACTATGAGTTCAACTTTCCTCCACGACCTCAGAACACAAAGTTGTTGTGTTTTTTTTTTCCCCCCCTGCTCCGTATTTATTCTTCAAATCATCTCTTGTTATTAAAAAAGCTGTGCCGTCGGGCTCACTTCCTTTCATCACACCTCCGTCCATTCTCTCCCGTTAAAGGAACAGAAATAGCTTTGTTTTTCCTAAAAAAAAAAAAAAAAAAATCACTTGGGCCTAAATCAAACTGTCAAAGCTTGGAGGTCACAACAGCTTCTCCTTTGGGCTTTGATTTAAGTGGCACTTAAGCCTGCTACTGTAGCAAATCAGGAGGATTTATAGAGTGCATCACCAAGAGGCCGGAGAAACAAGGAATGTTTGCCGGCACCCTGCTGCAGGTGTTAAAAACCTCTTTCTTCCCTCGTGTCCATTCTAGCTGCTGATAGGAGGCAGCTGGGAGACCTCGCGTGTTGCCTGAAAAGAGGCTTCTGTCTGCGGAGCATTATGCTCGCCGTGCTCTCCTCCTCCTCCTCCGAACGCGAGTCACCTCCTATACCGGAAAAGTCCTCCACGTAAAGCTTTCATAATTACATTGATCTTGAAGGGGCCTTTTTACGACCTGCTGACGCATTCAATCACATTTCAGTTGGGCCCTTTGTGAGAGGAGTCCCTCTCCTTTGCATATTCCCACATCACATCCGAACGGCCATGTTTGCTGGTAATTGGGAGTTTTCACATGGCCCTGTATGAGAGGAATAAAGGGTGGAGGGAAGTAAGGGGGGGGCATGTTATAGATGGACTGAGAGGGGGGGGGGGGCATGTTATAAATGGACTGAGGGGGGGGGGGGGCATGTTATAGATGAACTGAAAGGGGGGGGGGCATGTAATAGATGGACTGAGAGGGGGGGGCATGTTATAAATGGACTGAGAGGGGGGCATGTAATAGATGGACTGGGGGGGGCATGTTATAGACGGACTGAGAGGGGGGGGGCATGTTATAGACGGACTGAGGGGGGGGGCGTGTTATAGACGGACTGAGGGGGGGTGTGTTATAGATGGACTGGCGGGGGCGTGTTTTAGATGGACTGGGGGGGGTGTGTTATAGATGGACGGGGGGGGCGTGTTATAGATGGACTGGGGGGGGGTGTGTTATAGATGGACTGTGGGGGGCGTGTTTTAGATGGACTGGGGAGGGCGAGTTATAGATGGACTGGGGGGGCGTGTTATAGATGGACTTGGGGGGGCGTGTTATAGATGGACTGGGGGGGCGTGTTATAGATGGACTGGGGGGGGCGTGTTATAGATGGACTGAGGGGGGGGGCATGTTATAGATGGACTGGGGGGGGCATGTTATAGATGGACTGAGGGGGGGGGCATGTTATAGATGGACTGGGGGGGGCATGTTGTAGACAGACTGAGGGGGGGCATGTTGTAGACGGACTGAGGGGGGGGCGTGTTATAGATGGACTGGGGGGGGGCGTGTTATAGATGGAGTTGGGGGGGGGGCTGCTTGCACAATTGAAAGAGGGAGAGGGATTGTCAGAAACTCCAGAGGCATGTATTACAAGATCCAGATGTTGTAACCACACAACACAAACCCAGCCTCACCAAACCCCCGTCTATTGAACATAACCTGAGAGATGGATGACATCGCATGGAAGGCATTACAGCACTCTTGGACAGCACTTCATGTTCACACCATTGTCCTCGGTGCCTCTCGGTTTTGTTTTCCAGGCTAAATACAGGAAGTCATTATTAGGCTCTGCCTTATCCCAGGAAACATATCTGCTCCCCCTCCCCCCCGACTCTCTTTGAATTTCCACCCAGTCATGTCGTTGGTCTCGTTTGAATGAATGCAACAGCGGGCCAGTGCTAATGAGCTCGCCGTGATCTAAGACTAATGTCATCAGGCATCCAGTCTGGCCTGTCCCACACGCTCCACCTGGAGATAGAAACTGTAGCAGACGTGGTTTTATTCTGAGGGATCGTTTGAGGGGGGGATTCACTTTTCTCCTTCTCGTCCCTCCACTCTCTCTTCATGTTCACCGAGTCACTTCTCGCACGAGAGGTCAGCGCTGTGTCCCAGCAAGATGACCTCTGGTCACGAGAAGGCAGGCTGGAGCGTGACCTGGAAGCGCTTTGTCCGCACATCCTGGGAAGACAAACAGTGACGGTGCTAAGGCACACAGGAACAGCTGCAGGGCCGCCGTCATGTGTGCTCTGGCCTGCTTTGTCGCCTTTTTGTCATTTCTCTGCTCCCATCCTCCCTTTAAAGAGCCGACATGAACTTTGAGAGAAAGCACCGGAGATATACTTGACTACAAAAGACTGAGAAAACAAACCGAGCAACAGCATCATGTTACCAAACCACGAGAAGTAAATGGCTCTACTGTCATTGAATGAAGCCCCTCTCCTCACCATGACACTTGTCGGGTCAAGTGTTTGTGTTTTTTACAAAGACGAGCAAGTCGAAGTCCAGCTCGCTTCATTTCAGCCTCACTGCTGTCAGTCTGCCTTCTTCCTTTAGTCGTCGGCTCATAGCTGTTTGTTTTGTGAGTTGAAAAGGTGACAGACGCCCCCTTTGGTATAAAATGGTACTACATGGACTGTATAGTAGGAAATAGTTCATTTTTAATTGGTTGAGATCTTAATGGTGATGAATCCATGAATGATGAATCATTAGCATCCCTCGCTCTGATATCTGCAGGGACACCTGGATTTATCACAAACGTTTGAAGGTTAAGATGTTGAGGACTCCTCCGGTGAAAGGCTCCGACAGAAGTCTAGTGGAGAGACGAGGGCCACAGCAACACGTGGGCAGTAATGGAGACCATGCGGCAGGAGGCAACCCGCACCGCCTGGTGGTCAACTATAATACATAGGAAGGCCAGGATAACCTTCACAAAGTCCTGTGTTCTGTCACGTGTCAGGACGCTCATGTGTTGTAGCGTGTTTGAGATGATGGAAGAGAATACGTGTGTTTTAAATGTGAACCAGGCTGGGGTCAACGTGGAGAAGGAATGAACGACAGCATAACGATGCGACTGAAACAACGTTGAACATTGCTAACATGCAGCCTGCAGGCTTTCTGCAGAGACGATGATGGCGGCTGGAGCAGGACACGAGGACGTGCAGAGTGGGTTCAATGTGACGAGTGGGTGAGCCTTTGTGTGTTTGTTCAGACGACGTTGGATTGGCGTGATGAAGGTTCACGCCTACAAATACTTTTCAGGTCGTCATCTTTTGAACGCCGGCGTGTCCCTAGTCCGTCTGGAAAGCACTTGTTGCTTCACGACACAGTGCGGGTGCTTTAATGGAGCCGATGGAAATGCAAACAGGACAGGAGCTGAAAGTAAAATGAGTTGAGACGTCACGTTGGGGGCTAATAACTTGAATTTCCTCAGTCCGTGTGGTAAAGAGGGTGTGGGGCAGCGTGGTGGAATAACAGTCAGGTGTACTGTAGATTGTGCTAAACACACACTGAGCAGAAACATCTCATCTTTTCTCTTCATGTCTTTGATTTGTGTAGTTTCTATCTGGCTTTGATTCACAGCCTGTGTTGTCGATGTCAGGAGCGTCTGTGGGTGGAAGCTCACTTGCCTGTGCATGTGGGGATTCATCATCTGGCTTTAAGACTCTGGTCAAAGTATTTCAAAGGTCTGCAAAGGTATGTTGAGTCAGGCGACTCGTACAGTGTGTAAGGGGATTAAAACTGTGAGCTGACTCGATCCTGAAGTTCATTCATCCCTTTTGACCCTGACCGACTCATCCTGTCCTCTCTTTGTTAGCTGCACACTAGCATAGCGTGTTTCAGGCGTGCTCTTACCTTACTCAGCTTCATTCAAATGTCACCGCTTCATCTTTTCAGATCACCATTCCTTACGTAGATATCAGCCCTTTTTTTTTTACACTTACCTTTAAAAAAAAAAACCCACTGGTCCCCATATCCAGCATTAAATCAAACAGCTGGAAAAAGACACAAAAGAGGTGAGCGGGTAGATGTTTCTCGGCTGTCGTCCAAAAAGTGGGGAAAAAAAGATAGCTTATCTTTTTGAATGGATTTCAGAGTGCTTGGAATAATGAGCACCAGTCAACTTAGCTAAACACAAAACAAAAAAAACAACAGTAGCACACATCGCGTTTTTCTAGCATGTGGAGTCATGTAATATCTTTGACCCAGCAGTGGAAAAATCAGAGGGAGGACCAGGGAGAGAGGGAGTCAAAGGAAAAGTGTCACAATAACCTTTGGCAGTGATCCCCTTTTGGAAAAAAAAGAAGAAAAAAAAAGCAAAGTTTTCTCAAGGCTGCGTGAGTACGAGCTGATCCCAGAGTACGCTCCTGCTATTCATGCCTTTTCATTTTGGACTTGAAAGGGGCCCAGTTATGAAGCTCCTTTGATCCCTTAGAATTGGGAGAGACTACCATTTGTGCAGATTGAGATTGTAAGCCTTTTCTGAACGCTAAAGGCACACAAAACAGATCCATCTCTGTTTTTCAACATGGAGGCCGGGCTTTCAGCATTCACTGGGCCATCAGGTATGAAATCAATGCAGCATTACATTACACATTACATTCAGTGTGACTTCTGCAGGAGTCAGTGGGACTTTCCTGGATCAAATAAAAGTTAAATAAAAACATAAATCAAATAATTTGTCCGTTAAGACGCAGCTTTGGAAAGCACACACAGTTAAAGGTGAACACGTTTCGCTGTTTCAAGTGTTCCTTTTCCTTTTTAAATCTCTACTATATATTGCTTGGATGTTATTGATACGATGGGTGTGTTGAGGGGTGTTTCTTGCACCCCTCTGAGGGACTGTGGTGCAGGACACGGTGGGAATACCTGGAGCGACAGAGGCAGAAATGAAGCGGGCTTTAGCGCTCGCTCGTCTGTCTGGAGATGTCTCTCCCTCTGAGGAAATGAGTCTGCGATACGCGGGCATTGCTCAAATTCCTTTACTTGTGTCATCGCTGCTAAAGCAAATAGTGGCTTAGGAGGGGGGAAAGGATTCTGCCACTGAATCAACAGATTGTTTGTGTCTTAACAAGCTCAAAGGGAACATTTTCAGAATTGTGGAAAGGTAGGAATTTGGGAGCAGTGCTCTTTAGCCTAAGCCTATTATTGTGAAACCAATGACTCGAGCTTTTAATTAGCCCCTTTCCTAGAATAGTGCTACTTTGAAAGCTTAGTGTCTCTGCCTTTACACTTGTACTTTTGAAGGGAGTTTGGTTTCGTTTGAGGGAGTCCTGCCAGCACACACGCTCCATCCGGACTGGACATTTTGCCTCCTTATTGGGCTCAATCTGTGTGTTTCTGGGACTAAATAAGCAGTGAGGCTCGGACCAGACGACGGCAAATCTGTCTGAAGTTTTTTCAGATTGCACGCCGGATTTAAATATTTCCACCCGAGGACGTCTGGCGATGGCATGTGAGAGGAGACGAAGCTCTTGAACAACCGATTTATGAATCCAAGTTACAGACGCAGTGTGGAAAAGAAATAGAAGGAACACGATGAAATATCCAAACACTCAAAAGTTCCTGATGAAAGAGTGACTTTATTCTCTTCAGTCAACCTTCAGTCCTTCCTGTTTGAGCGGCTTTGTTTCAGACACGACGGCTGGCTGGCGTTTTGTGAAATCGGCCCTCTGACCCGAGGTCATTACTCTAAATTGGTCGAAGGTCCCCCCTCCTCATCTGTCCGTGTGTCACCTCGCTCTTCGTCTCCTCCCTCTCCACGCACACCTCGGTAATTGCTGATGTGGACCATGTGTGCTGTTTGAATGGCCTCCTGTTCTTCTTCTTCATAGACGGCCTGTACCTTCCTGGAACGACATCGAGGGCTTTGGTTTATCGTCTCCCACTTCTGATTTCATCTTCACCTCAGCGTTAGCATGCAAAACGCCGCTCACTAATACGCTGCCCTGCGAGGGCTGTCCTGTCACCGTGGGTCACCTCAGACCGAGGGGAGCCGGCACTATGTGCGACCTCTCAGCTGCAGGGTCGCTGTGTTGGAATAGAGGGGGAGAACTGTGTTTCTTTTGGGAGGGTTTTGTTGTTGGGTGTTTTTGTTAGCATACACTGAATCCACTTAAGGCTCTGGGTTTCTTGGAATTTCGCGACAGCGCTGTAAAGAGGCTCTGCTGTCATTATACCTTCATGTTGGTTCCCCGTCTGGGATTTCACTTCCTGTAAAGAAACGACACACGTCCATACCAGCTCATTCCTGCGTGGTGGAGACTCTCTTGATCCTTCCTCCCTCACAAGCTGCCCTCGCCTCACTCTTTTCCTCTCATAGATGATACTCTAGGCTGCCCAGGTAGCCGACGTATTCCCACACGTTTCTTGAGAGAGATCGGCTTCCTGTACGTCCAGCTTTAGAAATTCTGTAGGCCTACAATAGTACAGAGACTCAACTCTGCGGTGCGTATGTTCATGAAAGTATTCATCGTGTCGACGTGTCTGAACACTGACGGAGATCTGAAAAATACTACAAAAGCAGACTGTCGTCATCATGAGGTTGTGAAGAAAAGGCAAAGGGGAAATGTTTGAGAAGAGTATTTTGACTGAGAAGTTGAAAAAAAAAAAGAATTTCCTGAGAGAAAACACACACACACACACACACATGACCAGATGACTAAATTCGACCTGTTTCTGATTTTCAGAGTGTGATTGCTCGAGTAGAAGCAGACATGCTCCAGTGTCATCCTACAGGTAAGACGCTTCTCTTTGTATTCAAATATCTACCAATACCAATATCTCCTCTTTAAAGAGCTGATCCACATCACACGATACGAGCTAGGTAAGAGCAGGTGGATATGAGCAGTACTCGGCTGTCCACAGGGACCGCCACAAACCACGGCCCAGTCATTGTCCATCCCCCCCCCCCCCCGTGTCCTGAAAGCATTCGAGAAGGAAAAAGAGTTGAAGACGAGTGTAAGCCTCGTCTGCCTCTCCCTGCTGTTGGGTAGTCGGTACACCCTGCTCTGCTTGACAACATACAGACACTTCAGTTGTTCTGACAGCTGCTGTCCTTTTCTCTGCCGTTTGAAGAACTCGTGATCTGATCACGAAGGAATGTCGGAAAAGTTCATAAATCACCACTCAGACATGATTTCGAGACTGCGTGGACACATGATACTTCTGATAGCTTCTGTTTGGGACTCCATCATAAAGTCAACATGAAACCCTTCCCCCCGTCCTCACACTGGACTGAAGTCAGTACCCCGTCCTCAGTGCAACACATGGAAGAGACTGGAGCACCAAAGCAGCCGTTTCTTGTCCTTTCCCTTTCCCCCCGTGCCTCCGTCTGGCGAGTTCAGGCAGGCTTGTGTAAAAGGTGAGAATGTTTGTTCTTCACCTCGCTACAACACGGTCAGTGAGCAAGGTAAAGGTGTTTACCTACGGCTCACGGCTCATAGTGCCCCGAGCCTGAAAGATTCAATGAAACTTAAAAAAAAAGAAGCATGGAAACAAACATCTCTCAACCGCTATTGAAGGTGTAACACACACACACACACACACACACACACACACACACACACACACACACACACACACACACACACACACACACGTCCTGGTTCTCTCTGCCTTGATCAGGCTCATGTCAGTCAGCTGATTCTCTTCAAACACAAGACTGCATCAAAAGATGGACGCCATGACGCGCCCCAAACACTGAAGCCAAAACATTCAGAGCGCCCAAACGGCCGCCCAGCGTGCGTGCGTGCGTGTGAAGAGGTAACCACAGGGAGCTCATTTCTCAGCAGAAGACTCACGTTGCAGTGGTCATTCATTAAAATACAATAAGTGGGGCGCCTGTGGACTAGTGGTTGGTCTGCAGCTAGGGCTCGAGTCCGACCTGTGGCTCCTTTTGCTGCTCCTCATTTCCTTCTGTGTCTCTGTCTCTCTCTCTGTCTCTCGCTGTCTTTGTCTCTCTCTCTCTCTCTCTCTCTCTCTCTCTCTCTCTCTGTCTCTCGCTGTCTTTGTCTCTCTCTCTCTCTCTCTCTCTATCTCTCTCTCTCTCTCTCTCTCTCTGTGTCTCTGTCTTTGTCTTTGTCTGTCTCTGTCTCTCTGTCTCTCTCTGTCTCCGTCTGTCCTGGATTTGTCCAATCACTCTAAATAAATATTTGGTTCGAGTCCTGCTGTTGAACAAAAAGCTTTAAAAAAAGAGCCAGATGCAGATACAGTTCATTTGACCACATTTTATTTGAAGTTTCTGAACAAAAAGTGTGTTCATGGTTGTAGCAGTATACATGGAATACAGAGTTCCTTTGTATTGATGAGTTTGTCTTCATATCGGGGAAGAACACTTTGATGCTAACCTATCGAGAGCTGGCACGTGCATAATCAATCCGACAGGTCTGACAGGTCCTCGATCGTCCCTCAGCTGATTGGCTGTGAGTCTGGCAGCCGGCTCGTCGTCCCTCTCTGACACACACTCTTCCGCACCGTCGGCTTCACTTTGATGGAGGGAAGTTATAAATGACTGCTGTTCAACCATCCAAGGCCTCGGGTTCTCCACCAGGCTTTATTAGCCTAATAATAATGTTTCTCTTTTCTACAGTGCGTCCGCCTGAACGCGCCTCTGGCAGACATTTCATTGTCCTGAACGTCATGTCTGCAGAGCAGCGCACGCTCTGTGCTTCATTAGAGACTTCAGCTGCAAAGGCTGGGGATGATGTCTTCATTAAATGTAATGATTTGTTGATTTTAATAATCCCTTGTGTTTTCTTGATGTGAGGGAGGTGTTGGGCAAACATCACTCCTTGATCTAACAAGACGCAGGTGTCTCCAAATGACATCACCGTGTCAGCTGGCTTTATCTGTTTGGATGAACGGGGAAACACTCGCACAGCTTGATCCACGCTCAACGACATGAAAGCCTTCATATTAAGACGGCTGTCATCGTTGAATTAGTGTCTTCGTCATTTCAACTCTCGTCCTCCAAATCTTTTCATTCCTAAATGGATTCGGTTCACATTACAGTGGTGGTACGAGCCAATCAGAGTGGACGATGGTTGAGATAAAGTATGTTACACTGATATCAGACGGCTGCAGTAATTGTCGTTTGTTCTGGCGATTCATCGAGTCATCAGATAAGAAATGTTTGCGTTGTCGGCCTTTTTGTCCTTGAATCACTCGCTTCATTTTAGAGCGACAGTAATATACAAACAAGAGACTTCAGATTTGAGACCAACCAATCCTACTATCAAAGCCGGAGGAGGTTCCTGGTATGAATCCCTGCCTGCCAGGAGCCTCTCTGTGTGGAGTTTGCATGTTCTCCTCGTACATGTGTGTGTTCTTTTCAGCTCCTCCGGCTTCCTCCATCAGTCTACAGACTTGTTAAGTCCCCGTTTACACCAAGCGTTTCCAAAGACTAAACACGGGAAAGATTCCCAAATAACCGATCCGTACCGTCCCACTTTTTCGGACCTTCCGTTGGGGTGCCAAGAATGTGGAGCCGAGCCGAAAAGGTGGAGCTAAACACTGCAGTCCGCTGATTGGTTGAAAGAATCATCACTTCCTGTGTTAGGTTGGCAAACAAAACTCTGCCGTGTTTAAACCATTGACTGTAACACAGCTGATTGTTTACATCTGTATTTCTCCTCGCAGCACACAGCCTTCTCTGAAACAAAGCTGGATTGAGTTCTTGTAATAAAGAGTCACATGTCAGTGACAGAGGAGATGAACTGCTGGATGTCTTTCAGCGTTGGTTTTGTTTGTGTCGCGTTTTTCTCCTTTGTTGAATTTATTAGTTAGCGGTTAGCTGTTAGCGGTTAGCTGCTATCATGTGATGGTATTTACGTAGCGGCTATCATCATCCAGCTTTCCACGCCTACCAAATAGGTTACAGGTGGATGTGGAAACACAAACGGGATCGGGCTTAATGGAACCAAACCGTACCAAACTGTACCGATCCGTACCGGACTGCTGTGTGGAAACGGGGCTTTAGGTTGCCTGTGGTAGATGTGACAGTGTGGGTGGTTGTTGTCCAATGGAGTGGAAAGAGAAGAAACACGGATCAATCCTACGAGCCGGAAGCAGGAGAGACGTGAATCTTTGACACATGGCGTTCTCTCCTTCCATGTATGTGCACCAGTCAGACCTGGTATGAACATCTGTCTGCGCTGATCGGGGTACAAGTAGGCAGCTCGTAGCACAGCTGTTCACACCTGACGACATCATGAGGCATCATGCCTCCTCCGATAAACACCTGGATTCTGATTCAGTGTGGCGTCGTCTTCCTCACAGAGTACGGACATTGGGTCTCTACATTTCTTCGCACACAGCTCTAACACATAACTAGAGCTGCAGCTATCGAATATTTTAGTAATCGAGTATTCTATCGAATATCCCATCGATTAATCGAGTAATCTAATAAATCATACTTTTGCTTAATTAAGGTTTAACTCGTCTTGGGTCGTCCCAACAAACCTGCTTCTTTGCAGTTACCATGGAAACACCTGCTTGTTACAGCCAACCACCTCTGCTCTACAGCTGCTGATGATGCTCACCATATTACTGACAGGGTCCCAAATTCACTTTCTGATTCACTGGTCAAGGCGGCAGGTAGATGAAAAATACAGGCCAAACACGTTTTAATGGCTGAAATAGCAAATAGTGTTTTGTGTAGCCTACACATCTGTTACAGTACATTTAATTGAGAAAGCATTATGTTCTGTTGAATCAATCACAGAATCAATCATTATGTCAGATAAGGAAATTGAGAAACTTTAAATATATATTTGCTAAATTATTATTCCACAAACAAGTTCTGTCTTGATTTAGCTTTGAAGACATTAGACATTTCATATAATCAGCCTGTATATTGTTAAAAGTGTATCTCTGTCTGCTCCTGCAGCGCGTGCATTCAGCGCGCTCACAGACTACAGAGACCATAGACACGTCTATGACAGAGACTGTGAGGACGTTGCTATCGTTATGTTAGCTGCAAACACGGAGAGAGTGAACGGAGAAAAGCCGACTGTTTGACCAGATCACGTGTTCCCGACTGGGTCGTATGGATCACTGATCAACTGTGTGCTGACTAAAAGTTAAAAGAGGCACACCGCGCTCGCGTGTGCGTGTTAGTGCTGAAGTGTCTGTGTGTCAGAGAGAGGAGCAGGTAGCTGCAGCTACATTAAACGTGTTTTATACTCGTAGCAAAGTTTTGATGACGCAAAAAAACAAAAACTTAACGAAGCCTCGAGGCAGCGAAAATTCCTCGATGAATTTTTGTAATCGAATTATTCGAGTTATTTGAGGAATCGTTTCAGCGCTACACATAACCCAAGAGTGAATTGTTGTTCTGGCATAGATGGTGTGAAATTGGATCCAAGCAGGGTTTAGCTCAGCATCAGATAACATGACATGAAATCATGTTGGAGAGGTGTTGGGATGAAGCCTGGAGGGATGTTTATTCATAATAAACACCCGTCTGTCTTTTCTCTCCGTGGACTTTGTCTGATGTTGTGGATTCTTGTTGCTCCATTGTCCTGTGAGTTCTGCTGGTGGTCTGTCATGTAAACAGCCGCTCACTCTCCCTTTCAGCACCACCTTTTATCCTTCTGTCTTCTTCTTCTTTTTGTCTGTCTATCTGTCTATTTTTACCCCGTCCTCTGTCTCTCTCTTTCTCACACACACACACACACACACACACACACACACACACACACACACACACACACACACACACACACACACACACACACACACACACACACACACACACACACTCTAACCATTACAGGCAGTGGATTTGTCCCAGTGCAGGGCCTATAGTGTATTGGGGTTTTTAGGTGCCAGTGGGGAAGGAAGGACCCTGCTGTCTTTGTCAGTGTCTCTGACCCCTCTGTCACAATGGCTCCCTCTTCCCTCCCACTCATTTCCCTGCCAAGCTGGGAAGAGTAAATATTTATCAGGCCCCACAACAATGGCCAGCTCAAAGGAGAAAGAGACTTTGACCAGAGCTCATGCAAGGCCTGTAGTCAGACTGGTGTCAGTCGGCCTCTACAGATGGGTTGCAGGAAGATTAAAATGGAGCCTCTGTAGTGTGGAGATTTACATTCCTGACCAGAGTGGGTATGTTGCATCAACACAACTTCCCTTCTCTCTGAAAGAAAAGGTTTGGCAATAAAAAAAAAACATTTGTAAAAGAAAAAGAAAACCCACACGTTTTATGTCTGTTCTCTTTGTTATGACACATTTGTATTCTGTTTGTTTTCCAAATGCCTTTAGCGCGTGTGACACTCCCATTATCTCCCACAGCTCACTGACTCCCGCTACCGTCGGACTCACTCATCATATCACTGAAGTCTAACTGAAGTCTCCGAGGCACATCCGCTCCGTTAACAGCCGCGGCTTAACCAGCAGCGAGACGACGACATGCGTTAATAATTGGGAACCCATTAAAAAAAAAAAAAAAAAAAGGTCTTGTAACTGAATAACTGTACTGAGCATTAGTCCGACTTTATCAGTGAAGCAGCGGCATGCACTGTTTGCATTTTACAGTCATGTGACACACAGAAGACTTTCTTGTAGATGAGTCCAGCGTGAAGTGCAGCAGTTTATTTGACTCATTATCAAATCTCTAAATCGAAGATGTGATTCAGGGATGATTCTTTCAAATACAGAACAATACAGTCCTAATCTAAACTTTATGGAACTGAAAAAAAAAAGAGAGCATTGTGTCAGGTCAAAATAATGTCCTTATGTCGATAACTTTTCCAAGACACGAGAGAATAGCCCCCACTGAACAAACCAGCCTGTTTACTACATGAAGTCTTTATCTCACACTCCTCAGAAATCTGAGCTCATCTCACTTTGTATCCTTTCAACAGTCTTACACTTGAAACGAGTTATCTAACTCGCCCCAAACAAGCAAAAAAGACTTGAACTATAAAAGGAAATAGAAAAAGAGAATAGTGACCGTGCTGCATGTAAACGTGATTGCATCATACTGGGGTCTGTTTGGGTTACTGCTTGTATAAGCATCTGTTACCTGCAGCAGGTTTATTCTTTATTCTCAGCTCTCAGACTCCATTAAGAGCACAGAACATGTGTGACGAGTTCCTCATGAAGGATTGCACCGAGAACCCAAAGTTTCTCCACACGACTGATTACAGGCACACTCAGGTCACGTTCACAAATAAAGTTTGGTGGACTGGGTTCGATTCGGGTGTCACGTTCAGACTGCACTTTGTCAAGCGCACCAAAGCCTATCCAATTATGTCCCATACTCCACGTCACTAGTTGGGCTGTAGCTGCATTCAGGTGGTGTCGGATATATCTAAAAGACAAATGTAGAATGTACAGAAAGCCCTGCTCAAGTCGGAACAATAACCAAAATAATTAGAGGCCCGACTTGCCGACATTTTCATCAACTTGGGGGGCAAAATATGTTTTGTTCATGTTAAGATACTTTTAATGGCTAATTATTTAACATCCACATTTTGACTACTCGTAACAGAGACATTGCACACGTCGTCTTCGTAGCATCCACGCTGTCTGTTGTTGTTCTTAAAACATTCCGACATTTAAAACTGAAAATACGTATCAGTCGGATCAGTAACTTTCCAACTCCGAGGAGCACCTGAATGCAGCATGCAGCTCCGGTCAGTTGCTGCTGTGATCCAGCCCGCACTACAACCTCAAAGTAAACAAGATCGAGGAAGATTGGCATGCTAATGATTGTCATACTCTGAAAAATCCAATTGTCATCACATACAAATTCAACCCACAATGCATTGTGCTTTGGTTCATTTCCCGGGTTTGGTCCGGAATGCGTTCTCACCTACAGCGAACCGAACTCTGGTGCACTTGGACGCGAGCTGAGACCCCTGTTTTTAATTGGACCACAGTTCGGTTCTTTAGTCCGCACCAGAGTTCGGTTTGAGTGTTCACATCACCCCAAACCAAACGAACTGTCCGACAAACCGCAACCAGAGTCCGTTTCAAGCGGACCAAATGGCTCAGCTGTGAAAGCATCCTGAAGCAAAATAAAAATGAACCTGAGATTTCTGTTGTATACACAGTTTCCATCCTGCGTGTCATGAAAAGATATTAGTTTAAAAGTTGTGATGCCCGTCATGGTTCAAGTGGCACGCACTTCAAGCAGACACTGGGCAATCAGAATTAAAATAGAAGACGTCATGTCTTTGGGCTGTTTATTGAGCAGCAATGTAGCAGCTGTACGGAGATGAAACAGAAATACCTTGGATAAATTCAGCACAGAAAGTCATGCGAAACACAATTAAGGAAACAGCTGCTAAAATGACTAAAGCAGAGTATATTACGAGCAGGTGCTTCCTCACATGTTCGCTCGGAGGATAATTAGCTGGTTAAACATTCTTTATGGTCATGTACAGAAAGGTTGGACAGGCTCAAATGATAAGTCATGTTGACACAATGCTGGGGGGCTTTAAATGAGCAGGAAGGTTCATCCAAATCAGTCAAGAAAAACACACTGTGGTCACCAAGTAGGGCGAAATCCCGATAAGCTCATATAAGAATCATATCATTCTTTAGCATCAGATAATTCCAATTGGCCTTGTCATCCGTTTACCCTCATCTGCCATACTTCAATTCAGTAAACAAGCTAGTGTCTGGAAAAAAAAACTGCCTGGAAAAACTGGAGAATATCACAAACACAGCAATCAAATCAAAACGAGAACAGCCTGTTGGCACGCTGCGTCTCCATATTACTGCTAATTGGCCCAATAAGATTAGCTTTGGCGGGTATCCAAAACAAGACGTTAAAATGTCAGATATGGGGTCAAATAGCAGGGGGTAAAGGGTTGGTGGGAAGGAGGCGGGGGCCTGCCAGAACACAGCATGTTTATTAGCCGCTTAACTTGAACTCAGCTTTTTAAACCTCTCTTTCTGGGGCCGAGTTGGACGAATTCTGCCGTGTGTAACATTACGCATCAACAGACAGGCCTGTAACTGTAGATTATGAGTACAGATGGGCACGTGTTTTAGTTTCCCATGAAGGAGAGTGTTGAGCTGAGTCCAAACTGAACATTTTGGTCTCTCTGCCATTGGCTGGTTAGACAATTTAAGGAGGTGATCAAGCTCCTGCCTTGCTCATTTGACAGTCACAGACGAGCTTCAGTTCTGCTTTAAAGAAGCAAAGGTTTCACAATCTTTGGAAGTAACTTCTTCATTTTCAAAGAACATCCTTTGAAACTATAGATATTTGGCTTCATGGGGACTCATTTCTCCCACTGAGCAGACCTACAGTAAGTACATCAACTGATGTACGAATCCTTCTTCATTATGGCCTCTCAGGTCCACCTGAACCATTTTGAACTGAACCCTTGTTCAAGTAGGTGTTGCCAAGACCAGAGGCCTCCTGTCCAGGGTCCTGGATTAACACCAGCTACACACCAAACAAAGGTCTACATCTATCTAACTGTACTTTTCATCACGTGTAGTGAGAGGACTTAATGGACAGGTTGACTTCAGTTCTACTATGAAGGTTTTCACTGTCAGGTCAGCGACAGTCCAAAAGCTACAGATATCATTAGTATCCCTCTGCTCCTCTCTTTGTTATTCCTTTTTGGGGAGGCTTATTGACCCAAAGCATGATGTCATTCCATAAGTCTGTCACAAATAATTTCCCCTTCTTTTGAGCAACTCTGAGATGAACACCAGGCCAACAACTGGGCCCCAGTCATTTTCAGGGCGTGGAGTCGTCTCTCTCCCCCCATCTGCTTTTATAGCAATTATTCTCTGTTAATAAATATTTCTGGACATACAGGCTAATAAAGTGCAGCCTCTGCAAAATGAAACAGGACAACTTTCCACTTATTTTCATTTTTGGGGCATTCATGTTCCTTTCTGCTGCCACGCTTCCTGGTGCCAAAAACCCATTGAACAGAGTTTTTTTTTTGCTTCATCATAACAACAACATGTTTGACAAATAGAATGCAAAAAAAGACCCCTGGCCCTAATTAGTATGTACACAACGTCTGGTGCTAACAAACAAGTGTTAGGTCGGACAGATGTTGCTGAGTTTCACTCGCCCGCACACTTTACCACAGCCTGGAGAGCGCTGTGCTAAACACACCTGTACACACAAAACACACCTGTACACCCTTACTTCCCTTGTGGTACTGTATCAGTTTCCCATTTGATGTGGGGGTTGTTTTCGGTCGCCATGGCTCAATGCAGCGGAGGAATCGGATGTTGTGTGCAGAGGAGAAGCTGACAGGAAAAGTGCGGGGCATCACGGTGAGGTCTGTTTATCCCTGAATGATGATTGTAAACAGAAGGTTCAGGAATGATCTGCCCCGGTCTCTTCAACTCCAGGTCATGGTCAGCTCTGCATCGTGAGGGACAGAGACAAGATTACTGATACGGGATTATTTCTGAAGGTCTATTTGTCAAAGTGAACATTTATCATTGAGCCCACTGGTGTCACACCTGCTGCTTTCCCACCATGTCTCTGTTCCACTCTGCTGGTACTCGCTTTGACACCCAACACCTGACCCTTCACACAAAAACACACCCAGTCAAACGTAAGCACATGGGAAGACAAAAAAAACCCCCTTCTCATACACAATTTCCCACAAGCTCTTGGTGACACACAGACCAAGTCAGTTTCCCTGTCCGACCCTTAAAGTCAAGATGACATCTCTGCAGTCTTTTTCCCTTCGACCTTTTATTTCTTCACCGTGTTTTATCACCAGGTCTTTCAGATGACTTCCTCTGGACCCTGAATTGAACAAGTTGTCCTTAAGGAAAGTCAGTGTTTCCTGTTGTCGGGCCTGTACTGTCTATTAAGACGAATACATGAATCAATGGAGAGATTGTTTTTATACTGGTGTTTTAATTTTAAAGGAACTTAATCCAGAGACGGTTTTTATTCAAGTTTGATACACACTAATAGATGATTCAAATCTTAAATAACTAAAGGAACATGTGAGTGTGTCCACACATGACGACAAACCATGGCAGACGACCACCGTCTCCTTATCAGAACGCTTCATCTCGCTCGGTCAAACGCGACTTAAGAGTCAACAGGACGGTCAAGCTAAATGTTGCTAGCTGTTAGCTTCCATTGCGGTAACAGTCCCTTTCCTCTTTGTGTGGTTTGTGATGCGTTTTACACTTGTGTTGCTATTACAAACAAACAAAGTTGGTTCTCCATTTCTGTCGTCCGCCTAACTTCATGCTTCGCTTCCTGATGCTTCCTGATTGGCTATTATTCCGAGTGCGGTGGTCTCCACACACAGTAGGATTTCTATACAAATGTTTGATATCTATGAGTGTCAAATCCCTCCTAACATACCTGAAACCACAGGAGGCCGGAGAATCTGAGCTGAACCTGGTCTTCGAGTGTTGACCTCACGTTATGGAATAAGTTCAGATAGAAATAGTTGATATTGACTCGGTGAACGTTAGTAGCTTGAAAATATAGAACGAAGTGTTCACATGGGTCTCTGATGTGATGAACTGTCCTTAGTTAGTTTGTCACTGCAGCTGGTTCAGTGTTTGTTTGTTTTTAAAGCAACCCGCCTCTCTGTTTCATTGGATCTGAGCAGCTCCGATTGTGGAAAATAAAAAGGGAGACGGATGCTACTTTTAAAGTCATGCTAGTGTTTAGAAATGACCAGCCCGAGCAGGTCATGACAGCTACGGGTCTGAGAAGCATACAACGTTACAACGGACGTTATCAAAATGTTGTCTGAGGATTGTCTTGTTGTGTGAATGAAAAACGATGGATCTCATGTACACCTAGCTTTACATTACTGTGTGTGTGTGTGTGTGTGTGTGTGTGTGTTTGCTTGTGTGTGTGTGCGTGTGTGTGCTTGTGTGTGTGTTTTTGCTTGTGTGTGTGTGTGCGTGTGTGTCGAGCAGCTGCAGAGGCCCTGGTTCCCGTCTTGCTGGCGCACACCTCTCCACAGGGAGTGGGAAGGACTCCAAGTGCCCTTAACTCGGCATTAACCACCTCCAGAGCCAGAGACAACAAGCTCTCATACACCCCCCCCCCCTTCCACACACACACACACACACACACACACACACACACACACACACACACACACACACACACACACACACACACACACACACACATAAAACACAGGCACACATACCGTATATACTCAAGACCTCTGTCACATGCTTTTTCTGCCTAATTTCACCTCCACACGTGTAATCTTGTCCTTCTGTGTCAATATGATTGAAAAGGCCGTCGCTGTCACCTTCTGTATTATAACAGCATCCAGGAAGTCGTGGCTACAGGGTACAATACGTAGAGATACTGTTTGAATGATCACTCACAAAGACTAGCTTTGTGGAGCTAAAGAACCGTTTCAGTGAGTCTGATTCAGCTCCAGTCCTTCCTTCCTGCTCGGCTCTCTCTCTACCCCCCTAAACCCCTCCGAGGGCCCTGCTAGAGCCCGCTCGTCCTTCAGCGAGATGACACAGAATGAAGTCACTCCATCCGCCCTGGCACCCGCCTCATTGTTTCAGAAAGTGTGGTGATGTGCCAAGAGTTTGTTCTCACAGCACAGCGTTGTGTCCAGGCTTCAACGAGCGGGACGAGCACGTCACAGTAACACACTGCAGTGTACGTGCACGGTGAAGTCACGTATGGCACGAAGCTTTTCATGTCTTTAGCCAGTTATCCTCAGGGGTCAGCGTGCTGCGCCAAGTCACTCATTCGAATGCTTTTACGCCAACAAGGTTTTCGACATTTTCACACACAAACAAGAACATGAAGATGAGACTGGTCACTGATGGCAGGTAACACTGTGTCTGTGTGAAGGGCGGTTTGTCTGATTAGCAAAGCAACAAATCACAGTTCATCCATTTTCCATAATATGCATGTTGGTGTTTCCCACACAGAGATGATTCTCTGCCCTCAAGTCTCCACAGTGTCTGTGCAGCCTGATGCCATCCTTCACCAGGACGAGTGTGTCAAGCTGCTTCTTCCTTTTCCAGTCCACTGGGAGCAGAGTGTGGTTTCAAAGTGCCACAGTGTCGTCGATGCACTTAATCATTCAGCCCGAACACAGAACAGAGTCGTGTTGTACGGTTGATTCGTTCTGCATGGTTACACTTTATATCAAACTGCACTTCAGTCCTCTTGAACAGAATAGAAAGCTGTTGTTGTCATCTAACGTGTACAAAGAAATCAGAAATGTTTAAGTGCACATCAAGACGTCCAACAACAAGCTTACCTTCAAGTTAAGTTGATGTTTTACAGCAGATCATGTTCACTGCACCGTCAAGGAGTAACCTAACACAAGTAAAGAACATCAATATGTAGGGCAAAGTCTGAAATGTAAGCGAGGAGGTTCCTGGTTTGAATCCCTGTCGGACAGAGCCTTTCTGTATGTTCTCACCTTAACCCTACAGCACGACTGTAGAAGTCAGGCATATAACACTGAAGCACTTTGTATAATACGGCTGAGACGCTCCATCAGCAAGAACATGTGAAAAAACAAACAAGGAACATTAATTTGTTTCAAAGTAACATAAACAAAATTATTTGAAACGATGGAATAAGAAGTCTTCACTTGAAAAAAAAAACAACTTTATTGTTCTTCACCATGAGAGTTTGACTTTCACTTGTAACTTTAACTGACACTTGTTTTGTCATGACAACAGATAGCATGACCGTCAGTTACATCAGGTGTCACCAACCCTCAACCGTCTGATTCTGGTGATTTAGGCGGGCTTTGAGCGAGGCAGCGGAGTCCTTCAATGCTGCCATGTCAGGACCCGGCTACACGTCCACACAGTCATAACTCTCACGGCTCTGCCACTGAGCAGTCAAAACACATCCTCAAAAAGTTGACTTCTGAGAGCCTGAAAGCTCCCCTACTTTAAAAAAAGTACGACTCTCCGAGCAGGAATTTCAACGGGCAAAAAACATGTAGAAAGCACTGAGCGCTCCTGCACCTCCAATGATCAATCACAAGTTACTACATGATACAGTCTGCAACTTTTCCAAAGCTAGCAGTGCCTTCAGTCCTCCCTGAATGCCAGGATTGGAAGAAAAGCTTGGTCTGAGGAGGTCATCGCCCTCAGGTTCCAAATCTGATTCTGGCTTTGGCGGGTCTTAAAAGTAAGGCTGCTGTCAGGTCCAGTCGAGCAGCTGAATGAGCCCTCCATGATCCGATCGTAGTTTGGTTTTAGCACATTCAACAGACAGCAGGTTTAAGCTTTCATGATTTTGATACACCTATAGCAATATCTTTTTGACACTACTGAAATGTGTCCCGGCTCTTTAAACCACAATGTTCAGTTGTTTGATAAAATTCAAAGACACATTTAGATTTGCTTTACATGGACTTTGATCATCGGAGTAGTTAGTTTAGCTCTTAATTCTGCTCATCTGACTGAGCTGAGGTCAGACTGTGCAGGTCCTTAAACAGCAGATGATGACGTCGGTTGAGACGGTGCTTTGAAGTGGTCTGGGAGTTTCGAGACTTCCCTAGTCTGCATTCCAGCTGCTGACTGTGGTGACACTGCAGTGACACCAGAGCTTGAATATTTCTCCCCGCTCCGGGGTTTGTAAGTGTTTTATCACTTCTCCGTGACTTCCCCCACATATCCATTCCTCTCACACTCTCACCGCTCTTTCCCTCCTTTCCTCAGCTTCTCTCCCTCTTGTTGTCCTTCCCCACATCTCTGGCTCCGTCCCACTGTTTCTGTCTGCCAAAAGGTTTATGACAGCAGGATGTGATCTAACGCCCCTGAACATTTTCAGCCACACAAAATAAGGTAATGATATATATTTTTTTAACTTTAGCTTCCCTAAGGCATCTAGTCCCCACGCCTCAGAGGCCCCGAGAGCCCGGGAGAAATTCGACACATGGATGTGATGTTTCAAGTTTGATCACTGCTTCTCTCCAGAGCCATAAGACCATTTTGGCTTCAGACCTGGAAGACTTCATATGCTCCAGTATTGAGGCCTTTTTAGTGCCCTTAGTGGCTCTAATGTTCAGGGTCCCAACATTTCCAAACAACAGTTATACTGATTAATGTTTTTATATTTCTAAATGGATTTTTAACCTTTGTGTTTGTCCAGTTTGGAGGTTTGTAAAGCAGCAAGAAAATGCTATGCTAACAATTAGCAGCTACATGATTTAAGGTTCTGTTTGTAGAAGCTCTTATAATCATGGAGTTCATTATTGTACCTTTTAATGTGGAGAAACTACAAAAAGTGAAGTCATTACTGTTATCATTGATGTACTTATCATTTTACAGTTATGTTGAGTTTCACTGATGGGAAGAAGAGGAGTTGGGAGGGCTGTTTGTGTATATTTGAGTAGATCCTCAAAGGCTAGCTTTAGCTCTCCTCCAGTAATTTACACACACAAACAACTGTGCACTAAATTCCTCCTGGACCTTCATGTGTATTGTCTGTCTCTCTGTTCTTTGCCGCTCTGTCTCTTATCTGCCCCTCTTCTTTTCATTCTGTGTTGCTGTTCGTGTCCCACATCAAACCACAACTGTTCAAACTCATTTGGATTTAAACACTCCTCAACGTGTCTTTTCCCTGTCTCCTTCTAAATTGAACATTGAACATGTGTATTAGGGGTGGGACTTTAACGCGCTAATTATGATTCATTAATAACAAGAAAATAATGTGTTACATTTGTTTAACGCATTTAATCAGAGTTTGCCTCATAAACAGCACAGAACTGTTTGTCATTGCTTCGTGCTAGCTTTTCACTAGCTCCGCCACAAGTACAAACAAGAAGCGTTTGCAGCCTAAACTCGACCAAATGACTGATGACTGTCTTCAGGACCAAAATTAGTAATTCACCGTCTGATAAACTTACAAATTCACTCGCTTAATTGATTTCCCTGGACTGTAGACCACTATTAGTGGTAGAAGATAAGGGGTTAGAAAATGTGCTACAGATAGCAACGTGTGATCCAACTTTCCAGCTGCTGTGCAGAAAAACTATTTTAAACAAGATCCAACAGCTTTATGAAACTGAGAAGCAAGTAAAACTGGATGCTTTGTGTTTATTCACCCACTAAAATACATTTAGATTGAGAAGTGTTGCTTTTTAGAGCAAATATTGTGATGCACTTAAAATGCGATTAATTTAGATTAATGAATTAAAAAGGCCTGAGTTAGGTAGTTAAATGTTTTTAATCAAGTCCCAAGCCTAATGTGTATTTATACCACGACTCTCAAATCTGCACTTTATCTTCTCTTGCTCTTAGGAGACTTTTTATTATCTTTTCTCAGAGCGGGATGTTGCCCGACGTGTCAGATAGGAGGGACAGTCTGAGTGGTGGTTTAACACAGATGAACGATCTGATTCAACAAACGATTCAGGGCCGATCACACTGATATGCATATCTAGAAAAGTGTCAGAAAAGCCAGAGATTGCCGGGTGCTTTTCTCTGCTGCTGTGCGACATCTTTTCTAGCTGTTCTTGGACTCGTGTTAAAATTATTAATTAAGTTGCTTGCCAATTTATCTTTCAATGAATTCCAGTTGGAGGATTAACCTGTGCTTTGTTATGATGTCCCCCCCCCCCCCCCCCCCCCCCCCCCCTACTCGTTTGGTCACAGATATGCACATGCAGCCACGCTCTTAAGGCACTCCCAGCTGTCCCCCCCCCCCCCCCCCCCCCCAGATGCGCCCAGGCGTTTTTGGAGCCTTTGCAATGAGCATGACGTGTCCCCGTGTGATCGGGCCCTGAGGCTGCTCTAAAGCTCCTTGAAGCATCTGAAATCTTCACCCAAAAAAAAAAAAAGTCATAAACTGGAGGCTGTGCCTAGTTTTATGCCTAAATGTGCATATCTTAATGTTATAATAAAAAAGCAGGGGTTTCACAACAGGCCTCTGTTTCTAATTCTCAGTGCCTTATTCTCCTGCCAAATAAGTACAGATGACCAGTGTTAGATCTGTATGCACTTTGAGAACCTCATGGCTTTGTTTGGTTTTTGGCTCATGGAATAAAATGGATTTGCAGCCTGTTTCACCTAATAAATACTTTGCACTACTTTAGCACATTATAACTTTGTTGGCTTTAGTAGTACATGGTAGTTGATGCAGAGATTTATACTTAACTCAAATAAACATATGAATGGTTTAGCATGGATAACATGTTGAGCTACCTGCCTTGATGTTTCACTTTCCTGCTCTCACTTTGAAAGCTCGGCGGTATAAAGACAGCTTACAGTTGGTCGGCGACTGAAATATGCGAGCTGCAGATGAACATGAGTCGACAACGTATTATTTATTTTCCTAATGGACACCTTGACTAGGTGTGAAAGTCTCAAAAAGACTCTAGTCCAGGTAAAAAGCACACACTGTGAACACCAAGAGCTGCAGATGAAACCACTGTGAATACTTTTCTCACAAGTAGAAAAGCCAATGGATAAAACCCTCCCCTTACAACAAACCAAAACAGGCACATCCTCTTGAGTGCTAAATCTTGCTTTTTCCTAAATTGAAATACGGGGTTATAAGTGGTTACCAAGCCCCCCATGAAGCCTTCAAGGAGGATGGCAGGGTCTTTGTGCGGGAGATGTCAGGCCTCACCAACAAGGTGTTGAAGGGATGGTGTTCATCTCTTTCGCTTCTCAGACCTTTACTCATTTATTTTGTTTGGTCGTTTTCACATCAAGGGTCCAGTCATGACATGATACAAGCAAAACAGTGTTAAAGAAGGTGTGGCCTTTGTGTTTTTTTGGTCACCTGTTTTTGTACGAGTTCGTTGAGGAGGATATGAGCGAGGGGTTGACAGAGGATTAGTTATCAAAGTGGAACAGTGAATCAGCCTCTGCACCAGGTTTTAAACTCTCCTCACTCCCTCAGATGTCGAGCGGGGCAGTGTCAGCTGAAATAAAAATACGTTTACTGAATTAAAGACAGGGTAGGCCATTTCCTTCAGATACACTTTTAAAGTTCTTGGTTGAAATTGTCTTCAAGTCCTGACAGTAATTAAGATCTTATGTGCTCTGAAAAACTCCAAAGAAAATGTGTCATCGATAGCAGCTGTCGGCCTGTAGAAACTGCGACCAATGTCGGATGAAGGTTCATTTTTCATAAACTAATCAAGCCTCTCTACCCCATGCATGCACAAGCCCACACTCAAAGCATGTTTAAAATAGGCACTGCAGCTCAAATTCAAAACTTTGGAGAGAGCCACCTCTCCTCTCTAAAAATGTTATGCCATGTTGTGGACACTGAAGCTTCAGTGTTTAGCCAGCTCTGCATCAGTTCATAAACCTTTCTGCATCCCAACCTCTCTCCATTGTTTAAAAGAATCTCCGATATTGATCCTAGTTTGATCCCGTTTCTGCTCGTGGAGCTTACTACAAACATGCAGAGGCTTTTTAGGTCGGGTAGAATCAGGTTTATCTGAACCAGTTCTCTTTCCCGCTTCCATCAAGGCAACACCTGTTGGTTTGTTGTTTGTCAGGAAACCCCAGGGCTGCCTTTAAACGCCAACTTTTTCTGGTCAAAACCATTCAGGACTGAATCTAAACCTCGAAGGAAGACATACTGTCATGTTCGTTGTTGTCAGAGAAGCCAGATCCTCAACAAAGCATGTTTCCTTAAAGTCCAGCTCGCTGTCCTCTCCAAGTGAAAGGTCAATAGTCTTGACTGCCGTTCATTGGCCACAACAAACAGTTCATGTGACCAACACTGAAGCCGCTCATAAACCAGCCACAGGGAGTTGTTACCTGGTAATAAGTACTTACACTTTATACATGTCAATCGCCAAAGTAAGACAGTCTGATAATAAACTAACTACAAACAAGTCCACTAGATGTTTCAAATGGAACATATCTGACATGTGGCGTATATAACATTCAGACAGTCTGACCATGCGAGGGACCGTCTCAGCATGGATCATAATGAACAGATGTGGATGTGCACGGTTCTTTACGGGAGGTTAAAGTCTAATGAAATCTTTCATTAATCATGTCCTGAATTAATGTATCTATGATTTTCCTGTCAGGTGAAGTAACTCCTCTAAAAACCACATAATAACTTACTGAAATATATAAACTGAAGACGTATCGATACTTCCCCCTCCTGAAGTCTGAATGAAGCCACAGAGCTTTTGTTGACTTCAGTGAGAGGGGAAGGGATTGTAAAGTGGTTATTAAAGTGAACCTTGAAGAGGAGCCAGCACCTCTCTTCGACTGTAATCTTTGATTTAAGGTAACTGCCGATTGAGAACAGGTGTGGCACTGTGAAGTAATTACGTGGTTAGATTTCAGATAAATAAAGGCTCATAAGTGATGCTGTTTTAAGCTTTGAACATTCCCATTCACAAAATGTCCTTTTATTATGTAGTGATAGGTTGAACTTTAAATGTTTGTACTTGTTTTATTGCAATAATTGGCTTATATAATCACAAGATATGAGACCAACTCCTTTTAATAACCCTTCACTGGGGAATGGACAAATAGCAGTTGCAGAAGTTTTGTCGCGAGTGCTGCTTTTTTTTAGGCCGGGTTTTTAACCATATGAACTGAATCTGATGTAAAAGTCAAGTCTGAACCTCCACCAGCTGTGAGTGTAACACTTTCACTTTTTATCACACACAATGAGCTGTTCCATCTCCTCTGAACGTCGTCATGGAGACGATTTGTGGGCACTTCATAGTTCAGTCTGAATGTCTTCAAACATAAATGTGCGAGCTGAGAATGTTTAAAGCACCCAGGGACCTTTCTTGATGGGTGGCGTGGATCGTCACCGCCAATCCGCAACCCGTCAATATCAGACCCCGTACTGATGTTAGATCTGACCCAGCCTTTAAATGGTTACAAAACTGTTATCGTGGAACAGACAGTTGGACATGTTCGGTGTTCTTTTCAGTTTCCATTTATTTAGCTGCATCACAATCATGAACGGTTAGATGAATGATATCAGTCCCTCGTTGTTTTCACGAGATTTATACTTATAAAGACGCTGAATTGTTGCTAGTGCGTTGATTTTCAATGGTGAACCAGCATTTTTACTGGAAGGGCCTACAAAGTGTCCTTCTGAAGGAATATAGGAAAAAACAACAACCTTGCAGCCAATCAGAAAAGACAATGGTACGTTAGGTTTGGTTCACCTGTATGTTCAAGATGACGACAAAGCTGAACTGCTGGCTGTAGTAAAACCAAACTGGATCTGCTCCCAGAGGTTTTCATAATGTAATGTCTGTCAATATAAAGTCCATTTTATTAGGGCTGTTAGCATTATATCACAGTTTAATAAGGTCTAAAATAGATAAGCCTTCGATGCCTTCCTGTAGTCAAAGTGACGGAAAAGAATGACACTGCTGCATCTGAGATTTTTTTTTTTTTTTTAGTAAAGTGAGATATTCAGACATCTCAGCTGACATGTCCAAAGTAATATCCACCTTATAACATCAAATATTTACCTCAGTTACCGTTCCTTTGAGTTTGAAATTAGCTCTTTTTCCAAAGTTATGTGAATATCGTAACCTTCGATCAAGCATGAATTCAAACAGGAAGTTTGCAGTTTAATACAGCACCCACATTCAAAATGAAAGCCAACAATTTTATTTTTGAATGCAAAATAATGAGATTTGAATCAATTAAGAATTGGGATTAATCGCAAAACCGTCTTATTAAATTGCAAAAACTTCTCCTTAAACTCCTCTTTTTTAACCGACTAGATCTTTTTCAACAAGGCTTTTACTCTATTTGTTAAGATCGTACAGAAAAGCATGATTCAACATTTACAGCCTCTTCAGTGTGAGGAAAAAGTAGCTTTGCGTATCACTCATTTTCTTAAATTGAATTGAACCCAAATGATTCCGCTCATGTAAAATCACTTCTGCTTTATTTGTCTTTTGTGGATGAATTGAACCTAGTCTCTTCATCGTTGCCTTAAAAGTTTGATTCCCATATTTCCCCACAGGATTTTATGTAATAAACACATTCATGCCCCTTTTTACAAATGCTGATGCTGCTATCCTATATCCAAAGAAACTTAATGGATCAAACCGCTCGTGATCTGATAGTGAACATCCAGAACTGTGTTTCCTTTATTTAGCTTCACTTAAAGTGTTTGGAATTGTGATAGTCAATTAATTACTTTAAACCTTTCTGTAGCATTTTATTTCAAATGATAGAAGTCTACTCCAATACATTTACTTTGGCAAGGGTTTTTATTATTTTAATCTAACCGTGTTTTGCTTCACGTGATCCGGTGGCGTGTGGGCGCGTGCCGCCGGTGTGGCAGTGAGCGGGTTAAAGCTAACAGTGTGAGCGTCCTATCAGGTCTCTGCTGTGCGCGCCGAGCCCTCCTCCTCCTCCTCCTGCCTCCGTCTGTCCGTCCGGAGGGAGAGCAGGGACCCGGGGCTGGTGTGTGTGTGTCTGTGGTTGTTTGTCATTCTCGCAGGATACACTCCTACGAGAAGCAGCCTGCCTGCTCGTCTTTTCACGGGGTTGGCTGTTTGTTTGAAAGACACTCGGAGGGACTCTTTACTTTACGCAGTAATAACGGAGCGCCTCACGCTGCAGAAGCCACCGGCGAAAACACGAAGGTAAAACACGCAGACACACACAAAAAAACCCACAGTAGGCAGGATATCGTGAAAACAGGCTGCTTCTCGGGCTGCCCCTGTTTGCAAGGTTTTGACGGAGTTCGTGGACCCATTTAGACGACAGAGGTCTTGAGGTAAAACCCATGTGTGCTTCTTCTTCGATGCATGCTTTTATTCTGAAGTCGATCCTGAAAATCAAGACTTGGGAAGTTGTGAGTAGTTGGGATCCTCAGTCGTGAAGCGCCAGTGAGTCTGCCTAAGAGGTTTGGCTGGAAGAAAATGAGTTAACCTCTTATGTTCCCCTCATTAACATCACATGCACGATGTACACAGATTTGAATTCACTGCAAAAGAAGCACATATCACGTTTGTGTTATTTAATACAGATCAACCACTGGACTTCAAGAGGAAACGCTGTGCATGTAACGACGTTTGTGAGAGTATCAGTCATAAGTGAACCTAAGATAACTTTAACATCTCTGAAGAGACTGTTTCCATGCTTTAAACACCCACTGTGATGTTTAACATGGCTTCATCTTTCTCAATGAAAGGCCTTCTTCCACTTCTCACATCGTTGATTCACTTGTCATTCTTATTGTTGGACCCCTGGCTTGGTGGACTGATACAAAAAAACAGCAGGGTTGCTCCTCTCTGTGTTCACCTTATTTGCCTTGAGCCAGCACTGTCAAATTGGTATGCTTAACAGCCGAGCCGCGAAGGAGCGAGGGGGTCAAAATGTCCCCCCACCCAAAAAAAAAAAAAAATTCCTCCTGACAACCACAAACAGAATGTGTCCTGAAGCCACGTCTAGCCTTTAAGTACCAAGCCGGGCCATCTCTGGAGTTGTTTTTGTTGATATTATTATTCAAAGCAGTGGTGTTATTGACAGTCTCTTGACTGATTCCTTGTAATTACTGCCTATTAGTTTTAATTAAAGGCACGCAGGATGCCTTGCCGTGTGTGTTGTGTAGCTGCCTGTCGCCCAAGGTCTCTTCATCTCGCTCGCACCCCATAATCATAAACTTAACATGAAAGACAGCAGAAGAAGCTCTTTGTCATCACCTGTGGTTTTCCTAACCAGTCGCCCTGAGAATCATTACATATGTTGGGTTTTTTTTTTTTTGGTCGTCTTAGGTTCAAATCTGAACGCTTGTTCCTGCCAAGGGTTTGTGGGGTTTTTTGGAAGGACTGTCTCGCTATTCTAACTGGCAAGTAATCACACGAGGCTGCATGTTTAGTTATAAAAAAGAAGTGACTCTTCATCTCATAAAGACCGAGTGTGATCTTAGAGGGACATGCTCTCATTTTTTTTTATATAACCTTAGACTCTGGTTGCATTGTGAGGTAAAAATGATGCTGTTGTCCGTGGTTGCTGTTGCGGGAATAAAAGACACTGTTTGCTGTCGTGTTTGGTAACATTTTCTGGAAGTTGATTTTAAAAGCAATCCAGATGTGATGCGTTATAACCCTCAAAAAAGGCCGAGGTGTACGGAGGAAAATCTTCTTCGTTCAGTTTCTAGTGTCACCTTCTTCTCTCTTTGGGTTACTTACCACCAGGCTGGACTTGCTGCAATACTAATGCAGTCTTTTATTTTTTGTTTTTGTTCTTTCTTGGATCTCTTTGACCAAAAGACAACAGAAGCTTCTAGAAGCACATTTTAAGCCTCACTTTGAGCCGTTTCTTGAACCAGCTGTCAGCTTTTGTTTTGTAGAGAGGCACAAGGCCTCGCTTGAGTCCACAGCAGTCGGCCCTCGATGTCTCACCTGCCTGTCAACGCTCTGCTTCGGTACACACACACACACACACACACTCCTATACACACACAAGTCACTGGCAGAATTCCTGGAGATGCAAACATCAGAGAAACCTTTATATTAGTTGTACATTAAAAGTATTTCTGTGTATAACTTGGCTTTTTAAAGGCGTACTTGACTTTGCATCCTGCCTCTTTAAGGCTGCTGACAGCTGTGAGAGTCACACTAATGACTTCATCTGGGCTTCCCTCAGTTCTCTGCTATTCTCAGTTCTCCAGGCTCCGGACATGTACCCCCCCCCCCCCCCCCCCGGTCCATTCTTGACCTGAGACGGCTGTCATGCTCATGTTTCAGCGCTCGCTCATGTTGAGGTGTTGCAGAGCGGATTGGTCATATGTGCCACATGTCTTTGAGGAATGGGGGGGAAAACAGGACGGTGTGACGTTGCTCTACGCCCAAATGCAAGCTGCAAAATATTTGTCTGGTTTTGGATCAAGTCAAACTAATGTGCATGTGTGAAATGTGTCCTCGAAGGGCGCTCGGTTTAGCTCCGAGACATTAAAGGACAAAATGAAGAGCGCTGAATATCACAGCCTGACAAATCACTGATCCTTCACGGATACACTGAGCAGTGACTCGCCGCCAGTCGCAGCATGAGAGAGTTGACGAAGCCCTTTTAAAACTTCTTTGATTAGTTCGGTTGCTGGTTGACAAATATTAGAAATGTGGGCCGCTATTGCTCACAGAGGGGTGAAGACTGTACCTCTCTTGTTTAATGGGTAAATAAAGATTTAAATAGTTAAAAAAAAAAAAAAAAAAGTTCAAGCCAAAAACTGAAGTTTTAGTTTCTTGCATCTTTTTTTCTTTTTCTTTTTTTTCAAATCAGAGACTTAACATCAAAGTACCGTAAATTCCGTACTATTGAGCGCACCTGGATATAAGCCGCACCGGCTAAAAATAAGTAAAAAAATGTATTTGTACATATATAAGCCGCACTTGATTATAAGCCGCAGGTGTCCACGATATAACAAGAGCTATTTACACAGAAAGACGTGACACAAAGACATTTTTTTAACTTTTAATGAAATACGTACTACTGGTAACATCCACAAATATGAAGCCTACTGTAAATCCTTTATCAAACAGTGTCTGTAACACGGCTGATGAAAAAGATTACCGTAATATATTTCACAGGAAAAAGTCCATCCATTCACTGCCTCAGAATGACTTCATTACTCACTTCCTCAGTCTCTTTTTCGTTGTCGCTGTCAGTGTCAACTTTACGTGCAGCAGCTCTATTTCCTTCTTTGACAGCAGGTCGATCGCCTTTAACTTGAAAGCTGCATCATATGCATTTCTCCGTGTGTTTTCCAAAATGACTGATATTAAGATCCGATGTGACGAAGTCAAATGTTTTTGCGGCACAAGCTCATTGTCCCGCAAGAAAAATCCATAAATAAGCCACATCGTTTTAAAAGCCGCAGTGTTAAAAACCGCGACAAAAAGTAGCGGCTTATAGTCCGAAATTTACGGTAAGTGAAAAGTGCTTCAGTAGTGGTTTTAATGTCACTTTTACAAAGGGATCTTTTTTGTTTGTTTGTATGGGACATTTGAGGCTCCTCCCAGTGGAGAAGTGACATAAAGCGTGAGCCATGTTTCCTCGGCTGTGATCCTGTCTTCAAACACTTCTTTAACTTGTAGTAGTTTGGACTGTGTAATGTACATCATCATTATCTCATGCTCCATTCAGAGGCCATCCACCCTCTGTTTAAGTTTCTGCTCTCTCTAAGTACCTACACAAAACAGATCCTCTTTACCTCACACATCCCAGAGGTAAGTCCATCATGTCACCGGCTGGGTTACTAGTCCTTTCATTTTGAATGATTTCTTTGGTAGTGCTTACATTTGATTGATCCAGAAGCAATCCCTGGCAGCCGTGTTCAGTCACGAGATCTTCCCTCTCTTATAGATGTTACTTGGTGGACCAAGACAGACCAGTAAGAGGGTTCCCTCCCTGTACCGTTGTGTGATGAAATCTGAGCAGGAGGCTCACCTGTAGTATGACTCTGCCCCAGTGATGAAGGTCGTTTCTTCGCTGCATGACCGTGTCACAGAATCATCACACGCTGGATGAGGGTGAAAAGATCTTATTTTGTCTTTCTCACCAGAGTATAAAGCAAAGTGAAGTAAATCCACTGATGTCATACAAAATGAGCCTTGATTAGAGGCGACTTGTGTGCAGCTCCAGCTGTAGGAGTGAACGTATCGCTGTCTGAAGATGCTCTGATGAACCGTGAACCTGTGGGAACGGGATCTAAAAGACACACGGAGGCCTGGAGACCATGCTGTTATTAAAGTTGATTACAATGCAGCCAAAGAAATGTTAAAAAACGTTTGAGCGGAGACCTTCTTAACTCATGATAGTGCCCACTATAACATGGTCTTTATTTAACTTTATTTAAGTTCACACATGAAGACAAAAAAAACTTCTTTTTTTTAAGATCAGACTTGTTAGCACCCAAACCCTTAACAACTATGTGAAGAAGTAAGTCTGATTGTTCTGGTCACTAACTTTCAAATATCCAAAATCGACCTCCTCATCTTCAAAATCAAAACGAGAAGAAGAGCAACAAAAATCCTGATTGTGATCCGGCCACCATCAGGCTGAAAGAATAGCATAAACCGTGACCCCCACGGGTGACTACGGATCATCCCAACACGTGTGCTACCCACCGAGCTGAACCACATCACACCCTCCAGAAGCAGGAGTGAGAGGAACAGAAGCTTTACCACATGGGCCGAGACAGGAGTTCATTTACGTGACACACTGATAGCAGTGGGTTAGAGTTAGCTTAAAGTTAGCTTAGCTCGTATCTGCCCATCCAAAACACAGCACACTCTGACTTTAAATGACGTCTCCCTTTTCCTAAGTCCACGCTGATTCAAACAAGCCGAACCATACTGAACCTTAACGTCTCTTTGTCTTTTGAAAGCAGTTCTTCGACCTCCTCGCACGCCGCTGTCTCACGCGTCTTATGAGTCTAAACTGCAGATTTCTTTCTTCTCTTTCAGAAGAGTGAGCGCGTCCTTTCCAGGCCGACGAGGAGACGACAATGGCCCTGAGCGATGCAGTGGAATACCCAACGGCCTTCAGCAACGGAGAGCACCATCCCCTCAGCGCCATCGGAAACGATCCGTCGAGCAGCGGCACAAAGTGTGCAGACGCTCTCGCAGCGGCCTTGAGTGACGACCAGCTTACAGCGGAGGGAGATCAACGCGCTCCAGCGGAGACAATCGGAGGATGTCATTTTCAGCAGAAGACGCAAAAACCTCACGTCGTCCAAAGATTGAACAGACTAGCCCAAAACGGCGGTGTGGTCAAACAGAACGGATCGTTGACGTACCTTCCCCCTTCCTCTCCCGTGGCTAGCACCCCCACAGCCACAGACTCCCAGAGGGCGGGCAAACGCCACCCGTCCTCCAGCGTCCCTGCGTGCGCTCCCTCTGCTCACCTCCACACGCCGCCGTTCTGCTGCCAGCAGTGTCACTTCCAGTCCGCGCTGTGCAGCAACTGTGGACAGCAGGAGTGTCCGCGCTTACAGAATCCAGGAGCAGGTCCAGGGCCGAACTCCATTCCCAACCACGGGACGGCGCCGTCCTGCCTGTGCTGCCACTCTGCCTGCACGTACTCCCACCCCCATCCTTCCTCAGCTTTCTGTCTCCATCAGCAACATCACCAGCGCTGGCAGGAGCACCTTCACAGCCAGGCTCCTGGAAGAAGGTACGTACGTGTTTGTACGTCCACGTACCTCACCCAGCACGGACGCACGATTTTAGTCGTTCATGAAGTGAAATCCTCTTTGTTTGTGATCAGTGGTAGGAACGTGTCTCTGATGTCTGTGGACATTGGACAGGTGGTTATAAAGGAGGCAGAGTCTGTCCTCTTCTGTGGCGTCCTCTCTCTCGATGGCCGTCCACGCTCAGACGTTTCCTCAGTGTGGGATCAGTCACAGTGTGAAGAGAGGATCTCTGCTTAGATAACTTTCTAATGTTTGGTTGATTCTTTCTAATGTGTGAAGTCACTTTTTCTGTCTGAAGTTTCATAGTTGAGTTCTGATTGGGTTTTCTGTTTGAGGGTCTGTAGAAACAAAGTTTAATACTGGAGCACGTTGTTTCATTCAAATGTCAAAGTGTAAAAAGACACTTATTTTTCATATAATATCCCTTTTTAACACAACATCACTGCAACACCATTCAGTCTTCTATTCAATCATTCATTTACATCAAATCAAATCTAACCGAGGTGTTAGTGGCTTAGTGGGTATCTCTCGCTCGCTCTCTCTCTCCCCCTCTCTCACTCTCTCTCTCCCCCTCTCTCACTCTCTCTCTCCCCCTCTCTCACTCTCTCCCCCTCTCTCTCTCCCCCCTCCCCTCTCTCTCGCTCTCTCACTCCCCCCCTCTCCTCTCTCTCGCTCTCTCTCCCCCCCTTGTTTCAGTATTGGAGGGAAATATGGATCTCTAGTGTTCAGTCACTCTGTTCTGTCTCCAGCTGCCCTCCTTCCCCGTTCACTCTGTGTGTTTGTGAGACAGGAGACCTGAGGAGTTTCCACTCATAGAAACAATAGAAAGGTGGGTGCTACAGTGCAGAGAGGTGAATAAAAACAGCTCGACCTTTGTGATGCCCCTCCTGACATGTTTGACACCTATTCCTACCTGAGACACCGAGACATGAAGCGACACCTTCAGACCTCGTCTCCCTCGTCTTGACAGTGGGTCACTGTTCTCCATGCACAGGAGACGTCATACTCCTCACACCATCTTAAAGCTCAGGGTGGAGAGCGGCCAGGTTTAGACAGATGCACACACTCGCATGTTCAAAAACTGGAAGGTCACTTTTTCTCTGCCTCACAAAACATGACTCCGTTAAGCGAGATTAGCTCATGTTTGTTTCTTAATGCTAAATGCTAAAAAAGATCATGACGCATTTTTTTTCTTCCTTCGTTTATGAAATGAGCTGAATCCTCACGGAGAGGTGTGAGGCTCAGATCGGCTGTCTCTGACCGTCATATTGTATATGTTGTTAGGGACGTCATCTGTTTGGCGAGGGTTCCCCGTGTTGGTGCCAGCAGCCTTGAAGCCTCAGCGCTGCTGAAATACAATAGTCCCTCTGCTGCAGCTGCTTTATTGAGAAGCTGTGCCAAAGAGTGTGTGTGTGTGTGTTTTCTTGTTTATACTTAAGGAAGTGTAAAATGCACATAGATTATTAAAACAAGCAGAGAGATTCTTAAACTCTGACATGTTCAGAGTTCATCGTGCTACCTTTTATAATCTCATGACATCTCAATCAAATCATGAGAATCAGTCAATGAATATCAAGGGGGCGTTCAGTTTGCTGTGTATGGAACAAACAATGTTGAGCACCAATCAGAAGCTCCCTCTGTGGCCTGTTCTGTTCAGGGCAGGGATAAGATTCCTCCTGCACCTCAGGGCTCCTTATCTCCGTCCTAAAGGGACGTGGGGTGGTGAGGTCACGTGGATGTGTGACGTCCTGTTCTCTTCAGGTGTCCATGTGTGTAATGGAGCTGTTGCTCATGTGGTTGTGATGCGCGTGAAGCGCGGTTTAGGTACGAGCTTGTGTCACATTTAACAGAGTACAAAACGTCAAGTTCCGTCTTAAAGCCATTAGAGCGTTAAAGGTCTCTCTACGAGGGATGTAACGATTCATCCTGAGACGGATGAAAACCGATTCAAAGGCGTCGAGGTACTCTGAAAAATAAAGTAGTAATAATAATAATAAAACAGTAATATCGTGAAGTGTCAGCAGGTGTGTGTGTATGTGTTTTATGCTAGCTTATAGGAAGAATGTGTGACATCTTTTAGCACAGAAATATCACTATGTATGTCCTCTGTAAACGTCCGTCTGAGTCATGACTCTCTCCAGCTGTGTTGTTGTTTGCATCATGTTTACATGGACCGGACGGCTGGCTCCGCCCCTTACTCATAAAACCTGTTTTAGTCCCGGAAAGAAGAAGAACATCGCCTTTGATGTCACATGAACGTTTTTAGATGACGGTCATCCTTTATAGGTGTACATGCTAAGGAGCGCTAACATTAGCCCGCTAACACAACGATGCAGGCTTTAAGCACAAACAGCTGTGAGTTTCTGGTTTAATGCTGGTGCTCAAGGGCGACTTCTACTGGATCTTAAAGGCGCACATTCTTATATTTATGGGCCACATCATCAGTTTCAAAGCTTTTTGAGAGCTGAAGGTGCACAGGTACGTGATGTGCAGTTGTTGAGAGCAGAATAAGAAGAAGACAGAATATGTATTTCCCGAGGCCACCTGAGGTTCAGCTGAGCTGCCTCTACCATCGCTGCTTTAACCACACAACACGTCACTGACAGCCAAACATCCAGAGGTCACTTTGTATATTTAACCTCCTGCTCACACTGCTCTCCTGGAGTTAAATGTTTCTGCCCTTTCCACAGATGCCTCCAACAACAGCTCGGGTTGTTTATGGCAACCACAGGTTTGGTTTAGATTCATGCCTTGTCAGATAGCAAGAATTCCTTTTTTTTTTTTTTTTTTCCTACTCCTTCTGTAGCTGTCTCCCAAAAGGTCAGCTTTTACCATCGCAAGCAAGTTTGACGTTTTTTTTAGTATTTATAGGAACCAGGTGGTCTGGTTGCTACGACAAACTGTTTGGAAACATAATAACTCGTACGTGAAGAGCAACTTGTCAAGTGCGATTTAGCAACATTTTATCAGTTGGATGAGGAGGAACATCTTTTATTGGACCTGAAATATCTGCACAGGGTTGAACTCTCACAGCTCTAAAAGCATCCCAGTGATTTGAATCGAATTCATTTTCTGCTTTTGCAACACTCTCAAATCCAGGCTTTTCTCTTGTTCTTGTACTTTTTCTCTTTTGTCTTCTTGTCCTTCGTCTGCTCTCCGTTGCTCGGCTGCAAGTCTCAACCAGCAGGGGTGTGTCTGATATCTGTCTCTGTGTTTCCAGCTCACAGGTTGAGGAGACGGCATTATTTAGAGTAACAACCCGTCTGCGAGGCCTTTGGGTCCAGCTTCTTTACTCGTCCGGACCGCTCGGTTCTTTCTGCTGATCTTGGCCGACGCAGCAGTGCACGTAAGGTTGTTGTGTGATTTACAGGCAGCACGAGAGAGGAGCCTCGGGGTAGAAACGATCGCAGGGCCTGAGACACACATTTAGACGTGATTGATGATGTAAAAAACACAAGTGTGTTCTGGTGTCACTTCACACTACCTTTAATGTCCCAATCAAACCCAAGGCTGAACTCTGAAGGCGTCTGAAGTAGCAGCAGAAAAGAGACTTAAAAAAGATATATGCTGTTAAAAAAAGATGATAAAGGGGCCGCTGGCGGCGCAGTGGCAGTGCGCGCGTCCCCATGTGTCGAGGCTGTAGTCCTCGGGCGGGCGGCACGGGTTCACGTCCGGCCTGTAGCTCCTTTCCTGCTCGTCCATCCCCACTCTCTCTCCCTGGTTTCTGGGCAAAATGGCCAAAATAAATCTTAAAAAAGAAAAAAAAAATGTATATCATTAAACCACTCTGCATATGGCAGCACGATTTCATCCGTCCATCTCATCTGTGTGCAGTCTGCAGAGTAGGCCTTAAAGCAGCATGAAAGTCATGACATGGACTGGTGCTGAAACTTCACTTCATGACCACGCGGCTGCTTTGGACTCAAAGACCAGCGAGGAGCAGAAAACTGCAAGTTTCCTCTCTTAACTTTTATACAGAGGAAAAGGTTCATCTACAGTGTGAACAACCTGTTGTAAGCACACACACACACACACACACACACACACACACACACACACACACACACACACACACACACACACACACTCTCTCTCTCTTCTCTATTAGTCTCTTCTGTCAGCACAGTGCTGAGTGAGGGGCTGGTGGTCTGTGTTTACCTTATTAATTAGCAGTGATCCTGAAACGCTCTCCCTTCAGGAAAAGCAATAACACTGGAAGGTGACTCGGGGGAGCAAAGGAAAATAAGAGGGAGGCCGTGAAAAGAGAGAGGGAGAAGGTGAGGGATGAAGAGTCTGTGTTTAAGGAAAGCTCTGTTACTGAAGTTTGCTTTGTTAGTGTCACGAGGTGAGATCAGAGAGTTCAAAAGGATCATCCGTCCCGTCTTTGTAGCTTCATTTTTATTGTATTAAATTCATGTTTAGACTCTGAACGAGAGACCTGCTGCTCACACACATAGGTCCAAAATACACACACGCACAACAGGACCTTTTGAACATGCACTATTATCACTACTGGTTGGTTGGTAGCTAACTACCAACCATGCCTCTTATTTAGTTTCTTCATGCACACTTTGTTTTACAGAAAACACAAAGTGAGGCCAAAATAAAAGCTTCGACATCGACTGATATTCTCAGTCTGCAGAATCGAAAGTTTATCACCTAAACCGGTTGGGGAAGTTGACTTAAGTTTAGTGGGAAGGGGACCAACGCTCACTGTGGAACCTTGAACGCTCTCATCTTTATAGTTGAACATTTGCAGCCAAACGGCTGACTCATGTACGCTTCACATATTTCCATTTGGCTAAAACACGATTCAGACTGAAGCACTGCAGGCCAAAACTCAAAGCAGATCCTCAGTAGAACAAATAGATCTGACTTCTATAAATCCAGTCCAACTATTTCCTGGAACTGGTCTCCTCTCCTTTTGGACCATATCTGCGCTGAGGTCTGTAGTTCAAGGCCATACATGGAAAACCAAGAAACAGAGAAGAGTGAAAAGAATGAGATCAGTAGAGCAGAGTGTGTCTTTCTGTTTGTTAAAGGTCACTTCTGGTCTGTGGCCTGTGGCTCTGTGGTGGAGTCTGTCAGCTGGAAGTGTTGGAGTTCGATCTCCAGCTCCTGCTATCGGATGTCGAAGTGTCCTTCGGCAAGGCACTGAACCCCAAATTGCTCCTACTGCTGCGTGTGAATGTGTATGAATATGATGAGCACTTCACAAAGCAGTCCCTGCCATCAGTGTATGACCTGTGGCCTAGTGGTTAGTTGGTACAGAGGCGACAGTTCTGAAGGGGGCAGCCGGGCCAGGATCTAACCTCTGCCTTTCAGTGTTCGTACGGTAACGCTCGTTGAACGGTGTGAGCTTGTGAACAAAAGATGAACACTCTTTCTTCAAAGTTGAAGCGACTCAATTTAGTTGTGAATGCTGATTTCTCTCCCTCTCTGTTTTTCAGCCCTGCACGGCCCTTTCGCTTCCCCAAAAGGTAAGAGCTGCCAAAAGCTGCCGCTCCTCTGTTGATGCTCTCTCTCCCTTTATTCATGTCAACCATCAATCATTGCTCCCACTCAGCTGTCATTCCTTAATAGTGAGTCATGAGCGTGTGCATCCCTGTACCTGAGTGCACAGTACACTGCCATGAACTCTGAGGGCTCTAACTTCAAGTTGTTTTAATAGACGGCAAAGTAGTCTAATTTTAGAAACCTGCCCCACCTCACCATCTCAGATTTTAGATGAAATTCGACATGCAGGTTGATAGTTGGCTTAAAATAAAGGCATGCAGAATGATAGCTGTGTAGGTGGTATAGTTGAAGTTTCAAACAATGGACTGCTGAACGGCCCTCACACCAAGGCGTTTTCTGGAGGTCTTTACTCGTGGCTTTGTAGAGCTGAACATGGCTATACCCTTCTGTATTTTCACAAGAATTTCAAAAGTGAGATTGATGAACTAGATTTTTTTTACAACTGTAAATTAGCTCGGGCCAAATAAGAAGTTGTTCTGTCAAATTGTCTCTGCATTCGAGACTATCAAAGTTTACCGTCACACCAGTTTTTCATCCTCTTTTGCTTTTCGTCATTGGAAAGAGCATGTCAGGAAGCCTGCTTGCTGTCAAACTGCTTCTGCGTCGAATTCTGCCTTAAATGGTCCCTGTTTTTTTTTGGCCTTGGCCAAAACCAATTTCGTTTTTGAAATCCTTGTGACAAATGTGAGTTTTGTCAGGGCTTTAAGGAATGCTTCCCGTCTGCCTTCTCATGAATAAAAAGTCATTTTAGAACAGCTGAGATGGAGTAGGCTCCGGTGCTCTAACCTAAAGTCTACTCGTTTTCCAGCTATGCCGAGCTGATCGCTGATTGGCCTGTGGTTGTGCTCGGGGTATGCACAGTGCTCACTGTGGTGTGTGCTCTCGTTGGCATCCTGGTGCCCGACCTGCCGGACTTCTCTGACCCGCTGCGAGTGAGTACTGACCTGAATTGGCTTCCTCTTTGGATGAGTGTCACAAACACTGGAGTAACACAAAGTGTTTACTGAAGAAGAGAACTGTGAGCTTCTCTTTATGAATGAGATCTCATGTCGACAGTTCAGCTTGTTTTTGCTCAAAAGCACTTGAGAAGTGTTTCTACAGTGTGCGTATTCATGTCAGATTGAATAGACAGCTTCTGTATGATGAATGAAGAGGTTATTTCACAGTATTCAGCAGAACTCTGTTCCAGTGTTTTGATGTGCTTGTTTTCTTCACGCAGGGTTTCGAGCCGCGGGGAACGGCAATCGGCCAGAGGCTGGTCACATGGAGCAACATGGTGAAGAACACGGGCTACAAAGCAACACTCGCCAACTACCCCTTCAAATACGCTGATGAACAGGCCAAAAAGTAATTCGTTCACTGTCTCATTGAGCATATTTTTAGCATTCTTTTTACAGTGTTACAAAAAAACAGAGTTATTATAAAAAGGCTGTTTGAGAGAGCAGCTAAGAAAATGACTTAAAGAACCTTACTTTAAGAAAAGACCAATGACATAATGTCATCTAAGCTCCCATCATCTGTATGCACAGTCACTTACACATAGGTAGGGCTGGGCGACACTCGATATACTGTATACCAGTATGTCTCATATTAACAGTCAGTTACACAAGTTCAACATATACATGAACATAAACGACCTGTTTGTGACATTAAGTCATTTTCTGCATCACAAAATAAACAGTGATTTGTTTTCCATTCGTTTTTAGGTCTGGTTGAGAGAGAGAGAGCAGGGTGGAGAGAGAGAGAGAGCAGGGTGGAGAGAGAGAGAGAGAGCAGGGTGAAGAGAGAGAGAGAGCAGGGTGAAGAGAGAGAGAGAGCAGGGTGGAGAGAGAGAGAGAGAGAGCAGGGTGGAGAGAGAGAGAGAGCAGGGTGGAGAGAGAGAGCAGGGTGGAGAGAGAGAGAGCAGGGTGAAGAGAGAGAGAGCAGGGTGAAGAGAGAGAGAGAGAGCAGGATGGAGAGAGAGAGATGAGAAATAGGTGAAGCGGCAGCTTTACAGAAGAGGCGTATCACATTATTTTGATGCAACATAAACTACATTGATATTAAGAATATTGTCCTATCCTGTATCTTGTTTGAAAATATAGAAATATTTCTTCAGATCTCAGTATATCACCCAGTCCTACATATTAGAGCAGCTGACACTCTGGTTGAGGAAAGTCTTCAAACTCCTCCTTAATTCTTTCATCTGAAGTTTGTAGTCAAACATTCACCAGCGCTGGGAGAGGGGAGTCGTGGTGTAGATGGATGCATTATTTTTTTTCTGCTGATAAAGATGAACACTGGCTCCACTCAAAGGAGCCAACATGGCTGTTGCTCCCTGGACCTTAAGTGTTGTCAGACAATAGTTGATTATAAAGATACAATGTGACGCCCTCCTAAAAACAAACTTCAGCCCTGTGTCTCACAAAAACCTAAAGCATGCGTCTTCCCTTTAAAGACGGAATGGTCCTCTTAGCTTTCAATGTCAGCTTATCCAGAGGAAGCCTTTCAGAATATGATGATTATTTCTCTCAATGAGGAGTCCAGGGAGAGCCAGGATGTGAGACAGGGGTAGTGAAGGGGGGGGGGAGAGAGCAGTGTTGACCGACATGCTGAAAGGTCTGAATCCCCTCTTGACAGAAAATAGGACCAAAGTTGAGTCCTGTGTATAATGTGGTCCACTGTGTTCTCTCACTAATGAAGAGCAGCTCTGGTTTGCGTCTGGTCTCTATCTCGGTGGCTGTCCACTCCGTGTGCCTTTCTGCTCGGTTAACTGATACTTCATCAGTTCTCCTCGCTGCAAAGCAACGTTTAAATAGTTCCAGTATTTTGCCTCATTACGTAAGGACCAGACGTCGTGACAGTTAGATGGACTGTAGGGTCATGCCTCCCTCACTCAGGTTTTGTTTCCTGCATCTACATAGCCGAGATTTGTGTTTCTCAAAAAAAATGTCCGTCTCCACTCTGCTGAAAATGAATCCCTTAATCTGTAGCGAGCATGGTTCCCCTCTGCCTCCGCCGCTCTCCTCTCCTTGTGTCTGTAGCTGTCTTTGTCTTCCTCTCGGCTGTGCAGCTCGCGTCTGTCTGCAGATGTAATTGTGTACTTACGTGCGGACGGTGAACCAAGAGGCCTCCGCTGCTGTCAGCGTGCTTTCCAGCCTCATCTCCTCTGTCTGTCAGCCCCTCGGTCTCTCTCTGACAGTCAGCCTTGATTACTCTGCCATTCTTGTCTGCTCACCAGCGAGTTGGCCCTACACTCCTCAGAGAACATGGCTGCAGCATCATTCTTGCGAAAGAACACAAACACACAGAAAAAACAACATAATAAGCCAAGGTGTTGTCTGCACTTCCTCCTTCAGGCTCACTGTCCAATCAGAGCTGCAACATGAGGCGTGTATCCATGACCGCATGTAGTAAGCATCAGATGTACTTTTTGTCCAGGACACTCTTGAAAAAGAGATTTTTAATCTCAATGAGTTTCTCTTCCTGGTTAAATAAAGTTTAAAAAAAAAAAACGTTTTATATCCTGCTCACTTTGCATCTCCTGACGCAACAACTTCTCCGCTCACTGGTCGACGGTTTAAAAGTTGATGCAAACAGAACGTGCGTGTTTGTTTCCTCATAGATCGAACTGATCAGAGGTGCAGTTTGCTTTTTCAGGGGAAGAATAGTTTTATGTCAAGCTCCATTAAATAAAAAAAAATAAAAAATTCAAACAAATATTGGGAGTGATTACAAGCGAACAAGGCGTTTTGCCTGTCGCTTCCTCAGGCTCACGCAACGGGGAGCTACAAGCGAGTAACAAAGTGACACTGATGTCATTTTATGCATCACAGACTATTGATTTAGTTTTTCATTGTATTGTCCTGCAATCAATCGGCCCCTCAGAATTTGTGTGCACGGGGACGCCTGTTGGTCACTTTGATTATTATAATGTTAAAGTATTTTTCCTGTTCTTGTTACAAAGAGCTGCAAAACCAAATAAAGAGGGTTCAACTAACTAAAGCTTTATAGAAGAGAATGTGAGAGCATCTTATAATCCCCATGTTATCTGTTTGAATAAGATATGTATGAAGTAGCAGAGAATGCTAACCTTCTGTTGTCTTGCAGCCACCAGGAGCCCAGGTGGCCTGAGGAGCACTTTGACCGAGATAAACGACAAGCAGAATGGGACTTCAGTAAAGATTTCTTCTGTGATGTCCCAGGTGAGATGATCTAAATGCTTAAAGAAGGGAATACATCAATCTAACGTAGATCTTTGGAGAAAAAGTAGAAGTCAATAACTCCTACAAACTTTAAAAAAGGATTTTGTCCAACCTCAGAATAATCTCTCTGAGCGGACAAATGTAGGTTTTATCATTTGTTTGGTAACACTTTAAATGAAGTTCACAATATTCCCCATGAGTTAGATGCCTATTAGCCATTAATTACTTATTAGTACCTCACTCGACATGAGCATAGCCTAAAGCTAACAGGCCATTTCCCCTCAATACCTCCATAATTACTGCTTATTGATAGTCAGTTAGGAAGATGTTAAACATGAATTAGGCTCTTAAGAGGATTTTGCTTTATTCTACAGTTTAAGGTCAATGCTAGGCAAATTATATTAAGATCATAAAGTTCATGTTCAACGACTTCCTAACCTACTGTCAATAAGCAATAACGAGGATCTGTCAGCTGTAGACTTTGGTCATATAGATTAAGGTACAAATAATAAGCACTTAATAATGACAGCCAGTATGCTACTAATTAGCATGCTAATAAGCAGCTAGTTAAAGGTCAATATTGTGACCACAGTCTTAAATAAACTTTTTCACTCACTGGACAAGATGGCGGTAGATGAAAAAATTCACAAGCCAAAAATATTTTGTACCGGTCAAAATACACATCTGTTACAGAACATTTAATTGAACATCATGTTCTGTGCAAATCACCATTATAGTCTAATGTGATTGACTGAAAGTGGTGATTTTTAGTAGCTTGCTGTTGACTGCCTTGTCTGACACAGACACTGTGCCAGCAGGAACATTTAGTAAAGTATACTAAAAACAAATAATACATCGTCTTACTGATGGTCTCATTAGCTTTGTGGGTCAGATGGAAGGTTCAAGATATCCCACTTCACAATGAGAGTGACGCAACATGAATACCAACTGAAATATCCCTCTCCACACAGGTGATAGTTACTCGAGGCTTGTGTTCGCATCCGCTGAGGGGAAGAACTTGTGGAATATTCAGGCCATCAAATCCATGTGCAATCTGGACAACTCACGGGTGAGTACATCAGGTGTCATATTGCTGTTTGCCTTGTGTCTTTTTGTACCCCTTTTATTTAATGTTTCCCTCTGTTCCCAGGTGCGCTCCCATCGTGACTACTGGAGCCTGTGTCAGCGCACTAATGATGCCTCCTGTTGCCCCAGCTGGACTCTTGGTAACTACGTCGCAGTTCTCACCAACAGATCCTCCTGTCAGAAGATAACGGAGCGTGATGTAGCACACACACTCAAGACCCTGCGATCATGCGCCAAGTACTACCACAATGGCACTCTTGGACCTGACTGCTGGGACATGACCTTGCGGCGGAAAGACCAGCTGAAGTGCGCAAGTGTACCCAGGAAGTGCACCAAATACAACGCAGTCTACCAGATTCTTCACTTCCTGGTAGACAAAGATTTCCTAAGTCCCAGGAGCCTGGAGTATCCTCCACCTCTCCTCAAATATAGCATGCTCTTCTCCCCAACCGAGAAAGGACAGTCTATGATGAACATCTACTTAGACAATTTCGAGAACTGGAACTCTTCAGACGGGATCACAACCGTCACAGGAATCGAGTTTGGCATCAAACATGACCTCTTCCAGGACTATCTCCTCACAGACACAGTGTACCCTGCCATAGCCATAGTGATCGTCCTGTTCGTCATGTGCGTCTACACTCGCTCAGTGTTCATCACTCTAATGACAATAATAGCCATCATCAGCTCCCTGATCGTGTCCTACTTTCTCTACCGAATGGTCTTCAACTTTGAGTTCTTCCCCTTCATGAACCTCACCGCCCTCATCATACTCGTTGGCATCGGGGCAGATGACGCCTTCGTGCTTTGCGACGTGTGGAACTACACCAAATTTGACAAGCCTCACGCTGAGCTGGCAGAGATAGTCAGCATTACTCTACAACATGCAGCTCTGTCTATGTTTGTGACGAGCTTCACCACTGCTGCGGCTTTCTATGCCAATTTTGTCAGCAACATAACCGCTATACGTTGTTTTGGTGTCTACGCAGGCACGGCTATTTTGGTGAACTATATTCTCATGGTGACATGGCTTCCAGCTGTGGTTGTGCTACATGAACGCTACCTCCCCAATATGTTCCCCTGCTCCAAGCCTCCACACCAGGAAAGGATTTATGGTAGCCGGATGTTCTGGACAGGTCTCTGTCAGAAGGCCAATAAATGCTTGTTCACTGTCTCTGAGGCGTCCAGAATTTTCTTCGAAAAGGTGCTGCCCTGCATTGTCATCAAATTGCGCTACCTCTGGCTCTTCTGGTTCCTCGCCATCACTGTGGGCGGAGCCTATGTGGTCTGTGTCAACCCAAAGATGAAGCTGCCGTCCCTGGAGCTAGCAGAGTTTCAGGTGTTTCGTTCCTCGCATCCATTTGAGCGCTATGATGCGGAGTACAAGAAACTGTTCATGTTCGAGAGGGTTCATCACGGCGAGGATTTACACATGCCTATTACCATTATCTGGGGTGTGACTCCGTTGGATAACGGGGACCCCCTGAATCCCAAAAACAAGGGGAAATTGATGCTGGACAGAAGCTTCAACATTGCCAGTCCGGCATCTCAACTGTGGATCCTCAACTTCTGCCAGAAGCTGAGAAATCAAAGCTTTGTCTTTCAGTCGGAGGAGCAGGACTTCACCAGCTGCTTTATCGAGACCTTCAAACAGGTCAGTACTGCATGTGTGCATCATGTATTAAAGATGGGATATGTGTCATGTTAGAAATCGAGGGACATCTTAGTGAATCTGTCCAGTATTTAACAAAGTAAGACATTAAATGTGACTTAATTTGGCCGGGGAATACATTATTTACATTGTAATCTGTTGTGCAAAACTTGGGCCATTGGAGGGTAACGACTCTAACCTCCTTATTTGATCAGTGGATGGAGAACCAGGACTGTGAGGAGGCTTCTGTGTACCCATGCTGCAGTCAATCCACCTTCCCGTACAAGCAGGAGGTCTTTGAGTTGTGCATAAAAAGGGCCATCATGGAGTTGGATCGGAGTACGAACTACCATCTGGACAGTAAGACCCCTGGACCTCGATTCGACATCAATGACACTATTAGAGCCATCGTGTTAGAGTTCAAGAGCACCTACCTCTTCACCCTGGCCTACGAGAAGATGTTCCAGTTCTACTTCGAGGTAGGTTCGATGGTATTTCACATTGCATTTTATGTGTTTAACTCTGTTTGGTGGCTTTTTTTTTTTTGTTTTAAATGTAAAGCAATGTTTATTTTTATTTCTGTAGGTGGACGCCTGGATCACTGAAGAGCTGCGGTACGCCCCAGCAGGCCTCAGCCACGGCTGGTTCATTAGCAACCTTGAGTTCTATGACCTTCAGGACAGCCTGTCAGATGGCACTCTGGTTGCCATGGCACTGTCGGTAGCTGTTGCTTTCAGCGTCATGCTCCTCACCACCTGGAATGTCATTATCAGTCTCTACGCAATCCTCTCGATTGGCGGGACCATTTTTGTTACCGTTGGCTCTCTGGTGCTTCTGGGCTGGGAGCTTAATGTCTTGGAGTCTGTTACTATTTCTGTTGCTGTAGGACTGTCAGTGGACTTTGCCGTACACTATGGCGTCGCCTATCGTCTTGCCCCGGAGCCTGACCGCGAGGGAAAGGTGATTTTCTCCCTCAGCCGCATGGGCTCCGCTATTGCTATGGCGGCACTGACCACCTTTGTGGCTGGTGCAATGATGATGCCCTCGACCGTATTGGCCTACACCCAGCTCGGCACCTTCATGATGCTGATCATGTGCATCAGCTGGGCATTTGCTACATTCTTCTTTCAGTGCATGTGTCGGTGCCTGGGACCCCAGGGGACCTGTGGCCAGATCCCTCTGCCCAAAAAGCTGCAGTGTCAAATGTTCTCTGAGGTCACATCAACCAGCCCATCGCCCCAAGGGAAAGGCTCTGGGCTGGGGAAGTACCAGCTGGACAGCAAAGGTGAAGAAGTTGAGCATTATGAGTTAGAGCCGTTAGCTTCCTGTCAGAAGACTGAGGATAAACCCGTCGAGGAGCAGGAGGCGTGTGCTCAACTTTACAATGGAATCTCTCCCCACCACCACAGCAGCCCTTATTCACACATGAATTACATAAACAAAACGGACCCGAGCAGAAATGGTCCTGAAAATGGGCTGGTAGCCACACTAAGCACACCTAGCGGGTGCCAGATCTCTCAAAAGCCAAACTACACATGTGGAGACCCTCCTCCTCCTGCTCACCTCCCCCAGCAGTGGACAACTTGCTCTTGTGCTCAGACTCTCAAGGACGCTCCTTCCTGTCCTCCCACTCCGCAGCTCTTCCCCCTCTCAGGAAACGGCGCTAGCAAGCAAAACGCAGCCCTATTATCCACAAACCTCAACCCAGTCTACACACACGTGGAGTGTCATATGCACTATGTCAATTGTCCCCCCGCCCACTTTCACCACTGCTCCCAGGGAAGAGTTGTGGCCCCCAGGAAAGGAGCTGCCCACAGCTGCCACCTCAGGAAGTACTGTGTCCACAATGCAAGCCAGCAGGGCAGCTTAGCCAGAGAGCAGAGCTCCAGCAGCACGGCTTCAAACCAGGACCCAGACTCAGCTCCTGGCTCTGTCGCTGGCTCAGAGCCTGTGCTACACGAGGTGGATCATAGACAAGAATTGATACCCTTAAGCTCCGCTAATGGTCCAACTGTAAGCACCCCGGCACCAACACTACACCAGACTCACTGCGCGTGCTCGCAGCATACAAACAACCATTGTTGTGGTGATAGCTGTGTGTCCACCGCAACCACAAATACAACTATATCAACGGACGCTTGTTGTAAAAGTCCTGGCACCCCGGAGAAGCTTGCGAGTGTTCCCATCACACGTGACAAAAGTGGCAAAAAGTGCAAACAGAACACTGAAAGACAGCGGGCATCGTCCGTTTCTCCAAAGAAGCTGTGCGGTTTCAGCAGGACGTTGAAGGTCAAGTGCAGTTCAGCTTCAGAGTTTAATGTGCCAAAAACTGAAACGAGTGTGCCTTCTACTGCAATAAAGACAAATCCCTCCTCTGAGAGCTTGTGCTGATAAATCAATCGGAGTCTTCATAAAAACCTCGATTCAGAGACGAATACACAAACACCGTCTCTGTGCAGTCAAAGGATGCGTCTGTTAACCAAGTGCCTCAGCGTGTTTCATAAACACAGACCAACTTAAAATACCAAGAAATGTTGTAATGAAATGCGCCCTACTGTTCAAGCTGCATCACTATGGGAGTTAATGGTCTTGTTACAAAGACACCTTCATGCAGAGTTGCTTATTTAAGTGTTCAGCATATCCATCCAGCAGCCATTTGCACCTTTATGAAATCATGCAGTATATTGTGTGTATTGAACAATATATGGTTTCATACCTGATTTCATAAACTATTAAAATGTGCCACATTGAACGAGTGGATGTTGACGGTGTACATGTCGGGGTCGTCAAGCATTCCAGCTGCAACATGCATCAGATGTACTTTATAATTAAATGTCTTTTTATATCCTCCTGTTGTCCGCTTGTCTCGTACTGTCTGCTCCACTCATGTCTTCAGACCAACGGGACACTTTCGGGGATTACGCTTGAACCAATATTATATTTATTATATTTTATTAGGGAGTTTAATATTTGTCCATCACATCAACATTTTAGTCAATAACTTAATAATTAAAATAAACTAAAAAGGATGAATGCAGTGTGGCTGCATGGTGGTGCTAGTAGTTAGCGCTCTCTCTCTCACTGCTTGAAGGTTCCTGGTACCTGTCCTTGTCTGTGTGGAGTTTTCCTCAATAACAAAGTTCAAATCAAACAGAACAGCATGGAGCTCGGGCACGAGGTGTGCACAAAGCTGCCTCCTTCCTTAAAGGAGCCCAAGACACCACTCATTCAATGAAATACTTCCCCAATAGAAGTTCAGCGATAATCTTCATCTCAGTCTCTTAAAGGACTTCTTTGAATACATGTTTACCTCTTCGTTATCCATTTACATCGTACTTCTAACCCAAACCTTGGTGCAGGAGAGTCCACGACTTTAGCTAAAAACATTTCACTTCAGACAGGCTGATGGTTTTATAGAGGAGGTAGGAAAAGTACTGCTATGCTTTTCCTGGTGTGTTCCTCTGCTGCACATCACACTTTTTAACCCAACTTCCACAAACAAACAAGCCCAATGAAACGCATTCTGTGAGTAAACCCCCTCTGCCGAGCTTGCTTGATGCTTCTGTTTTTAAGGAAATATCCAGGTTTAGCTCATAGAGATGACTTTGTGTTTGCCTACGTCCCCCTCCTATCAGTCACTTTAGTGAAGATGAGTTCACTTTCCGCAGAGGATCCCCCCCTCGGGCTTGTTTGAGCATCCCTGTAATTATATTTGTTTAAACAGAGTTCAAATATTAGCTATGGCCATAGGGAAGGCTTTATTGAATTTCCCTGTGAGGGAGAATCTCAGGAGCTTGTGTGTCTTTTCTAAGTATAATCTGCTGGCCTGAAATAACTGTGAAGAGGCAGCAGAGCAGGAGCGCGTGTTCAAAGGGGTAAACACTGGCTTCCACTTTTTTAAAATTAGATTTTGTTGCAGCCGCAGGTCTGGATGTGGAGCAGGTTTGCTGTAATATCGTAAGGGAAAGGGTTTTTCTTTAGTCGAAACCAGCAGGTCAAAATCAATCAGACTCGATAAGATCATGTTTATGTTTTCCAGCTGAATAATCAAGTTTTTTTTTATATTCTCCTCACTGAAGTAATTATGTATGTCCCTTTCTTTTTTTTCCATTACTAAATTAGACATCGTCTGTCAACGTACCTCTCCTGTTGGAGTGCAGCCGCATGTTAGGTCCATCATTCATTTACTGTCCTGCATCATATTGTTCTAACTCTATTCGTTACTCGAGGACTGAGAAGCTAGTGTTGTTGTACTTAAAGTCGGCCTTGGTCTCAAGACCACCTTTTGAAGGTCTCAACCTATGTCATTTTCACTTGGTTTTGTCACGATCTCACCTGATCTGACGGGTCATTCGTCCATTTCATTACTGTGATTAGAAGAAAAACGTGTCCTAAAAGAATAAACGACTTAAATTCATTCATAGTTGGATTTTTATCCAATGGTTATGGACGCAACCTTCCTATTGTTACAGTCTAAATAAGAGACGCTACATTGACATTGAAATTTGAGGCAGGAATGAGTTTTAATGCAGGGACAAGGAGTTGTCAAACAAAACAAAGAGCACCGAAAACCACAAAATCAGTAAAAACAATTCAAGTGACTAAAATAGATCGAGTGGCAGAGGTCTTTTTTAAATCCCCGACCTCCATCGACTGATCTGCTTTTGCTCATAAAGTGCAGCTAGTATATACACAGTAAACACAATATTAATGTGTTAGACATAGTGCACATATTAGAATTAAAAGATGTGTGCACAAGTTGTGGAGCGAGAGAGAGAGAGTGACGTTTTTTAAAATACTTTATTTTGGAGACATCTACATGTCACTTCATTAAGTAGTTGCTTAGTTATCACCTCTCAATGTAACAAACAATCACATTTTTTTACAATACTGCAGGTATTTTCCAGCCTTAAGATTCAGTTAGGTTATTTTCTCTATACCTTCTATTACAGTCACATTGTCTATCCAGTCATTGCTGGCTGCTAAGACAATCTTTATTAGATATTTATCCTGCACCGAAAGTGAGCTGCAATGTGGCAAATGTAAAAAGCTGAGTTTGTAAAGTTTCTTTGTGCAAAAATATGCATGTTGCTCAGAGTGGAAAGGTTCAGTGCATCTGAGAGAGAGTGTGTATGTGTGGTGAGTGGGTGTGAGAGAGTATGTGTGGCTTGAGGTGAGTATTACACAGTCTTGTAGAGAGGGCCTGGGTGCATTGGTACCTTTTATAAGACGGCAGGAGAGTAAAGAGTTAAAGTGTGAGACGGTAAATGTCCTTGATGTCTGTCAACTGAAGTTGAACTAATTTCTGACTATGTAAGCTAGCTGTACCCTTTGCTCCTACTGTAATTCACACAGTGATAGTAGTTTACAAGCAAGGCCGCCCTAAGAAGGGATAAAGGGGTGGGCTTTCTGGGGCCTAAGTCACATGGGGGAGGGCCCCCGGAGGTTAGCAAAAAAACAACATGGTCCATCCTAATTTAAACAATGACCATGTTTGATTGTACACCTTAATAATCACCATTACCTCTTTAAGCAACTAAAACACTTTTTATTCATGATGCTTCAGTAAAATGTAGCCCGATCCATGACATCAACCACCTCTTCTTAAAATGATGTGAACCTTTTGTTTTGTAATGTTACCAATATAAGCGGGCCTTGTGAACTGAACTGTTTGCCAGTTATGTAACAATCAGTATATCAGCTCCAGGACCTGCACAAAGTAAGCATGCTAGGAAAGACAAAAGAAGGAATGGAGGGAGCTGGCTCAAGCGCTTGACCCCAACAAGAACTTGATAACAATTTCATTCAGCTCCAAAGGTTGACAGGAGGGAACTTATGTTAGCCAGGAGGCTAGCGCTAACAGTACTGATCGAATAAGTGCATTGAAATCATTTCCTGGGCAGGCTCATTCACTGGGTTTTTCTGAGGCCCTGTCATTTCTATGTGCGGGCCTGTTTATAAGCACTATTGAATATTCACTATTGATGATTCATAAAGCAGTTAAGCTACAAGAAAATAGCTGAACATGCTAGTGGTGTTTTCTGTTTAACTAGCTATCTTTCCCCTCATGCATGTCTCCTGTTATTCTAATAAAAGCAGTCTAGTAATTTAAAATTTTAAATAATTCTGAAACCAGGAATGGTCTTTGGAAAAAAAAGAAGAGTTGGATAAATATTAACAGAAACAAGGGAAAAACAAATAATTCCCTCTTAATTAAGTGATTGAAGAATAAGCTAGACTTATTTTAAAGTCTCTTCTTCTTTCACTGCCTTTTGTTCTACATATATAGGGCTCCATATAAAAGGAGGCTAAAATAAATCCCTACATACAGTGTTTTATAAAAGTAATTTCTGGTTTGCCAGTGGTTTTTGGTTAGTTCATTCACCACATGTATAGAGGCTGTGGTCCATCAAAATTAGCAGTCCGGGTTTGAATCTGACCTGTGGCTCCTTTCCTTCATGTCATTCTCCACTCATGCATTCTGCCAGATTTTCAAATTTACGCCCTGTCCTGTCTCTGACATAAAGTTATGAAGAAGCCCAAAAATAAATCGTCAAAAAAGAAAGAAAAAAATAAGTAATGCCTGTCCTTTGCACAAGTATTTTACATTTTTTTTAACATAAGCCCACAGACACTTTGGGGCAGTAGCAAAATATCCAACACTGACAAATTCCCAGAAAAATATATATCATCTGCTCAACAGGCACAGATGTGTTCATAGCACTGTGTTCAGATGAATGGACTGTTCCCAGAATATAAGCTGCAGACGCTCTGTAATGTCCCAAACAGCTGCTTTATAACGACAGGGAGGATGAAGGCCAACAGGACGGAAGCTTTCCTCTGCCCAGTCACTTCCTGTTTTCAGACAGGCTGACCTCAGTCGCACTCACTAAAAAGTCCAACAAAGACACGTGCAAAAGATGCTTGCATTAGCAGTTGGTCCTATCCAAATATAGTGTGATGTGACAGTGACACCCCAACCAAAATTATAAACAGCGTTGATAGGGTGATCACTGAACTCACTGATAATTCACAGGAGAGAGGGTTTCCTGAACAAGGGTCCAAAATAATAATATTTAACATTCAATTTCACCTTGACAGACTTGGTTTCACAGGATGCAGCAGTGCACACTTTGGAAAGCTGTGACATCCACAGGAAAGCTCTTTGTCTTTACACGAGGAGAGCCCTCTTAAAACACAACCCTGACCTGTAATTAAATAGAAACCATAATCAAAACTTGACTTTTAGTGTATATACCTGACCAAGTGTAACCACTCTCAGTTCACCTGGTTAAATAAAACCCCTCGACTCCTGCATTGTGTGTAGAGTGATGAACAGGAGGCTGTATTATCTGTTTACGCCGTCATGTTTTATCTGAACAGGAGACAGAGTAAGTACCGGTCAGTCATGTTAAATGGACATTTTAGCACACAGAAATTCAAATTACGAAATCAGGTGTATCTAATCAACACATCAATACATCAGGGTACACAAGACCATTATGTGTAAATACAAACATACCATGTATATATTACTATATGGTGCTGTGTTTCATATGCTGGTCGCTGGCAGAGCAAAACGTTTGCCCAGTGAGTGTACTTAAAGAAACTGTAATAACAGACACTATAAACTCTGTTACACAAGCTGTTACAATCCAGGTACTTTAATGAAAGAGTTTAGGGTTTTATTGCCAAAAGTGTTTGGTCAGGTAAAAAGTGAGAACTATAGGCTAACAGTAGTCATTGATATCAGGATACGCCTCCGCGCCTGACTTCTGTTGTTTGGCATAATTAAGACCATCCACTTGTGCATTGTTTAAAATATACCAATACAATCGTTGAAGTTGTCAACAGTACAAGAAAAGATGTTTGCAAATCTGCACGCTCAACCAAGTGTGGTTACCACGGTACAAGAAACGTAAAGTCAATGTCTTTGTAAACTGATGATCCCCCCCCCCCCCCCAAAAAAAATAAATAAATAAATTAAATAAATAAATAAAAAATATATCCCAGTTTAAAATCACAATCAGGCGTGAGATCTTCTGTAGGTTTCACCTTTTGGTTTGAATAAAAAATTGCTAACATAGCTCCACCTGGACGGACATTTAAAAAAAGCATATTCAGCTAGTAAGTATTTATTTAGATAAATGTGAGATTTGTTTTTATTTTTAGAATATACATTAACATTTTGTCAATGAATTAAAATATCATTATACTCATCACTTGAAGGTCATTAAACTCTTGATGATTGCTGCTCGGCATGTAAACTAAGAATGTACTACTTTGAAACAACAACAATAATACCTTTGTGGTTTTATCATTTATTAAACAATAAAAACATGAGGTAGCAGTTTGTTCGATTTCAAATTCACTTTGGACATTTTTACCCAAGAGGCCAAACTCTGTGACTGGAGGAGCTGGTTAGAGCAGGACTGAAGCTTCAGGCTGAGTTGTTTTAGCTCCAGACCTTCTCTCTTCTGAACATAAAGCAATAACTGGCCTCTTCTGCAGACTCACTGCAACATTGCTTTATTTGCATCAACTTGTCAGTGAGAAACAGACCTGTTAACCAGAAACTGTTTCATTATTTACCACAACAACATGTATTCAAATAACAACAATCATTTTCTTTCACTGTATGTCGTTGGGTGACTGTGTGCTGTAAAACTGAACAAATCAAACCTTTATATACCTTTAAACAAGAGCATTAGAACACTATATATATATATATATATATATATATATATAGACAAAAGACCTCAGAACCATTTACTGTACAGGACAGGACATGAAAACAAATTCATTTAAAAAAATACAAATTAAAGCATACATATTTAAAGCATCTGTGTTGAACAGCTCAATGGGATTAAAAGATGTAACCCAGTGATGAATGTAAGATGCAGAAGCCCTCAACCTTTTTCCTCGTGACCCCACTTTGAGTTCCCAACACTCTTATAACCCCAGACATCCAATACACATATTCATTTGTTTTCAATCATAAAATATATTTTCTACTGTGTTACAAACACATTCATCGTAGAGCACTTATTGTTTGTTTGGAGAGGCTGGGAGGACACTACTACCCTCTGGATAACAGACCCACAGAGACTCTGCAACTTTCATGTGTTGGTATTTTCTTCACATTAGCATAGCGCAGGAGTTCCCAAACTTTTCAGCCTACCACCTCACAATGAGCGTTCACATGGCAGTCTCGTCGATGCCGTCCAGCTGGACATCATCCTGATTTTGAGGCTGGGCGTCAGGCTGTGCTGGCTCAGCTTTGTCCTCTGCACGTGTTTTCACCTTCGTGTCTTTGAGTATCTGTGAGACGAGTCGCTCATAAAGCCACTCCAGGTCTTGAGGGTCCTCTGGCCAGATGAGATAATCTCTCTTCTGGACGAAAGCTCTGATTGCATTGTACTTCATCAGCTGGTAGTGAGCCACCTTCAGTGTTTTTGTATGAGAGCAGAGTTATGGGTCAGTTCCAGAGGTCAACAAAAGGCATTCATATCTTTAGATAATAAGAAGTGCACAGCAGTGATTTGCTTCCTGGTGTTCAGTCATACTTTTCAGGCATTTTAAATCTGAATGAAGCCTGACACCTACTGACGGAGAGTGGGTACTAAATGTTCATGATATGTTGATCTTAGGTGCTTGTTTTCTACAGAGGGAGAATAAAAAGAAGTCTAACCTTCTTATTAGCATTTCATAAAGCAGTGTACAGCTTGTGAGCAAAGCCTCCAAAGATCACGTTATTAGCAGATGGTGGTAACAAGTAACTGTACAATAACTGCTGAGAATGTGACTGCCCTCCTACATGTAGGACCTGCAGCTGTGCTCTGACCTACTGTCTGTGTGGTTGTTTCCCTGCAGGTCGCCGATTAGTGATGTTCTGCCACACATGTGCAGACCTGCCCAGTCTCTCAGGTGTAGGCTACTTGAGATCCACAGTCCACCCATTCAGTCTCTAATTGGCTCTCAGCCTCTCATCATCCCCACACAGCTCCTCATCATCACCATGCTTTTGTTGTAGTTTGCATTATGTTAGTTTAATTTTGACACCATACCACACAACCGGCACACTGGTTCAGTGATAAACACACCTCACACTCTTTTTAAGTTGTAATTTGTGCTATCTTTTTTCATAAACTTTTACACAGTCTTAGTTTAACCATGTGTTTCCCTGTTTTTTTGGGGGTTTTTTTTGTCAGGCCTTAAGAGCCCGGTCATGACAATGGAGATCCGAAACAGAACTTAACGGAAATTCAGGCATTCATTTGTCAGGTGGACCAAAACAAAAAATATACTCTACAGTATATCTTCAACATTTTAACAGGCAGCTTGTGGCTTCTAATATTGAAAAAAGGGTTTTTATTAAATACGTAACGCCACATTCTTTGCTTAGTTTGTCAACAAAGTAATTCAGCAGCATAACACACACCTTCCCTACCACCAACATGATGAGGACATTTGTCAGCTCCTCCAGCATACGGCCCTGGGCAAGAGTGAACGCCTCCAGACACCAACCATCTGCAAAGAGGAACAATCCAGTTTGGTTAGGCTCTTACTAGATTTTTTTGGTATTATTTTATGATTCAGAAACAGGTTTGTTTTGTCTGAGAGTTGGTTTGTATTCTTGCTTTCTCAGAAACTCAGGACTGCAGTTTATGACGAGACAAAGTGACTCCCTGCAGACGCTGCAAGACATTCGGGCCAACGTGCCTGGGCAAGAAATTGTGCAGGGGTTGTATTCATCAGTTTTTCTACAGATTGTAGCCAAGAAGGAAAGTATTAATAAGGGTCAATTGGATCTGCCACTGAACAGATTCTTTTCCTTCACATAGAGCCTGGCGAGTTGCCTCGATTAATTTCCCAGCCTGAACCTGCTACCACTGAAATGGTAACGTCGTGGTGTCCTAGAGTAGAACTGTAGATCACTGCAGCAGTCAGGATTGTCTGACTCTCAGTAAGCTTAAAGTGTTTTTCTCAAAATGTATACAGACATAATGTGCCTCTTAAACTATTGCTAAAGATTAAAGTCAGAAAAACGTTACCTTTAAGAAATTCCTTGGAGACGATGCAAACAGTTTTCTTGCTACCCCAGATGGCGTCTCTTATGTTGGACAGATGATCCTCCCCCGGCAGGAAGTCTCTGGCCTCGAAACAGCAGTGTAAGATATTCTCCTCTGAAAACTGCTTGTCGAGCTTCTTCAGCAAAGCACCTTCCACCCAACCGTAATCACTGTTGCTAAAGCAGAAGAAGGCATCAAACTTGGCCTCACCAGCAGGTGGTATTGGTCTTGGACCCTGGAGAATCCTACCGACAACCTTTTTGTAGATGATGAATATCTCTCCGCGGAGATGGGTGTACACAATCCCACTCAATGTGACGATGATGATGAGGAGAGCAGAGAAGACGAAGAGGGAAAATTTAAGACCTTGGACGTGCATTTCATGGTTTTCCTCACATGGTTCGATGATCGTGGAATAATCCAGCAGAGGAAGGTTACGGAGAGCAGCTGGAAACTCACATCTGTATTCATCAATCGGGGTCAGGAATTTTACATCTGTAATGTTAAGCCACTCCAGGAAACTTTCCAGATTGCAATCACAGTGGAACCGATTTCCTGCCAGGTTGAGAAAGTCGAGAGATTGGAAAGTCAAAGGGTCTGGGGAGGCTAGGAAGTTGTTTGAGAGGTAGAGACGTTTTAGGCTAACAGGAAAGACATCTGACTGAAGGTAGGTTAAGGCGTTTGAGGAGAGGTCCATTTCTGTGATGGAGCTGAGACCATTGAAAATCCCATGTGGGAGTGTGGCAAGTGAGTTGAAACTTATGTCTAGAGCAAGCAGATTCTTAAAAGGGTAAAAAATGTTGAGGCATTCCCCTTGTGCCCAAAGGACCTGCAGGGAACTGTCATGAAGATCGAGCACTTGCAAACTATTGTGGATTTGAGGTATCGTAATGTTCCAACTTACTGTGCACCACTTGACAAAGTTCCCACCAAAGAAGAAATTTTGGAGATAATTGAAACCACCTAAAATGACATACAAATCTGCCAAGTTTGTTAGTCTGTTTTCGCTTATGTCCACATAGGTGCTGTTCATGCCCAACTCACGGATGCCATCAATTAAATTTAACTTATTGTCCCTTAAAAGGAGCCATATCAAGTTTGGTAATAACGCAGGGAAACCCAGTTCTTTCAACGAGTTTCCTGTTAGATATAAGGCTTTTAAGTCGGAGAGACCATAGAACGCATTATTTCCCAATTTACCAATGTGGTTGTGAGACAAATCCAACACCTTTAGTTTTGTCAAATTCATAAACGTGTGAGAATATATTTCTCCTAAGAGGTTGTATGAAAGGTTGAGCATTAGTAAATGTTCTTGAAGACCATTGAAGGCATTTCTAGTAATCTGATTGACTTTGTTTTTTGAAACGTCAATAATTCTTGCATCTTTTAAATGCCCAAAAACAGCCCACTTTAAAGCAAATATAAAGTTATTAGAAATATCTAAAGTGTCAACATTGCTGTTAGTAAGGCCTTCGAATGTGTCTTTGTCTGGGTCAGGGAGATTGTCACTTGAGAATCCTTTGCCAATGTGTCCAGAAAGGATAAGATGAGTGATTCGTGTCCCATTTATTACTTTAAAAAATTGCCTTAATGTGGCCATATTTAACCCATGGGAGGATAAGTCAAGTTTTCCAAAGGAGATCCATCGAAAAGGATTGCCGCATCTTTCCCAGTCAAAGCCTCTACTGGTCTGCTGGTATAATTTATTGGAATCCAACTTCAGATAATCAAAGTTTTTCCCCTGGAAACCGACTAGATCTTCTTCACATAATCTCTCAATCTGATTCAACGTGAGGTTTAGGTTTGTGAGCTTCGTGAGTCTTGAGAAGAACAGCCCTGGTTGCAGTCTCTTGATTTGGTTTCCATAGAGATCAAGGGTTTCTAAGGACAGAAGGGGCTGCAGGTAGCTTTCAGACAGTATGGAATCTGACAAAGTGCAATAGTCCAAAAACAACTTTTGTAGTTTGAACAGTCCTGCGAATGACCTGAGCTCAAGCTTGAGGCCAGCATTGTATCCGAGGACCAACTTTGTCAACTTCCTCTGCCTGAGGAAAGCGTTGTTCCTTATGGTGAGCTTTACATTTTGCTTTCCAAGATCTAGTTCTTGCAGCTGGTCATAGGCTCTGAGTGAGCTGCTGTTGATCTCATTGATGTAATTAAACTCAAGGTAGAGATGGGTGATGTTGGGTGGCAAGACAGGAACCCAATAAAGGTTCTTTGAGGCGCAATTTGCTGAAAGGCCATGCAAGGTGCAAGACTGACGGCATCTTGATACCTGCAGGTAGGAAGGTAGCAAAAGTTGTGTTGAATCAAAAAAAGGAAACGAACAAACTTTGTGTCAAACTGGATATAGAGAAACTTTTGATTTTCTGATTTGATACTATAAAATATCCTCTTAAGCTTTTTAAACATCCTGGAATGGTAAAGATGCTTCAGAAAAATGTGAAGCTTTTTGAGTTCTGCTGTTAACAATGCTAATGATAATATGATAATGATAAAAACTACTTCTTGGGGTCGCCGGTGGCGCAGCGGCAGTGCGTGCGACCCCACGTATTGAGGCTCAGTCCTCGCGCGCGGGCGGCCCGGGTTCGCGTCCGGCCTGTGGCCCATTTCCCGCATGTCTCTCCCCACTCTCTCCCCCTTTCCGACTATATCCACTTTCCTATCAATAAAGGCAAAAAGGCCAAAAATAAACCTTTAAAAAAAACAAATATATATATATATATATATATATATATATATATATATACTTCTTTAGTGTTCTTTTTTAAATATCTCATTTATTGACTTAGAAAGTTGAAAATAGTCAAACATTCAGATTCTACAAAGGAATAAACAAAACAAAAATAGTTCATTTTATAAATATATTTACATCTCAACGACTTCCATATTACTTAAATTGATATATTTGCCAAGTGCAAGGTCTGACGAAGCACAGGAAGTAAAGTCAACCAAAATGGGATTTTTGGAGCTGAGGCTGATATCAATATTGAGGACACCGATATATCGACCAATATCTTTTTTAGAAACACCACTGAAAAGCAGATTCGCAGCCCCACTCGCCCAAACAAGTGCAAGAGTCGAGGGGATTACGAGGTGATTTGTGTTTTCATTAAAGAATTAAAGGAATCTTTTTCAGTCACGTCATACTCTGTCTTCAGTCTCATTTTGTTAAATAAATCGTGTGAGAACCGCATCGTGATCCCAGTATCATCAAATGTATCGTGAGTTGAGTGAATTGTTACGTCCCTACACAAAAACTTCTTTTGACTGCCTGAAATACACAATACTAAATTAAAAATGTGATTGAATTGTTAGTGATGAAATAATGAAGAACAGGTAAACAAACCACGAGGTAACCCCTAAGAAACCACCATGTAATGGGCAGATAGTGAGTACTTCCTCATCACATGTTCTAGAGAGGCTCAGGATTATTTAACGTATAAATAATGAAAAATGTTTAATGTCATATATGTGATAAAACAGGATTACCATGAAGAAGTGTAGTGTTGCAGGGCAGAGTGTTATGAACATAGATTTAATTCCAGGTAAAATGTATACTCATCCACTCATAATGTAAATAATATTCAATTAATTACCAATCAACAAATAAATTAACAAACACTAAAGGAATTAACGAACCAAGAAAAACAAATAAAACTAAACAAGTAGGCTAAGATAAACAGACAAACAAAGAGAACAAAGAGCAGAACAAACAAAGGTATAAAAAAGAAATAAGGAGAAAGACAAATAAAGAGATAATAAGAATAATAGAAGTAAATATGGAAATAGAAAATAAACAAATAATAAACAAACTAAATAAATGGTAACATACACAAAAGATCAAAAGAAACATAGAAAATAATATGATTGTTATCAAATGAATGAAAAAAATAAATACACAAATCAAAAAATAGAACTAAATAAATACAAACGTGTTGATTTTCAGAATACATGGAGAACTAAACAAACAAAGAAAGACATGAAGAGAAATCCATAATATGATGAATAAAGACACAAAAGATAAACAAAGTAAGAAATAAAGACATTGACAAACAAATAAAAAACAAAAAAAATATTGTAATAATAAAGAAACAATAATTATCAAATAAAAACAACAATCTAAAAAAGACAACAAAAATAAAATTAAATAAGAGAACTAAGTAAGGAGATGGATTTTTTTTTTTAAACAATAGTGTAAATGTTTTTTATTGATTTCATTTAATCCTCAACATGAAGGAATCTTTGAGCCTTTTTTTAATGTAGATTTTTTTTAACACTTGTCTTTTTAATTTTAATTTTAATAATTCAGTTCATGTAAAAACCAATGTGACTGAGCACTTGTCTAAGTGTTGTGAACATACCTGGAGGTATAATCCAATGAAGGCCAACAGAAGAGCCAGCGTCCACATACTGTCCTCTTCCTGTGGACAGTAAGTAAGTAAGTAAGTAAAATTTATTTATATAGCACTTTTCACAGGCAGGGGCCACAAAGTGCTTCACAAACAGGGTTTAAAACATCACAAGCAACAAACAGACAGTACAGAGATCATAACAGCCCTAAAAGAGACTAATTAAAAGCCTGGACAAATAAAAACGTCCCCAGTTGACTCTTGAAAGTGTCGGAGTCACATTGAACAGCATCCAATAGGCCGACGTGGATTGACGTCTCGGAGGTAGTGTCCGTGTTGCGGAGCGGGACTGGACGAAGGCACATCCAGCGGTCACGTGAGCTCCAGCTGGTCCACGCTGGAAAAGCCGGCATAAACACGGAGGTAGGCGATGGCGATGAAAACCCCTGATCATGGCTCCAGCACTGTGAAGGGTCCAGGACACCTGTTGAAGTGCGGGCAGGCGGCAGCGAGGACACGCTGGCGCACACATCGAGGAGAGGAATCTGGCGCAGGAACCGAGCGTGGTCCCGGCAGCCGAAGACGACGGAGCCCCCGGCAGCCGCAGCACGCCCTCGCTTCACTTGGATACCGGACCGAGAGCCTCTTTTTCTGGATCTCCTGCGGGTCCTACCCGGCACCCGATACAGCACCAAGTAGTCAGGTGAGACGGGATCGATTTCAAACGGAGGCAGAAATGCCTGTTTGTAACGGTCCCAGGTATGAAACATGTCCTCCAATGACTCTTTGATACGAAATAAAGAGTCCCGATCATAGGTTAGTAAAGCCAGGACACTTCCATTTGTCATCTGGGCTGCAAAGATCACATATAGAGAAAAAATAATCATCAATAATCTACAAAACAGAGAGCGAACCGTGGCAATGCCAGTCACAGGCGCCAGTACGGTTTGGTCTCCAACAGTCAAAAATGATACTCATTACACAGAGTAAAGGCATTGACTGATAGTCTGCATCATAGTGAAGACAGAGGAGGGTCTCTGTGTGTGTGTGTGTGTGTCTGTGTGTGTGTGTCTCTGTGTGTGAGTTTAAACTGTTTGCTTTGGCAGGTTCAAGGTTCACCAGTGCAGCTTTGATTTCACTCTGCTCAGTAAACAACTATATATTTGTGATGTGAGCTTTGATTAACTTAGAATAAATATTGAATATGTTATCACTACGTGTTAACCAGTAAGAATATGGGCCTAAATGATCTGATTCTTCTTCATTAAAGGGGCATTCCTCCGATTTAATCTATTAAGTAGTCACCACTAGTTGTATAGCCTTTCTCCAACTGTCCTGGGGCATCCAGAAAATCACATTATAGACTACATGATCATGATCATCGTCAAAAACAACAACTAGCAACAGAAGAGGGAGTGAGTACTACAAGTGGGTTAATAGTGCATGCTGCTGTTATAAATGATTTAACCACTTCCAGGGACATAGGGGGTCCCCAGTCTCTCGCATCCTTATTTTGGGGGTCGCTGGGTGTTTCTTTAAACCTTTAAATGGAGCCTCTATTTGTATTTGACGTCTCATGTTGATAAACTGGTCTCTGTTCGTTGAGCATGGTGGCTTCTTCAGGTTAGGCTACTGTGGTTGTGTAAACTGCGGTTATTAGGGGAAAAAAATAAAAACGACGGAGTAACAGTGTTTATTACACAATACAGCCGACATTTTAAGCTGACACCAATTGTTTGGATTCATCGAGAAAACATTTGACTTTATCGACGTTCAGAGAGTGTGAGAAAAATGAAATGTCTGGGAGGAAATTGTATAAGATAATAACATCGGCCTCTTTAAATAAGTTTCCCTTTAAAATGAAAATATCTTACCTCAGTTTAAGGGGTTTTCAAACAAGATCACCCTCATGGTGTTTTCCTTTGGCAGAGTCTGCAGGCTGTAGCACCTCCTCCCAGTAAATCTACTCCTCTAACTCAACACCTCTCCCAGTTAATCTACTACTTAAACACCTCTCCCACCTTGTTCTTCTCAGGGATATCACCGAAAAACAGCCACAGCAGTGACCTGTTGATTTTCTGCCTGACCTATGAAAGACGTCGCTTTTTCCTCAATGACGAAAAAACGGTCTTCCTCTTTCTAAAACGTATTTCCCAATTCTTTGTGTTCTCGCTCCACATGTTAAAGGACTGCTACAACCTGCGAAACTACAGTGTTTCTGAAAAATAGTTGGATGACTTCGTCCTTCTATTATTAACTTAGATTCCTTATCGTCAATCCACCACTGTGTGACGGTTAAATCACTCCAAGTCTTCTTAGTTGAATCTTCTTTATTGTTAGAATTCTTCAAATTATGTTGACATTCACTGTTTGTATGCATGTGTGTGTGTGTGGTTTCTGCAATAACAAAACATGAAATGACATTACAATGCTGCATTGAACTACAATCAACTCCACATCAAAAACAAGTGCAGGTATGCATTACGGCCACAAGGTGGCGCTTCGTGATCAGCTGAAGCTGTTATAGCTGCCTGCAAACACGTGTCCTTATTGGGTTTAAGATAGCATGTTCAAGCTAACTGGTTAGCAACTTAGCACACTCCATATCTTGACTCTTAACTTAACCTGAACATTATCATACGACACCAAGACATAATATGACATAGAAAACTATACAATTTCACATTCTCCATGTACTTACAATCAAATGGACGCACACAAGATATTAAGGCACACCAACAAACTCCCAGCATCTGTAATGAGCTGCTATACTCTCATAGAACGAACCACTGTCGGTGTTCACGGAGAAATGGGCTAAACCAAGTCATGGGGGGGGAAACGGAACAGTCCAACTCAGTAGGGCCTTTTTAACAGTTTCAGTGCAGTTTATAGTGCTTAAACTGATTTTGCTGCATTAAGGACGACTCCAGGGGACCGAAGCCCACGCCTACTACTGCACTACAGCTAGGGAACAGCTGCTGCTGCCACCTTTAGGGCTACTGAAGCTTATTTCTAATGAATATTACTAGAATCCTGATGGTTGCACATCAAACTGCCACTATGCAGCCATTCACCCTAATACTATGGACAACTATCTACTAGTTGGCCTACTCTTTACTTGATCAGAAAAAAGTTTTAGGTAGTAAAAACACATGTATTAACTTGTAGGATAAGTAATAAGACAAAGCACATGTTGCTATATTATCCCTACGTGTTAACTGAGATCCAAATAGTGAACTAATGAACTAAGGTCTTTTTGACCTGGTAGCACTGCTGGTGAAGAGCCAAAATGTCATCTAGTAGGTACTACTTGTGACAATACTTACTAGTACTAAGAGCCAACATGTTGACTGGCAGTACTAGTATAGACTGTAAATATGTTATACAATTTTGCTCTATATTTTTTCAGATGATACCAGGCCTAAATCAAGGAGGTCCTTATTCACACGCCAAAAAATGTAGGCCTATATATAGTAGTCTATATCTCACATCCTGAAATCTACAGCCAGTCAGTAGATCTATTTTACTTGATGCAGGTGTTTGTGTTCATTTATTAAACATTATCTGTATGGCTTTTGTGTCTATTTACCCGGGGACTGCACATGTAATCTGCAATCTAATCAGCTAAATCTGATGTTAAACTTCACATTAATTGAGGTTAGTGTATGTTGGTCCTTATCAAAACTAAAAAATACTAAAATAGTTTCGAAAAACAGCTAGTCCTAAAAGGTTTAGCCAACTTGTCTATGACATGTTTTATACAGTCCTAGTACAAAAAAATCCATACAATCTAAATACTGAAGTGAACATCTTTGTTTTAAGGCATTATTCCAGTCATTTCAATTACATTGCAAAGTGAATTAAAGGTTAAATGTCAGGTAAATGTTTAAATAACATAACACATGTGATCTTGAGACACTGAACAAAAAGCAGGGAAAAAAACGTACTCATTGTTATATTACAAGGATTACAGTATCAATTTCACCAGAGGCTTTATTTATTAATGTATTTTGCTCACTCCTTATGTTGCCTATAGAGGTAAGATGTTGTACTCCATACTCACCTTTAACCACGAAGGAAGGAGAAGGAGGAGGAGGAGAGAAGACAAAGAGGCCTAAACATTATGTGAGTCTATAGCATCTATTACTTAGCTTTGTAATGGAGGGGTCATTAGTCCAACTAGGTTCATGTGCCTGTAGAGGTGAACTGTGAATTTGTTCCATCTTTACACCATCCCGGCGCTGCATGTGCAGCGATGACATGTAGTTCACATTTCCACCGCATGGTGGAGCAGTCGGCCTGTGTCCGAGCTGAACTGCCTCAATGACCGTGGAAACACGTTTTATTGTTGCAGGCTACTCGTGTTTTTAACCTCATTGTAAAGTACTGTGAGCTCACCTGTCATACAATGTTTTTCATAAACAAAACTACTATTGCTATTAACGCTCTGAAAAGACAGACATGTTCATATTTTTAAAAAGTCTTTTATGCGTCAGAACAAAACAACAAAACAGTTATTTCAAAAAGTGTATTACATTACTTCTGTTGTATGTGAGTAACGTGTCAGGTTGTTCAAAGTCAGGTATTATACAGCTTGTTAAGAGCATATTCTTTGAGAGAGTTTTGTGCTGTGGTATTTACACATGTTTGTTGTTATTGCTCTTCTGTAAGGCAAGGCAAGGCAAGTTTATTTGTACAGCACATTTCAACAACAAGGCAATTCAAAGTGCTTTACACAAGACATCAAACGCATCATGACATGTAAAACATCCGATTTCCAAAACTGTCCGTAGAGTTCTGTTTGCGAGGCTTGACCAGCATTTACACATGGTGCAGAAACACTTCTCTCTCTCTTTTACACGTCACTTGAATCGTGCGGTAAACCGTGAGTGTCACCCTCCGGCGCTTTGAGCGCACCAGCACTCCCCGTCTTCTTTTTGCCACTGAGGATGTAATGAACAAGAAAAACCACCAACACGACAAAAAAGACAGTGCACACTATTATCCCCACGAGACCCCCCGCTGTCACCCCTGAGGGTTGCCTTGTTGGATTTGGATATGTCACAGGTGGTACTGTGGGGAGCGTCGTGTATGCCCCAGAGCCCTCCGACCCTCCATCAGTCTCTGTATCATCGTTTTTTACGCATTTGTATTGCTCGACTAGTGTATATCCTCGCTTACATGAACAAACATAGCTGCCAAACGAATTTTTACATCCTTGAGAACAATAACCGTGAGCACACTCGTCAATGTCAAGGCACATCGTTTCATGTGCCCTTTCCTCAGCTAAATAACCATCCGGGCAGTAGCACTGGGATCTGTCATTCGGGTCACACTCGGCGACACATTCCTCCTTCCCGCAGTGGCGTTTACACCTATTTGGTTCCGCTGGGTCCTCTTTATACCCATCATAACAAGAGCAATCATAGCTACCAGGCGTGTTGGTGCACAAGTGCTCACATGGTGCGTCCACGCACTCGTCCTTGTCGACACAAATGCCGCCAGTGAGCTTGTATCCATCCTTGCAGACACACTTAAACCCGCCTATGTCGTCGACGCATTTGAAGTTCTCCCCGGGACACAGCCGCTCGTCCGTGCAGTCATTGACGTCCACGCACGACCTGCCGTCTCGCGCCAGCTTAAAGCCGCTGTGACACCCGCACGTAAAAGTGTCACCCTGCCTGTAGCAGGCGTGCATGCATCCCAGAGTCAGGCACGGGTCGGGTGCGGCGACTTCGCAGGTGACTTTGTTTGCGGTGTTGACGATTTGTCCGGGCTTGCAGTAGCACGAGGGTACATTCTGGGGGTTCACTAAGCATTTGTACTCACAACCCCCTTCCTGTATCTCGCAATTCCATGGCGCCTGCAGCCACTGTTCGGAGAAGCAGACGTATTTGATTTCAGTTGGCATCCGAATAGCGGTGCTTCCCGGGGGCAAAGACGGCAAATCCTCGCCCTGAAACCCTAAAGGGGTCCTATACGTGACAGACTCCCCCGTTGCAGCTACTAGACTATTACATGGTTCTATGAAGCTGTGCTCACAGAGAAACCCTTCTCTGTGTTCCTCGCATGGTTCCTGGATCCATTTAAAGTCATCCTCTCGGGAAACTGAGACACAGCGACGAGAAGAGCAGCTGCTGTCAAAACTCGGCACCCAGTTGAAAAAGCTACTTTCGCTGTCTTTGGTCACCCACTGGAAACCGTTAAGCTTTGCAGCAACGTCTGGACAGCCGGTCGGAAGATTTAACCCAATCCAGTACCGCCCCGTAAAGTTCCCCAACAGAATGAAAAGTACATCATGGGATGCAGAAGAACGCACTGTCATTAAGTGTCCCTTTAAATCTATGCATTGTTTCTGTGCAGTCGAGTAATCGCTTCGATCCTGAAACATAGTGAAACATTGATTTCCGATGCAGTACCCGCTATTTGGCTCCATTGCCCTGTTTTTACCCACCAGAAGAGTAAAAACGATAACACAAAGTCCAGTTAGATCCACCATGTTTGAACCTTGGCTGTGTCCACTTAAGTTCTTGTGCGTTCAAACAGTCTAAAGGTTTGTTTGTTGGAGAAAATAATGTGCTCGTATTTATGATCCCCAAGTTCCATGTTAGTGCCCCGGCAAAGGAAGGAAGTCGGTCTTAATCTGCTTGCAGCTCAATGTCTCATCTCAAACTTTCTGCTAGCTCTAAGTACCAAATTCCTCAATTACGCACGGTGTTTACGCAAGTACGCACGAGGACACGCGCACGCAAGGGAGCATCTACTCAACGTCCTCTCGTGCAGTAGCCCCTCCCAAGTCCAGTCTACACAAAATGTCAATCCAATGGTTTGAATTGAAAACAGTGACAGCTATAACGCGTAGGAGACGTACGCCTGTTTGAAATGACACTTCCCATCACAGATGTTCAGGACATTTTCCCCGAGAAGAAGCGTCATCATGTTTCCAAACTGCTGGCGAATTAGGAGATTAAGACAATAGTTTTCATCCTAGAAAAAACAGCAGCAGTGAAACACAGGAAAACATATTATGAGAAAAAAAACAAGATAAAGATGGCATATCTTTTATCTAATTAAAGTTTTTACAACATTGTTGTCAGTCGTTTATTGTGTAGTATATGGATCTTATCTCTAACTCTGTGGAGTAAATGATATAGCATGCAGAGAAAGAAAAAGACAGTGCAAACGTCTTTTTTTTTGTTTATTGGTTTATGGAAGTCTTCGTTTTGTCTTCCCTTGCAATTTTATTTATATTTATCTATATTCATAAACATTGTGTTGAAGATGGCGATACATTCTATGAAGACTTCATTGCCTGTATTATGGTGATACTTACTCCACACTACACATACGTGTGGAGAACCAGCTTATTGTCCAAAGTAGCATAAAAACAGTAGTTTGAATCTAAATTCAGCAGCAGTGCAGGAACAGAATGAACAGGAAGACATCCAGTTAATCAATCAGTAGTGGCATGTCTTCATTCAGTTGTGACATATTCACAGACAAAACACACGACATGCAGCAGCTGAGTACATCAGGTGCAAATGAGGTGTTTTATATATGTCGACCATAGCTGCAGCATCTGTAATACAGTCTGTACACAGTTATATCAAAAACATTCCACCATTGTGGTCTGAATCAATATTACACTGTAGCCCCAGAAGGATTAAAAGTGAGCATACAAATGTGAACTTCCATTACATGTGAAATATTTTGATGCACATAAACTGATGCATCACTTCTTCATGTTTGATAAAATTCACAGTCTGTATGGTCAGGAATTGATTGTGCTTCTGGATAAATTCCTGCAGAGTCATGATTTAATGTTTGGGGAACTGAATGAACTTTACCAACATCTTTAGATTTACAACAAAACTATGTTTAAAATATCAGAAAATGGATGTGTGCCGTTAAAAAAAGAAAACCAGACAGGACTATGACTCTGACAAAACCTGAATTTATCTTTAAAGCTTGAATATGCTTTTCATGAGTTAATGTGCATCAGAAGTTGGTCCAAATGCAACAAATTTACATGCCAAACCTAACGCGCTTTGAAAAACAAGACAATGGGGCACCGGTGGCTTGGTCGGTTGTTGTGTGCGCCCCGCGTGTAAAGGCTGTGGACCTCCAGACAGGCGGCTCGGCTTCCAATCTGACCTGTGGCTCCTGCATCTAAATCTTCACTCTCTCTCTGCCTACATTTCCAACTCTGTCCTATCTCTAATAAATGCCCAAAACCCCCCCGAAAAATCCTTAGAAGACATTGTCTGTATGCATTCATAATCCAATTCAAAACAATATGACATATTTTATGATCAAATGTTTGTGACTGTGAGACATTGAAGCTGTGTAGCAACAGAGCAGTGTGCATTCAACTACAGAGATCGGCATGCTTTTAAATGTTTTTGTGTAATTCTACAAAAATGTAATAATGTACAAAGCAGTTCACACATGCAGTAAGTCTTTAACGGAAAAAATGTGAAATCCAACATTATGAACAATGCAAATGTCATGTGAAGACCAAGGCAAATACTGTTCAGTACAGTGTGATACAGTGTTATTAGACAAGTAGCTTTGTTATGAGACAATCTTGATGTTGTTATCGCTGATAAAAATAGGTTTAGTGCTGGAATTTTAACACAATTAAAGAAACTGGGAAGTTGACAACACTCACTTAAAGTACCATTGCTATTACACTTATTCATATGAAACAATTTGATTTGTAATTTCTTACATTGTTTTTGGTATTTCTGCAACAATAACAGTTACAATCTAAAATCTTAAAAAAAAATTGAATTTGAAATACTTTCTAGTTCCCATGAAAACTACTCACATCATGAAAAGTTTCCCATGTACTGTACGAGGCGTGCGAGTAACTTAGGTCAAATCCAGAACTGTATTATTTGACGTCTCTGAAGAAAGAAAACCGCCTGACATGACAGAGAGGTCCTAAAAAGCATTGAACTAACAGTTTTAAAAGTTTCTGTGGGTGGTTTTTCAGAGGTCAGTCAAAAGATAACCTCTTGTAGGTTTCTGTGGTCACCTGCTGTAGGTAGAAAATATCAATGTCATGGTGTTTGAAGGAGGAAAGCTGAAATTTACCGCAGCGTTTCAACATGTTTCGGACCAGAAAATACAGCAGCACTGCAAACAGCATGAGGAAAACCGTGATGCCCAGGACGCTGCCCGTCTTAATGTAAGCGGGGACTGAGGCTGGCTGTGCGCTGGCAGGGGTCGGGTACAGGGACGTTGAGCCTGATCCATCATCTCCCTCCTCCTCCTCCTCCTGTTTAACACATTTGTGCACCTTGTAGGGCTTGTACCCACTGTCACACACACATTTGTAGCTACCAAATACATTTAAACATTTGTGTTCACAGAGTTTCTTACTCTCACATTCATTAATGTCAGTGCAATACTTTGTGTCATTGACTGTATGTAAAATGTAACCAGCAGGGCAGGAACACGGGCTCAAGCCGATATTGTCAGGGACTGGGATGCATTCAGCTTTACAGTCTCTCTCTGTGCAGTGCTGCTCACACTTTTTGGGGTCTTTGGCTGACACCTTATATCCCGGCAGGCATATACACTGAAATACCCCATTGTATTTCTCACACCTATGTTCACAGCCTTGACAGACTGAAACGTCAACACACACGCCCTGGTCGTCATAGAAGCCTTCTTTGCACCTACAAAGAAACCCTTCCTGAGTGTTCTCACACTCTTTATTCTCACCTGTGCAAGGGTTCTTTACTGCGCACATGTCCACATCCACACAGCTCTTCCCGTCCTGCGCAAGCCTGTAGCCTTCGTGGCACTTGCACCTATGGCTGTCACCCTCCTCTTGGCACCCATGCTCACAATCGGTGCACGGATCCTTGGTGCAGGTGATGTTATTGGAATGGAGACTTTGCCCTGCGGGACATGTGCAGGTGTGTGTGTTTGTTGTAGAACTGCAGATGTGGTCACACCCACCCGTCATCACCTCACAAGTCCATGGAGCTTTTAGCCAGTTACTTAAGAAACACACATATTTTGAGTCTGGGAATGTGCTGTCAACCTTCTTTGCAACAGCGATGGTCCCTAGTGGAAATAATTTTGAATCGTTCACCTCGAAGCCCATATGCGTGCTGTACGTCACCTGTGCGCCCACACCTGTCTGCAACTCACCGCAAGGCTCTTCCAATCTGTACTGGCACAGAAACCCGTCAAGCTTTTTCTGACACGGCTCCAACAGTACCTCGAGGTTCCGACCCATCACTAAAATGGCATGGCATTTTTCAAGTCCTGCCTCCACTTTTCTCTCGCTGGTTCCATCACGTACATCCAGCCAGAATTTTCCGCTAATCCCATCTACTATGCGGTTCAACATCACTTTGCTTTCCGAGCTGTACACGAATAACTGTCCCCCTGGGTCTTTGCAGCTGCTGTGCGCGCCTGAGAAGTCTCTCGGCTCCAGGAAAACCGCAAAACATTTATCCCCCGCGCAATGTCCGCGCTGGGAGTCAACTGTTTCCTCAAGCCCAAAGAGGAAAAGCACGCAAATAAGTGCACTTGTTGTTCGAACCATGATGTCGATGTTACAAGAGTTTGTGATGGTGGTATAAATCTATTTGTTCGAAGATCAGAAGATGGTAGAGCGACTGAAAGCGCAACATGGTCCCCATTTTTTAAAGCCTCCTACTGTAATGTTTTTTTAAGCCCGACCAGGAGAGGAAGGAAGTTGTGTTCTGGCCAGTAGTTAAACCCCGGTCTGATTGCTCAACCCCTCCGCTGTCCAAAATCCTTATCTAAAAAAAAAAGAAACAGAAAGAGAGATGGAAAAGAAGAAAACACCCAAATCCTCAAACTGGCAGAGCGCACATACATTTTTTAAATGTATTTAATTATGATTGAAGTTGATTAAGTTAAACAAATCCGTATTCTGCTCATCCTTTTCTAATTGAAGATAACAGCTCCTTTTGAAGGAAAAGCTCCTTAAGGTGGTCAAATAGTGCCTTTACATCAAAATGTCATGAAATATTTTGGGAAAGAAGTTTACTACATTAATAAATAATAATAATAATAATAATAATGATAGAGCCAAATAACTTGATTTTAAATGATTGATTTTAAAACATTTTTAATGCTTATTTAGGGTCAACAGCTGAATGCTGTGGATCTGTGAGTAGAGTCCATCATCGCTCAACCAGAGGGTCAGGGGTTTGATCCCCAGCTCCTGCTCCACTGATGCAATGTGTCCTTAGGTAAGACACTTAACCCCAATTTGCTTCCGCTGCTTCGCCTGCAGTGTATGAATGTGTTTGAATGGATTAGTTAGTTTTTATTTTATTTTATATACTTTATTCATCTCTGAGGGGGAAATAGGGGTTCACACTCTGTTATTGTTTAGAGACATGTTTCTCACACAGGTCTGAAAAATACACATGTAAGACCTGTGAACATGCATTAATGGAGACATGTCAGAGTGCAGAGCTCCCTGAGCTGGTAGGGGTTTGGTTCCTTGCTCAAGGGCAACTCGGTAGTTCTCAGGAATTAGTCTGATACCTCTCCAGCTACTAGACCAACTTCCATATTTTGGTCCGCATCGGGACTTGAACCAGAAACCCTCCTGTTCCCAACCCCAGTCCCTACGGGCTAAGCTACTGCCGCCCCCACTTTTGATGGTCTCTTTACTTACCGAGCTCTGCCATCAGTGCGTGAATGTGTTGGTGTGACTTGCGGTGTAAAAGTGCTTTAAACAGTCAGAAGACTAGAAAAGTGTTGTACATCAAGTCCATTTACCTCCTGAGCCCACAAGCCCTCGTGCAACCTGAGGTCATTACTTACTTTTCCAAACTTTAGGCGGCTGAGTTCTTTCTCTGGGCTGTGGAATGACCTGCTCAGATCAGGGGAGCGAACACTCTTCTTTTAGGTCGCTTAAAAAAACTCACTATTTGATTTATGTCATGGTTACAGACATGCTTCTCACACACACAGGTCTGAATCATGCACATACACCTGTGGACATGTATTAATACAGACACGTCAGAGCATAACGGCAACCCCCCCTAGAAGCTCCCCTTTAGCTGGTGGGGGTTCGATGCCTTGCTCAAGGGCACTGGGACTTAAACTAGTAATCCTCTGGTTCCCAACCTAAGTCCCTTCAGACTGAGCTACTGCCGCCCTCTGTTGTAGTACTCACATCAAACAGCATTAAAATGTCTCTTGTGTTTATGTTTTTCTAACATTTTCCTAAAAATGAAACTTTAAACTGCCGCAGTCAAAAGTCAATGACACAATAGTTTGATCTAATCGAGTAATCTGATTGGACAAGAGCCTTTTATGAGTGTTGATAAAGAGTGGAACATCACTGGGACCTTTTCACTTTGTGTGTCAGTGCACCTCCACCAAGTGCTCAGGATACTATGATTTCAAGTTATTGTGAAGTCCTCTCACTGCGACATGCTGCTTGGATTGTTGTCTGAAAGCAATACTGAGCTCATGATAATGGATTGAACCTCACTGATGGATTAAAGACACTTGGCCTGGTCTCAGGGCCTACAGCTGCATCACAGCAGTACTGGTTTTCATCATCACTCCCTCTTGTGTTACATAATTATGTTATGTATATTACATAAATGATATTACTTAATGAAATGGATGGTTTGATTTGATTAGGAGAGGGTTTATTTGGTCCTTACTATCTAACATCTGTTAGATAATAGTACTGTAGCATCACGGTCCAATTGGACCAAAGTTCATCCTGTGTACTCTATAAAAAAAATGAAGAGAACCTGAACCTGAACTTGAAGACACAAAGTGATTCCATGAGTTTTAATGTTAACGTGATGTTCTTTCTTTTGCACTTAAAGCAAACGAAAAGAAAACAAACAAACTGTTTCGATTGTTTTTGGTAACAATCAAGAATAAATAACGGATGTAAAGCTAGATTTAAACATGTTAATTATGGAAAGCTTAACTGAGAGACACTGACTCATGGATTTGGAAGTTGGACAAACTCCCTTGAGTCCCATCAATGACTGTTTAGGCATGGAGACAACTGTCTGACCTGTGGACATCCTAAATCAGTCATTATCCGTCAACTATTCAGCATCCTCCTCTCGCTCTTGGATTAGTGAGAGGCAAAGGAGAAGGATATCCTTCCACATTCATAAGGGCGTGTGTGTTGGGGGGGGCTGCATAGGCATCTGTAGATGCATAGGAAGTGAAGAATTATCGCATAAATGAGTTTGAAGTTAATCTATTTGGAGACTTACTGTATTACTATGTTTAAAGTCACTTACACATCAAGAAACAATTCACAACTAATAAGCTCCATGCTATTTCATTGCTTCCTTCTTCCACTCTTGAAAGAGGTGTGGTTGGAATAGGGTGGAGGGGATGTGACCAAGGCATACAAGGAAGGGAAACCTTTGTTCATGCTCACTAAACAAAATAATCTGTTCACTGTTTAATTTAATTTAGTGATTGTTCACGTTTTGACTTCAGCCAAGACACAGCAGGGTCGCCAGCGTGGATTCAAGCCAACACTGTGACGTATAGCTTCTGTGTAATCTTAACAAGAAGTTAGCAAGAAAGCTTTTCAGTCTCCAATAATATTGTCTCTGATCTATCTTTAATGCCCACATTGAGTTTACCCAGGGAGCATTCAAGGCAAGTCTGCAGACAGTTCCCTTTCTCCAATATAAAGTGTCTAGTTCCCTGCGTTTTCACATGACTCATGTAGTGTCGTTTCTCTGATAAGTTTTGGTGGCAGTACCATTAAGAACAGCACAGCGTTGTTTTCAGATCACTATTTGTTTTATTCTTAGTTTGGTTTAAACTTGTTATCCTAGCTTCCTCTTGACTGACCTCTGAAAGCCTGAGAAGTATTCTGTTCCCCTTTTAAAGAGTTTATTCACCCACATAATGACCTAACTGCAAAGGTCAGTTTGTGTGTGTGTGTGTGTGTGTGTGTGTGTGTGTAGGTGTGTGTGCGTGTGTGTGTGTGCGTGTGTGGGTGGGTGGTCTGGAGGACATTTTGCTGGTGAAAAGAAGACGACAACTTGTAGAATGTTGAATAAACTTAAACATAACAGATTATTCATTTTACATTACAGACATATTGTGTTCATTTTTTCAATGTCAGGATTAGAGACTAAATGTCTAAATGTCAAGGTGCTTTAATAACCTCAGGTCAGGTTTATGCACTTTTACTTTTACTTTCGAGTTATCATTCCTCTTCTTTTAGCTTTTCTATTTCTGAGCTCTTAAAAGCTGCAACATAAAAAACTTGTTTAACTCTGTTACACATATTCTCAGTCAAAAACCAGGTATGAGAGGACTGAATATTAAATGAACAGTTCTAACGTATAGTCAAGCAGGAGGAGAGGGACAGATAGGATTGGCATGTAAACAGAAGTGTAGAGGCTAATTGGAAACGACACATGTAATCATGAAGCCTGTTATTGCTCTTCCACGTCTATTGTTGACGTGTTTGAAATCCACTGCAGCAGAGTCTCCATTAACAGCTGTCCACTGCTGACACTCAACCTCTTATTGCTCCCGCCGTTGTGTCAGGGGCGTATGAATGTGTGTGAAGGGAATTAGTAGATAGTGATTGACACTTCATAGAAAACCCCTGCCATCAGTGTGTGAAGAGGTGTGAATGGGTAGATGCGACATGCGGTTTAATACAAACTATACAAGCTTAACTTGACTTACTATTTTACAATCTACTCCCTTATGGTACTATGTTCAGCAGTTAATTTAACTTTTTTAACAATTTGTTGCTACAACACAAATGCTGTGAGTTGAAGTTATGGCAAAAACTCCAGAAATTTCTTCCAAACACAAATTTGAAACAGATAATTTCACAACAAATTTGGCTCTTGGCAGTTGATTAGAATAAATCATGTGATGAAAATCGGTTGCATGGGTAAGCGCTACAGAGGCACTGGCCTTTTTTAAATTGAGACTATCTGTCAAGTTTTGTTATGAACAGACCACAGGGAGTGAAAAAGACAGATTACTTTACGGTAGAAATACAGGAGAAACTGTTTAACTATCACAGATGTTTAATTAACCTCTGACGTTTTGCTAAATAAAGAGTAAAATGACTCATATAGCAGTTTTCCAGTCTTCTGACTACTAAAAGCACTTTTACACCACAGGTTACATCTAGACATTCACACACAGGCTGAGGCTGCAATGTAAAGTGGCCCTCAGTATGTATAAGCAGCAGAAGCAATTTAGGCTTAATTGTCACACTGGACATGCAGAATCTATATAAATTGACTTCCATGTAAAGAGGCCAGACAAGGCATAACAGGTGGAGCAATGATTTGCAACTAAGATACCGCTAGGCACTAGAAAGACTGAGTAAGCTAGATAAAAGGGAAAGGGAGTTGTTTCCATTTCCTAAATGAGGATAAAAGGAAGCCAAACTAAGGTTAATGTTTCCATTGACCTCAAACACACGCACATGCATCACTGACCAACCCAACCCCTGGAGAATAGACTTGGCTTGGTTTTGTTGACATGGGTGACTCCAGTGGGCAGAGGAAAGAAGATATGCCCGCTTACTTGTTCAAATATAACAAAAAGATTTTATTCATTTATGATTATGAATACTTTCCTATGGTGACCATATTTTCGAACCTCCAAATCGGGACTCTTTAATTTTTTACCGCAGACCTGTCAGACAAGGTGAAGGCGAAGGAGTCCTCTGGATCAAGCTGTTTAAGTTGGGTGTCAGCAGCATTTGCTTCACTGAAGTAGTTCACATTGTATGAAGTAGTTCGCTTTGTATGTCATCATTCCCACTGCGGGCGTCTGAAAAAGAACACTTGCCGTGTTTTCAAGTTCATTGGCTGGTACTTTTAAGAGAAAGCTGTGACTCTCCTGGAGCTGAAAACGCTGACTTCCTTTTCAGTATGTTAGCTCACTTACCTTTTGCTACGCAGAAGGTCATGTTAGCATAATAACAACATTGACTGACGTAGAGACAAATATAAAATAACATTTAAGAGTATAAAGATCCGATGCAATAATGACTATACCCACAGTGTGGTAGAATAACGTGTTCACAAAGAGCATGTTCACATCTAACTTTCTCATTGGGACTTTGTTATTAAACTCTGGATGTCTTGCATTCCCACTCCAACCCCTGGTGACCTGTGAGGAAAAAGTGTTTCAGCCCAAGAGACACATTGATACATATCAGCTGTTGTAAATCATGTCACGTGTTTAGGCACAGGAGGGTCGAGGCCCCCTGAGTGATTTCACACTATCATGTTTCTTCAGGTTAAAGAAGGAAAATATTTCAGAACTTTATCTTTTCCACATTTCTTTTCATTACTGATTGACTCTGTTAGGAACAGGAACTAAATAAAAAAAGATCAAACTTTATTTATATCAGTCTTCCACTACAGCCTTCCAATTATAAAATGAGATCATGGATGTGTTATTTTGTTTAACAGATAAAAAGGGCTTTCCAGACTTCCAGTATGCCACTGACTGACAGTGGCATACTGGTGATGTCGGTGCTCTCACTGTTTGCCTTTGGACACAGACAATAGAGTTCAGGCTGCTGCCAGAAATTTCCAAGATGCCAATTCCCTCTGGAATAAATCTTGGAATCAGTTGAGGAAACATCCTCATAGACTCTAAATAGAGATCCTTAGCTTTAGTGGGAGTGTCCTGTGGTGCTGTGCATTCTGGGAGTTTTCTGGGAGTTTTTGTCGTTCTTTCACATGAGCCGAAAAGACACTTTCTGCCTTTTTTCGGTCAAGAAGGCACCAACTTATTTCACATTTCTTGTACATATATGACCCAATGTCAATACAGATTCATGTTGTAACGGGTGAAGTATCCCTACATGAGCACGATTGCACCACCTCCCCATTCCCCCTCTGGCCGTGACCTCACTCTGCTCCAGGACAGACTGGGCCTGAGCTCGGTTACCTCTTGTACATGACGTCTTTATACAACACATGCATGGCTTTACGTAATTATGAAGCATGCTTAATTCACAAGACAGGCTGACGGAAGAAAACAATTCAGAGACGCTCAGCGAATCCGTGTCCGCACATTAGGAGAACAACACAGAGAACATGGAAGCTATACTTTACTGACTTTGTGGCTCATTTTGAGTCATGTTAGTCAGATACAGCCATGACATATATTTATCCATAATAAAGGCTGTTCACTGTGTGTACCAGTGCTTGTGCTCCTGCATGAACTGTACCATGCTGAAGCATACCTCTTCCATGAAGGTCAGGGCCGAGGAAGTGTACCGTGCTCGATCGGAGCAATCACACCAATCAAACGAACTGGACTTTAAGGGTGAAGCATGGTCAGCATGGTGCGGATTGCCTCGTGTAAATGTTCCCTAAAACACACTGTGTAGACCTTTTGCCATGTTTTTTTCCCAGGCCACATTCCAAGACCAACTAAACACAGCTTCGTGACCCACTGTTGGGTCCTGGACCACCAGTTGAGAACCCAACAAAACATGCCGCTTTACAGATGAATTGCACGAAATCTCGTTTGGAAATGTTATTGTGTTCCCAGCACTCCATACCAAGCTTCCCTTGTGCCTCAGTACAAACCCAGCAACAACAGCATTTCCCCCCAGCTTTCCTTTTTGCTCTTCCTGGTCAATCTATGACAGTACTGGATGTTTGGAGCGGCAGACAGGAACACCCCTTCTCTCCACGCTCTACTTCTCAACAACTAAGACGGCTCCCCCGAGAAAATACTTTGTCTTGGAGTGCTGACAGAAATAATCTGAACTTCCTGTGACCCATTTAACATGAAAAACACCCTCCTTATATTGGTTATGATTATAATTCACATTATTCAAGAACAAGCACATGTGCACATTTTTCATCCGTACCTCTTTTGTTCTATTATACACGTGTTCAACTTTTCCATGCTCCAAATGCACTGCTGCACTTTATGGTTTTGTCTTGCCTCAGTCCAACACTCTTCACAAGCAGAACAACTCCCTCTTCAACTTTATTTTCCACAGGGGGAAATTGGTTTTGCAGCCAGATGCAAACAAACACATACAAACACAAACACATAGATTTAAACAACAGGAACAACATATACTACATCGGCATAAATGCTGGAGTTCACCAGCTAACAAAAGGAAACAGAAATGTTTAAAAACGTCCATAAAACCATCATTTAAATCAAAATAAAACTCACATTTCATCAGGGTCATTGTTAGAGTTCAGTCATATGATTTGTTTCAGGACTTTTTATTTAACCTTTATTAACCAAGAAAAGAAACTAAACTGAGATTAAAAATCAACAGTGTCAATTCAAGAGTGTCCCGGCCAAGCCAGGCAGAAGCACATTTTTTCCCACAAACAACGAGCAGCCAAACATACAAATGAAACAAAATACATTGTGAGACATTAAAAGATACAAATAACACATCTGAACAGCTAATGTCGAGATCATCCCCAAACACACAGTTACAGTTAGAGTTAGATATGTCTACCTGCAGATCATTAACACAACATTAAATCCAACAAGAGCAGCTCGTTAAGTCTCAGCTATTTTGTAACTTGATCCAAGTAAAGAGCAGTAAACTTAAACGCCTTTTTCTTCTGTTCAGTTCTGACTTTGGGAACAGACGGTGAGAACTTAACATAATCTGTATCTCCTACGTGAGGGCAGAAGCTCAAACTCACCAAACAGAGGATAAAACACAACATGAAAAGCCTTTTTTCATCAGGGAATACCATGTAAAACAGAGCCCTTCAACAACTTTAGCCAAGCCACGTCTCTGCCCCGTCAGACTTAGGAACATTTTCCATCCAACCATGTTTTCGATTACTGCATGAAAGAACCTTTCTGCCAAGGAATGAATTTATTTTCCATGACTGAAAGAAATTGTCTCGTTCTCCAAGAGGCAATTATTCACACACATCCATTCTGTATCTATAAATTTGGGGTATTATTCAGAGACATATCACCTGTAGTACGGTTGCGAGGAAGTACAAACCATAATTAAAAAGTGTGAAATGCTTTCACGGCTGCATCGTGGCGCATGGAGGTTCCTGGTTTGAAACCTCGGGTTTATTTGTGTCGAGCTTTGTAATTTCGGTTTGCACTTCCCAGTAACGATAAGTACTGTACGGGATGGTAACGATTACAACTTAACACATTTTTACCAGATGGGAAATGAACCAACCTGAAGTCAAGAAGAACAATATACTGTAGTTCAGAAAAGTCTGCTCCTTGGAGAGTTTTCCTAAATTCACGTTGTGTTCATGCTGGGGTAAAATCAGAAGGAGACTATGTTTCCCACACAGCACACGGCCTCCTTATCAATCGCCTCTGCAAAATGTAACTAAAATGAACACTTCTCCTTGATGCTCTGACTTCTTTGTGGTTAACAAGAACATCAGGAAGGATGCACTTCTTTCTCTGCGATGTTTTGTCATGATTTATTATTATTCCTCCAAGCGTACATTTAAACACATATGAGTGCAAAGGAAATCACCTCTGAAAAGGAGTCTGCCCCTGTTATGAAACGGTTTCCTTCCAGCTGGACAGAACAGCAAGAAGAACAACAATGCTGCATCTTTGAATGTCTCATTTCACTTAAAAGAAACTCTCCAAACTGACGAGGCCAAAAACGTCACTTTTTATTCTTCCTTTGAAAATAAAGCAGGTTTGAATTGAAGCAAATAAAGCACTCTCAGTTTAAGATTCAAAATTCAAAATAAAAGCCAACATTTTTTAATTTTTAATGCAAAATAATGGAATTTCAAGCATGCAATTAAAAACTATGAACTATATAAATTTAGCAATAAATAGGAATTGAAAACATTAATCGTTAGTAGAAATGGGGGAGGAATCGATACAGTTTAGCATTGTGATAATTTGTGTGGCAATATTATATTGTCTCATGTTAGCTAAGTATCAATATTTTAGTCATACTTTTTAAATTTTTGACTACTGAAGAGGTTGCACAATTCAGTTTGAATGAGTTGCATTGTTAAGAATTTTTGTTAAATTTGTGAGTTGTGTGCAGCCTTTAAAGGGTTTTACTTTCATCACAGTGTTGATCAGTCTGTGAGCATGACTCTCACCCCCCATGAATTAAAAGACTCAAGAGGGATGAATAGACTGAGATTTATTGCTTAATCACAAAATGTTTAAAATCTCAATAGAATCGTATTGTGTTCTGTGTTTATAGTCGTTACAGCTCTTTTTAAATATATTGATGATGTTGTTATTTCATTGTATCCTCCAGCATTAACTATGAAGAGAACTTGTAAGATGATATGACAACAAGCATTCATATGCTCTGCCCCGTTCCGATCAGCTTTTGGAGTTTACTGAAAAACTATTGTGAACAAGTTACTTTTGGGGTCCAATGCCTCCTTTCTTTCTGGCATCCTGACTTTGTGCAGGTCCTGGCATACCCAGCCTGACATTACTGGTCTCACAGTTCATTTTTAATGGGCTTGCTTACAACTTTAATGTAAAAAAAAAAAGGGGGTTCATATCCTTCTACGGAGAGGGGATTTAGGCAACAATGAATTCCATGTGTTTGTTGCATGCAGAATTGATATTGAGAGAACAAACGCAGACGACTGTTCTTTACACAATGATTGTATACAGGACAACAAAAGGGCTTTAGCCAGTGACAAAGGGTGTTCACATGTGTTTGTCCTATGGGGAAGAGATACTTAAGGGATGGATCTTCTGTTAGTTGTTTTTAGATGAATGAATAGCTTTACGTTTCTGGCAGTCTGGTGTCCCTGAAGGAACAGAGAGGAATACATTTCTTCTTGACTAAGCTGCAGTAAATTCTGCACAAAGATTTCTCTGCTCACCAAAGAACATCTGGAAAGAGGCCACAGCTCTTGTCCTGAGGCAGCAGCATTGTTGCTAACTCTCATTTATGAACTGCTAAGACATACTGTTTAACTTCCTAAACAGAGAGGCTTCGTGTTTCTTTCCGTTATTTTCTACTGAGTCAAAGTTTGTGCTCTTGGCTCTCTCAGAAGCCAAATAGAGTTGGAAAGACTGCTCTGTTTCTGCTCAACTTAATTTGTACAAAACATCACCTGTCACATGATGTAATTCAATAAGGCAAAATCACTCGCAGCAGCTCTGCAATGACAGCATTGAATGTTTCTCAAATGTCACATTTAAAATATTGAGATATTTAACTCCAATACGAGACAGACCTTTTAAATAGTGTATATCATGCAGAACTGTGTACTGAACTGATGGGATATTTATGGGATTGTAAAAATAAGGTCAAACCCAACTTTAGACTGATTCTTGACGTACATGTTGTTGCTGAAGGAAGCAGGATTTTAGTCTATGATTGAAATGTTAATAAGGACTGCACGCAGCTGTTCCCACAGAGTTAGTGGAGGAAGTCAAAAGGTCTGCTGCTGGAGTTCCATGGTAGTGGAGAGATTAGCTGTGATACATTGATTACCTCCACTCTCTTGAGAGCCAGTGAAGGTGGCTTGGGCATATGATCAGAATGCCTCCTGGTCGTTTCCCTCTCGAGGTCTTACGGGGACATCAAACTTGGAGTAGACCCATGGGGTAGACCTAAAGCTCATTGGGGGGGATTTCATATCCTTTCTGGCCTTGGAATGCCTCGGGATCCCCCAGGAGGAGCTGAAAAAAGATGCTGTGAAGAGGGAGTTCTGGAGAAACTTTCTTAGCCTGCTGGCACTGTGAGCCGGCCCCAGATCAACGGAGGATAAAAGATGGCTAGATGGACCTCTGTTATGCATTTCCTGTCTGCCTTATGTCCAATGAAGGCCCAAAGGCCCAAAATGCATTTTGTTCTCAAATCAACCTTTAAAACCTTGCGAAAACCCCGACTACTTCTACTGACACATCACGCCCCCTTAGTCTTACAATTTCAGGACTTGATTATTAAGTTACTGGAAAGTTTTCTCATTATCTCAGATTATTTTTTTCTATGTGAGGTCCTTAAACTTTGTGCTTTTATGTGACACATCTTACCCTGAAAAGTAATGTTTTATAAGGCGATGACGAACACTTCACATGACAACTAGATTTTCATGCTTCCTTGCTCTTTTAGTGGAATCTTACGGAGAGTTGTGTTCTGCCAAAGCGGGTTTGGACAGTGAGAAATATTTGAGTTGGCAGTCATATCAGCCCCTTCGTTTTGCTAGAAGAGGGGGAGAAGTAATTCAAACAAAGCAAGCTGTGGTGGAAAAGTCCCAGAGGTGAAGACGTGGCAGGCCTTTGCCGTCATCTGTGACCTGCTACTTCTGTCTGGCGAGGATCATTGTGTCAGTCACTGCTGCTTAGTCTACATACAGACGTAAGTGAGTGTGAGTAAGGGCAGCGTGTGTCTCTGTTGGAGTGAGCAATTTATTGTTTCCCATATATGATATTGAAAGACAGATTAGTTTCGTAACTGTAACGATGATTTGACGTCATGAACATTAACATCATGATTTTAGAGACACACTTCCTTTTACTCACAGATGTGTCATACAAGTTCATTTATTTTCTAATGCTGTGCTTTAAATTGCAGCTGGATTTTATGAACCGTATTGCAACTTTATTAAATGATAATGGCAGAGGACACTTGTTTATTGAATTCCTAATCAGAGCTGAATTAATTGTCATCTGTTATTAAAGGAACAATGTACAGTATAACTCTGACACCTAGTATTTATTACACATTTAAAACATTGTCTCCTCAGAGTCGATGTGCATGCAGTTTTCCATGATGTGGACTTTGAAGCTTCAGTGTTTAGCCAGCTCTGTATCAGTTTTTAAACCCTTTCTGCTTCGTAACCCCTCTCCATTTTTCAAAAGTATTTCCAATTTTTATTGTAATTTTACCATGTTTCTACATCGTGGAGCTTATAAGGAAGCTGCAGAGGCTTTTTTAAGGTCGGGTAGAATAAGTTCTACCTGAACCAGTTCTGTTATTGGTTCAATTCGCTGCAACCTGTTGATTTGCTGTTTTCGTGCTGAACCAAGTGGCATCCAAAATGGCTATATTTGGCGGTGCCTTCCTTTTCTGGTCAAAATAAAAAAAAACATTTAGGATGGAATTAAAACATAGAAGAAGGACATACTGGCTGCTTTATTGATGTCAAAGAAGCCAGCCCTTCAACACAGCATGTTTACTTAATATCTGATGATACATCAGGTCATTTTATCATTTCATTAAGTATCTTAAGGATTGTTCCTATAATACCAATAAACCATGTGTTTCTTAGCATATCAGCGAACAGCACATTTATCTTGCCACAGTAAATATGTTGTCACTCTAATTGTTCACTTTGTTTCTGCTGCCTGCCATGTGAATCCATTGAAAAGTGAGATCTCTGGAGTATTTTCAGCCATTAATGTTCCACCACGTCAACTTTTGGCTCTCTAAATGTCCTTGGACCTTCCTTCGAATGACTGTTCCACCTCTTGTAAAATAGATGACCATGACTTTTCAATGCTTGTTAGTCAACATATTCAAGGCCATTGGAAAATAGCCCTTCCGTGACTTGGCACCTGGTTCTCACAGTTTTACGAAGGTGCAGTACATATTTTTTTAGATGGGAAAATGTGTCTCCCCCCCCCCCTTCTTATTTGGCACCAGTGTTGTTTTTGTCACTACTTTTATAAGCTGCAGTACATAAACAATATTAAGTATTCCTCCAATTTTTCAAGTCATAAATCCAATGACAGTAGCTTTCTGCAGGGCAAGTTGTATTCGTATCCATGTGTCTGTCACGTTGAATAATTGTACTAAACCCACTTGCAGATATACATTTTTTTTGAACAATAAAGCAAAATACAAAATAAGGCTTACTTTTCCAAAGAAATGAACAGGAGCCGCAAGTCATATTCATTATCATATATGGTGCAGTTTTGTTAATGATCATTTGTATCAATTCACTTATTGCACATCAACTTTTTACTTAAAGGCAGGGTTAGTTACAATTTTTAAGATTTTGGTTGAAATTGTCTTTAGGTCCTGACAGAAATTAATAATTCATGTGCTCTGAAAAAGGAACAAAGAAACTCTGTCATCTGTAGCAGCTGTAAGTCAGTATAAACTTTGATCAATGTCTGCCACGATGTACCAATCTGATGAACCAATCATGTCTCCCCGTGAGTTTGTCCTTGGACGTTATGAGTAGTAGAATGGTCGAGTTTTTAAACTTTACTATGTTAAAGTTTAGTGTTGACATTAAACATAGGGAAGCACAGAGGGGAGGGGGAATGCTACTTTCAAAATCATGCTAGTCTCAAAAATTACAAACCCTGCCTTTAAATATCATTTCACTGTGTTCCCCCTACATCCATAAGCCATTTTTCACAATGATATCAGCCCTTGGTTATTATGATGTTTGTTATGATTAGTGGTAGCAATTATAGTAGTATCATTATTCTGTTATCATTAGCATTTTTATACTGGATTGCTCATTGCATCATACCATAGAGATGGTAATGTAAAGTGGATATTTGCAGGTTTTTGACAGCAATAGTCATGATGCTGGTTCTTCTGATGATACAGCCTGCTCATTGATCAGTTTGTACTTTGGTGTGAGGAGTCCAACTGAACTTTAGAAAATGTAGAAAAAACCTGTCATACGTGTTTATCTAATTGAACTACATTTCCCTGTTGTTACTCCTTCTGCGTATTCATTTTGAATGATTAATCTCAGCACCGAACCTTCAGCAGCAGCTATGGCCTGTCCTCTCACTCTAACACGATGTTTGGAGAGAGAACAAGAGGAAAAGAAAAATATCTACATAAAAGCTGCATTCTCTGTGTATCCATGGTGATTTGATTACTGATGTTAAACTCATTCAGTAAAAGTGGGAGCCAAAATCTTTGTGATGCACTTTCAAACCTCAACTGATGTAAAACATGTGTGACACAGTCACACTATTCATTGATAGCCTAACACTCGAGGGTGTGGGCTTGTAAGAGATTTGACCAAGGGCATGAGCCAGAGAAGAATTTCCAGTGCCATAAAAACACAATGCATTGAAGCGTAAATTCTGCAAAGCTTTTACATTCTTAGGGTCTGAAATTATGCAACCAAATTAAAACTTCATCCAAAGGAGTTACTCCTGCAGTACCAGTAGTCTTGCACTTTTTCACACTTTAATTGTGGCAAAATATCAATACCACATGGTTAACATATCTGGACTCAGGCTGCAAATGTGCTCCCATGATCCAGGGGGGTGAATGCATACCATAGAATCCAGCCTCAGAGTTCAAGTTAGGGCTGGAATTTGATGAAAATGTTTTCTACTCCTTTTTCAACATTCCATTTTAAATTTCTGGACACAGGGTGTGAAAGGAAAATCAAGAATCGTCTCTCAAATCTTTTCACATTTTTAGCTCTTTTTTCCTTCTTTTTTTAAGTCAGCAAACAGAACGTACTTAAAAACATCCGTTCCTCATAACCACCAGCCTCTCCTTGTGGTCAGCTGTTATTGAATTCACTAGGATAACTTGTGGAGCGTTAATTATTCATCATTCAAAGCCTATAATTACTATCAGCATTCCTTCATTTTGGCTCCTCCACTGACAATGACAAAGTCATAACCCTGCTGATGGTCGGTTGCCTCCCTGTATTACCAGAAAGTCTATAATTCATAATGTTATGTTTGCAATCATGATTTATGAACACATGGTATCAAACACAAATTGCTCATCATGCCTCTGCTTCTGTGGAAGAAAGATGTGTATACACATGCAGCAGATGCAATAGTCTCTGTAACATATGAATAGCTGATATTATAGAAATAGTTTGAATTCTTTAAAGCCAAGTTGTATGAGGTACTACTTACTGTGACCGAGAACAACTACCGACCGGCAACGTCAGAAACAACTTACTTTAGGACTAAAATGTGCAGAATATTCAGAAACTTTTGTTGTGGGGCCAGCCAACCACTATTATGTTGGCCAATGTCCAGCATCTCTTCTTTCTTTTCACTGCCAGACAGATCATTCTTCTTCATTTTAACCACACTCTGGTGTCCACAGGAATAATGTTTAAGATGCTGAGCAGGGCAATGACAGTGAGAGCTGTCAGATGGGGCCCCTTTAGGGAGGTTTCCTACTGTCTTTGCGAAATTTGCATTTCATTTTGAGCTACTGCTGCTGTTTGTCAGCCTTCAATGGCCCCTTACTTGCCTGGGGCCCCAAGCAGTAGCCTGCTTTGCATGTTGACAAGCAGCGCCTCTGTCCAAAACAAACGATTGCTTGTCTTAAAACCTGTATGTTTCAGTATATGTTGGGTTGTGTGATATCGTCATAGTGTCCCTATATGTTTTTATATTCTCTTACCTTTGTTATCTTATCTCTCATGTTGTGTTTTTGCAGATCCTGTTCAATATAGGTAATGTTCAGTATACAACAAGTCCTCCAACCTATACGACCATAAAGGTCGTCTGTCACGTAATACGACCCATAGGAGCGTTTCCTAAATTAGCGCCCCCTACCGGCGAACGGAGAAATGCCAGTAAATCGTCACCCTGCACCGCCACACTGCTTGATGCGCTTACCAAGGTGAGTGGTAATTAACTATTAAGTTAGCTAGCTTGGACTTGGGTTAGGGTTAGGGGTCAAAAATCATTCGATGATGAACACACATTCACCGGATCGAGGTTATTTATACGTCTGCTAGAGGTCGCTTGCCTCTAAAACATAAATATGGATCGTAATTTGACGCTTGCACAAACCAGTGGAGTTGTATAGGTTGGAGGACAGGCCCTCAGTATAATGTTTGTTGTGTTGTCTTGCATTGGTATGTGACTTTCTGTTTACATGTGGATGTGTTTTTCTATTGTTAATATTTATTTAATGTAGCGGAAGTAGCCTACGTCTAGGTCGCTATGACACGTCACATAGCAACCTCTGCCACCAATGGGTAGGAGTGACCTGTAGTGTAAAAGTGCTTTGAGTATAGTCAGAAGACTATATACGTTAATTTACCATTTACCAAGCTTATACCAGTAACTCAATGCTTCCACAGTGCTCAGCAGGCTGTATGTTGTACTGGTCTTGGCCTTCAATGTAGTACCAGTACATGAAGTTTTCTTCCAGATTTGCAGGAAAGGAAAAGTTCGTGTTTTTTGGCTTGTTCTGTTCATTTGTGTGAAAACAATCACTTAAATCCCAAGGCGGTGTAAAACTCGTATTGCATCATATTGTATCGTAATAAATACAATAAGTGATATACACAACAAATTAAAGATTTGTAATGCAAAGTCAAAACAACTGAAATAACATCAACCATGCATTGATATATTTATGACATAATTAAGAAAACATTTGCAAACAGATGAAAATGTCATATCCAGTCTTGGACGGCAGAGCTTTTAGTACTGTTTGCCGTGTGGCTTTCTTAGCTGAGCTCCATCAGACACCAGTTCTCAGAGCTGTGTGGGTTTTTAAACAAGATATAAAGTTGTGCTTTTTGCTCCATAAATGTTACTCGAAAACCAGAAGAGACAAATGGAAACTTTTCTTCAAAATAAGTTTTTGCCTCACACTGGGGTTTTTTAAATTGCAATGACACAACCCCTTTCCTTACCTTTTCAAAATAAATTACAACTACAGTGTGTGTCACCTGTTAAAGAGGAAAAGTGAGCTGGACTTACAAACAATGAAGTCATTACCAGCTGTGTCAGAAAGTAAACATTGGTAACAAGACCACATTTAGAGCAGCAAGAGATTGACTTTCACATTGTTCAGTTGTTAATAGAAACTTCAGTATTCATATTAACTGCAGAAAAAACATTTGTTTTGATCTTTTTTAATGTACTTTGCTGATCGCAAAGAAGAAATTCTGTTTTTTTACGCTGTGTTATTAAGAAACATGCTTTTCAAACATTTAGACCCTAATTACACATGAACAAACCTGTGGACAGGCGTTAATGGAAAGATGTGAGAGTGAGCAGGCTGCTGCACAGGAAGAGTGCCAGCGCTCTTGGGGGTTTGGTACCTTGCTCAAGGGAACCTCAAAAATACTGTGATCTGTAACCTTTTCAGCAACCAGGCCAACTTCCATACTTTTCTTTCACACTGGAACAAGAACCAGCAGCCCTACAGTTCCCGTTCTGACACCCTACAAGCTGAGCTACTGCCCATATAAGGTGAAAATTATTCAGGTTTACAAGACCTCCAATATGTGACATGCAGTTTGGTTGGCTTTGCACAGACACAGCTCAAAGAAATGTCAAAGGCCTCTTTTTATTTTAACACTGTACCCACCAATAAATGAACGGTGTTTCTCAAAACAACAAACCCTGGGAGACTCCTGAGTTGAAAACCCTGCTGCTCCAAAAGAAGAGTGTTTTCAGGTCTGGAGATTGAGAGGAGCTGAGGAGTGTTCAGAAGGAGGGAAAATCCAGCTACAGGACAAATATGGAGGAGAAATTGCAGCAGAACAACACAAGGGAAGTCTGGAGAGGCCTGGTCACAGGTCACAGCAGAGGTCATGGGAGGAGCCCTGAAGCAGGAGACAGGGAGTGGGCTAATGAACTAAATTTGTTTTTCAACAGATTTGATTTTGCTCTGACCCTCACCCCCAACCACCTGAGCACCCTGTCACCCCCACTAACAACCTTCCCTTCATTCTCAACAACCTCCGCCCCCATAGTGACTTCAAACCTGGATCCTCTCCAGTTCACCTACCAACCGGACATCGGGGTGAATGGGGTCATCGACCTGCTGCACAGATCCTGGACTCACCTGGAAAACTCCGGCAGCACTGTGAGAGTCATGTTCTTTGACTTCTCCAGTGCCTTCAACACTATCCAGCCCGCACTGCTCAGGGAGAAGCTAGAAAGAGTGGGAGTACACTGGCACCTGACTACCTGTCCAACAGACCACAGTACGTGAGGCTTCAAGACTGCGAGTCCGACGTGGAGGTCTGCGGCACAGAGGCCCCACCCATGGACTTTGTCAAGTGGAGCAGGGTCAACCACCTTCAGCTCAACACCAGCAAGACAAAAGAGACCGTGATAGACTTCTGCAGGACATCACCCCAGACTGCACCGGTGAACATCCAGGGTCTGGACATTGAGATGGTGGAGACGTACAAATACCTAGGTGTTCGCCTCAACACTAAACTGGACTGGTCACACAACACAGACGTCCTGTACGAGAGGGGTCGAAGTCAACGTCACCTGCTTAGACGACTGAGGTCCTTTGGAGTGTGCAGCACTCTGTTACGGACGTTTTATGACTCTGTGGTGGCGTCTGCACTTTTCTATCTCCTGGGTAGGAAGGAGCACAGAGAGAGACAGGAAGAGACTGAACAGACTGGTCAGGAGGGCCGGTTTGGTCCTGGACTTTCCTCTGGACTCTTTAGAGAAGGTGGATGAGAGGAGGATGGACAACTTCGCTCACCTTCTACATGACACTGTGGGGTCTCTGAGCAGCTCCTTCAGCAGCAGACTGAGACACCCACCCTTGGATGACTGATGCAGCTCCTTTATCCCATGTGCAGTGTTTATGCCTGGTGTTATTGTATTTTGTTCTTCCTTAATTTAATCAATGTAAACTTGCTCATAGCTGTTTTTAAAACTCTTTTGTTATTGATGCTGTAACAACTAAACTTCTCCTATTTGAGGATCAATAAAGTTTATCCATATTTTATACTGTGTGCACTCCAGAGCCTGGACTCAAGTTTCATCAGTACTGCTGCTTGAAATAATCACTTGAAATAAGAATATGTGTTGCACATCTGCCTTGTAAAGGTCTATCTTCAGGATATAACAGCTGATTCTTTTTCTCTGTTATTATTATTATTATTATTATTTTTGCTGCACAGTCTCAGAAGAGATCAGATGGGGCACACAAAGGTAAATTTTATCTTATCATTAGGCTTTAAGGTTGTTATTACATTCCAGTTGAGACCCCCAGGTGGGCTGGCCATAGAAAGATGATGTTTCTGATTTTTGGCTGGGTTCTGAGTGGTGTTGTTTCCAGCCCAGCACAGATCACATTTCCTCCCTACGGCCATTTGGATTTTTTTTTTCCACCCATGGTGAACCCCATTAGAGGGCAAAGCAAGTACGAAATAGACACATAAAAAGATCAAAATTCAAGTTCAGCAACTTCCTAACTCCCTATCAATAAAACATTAACTAAGAGGGTATTAAGGGCATAATAATAATAGTATTTGTTATGATCTGCAAGTTGGTTATAACAGGATGCACGCAAAAGCTATTGTTAATATTGTTTTATAAGTGTATGTGGTGCCTTATAAGGACAGTACTGCTAAATTAAGTGGTAAGTGCTTCAACTATTTTAAATGTTATCTGGTCCTGAGGAGGAGCCTCAAAAGGTTAAACCTATTTATAATACTTCACATGTACAACTCGAGTTACATGTATAAAACTGCTCTGTGTAGAGCTTGTTGCCTCAAACTGTTTGCTTAACAAAACAGAACTACTGGACTTAATTTTAATAATACATATTCAATCAGCTTATCATTTTTGTGGTCTATGGTTTTCACTTAATCTCAGTGTTTGTCTCTGAATTATATGTACCTCTATACAAAATGACAATGTGTTCTAGTGCACCGAGCACCTTCTTTACATCCTGCAGCATGAACACTGAACACAGTTTACTTTCACAGTCATGAAACAGCTAGTCACAAAATGACAACTGAAAAATTAACCACTGTGTTTCATAACGAGTTAAAATGCTCCAATAAAGCTTGTCCTGTCTCCACATTACATCATATATTGCTGCACAATTGACACTATGGCAACTGTTACTCAGGACAAACAAACACTATTTTAGGCTACAAGTTTCCTAAAGTATTGGACTTGATTGTTCAAGGAATTGCCAAGCCCACCATCACCGCTTCCCAAAAGTTCTGCGTTTCTCCGATCATATCAATCACACTCTACTTTTAGATTTCATTTCTCCCCTCTGTGACTTGGCTCTGGGTTACGGTCTCTCTTTGCCTCAGAGCTGTGTGACCCTTACTCTCAGATTAAGCATATGGGAGTCAAGAAAATCTCTCTTGACCCTGAAACCGTATCCCACAGTGTGATCCAAAAAAGGTCTGAAACCAGATGTTTTGCTTCTTTTGCATTTTGTCCTATCTAATTTCTCAGCACCAAATATAGACAGACAGACAGACAGACAGACAGACAGACAGACAGACAGACAGACAGACAGACAGACAGACAGACAGATACTATATTGATCGTGAGGGAAAATCAAGAAATATGATGTAATGTAATATAATGTTTATGGCAGAAATAAAGAAAGAAGAAAGAACTAGCATTTTATTTCTTGATGGGATTTTATTTTCAAAAAAAGCATTCAAATATAACAACTTCAATTCAATCAGGAGAGAAGTGAATTAATAATATTATTTATTACAATGAGTAACATGGAAATGTGACTTGACAGAAATACTTTGGCACTTGGACTCTATGGGTGGGTGAAGGTGTTTAGAGAAGGAACGTTCAGAGCTTCAATGGAATAAACTGATTAAGCAATGGTTGGCGGTAATGAATATTCTCAAGGTTGATAAAATATCTAAAGTTTTTTGGAAATGGGCGGACTTGGAAGGTTCCCCACATACACACAATTTCACAACTTGTCATGAAGAGGTCGGGAATCTCTGGGGGCGGGATGTGTGAGGTCTTTTGGTTATTTTCAACAAAGAAAAACAAAGTTTTTTCATGCAGAAAGTGAGAAAAGATTAAACTATTTAAGGGGAATTCAAACGAGTACTGACAGCTAACAACCCTCCTCCCTACACACACACACACACACACACACACACACATTCAAGCACAAGCACACATTTATAAATACACAGTCAGACACTTCAAAATAAGTACCAGAGTATCAAGTATGGCACACACACATGCTGGCTTGAGGAGGAGCTGAGGTGTTGTATGAAGGCGCTCTGCCACGACACAGGCTCTCTCATCTGCTTTCACTTAGTTGTTCACGTTTCATGTCATGACCCTTGCGTAAAGTACTTTCGGCCCGCCCGGCATGGCTGACTGTAGAGGTTTCGAAGTTGTGATATCCTGTATTTGTCTGATCATTCCTTTTTATGGTTATCTTTTGCGATCAACCTATACCACCACCTCAAACACACACACACACACACACACACACACACACACACACAGTCATGTAGCTTGATCATAAATCCAGCTATAACACAAGCTGTTTATGGTAGCTTACTGTCTGGGTAAAAGCATATTCTCTTCCTGCACAGGCAGCAGGCTCACACATCCTCTGAGTTAAACCAGCTGCTTTAAACCCCAGCAGGGTGAAGCTTCACAGTTGTGGCTTTGAGCCGAATGAGATCATTTGTTTTATTGTTAGGACATCACGCAAGGGGATGTTGTCATGAATTCTCCAATCAGATGTTTAGTTGAAATTGGTCAATGTCTTTTTCCAGCAGTGCTTATGTTCATTTGTATTCTACTTGTTGCCATGTCAACCCCCGGTGTGTCCTAAAACTTTGAAGAACTTACTTAAAACGTCAGAAACAACTGTTGACAATTACAACAACCACAAATATGAGACAAATGGGAAGAGTTGTTTTAAAGTCCTCCAAAACCTGAGCAAATATTTCTGAAAGATTGTTCATCTTCTCAAATCTGTTACGAGCTTTACCCAATACGCTAACCATTTATAATAAACACATGTCAGAAAAGAGTGTGAACTGGGCAAGACACACAAACAAACAAGACACAGAAACAGTAACAAGAGAGCGATCAACTCATAACCAACTCTGATTGGTCGAGTTAACATCATAAAGATGATCATCCTCACCCAAATTCGACCCACGAAATCTGTTTCTACACAATCCACTTTTGATGACAAAGTCTTTACTGTATTTCTTGGGGCTGATATGGTGTTGTGTCAGACAGGGCCGCTTGAGTATGGTAAAAATCATACTCCTGATCGATATTGAGATCAAAATTGAGATTATACAACATCTGGATCACATACCTTAATAACATTAAGACCATTAAGACTTTGAATAATTTAAAAAAACAATCAACACATTCAAAAAGATTTGGGAAAAAATATTCAAAGTTCACTCTGTAAGATTTTTGCTGAATTAAATCACAAAAATACCATAACGTGCTTAAACTAGGATCAATATTGGAGATGCTTTTAGAGAGGTTTGAAAGCACAAAGGTTCCGAGACCAATGCAGAGCTGGCTAAACACTGAAGCTTCAGTGTGCATAACCTGGCAACCTGCGTGAGCATAGACTCTTTGTGGGGGCGGGGGAAAACAGCACTTTTCAAAGTTTTGAATTTGGACTACAGTACCCATTTGAAACGCTCGGTGTTACCTATTGGTCCTATCTGTATGTTTTTGAGGTAGTGTGATGTAATCTTGTGTCAATGTATAACAACAAATCCATTGAAACATTTATCACACATGAAAAAACCTTTGGTCCAAACCAATGTGACCCAGAATGCAGAACGATACTCATTTAATCTTGATTATCTTCTTTTCATGATAGTTGGAAGACAAAATGTTATGAATTTTGAAACACTATTATGGATTTTGAAAAATGTATTTCCAATCCCTTGAATCAGAAAAGTATCTGTTTTAAAGAGATCATCATGTTTCACTTGGTCACATCCTATTCTTTGTTTTCTGTTTGTCTGTTGTTTTTGATTCTAATAAAACAGGGATTACCTATTCATAAAAAGCTCTACATCCATAATCCACCACTCCTCCTCCTCCATGTTTGACAACCCTTTGGGAGCAGACTTTGGCACAGGATAACAAGCCTCTCCAATGCCTGAATCTTTTTGCTTCAGATATGTTTCTGACCTCTAGATTAATGTAATTGTAATGTTCAGTCCTCTTGTAGATCTTGTTTGGTTGTATGTCTGTCTCCACAGCAGCTCAATAGCTCAACCAATTTCTAAGTTTTTCTGCTGTTTGGCAGCAGAGGTAGTTGTTTTTAGAGGGATTGCTCCTTTTGAGAATTTTGCTGGTGAAAGCATGAAAACCCCTTAGAGCTAAACATGCTGCTATGCTCATAGAGCTGAGGGAACCAGCACAGTTAGCTGGTGATAATCTTTGGGTCTTTCCTTATTAAGTGATACAACTCATATTAACAAATTGTTTAAATAGCCACCTTTGTGTAATCAAATGGTCCTTCAGTAGAATATAAAACACTTGCAAGGGCTACACATACAAACACATCTATGCACAGGTTTTTACTGTCAGGATTTCTGCTTCAAAATCTTCTTGTTTGTGTGTAACTTGCTCTTACAGTGAATACTTTCCTGATGTGATCAGAGGGAGGTACAGCAAGTGAAAGCAGAAAAACTCCTTTTGTCAGTGCTGATATAATATTACCCTGCATGTGCTGTGACCTATGGACGTCTCTGGACAATTAACTGAGGGAAACAATTTGAAAATGACGAACTAAACACATCATTATCATCTCTGTCATGATCTCTGTCGTCTCTCTTAGATAAATCGTATCTCAGCCTTGTCTCAGCATTAAGGAATGAGCCTGTATCGTTTTCACAATGGACTGAAAAATTAGGTGTGTTAGGTTTGTTCATGTTTCAGAGTTAGTTTTTAAGCAGACTGTCTCTATCCCATGAAAACGTCACAGTTTTTGTGTTATACAAAAGATACTACTGCCTATATATTAATTTGAACTCTTAAAATAATTAATTATGTCCATCCATCCATCCATCGTCTTTAACACTTTTCCCTTTCAGGGTCACATGGGGCTAGAGACAATCCCAACTGGGTCAAAGGCTGGGTACTGGAATGATCGCCAGTCAATCAGAGGGCTGACATGACGAGACAGACAACCAGCCACACTCACACCTACAGGCAATTCAGAATCTGTGGGAGGAGGCTAGAGAACACACATGGACTGGGAGGAAAATGCAAAGTCCACACATAGAGGCAGTCATGGATTCAAACCAGGAACCCTCTGGCTGATTGGCAACAGCGCTCATCTCCATGCAGCCTAAAACATGGTCATCAGGGTCAATTAGTTTTTTTTTAAAGATGTATTTTTGGGCTTTTTGTGTCTTTATTGTAAAGAGTGTTAGAAGGAGCCACAGGTCGGATCTGAACCACAGGTCGGGTCTGAACCCAGGCCCACCAGAACCCACCTGAGGGAACCTGTGGGATGTGGGATGTGAGGATTAATGTTTTTTTTGATAAAAACCATGTATATTTTGAAGGACTTGTTTATTTTCTTTTTTCTTTCATTCTCTATGTATATTTCGTTAACGTCTGAAATCAGAACCAGCTTTATTGGCCAGGTATGTTAAACACAGAAGGAAGTCAATTTCAGTAGACTGTGCTCTCTCTGTACAATGTAAACATTAAATAATTACAACTAACTACAAATAGAAACAAGTAATTAAAGACTAATATGTAGAGCTTCTCCTGAAGTCCACTGTCATCTCCACAGACTTGAGCAGGTTTAGCACCAGAGAGCCAGCTGTTCCACCTCCTGTCTGTAGGCAGACTCTTCACCATCATGGATGGTGGTGTCGTCTGCGAACTTCAAGAGTTTCTCAGAAGGGTTCCCTGAGGTGCAGTCGTTGGTGTAGAGGGAGAAGAGCAGTGGGGAAAGAACACATCCCTGGATGTGATGCTCTTCAGCCTCACCTGCTGCCTCCTGTGAGTCAGGACGTTGCTGGTCCACTGACAGGTGGAGGCTGGTGCTGTGAGCAGGGTGAGTTTCTGGTGAACGATATCTGGCATGAAGGTGTTGAAAGCTGAGCTAAAGTCCACAAACAGGATCCTATCGTAGGTCCCTGAGAAGTCGATTTGATGCATTATGTAGTTCAGTCCCATTGACTGGATCCTCCACCGACCTGTTTGACTGATAGGCAAACAGCAGGAGGTCCAGACTTGACTGACTTCTTGTTATTGTTTCAAAATTGAAACTACTGCTGAATTGATCATAATTTAAAATTATCTGTTTCATTCATTGCACATAGAAATACATTAGTACTGAGGATAAAGGAAATGTATAAACGACATAAAGCAATACCACTGAGAGGGCTTTTTGACATTTGATATACTTGTTAAGGACTGAATATTTTGTAAGAGAGTGAACAACTCCTTGTTTTCCACTGACAAAAAGAAGCAAAACAGATGGCTGACATTGTTCCACGCAAAGGGAGAATTCAGAAAACAGCTGTATAAGTTATTGCAGGACCAAAAAAAGAAAAGCGGAAAAACTGTTTTCACAGCACAGAACATCATGTCACAGCTAATTGACTTCTGAGGTTATTTGCAAGAAAGAAGCAAAGAAGGCAAGATTTTCCTAAAAAAAAAAGGACTACAATGAGCATTTGGCAGGGTTTTAGTACCAATGACAGATCGACTCTGAACCAATACCCTAGAAGAGAGAGCAACTTGCCTCAGTGCATGTGACTACCACCTGGTGGCAGAAATGAAGCGCTAAAAAGAGCCATCTGCAAAGTAAAGATATCTTTGTGTACACCCTCTGCACTAACTTTGATTCAACTGGACAAGCAAGAGTTTCATGTGAGACAACTCACAACTTCATTGTTCCCTTCGGCCCTCTCTTGAAGCCCAAGGACCAGGAAATGAACACCTCGCTGCACATGATCCTTGACCTCCCACCTGGGCCCCTTATCCTTCCACACAGCAAGGCACGCCTCTAAATGCCCCGCTCACTTCACTGTGCAAACATGATTGTGAAGCGACCTTCAACTCCAACAATATCATCAAATTAATGTTGTACTAATGGAAATCTGCTGAGGCTCATAATGTTGTAACTTTTTCATTTTGAAATGTCTCTTTAGAGTTTCGTTAAGATGTCAGTATAGCTCGGATCAGAAACTTTGGAGGAACAAAAGCAAGCAAAGCAGAAGAAACGGTCATGATGCAAGAAAATATCCAAACAGACAAAGGCCCAATCCCCCACCGCTTCCCCCCCGCCTGTCTGAATACATATACAATGTTGTTTGAGTTGTCTCACTCAAACAGAGAGCAACACGATTATATAATCCAAAATCATTTCCTCACTCATATCCTGCATCTTCTTCAGTCTGAAGTTTATTTTCTAAGGCAGCTGGGTAAAATCTTCGTTTCTGCGGAAAAACAATGTGCATGAGAAAAAAATGCTCTTTTGTTCTTGCAACAATTCCTTTATAAATCAGGGATTATTGCAACAAGAAAGCTGGGAAATACAAGCATAAATCAAAAACATCATTTGTCTTTCTTTCTTTATTTTGTGTTTGTTTTGAAAGCCCTCGAGACTGTTGAAGGAAAGTTTCATTTCTGGGTGCTTTCACGGCATGAAGACGATCAAACACAGCTCCACAGTGACCACCATCATAGAAACTGGATCTTTGAGTGATTTACTTTTTCATAGTGTTTGGTGCCTTTTTAAGTTATTGCACGTCTCTTTCAGGGAGGTTGTGAAGCACAATCTCTAGTGATGTTGTTGGATGACATTTTCAGCTGAATTTTATTTGATCCAGAAAAAATAAGGCTGCAAACCACTGCTGATGAGTCAACCTACAAGCATGTGCTCTGCAGAGAAACATAGTTAATCTCTCCTGTATGGTAAAGCTGTGAGTGAAGCACTCCTCTGTTCAATGTACAGACTTTTACTTCTGTTGTTTTGTTTTTATCAGAATGTTTTTAACCACACTTCTCTCGTACCAATCACATGCTACCGGTCATTAAAGTTTGGATCTGAACTTTTACTTCTTTGGTCGACAGAGGCAAACAATTAGAGGCAGATTTCTTTTTTCTTCTTTCTTATTTGTTGCTTGAGTCATCAAGAAAATACAGCAACTCCTCATTGGGCCCATCTGATGATCTAAAAAAGATTGGCTGTGCTGCAACAAGAACTAAACAAACCAAAGCAGAAAATGATTGATTTTTAATTGAAACATTGATTAAATGTTAGGAGAAAATCAATCATTCAAATGTTGTCAGATAGAACTGAGTCCCTGTTATTAAAAACAAGGATTGTGAGTTTCCTCACTCCAATGCCACCTATTGATCATTTCCATATTTCTATCATGGAGTAGAGACAAGGACATAGTGTTCTTTTCATCATGCAGTTGGCAGACATTTGGCAGCCATGTTTTAAATCATGAGATATAAAATGAGCTTGTTTTTAATAGAGACAAATCATATAAAAAGTAACTCAGATTTTAGTTTCTTGAGAATGATAGTTTTTTTCCAAACTGAATTTCAGACTACAAAAAACTGATTTGCTGAGTTGTAACACACTAATCTGGTATGCAGTCCAGTTTTAAATCACATAATCAAAGAGTCAAACATATGTAAAAAAACAAATTAAATGAAACCCTGCTTATATCTTTTACCATCCATACAGTGAGTTCATGTATGGATGAACATGCACAGGAGAAATCGCTTCAGATCAGAGAATAGAAAAAAATCCAGTTTTATCACGGCTGCCTTATTGCTGCCATCTATTGACGACAATAAAAACTACACAGGAGTGCATGACTCAGTGACTGACTCATGCAAACAACAAAGACCTTAAGAATTAACAATGTGTGCAAATGAAGGCTGAACGTTTCATCCTGTTTGATCAGCAGCCAAAGGAGTTCACTCTTACATCAAAAGCACAAGAAATGGTATGACAACGATATAACATGATGTTTCAGTGTTAAGATATTAAAGTCACAGCTTTTATGTTTTATTTTGACTAAGTGAAATAAGGTCGGGAGGTTTTGATACTACAAAAAGAGTTTTCATCAAAAACCTTCATGGGACTTGGCTGCCGGTATAGCTAAAGTCTGGGAAATGGAAAAAGAGAAGTAATGCATGAAAGGACATCAGGTTGTATTTGATTCAATGCATTTGAAGATGAGAAAATCTCCACTACACTTAAAGTTGTGAAAGGGGCTTGCTGTCCTGAGTCCATTTTAGAGACTTTTCAGGATTATGACAGACAAGTGTTTATCTTGAGCTCTCTGCTCGCTTTTAGTATTTACAACTTTGAACTTACTTATTTTTGGATGTCTAATTTTTGCATGTCATGAGACAGTGAACTGTGAGAGAACTTTAAACTGTCTTACTTTCAAACTTCATGGAATCACTTTCTTAATGTTTGTGCAATTATATTATAAAAATTATTCAATCTAAATCAGGGATTTACCTGAACAGATATATTGTACAATTCTGACTGTTGACTCTTAATTATTGATTAAAAAGTTGTTTGATTGTATGGTCGATTGATCAGACACATTTTCAGATTTGTCTTGTGTCCCAGCAGCTCCACTTGTAACGTAAACCATCATACAAAGACACAAATCACTGACACAACCTTTCAAACACCAAACATACATCAAGGGGGTTCAGTATTTGTGTATGTGCAAATACCTAGCCTAAAGATAGTAAATCCTTGACAGAGAAACTGTTGGTATATTGTCAGAGTCGTTTTTTAGGGTTGGACTTAATAGACAAACGTTAAAAAAAATGACTTGTGCGATCTCTTGCTAGATTTCAGCAAAAAAATTTAAATTGTGTGAAATCTAAGTTATAGCTATTTTTTTAACCTGGGATATTGTGGTTAACATGGTAAAGATTCAACACTACTACTTTATAGTCTTCAACCAATCACAGACCTTTACACATACACTGTGTGCCACTGCTTTGGCTAATATTACCTTAGAGATGGAAATACCCGCCTTATCATTATCCAGCTATTTACATTTAAAATGGTTTCAGGCAGTCACAGGGTGGTTCACATCACACCTCCAGTCTATTTGTGATATCTGGAAGGAGTGCTTCAAAGGCCTCAGCAAGACCAGGCACAGCTGGCCCTTCATTCACCATACTGGGGCAATTTAAGAATTACAAAGTAAAAACAGAGACAACATATACAGTATGTGTTTATAACTGAGTTGTGTACTTTAGGAAAGAATATAAGAGCTGCAAATTGCAGATTTGTCAGAAAATTAGTAGATGAAGATTGCATGCATTAAATCGTTTATTTAATTTGCAAACCACATATTTATAATTAAGAGCATGAAAATCAATTATTTGCAATCAATGAAAACACAAAGATTTTTTTTTAACATTGACATTAATGCCTTTTTTGCCAAGAATTTTTTTTTATGATGATTTCGCTGAAAGGGGATATTTTTCAATTTGGTTTTATGAATTCATTATAGTTAAACTTAAAAGTTTTCGTCATGTGATACAAAAAGCGCCATATTGCATCACATGAAGAAAACGTCCAGGCAAAGAAAAACATATTTTTCTCGTCTCAGGGCAAAATGAGGGTTGGATTCACGACCATTCAACACTACTACCATGTTTCTAATGATACACAGCTTCATGTAAATGGGTGAAGTATCCCTTTAAATAAACTATTTTACTAGAAAATGAACCAACTCAGTTAGTTACATATAAAAGGTGGTTTACATGACCTCACATCTTTTGAATTGATGTTCGAGACAATTGAAGTGTCCTTCATGATACTATCCTGGTATCTGATATTCTGTAAGTCTCAGTATCTCCAATTCTATCTGCAGCCTACCTAGAGGTGTCAGTTTTTGTTTTAGTTTCAGGGATTTCCCCCCACACCCTTTTACTGTGTTGGAACGGAGAATTCCATTTAAGTTGTCAAACTTGAACAGGTGGGGGACTTTGCCTCAGCACTGTAAGCAGCCTCTGCAGTAAGCCTACTTAATAAGGTCCAGTATATTTACCTTTAATCAATTTTTATTTGTATAGCGCCGATTCACAACAACTGTAATCTCAAGACACTTTACAAAAAGCAAGAAAAATACCTTACCCATTGTTATGTAGGAAGACCCAAACTATAACTCTGAAGCTTCAGAAACAGTGTCACTGTAGACCTACAGCTACACATAAAACATAAAACCCTTACTTTACATCATGACACATAAACATAGCTATGTATTTATGATATTAGGATTCTTATGAGGATTTTATAGACTTGAATGATAAGCTGCCATTAATAGGCCTAATAATCAACGTTTGTTCCATTGTATAGCAGCAACGTTGGTTAAAAACACGCGCGCGCACACACGCACGCACGCACGCACGCACGCACACACACACACACACACACACACACACACACACACACACACACACACACACACACACACACACACACACATCCTCCTACAGTTCATAGTTCAATGGTGTCTACGTTGTCCCTCTCATATTACACAACTCTTTGTAAGACAATGATTCGTTGAGCAGCAGCTCGGTCTCTCCCCCGTTGGCTGGATTGTACACGTCAGCAGTCATTAAGTTGTACCCAAGATATATGATAGTCCAATCATCCTCTTCCTGGTATGAGCGTGGAGAGACATTAAACCAAGATTGAGGTAAGCCAAATGAAGCGAAACCCAGTTTATGCACTTCATAATTTCACAGCGATCAAACGCATAACTTGTCTCCAAGGCGTATGTAAATGTGACTTTACTTTAGTCTGCTTTTTTTCTACAGGTGGCGAAAACAGGCGGTGGCGGAAGCGACAGTTTGGCGAATGGCAAGTGGAAAGACAGTCAGGCGACGGCAAAAGTGTCTGTCACGTTTACTTTTTTGACATTTTCAAGTCCAACACAACAGCGGGAATTTCACCTCACGAGGATACTTGGATGAGAAGTTTACAATGAAGACGCGCGCGAGGTGAATGAAGTTGTTGTGTCCCTAAGTCTGCACCCACTGTTAGAAAATGAGGTTTCGGCTGCTCAAAAAGAATCTGCTCGTGCTGTTGGCTGTTTTCTCCATCGGTTTGCTCATCCTCTTTTCAACACGTGTATTTTTTTATTCCGCTAAGGATAATATTGGATCAGATCATGTCGTCCAGACAAATCCAGGGATGCAAACAAGTGATAAGGTACATTTTAACTTTGAGTCGCTGACAGGGTTGACTCAGTCTGTTTACAATGCAAATTACAAGCAAAGTGTTTACAATGCAGACAAGTTTCCAGGAGAGCCTGAACTGGTGCTGGTTGTGCAGGTCCACAACAGGCCTGAATACCTCAGCTTGCTTATCAAGTCACTGGAGAAAGCTGCTGAGGTCCACAACTTCCTTGTCATCTTCAGCCATGATTATTTTTCGGAGCAAATAAACGCCATTGTGCAAGGGATTACTTTTTGCAAAGTGTTGCAAATATATTTCCCTTTCAGCACTCAGCTGTATCCCAGTGATTTTCCTGGGCAGAATCCACGAGACTGCCCCCGAGACGTATCCAAGGAAAAAGCGCTCAAAATAGGGTGTCTCAATGCTGAACACCCTGATTCCTATGGACACTACAGGGAGGCCTTCATCACTCAAACCAAACACCACTGGTGGTGGAAACTGCACTTTGTGTGGGAGCGAGTGCAGGCGATGCAGGGATACAATGGCTTTGTGATTTTCTTAGAGGAGGACAACTACCTCTTACCTGACTTTTTCCATTTCTACAAGGCAATGGTAGAGTTCAGGAAGAACAGCTGCCCAGACTGTGACATGTTAGCATTGGGTAATCACAATAGCCTCACTGATTTTGCCAAACTGTCTAATAAGCTTTTAACATCTGGGTGGATGTCCACTAAGCATAACATAGGCATGGCCATATCCAAGGAGGTTTACTACAAACTAATGGGCTGTAACAATGAATTCTGCACTTATGATGACTATAACTGGGATTGGACTTTACAGCACCTTTCTGGAACCTGCATCCCAAAGCCCCTCAAAGTGCTTGCGGCACAGGGTTCGAGGGTCCTTCACACTGGGGACTGTGGTCTTCACCAGAAGGAAAACTGCAGGCCAGAGTGGGCCTCTCAGAGGGTTGAGGAGAATCTTCAAATGGCCAAGCATGGCCTTTCTCCTCGATCTCTTGTTCTAGATGGTGCAGATGCAGTGGAGCACAAGGCACATATGAAGAACGGAGGATGGGGAGACGTACGGGACCATAGTCTATGTAGTAATTACGCCAACCGCCTTTAATCTAAAACTTTTCTTTGAAAAATATGGGTAAAATGGGTGATCTGCTTTTGTGCCATATATTTCTCTGCTTTTCAGGGTTTCAGACGCTGCAGTCACTATGACTGTTGATGTTCTCTTTCAGTGAGTTCAAGAAACAAATCAAATGCAAACGTGTTGAAGAAACACTTCAACATGTTTTTAATCACCAAAGCTGCAGAGATGCCAAAGATGTTGATCTGTGTTACTGTGTGTAATGCATGAAAGTTTAGCCATGCTGTTCAATACAAGTCAACATTTGTAGTGTCTTTCAGGCCAAACTGTAGATTACATCGAGTACATAGTGAAGGGAAATTAGAGTAGGGGTCATCGGAGTGGGCATGTCAGAAAATAGTATGCTAATTTATGTGCTAAAAGGTTTTCATGACTGAAAATGTCTGACAAGATGTTTTATTATTGATATTGATTTCAACATGTTTTATTTTGAAATAATGGGTTTAAGTTCCTGTATAAAGCCTTAAGCTACAATATGTGGATTTTGCTTTGTGCTAAATTGAAAAGTGCTGAAACAGATTTAAAATTACCTGTAATCTTTAATGTCCAGATAATGTAACTGAATATTGAATGTAACTTTTGTTTCTGTCTGTAATAACCAATGATCTTTTGAGATGTAATCGACAGACATAGGTTGTTAAAATACTGTTTAGATCCCAGTTTGCAAACAACTGAGAAGATTGTATGGATTTTGTTTTACTTTGGGTTGTTAGCGTATTTGTCTTCTGATAAAGAAAGTGACCCTTTGGAATTTAGTTCTGCAAAGAGCAGGGTCAGATGTGTTCCTGCAATTCTCTGTTGCGACCAATTAAGAACTGACCAAATAGCTTTGGACTTGAAAAATAGGGAAATATGATTTGGTCTTATTAATTAAATCATTTTTGATGCCACTGTTGCCTTAAAGTTGACCAAAAGTGCCTTTGTGTTTAAAATATATATTTTAAAGGTGCACTATCAGTGTTGTTGACAAAGTACGTCTTTGCATGTATAGGGACTCAGAGTTATGATATATTTTGGTGTCCATGTCCATGAATTTTTAAGGGAACGTGGAATCTGAACGTTTTTGTTTTTTGTTTCATCATTGTCCAATCAGGTCAAATGTTTGTACCACTTTGGCTTCATGCCTCTGGCTTGTGAGGGGCACTGTAGTGAGCCTTGAACAGATTCCTGTTAAGAGAAATACAACGTGAATGTGAAAATGAACTCAGTAATTTTTTATTTTATGTGAGAAAGCACAAGGCAACCTTAGAAAGCATGGTAATAAAGACCAGATTCATGCCTGTTGAAATGACTGTCTGATGTTTGTGTGTTTTTGTTTGAGGATTCTTCGAGCTGACCAGTTGATGAGAGTGAAGTATTTTTTTCTGTTATTGTTTTGTTCTTATAAGAACTTAAAATAGCTGTTTATTATTCACGTAGTGTTTTCCTAATTGGGAAAAATAAAATGAAAGTTTTTTGTGTGTCCTCTGGGGTAATAAATAATAGTAACTGTATTATCAGGTTAGTTCATACTTGTATCATGTATGCTATATCACTGTGATTCACATGCACAATGATAACACGTGGATATTCTTTACTGAAAACAATAGTTTCAAATCTCACTAAAGCCAAGCAGAATTGAATCATCCTTTCATTGTTTCCATGGTAATCCATTTTTTAAACTTATGCTAAGTTTCCTTTTTAAAAGCTACATGAAAGTCTGGAGTGACACAATGGAGCTTTGGTAATTATCTAACATAACCACCAAATTAAATATAGGCCTATGTTTAATTATGTCAGTTTGTAAGCAGTTCATTTTTCCAACAAGGAGTGAATGTTACAATACAACGAGCTACATATTTCCAACTGTGTCAGTGTAGTAGAGACAGTGTCAGAAAGGGTGCAGCAGTTCACACATGAAGAAACTTTTTAAGTAAGTAAAATTCCGGATATTCACTCATTCAAGTTTTAATCGACTTTAGACCATCAATGCCTCGACTGAGAGCTATTTAATGCATCCAATAACATACACTGGCATGAAGAGGCCTTTTTTTTATTTTACAAACTAAACTATGGACACAAGCGTAGCTGAACCGAGTTATCCGAGATGATTTCCGGACATTAGTCATGTGACTGATCCATGAGCTTTCATTGGTCACTCACTACTCCCTTGTTTATTTCCGGAAGTAAGTCGTCTTCGGTGTCAGACTTTCCATACGGACTATCAGTCGCATCTACAGCTTCGAGACGACAGGTAAACACCTATACGTGTAATAATCTACGTACAAAGTATGTTATTAGAAATATCTACGGGTATCCTGGCTTTGTTTTTACACGTTATTCTCGTATTTACGTTTTTAGCTTTAGCCAACGGTAGCCGTTTGCTAGTTAGCTTACGTAATTGATCTTTGGTCAACAACAAATGTAAAAAAAATAATGATCACATTGAATATCAAAGATAGACCAAAGTTAGGCCGATAAATTATTGACTTCTCAGCGTGAAAATGTAACAATGAGGACGAGCTAACGAGTGAAACTCACATGTGTCGATAACGTTAGCAGATCATCGATATATTCAACATTACATAGTAAATTATTAATCATTATTAATTTATTATTTACTCTAGTTTCCCTTTCCAATTAGTCTGTTTTTGTTATTAATAATGGAGTTGAACTTTTCATATTTAACATCTTCCCAACTTACTGTCAGTAAGGACAAACTCTTCAACAATGACATGTCTTTAAGGATACTGTGGACTGCTGTATTCATGTAGAATAAGGTTAATAATACTGACTTAATAATGAGCAGTATGTTGCTTATTATCTTTGATGGTCCCTGGATCCCTGTTTGAAGATAAGTGAAAACTTGAAACAGAGTTCATATCAGGGACCTTTTTTATTCTTTGAGTAAAGTTTGAGTATTTAGTTAAGACAATATGACTTGTTGGAGTTTGGACATAGCTGCAAATATAAATATAGTCCTTGGTAACTGTAGACTTGTTTGTTAAATACATTGTTTACTCACAGATGATCAGAACCTGTTTTGGCAGCATGTCTTTTATTTGACTGTGTCAAAGGCTTGTGCATGTACTTATTCTCTACATGGCATGCCTGCTTTCCTTCAATGACATTTGATTGTTTTAATCTTTTATCGATTGTTTCACTTCTCCAACTTTTCAAATTTAACAACCCAGACTCCAAAGTGCACCTTTACAGAGTTACAAAGATCTCCTTAAGCCGTACCACCTTTGCGTCTTCTGCTCTCAGGGTGTGTTATTGAAAGGAAAGTAGGAATCCATGATGTTCATTTGTGTTCATTATTTTTTTTTTTTTTTAACTTCAGCTGGTGTGTCTTTGTCCACAGGATGGCACATTGGTTTCACAGAAACCCGCTGAAGGCCACAGCGCCTGTGTCCTTCAACTTTTATGGAGTGGCAGGAAGTCCCGCTGCAAATAAGATATGCAAGTATGTCCCAGCTCCAGTGAATACACTGACAACATAATGCACCATGGCTTTGATGTAATATAGTCATGTTCTGTCTTTGTTTCTTAACTACGTCATGTGTTTGATCACAGTCATCTCTTTCCTATTGAGATGTCATTGCTGTATTGGACAAAAGTAGTCCCGACTCTGCAACATATTTTCTTGTATGACACATTCAGTGACCTAAGGACAACTAGGGCGAGGCTGCTGGAGATGTTTACTGATGTCACTTGTAACCATGAGATGATGAAAAATGCCACGGATGCATATTTCTCCCTCCTTCAAGGTATTGTTTACAGTTCAACATTTTTCTAACCTAAACAACCTGAACATCAAAACATGCTCTGTCTTGTATGGGTTGCAAAACTCCTTTAAATGAAGTAACTGACCCGTAGAAGAGCAACACAACATTTCCTTCAGCCAATCATTAAAACTATCAGAATTTATGTGAATATCCTTGTGTTGTCCTTCAATGCATTTTACAGCACAAAGACAGGAAATTGCCTGTGTTTGAGTTTTCCACTCCAAAGTTTCTCAGTGAGTAAGAGGTGTGACTGATCTTCATCAGGACACAATGCTCGTGAATGTACAGGAATTGATCAGCATAGAGATGAGGATTGTCTCTTCTTTTGAATTTAGTCTCCAAAAATTCTACAAAGAAGTTTTTTTTTTTTTGTGAGCCTTAAAAATCAAGTGGAAGCATTCATTTCATATTTTGGATTTTAGGTTGTGAAAATGTTTTTTTTTCTTTTTCTTTTTTCTGCCTAACCAGCTGCTACTCTTGTTTTAAATATTGGTTTTATGCTACGATAGGCTTTCTCTTACCCTTGGATGGAACTACACAGGAGAACAAGATGAGATTCATCCAGAACTTCAAGTGGACCGACACCTTACAAGGAAACACACCAAGGTAAAAACAAGCACACGCATTTTTCTTTTCAAATACTGCACTGCTGCATGGCAAATGATTGAGTTACAGTAATGAAGCAAAGGGGGGGCCGATATAAACTGTGATTTCCAGAAGGTCATTAACCAACTCTAAAAAATATGTGTCATTCCTTATCGTTGTTCTGTAAATATTTATGAATACAGAACGATTATTGAAGAGTAGAAGTGAACACTATAGTCTTTAAAAACCTTTTAAAAAAAGTCAGCCATTTTTATTCTTACTCATGACGAGCGTGAAAATCTAAACATTTAACATCGGTGCTGTCCTTTGACATACTGTCCAAAACTGCGGCTTCTTCTGTGGTGTATTACTGTGTATGAATGGTATTAATTAATACTGATGGCCACATCTACCATCAGTGTGTGACTGTGTTGGTGTGGCCTGCAGTGTAAAAGTGCGTTGAATAGTCCGAAGATGAGAAAATAAGTTTATGCCAGTAAATACAACTTAGTGCACCTTCACAGTGCGCAGCAGGACGTCGTCTTTGAACTGGTGTCCATGGCCTTCAATGTAGCCGTGTGGTACACAAAGTTTGCCTCCAGACTCGCAGGAAAGGAAAAGTAAGTGTTTTTTGTTTTGTTCTATTTTATTTGTGTGAAAAGAGTCATTTAAATCCTAATGCTTTGTTACTTCAGATCAAATGTTTGACCTTGTCATGTTTTCCTGTTAAATAGTGTTTCCGAAGCTGAAGCAAAAGATGTTCACCGGAGCCTTAAAGCTGCTGCGGGCATATTTAAAAACCTCAAGGTGAGCAGCACACACGCAGGCTTTCCTAAAGTTAGTGTGGAGGTGTTAATGTTGATGCAATTAAGGCTCGAAGGAGTGCGTTCATATTTTAAATGGCGTGTTGTGTGTCCTGGGGGGAAAGGGTTCAAGTTCAGGTTTCTTTATTTTTACACGTAGCTACATTTGGTTTCAGGGAGAGTCACTTAATAAAACACAGACAATACGTCAAACCAACAAAGTGCGAATGCACGGTACATGGTTCAAAGTGCTGAGGTGCATAAAGTGTGCAGCTTCCAACTGACAAGTCTGATCTGTAAAAGTGAGAACACCCAAATAAATGAATAAAGAACCAGTAAGAAGCAGGACCAACAGCTTCCCAGTCTGCTTTCTCTGTCCCCCTTTGCAAGACCTTCAGGAAAGTACAACACCAAGCAGCAAAGAGAAAAAAAACAGATGACTTGTTCGGCTGTATAATAGCTGCTGGGACAAAACTGGTCCGATAGCTCTTTAGAATTAAAAGTCTTTGTCCTGAAACTCACATTACAGAGGTGTTACAGAGTGTTATTTAAATAATAATCCTGACAGAATGATCATTTCGACCACAGGAGGTCCACATCCCTCGTCTTATCACCCCGGCTGAAAAGGGTCGGGACCTGGAAACCAGAGTGATTGATGCATATATCATCCAATGCCAAGCAGAGGCGCAAGAAGGTAAAGTAGCCTCAGGCCTGGACAATGCACTTGCCAATATAATGTGTCCTCATTGAACCTTAATGAAAAGCTGTTGGTATTCAAGTCCTCTGAAATACTTCAGTGATGTTCATATAGACAGACATGAAGGTTAAACGCCTCCTTAAGGTGTCATAAGGTTATCCTCTTTGTTATCACCTGAAGTAATATTTATAGTTAATTTGTAGTATGGATTAATAGAATAAAAGCTGCTTAAATTGAATTGTTATTTTTAATGTTTAATATATTCAAATCTGACAACACCCAGCATAACTGAAGAGGACCTGTACCTTTAAAAATGTCAAACCATGTCTTTGCTGAGCGAGAGATGCAGTCTCAGCAGATGCTGACTTTTGACATCCTTTAATATTTACGCAACCAAATGTAATTTATTTGCATCCATATTGAAGTTCTTCCGCTTCTCTCTCTTTTTTTTTCTTCCAGTGACCATTGCCAGAGCTATCGAACTGAAGCACAACGCCACCCTCATCGCAGCGCTGTCCTTTGAGACTGCAAACTTTTATCAAAAAGCTGGTCAGTATTTTAGCACAACTTGTATGGGAAAATATCTGAAGAACCGTAGCGTTCATTACATTTAAGAAGTCGTTTTCTTTCGTAACATAAAGGTAGTGTTGTATCAAATATCGTGTTTTACTTTAAGCAGGCCAGGAGCGATGATTATACCACAAAGGTTTTAGGATCTGTAGCAGATTGAAGCAGACCAGAACAGACCTGAACAGCAGGGCGTGCACTTTAGTAAAGTATGTCTGTCTGCAGATCACACACTGAACACCTTGGAGCCGGAGTGCAGCAGCAAGTGGAGGAAGTATCTTCAGCTGAAGCAGCACTTTTACATGGCTTATGTAAGTCTATGCATATCGTTTACATGTACACAAAGGACACAAAGATGGAGGAATAAGGACTAATTAAGCTCCTCATTTTACTCACTCATTTTGTAATTCTACTTCTAGGCCTACTGCTACCATGGACAGACACTGCTGGCGAGTGACAAGTGTGGAGAAGCGATACGATCTCTCCAGGAGGCAGAAAAATGTATGTTTTTTCCTCTTCATCTTAGGTTTAAACACATTTTATTCTTTTCATATTTTATTGCACCAGAAATGTTTTTCAATCAAAAACCTGATTGGTGTATTTGTTTGTGTTTTAAATTAGTCTCATATAGTAGACCTAATGCGTTGACGCAATGCACACAATAACTGTTTTATTTCAAGATGGACATTATCTTTCTCTCCACTGTAATCCAAGACTGGGACACTGTGATTTATAGTGAAATATCTTTCTCAACATCAATGGGTGAAGAAGAAAGAATGTCACTCACCATCATTCAGTGCATACAAAACCCTGTAAAGGGCCAATATGTAACTCTGACACCTAGTGTTTAAAATGAGTACAGCATTTCTAATTCAAAACATTGGAGAGAGCTGCGTCCCCCTGCCCCGTCCTCTCTTTCGAGTTGTGTGCAGGTTGCTGTGTCGCGGACATTGAAGCTTCAGTGTTTAGCCAGCTCTGCATCGGTCTGCATTCTAACCTCTCTTCATTTTTCAAAAGCATCTCCAATATTTATCTTATGTTCATCACGTTTCTGCTCGTGGAGCTTATTAGCAACACGCATAGGCTTTTTAGTTCGGGTAAAACATGGGAAACATCACTGCAACACCTGTTAGTGTGTTATCTTTTCTGGTCCAAACAAAAACAAACCACTCAGGACCTGAATCGAAACTCAAAGGAGGACATACAGGCTGCTGCGTTGTTCTCAGAGAGGCCAGCACTTCAACATAACGTGTTTCCTTAATGTCTGACGATCTAGACTGTCTGAAGAATTTTAGAATTTATTTATTTATTTAGAATTATTTTATTACATATTGGTCCGTCATTATCTCATTGTAATAAATGTTGCTTGCTTTGCCTTACATACTGGATTTATTTTCATTCTAACGTGAAAACTTCTGTGTTTAGGTTACTCCCGCGCTGAGGCTCTTTGCAAAGAGTATCGTCAGACCAAAGGCCCCGGCACCACTGCTAAACCATCGGAGCAGCTGTTCTTTCTCAAACTAGGCGGCCTCATTAGAAACACTCTGGAGAAATGCCAGAGAGAAAATGGCTTTATGTGAGTCAGTTTGGGACCGACACATACAGACACGACAGGAACACATTGGCACTCAGATTCTGTGCAGACACTGATGTTCTGGACTTGAAACGTGTATTTAAGACACTCATATTTAAGTGGACGGTGTTCAAAATTCCACACGTCATTAATTCAGTTGTGTTTACCAATTAAAGTTAGTCAATAGCTTTCTCCTACAAAATAAAATATAGACTTATATATGTGTGTAGATGTCAGTAGAGATCGTGTCATCCTACTGGATTTTGATGTTTAATGTGTCTTGGTTGACTCTGACATTTCTGGGTGGGAGTGGACGTGTTTCCGTCAGCTTATAACAACGGGCAGGAGAATTTTGGGGAGCGAATATTGTGGGTGCAGATGTTGCTGCAAAGACAGCCATTTGTGAGATGAAACACTCCTTTGGCTTCCTGCAGTGGATGTGGAGTTGCCCTGCATTCTGTTGGACAGACTGGTGCCGAGTATCGGCTGTGGGATTGTGCGGGCTTATTAAATGAAAAATTGTGCAAGGTCGCTCGCAGTGTAGGTACAAGCAGTAAACGTACACAAACGTCCTGCAGTGGGTGTGTGCTTATCATCACCAGGAGTCCCTGATTTTAATGTCGCGTTTACAAGCTGCAACGAACATTTCTACTTCCTCTACTTTTAAACACTTAGTGATAAACGTGGTGATCATGTTTGGATCATTTTCAACTCAGATTTCATCCTCAGTCTGTTTCTGCTGTCAGTACCTGCTAATGGGTATTTACATGAAAAGTTGAATCGTGTAGTGGGAAAACGCAAAGTAAGAAGTTATGCAACTGAAAAGTTTGCATGTATTATGAAATGATAGGAGCTTTGTGTGCCCCCTGATCCTTGGCTCATCGCCATCAGAAGCCCACACTCACTGCAGGACTGTCAACATTCACTGCTGATACCGACACTGCGAGCTACCGCACGCTAGCAGAAGCTAACAACCGGTGTTTGACTAACCGAGAGAAGACCAACTCTGCAGCCACAGGTAAAAGCCAACAAGGTTACCCTTGTTGGGATGAGCTTCATCCGCTTGGCGTTTCACCTCACTGGGATTGTATTTTATGTAATATTTGCCTGTTTGAACCGTGTCTAATCACTAACTTGTATCTACTCCTAAACTTACTTGCATGCTGTCATTGGCTGGGGAAAACACATCCGCTCTCCACACAGAAATGTCAACCAAAACAAACCAGAAGATCACAATCCAGTCAAAGGACAGGATATCTGCAGAAACAGTAACCGCCACATATGTATGGCGACTGACAAGTCATGACTGAGCAGCTTTACTTTTGAGTAATTCTGTATTTTATGACTATTGTTAAACAAAAGTAATTGTTGTGGGGCGCCGGTGGCGCAGCGGCAGCGCGCGCGTCCCATATAGCAAGGCTTTGCTCCTCGCGTGGGCGGCCCGGGTTCGCGTCCGACCTGTGGCCCATTTCCCGCATGTCTCTCCCTGCTCTCTCCCTGTTTCCGACTCTATCCACTTTCCTCCCACTATCAATAAAGGCCAAAAATAAATCTTTAAAAAAAAAAAAAATAATAATAATTGTTGTATTTATTATCTTTTTTTATAACATATTTGTCTGAGACAAAGATTGAGATGATAACATAACATCAGTTATATTGCTAAAACTTAAACACCTACTTTTTGACATTTATCTTCAGATACTTTCACAAGGTTCCAGCGGAAGCCCCCCAGCTGGAGCTGAAGGCGAGTTATGGCCTGGCTGAGCCAATCCTGTTTGAGCTCCCGCCCCTCAGTGAGCAGTGCACTCCGGAGGTCTATGCCACCTTTGACCTGACTAAAGGAGCCAAAAATGACAAGGTACTGAAGTTTATTTCTCAATCGGTCTAAATGACTGATAAACAATGACCTAATGGACACTTGTGTTATTGTTTATCTGACTCAAGGCCAAACCAAAGGAGGAGGAGGTGAAACCAGTGAAGGAGCCGGATTTGAAGCCTCAGAAGGACACAGGCTGTGTGGTCTCCTAAACGTTCCACAGCATCCATTCTTAAGCCTCGTGCTTCAGCATCGTCTCTTGTATTGATGACATCCATATTTTATGTTTATGTAAAGCTCCATAAAAAAACAAATCTTTTTGTAATATAAATCCATGCTGTTTTACATTTATGCTGAAATATGTGTATTGTATTTGGGTATTACAATGATAATCCTTGCATCTATGCCAAAACCAGTAAAAGCCTCTAAAGAGCTTTTCATAAAGTAAACTTATAACATTTATAGGATGGAACGTTCTTTAAGGTTATTGTTAGCTTAAGGTAATGACTTCAAACAAGGATGTTTTAAGTAGACATTTTATGCAGAGTAAATCTACTTATGGTACAGTCAGCGTTGTAATCCTGTTCACTGTGGCCCCTTATAGAAGCATCTGTTATTTTTATTAATTTTGCAGTTAAAGGACGAATGAGCAACATTCAGTTATATAGCCTACTATCTAAATAGCTCCCTGAGTCATGACTGTCTACAAGGAGTAAGAAGCTTCAGTCCCGCTGGCGTGTTGTCGTTGAAGCCATGTTTACATGGTCGGCTCCTCCCATTGTGTATACAAGCTGTTTTAGTTAAGGACTAAAGAAACGTAGACCAACATAGCCTTTAATGTCATCTAAGAACAGTCATTCTTTGTAGATTAACAGGCAATCTGCAGCTACGAGATAACCAAAGTGAGGACTTTGGTTAGCTCGCTTGTGCTAGGCTCCTCTGTGCACGCTGAGGTGAGGGGGGCGTGTTGCTTGAGGAGAGGCTTTAGTATGGCGGAGACGTAGTTTGTTTTTGTTTAAAGCTGGTGCTCAAGGGCGACATCCACTGCATCAAAAAGCCACACGTTCTTCCTTTAAAGGGATACTTCACCCATTTACATGAAGCTGTGTATCATTAGAAACATGGTAGTAGTGTTGAATGGTCGTGAATCCAGCCCTCATTTTGCCCTGAGACGAGAAAAATGTGTTTTTCTTTGCTTGAAAGTTTTCTTCATGTGATACAAAAAGCGCCATATTGCATCACGAGAAGAAAACTTCCAGGCAAAGAAAAACATATTTTTCTCGTCTCAGGGCAAAATGAGGGCTGGACTCATGACCATTCAACACTGCTACCATGTTTCTAATGATACACAGCTTCATGCTGGATGAAGTATCCCTTTAAGTGCTGTGAGGCGATTATAAAAGACTTAAACAATGACAATCTGTCCATGAAATATTCATTTAAAAATAACCCTGAAATGTGGAACTTAATAACATTAAATTATAAAGAAGGGTTATTTATGTGGATTTGGTTTTGGTCTCATTGGATACTGCCGCATGAAATCCAGAATGAAAAAGATGTCGGATGTGTTTTTTCACTCAGCCTCGTACTGAAATACTGTAAGATGATAATTTGATGAGAAATACTCACTGAATGCAAGTCTGATTAAGAGTAAGCTAACCATCAGAGTCGTGAACAAATCGACAGTGGACAGACGAAACACGAAAACTGCAGCTTCCATTGCTGGTGCATTTCGTTTATCTACAAGTTTACAATCAGCATTTGATTTAGGAAACATGTTTGAAATGTTTTTCTCTTTGTACATAACATGATGTAGCTATATATTTTTGTTTTCTAATTATACTCTTCATTTAAAAAAAAAACATGTTAATGAGGCTGAATTATTCTTCTGTTTATTTTAGAGATCCTCATATAGATCTGATAGTACTTTTATTTATTTCAATCATTTTTCACATTTGTAGTTGAACACTAAACACAAGACAATAGTGTGCATTCCTGTGTAACTCGAGTCAAGTTCGGTGTTGATTTGATTTGCTGTATCAGTGGATACCTGTATCACCCACTGATACATTGGAGGTTTTGCTGGTACATAATGTATTAACATGAATTGTTATTCCTTTCCTTGATGACAGTTCATAGGGAATGAGCATAATCAAATTCCAGGTATGGAAATATGTGAACAGTGGGGGCTCATATGTAATGTTCTGCTGCTGAAGAGATGCTCCAGCTGCTTCACCGATGTTGCCCATTTTGTATATAGCCGGCCTGCTTAATAAAATAAAGTTGCTGAACACTTACGAGACTATCACATACTTCTGACCTAAACTCATGTACAACACTTGATATGATTTAAATGTAGGATCTCAGTGTGATTTGGTAGGATTACAGAGTTCAAGTTTAATCCTTGTTCATTATGACAGGAAAAGCAAAATGCTGCTCCTTCATCTGTTCCAAGACAACAGTTTATTTAAAAGAGAGTCAGATCAGCAAAGTATACGCTTCTGTTACTCAAGTAATCATGTCTGCTTGGTGGAATGTTTTTCATGCACCATCATGTAATCTATAAAACTCCATTCTTGGGTTACATATTTTGAAGACACAGCTAGTTGGCTGTTTTTCCTTATCGGAGGTTGGACTTTTTTTCAGTTTTTCTATTTTTGGCTGCTGGTGGCTTGTCATCGCATTTCAGTGTAACCCATTTTATTCGGTTAATATTTTAAATTGTGTGTCTTAAATCTGTTTTTAGTGGGTCCCGAATGTGTACCTGGAGAAAAATGTGTGTAAAAAAATTATCTGAAGAGCCTTTTAAACATTTGTTTTGTTCAATTTCTCTGTTCTGTCTCATGATTTTTAATAAAACTGTACAATGAATCATCTGATTGGTTGTAAAAAAAATATGTTCACGAGGTGTTATTAGAGGGTGCTGAAGTTAATCTAACAGGTGAGAATCACTGATGTTAATGTTACTACTTTATTGTGGATATAAAAATGAATATTCACACGTGTTCCTAACATTTCAGTTAGGAACCCCCGTCACAAATAGTCTGGTTATGCCACTGGATAGGTACAGTAAGCAGAAGACCTCAACATGTTATAAATACATGTGAATGATCATAGCTCGAATAGCCTTATTATCCTGTGGAAACAGGTCTAGAGAGGGAGAGAGAGAGAAAAGAGACGCAATGATTGAAAGCCCATCTGACCAATCAGCGGTCAGATGGGCCGGCAGGCAGTTGTTTGCGGGTAGAGAGTAGAGAGAGAGAGAGAGAGAGAGAGAGAGAGAGAGATAGAGAGAGAGAGAGAGTATAAGTCCAAACAAGAAGAGGCTCGTGCTTCACTTGAAGGTGGGTAGCCTATGTTGTTGAAATAAAAAAGAAAAAACTTTGTGGCATATAAACATAAACTGCTGGCATATCTGCTCGTGCTAACCATGAGATGTTGGCTCAGGTTTATAGCCTATCAATCTATGCTTTTATTGTTCCACTTTTGATCTGTAAAGTTATTGTTCCACTGTTGATAGAGGCTGTTCATTTGGTTCGTTAGAAATTGTAATTTTAAAATTATTATTATTATTATTATTGTTGTTGTTATGTTATTGGAAGGGGGGCCCCGAAATAAAATCGTGCTTAGGGCCCCCACTTGGCCAGGGACGGCCCTGTGTGTATGTGTGTATGTGTGTGTGAACTCTTGAAGTCCAGCCCCTTGAGACTCTCCGTGACAGCTATCACTTCTTGCTTTGCACGACTCTTGACCGCTTGAAAACATTGGAGAGCTGTGTGAATGCATGCCTGCAGTAGCCTACAGCTGCGAGTTTTAGTGATTTAAAGAAAGACTTTGAATTTGGAGAATGAACACCAGAAACAAGGAAGTAAGTGTGTTATAATGTTAGACAAACAAAGACGTTAGATTACGTGGAGTTCAGTAATGTTTACTTTAGACAGTTTGTGTTAACTATAGTCAACATAATACTACGTTCCCCTTAACGATATGTGAGGGAGAATACAAACAGAAGTTAATGTAAAAGCCGGTCAGCTGCATGCCTTCAGACATCTCTTCTCTGTCATGTCCTCAGAGGAGGATTATCCACTTCTCCAGCGGTGAAACGATAGAGGAGGAGGAGGAGGATGAAGAGGAGCAAGCACCAGACTCATGTCCGTTTAAAGAACCAGCAGAAAGGGTGGGACACTGTTATAATCAGATATGTCTTTATGGATATTATTATCAGAATCACTTTTAATCAACAAATATGGACACCCGACACATACTGTACCGGGTTGCGACCCTTTTCCGGTTTTACATTACCCCTATGGATAGATTTAGACAAACAAACATTTAAACACTAAAATGATAAGACAAACTTAAAGTCTATGCATAGCTTAACAGGTATACAGATTATTAACAGGCTTTTAGGCTACATAACAATAAGACTTTTAGAAATGAAACCATTTTGGAGAGTGCAAAGGTGCTGAGACATAGGTTGCAGTAATTGATTAGGTTGCTGTATACTAGGAGGTAAATGGTGTAGGATTGACATCATATATTATGATAATCCACATTATTATGTGCTTGGTACAAAGCTGCATCTTATTTTCACTTTTATTCACATTTTGATTTGTTTAACTGTATTTCTCCTGAGATATTGTGTGTAGAGCAACTGCAATGACCACATTTCCCACTGGTGATAAAGTATTTCTGATTCTGACAGAGAGACTGTGGACTGGAGGTAATAAATTAAATAAGAAAAAGAGGGTGAATTTTATATTAATAACAATAAATAAATAGCATGATTTATATGAACAGTATGATTTTTCTGTGGTTATTAAATGTGAACTGTTCCTGGTACTCTTGTTCGTATTTTAGAGTTCATCAGGGCGACAGCTTTCTGATCCTGTGATGAGCTGTGTTCATGTTTATATCAAACTCTTCTTTCACCAGACAAGAGTTTCATTCAAGAACGTGGCCATTCTTGTTGGGAGGATTTCACTAATGAGTACGTTATGAGACAATCAAAGTGTGCAGATAAATTATGCATATCATTTAAGCTATAAAGAGCGTTTCACTGAGTCTTTTTTTTTTTTTCCAAAACTAGCTTGTGATTTCCTCGGAGAAAGGCTCGCCGGAGCCCTTGGACTGAATGCAGCCAAATACCAGTACGCCATAGATCATCATCATCACGACCACAAGGTAATTTAAAAACAAAGAAAACAAGCCTACCGTTCAAAAATATGACTACAGAGAACTCTTGGATGGGCATGACATGGATGTAATTGCCAAATTAAGATCTATGGGTTCTTATTAATTGTTATGAACTCTCTGCATTCCCCTCATAGGCTGCAAAGAGCCAGGCCCCTGACAATCACATGGAAGAACATGCAGAGATCCTCCAAGTCCCTCATGGACGGGATGGGAGTCATTATGGCGCCACAAGAGATTCAGGATGCCATGCTGATTCCCAGAATGAGAAAAAAAAAGAAGGACACAACAACAGAAGCTATCAAGCGGACGAGGAATGAGACTAAGAGAAGGACAGTAAATACAGAAGTTAGTGTATTGTGTATGAATGTGACAGTATGTAGGTGGGTCTGTAGAGTAGTTTATAACTTTCTTAAGGAAAAAAAAAACATCAGTCATTATCAGTTAATGTAAAGCATGGAGTAAGATGGTGATGTTATATTTGAAGTGAAATCTTTTCTCTGCGTCTGATTTTTGTATTTTTATTATAATTAGTATAATTAAATGTGACAAATAAACATGATTGTTAAGACAAAAACACCCTCCTTTATAAATGAATACACTGGAGATAGGAAAGCACTCCTGGAGTCTAATATTAAAGGTAAGTGGTGACAGATTTACAAATAAAAAGTTAATAACCACACCTCCAGCATTATTTGTTGCGTGGTCTTGACCCGCTACGTAAACGATTGAGGTCAACACTTTGGAAGATGATGGGAATCAAAGCAGCACGTAAAGAGTATAATGGATTAGCAGACCATTGCCTTGACAACTTAGTTGTCCATGACCTAAAATACTTATAATTCAAGGTGGGATATTTATGCCCTTCATCCGCAATAATCAAAGCACAGAGGAAGAATGGTGGGAAGAGTCTTTCCACCATGATAAACCAGTTGAGGTAGCAGCCTACCAGTCCAAGTAACTGAGGTGTAATGAGGGGAAGATGGTGGCAGTGTGTATAATATGAGCCGGCAGGGAAAACAGAGCTGTGTGTGTGAACTGTGTGTTTACACACCGTGCTTCTCAGGTTACACAAATGTAAAAAGACAGATTGGGAACGTTATCGCCATTGCAGATGTAATCTTTTAACGACTGTTGTCACTGAAATGATGCAAAAGAGATCACAGGGGGTGAAACAGAGAAAGAGAGGGACGTTTTGTGTGCTTTAATAGCAAAAACAGAGAAATTATTTTCCAGCACAATTTCGCTTCTTTCTCAAGAAAACTTCATAGAATTGACAAGAAAAGTTATTTTCTCACTTCATTTTTTTTATTGTTTCACTCAGAACAGCAGTATTACTTTAAGCGTGTGCTGTTTGCTGTGTGGTGGGCTTGATAAAAACATATTGATACACCTTTTCTGAACCAGGTGAAATGTTTTTTTAAGCTAACAACAAGTCACAATAGCAGTGATGTCCAGAAACAAGCAAGAAAATATGACAGAACAGATGTGATGGGATTTGTCCACACTGAACGGTCATGAAGTTGCTGTCCTCTATTATTGTGCCAAGAAAATGTCTGATTTTTATAACTAGCCATCATGCATGAATCTTTACGCCACATTAAAAATTCTTCACTAACTTTTTAAGTTGAAATCACTAACATCTTGTATCTTAACATTTTTTTCAAACATGTTTACTTCTAAAAAACAACTGAAGCTATACTCTTCAACAAATCCTTTTACTGCTTGTCAAGAGCCCTCTTAGCAGTCTTTGATAGTATGTTCAGATGCTTAACATTACCACTTCCTCATGCTCTGTGTTGTGTTTATAAATACAAAAAGCTAGGCTTGTTATAGTTAGTTGTCCTGCATACTGTGAATGTAATTACATATTCGGTCCACTGGGGGGTGCAGTGAGACTCCATGTGATCCAGTTAATGTAAAAAGGATGTAAGAGTATGTTTTTAGTTTGTTGTTTTTAGTTTGTTGTTTGCGTGTAACTATAGGTTTATCTTCATATATTAAAGGGACAGTTCGTGTACATATATGTACACATGTGTACATACATATATGTACAGACATATATACTTTATGTGTGTGTACACAAACACACACACACACACACGCACACACACACACACACACACACACACACACACACACACACACACACACATATATATATATATATATATATATATATATAGGGGAGCTAAAAGTCTGGTATGCATTCCTCTTTTGCACACGAACATGCAGAAGCAATTCAAAAATCTGCGAACTAATCAGTAACACTGTCAAGGCAAAGTCCTTCATTTATAACCAGCATAAACTTCTTCAGCATAAAGTTCATCTCTGGCCCACATAAACAAAGCAGCAACAGCTGGCGACACTGAGCTCAGCCTGATGATGAAGAGAGTACTCCTCTTGTTTGCACTGGTGGCTCTAAACCCCTCATATGCTGTAAGTACTTAATATTTCATTCCTTAATTATACGCACTGTGTCATATAATCATTACTGCATGGAAACTTACTACTGTTTGTTTCATTCAGATACCTCTTTCCCCCAAGGTACATGGTATGTGGGACTAAATTTATTTACTGAAAAACTAGTATTAATAAGGCTGTAAACAGACTCAAAGATGTTTCTGTATTTGTTTTACAGAGGTGTATGAGAATGGGGAGGATGAGAACCCCATCTTAAACCTGGGTGAGTTGTAACATTTCAATTGGTCTTACCTACTCATAAAAACAGTGAATAACATTTTTTGAAATATAAATGATGTAAACAGTTTGAAAAAAACCTGTATTTGCTTCTGTTTTTTTTCATGGTACCTGGCTGCAGGTTTGGATACTGACTTGTTTGAAGGCGATATTTTAATTCCTGTAAGTGTTTTTCTTTTATCTTTGAGAATGTGTTTATTGCTCAGTCATTGCAGGTTTGAATCTTTTATTACTTCGTTGCTGTGATCTTGAGTGACCGCAGGGGCAGGGCTGTACTTATCTTAGAAAACCAATCAGATAAGATATTTAGTGCATGTTTTTAGCTTGGAGAAGGTTACAGGTCACATTTTAAGGCCCTTAAAATGTTATTTGAACCCCCTCTTTTGTTTTACAGAAAGGAAGGAATGCCCTGGTAGACAAGTCATATAGATGGAAATTTCCAATCCCATACATACTGGGTGATGATCTGGGTAAGTTTGGCCAATATTCAATGCAGAGATAAAACCCTGCTATTTAAAAATCAACTGTGGATCTTTGGGAAAAACTCAGACACGTGTTAAACATCATGTAAGACTAATATCAAATACTTTGTACCTCCTAAATGAAAACAAACGTTTATTTTATTCCTCAGATCTCAATGCCAAGGGATGTGTCCATCAGGCTTTTGAAATGTACCGACTGAAGTCTTGTATAGACTTCAAACCTTATGAGGGAGAGAAGTCATTCATCAAGTTTGAGAAGAGAGGAGGGTATGACTTCAGTTATAACATGAGTTTATAGCAGTTTACAGAGTTACAGTTTTTTGTAAATTAACATTACACTTTGGATATGTGTCTGTTGAAAAGAATAAAACTCAAACTATACAAAATAAAGACAGACAGAGTAATGAACAATTGGACTAGATGGATATAAGTAACTTTGGTATGAATTAACAAACCTTGATTGATTTTATAATTCCTGCGGTTTGCATGTGAGATACTCAACGTATTTGGGTCTACATTTGTGGAAAAGTTGCAAAGCTATAATGGGGTATAAACAGGTATAACAGTTTTTAAAACAGTTTTTTGGATATACTGGAGTAATACAAGTCAGACTTTGACTCAGTATTGCCCCCCACGCAGATTTTTGAGCATTAGCTGAAATGATGCCAAACCATGTCAGAGTGCAGCTGTCAGCAAATTCCCTTTTTTATGGCTTTCCAAATTTTATTTGTAAGAGAAGCAACAATATTTTCTGCTCACAAAAATAACTCAAAAATAAATAAATTAATAAATTATTCACAGTATAACGAGAAGTTATCAATGAACAGTCTGGTTATATTTTGTGATTGATCAGTAATGTTTTTATAGCTATTTTCTGGAATTGACTCTTTTTCTTACTCTTATTTACTAACTGCAAATCTTTTTTCATTTTTACTGGTAGCATTAAAAAACAGTTGGATATTGTCTACTTATAACTTAAGATTTCAGTAGCCTGGTGTATGGGAACATTAAGATATTCCTAGATGGAAGAATTTAATGATAAAATAATTTTGGTAAGATGAGGAATAACCGCTCCTGATCTCTTTTGATTCCAGTCTGAAAAAAAGTGCAACATATCTGGAAAGCTTGACACATTTAATAGACTGTTTTACTCTCATAGGTGTTTCTCCAGCGTCGGTGATCAGCAAAATGGTCAAATTTTGTCCTTGGGGTCAGGTTGTGACCACAAAGCAGTGATCGAACATGAACTCCTCCATGCTCTGGGATTTTACCATGAACAGTCACGTACAGACAGGGATGACTATGTCGACATCTGGCTGGATCAGGTTACACCAGGTATGTGATCAGTCCTTGGTCGATACTTTCTATCTTTAATCATTTTACTTTAATTCCAATATTTGATCATTGAGAGTAATATGATAAAATGTTTATGTTATGTTAAACCTAGAAATAATTCAAGCTATTGTCTCTTTGACTATTTATTGTGGCAGGAAAGATTAAAGATGATATTTCCCCACAGGGTTAGAACACAACTTCAACAAATACAAGGATGACTTCATCACTGATCAAAACACAGCATATGACTACGAGTCCATCATGCATTATAGGCCCTTCTCGTTTAATAAGAACGACTCCATCCCCACAATCACCACAAAAATCCCAGAGTTCTACAACATTATTGGCCAGTACCTCGACTTCAGTCGGATGGACACCCTCAGACTCAACCGGATGTACAACTGTTGTATGTATATGTTGCAGAAGTGATTACCAAAGTTGACATCTTAATCTTATTAACTTATTATGATGAAAGTTAACAATGGGCAAAATATAATTGAGAAATGAAGAGTCCAATGAATTTTGGTAAAAAGTTATGATAACTCTTTGAATCCTCACCCACATCTCTGTAGCTAGTCCTCTCACAATGCTGGACCAGTGTGCTTTTGAGTATGCCAGCATCTGTGGTATGATTCATGCCTCCACTAGTGATGCTAACTGGGTTCGCACCAAGAGCGTTGCAGGGTCAGAGGATCACACACTCCTTGGAAAATGCAGAGGTCTGAGTTGACTGTTTTTTCTAATTAAATTAGGACAAGTCATCATTTTCAGACAAAAACTGTGTGTAGTGACATTGTGTCATATTTTGTCCAAATTTAGACGCTGGGTTCTTCATGCACTTCAACACCATGACTGGAAAGCCTCAGGAGTCCGCTCTGCTGGAATCTCGAACCCTGTACCCCAAAAGAAAGCTTCAATGTTTGCAGTTCTTCTATAAGATGACTGGACACTCAAGTGACAGACTGGTGATTTGGGTCAGAATGGATGATGGCACAGGCACAGTTCGTCGAATGAAGAAAATACACACCTTTAATGGTATTTATGATAAGTGTGCATGTTTATATTGGATCCATACATCAAAGAAACATTTCTTTAGACATCATTAAAAAGATACAAATGAGACCTGTCTACACAGTGAATTACCTTATTCACTCACAGTAGGTGGCAAATGGATTGGAATAGTTACATTTCCCTTGGACTTGGCCAAGCTTCCTATTTCGTCTTGTTTCCAGTATTTGTGCCAAGCTAACCAACATGCCTGTTCACTTGATATTTTTACTTAATAGACAGGTATGAGAGTGGTATGATTCAGATTAAACAATGGACATGAAAGCTAAGGGTTAATGTAAAAGGGTATTTTCCCAAATTTTCAATTCTATCTGTAGATTTTCATGTTAGATTTATCTTCAAGGGGCCATTATCTGGAGTGAGCTGGATTTTCATACTGGCTGCAAAAATGGATGTGGCTTATATGTTCATACTTGGATATTCAGTCTTATGTATTGGAGCCAGGGGATGTGCCAGGGTTATAAAGAAGAGCATGTCGAAGCTGTGGCTAAGTATTGGTATGAACGTTGGAACATAAAGGCAATGCAGGGAGAGTTCCACAAGCAGGATAACTCCACTTTCTCTCTACTGCATATAAACTCAGGGGTCCATTGCTGAAGATTAGGAAATACAATTAACAATGATTGAAAAACACTGAAATTTGCCATCTTGTCCCTATTTTTGTACCCAGCTGATACCGACCACTCATGGAAGATTGGCCATGTCCAAATGGAGGTAGGAGTGAAATTCCGTTATGCTTTCCAAGCTGTGCGTGGTGAACCCTCTGCATCAGCGGGAGGTATCTACATTGATGACATAAGCTTGAGTGAAACACGTTGTCCGAATGCTGTGTGGAGGATCAAGAACTTCTCCAAGATCATGGAAACCGCTGATGTCAACACAGTCATTGACAGCCCTCGTTTCTACAGCCCAGAAGGATATGGTTATGGTGTCCGTGTCATCCCTTTGTCGAATTACAAGGATTACACAGGGAACTATGTTGGGCTTTACTTCCACTTGGCCAGTGGGGAAAACGATGTGGTGATGCAGTGGCCAGTAGTGAACAGGCAGGCGACATTGGTGGTAATGGACCAGAACCCAGATATAACCCTGAGGATGTCTACTGCTCGGAGCCTCACAACTGATATGAGAACGAGTAAGTCCAATAGGCTGTAGGGTGAATATAACACATAAGTTTGATAACATGTTGTTTGTCAAAACTCTTATAAATGGCAAAAATGTTACGCTGGAAGTAGAGGAGACTGGTTGAGCTCAGGAGCTCTCAAGAAAAGGAATAGTTAATAACTGGGATTTAAAAATGGTGACATTCAGTAATATAATAAAATATCATATCAGCAGAGAGAGAGCTCTTTACTTAAAACAACTCTTGAACCTTATCAGAATCTCTTTTTTAAAATGTCTTTCATATCTTTTGAACAGTGAATAATAATAACATTTTTGTTTATGATCGTCAATTGAATCATTCTAAGCCTTTAAGAAGGTTAACCTTTGCATGACACGTTTGTTTTAAATGATCAATTTCTAATGATCGTAAACTTATGGTCATGAGTATTGAAACACATCTATCATTCTAACACAATGATGGTGCAGTACTGTATGAACAATGATCAACACAGTTATTACAAGCTATCCTGAAAAGGTCTAGATGTCTTCATCATTCCCTGCATTTTATCCAAAACCACACATTTTCCCACATCATGGTGCTGCAGGACAAAGTAAGTCATCAGGATTCATCTCCAGTCAGGGATATCTGTAATCAAACTCTCATGAAAATCCATCCAAAAAACATTTTTTGTTTCACTCTAGAAAAATGAGCTTTGCAGCTAAAAGCCATTAATCACCAAAAACACATGTTTTTCAAAGATGACTGTGTCATGGGGAGTGGGATCCCTCCTCACTTAGTTTCTCTGTCTTTCTGTGTCTCCAGCATCAGATGGAAAGTTGATTTGGGACAATCCCTCCAAGGTGGGGACGTATGATGCTTCCTGTAGTTGCTACAGAGGTCTATCATGGGGCTGGAGAAACTTTGTCAAGCACTTTGACCTCAATCGGCGGGATTATCTCAAGAACGACGACCTCATCATCCTCATTGATTTTGATGGTAAGTCAGGGAATTAACCTCTTTTAAAAAGGACCCAATCAATCATCTTTAGTGTGATGTTTTAAAATGTACCAGGATGCAGTTTTAAGAATTTTTTTTTTTCGACCACAGATATATCATCACTAATTAAAACAGAAGTCCCAATTGAACCAAAGGATTAAAGTCAAGCAGGATTTTTTTGTTAGCTGCAGTCATAGGTAAGACATTATACACATTTCTTTTTGGAAACTGAATCTAAGTTGTTGGTGATCAAAGTAAAAAAATGTTCTTTTTTTCTATTAGCAAAATTCAGATCAACCATCATGCACGTTGGATGACAAGAAAGCATGTGATAACGGAGGGAGGATGACATTACACTGTTTCAACTCAGTATCGAACCTCAACACACTCAGATGTTTGTTTGTTATATGACATACATGTAAAAGCACTAAAATAACAATCATTACAGAGTTGTTTCTGTTGTCTTAATAAAAGCTATAAACGTTTCTTTGTTTTTTTTGTGCTTTCAAAAGGTCTGATATGTTAGTTGAATGATGCCACTGATAAAAGAAAATAATCTATAAATGTTAGACACTTGTTTTGAATTTGCTGAAAAAATTGCAATTAATCAATGATACAACATTAATGAATAGAATTTTACACATGGTCCATTTCAGAAAAGAAATAAAGTCTAATTACCACATTTGAACCACATTTGCAAATTCAAGTTAAGTCTGAAGTCTTACAGGATCAATGTGTATTTAAAATCGTTACCACAGTCCAAATTGTCTCACCTCGCCCTCTCTTCCCTAGACCCGATGCTCACACAGGTTGCCATGTTGTGGACACAGAAGCTTCAGTGTTTAGCCTTTCTGCGCTCTGACCTCTCTGTGGGTCTCTTAAAGAGACACTTCACCTGTTGAAACATGAAACTGTATCAATATTGTTTCTACAGCCCAGAAGGATATGGTTATGGTGTCCGTGTCATCCCTTTGTCAAATTACAATGATCACACAGGGAACTATGTTGGGCTTTACTTCCACTTGGCCAGTGGGGAAAATGATGTGGTGATGCAGTGGCCAGCAGTGAACAGGCAGGCGACATTGGTGGTAATGGACCATAATCCAGATATAACCCTGAGGATGTCTACTGCTCGGAGCCTCACAACTGATATCAAAAGGAGTAAGTCCAAAATGTAGTAGGATACTTCACCTGTTGAAACATGAATCTGTATTGACTTTGACTCATATGGATTAGAAATGTGAAATTCTTTTTGGAGTCGATGCCTTTGTGACTGAAAAAAGAAAAGTGTTGCTTTGATTCATGGATCCTAGCGTCAGTGGCTACTCCCACTGACGCTAGGGTGTTTTGTTTACAGTCTATAGGCTATGGCCATTTCCTCAACTGATCACGAAATTTGACTCAAAATGATGATTTTTGCGTCATTTGAAAATACAAAGTTTTTCCATCTCTGGGGAAAATGAGGGCAATATGCACAACCATTCAAAAATACTACCAGGTTTGTAATGATACAAAGCTTAATGTGAGTGGATTAAGTACCTTCTCTGGTCAAGGTAGGTGAGAACCCATTCATGTAAAAGAAGATCATGCAAACTCAACATAGATCCAGAGGCGTGTGTCTGAATGGGAATCATGGGGCTCATGTATAGGAATATAGAGGGTACTGAAGGAAAGCTTTCTGAAGAACCAGCCTACATTACATGATACAGGACAACTATGGCCAGCAACAGAGCCGTGGAAGTCAAACCCATTAACTGCATAATCGTTTGTTTTGTAGACTTAAGGACAGAGCATATTAATCAAGTTGATTGTGTTGCCTCTGTACAGGGTTGACACTTCTCATCAGCACATGTGCCTGCCAACACACCTAACAAGATGTAGCCTAAGCAATAAATGAAGAAGTTATGACACATGTGAGCCTGTTACTCATTAAACTCTACGATCCTGATCAAAGTTCCCCTTCTCCTGTCTTGTTGACATGTTTACTCATGCAGAGGTAAAATACTTTTCTGTCAGGAGGACATCATGAGTTCTAGGGACTGCTGGAGGAAGATTGTTGGATTGATTGGAGTGTTTTTGTTTTTCAAGGTGGGAAACAGTGTGTCTGTTCAATATGTTGCTGTACAAATTTGTCCTTAGAGGACTTTAATGATCAACTTTCTAATCTTGTGTTGTAGGTTGAAGCTTTTCCAACATCAACTGGTTTGTTTCTATTCATTTTATTGACTCAAACAAAACTTGTTTGTTACTTATTGGCTCTGACATTACATTTATTTTTCAGTGTATAATGCAGATGCTGGTGAACTGAGAGATGACATCCTAGAGATCAATAAAGGTGTGTTTTTAAAGCTCTTTTTACAGCTTTGTGATCATGTGTCTTGTTGACTAGAGTTAAATTAATTATACTGTATATGAAAATTTTTAGGTTCAGAGCACTTGTTTGAGGGTGACATTGCTGGTAATGTAAGTATACTGAGAGGCTATGTGTAAAGCCTCAGTTTCAGTTTGTAAAGAACTGAAACTCATATTTCATATTAATGCATTCACTGTGTTTTACAGCCAAGCAGAAATGCAATCCTGGATCAAACAAGAAGATGGACTTTTCCCATTCCTTATATCTTAACTGACTCTTTAGGTACTAGACCAAGTGCAATACATTTCTTACCATTAGCTCAAGCATGTGCTCATTTGGGAATTTTTCGATATTGTTTTAGAACTGAACGCTAAAGGTGTGATCCTCCAGTCTTTTGAGGAATACCGTTTGAGATCCTGTGTGGACTTTAAGCCCTATGAGGGTGAGGACAGTTACATCTCCTTCACCAAGCTGTCTGGGTGAGTTGCTGAATGGGACTCAGCAATGGTTCTGGCTATTGTGCAACTTTATGGGAATTGTTGTCATATAATCAGAAAGGAGGCATCAAACACCAAAGATTAGAAAATGCTGATGTGGTTTAATGTTCTTGGAGCTCACAAACACCACCTTGATTGTTTAATCCCATATATTTTCCATCTCATCCAACAAATTAGATGCTGGTCATATGTGGGAGATGATAAAACAGGTCAAAATGTGTCCATTGGAGCCAGGTGTGACACTAAAAGTATTGTGCAGCATGAGCTCCTCCATGCTCTGGGCTTTTACCACGAACAGTCTCGCTCTGATAGGGACGATTATGTCAAAATCTGGTGGGACGAGATTGAAGAAGGTAAGTAACGCTTGATTTAAGTTTGTATTTTTGGGGCGCTGTTTTTGGGTGGTTAGGGCATATGTCCCATGTAAGAAAGGCTGTAGTCCTCCAAGCGGGCAGCCAGGGCTCAAATCCAGCCTGTGGTTCCTTTCCCATTCTTTCTGTCCCCCATAGTTTCTGACTCTATCCTCTACCCTGTCCCCTTAAATTATAGGCACAAAAAGCCCCCCCAAAATGTATGGGAGTAGGGATTGTTATGAAGTCAACACAAGCCACAAAAGAGGAGCAGATTTTGTAATTGACCAAAAGACAGATACTGAGACAACTACCAAAGGATTGTTAGGTGTAATGTGTTACAAAGAAATGCACTACTGTACTTTCTGTGATTGCTGTTTTGCTGTAACAAGTAACAGAATGCATTTGTTTTGCAATTCAAGTAATAAGTTATTATTTATAACATTATTTATTATTATTTTTTATTTTTTATTTTTCTCCTTGTGGAGAAAAAATAAGTGTGCTCTGTTTGCTTGCATGTTCCCTGCCCTACAGCGCTATAGTGGGGATGATGTGAAACAACATAGTTGACACCATTGGTGTTGTTTTTATTTAGGCAATGCCATTGGAACTGTTTAAAATGAAAGCGTTTAAAAACTTGTGCACTGATATATACACAGTCGAGATCTTGACATTTATGACTGTAGATATGGCCTCATGTTTGTCTTAAAAAAGAAGATAATTCTTTGGTGGCTTAAAATCTGCACAACAATGTCTTTACTCCTCACAGGGATGGAGCACAATTTTAACAAGTATGAGGATGACGTCATCACAGATATGAACACGCCCTATGACTATGAGTCCATCATGCACTACAGACCACTGTCCTTCAACAAGAATGTCAGTGTACCAACAATCACCACCACCATACCATATTTTAATGAGGTGATTGGCCAGCGCCTGGACTTTAGTGCTGTAGACATCACCAGGCTCAACCGCATGTACGACTGTGGTGAGTGCGCCCTTTAGGACTTCACAAAAAGGCATTGTGGTGCACTTAACATTTTGCTGTTTCTCAATTGACCTCTCTCGCCCTATTATCTCTTTAATTTAAGATTATTGTTTTTTTTAAAGGCCCACAACTCTGATCTTCAACCTTATTAATAGCCACTGTTAGCAAACAACCTCTGAAACAGAGATTCATTGAAGTATGTAACATGTAGTTTATTTAGAAGCCAAAGATCTGTGGTCACACAGTTAAGATTGGGTAGTCTTCCTCTGGCCAAAAAATATACTATAAATATACTATAAGAAAACAGACTTTGGAAGATGAAGTAGAAAGTAACTAATATTTTATTTTATATTAAAACAAATGATGTCTTAATATAATTATAGATTTATTAAATAACTTGTCAAAAACTAAGAAAAACTTATTCTACTTTAATTAGTTGAAAACACTGCATGTGCTCATCTGTCTTATCTGTTATGCTTAATTTGGACTGTAACTGTCCTTTTTCTAGCTAACACTCACACGCTCCTGGACCAGTGCTCCTTCGAGCTCATCAACATCTGTGGTATGATCCAAAATGAGGACGATAACGCTGACTGGGTCCAAACACTCAGTAGTCCAGCTGATGCAGACCACACTCTGGGAGGACGCTGCAGAGGTACTGAGAGGTTTTTTTTTTATACCTTTGCAAAGGTTTATACAACAACAACAACATGTAATATAACTTCAAAAACAACCTAAAGAAAACATTATGTGTTGTGCTTAAAAGTGTCCTCAGTCCAGCTCCACCTGCAGGCCTCAATGGTTGTTATTTTTTGCATTTATGCCCAAGATGCTCTGAGTCTATTTTCAAAGATCTGACAGTTTCCTGAAGAGAAGCATCACATTCTTCAACAAAGTGCAAAGTGTAGTGTAGATGTTTCACTTGTGTTGAATACAATATGATGCCATTTACTGTAAAGTTTGTTATGCTATCTACAAAGGCAATGGACACTAAGCAACATTTTAGCAAAGTGAGTATGTTTTATTGATATAGCACTTTTCACAGACAAAGGTTTGTGGGATTGGTTATGGCCTCAAACGCACCAACACCGCAAGTCTTGATAGAGATCTGTGGGACAAACACAATGTGCAGGGCGTTAGCAGAGTTACAGTGTCAAGGAAAACTCAAACAGAACTGGAATCACGTTAAACAGACATCTGCCGTGTTGGTTTGGAAAGAGGGATAGAGGGAGATGTCTAAAAGACAAACAGAGCAACAACAATGAATAAGATTTACAGCTACAATGTCAGTAATAATGGTAGAAGTACAGTGACAACTAAGTTTGTTAATTATAAAGGTTGAAGTTGAGCAGCTCTAAGATTCACTTTAATAATGATAAAAGGTGTGAGGTTGATATAATCCAAGTTATCCATTGCATTTAATTTGGAAAAGGTTCACAGATGACTGCTTGTCTTTTTAGACTCTGGCTACTTCATGAGGTTTGACACATCTTCTGGTGCTGCTGGAAGCAGTGGCTTGCTTGAGTCACGTATCCTCTACCCAAAGAGGGAAGAGCAGTGCCTGCAGTTCTTCTACAAGATGACTGGGTCAGTTTCAGACAAACTTGTGATATGGATCAGGACTTATGAAGGAACAGGGGCCACAGGCAGTGTCAAAAAGATCCACACCATTTCAGGTACTGCCTGTCTTCTTTCATATCCTATGACTCTATCTTTGCCACATTGCATCCTAACCATGTTGAATATGGTTAGAATTAAGTTTTCCTCTATACAGTATAAGTCGATCCATGATTATAAGAATAATAGTCTAACACTTCCTTTAGTATTGAGTAGCATTTATTTCTTTCATCAAATGGATTAATGCTTCACTAAAAATGTACTTAAACCCCCCCGTATCACCTGCATTTTCTCTTTCAGGTGATGGAGATCCTACCTGGAAAATTGCCCATGTGACTCTCAAGGTGACTGAGAAGTTCCGTTATATCTTCCAAGGCATCAGAGGAGCATCTGACTCCTCTGGCGCCATCCTTATTGATGACATCACTCTAACAGAAACCATTTGCCCTGTCGCTGTTTGGCAAATCCGCAATTTTACTGACATTTTAGGCAGCACTCCTGTAGGCAGTCCTATTAAAAGCAAGTGTTTCTACAACTCTGAAGGCTACTCATTCGGTATCAGTGCTTATCCAAATGGTGAAGAGGTTGAGTACCCAGACTATGTTGGTATAGCCGTGCACCTTTGCAGTGGAGAAAATGACGCAGTGATGCAGTGGCCAGTCATAAATAGGCAGGCAAACGTTGTAGTCATGGACCAGGACCCAGACGCAAAACTGAGGATGTCTTCAACAAGAAGCCTTACTACAGGTAAGCACCCTGGCATTTCACAAGTCAAAAGGAAAAAAAAAGCTTTTGTTATGCCCAGTGTTGAAACATCGTCAGTCAGTCTCTGTGTTGTCGTCAGTCAGAGTACATATCTTACAATTACCCACGCTATTTATTACGGCTTCTACTTTTAACATTACGTGCTTTAGCACCCTCATTACCCCAATATGTGTCTGTCAAAAAAGAGAAAAAATGACGCAGAGTGCTGAGTGTTCCAAGAAAAATGGTCATCCTCCTATTTATTCATGGAAGTGAATGGGAAAGCTGTATGTTTGATGTGTTCACAGCATCTTTCAGTGCTCAAAGAATATACCGTAAATTCCGGACTATAAGCCGCTACTTTTTTCTCACACTTCGAGCACTGCGGCTTCTACTCCGGTGCGGCTTATTTATGGATTTTTTATGGGGAACAATGAGCTTCTGCCGCAAAAACATTTGACTTCGTCACGTCGGATCTTAATATCAGTCATTTTGCGCTTCATGCACGCACCCTCATGATGGAAAACACACGGAGAAATACATATGATGCAGCTTTCAAGTTAAAGGCGATCGACCTGGCTGTCAAAGAAGCTAACAGAGCTGCTGCACGTTAAGATGACACTGACAGCGACAACAGAGACTGAGGAAGTGAGTAATGAAGTCATTCTGAGGCAGTGAATGGATGGACTTTTTCTTGTGAAATATATTACGGTCATCTTTTTCATCAGCCGTGTTACAGACACCGTCGGCTAGGCTTCGTATTGTAACGGTTCATGTTGTAAAGTCAGTAGTTGATAATGTGTTCATAATTCCGATTATGTGGAGAGTCAGTGAATGCACCAGCGAGAACGTGTTGAGTGGCTGTATGAGAGAACGCTGGGGGAGAGAGTTGGATTGTTACGGCAAGTTATGTGTTGCTCTCTGCTGTAAACGGCGTGGTCACGGCCGACAGTGATCGGGTTATTAAGTTATTATTTGAACGCTCTCGTCGTCCTTTAACGTCCGTACGGACGCTACAGTATTTGCGGATGTTACCGGTAGCCTACGTCTGTGTAAATAGCTCTTGTTATAGCGTGGACACCTGCGGCTTATAATCAAGTGCGGCTTATATATGTACAAATACATTTATTTACTTATTTTTAGCCGGTGCGGCTTATATCCAGGTGCGCTCAATAGTACGGAATTTACGGTAACCTTCATCACCACTATGTGAGTTTTCATGCCGAAGACTTTGGACCAAATTAAAACAAAGAAAACAATCTGAAGATAATATTATTTTTCTGATCGGACCCACTTGGGAATAGATTTTTCCCCCTGTGGCCTCTGAGCTAAAATGAGTTTGACAACTCTGATTTTATTATATTATGACTTTTACTGTGTACGGTGAGAAGGGAGACTTAGAGGTCAAAACTAAAAACACCTAGCAGTTGGAGTGTGTGGCAGAAGCTGTCTAAGATGAGTAACCATAGCAACAAAGACTGAGACAAATCCTCTGTGTTTGATAATGAACAAAATAACAAACTACATAGCCTACAGCAATTACTGATTTGTAGAGGACACTAATTAGACTAAAACTGGTTTAGATCCAACCTGTTCATTTCGATTACTTTGACATTATGACGAAAACTTCTGTCCTGTTTAAACAACAAATGTGTGAGTTTTGACTATTCTCACTCAGAGGCTGATCCCGCCTGGAACAGACCGACAGCTGATTCAGGGGCATCATTTGACGAGAGCTGTAATTGTTATCGTGGTGGGGACTCTGGCTGGAGCACGTTCATATCTCACAAGTATCTGCAAAGGAGGAGCTTCCTTAAAAACAATGACCTCATAATCACCGCTGACTTCAATGGTGAGAAATATCAGTGTCCCTTTCTTATGCATAATAAAATCTTACCAAGATAGTATGTATTTCACATTTTCAATCAATTGTTAGACTTGACCCACCTGATAAAGACAGAGGTGCCTGTCAAACCAAGTAAGGACACCAAGGTTGAGAAACAAGCTGGCGAGATGCAATTGAAGCCCCAGTAGTAAGTAAGTAAGTTCCATTAAGTAGTTCCATTTAGACTTTTATATACACTGTTTATATAATTAGAAGGTCAGGATATTTTGGTGTGTTTGTTTGGGTGTAGTCTACAGCTTAATATCATCATTTTACATTAAAACTTAAGTTCTCTGCTCTTTAGGTGTGCACAACTCAGACCATCTACTACACCGGTCGAAGACGTGAAGAACTGAACATTGATAGAGGCATTTTGGGACCTCTGATTGGTGGTGCGTCAGGGACCATTGTGCTCTCACCTGCTGTCTTCACTGTCATTAGGAGAGCTCAGTGAAGCTCAATACAGTTAAATCATGTGTTAGTTTCCATTTTAAAGCACTTAAATTACTGTCTGTACTGAAGAGTGACACATCTACAGGCTAATTTTGACATGATGTGCATCATTTTTTGCAAGGCTTCTGACTGAGATATCTACGCGTCTCTTGAATGAATCAGTCTGTATAATGCATCAGAAAATATTTACCTGTCAGTCAGTGCAGTAAATGTTGTCAACCTCTTCAGCTTGTATCAGGAGAAGTAAAGAAGACTGGGACCACAACAGAGCTGACCACTGTGACAACCATGTGTTTCCTATGCTTATTTTTAATTTGTACACCAAAAGAAATCAGTGCTTGGTTAATAATTCAGTCTTATGAGAAAAAATGTATAGTTCTGATGCAAATTTCTCAAACACGCAAAGTCATAAACAATAAAAGACATTATATTCTCATCTTATATTTTATTTTATTCATACATCATACCTTATTTAGCTACATAGCCACACATATTACAGCTTCATGCCACTTTAAATTTAAGGAAGAATGTGTGGCTTCTTGATCCAGTAGGTGTTGCCCTTGAGCACCAGTGTGAACCCAAACAAAGTTATGTTTGGCCGCATCTCCATCATACTGGATCTTCCACTCTCCACGCATGACAAAGGAGTTAAGCGAAAGTTGCGGACAAAACTGTCCTTGGCTTGAGCTGCAATTGCGTGTGTCCTACATCATCCTCTGATTAGCTCAGAGTCGAAGCTCAACATTGCATGTGAATTGACTAATATAAAAACACAAACCTGACAGCCAAATAAGCAGTGAGTATGGCTTAAACAACTTTTATACGCTAAGAGAAGAAACAAGCCGTCCTGTCCATGTTAAAACACGGCTACGACAAAAAAAAACACAGCTAGCCCGACTTGCCCTTCTCACTCATAGTAGACAGTCATAACTCAGAGAGACATTTACTTTGGATATACTTGATATCTGCTACATTGATGTGTATAGAGTCACACATTCTTCCTTTATACAGAAAAATCAAATCAAGCCAAACCTAGTATTAAAAAAAATCCTTTTATCAGGATTTACAATCTACAGCCTATGATTATGTGTAATTTTTGGCACGCATTCAAATGTATACATAAACAATATGCACAAAAGAATCGCCTTGGAACAATATTTGATTTAATGAGATAGATTAAGAGCTACTACTACTAAAAACAGTTATGGTCACAGCCATAAAATCAATAAATATGGTCAAAAGGCAAGGATTCTACCATAGTACAAACTTCTTAGCGAAACCAATCTTCACCAGTGTAATCCAAATAGAAACTTTAATTCAATTAAACAATTTGTGGAGCTGCACCCAGGTCCGATGCTGATTTTGTCCCCACACCTGAAATGGAAACATGGCCCAGTGTTTAGAACATTCATTGTTGAACAAATTCACAAATATTTTCTGCCAACATGAAAGACATTTTAGTTTTGCTGCTGATCAAAGTCAAGTAACAAACCTATTTTGTGTCATTTGGCAGAGTTTGCTCTTTGCTGCGTTTACGACAGGAGAATGGGCCGTGTGACCAAGTAATAGACTATTACATTAAATAAAACTAAATATGAAATATATTACAAAACATTTTTTCTTTTTTGTATTCAGTTCAATTGACTAGATCAGCTTGAGTTCTTACAGAGTACAAAACAGAAGCACATTGGTCATACTGAATTGCCCCTCACTGAGTTCATCTCAGAATATCAAATCGCAGAGAATGGCAGCCAATTAGCTACTTAAAATCTTGAAATATGTTTCATTTGTTGCCAAAAAATATTAAAATAACTACAAAGCTGAACAGATGTATATTGTTGAACTCATACGCATATTTCCAATATTTTAGAGGAATAATGTGGCAGACCTTTTATAATGGGACACATGGTTGTTGCACAGTTAATAATAATAATTTATACTTTATTCGGTTTACACTCTGTCTAATGAACACACACATAGGCCGAGATACACACTCATGCACAGGGGCACCTCGGCAGGACTCAGGAAGTGGACTGGCACCTCTCCAGCTACCAAACCAGTTTCCGGACTTGGTCTGTGGTACTTGAACCGGCAACCCTCCGGTTCCCAATCCAATTCCCTACGGACTGAGCTACTGCCACCCCATGACTTTATGTCATGATCAACCGATTGTAAAGTACAGGTTTGAGCATGAAATGCAAAGAGCCAAATTTTCTTCCCAGTCCGGCACTGCTAATGTGACTCATAAATGAACATATTCTAAGTGATGAATGTGATACTCTGCCTCAACCTTTAGTAATACATCTGTCAGAGGATATTAAGTACTTTGATAGAAGGTTAAACTATGTACAAACTAAAGGAGGATACCATAAGTGAGAAATTGCCCTGTAGAAAGATATCTCAGGATTGTCTAATGTAATCGCTATTGTTTTGAAGTGGATATGAAGGCAAAGGCTCGTAGGCTAGAATATGATAATCCCAGAAATTTAACTGCAGACATTAACCCTTGATTATTGCTAAATAATCTGGGTTTACCATGTTTTTGTGTAATGTAATATTGAAGACATATTATTGAAGTAAATGTGGAAGGGATACAAAAGATTAGGTAGAAACCAGAATGAAGATAACAATAATAACAAAAAACCCCAAAACAATTTAACAAAAACAACTTGCAAAGGTTACTTTGTGTCAGTATTTTAACTCTTAATCTGATTTAATCATCAGGTACGATTGTCTAATAAATTGAAAATTATTTAAAACTCTCAAGCCTCACATCTCTTCAGTCTCCATTGCACTTTGTGTGAGAGGCTAATTTGGAGAATTATTTATGTTTGGATACTGAACTATTATAATAAGTTTACTATCGTTAAATTAAATATTAGAAAGTGTAACTCTGAAGTTTGTTTTTAATACATCACGTGTGGGTTTGACATTAGCAGATCTATATAGATGCAGTTTCAGCAACCTCAGCAGAGCCAGCAGTAAAGAAAATACTTACCTATCGGCCTTCACTTGTCTTTGGTGTACATGGTAGAAGTCAGATTCTTTGTGCTCTCACTTTTTCCTTGTGATTTGGCCTGATCGTAGACACAAACACACTGATGAAGCATGTTTTTATTAGTTTACGTTGTAATCCTGGAAGACCATGTTGGTAAACTCACCTTTATGAGCTTTAACATTTCCTCTCGGACCTGTTCAAAATAACAGAAACAGATTGCTTTGATATTTGATTGGAATATCATCTAGTTTAAAGGAGCAATATGTAACATATCTACTGAAATAAGTGTTAAAACCCCCTTACTATCAGACTGGCTGACAACAATGCAGCAGCCAAATACATCCTCCTTCTAAATCAAGATCCTGGTCCTTAATGGTCTGTCTTCATTTGGACTAGAAAAGTATGCAGCTTTATGACTCTCACACACAGTCGTTTTGAACGCCGTTTGGTTTGCCTTGCAAACAGCAAACCAACATGTGCAGAGGTATGTTTCTAATGAACTCCACGAACAAAAACGTAGTTAAGCAAGAATCAATAGTGGAAATGCTTTTGTGAAATGGAGAGTTTTAAACACAGAAAGGTTTCAAGACCGATGCAAAGCTGTCTCAACACTCGTCAACCTGCATGCAAATCGACTCCAGGGAGGAGGGGGCAGGGGGAGACAGATCAACTTAATGTCTTTAATTTGGGACTGCAGTACCCATTTTAACCACTAGGCGTCAGAGATACATATTGCTCCTGTAAGTGTTTTTATTAGCTTAAGGCTATTTATAAATTTTGAGTATTTTCATGCTAGTGACAAATAGCAGTTCTAGGTATTTTCAGAAAATCTGTGATTTGTATTGGTTAGCAATCAAGGGGCAACAAAAGTTTCAGATTACATAATTTACATATTAAGCAATACTACAGTTCTGTTGGGCAGTGGGCCCATCAGAGAATAAACCTTCATAGAGGCAAAATAGGTGGTGAACAAACACATCTGGAATGACATACACAAACACAACAATGGACATCATATTCCTCACACCCCCCGTCAAACATACCTTCTGTTCTGCAAAACACCCTGTAATCAGAAGGAAAAGGCCCTGCAACAGAAGAAATGTCAAATAGTAAATACTTTTTGTGTAAATCATTTATATCCAATAATCCTCAACTGTTTGTTTCCAGTGACATTTTTTTTATAACAACACATCTAGGCTCAATTCAAACAGAAGAAGAGTAAACAAAACTGTCCCCTATGAAAATAGGTGTGAATGCAAGAAATTGTTGCAAAACTCCAGGGTTGAAGACAACATCTCTTGGTAAAGGCAACAAAAGCCCTTTGGCTAAAAATGTTATTATTTGAGGAAAATGTTATCAATGTTATACTGTATGCACAAAAGAATTAACCCTTCAATTATTGAATTATAAATAATAAAATTATACAGCTGAACCCCTCAATAATCTTTTTTTATTCTATGTTTTCTTCTCGCTTAAAGGGAAACTTCACCCATTTGCATGGAGCTTTGCATAATTAGAAACATGATAGTAGTGTTGAATGGTCGTGAATCCAGCCCTCATTTTGCCCTGAGACGAGAAAAATGTGTTTTTCTTTGCCTGGAAGTTTTCTCCATGTGATGCAATATGACGCTTTTTGCATCACATGAAGAAAACTTTCAAGCAAAGAAAAACACATTTTTCTCGTCTCAGGGCAAAATGAGGGCTGGATTCACGACCATTCAACACTACTACCATGTTTCTAATGATACACAGCTTCATGTAAATGGGTGAAGTATCCCTTTAAACTTAAAAACCACAGTACAACTTTGCAATTATCATCTGGGGCTGAAATTTGGATTGTTTATGCTATATATGACTGCTGTTGTCCTGAACTAGTAGCTTTAAGCAGCAAGAATGATATCCACACCACAAGACAGTTTTCATTTTCAAATAGTATTACTTTCAAAGTACCTGGAAAGAATTGAGGATGGTGAAGCAGTACATGACAACTTTAAGCATGGGGCTCTTTGAATCCAACATGAGCTGTGCAAATCCAAAAATCCATGTCAATCCAAAGACAGGCGTTAGAAAAACAACTACTTTAATGATGCTTTTGGCGGTCTCCTTGTCATCGGCCTTGCTGTTGTCGGGGACAGAGGACTTCACCAGAGTGACAATGACAACCACCATGGAAAAGAGGTTTGTCAAAATAATGGTTCCAATTGGGAGGAGGAAAGCATGCATGGACCCTACCAAGAGTCTTTTATAAAATAGCCAACATGTGTCAGGATTGTAGTAGGGCGAATTGGTATATTTGCTATAGACATAGCTGCAACCCACTATGAGAATTGGGCAAACATAGCCTACGATGCTGGAGATGAACATAAAGACTCTTTTCCTCAGTGGGCTGAAGACAAAGATGAGCTGGTGAACAAGCATGACACTCATGCACAGCATCCAGCTGAACATGGCTAAGTAAAACAGATGTTTACCCAAGGTCAAACTGAAGCACCAGTTTTCACTGAGACTCTTAGGAGAGGTAGAAGCCAGAAAACAGCAGTTAGCAAGCAAGAGAAAGACAGCAATGTTCACCAGGGCTGTGTGACGGAAAAGTGAGAGGTTTGACTTGACTACAGCCGACCACACTAAAGACTCAACGGTAAGAAAGATCAGCAAAGAGCAGACGGACACACCCAGGCCAATATTGGTAATCATATCTAGAATAGGATCCGCTATAGCGCCCTTTGACATGAGGACAGAAAATGAAGTCAGGTGATTGCACTGGCAGAATGTTCGGTTAGGATTATGTGTTGTTTTTAAAGTGCATCCGGCCTCTGACCAGTTTTCTTCAGTTGTGTTCCAGAAGACGCAGAAACGTTCAGTGAGGTCCGGGTGTTCTCCAGGGAATTCCAGCACTATATTTAAAGATGAATCACTGTTGTTCTGTAGTGTGGCTGATAATAAGAGGCTGGAATGATCATTGCTGTCAAAGATGTTTCTCAATTTATGCATTAGGTTTTTCACTGCAAGAGTTTTGATTAACCCATTGGACATGTTAAGATTCAGACTGACGTCAAAAGAAGGCATACTACAGTTGTTAGTGTTGCAGATTTTGAGCTCCAAGTTTGGAGTTATGATTTCATCGGTCTTGTTGATTCTGACATTCTTCACCAGCTCCTCCACAGACTGAAGGTAACGTGATGACATATGATGGAGAACAGAATCGTTAACCCCACTCCAGTTTGAGCTCAACATGTTGCTTCCTGACTGTACAAAATTCTGAGAAAAAAGAATAACACACATCATTAGTAAAGTTAATTTTGTCAATCCTTGGCTTTCATCTTAGATTATAGTTCTTAACTGTAACACTGAGATCATCTCAATGCATATTGGAACAGATTTAGAGTTCTGACAGTGAATTGGCGGTAGAGTCCGTCATCTCTCAAGGGAAAGATAGGGGGTTCAATCCCTAGCTTCTGGAGTCACACATCAGATATGTCCTTGGACAAGATAATTAACCCCACGTTGCTCCCGCTGTTTCATTGGTGGTGTATTCATGTGTTTGAATGGGGTTAGCTAATACAGATAGACACTTTACATAGCAGCCTCTACTATCAGGGTGTGAATGGGTAGGTGTAATCTGCGATTTTAAAGTTCTTAGAGTATTCAGAAGAGTAGAATAGTGCTATACAAGCTCAAGTCCATTTACCATTTTCCTGCCACATGGATTTGCAAATGTCCACATTTTTTTGTGATAAAGAAATAGAACAGCAACCCTTTGAATGTGTACACTCAAAAGAAATGAGTCTTTAGTGTTCTGAAATAATTTTCTCTGCTTCATTAATCCAGTCACATGGAGAGTCTTCCTCAAAGTCTGTGTCCTCGTCATCATTTTTGGCTATGATGACGGCAATAATACAACTGTCAAGATAAATGGTTAATGGCTTGTGTAGCACTTTACTAGTCCTCTGACGAAGTGCTTTTAATCTGCAGGTCACATCTGCCCATTCACACACAGGCTGCTATGTAAATGTCCATCAGTATTCATTCATCCATTCATACACATTCACTGATGCAGCAGCAGGTCTAACTTGACATGTGGCTGCAGGAGCTGGGGATTGAATCCCCGACCTTCTGCTTGAGAGACGACTAACTCTACCAACCTCAACAGCCTCCCTGTCCTAGTTAAACTTAACTGTTCAAAAAGGTACCAATGTTGCAACATGAACGGTTCTTGTTGTGAACAATATTGTAATTTTGCAACTTTCCAGTTTTCTTTTAACAAACTCTCATCTCACCGAGAATATTTGCTGCTGTAATTACCAATAATGCTCACAAGAAGTCCTTCCCTAGATTTCAATTTTACAGTATAAGGCATGTAAACTATGTGGACCAGATCACATCGCTTATTGTACTAAACTACTGGGGATAAATACACATAATAATTTTACGTCTTTTTAGGGCTGCTTAACTTAAGGGACTGGAAAAATGTAATGATAAAATGGCAATGCACCTGTAACCAAGTTTTTAATCAATAGCAACTAAATCCATAAGAACATCCCATTCATTTGAAAGCCCCCTCATTTGTAGCCATAGATAAATAAAGTGACATTTTTTGTATCTTCAGAGGTGATTCATACTGCTCAGTATTAATAGGATTGGCAGGGATCTTGGCAGGGATCATTATGACACCACATTTGTTGTGACCTTCAATAAGATTGTCTGTAAAAGCAGTCAATGAATATTAAAATGATCACTATAGTAATGACAGGGTTAAATTTGCTGATGGTGCTTAACCCAGATATATAGGGAAACACCCTTTGATGATGAGTGGAGGACAATGGTGAGGGTTTTTTATCTGAACGAGTTTCGCCTTTCTTTCTGGAGAAGTTATGGCTTACCAACACATTGAGAAAAGTCTATTTACATCTATCTTTATATTGAATTAAGTAACCAATTACAAGAGAAAACGGACTGTTTACATAGGTGTTTTGCTATGGCACCAAAACGTGTTTCAAAGAGCTCGTTTAAAGGTCAGACATGTTGATTGAAGCCATCCAAACTTCACATCTAATACTAGAAAGGTAATAATGATTAACAGCAGCTTACATCTAAAACATCATCGCTCAAAACGATGTACTGTGATGCGTTGGCCATCATATCAAGAATGTTGATGGAAGCGCTAATGTCTGCCGTGGTGTCAACGGAGTTTGAGTCAATTGCATTTGAGCTGTTCTTCAGCCGTGCAAATATATCCACGGCTACCTCCTGGGTGGCTCCAAGTCCCTTCAAAAAGTTCTAGAAACAAAAAAAATATATATAAATAAATATGTAACAGTGTATGAAAATTTGCGAGAAGGAACTCCAACACAGCCCTTTTTGGACACCTCTCGGTTTGCCAGGCAATCAGCAGACCAACAGATGTTGCAGTGATGGAAGCAGGCAAGCGAGCTGGTTCACACAAAACTAATTCTACCATTCTAAAAATGCATCTGTATTTTTTCAATAAGCTTCATGACAAAGAAACTAGGTAAAACTGGTAAAACTACGATAAATATTGGAGATGCTTTTGAAAAACTGACAGATGCAGAGTTGAGACTGAAGCTTCTGCTGCTGCAACCTGCCTGCATGTCGTCTCTAGGGATGGGGGTATTAGGACCGCAGTACCTAATTTTAAATTCTAGGTGTCAGACTAACGTATTGCTCCTTTAAATTAGCTCCACAAAGTGTTACTGTAAAATAATTAGTTATGCCATGTGAAGTTACCATTGCAAAAATAAAAAAACAGTACACCAATAAAAGGGTCATGAGGTGTAACAGCAAACTTACTTCTGCAGTCGATAGAATATTGTTTAACTCTTGGTTGACACAGGAGTAAAACACCTCCTGCCAGGTTCCATCTTCACAGGTGCGTGACTTAAAGCCAGTCCTGCCTTCTGGACATGTTCGGTTAATGACTGTGTCACCATATGGGGTCTTTGGCCAGAACTCTCCATCAAGCCATTCTTCAGAGCAAGATTTCGCACCCGCTAAAAGAAAAAGAGAGTCATTAGTTAATACATGACCCAATACAAATATATAAATAAAGGCAATCTTACTGAAGTGTATTTTACATGCGACACAATGTAATATGAACAAGTATGTGAAGTGTAAGGGTGCTGCTGAAATATGTGGTAAAACAAATGGTGTTCTTAAGGTTAGAGATTTGTTAACATCAAAGACAATGAAGGTTTCTATTTGGGGTCATTCCTTAAAGACTGTGAAAGATAAACAATTTGGTATTGAAGTGAGAACAGACACTTAGGATACATTGGGGGAGATAAGAAGTCACCCCAATGGTGACCTGTATAACCTTTGAAGTCATATGTCCTGAGGAACCACAGGGGGTGCAGGACTGTAGGAGATGCACACCTGAATGATCAAAGCCTAAATGAAGTCGTAAATGTCCTGATGTTGCTTTGACCAATGCTGCATAAATACTAGGGTCTTTTCTTTGTTCGAGAGGGCTCACAATTGGCTGGTGACTCTCCCAGGTACCATGGCTAATCTGGACTGATGCTGTTTCTTGTCTTTGTAAATAAATGTCTTATATTACATGCAAGTCAATGTCAGCAGATATTTCGTCATCATCTACACATCATCGTCAAAGGAGGAGTAACTACATTACAAAATGAGGATTCTTAAAGTAAAGTCTGAGTTTGTTAGAATCTAAAGTCAGTACTTAATGAATCAGTTACCATAAATTACTGGGATTTCCACTGTTGCCTTCTTGTTTTGCTGCCTGGAGTTTTCAAAAGTCAGAGTGGCAGATCGTGTTTCAGGGTCTTCCGTGCAAGAGATAGGAGCAGTGAAAGTATATGCCTGGTGATTTTCATATGCTGTAAAGTTAGAGAACATGTTGTTATCATGGAGTTACTTAAATTCAGTAACATCTTTTCTCAAAATAATGCAGAAAATGAGTCCATACATGATTCTAAGTTAGATTGAATTATCAGGCTGCTCAAATAAGTCTCTAAAAACTTCAGAATCACTGAAGCACTTGAACTATTGAGAACCGTGAAAAAGATCAAATCTCTGCTATATTTGCTTATCTATGATGGGTACCTATTAATCCTAGAATAACGCTGTAAGGTCTTCTCTGCAGGAACCTGCACATTTTTATTAAACAAATTACACTCGACCATGTTTTTATTTACAAGAACAAACAAACAGAACATGCTTTAGGGAGCTCTGAGCCTTTGTTAAACTGGTTGAAAGCGAGGAAACTATGTGCCCTTTCAAGACCTTATAGTGCTCTATTCCTCTTCCTGCACACTGCTTCACACGGTTTATGATATGGGGCGATATGAACTAATGTGTTGATGCATTGATGTATTTGTTGGATTTATAGATATTTGGCAGGATTTGAATTTTAATTAGGTAGTTTTCACACTGTAAGAGAGAGCAAAACATTTTACAGAAATATGAGAAATTCTGTCTTACCTGTTGGAAATACACCTTTTTCCTTACATCCAGGCATGCTACACAAAACCATATAGTTCTCCGGGCTCTTTTGGATTGTGGCAGTGATTTCAACTTCTACAGAGCTCTGTGGACTGGTACATTCCACCACCAGAGGGTTGATCGTCAAAACGATTTCTTCTGGAAGGAGCGACACCAGCAGTTTGCTCTTGGCTGTGTGCCTTACTGACCCGCTGGTGAATCCACACTCATATGTGCCTGCAGGAAATATTTCTCACACAGGTTACTTAGTTTATAAACTGTCAGAGAATTGAACACATTTGAGACAGATGTAAACAGTTACTTGCATGACCCTCAGGTTTGTGGCCATTTTTTGAGTTAACCTGTATACAGTATATATAGCAAGTATGACGTGATGTAGTGAACACACAAATGACTGATAAGCTGAAAAAAACTATTTGTTGTATCAAGCAGTAACCTCAGGTGTTAAAAAAAATGAAGCGAAGTGCAAAATCCTTCAGTTCGTCCAGTGTCTGCTAGGCACCCATTCAAAAAATAGACAGACAGTTTTTACAGCAGACATCAACATGTTTACAGCCTACAAATATGTCTGATGACCTCAGCTATCGATCAGCACACACTGTACTGGAATTCAATTATTTTACAAGTTATCCATTTTGATTTGATGAAGAATAAGCGTTATCCACAATAAGGTGTGTATAGTTGACCTGATAGACGGCTGGCGTAACGTTTTGTTAACATGCTTCAAACCGGCTCAGCTCCAGCTTTCAGCCTGTCATTAGGTTGATTGAAAGGTAGGATGAGACAGAATTTTCATCATGGCGACTCAGGCTTACTCACTCAGGCTTCATCCATTAATATTTAAAGTCTATGCTTTATATACTGCCATAAAAGGCATTAGAGAGAGAGACATTGGGGTTGTAGTACTCATGCAAGGAAAAAACTTAAATTAGCAGCAATGTCTTGCATTTTTACATGCAGGACATTTCAATGGCTTTTACACAATTTCATCCTTATCAGTTAATACTCTGAGGCAAAAAAAAGCAGAGTCCGTCTCTATATCCAATGCATGGAAACATTAAATGTTTAGTTAGCATGAGCAGGGGCAGGTCAACACATGGACGCAATGGTTTGAAAGTGTCGCCTCACAACAGAAATGTGTGAATTCTGTCTGGGTGCTCAGGCATCCTCCTTAAATGAGGTTAATAAGCATCTGTAATTTCCATTAGGTGTAAGAGTGAACATGGGTGATTTTCTGTCTGTTTTTGTCAGCCATGTGATTGCCATATTAAGTTGTGATCTACTCCAGCCACCTTCCCTGAGACCCTGAAATTGATTAGTGTTTCAGTTAAGGATTGGTCTGACAGTGTAGGTACATATAAGTCAGGGCATAAAATGTGCCTGTGCCTGATAAAGGTTTGTGTTCAATCTATTCATATTCAATATATTTTATCTTGCTGAATGCTCCCTTGTTAAAGATAAAGAGTATACTTCTGTGGTCACTACCATTGATGACTCTTAACTCATCCCTCTGAGGGGTCAATCTCACTAAATTCACTCATTAAGACAAAAGGAACAACACTTGTTATTCCCTTAAGATAAGTTCGGCCATACACAGTGACAACAACAATCAGGGGTGCTGCTAATTCTACAAACATCTCTCCCCAAGGTGACACAAATTCTGCCTGTTTTAGGAACTGTTCCAGTATTTTATTAATTTTGGAGGTCGAAAAAACAACGTTTAATTTAAGTGAAAATCATTCTGAATAGGTTGCACTTGCCTGCCCAGATGCCGGTTACTTTCTCGAGTTTAACCTCAATACAAGACTTGTACTCGTCTGTGCTACACTTCTCCAGCGTCACCACACTGCCGTTGTTGAGCTTGAAGCGCTCGTGCTCTTTGTTCATGTTCCAGGCAGCACTCTCTGTCTCCTCGTCATATGTGCATTTCAAAGTGGGCGTGGACTCATAGCACACTGCAGTTTCTGGGGACTCAATGGTGGCCAATCCTGTTTGAAGAATGCAATATTAACATTTTTCAGCAACTGTAGCTTAGGAGAATGATGTACAGTAAGCTTTTAACATCACATTGATCATTGGTAATACATTGCAGCAACATCATTGAACAATCAGGACTTAACGTTTCAGTGGATTTTTACACACACACACATACACACACACACACACACACACACACACACATACACAAGCACGAAGTTCATAGACATCACTATATTGTGTATTTGTATATTTACTGCACTCTCTGTGGAATTTCACCTGCAGTAATGTTGTTTCTTTATTGCACTGCAGTCTGAGCCAGAGCTGCCCCTCATCTCTCAATCAGAAGGTCGAGGTTCAATATTTAATTCCTGCAGCCACACGTCCGATTTGTTTTTAAGCAAAATACTTAACCTAATGTTAGTTAACCCAAATTGCTCCTTCTACTTTGTCAACTGTATATTGATGTGTATGAATGTGATTGTATATTACTGACTACTGTCGGACACTTTACATAGAAACCTCTTCTATCAGCGTGTGAATGTATGACTTGTGGTGTAAAAACACTTTGAGTATTCAGGAGACTAGAAAAGTGCAAGTTCAAGTTCAAGCACATTTACCATTATCCAATTGCATGACAATATACAGCAACACTTGTTTTTTTACTAACCCACAGTGTCGACAAAAAGTACAGCGTTAAGGTTGGTTTCCAGATCCGTCACGATGTCTTGTAGTTTAGAGGTGACGAAGTTGGCACTTACAGCTGCTTCAAAGTCAGCAATGGTGTTGCTTAACCTTGAGGAGGATCAGTAGAAGATCAGGGTAAGTGTGACAGGTAACAGTTTGTGTCAAATTAAAGCAGGGTGAGATAAGAACTGACATTTTTTATCATTAAGATTTGACAACTGTTAAACATAAACTTTAACATAGTATTGTAAATGTATTCTTTTAACTCACTCATTTAAAAAAGGGTTTTAAACAGTTTGTAAGAGTTGATTCAGTGTTTTGTTTTAACGGCGGTGTTCACACATCAAATAGCTCATGAAGTTGGTGCACAGGACATTAAACTGTCACACTGAAAAGAAAAAATCCTGCACACTAAACACGGCTCAGCATCACAATTTTATTATAAAAAATCTCAACGTGTCTGTCCCTCTGAACCTTTCAGACAATACACTTACAAAGTAAGCAAAGTACTTACAAAGTTTAAAAGGATCCAAACTTTGTGATTTGTTCTTATAAAATATTGACGCTGAGGGGGAGTAGTGTACAGGATTTTTCCTATTCAAGAGTTGTTTTCACAGATTAGAGTTATGGCATGTGTCTGATGTTGATTGGTATGAAAAAGCATAAAAGTATGTAGAGTGACTTTTTTTTTTATTGATTATTACATCCAGCGCCAATACATGATTCTCAACACAATAATGGCCTGACAATAATGGTGTACTCTAATATCTGATGAGACTATGTGGAATAATTGTATGACATAAATATATAATACTAAGGTTCAGTTTTAAGAGACTGAGAGGCCTGAATGTTGTTCTGTCCCTTAAAAATCTAGTATTTTTTTATGGTTTAGTTTTTATTTTGTTTGCTTAGTTGATTGAAGTTGTTTTTTTGTTTGTTTTTTTTTAAGTTTCCGATCCGACTTTACAAGAGTTGTCATGGTATAGTAACTGTAAAAAATATTTGTGTGAGGGCACTAAAGGGTTAACACGTTACAACAACACAGATTTATGTCAGAGATATTTCTGATATGGACATAAAAGATCTGAAATATATCATAGGATGTGAAATTAAATGTTAAGTGCCTTACCTCTGACCAGTAACATTAAGGTACTCAAAGCCATTCAGTCGTTCAAATCCTTGTACAAGCTTGTGTGTGTGTGTGTGTGTGTGTGTGTGTGTGTGAGAGAGAGAGGGAGAGAGGAGAGAGAGAGAGAGAGAGAGAGAGAGAGAGAGAGAGAGAGAGAGAGAGAGAGAGAGAACGCACGTTATATAATTGTTTAAAATAATGATTACAGCAACTATTGGAAGGAAACAACCGAAACACATTCATTATCACAAATGTAACATTTCTGTGATCACACAAAGATTTACCTCTGTAGTTTTAGCAAGATCCCAGGTGGTTCCACTGAGTTCAACTGATCCATTGATGTGAACTGTGTTGATTGTGAACATCATGAATTGTTTTAGTTCAGTTATCAAAAAGCACATTTGCACATGTGAAAAGTTCAGTGTTACAGTTACCATGGGTTGTGGCAACACAGAGTGGCACAATGAAGGACACATTTTGATTGCAAGGAGTCTCACGGCAGCAGTTGTACGAGTAGCAAATCTCATTGGTCCAAATGTAGCCCTGAGAGCAGGAGCATGTTGTGTCATCCCCAAAAACTATGCACTCTGATGAAAGAGAAGCACATAATCAAAAACTATTACCATATAATTAGACAATGACTCGTGTTATAGAAATCAAACTAACTTTTAGGTATAAAAAGAGAACAGTCTGTACCTGCTCTTTTCTTAAAGTGTATTAAGATAACTTTTATTATGATTCTGTGCTTTATAAATGAACATTAATGGTTCTGTTGATAACAACTTTATTATTTAGTTGGAGAGAGGACACAAGAAAACTCAAGAACTCTGACTCCTTCACCGTTGAGGTTTGGTCACATTTGATAGACAAATTTGATAGACCTACACAATTTGACTTGGCCTGACTCTCTTTCAAGCCTCTGCGAAGAGCACAGAAGAAAACAGACAGTCCTTGTTGTAGGGATGCAAATGCGATATTTACAGGTGCGTTTCCAAGCCTTTCTGATGGAGTTAGTTCAACTGGGACAATGCCTTGCAAGGGTTGCCTTAAGTGTTACATCTATTGACTCAAAACATTAATTCACCCTTTCTAACACAACTAATCTACTCTACTGTTATGTTATGCACATTGTTTAACTTGCAAAATCACTTATTTGCAAAGTTTAAGTACAGACAAAAATGCTTGTTAGTTCATAACAATACAGTGTTATGCACCTATCTTATACAGTGAATATACAGGGTCTTTATTTAAATTTAAAGAATATTAAATAATTTGCTACATTTACATGCAAAAAATGTTTTTTACAGCATTATGCAAAAAAGAAAAAAAAAAAATTGTTGTGATAACTAACGCCCTGCCTCTCACACCAATTAACAAATCAAAATGTAGGGTTTTTGGGGTGGTACGTGGGGTGGACAACAAGACTTCAAGGGGCAATGCCACCCGTGGCCACCCTTTTTACAAATGCTCCTGAGTATTTGCAATTTTTAACACATCACAGCTTATAAACTAATTGTGGTTTAAACCCATTCACAACAATATTACATGCTCAGCTCAGTGAGATGTCACACAGGGCCTGATTTACTAAGATACCAAGTAGAGTTTTACATTCAATTGCTATTTACTCCATTTGCTTGTATCCCTGTTTTCAATCCAGCAGCAGACAGCTGGTCAGCGCGGCCATAGATACCCTGGAAAGAGGCAAGAGGAATCGAAAAACAGGGGTACAAGCAGTTGTGAGGTCCCCTAATCCTAGCGTCCTATAGCATAGCAGCAGGGGGCTATAGGAGACGAGTGCATATAGTCAGGCGCGCACCGGAGGGGAAATGTTGAAACTCATGCTGCGGTGGCTGTGAATGTTCAGTTTTGTTTGGCTATAAAATATTCAATATTTGAATTGAGTCATAGTAGCTCTCAGGTGAAGAAAGGTTGGAGACACTTGGAGCATCTCTATTGTCCATCTGTTTCATCTGTAGGCTCGTTCACCGTGTTTCTCATTCTCTTAGCTTCCTACAGTTCTCACCTTTCCTCCTCTTATCCTGATCATCCTCTGCCTTTCTTGCTGCAACAAATGATAACTTGATTGATGTAACCTCTTAACACTACGTTACTTCTTTGCTCCGATTCATTTAAAAAATAGACCTGCAGTCACGTTGCAACTGTGTTTACTTTCTGTCTTATTGAAACGAAAATTAAGGGAAAAAATGTAAACACGTGGGGAAAAGGCGATCATTAACTACAATAACAACATCCTGTTGTGTGTAATACTTCTTATTTTCAAAGGTGTTAAATACAGACACGTCAATATTGCAAATACTGGGGTAGGCTTAACTCATTTGCATTTTTTCCTCCCAGTGTTTCAAATACTAGGGCAGAAACAAACCACCTTTCACTGTTTCAATTTGAACTGTCCGAGTTGCATTTCAAAGTACCGTATTTGTTTTCAATGTACATTTATTTTAAATGTATGTCTCTGCCTTCCTCAGAGACTGAAATTACACTACACTCTATGATGCTATAGCTGGATTTTCATAATAAATCCACCTGTGCTCCAACCACTTCATGATCCTCTGGACCCGTGAGCCCTTGCTCTGCCAAGGCCGAAAGAACACTTCTGCAAATGACTAATGCGATATAAAAGAATGACATTGTAAGATGTAACTATAAAAAACAAATTATGATTATAACAGACACAAAGCTATCTTTTGTTGCTGATGCTCGACCATCATTAGTCTGTCTTTGTAAATTTATTTTATAATAATTCAGTTAAAGAATAACACACCCACACGCATGCTTGCTAACTCTGCTAATTTAGACTAGCACAGGTAAGCTTAACAAAGGTAATGACTTTTCAATTAAAGGTGAGACTTCACAGGGTTGTAAATATTGCACCTTGAAATGGCATAGACAATATGGTTTGAATAAAACTGAATATCTGGCAGCCCAAAGGGTATCACAGGACTGCAAAAGGTTTCAGTAACATCAGAGCCATGTGAGTAAACTTAATGCTTCACTAAATTTCATGTATCAGTTTAGACTCTTGAGAAATGTTGAAACAATGTGCACCACCAGTTTGCAGCAAAAAGTGAAGCTTTAGTGAGACAAATGCACATAAATCAGGTGAAATACAGAAATAAAACATATTTTTAATATTACCTTTACAGTTTATGGGCGGGTTTGCTGATCAGCTATAAATGTTTTGTATTACATGTGGCAAGATCTTTGGCTTATACACTTAACTATGTTTTGAGGCCACCCCCAGGATCCATGTCTCTCTCTCAAATCACTTTGTAATGAAAGCCACATTAGAAAGGGAAAAACACAATACCTGCTATCAGCTCAATGTGTGTGAGGATCACTGTGTGGCTATTTCCATTGACAGTCACTTGGAGTTCACTTGTCTCGTTCAAGGCAGAGAGCACGGTCTGGGCTTCCAGTGTGACATTGCTCTCCACCATCAATTCAGCAATGTAGACATCTTCTAAAATGAGATACGACATCTCTGTATTACTGAGAGCGACTTTCATGTGTGTGTGTTATATGTATGTATGTATGTGTGTATATATATGTATATATATATGTATATATATATATATATATATATATATATATATATATATATATATATATATATATATATATATATATATACATATATATACACACACACACACATATACATATGCTGTGTATATATGTATGTATGTATGTATGTATGTGTGTCTGTCTGTCTGTCTGTCTGTCTGTCTGTCTGTCTGTCTGTCTGTCTGTCTGTCTAAAATGAGATACGACATCTCTGTATTGCTGAGAGCGACTTTCATGTGTGTGTGTGTGTGTTACATGTATGTACAGTATGTATGTACATATACACACACACACACATATACATATGCTGTGTATATATGTATGTATGTATGTATGTATGTATGTATGTATGTATGTATGTATGTATGTGTGTGTGTGTGTCTGTCTATATCTGTCTGTCTATATCTATCTATCTATCTATCTATCTATCTATCTATCTATCTATCTATCTATCTATCTATCTATCTATCTATCTATCTATCTATCTATCTATCTATCTATCTATCTATCTATCTATCTATCTATCTATCTATCTATCTATCTATCTATCTATCTATCTATCTATCTATCTAGGTTTCCTTGCTTAAAAATATTGAAATACACAAATCTGAGTCGAGTCCCGAGACTTAAAGGGGCACGTCCAAGTCAAGTCTCAGGTTGTGTGAAACTGAAGTGCAACTTAATCCAGGTATTATCCTACAGTCCTTTCCTAATCTGCCCCCATATGACATGCATCCAGGGAACTCACCTGCTGCAAGAACCTGTAACAACAACAAAAAAACCAGGCAAATGACAGAATTAGTCCTTCTATCACAGTAAATTCAGTGTTTTGTTCTGTGAAGACAGACAGATAGATATTTAATATTATATATATATATATATATGGAAAGACAGCGAGAGACTAATGGAGAGTGATAGATATATGGATATAGATAAAGATGGAGAAACAGGATTCACTTTGCTATTGTCCTTTTGAAAAAATAAAGCTCCCTGAAGTGAGAAGTATCTTTACCTGGTAGACGATAAACCCAGCTCCAGCCAGAAACATGAATAACCTGGCAAACATTGTTACTCTGTTGGGAAACAAAGATTGGCAGAATCACATGATTACCTAAAAAATAAAAAGCCTTACACTCACAAATCATAATCTGAAATGCTTGGTTAATCCGTGGGGAGATTGTTATTCTGATAATCAGATCGCATCCAGCCTTTCATTTTAAAGTCACAGGGTTGTAAAATAACTGAAACACAATTTACACACTGAGACAATTTGCGCTTAGCCAGCACTAACTTCTGCATAGCAAATGTAAATGAAACTAATTCAAGAGTGAAAAAATGGTTGATTTCTCGGGAGCGACACAGCAGTTATTAAATACAAAGAAGACAACCACAATTTTATTTTAGAAACATTTCTTCATTCTTAAAATTATTGTTTTTTGTCATTATACCTTCCCCTCAGTGATTTTATTGATCATCAATAACAACATTTTTTAACAATTAATGAATTATTTTTGACTTCACTCCTGATTGAAATCTAGCGTGAGTAATTCACCCTCATCAATATTGATGATTTAAACAGTAAGCAGCTCTGTGTTATATTTACAGCTATTATGTGTGTGTTTTACTCCTAACTTGTTTGCATCACTTTGAATTTTGGTTTATAGTGACAAACATCCAGTGTGGGGTTTTTCCGGCTTTCAGTAACAATGCCCCGATCATTCCAGCCACATCACAGGCCATATACAGTACACCAATTATGGTCAAAAGCATTTCCATGTGGTGAAACCACCAAATTTTCCTGTTCAGTTAGAGCACAGCAGCCTTTTTGCTATTTTTACAATGAGGTTACAAAGATCTAGACCTACAGCATCTTCAACTATCAAAGACGTGTCCTGTCCAATAATGGTAAATGGAGTTGAACTAGAAGCTTTAGGTCACATACACACCATATTCACACACTGGTGGATATGTGAGGCCTATATGTAAAGAGCATTCACACACCACTGGCGTTGTCTTGCTCAAGGACACTTTGACATTTGACTACAGGAGCTGGGGATCAAACCCCCATCCTTCCCATTGGGAGACCAGCTCTACCACTAATATATAGCAGCCCAATTATGCGATTGTTCTTTAACAGTCATGCAAGTATGAAAATGTTTTAAAAATGAAATGGTAAGCTCTATAAATTTACATAAGCCGTTTTCACTCCAGATAATGTCTGGATGATTACTGGAGTACTGCTCAGGAGAATCGACCGACCAAGCCGTTCAAAAATGCACCCTGAGGTAAGACGCATAGTAGCTGACAAAGCAACTAAGTCCGCGAAAATGTTTGTCTTTATATTAAAGGGATACTTCACCCATTTACATGAAGCTGTGTATCATTAGAAACATGGTAGTAGTGTTGAATGGTCATGAATCCAATCCTCATTTTGCCCTGAGACGAGAAAAATACGTTTTTCTTTGCCTGGAAGTTTTCTTCATGTGATGCAATATGACGATTTTTGCATCACATGAAGAAAACATCCAGGCAAAGAAAAACACATTTTTCTCGTCTCAGGGCAAAATGAGGGTTGGATTCACGATCATTCAACACTACTACCATGTTTCTAATGATACACAGCTTCATGTAAATGGGTGAAGTATCCCTTTAATGCTATGTGTAGTCCAACAGAATGACGACATCAACAAAAGAGCAGAGAATAACATAGTGGCAAACAGAAAACTTGACGCAGCCGTTTCATTACAGGCACAGAGATTGTCGTGGTCGCGTGCAGACTCTCTATGCACCGCGTAGCAGTCACTATATAGAAACATCACTCTTGCTCCTTTTGGCCCAGGGTAAATCTCTCTGGAGAATATGCTGCCACATTCTCACATTAGTCCCTCTGGACTTTTTTGTGGTAAAAATACTAGGGGTCCTGGCAGGAGAAACTCAAGGTAAAATCAGAGTGAAAAATGTGGCTGTTGTGTTCACACATATAGCCCCATGCGGTTAATCTCCAGAGATTCAGAAAATACGTCTTAGTTTGGGATTATCAAAATAAAAGGAGGTAATTAATGCACTTCTCGTAGGTGAGAGTCAGTGCAAAACAAGCATACTGAGGAAGAAGATTGGCCTTAGTACTTGCTCAAATGCCACAAAAACTTTGAATTTATCACACATTTCGACCAGAGGTCTTGCAGAAAGTAAAACAAATTAAAAAAAATAAAAAGAAAGTCATCTTCCACTGATGGAACATATAAGTTTATAAAAAAAACATCACAATTTTAAAAGAATAATAAATGGTGTTCACTCTTACTCTTATTCTTTGCAGCCAGTCACTGAATCATCAAGTAGAGAAATGTCCATTCAATCCTCCATTGGATGCTGTGATGAAAGAAAGGGAGTGGTTGTTAACTTAACGAAGCAAGTCTAACAAATGTTCTTAAAATAAGCTGAAGATCAAATACATTTTAACAATGATTCTGATACAGATACTGGCATAAGACTAAGTTAGGAATATTCACACATCTTACCTTGCCTGAGCTTTGACCATCAATCAGACGATGAATGATTAACCCATAGCCTCGCTGCAATCAACAAACAAAAGCCTGACAACACCACCTATCAGGTACATATTAAGCACATCTTTTTGGACTAAGCTAGATAGGGTGAAAGTGTTGAGGAGGGTGTGTGTGTGGGGGGGTGGGATGGGGGGGGAGTGTCTTAGTGAAACCAATGACATTGTGCTGAAAAATCATTTGCATGGACTGCATGTCTCCTTGCCAGCTGGACTGTCAACATAAGCACCAAGCTTTCCAGCTTCCTGTGGTTATTTGTCTACCAAATCAGGAAATAAAGGAGTCAGTCCATAGAGCTATCCTTGAAAGCCAAACAAAAAAAAAAGTTTTCAAAAAGTTTTCCACTATATACTGACATTATTTTACATTTCAATTCCATTCTTTTTTTTATCTTTTCACTCCACTGGAAAATGTAAACGAACTAGACGCTCATGCTTGAATTGCTGTTCACATGGTAACAGGTGATTCATGATAATATGATACATGAGTCATTATTACAGTAAGAGGTTTGCCCATTTTACTCTTCTCAAAGGACTTTTAAGATTTGGAATATGGGACTAAATAAGTGGACTTGAGCTTGTGTTATGCTTTTCTAGTCTTCTGTCTACTCAAGGTTCAAGGTTTCTTTATTCGACTTCCTGGGGAGAAATTTGTCTTGAATACTGGGAAAATTGCTGCAGAGCAAGGAATAATAATCACAATAAACACCTAACCATGGGCATTTTTAGGTAATAGCTAACAGGGGCCAGTGCCCCTGTAACACTAAGCTTTATTCACCCCTGTGCTCCCCCCCTCCAAACAGGAGAGCAAGGTAATTAAACCACACATTTATGTCAACCACAGATCTTAAATCAATAGTGTTCCACCTCTTTAAAAAAGCAACCAAAAAAAGGAATGCCAGTTCTAGCCATTGTTCTTCTGTGTGTGCTCAACATTCTCGTTAGACCATTTAGAGCTGAACACTCACACTGCCTCTAAACATCCACTAAAGACACAGGTCTGAAGGAACAGGAATCAAATGATTTTCAGTACAATAAACACACCGCACGTCGCATGTACCTGCATGTAGCCACAGGAGCTGGGGATTCAACTGAACTTCTGACCACTATGCCACCCCACCCCAGTAGCATACCTATATTAAAGTAACATGGTGGTGCAGTGGTTAGCACTGTCTTTCCCAATTTATCAGCTTGCTTGGTGATTAAATGGTAAGTGGACTTGAGCTTGTACAGCGCTTTTCTAGTCTCCTGACTACTCTAAGCGTTTTCACACAGCATGTTACATCTACACATTCAAAATCATTCACACACTGATGGTAATAGTTTCTATTAAAAGTTACCATAGGAAGTAACTTATCCCATTCATACACATTCATACACCACTGATGAATCAGTAGGAACAACTCGGGGTAAAGTGTCTTGCCCATTGACACATTGAAAATGTTGTTGTTGTAGCTGGGGATGAAATCGCTAATCTTCCAAGTGAGCCACAGCCGCCCTGTGACTGAGGACAGGTGCAACGATCCAACTTCCATTAACCCTTTAAGGACCAGCAGAAGTTAAAACTTAATTAATGGATTTCCTAACCAAGAAACGATTTATAGCAAAGTGATTTCTAACTGACATGGACCCTAACCCTAGCCCTTGGAAAACAATCGGCACCAACATTTTTAACCAAGGCCTTTCACGCTAACAAAACATCTTTAAAACAGAATTAAGGGGAAGCGTAAATGGTTGGTTATATTATAGTTAGTCTCTTTCATCTGCTAACCCTGTTTTTTTATTAAGGCACTATCCAACCTAAAGAGCAGAAGTGCAAATATGGATATATTCCCACCAATCATGTCATGGGATTATCACGTCATCAGTGTCTGGTATGCCCAAAGAAGAACCTTCACAGTTTTCCACTCTAGGTGAAAGTAAATTAAACTGTGTCTCCATGCAGTGAAAATATAACACATGTTAATTTTACCTCAACAACCTAACCTTAAAACGTTATATACAATTAATAATTTAGAAATACATTTCAAACACTGTTTGTTTGTTTAACTTATGCTTAGCTATTAAAAGAAGAGTAAAGGAAATAATAATAAACTGAATAAAGGAAGTGGAAAGATGAATGAAAGGGGGGGTATCACATAAAAGCGAGTGTATAAAAGTGAGTTTTTAAGAAGTGATTCAAAGATGCTCGCTTTATCTCTTCTAGCAGGTCGTGTAAAGTCAAGGGGCCCAAGAATAGACTATCCTGACTTGAGTATACCCCAAAATGTCCCCAACAGTTGAGGCCAGACTAGCAATGACTGAGATGGTATCAAATATGCCCACCTCAACAGACTGGATTGATAGCTGCATTCCTCAGCAAAGAAAAGCAATCTGAGAATATGTGAAATAAAACTAGAACATTAAATACGTGATGAAAAACTATAAAAATGACATTAAGTTGTCCAATCCTATCCAACTTTATTTGTTTAAGCACTTCAAAACAACCACAGCTAACCAAAGTGCTGTACAATAAATTAACAAAATAAGGCATGATACATATAATGTGTAAGCTGTTGTAATTTACTATGACACACTACAAATAGATTTTAACACTCACTTAAAGTCACTTTTGAGACCCTGAAAGCAGCGTCTGTACTTTGGTCATTGCTTATTTAAGCTAATCAATCTAAATTCTGCAGAGCAGGATAAGGCAGGTCTTAACACAGGAATAAATTGGGTCCTTGTATTTAATGCCAACTGAAGAGCAAACATCATCGAAGGCTTTATCTGCTTTACATATGATCCCTTAAATTTGGGTTAGCAAACTAACACATGTTGGGCATTTGCATTCCCAACACGCAAGCAGCATTGACTTGTAAAAGCTGTAGGACAGCATTTGCTCTGGTTCTGTCTGCTTTAAACTGTCCAATACAAACTAATGGTTTATTTCTAAGAAGGAAATTTATTAATAAATACTTGCATAAGTGGATCCCTGGATCTGTTTTGACATTTAATTTCAAATTTGATGGTTTATATTCAGTGTGAACTAAAGAAAACTTTCTGCTCTGCGGCACCAACATCCAGGAAGAAACATCGTCACTTCCAGCTCCAAAAACAACAACATGGGGATGACAAAAAATGACTAGATGAGGCAGTCAACCAATTATTTGGCAATGATTTTGAGATTAATTCTGTCATTGGTAACCTATGGTACATCTTAAAGGTAAAACTGGCAAAAAAAAAGATATTGGTTGAAACAATTTTTGTTTTAAGTTGTTTTTTGTGCTGACTGCACCCATTTTTCTATTCCAAAACAAAACAATTCAGTGTTTACAGAACTGAGCCTACTGAGCTCAGTTCTGCGCAAACACAACTCTGTCTGTGTCAGCTGATTTTTGATGCAACACCCTATTGAGTATGGTTGAACTATAGGAGCAACACAACTACCAACACAAACTGAGAATGGATGGGACTTCTGTTATCAACTTTGTCAACAACAAAGAGAGAGGAGAAATTAACGTGGCTCATCTTTATGAGAGGTATAATTTCTAGGTCCAAGGCTGATGAAACTATTGAAATGAAATAGTGAAGTAGTGAGTAGTGAATGTAATAGTAATGTTCTTAGTTTTACATAGTTCCATATTCTTCACATTTGTTTTCATTGAAATCTATTTCATTTCATAAAGTGAGTGCATGGCTCACAGCACGAGCCTTGCTATCTTGAGTTTGCAGAAATCGACCGCTCAAAGGACCAACTAAAACCTGGTCTCAAGTTCAAGACTGGCCAATACTGTATGTCCTGCTGTTTACAGGGCACATCTAAAATATGCATACATAGGAGAGAACATAATAAACTTCCTCTACTACTCATTTTAGATGTGCCCTGTAAACAGCAGGACATACAGTATTGGCCAGTCTTGAACTTGAGACCAGGTTTTAGTTGGTCCTTTGAGCGGTCGATTTCTGCAAACTCAAGATAGCAAGGCTCGTGCTGTGAGCCATGCACTCACTTTATGAAATGAAATAGATTTCAATGAAAACAAATGTGAAGAATATGGAACTATGTAAAACTAAGAACATTACATTCACTACTCAAGGAAATTGCTAAAAGCCAACTTTTGTTAAAAGAAGCTAGGAAGCTAAGAAGGTAAGAAGCTCTCTGAAATTCAGGTCGTGAGCTCAGCCAGTGCAAATAAAGCCATTAATGGACAGAGATCATTTACAGTATAAGCAAATGCTCTAAGGAGTGCTGCCATGCTTCCCTGTGTGTGCAATGAACCGAGAGGAAGTTTATTATGTTCTCTACTATGTATGCATATTTTAGATGTTGCCCTGTAAACAGCAGGACATACAGTATTGGCCAGTCTTGAACTTGAGACCAGGTTTTAGTTGGTCCTTTGAGCGGTCGATTTCTGCAAACTCAAGATAGCAAGGCTCGTGCTGTGAGCCATGCACTCACTTTATTAAGGACCACCAAATCTAAAATACTGTTCATTTTATGACAATATACACTATTGTGTCATACTTTTATGTTTGTTCATCATGAGCTTGGTTCTGCTCAAGGTTTCTGCATGTTAAATGTTAAAAGGAAAGTTATTACTTGCAATCGTTGCCACTATTTATGCAAAGTGCTTGCTCAAGGTGAATTATTAATATGTTGGGTGAAAGTGAAACTAATGATTCTGATTTGTACTGTTAAAGGCTCAAGGTGGGATGACAATGTCCTGCATCATCTTAGAAACAACCAAGGGATCAGAGTTTTCTAGATTAATTTTTTGTGTGCAGAATTGTTTTCCTACTCTGTGCAACAGTGTTTTTTTTAAGTTAGATATAGATAGAGTAACATTAAAATAAGCTAAAAAAAAGTAACATTAAAGCCACTCCCAATTTCATGCTACAGTTATACATATCGCTTGAATAAACTCTAAGAATCAATTGGCCTTTGTTAAAGATGCACACACATGCTGCCATATGAAATTTAAATTATTCTAGAATAAGCGTGAAGGATCGGTAGACTTTTGAAGGGCTCTTAGGTTTTTGTAAAGTACTCTAAACCTGGGAGAATAATAAGTCTGTGGAAAAACATTTCTCTTTTACTTTGGTCCATGTTGAATATTATGGTTTTGTTTTGCTTTCTGATAATAACAACAATAACGAATGTATTTATATAGCACTTTTCAAGCCAGAGGCACAAAGTGTTTCCTATAGACAACATACATTACACAACAAAATCAATGAAAGACGTTAAAAGCAGTTACTGCAAAAAACAATCAAAAAGTAAGATGATAGAAATTACAATAAAACAATTAAGCAAGACAAAATAACCTTAAAATAAGATGAATGAACAGACTGGTAATAAGTAAATAGAGGAAATTAGTTTTTTCAGATAAAAATGTGAGCCTGTAAAAATGTGTCTTAAGTCAGAATTTAAAAACAGAAACAGTGTCAGCAGCTCTAATATCAACAGGAAGATTGTTTAAGTTTGATCACCCTTTGACCTCAGTCTGGACTATGGTACTGTTAGGAGGCTCCTAGCCCCGCAGATCTCAGTGACCATTTGGTTTGTAAGGAGTGAGGAGTTTATAGATGTACTATGGTGCCTGGCAAAGCAAAAGCTTGTATGTTAAAAATGAAATTTTAAAATGGATTCTAAAATAAATTGAAAAATGGGATGATGTGAGCAAAGGTCAAAAGTTTGGCTGCAGAGTTTTGTACAGTGTAATGTTTTGATACATGGGCATCATGAAATGAAGGCATAAATAGTTTTTTTCTGTGTTGCTAAATGATAAAATTGTCGGGATTTTAGAAATATTTCTGGGTTGAAAGTAACATGATTGCCAATTTTTTTAGGATTTTAGGAAAAAACAGAGCTTACTGTCAAAGATAACACCAAGGTTCTTAACAGTATCCTTGATATTTGGGATGAGGATGAAGCCCCCTTGACTGATGGTCCTGCCTGGTCCTGTGTATTTGTCATGGTGATCCCACCCCTGAAGTAATCAAGGTCACTGATCTGCCAGTCAGGACTTCTCATAATGATTTGACTTGCAAAGTAAACAAGAGCAGTTTTGCATTTACGTCGTGTACCTTTTTTTTAGATGAAAAAGAGAGCCATGAATATTTTTAAATATCAAACTAGGTCTGAATAGCTCATCTGGTATTTTGAGCCTCTAAGATTAAGGCTAAGTCTTTGATTTCAGTCCGTGCCATTTGTTACATTTTATCCCCTCTCTTCCTCACCTCTTACAATTTAAGTTTTATCTTCAAACCATTTTTCCCTCCATCCATTTTCTGCCGCTTATCGGGGCCGGGTCGCGGGGGCAGCAGTCTAAGCAGAGACGCCCAGACTTCCCTCACCCCAGACACTTCCTCCAGCTCTTCCGGTGGGACCCCGAGGCGTTCCCAAGCCAGCCGAGAGACATAGTCTCTCCAGCGTGTCCTGGGTCGACACTAAGGCCTCCTCCCGGAAGGACATGCCCAGAACACCTCCCTAAGGAGGCGTCCAGGGGGCATCCTGAACAGATGCCCGAACCACCTCAACTGACTCCTCTCGATGTGAAGGAGTAGCAGCTCTACTCCGAGCTCCTCACCCTATCTCTAAGGGTGCGCCCAGCCACCCTACGGAGGAAGTCCATTTCGGCCGCTTGTATCCGCGATCTCGTTCTTTCGCTCATGACCCAAAGCTCATGACCATAGGTGAGGGTAGGAACGAAGATCGACCGGTAAATCGAGAGCTTCGCCTTTCGGCTTAGCTCCTTCTTCACCACAATGGACTAGCAACGCCCGATAGGACTCCTTCTTCTTCAGCTTGACGGCCTCCCTTACTTTCGGTGTCCACCACCGGGTTCGGGGATTGCCGCCACGACAGGCACCAGAGACCCTGCTACCACAGCTCAGAGCAGCTGCTTTGACAATGGAGGTGGAGAATATGGTCCACTCGGACTCAATGTCCCCAGCCTCCCCCGGGATCTGTGAAAAGCTCGTCCGGAGGTGGGAGTTGAAGACCTCGCTAACAGAGGGTTCAGCCAGACGTTCCCAGCAGACCCTCACTACACGTTTGGGCCTGCCAAGTCTGACCGGCTTCCTCCCCTGCCAGCGCATCCAACTCACCACCAGGTGGTGATCAGTTGACAGCTAAGCCCCTCTCTTCACCCGAGTGTCCGAGACACACGGCCGGAAGTCAGATGACACGACCACAAAGTCTATCATTGACCTCCGGCCTAGGGAGTCCTGGTGCCACGTGCTCTTATGGACATCCCTGTGCTCGAACATGGTGTTTGTTATGGACAAACTGTGACTGGCACAGAAGTCCAATAACAGAACACCGCTCTGGTTCAGATCAGGGAGGCCGTTCATCCCAATCACCCCTCTACAGGTCTCACTCTCATTGCCCACGTGAGCATTGAAGTCCACCAGTAGAACAATGGAGTCCCCAGTCGGAACACTGTCCAGCACCCCTCCCAAGGACTCCAAGAAGGCCGGGTACTCCGCACTACCATTTGGGCCGTAGGCCGAGATGACAGTGAGAGACCTGTCCCCTACTCGAAGGCGTAGGGACACGACCCTCTCGTTCACCGGGGTGAACTCCAACACCTGGCGGTTGAGCTGTGGAGCTATGAGCAAGCCCACACCAGCCTGCCGCCTCTCACTGCAGGCAACTCCAGAGAAGTGAAGAGTCCAGCCCCCTCTTGACCTAATGTAGGCTACAAAACATTTCCTCTTAACGTGTGTCCTGGAAGGGAGTTGAAAACTCTTTTCTCAGAAACTAATGTGATCTTATTAGACATGACACGAGCAGTTTCTACAGTTGGAAACAATTATTACAATCAATCAATCAATCAATCAATTAATCTTTATTTATATAGCGTCAATTCATAACAGGCGTTATCTCAAGACACTTTACAAAAGCAGGTAAAGGACCTTACTGTTTGTCTGTTAACATTAACAAAAGAGCAGGTAACAAGACCATGCTCATCGTTATGTTTACAAAAAGCAGGTAAAGGACCTTATTTATGGCTATATTACAAGAGCCCAGCTTAATCCGTCATAGCGTGACAAGAAAAAACTTCCTTTTAACAGGCAGAAATCTTCAGCAGACCCGGGCTCATGACGGAACAGCCATCTGCTAAACTGCTAAACTAAACAATCCGTTTGACAAACATGATATAAACTACAACCAACATTTCTAACAGTGTGTAGAATGTTTAAGGTATTTTGAAATATATTCACAAAATAAAGCTTTCAAAATGATTCTATTAATGCTTAATTTATCATCTTAAAACATTAAGCATGGCTCTTCTTTGAATTTCACATTGCTTTATATAGGTCGGGGGGCCAACCAGTTACCAGTTACTTTGAAGAGCCACATCATACACAAAGGTAAACATTCACCTCCCCTTGTCCCTTCCCCCCCTTTTGCTCTCTACTGTTCTCTGTCCCTCTCGTCCTCCTCTATGTTCTTCTCTATTTCTATCACACCCTTATTTCAAATCTAAAAATTACCGTAACAATAGTCCTTGACACTTAGACACACCCTCATGCAGACAGACAGACAGACAGACAGACAGACAGACAGACAGACAGACAGACAGACAGACAGACAGACAGACAGACAGACAGACAGACAGACAGACAGACAGACAGACAGACAGACAGACAGATTTAAAACAAAATAATATTGACCAAAAATTAATTAATGACACGCACGGGCAATGTTAAACACAAACACTAAAAAAGAACACACTATTCGATATGAACTGAGGAGACGCATGAGACTGGGCAAAGAGGCACATGTGGCTCAAGAGCCGTGGGTTGGCCATCCCTGATATAGGTCATGAACAAAGTCACTCGCACTTGACTTCCTCTCTGTGGTGGAGAGCTCCCTCTTCCAGCCAAGACAGGCATGACTCACAATTTTTATTTTTCAAAAGAATCTACAGGTAGATAGGTAGCCTACAGATTTACTGTAAAACTCTTGACAGCTAGATATACATACAGACAGGCATATTCAGGTCAGATACAAAACTAAAATAGTCTTGGTGAACACCACACAAAAAAGGGAAACAACAGGCAGTGCAGCCTCAAGCTGGAGCTCAAGCCATCATCTTCAAACACAAGCTTAAGTGAGCCGCACAGCTACAGTTTACTTGGACTGACTGGGTCGACTTACTTTGTATGCTGTCACTAAGACACACCCTCATAAACTATAGAAAGGGCCCTCATTTCAACAATGAGTACACCAGCAATGAACCATCCAAGCCAATGACAAGGGGGAGATGAAAGCCATGTATAGATGAAGGAAAAACAAACTGCAACCACTTTTTCAAGCGTGACAAGGTAGGACACAGCTGTTGGTTGTCTGTCAAAACCCAAGATGAAGGAAAAGTGAATGGGGTCACTGGGGACAGACCAACAGTGACCAAACAACGACCAGTGTTCCCTTTCATGGTATCCAGTTGTCAATCCATGTTTTTAAAGCTAATATTCAGACACCAGTTAAAAACAGAGTGAGACAAGGAAATCATGTAGCAAATATGATAAGCAAGAGATGTATGCTTACCTGTTTTCTTGATAATTGGCAGATTGACATGTTACTTACTAATGGAACTTCAGTTTCTATACTACCTTGACTAGAAAGGAGAGCTACTCACAGATGGTCCACCAAGAATCACAGCAGTAACTATTAATTCATATATTTTTATTTCGCTTATCTGAGGGTAGGTTATGGTGACCACAAGACAATCCAGACTTCCATCTCTACATTTTAAAGTTCCTCCTTGGTGATTCCTAAGCGTTCCCAGGACAGACAGGATATCTATTCCTTCCATTGAACTTGGGTCGACCATAGGGTCTTCCCTCCAAGTTGATCTTGACTGGAAAACCTCCAAAGGATTAATTAGATGCCCAAAGCCCAACAAATGGCTCTTTTTGACTTCTACTTTGTCTCCCCAAAAGTGTCTGAGCTCCACACCCTATCTTGAAGGTTTACCCTCTGGAGGGAACTCATTCGCTATCTCATCCTTTCTGTCAGTACCCGTAGCTCATGACCATAGCTTAGGGCTGAAACGAAGATCTACAGATAAATTGAGAGCTTTGCCTTTAGGTTCAGCTCCCTTTTTGACACAACTGTCCCGTATCGCTCACATTCCTGCCAAGGCAGAGTCAATCTATCTCATGGTCAGTCTTAACCTTACTTGTGAACAAGGCCCTGAGATACTTAAACTTCTTGACTTGGGGCCACCTGGAGAGAGAAATCCACTATTTTCCAGCAAAGAATCATAGCCTTGGTCTGAGAAGTGCCGACTCATCCCAGCCGCTTCTCACCGGAAATCCTACTTCAAACTGCCTCAATGCCTGCAGGAGGTCCCAGCATGAGGAAGTGAACAATACAACGCCTTCTGCAAAAAGGAGAAATAAGATTTTGAGGCCCTTAAGCTGGGAAGCTACCTCCCCTCTCTAGGACAAGAGGCAACCCGCGCGAAGGCCAACAAGCAACGGTCATCTGCCTGACTTTGTGCCGAGGCTATAGACACGTTTTCTATTTGTTGTTGTATCAGAAATAATACCAAGTTATACATAAAAAGGAAGAACAGCTTGACACATTGTGAAAGCATTATTTAGTATTACTTTTTTAATGTACTTTAACTGCATTAATAAGACACAATATGATATTTATTACAAACATAGAAACTAATAATTAATACACAACCAACAAATACTCAGTACCAGTGAGTACCCCAGTTAATGAATTAATGACAATGTTAATTTGAGTGCCACTTCCTGAAAAAATCAAAGTGGTGTCAGGAAAATGATTGCAAGACATGCACTAGTTGAGTGTAACATGTCATACTGCATGCAAAATACAGCAATCAGTGCTTTTCCACCACAGGATATTTATGAACCTTGTTTCAACCGATATCTAAGACTTGACGTCACAACTGGTATCAGGATTGGCTTGGAATAGAAAACTTTCATTGTAAGGATTTTATTCAAAACGTATCTCTTTTTTTTGGTTTGTTTTACAAGAAATGCGGTGTATACATTTTACAGCAAACATAGTAATTCAACTTTTTTTTTCTCCCCAGCCTCATTTTCATTTCATGGGAAGGAACTTCATTATTTCCCAGTTTAAACCTGACACATTTAGAGAATGAAAGTGCCTACCTCGACATCTGATGTTAGAACTAATTATTATGAACCATTCTGGTGAACCACTGTACACTCCCTTTGCAGGAACAGATTTGAACCAGCGCACATTGTTTTTCTCATGTGTGAACCAACTCGTTTAATCAGATCATATTTCCAGCTAAATCACAACCAGAGCAGCTGAAGAGTTTCTCTCCAGTGTGAGTTGACGTGTGTCTGCCAAGATCTGGTTAAGTTTTAAACAGTTTACTGCACACAGAGCAGCGGAATGGTTTCTCTTCAGTGTGAACTCTCATGTGTCTGTTCAGATCGCATCTTTATTTTAATGTTTTAGACACTCAGAGCAGCTATGTGACTTTTTTGTTTTTTAATCAATATCCAGTCTTTTATTTGGAATGCTTTCTTCTGTCTTGAAACCTGACTGATGTTCTCCTGTATCCTTCCAATCATCACTGTCATCAGTCTCAGCTCCAGAAGAGTCTTCAGTCTTGACCTCCACCCCTGGTTGTAACTGTCTCTCTGGATCTGAGTTTCTGGCGGATTCTGCTCCTCCACAGTCCTCTCCATCAGCTCCTGTTTCTACCTCCATTTTCGCCTCAATTTGGTTTTGAGGAAGCGCTAAAGCATGACCTCCAACACACTCATGCCTTTTTAACTGATCAAGCCTAAAAAATGTATGGTCACAAACAGAGCAGCTGTAAAATTTCTCCCCCCTGTGTATTCTTATGTGTTTTATCAAACATCCTTTATCAATAAAAACCTTTACCACAGTCAGGACAGCTAAAGGGCTTTAATACCTCTGTTAACGGTCATGTGTCCTGTCAATTATACTTTTTGTTAAATCTCTTACTGGTCACAGAGCTGCTGAAAGGTCTCTCTTCTGTGTGAACCAACGTGTGAGGTCAGATGCTTTGCTTGGTTAAATCCTTTGCCAGAAATGCAACAGCTGAAGGGTTCCTCCCCTTTGTGAATTCGTATGCGTCTTCTAAGATCTGAATTAGTTTTAAATGATTTACCACACTTAGAGCAGTTGAATGGTTTCTCTCCAGTGTGAACTCTCGTGTGTCTGGTCAAATCGTGACTTTTTTTGAACGTTTTATGACACTCAGAGCAGCTATGTGATGTTTTATACATGTCCAATCTCTTATTTTGAATGTTTCCTACTGTCTTGAAAGTGGACTGTTGTTCTTTGGTCTCCTGCCAATCAACCCCTGCAAAGTCTCCTACATCAGCTCCTGTTTGAGTCTTACTTTTGTCCTCAGTTTGGTGTTGAGTAGCTGCTAAAGCATGACCTTCAACGCACTTGTGTCTTTTTAATTGATTTCGCCAAAAGAATCTTTGCTTACAAACAGAGCAGCTGAATGGTTTCTCTCCTGTGTGAATTCTCATGTGTTCGTTCACATATCCGTTCTCCTTAAAACTTTTACCACAATCAGGGCAGCAGGACTTTTTCTCACCTCTGTGAATTGTCATGTGACGTGTCAGATTATATTTACGGTTAAAGCTTTTACTGCAAACAGAGCATCTGAAGGGTTTCTCTCCTGTGTGAATTCTTATGTGATCCTTCAGATGCTGTTTATATTGGAATGATTTACCACACACAGAGCAGCTGTGGGATTTCTTTTCAGTCTTCAATATCACATTTGTTACATTTTCCACAGAGTTTAAACCTAAATCCTGTTCTCTTGCTTCCTTCCAATCATTGCAGACATTCATTTTTTGATCAGATGAGTCATCAGCCTTGACCTGATTCTCTGGTTGTAAATGTCTCTCTGGTTCTGAGTTTGTGGCTGGCTTTACTCCTCCACAGTCTCCTACATCAGCTCCTGTTTGAGTCTTACTTTTGTCCTCAGTTTGGTGTTGAGTAGCTGCTGAAGCATGACCTTCAACACTCTTGTGTCTTTTTAATTGATTTCGCCAAAAGAATCTTTGCTTACAAACAGAGCAGCTGAATGGTTTATCTCCTGTGTGAATTCTCATGTGTTCGTTCACATATCCGTTCTCCTTAAAACTTTTACCACAATCAGGGCAGCAGGACTTTTTCTTTCGTCTGTGAATTCTCATGTGTTTGTTCATATATTCTATTACCTTAAAACATTTACCACAATCAGGGCAGCAAGAACTTTTCTCACCTCTGTGAATTGCCATGTGACGTGTCAGGTTAGAATTCCGGTTAAATCTTTTACTGCAAACAGAGCATCTGAAGGGTTTCTCTCCTGTGTGAATTCTTATGTGATCTATCATATGACGTTTATATTGGAACGTTTTACCACACACAGAGCAGCTGTGGGATTTCTTTTCAGTCTTCAATATCACATTTGTTATATTTTCCACAGAGTTTAAACCTAAAATCTGTTCTCTTGCTTCCTTCCAGTCATTGCAGACATTATTTATTTGTTCAGAAGAGTCTTCAGCCTTGACCTGATTCTCTGGTTGTAAATGTCTCTCTGGTTCTGAGTTTGTGGCTAGCTTTACTCCTCCACAGTCTCCTACTTCAGCTCCTATTTGAGTCTTACTTTTGTTCTTAGTTTGGTGTTGAGTAGCTGCTGAAGCATAACCTTCAACACACTTGTGTCTTTTTAATTGATTTCGCCAAAAGAATCTTTGGTTACTAACAGAGCAGCTGAATGGTTTCTCCCCTCTGTGAATTGTCATGTGACGTGTCAGGTTAGAATTCCGGTTAAATCTTTTACTGCAAATGGAGCATCTGAAGGGTTTCTCTCTTGTGTGAATTCTTATGTGATCTGTCATATGACGTTTATATTGGAAAGTTTTACCACACACAGAGCAGCAATGGGATTTCTTTTCAGTCTTCAATATCACATTTGTTATATTTTCCACAGAGTTTAAACCTAAATCCTGTTCTCTTGCTTTCTTCCAATCATTGCAGACATTCATTTTCTGATCAGAAGTGTATTCAGCCTTGACCTGATTCTCTGGTTGTAAATGTCTCTCTGGTTCTGAGTTTGTGGCTGGCTTTACTCCTCCACAGTCTCCTACATCAGCTCCTATTTGAGTCTTACTTTTGTTCTTAATTTGGTGTTGAGTAGCTGCTGAAGCATAACCTTCAACACACTTGTGTCTTTTTAATTGATTTCGCCAAAAGAATCTTTGCTTACAAACAGAGCAGCTGAATGGTTTCTCTCCTGTGTGAATTCTCATGTGTTCGTTCACATATCCGTTCTCCTTAAAACTTTTACCACAATCAGGGCAGCAGGACTTTTTCTTTCGTCTGTGAATTCTCATGTGTTTGTTCATATATTCTATTACCTTAAAACATTTACCACAATCAGGGCAGCAAGAACTTTTCTCACCTCTGTGAATTGCCATGTGACGTGTCAGGTTAGAATTCCGGTTAAATCTTTTACTGCAAACGGAGCATCTGAAGGGTTTCTCTCCTGTGTGAATTCTTATGTGATCTATCATATGACGTTTATATTGGAACTTTTTACCACACACAGAGCAGCTGTGGGATTTCTTATAAGTCTTCGGTCCCTTATGTTCTACGTTTTCCACAGAGTTTAAACCTGACTGACGTTCTCTTGCCTCCTTCCAATCATTGCTGACGTCAGTTTCTGGTTCAGAAGAGTCTTCAGTCTTAACCTCAGTCTCTGGATGTAAATGTCCCTCTGGATCGGAGTTCCTATCTGGTCCTGCACCTCCAGAGTCCTCTCCATCAGCTACAGTTTCTATCTGTTCAGTTTGTCTGTAATGAAGCTGTGAGGACTGAGGTTTCTCTTCCTCATCTTCACTCTTCACATCAAGAGGAGAGAAGAGCAACATGGTGGTATCAGCTTGTTCCGATCCTTGAAGCTGCTCTCCTTCCTGACTGCTCCACAGTTCCTCCTGTTCCTCTTTAATTTTGGGGGGCTTAGTGTCCTCCTGGTCCAGACTTGGGCTCCTCTCATGCTGCTCAGGGGGAAGCTCTTCTTTAATAACCACCAGCTGCAGAACATCTGCAGGAAAAAGTCAAAAAAAATTAAAAGATCTTTAAGAAAATCATCAGTAAATGTTAACAGAAATCTTGACTTTCAGGGTTCGTTCAACGTCTGGATTCAGTGCTAGTGTAACAAGGTTGAATTTATATCCTTCACCAAATCCTGATAATCATTCCATAACTTTATTCTGTTTATGGCTCACTGAAGCTGAACTGTGACTACCTGTACTGTCACTTTAAGAGGTTGCCGTGTATACGACTTCAGTGTTGTGCTTCCACGCTCTGCTTACTGAGAGAAGGTAAGAATAATTTATCTGCTCATGGCTAAGCTTGATTTCTCTTTGTAAACCATGTAAAATGCAGCTGTGTGCAATTATACATTACTCTAATGCAGTGTTGGGACTAACAGGTACTAAATAAGTAACTCCTTACTGTAACCTCACTGCTACATTAAGTGCAATAAGTAACTAATTAGTGGCTTTCCATATTTAAATAACACTGTTACATTTAGGCTGCTGACATTTAAGAGCACTTGTTACTCGCTACATTATGTGAAACAGCCAACAACAAGCAGGCAAGGTGATGCTAACGTCAGTATAGCAGCATTAGTTTTTGACAACTAAAGAAATCAACTTTTGGATTATGGAGAGTTGGGACTGACTGACAGAGAGCTGATTGTGCTTGAGTGCAGGAGGCAGTCTGTGTGCAGAGACAAAATACGCTGATTCTGTGGCAGTCCTAATGGACTCATCAGTCTTTTGGGGGGCTCTTGCCGACCGGGTGAGTTTAGTACTCTTTACATTTATACGTTCTTGTTTGGATAATGTTAAACTGTTTTTAATAGTGTAGGGTGGGTATGTAGCCTCTTCAGGGCATGAAGGTTTGTCCTTCATGTGGCTATCATGTGTGCAGTTGCAGGTATTACAAACATGTGCCTCCAGCAGAGGGTGTTAGCATGCCAAGTTCTATTGGTGTGCATTACGTTAGGTACATAGCCCTGTTTAGATGTATGGGGATAATAGAAGAAGCTCTTTCGATGGTCGAGCAGGTCACAGGGATTCTCTGCTGTAGTCTCTGCCCCATTTTTATGAACGGTGTGTTTTGTGTGTCAAGATCTTGAAAAGCTGCAAAGTGCACTTGTTCTGAAGGTAAAAGTAAAGTCCCAAAGTGGTCAGAGTACCCACAATCACTCTCAGCTTAAGACAGGGCCAGTACGAGCTGACCAAAGGCCTAAATTTGGCAAAGATTTGCACAATAATCAAGCTGCATAGTATTTTAAGCTTCATGTGTATCCTCATCTTTGGTCTCTTCCAAAATTGGACAGTCCACAGTGGTGATGGCTATCTTAACTTTCTGTCTGTCAAACTACAGTATATGATTATTAGAACAGAAAGATGTGAGAAAACTTACCAAACTAAAATAGTATCAGTTCTCCCTCCCATCCTTGCAAATAGGCCCAATGGATAAACGTAGTCTTCAATATGAAAGCAGCAAGTCAGTCCAGTTATATTTTTATCAGCTCATTGACCAAAAGACTCATTTTTTATTCATAATTATTTTTGAACTGGGCAATAAAATGCAGGATGAAGCAGACTCTTTCATCCAAAGGAGGTTTCATCAGAGAATAAGTACACCACAAGAGGATAGGAGGAAATGTGTGCAAACAAACAGCTTCAAATCCGATCCGACACACAGGTGCTGACAGGAAGTGCAAAGAGGCAACACACTTATTTTATAAATAAAATTAATAAATAGTAATCTACAACAACATTCACTGCTGTTCTTGAGAGTTGTAGTAAAACCCTACTCAATATCCTTATCGTCTTCATCATATACTCATTCCACATTATACAGGCCTAAGCTATCAAAACTCCCTAAGTCCAGTAAGCTCGATGACTGTCTCAGCAGCTTGCTGCGGCTAACGCTGAGCTGTGTTTATGAAGGTTAGCTGAAGACCCAGCTCTCTGAAACATGAGCAGGAAACACGTTTCCAGCTGTAGAAAGAAAACCAACCTGTTCTCTGTAGCTTGATTTCAGGCGTTAAAATCACATCCAGCAGTTTTCTTTGGCGGTGCAGCTCCTCTTCGTATCCACATGTTGTAGTTTGTCCTGACAGGTCTCTGGTGACAGCAGCGAGCAGCCGCCGTCGGAATAACTCTTTAAGGTCCTGAAACCCGGACATCTTACACACAGAAGAAAAAACTGAACTAAACCCAGATGTCGTTTCTAACATTACACAGATAGCACAGTTAAAAAGACGAATGCTGTCTTCTTCTTATATTTGTTTATTGGCAGGTGGCAGCTAGCTTTTTAGGAGCATTACCGCCACCTATATACTGGAGTGTGGAAAGCTACTTCTATGGGGGAGTCTGTGTGCAGGGACAAAAGACGCTGATGGCATACAATAAATGATCTGAACTCGTCCAGTTTCAATATTCAACTCCACATTTCTCCTATTTTAGCCTTTCTCTCTGCGTTTTAATATTTCACGCGTGCAGTTTTCTTCTTCTTCTTTTACATTTCGGGCAGACGAGACACAGCCCAGACGTATTGCTGCCCTCCGTAGGTCATTGATACAATATGAATGTGGATACCTCGGATCATTGCCTATAGTCCAGTGCAATGAAGACATTTTGTAACAGTTTGTGTTGCAGAACTGCTTGCATGAGGATTCTCTGTGTGATAGTGAGTGCATGCTGTCAAAGCTTAATTCACTGTCTTTGACTTTCCACAGATGAATCTTCCATCAGAGTTCTTACCAACCATTGCCAGTCCATAAATTTAGTGCACAGTGACTCTGTCTCAGCCTACCAATACTGCTGCTACTTCCCTCTTTTTTTGCCACATCTTTGTCATTACTCAACTCTTCTTTTTTAGTTTTTAGAGACAGTTGGCACCTAATTAGTTGGTATCAGTTGTATATATCTTACCTCTTGGAGTGTTATTATTTGTGAGATGGTTTATGTTAATAGGGCTGTTGGCTAAATAACATGTTGGGGCATGACTCTCAGCCAATGTGTCAGAGTAATTCCATGTGGGATTGGTCATGTTAATGACCTGACAAGAAAATAAACATTAATTCATTTATTCAGTAGTTGCATTACCACCTCCCTCTGGTTCTAAAGTTGTACTACAGTTAAAAATTTAACCTCTATCGAAAATTGAAGAAATAACTCTTGGTAATTTGGAAGTGAATGACCACCTTCCCAATGTGGTGAATTTGGTTTGAATCTAGATTTTCCTTCCTCACTTTGTCCACCTGAGAGGTGTTAGCAGGATGGTTACCTCAGCTCAACTTGTACCTTAACCATCAGGCTGGCTGAGGGACCATCAATAAATAACTGTTACATGGGGACAAAACTGTCAGCAGTATTGTTATACTAACTCAACTTTAAGTCATGTGAGAAGTGTCCTCTAATTGATCTTACATATTAATATTCACAAGAAGAATTGACAGACCTCATATGACACAATTGTGCTTCTTCTATTTTTTCTTTGTCTTTAAAAACTTTTTTTTCTATACCTTTATGTCAAGTGACTTTGTTTGATCAAAACATGTTTAGCTTAATAACAAATGAGACACAATATAACAGTTACATATTTCAATTATTTTATTTTGTTTTTTTACTTTAAACTAAAAGTACTACTTTTTAAATCATTGAGAGTACAAACAAAATCACAGATATGTTCTTTAATATATTTACTGATATAATTTTACCATAAATAATATTTATTTATATGTTTATAATTATGACAATCATAGGATAAAGCTTAATCTGGCAAACTGAAGAGTATATACTCTAGTGAGTGTTATTATTCTGCATAGATTGAATTAAACCAGGTCAATTACAGGCAGGCTTGGTCATTTTCTCCAGATCCTTTATTAAAAATGTTGGTTGATATTGATGGGTCCTGACAAACATTCATAATTGATGTGTTCTGAACAAGAAACAAAGAAAATCCGTCACCTGTAGAAGTTGAAAGCCTATAAAAACTTTGACCAATGTCTGCCACGAGGTATCAATCTGATGAACCAATCACGCCTCCCTGTCTCCCTGCTCATTCTCTACCACTTGTGTGCACTAGCCCACACCCGAAGCTTGTCATCTCTGACAGAGTTTATGCTGTGAGTTTGTCGTTGGCTGAATGAGAACTGAGATTACGTAATTTCTACAGAATGCAAGTGATGACGTGATTGACGGCACTCGTGCATAATGAAGTGGCTTTTAAGGGAGAACAGACGGGAGGGGGTGGGTGTAAATGGAGCGCTGAAGGAATGTTTCCTAATCATAATAGTTTTCGACAACCCTTGTCATGACCAGCTCAAAGGTCATGGAAAATAAAGGGAGAGACACAGAAAGAACACTTAAATTAGTTCAACAGATTTATTCCCAAAAATATGAATTAAAGTTTGGAGGTGTAGAGTAGGTGTGTGAAGTGTATTGTGCATGTATTGGATAGAGAAGCCAAAGTAACCTAACAAGGCACATGCAGAAAGTTCTCCTGGAGGAGACAAAGCTTTGATAATGACTGAGCATTGAGCCAAATACACCACAAAATGGGTCTAATGAATACTACACTCAACAAAAATATAAACGCAACACTTTTGTTTTTGCTCCCATTTGTCATGAGATGGACTCAAAGATCTAAAATTCATTCCAGATACACAATATTACCATTTCTCTCAAACATTGTTCACAAATCTGTCTAAATGTGTGATAGTGAGCACTTTTGCTTTGCTGAGATAATCCATCCCACCTCACAGGTGTGCCACATCAAGATGCTCATCAGACACCATGATTAGTGCACAGGTGTACCTTATACTGCCCACAATAAAAGGCCACTCTGAAATGTGCAGTTTTGTCTCACAGCAAAATGCCACAGATGGCGCAAGCATTGAGGGAGCGTGCAATTGGCATGCTGACAGCAGGAATGTCAACCAGATCTGTTGCTCGGGCATTGAATGTTCATTTCTCCACCATAAGCCGTCTCCAAAGGCGTTTCAGAGAATATGGCAGTACATCCAACCGGCCTCACAACCGCAGACCACGTGTAACCACACCAGCCCAGGACCTCCACATCCAGCAGGTTCACCTCCAAGATCGTCTGAGACCAGCTACTCAGACAGCTGCTGAAACAATTGGTTTGCATAACCAAAGAATTTCTGCACAAACTGTCAGAAACCGTCTCAGGGAAGCTCAACTGCATGCTCGTCGTCCTCATCGGGGTCTTAACCTGACTCCAGATCGTCGCCGTAACAGACTTGAGTGGGCAAATGCTCACATTCGATGGCGTCTGGCACGTTGGAGAGGTGTTCTCTTCACGGATGAATCTCGGTTTACATTGTTCAGGGCAGATGGCAGACAGCGTGTGTGGCGTCGTGTGGGTGAGCGCTTTGCTGATGTCAATGTTGTGGATCGAGTGGCCCATGGTGGTGGTGGGGTTATGGTATGGGCAGGCATCTGTTATGGACGAAGAACACAGGTGCATTTTATTGATGGCATTTTGAATGCACAGAGATACCGTGATGAGATCCTGAGGCCCATTGTTGTGCCATACATCCATGAACATCACCTCATGTTTCAGCAAGATAATGCACGGCCCCATGTTGCAAGGATCTGTACACAATTCTTGGAAGCTGAAAATGTCCCAGTTCTTGCATGGCCAGCATACTCACCGGACATGTCACCCATTGAGCATGTTTGGGATGTGCTTGACCGGCGTATACGACAGCGCGTACCAGTTCCCACTAATATCCAGCAACTTCGCACAGCCATTGAAGAGGAGTGGACCAACATTCCACAGGCCACAATTGACAATCTGATAAACTCTATGCGAAGAAGATGTGTTGCACTGCATGAGGCAAATGGTGGTCACACCAGATACTGACTGGTTCTGAGTCCCCAGACCCTCAATAAAGCAAAAACTGCACATTTCAGAGTGGCCTTTTATTGTGGGCAGTATAAGGTACACCTGTGCACTAATCATGGTGTCTGATGAGCATCTTGATGTGGCACACCTGTGAGGTGGGATGGATTGTCTCAGCAAAGCAAAAGTGCTCACTATCACACATTTAGACAGATTTATGAACAATGTTTGAGAGAAATGGTAATATTGTGTATCTGGAATGAATTTTAGATCTTTGAGTCCATCTCATGACAAATGGGAGCAAAAACAAAAGTGTTGCGTTTATATTTTTGTTGAGTATAAAAATAATCACAGCTTGTAAAATATTGGCAATAGGTGTTGTTTCTTCATTACCTATCCAATCTTTCTTAGGGTTTTAATAAGACCGACATTCTGTTCACTCCTTTTGATCATCACTACCATCAGTCTCTAGTTCAGAAGAATCTTTTGTCTTGACCTCATTCTCTGGTTGTAAATATCTGTCTGGACCAGACTTCCTGGCTGCTTCTTCTCCTCAACTCTCTTTTTTATCAGCTCCTGCTTTTGCCTCTCTTTTGCCACAGTTTGGTTTTGAAGAAGCTCTGAATCCTGACCATCAACACACTTGTGTCTTTTAAACTGGCTAGGCAAACAAAATATTTGTCTACAAAGGGAACTGTTGTAGAGTTTATACCTTGTGTGCTTTGCCATGTGACGGGTGAGAGCAGACTTTCCTGTAAAGCTTTTCCTGCATTTAGAGCAGCTGAATGGTTTCTCACCTGTGTGAATTCTCATGTTAGTCAGATTTCCTTTGTGATTGCATTTCTTACTGCAAAAAGAACAGCTGAAGGGTTTCTCCCCAGTGTGACTTCTCAAGTGTTGGTTCAGATTTCAGATTGGAGTTGAATCTTTATAACAAACAGAGCAGCTAAAGGGTTTCTCTCCTGGATGAATTTTCATGTGTTGGATGAGATCTCGTTTGAATTTGAGCGTTTTACCACACTCGGAGCAACTTGGGTCTTTCTCAAATTCATGATGTGCCATGTGATATGTCAGTAAAGACTTTTGGTTAAATGTTTTACAACATACAGAGCAGCTAAAGGGTTTCTCTTGATGAACCAACATGTGTCTGGTTACGTGGCTGTTAAGGGCAAATCTTTTACAGCAAATGGAGCAGCTGAAGCGTTTCTCACCTCTGTGACATTTCATGTGTATTCAGATCTGGCTCATGGATGAACGTTTTACAGCAAACAGAGCAGCTGAAGGATTTCTCTCTATTGTGATGTGCCATGTGACATGTCAGATCAGGCCGATGAATCAAACTTTTGCCGCACTCAGAGCAACTAAAGGGTTTATCTCCTCTGTGAATTGCCATGTGAGAGATCAGATGAACTTTCTGAATAAATTTTTTATAGCACACCGAGCAGCTGAAAGTTTTTTCTCCTGTGTAACACGGTGATTATTCCATGTTTCATAGTACACATAAGAGCATTATTTTCCATACATCCTTTTAGAGCATTAAAAAATAAATCGTTAATGGTTTCCCAGAATTTTATAAAAAATTCAAGGTCATCCCATCATGACCTGGAGCCTTGTTTATTGCTATTTGTTTTAAAGCTGTCTCTAATTCCTTGACGTTAATCTCTGAGTCACATATTTCCTTAAAGTCTAAATCAATTTGAGGAATGTGATGTTTAATACTTTCAAGAAAAGTGTTACAGAATATTCTGACTGAACTCTCAACACCAACACTAAGGGCCTCTCTTTTCCTGGCTCTCCCACTCATGGACCAAATTCCTATTTTAATAGTTTGACAACACCTCTCCAGGGGAGTTGTAGGATACATGCCGCAATAACTTCAAAGGAATCCTGATCAACATGTAATAAAAAACCTCAGGTATTTGGTTGAGGCGATAGTGAAAACACTCTCACACTAAAAACTCTATTAAAATAACAGGAGAGTGTTGTTTCTTCAACTGGAATATATCAAATTGACTTTTACAACCGGCAGCTGGAAGGACTGAAGGAATTCACCAACATGTTCAGTTTGTCTAAAGAAAGTTTGTTCAAATTCTCAGTTGGATAAACTTAATTGGGACATTAAGAGTGACATTTTCTTCGAAATTGATTTTTACAGTAAATGACCGTGCGCTCTCCATTACAGGTTACATGGAGCGCTACTGCCCTCCAGGGGTTAAAACCTAGATGGGTACCTTAGGTACTTTTTATGCTCTTTTTCAGAAGAATTCAGTACATTGATAATCATTAGAAAAACAAATATTCCGATTATCTTTCTCCTTTTTCTGTTTTGAGAATGAATGGCGTCTAGGGGATGCTCATTCTCTAACATATAGTGGACACCTAGACTGCTGAAACAAAGGCTGGCTGGCAGTGTAGAGTGTCAACGGCGAGCTCCGACTGTCAGTGTCCTCACAAGCGGTCAGCACAAGCACTCAGTCTCTTTCTCAAGTTTTGTTTGTTTTTAGTTGGTCAATCAAAAAGGTACTACAAATGGGAGGTAGTGGACGTCCGTCTGTTGGGTGTGTGGATATCGCCCTTGCTCCACACACTCCAACTCTTATCCTTTCACACCTGTGCCACGGTTAATTAATAAGCCCCACCCACTACCAGCCAGCCAAACCCAAAGAAAAATAGGATATCATGTGTACTTGCATCACATCGTTTGCATGTGGGAAATTGCAATAAGCCAATGCTTATCAATTATCTTCACTTCAAGGTCCAAGAAGAAAAAAAAAACATGAATATTTTACACTTCTTATTGTGCAACATAGTCAGCTAAGTTACTGAAAATTCAGTCCAAAAAAACCCCAAAAAACTTTTATCCTTTACACTTGTTTTTATGTGCCAAATATATGAGTGTGAAGCGGTGCATTTACATTAAACCTATTATTAGGGTGTTTTGTATTTTATTTTGTCACAACCATGTTGTGTAGTCAAACAAGAATGTGCTTGGTGAATCAAATCACAAACAATCCACAAACCACTTTGTTTAAAAAGGAGACCCCTCAGCAGTGGCTAAGGAATAATATTGATATAATTAATAAAGCAAAGGGAGGAAGGATTATCCTGTATTGATTCAGAAGCTGACAAAAAAAGTTTGCCAAAATAAACAATCAAAGGAAGAAGAAGAAATAGATTATGTGTTGTTCTCAGGAAATACTTTTATTCGAAAATTCGTTTTACAGACAGGTTATACAAATACCATTCCTTTTGGTGGCTTTTTGCCACTTTTCATTGTTTCTATCTCTTTATCTCTTTTTTGCTCATTTATCTTTTAACATCCTGGGTCTCCTTGGTCTCCCTCTAAGTTGCCCTGGTTATTATTAGTTAATATGATGAATTTCGGGTTCTGACGTTGGTCCGGATTTTGTTTCTGTTGGTTAGTTGTATCAATCTTGGTTTGCTTCTGCACGTGTCAAAGCACTTTGTAAAACCTTGCTTTTAAAAAGTGCTATACAAATAAAGTTAGTATTATTAACATTAGTGTTCACATGCTATCAAAACTGACTATAATTTTATCTTTACAAAGCTCACACATTTAAACACATAGCTTAAACTTTTTTTTTTGTTTAACATGGAGATACAAGTCTCCACAACTGAGATTTACAGACTGTTTAAATTCTCCAACAACTTAATTTAACTATCTTGTCCCCTGGAAAGACTTGGACTCATAGCTGAGATCCTCAGACGAGCCCAGGTTGTTCTTGGAGCAACACTGATGTTATCAAAATGAGTCAAAAACCTTGTGTCTCAAAGAGTGACATTTATTTCACTAAGAGATGGAGAGTTAGCATGAAGGCGATACAGCGCCCACTTACAGTTATTTCTGCTTACTGTTACTGTTTACTTACTGATTACTATGATGTCCAAATGTGATTACATGTTAATACATACAGTGGAGTGTTTCTCAATGTCCAAACACAGACAGATCACTCACTCTGCAACAATCACCCTGATGTAGGAATCTTCTCGCTTGTTTTACTGCCTTTAAATGAATGAGATGAAGGTCCTGATGACAGTAACAAAGAGATAATGATGCAGATAAGCCTCTGCTGCTCTCCAACCATGTGTGGTGAAGTGAGTTGTCTATTTTGATGTTTTTTGATGACCACACAAACACAAATATCATCAGACTTCTCTTAATCCTTGACAAGGTCTTCATCAGTTGTCCTTTAGTTTGAACCTGACTGATCTTTACAAGTCGCCCTCCAATTATCATCACTTTCTTCAGTCTATTTCGAAAGAGTCTTCAGTTTTGACTGCAATCTCTTGTTGTAAATGTCTCTCTGGGTCTAAGTTACCATAGTCAGAGAAACTGATGGGTGTCTGTCCAGTGTGAATTAACATATGCTTAGTCAGATTTACTTTACTATCGAATCTAGTACCACACAAAGAGCAGCTGAAGTGTTCCTCCCCTCTGTGACATGCCATGTGAACTTTCAGACTGAACTTTCGATTAAAACCTTTACTGCAAACAGAGCAGCTGAAGGGTTTCTCTCCTGAGTGGACAAACATATGTGCAGTTAAACTTTCTTTTCGAGAAAATCTTTCAGTGCATAGAGAGCAGCCAAAGGGTCTCTCTCCAGTGTGAATGAACATGTGTGTCGTTACATGCTGTTTGTGATAAAACCTTTTATTGCAAACTGAGCAGCTGAATGGTCTATCTCCTGTGTGAATTCTAATGTGTCTGGTAAGATTATTTTTTTGTTTAAATGCTTTACCACAAACAAAACAGCAATGTGATTTCTTATCACTCTCTGGTTCCTTATTTTTAATGTTTTCCACAGGGATTAAACCTGGCTGATGTTCTCTGCTCTCCTTCCAAGAATGATCTCCATCTTGATTCTGAAGTTCACAAGAGTCCTCAATTTTGACCTGAGTCTCCATTTGTACATTTATCTCTGGAAATGTGCTCCTGGCTGGTTTTGCTATTCCATAGTCCTCTCCATCAGCTTCTGTTTCTTTCCCCTCAGTTTGGTCTGAATGAAGCTCTGAAACCTGACCTCCAAGACATTTGTGTCTTTTTAACTGTTTCGGCCAAGAGAATCTCTGATCACAAACAGAGCAGCCAAATGGTTTCTCTCCTCTGTGATGTGCCATATGAATCTTTTGACTACTTCTATGTTTAAATGTCTTACCACACTCAGGGCAGCAGAAGGGTTTCTCCCCTGTGTGCTGTGCCATGTGGATTGTCAGATTAGACTTCCGCATGAATCCTTTACCACATTCAGAGCAGCAGAAAGGTTTCTCTCCTGTGTGAATGAACATGTGTTGGGCTAGACTTACTTTGAGGCGAAACCTTTCACCGCAATCAGAGCAGCTGAAAGGTTTCTCTCCTGTGTGAACTAACATATGTCTGAGCAGGCTTTCTTTTTGGTTGAATCCTTTACTGCAAAAAGAGCAGCTGAAAGGTTTCTCTCCTGTGTGAAGTTGCATATGTGTGGTAAGATTTCCTTTTTGGTTAAATTTTCTACCACAGTCAGAGCAACTGAAGGGTTTCTCTCCTTTGTGAATTCTCATGTGTCTCGTCAGATCACATTTTTTTCTGAATGTTTTAGTACACTCAGAGCAGTCATGTGATTTCTGATCACTTCTTGATTTCTGATCCTTTATGTTTTCTTCAGAGCTTAAACGTGATTGATGTTGTCTGGTTGCCCCACCATCATTGTCCCCAACACAATTGTGTTTTTTTAACTGAGAGGGCCAAAAGAATCTTTGGTCACAAAAACTGCAACTGATTGGTTTCACTCCTGTGTGACGTGCCATGTGAAGTTTTAGAGTTGACTTGTGGTTAAATCTTCTACTGCAAACAGAGCAGCTGAAAGGTTTCTCTTTTGTGTGAACCAACATGTGTTCAGTCAGTTGCCATTTTCGGTGAAATTTTTTACTACAAACAGAGCAGCCCAATAGTTTCTGCTCTTTATGGATTATAATGTGTTGAGTAAGATCGTGCATATTTTCAAATGTTTTACCACAGTCAGAGCAGCTATGCAATTGATAATAATTCTTTAGTTTCTTATTTGTAATGATTTTTACCCCACCTAAACCTGATCTATTTTCTCTGGTCTGCCAATCAACAACATTGTCTTCAGTCTCAGCTTCAGAAGAGCCTTCAATCTTGATCTTGATCTCAGATCGTAAATGTTTCTCTGAATTATCAGAGTCCAGGACTAGTTCTGCTCTCCCACAGTCCTCGGCTCCTTCTGCCACTCTTTCCTCCTCAGTTTGGTTTTGATGAAACACTGATGACTGACTTCCAACACACTTGTGTCTTTTCAACTCATATGGCCAACAGAATCCTCTTTCACAAACACTGCAGTTGTACAGTTTCTTTTCAGAGTGACGTGCCATGTGATGTGTCAAATTAGATCTTTGGTTAAAGCTTTTACTACAAATGAAGCAGCTGAAGGGTTTCTCTCCTGTGTGTACCAACATGTGTTGGGTCAGATTCCATTTCTGGTTAAATATTTTACCACAATCAGAGCAGCTGAATGGTTTTTCTCCTGTGTACATTCTCATGTGTCCTCTAAGACTCTTCATATTTTTTAATGTTTTACCATGTTCAGAGTAGCTATGTGATTTTTCATCAGTCTTTGGTCTCTTTTCCTTTATGGTTTCCGTGGAGTTTAAAGCTGACTGAAGTTCTCTTTTCTCTTTCCAATCGGTACTGTCATCGGTCTCAGGTTCAGAAGAGTCTTCAGTTTTGACCTCAATCTCTGGGGGTAAATGTCTCTCTGGATTCAAATACCTGTCTTGTTCGACTCCTCCACAGTCCTCTCCATCAGCTCCTGTTTCCATCTGTTCAGTTTGTCTGTAAAGAAGCTGTGAGGACTGAGGTTTCTCTTCATCATCTTCACTCTTTACAATGACAATGTTAAAAGGGAAATCAGCGGTCTGAGCCTCCTCCTTCAGTCCGTGAAGCTGCTCTGCCTCTTCACTGCTCCACAGTTCCTCCTGTTCCTCTTTGATGTGTGGGGGCTTAGTGTCCACCTGGTCCAGACTGTGTCTCAACTCCGGCTGCTCAGGTGGAAACTCTTCTTTAATAACAAACAACTGCTGGGGATCTGCAGGGCACAGAAAAAAAATCCAACAGATGTTAAATCCACAACTCAATGTTTAGGTGCACTTTAATGAAAATACAAAAAAATGTTTGAATACCAATATGAATCTCATGTCTGTCAATTACATGTGTATGGTGTTAAGCAGGATTACATTTACTTCCATACTTTAACTGACCAACCAAAAAACAGATCAACTTTTTGTTTAAATTACTTAGAAGAAATGAACAATTGATCAACATTTAGCAGTTGTGCAGAGGAGGTGTCATTATTCTCAGTGAAGCACTGAATGTTAAAATCAAGGCTGATACAAATAATTAAAGTAACAGTTTAGCCAATAGATTATTCTGATACCGCTGTTTTGTTTTATAATTATTTTTCATGTTTTATCACCCTCAATGATAGAACAACAAGGGCCTGTAATCCACATCAAATGGAGGTAATCCCCAAATAATATCAGGGTAGGGTACCACCGGTAAGCTTTACCATGAGTGATAGTGAAATGGTGATTAATTGTGCAGGCCCAACAGGTGAAGGTGTTTCACAGGTAGTTTAAGAATTTTTAATTGATGCTAAGGGAACTTCTGTTGTTGCAGCAACACAAGACAGTAGAAAACTGTAGTAGGAGCCAATATATACAGTTGGAATATAAAGTAAAAGGAACTATATATGTTATATTACGCAAAACAAATTATGTAGCACAGGGTGCATTTAAACCTGAGTCTGAATATTGTATTATAACTAGAGCTGAAACGATTCCTCGAATAACTCGAATAATTCGATTACAAAAATTCATCGAGGAATTTTCGCTGCCTCGAGGCTTCGTTAAGTTTTTTTTTGCGTCATCAACACTTTGGTACAAGTATAAAACACGTTTAATGTAGCTGCAGCTACCTGCTCCTCTCTCTGACACACAGACACTTCAACACGCACACGCGCGCACACACGCACACGCGAGCGCGGCGCGCCCCTTTTAACTTTTAGTCAGCACACAGTTGATCAGTGATCCATACGACCCAGTCGGGAACACGTGATCCGGTCAAACAGTCGACTTTTCTCCGTTCACTCTCTCCGTGTTTGCAGCTAACATAACGATAGCAACGTCCTCTCACAGTCTCTGTCATAGACATACTGTATGTCTATGGTCTCTGTAGTCTGTGAGCGTGCTGAATGCACGCGCTGCAGGAGCAGACAGAGATACACTTTTAATAATGAACAGGCTGATTATATTAAATCTCTAATGTCTTCAAAGCTAAATCAAGAGATAACTTGTTTGTGGAATAATAATTTAGCAAATGTATATTTAAAGTTTCTCAATCTCCTGATCTGACATAATGATTGATTCTGTGATTGATTCAACAGAACATAATGCTTTCTCAATTAAATACTGTAACAGATGTGTAGGCTACACAAAACAGTATTTGTTATTTCAGCCATTAAAACATGTTTGGCCTGTATTTTTAATTTACCTGCCGCCTTGACCAGTGAATCAAAAAGTTTATTTGGGACCCTGTCAGTAATATGGTGAGTGTCAGCAGCTGTAGAGCAGAGGTGGTTGGCTGTAACAAGCAGGCGTTACCACGGTAACTGCAAAGAAGCAGGTTTGTAGGGACGACCCAAGACGAGTTAAAACTTAATTAAGCAAAAGTATGATTTATTAGATTACTCGATTAATCGACAGGATATTCGATAGAATACTCGATTACTAAAATATTTGATAGCTGCAGCTCTAATATATATGTTATATATGTTATATATGTTATAGAATACAATCATATGGTGTCTTGTTGTTCAGTCTTAATCTGTTTTTTTGTGGCCACCTCCTCCTACACACATCAATAGGGCCCCGTTGTGCAGGTTGCCCTGAAATCCTGGCTGCACTCATTTCCTTTTAGGGGCTGGTAACAGCAGAGGGTCTAGTGAAAAGTCAAATAATTTGTTTTTATGTTTAGATAACACTCCTAAGAAGATGACATATTTTAGTGATTGGTGTCCTTCATTAAAAAAAAGTCTTTGATATACATACATCTTGAATGTACAAAAACGTGAAAAGATGTATCATTCTGGGAATTGTGTATCAGAAATTACTGTATAAATGTCTGTGAATAGGCTTTATTAAAATAAAAAAACTGACCAATGAGACAAAAAATATAATGCAATATTCTCCTTTGGTAGTGTGCATTATCCAAACGTGCATGCAGCCTGTTGCATTTGCACCTGTTAGTATTTCTTACTTACTATTCATTGATTGTATATCCTATCAATTTGATTGCTTTCCTCTGGTAACCATCTTTCAGTTGTTCCCTCTCTGCTATTAAAGAACATTCTGTTTATTCTTCCATTATCCCGCCCTTTCAGTCACAATATCGTGCAGCAACCCTGTGTGTTTACATCCTGGATCAGCTCATCACACAGAGCCAGTTGGCTTTGTGACCAGAAACCTGGATATCCTCCATCCTGTGTAAATAACTATGGAGAAGGACTCCCAGGAGGAAAGCTCGAGCGAGATTTATGAAGAGGAGTTATCTCCTCTACTATATCGGACCACGGGCAACCTGAGGTGGCAAATCAAATGGATGGAGTAACGGTGCTAGCTGGGAGTCAGAGGTATCTTTCGCTTGGTGGAAACGGGGCTCAATTGGATCCCCTCCAGGTGGCCTGCCAGTCCCGACTGGGAGTCTAGGATACCATCACCTACTGTCAGGAAGGAAGGAGCTTTGTGGCATTTTAGACAATGTCTTCACCCACTCCATGACGTTCAGTTCAAACATTCATTGAAAAACGTATTCCACCATGATGCATTATAGAACGGAGGTCATTCCTGCTTGAGTCCATCAAACGACTGACGCTGCTTCAGCTGAGAGTCGCTCACTGTCTGATTTCATAGCTGTGAAAACAGTTCCTGTTTAGACTAAAAGAATCCTAAAAAAAGGCAGAGAAAGCCGAGGATAGTGCTGTCGTTCTCTACAACTCTAGTAGTGCAAATGTTGTATTTGGTCACATTTTTTATTTAAATTCATATATTTCCTACTACTATATTGTGGAGAAGAAACAATCATCAATCATGAATCAATCAATCAATCTTTATTTGTATAGCGTCAATTCATAACAGGTGTTATCTTGAGACACTTCACAAAAAGCAGGTAAAGGACCTTACTTATGGCTATATTACAAGAGCCCAGCTTAATCCGTCATAGCGTGACAAGAAAAAACTTCTTTTTAACAGGCAGAAATCTTCAGCAGACCCGGGCTCATCTGCTAAACTGTGCTGGGCTTGAAAATGGGATGGGGGAGATGGGACAAGATGCTCATCATGAGTTGTCTCATCATGACATGTCATCTTCAGAACCCCCTCTGTTAAATATCACATCAACTTCAGAATCCTGCTCCTCCCCTTAAAGGCAATTCATGACCTCGCCCCGCTGTGCCTCTGTGAACTCCTGCACATCAACACACCCACCCGCACTCTCAGGTCTCAACTCACTGCACCACCTTCACGCCTGTCCACCATGACGTCCAGAGCTTTCTGTCGATCTGCCTCCCACCACACATCTGGAGTAATGACTCTCTCTCTATTTTTAGATCTCATATTTTTAAACTGGCATATTTAGTCTGATCATGCACCACCCAGTCTTATGAATACTCTGTCCTGTACATTTGTCTTTTTAATGTTGATTTTATCGATGTATTGTTACTTTGTCATTTTTATCTCTGCCTAGCAATGTGACCTTAAGTGTTTTACAAGGCGCCTTTAAATAACGTATCATTATTATTATTATAATAAGAGCACTATGATAACCTGAATATACCACCTGACAATTTAACCAATACAGCCTATTATCTCTGTGTTGTGCCTGTATAAAGTAAATCAATTAAAATATAAACTAATATATTACAGACATGAATAATAAGAAGAATATATTTATTTGTAAAGCGCTTTCAGGTCAAAGTGTTGTACAAAGCATGAACATTTAAAAACCTGTTCATGATATGCAACATATCATGAGCTAAGAGTATCATTACATCCAAAGTATCGACCAATACTGATCTCCAGCTCATACGTCAGAGCATCTCGGAGCAGCCGTCCAAATATTCAACAGTTTAGGAGGAACCTGAAAATGTCCAGCAGAGGGCGCACAGAGTCCAAGTCATCACCAGAGTTGTCTCACTTTCAACAATTTAAACACGACAACAGATCAGCATCTATCAGGGGTGTTTCAATGCAGTAACTTTGATTGGTTTGGTTCAGTCCTAAACTCAGAGTATTTTTGTTTAGGTCTATTTATTATTTTTTTAAGATTTTAAAATGCATCTAGAGGAAACGCTACAAAAAGCTTTTTTGCTGACTTTTCAGGTTGCATTTCCACTGCTCCACAGTAATAAAGGGTTCATAATTTTCTGCTCCCTGTGCAGTCTAATTTGCCTCATCCTGACCTACAGGCAGAAGTTAAAACCTGCTAAGCCTGTAGTAAGGACTGTACAGAGATGGACAGAGGAGTCTGAGCAGGACTTACAGGCCTGCTTTGATTGCACTGATTGGAGTGTTTTTAAAGCTGCATCAGAACATCTCGACAAACTCACTGACACTGTGACATCTTACATCAGCTTCTGTGAGGATGTGTGCGCAGACCAGGACCACCTGCACATACAACAACAAGCCTTGGTTTACACTTCAACTTAGGACGCTGCGTCAGGCCAAGGAGGACGCCAAGTTGGGACTGGGACCTGTTCAAGCAGGCCTGGAACAAACTGACAAGGTCGATCATGGTAGCTAAAAGGAGCTACATTGACTAAGCTAAAACAACGCTTTTCTTCCCCCACCACCACCACTCACCCTGCAGGTAACAATAGACTGGCTCAGGACTTCAATAGCATCCATTGCAGGTTTTCACACCCATCACCCAGCCCATCACAAAGACTCTGCCCTACCTGCGCTAGCTCAGGAAGTTCAACCTGCCCCAGTAGCTGCTGATCATGTTTTAAACCTCCATCACTGTCTGGATTGGATCTGCAACCAAACTGGACACAAACTGCAACAAACGATCAGGACTGCAGGAAAGATCATCGGTGTCGACCTTCCCCCCATCCAGGACTTACACCGGTCCAGGGTCAGGAAGCGGGCAGGTAGCATCACTGCAGACCCCTCACACCCTGGACACAAACTGTTCAAGCTCCTCCCCTTTAATGTCAGGCGTTTCAGATGTGTACATCAAACATCCCGTCATAAGAACAGTTTCTTCTTCAGGCTGTCACTCTGATGAACACTGAACAGTCACAGAGTGTCAGACCTGCTGCTGTGAAATAACTCTGAACTCAACTGTCAAAGTGAGTGTACATATATTATTTAATTTAAATGATCATCTACACACACTATAATGAAAATACTGTAAAAGATAACTACCTCATGTTTACTTCCTCATCCTATTGCACTACTCACCACTGCACTAAAATTTAGTGTTGTACATATATACGTTTATAATTACTTGATTATATTTGTAGTTAATTGTTATTATTTAATGTTTACATTGTACAGTCTACTGAAGTTAAATCATTGTGTGTTAAACATATCAGGTCAATAAAGCTGATTCTGATATAACGAGCACACAAACTAGAGCTTTCACAAGAGCTGGTTGTCGGCCAAGCAGCCGACTACACTATTATTGACAGCCGGCTTCATTTTTTACATTGTTGATTATGATAAAAGAAAGAAAAGAATAATAATCATAATAATAATAATAAAAAGTTACACTCACAAATTTAGGCCACCCTCTTTACCCATGCCTTATGGATTACTCGCCTCTGCAACAAACGAGAGAAATGCCATCCTGGATACTGAGAATGTGAAGCTCGAGCTGGCTACGGCTAACACTGAGCTGTGTGTCTATGAAGATTAGCTAAAGGCTCGGCTTTCTGAAACATGAACAGGAAACACGTTTCCAGCAGTGGAAAAGAAAACCAACCTGCCCTCTGCAGTTTGATTTCAGGTGTTGACATCACATCCAGCTGTTTTGTTTGCTGGTGCAGCTCTTCTTCGTGTCCACATGTTGTTGTTTGTCCCGACAGGTCTGAGGTGACCGCAGCGAGCAGCCGCCGTCCCGATCCATCTGTAAGGTCCTGTAACCTGGACATCTTACACACATCCAGGTTTCAAAGGAGGAAAACTTAACCAGACACTCTACATTAGACGTATTTTCTAACATTACCCTGAAAACCTGCACATGTAGCACAGCATAAGCTAACTGTGGGAGAGCCGAAGGTGGCCTTCTTCTTCTTCTCTCTCTGTTTTTTGGCGGATTGCAAACAAATTAAATGTGCATACCGCCACCTACTGAACAAGTGTAACTCCATGTCATGCACATCTTACCTATCTGTAGAAACCTGCTTTCTCACAACACTCCATTTTGGTGTGTGTCTCTTTAAATACAACAAGCAATACAATTGGATCTATTCTTAACTTTCCATCTCCCTCCTTCTCTTTGGACAGTCTCCCTCTTAGTCCTCATTCCCTCCCCCGCACACATTACATTGGTGTTCTTTCATACTGTTTTGCCACTTCACAAGTCATCACTACATTTACGACAGCTCCCTAACTGGTGTCCACATTTCTAATGCTAGGGCACCACGGGTTATGGAAAGAAAGTGCATACAACTGAAGTAATCCAGGAATACCTTATCTGGAATTCACTTTCAAAACTATAGCAGCATAAAAACTTTCGGTAACACTGCTTTCAGACATTATGCTCTATGATGCCTTTTTTTGCATGTTTTTATTTATTTATTTTTCTTTCTTTTTGTATATTTTAATGTTTTTACTTTTTGCATTTTTGAAACACCTTGTGACTAATTGTTTTAAAAGTATAGAAATAAAGACTTACTTATTTACTTACTTAACATTCAGTCAGAGGATCTGAGAGGAACTGGACAAATTGAAGGTTTTATACCTAAACTAAAGACATACCTATTCAGTCTGGCATGTATATGTTTTTGTATTTGCATTATGCAATGTTTTTTTTATCTTTTATATTGAACTACTCATTCTTTTTTATTTTTTAGTGTTATTTTTTCCCCCTATTTTTCATTTTAACTACTTATATTTTTATTAATATCAAACATTTTAACTTTTACCTCTTTACTCTTATTGTTTTGACAATAAATATTGATATGCATTAGTCTTTGCCTTTGAATCTATTTTTGTTTGTATGTTTTGTGATTATTTTACATTGTTCTTGTTTTTCTGTCACTGTAAAGCACTGTGAATTACATCTTGTATGTATAAAAGGTGCTTTATTCATAAAGTTTGACTGATTGATTGAACATGCAGCTTCAATGATTTTCAATGATTTTTTGTCAATCAGCCCTTAACTGGCGCTCGTCTGCACAGCTGAAAATATGTCACTCTGTGGTAGTTGAACTCCTAAAATATCAAAGTTCTCTTCACTTGTCTGACAAATAAACTCAAACATTTTAAACACTGTCAAATTAATTTTTCCCTCGCAGGATAAAGTATGTCTTCTTCTTCTCTACTTCTTCCACTACTTGTTTTTCTGACAGAACTCCGAAGTCGATGTTTCTATAGGTCAATTTTATTTCAATCAAAAGGTTTCTGTCTCACTGTCCTCACTAGAGCTTCAAATATCGCTCCTCCCCCCGCTCTCTGATTTCTTCCTGCTTCTCCTTTCAAACTCCTGCAGCTCCATCTTCCTTCCAGAGTCCCCTACCTCTGCTTTTGTTCTTCTTCATTGGTTTTTAAAGGCGGTTGTCATTCAAGACGATGCATTACCTCCTCCCTCTGGAGTTGAAATATCACTACAGTTTTTCATTCCACCTCTTTCAAAACTTGAGGAAACAACACTTCGGAATTTTGAAGGGAAAGATCAACTACCTTAATATTACAACATTTTGGTGACACATAATAAAGATACTATAGTGACTTGATTTCACTGAAACTAACAAGAAAAGAAACCTAAGCCACAGTGAGGGGCTGCTACCGGGAAATTCGTAGTTGACACGTCGTCCTTCGGCTGCTTCACGTTTTACATCACACGGATTTTTTCAAGATGTATTTATTTAACACCACCAATAAAGGCACTGTTTACACGCACTTTGATTACCTCTTGTTGAAAACAAACAAAAGAAAGAGTCAATTAATTGCCTCTAAACGGCAGTCAAAAACTGTGTGCTTCTCCCCGGTAAACAGCACACCTGAGGAACAATTACCTCTTCTTCTATTTATCCCCTTTCCATGTTACTGCTGTCCAATACGCCACCTACTGTGGCAATCGGGAAATGACCTGAACATAGTACAAAATGGCTCTAACAGATACATTGGAATGACACTTAAAATAAATGGTTGACCAGCATTTAGATAACTCCTGTCAAACTTCATCCATTGTCTGTTTTTATTTATGAAGTCTGAACTAAATAAATTTTCTATATTAAAAATAAACGTTACAAAGACACAGATCACATCTCCATACAGTGTCAGTTTTTCACTTCCTGATATGCAGCACACAAATAAACAACCTCTCTCTTGATGCCGGCCCTACTTGTATTCAAAAAGAAGCCGGGCCCCTTCCCACAGGAAGAAAAAAAAGTGATGCTTTGCTGTAAATAATCAACATACATTTTGTTTGATTTCATGATTTGTGTACTTTTAATGGTGGATGACTGAATAAAGACATTTGTGAGTGAAATGTAAACCTACTGTTTACAGTAATAGTGTTATCATTATGTGAATTAATAGGTGCAAATCTAATTCTGACAACAGTAGACCAGACAGAGCCTTGTGCTTACAACATACAATACAAAGAATCTAAGGGTGCACTCACACTATGCAATCCATACACACACACACACACTCGTTTGTTTATGTTTGTCTCTGTAGTTTAGTTTATAACAGTTGTTTGTTTGAGTTTAATTGATTAACTTGATGTTTCTTTGTTAAATAAATTCTGTTATAATTTAAAGAGCAGTTGTTTGTGGTTTCTGTGTATTTGCATTGTAACATAGGCTGGGTGAAAGGGCTTTGTGTTTGGATTTCACACCTTCAATTAAATACAGATTGTTAATTATTAATGATGTTGGTATTTAATTAAGTAATTTGAGACTGATATTTGTAATATTTTGGATGTTCCCTGATTTCAGGGTGTATTGTTTTTTTAGGGCAGCTGACTGTTTTCAGACCAATATAACATAATACAAACAGCAACTTCATAATCTGTCTTAGTTTGTCCTTCAGTTTAAACCTCACTGGTTGCTCTCTGGTCTTCTTCCACTCATCATCACTGTGTGAAGTATAACGTGTGTCCCGTCAGGTCCAGTCATGTTTTAAACGTTTTATATTCTCAAAGCAGTTGTATTATTTCTTCACTATCTTTTCAACAGCTTTTCACCAAGTTTAAACCTGACTGATGTACCCTGCTCTCCTCCCTATCCTGTTCACTGTCTCAGTCTCTCTTTTCTCCTCAAGTTCAGTCTTGATGAAGACCAGAAGCCTGACCTCTGGCACATTTATGAACATTTGACTGAGAATAAAGTGTTTGGTCACAAACAGACCAAAGGACGAGTTCCTCCCATCTTTACTGTGTCATGTGATGTTACGTGGTTACATTTTCTCTGCAGTGCAAGCAAACATTAGTCACAAGGTCAGATGTCCTTATTCTCAAATCTTTTTTACACACTTCGAGCAGCTCAAGGGTTTCTCTCCTGTTTGAGCAGTTAGATGCCCTTTATGGTTAAATCTTTTTCCACAGTCTGAGCAGCGGACACGTTTCTCCCCTCTGTGTATTGCCATGTGATGTATCAGATTACACCTTTGGGAAAATACTTGTTTACAAATCGAGCAACTAAAAGGTTTCTCTTCTGCATGGATACTCATGTGTTCGGTCAGGTGCCCTATTTGGTTAAATCTTTTGCTGCAAACAGAGCAGCTAAAGGGTTTCTCTCCTGTGTGAATTCTAAAGTGTCTGGTCAGATCCCATTTCCCTTTGAATGTTTTGCCACACTTAGAACAACAATGCAACTTTTTGTCAATATCTGGCTTCCTTTTCTTTAAGTTTAAACTTAACTGATGGTCTTTAGTCTCAATGATATCACAAGAGTCATTTTCAGTTTTCCCCTCAGTCCCTGGTTGTAAATGTCTCCCTGAACCTGAGTTCCTGGCAGGTTCTGCTCCTGCACACTCCTCTCCATCAGCTCCTGCCTTTCTTTTTGCCTCAGTTTCGTTTTGATGGAGCTCTGAAGCTTGACCTCTCGCACACTTGTGTCTTTTTAACTGACAATGCCAAAAGAATCTTTGGTCACAAACGCTGCAGCCATAGGGTCTCTCCCCTCTGTGATGTGCCATGTGAAGCTTAAAGCTAGACTTGAGGTTAAATCCTTTACTGCAAAAACAGCAACTGAAGGGTTTCTCTGATGTGTGAACAAACATGTGTGTGGCCAGACTTCTTTTTCGGTTAAATCCTTTACCACATTCAGAGCAGCTGAAGGGTCTTTCTCCTGTGTGAATTATCATGTGACTGGTAAGATTTCCCTTTTCATTAAATCTTTGACTACAAACAGAGCAGCTGAAGGGTTTCTGTCCCGTGTGAATTCTTCTGTGTGTTGTCAAAAATTGTTTGGTTTTAAATGTTTTACTGCACTCAGGGCAGTTAAAGGGTCTCTCTCCCGTGTGAATTAAAATGTGTGTGGTCAGACTTCCTTGCTGGGTAAAGTTTTTACTACAAAATAAGCAGCTGTAGGGTCTCTCTCCTGTGTGAGTCCTGATATGTCTGATCAGTTCCTGTCTTGTTTTAAATGTTTTATGACACTCGGAGCAGGTATGTGGTTTCTCATCAATATCCAGTGTCTTAATGTTAATGTTCTCTACCATTTTTAAACCTGACTGATTTTCTATTGTCTCCTTCCAATCATCACTATCTTCAGTCTCAGCTTCAGATGAGTCTTCAACCTTGACCTCAGTCCCTGGTTGTATATGACTCTCTGGGTCTGACTGGTTCCTGGCTGGTTGTGCTCTTCTATCAGCTCCCATTTCCATCAGTTCAGTGGACTGGGATTTCATTTCTTCATATTCACTCTTCACAAAGACAGCAGAGAAGGGGATCTTTGTGGCATAAGAGCTCTTGAGTCCTTGAAGCTGCTCTCCCTCCTCACCGCTCCACAGTTCCTCTTTAATTTGTGGGGGCTTAGTGTCCTCCTGGTTCAGACAGGGACTCCAGTTCTGCTGCTTAGGAGGAAGCTCATCTTTACTTACCAACAGCTGATGGGAATCTGCAGGAAACAGTAAACAGGAAAATCAAACTGATGTCTAAATTAACCATTAAACATTTAAGCAAATCTGAAAAAGACATCAACTTTGTGTCCATAGACGAACTACAAATCAACAGTCAATAGTCTTGTAGAGAATGAGATTAATTATTTTTCTAAGGGGTAAAATTGAATGTGAAAATCGATGCCAGTGTTTGGCCGATAGACTGTAGATTTTTTACTCTTTATGACATTTCAATTGGAAACTGCGTCGCCATTTTACACTTCCTCAAAAAACATACATAAGCACAGGTCAAAGTTTGTTTACCCATGGTCACATTTTACCATGAGGTTAGTTTTTAGAGAGCTCGAACTTTACAGGGGGAGTGGCTCACAATGGTTTGAGGCCTTGTTTAAAGATCACACATCTATAGACCTCAGCCGCGAGCTGAATGCTCCAAAGTGAAAGTTAAACTGAATACTCCATTTATCTACAGGTTCCAATTCTTATGCATAACATGCAACTGTCCATTTTACTCTCAGTTGAAAAAGTGTTGGAGTCAGAAGAGACTCAGGGTCAAAGACGAGTGTAAAAATAAAAAGTGTCCATTAATCAAATCTTTACGTGTCACTGCGGCATCTTTAACAGTGAACTGTTCACTCTGAACTGTGAACCTGGACGAAACTCAAAGTGTTATTAATCCTGCCCCCATAATCGAACACGCACGGACAGAAGCCAAAGTCATGAAGGCTACAAACTGTGCTGACTTGGGGATTTAGCCCCAGTCTGAAATGACAACTGAAACGCCCCCCTGAAGTCGTAATTACTAGTCAGAAAGTCAGAGGAGCTCGGAGTAGCCCGAGTTAGAATCCAACATGGCTGCTACGTGCATGAACCCTAACGTTAAAGCTGAAAGTATGTGCATGGCATGGATTAAGATAAGAAATAAATGTTTGGTCAAACTCAATGTAATTGAGATGACAACTGCAAATGTAGCCACAGACCCTCCAGTCAATCAGGGAGGTCCAGTTGTTTAGAGGTCTACCTCCAATCTCTGCTCACCCTGCTCTCATGTGGTGGCAGGAAAGGGACACACTGTCACTGCTATCAGCTCTTCAAGCATCCTCCACTCCATCTGACAGGGTGTTCTCTAAAGCTTATATAACCTTGACCAAATTACTGTACTGTTAAAGCTATTTTCTTAGACCAATGTACCTCTCCTCTATTGCTCTAAAACTTGCAGCACAGACTCTGCATTGTGTGCAACATTTCAAGGGCACTTTCTTTGTCTAAACTAACACACGAACATCACCTCACCTCTGCTAAGACTTCTGCTGCAGCACACAAACATTTTAAAGGAGGCACCTTACTGCACCTATATAATCCTGTGACTTTCGACATTCGTGGTCTACTCTCTAGTTTTGGAAGCTGACGTGCCAGTCAGTGAGGTAGACCCCCAGCTGAGACAACACCATCGGTATCTGCATTGTATTTCCTTGCTTTATTAAACCTTCTGGTTTGTTCAATTTCAACCTGAGTCTCTTCTCTCCCTTCTCTAAGAAAACCAACACACACAAGGTGACCCTAAACAAGCTGGGGAAAGATTTGAAATGTGACTCCTACAGAGAAGCTATTTATGTTGTTCACTGTGCAGAGACTCATACTTGAGTTTGTGTTGTTGACACAGACAACCTGTTGATGTTACACTTTAACCACAGAGAAATAGGGAATCAATAAGGATTTGTATCGATGAGCACAAGGATGCCATTGGAGTCGATAATATCTCATCAATTCCCATCCAAAGCAGTGGATACAATAAAGTCAAAGAGAAGGAGTTACCGTCCAGTAACCACTATTCCCTCCGATCTGTGTGAAGTGAAGGTATTTCAGCACAATGTGAAAATCCATCACGTACATGAAGTAAACTCAATGACTTTCTAAGCTAGATGCGGCTAACACTGAGCTATGTGCGCCTATAAAGATGAGCTAAAGCCTCGGCTTTTTGAAACATGAGCAGGTTTCAGGCAATAGAAAGAAAACCAACCTGCTCTCTGCAACTTGATTTCAGGTGTTAAAATCAAATCCAGCTGTTTTCTTTGGCGTTGCAGCTCCTCTTCGTGTCCAGATGTTGTTTGTCTGGTGACAGCAGCGAGCAGCCGTCGTCCTGAAACATCTGTAACATCCTGAAACCTGGACATCTTACATATCCAAGAGAATTGAGTTCAGAGAAAAAACTAAACTAAACGCTGACCACTTTTCAAACACTAGTCTACGCCACTGTTAGCACAACCACACGTTAACTGTGCTCTCGCTTCAATCTTCTTCTTCTTCTAAGGATTTTCCAGCAGACTGTACTGTAGAGTGTAATGCTGCCCTCCACAGTATAGGAGTGTTTACTTAGTTCATATGTTATGATGCAGGCCAGCAGCATAAAAGTAACGCTTGTTTTTAATCATGGTCATTTTATTATGACGTGTGCTGCTGCCCTCTTGAAAGAGATCTTGATCTCAATGGGTTAGTTATCTGGTAAAATAAATGTTAAATACTTAAAGCTCTTTTAAACCAGGACATAACTCAAGTAAATCCATCCTTGCTCTGACTCATTCCAAATCCTCTTGATCCTGATCCTATATTTCACAGCTCGGCAATCCAGCAGACTCACCTGATGCAGAGGAGTTCATTACAAGCAGCAGGGTAGTGAGTGAAATAATAGTCTTCTGTCTCCTCCTCTCTTGCATGACTTAAGTGCAGTTCAGAGTTGGTTCACATCCAAGAAACTGCATTACCGCCTCCCTTTGAAACAATATCACATTTTTTTATTTTCAACATCTATAAAAACTTGGGAAAATAAATAACACTTTAACACGAATTTAGAAAAGGACTAGCTATCTAGATTTAGCATATTGTTATTAATCACATTGTGTTCACTGATACCCTCTTATACTCTCTTAGACTTGAATTATTTGTATTGTTAAAGTTATAGAGGAATGATTGATAATGAAAAGAAGCTATTATCATAATAATGGATGAATTATTTGTGATTTAGAAAACCAATCAAATGAATAAACCAGGGAGGCAATTCACACAAAGTCATCTAAATAATCATCTATATTTATATCAAAAATCTTTCTCTTGCTGTTTTTTAACACTGAAGCCTGAACATTGAACCTTCACAGACTTCAATAGAATAGATCGTTTTTCTCAATACTATAGAAACAACCAAAAACAGCTTAGTAGTTCTTTTTAGAGGCAGCACATACAGACAGACTACAGACAATGATAATATAAAGACAAACACTGAAATCTCATCATAAAAACAACGGAGAGCTCAGCTGCTGCTTCTGAACGTGCCACCATCTTTCTGTGCACAGTTTTTTAGTGACAGTGTGTAGTGTGTGATTTAGTGAGTGTGTGTGCAACATCGAGACATTTAAAGAAACAACAATATATTCACTTTGGATTGAAAGTAATCTTTTACTTTTAATATCATGTATATCAAATCTTAAATTTCACAGTCAGACCATGCTTTTTGCATTTTTGTTTCTCGAGGCTTTGGGGTTTATCACTGCAGAGAGAAAATAGTCTAGACCTTTCATAAAATAATCACAGTTTAATGTTGAAATCACAGTTTACTTTGTCGTCCCCACAGTTCTACGTCAAGATAAAGCTCGTCTTAGCACAGATCTGTCGAGTGTTTCGATACTGATTCGTTGTTTTTCATTCAGTCTGTTCACTGAGGTGAAGCTCACAGTCAGATAGGTCGATTCTTTTGACCAGGGATTCAAAGTTTTTCCCAACAACTCTCCTGCTCGTCTCCTGAATTGCTTCCCGACGATTACAAACAGGAAGGGGTTAATAGCGCTGTTGCTGTATGCAAGATAAGTGGACAGCTGTATGCCAATGTCCAGGACGTGACCCCAGAGACATCCAGGTGTCAACTGGAAGTAATCCATCGTGTCAAGAAATCGCATCACCTGGTGAGGTGTCCAGCAGAAGAGGAAGACGGCCAACACGGCCAGCACCAGATCTGTGGCCTTTCTCTCCGCCTTGACGCCGGGGAGCTTTCCTGCTCCGCGGTCCTTCAGTGCCACCACAATGTGACGAGTGCAGTAAGTCACCACCAGTACGGGTATGAGGAAGCCCAGCAGGTTCCTGGAGATGTTGTGGTGTAGCCTCCATGCAGGGTGGGGGTAGGACAGAATGCAGGCGTGCACATTGGCATCTTCAACAAACACCACTGTACGAAAGAGCAGGGTGGGAAGAGTCAGTAGGAAGCCCAGACTCCAGATCCCCACACAGATCCGCTTGGCCCAGGAGACTCTTCTCAGACGGCTGCAGCTCATCGGCTTCACTAGAGCAAAGTATCGGTCCACGCTGACCAACACGAGGAACAGAACGCTGCAAATGTAGTTCATGGAGATCGCCACATTGACAAGCTTGCAGAGGAGCTCGCCAAACTCCCACTGGTAGCCCCGAGCGATGGTGACAGCCCAGAAGGGAAGGCAGGACATCATGACCAGGTCAGCAGCCGCAAGGTTCCCCAAGTACACGTCAGCCACGCTGCAGGGTTTCCTTTGCAGGCAGAACACGCAGAGAATCAGGCCATTTCCCACCAACCCCACCACGCTGATCAGAGCCAGGTAGGAAGGCTGCAGTGAGGACAGCCACATCCAGGCCGCCGTGTAGTTACTGCAGGGGTCCAGCTCCGGGTCCACGCTTGGGACCAGCCAGTCGGAAGCATTCAACATCATGAGAAACTGCGAATGACATAGGGTTCCCACGTCACCAGAGTTTATACTTTATTAAAATATTTGTAAAAATCTAATAATTTTGATGTTTCCGTGCAGCCAAACAAATAAAAGTCCTAAACATTTGAACATTTGTTGTTTCATATTGAAAAATGTTACAGGGAAACTCCTGCATACTGTTGTGTGCAGTTTTGTGTTGTAGTGTGCATCACAGTTTGTGAAAAACAGAGACTTCATTGTTTTAAAACACCATTGTTTTAAAAAAATAATCAGATATGAGCCTTAGCCTAACATCTTCCAGAAGTCTTTCCTGATACAGATTTTCTTATTTTTGGCGTAAAGGTTTTGGGTTTGCAAAGTTGACAGAGAATGTCAAGACTCTTGTTACGACACAAAATTAACTTATTTCTCTTCATGCGCTACAAAAGCAAACGAAACCATCAGCTACAAAACTGAATTTCATTTCAGAATATATATATTTTTTTATGTCTGAAAACTCTGCCATGGGGTAGGTGTTGAACAAAGTGATCAACAGCACATTGAAGAAACAGAACTTGATACATTTTTCACAGCAAACATTCACAGTGAGTGATGCATTTGTATCATGCATTCAGAACCCAATATTTTGAATCATGTTAAAATGAGAAAATGAGTCATTATTCAGGAGAAACAGATCCCATTACAGACTGTCTTTCCTCATGTCTTTGACCATGACTGGAGTAAAGTTAAACCTGTTTTATTCTACTCATGACATACTTTTCTCATCTCCAATACCTAAATGGTCTTATCATGCTGCACTCTGTAGATTTGCTATTCTTCATTGAGAAATGTTTACATGTCGCAAAACAGCTATAAATTGACTTTATATTCCTCTGATCCAGGCACTGATGAAATCTCAGAAACTTCACAGATGTAACATTTGAAATCTTTCAAAGCTCTCACCTTATTAGCACTGCTCTGCGCTACGATTCCAGATGTTCTTCATGTTTGCTCCCAGCAGATAAGCGTCATAGGGATGTCTCTGCAGCTGCAACGAGAACCGGGGGAGAGTGCTCACTTTTATACTTGCAGACCAAGAGATCATCACTGTGTCGTCACTCATACCTTCCATCTGATTCCTCCCACAGAAACTGTGCACGCTCAAAAAAATGGTACATTCACTGTCCAGCCTTGTAACTGTTAGTCCCTGAGTCAACAGCTGAACAGAACTCTGGATTGGATTGGATTCTTTCACAACGATGCTCAAATCTACAGATTGGTGGGGTTTTGTGTTAGCTGCCAGATGTTTGAAACAGAGCAGTGTTTAAATGGATTATGTGTACTGAGAGAAAACATTTTCTAGCAGAGAAATGGTTTCAAAGAAATCCAACAAGAACGCACACGGAAAAAAAAAGGAATTCTTGGTATGAATTCATTTTTCTCCTCTGAATCACTGATTTCCACACATGAACTGTGTACTGTGTTTTTGAATCACCTCTTTGAGCTCACTGCAAAAACTAAAATCTTAGACAGTTCTTTAAGGCACATTCATCTCGTTAGTTAAGAAAAACATCTTATTTTAAGATACCAGGAAAACATAAGACTGCTTAAACACAGTTCCATCAACACAAATGTTATACAAAAGAGAACTGAAATGACAAGCTGTTGCTGTTCTCAGGCCCCAGACTGCAGTGGACACCATAAAAGGCTTCAGTTTGGCTGAAAAAACCCCCTGAAAGTGTGAACAGACACACGCTGAGAAACTGTTTAAGTAAGTATGCTCACAGAATAACACTTGAAGCTATGATCTGCAGCAGAAGAATAAAACAAAGAGTTGGACTGTCATCATCAGAGCCAGGGAGTCCATTTTCAGCATCTTAAAATGTTTGAAAAAAACAAAAAGCATGTCATGTTAGTAAACCTCTGATTCTAATGTGAAAAATGCTACCAATGCTGTAAGAATCAGGTTTAGGGCCAAGGAGGTTTACACCAAAGAACGGCGTCAATGTGTAATGTAAGCGCACAGAAACATGTTATGTTAAGTGACCCATGAAATCATATTTCATGGATTGAAGTTCAGATTTAGTATCACAAAGGTGCACCAATTTGGTTTTTTTCAGCTTTTAAGATTTGTTTTAAACATAAGATTGTGGTACTTAATGCAAACTACCTCTAAATGTTATTTAAAAACTGCTTGCAACACAATCATAACCTTATCCTGATTAAATTAAAATAAAGAATATAATGGAATATTAAGGAATATTAATGTATGTAGGTTTAAAGAATAGGATTTTCAAAGTGATATTCTGAGGACATGGAAAAAATAATCTACAACAGAAACGCACTCTGTTTACTCTTTTATGTTCTTATCAGGGATGACGTAAGTTTTCACGCACATCTCTAATTTCAGAAAATGAACAGGGCTGTCTGCACATGAGGGGGGGATGTAAATGCTTAATGATCCACAGTAATTTCCTGCAGCAGTCCCTGTGGAGTCCCACATAGCGATAATATACAATACAACCCTGGACCAATAAGACAAACCAAAGGCAGACTGAACTTCTGTGGTAACATGAAGGTTTTTATCGCTGGTAAAATAAAACCATGGTTCACACATAGCCTTTGAAAATACAAATATTCCATCATGCATACACAAAAAAAAACACCACAAGATCATTCTTCAAACCAACAGCATCCATTGATAAAATTACTTTTGACCTTCTGGTCTTCTGCTTCCTCGACCCTATCGGTTTGTCAGGGTTAGGTTTATAGTAGCAGATACACTGAATTATATTTTTAAACATTACTAAATCATCAGATATTAAGAAAATATGCTGTGTTGTAGTGCCAGTAAGAACGTTTTAAGACCGACTCAGTGGTGGTGAATCACTGACGCTTCAGGGTCCCGAGGGTGGGGGGATAGAGCTTTCTCTAATCTTTTAGACCTCAGTACTCTTCTTAACTGTTACCTGCCAGGGTTACGTGTTGCTCACTTAAAACAAACAAACAAAAGCAGCGATGGATGGCCTCGTGGTTATGTTGCGTGCCCTATGCATAGAAGCTATAGTTTTTGTGTTGGTTTAAAAAAAAAAAACAACAACATTGATGCTTACAATAATGATAACATTCAGTTATCATATTATTCCCAAAAGGTGAAAGTCGAACGTTCAGGCCCAGATTTCTGCTTTCTTTTATAGACGTGTGAGCAGTCCTTTTGTTAAGAATCCTTTACTCTCTGACTCACTGCTGACGACACATTATGAAGCAGAAACAGAATTATAACACGTCTGTTTTATGTCTTCTGTGATCATTACCGGAGGAATCTTTCTGCTCCTCAACCTGATTATCTGAGTCGACCAGACCACCTCACTGTTTCAGCATCATGCTATATGATGAAACACGACAGGGTCAGACTCAGCCTAACCTGTAGTACCTTCCATATACTAAAGTAATTAATGTAATGAGACCCGCTTTCACATCTCAGGATTTTTTGAGTCACACACTATTCCTGATTTATGGGGTGCATCCTTAAAGGCACTTTTCAATACCGATAGTGTCACAGTGGCGGGTTAACAATTGTCCCACTTTGAAGGTGTTTTTCTTTCCCTAACCTCTAACGTTCATGGTCAGAAATGATAAGAGATTGATTTTGAGCCAATTCCATTAAAGTGGCGGACTCACAAGCTGATTAAACTGGTCCGGAAATAGTATAGCTACCAATCCTAATGTTAAAAAAGGGCCTTTAAATTTAAAGTTATTTATCAAATAATTGGTGACGGTGTAGCTGTCGAGGTGCTAGGCAGATGTTGTTGCTATAAAGGCTGTGTCCTTTGAAGGATACTGTACCACCTATCTTGCAGGTCACTCCTAAACACTTATCAAACACTTTTACTAGTTTCCTATTAGATTTTCGTCATCCTGCATCTAGTGAGAAAGTACAAGACGTTGAACAGACATTGTAACAGAACAGAAGCACACCTTGGTCCCAGCTGTGTGTGCTGTGTTTTGAGTTAACATTAGCTTGCTCAATGTTACAAGCCAAACAGTTACAAGTAGAGCCCTTCATTCCAATCTTAGTCTTCATTTTGCCCCTTTCACATTGCCAGTTAAAAACAGGATGATGTCACTAACCCTCATTATAGTGCAACTCCGCTACAGTGCCGTAATGAAGATCCGCCAGCAATACGCCTTAAGACATTGATATTGATTCTGCAACTGTATAATATTCATCACACATATAAAGCCTTTATGTTGTCTGTGCTCTTGTCTATGGACGAAGGTCTCTTCAAACAAATGATGGATCTTGCTTTGTTTTTTCAAAATCACCTGCTGTACACTGAGAAAGTGAGCATCGCTGTTGTTTCACTTATTTTAAATCCATTGGGTGGCTGAATGATGTGATCTTGGGCATTTGAATCAGTCTTGAAGTATTTCACTTTCATTTGGCAGACGTTGCATATGTTGACAAGCTTCCTCTTAACCGGGGGACAGTAGAATCAAAAGTTTACTCTAATATTTGACTTTAATGAAAACAGTGCAAAAGGTGGAGAGTGTGCAAAGAAGAAAGTGCCAGCAGAGAGTTTGCACAAACTGGCTGCTGATGAAGATCTACCTCAGGTGGAAGAAAGTATGTTTTTTCAAATCTATTCATGGATGTTTTCCACACACTAAGATTAATAGCTTCGGCTATCTTCACACTGTGCCTCCTGTGCTTCAACAACAAAGTAAAATCACAAAGCTGGCCACCAGTGTTATGCCATTAAATAAAAGTCTAAAAAAGGAGCAATGGCAGAGTCAGTTACAAATCTAGAAGTCCTTTGTGTAATTTTTTTCAGACACTTCGAGTAACAGGCAGAAAAAACTACTGTTAGCAGATTTGTGTAGGCATGTCCCCGACTACGGTTTTTGAATTGTTGAACCTGATATGTAAGATTTTGTCTATTGTCGACTGATAGTTGAATGTTTAGTTGTTGTTCTTTACGCTCATTAAGTTGTTCTTTACGCTCATTAATCCATATTCTCATTGGAGTTAAAGCACATCATTAATTGATTTGTTATCTAGACTTGGAATAACAATTATTTCATGATGGGACTTCAATTCCTTTTTCTCATTCGTCACAGTGAAGCAAAACCATATTACAAATGCCCAATACAGCAGTACTTCACTCTTGACAGCGCAGTTCGGATTTAACCACCACAGGTCTGCATCTGTCAGACCAATGACAAACAAATGTCTTTTAACTTACTATCCAAAGATCTACTGAGCTCTCCTGATCACAACATTTAGCCAAAAATGAGTCCATGAGTCCCATCCATTCATTTTCCACCGCTTATCCAGGGCCGGGTTTCAAGGGCAGCAGTCTAAGCAGAGACACCCAGACTTCCCTCGCCCCAGACACCTCCTCCAGCTCTTTCGGTGGGACCCCGAGCTGTTCCCAAGCCAGCCGAGAAACACAGACTCCCCAGCGTGTCGTGTGTCGACCCCGAGGCCTCCTCCTGGAGGGACATGCCCAGAACACCTCCCTAGAGAGGCGTCCAGGGGGCATCGGGAAGAGATGCCTGAGCCACCTCAGCTGACTCCTCTCGATGTGAAGGACTAGCGGCTCAACTCCGAGCTCCTCCCTGGTGACTGAGCTCCTCACCCTATCTCAATGAGTCCAGTAAAACATTAAATCCAAACACATTAGATCCATAAAGATCCAGGGATCGCTTAGAAAATCTCCCCTATCCCGCAGTATGCATGGGCTTCAGAACCGCACTAAAGCTATTATTAAGGTGATAGTCATACCAAGTTAGCCTTTGATCCGTGAATTAGAAAACAGGCAGATCTATGTAAAATTTGACATTAAACACCCCCCCATATAGCTGGAATGGAAATATCCTTGTGCTTGACGAGGAGACTGGCAGTCCACTGAGGCTCTCACAAACAAATCACTGAGTATTTATCTATATGAGATGTGGTCACCCCAAGAGTTGTGCGTTTGCCTGCAAGCTTTACAGAATCCTGGACAGTTCATTGAGTCATTGAGACCCTACAATAAACCACCAGACTAAAAAAACAGTGAGCAGGTTTAAAAATAGCTAGATTTCCTTTAAGTGCATCATGAAAACCTTCCTGTACCCGTAGATCATGTAACTCCCAAGTGTTAACAGATTCTGAGTATAAACTTTCAAAGCTTTAATACATGCATTTAGAAAGCAGCCATGCAGGAGCAGCTGTCATCACATCATTTGAGTTTTAAAAGTGAGATTGCTTAAATTTGGAACATTTCTGGATCATATTATGTAAGTTCACTGCAGACTCAGAGTTCTCTCTCCCTTCTACTTTTCTCTGCGTCACAATGCTAGTAGCTTTGTTTACACATTCCTCTCAACCATATAAGGACTTCCTGCTGTCAGCTCAGGAGGAACGCCTCCTTCAGCACATTCACTGTTTCTGGAAACCACAGTCTCCTCTTTACACACCTCTGACAGGAATCACACAGCTGCCATGACTGCATTGTTTTACTTATTTTTACATTTCCAGTCACAGTAGGGACAAAAATCGATTTCTTTCACAGATACAAATCCCTTACTGTTCATACAACTTTATTTTAAAGGTAGATTTCTAAATCTAAAAATTTTAGAATTAAATTTACTTTTCTCTCCTTTGAAAATGTTGAACTTTCATGAAAAAACAAACACTTAAAAAAAATCTAGCTTCAGAGGACAACAACACCAACTGGATGTATCACTCCAACTCAGTCAGGAGTTCTGAATATTTTTTATTTATAAAAGTTGAAATTAAGAGAATTAAGTTTAAAATATAGTTTTCGACATTTCCAAACATTTTGAATTCCTCAAAGTGCATGGTAACAATAAATATGTTTTTCTATCATTATTCTTCATATCTGGCCCTCATGTAGTCTAGGCACTGACCCCAAAATGTTCAAGTAATTAATGTTTTTAACATCTTTTTGATATTATTAATCACTCAAGGTTTTCTGTTTTAAATGTGAATGAAGATGGATATTGTCTTGGCAGCATTGGTGTAGAGCTCTAGACATATTTCTACCATTGTTGGAAAATAAAATAAATTATTAATCTTAAGTGTCATTAATAAACTGTCACATCTGCAGCATGTGCTTCTTCTGCTGTTTAAATTAACGGAGGTGTGATGAAGTGAAGGACTTCTTGAGCTTCCTCCACAAAGAGTTCTCTTCCTGCTCGCATAATAGTTACCTGACTATTCATTTTAATATCGAGGCCACCATCCCTCGATAACCAGTGCCCCATTTGATTTCGGAGCACTTCTTTTTTCCTGCTCGAGCGCCTGATTGGCCTCCTCCTATGCTGTTAGTTAGCTGGTATGTTCTTGCATCGGGTTCTGTAAGCCCTTCAGCTGTTTTCAGTTGTGCAAAGCCTAATTCTGCAGGACCTTCATCTTTGGCTCCAGAGAAGATTTCTCCTCTGAGAGACCCTCAAATAACAGATCCTTGTTGGCTGTCTCCACTGCTGAAGCCTGACCTCCTGAAGGAGAGAGTAGGGACGTTTATGTTTTACATATTAGCAGATTTTACAACAGCGACCTTTATTTCAAAATAAAGAAAAAAACGAGTCATCCGCCACATGATATGAAATAAAATGCTATTGTATAAGCTAATTAGCTCAATCAATCTGCTGCTTCTTGGGGCCTCTTTCTCTCCTTACCATGCGAGAGAGGGGTCTTCAAACGCTGATTTTGCCTTGAATAAATGTTCAGTGAGACCAGATCGATCTTGGGGTTCTTTTTCGAATAGATCTTCTCACTCTTTGTTCTCACTCTTTGTTATTGGAAAAAAATCCACAACAAGATAACTTAAGAATCAGCACTTTCTTGTCTGTTCAACCCTTGAATCTAGAAGTAAAGATATAAACAAAACAGCTTGCTTTAGATATTTGGTTCGATAGTGCACTGCATTGTTTATTATACACTTTAAAAAAATATATATTACTATTATTAGTCCATTAAACTGAGTGTTTTGGACAATGAACAGGATTAGGAGCAGAGCGAGCAGTGGTCTAATTAATTGAATTCAGACCGCACTGTCTGTGCTCAGCCACGCTGCATCTGGAAACAGACATTTTATTCTCCTCTCTGCTAAGCATCACACCTAATGGACTGTCTGCTGTCTGCTTTGCTGTGCGCCCTGCAGAGAGGATATTTATCAAAGCAACAGACTGTCTGGACGATCCTCGTTGTTCACATGAATCATGAGACCTCAGAGAGAGATAGCCATCACTGCAAAGGGACAGCTAGTTTCAGTGATGGATAGAGACACATGGAAGCAGGTTAGAGGTTGTCTTAATACAAGACAGATAATTAAATTAGAAACTACAACTGTATCTCTAACTGATCGTGTCCTGCAAGTGTTGTGTAGATTGTATTCTTTAAATAAAATCCCTGCTTGCATACACTTAACTTCGCAATGCTCTGCAAACGGTGAGTCTTGAGTCTGCCAGTGATGAAAGTAAATCAGAAAAATAAGTTAAAAGTGAAAGAATCAGTCTTCATGGTTGTAAGGTGGGAGTTTCTATTTCTGTGTTGAATGAACGAGGAGAACATTGTCAAACCGACTTGTGCATCATCTTAGATTCATTTAGCCATGGTCAAATAACATAACGAAATCACAGACAATTGCTCAAACATGATTGAGCAAGACTTTACAATGATTGACAACATGCTTGATGACCAGAACCTTGCAGTTACTGGCATGATGCTGACCAGGATCTCACGATCACTGGGGGGGGGGGGGGGGGGGGAGTACAGATATTGTAGTACAGATATTGTAGTTTGTTTTCTTGTTGGTCCTGCATTTTAGGTGTGAAGACTTACCTGAAGTCTGGGTTACTATCACCTTAATGTAAGTGTAGTTGTAATAATGTTGCGTCCTTGAATCCACCTCCTTTAGAAATGTAACTGTTCATGTTTCAAATTATTTTTACAGTCTATGGTTTCAAACAAGTGTAATAATTAATGTTGGTTCAGAAATGTTAATACCTACTATGTATAGAGTCAGTAAATGCATTAATTGCATCATCATCTTAGTGTGTTTTGAGGGTTACATTGGGTGGCAGTTCAGCACTGTTCTTCTGCAATTTATCTGAAGCACTTCATTTATCCTTTTTTCCCTAAGAAAGTAAAACAAGTTGGAATTATTACGTGCTAAAATGTTATTTATCTTTAAGCTCTTATAAATGCTCAAATTTCCTTGGGGGATTCAGCACACAAAAGTGAAAAATCTGTTTGCCATCGGTTCGTGGCGAGTAAGTTGCAATTCTTGAACACATTTAAAAGGCGAGCACCACGTACTCCCCCTCCCATTTCGCAACTTTTAAATGACCTTTAATTGGAAGTGTTTTTAAAAATAACTCATTTTTGTTTTGAAACATTAGGGTGGTTTGGGCACCACTGCCCCCTTGTGGCTTGACATGGAGGCTGTCTTGGTTGGCGGCTCTTCTTTGCCTGTCATGCTATTTTCCAAGCTAGAGAAGCTTGAGTCCTTAAAGGCTCTAGGCTAGGATTCTATCAGATTCTTAAACCAGATCAGGAGCTTTTTAAATCTGCATTTAAGTTTTTAATGTTTATATTTATAATATGTTTATCGTGTCTGGAGAGAGAGAAGTTTAGTAAATGTTGCATAGATACTTTGCTTCTTTCAATCTGCTGAGAGAGAAATTTTATTTGCCCCACTCACAGTTTTTTTCACCATCTGCAGATAAGACTGATTAATCCCATGAATCTTGTGTGATGACATGTCATAATAGTTTCAACAATATATTAATCAAAGTTATCCTCTGTTCAGGTTTATGAAGACCATGGGATCGACTGGAATGGGCCTGAGGAGAAGGCGGATCTGAGGAGCGATGACCGAGGAGACACGAGAGCTGACTCCACAGAAGTCTTTTTACTGACTTTTTCCTTGTATATCACTCATTGATTGGACGCTGCAGCAGAATCAGACTTCAGTGAAACTTGTCAACATGAGCAGAGTTTAACATGTTGCAGTTTAATCTGTTATAGCTCATATACTGCCTCCACTGGATGCTCAGTGAGGAAATAATCTAAAATAATTTAGGCCAGAGTTATGTAAAAAGATTGTCTGATACATACTAGAAAATTTATAGCCTAATCCTTTCACAAATTCTTAGTTTGAGGAATAGAACGTATAATTTTATTTATATATAAATATTTTTCAATATACTTTATTAATCCCTGAGGGGGAAATTGTGGTTCTTTTACAGACATGCTTCTCACACACACAGGCCTGAATCACATAAGCACAAGCAGGACCTGTGGACATGCATTAATGGTGAGATGTCAGAATGCGGTGTCAGCCCTCAGGAAGCGCCCCCTGAGTTGGTGGGGGTTCGGTGGCTTGCTCAAGGGCACCTCTGCAGTGCTCGAAAATTGATATGGCACCTCTCCAGCTACCAGACCAACTTCCATATTTTGGTCCGCATTGAGACTTGAACTGACGACCCTCCGGTTCCCAAACCCATGTCCCGACAGACATTTTGGCCTCAAATTACAACCCATGAACAAGTCGCTCTGTTTGGGCATGGTGTGTTTAACAAGAATACATATTTGCCCCCCTTTATATTTTCATACTTTGAATTATCCCCCAGAGACAAATAAAGATTTTTAATTTTATTGAACTGCAGTGAAGCTAAACTTAACAGTTGCTAAATACAAAGCTAACTTTATGAGTGTGAGATAACTCTTAAGAGCCATATCGTTAAGACACAAAGAGTGAGAACAGACAGAGTGACGCATGATAAACCAAGCCATTGTTTGGGATTGTGGATTAGCTGTGTGTAATGTCGAGCAGGCTAAGCTAATACTGTATGTTCATGCTAATTCCCGATCAATAAAATTGAGTAATTAACCAGGGTATTTTGACTTAATATGACTGAATTGACTTAATGATATGTGAAATGAGGGTTGATGTGTATTATATGATGCATGAAGGTTAATGACATAACTTTTTTTTGAAGTATTAAAGTAAAATCAAGGTAGCAGTAGGCCTATACAGAATGTGATTAAGTAGAGCAGAAGCAGTGAGGCAACATGTTTGCTCCTGTGCTCTCTTTAAATTGTTCCTCTCATTGTCTAATGTTTTAAATAAATCGAACAAGCTGAAAATATTTTTGCAGGAGTTGCATGTAGATGCTTATCTTTGTTAGCAAATGGGCAGACTATTACGATGTTTAATATGCTGACAAACAATAATCGCTGTTCTTTCCTCTGGTTTTATTCTCAGCATTCATCCCAATTTGATTTTAGCCCCATTCTTTACACATTTCTTTCAATTTTGATCTTAATAACTGGAGCTGACATGCACATATTATGACCTCTTTCAGGAATCCTGCCTGAATTCCTCTGTGTTCTGGTGTCATTAGCTGAGTGTGTGTGTTGTGGTTTGCAGACAATGTGGCGATGAGACATAAAGCAGGTGTGCTGCTGTGGGGAAATGAGTATGAGAGCAGGGAGATGCATTGCTATGGCAACAGGCAACTTTAAACCCACAGCCCATTACATCTTATTCAGCTTAGGAAGCAGTTTATCTGCAGAGCAAACACAGATTTTAGAAGAGAGAAACAGAGGCAAAGATACAATTAAGACAGTTTTCATTTTATTGGTTATTCAGATAAGTAAGTAAATAAATAGGTTTAATATCAATTCTGAAATGAAGAAGTCTACACATGTTGGGTCTTTAAATTGCACAAAGAAATGTACAGATATATAGCAGCTCTATGAATATACTATAATATTACTGAAGATTAACAAGACTGTTACTTTTACTAGTATGTTAGTATGACAGGCTGATTTATGTTTATGATATGATCAGAAAACGACAGACTTCAGATTCAAAACTGTTGAATGTTCAAAGGCAAAGCATGTGACAGCCATGATTGTTAAGAAAGGAGCAACGTAGGCTATGTATGGGCCCATACAAGAGCGAAGGCTGCTGGTTCATGCCTACATATACATCTTTTTATATTTTCAATCTCTATTCAACATTTTTGTCATGGGCTCAATAAATCATTTGATTGGCAAGCTTTGTTTAATTTATTCAAAGATTCCTTTTTAAGGTCTGTGAAATCACCACAACTGAAGAAGTGTATTTTTTAAATAAATGCAGGAAAGGCTGGTTTTAATGGGCAATGAGGGTTAGGCCTTCACTATTTCACAATAAGGAAGAAAAAAGTATTCATTAAATATCTTACAACAGCGATGCAAACAATGCCAACAGTTAAACACAAAACACATTTTAACAAAGGTTTTACAAAAGTAAAACTTGTCTTTTTAAACGGTCGTATCAGAATAAAAACTTTTAAAGTGGAAGAATAGAAACATCACAGCCTCTCTACTCTTTTCGCTCTCCACTGAACACTGTTCCAGAAGGTTACTGAGTAAAATAAACACAGAAACGTTCATACAGTACCAACAGAGAGCATGGGACTGGTCCCCCAACTGTGTAAGCTTTAAACATCACCAGTGGTTTTAATCAATATTTAAGCACGATTTAAGTGTGGATCTCGTCTGTGTGCTTGTAAAGATGGAACCTCCAAATGTCCCGTTGGCTTTATAAGTGTGAAACAACACTGAGGTCCACTCTTTGATAGGCAGTTGAGAACACACACACACACACACACACACACACACACACGCACACACACACACAAACACACAACCCTGTTCCTGCAAAAAGTCATACACTGTAACATTTTACAAAAGTACATGTAAATATAGACCATTACAGGAAGAAAAATAACTTTGGAACACATAAACTCAGAGGAAATTAAACATTTGCACATTACGTCTGCACTGTTAGTGCCTCTACTTCCTCTGAGATAGAGTCGGTATAAACTTTTTCCATTCAACCCTGGCAGTTCATTATGACTTGAGTGCTTTGATGACTGCGGGGTAATTTAACTGATGTGAGGAAGCTCAATTTGATGAGTCATCTGTTCAGCAGAGACTGCGTTCAACAGCTCATTGCTGTTCAGAAGCTACAGCCCACGCTCATTCAAACGCTCGCCTCAGAGCAGCTCCACTCAGAATGTGAAGGCGTACACTACGCCCACAACCACTATGTTTCCGATTGTGGCAGTGATAGCAATCCAGAGCCAGATGGCATCCCTGGACATGGGCTGTGGTTCCTCTGGCTGGCTGTGAGCTGCCATGGAGGCTGCATGTACGCTGGCAGACGAGTTGAACAAAGAGTGGTCCGTGCTGTAGTCATCGTTGTGAGATGTGTCCATGAAGGCGCCAGTCATCATTGGGATCTATGAGGACAAAAAACAAAACTAACACTGTTCTCATAAGAACTTAAATTGTTCAACAGATGGGTTAATGAATGTATATAATATCAAATGTCTGCTCTGAAGTCATGTTTCTAAACACAAAAAGAGGTGAGGATTGATTTATCTCTAAAAAAAACATCTGCATGAAAATGAAGCTGACAATCAAAAATCAAATATACTATAGGTGTCCATGCGCAGAATAGTTGAAGTAATAACAGCAAGGTTACAGTATATAGTAAGGCTACTGAGTAAACTGTGGCTATAGAAACAGTTGTGACTATAGAGACTACAGAGACTACAGAGTACTGCAGGGATGACTCATTTTTGTAGGCCAACCCGGAAGTTAGCATCCCGCCGTTTCTGTCAATAAAAAGCCTATGGATTTTTACCACAGGTTTTTGGATTAAGATTATATATATATATATATATATATATATATATATATATATATATATATAGTTTCCATGTTCTGCGGGATGGCACTGAAATGTCAAATGTTACAGACACACTTTGTGAAAATGTAACCGGATGTGCTAAAATGTTAATTCATACCGATTACTGCAGCACTTTGGGAGAGCCATACATCACTTTATTGAAATCAACATAGATTTGAAATGTGCTACACATTGAAACTTCCGATTTGTGAAGTGAAGAAAGCTCCTGACTCGTTTCATAAAAGAGCCTCGGTTTGTTTATTGTCACCTTGGAGACTTCGGAGCACTTTGATTTTAATTCAGCCGCTTGTTTCTTTCATCAACAGCATTAAATGAGTTTCAATGATCGCCATTACGATTCATGAACACACATCGGTCACTGCCACACTATTAAACCTGAAGGTCAGTCTAAATTATTCATCCCAGTGAACACAGTCCGAAACAGTAACAAAAACAAACAAGCATCTCCTACCAAGGATTACTTCGCAGCCAAAACTCAGATTTTTACAGAGAACACATAATATCAAGTAGATATAACAGTGATACTTCTATAATAAAAGATTAAGCAGCCTAACAATAATAATATAATAACAATAATAATAAATTGGTCATATATATTTTCTAGATACTCAAAGATGTTTTGAGAAGGAAAAACAACCACTGAACAAAACAAACATCCTAAGAAAATAGCTGTGTTCTCTTTTCTTAGGCTGCCATGATGCTTCGGTTACAATTTTAAAAACATGTTAACTGAATTAATATAAAGCTTAATTAGACTTGCAACAAATTTAATTGCTGTGCCAAGAGATCGAGATTGAGAGAGGACCTTTCGGCTTCTTGCAACATAAAAAACTGGTGTTAAAAAAACCTTCCCTCTCAACTACTGTGGAGAGAGAAGACACAGCAAAATAACAAGAGAGCAGAATCACGTCACCTTCAGAGAATTAGAGAGAGAATGTCCACTCTCTGTCCACCCCTCTTGTGCAGCTTGCTTCTATCATAGCCGAAGCGTCTCACGGCTTCGTGTGTCCAGCTGCATGCTGCTGTGCTGAACTCTTTCAAATAACGGAATATCAAGTCAACTCAAAACACGAGGCGCACTCCTGGTGTTTGTGTTTGTTACTGTGTGCGTGCGTGGATAAATTAAGCAGATTAAAGTTGTTCGGTGCAAAAAACTGAATTCATTTACGGGGGAAAAAGTATTTTATATAAAAAACAAACTTGATATTGAAATATACCCAACAATAAGAGTAAAAAAGGTCTGCATTTCCTTTCTGAAAAGGAGTCTCCGATGACGCAAAAAAAAATCGTACTTTTCAATCATCTCAGACTGCTTCGGTTTAAGGGGTTAAAACTATGCCGCATTCCGGTTACTTCAGAACTGGGAACGCGGAGCAGGGAATGACTTAATGACAGTTGCAAGTCGGAAAAGCAACATGGACACCTCCAGGAGTACCTTTGTTTTGTTAGCTAATACCAGACGATTACGACACACTACGGGAAAGTTTCTGCACAAACACGGAATGACAGCACGTCAACAGAGAACTCGCACGATACTATCAAAGTGATTGATTTGATCACACAGAAAGAGGAACAAGTGGCTAATAAATGCTATATTTACAGCTTTAACAAACATTTGATGCACGTAGCAGTCATGTAAATACGACTGCAGGGGGCTGGGAACTCGGAATTTTCCACCTCCCAGGTCAACTACACTTCACTACTTTGCTAGTTTCTCTTGTCTTCGAACCACTGAAGCTACAGACCTATTACAGATTAATAGGTGGGACCTCACTGTCAAAAAATAAAAGCAACACCCACCATCCTGCTCGGAAGCTATGTTAACAGATTCATGTTTCAACAGGTGAGGTATCCCTTTAACTGTTTCTGCTGTCTCTCAATCATCCAGTACATACAAACATAACTTCTCTTTCTGTGTGACAAATTTGAATGTGACAGTTTCTCAGCAGCATTGACACTTTAAGAATGAAAAGTGTTTAAGACAAAATGATGGAACGACCTCTCCTGGGACATAGCAGGGACAGACGTCCTCTGTGCTTAAAAAGCTCTCTGTCTGTCTCTTGATGGTCTCATATGTACATATGGGCTCTGAGAGCATTTAACTGAGCAGATGTCCCACATGATGATGTTGCTATGGGCAACAAATTAGTCTAGTGTTGGATGGTGGTCATGGGGGGGTTTATTTGCTCCTCTGTGTGTCGCCTGTGGGGCCTGCACATGAGGAAACGACTCTGTAAGAGAGTCACAGAGTCTGCAGGTGTTGTTAGATCAGGCTCATCTAATTATTTTTATTTTTTTTGGAAAAACTGAAGGTCGAGAAGTCTGACATGGCACTCTTCTACCAGTATGATGGCTTCATATACGCCACGAGAAATACCCAAACTGTTTGTGAATAAAGATCATAAACATGCTGAACCAGAAAGTAAGAGACCTTATTGTTATGGACTGAATTACAAATGAACTAATATCATTTGTTTAACGAAAACACACAAATGCAAAACCGGTAAAAATGGTCTCCCAGTCCGAGAACAATGTCCTTTAAAAAACAAACAAAAGCCGGACTCTGGCTATGCCTTTCCTGAGCGTTTTTGTCTGGATGCTTTGTTGAACAGACAACAATGAGTGATCTGAAGAAATATAACATTTAGTTGCTTTCGTGCTGTCGTATCATGCTACACAATGTCATTGTTGGAAACATGATTATTTATTGCACTTTTTGACAAAAGGTTTAGTCACATCTGGACGTGAGCTGCGGTCTGGGTACATATTAAACTTCATGGAAACAGGCAATTAATAAGCAAATTTAATAAGAAACTGGGGAGGCCTGAGATGATACAGAAGAAACACAAACTGCAAGAGAGGAAATCTGGGCTGTAATCAAGGCCACCACAACCAAACAGTCTGAGAACTATCAAAGCTTTCATCCTCTGCCTGAACTCATCAGAAAACATTTCCTTCAAAGAGCAATTTTGCTGGAGATTAGAGCTCATTTTGTCTTAGCTGGAAACAAACTAAGAACAAAATCCTTCCACAAACTATCATTAAACACTCAGCACAAACACACTGCTGGAGGACCGTCAGCTTTAGCAGCTCTGACAGCGCATTGTAATTGCCGCCTCACATCTCAGCCTCTGTTCCCTGCATACACTGGGCTTAGAGGGGGATAGATTGTGTTCTTAACAGCGCTCAAACACAGTTGGGTTACTGCTCATATATGATGGGGCTGCAGCAGAGGTGAAAACCCATAAATACTGACGAGACCACGTCCAGCCTGTCAGAGCTGCAGGATCATGGGCAGAGAGGGAGAGTGACGAGAGCAGGGATACTACAAAGCTTCAACAAAAGCGGGTGTATGTTTCTGTTTCCCTAAAGTCTGTTTTTCTATATTTAATTATAAATGCAGGAAGTGACTAATCCTTATAAGGAATTCCTGTTATTTTATGCCAAAGGTCTCCGATCTCTGCAGAACAAACAGACCCAGTGATTAAAATGATTTATAAAAATGAAGAAAGGTGACCATCTGTGGCTCTTCAGTGGCAGCCATGACACGGCTACAAAACCACATCATATTTATAGAGGACAGAACCACTGTGAGATCCCAAATGGTTGGACACGGCCTAACTAGGCATAGCTTTTTTGCCACTGTCGTCTGGTTTTTGGGGGATTGGCTTATTATCAGACCCATCTGTTCGATCCGCATGGTTAATGCAATACCTTAGGAATCAGCTACTGAGTCAAGATAATATACTTCAGTGGTGAAAGGTGTTTGTTTTCAGCCAATAGAGCTTGCAAAGTGTGGGATGTGGGATCTCTACATGTCCAGTGGGAGAGTGAGAAAGGAGAAAGCAACAGGAACCAGGTAGCTTAAACAAGTGAGCCGAGTGCTCTGTGGACGAGAGACGCCATTCTGTTTGATGAAAGTTGTTGCTCTTTTTGTTTTATCATTTTATATCTCATCTCAATATCTCATGTGACCCTGAATTCACAATTGGATAGTGTAAATTAAGTCATATGTTATGTTATTAATTTGATTGAAAACACTGTTAAGGATTGCATGAAATTAATAAAAATAATTCTAAAAAAGAAAAAAGAAAGTTGTTTCTCTGTTAGATCGACATTTAACGACAATTGTGAGGTGGGAAAGTTACTGATTGTTGCTTTAATAGTATCATAATTTTATTTATCTGAAGAACGTTATCAATTATCAAGCAATGTATTGAGGCCTGCTTGTCAAGTGTGAACGCAGCACAGCACCATCAGCCCTTTTCACATTTCTAGACTTCAGTACAATGAAGTGCTTTTGCATGTGCACCAAACAACTGGAGACGGCAATGCTAGGTGAGTTGAGACGTATTTCTTGTCACAATGAAAGATTGAAAAAGAAAACGCCAACGACCAGAAAGAAGTATGAAGCTGCAAAATGGTCGCACATCGGCTCACTCTGGACTTCTTCTGGGAATTATAGTAGGGGGCTGTCTGGGGGAAAAAAATGAATAAATTAAGTTGCTTACATTTAAAAATGCATCTGACCCTGAAAATGTGGGGATATTTTTTGGAGATGTGTGCATAACTGAAAAAATAAAACACAGACTGTTAACACCTCCACAGGATTTTCTGCCTACAGGACTGGAGCAGACTGTAATGGCAGCAGAGTATCCCTGATAAACACATTTTATGACTGTGTATCTATTTTATTTTCCCGCCCAGCTCATAAGGTGAGACCTGCATGTCATTTCAGCCTGCTTAATGTGAGAAGATTGGTCACAGGGCTATCATTAATAAACGTGTTTGCAGAGAAATAAATGACTGGAGATAGCGTCATTACTGGAGCCTTCTCTTTAACCTTGAAGCCCTGTAATGAAGACGCTCTCCAGGTCAAACTCTTACTGCGCTGCTGCTGCTGATACTGCACTTACATGACGCATATTCTTAAACTCATTTGTGGTCAATTATTTTACAACACAGCAAAACCAGAGTCCTGCAATGAATACAAATCTCTGAGGGTGGTACAACAGCAGCACCAGGGACTTGAGATCAGTGGAGATGGATGGGTTATTCTAGCTGCAGAGGACCTTTGTAACAATTTTTTTAAGATTTATTTTTGGCTTTTTGTGCCTTTATTAGACGGACAGGACAACGGATAGAGACAGAAGCCAGGGAGAGAGAGTGGGGACTGACATGCAGGAAGGGAGCCACAGGCTGGAGTCGAACCCGGGCGTTGAGGACTATAGCCTCCATACATGGGGATTCACGCACTAACCCCTTTGCGCCACCAGCGGCCCCAAAATGTTAACAAATACAATTGAAATGTTTGTTGCTCTTTGTTAAACTCAAGCGTGTTGTACAAAGACAACCGAGGAATTGTGAAAGTAACAAAAACAAAACACAAACGGTTAATAACATCCATGAGCAAAAACATCACGGTAGAGCAAATGCATATTATTAATGGGATACTTTATCCATTTGCATTGAGGTTGTTGTTCGCTGCTCTTTCTCTGAGCTACAGCATGGCGGCAAGCAGACTTCTGCCTACAGGTGTGTGAGAAGAAGGAGCCTGGGTCGACTCGAGTGGAGAATTTTCAAGATGCTAATTCCTTCTAGAAGAAGTCTCGGAATCAGCTGAGGAAAAATTAATATGCAATATGTGCATGGATTAAAAGTAGGTTTTTGCCCCACATTTACTGACGGGCACCTTATTCTTTTCCAAACTATTGTTCCTGTTGTTTCATTTTACAACTCCAAAACACTTTTTTCCGATGTGTCCGACATCACGTGAATGCACACTAAAACCCTCTACTTCAGCGGGAGTGGCTTGTGGTGCTGTGCACTCTGGGAGTTGTTGTCTTTCATCTACATGAATTAAAACACTTCCTGCCCTTTCTCAGTCAAGAAGGCACCAACTTTAAAATGTATTTCACATTTCTACTACATATATGACCCAATGTCAATACAGATTCATGTTTCAACGGGTGCCAAAGAATGAGTTTACATTAGCCTAAAAAAAAAAGACCTGATTTGCTACTTCCTGACCACAACCTACCAAAGCTGTAGAACATCAACATTATCCAGTATGGAAATCAGACTTTCAACACAATAATCCAACCAATAAAAACACACAACAAGCAGCAAAGGTCAACAGTTAAGACTTCAATGACAGGAAGGTCATCCTGCATAATTGGTAGCTTTGAGTCATGTGAAAGGTAAGGAATGCAAAAGAGAGTTTCAGAATGTGGTGTCCACCTTTGAACACTCTTTTACATCTCTTCATGTTTACGTCACCAGGCAACTACAGAAAATAAGTGTTGGGGCACTTGTGAGTCTTATACAGCCCACAGACTTTATTTCAATCTCTAAAAACAGCAAAGTCTTCACCAGAACTTCCCTCCATTGGTGTTTACTCATTTTTCGAGGATAATTCTTCTCACTCCTTAAGTTTTGGGGGTGAGCTGCATTTGTGAACACAAACTAGACGCCTATTGTTTGTGTGCACAGCCCGAGACTATCTGCATGTGATTAGTACAATCTCGATTTCTGTTCTTCTCCGCTTGTTTGTGATGATGGGATTCTGTCCAACTTCAAATAACATTGATATCAAGGGAAATGTTGAGATCCTGAGATCCCCAGCCCCCCTCCCATTTAAGTCACCTGCTGTGAGGTGCATGTGTGAACATCCAGATCAGGAGGATATCAGGATCAGTCCTCCTGAAATGCTATAGAAATGTTGAGGAGTGCGTATGTAGAGACAGCTCATGTCTGGCATGATAGCAGATTAAACAAACCCAAACAAACGGATGTTTGGTGACACCTCGGCTATTCTGAAGCCTCCGCTCTCCTCCAGCATCACACCTCCACCCGTCTCCTCTCGCGTTCATGTGAAGGAGTTATCAATTTGAACGCACCATAACTAAGTGCAAGTTTAAAATTGTCCTTTGCTCGAGCTGCATTTGTCTGTGGTTTGTATTTTTGTGTAAGCAGACTAATGTTAGCACCCTTTGGTTAACTCATCACTTCATATTGTACATAAATTGAAACAGAATGACGGGGATCTAAACACACTTACTGTGATCCAAATTCAAATAAGCAGTGAGAAGACCGTGTTGTTCTTCTTGTCTTTGGTTTTGAAACAGCTATATAAGCAAAAAAATATGATGTACACAAGGCTGCGACACAAATACAGCTGGCGAGACTCACACTTCTCACTCATTGTAGGTAATCATTACTCAGAGACATTTACAGAGGATTTCTGCGGTATTTGTGTGCAAAATGTCACCCATTCTGCCTTTCATTTAGACTATGTAAATTACAGTTTAATCCAGATACTGGGGGGGGGGGGGGTGGTTATAATAGACATAAAATGAATCAAGGCTCTGTAATAAGATGTGTATCTCTAGCTGTAGTTTAGATGATGATGAAAAAGTTAAGTAAGGGATGAGGTGCCTTAAACATGCCATCAACTCTTTCTTGATGAAATGTTTGCAGGGATATAAAAACTAAAACTGAGCATATAACCTTGAAGCCTTTTAATGACGACAGCCCCAAGGTGAAGAGCTCTTTTTTTTTGACTGATATTTCACGAACATGACTCCAAATTATTTTATTAATTTGTGCTCAACTATGTCCAATCACAAACCCAGAGCCTTGCAATGTATGTGAATCCCCAAAGCAGCAAGTGGTTATTAAAAACTAGTGAGATAAATGGCGTAATTTTAGGTCATGCGTCATATTTAAAAAGGGTATTATTGTTTGGGGTGTACGTTTTTTTATGACAACATTAAGCAGGTGATGAGATACTGCAGCTCAGCTATGAACGATACACGTCAAATTTAATTATAGCTGCTTAATTAAGTCAAAAGAGACCTTCGTTCAGCTCAGGATGGAGTTGAAATGTAAACTTGCCGGACAATGTGGAGACAGTAAACTGAGCTCAAAATAAATATAAAAAATAAAAAAGATATACCGACCCATTTCACCACTTTTTTAAGTATTGCACTATTCCTGTGTCTTGGGTTTCAATTTTCTTTAGAGGTACAAATGGGGCTTAAAGTGGGGCTTTACCTGCGCTGCCATGAAAGAGAGGTCCATGGTGGCTGGTGTTGATGACAGTAATCCGGCGTCTGGTCCTCCTGAAACGGCGTCGACACACGTCTTACTTCCGCTGAAGAGGAGAAAGGCACCGACTGGAGGTAAAAGGATTCATCGTCCTCAACACGTGGAACAACGGAGACGGAGTGTGACAGTGTTTGTGTGAGTGTGTGTGTGTGTGTGTGTGTGGGGGGGGGGGGGGGGGGGGGGGGGGGGGGACGTTTACCGGAGGGACGGGAGGGGGGCTGGGATGGGATGGGGGGGCGTGCGTGGCAGCCGGAGTACCAGGAGAGAGAGATGATCATTTTAATTCAACATTTTTTAGTCGCAGAGGTGGAGATGAAGGCTTTTAAAACAGCAAGCAAGGCTGAGCATCTCTTTAACCTTGAAGCCTTTTAATGAAGACAGTCCCTGGTTAAAGCCTTATCTTTTTTTTCTACTGATATTTCACTAACATGACTCCATATTGTTTGATTAAGAGAATTTGTCTAATTTTAATTAAAAAATATCTAGTTATGCCTATTGCAAGTCGAATTCATTAGCAAATCCAGAAAATCATATTACAAGCAACAAGTCATGGATTGTCTGTAAACACAGTAGTGGCCCTGGAGGTAAATTGCACAAATATGTTATGATTGCAAAGCATCATAAATGCCAAATAAATTTTAAGAAATGCAGAAACATTTAATGTATGGCAAATACATTTCAAAATGCTTGTTGAAACATTAACATATTTCACCTGCAAAAAAAGCAAAACAATAACAAAATGCTTTAGTCATATCCTTTCCATCATTTTATTTGTTTTGCTTAAGTTGATTTTTTTGGCAGTAAGGGAAATGCTATTGATGTTCCATTACATATTTGTGTATTGTATGTATCTGATATCTGGTGACACGGTTTTTGCAAGTATGATTTGTTTGTTTTGTGCTGCCGACCTTCAGGGCTAGCTCATAAAAAGTGTCAAATGAACAAGTAACATTACTTACTAAGGTACTTAAATCTACAGAAGGAGATGTATGGCAGCCATATGTCTCACTCTCTACCTCTACAGTACTTATCATTGTTATTGATAAAATGACAGAAGGTAGCTCCTCTCAGAAACCATGTTACATCACTCTCTACATGTCATTTCACCTCAGGGATCCCAGGAGTTCATTCTTCAGTAGAAAGAACCAAATGACATCCAACTGCACCAAGTTCTTCTTATGGGTAAACCAGCTCGACAACAAACCTGAGTCTTATTCTGGTGACAGAGTGAGTGTGGCCTGTTTTAATGTCCCCCCTCGTTCCTGACAAATAAACAACAACAAGAGGGTAATAAAGTGAGTAAAGGATTGTTAATAGTCATGTAAATGAACAGAGAAATGCTTTAGTCATTTAGACAGCATTGTTATGGCTGTGTAATTGGATTTTCTTCTAATGATCCATATCTGTCATGCATATTGAAGCAGACCAGTTCTGGGGATCATATGTGCTGTATTGTAATAAGGGCATGTATTTCACACACAGAGGTAATCCATTAAGTCCTCTGTGTTCAGACACCCTCAGACCAGCAGCTGATAAACGTACGAGTCAGTGTGATGAATGATTGTTTGTTGAACGGGTAAATCTTTAATGTACAGCAGCCTATTTCCAGAGTCCCACTGCAGCTTTAAACGCCTACACATGGAGGGGACACACACATATCTGCACACACATACCAACTAATGTATGAATATATGACCACAGGTTGAGAGATGCAATTAATCAAAATGTGTTTTTTTGTTTAATTTTACCCAGTCTCTACTCAACTCTGTCATAGATAAAAACATGCAGCTTAAAGTGCTTCACATAAAAACAGACAGAAAAGAACATAAATTGAAAGTCATAATTAGGCCCTGAGATTTTAAGCCGAAAACAGCAATCTTTTGTCACGTTTTGACTGTTGGACAATATAGTTTTGAGTTCCTGAAAACGCAAACTTCTATAAACCATTCTGTCTCATCATGTAACATGGAAATTCCTCTAAAAATGGCAACATTTTGCATATTCATTATGCATGTGTGAGGAGACTAAAACAACTAGGGCAGACTCCTGAGTTTTTTTTTTTTGAAAATATCAACTGTTTGACAATTTCATTTTTGTAAAAAAAACACAACAGCTTTAAAATTGCTCATTTGTAATCCACAGACTATTTAAACATGGCATGTTTTGTGCTTGTCCTTTATAATCGCAGTTGCGCAGGAAGTGGCGATTCTTTAAAACCAATCAACGGACTACAGTGCATCTAGCTCCACCCTTTCGGGTCAGGTTGGTACACTTGGCACCCCAACAAAAGGGTTGCAAAAAAGTAGAATGGTACAGATTGGTTATTTTGGGACCATTCACAACTGTGACTAATTTCAAACTTTTGCCTGAAACATCTATTATATCGCACTCTCCAAAAACCACCAGACTCCATTGACAAAAAGAGTCATTTATCACGAAAAACCACAGGGTGCATGTGTACTGCTGCCTTAGTCTACATCGGGAATTGAGCCCACAACCCTACAGTTCCTAACCCAAGTCCTTACAGACTGAACTACTGCTGCACATTGCTAAAATTGATAAAACATCTGTATCACACACTAACACAAACAAATACCTGAGTGAGCTCAGAAACAATCAATAATCCCATGGTCTGTATGGTCAAAATGACCCTTTTTGTCAATGGAGTCTGCCGGTTTTTGAGGCGAGTGATACAACAGCTGTCCTTTCTCTGTAACAAAAAGGTCTAAACCTCAGGCGTGTTAGAACAGCAAACTGGGCCTGTCAAGGACAAAAGCAAGAACCTTTAGAGGACAGATTTCGACGATGTAAAAGCACAACAGTCTTCATCACTGCTGCAGGCTAAAGACATCTACTGAAACAAAACTCGTGTTCATGTTTGAAAGAATTGGACCCCAATGTATGCAAACATAAGACCCAGGAATACCAACATTGGAATTCCTTTTCAAACATGACCGTCACAAGCGTATAGTTCTTCTCGAGCTGATCACGTCCCAGATTGTACCTAGAATTAGACAAACGAGATGGAGGGATGAGGAAGGAGGTGGAATGGATGAGAGGAAAGGAAGGGAGGGTGGGTCATGGAAGAACTGAGACAAAGGGTGTAGAGTGTGGTGGGTTAGTATAAGTCGGCTTGTCGGGTGATTGGAGGTGTAGTTTGGTTGTGGTCCTGCTCTCAAACCTTAGTCAATATAAATGAACTGGTACATGGACTTGGCTTTTCTAGTCTTCTGTCTACTCAAAGCACTTTTATACCGCAGGTCATGCCTACACATTCTCATGCTGATGACCATCAGAAGAGACTAATCCCATTCATATACATCGATATGTTGCAGAACAACTTATAGCAAATTAAGGTTAAATGTCTTGGCCTAATACACATTGGACACGAAGCTGCAGGAGCTGGGGATCAAAACCCCCGACCTTCTGTTTCAGAGACGACTGACGCTTCCAAATGAGCCACAGCTGCTGTGTTGACGTGTCTCCACTCAAATTCCTGTTTTGTGTGGATATATAACGTGCCAAGCATGGAAGCAGATGATTAAAAACAGAAAAGAAAGACGTTCAAATTCAAATTGGAAGAAACAGGACCTCACAATTTCCTGACTCAAGGGTTTGACACAAACCCAACCCCAGGGAGTGTTACTGTCCGGTCTCAGGGAACATGTAAAGCTTTTCTGACCTTTTCAAAGACATGATGTTATTCTAAAGTATGATGTGTGTTGTCCTCAGTGGAGGTCCAAACCTGCTGCAGCCAGCTGATGTCACAACCAGGCTGTCGTCTCTGAGGAATAATCTGTGATGAGCTGTCAGAGTTTGATCCTTCAGACACAGCTGTCAAATTCTGATGGATCTTTTCTTCCTGATGTGTCTTCAAGCTACTTGATATCCCCGATTACGATACAGTGCCTCACTTATTGGTTTTCCTCCAACTTCTGTCAGCACTGCAAGATATCATCGAGAAGAAAATCGAGCCTGTGTGCACTGTTGTGACCACCTTACCTTATTTATGTTTTTAACATTTATTTAACAAGGAAGCCCCCCCAAAAACATGAACAAAACAAATTGTTAAAATGAAAACAATTTTAAAGAAAGTTATGGAAAGAACAGCGGCTTTTCACGAAAACAACCACGTGCACCTGCCGTCATCTTCTTCATGACAGCGTTTAGTTTGTTTAGAGATATCAGTGTGCCTTACTGTAGCTCTTTCTGGAGTTGATTTCAAGCTGAAACTGTTTTATAACAGGAAGTGTTCAATGAAGTGAAGAAACTAATTTGACACACTACCCCCTTTTTTTATTGGTATGTATTGGGAGTCGGAAACTGATGTCCCCAAGGCCAAAGCCCCCACGCCAGGTGAACTATCTGACCCACAAGAATGTTATTGCAACATTTAATTCTTTATTTTTTAAAAAGACAGAATGTGCAACATTTTATACATAAATAAAGAGAATTCAAGTACATGTTGCTCTGAGTCCTGACTGTTGGCATTGAGTGAGAAGTGTGAGTCCCACTGGTTGTCTTGTTTTCAGCGCTGTGTTCACATCATGTTTACGTGGGCGGGGCAGTGTTGTGTATAAAGCTGTTAAAGTCAAGGACTAGAGATAGGAAGACTAACATAGTCTGCTCACTGCTTATTTAAATGTCACGTGAATGTTTTCAGATCGTGGTCATTCCTTGTCAGTTGGTGTGCAATATGAAGCTATGAGCTAACTAAAGAGCGCTAACGTTAGCATGCTAACAACAATGCAGGCCACAAGCTCGAATGCAAATTCGAGTGGAGAGAGGTTGGCGGTGTGTCCCTGGAGGAGAGCAAAGGCTTCAGAATAATGGTGGTGTTTGTTTTGGTTTCATGCTGGTCGACGTCCACTCGATTAAAAAGTCGCACAGAACACACAACTCTGGAATCGTGTGTGAGCAGCGCACAAACATCACCAGAATCACCTTTAGCCTTTCGTCTACAAAAGAAGCTCAAGACTGTGCGCAGTATTTTTAAACCCTTTCTGTACAGTTTGGCTACAGAATAGACATTTTACGAGAACAGAGAGAGGGCTACTCCGCTACACCGACAGTGACGTTTGAGACCTCACTGAGCGTGCAGATTTGCAAACTGTGTGGATAAATTACCTATACAACCCCGTGTATGGATTTAACAAAATCTAACACAAATATATCACGCTATATTTTTGTGTTTTTTAATGAATATGTGAACAAGCTTATGAGTTAACTCATCAAGTTAAACCCAAATACAGAGACTGATTTTCAAAGTCTTTGTAGTCATGGTTTTGTCTCTATCACACCTCCACACACTGATTTATAAACCTCATCATTTCCGGGAATGGAGGTAGCTTCATCTGAATTCTCCTGTCCCCTGTGAGACCTTCCTCTGATAGCATCCATTATCTCCTGTTGTTTCAGAGCTGCTCCTCCTGTCGGGATAAGCAGCCTAATTGTTAGATTTGCATAAAGCAGTATAAATGGACGACCCAAGCAGAAAAACGTCTCCGTGCATTTGCATCCAAATTGGATCAGCGGCCCCGACTTAGACTCGTGTTTATCCCCTTTTTCTCCTCCTCCACCTCGCTGTCATCACGCTCCCCTTTAGCTGGTTATTGTTATGTAAAAGTTTGCCATTAAAAAACGTGTGGCGCCGGTAAAGGAGCTATACATCACTTTGAGAGTATTAAAAGGCAGACAGCAGCATTTCTCTCGGTTGTGCCTGAACTGTGGGTGAGATCATGTTCTTCCTCTCCATCACTGATACACGGTCAATCATCCAATGGACGGAGACTTTTTTTTAGCCCTGCAGTCTTAAATTCATTCCTTCACTTTATAATATATGCTCTAAAGTGTTTCTTCACTGCACTAACCAACGAGGAGACGAGCCCGGGTTATTCTACAGAATGTGGTCAGAAAAGGAAAACGCAGAGGAGATTGTAGATTATTGTTGTCAGAAGCTCTGCTGCCCCTCTGAGGGAACAAAAGAACAGACTTCTCCCCACCCTGACATCAGACATTGTTAACATTACTGCCCACAGAACACTGATTATTGATCCAGACACATTCAGAAATACAAAGAAAGGTTTGTAGACTTTCATTCCGCAGCAGTGCAACTCCTAAATTCAACCAGATTTGTGGATTCAAAGACTCACATGGAACGCTGCACGACCTCCCAACAGAACGCCAAAGATTATGTCCACTGAGTGTTTTATTCTGAGCTCCAGCTACTTTTTTTCAATTGTTTTCAAAGAGGTGAGAGTATTTGCAAGCAGTACAAGATATTTCCTGTGTTTCTGTCCTCTACAGATTATGTCTCGTCCTGTTCGTATCAGGAAAACGATCTTCACTATAAAACTAACGGTTAAAAGCAATGGAGCCTGTGTCGTTTATACAGAGGCCTTTGTCAACAGACTGTTGTCATAGAGACAGGACGGACGAGCAGTGCTTTTCTTCTCAGCAAACATGCAAGTGCTCCTTCACGCACAGTCCCCTAAAAAAATGTCAGGTGGACACGGCCTAACATGTTTTCGTTTGTTTCTGCCCTCTACAACATGCTCCAGAACGTAAGAGATGACCAATGAGAGCACAGTGTTCTGCATGCACAAAAGTCCCTGAATATGAAGGATATTCATTTTACAGCAACAATAATAAGTCAACACTATTCAGTCTTTCCTCCCATAAACACCCCAGCAACATCATAGGATCCTGTGCTTCCTGTTTCCTGGACATCAGGTGTAGAGCACTGGGCCTCAGACACCTCCACAGCCTCTTCCTCCAGCAGCAGCTCCCCCTGGTGGTGGACCGGTAGTATCACCTCTTGTACCGGCTCCCTCTGTGTCTGACCTCTCTCAAATTATCACAGCTGTATTTTTGGTCCTGTGCTGCAGATTCAGGTGGAAGTTAAGATCTAGGATGACACTTTGTGTGCATTACTAACATTTAACTCAACTGTATTTACAATGTGAGAGTGAGACTGTTCCATAGTCTGCATTCATTAAAGACACTTTAAATAGCATGGGAGGTTTTAACTGACTATCTGCTGGTATGACATTTAACATATCAACAGTTGAACCTATTGACTGTTCCATGAAGATAATTTGAGATCTTTAAAAGAAGAAACTATTTCAACATGTAAATATTTAATAAACGTTGAAAACTCTGTTTAAACCTTGTCAACTGTTTCTTCATAGCCTCACTCCAGTGTATGAATAATCCTTGTGTTAGAAGCTCACAGTATCATTTATCACAGAGGGGTGTGTGAGAGGATGAGACCACCTCTACAAGAACAACATGGGACAATTATTTGTTAAAGTGCTTTGAGCTGAAAGAGAGATTATGGACATGGAGACTCGAGGAAATGAAACACAGGAAGGTATGATAGAGTATCCACACACGCGCCTATAGACGATTAAGGCTGTCAATCTTGATGCCACAGAGCCCCTCCCCCTCTGTAGGTCAAAGTCACCTTCAGATGAAAAAAAAACTGAGAACGAGGAACCAGTTACATTTGTGAGCTTGTGTTTGACTTGTGTGTGTGCGCAGTTTCTCTCCTGTTTAGATTTTTTTTTTCGGACCTCATCCTGGCCAATCACAACCATGATCAACAACAGGACGTGTGAAATTAGGAGATCATGAGGCATGTTTGCTGTTGATGTTCTTTTCGTCCAGGGGGCAAAAATGCCACTTCAGATTCACCATTTCTATCTAAAATTTTAAAAATAAATAAAACAACAATAAAAGCTCCTCTAAAATCTCTTTCTGTGGCACCAGTTAGCCAGTGGTTTTGTTGTGCGCCCCATGCAAGGCTGTAGTCCTCATCTCAGCGACCATGGCTTTGACCTCCTGTTTGAGGTCACGTTTTGTGTTTTGTTTATCTGGGCTCAGCTCTTTACTGCATGTCACCCCCAACCCTCTCCTCGAAACATTTTCTCTCTTAACCTGTCATAAATTATAAAAGCTAAAAGGCAAACAAAAAAAAAATCCTTCCACATTTTACCTCATGGTAACTAGTGAAAATAAAAAAAGGTGATCCTCCTGTCAAGTTTGTCGACGTCTGGATCCAAAAAAAATCACAGCAATGTAGCTGCAAACGCCATTGAGAAGGTGTAAGCTAGCTGAGCTAAAGTGAGGCGTTTAGGACGGACACCATGCCAAGAAGAAGCCGAAAACAACTCAGAAGGGCTTCTGTAACCGAGCGGTTAGTGTGCGAGCCCCATGTACAGAGGCTGTAGATCTCTAGCAGACGGCCTGGGTTCGAATCTGACCTGTGGCTCCTTTCATGTATGTCATTTCCTCTCTCTCTCTCTGATATCCGACTCTATCCACTGTCCTATTGCAAAGTAAAGAGACAACAGGCCCAAAAAGAAAAAAAAACACAAACTACAGGGAAAAAGAAAAATAGCAATCTCTATTCACACAACTGACAACGGAGGCAAACACAACAAGTGTGGCTTCAATTAAAGTGTGACCATGTGCTTTAAAGTCTTAAATAGCAAGGTCTGACTCCATTAAAAACAAGCCCACTGCTTTGTTGATGACCTGCCTACTGCTGAAATTGTTTTTCCTCTTCAGCGACGAGTTCAGCCATCTTTACTTCATACTCGAAACTTCAAACTGTAGAACTCCAGACAGGACAGGTTTCAACTTTAACTTGGATAATATAGAACTTCCTATGTTTCCACTCGTTTAAGGTAGACTTGATTACCTGTGACTGTGGAATATATGTGATGTGCTAATTCTCTCATGTGATTATTGGTGAAATGTTTTTAAAGCTCTTGGAGAGGACAGGATTCAGAGGGAGAGCGGCTTTGACACTTATTGATTACTCTTTAAATAAATAAATCAGTATGTTTCTCCAGCCTCCTCTTATTGTCAGGAGTCCTCTCATAGATAGGACTGATTATCTTCTGCTCTGAGCAAAATAACAACATTGGTCTTTGTTGTGTCAAGTTTTTGTTTTCAGCCTTTGTCCTCAGTCTGAGGATAAATGGGCTTTGGCTTTCCAAATAACTCCCACTAAACAACACAGACAGGTGCTGCCGTCCTTAAAATGAATGCAGCAGAAAAAGAGAGGGTGATTCAACTTTGATCAGGGAATCAGGAAGGAACTGGGGTCTCCAATACTCACAGGCACAAACATGTTTTTACTTATTACCTGAAGTGAACCGGAAAGGATGAGTCTTGAGAAAATACGCTTTACTGTTTCTTTTAGCGGCAATTTTCTGCACATGACAAGTGGGCTTCTCTGTTGCAAGTTTATATCTTCAGGATTTACTTTTTTAAGTCAACAATGGCAACAACCAACTAAAATTGAAAGACAAATATATTTAGAATATTGATCATGTTTGTAGCCAATTTGCCATATATATTTTATATTCTGAAATGACCTAAAAAGAATCACAGATTAATCAGAGTTCATGTTTTGCTGTCAGACTGATCAGTCATCTCAAAATAACATCCATAAGGAGACACTTCTTTGTTTATATTATTTGGTTTGGAACGTAAATATCAGGTGTCGAGGTTGAGAGGCGTTGCACCTGGACTTAATAATTGATCCATTAACGTTACCTTGTTGGATGAACGAGAGTCCAAGTGAAACTCCTTTGTTGATCTTGCCATTCATTTATTTCTGTCCATTTGGCTCAATATGTAAATATTTTGATACCAAAAAACACCCGCTTGTGACTATTGCATGCCTCCGCTTAGCGGTCAAAAACAACGGTTTTTCCCTTCCTGATTGAACACTGACAAAGGTTCCTACAGACATCAGTGACTCACCCTGAGATGATACACACAAACACCTCACATTATATTAATAATCTGCTCCAACATCAGTGTTGGTTGTTTGATAATGTGAGTAGGCCTACATAAGGAAGTAATGGACAAATCTAAACTTCATCAAATAAAAATTATACCGAATAAAATCTTCATTGTTATGATAATCACATTTTGGAAATACTAAATCACCCTTCAAGGCATTTGACATAATGATATTTAAAAAGCTAATTTGATTGAACTCTTTGTGCAATAATAGCATTTAATAGTCCACTTTTGAACAATAATGCCACACCTAATTTTAGTTAAATCCATAATCAATTAACGGAATTTAAATAGTTTCTTATTTGGACTACCTCCCTGTAGGAACCCCCTTTTGTTTCTCCGAAATGTATTTTTTCTTTTCTGTGAAATCTGCAGAGACTGGTGGCATATCGAGGGTTGTTACAACTCCTTACCAGCAGATGGCGGTATATGAACACTTATAGATACATCAACTGGGTACTTCTCTTCACAGTTTGATGATGATCTGGATCATATTGCTATCATAAAACAGTAAATATGTCTCGGTTGAAATGACATATTGTACTTTTCCATAATTTGCCACATGTCTGTAGCAGTCTGAAAATCACGTTTGCATGTTACAAGGCAAACAAGGCATATTTCAAAAAGGCCTGTGATCTCAAGTAAAATAAACACATTGTTGTTCCATACAATGTTAATAAACAATATTTTTGTTTTATTGGAAAAGATGCTTCACATCCTCACTGCTCCCAGATCTGTCCAATCCAAATAAAGCATGACTCAGGAAGTGACAATGTGGTTACCTTGGATCCATAACGACTCATCAGGAACATTTTGTTGAAGAGGACCAAAAGAAACAGGAGTGTAACATTTTACATGATCATTCATTTTTTTCAATCAAAATTCCCAAACATGTGTCAAAGGCTTTTTTTACTAACAGGATGATACACAAATCACAATTAATAATAATAAAACAGATATTTACTTAAAGTTTCTTCTGGAGCAGAGCGATACAGAAACCACAGTTCTGTTCAGCAATGAGGATAGAGAAGTTCAAAGTGGAAAAGTTCAACATCCTGAGCAGTGAAGAACAAATAGGAAGGAATCGTAAGGCTGGAAGTCATTTGACACACACTCACACACAACAATTCATCATCGGGCAATAGCGCCCTGTGACAGGAGGCTGAGGACGTCAACAAGGAGGCAGCAAGATCGGAAACAGGTATGCAGTCTGTAATAGCAAAAACTATCGAAAAGGGCAAAGACGGGTCAGAAGCTGGCAGAGTCGAAACTGGGTAATCAATCTAAGAGAAAGTGCTGGAGATTCTTGCATTAGGGCAAAGAACGATCTGGAAAGGAGTGTGTGAAAAGGAGAGGCTTTTATACTGGCTTGACGACTGATGAGGAGTAGTGCCATCTTCTGTGCCCTCAGGTGGATTGGAAAGAAAAGAACTCAGACCACATGATCTGCGGCGACTCACTCGCATCTCTATAAAAAACACTGTAAATCAAAGGCAAGACCAGACTTGATGTCTGAAGTAATGCTGGCCATATCCAGAATTAGTTAGGTTGCAGTGTGAGATTTATGTGGGTATGCACTTAAATGTCGGAATTCAGGGGAAGCAAGCAGCAGATGAAATAAAAAAATAAGTAAAAAGTAGAAATGAATCTTGCTCCTGGTGTAATGGAGATGTATTCAATAATCCACTTAGGAATCACAGAGTCATGGCAAAAAGCGTGGGAACAGGAAAGACAGGTCGACATTTTTATATAATATACAACCATCTGTAAGACAATGAGCTCCCTAAACCTGCGTGGAGAAAGAAAAGACCGAGTTAAGCTGCTGAGGCTGAGATTAGGACACTGTGGATTTACGAGTAGGTTGACCCTATAGAAACAGAGTGTTAGTGTCAGCATGGTCAGACATAGACAGTCAAACATGTGCAGCGTTTTCTCAGAGCAAAGAAAGAAACATTACACTAACGTGGGAGAAATAATCTTCAACCTTTCAACCCTTCTGTGACCAGGTAAGTCCTGGCACATACTAAAAGATGTTTAAAATCTTAAACGATTTTTGTGCAGAATATTACAGGAAAATTGACAATTTTGGGGGAAACTGTATTTGAACAGTAAATACCAGTAGGTGGTGGTAATGCAACACTTAAGGATGCCAACCCACATAAAACTACCAAGAAGAAGAACACGAAGAAGAAGAGGAGGAGAGGAGAGCAGAGGAGCAGAACATTACAGAACTGGGAAAAAGTATCTGAACTCCATAAAATGTGAAATATTGTGGGCAAAATGGTAATTAAGCAATTGAGGAAACTATAGAAAAGATGTCTTAGATGGCTCATAGTTCATCTCTGTCCCCTCCTTAGGTGTAACATAAACAAAAGTAAACACAGATATACACACAGCATTTCTCCACACTCTCACAAGCTCCAAAGCTCCTGTGCTGCTGCGATCCATGCTGTTCTGCTTCAGGCTCATTTTCTCTCTATGAATAAAAAGCAGCCGGTCTGTTTGGGACAATCAGGATTAGGTCGGCTGAGGTCACATTAATCTCTGATGAGGTGAAGGCAAAGAGCAGGAGGACAATGAAGAAAAGTAAAGACTCTATTTACTTGTTTAAATGTGAATTCTGTGCAGAAACATTGTTGATGAGCAGAGTGAATTAAAGCCTCTCTGAGCTGCAGCCGGTTCTGACCTGCGTGTTGATCCAAAAGGTTCCACACTGAATGAATTAACCTGACATACCTGAGATTCAAAGCTGCTCCATTAGTGTCTCTGCTGCAAACCTTTATGTTCACACCTGGAATTAACGTCTGCTTCCTACTCTTGTTTGTGTTTGGATCAGTAAACAAAAAGAAGTACCGGTACATTTCAACAGACTGACGATTCACTTCCAACCTTTTTTCTTTGCAGCCCCCTCTTTCATGTATCTATAGAAAATCTGAGCCCTATAGGACCCCCAGGAAAAATAGTAAGGTGTCAGTGTGGGAACCAATGCTCTGCTGTAGTTAATCAGGAAAAGCTTCTTAAACCCCCCCCCCCCCCCTCTTTTTGTCCTTGCCTAGACAGTCAGCAGCACAATTCACTGACAACAAGCAGGAATACAAACACAACACAGGATACGTGAGACAATGCATTAAAAATACACAAGATAACAAATAAAATTAGCAGTTATTTGTGAAAAAGAACCAGAATTATAGATGGGCGTACTCTTGATTTTCCCCCCAAATGTTTTTTATTTATTTTTTTTAGGTGACCCATCCAGCCGAAGGAAAACAGCCTTCGTTATAAACAGTGACATGTGAGACTTCTTTTGCACATACAGGTTAACCTACAGTTTAGATTATTGTAATTCCTTGTATGTTGGCAGCTCAACCGTCTGCAGCTTGTCCAGAACGCAGAAGCTTGTCTCCTAACTGGGACAAAGATGCTTGAGCACATAACTCCGGTGCTTTCCTCACTGCACTGGCTTTTGCTTATTGTTTTTGCTGTTCGGGGGGGGTAATGTTAGGGTTCTCTGTAACTAACTCTGTCGCTCATTGTAAAGCACTTTGGTTGACTACTCGCTGTTTTAAATGTGCTATATAAATAAAATTGACATTGACATTCAGTTAGTACGGAAAAAATTGAAGTGTTCTCAACCAATCAATGTAGGTATACTCTATGCACTCCACCACTGCATGTCGTAGTACCTGAAGACACTTATTAAAAAGGAATAAACTCTTTAAAGCAGCAGTTACCCCCCCGTTGTTTTAAACATGTCCCTGCATGCTGATCTGTCAGACCTCATCAGTCTGGTCCTGATTGATACTCCTCCGCCGGTCCAAGGGCCCGTCAGGGTGCCAGGAAAGTGACCCAGGAGAGGCTGAAGAGGCCTCCCTCTATGTTTTCATGGAGTGACAGTCATCGGAGTTCAGTCCCTCTGCCTGCAGCCGAGACATCTGCGACCGCAGCTGCACCCATCTGACACCCCGGGGTCTCATTAACAGCACGGCCACGAGCAACGTGTACCCCTCACATCACGTCTGACAGATGTTACAGAGAAATCCATGAGGAGGTTTTTTATGTTGAATATTCTCCCTCCGATGAGTCTGACGACTTCACTTCAGCATAAAACATTGATACACTGTGACGGACTCTATTCTATTTCCTGTCATACATCCCTCGAAATCTTAAAAGCTGGTCATGTAAATGATAAAGAAAGACAGGACATTTTATAATTATAACAATCATAACTTTATTGATATAGAAGTTTTAATCTTTGCAAAGCGCTTGGACATAGGAAGAAAATGCAGGAACTCAGAAATTTTACAAAAAAGGCATCAAAAGTCAGAACAAACAAAGAGTAGTGTTAATATTCAGAATGTGCAAAAGAAGAACAAATTCAAATGAAAGATTAAAATAGAACAGCTCTGAAAATGTTTTTAAGTAAAAGCAATACAATTGAAGAAGGGAATACAGAATGAAAATAAGATTAAAGATGAGGAAGGTAAAAAACGTCACATCACAGGAATTAAAAACAAAATAAAAGTGAATCATGTCCAAAAGATAAAGTATTACGTAAAAATAAAAGAAAGTTAAAGTGGGACATCAGAGGAGGGACTACTGAAAGAGAAAAAGTTTAACAGCAATAAATAAAAGAAATGATCAAAATGACATCACATGGGGTGTGTCAATGACCAAGCGGTTCTGTTGCGCTCCTATGTACAGAGGCCGTGGTCCTCACTGCGCCTGTGGATTTGAATCCTTTGAGAGCTTCCCGTCTCTCTTCAGCTGTCCTGTCTGAGAAAGGCAAAAAGCCCCCCCGCCCCGCCCCGTTTGGTTACACCTTCGCCATACTGAATGCTCTGCTCTCCTCCATCGACCCACCATCAATCCCCCTTCACTCACGTGAGCACAAAGGAGTTAACAATGGTCGTCGGACAAAATTCTCTTTGACTCAAGGTGAAATTGCCTTTGGCCTACATTGTTGTGTTAGCAGGATGATGTTAGCACACTTTAGTTAGCTCATAGCTTCATATTGCATGCATATTGATGCATGTTGACACAGAATGATGCTTTGACCACACCCCTCTCTGAAAGGGCTTGGATGGCTCTGGCTCTCTCGCTCCCTGCACAATTGTTTAAAATGAGGAGGCAGACTCAGGCCCCGTTTACACGGAGACGCTGTGACAGAAACGCATCGAAACGACTCCACTCCGGATTCGAAGTACAGACCGTCGACACGGCAGGTCTTGACTGAGTGAAAACGATGTAGTTCTCACGCCCGGCCAGTAGTGGGCAGTGGAACTTTACAATGCGACACGCGCGACACTCACCAGTACAACCAGCGGCTAGTTCTCCCAAGTCTTACCTAAATGCTGCGTATGGTCGCCCTGTGCTTGGGTAAAGGTTGAACTATTTGCCGCAAGTATTCAATGCTCTTTCGGCAGCGACATACACGATGTATCATATCAAGGTTCTGTTCATACAACACGAATAGCTGTTGAAGCACATAGCACAAGCAAATCCGCCGCCATTGTTGTTTATGTCCAAATGTATGGGGGGGAGGTGTGGTGAGGTCATCGCAGCCAGAGAGTTCGCTCCGCTTTGTTCACATGGCTGCGATAAGCCCCCCGTATCAGTTTGGTTCCACCCTGGAGGTCGAATTCAAAAGCTTGCGTTTCCACCCCCGTGAAACACCAACGGCCTGTGAACGAAAGGCCAACCCGATACTCAACTGTTTTGTTTTACTGTCACAGCGTCTCCGTGTAAACTGGACCTCAGAGGGCAGAACAAACACCTAGCTGGGGTAGTATCAACCATCTGGGGGCGGGGCAACTGTCCTTTGTGATGTCACAAAGAGAAAATCTTCAAACGGTCTTTTTGAGCACACGTTTTTTTTTTAAAGTGTAGAATTTCAAATTTTGGAGAGAATTAACTTTTTATCGGGGGGCGGGGGGTGTTAGAAAAACATAGTAAAGTGTATTTTGAGCAGTATGTGACCTTTTACAAAATGCATTTCCATGAACTTGGAGGACGTCCCTCACCAGCCCACCCGCCATCTGGGTCAGAGTTAACAAGATTTGATTTGGATTTGAGATTTCCTGACGTTTGTTGTTTTCTCTGAACCTCTCCACAGAAAGAGAGAGCTGATTGAACTGGATATTAAAATAACAGGAATGAGGGTTTAAGGTGAGCAGGAATTTGGAAAATTATGCAACACAGAAGCTGGACGTGAAAAGCTCGGCCTCCTGCCTCAACATAGTTTTTTTCTCAGGCCTGTGTTCTTGCATGAGGCTGGATGAGGGAAATCATCTTTCTCCTTTTCTTTTTTTAGAGCTCATTAGATTTAATCGGGTGGGTTTCTCCAGCCTCGCCTCTGGCCACCCTCTGTGCCGTCAGATTCTTTTGGTCCGACTCAGGCTTGGATGTCTAAATCACTTTAATTAGACGACTAATTGGCGACTTTCACAGCCGGCTTCTTCCAGAAAAATATTATTTTGGTCTAGGTTCAATACCTCATGCCAATAACATTACTGCAGAGTGATGGCATCCATAAACAGCACCGGGTACAACTTCACTCTTTGATGATGAAATGTTCAGTTAAGTTATGAGTTTCATCTGTAACTAATGTTGACAGCTCTGCCAGGGGAACTGAGCATGCTCCGGTTGGTGTGGGCTTTGTTGCCGATGCCAGACACTTCGTCTCATTAATTCCTTAGCAGATGTTGGATCTGGCTTCACAATCTGAGCCAGACAGATGCTCACAGTTCTACGTCAGTCCCTCAGGTGATGCCGGTTAGAGGCTGGGCTTCCTTCAGAACACCTCCGCTGCACTGTCGGCGCCTCCTCCGCTGAGCCTCCACACGTCTGACGCTGTGTTCACCTCCGGTTATCCTGAGCAACCAAACACAGAGCTGCTTCAGGTGCTCATTGCTTTTTAAACTGCAGTTCCTCAAGTGTCCACTAGAGGCTGTCTTCTGGTGTTAGTCATTTCCTATAGAGCTCCATGTCAAAATGTCCAACTTCACAGCAGAAATAAACAAAAACATAAACAGTTTAGGATGTATTAGGCCTGCACAAAAACATGCTGTACAAAAATATGCCACGTAATGATTGATTACAATGTTCAACTTTGTGGCACAGTAATCACAGTTTTTGTCTGTTTTTTTTTTTTTTACGTTTTCATGATTCCTGCTTGCATCAGGTTTCTCCAAAATAAAAACAAAAGCTGTTTTTTTTCTCCACCAATTTAAGGCCAAGCTAGCTTAAGCCTCGGCTGACTGCATCAACAGAGTTTAGGGTATTTATAGTTTATTGAATGCTCTTAATTATGCAGCCCTATTGTTTGTGGCACATTTCTTTCTTCGTGACGACTTTATGTGTAAAACTTTAAAACAACTCATCTGTTGACATTATATTAGGCTTGACATATAATTAGGGTTAGGGTTAGTGACAGGTAGGAGCTGTTAGCTATCTGCTAGATGTCACCTCAGCTAATTTAGTCACTTTACTGAAAGGGATAGCTGCTCAATCCTTTTTGATGTTGTCAAAAAATTAAAAATGTTTGCCAACATTTTTTGGCCTTATATTGATAAGGCTGAAATGATTATGAAAAAGCCTGGAGGTACATTTTTTGCTTTCTTTAAATCTTTACAACTGTAGACAAACCCAGCGCAGAAAGTTTAAAGCTGCCATTACTACCATGGTATCTCCCTTCAAAAGCTATGAAACAAGCTGTCCTAAGATGTGAATATGTTTCTTTTAAAGGTTTACTTGTGGGCATTATTTAGACGGGACAGTGGATAGAATTAGGAATAAAAAAGAGCTTTAGACATGCATAAAAATAACCACAGGTCAGATTCCAACCCGTGCCTGCTTGGAGGACTGTACATGGGGACGTGCTCAGTAACCACTATAGGCTGACAGCACCCCGACATTTTTGACTGTAACTTTACCTTTTACAACAATTTTAGTGACTTCAAGAAGAACCCATAGATTTCTGAGCTGCTTGAACAGTCATCACAAACCTTAACTTTTGGAAACACCTTACACATATTCACTGTCCGTGAAGAGGTCTAACATAATGTCCAGAGGTGGATCAAGAATATAATAATATGATACAATGACATCATACTTGGTGTTGTTTTGTGTGATGTATAGCGTGTATGAATTTTTATCAAATACTCAAACTTAAAAAAAAAATCAATTATCGTTGCCAGACACTCCACGTTTACACGCATACACACAAACACACACACATACAAACACCTCTCTACTGTAACTGCGGCCAAGTGAAGACAGCAGCTTGTCTTTAATATGGATCGCCGTATGTTGAGTCCTCAGGCAGCTGTGTGCTGTTAAATCAGCTGTTGTGATGCAGATGTGTAATGGATATGATCAGATCGCTCTCATCAGGTTAATATCATCACTTCTACCTGTTTATGTCCGTCTGCAGCTGCAGGTGTGACTCAAAAAACGTAGTTTATGAAGTTTTGTCGAGATCGTATGACTTTGATGTACTTTAATATTTGTATGATAGATTATACAGAGGTATGGCTGCTCACGTGTGAAGCACACTGATACAAGTCATTACATCTGTATGAGTCACTGAGCAGCCTGTCCTCCTCCCAGCCCACACACTTTGACTTTTATCTCAGTTGTTGTGAGAGTTGTATTTAGTCTCTATAATTATTCCCACACTGCCAGTCTTTGCTTTGGTTCTGTATCAGAACACAAGACAAAAGGTCTCTCTTAATGCACCACCAAAGTCTCTGAAAAAAATATATATATTTTTAGCTTGCAAGCTTTGAGCTTGACAAATGCTTTTTAATGCAGCTATTAGTATATAAAAATAAAAAAGATAACAGGAATATTAGCTTATACAGCGTTTTTTTACACCGCATGTCACATCCTCCCATTCACATCTTGATGGCAGTGGCTGCTGTGTATACTGACCAATCAGAAGTAACTCATCCCTTACATACACATTCATAGGCCCCTGACGCAGCAGGAGGAGCAATTAGGGTGTCTATAGCCCAAGGACACATCGGACATGTTGTTCGCAGGAGCACATGGACAGCCGCCCCTAACATGTAGGCAGGAACAATGCTTAAGAGAACTGACAACAAAATTGATACATAGGCTTATTTAAATAACTCAAAACAGTTTAAAAAAGTGAGTCTTTGTAGGTATTTGTAGGTGTATTCAAGTTTGAATATGACTATTTTAATTCAATCTTACACTTACTGTAAAGTTGTCTGTAAAATATGGTTGCCATGGTGATGGTTTTGAAAGGCGGGATGACTTAGATTACGTGTTCAAGAAATGTTTGCTGACTTTGCTTTCACTCCGGCTTTGTTTTCCATGAGCACAGACCATTTAAAGCACTAGATGCAGGGCCAAATAGCCAGAGAGAGAGAGAGAGAGAGAGAGAGAGAGAGAGAGAGAGAGAGAGAGAGAGAGAGAGAGAGAGAGAGAGAGAGACTCTGAGTCTTATCTGTGTCCCGGTCTTTGTATGTATCTGGGTCCTGGTCTTTGTATGTAACTGGGTCCTGGTCTTTGTATGTAACTGGGTCCTGGTCTTTGTATGTAACTGGGTCCTGGGCTTATAATTCACATTATTCCATCATTATTTATCTGTTACGATCTCCTACTGGATCAGACCCAAGAGCACAACTCGCAAACCAGGTTCAAGCAAGTGTCAAATTTAATAAACAATTAAGTGACAGTGAGGGGGAGGGGGTGATGCATCCAGGGATCCCAATGGTGAGGTGAACACTCGTTCCGAGTGTGATGTGAGTCTCCAATCCCGTGGTGAAGTTCCTCCTGAGAAGTATCAGCAGGCAGTGAGCAGGTGGTGAAGTACACACACGAATCCAAGAACAACAACGATCTGAAGTGGGGAAGCACAGACGAGTTAGTACCCAGCTTAACCAAGCTTAGACGAAAATACAAAAAGGCCATGATCCACAAAACTCAACTACCACACTGGTAAGACGCAACGATCTGGCACCGAGGCAGAGGAAATCCAGGTTTAAATACAGCCAAGGTTGATGAGAAAATGAGATACACCTGGTGCAGCCTGCACCCAGGTAGCCACGCCTACAGCCACACACAGAGAGACTAACAGGGGAAGGAAACATGAGGATCACAGACAGGGAATACAAAACAACACACAAGGGGAAAGGAAGGACCTGCTATGATAGGGATCATGACATTATCCATCCAAACATCCAGATTATCATTCATACCAGCACTAACATGGCCCCTAAAACATTCTGATTCACACAAATGACTGAGAATTTATACTATAATGCTTTAAATTACAGTCAAACCAGACGGGGTCATTTTTGACCCCAGAGGATAAAAGGTGAAGACATTACGTGGGTTAAGATTATTGATTGGCTTATTGCAATTTCACACAGTAGCTTAATTCAGTTGACGTGTGCTGTGTAAATAAATGTCAGCAATGGGATGCAGGTAACTCTTGAGTTGTTTTCAAAGTAGCTCTCAGGTGAAGAAAGGTTGGAGACACCTGGAGCATCTCTATTGTCCATCTGTTTCATCTGGAGGCTCGTTCACCGTGTTTTTCATTCTCTTAGCTTCCGACAGTTCTCACCTTTCCTCCTCTTTTCCTGATCATCCTCTGCCTTTCTTGCTGCAACAAATGATAACTTGATGTAACCTCTTAACACTACGTTGCATCTTTGCTCCGATTCATTTAAATACAATTCTAAAAATAGATCTATAGTTTACTTTCGGTTTTAATGAAACAAAACTTAAGGGAAAAATACTGAGGACATGACCTCGGTGTCCTCAATGGTGGTTACGGCCATGACATGATGTCACATTTGACACAAGCTCATAATGCTTTGTCAGATTTGACAAACATTTGAGTTTGTGTTTATGCACTGAGGTCAGTTAACACAACTTATTTTCTGGCATGTTTAGAGACTATGAGACACGAGCACTTTGGTCCGCCTTGGCTGTTATACTGATTCACACATAAATAAAGTTGACTTGACTTGACAAGAGGGAACACTGGAACAAACACATCATGAAGACAAACGCTGCTCACTGATTGGTCACAGCGTGTGAAAACCTGATTTCTCACAATATTTTGGGTAGTTTGGACGTTAAGCTCTTACGTCTCTGTGGTAACCAAACATGGCCAGAAATATAAATAACAATCAAACATGTTTATGCACTTTAGTGTGCACTTCACGGCAGGTTGAATAAATGTGAAAAAATGTTACGTATAAAGAACCTGAAAAGAGTACAAATAGAGATTAGACATTAGATCAAATATTTAAATCGTCAACATTTGTGTAGATTTTAATAGTTATCTTAAAGTGCATTTTATGGATGTTGCGATGTTGAACACAGTGAGTATCTCAGCATCCGTTCAGACGCATGTTTTTAGATTTTACAACTGAGCATGTGAGCGTGTCCCCGCCCTTGTATTAATTCAGGGAAATGCAGTGTTGATGTTGGTGCAGGGGGCTCACATCTGTAACTAACATGACAACACACAAAATATCTCTTTGTTGAGTTCAGGGTCATCGGTTTAGCAGCTGTGTAGGTGTGCGTGCGTGTGTGTGTCAGTCGCTAAACATCATCGACTCAACTTTCTCACTGACAGCAGCTCAGCGTGTCCCTGTGAGTCACACAGGAGGAACGGAGGTGAAGAGGCAGTCTGTGCAGGAAGAGAAGGAGGAGGGGGAGCCAACTGGGGGTCTGTCTGTCTGGATGTGGTAGCAATCAGAGGAGGCGAGCATGCAGACAGCTCTCACTGTGAATCCTGATGTTCGACAGAGTGTGCAAGATCTGCTTGGTGCACATCGATAACACCAGATTAGAGTTTCCAACAGCCATTTTGATCCTGCAGGCCAGCGGCACAGTAAACAACCTGATCAGGTTTCCTCTGAGACGGGAAATACTCACCGACTGATCCAGCTGGAGAAGACGTGGTGGCTGTAGATGAGTGCACACTAGTAATTTTAACCAGAGGGTCGGGGTTCAACATCCAGCTTCTGCAGTTGCTTCGCTGCTTTGGAAGCGGCGTACGGTTGTGTATGAATTAGTTAATACTGACGGACACTTTACACAGCAGACTGCTATCTGTGTGTGAATGTGACTCTGTGACCTGCGGTGTAAAAGCGCAAGTGTTTATGTTTAGTCATGTCTAGTATTTACATTGACCGACAAAGGTAACCAACCTGCAGCAGCAGGCACATGTGCAAATTCTGAACTTTTGTTTTAAGAAAGCACAAAACAAATCCAGAGAACAAAACTATAGTAGCTGCAGAAATTCATCGCTGAAAGATTCATTTATTATTCAATAAATTCAAAATCTCCAGGAGAAATATTGCACTGGGAGAGAATCTGTTCTGAAAGTGAGTATTGATAAACCTGTGAGGTATTCATTTAATGGGACTTTGTTCAGCTCATGTGGCTGCAATCACATTTAAATGTTATTTTTGGCTTGAGGGATGATAAGTTCCTGTCACAGAGCTCTGAAAGTTAGTACTTTTAAAACTTCATATCAGCACAACTGCTCCTGTGTGAGCACTATTTGTGTTTTTGGTACAATGATGTTTTTTTGTTTTTTTTGTTAGTTTTTTTTTTATTTAGTGTTTATAAATACACCAAAACATGTTTTACATTTTTAGTGCTAATTATGTAATACACTCAAATGTTTTTGTTAGACCAAATGTAAATGTGACTCTGGGATAAATGGTCTGTGAAAAGATAAACGCTGCCAATCATTGTCACTTTTTACACTTAATAACATGATGATCCAACAGATGGAAGCATAATGTATTTGTTTCTTGCAAAAAGAATGAAGTCTCCAGCTACAGCAGTTTTAAATTCAGTGCAGTTAAAAACAGGATCATGCCAAAAAAATCCCTAAAAACATAACAAAACGCACAGGTAGGTCGAAAGCGCTCTCCCTCACACACTTCAACTAATAGAGTAGTGTCCCACACACACACACACACACACACACACACCTACCTACACACACACAGACGCCCTGAGGGTGATTGGCTCACTCTGCTTCATCCTGTTCAGCCGCTCGCTCGGTCGCTCCGCTGGCTGCTGCAGCTTGGTGGGCTGACCTTTACTGGCGTGCAGCCGAGAGCCGAGCCGTCGAGCCCCTGGGCCGTGTGCTTCAACTAAACCTCTGATCGCCTCTGCTGCAGAGGAAACACACACCGCTGAAATACTGATGCTGCTCCATGACACAGAGAAAAAACAGACTGGGTATAAGTAAATCGCACCACAGCACACAGTGACCTTTAGACCGGAGCTGCTGATCAGTGACCAAACAATTAGTGTTTCTTTAAACTCACCGTCTGACACTGTGTTCACACTCTCTTTATTAACGGTGTAACAGTGGAGGACAGAGCTGCAGGCGAGCCGCCAGGTAGGTGTTTTCTCTACAGCTGTAGTCAGTGTCTCTGCTGTGTTAAGGTGACTTTGCTGCAGGGTTTTCAGAGACACCCAGGTTGTCCTGCCCAGAGGCGTTTTTTAAGTTTGAGTCATCAAAGAACGAAGCTCAGACTTTATTCAGCCAGCGGAGCAGATGTGGCACACGTCCTCTCTTTCATGACCTGTTTGGATGGACAGACAGACTCTGGGGTGGAGAAGAGTGTGATGAAATTGAAATAGTCATGTCAAAGGAAAAATCTATGACATTTACATAAGTATAGCAGAAATGAAGCATATCGTCTGTAAAAAAAACAAAAAAAACACAGAAAACAAAAACAGTAAATGCACCTCCTCCCACACTTCACTTTAAACTAGTAATGATTTATTGGACATTGATGTTAATTTTCAGTAACATAGCTGACTACGTGGCACCATAAGAAGTGTCAAATATTCATGTTTTTTTTTCTTGGACCTTGATGTGAATTTAAGATTATTTATTGGCTTATTGAAATTTCACAAAATTCCGCTGACGTGTGCTGTGTAAATAAATGTCAGCAATGGGATGCAGGTGACTCTTGAGTTGTTTTCAAAGTAGCTCTCAGGTGAAGAAAGGTTGGAGACACCTGGAGCATCTCTACTCTCTATCTGTTTCATCTGGAGGCTCGTTCACCGCGTCTCTCATTCTCTTAGCTTCCGACAGCTGTCACCTTTCCTCCTCTTATCCTGATCATCCTCTGCCTTTCTTGCTGCAACAAATGATAACTTGATGTAACCTCTTAACACTACATTACCTCTTTGCTCTGATTCATTTAAATGACATTCTAAAAATAGACCTGCAGTCACGTCGTGACTGTGTTTATTTTCTGTCTTATTAAAACGAAAATTAAGGGAAAAATACAGAGGACATGACCTCAATGGTGGCTACGGCCATGGTGACAACTACCTTAACATCTGCTTTACCTTGTGGATGAATGATTTGATTGAAAATACTTCTGTATTCAAGACAACAAGTGTCCAAAAGAGGTGGACAGAGAGACTTGTGGGATGTAGGTCTGTAGGCTCAGAGCTCAATTTGCATACAGGTAGCTATAACAGGATTACAAACTCCACATGATAAAAACACATGGTGCTGTAAGAGGTACACAGCTGCACAGAAACTGACTGTGGACTTTGATGAACACTGTGGAAATCACGTCACAGGGAGACATATGAAACCCACACTGGGAGACTCTAAGAACAGACCAAGTCTATATACAGGCAAGACTAAAAGAGTTACGCGTTGGCAAGTAAAGTGTTTGTTGGAGGCCGTCCACCAACCTATACGGTCGTTTGTGCAAGTGTCAAGTTACGACCCATATTTACGTTTTAGAGTCAAGTAAATAAAATAAATAACCTCGATCCAGTGAATGTGTGTTCGTCATCGTGACGTTTGACCCCTAACCCAAGTCCAAGCTAGCTGACTTAATAGTTAATTACCACTTACCTTGGTAAGCGCATCAAGCAGTGTGACGGTGCAGGGTGACAATTGACTGGCATTTCTCCGTTTGCCGGTAGAGGTAATTTAGGAAACGCTCCTATGGGTCGTATAGGTTGGAGGACTTGTTGGTTTGTAAGTAAAAATAGTGAAACACAGTGTCTTCTATTCGGGTAACAACTATTCAGGTCATAATTCTGATTTGTTTTTGAAAATGTTCTTATTGTTTTGGTGAGGTTGTCGGCGCCCCCCAAAGGAAAGAAGGAGAAACAGGTCAGCATCATTGAATTATGGCTTGATTATTAGTTTTATCCTCTCACTGTCCATTTTCTGAAAGAGATCCAAAGCAGACAAAGATGGACAGCTGTGCAGAGAGCAGGTAACATAAATGTCAAGAATGAGTGATTATAGCTCTCAGTATGAACTCATGAGATTCAGCAGCAGAGGAGCTCACTGCTCAGTGCAGAAGAGCCATAATTACGCTCTGCTGCCCCGATGTTTTCCCCTGAGTCAGTCCTAATCTCAGATTATCTGCATGCTACAGTACATCAGTCAGTGCACATGAATCACCGCTTGCTCACAGACACATCCTGGCCCGTGCTTCGGTACTCATCCAAGCACGGGAATCCAAACCGCTCGGCTAACTCAGAGTCCGTTTTGTGGAGGACTCATGAGGACATGGGTTAGGGTTAGGATGAGTGGGACACAGAGAAACAAGAGATGTGGCTGCAGACACAGGAGCAAGAAGAGAAGTGAACGTGCAGCCTCTCACTCCTACATTAGGGGAAATACTCTGGAATGCATCCTCTTTTTTAAAAGCCATAAAGTGCCCTCCGGTATTAAACATTAAAGTGGATGTAACAAACAAAAGGAGGGGACATTTTAATGCATTCACTCATGTGACTCAATGGACTATCTGATGGGTAGAAGAGTTACCTTTTTGAGAGGCTAAATTTATGGGGGTTTTTTAATGCTCACAGTGGGATAGTTTAAAGAGGGAGAAAGGTATATTTAATTCTTTAACACTGTTTTTGCATGACTTCTTTCAGTAATTTAATTCTACTTAAAAGTTTTGGTATTGTTCCTGTACATGTTTTCCATCCTGCAGCAGCAAACAGGATGTAATATCTGCAACAAAATTCTTGATGTATCAAAGGATGTCCACAAAGAAGTTGTTCTTTTTGTTGCTGACAGGCTCAGATTGTTTAGTTTCTGACAGACACATCTTTTGGACAAAAATTTGAACTTTCATATTTTCGGCTTTTATTAAGGCCACTTCCTGTTTTCTCTGTCTTCCTCAACTTAATGCTGTTGTTAATCCTGTTTTTAAATTAATTATCAAAGGTAGAAGTAACGAGTTGAGGGGAGACAGGTGTGAATAAATCATATTAAGCATCATCTATGAAAACACCTGGGAATGTGACGCGGCTGTCGATGGGTCACCGGCATCGGATGAATATGCATGTAGCTCTCACCTCTGTTCTTTAAAGAACTGCTGAGTCATGTTTATTCATCTGCACGTCTTTCTGCGACAGATCATCATGCTGCAACACTTCACACACTGCTCTGATGTACGGAAACACAGCGGGGTTCATGCAACTATTGTGAACCCTACAGCACAGTTGTTACAGGGCACCTCCTTTTAAAACACATCTTCAGTAAGTGTAAAGTTATTCCTTAAACACATTTTGTACTTCCTTGGTCCCTAATTTATTGTATTTGCTTTCATTGCAGTCATTGTTTTTTGTTTCGTCTTTTAAAATAAGATAAAAATAACAACCAGCACATATTTTCCTTAGGGTTAGGGTGAGAACATGATACTGAACACTAAAAACATGGATCTCTCATTTTTGCCACAGAAGACCCTCCCCCCCCCAAACAAAAACGAAGATGAACTTATTTTAAGAAACATTTACAGTATTATAGGAAAAGTACATAATTTCACAGAAACACATTGTGGTACACTTATTCAAGAAACTCTGGTGTTGAATTAGAGTGTACGAACGGTGACCTGTGTGGCTGTATGAGTTGGAGGACCCGTTGTGTTTCTCTGTATATCAAATGTAAAGCCACAGTGGACACCCTAATCCGAGCACTGTGGGTCGGATTCCCAGCTCGACGTCTGACAGACTGTGCTGGGCCCTTAATGCAGAGGTCAGTGGATTAAAAATGTCCTTACATACAGTTCTTTAATGATAGCTAGGTTATTCAGCGTATTGTTGTTTACGCCCACACAGTTGGAGGACTTGTCAAAGACTAAAGGGATTAAAAAGAAACTACATTTTCTCATGGGTAGAATGAGAAAGATGACTGAAAGGTCTTTAAAACTCGGGAAGAAGGAGCCTGAAGTCAGAATAAACACCCCTCATTATGTCAGCAAGGTGACCTTAACTTTCGAGTGTACAGTTTGCAAATCCAAAAGAGACATGTATTAAACACATTTCGAGGAATAGGTGGGATATACTCCGAGCATATTGAGTTACAGTTTCTCTTTAATGACAAGTTAAATCTGTCTCAAGAAGACTCCTGCGCCCCCCTTACATTAAATGAAGTTAATGTATTGTATATTAACTCAGGACAAGCCGACTTATACTAAGTCATCTCCCTCCTCTTATCCACTTACCTCCTTCCTCATCCTTCCATCTCGTTCGTCTAATTCTAGATACAGCCTGGCTTGTGATCAGCCTTAAAGGTTCCCCCACTCTGAGTTTCCCTGCAGTCAGTTCATCTTTTCAGACCAGCCAACTGGCAATATCCTCTTCATCGTTACCTTAGCATATATTTATCTGTCTTGTCATTCATATGATCTATCATTAAATACATATAACGTCATATATGGTTGTGGCCTGGTGCTTTGCTAGTAAAGCCTGCATTCTTTTAATGGCCAGCATGGGAAGGGTCTACTGGTTGCAAAAGCAGTCTGTGATAAAATGACCTTACTTTCAAGTAGATTTATTCCATCACTAAACATGTCCCTTTAAGGTCTCGTCATCTTTAACACAACATTTAGTAAATGATGGTCCTTAGATTCAAAGAGACCAGAAGGAAGGGACTTAAAGTGGGGCTAACCTTTGATTGACTGGTCAACAGGATAGAAGCATCCAAATGGTGGCCTCTGACACAAAAGAAACTTAACATGTTGACAGAAAGACAAAAACATTTTATTGCAGTCAAACAATCCAACAAATATCAGTCCTGCTTTCACTTCTCATAAACACCATAGCTCCCATATGAATGAGTAGTTCGATGGTGTTTTGTCCATGTTTTCAGTAAATACTAAGCACTTTGTTTCAAGGCTTTTTAGCTTAATGTTTAAATATATTTTCCCATAACTGCAATTTTACAGTCCACCTTGCCAACCAAGCAATGGTAAGCATTGGCTGATATCTTAACCAATCCATCCAACTAGTCACGAATGATTTAAAAAAACAAAACAAAACAAAAAAACAATATAGACTTTAGCGCATTAAGCTACATAACACAAGTCCACAAAACATTGATTAGTTGTATGTTGGTTTGGTCCATTTCTAGTCCATAATACGAGGACATCACACAATGGACTAAAAGCTGTCAATGATAGAGGATAATACTTTCCCCATTTCTTGTAACAATTAAAGATAGGATAAAATAATGGTCACATGCAGAAAATGAGTCAGTTGCTGAGCTACATGATTGTTGTCATAAATGCCCTAAATAAATGTTAATTATTCAAAAAACTGTGAAAACTAAATGTGAACTTTTAGCCTGTAGAAATTAAATATTTGCTCTTTTCAATTTGATTATTTTAATTTGGAACAAACCCTTCAGAGATACTGTGACCGTTACCAGCTGTGAGGCAGTTTTGGCACTCAATGTTGACCATACGATTGGCTGGCTAATTCTGTCGTGCCTGCAGCCATCTTTGTTGTGTCCGGAAACAGTGACTCACAACTTTTGCTCATCACGTTCTTTTATATGCAAGTGTTGTAAAGCCTGGAGCTCAGACCACACTATCAATGCTCAAAGCTTCCTCCACAACTGAGCACTGGGAGGATAGATTCTTATTAACTGAAGCTTCGCACCATTTCACAGTTCAATTATTGTCTCCCAGAATGAACTGTCTCATATTACCTGTACTCTCTGACCGCTGTAACGTTATATTTGCCTCCACATCCTCTTGAGAATAGCGTCTAAAGCTATTAGGTGTCAAGGCAGTGTCGCTCAGGGCAAACACTGCTGACCCTGACTGGACCTCGTCGCTCTGAGGCTCATGCGCCGCTGATTTCTTCACACCATGGATACCATGAGTACCTTTTATAACCAGAGGGGAGTCGTTTTCAACCGGCTCTGAGGAATACTTCTGTTCCACATGTTGGGCTCCAAGAAGCAGTCATTTTGTGTTTTCACACGACAGTGTGAATGACCCTGAATGTCTATAACGGACGTGCTTTAATTACCTGCCTCGCAGCAGATTAAGCAGGGTTGAGGTGTGTGGAAGTTTGTCAGCCTCATTGGACAATGGGTGACTTTGGTGTCACATCTTTAACCTGAAAACTGCTGTCACCACTATTCTCCACAGCCCTGACAGATTAGCTTTTTATTCCCCTCAGCGAAAATAGAACTGCATTGATTTTTAATACAGACAGAGTGCAGAGCGATCCAACAGAACCAACAGTGGCAAAAGGGCCACGAGGGAGCAGATGAGCTCGTCTGGTGAATTGATTCTCCCCGGAGAGGGTGGAAATGTTTTTTTTTCTCAAGAATATTTTTATTGAGTTTTTTTACACATTTCCAGCAAGGGAGTACAGGTATTCAGAGGTAGACATTGGGTGTGTGCAAACTGTAAATCAGCGGAAATAAACAGGTACACTCTATCATTTGTACTATACATATAGGTACCAACGTACAGAGGATCCACATAATTCGCATCACACATCTACAGTTACTGGTCACTTCCTGTACCCACACAAATCCTCAATCGGTAGAATCAAGTTTTAAACAGTTTTGAAAAAGAGCAATGAAAGACAAAACAAGACAAACCCCCCCCCCCCCCCCCCCCCCCAAAAAAAAAAAAAAAAAAAAACAGAACGAAAACAAAAATAAAATAAAAAGAAACCGCACACTGTCTCTTGCCTGGAGCGAGTCGGAAAGTTAGAAAGTTACAGAGCTGGAAGCCAGGATATTGGAAAGCTAAAAAGGTAAACAAGTCTGCTTTTATTGTAAGATAACCAAGATCTGGGACAATTAGGTTTACTGATGGTTCCTAAAGTATTCCAGAAAAGGCCCCCACAGCTTTTCAAACTTAATAGTTGAGTTGCAGACTGAATAGCGAATCTTTTCAAGCTTTAGACAGGCCATAAGGTCTCTAAGCCACTGGGCGTGGGTGGGCGGAGCAGCATCCCTCCACTTCAGTAAAATGGCCCGCCTGGCCAAAAGTGACGCAAATGAGATTGTGCGGCGCTTACTGGGAGTGAGATGGTTGTCGTCTCCTGTGGTGCCAAAAATAGCCAGCAGAGGATTAGGTTCCAAATTCAGACGAAGGACTGAAGACAATGTTTGAAAGACTTCTCTCCAGTATTTTTCCAGACTGGGACACGACCAGAACATGTGGATAAGAGAAGCCTCAGCAGTCCTACACTTATCACAACAGGGATCAACATCTGGATAGAAGCAGGATAATTTAGCCTTTGATATGTGGGCCCTATGCACTACTTTGAACTGTAGCAGGCTATGACGAGCACAGAGGGAGGTTGAATTGACCAGTTTAAAAATTGAACTCCAAGTGTCATCCGAAATAGACAGGTTTAGATCCCGTTCCCAGGAAGATTTGATTTTGTCAAGGGGGGCCTGTTTAATAGCTGCCAGTCTGTCATATATTATCGATATTAGCCCTTTTCGTGAGGGATGCAGGTTGAGGAGAGCATCAACAACATGTGTGTCAGGTGTCTCAGGGAAGTTTGGTAATTGACTACGGAGGAAGTGACGAAGTTGCAGGTATCTAAAGAAGTGAGTGCTTGGTAGGCTAAATTTCTTAGAGAGTTGCTCAAATGAAGCAAAACTGTTTTCTATGAAGAGGTCCTTAAAACGTTTAATGCCCCGTCTGTGCCACTCGTGAAACGCAGGATCAAGTAGAGAAGGTTGAAAAAGATGGTTGGACCAGACGGGGCTCGAGAGAGAGAAGTCATTAAAACCAAAGTATCTCCTGAACTGGACCCACACTCTTATGGAGTGCCAGACCACTGGGTTGTCCAGTGGTTTACTCGAAGAGAGAGGAAGAGAAGATCCAAGCAGAGCTAGGATGGAAATGTTTTTGCCCGATTTCAGCTCCGTAGCCACCCCCAGTGGGCAACGAGGTTGGTAATGAAAGTAAGACCAGGCAGTAAGACAGCGTATATTCGCTGCCCAATAATAAAAGCGAAAATTAGGCAGACCCAGGCCTCCGTCGTATTTTGATTTTTGGAGATGAACTTTACCTAGTCGAGGTCTCTTGCCCTTCCATATATAGGATGTTATAAGTGAGTCCAATGAGTCAAAAAAGGATTTAGGGATAAACGTTGGTATGGTTTGAAAGAAATAAAGGAACTTTGGGAGAATAGTCATTTTGATAGAGTTAATTCGGCCCACTAGGGTTGTGGAGAGAGGCGACCACCTTGTAAGGTGTTGTTTCACATGATCCAACAGGCTGAGGAAGTTTTCCCTAAAGAGAGACTTGTGTTTCTTCGTGACTGTAATGCCAAGGTAGGTAAATTGATTTTCCACTATTCTGAATGGGAAGTTTGTATAGTCTAGTGCTAATGCAGCTTCATTTATAGGGAAAAGTTCACTTTTGTGCAGGTTCAACTTATATCCAGAGATTTGACCAAACTGCTTGAGTAGTGACATTATAGGTGGCAAAGAGGTGTCAAGATTTTCTATAAAGAGCAAAAGGTCATCTGCGTAAAGAGACACTTTGTGTTCGACCCCCGATCTCCCAATCCCAGAGAATGCCTTGCAACTACGGAGTGCGACTGCTAACGGCTCTATGGCCAGGTCAAAGAGTAGTGGGCTCAGAGGGCACCCTTGACGTGTGCCCCGTTCAAGAATGAAAGGTTCTGATAGTTGAGAGTTGGTGCGGATCGAAGCCGAAGGGCAGCGGTATAATAGCTTTATCCACGTAATAAAGGTTGGGCCAAAACCAAATTTCTCTAAGGCTTTAAACAGATACCTCCATTCGACCCGGTCGAAAGCCTTCTCTGCGTCTAGAGAAAGAACACACTCGGAGAGTGAGCCTGAAGGCGAGTACAGAATATTGAATAGACGACGCGTGTTAAAGAAGGAGTGACGGTGCCGAACAAAGCCAGTTTGATCCTCTGATACAATTAATGGGAGAGTGGACTCCAATCTGCGTGCCAGAACTTTGGCCAAAATTTTGACATCCACATTCAACAGGGAAATTGGTCTGTAGGAGGAACACTCATCAGGATCTTTACCTTTCTTTAAGATAACAGTGATACAGGCTTCGTTGAATGATGCTGGAAGGTTACCTTGCTTAAACGAATCCGAGAGCAGTGAGCATAATCTAGGGGAAAGCAACGCAGAGAATGTTTTAAAAAATTCTACAGGAAACCCGTCTGGACCAGGGGATTTACCCGATTGCAGTGAAGAAATTGCTGCAGCTACTTCCTCTTTGGATATAGGCTCGTCCAGTTTACTTTTGTTGTCAGGGGGAACCACCGGAATGTTTAAACGGTGTAGAAAATGTTCCATCTGAAAAACTTCCTCGGGGAGTTCAGAAGTATAAAGGCGAGAGTAGAAGTTTCTGAATGTGTCATTAATCTTAGAATGATCAAATGTAATATTGCCATCGTCCATTTTAATTTTTGTGATGAGCTGTTTAGCTTTAAACCCTTTTAGCTGATTGGAAAGCATTTTGCCAGTTTTGTCGCTATGGATGTAAAATTGAGTTTTACTCTTTAGAAGTTGCCATTCAATATGATGAGTCGAGAGGAGATCAAATTTGGTTTGGAGCTCCACACGCTTTTTAAACAGATTGGAGCTACTGTTTTGAGAATATTGCAAATCAGTTTCCTTTATCTGATTGGCGAGATCTTGTCGCTCCCTGTTAGCCTTCCTTTTCATATTCACTGTGTATGAGATAATTTGTCCTCTGAGGTACGCTTTGAGTGCATCCCAAACAACCAGACTGGAAGTTTCAGGCGTTGTGTTCATATTGAAGAAAAAGGTTATCTGATTCTCCATAAATTTAACAAAATCAGCATCAGACAGTAGGGTCGAGTTAAAACGCCAGTGTCTCCTTGTTCGAGGTAGGTCAGGTAGAGATAGAGACATTGTGACAGGGGCGTGGTCTGATATCACTATGCTCTGATAGTCACAGGAACCTACAGATGGGAGCAATTGGTTATCAATTAAAAAATAATCAATTCTCGAAAACGTATGGTGTACCTGAGAGAAGAAGGAGTATTCTCTTTTGTGTGGATTGAGGGCACGCCATACGTCAGAAATTCCGTACTTGGATAGAAAGTTCTGAATGAAAGAGGCTGATCTGCTCATTGTGCCAGGGTTGGAAGAGGAGCGATCCAACACAGGGTCTAACCAGCAGTTAAAATCTCCGCCCATTATAAGTGCATGCGAGGTCAGATCCGGTAAGGAAGAGAAAAAACGTTCAAAGAAACCTGCGTCATCCACATTGGGGGCATATACATTGGCCAGCACTACTGGCATGTTATATAGCTTCCCTGAGACAATGACATAACGACCATTTGTATCCGATAACACACTGTTGTGCACGAAGGGAACATCTTGGTTGATGAGAATAGAGACTCCCCTGGCTTTAGCCGGAAAGGTAGAGTGGAAATGCTGCCCCGCCCACCGCAACATGAGGCGCAGGTTATCTGAGCTACGGATGTGTGTTTCTTGCAAAAAAGTAATTGCTGATTTGAATTGTTTTATGTGTGAGAGCACTTTCCTCCTTTTAACAGGATGATTTAGGCCCTTGACATTCCAGCTCGTTAAATTCAAAGGATTAGCCATTCTCCATAATCATAAGGGTAGGTTTGTCAGGTAAAGTTTTACAGAGACTCCAGGTGTCGGTTTCAAAATAAAAGCAAAAAGCATCTGATATAGAGGTCTGTGTGCAATTAGGGTATGTACATAACATCAAGAGCTTAAAACCAAAAGACAAAACACCTCCCACCCCCCCTCCCCACAACTGGACAGCTGCCAGAGAACATGGCAGCAGGCTCCTAAGAACAATCATTATTCACCAAAGAACACTCTTCCTACACCTCTAAACTCCATCTTCAGCTCCATTACTGTTTGGATACAAAACTACACACTCCTAAAATGAAACGTTCAACCTCGACAGAAACACAACCATGTAAGGCAAAAGAAAAGAACAGTTTCGTATCGTTCCCATTTATTTTCACGGGCAACTCGACAGAACAAAACAACACAGCCGTATATGTACTGTAATCTAGCAAACGAAAGAATGAGCCCGGCGTAAATAGTGGCTGGACTAGGGTCTGGTATACTCACATAGATGTTGTACAGGTGGGTGTTTGAGCCCCATAAACAACAACGAAAGTCAGTAGGTCCTCCTCTTCAAGGTAAAAACAAACAAGGGGCTTTAAAAGCAACAATACTGGGACCAAAAGAAACTCCACACACCGGCAGACATCAAACAGTCATTCATGGTGATGAAGATGCAGCAGGCAGTCCACTGATGTACCTTCGTGCTTCATCAGCTGAGCGCAGCCACTTTCTGTCACCACTGGGAAGTGTTATACGGAGCCGGGCGGGATACAGTAGAGAGGGTTTTAGCCCTCGGCTGTATAGCTCCGATAAGACGTCTTTATACTCAGCACGCTGGCTCACAACTTCGGGGCTGTAATCCTCAACGATGCGGATCTGCTGGCCGTGGTAATCGAGTTTCCCTCTCCGCCGGGATTCCCGAACCAAGAGGTCTTTGATCTGGTAGCGATGCAGGCGCAGAATAACCGGGCGCGGTCTCTGTCCCGGGGCCGGTTTGGCAGCAAGCGAGCGATGGGCTCGGTCTATCTCCGGTGGTGAAGGCAGCGTCTCCTTGCCGAAAACCTCACAGAGCAGGCTAGAAAAAAACTCGGTGGGGCGACCACTTTCGGTGGATTCGGCCAGGCCCAGAATACGTAGGTTTTGCCGCCGGCTCCGGCCCTCCAGGTCGATAACTTTGGCCATTAGTTTGGAATTAGTTTCGCCGAGCCCGGCACACACGTTTTCAAGCTCACTGACACGCTGACCCAGATCATCCGAAGCGAGTTCTAGCGAGGCCAGGCGCTGTCCATGATCCTCGACTGCGGATTGAACTTGCTCAAATTTAGTTTCAAGCGCACTGAAAGAGGACTTGAAGTCACCCGCGAGCGCCACGCGGTGCTGCTCCAGCAGTGCAGAGATAGCATCCATGGTTAAGCTAGCCGCTGAATCGTCCTTTTTCCCAGCCTTACTACTCTTTGTGGACATGTTGATGTCGTGACTGAGGAATAAAGTTAAAAGTACGAAATATGTAGCACTATGGTTGCGAAATGAAGGGAGAAGGAGTGAAAAGTACTAAAGTAGTCAGGAGCTCTCCGTCTTTGCTTCTACCCCATGCCACAGCCGACCGGAAGTCCGGAAATGTTTTACAGATACTAATGATACATGTCTCAGTGTCAGAGGATGATAAATTATAGAATCTGACTTCATTAAAAAAGGGTCTCTGGTGCGGTCATGTTTTAGTCAAAGTGGCACTCGACGATATATTGAGGTGTCATGGACCTTTTGACTTCATATGAACACCGAGCAGCAGCAACAGTAGCAGCGATAGTATCAGAGGAGATAGCTGAATGAAAAGACATGCCATAAGATAAAAATGTCATTATGCAATTTGTGACTGTTATCTGTACTTGGTGATATTAAAGTACAATATCAATATTTCTAAAGTTGGTGCCTTAACATATTCAGTGGTTGTAAAAAAAAAAACTTGGCTTGGCTGGCATCCAGTAACCCTATGGGAAAAATCAAATCCTGTCAACTAAAGTTTTTGACAAAGTAAACACTGCAGCTGAAGTGCACTGACCACCAGCCCTGTGTTTAAAGAGAAATAGATGTAGGCTGAGTCAAAAAAGTAGCACCAACAAACTTTTATGCCCTATTCGTACGGAATAAGTGTTACCTGTTGTCCTCTGGAAATTTGTAACAATTGTGACGGACGCCTGTAATTTTATTGCCATCCGAAAGGACAATGTCTGTAATTTGTAAAGGTAAAATTCCAAGGCAAGGTACAGATCATATTTAAGTCACAGACCATGAATATTAATCGCCGAATCCTGATTGACGTCACCCATCTATTCCTGCAGGGGGCTTTAGAGTTCCATCGATGGCAGTTGCCATGATGAAAATGCCATCACAACCTAAATTTCAGTAAACCTTACAAAAGGCTGAGAGCTGGAGCTGAGGCGCATATTAGGACTCTTGATCAGGTCAGCTATGAACATTGTGTTACTAACGCTCATCTTTTATCAAATCTGAATGAGTTCAGCTGGTCTGCAGTGTGTACCAATTGAGACATTTTTTTAAACCAGCCGTTTAACGTGTTTATATCTGAATTAAAAACTGGCTTTTTGAATGGGATGTGTACGTGACTTCTGTACTTCTGCAGCCAGCCTCAAGCAGACACTCGACAAGCTGCAGGCTATTGCACTTCATTTTTCATTACGGGAGGATGGAGCTGGATTTCAGTGCCCGTAGAGTGTCCTCTGATAACAGTAATCATGTCCCATTGGGAATCTCAGTAACTTGAGGAGATATTTTCACTTTTCAAGATGGTGTGCGTGGCTTTTTCTGCACGTTTTTCCTCCAGTGAATAATGAGGGCTGTGCTGGATGAATTAAACTAAGGTCTGGACTGGAGAGTGGGGATGAACCTGGTCATGTTCAAACCTGCAGCAAGTGGTCTCCTTTGTCTCTGAAGGATCTGTGAAGCAGCCTGGTGTCTGTCATTAGTAACCCGCACAGCGCAGAGACGTCATGTTTTATAACAACAACAATCTTGACCTTGAGGAAAGTTTGAATCTCTCAGATGGGGAATAATCTAAGCTGGGCTAAACAGGAGGAGGAGGAATTAAGGGTGCGGAGGAGAAGAGGGAATATCATCACATGCAGCTGCTCTGCTTTTCTCACCTCTACCTTTAATGTCTGTAATCCTAATGGTCGCATCTCCTCGCCTACCCACAATGCCTCAGGAGAGGCTACAGATATTGAAACTGATTATTTTAATCAGCAGAGGGCATGACAGCCTCTTTTTAAAAACACATTATGCAGATCCTGGTTTAACTTTGCATAATTTCATTTTGTGAAGATTAAAGTTCTTCTCTCCTCTGATGTACACTCTCATCAGGTTTTTTATTTTTTTTTTCAAGTTGTTTCGAAACCTTGAGAGGGTGATATCGCCGCAAATTTCCGTCATCCATCAAATTTGGCGTTATAAATATTGAGGCGATAATTGGATATGAAAACACTGATAATATCACCTGTGTGTTGAAAACACACAGGTGAGAAGGTAAACTGTTTCCCCTGGTGATGAGCTTTAAATGTTTGCTCAGGTGATCAGACTGAAAGAAAAGTGGATATTTTTGTGTTGTGTGATAAGGCAGTAACAGAAACACCTTCATTCTGAGGGTGCCAGGTGACTAGTGGTTGGTGCGAGCGCCCCACGTGTCGAGGCTTCAGTCCTTGAGAGTGGGCTACCTGGGTTCAAATCCGACCTGTGGCTCCTTTTTGCACATCAATCCCCACTCTCTCTCTCCTTCTATCCATTGTCCAATATCCAAAGTAAAGGCATTAAAAGCAGAGCAGCAGCCTGTCCTCACCAGTGATCCAGAGGATCCTTCAGCACTATTTTAATTTTGATTCAGATTCTTATACAAGCACTTAAAATGATTGCTCTCAAACTCTGCCAACGTGGAAGGCTACTTTGTTTGTCCTCGTTTGTACAAATCCATGCAAGTGTGAGATGAGAATATGTCTCTACAGTGTACACAATTCACTAATGTTACATTTAGGTTAAGTCCAGTGTTTCCTACAGCTCCCTCCACTTTAAATACCGTTGTAGAAGAAAACAAAAATCTATTAAAATCCTCCTGCATCTCAAAATGAGAGCCAACAAAGCTCTGCATTAATCAAAGTCAGCCGCCAGAGCTCGGGCCACAAATCTGACAATACAAACAGGAAATACATTCAGACTTTTAAGATATATTTCGAAGAGTCTTTCACAAATAAATGTGTTGTAAAGTGTTGATATGTCAGCGTGTATGGCTGCTTAGTTTCAAATGCGACTTTTCTCTGTTTCATCTCACCTCATCTGTGTATCATTGCAGGTGTCAGCCGGTTAAGTTTTGTAACAGCCTGTAGTCTGTTGCTGAAAACTTAGACAAACAAACTCTGTAACAGAACGTTGTGTTTGCTCCAGAAACTGAAAATGTATCGCCTAAATGCTCAAAATCTCAGGCTGCAGCTACAGCACAGACATACACTGTGTGTGTGTGTGTGTGTGTGTGTGTGTGTGTGTGTGTGTGTGTGTGTGTGTGTGTGTGTGTGTGTGTGTCCTAAAACTGTCAATGCTCATACAAGAAAAACATATCAAATACAAAGATTAAACTTTGGCTACACAAGGTGTTATGTAATTGATAGCAAATATTTTATTGACAGGAAGAAAGATTTCTGTTCAGTGTTTGTAACGTTAATGTCTCAGATGAAGGAGAACAAACACTGTACTTGAAATGAAGGATTTTTTTAAATTTTAGTCAGTTTTTAGTCACATTTTAAATAAAATGAGAGTTCATGGTTATGTTAATGTTTGTCTCATGTTATGTCGCCAGCCTAAATAAAAATGTGTCTCTGGACGACAAACAAAGCAAATGACATAAAAAAAAAAAATCTCTAAAATTGCACAATCAGTATCATTAAATGTGTTTGGTAGATTATTTCTTTGTTGTAACAATGCTTTTTGGTAATGAATCCTATACTGTTGTAAAGCCTGTTTATTTCCCTTTTAAATGTCACGTTCTAAGTTACATGCTTTTGTAGGATGAGCAGCAGAGCTGAGTTTGTGGGTTGCGCCCATGAAAAACCTTTCAAAGAAATAACCTACCAAACACGCGTTTCCTTACCTTTGTGCAACGTTGATTAAAAAGTTCAGAAAAAAGAAAAACATGATTCTCTTACTTACAGTTATGGTAGATTTACATGTAGATTCTTGTTCCCACTTCTACATCCCTGTATAATATTTGAATGTTTCTTGACATGAGTTCTGGTGGCTCAGCGTTAACTTGACATGCTCATGAATATAGCGCCATAAGAAAAAACACACATGAGGCACATTTACATCAGAAGGGACCCCTCCTCATTAAACCTTTACTGACACACTTTTTGACTGAAAGTGTTTAAAAAATATGTTCACCCATTACTTGATTTAAATTAGTCTATGACATGTTTTGCACAAACTGCTCAAAACACATTGAACACAAAATGTAATCTTCTTGTTGGTTAAATTTCCACACTGATGCATGTAAGGTGCCAGGATGAATACAAATATCTCGACCTCCCCAAACAGAATCCCAACATGTTTCAGAGGAAACTCCACTTTCAGACACACATCTTTTAGCCTCACTGCTTTTAAATCCAATTATGTTTTCTGAAGAGTCATTTTCAGCGTGGATGATCACAAACAATGTCTGATGGATTTCTCACATGAGGAGTGAAATAAAAGAAGACAATGAAGTGTGACATAGTCATGTGATCTTTGGAATTACTCAAGCTTGAGTTTTAACAGCGGTCGTGTTGTTTATGGTTTTTTTTGTATCAGAATGCTTTAAAAAAAATAAAGACTTAACTTTGGGGATTGTTCTCTTTTTATATCATTACAACAAATATAGTAAAGCCAGTGATTCAGTAAATATCTAACACCTAGTGGAGGTGGGATTTTGACCCTTGTCTTAAATGTTTGTAACAGCCATAAACACTACTTGATAACAGTGGATGGTTTATTTCATACCGTTTTAGTTTGTTACAGAAACACATTGTGTGGTTAGTTTCAGTATATTATAATTGGGACATTTTATTACTGGATAATTTGTCTATTTGTCAAAACGCTTATCTTTAATGCTGCTCTCTATCTTAGGATGTGAACACAGGGTGAAGAGTGTCCTTGCCTAAGGCTCTGTTTACTTTATAATTGCCGTGAATAAAACAATAAAGCTACATAACTGTCAGCGAGCAGCAGGTTTGTCCTCAGGTTTAGACACACACAGACCAGTGTGAGAGAGGTGCAGGCTCAAAGTCTGACTTATTAACGCTGCTTTAATCCAGGAACAAAGTGATCACAATATTTATCAGATAGCTCTGCACAGAAACAAATGACTCACACGCTGAGAGAACAGCAGTACAACAGCTCCAGCCTCTTGTTTTTGTTAAGCTGTACAGTTATGAAAAATAATCCTCACAGGGAAAACAGCTCTAAATCCAGCATTCTGGGGTTAAGACAAAAAAAAAAAAAAAAGATATGTTGTCCTGTGCAACATTGGACCTTATCTGTCCGAGCATGCTATACAGCTCCTGGTACATTTTATTTTCACCTCACTGAGAAAGGAAAATAATGGACGGGATACAAACGTATGACTTCTCCGGCCACGGCTTCAGCTTTAGTACACACAAGCAGGTGTCCACAAGCTACGGCAACTCTCAGGGGACAAATTAGAGAGAAAACAAAAGCACAACAAATACAGAACTTGTCTGACACCTGCGACATGTCAGTCAAGAAAAGTGATGACAAAACAATGAAGCAAATGTTACAGTAAATTGTCATCTCTAGTGGAAACGGGGCTTAACTCCATTTAATCTGCAGAGTCCCTTTTCAGCTTTAAGAAAAAGTTAAAGACCCATCTCTGACCACCTTTGCACTTTATGATATTATTGATGATTATATTTTAGTTCAAAAATGACAATAAAGATATTTAGGATGGTGTTAATGCTGATTAACTCTCAAGAACAGCTGTTGATGTTGCACTCTACCTCTGGTCACTTCCTGTCAGCGCCTGTGAGTCTGAGCAGACTTAAATTGTTTGCACTTACGGACGTTGTTTCCTCTTGCTGGTTTTCTTCTGATGTTCATCACTTTGAGATATTGAGTGTCTGCAAAGTGAATTGTAGAATTATTTACCTATATTTCTGATTGAACACAAAAGAAACAGAGTCATCTTCCACATCTGAATATAAATCAAACATTGCATCATTGGAGTAAACAAAATAACCTGCATTTATTCTCAATTGAATTTCGTGAGACAATCCAGTGATATCACGGACAGGTTCCTCCTACTTATCTGTCTGTCCAGAAAAGACGTGAAGATTAGAAAAATGACTCTGCTCCCCTGTAAAAAATGTTTCTAAACGCTGCAAAAGCTCCATCCATCAGAACTGTGTAGACATATGAGATTCAAAAGTAAAGTCCCAGTATTCTCAGAAACTAAAGCAGGGACTTTTGGGGAGTTACAGAACGAGATCTAGTCTTTTAGGCCCTGGTCTTATGGATGTAAATGCATGAGATGGTCCTCTGGGAAAGGTCTTGCTGGGAAAAAGCAGCTGACTTGTGTTGTTTTTCCTTTCATAAACTTTGGAACGTCTTCAATGCTTCTTCAGTTTTCTGGTCTCCTCAGCTGTTATAGACACCTGCTATATCCCTACAGGAGCCTTGACAAAGTTCACAGAGATTTTATCAGCGTATCACAGAGCGACGAGGGTGTATGAGAGCAGCTCTGCAGAGACCTCTCCTCCATTAACACCCATCCACTCTGCAGCTCACACTCACACATTTCCATATCAGAGGAGATGGCTCTGAATTTTAATCAGCATGCCCACCACACCACCGAGACTTCTGCTTCTCAGGAGAGGAAGAGAAGGAAAAGAACACATCTCTGATATCTTTAGAGACACTACATGATAAATAATGAGGGAAGAATCAGATGTGATGAGAAGTTCAGACAGGAGCTAAAGAATGCTGAGGTAAAAGAAAAAATGTTTACTCAGTGTGAGAAGATTCTTTTTATGGTTGGAAGATATTATAATCTTACTATAAATGACTAAAAGATTACTCCGTACGCAGACATCCTACGTTCTCAGGTGCCTGTTGGTTGCAGGAACATACCATGAAAATAGAAATGAATCTCGTCACACTGAAAATGACTTTGCTGTCACTTTGTTTATGAAATGCGAAAAACACATTTCAGCCGAAGCTTCATCAGGCTCGCCCAGCATCATCACATGCTCATAAAGGTAATAATGTGTTTAACATATGGTCACCTTTTTTTATTCAAAGGAAAAAAAAATAATAATAAATACTGACATGTGTTAAAAAGCAGTTTACAAAAGTTTGATCCTTGAATTTTATAACTGATCACAGTTTAAGAAAACATGAAAGCCAGTTGTACCTGATACTATTAAGAGTGTGGAAGATGTGCGGATTGTTTCTGTTGCCAGTGACATTTGTTTTATACACATAAAAATAAAAGTATCTCATAATGAGACGAACAGGACAAATGTGTTTTTTTTTTCTGAGTTTCTGAGATCTCGTTTTGACTTGTGCAGGTGTTTCTCAGAAATGTGTTTTTCGGATCTGTCCGACATCACATGAATGCAGGAAAAGAGCCGAGGCGGAGCTCAAACCTCCCGACAAACAGCTGCAACATGCCCATCTGTCATCATGCACCTAAATATAAATCATTATTTTCTTTCAAAAAATCAAAACAGTCCACTAAAAAAGAATTACACTCGGACAGTTGGTGCCAATAAAGACATGGCTAGGCTCTAGATATTGAAACGTGTGTATGTGACAGCCCCAAGTGGACACTTCAGGAACTGCAGTTTTTTGTTCTTCCACATCGGTTCATTTAGTCACTTATTATTTAACGAGTACACTTTTATTCATATCAAGGTTTAGTCTGGTTTGATTCTGGTCAATGTGGATTTGCTCCAACAGTTGAATGTTTTATAATTTGATTCAGGAGAAATAATCTCTTTAAACTCAGAGATTATGTGATTACTGCAGAGAGCAGAAGAGACAGACACACAGCATGCAGGATTCAACACACACGTCCATCCACACGTCACCCTGTGAGCCTCTGAATGTATTCCTTCTGATCCGTCTGAGACATACGGGCATGTGATGGATGGAAGGATGATCAAGGATCAGGGATGATCACAGACATGAACTTTGCGACATCATGGTCGTCTCTCTGAGCATCTCTGACGGCTGGATTTCTGAGAAGATGTGAGATATTCTGAGAGACAGAGAGAGAGAGGGAGAGAGAGAGAGAGAAAGAGAGAGAGACAGACAGCGAGAGAGAGAGAGAGAGAGAGAGAGAGAGAGAGAGAGAGACTAGAATGAGTTATTTATAAGGATCTTTTGGCAGAGAAACATCATGTTCAGCACATCTCTGCTCTCTGGAGGGAACCTTCCCCTTCTATGTGCTGTAAATACTGTACACACTTTAGCCAACTGGCCTGGATGGAGCAGTGTCATCCTCACATGCTTTCAGCTCTTCTGAAAAGAAAACAGTTATACAAGGAATTAGGTCGCACAAAGGCACAAAAGCATGGAAATAAACAAACATTTGGTTCTCTGGAGGTGATCAGGATTTGGTGCCCCCATTACTTCCTCAAGCCCCTCTGCAGACTCCCTGTGGAGTTTTCAATGCACGTTTCCTCACAAGTCTCTGAAGTGATCTACTGGAAAAATTCCAAAGATACACATGCATGTTTAATGCAATGTCTCCTGGTTACATAATATGTGTAAATAATTATGTCAACCACTCTGCTTTAGCTACATGGCAGGTTACTATTTATTCAAACCCAAAGAAAAAAAAGTTTTTTCTGAACCTTAACAAATACTTTTGGTGGCCAACAGAACCAAGCTACAACCAGCTCACAGCATTAAATATCATGACAATGTTGTTCAATGTCCAAATATTTACAAAGGTTGGTTGGAAAGCCTCTGTCAACTATTGCTTATGTTCTGGCAGTGCATGTTTTATACCCAAACGAATCCAGATTAGCATCATGAGTGAAAAAGGTCCTTAGTGTCACTGTGTTGGTACTGGACAAATCATCAAGACCAACTTGATGGCGTTGGAAGCAAAGGGGCGGAGCTTGCCAACACACAGAACAAAGACAGTAAACAAACAAAGCTGTTATTGCCCGAGCTCGACAAACTTTTCCTACTGCATGTCTCACAGGTCCTCACTGCCGTCTTCTTTACCTTTGCCGTTTTGTTTGTTTACTTCATAAATGGCAGGAAAAAAAATCTAACGTGTAATCTAACTTTCTGTGAGGAGGTTGTGAGGCGTGCCAGATGTGGCCTTGATTGTATTTCCGTATGAGAAACGGGATTAAGCGATCAATTTCCAGGTCAGACGGGTCCTTAAACCCTTCGTCTGCTGTATCAGGCTATCAGTGCTTATGACGCGTAGTCTGACCTCGGCATTAAAGGATGCCTGGTCAAATGTAGCTCTGAGATTTAACAGGACGAGCAAAGAGAGAACAGTCTGAAGCATGCACGCTAACCAAAGAAAACTAAAAGCATAATAGATAACAAAAACACTTTGGACAATAGATAGAAACAGGTTTCATGGTACAGTACATCGCGTCGAGGCGATGAAAAGGCCTCGGTGAAGTGGCCTCATGGCCTTGTGTCCACGCTGTTTGTAAATGTGGGAACAGACAGAGCAGCCTGCAGGACAAAAAGACCCACAGCATCCTTAAATGGCTGCCAGCAGACAGAAATATCCTGCTAAAATATGAATGTGCCCATTCTGAATAACACAGACTAATGTATTGTTAGTCCTCATGTGCTGCTAAATGTTTTATACATAAAGGACCAAAGACGCTAGATGAAGTGGCATCTGTCAGAGCAGCTTTAATCGCTCTGTGATCCTGAATGTGAACGCACAAGTTTACTGCGCTGAACTCAGAAACGTGTTTCCATCTAAGCTTTTAAAAATGTGCCGGCTCCTAAAATGTTTATCATCAGTTGTGACTCTGTCGTCTGAGAATAACAGTCCAAACAGCACAAAATCTGAAAGTGTAATTTGATAATAAAAAGACGCACAAGTTAGTGGCATGACAGCCTGTGTGTTATACTTTAATTTCTTGTCACGATGCAGGACAAGCTCTCAGATTGCAGGGGATTTAAAAAAAGATTCATGGGTTCTGTGATGCTTACTTTGTTGTGTACTTTCAGTATTCTAAGTGTGATATTAGTCAAACAACAGCGCTTCGATTAGCAAGATTTGTCTTCAACATTAGCAGACGTGCAATGTGCTAATTTGGTACATTAGCACCCAAGGACCGGTGCTGGGACCGAAACTTTTTTTATTATACATCAATAATTTGTACTTGGTTTCCAAAAAGCTTAAATTAGTCCTTTTTGCCCACGATACAACAATCATACTTTCAGGATCAGACTTACAGCAAATGGTGATCGAGATTACAAAAGAAATGGATAAGCTGAAAGATTGGTTCTGCCAAAACAAATTGTCTCTAAACACTACAAAAACCAAGGCGATGTTCTTCGGAAATCGACTAATAAATATACAAATACCAGTCAAAATTAACAACGAAGCAATTGAAAGAGTCTATGAACATACATTTCTTGGTGTAACACTCCAAGAAAAACAAGGTTGCAAAGATTTCAGCTAAGAAAATGCTTTGTAAATGTTTTGTATTCCAAACAACTTTTAAGTAAATTGTCACAAACTGCTCTTTCATGTTTGATAAGTCAGGGGTAGGGGTCACATAGGTTCTGGGAACTTCACCCTACTCCTTTTGAGAGCATTTTCTCCCTGTTTCTTTTATTCCCTGTGAGTACATCTGTTGTCTCTTATTTTGTCTGCTGCTCAAATGAACCAATAAACTAAAATAAACTAACATGAATAAAGCTCCTGGGGTAAGACACCCTCACCCTGGTGAGCCAATCAAGTCCAGATATTGGATCCCATCGACAATCATCATCTGATAGAGGAACTATTCCTCTGGAACTGATGCTGACCATTTTTCAGACAAGACGTCCTCATCTGTATGACCTTAACGTGTCAGTTCTTGGTTCATAACAACCCCTCGGAGGAGAACCTGAAATGTAAGTCAAGTCCCAACTCTCATTCAAGTCAACCCCTCCATTTGTCTGTCTGTGAAACACTTGATATGGAAAGGTTGAAAGAGACTGCTTTAAGGTAGGGAAAAAAAATTTAAAAAAAATTCAACCATTCAGAATCAGTAAGCCATGAACTGAATGTGTCAGTGATGTGGGCCACTATCAGTTGCATGTCCGGGGTCTGTTTGAAATTATTGTCGCACAATATCAAAAAAATAAAGTTTGTCTTCACAGCACGGCACACACTCAGTGAGAGCAGAGCCACGAGCCGCTGAATCATGAATCTTTTAGCAGATTACACCTGCGCAAACTCTGAGAGATTTTAAATCACCATGGCAACAGCAGCAGCTTGATGAGTCTCCCTCCCCTATCACCAAAGATGTGAATGATGGCAGGTGATACATCTGCAGACCCCCAGCTGACAGGGAATATTTGTCAGGTGGTACCGTGTGAGCACATCACTCACGAGCTTCGGTTGTGCATCGTGAACAGTTAACTCGTACAGTGCGAGCTGACATTCAACCTCAACTTTTTACCTGTCGTACATCCAGACTCAAAACCAGAGGAGCTTTAGTGGTGGATGTGAAAAAGACTAACTGTGAGTATAAGAACGGCTCAGTAGTTTCAAAACTTCAAGTCGCTGCTGGAGACACATCTGTCCTAGATTTGAGCTCAACTAACCACTATTTATTTGATATGGTCCGGCAATTATTTAATTGTTATTCTGTTGATGTCTTTTCTCTGCGTTTCATTCTATTTCATTCAATTTAGTATTTGTGTATTAGTGTGTTTGGAACTGCTCCTCTGTCTCTTAGTTTCAGTTTGCACCGCCTGCCGTGGTTACACAGCGTGAGCCATTTTGAAATGTAATTTATGAATAATTTTCTTCTTGATTCAATTGTTCTAGTAAACTCTTCTTGCTGCTCAGAAACGTAAATACATTTTCTTTCTGCAAGCCTTGTTTTTCAGTTCAATACTATTTATAACAGCTACCATCAGATCACGGCTGATTGAAAAGCTGCTCACTGACTGAATGTTCCTGTGTACAGCCAGTGTCAGCTCTCTGAATGCCAAAGTCACTCAATGTCACCTTTTCAAAGTGCTGCACGTCAGCGAAAAAAGCACGAGACAGGAAGTGGACCCCTGTGAGGAAGACGCTGATGTCCCTTCTTCTTCCTCTCTCAGACTGTTTGTTAAAGTTTGTTTGAAGCGAGTAAGGGAAAAGAGGAAAAGAGAGGCGGAGCAATGAATAAAGAATGATCGTGGAGAAGATGTTTGAGTTGTTATTTCCTGTTATCCTCGCTGTGAGGTCACAGGTGTGTGTGTGTGTGTGTGTGTGTGTGTGTGTGTGTGTGTGCATATGTGTGTGAGAGAGAGAGAGGGAGAGTGTGTGCGACCCATCATAGCCTGCAGGCAGCGTGTCTCATCAGCAGCTCAGGAGCCCGCAGCAGAATTTATTAGCTTTCTGCCCTTCTTCAAATCACGTCCATCACCTGGAGCATACACACACACACACACACACACACACACACACACACACCATGTGTTCTGTATGAGCTGTAACACAGAGGAGATTGAATGCAATTATTACACAGCCCTGTTTTGCCGGAGTTTGAAAATGATTCTGAGAAAATAGGTCACCTCTGATTATTCTCTCAGCTACATGTGACTACGCATTTGAGGTAATGTTGGAAAAATAGTCTTTGTTAACACCAGCATTCACCTCACACAGAGCGAGTGCTGCAACAAAGAGCTGCAACATCTGTCGCCATGGATGCAGCATTTTTGGTTCCCAGAAAAACATGTAAATATAAAAACAGAAATATGTATTATTGCTTTGTGCGTTTGCCCTGTAACTAACTTGGATGTTGTTTGTGTGTTTTCAATATATTAAATATGATATGTTAATATAAAATAACTTTGCCTACATTAAGAGGAGAGGTCTCAGCACAATCCTTTTTGCAGATCATCATCCCTGCTATTTAAAAGTAGTATAACAGGATTAAAGATAGGTGATTTGATCAAATCTTACACTGGTTGTTAAAGGGAAACTCCACCCATTTGCATTAAGCTTTGCATCATAGACACCTGGTAGTATTTTTGAATGGTCGCACATCCCACCTTCATTTTCAATGAGACAAGAAAGCTCCATATTTCTTTTCTGAAAAGGAGCCTCTGATGACGCAAAAATCATCAATTTGCGTCATTGGACACTGCTTTGGTTAGCAGGGGTGAAACGACATCGCTAGATCCTCATGTTTTCGACCCACTGAAGCTACAGACCTATCACAGATCAGTGGACGGGACCTCGCTGCCAAAAACTAAACTCAACATCCACCATTTTGCTAGAAAGCTATGCTACTGATAAGCTATCAAAGTGATATGGATGAAGGGTGTTTTGAAGGTTCTTGTGCTCAAATCGGATGTTCGTGTTATGATACACTGAGGTGTATAATATTTGAACCCAACGCATAACGAGGGTGGCAAAGTGAGTTTTAGAGGTTCATTATTCTGTGTCCGTGTTCTTTGTGAGCGTTGAGGTGAAATGGTGATCCCGGTGAAGATTCAATAGTCCAAACACGTGTGAGGAGAGAACAGGGTTACAGGGTAACAGAGTAGCAGTTTCGTTGCCACTGGAGAAGTCATAATAATCCGGCGAGGAGTGGTTGAAGAGTCCGGGTATATATCAGTGATATATTGATGAGTCTCATCTGGCTGCCACGCCCCCGCTGATTACACACATGACACACAGAGGGGGAGAAACAGGAGGAGCAAGACAGACGTGGAACAGTCGCACACTGCTGTGCATGCTGGGAGTTGTTCTTTCATTCACATGATCCAAAAAGACATTCTGCCTTTTCTCGGTCAATAACGCACAAACTGTTCTGCACTACATATATGACTCAATGTCAACACAGATTCATGTTTCAACGGGTGAAGTATCCCTTTAAAAAGCAAAACAAAGGATTACATAATCAGATGTCTCTAGCCTGTCAACAAACCCCCCAAAGATGAGAAAGTCCGTCCTCTCTGTCTTTTACCACTTCTCAGAAAATGTGTGCTCAAACAGGCCGTTCAGAGGTTTTCCCTCCATGACATCACAAAGGGCAGTAACCCCTCCCCCAGGTGGGTGACACTCTCACAGCTAGGTGTTTATGCTGTTCTCTGAGTCTGCCTTTCACTGTAAACATTTGGTCATGGAGAGAGAAAGCCTAAGTCGAAGAGGGGGCGTGGTCAGATGCAGCTTCTTAGCATTTAAAGCTACAGACACAGAAACAGCCTGTTCTGAGGTTAGAGTGGATTTATAACAGGAAGCTTCACAGACAAGTTTTCGAGAGTTTGGGGCATTGTGGTCTGATTAGTTCAGTCTATGTCTGCACACACTGTGAGTGGGGGGTGGCAGGTTATGTAAACTCACCCGTTTGAATTTCATGGAGGTTGAAAGTTATGCACAATTGGGGTGTGACAGTTCTGACTGCAGGCGAACACAATGTAGCTTTTTGTCAGGAGCCATTTTTCCCCCCCCTTTAATTAATTGGCCTAAAAGGAGATCACAACGCAATTTTGTAAACAAACAGAGAGACTCCAGGCGAGGCTCAAAGCTCTGGCAGAAGAGACAAAATCGATGAACTGAAACAGACAGCTCCACCAACACCTGCTCAACATGTCAGTTTGTTCAGAAGTGTCAACAAAAACACAAAGAGGGATCAACTTAAAGACAGGATTCATCAGATTTGTTTGATCTAAACTGTGAGCCTAACTCGCAAATAGTTTCCTATTTCTAAGTCACACATTTATTATCATTAAGCTATCATTTCTGAGTTGGTTTTTGTACATGCTCACCTTGCTCCATTCAGTCTTCTTTCTACCGCACAGGCACCCTTGTTCTAAAAATACACACAGCCTGTTTTGTCTGAATGTGTCTGCTCTGTTCATTTTTTCATTTGCACAATACTTTAAAACTCATGAGGAAAAAAAAAAAAACCTCAGCCGACATTTTGATTCTGTGCCTTAGCAGAAGGCGAGCCGGCTGTGGAGAGACTTACATCCGCAGCTTCACTTTAACAGGAATCCCAATACATTAATCAATTAATGAACAGGAGGAAGACTCTCTTTTCTTTCTCTTTTTCTGTTCCTGTGCACAGCAGGTGTGTAAAATCAACTCCCCACAGGCGCTCCGGGCTTACAGAGAGAGAGATGCCTAATGAATCACGATCAATGTTTTCTTGGACAGAATACATTAAAGAAAAGTTGTGATGTCTGACAAAGCTTCTTTTAACTGTTGTTTGCTCGTGACACACAAGGTCAAAGTGCATATTGTAAAGAGTTTCATCTGCATACATTTTTCGGCACATTATCTAATTTTTTTGTTACTTAGAACTGTTGGGGTCGCAAACTTTTCAGCTCACAACCCCCCTGAGAAAAAAGTTGCCGGGGACAAAGAAGTGACACAAAAGGAGAGGGAGGTCTGGTTCTGTTCGAGGTTTCTGCCTCCTCAAGGGTTCCTTTCCTTGTCACTGTAACTCTCCTAAATCTTTCCTTATGCTCATGATGGATTAATGTTGGCTCTTTGTAGAAAATATAACAAAAAGTAAGGTCTGGATCTGCTCTTTTGAATTGGCAATAATACCTACAAATAGAGATTGATCGCTTGACAAGGGCAACTTGCCCACATTATAAGACAAGCTGTAACACATACAATACTGTTGTCTCCTCTATTTGCTCTTTAAATGCAGAAAATACTTCATTAGTGTCAATTCAGAGGAGTCTGAGCTCCACACAGCAGCTGTTCTCGTCCTCCCTCAGCCTACCTGTCAGAGCGTGTCACGAAATCACGCTGTGACGGCCTGACGAGTGCAGCGCTAAAGAGGATAAACGGCGGTCGGGATCTCTGCCGTCATCCCGAGTCATGGCAGGTTTCTGGTGATGATGCTGCTGTGCTCAGGCGTCAGCACTCATCGCTCGGCTCTGCTTCGCATTTCACATGAGATAAGAGTCCATTCAGCCTTCTTAATCAGGCCAGGTCTGTTTGTGTTTCCCTCCCAGAGCAGAGATCCCAGCAGACAAAGGATTTACAGCTCTGCTCCTCACACACACACACACACAGGACAGTCAGAGAGGGTGTGGGCGGCTCTAATGAGAATATGGTCCATGATCAGTTAAAGAGCCTTTTCTCTGTAGCTGGAGGCAGATAATCCTTTCTTTCCAGAGCTAATTAATTTGCACTCTGCCTGACCACATCACGCACCTACCATCTTTTTCTCTTTTGTTGGAAGGCGAGGCACGAGGGAGAGAAACGATAAAAAACTTTTAAATTATCTCAACTTTGTAAGCCGAGGAAGAAAAGCCATTCAGATTCCAGACAATAAAGTGTTTTTTCTTTTCTTCCGAGAACTCAAAGAGCTTTTAGTATAGACACACCTACACATTCACACACTGATAAAGGCTGCTATGTAACATCACTATCAGGGGTAACTAATCCATTCATACACAATCAGACACCGCTGAGAAAGCAGCTGGCTCATATTTTACATTGTGTTATAGTTTACACTGTGTTTTCAAATCAGGTGACACAGTTAATTTTGTTGTTGCTTTTATTTCTGCGTGATTTTATTTGGTTTTCCACTTTGATTTGAATGTTTCAAACATTACAGGTTTTACCAACAACTTCAGGTAGTCCTGAAAAGCCCCAAAATGGAACAAACTGTTAATTGCACAACTGTCAATATGAATTAGAAAAACCTAATGAAAGACTTTCACTTGCTTTTTTTTTGTCTGTTGCACCGAGCTCTACCCTCCTTGAACTGTTGCACCTCAAGTTTTAGACGATTTGTAACAAGAACCAGTGCCATAAAAACTTCTGTGCATTAATTTAAAATCTCTTGACACTTGAATGCATCATCAGCCCTGTGAAAATTAATATTTGTGTTCAGTGGGCCGGGGATATGATTCTCCACCTGACAGACTCTGTAAATGTCACAATGACACTTTTTAATTATGGACGTAAGACTATGGGAGAATATTGTCCATGATAAATGGGTCAGCCGTGACAAGGGCTGAATTTATGTTTGCGAGGACACACACACACACACACACACACACACACACACACACACACACACACTTCATAAACATTCCTCATCAAAAATGTCTGTAAAAAGTTGAAGCTGTCAGAGGATTTTTCATCATCAGTTAATGAATCAGCTGAATGTCACGTGGAAAATGAACACTGACCAGTGAGGACTAAAGAAACAATTGTCTGTTTGAAAGATTTCATCCATCCATTGTATTCATCTGGGAGTACGTCTATGTACCTCAAGGGCCCAACATCTCTCCTTTATCAATCACCCATCCATTCAGGGAAGATTCATAATATATATTAAACCATTTGTTTTAATTCAATCCACTTTGTAATTTGATCCACTGCTTGCAATCTAAACCAATTCAAATTGATAAATGATCATCAAGATTTTTTTCATCTTTGGAGAATATGCTGCTGCATTCTAAAATCAGCTCACTCCGACTTGCTGCAGAAGAAAATGCTCGGGCTCTGGCAGGATAAACTCCAGGTAAGTTCACTTATACGGCTCCTAATGGAAATATCCTGAGCTTTTCAGGAGATTTCTGTGATTTCATCTTTTACACCTGGATGAAAATGACAATAAATCAGCCTGATTTATCATTTATTATGACTCACCAGATTGAGGGAAGACGTTTACAAATCTCTGACTTAGTTTGTGCCCTCTGCGGCCTTATCTCTGTACCTGATTAGAGGAGTGTTTATGAATCAGCCAGGTCTTATCAGAGTCCTGGCAGCCCTGACACGCTTCACCTGATCAATAAACAGAGGGGGAGTGAGGTGAGAGGTCGTTAACAATGCGGACAGGTGGGACTGGACCGGTGGTCTGTGTGCTTCAGTCTAAGAGGGCTCATTTCAACAACCTGATCAGCTGTGCAGCAATGAGACTTGAGTGGTGTTTACAGCTCGTTTGATTACATCGAGGAGTTATTGTGGCGTTTAAGTGGAATCGACAGCGAGAATCATTTCTGTTTCTGACAAAATACAGAGACAGAATTTTATTTTGAGGCTGAGAAGGAAGAAATAATTCATGTACGTACTGTATATACAACCCCTTTTTCTAAAATGTTTGGAAGTTGTCTGAAATGATAAAAATAGAAATTATTTCCGGTAACTTTTTAAAGAGAACAAAATGTTGTACAGTTGACTCAGAGTTCAGTGTGCACGTTTCTGCAGCCATTTTCCAATAATTCAAGCTAAAGATTGAAAGTGAAGCTACAGAACAAATCATCCTCTGATTGGCTCTGTCATGAACGAGTATGATGCAGGTGACTGTGTGTGTGTGTGTGTGTGTGTAGGTGTGTGTGTGTGTGTGTGTGCGTGTGCAAGATGAGGACAATCACATTATCGGCTCTGAGATGCAGCAGGAGCAGAAAAAGCTGCTGACCTGCAGTGTTTGATAATTGAAAAGATGTTTTATCATCCTGTAAAGTTGTTATGAGAACTCAGTAGAATCTCTCTCCTGCTTTTGTTCTTATTTATTAAATGTGATTTAACTTTTTGTTCCACTGTATTCTCTTCATGCACTCTGACCTTTCCTTCACTGAATGGAAGATTCACTGTTTCTAAGCTACTCAAGCCAATGAGCGCCTGTATAGAAAGCAAACTTTCTTTCTCTCGGCTTCATGTTATAACAGCATTATATCAGCATTACACATGAAACAGATGTGTGTTGAAAAAAGACAAAACAACTGGGTCTGCAGTCCTGTCTCTTTGGAAAGGTCAGCTGTCTCGAGTTGGCAGAGTAAATTCAAGTAAAGTCAGTTTTATAAATTAATGTTAAGACTTTCGTTCTGTCTGTGCCTTGTCAATTGAGCACAACAGGAAGTCATTTCTGCCTGTGGCCATCACACTCCTCCCTTTGAGAGTCAGACACTTAGATACTATTTAATATCACACTGTGCAATCTGTCTATAAACAGGTGACACACATTTTGTTCATATTGAACCCTATCAATACAACGTGCAATATCCACACGGAGAAACACTGTATATACTAGTAACTGTAAATATTCTTTATACTTTAATCTTGAAGTCATTTGCGCTTGTACATAGCTTATTATTGCAGTCCTATCAAAGCCAGGAATAACAGGGACTCAAAAATGCAGACACAACGGCAAGATTGCAGAAAAGGCAGAGTTTAATACAGTCCAGGTCGGTACGCAGATAATCAGTCCAAAACAGCAAACAATCAAGAAGAGGCAGGCAAAAAGCAGAACGAGAGGCAGGCAGAGGGTCAAAATCACAAGAAAAACTCACAGGGAATAAACGCTATAGTACTTAGGTACTAAGTAAGGAACACACTACGAACTGGCAACAGGAGGAAGGACACGCAGGGATATATGCACAGACAATCAGGGAATAACGAGACACGGGGAGGGTAATCAGGGCGGAGCTGACACACGAGGCAGGAACATGAGGAGCAGGGTAAGCACAAAATAAAACAGGAACAGACAACAATACATGAATAGAAACAAATGAACAAACATAACTCAAGTAACTTTATGGATTGTGTCAAGTCCTACTTGGTACTTATTGCTTATTTAATATCACTATTCTATTTCATTTTTCAAAATTATCTTTAATTTGTACTGTGTACGCTAACAACCAAATGAGCCCCTGGGATTAATAAAGTATTTCAGATTTTTCTGTTGCTATGTTCCACATTAGGCCACCATACTGCTGTCAAACTCAGCTTATCCTCTCTCCTCATGAAAGGGTGTAATTTGATGCTGAAGGTCTAAGTGTTAATTATTGTTATTTTTAGTTTTTGAGCCTTTTGTGTGTGTGTGTGTGTGTGTGTGTGGCGGGGGGGGGGGGGGGGGGGGGGGGGGGGGGGGGGGGGCATGGATCAGAGTTGGAATCTGGGTAGATATAGTGTGGGTAATGACATGCAGGAAAGGAGCCACAGGTCAGATAAGAATCTGGGCCTTTGCTTTGAGGACGACAGCCTCTGTAAATATGGCATATGAACTAACCTCGCAGCCACCGACTGCCCTGTGACTGTATATCCTTAAATGAGAGAAGACCGACGCCCGGAGACTGCAATGTAAATTCACAGACACTAATTTTTAAATTGTGGTTGCAAATTAAATAATTAGTCCTCTGAAAATCAAGTTTTAAAAAAATGACTCCTGACAGCTGCCAGAGTTTATACATCAGACACAAATTTACATAAAAGGATTAATTCAGATTTTGATTGGTGGACATTAATAAAAGATCTAATACAAGCAGCTTCACATAGAAATGTTCTCCTCAGATCAGGAGAAACTTTACCAGAAAAACTTTAAGCTGTAAACATCTCTGAGGTGAGATCCAGTTTGTTTTGTTTCCTCGGTTTCTCCATCACAGACCTCACCTCTTCATGCAGAGAGGTATTCACCAAGTCTCACACTTGAAACTCTGCATGACCTGAACGCCACGGCGGAAAAGAAGAACATTTCCATCTCCACTGTTGAACACTGTTCATATTCTTCCCCGAAAAATAAAAACACATGTTCAATTCGAGTCTGAGAATAGGCTAAGATAAGTTCTTTATTGACACACAGATGGGACATTCTCACATCCAGTTTGTGTCATTCTGTCCACAAGATTATTTTTCTCCCACAGAAACGTTAGCTAAACAAAACCTCGTAATGTATAATTTACATTTTTAATTTTTTTTACGGAGTGATTCAGCTTCCATCCAGGTTTGTTTGTTGGCGAGATTATGTGGGAAAATTTGACCTGACATGAAAAAAGAATAGAAATACATGTTTTCTGATGATGGGGGAGAAATTTGATCTTTATTATAATTAAGATGAAACAAACAGGTTTTAAAGACCCTGAACACCCACTCAGCTGTAAATGATTAGACCTCTTCTCAGGAATGTGTGGGTGTGAACAGGTTTGTTTGATGGACAACTCCTCTACACATTACATTTAAAAAAAACAAACAACAAACAACAAACCTGTTTGTCTCTGAGAAATTGTTGACCTGTTATCATACTTGGTAATCTATCAATCAATGATTATTTGTATAGTGCCAATTCATAACAAGTGTTATCTTGAGACGCTTTACAAAAGAGTAGGTAACAGACCAGCAGTAGGAAAAGCAGGATAACATGCAGGACTGATTTCTGCTTCTTTGTATTCCTGTGGTCCACACTTCCTTGCAGTTGAGGTGGAGGTCAGAGCAGGGGCCTTGCATGATTAAGGACAGCGGTGGTTGTGTGGACAACAGAGTCAGATGCTGGGGGCTGAGCGTCAGGGACGTCGGATGGTAGTCGTGGTGGTACATCTCCTCGCTGAAGGCTGGGGGAGCTCTGTGTACTGGAAAGTCCAGTGCAGAGTCTTAGATACAGCAGTGGTAAGAAAATGATGAAAAATAAACCATTTCGCGATAACTAGAGACAGCATAGAACCACCCAGTAGAAGTGGAGAACAGGAAGTGATGTTATATGCTCACCGTATACATAAAACGTTTAATAATGGGCCTTGGTCCAGCTCTCTTAAAGCTGATAGCTTGAACAGGACTGAGAGTTTATTACAGCATCAACGCATAACTCCAATTATGTTCAACCCAAACATGTGGGTTCAAAGAAGCTCTCACAATGCAGAACTTATTAAGAAAACAGCACGAATATGAAGATGAACCAGTTTAGTCCAATTAAAGATTTGTTATAACGTGATGTAATTAACTGTGCAGCCTCTAGGTGCTGCCCTGTCTTCATAAGACTTGCCCTTTGTGGTTTTTTTCCCCAGCTGTTTCAGTCGACAATAAATCTGTACATTTTTCTTTACCTTGTACAGCTGATGCATGGTAAAAAGCATAGCAGCTGTCAAACCTTTTGTTGTAATGATGATGGTGTAACTCTCCTTGAGACCTGCGAGCTGTCACTAACACCTGTGCTCTGCATTACAGAAGCAGACACACACTGGGCCACAGATTGTTGCTGTGCATCCAGATGTGAGAGGATTACAGCTTTAAATCAGACAAACGCTGCTGTTAGCTGCTCCTCACCCACTGTACTGCTCGCCCTGACATCTATTCACATTCTGAAAAGCAGGAGACGGCTCTGTGTGCGTCAGACAAATACCATTCCCACCTTTAACGTATGCTGTCTGATGTAAGAAGCCCAGCTTGTTTGCGACTCAGTCAGTGCCGCACAGGAACTGACACTTTTTCTGTACCGACGTCTTGATCTGAGCATCAAACGGCACAAGGCTCTCTCTCTCACTCTCTCTCTCTCTCTCTCTCTCACACACATGTTTCTGTTGTGGTGTTTACATTGGTTTGGCCTGACGGAAATAAAGAAACCCATCAGAGCTTTAAACTGCAGCCCCGTCTCGTGGCGTCTCTGTGTGGATCAGTTACTCTGACATCAGACTGAAGTCATGCCACATGGAAAACTATTTTCAAACTGATAAGCTGTACGGCAGTCAGTGTCAGGCTCTGTGCGAAGAGCAGGAGATATGGCCACTCTGACAGGAAGTCGCTGTATCTATGGCGACACATGCGCAAGTTTTGAAAAACCTGTGATCACCTTGAGATGCTGTCTGACACCTGGGATGTCTGATTTCAGCTCTGTCAACAATATATGAGCGGCTTTATCAGTTTGACTTACTCTTTCAAAGGACATCTCTCTTTTATCGGGGTTTTTTTTTTTTTTTTTTCAAAGCTCAGTTTTCATACTGCCAAAAATTCATACGCCAGATTCACTCTCCTGCACCACTGAAGCTCTGAGTAACTAGCACAGGAAAAATGTATGACTTCCACAGCAGAGACCACAACCAACATCCCTCTGCACACACCTTCTTATCCCTCAGCTCCCTCTTCCTGCCTCCACACTTCACCATGTGAGACCACGAGCGTAGTACCAAAAGTACTGAAAGCAAGATTCTACAATCAGTTACAAGTGAAGATATTCCTCTCAACATTTATATCCTGTGCTATTTATTTGTCTTTTTAGGCCAAGGAAAGTATTCTTTCAGTTGAGAAGGTCCGTTTGTACTTTTGCTACGTCTCTCTGACATTACTCCCCGACAAACACGGTTCCTTAGAGGGCCGGACCGAAGGGCAAACTGTTGGAGACGAAGTGGGTAACGTTAAAAAAACACTTGTAAAAACATGTTCAAGCCTCTGAACTCAACATAAAAAAGCTGAAGGTATAGCAGTGCTCCATCAGTGTACACTATATAACCATTTACCAAATTACCGTACAGCTAAAACTATTCACTCAGGCAAATTCTCTGTAGCACTGAACTGACTGTGTACTGAATGTCCTCATATTGTAACACTTCAAGGACACCTTCTTTATCAGAAAATGAACATCACGCCACTTCTGCTAAAACTTCTGTTTACACAGCATACAAATATTCTAGAGGAGGTACCTAACTAATAACTATATAATTTTGTGACTTCGAACATTCGTGGTCCATTCTCTGGTTTTTGGCTGATCTTCTCTTCCTTCTCTGAGAAAAACCAACACCCATAAGGTGACTTAAAAACGACAAACAACAAATCCAGGGGGGTTTGACTTATTCCAGTTTTAGAAAATCTTTACTTCAATATATGTGATAATTGCCTTTAGTCATGAATAAAAAAGTGGTAGGGGCAAAATGAACCTAAACGCCCAACGGATAGAGACTTTTATGGATATACCTTTATCCCTCTGTTTTGTAGATTGCATTCTGAGAAAAAAGGGATCCATGTAAGGGTGTTAAAGGGATGTTAAGCCAGAAAAAAGGAGGGCAACTCAAAGCTTCACAACAGCAGGTAGAGGAACAATAAAAATAGATGCAATCTGATACAGGGGAGAGTAGAGATGTAGGCTTTCCCCCTGATATACAACCATCTAGAGACATGGTGTATAATATGGATGTTAGATCGTTTTTCTGTGGTTGTCAGGTGAAGTTGACTCGTCATTTAGAAGCAATAGAAACTTAAAAAACCTGTGCTACTTAAAGGACGCCACTTTCCTCAATTCTGTTTGCCCTCCAAGCCTCCACGCCAGTCACATGGCTGAAAGCGAAGAATGGCACATAATGGATATATATATATATATATATATATATATATATATATATATATATATATATATATATAAATGTTATAAGTCTCAGGGTTTTATCCATTGGATAAGTAATTCCCTGTAATTCTATGGAATTCTATGGAAATGATTGCAAGATTAATCTGTGTTTGGAGCCTTTTGTCTGCTTTCTGACTGAAGGGTAAACATCTCTCTGCAATGATCACATCTGCACGGCCCGGCGTGGACACACGTGTAGATCAGAACAGTATCGCACAGCTGAGCTGCCCAAGGTTTCCTCTGCACTGACAGATGGTATGGTGATTGTGTTGTTGTGTGCCAGGCAACTTGCCCCTTCCCCCAACCAAAACACACACGCACACGCATACGCACACACACACACACACACACACACACACATTGCTCTTTAGATGTGGACAGGAGATAGTAAACATCAATCGTTCAGCCATTTGCTGATTATTTCCACATTTTAGTTTGAGTGCTCTTTATATAATCTGAGTGCTGCATGGTACTAATGATGTGTATGAATATGAGCTGGATCTGATGAAACAGTCAGTCATACGATTGTGATATTACATCATTTGGCAGGTTGGCCAGTGAAGCCGAGATTTACCATATGTGCAGCCTTTTTGATCAAATCCTTTATGTCCAAAGTGACTTCAGACAAAACAGGGCTAAGTTTGTCAATGGGCCAAATACATTTGTGTTGAAGGGGAGACGAGGGGACTTTGTGAACAATCTTACAAATCCTAGAAGGCAATATCCATTAAAGCCAACGGAAAAACGTTCACTTCCTGAGCAGCAGCAAACAGAGTGGAGAGGGGGAGCTGTGGAGACGGGGAAAAAAAAGAAAAATCATACCGTCCCCAAAGTACACCAGCCTACTGGGAACATGCCCAGTGTGCCAGACTCCTAGTCAAGAAGTGTTTAGTCGAGATGGTTTCAGGTATCTGATCAGGATCCCCTGGGTGAATCCCTTTGAGATGTTTTCCAGGCACGTCAGTCAGGTAGGAACAGAACATACTGGAGGAGAATGGATGAAAGGCTCTCTGCGTTTGTTTGGTTGCGGCGTTCGGATGTTTCTCCAGTGAGACTTTACACTCTTTGTTTGTTAGTCCCTGTTTAACACCACAGGGGAGCGCTGTGTTTAAACGAGGTCGGCCCACCTTTGAATCTATCTGAGTGGAAACATTGGAATTAAAGCAGCGGAGACTGTGACCAAAGCCGAATCCTTAAAGCTTCATGGTTGAATAATAAATCATCCCCAATTTAACAGATACATTCAGTGAAGCACAAAGAGCTGAGTGTTGTTTTCACTGAATGAAAACATCCTGAGTTGATTTAATTACTTGCAAACGTCGTGCCTGGTAATGAATTGCAGCATGAACTCATGTGCTCACATTGTACACCGAGGCTGAGAGAAGGCTTCATGCATTACAACCAAACCCAAATATTAGACTAATTAGGAGCTCTGCAGTTAATTAGTGATATTTTATCTTAACCAACAGAATGATGTCTCTACCAAGACACAAACAAAGGAAAGAAGGTGATTGGCCTCCCAGGCTCAACTCAGCTACGTCATTAGATTTATTTATTATTGGTCGCACGTTTGCCAATTATCTGCTTGTTTGTTGGCACAGAACAAACAGTCTCTGTCTACAAAAGGAGTTGCATTTTGTTGAGTTAATTTGATCTGGATGAGCATGTATATTGTTGCCTCTCTCGCTGTGTCTCCCTCCTTTGGCCTGCTGCACATCTGAGGAGGAGGAGGGGGATTTAGAGGAGCAGGTATAAAGGAAAGCTGTCGGCTCACACACACTGATTTTGCTCCAGGTTGAGTCTTCCTGATCTGGAGTTATAAATATTAAACATGATTTATATTTACAATTTCAGATTGGGAGGCCCTCAACGAAATAGCCAGAGCAGCCAGTGAGAGTGAGCAGATCGGGAAGTGTCACCAAATGTAGCCACAGGGAAAGTGAAATCCTCCTCCAAGCATGCTCACTCATTTTCTCATAATCAGCTGTTCAAATCACCTGGTCACATCTACCCAATAGCCCTGTTCCATTCCCTCATCGTGAGCCAATCACATTACTGCTGGCGTCTTACACTTATTCATTCATGTCATTGTTACGAGCAACCTTCCACCTCCACGTCGCCATCAAGGCTTCACAAGTTTATCACATTCTTCATCCCATCAACCTCAAGTCACAGCATCAGTCAGCATCCGGTCAACCCCAGTCTTCGCCTACGATGAACTCATCGACCTTCTTCTCATCAACTCCAGTATTCACATTTCAATCAACTTCTTTTTCGCATGTTGAAATAAATGTTCAGAATCACTTGAAATGATGAATCTAATCACACTAGTATTCAGGAATCTCCAGAAGCTTTTCTTTCCGCTGATGAAGAGTCACATGTTGAAATGAAAAGTAGACCATCCACCAAACAGCGCACTTAACCAACCAAAAGCCTGCTTTGTCCAATGGAATCCACCATCTGTATCTTTCAGGTATTTGATGACAATGGCATAATGCAAAATATGCAAAAATGATGCTTTGAATTAAATTCTACCTCCAGTATAACTTGGGCCCTTTTTTTTTTTTTTATCTTTCGAGCCCAATTGAGTAAAAGTTATGTATTTTGGAATATCTCCAGAAAATAACTCTGGCAGCTACTACACTAAAAGGATTGTCTGCAACCTTTTTCTTTAAGGACTACATATTAATGAATATTAGTGGATCCTCCTTGGCCTGCAGCGTTAACATGATCTCCTGTGTTTTCAATGCTGCACTTATTTACATCTAGTTTAGTAGAAGCGTGCTGTTTAGTAGAAGCGTGCTGTTTAGTTAGGTGTTTTGACTCCTTTCTGTATCCTTGTCTCTAACCTCAAGGAGGGAACAATAATTTCGGGGGGTTTTTTCCAAAGAGAGAAAACTCACGTCTGAAAGATCATCAGTGTGTCAGTGTTTACTACAGTGTTCTGTCCCCCAGGATCCTCCTTTGTTAACGTGAGCGTAACCATGCTTTCCTAATCTTACTTATTAAGGTAGTTATTTGGGTTTTTATGTCCCTTTAATAGAATGTCTTTATTGAATCTGAGAACTAGTTTTTGCAAATATTACTGGAATTACAGTTTTCTGTCACTAAGTATTGTAATATACATTTTCGCTTCAAGTTTCAAAGTTATATAGAGGTTGGTCTGGTAGCTGCAGAGGTGTGAGGGCACTTCCCGAGTAATGTGGTGGTTCCTTTGAGCAAGGCACATGGTGTGCATTTTGCTTAGTTGGCCCACTCTGACATCTCTCCACAAATGCGTGTTCACAGATCCTGTTTGAGCATTGTGTGATTCAGGCCTATGTGTTGGAGAAGAAAATCTGTGGAAAACAGTGTAAAAACTTAATTTCACCCAGGGATTAATGAAGTATGTAACAAATAATAATAATACTTCTGACTCTCCAAATTTCGCACAACATAACCCAAACAAACTAACCAATCTGGAGTGTTAGCTCTGAGGTAATATTTCTGTTTTTGTAAGTGTAGTCCAGTGCGTTTGTAGAGAATGACGCATCATGTGTTTGTGGTATCTGTATATGGATCTGTATAGATCCTTTCTGTAATAGGCCTGTCCTGGTCTATACATTTAGTTAAGTCAAGCCTGATTTGAGTTAAACCACCTAAAAATATTTGTCTTCTTGACTTTTGATACCAATTTATTCTATGATAGGACTTGACCTTAAAGAGGATATATTATACCCTTTTCTCACCTTTTCAAACATTCCCCCTGTGCTCTAAATAAAACATCTGTGCTGTGCTTTGGTCCAAATATAACATGAATCAAGTAGCAGAGGAGGTTTGTCACCCTGTAGGAACCAGCTCTCTCAGAACGCTCCGTTTTGGTGTGTGTGTCTCTTTAAATTTAATTTAATGAGTTTTCACTCCTCTGTAGAGACAATAAAAAAATGGCAAACCTGCGCACAGCAAACTTCTGCTCTAAGCTGAAGGTGGAGTCCATTGGTGGAGATACCAGGATCCAACTTGTGATGTCACAAACTCGGTAGAGGCAGACCACAAACAAAGGACGGGATGGATTTATTTTGTGGATCGATAGACACTCGGGTTACCCAAGAAAATGTTGAAAAAAACACCGTAAGAGTGGATTTTTCATATGTCCCCTCTAAAAGATACTATACATGTCCAATACGGCAGGCCGCACACTGATGGTCCAGTGTGGGCGTATTCAACAACAACAGCAGCCACAACCTACGCATCTGTCAAACCGCCGAGATCCAAAAAGATTCTTTTTGCTTTAGAGTTCTTGTCAGACTCTAAGAATAACAATCTGAGCCTCTCAGTTTTGAAGCATTTCAGAACTCTTGCGTTTCTCCGTCATTATTATTTGTTTCTTTTTTTATTTGGATGTGAAAACATAAAAAAATGGGGCCACATATACTGTGCCTTACAGATTCTGTGCCATCCCTGTTTTAAGCAGCATCAAGAAGTTTCTGAATTTCCCCTCGGGGATTAATAAAGTATAATAAAAAAAAATATGCATTCATCACTCTTCCTGCAGAACGACTTTGGTAAACACTCTCTTTAGGTCTCCCATTTTTCATTAGAAGAGGACAAGAAACAGGCAGCAGTTAATGTGACGGCTGATGGAGCTTTGTGTTTGTCCTCTGAGGTAAAGCTCAGACAGAGGGAGTGTTTCGCTCTTTGAATATTTGATTGAAACACAGAGCCAGGTGTGGAGTGACGGCTCTGACACAGTAATTAAAGTGACGTTTGGATGTAGAGGAGGATTGTTGCACATGGTGAGTCACTAAGAACAAACAGATGTCTCTCTTTGTCTCTCTCGCTGACTTGACTGTCTGTTCTGAGGAAATCGTTTACCACTCTCAAAGTTTAAAGAGGAGATCATTTATTCTGAATGAAGGGGAAAGAAGTCTGAGTATTACCAAGGAATTCTAACAACTGCTTAATCCAATCTGAAAGTTTATGTTCTTTGAGTTAATTATCCATTACAATCTGAACACCAGCTCGTCAAACAGTGTTTTTCATTATCTCAATAATTAATAACTGCTGTTTATAAATAATAATTATGCCATACATTGCAAGAAAGCTACAATTTCCGTGATTACAACCACATACACAATTTCAAGATCCAACAACAGCAGCCACAATCTAAGCATCCGTCAGACGTCGGACAAAGAAAAACGATTTTTACTGTCTCTTGACTCATTTATTTCGTGTATTGCAGCAAAAGTCGTCCCGTTGAATAAGAAAGGGTCCAAATCCAGAGAAAGTTAAGAATAAGAAATTTGCCACAAAATCGCTGTCCCTCGATTTCATTCTATTTTCTTTTATGTTTCAAGTTGAAGGAAGCTTTTTTTCTGTTTGCAAAACATCTAAATGGCGACTGCACTCTGACCTTTGAATGACTCCTCATTTGGCCAATCACAGCCTTTCATTGACAGTTCCCACCATAAAATTGACAGGAGTCAGCCCGGTTATGTTTTGTGTTTTCTTTGTGTTAATTATTGTTTTACTTACCCTTGTCACTGTGTTTCAGATTCTCCTCTCGTGTTCACCTTGTGTGTCAAGCTCCTGCACATGTGTCTCTTTACCCCTGATTACCCTCACCTGTGTCTCGTGGTCCCTGATTGTCTGCCCTATATAAACCTCATGTTTCCTCCCTTGCGTTGCCAGTTCGTAGTGTTTCATTCATGTACCTAGTCCTAGCCTTTTCTCTCTTGATCTTGTTACGACCCATGCCTTACGATTTTTGCCTGCTCCTTTGGATTTGTTTGCCGTTTGACCGCCCGTGTACTGAACTTTATAATAAAAGGACAGATTTTTGGAAACTTCCCTCTGAGTCTGCGTGTGCCTCCATACACCCACCGTTGTGTCAATAATAGCCAATAAACTCCTAAATTAAATAGACGTGTCTTCTCATGTTCTGGTGTATCTATGACCAGTCAATTTCAATTGAGGATGAGTGGCGTTCATTTGGCCAATAAACTCTGAACACGTGGATACGTGCTTCAATCGATAACTTGCATCCCAACTGCAGTGAGAGCTGTTGGTCTGTGATGAACGCCTGCTCCTTTACACAAGAAGTCAAACATTTTTAAGAACTTTGGAATAATTTCAACTCATTCTGAAAGGGCCAAGTGTTAGCTTTTTATAAAGACCTTATCTATGTTTTTAGTCCAAATGGTTTAAGACAAGCATCCAATTTCCTCTGCATAGAGTTTGAGTTTTTGGCACATTTTAAAGGATCAGCAACTTTTAAATACTTCCACACAGCAGAGATATTGTTGGTTAAAGGCAAAATAAAAACTTTTTTTTTTTTTCATTCAAATGATGTAAGTACAATACATTAAATAAATGGTGGGTGCAACAGATCTTTTCCTCAGAGACCAAAGTCCAAATGCTCTGTTGAATTTACAGACTGCTTCAAACCTCTCAAAGCTCCAAATTACAACAAAACAATTTCCAGAGTTCCACTGAGGTTTAAGTATTTCATTAAAGTTTTTTTGATAATCTTTCTGTCCATGCCTTGTCAAACCCGTTACCTTCTTCTCTTCATCCTTTGGTATCAGTCATTTACTGGAAACTGGAAGAAGTCTTCCAAACCTCTCAGGCCTGGACATTTTTCAGATTCGATCCCCTTCTCTGACACACGAGTCTGTTGACCATCAGTGCGACCTCTTTACCAACATCTGTGCAGAGTTATGCTGCTAATGCAATGAGTTCATTAAAAAGGTTGATTCAGCGTAGACGGGGATTACAGAGCAGTCTGGTTCAGACAGAGTCGAGCCCGTCGTCAGTGGGAGAGATATTTCAGTCTGTTTCGTAACAATCCATCAGTCCTACAGAGAGGGATGTTTTCCTGTATTCATTTATAGACTCACCGATTGGATTTCTTTGTTTGATTCCAGGTCCTGCCGTGAGTCAGGATGATAGAAAGGTTATAGCAGGTCTAGCAAAAGAAAGATTAAACCAGTTTTCCTCCCTCCCTCTGTCTGTGAAATGAATTATTTTCAGTGTAAGTGTGAAGACGAGACAGCCTCCAGTGACTGGAATTTTTACTACGGCTGGTATTTTTAGCTGAACCAGTTTTTTTAGACTCCCCTTTGTAGTGTTTTTTTTTGTGTTAAAATAAATTAAATCAGACAGATGTAGCAGCGCTAACAACTTTCTCCCATCAGCCGAATCCTGCAGACATCATTAAAGATAATGATGGAGGCTGAAGTGATGAGAGGAACATAATCTTTTTAAAGAGAGCTGGAGGAAAAGGTCACAGGACTCAGTGTTTTTTATCAGCTGCTGCACGGAAAGCACAAGAAAGTAAGTACGTGTTTAAAAACGGATGAACCTGTTTCTCTTTCAGTCTCACAGATCTGTTCAGACGTTTTTACCGTGGAGACTGAAGGTACAGCTCCTCTGAGTGCTGGAATGATAAAGATGACTGCACAGTCATCCAGAGGTCTGTGGTACAGAGGGAGTTTAACATACCTTGGGTATGTTTCAGCTACCTGGCTTCATAGAAGGAGATCACGCTAAACTTTCCCACAAAGCTGGTATTTTAAACAATGCAATTAAAAACATGATTTATCGCGATTAACTTTTGAAATCTTTGGAAATAGTCGATGTTCTGATCCAGTCCTGTATGACTCGCTCTTTAGCCGGAGTCCTCAGAGGGTGGAGCACATTACACCTGTGCTTCAATCACTGCACTGGCTGTCTGTCTGTCTGTCTGTCAGAGGATCGACTTCAACATCTGGTCTATAAAGACTTGAATGGTCTTGGCCCTAAATACATGTCAGATCTACTTGTAGACCATAAAACACCCAGAGTGCTCAGATCCTCAGGAAGAGGTTTACTCAGTTCCCAGAGTCAGAAGCAAACAAGGTGAGGCAGCTTTTAGTCACTACGCTCCTCACCTGTGGAACAAACTCCCTGAACACCTGAGGACTGCTGCCACACTCAGCTCCTTCAAATCAGGCCTTAAAACTTTATTATTCACTCAAGCTGTCCATTAGAAATATACTTTCTGCTTCTGCTATGTTGGTCGGTCTCTCTCCCTCCTCCCTTCTCTTAATCAGCTCACGGGCCTCCATGATCAACAGATCGAAGTGGTCAGCAGGCAGTGATTTTCACACCTGTGTCTGTGACCTCCCTGAGCAGGCAGGCCGACTCTCTCACACATTCATGACTGAAACATTATACGAAGCTCGCTGATTGATGTCTCAGTCTGTTTGATGCAGACTGATCTGTTTCTAAAGTCTCCATGTATTGTTTTGTTTTTTTCTTTTGAAAGAGGACACTGGGAGACATCTAACATAGGGTGACCAAAAGTCCTCTTTTGCCCGGACATGTCCACTTTTTACATCCTGTCGGGGGGGGGGGGGGGGGGGGGTTTATAAAATCATGAAAATGTCCGGGGTTCACTGTCTTTCATGGAACGATCAAGTGAGTACTGCAATTGACCGGCGCAAAATACTACGGTAGCTACTTCGTTGCGTGACGTAATTCTCGAGGCTGCTTTGTGGGCGGCTCTGCGACGTGCACATTCACAGGGAACAGCAGACAGCGGCAACAGAGCTGACAGCAGAGCAGCATTGATTGCACACAAAATGCCGAAGCGTAAGTGCAGCTTCACAGATGAACTACAAAAACACTGTAAAACACTACAGCAGCTACACAGCAACAGCAAAGAGATGTCTTGCAAAGACTTTTATGCTTTTTTGTTGAGCAACTGGAAACTGCTGGGAAAGACCAGTTCTGCAGAAAATATGGATGGGCAGACAAGGAGGATGAAGAAGAAAAGCAGGATGAATAAGACAAAAAAAAGATTAAAAGTAGATCATTTTTGTTTGTTAAGTTAGTATTTTTGTGAGCATTTTTTTTCTAATTTCTTATTTATCTTGTTACTTTGAAAAGGGATATATTAAAAGCTGGATTTTCTAACACAAAGAGTTCATATTTTCACATTATTTATTTGAAAAGAGAGCTATTAGTTTGTTACAGGTAGTTACATATTTCATTACAGAAGTTACATTTGCACCATTGAGGCATAATAAATCATGATCATAGACCTCTGAGAAGCCTATCTGAATTTGTGTCTCATGGCCATCCCGAGTGTCCTCTTTTTTGGAAATCAAAATATGGTCACCCTAATCTAACAGTCTGAGGAAGCCGGCCCTCCAGGACTGGAGTTTGACACCCCTGCTCTAAAGCCATGCTAATGCAGGAAGAAAAATGTAAAGAAGCATTCGTCTATCTTTGTGCTTTTCTGGTTCACTATAAACACATTTTCTCAACCAGTAAAATTCTTTAATATGTATTTTTTATCAACTTCTAGTTAAATATTTCTTGAAAGTCCTTACATCCTTTTTTTCCGCAGCATAAGTAAAATATGAAGAAATCTGCTGAGAATATCCTTTAAAGTTCATTTGTGTGCTTTCTCTCAAGCTGAATGGAGGCACAGAACGCCTGCCACGTTGTGCAAAGTTTGACTCAAAGTGACGGACCATTCTTGCTTTATCCACTTGTTTTCCTTTCTGACATGAAGCTCTGTGGATTCATCTATATTGAAGTGGATCTGCACCAAATTCACATTAGAGTCAGTAAACAAGTCATAGTAAATTATCTTGAGTAGTAAAAAACTTTGATGTGAAGAGAGTTGTTGAGTCGACACAAGTTCAGATTAAAAGCAGATGAAAAGTTTCTTTTCGCCTAAACTCTGCGTTGCAATCTGTTCCTGACATTTCGAGGACGTATTAAAAGGACGGACAGATACCTGTGAGCTCATAAGTCCCATTGAGCTTGTTCCACGCACACATGGTGCACATCAGACCACATACTCCACAGTGCATTGATAGAATAATAGGCCTCTTTCTGCTTATACTCAATGTGTTCACTGCAATAAAGTGTTGTTGAATAAATCAGATAAGGTTTCATCATCCAAAGGAATGGTTTGATATCCACAGTATGAACGATTTGTGCTTACGTTAATATCACATCAGTTATTTTATCATGTTTTATTCTAAGTTTGTGTGTGTAAAATTGTCTGACTTTTCAGTATACAAAGGTGTTTGGGTGAAGAGGGCTTGCAGGAGTGATTTCACATTCCAACATGTGTTTGATGTGGCCCTTCACTGCCAATCACTCACCAATTCAAACAGGTTTAGTTTAAGGCCCTGAACAGTTAATCACTCACCCACTTTTATACAGGTTCAATGAGCCTTGATAGTTAATACACTTAAATGGTTTTCTGCTTAATATGAATTGGTTACTAGGCTAGATGTCAGGTTGTGATAAGAAACAGGTAGGAAGTGTCTTCCCCTCCAGATTGGACAAAGGATTTGGGAGAATGATGCACCACTGAGAGAAGGGGAACCAAACATCAGGAGGCGCATAATTTGGAAAGTTGACCCAATCGGAGGAAGAAAACTGCACATTCTTGAATGCATTATTTGGTTAGATATTCTCTGCCTAATGTATAAAAGGGTTCAGGGAAAGATAGTCGGGGTTCAGACTTCGCAAACTGACCAGATATCTGTCTGTGGTCAGGGACACGTAGTGTTGAACCCAGAGACTCTGTAACTTGTATTCTTGATTCATCGGGTTAATAAACTCTGTTAACCTGAAAGAGACGTCTCCAGTCATTCCTCTCATCCCATCAAAAGAATGCACAGAGAGATTTGAGGTAATTATTTATTATATTCACAACATTTAGGAAAAGGATTAAACAGCCAACTTTTAATTAACAGCATTTAATAACAGTTCATCCCTGATGTCAGATAGCTGTTGTTTCTGTGTGTTTCAAAACTCTCCTCCATGCACGCTCCCTTCAGTGTATGTTCTGACTAACGCACAAAGAACCCGGTGAAGAATCACACACACTCTCATGCAACAGAGACTTGACTCTAAAGCATGAACCTTATAACAAAACACACATACCGATGAGTGGGACAGAAAAATGCTGATAACGACATATCGACCGATATCTTTCTTAGATCTACACTCATCTTCGCTCTTTAGAAACACGATACACAAACACATTCCTCAAAATGTAATTGCCCGAGTGAAAAAGATTCATGATGAAGATAATAATAATACATTTTATTTGTAAAGCACTTTACATTTTTAAAATCTCAAAGTGCTACAGAGTTTAAAAGGATAAAAGGGTAGTACATACAACTTCAAAAGCAAAAAAGTTACAGAAAAGGCTTTTCTAAAAAGATGAGTTTTTAGGCTTTTTTTAACAGCAGCTGTAGCCTGTGGGGCCTTCAGGTGCTCAGGGAGAGCGTTCCACATCCTTGGGGCAGCAGTAGAAAAAAGAAGAGAAAAGATTGTTTTGCAATTAAGCAAAAGCCTTCACTGGCCAGAATAACAACAGGGCAATGAAACAGATATACTTGGAAATTAACTATGAAAAATAAAAGAAATATATGAAAATAATTAATGAACTATTATTAAATAAATCTAGTTATATCGATACATATTAATAAAACTAGCCGATACTGAGAGATGTAATGTTGTAATATTGTCAGAATCTATGACCCGAGAGATGCTTTCAGGCAGCATAGACCATCAGCTCATGTTCAGTGATGTTAAATGGGTCTGGTGTCTCTGACTGGTGAGCTGTAACATTTGTTTCCTTTTAATACCTTTACACTTTAAAACCTTAAAACCTGTCTCTGTGTGGATTCAGAGCATGACAAACTGCCAGCTAACAAGAGGTTCAGGTATCCAGCGTCTCTCTGTATCACTGACCCAAAACTCTCCACAGTCACAGAGAGAGGAAAGCTTCAGCTGCTGTAAATCTATTTTTATCTCTATACATCTGCAGACAGTGGACTTGTTTTAGAGCGCATCAACCTCTCAGGGGGATTTATGTCTCTGCAGCTTCTCTTTAGTTTAATGAGAGCTCTGCAGAATACTGATCTGACTTTATATTCTCAGTATCAAGGAGTGGAAGGCACAAATTAAGGCGCTCACTGATTGGATGAAAAGCTCTGTCCTAGTGTACCCCAGGCCAGCTGTGTGGACTGATGACCCCTTTGGTATAAGTCTGTGTGACCTCTGAGACCTGTGGTACGTCTGCCACCAAACGTGATGGAACCTTTGGGACGCTTGTTGGCATACTGGAGCTTGTGGTCTGTGTAATCTGTTGTGATGTGGGAAAAAAAGAGAGAAAAATAGCAAATTTAACATGGCAAACGAACATGAATCAGAAATGCACCATCTTCTTCATAGCAAAATAAGCCGACCACAGATACAAACCTGAGCACCGGTCGAGCTGATTAAATACTTGAAATGGCCCGACTTAATACACTGATGAAAAATCTTCACATAACAAAGCAGTTTTAGGCAGAGGCGGGGATAAGAGAGTAGAAAGATGAGAAAACAAGCAGCAAAGTTAGCAGAGTCTAGACCAGATTTTACATTCATTAGACCGTCTCCAACCACAGTCATGAATCAAACCTTTAGCCCTCTCCAAACTTATCAAACCGATAATCAAACGGCAAGTAACTAAACTGCCTTGTGCAGGAGTGGAGCTACAGCAGAGCAGAAAGAAGCTAACCACGACAACGTCAGCCAGCATCCATGGACTTGGACGTGGTTAACAATGTTGTACTTCTTACAGTTTCAGTTGAGAGTTGGTAAATAGTTTATTAGTTCTCTAATTTCTGAACAGCAGCATTAGTTAACATCTTAGCCGAGGCTTACAGTTCAGCTACACACAGCCTGTACTGAGCCAACATGTCTGTAGCTGCTAAAGTCATTTTCAAGCTAAATAAAAAGACAATAAAAGAAGCGTGATTAGATGTTGTGGTGGTGAACTTCCAGACGCACCAGAATCTCCACAGCTGCCACAGAGAGTAAGGGCTGAAGCGTCTTTCCAAGTTAGTTGCTACCATGGCTGCTACAACAAGTGGTGGACGTGCACACTGGCATGCAGCATGAGCTTGTGCTTGCTACAACATGCCAGTGGGCTTGGATCAATGACATCGTCAAAGTGTGACACCGCACTTCTATTTTTCAACAAGGAGGCCTCAGGAGCGTGCGTTTCATGCAGCTACTGCTGACAGGAGAATGTAGGAGAATCCACGTTTCCACAGACTTTGAATTTTTGCACAAGACATACAACCAGAAAAAAGCATAATATGGGACCTTTAAACTGAAAAACACAGACTTCGAGGTCCCCCTTGAGAAAACTGTGTTTTTCTTTCTATTTGTCATGTCCAATTACTTCGAAGGTCAAACAAACACATTTTGAAATTGCATGTTCAATCTATCCAGTTTGTGATTTTTTTTTAACTCAAAAGGTTCAGTTTTGAATTGGATCCCTGTGCTTATTGCTAGCCAGAGGTGGAAACCTTGAAACATTTATTTGGTGACTGCTCATACGATAAAATATTTTCGGATGATATCCACATCCTTAAATATTGATAACATTCCTGAATCGTCTCATAATGAAACCATCTATCGTATGGATGCATTAAATACTAACATTTCAGACATTGTTGACATGGATATTATTTTTGGCGAATATCATGAACATACTTGTAAATAGAAAAAAATCAACCAGTCTTTTTACGTGTTATTTTTTCAATTACCTAAAATTATTAAGATATATGGAAAAAAAGACTAGAAGGCTAAACTACTTTATTCGGACTTATCTAAATTCTTTTAGCTGTTTTATTGTCTCTTCACTTGTTTGCTAACGCTCAATTTTGTTTTGTTTTTGTTTGTTTCTGTTTTCTGTATTTGATTTATGATGATGGTTTGCATTGACACATTCCTGCACTTAAATGCTTTACTCAACGTTGTCCTAACTTTATATTTGAATATGTTTGATCATTCCACTGTTGGTCTTTCAATTCATTAATGTATGTCTGTAATGTCTTCCCTTTCTTGTGTTGTACATTGCCTTTTAATAAATAAATAAAACACTGTTAAAACACTGGCCTTTAAAGGTATTATTAATTTGTGTAAAATAAATTCACAAGTTTTTCTAATGAAATTTGGTGTACATTTATTGATAGAAAATAATCAATGTCTCACATGATGACTTTATAGGTCAGGGTTTGAGAATGATCCTTTCTCAAAGATTTCTGAACACCTGGAAAACCAGACGGCGAGCTAACCACAGATGCAAAATATCTGCTGTAAAACAGATACATGGCTATAACGTGTCAGTGCACACCTATGAGGTAGACATCTGCTTGGCCCCATTTAAATAAAGGTGGAAAGCGAGATCTCAGGACCAACATGTGAATATTTTGAAACAGTACCAATAATCAAATGCCAAGGTGAATTTATGCAGCTGTCTGAATGGAGAATTGTATTTCATGAAATCCCTCCAGGAAACAAGCCAAGCCAATTGGCATTTATTGGGAGCGCGGGATTTGGGAGTTGCAGCGCTGCACTGAATACCCAAACAGGCCGAGCAGAGACAGTGTCAAATAAAGCATCTGGGGAGCACAGAGAAAGGCCAGTGCGGAGATGAAGCTCCTGTTTTTCTTCATCACCCAATTATCGAGGCAAGGAGGAGCGGTAAAAATAGAGACCCTTGCTCGTTCTTCTGGGCCAGCCCGGCGCTGCCTCAGATTATTGCTCAGCGACAGACGGCTGATTAAGTGTTTCTGCATCTGGGCATTGAAGACTCAGACCAACAGAGACAGAGAGAGAGAGAGAGAAAGAAAGAAAGAGGGGAAAAAAGTTTGTGAGTGTAAGAGAAGATTTAAATTTAAAATGAGGCTTTTTGAGCCAAATTAGTGGAGAGAAAGCATTCATCATTCTGGGCACGAAAACAAGCAGGCTTTAAGAGCAGCAGGAAATGAGAGCAAAAAGGAACAAAGAAAAACAAGACAGCCACTTCCTTCAATGCTCGCCTGTGGACTGTTCTGTTGAAGGACATTAGTCCAATGTACAGTCATACAAAAATCTGCCTATGTTTGTCTGCTGGGAGGTTCATAAGAAAGTATTTCCTAATGGTTGCATGAAACGTGAATTGTTACCTAAACACACACACATATATATATATATATATATATGCTCCTGTTTATATATATATAAAGAGAGGTCATGTTCAGAGCTCGGCTAAGCACTGAAAGTAATGCAAACGAGTGATGAAGAGGGGGCCGAGCCTGAATGCAAATCTCTCCATTTTCAATCAATCATCATTACAACCCTCACCTATGGTCATCGTGAGCTATGAGTAGTCTAGAAAAAGACCAGACAAAAGCTGAAATGAGTCTCCTCTGTAGCCACTGATTTCATACCCAAAGGGGCCAGTTAAGGTGGTTTGGGTATGATTGGCATGCCTCCTGTTACTAGGGGATGAAGGTCTGGGTTGACTTACTCCACCTGTTGCCACCGTGACCCAGCCTTTGATGTAAAAATTAATGGATGGATAAAAAAAAAAATCCAGGATACAAGGCACACATTAGCATTGCTTTTTGGTTTACAGCAGAGCTTTACTTCGTCACTTTATGCTATTTTTTAAAAGCAGTTTTGACCATTGTTAGAGCCATTTATACATGCATTTAGTATCAGTGTTTCTTGCTGCAGTGTTTATTAGTTTATGCCTGTGCAGCATGCTTATGTAAAGGCAATTAAGGCTCCAGTAAACTCTGGCTGCTGATTGGTCAAGGCTATTAGCATGCTGCCTGTGCTGGCTGAACTGTTTTATTAGAAGCTGTAGAGTCAAGGTAGAGCTCTGGTCTTTGAACGTGCCTTACATTTTGTTTTATTTTACTTTGTATCTGGTTAGACAAGAGAAGAACTTGGACTGGAGTTTTTTGTGAAGTGCGCGTCAGCCATGTATTTAGCTCTACAGTTTCTGTGTGCATTTTTTTGGAAATAAGACAGAGCCACATTAACAAGCATCCTCAAAAGTGCTTTACAAAACGCAAATAAAACAATAATGAAATACACAACAGGGCCTTCTTACTGTCAAACATTCAAACACAGCAGTACAGATTAGGAAACATTTGCTCCCTCTGTGTTGCTGCTGTTAATTGAGTCGCCTCCTCAGTCTGTGGTAGGAACGTTTCAATTTGTGGTCCTGTCTGCTCTCCGCCTCCTCAAGCATGTTTGAATGTTTGATAAAGAACAACGGTTGTCTCTCAGCTGCTTTCTCAGGTAAATGTTTACACACATGGCGGCTGTGCACGAGCATACAGAAGCAATTAGCTCCGTGATTAAAGGTCCATCAGCGTTAATAAGCTGGTGAGTGCATCCAAGCGTGAGTGCCTGCAGAGACATGGGGGAACTGTCACTACATCCTGTCTGAGCCCCCCCCCAAACCAGCGGACCACTGCAGAGAGTGATTCAGCCTGAAGTGGGGCAATGCTGCATTGTGACAGTTTCCCCTCTGGACCCAGTGCCAATGAGGGCTCTCAGCTGATTAATGTGAAGGACCCTTCAGGTGGGTGAGTCATTATGTCTCTGAGAGAATACGAGAAACTGGTGGTGATCACCGTCCTATTTGTTTTGTCTTTGAACTTTTCAGGAAACCTATTTTCCTTTAGCTCTTTCACCGCACGTCCTGTTCATGTCATCTCAATTATAGAACTTATGAGCTCATGCCTGATGTAGCGGCGAGCTTTTGTGGCTTCCGGTCTACCCAGCAATTAACTGTTTGTGTGTGTTGCATACCAGCGACTTTCATGATGAGAGCAGGGGGTGAAAGTAGTCCTGTAGGATCTGGCACTGTGAAACACTAAATGTTAGGTGGTGTTACACAGTACAAGAAAGAAAGTGGAGCTGCCTGCTAAAACCTACATTTAAAACCAGTTACAACAAACACATCTGCTAACATTATGTAATCTAAAATAACACTTTGTTTACTTAAGAATTGCATGTAAGTCATTCTTAAGCCTATTGTAAATGCTGTGCTTCGATGTTTGCTGCCTTTCATTACTGCTAGTTAAGATTAAGATTAAGACTATCAGGAATTGCCCTGTAACTACTTTCAAGAGTACGCATCGTGGGATGTGCGTCTCACTAAAACTGGTGTTTGGTTTGTTGTTAAATGTATTGATTCACTGTTCAGAGATGTTTGGACGTCAGTGTTTCTAGTCTATCTTGGACTCCATTCAGGTATTAAACATTGAAACGTTGTTTTTTTTTTTTTAAGGATGCATTGAGCGACAGGTGAACAATGTAAAGAGAAGAGGGTTGTGGTGGTGATAACAGCAGGAATTTAAATCTAATCTCGACCTTTCAGAGACAACAGCTGTCTGTGTTTTCACATCTTGATCATTTGGACCTTGGCCCAGTTTGATTGGACAGATGTCAACCTAACAATCATGCTCTGATGTGAAACAAAACAAGTAAGCCAATGTCGCCTTGAAGAGGAGGTATCTGTTTGCTTCCAATCGAGTTCTGCAGCGGTTGGTTTGAAATGAGAGGCATTTGACCTCCTTGCTGCTTTAAGTCAACCCGCAACTCCTTTTTTGGTAGATTATAGCTAACGTAAAGGACAGTACACATGACGTTTGTTTGGAAAAGCAGCTCTGGTGTGTGCTTCAGCCTCCTTAAGAGAATTTCAGAGTGAACCGCAAATGACCCAGAGGGAAAATTGTAACAATTAACCATTTGGTCATCTGTATCGAAAGAAAACAAACGAGCTAATGTCATGAACATACCCCAAGAGTGGATTTTTGACAACACTTACATGATTGAATTCTGTTTATTTCTTCCTGCAAAGATGTTTTGTATTTTGTTTTCACTTCCTGCTTTATTTTGTAATCCTGTAGCTTAAAAAACACATCTAGTATTACTTCCGGTAATTGCTCTGTTTCCATCCTTTTGTCTCAACACACCTTTGTTATGTTTGCAATTAGTTGGACCTGTATACACCCCTTTGTTTCCCATAGCCCTCTGCCAGACTGTCCTTGTGGCATCAGTGTGATAATGCTTCCAGACTTGGTTTTGAACTTGGTTTGGATGTTGTGGATTGGCCCTTACTGGATTTTTCTGCCTCTCTGTGTATGAACCAGAAACATTTAAGTCAAGCTTTTGCATCATTATAACTCTGTCAAGTCGCGTTGACTTAGTTAGCCGTAGTTTGCCATACTGACAAGCTGATGTTAGCTGTGCCTTGATGGTAATAAAACCTGCTCCTTTCTGTGCCATCCAACCTATTGCAATAGTGCAATATGAGGAGTAAAAGTAACAAAAATTGATAATAGTTATCAAAAATGATGTGATGAAATTGCGTGCAGCCTGATAAATTGAGTGCTAAAAGTGGATGCAAAGAAAATGAAAAAAATGAAAATGAAAATCAGTTGATAGATGATCAAGCCATGTGATAAATTTTAAGTTGATTAGACAAAAAAAATGGTGTGATGTCATTAATTTGGGCCGTGTATTTTTTACTTCTATTAAGTATTTATCATTCACAACGCAAAAATGTGTTATATCATTCAAGGAAAATTGAATACAAATTTGATAAAATATAACTTGAGGTTAAAATGAAATGATAAATTAGAATACAATGTGATGAAAATTTACGTAAAGTGAAGAATGCTGCAATGTTAAATTACGAGGCGTGTTTTGTAACAGGGGTTCATTGAAGTTGATTGAAACGTGAATTGCTCCCAAATACATTCACTTTCAATTACTTAAAAGAACCTCCAGATTGCATTTTTTAAATATTCGTGTGTCAAATCGCAGCAAAGCAGTGGTCGAGCTGCCAGGCTAGCAGGTGGACAGTCGAGCACTTGACAATATTTCAATATTTGTTTGTTCCTGTGGTCAAACATACCATTTCCTGCTGAAAGGGTAGCCACAATAAGCTCGGGCTTCACCCTATTATATTGTCACACTGTGGAAATATTCCAGATGTGCCATTGTGCTAAAGTCCATTGCAGTATCAGTATCTGCCATTGTTTGTGTTTATCTATGACCTGCTCTGCATTTAAAATGTCATCATGTAGGCCTAGAAACTCTCATTGTGATTTGGTTTGGTGCTATTCAAATTAAAAAGTGACCATGAATGTGAAATTGTATATTCATACATAAAAATGTATCTCTGCCAAAAGGTTTAATTGATTGCAGCTAGATGTAGGCCAAGTAACTGGGTCATGACTGGACCACACTGACCATGTGTTAGGCAGGTGCCCACAAACTCTTAGCTGTTATCGTCAGTTAAGCTGATACCAGACCTATGTACAGTAAGAGTCAGACACTGTCAGACCAAATTTAGAGGTCTAACATGACATACATAACATATGCGGCAATGTGTTGTAGTGTATTTTGGATGGCATACGCTGCAGGATGCCCAGGAGGCCTCGAAATACTAGAGCCAGACTGCATCAGGTTATACACTCTGCAGTAGAGGTCGCCTTGATACAAATCTAGTGCCTTGATACAAATCTAGTGCCTTATAAGGTGTTTATGCCCACTATGCTGTTCAACCTAGATCTTAAAAATTTAAGCTGAAGATTATCTCACATATGTCATGGCATTATTCCAGACATAGCTAAAGCTCATGAAAACAGACACACTCAAAACATCTCAGGCAGGAATAGAAGAAAAAAGCAACACCATAGCATGTGAATAAGTTACATAAATCAAACAGTTTATGGTCTATTCAACTCAACTCTTCATTTATATAGCACCTTTCATACATTAAACATGCAGCCCAAAGTGCTTTACAAAAGAAAAGACAGAACAGAATTATGATGACATTAAATAAAAGGAAGGTAGCTTGGTCAAATTTTCTTCTTTAACACAATTCCCTTTATTTTGTAGACTTAGTTCAACACACCAGTACATGCACACATCGAGCCTCATGTGCCAGTCTTTGATGTGTACTTTGATGGCCAGGAGGATCTGAAGGCTCTGACTACCTTCTGAAGCGTATGTCAATGGATGCCTTAATGAGGGTCCTGCCATCAAAGGACACACAAGGCTGGTAACATGAGATGCATGTACTGGTCCCTCTCCACTGATTTAAAAATGACCTGTCATACAGTGTTGTGGCCATACTGTTGTCCCTTTAGTCACCACCGTCTCTGTGGTACTGCATAACATCTGCCTCACAGTGGGGCACATCCTCAAGCCTGAGGGGAAAGTCGAGGTCATTGGTTTGTATGAGATGTGAACAAAGTGGACATGACCACAGGGAACAGACTGGCAGGGGTGCTCTCTCCACATGTGCATCATGTGGAGTTGCACGGGCATGGCTACCTGTAGACTTTGGAGACATGAAGGTCTGGGTAATGGAAAACCACACTTTATGATAAGTTGTGAGACTTTGAGCACCAACAATGAATTAAGCACCTATTTTATGACTAAAAATCAACAACAATGTACAGTATGTGACCTTCATAATTTGCATGTTGAGATTATACAATCACAAAATCACTGAAATTTGCTCATCAGAATCAGCTTTATTGGCCAGGTATGTTTAACATAGAAGGAATTTGACTTCAGTCGACTGCGCTCTCTCTGTACAATGTAAACATTAAATAAAAAAAAGATTAACTGAAAATATAAACAAGTCATTAAAGACTAATATGTACAAGACTAAATAGAATAATAGTATAGTGGTGAGTATAGTGGGGAAGATAAGTGCAATAATCTTTCAATTTATGATACAAGTGTGAAAATTGGCATGAGTAGTCTCCATGGGTCACTTGATAAGAAAATTGTCAGAGACATTTGAAATTTAGGGGTGGCCATCTTGGAAAATGGCTGCCTAGAGCAATTAAGTGATATAATGGTTTATTTGGTGACACAAATTTGAAAATTGGCATTAGCAGTCTCTGTGGGTCACTTGCCGCCACCATAGTGGAGCAGTTAGGCTGAAAAAATCATTTAGTTTGTCATACAAATGTGGAAATTGGGCTATTTCAAAGACCATAGGACTCCTGAGGCAGCTGACGGGTACCGGCAGGCCAGGCGTTCCGCTGCCCAGGCTGTTGTGGAGGCTAAAATTCATGCCTGGGAGGAGTTCGGGGAGGCCATGGAGGAGAACTTTCGGACGGCCTCGAGGAAATTCTGTCAAACCATCCATCGCCTCAGGAGGGGGAAGCAGTGCTTCACCAACACTGTTTACAGTGGAGGAGGGAACCTGCTGACCTCAACTGGGGATGTAGTCGGGCGTTGGAAGGAATACTTCGAGGATCTCCTCAATCCCACCATCACATCTTCCACTCAGGAAGCAGAGGCTGAGTTCTCAGAGGTAGACTCGTCCATCACCTTAGCCGAAGTCACCAAGGTAGTTGGCAAGCTCCTCGGTGGCAAGGCTCCGGGGGTGGATGAGATTTTTTTTTTTTTCTGAGAGTATCTTGAGTCTCTGGATGTGCAGGGGCTGTAATGGCTGACACGTCTCTGTAACATCACGTGGAGGTCGGGGACAGTGCCTCTGGACTTGCAGAAAGTATAATCAGTATTCAATTTTTCCAAATATTTATAGGCTATTTTAATTATTAATGACAATTTCCTTTTTTCCCTCAAAAAGTGTTAATCCATTATTGCAAATTAACACTTCTGGTGTTTTACCCAGGATGGGCCTAGGCCAAGGACATCTCCACGGAAACGGGGCTGTGTTTTCGCCTGCTATGAGTGAACTTTGAGAAACAATCCGACGATGTCTCCACAGCAACGGGCCGTGTTATTACCTACTTTCCACGGACTTAAGAAAACATTCTGACCTAGGCAAAGTGGCAGGGCAAAGCCAGGCACACATAAACACATGGTCTCATGGGCAAATAGACACACACACACACATGCCCTCCCTGCGTACACCCGTAATCCCTCCCAACCCTAGCATCCCACTGCCCTATACTGTTGTAACGTGTTTGTCATAAGAGCACTTTATCACCTGCATCCAATATGTGCATCCGTTCTGTAGACGTAGCATGGAAGTTGTGTTAATAATTAAATTGTATTGAATTGGATGATAGATAGATAGATAGATAGATAGATAGATACTTTATTGATCCCGAAGGAAATTCAAGACACAATTATTGTTTCCAAAATCAACTGTTGCTGAAGTTTTCTGCTAATTCATGTTGGCCAGCTGTGGGGGCTGAGCGAATTGGCATCATTGCATCCAGCCGAAAGTACTTTGTGTGGCATCCCCACCCTGATTACCAATACTGTTATGCCCTGATAGTATAAATATTTAACCTCAGTGTTTCTAGTGTTTGCTATGTTTTTGCTAAACTCTGAACTAGATCATCATCATTCTTTTTTTGTGTGTGGAGGTTGTGCAATGCGGGTCCACTTGAACCTCTTTCCTGTGAAGTTAATGCCGTCACAGATATTTAAAAACCTCTCTTTGTGAAAGCTCTCCATCTAAGCGCCACACAAGGGTTCACTCTTCAAAATAAGAGCCCTCCAGGAAAAACAAAGTTATGACGCTTAAAGTTACTCGACCAAGTGATGGTGTGTGTGTGCGTTTTCATGTGTGTCTGTGTGAAACAATTTCTCTCACATTGGATGTTTTATTTTAAATGCCTGAGAGGGAATGCTTCATGCGTTTGTGGTGACTCAGGTTTGCCTCTTTATGAACTATTATTATACAGAACAGAAATAAATACTGCTCAGGTGTTCAAACAGTAAAAGGGCAAGTAAGTCAGGTCGACAATAGGATGAGATAAAGGTAAAGACATTTTTTGTTACATATTTTTACAAAGTTAATTTGAGGATTCCTCTGTGCTTTCAAGGTCAGAATTTTTTTCTAAAATCTTTCTCACAATCATTTTGTTTGAGACATGTCCATGTATGGTGGCATCTTTAAAAAAATCCTTACAGCTTCCCAACAATATTCGATGCCAACGTGTCAACGACAAATTCAGCTTTAGTGTCCAACAATTATGCAAGTGATGCAGCAAAACCAAACTGTACCCAACCCTGCATGTTTTTGACAACGGCGCTGTGTTTCTGTTTTCCATTCTGTCTCTCCCGTACACATGAGTGAGGACCTGGTGGCTTTACGTGGCCCTGGCACAAACTCTCAATTACAAGAGCTTGTTAGCTTGTTTTATAAAGTGGAGATAGTGGTGTATTAATAATATCCTCATCTGTGATTAAAATATCGTGCTATTGACAGCAATGGAAAAAACGTTTTTTTTTGTCTTACCGCAAAAAGGCGAAACTGAAATTCATGGAGAAATCTAAATATTTTATGAAAGCAGTGTGGACAGTGAGCATGCAAGCATATGCAGCACAACATCCAACATAAGTTTGATAATGCACTGTCACACATCGCTCCGCTGCTCCTTCACTTTGTAGTCGTAAAATGTAACATGTTTGGATGCTACTGCACTAGTTGATCAATGAAACAGTCATTTAGAAAACTGTACTTGAACTATACAAACACTGCTAGTGCTGTAACTAATCTAATTGTTAATATTATTATAGCTAACCGGACCACAGAGAGGTACAAAAATAATATTACTGGCTTTTACAGTTTTTAAAGAGCACGTGTTGATGTGCTTGCTTGTGTTTGATTGGTCGATCTATTGCTGCCACATGATAGATTTTACCCGGGTTCATTCGAGGCCTTTTCACCCTTTTACCGAGGCAGTAAATCAGTAATCAGTAATATGTTTGCTAAACTGCTGCATCCACTCCTCTGTCTGGTCCCAGTCTCAACAACCACACACACACACACACACACACACAAACAAACAAACACAAACACACACACTTCCAGCCTTGCAGCTCATCAGAAACCAGAGGAAGGCTGCCAAGTCAAGGAGAAAAAAGCACAATTACACAACAGCTCATGTTGAGGAACACACTAATAACTCCATCACACTGTGACTGTACTCTCCTGACAGCAGAGCTGGCAGGGTCTGTGTGTGTGTGTGTGTGTGTGTGTGTAGGTGTGTGTGTGTGTGTGTGTAGGTGTGTGTGTGTGTGTGTGTGTGTGTGTGTGTGTGTGTGTGCGCGTGTGTTGCTGTCAGAGGAGAGGAGGGTGATGAGTGTGTGTGTGTGTTGGCTGGAGTCACAGGAGACTGATGGGAACACTTCTCCACATCGTTGTCTTGGTCACAGTTCAGCAGCTTCTCTTCCCGCTGAAGGAGAAATAAAAGTTTTCTGATAGTTATGAATCATTTTGTGAGCTCTGAGTGACAGATGTTTGGAAATCAGCTTTCAGTTCATACTCGAGGTTTAAAATGATGATCCAACCTCTCTGCACCGAACTGTTACACCTGCTAGTTTGCTTTCGAGCAGGAGCTTGATCTGTAGTTTTCTGCAGGTGGAGGAACAAATGTAGTGTGCAAAAGTAGTGAAACAAAGTGGCTCACTAGCAGAGAAGCAAATATTTTTTGGGCTATTTAACTTGAGGAAACTACCCTATTGGCAGCTTCTGATCCTGCACTCTGGACAAGTCCTGCACAAATCAGAAACACTCATATGTTTGAGTACTGAGTACTTGCATGAGTACTTAAACACAGCAGTTGTGTAAACACTACAGCTCAGTTACAGTTACTCAACACAGTTGTGTTTCTGATATTAAGTAGATGCTAAATTAAGTTGAGAACGTTTATTTGAAAACAGCACATAAATAGATATTACATAAAAATAGCACATCAAACAGATGTAGTTCTGTCTCCGACTGGTCCTATGACAATCTAATGCTTGCAAAAGGTTCCTAGGTATGTATTGAAAGTGCATCAACTAGCATTGGAGGAATACGGACGCTATTTTGGAGCGGAAGCGGTTTTGATGCAAATTTGCACCAATAGGCGTCAAGGGGTTAATAACATCTCAAACACTCAAAACTTTATTCAATTTTAACAGGAAAACAATATTATTCTTATCAAAACTTTGAAATTATGGAAAATGTGGTTTCTGTTGACATTATTTTCGTCAATTGACTTTACTTTCGCTGACCTCAATTGCTCCTTACTCTGTGAAGAGATGAGACTGCTGTGAGACATGTTATCACTTTATTGTAACCTGTTCCATGGAGGGGAGAGAAAGATTGTCTATTTCTTACTGGCTGTCATTGGTTAAATTAGCTGAGTGGAGTGAATGAAAGGCCCTGGAATGTTAAATAAAGTGACAATCGAATGGTCGCTCTGACTTGGACATTTTTAACTCAATCCATGGATCTTTATGGATGCAATGTTTTTGGTTTTAATCTTTCACTGGATTTGGATTCTAGAGAATGTAGGATGGGTACAAAAGGTCGGTGCTCTTTGAAAATGGTACGTGATTAGCCAGCACCGAGAGTATTGTTAAGCTCATGGACAGAGCTCTTTACAGTATTTATGTTAATCACTCTTTTTTAATGCAGGGCTTTCCATAAGCGTTGGCTGTCAGCCGAACAGCGGACTAGACACTTAATCGCAGCCTATTTCTTTTTCTATAGAGTCTAATCAGTAGTATAGTTTGGATTCACAAGTTGCAACTGACTCTTCCTGTGCATTTTAGAGGCACGCGCCTGAGTTTCAAATCAATATGTAAGCATTAGAAGGAAGCCTGTCTGTGTGATCGATATCCATCCCTACTGGGGGATGTCAGAGTCACAAGAATTGTATAGCTTTCTAGCAATGTATGGCATGAGTGATACTTAAACACAGCAGTTGTGTAAATATTGAAAATAATTCATTTACATTGAATAAATTTGCTTTTGTTTGTTGTCACCATTTAAAGTTGAACTCCATTAGATTAACACTTAGTGTTAACTCTATGATGACCTGTTCCCACCTCTGAGAATCTCTTCCTGTTTTACTGGAAAGACAGAAACATTTTGACCTTCAGTCCTCTGTGTGTTCCTCTGAAACAGACAGATGGAGTCTGAGTGCGTGCGAGTGCTTGTGTGTAGAGAGTACCTACAGAGTGATTGTTTCCTGTAAAAAGGGTTAGGTATGAAAGCGAAGGCCCGGGCTCATAGATTATATGATGCCGAGCCTTTAATCCCCTCTAAAGATGCATTAACATTCAGTGCAGAATAAACCGGCCATGAGTCCGGCTGATTGTTTCTGAACTGAAGTCAAATATATACACTGGACTGACACTGAACACTGACTGTGTGCGTCTGTCTCTGTACAAAGCGTTTTTACAAAAAAAAAACAAGTAACAGTTTGTAAGAATATAATTGTTGTGTTGTAATTAAACATGTCATCATTTAAAGTACATGACAGGTATGTGGACCCACAAAAGGATTGTGTTGCTTTTGTGCAGATGAAAAAAAAAAAAGTTGCATGGAATCAACAAACTTGCATAATGTCTGTATGAATTTAGAATACAGAATCTGTGTATAAAGTCTGTACATTACGTAGACAGTATTGTTCGTATAATTAGGACCTAGATCTGTCCAGTTCTGTCAGCAGCTCCACATTTTATCAGCATACTGTATGTGGCACCATTCGCTCATGAGTAAGGACGCTTTGTTTTCAACAGTGAAAGTCATTTTACTTTGTTCAGGTGTGGCGTCAAAATAAACTTTGGAAAACAAACTTAAGAGTGCAGCAACGCACAGAGAAAAGGTGCAGCCATCTTTTGTCCACATTCAGATGCAGAACAAGAGCAAACTGTGTGGAGCGCGACAGCTTTATGGGCATGTTAGCAACCGGATATGATATGATGAGTGTAAATTCTTTTTTGGAGAGGGTGCGAAAATGGGGTAGATGGCAGGTGCTATTTCTAAGCTATTAATGGTGTTATTAGTGGACGGGAATTTACCATTTTTCCAATTTCTATTGATTTTCCCTCAAGATCAATAAAGTATCTATCTATCTATCTATCTATCTATCTATCTATCTATCTATCTATCTATCTATCTATCTATCTATCTATCTATCTATCTATCTATCTATCTATCTATCTATCTATCTATGAGGATGTGTGTGCAAACCTAAAGAGGACACTTGGATGAACATCAGCATCGCATGCATCATTTATGTAATTTTCGTGTTACTGTACGAATTACTGTATTATTCAGTGGTTCATTATGTCCATTATGTCAACAATGTCATGGCTGAAGAAAGCTTTTATTGTGAAGGGTAAATTATGTCATCATGATAAACACACGCAGGTTTGGCTTAGCTGTGGAAACTGCACAATGAGGCTCTAAACACATTTATTCATGGCAGATTAAGCATTACATTCAATTTCAAATAACATTTACATGTACAATTACATTTTTAAACATTATTTGTGGATCAAAATGTACATCAGTCTGGCATATCACAAATACAGTGACCGTCAAGAGAAACGCTCCGACAACAGTCGGACAAACGTGATAAAGTGCAGAACAGGCGCAATGGCTGTATATGTGTGCAATAAGCCAGAACAACTGCATATCAATCAACTGCATATCAATCAACTGCATATCAATCAACTGCATATACATCAAATACAACCTTGAACGTTTGTTTGGGTCTGTTGAAAGTGTTTCTTAATATGCAACTTTTTGAAAAGTACAGCACAGTTTTTTGCATGATGGTTTCCCTTGTCAGACACGTTACCAAGAGCTTAAAGCACAGCCATTTAATGTTCATGTAAAGGGTCAGTAGACTGCTGTCAGATCGCTGACAGAGTACCCGTGTAGACAGAGCATTAGATGGATGAGCTGAAAATGTACAAACAAAGCACATTTTAAAACAAATTTGAATCTAAAACAAGCTGATGAAGATCAGTTAGACTAAAACCTTGTGTGGTTCAATAAATGTCTCAGCTTAAAGCTCAACTGTGTGGCAGTTTCTCTTTTTGTTTTTTAAGTTTTCAAGCTGATCACAACATGTTATTGAACATCGTTGTAGTACTAACTCATTTAAATATTGAATTCCCCCAAAAATGTTGAGAGAGAGAGAGAGCAGGTTTGACAACAGCGGGATGATTGGTTGAGAGAGGTTGTGGCAGATCAGATTGGATTATTACTTCAAGAGTAAACGCCCCAAATCAGCTGATCACCAGAGCTGAAGGAAATGTAACGAAGGTGAGAGAGGATATAACCAGTCCTCCGACTTAAACTTACGCTGAGCTCCATCAGTAGAAATATGTGTGAAAGCTACTTCAGGGTCTAACTACTTGGAAAATTAGAAAAGACTGAGTTGAGGACATGACCACTCTGATGGAGATGTCGGAGGGGTCATGTCCTCGCCCTCTCTAATCCATCCGTTACGCACACTCAAACACGGGCACAATGGATGGAATAGAGAGGTCCTTGCACTGACCTGGGTCACATATGTCCCGACCATGGTGCATACATTTAACCAGAAATATCTGTTCTTTGAGCCAGGAAAATTTCTGCAAAATTCTTTTTTTTAAAGGGCACTTTCTCTTTGGAGTACGAAACAGCAGGGGCTCCAGCTCCTTCAGAGGCCTGTGCGTACACATGCGCAATAACATTGCATCCCTTATTTAAAGTCCTGTATTTACAATGTGAAATGATGTCACTGTGGAGAATATCTGAGGTCTTTACTGAGCAAAATAATCAAGTTGTTCAAGTCAGCTGTATAATCCTGTTGTCCTCTCACAGAGCGACAACATCACAGTGAAATCAAACCCTCTCCAGCAGAGTGTGACCTCCAACACCAACAGCAGACTCCTCTATGGAGTTATTTAAGTGCCAATAAGTCACAAACTAACAGAAGATTTACAAATACCCCAAGACCACAAATGCAAAACGTGATCCATTAATGCAAAATGTGATCCACAAATGGGTGTATTAAGATCCACAAATGCAAAACCTGATCCACAAATGCAAAATTCAACTACAATGCATTTTTTTCACAACCGCAAAGCAAGATTTTTGGCACTCTCATTTCGCCTGCATGATCCTCAAATGTCATTGTGATCCACAAATGCGAGCTTCCTGAAGTAACCACTTCAAAACAGCAGAGGCTGCCTCTGCTCGGTTTGACCGTAGGTGAATCAGATCCATCCAAGATGAGCTCGCCACAGGTACCTCACTGATAATAGCCTGCTGTTGTTTCAAAGAGTTTATAATAATGCCTTTTGCAGTGTAATTTAGGCCTATTAAAAAGCATGTTCAGTTGATTTTGAAATGGTTTGCAGAGCCAGTTTTGTGTTCTGGCTCCAACACTAACGAGCTAACCAACTGCTTGCCCAGCTTACCTGTCATTTAAACAAACAACCGGTAATGTAGAAAGAAATAATTTTATTGTTCCTTTCGACTTTTCAAAGTATGCATTGCTGTACCGGACCAAAAGCATGATTATATTCAGATATTATTTGAATTTGACTACTTTTCTAGATTGTTCTAAATCTTTCAAGGATATACTCAAATCATCCAATCTTGTTTACACCGAGGCAGATGGGTTGCCTCAGGATTGGATCGACCCAAGATTTCTTCCTATGAAAAAGCCATGTCTTGGGCAATTTTTCCTGGCCCCTTGGCTCTTGGTTGCTTTTGTGGAGCCTTTTGAGACAACTGCTATACAAATAAACTTAATTTAAAATTTGGTGTTTATGTTTCCCATCTAGGAATTGGTGATGTTGGAGAGGCTTCAGACAAGGCTTAAACGTGTCTTAAACCAACAGCCAGTTGATTTAGACTTTTTAGAGTTAATCTGTTCTCAGGAGATGGTGCTCTTCAGTGCCTTCTCTGATCAGATATCTCCTCCCCAGGCCATAATCAATGCCCTAACTGAGCTGTATGGTTTGGTTGTATAGGAACAGCAGAGAAATTTGCCGACAGGCTGCATAGAAGTACGGCATAGATAAATTGGTCGTACAAGAATGGACGTTTCATCTGAATATTTGATTAAGTTCCTAAATCTAGGCTTGCCTGTTCCATGTATTGCCAATATAATGGGGGTTTCTAGAAGAACTCTTTTCAGGAGAATGTCCGAGACAAACATCTCACTGAGAGCCCTGTACAGCTCATGTACAGACACTGAACTGAATCAGTTAGTCCAGGGAATCAAAGGTGAACTTCCCCATGCCAGCTATCGCGTAGTAAAAGGTTGCCTACAGGCAAGAGGGCACAGCGCCTCTATATATAGGGTAGACACAGTTGGTATCCTAACTCTGAACCTGCTTGGCTGTGTTGTTCGACGGACAAACTCTGTGCCTTGCCCCAAGTCTTTGGTCCATATAGATGCGAACCACAAATTGATTTGGTAAGACACCCCTTTGTCTTAGATAAATCAACCAGGAATACAAACATTTACTAGTGTAATTGTCCAATTCATTGTTGTATCCTAACAATTCTTGGTTAAAGTTTACAATTAAACTGATGTTCATAGCTTAATGGGTCCAACACATTAAAAATCATGGTTTAAATGTGAAGAGATTACAGTGTTACAATTTTCATACTGCATTTTGCTTGATATAAAAATGCATTCATTTCCTTGTATGAACAGGTACAACATTGTCATCTTTGGTGGCATTGATGGGTTTTCCAGAAAGGTACCATGCATGGAGTATTCCTCATTATTAAATGAAACCAGACATGCCTTGAAGCCAATGTATTTAACTATCCATGTAACCTGCCCCCCAACCACCCTAATACTGTAGCTCATGTACCTGGGAGGGGCGAACAACAACCTGTCGGCTACTGCTTTGGCTCTTTTTCAACAATCTGTTGACCAATTTAGTTTCCCTCTGAGTTGCACAGCATGTCACATCGTTACCTTGGTGGTCTATGCTTGGTCTGCATTTCTTATCAAACTTGCTGCTGACGTGTAGAGTTCATCCCCTTTAAAGATGGAAATCCTTTTATTTGCAGGGTGAGGGGTGACCATGGTGTAGAGAACGTTGGCACTGCACGCCTCATGTTCTCTGTTTGTGGCACAGAGCGGTCCAGCTTCATTGCTGGCAAGAGTGTTCACAATCAGCGGTAGGTGTAAGATCTCTCACCCAATCACATCTCACTCTGAATTTAAACAAGAACACACTAGATGTGAATATTTACATAATTCATGACACTGTTTTCTGAATGTTTCCCTCCTTTTAGCTATCCCAGGAAAATATGCACTGTGAAATGCATAGTATAATTGTCTATATCACTGTCAAATTCTGGTAATCCGGTCGTTTTAAAATGGTTACAGTTCGACTGTGATGTTCATAGTGACTACTATAAGCCGATGTTTATACAGAAGTCCAAGACTGTAGTGCAACTTGTTAAGGCAAAAGTACAAAGTGGGTCCAATTCACTGTAAAAATCATAGTTAAGCTGTGAAAATTTAGTTTTACCTCAAATGTTCATAGTGCATTATCCTGGCAACCACAATGTAGAATTATGAACACATTTCAAATGAGTAACACATGTAGGCAAATCAAACTATTGCAATTGTAATAATTTAACCATATCTTAAATTATCCATTTCTTTCCCTAGGATAGAGCGACTGTGGGGAGACCTGTCGTGTGTCATCACTTGTGTCTACTACGGGGTCTTACATTTGTTTGAGGATGCTGGCTTTCTTGACATTTCAAACACTGTACACCTCTACAGTTGCCACTACGTGTTTGTGCCAAGACTACAAGCTAGCTTGGATGCCTTTCAAGTCTGTTCGGATAACCATCCAAGCAGAACTGAAGGAAACTTGACTCCAGATCAGCTGTGGGAGATGGGGATGATTCAAAATCCAGTGGCGGAGCCAAACAGTGCAGACGTTGGTCAAGCAAACACTTTAAACATTACTAATTTACTAAATTAACTAAGCTTGACAAAGATGGTGTGACAATGCTTTTATTCCACTCCAACTAATATTGTGTCTTCAAATTATTATATGAGTCAAGAACATCCTATTATTTCCTCATGGTGATGCTTGTCTGTCTTTAAGGAATTATACCTTCAGGAGCTTGACTGGGAGGTCAGCGGCCTTCTTGAAGACTAACACACTGGAATCAATGTTCCAATCAACGAGCTTTCCATGAACCAAGATAAACTGGCTACTCTTAGAGTGGCAGCCAATCCTATGGTGCCGACATTTACTTAGCAACAGTTCAACACATTGAGCGCACACTTGCACAACAATAATTAACAATAATTAATAGGTTCAAGCCTGTTGTTCAGTTTGAGAAATTGCTTTTTTCTGTAGAAACTGAAAAAGATGCTTGCAGAGCAATAACATGGTGTGGTACTTAAACCAGATTTAGAAGTTTTGAAAGCAATAACGTGTGCGAATATTACTACATTTAGGACTTTTAATAACAATAACATGGTGTGGTACTTTTATCAGATTCAAATCAGTTGAAAACTACTGTCAGCTGAATTTTTTTCGCTGCCAGGAGTGCTGTCTCAAATGTTGAAAAATCCTGGTGGTGGGCTGGTCGTCCAGCTCTGAGCTGAAAGCTAAAAGTAAATACAAAAATTAGTGCAAAGGATTACTTGAAGTATGGAATATGATAAGAATACAAGGAAGTCTCATACATCAAGTTGTTTGTGTAGAACGTGATATTACGTTGGTCGCTCAGCTTTTAACATGCAGGTGTGTGTATACGGGAGCAATGCAGGAAGTAGGTTAATAGAGTATAGTGATAGGAGAGGGAGGTGAATGAGGAAGGGCTCTTTCATAGTCAACGCAAACACGCCTGCAAACGCAACAAAAACTGCATTCAGTTAAATAAAGTTCCATGCTATGCAAGGACGGGGCAACACCTCCTTGCGATGTTTGATGCATGTGCGTCCTTGTGTTGACAATGTAAACGGCCTAAGGTTAGTGGGGGTGAGTGAAGGAAGTTGGTGGGTGGGTGAGTGAGTTGGATCAGTGAGTGTGGTAGTTGGTTGGTGAGTGTGTTGAGTGAGGTTGGTATAGGCCTGGGAGCCAGCACCCCTAGGAATGTTTTTGCTACCCTTTTTTCATTATTATTTCCAGCTGTCTCATACCTTGGGCCATATTTCTGGGAAAAGGCACGAACAAAGAGGTTAAGATTTAGATGATGAAAAAAAGAGAATTTTAAACGACAAAGGTAGACTTACCGGATCATCCATGCTACTGTCTTTGACGACGTAAGACAGAGAAGATGCAGCACCCTCTGCTGTGTTGGTGTAGTTACTTCAGGAAGCTCACGTTTGTGGATCACGATCACATTTGTGGATCATGCAGGCGAAATGAGAGTGCCAAATAGGGGGCGCTTCACAAATGAAAATCTTGCTTTGCGGTTGTGAAAAAAATTAATTGTAGTTGAATTTTCCATTTGTGGATCACATATTGCATTTGTGGATCTTGGTGCATTTTCAAATGGCCTTCTGTTTGTTTATGACTTTGTAACGGTTGTGATTATGGAATGTACCTTTACCAATGTGTATACTGTGTCGCTTAGTGGCGACGTCATCAAGCAGGGCCTGTGCTTCCTGCTCCTCGTGGAACGATGCGCACACTACGCTGGTCGGACGTATTTTGTTTCGCTTCTGTTTTCCGTACTTCATAGAATAACAGTGATGGTCAAATATGGCACTATTTTGTTCATGTATGAAACGGTAGTAGCCGTACAACCGGGCTTGATAAGGTTGGAGTGTTTATTTAATAAACGACGAGCATTGAAATCCCCGCATCCGTGTGGACGTGAGTTTTTGCCTGCCATTTTCTTCCACTCTCCACGGCTTTAACATAGCAACGGACCCAAGACCATCACAACCTATTGGCACTAAAATAACTCCATACTCTTTGCTTCATCACAGAGGACGAGCACAGACGATCATTTCAGCCAGCGTGAAATGATTTCTGCTGCCGAGGAGACACATTCCTTTGGTGCCGACTCTTCATCAGAGCGGCCACGGATCCTATTAGTCCAACTTTTAATCTAAATAGGATCGATCTCCTGAGTGCAGTCAGACTTTGATACTAAGGTGTTAGCAGCAGCGACTTCACCTTTTAATGTGTTGCTCATTAATTACCCTCCCTCTCTCTCTCTCTCTCTCTCTCTCTCTCACTCTCTGTGATTTGCGCCGCTCCAGGGTTATCTGTGAGGTCCTGACACTAACACACTACTAATGCCAGGGTCTGTCCCCTCTCATTACTATGATAGTGAACAGTATATACTCTGTTATGACTTTTAAATAATGCTGATAAAAGGAGAATGAAAGTTCCCAGCTGCAAGAGGACCTGTGTGTTCCTCTCTCTTGGTTTGATGGGAGACCACTGAGGTGCTTTGACGCCTGACTGGACTTTAATGAGACCCTCCTCATCCCTGAGACTCTGCATGACTCCTTGAAGATGCTTATTTCTGCTCCAGAGGTCACTGTGTGAGGACCACCTGTCCTTTATCGAGCTCTGCAGGAGCATTAGCAAGGTGGCCAGTTCACACAAGCTTCTCAGCTACTGAAAACGGACAGAGTTTGAATATTTAGAGAAAAGTCCAAACTGACAATAATAATAATCTGTCAGAGAAAGGAAGAAACAGAGACTAGACACGGGGGCAATCAAACACAGGTGACACTTACAACACAGGTGAAGCTGATGAGGGGAATCAACACTGTAGGGAAACACACAGAGGGAGGAAGAAAATACATGAACACTGAGGACGACAACAAAAGAAATCATGAAACACTGAGGACATACAGAGAACTCAGAGAAGACCGTAAAGACACACTGCAGACTAAACTAGGAAACATTAACACACAAAGCAAACAAGCAACACTAGGATAGAACAGTAAACTCAGAAAATGTACAAAATACAAAAGCAAATCAGGACAATAGACTGTGGTCATACAGAGTAAGGTACATAAAACAAAGTTAATGTTGAATCTTGAGACCTTAATTGAAAGTGTTATCATCATTTCTAGTTATTTCAAAAACACAGTAATAAAAGAGAGAGTGCACATTTAAAATCACAGAGTAAAGACAGGCTGACAAATGATCACCCATAACAGAACACATTGCTACACACATGCATGGAGCACAGACTGGCAACATATATAAAAATGCTGAACTCTAAAGCTGAGCTTTTAGCAGCTGTTTCAAGGAGACCACAGATTCCACAGACCAGATGTTTGGGTGGGAAGACCATTCAATCCACCTCTGGATCTAAAATATGAACTGTTAAAAACTCCTGATCAGATGACCGGAGGGGTAGCTGTTAGAATCAGGCACTTTTAGTCTGTTATGATGACAGGAACCAGGCCATATAGGGCCCTTTTGTTTAATTAAAATGCACATTATTAGTATTAATAGTAGAAGCCAATGAGGAGAGGGAATCATTCATGATGTGAGATCCTTCCCTTTGATTTAAACAACAGCTGCTGCTTTTCATGTCAAAACACGTTAAGGAGGCATGAGGGAGTGTAGAGGGAGTTACTGTTTTAACAGAGGAAAGAATACGGTATGTTTTCAAAGTTCAGTGTGCTGGCTTGATTTTTGATAGATGTTCCTAAACTGAAGGAAGTGATTGGACTGAACAAGTTCAGTAATACGGGCTTGCTTTGTTGGTCAAACACAGAATCAAGATTCTTAGAGCAGGGCATTTAATTGTTCATTAGTTGTAAGACATGTTTCTATGGTGTTTCTGTTCTAAATTCAGTTCACTTGGGATCAATGCTGTAAACTGTACATGTACATTAAAGAGCTTCGTTTTGAGTCCATCAGAGTGGAGCTGTGGGTGGTTGGAGTGTGAAACCCCCCCTTTAAACACTCATTTTATAATACGCGACAAATATATTATAAAAAGTGCTTGTCATAACTCTGTCATGGACAGTGTGTGTGTGTGTGTGTGTGTGTGTGTGTGGCGGGGGGGGGGCAGCACTGCCTTGTACCTCCATTACATAAATGAGCGAGCAGTGACTCCCTGCAGTGACAGATGATGAGCGGGGAATCGAGCACTGAGATGAATTTGCCGTGTGCCTCCTTTCCTTTTCTTCAAATCGATATTCTCGTCATCCCTGACCTTCGCTGCAGTGCATTGTGGGAGCCTCGGCTTCAGCCCGCTGCACCGCTGACAGTTTGATCAGAACTAATGAATAGAGTATTGTTCTGAGGAGAGGGCCTGAAGGCTCTGAGGCTGTATGTGGGGCCTCTCCACACGAACACGGAGGGGAACTCTGCAGACACGATGCCGAGACTCCTACATTGAGATAATAGGTTTGATGTTCTGATCCACAGAGTGACCAAGTAGTACATCTGTGCTTAATAAGGACGCAACACACTCTGCCTAAGCAGATATGTCTCCAGAAGCCTTAAAGGTATTATTGTAGTGTGGTTGTATGAAGAACGTGTCGGTCTTGTAGATGTCAGTCAGCTGAGCCCCTTTATTTAGAAAACAACACGAGTGTAGGCACAGATGCTAGGCTAACTATCGTAGCAGATGGATATCTTTGCTCAAAGTAATTGACCTATGGCTAAGCCCCGCCCCCTTCCACTAACTTGGACAACAATCAACAGTAATGGGCGCTATGGTAGGTGTCACAGTAGGAGACCTTTCGCAGTAGGCCATCGTTGATTTTTGGAGACATTAATATCAGATATCATGTAGACATCACCAGAAGGGTCTGAACTATGCACTGGAGGAACATATAAATCATTTCATTGTGGAAAAGGTCGATAAAATGCTTCAGTTACAAGCTAAAATAGGTCCCAGTATAAACGTGATAAACCACATCTCATTGCCATCACCATCTCAGACAACAAGACCGAGGATCAGCATTGTTCATGCGCTGCAGGGTAAGAACTTATTTATTCAATTCAAGTTTGAGATTATTTTAAATTGGCTAAAAAATGTTTAAAGATTGTCAGGCTGAGATTATTGTTATAGTCAACTTTAGAGAAACAAAATCTAAAGGAGTCATCATTTGAAGCAAACGTGTAAAGTCTGCTTGTCTTTCCTGGTGACGTTAATGTCTATGAGGACTCCGATACATTCTTAATATGTATATATGTATATGATATGAAGCCAACCGCGTCGAAGGATGTTTAGCGAAGGTTGTTGGAGTATCACTTAACACCTCTAGCTAGTCACCAGTTTGGCTTTGCCGACAAAATACATCATCACAGTGTATGAACAAGGAAATGATCTGTAATCAAAACACTCGTATGCAGGATTTCTTACGCAGACATAACTAAACACCATCACACTGCATAAAGAGGGAATATCTCAAAGGTTGAAAAAACTGAACAAAAAAGCTATCATAACATTTCTGCCAACTTCTAGATTTTCTAATGTAGAAATTTAGATTAGTAAAGGAAAGATTGGAAAATGTTGAAAAAGGAGAAGGCCTTTATTATTTGATAACACAGTGATTGATAGGATTGGAATACACAGGGATTGTTATACCTTTCATTAGGCAAACAATACAAGGAAAGGTTGGTACATGTGTGTAAATAATCATCTATAAATTAATAGGATAAATGTAATATGGGGGTAGGAATATATACGTTTTTATTGTTTCCTTCTCCTTTTCAAATACTACTATTCTGTCTTTTTTCTTGATCCTATTTTTTACGTTTTTTTTTTTTGAATAAACAATCAATCAATCAATCAATCTATCAGTTTGTTTGTACATTTGTTTTGTTCAATTATTCATTGAGGAAACACTTTCTGTATTTGTTTTTAGCATCACGTTTGTATATAAAAAACTGTAGAAAAAAATTACGCAGTGAGCAAAATTAAAACATGTCTCCTGAGCTTCTATTGCAGCATTCAAAGTTTTGTATTTTTGAATGAATTAAAAACACATTTTCTTTACTAAGAACCAAAACATTTCAAACACTGAAGAGCTCCAGACATTTAGAATAAACAGCAAGACTTTATTTCCACAGAAAAGTTTCCGTCAGTTCCATGCAGAGAGGTCTCAGCTCATTCTGTTTGTTTCTGACCATTAATTATTGATTCTAGAAGAACAGACGGGAAAGGCTCCGACATCTCAGAGAGAGAAATTAGACACACAGATAAATGCAAGTAAAAATAGTCAGTTTTGAAAGTTTTATTATGGGATCATTTTTTAATAACTTCCCATTCATCAGTGAGAGTTTCAAAGAGCTCCTGAACACTGAGGTGTTTCTCTCTTTACCTTCGCACTGCAGGTTTGATGGATCAAAGGTTTCCATTGTAGCTGCAGTGCTGTGAAAAGCAGCGAGGGAGATCTTTGTTTGAAAGCCACAGAGCTCACAGCTGATGGATGAAAATAGTTAACCCCGTCACCCTCAATAGGACAGAGGACAGTCTGCTGGTCCAGAGTCACACTGGATCGTTTCCTTATGACGGAGACAATGCTGTAACTTTAAGTGCCAAAGATTCAGACCTCTCAGGAGGTTACAGTATGACTCTAAAGATTCCCTCCTTCAAGTTGATCTTTGGACCCATCGGCTGAGGTCTGACAGTCTTGTATCCTTTGAGTACAAAGGCCAACTCTCTCAAGCCTCTGGTGATGCTGGTGTAGTTAGTGATGAAGGACTTCTAGGAAAAATATACTTCAGCTTTCTGTGCCTTTCTTTACAATCTAACTGGAACCTGAGAAACCAGAATGGTAAAATATTTATCGGATTACCGCCTGTTTGGCCTCTGGGACTTCCTACTGACTTCATGTTTCTGTGATGGTGATGTAACTGAGCTTCTGTCTTTGTTCTTCCACATTGCATCTGCAATGGTTACTGTTTAACCTGCGTCTCAGTCTGTGGTTCCACATTGCGTTATGGTGTGGTGACAGACACAGACACACTGACAGTATGGCTCCATTGCTTCAAGTGAAGACACGAGGGATCGAACCAGAAAACTCAACTCACCGCTTCATGGGCGTACGCTCACTGAAGAGAGGGCTTGAATCTGTCCTGGACCTCTCCGCCCACCCGTGTGTAGTGTTTTAATGTTTCATGTTTCATGTTCAGAAGGCGGACTTTTTCCAGGAGCACTTTTCAATCAGTAAACAACACAGACAAGGTTCTAAATGATTAAGTTTGAATTCATTACGAAATTATTGAACACTAATGCAGAAAAACATAAAAACATTATATTGATTATGATGATGATCTTAATAACAGTATAGTTTTGATTCTAATGTTATGGTGGAGTTATAAAGGTATGAAAGTAACAAAACAACGAGTGGTTGGTAATGAATTAAAGAAAAATGCGATTAGAAAAATTATGTGATTAGAGAATTTGGTGAAAGAAATATCTACTCGGAGTGACTGTGTTGACGACGACCCTTCCTCAAGTTTTCTCTCTCGAGGTCGAAGCCGTGACAGGAGCTTACGTTCATGGTGTTCAGTCAAACTTCCCCGCGTGGTCCAGCATTGAAAAGGTACCGTTGTGTCCTCCAGAAATCATGCCGACCTGATTGTTGCAACAACCTGGTAGAAGTGATGTCACACAGGATCAAAAATGGATTCAACTATTGCAAAAATTAACCAACTCAAAATTGAACTTGCTAGATTGAGTCAGATAAGATGATTAATGAAAATACTTTAAAAATAAAACGAAGTGAAGTTACGTGTGGCTTAAAAATAAAAACACAAAAAGACTGATATCTTGAGAGAAGTGATCAGACCAGCAGATCACCTTCTTGAGAATCAGAAAGACGAGAAACAAAGAAGCCTCAAACAAGGAGCAACACACCAACAAAAACTTAGACAGAACTCAACTCTTCTTGTCTTATCCTTCGTAGCAGGCAGTACGGGGGGCTTTGCTCCAACAACTAAAAAGTTTAATTACTTATAACTAAACTCAAAGAAGAATAAAAGTAAATAAATCGCTTTATGACGTCACCATATTTACATATTTAAAATGATCACTCTGAGTTTAGACATTGTGAGAGTCATCTCTGAACATTCAGGAAAATATTCTTGAAATCTGTAATTCAAAGTACACTATTAATCAATTAATCAATCAATCAACCATCAATGGGTTACTCACCTATGGCCGGGACGAACTCCTGCTCCACCGTAGCTCAACGCTATGTAACATCAAGCCGGCGGCAGCTATTCCTCCCGAGCTACGGCCAAGGAAAAGAGGGAAACGCGGAGGTGTCCGAAGCAGACTGAGGAGACGGCCCTTCAAGCCCCCTCTCCCCTCCACTATCCTCTCAAATGTCCGCTCCCTCCGGAACAAAATGGACCTGCTCCATGCCCGGTGCAGAATGGAAAGGGCCTTCAGGGACACCTGCATCATCGCCCTGACTGAGACTTGGCTGGACGAGTCGGTATCCGATGACGAGGTTAGCCTCGACAACTTCACCATCATCAGGTCAGACAGAACCAGGAACTCGGGGAAAACGAGGGGCGGTGGGGTTTGTCTATACATCAACGACAGATGGTGTAGCAACATCAAAACCCACCGGAGCGTCTGCCTGCCGTGGAGTTGCTCACCGTGTCTCTTCGCCCCTACTACCTTCCTCAGGAATTTCCAACTGTGGTGGTCAGCTGTGTGTACATCGCTCCCAGCGCCAACATCAAAGTAGCATCAGAACTGGTAGCCGAGGATGCTAACGCCATGGCAGCTAGGTACCCTGGAGCTCCGATACTCATCCTGGGAGATTTCAATGCCTGCAGACTCGACTCCGCGCTCCCGACATTCCAGCAGTATGTCGACATTCCCACCAGAAGAAACAACACTTTAGACCTTTGTTATGGAAACATCCCCGACGCCTTCAGGAACAGCTCGTATCCACCGCTCGGACTCGCAGACCACAACGTCATCTGCTTACTTCCGCTGTACAAACAAGTACTCAAACGTCTCCTCCCACAGTCTCACTGCGCCCCCCAATGGTCGGAGGACTCCATCGCACAACTCCAAGGGTCCCTGGCATGCACCGACTGGGATATCTTCGACGGAGATCTGAACAGCAAAGTCACTGCCATATCTGACTACATCAACTTCTGCATTCATACCAACATACCAGTAAAAATCATAAAAAAGTACCCCAACTCAAAACCCTGGATCACCCCCGACATCAAGAAGAGCCTCAGAGAAAAGCACAGAGCCTTCAGGCTCAAAGACACAATTGGTCTCAGATCAGCAAACAGAAACATCAAAAATAAAATCTTCATGGCTAAAATCCATCTCAAAAACAAACTCGAGCATAAGTTCAGCAACATGAATACAAGAGAAGCCTTCCAAATGGTAAAATCCCTCACCTCACGAACCCACCCACAACAAAACAAAATCTCACGCCACCCACCCCCCCACTGAACTGAACTCCTTTTTCAACCGCTTCGACACACAGGACTTCTCCAAAGAGTGCAGGGAAGCTCTCAAGGCTCTCCCCCCAGTTGATCCCAATGAGCCTGCCCCCTTCACAGTCGCGGAAGTGCGCCACCAGCTAAGCCGGTGTAACCCATCCAAGGCCCCAGGACTCGACGGCATCCCAGCAAGGGTGCTGAAGACCTGTGCCACAGAACTGGCTCCTATAGCCCACTCCCTCTTCTGTGAGTCATATCTGACTGCTACAATACCCCTCCTCTGGAAAAGCACAACAATAATCCCGGTACCCAAGAAACCACGACCCTCCGACCTCAATCACTACCACCCCATTGCCCTCACTCCCATACTAATGAAATGCCTGGAAAAACTGCTGCTGAAGGTCATCCTCTCATTTGTGAAACCTCATCTGGACCCTCTCCAATTTGCCTACAGGGAAAAAAGGGGCACAGAGGACGCTGTTGCTTGCCTGCTACAACTTGTAATCCAGCACCTAGATTTCCGAGGCACCTTCGCAAGGATCCTCTTCGTGGACTTCAGTTCCACGTTCAATACCATTCAAAGGCACCTGCTCATCCAGAAGCTTCACAAACTCAACACTCTACCCATTCTGATCCACCTCCTGCACAACTTCCTCAGCGACAGACGGCAAGCTGTTCGGGTAGGCACATCCACATCACCCCCACTCATCACCAACACCGGAGCCCCCCAGGGCTGTGTGCTAAGCCCCTTCCTCTATACCCTGTACACCAACGACTGCACCAGCCCCTCTCCCACCACCACCTACCTCAAGTACTCTGACGACACTGCCATCCTCGCCCTCCTATCAGACAATAACTCCACCACAGACTACACTGTCACTCACTTTTCACACTGGTGTAAGCATAACTTCCTCCATCTCAACGTAAACAAAACAAAAGAAATAATAATAGGCACCCCATCACCCCAGCCCCCCACCCTCATCAACAACAACACAGTTCAAACTGTTAACAGTTTCAGATACCTCGGACTCACACTAGACAATAATCTCACCTTCGACCAGCACACAACGGACATTCAAAAAAGGAGCCACCAAAGACTGCACGCCATCCGGAAACTCAAAGGACTATATGTCGCCCCCCATCTCCTCCTCCTGCTGTATCAAAGCATTGTCCAGCCCATCCTGCTCTATTGTTCCTCCTGCTTCTTCAACCTACTCACTGTCAAAAACTGAACCAAACTCACCCGTGTCACAAACATTGCAGCCAAACTAATCGGTCTCCCCACTCCCACCCTGTCAGAACTCAATTCAAAGGCCATCACACGCATCGCACACACAATAGCACTGGTTATCACCCACCCTCTCAACTGCCACCTCACCATCATGCCCTCCGGACGCAGGCACAGGTCCCTGTTGTGCAGGAGGGCGCGATACGGCAGAAGCCTGGTGCCTACAGTCATTACAGCCCTCAATAAAAATCCACCTCAGTCCCGATCCCGGTCCCCCCATAACCATATGCACTGTATGTCCTGTCACTGTATGTCCTGTTGTCCCACATGTATCTCCCTGTGTTCACCCTCTGTCGGCGCGCTGCCCTTAAAACTGTATACTGGTGAAAAAGAATTTCCCCTCGGGGACAATAAAATAAAAAGTCAAAAGTCAAAGTCAAAGTATGTGCCTTAGAAAATACTGAGCCCAAGATTGGAGGAATTAAATTTAAATCCAAGAACTAACTTTTAAACAATTCTAATGTAACTTGAGTAATATAGATTGTATGAACACATAAGTCATATCAAACTGTCACTTTTAACCTGACAAAACATAGATATGAAAACCAAAAATGAAATGGACATTTATTTGATAAACTAAAGTTTGATAAACCTAAAAGTCTCTTTGTCAGTTTTATGGCTTCTTGAAGATTTCCAGGTCCAAACACGAGGCTCCTTCTCAGAGATTTTACGATTTTTGTCAATGTTGATTAATTCACAGAAAGGAGGTTTTCTGACCTGGTCCCAGGCAATTGATGCGTTCATCTCAAAGGTTGTTAATGGTTAACTAAAAAAATCTGTTGGTTGCTTATTTGGAGGTGAAGTGTCAAAGAACTCAATTGTAACTCTCAGTTTAGTGGCCCCACGAGAAGTCGTCCTCCTAACAGGAAGTCGTAAAACTCTCAGCTGCAGTCTAAGTTAAGAATCAACTGAGAGAGGGGGTTTTTGAGTCCAGTATCAAATGTCTTCCTTACACTTGCTTGACAAGTTTTTCATTGTAGGTTACGCTATATATTAAATGCACGTGATTGGATGAATGCGCGGCCAATTGGAGGGGGGGTCCCTGAACTTGTTTACATGGAATAGAGATCAGTTTTATTCTTTTATGAAGAGTCCCTCTGAAAGAGAAACATCAGAGGGACATAAATATTGCACCTTGAAATTGTGGTCTGAATAGGGCTCTTGTTGTTGCATGATACCCTCTCCCCCCATTAGCCCTCCGTTACTCCCTCTGATGGAGGATCAGAGACAAACAGCTCGCTCCACCATTCTGCCTTCATGTGTCATACATTGTAGAAACAGCATTAGATGATATTCCTTATTTATGTAGCAGCAGGTAAGTCCAAAAATGAAATGCTAAGAAACAATCATTTTTACTTTTGTAGCTCGTTTTCAGGCATCAGAATGATATAACCAGGTAAAACCTCCCTAAAAAGAGCTTGTGAAAGTACTTTTGTTTGTTTGTTTATCTTGAATTTCCCTCAGATCTATCTATCTGTCTATCTATCTATCAATCTCTATCTGTCTGTATTCGAAGCGTTTTGTTTTTCTTCATAGAAAGCTTCTAATACATTGTGGACTCATTGATCATGCTGTGTTGACCTCCTTTCGGGCAGTCCAAGTCTTAATTTTGGAGGGAGATAAGTAGCTCTTTTCCCCATATTTAAAACCATGCTGTGAGGGTTACTCTTGGGTAAAGAATTCAGAATTTAAAGAAGCTCATTAAACCAAAACTCGGTTAATTTTTCAGCATCGTCAAACATTTTAAGATTTTCACATTCTCACACAGAGACTTATGGAACAAATTCCTCCAACTTAGATCAACATAAGTACATTTATGTCAGGTAGTATTCGACTCTGTCAAAGTGAGGAAAATGTCCATCAACACAGACACACAGTTTTATATTAAAGGAGCATATCATTCGTCATTCAACTTGAACAATGCCATTTTTTCTTATTTTCACCATAACAGGAGGATTAAAAGCAGCAGAATGGCCTTGTGAAGCACAAATCTGAATCTCTCTGTACACAAACCTGTATGATGAGAGTCTGTGAGGGTGTGATGTACAATATAGATCCATGAGCGAACACATTATATAAACATGAAAAAAAAACAGATTCATTCCTTCCTGCTCCGCATCAAAGTCTAGATATTTAAAGCCTGCACGCTGTGAACATTTGATGCTTGCAGGCCTTAATGCGCAATGTTTTCATAACAGAGACGTCACATAGCCAGAGCAGTAATGATCAAGAGCAGATTCGTTATTGTGTGCATCATCTATAATTCATGATGCTGCTTGTCTCTTATTCATTTTTAAACATGCATGGGGACCGTGTGCAGCATCTGCAGCCGCCACTGAAATGTCACACTTTGCGATGTGTAGAAGAAGAAATGAGGTCGATGTAAATTATTTCTTTCTATTCAAGTCATCTGAAACTGTCTCATTAGTTAAAGAAAAATAAAATAAAAAAAAGATCTAAAAAAAAACGTAGTTACTAACCACACTTTTTGTCTCAAAGTTTTCCCTGGGATCATCGGTGAATGGCTTGCCTGGACAGAGAGGAGCCTGCACATCTATTGCCTTCATGGCAATGAATGTGCAACAATAGGTTTTGCTTTTCAGCATGGCTTTCACTCTGTGATATCAAAAAGCACAAACATAATGCTGCCTTAAGAAGAAAATGGACTGATCCATAAGGGTACAATAAATCCACACTGAGGTGTTCTATGAAAAAGGCTGCCTTGAGACAGACACCATCAGCTCCTTGAACACCACAGAAAAGGACCTCTTAGGGCACCACAACAAGAGTGTACTTTAAAAGAGATGCTAAATACAAACGTGAGAGTTTCTAACCATGTGTCTAGATATACTGTACATTGTTGGGCATGTCTTTTCAGGATGCTGAAGTAGCAGACATTGAAATGCACCTTTGCTGAATGATACATTTAGAGACAGGCTAGGCAGCATCTACAAACAGAAGCTTGAATGTATCTAGAAAGGCTGATTTGCAGTGACTTGACACTGAAAGTATCACCAAAGAGTAACTGAGAGAAAGGTCAAAGGGCACCTTAAAACAGAAGTTAAGAGGTTTCTCAGAGATACTTTGAAATGAAGTTACCTAAAAAAAGATTGCATCCTGACACAGTGTCCAGATTTTAGGTTTCAGATTGGATGCTTCTTTGCTGCGTTACTGCTACGTGACGGCTCTGTTTTCATGTTGTTCATGGTGCTTAAACTCGGCTGGCATGAGCAGCGTATCTCATGCTCAGGTGACGTGTGTCTCACATGTGTAACATCGAGAACGTCTAGAGATTAAAAGGCTCTCCCATTTTTAACGCGCTCCTGTTCAGAAGTTCAGGTTTCAATTTAGGGCACTTGGAGCTGTTAACAGAGTGTCTTTACTGATAGTACTGACAGATGATGGATGATGAAGGCAGACAGCTGGATGAGCTGTCAAGGTCTTTATGTGACATACACACAAACTGTATGTGGACGAAGAGACAGAAACAGCAAAGTGAGTTTGTGCCTAAACTGAAACAGAAAATGCTTCATAAACTGCTGAAACAGGCGGTCCGATTGTCTCTCTCTTCGGTCCGATTGTCTCTCTCTTCGGTCCTATTGTCTCTCTCTTCGGTCCTATTGTCTCTCTGTTCGGTCCAATTGTCTCTCTCTTCGGTCCTATTGTCTCTCTGTTTGGTCCAATTGTCTGTGTTCGGTCCTATTGTCTCTCTGTTGGATGCACACCTGAGGTTGATTTACCGTCAGGGAAACAGTGGATGATTTTGAGGAGCAGGTGAAGAAGAGATTGGCTGATGTTTATTTAAGCATTCCAAGACCGGACACCAGCTTACCAGCCTGGCATACTGCAAAACAATCGCTGACTTGAAGTCATACTCCATTGTACTGTTGAATGTAATATGACGTGCATACATATATGTTTGACAGGTGTGTATATAGTAGGCCTTTTAAAAACAGCCACATTCTTTTTGTTTCTCGATTAAACATATCAGTCTGTGTTTGTTATGTTTTCAGTCTGCATGTTTTGAGTGGTGGGTTCATTTATTTTGGTTTTTGAGGATGATATAACTACAGACAAATACAATTTTTTCCCCTTTTCAGTGTTTTATTAAAGCTGAAAGTGAAAACTGAGAAAGAATAATTTTACAAAACAAAAGCACATCCAGTTATAAGACATAAAGATCACGTCTGATGTGGCTTGATGTAGATGTTGTAGTTTAGCTGTTTATGAGCTATTAAGCTCTATGAGCTATGAGTTATTTTACAATTTATATATAAATTGATTTATGAATGTGTGTCCTCTCGATGTCTTTCTGTTAGTAATCGTTCATGTCTGGGTTAGCTGTTGAAATATTCCTGGGACTTTTCAGGGAATAATACTTGAGTTCCTTTTTCTATGTTAAATCTTTATCTTTACAGATAAACACGAGTTTGAACAGAATGAAGCTGCAGGATAAATGAAGACAGTTCAATGATGAATATGTGTATTTTGTGGTCCCATAAGTTACTTAACTGTGTGTAAAAATGCACATATATATGAGAAATGTGAGCCAGGTGTAGGTGGGTCATATCTGCGTGTATACTGTATTTTAATGCAGTGTTGTTGAGCGGCATATGTGAATCATAAATCAGTAGTATCAGTCAGTCTCAGGAGTGCTCGTAGAAACACTCTCCAGTATGAATGGATTCCATATGCATTGGCTATTTTTGGCCACCATCCCTCCGTGTGGATAGCATGTTTTTTGCATGACTTGGTGCTTTCATTACAGAGTGCATCAGCGCTCGCTGATGGACGGGTAAGACCGCCACTCTTCTTCTCTCTGCTATTAAATGTCACAGCAGGGCAGCAATTACACACAATGGCTTTTCTTTTACACACAGGAAAGGGAAGTTGATGTGTAATGATGTCCCTGCTGCCAGTGAACTTCTAACCTGTGATGGCTGTGCGTGATGTAAGGAAGAAGACAGAATGAAGAGGACGGTGTCACAGATGGAAAGCAGCTTTTATATTAGAAAATAAAATGTTCTCCCTATCTTTTGTGCAATTCCAGAAGTTACGGTAACCATCAATCCTTTATACCCCGACACATGGACATAATTGCCCTCTTGAATTGAACTTGAATAGGCTAAAAACATACACTGCGCAATTTCGGGCAGATTTGGTCCTGCTAATTTTAGTCAACTCATTTTAAAATTGTTCAAAATGTCAGCACCTATTTCTCCGCCGTCCCTCATGCAGTGTACACTGAAGCATCGTAAGTTTTGCTCGCCGGTCTTCAAGATTCAGTCTGACATTATTTTTCAGTCTGTAATGTACTGTGTCCACACACGCCTCAAACACTCTCAGCTCCCTCTGACTGTTCACCAGAGCTCGGACAGTCAGAGGGTCCAGCTCGCTGGGCAGCGGAGCAGCTGGTGAAAAAAAAACAAAGAGGTGATGAAACGCTGTGTCAGTAAAGTGGGTCAGTCTGCTCCTGAACACAGAGGTTAGTGAGTCTGATGATCGGCCTCATAATTAATGAACCTGTCAGCTTAATGCAGAGAGAGAAATGTGGACGTCACACTAATTCCTCTATAAATGACCCAGCACTTTAACGAAAGCTCACAGATCGCAGGACAGAAACTGCAGCACTTATTCTTCATCACTCAACTTCACATTCTTGTTTCCTCCACTCCTGCTGCAGATCGACTACACCAGTAACAGATCTGACCCCAATGAAAAACCTCATCTCAGAGTATTTAGGCTTCTGGTTTGAACAGAAACTAGCACAAAAAACATTGTATCATTCATTTGATTATCTTTCACCAAAACTGACCGACTGAATGTCAGTGGACGTAGTCTCAGTGACGTCAGATGTTGGATTCTGAAAAGGGGTTGTGAAGCCTAACCCTGCTAAACCCTCAGTTTCAGGGTCATAAGATCACATCATCATGTGAGAAGAGAGAGAACAGTGCCAATTCTGGTCACGATGTCTTCCCGAGGTTGACAATCAGAAGTCAGGATATTTGGGTTTATTTTGAAAGTGACCAGATGCTCTGTAGGTTCCCTGATGATAGGTCTGATGTGGATTTTCTGTCGTCGCCATGGTTATGTTAGTTGTGTTTCTGCCTTCATTCAGCTTGCTTCCTGATTGGCTTTTATTCATTTACACATTAAAACCCATTAAAGCCGAGTCTGTGCTCGGCTGTCCTCTGTGTTTTTCCCACACAACAGGATTTCTGATCATATATGTTTAAAAGGATCGTTAGAGCCCGGACTGTAACAAAAGTTACTACGTGTTGGGCTCAACATTTTGTTACATTATATTCATAACATTTCGGGTCATCGTTACATTTCGGGTTTCTAACAAGGATTATTATAGGATTAAAGTCTTACAAGCTGATTGGGGAGGTTAAAATAACTCTCCACACACCTCACACCGCAGGACCATCTGGCAAGATCATTGGATCAGATCACATCAGGCCTTTGGTGACTTTGGTGCAAAGAGGGAAATCAGGCCCAAAACTTACCTGATTACCTTGTAGCTTGTGTACACCTGCTTCACATTTCAGTCGGACCTGTAACAAGATTGTTGGATTGTCTAAATAAATGTTAAAATTAAAGTATACATAAATCCCCCATAGCAAAAAATGTAAAAATGTAACACGTTGGAAAGTTCAAAGACATGATCGTTTGGTCAATTGGTGACACTAAATTGCCTGTAGGTGTAGATGTGAGTGTGGCTGGTTGACTGTCTTAATATGTCGCCCAGTGATTGAATGGATGTACAGTCCAGGGTGAATCCTGCCTCTCGCTCAAAGAGAGCTGGGATTGGCTCCAGCCTTCCACAATCCAGAGCGGGAAAAGTAAAGAAATGGATGTTGAAAAATCCTGTCTCGATCCTGCGCAGTCGGCCCTGAAACATTATTTCCTGCTGAGTAATTTCAGGAGGACTTCCTGCAGCTCAGTCAGGCTGCTGCGGTCAGCTAATGACCTGGATTAGTTTTAATTAGAGCTGGGACCAATTAGCGAAATGCAAAAAGAGTGACAGACTCTAGAATCTGTGTCTGCCCTCTGTTAGCTTCTTTCCTTTTCTTTAATTGATCTGCCACTCCTCAGAACTGCACGGTCTGAGAGATTAGCTTAATTGACTGTTTAAAGATAACCTGTAATTGATCTTAGCTCTTTGCACTCACAGAGTGTGTGCTGCACCAAATCAGTGAGGGGGGGGGGGTCTCGAACCGACTTTGTGGTCTGATAGAGTTCCTGCAAAGCTTTGTGAAATTTCCTGACTTAAATCAGAGCTGCAGACAGTAATAAAGGAAACATCCACACAGCTGTCTTCTCTAAGTACCATGTTCCTCTCACCTCTGCCGTCACTCTTTTTGTTTACGGCAATGCTTCCGAAGAAGAGCGAGGCTGTAAAGTGCCAAGAGAAGAGACAGAGAGGCTGAAGGAGCCAAATGATCCAGGATGTAGTCTGATCCGGGGCGAAGCAGGCAGGGTGTTTGCCGAGTGCTCTGCAGGTCAGCTGCTGCCTCACTAAGAGTCTGAGGGACTTTGTGTTTGTGCCACAGTATTGATTTACTGTTACACACACACACACACACACACACACACACACACACACACACTAACCTGACAGGATGTGTATGTATTTAGAGCAAATCAAACATCAGAGTACTTATCATGAAGAGAAGTTAAAAGGATTGATAACAAATAAGTAAAGAAGATATCCTTGATTAATCATGCAAGAATGTTACACTGTTATTGAACATGCTACACACACACACACACACACACACACACACACACACACACACACAAAGGCTGAAATACACAAACAGGATCCTGTGGACATGCACTAATTGAGAGATGTCAGAGTGAGGGGGCTGCCCACAGTAAGCGCTCCTGGAGGGGCTAAAGGGCACCTCTGCAGGGCTCACACACTGAACTGGCCTCTCTCCAGCTACCAGACCAATATCCAGACTTGGTCCACACCTTGACTTGAACCTGGGACCCTCCTGTTCCAAGGCCAAAGATAATAGAGTGGGACACACAATCACAAAGACAGGAAAACACACATAAACAGGAAACAAAGCAAAACACTAAACACTGGGGAAATAATTACACAATTAAACAGAAAATACTGAACTGTAAACTTGGGAATATACAGTATAATGAGAGAGGACACACGGGGAGAGAGAAACAAAATGATTCTGACAGTAAAACAGGAAATAATACTAAATTAATAAAATCAACAAAATGCTTAATGAAACAAGAACATATCATGATAGTTTATTTGAACATATATGCAAGTGAATTTAACCTCATTCATACACACTTGGGAGGCTCATTTGTTGTATTTGCAAAAAAAAAGAGTTTAGAAATGTTTATGAAGACATAAATTAACTACTTTTCCAGAATAAAGTACAGGAAAAGACAGATTTTCATTCAAACAGCATCAAGGTACTAGTACTTTCAATCAGCTCGCATCCGTTGTCTGTACTGTAGACTTGACAGTGGTCCTGAAGGTCAACTGTACAATTTATTTCACTCAATGGGCACATAAAATTACATTTATTAAAAAATCTAAAATTGCTCTGTGAATCATCAAAAACCTTCACCTTCTGCAAAAGCAAAATACACTACTTGTTTGTGATCGGACTGAACTCATATTTTACACCTCTTTGTTTTATGCAATTTTGAGCTATTTGTGCAGTTGACCATCAGCTCGTTCTAACTTTACAATAAGAATGATATACTGTTGTTAAAGGGACAATGCTTTGGAGACCCTCATGGTGGAGTGACTGTCATCAGAATCAGACTCAGCTTTATTGACCAGGTATGTTTAAGACACTTCGGTAGACTGTGCTATCTCTGTACAATGTAACTGTAATTTGTCTCGATACAGAACTGTCAAACATCTGTGCTCAAAACTGATCATGTATTCAGTAAAAGTTGTGTTTATTATTAGAGGTGAAATGGGAATGTTATAAATAGGTACACTAAAAAGTAGCAGCTGGATGAGGCCTCCCTCCTCTGTCAATAAAGCCTGTGAGTCAATTTAAATGATCAATAATTGTAAACATGAAGAAAACATGACAATATCTGATATGAAGGATTTCGACCTTAGTAACAAGTACAACTTCCTGCATGCACAATCAAACCACTGCTAAAAAGTAGTAGCTGGTCTTCAACCTATCCAAAATAGCACACGTCACTCTGTTGTTCCTCTGTCTCCACTGGCTCCCAGTTACTGCTCACATCAAACCTAAAACTCTGCTGCTCACTTACCTAAACTCTCCCATCCAGTGCAACACTCGCTCCCGTCCACTACGCTCTGCCAATGAATGGCGTCTGATCCAACCTTCACAACAAGGCCCTGAGTCTCTAGCTGGACTCTTCACCTCTGTCGCCCGCCGGTGGTGGGATGAACTTCAAAACGCTGCTCGATCTGCAGAGTTCCTTAGTTTGCACCTTGATAGTACGAATGTTCCTGTATTCGTTCAGTTTGGGTACACTCTGAAGAAATGATCTCGTAGCAGACTACAATCTATTCTGAGTAGCTATGACCATACTTGAAGAAACGTATATCATGTGTAATGTCTCTGAAGCAAAATGTACTGACCCGATAAGCAGTGTAATAATAGATTGTTCTAATCAGATGCTTGACATTCTTAGAGTAAAGGTAATATGATTCTCCACACCATGTACAGAGGAATCTAAAACTGTAAATCATTTGTGCTGTGAACGGTATTTAACGGATGCACAGAGATCATTAAACTTGTCTGTCTTACAACCTGCATTAAGTCTCAGTGTGTATGTCAGATCCCCAGTTGGGTTATGCCGTCTTCTATCATCCAGTCTGTTTTATAGATTCAGCGTTAGGGACCTTTAGTTAAACCTCTTACACACCTTTAAGAAAACGCTAAAGACCCAGCTCTTTAATGAACACCTATACATTTGCCGATGTTGAGGGGACATACAATGATGATATTGAAGATCATGACGACATTTAGGGTGGGTTCATTAACTTTGATTTGTTTGTTTTTTTTAAAGTGTTTTGACTCTGTATACTGAATCTCAGCACCTGTTTGTCCAACCGGACTTGAAACTACTTCTTTGCACTTAATTGTGTGTATTGTACTTCCTCTACTACTCTACTTACTGTCCGTCTCTTTGGACAATAGCTAACTATATTGTAGAATTGTAGAACAACAGCATGCACATAGTGTGACAGTGATTGGTTCTGAAATGTATGTTTTAGCAGACAGTTGTTCTCGCCTCTTTCCAGAACTGAGTACCACCAATGAATATTTTAGTGGTACACAATACTGGATCATATACCAGCCTACTTTCACACAAAGAACTAACTTTGTGAAAGTGTAAAAAGGAGCAGTTATTGATGCAGAGTTTTATCTACTGACATAATGGAAAGAGTGGTGCTGGGTATAAAACAGGAGCAGTAAAAGCTCTGCGGTTATGTGAGTGTACGAGGCTCCATAATGAGGGTCTGCACATCCACACAGCTCCACTGACGCGATCAGATGAGTGACACCTGCCACATCTGCCGCAGCGCTCGTTAAACCTGCCATGGAAGCAGCCATCTGCTTCACACACACACACGCACACACACGCACACACACACACACACACACACACACACACACACTCACACACACTGTCCTTTCTCAGTGCTCTGATCTTTATAACCGTGTGCTTTATGGAAGGCAGTCAGGTAACAAAGGGTCAGAGCAAACATCAACTTTTTAATGATTCTCATTAAAAAATAATCATTGCTCAGTCTCAGTTAACCACAGTTTCAAACACCTGAATGACTTCACCGTGAAATGTGTTGCTGCAGTTTTATGTCACGTTTTACATTTTTACATCCACTCTCTGTGTCAACAGAGAACTTTATAACAAGTGAGACAACCTTGACTTGAGAGTTTAAAGATAAGATTGAATTCTTTTTCGACTTCAGAGGCCGTTTTTCTTTTGTCTCAATAACTTTCAACAAAAAAGCTGTCTCTCTCAATGTCCACAGAGCGTCCCTGTCACCTGTTTACTGCACTTTGGCAGCCGGCTGACTTCGCCTCTTGAGAAGTACGTACAGTTTTACGGTGGTAGTTCACACAACAGCCTTCAGCCACAAAACAGCCAGTTAGCCTCTAGCGTCTCTGTACCGTTTAATACAACGGCCGAGGCGAAGAGGAGAAGCATGTTGACAGATGAAGCTAAGAAGAGAAAAAGAAAGTGACCAAGCAAGAAGCAGAGTGTACTTCCATGCAGGTATTATTCGTACAGATTGAGATGTAACGTTAGGCTGTCTCCTTATCTGTGTCATCGTTGTCTCATGTTGAGCAGCTTTACTGGCTGCAGAAAAGTCGTCTCGGGTTTGAAAAAAAAAAGTTTCCTCGTCAATCTTCAAGTTAGATTTGAAAGTTTGTAACCTCACAAAAATATATTTCAACTAGCATGTAGTAAAAGACTCCCATGTAGCCATGTAGACGATAGACGGCACGGCAACAGTTGAATACGCATGCTAACAGTTAGCAAGTAAACTATTCGCGCTGTGAAATTACTGAACCATGTCGTTCTTCCATCGTCTTTACTGCACCCAGTAAAATATGTTTAATGTTGGTCAGTTGTTTGTGAGTTCGTGCGTACCTGCGATCTCTCTTTAATTGATGTAAACGGCTCTGTCAGTGACATCGCGAGAAACTTGATGACAATAGTGATGTTGAGTTAGCTGATATGATACATTTCTCACAAAACTTTTGGATCAGTTGGGTCATTGTCATATTACCGGTGGATATCTGCTCTCATGCAGATGCTTCATGTCTAAGGAGAGCTTGCCTTATGTTTCCAAATGTCTGAAAAGTATTTCTTCCTCTTTGCTTATTGTTCACTGCTCAGCAACTTATCTGTTTCGTTAAGTTGACACGAACCGCTTCACGAAGAGCGCCCAAAACATTTTTAAGCATTTCACCTTTGGGTCTTTTTTTAAGACCAGTAGCGTCTTCCCCTGCTGGACTTTAAAGAGAATGTTAAGTATCAGAAAATCTTCGGAACCAAGCGCACGACTCAGAGACAGTAGGAAGTTTAACAAATAATTTATTAATACGTGACACGGGGTGAAATACAATAATAAATGTGACACTAGTGCAACCTAATAACCCTAAACCTAAACACGCGTGACGATGAGCCAGATCGGACACACGAGACGAACAGGGGAAGACGGAGTCGCAGGAAGGACGGGAACGGGAACTACGGAGAAGGAGAAAATACAAGGGGTTAACAAACACGAGTAAATACAAGTATCCAGGAATATACGAAGAGCAAGCGCAAACACTGAGGAACAAACCCATGGAGATGAAACAATAATCTGGCGCTGGCTTCCTGCAAGGAGCCAGCTTAAATAGCCTGATGATGATGATGATTGGGAGACACCTGTGACCGCAGCTGAACCTAATTGAATGATTAGTGAGGGAAGGGGAGACACGAGGGAATGACAGACAGGAAAACAACAACAAAACAGAACGTGGACACCCTAAACATGACAGAGAGTGCACAAATTGAAGGTCAAGCTGTGTCCTTCTGCTTTTGCTTTCTTCATTTGTCATCATTTATCTGAATTGATGTAACTAATGCACAAAAAATATGTATACAAAAAAAAAAAAGAAAAACCATCTGCTCTGTGTCACAGAGTGTACTGTTGGCAGCTCACACAGAATGAAACCCTGCAGGCAGGCTGAGTGTTTCAGCACCATGGAGAGCGTCAGAGTGAAACCGCCTCTGCACCACAGCCTTTAGTACCATGGACCGCTCCAACTCTCCAACACACACAGAGAGAAGGCATGTTGTCAAGTGTTTGGCAGGAGTAGAGTTGTAATGTATTTAACCTCCTCCTCCTCCTCTAGTTTGAAAACTCTGATGAAAGAGCCTGCTGCCTCCACTCCATATGCTAAATGTCCTCTGCTAAATGTGTCTGTGTCTCTTTAAGTGTCTCTGGTCCCTGTGCGTCTCTGCTCCATATCTGTGTCTCTGTGTGCGTCACTGCTCCCTGTCTGCCTCTCTGCTGTGTGTGTGTGTGTTTCTTTAAGAGTCTCAGCTTTGTGTGTGTGTGTCTCTGATTAGTGTACATCCCTGCTCTCTGTGTGTCTCTCCACCCTGTTTGTCTCTGCTCCCTGTGTGTTTTCCTTCTTTTCTGTGTGTGTCTCTGCCTCCTGTTGTTCTCTGCTTCCTCTGTGTGTCTCTGCACCCTGTTTGTCTCTGCTCCCTGTGTGTTTTCCTTCTTTTCTGTGTGTGTCTCTGCCTCCTGTTGTTCTCTGCTTCCTCTGTGTGTCTCGACAGGGTCTTAAAGTGACATCGCTCTGTGATCAGTGGGCAGTCTTAACCTCCCGAGTCCCTCGCCACTCCTCCACAAACCTTTGGTCTACGCCCAAGAGGAGCGACAGTTGTGATTGCTGTAACAGCTCAGGGCTCAGTCCACCCTAGGTTCACTGCTCATTGTTTGCCACCAAAGGAGCTCATGTCCTGTCACAGTTACAGCAGCTGCTGCAGCCTCCTACACCATCGACACACAAGAGGAGGAGAAGTACCATGGAAACTAAATGTCTTTTATCCATTGTAATTTGTCATGAGGGATATTTATTTTTAAAACTCAGTTTTCTGAACATCTCTTGAAAACGATGTACAAAATGTTAGAAACACAAAACTTCAGTTAAAGAAACAAAAGAGGTTGTGAGGAAAAAATCCCTGACAGTAACCAGCACTTATTTTCTGCTGTCATGACAGGTCACTTCATCTGGATCAACGGCTGGGCACCTTTATATTGCTGTTTGGTTGATCGGCCCACATCATCTCAAGAGAGCTGTGGCACTCTCTCACTTTGTTGCTGGACACGGTGACGGCCGGTTGGAGTTGTTCCGTCTTCTTAAAAGCCAGTTGCTGCTTTACTCATCAACCTCTGACGGTGACTAAACACTTAGTCAGAGGGCTTGTCATTGAACCCCTCTACTCTTCAGGAGCCTGGTTGTTGACCTGACTACAAAACCCACTACACCTCCACAGATGAGGAAGAGAGACTGCCGGCTTTGTTTTCCTTCCTCAGCTGCTATGTCTGCATTCATTCGCACACTATATCAACTGCAGCACGTCCGGCTTGAAATTTGTTGTAGTCGTCATTGGCACTGAAGTTTTTTTCTGGTCTCGAGGTCCAGGAGGAACTCTAGCAGATGGTTTCATGTGAAGCTGTCCTGCACTCATGGACGGGTGGTGTCCCAGAGTCCCGACATTTGTAGAGGGAGAACAATAGTGGTAGTTCTTCCTTTCAGTGTGATTGCCAGTTGGAGGTCTGATTTTACAGCTGGTTAGGAAGTATTATATCATTGCTGGAGTTTGGTGGAGAGCACTTGAGGGATCTGCTCAAACACACTGGTTTAAGTTCCTGGGTGTAGGAATGATTTTGTAAGTGGCTCTGATGATTTTGTTTCTTTTTATCTCCTAAAGATGTTTTCAGTTGATGTTAAAATGCCCCAGATTTTTCTCAGTTAGTTAGTCCATTGGCCCTGCTTGGACAGGGAGATGGACTTTGTGCTGCCCCTCGGTGCCCTGCTTTGTCAACTAGCTTTCGTCTCTGGATGGAAATTGCTTTGTGCCATTTTAGTTGACGTGTCAAGTTCCCTGATGCACCGTCCTACAAGGTGGTTGGATGGAGTCAATTAGGGTGGGGTGGAAGGTTAGACTCAGAATCCATCACACACACGGCACGTTGCTCCTCGGCGGCCTCCACTGAAACTGCCCCTGCTCAGAACGTACAGACGGGTGATCACGTCAGCCCTCCATTGGCCGTCTGTGACGTTCAGATTGGAGGTGAAACTTCTCAGGGAGGCAAATATTGTGGCTAACAGCAGCAGTATGAATATGGCAGGTGAGAAATACACAAAGGGAGTGAGAAATCAAAGGGAAGGGAATGCAGAATAAATAAAGGAAACATCAAGAAAAACCTAAAATAGAATAAAAACAACCACACCAAAGTCAGACCTGACCCCCAGTGGCCTGTCTGGGAGTCTTGAGACAACTTCAAGTTCATGCTCAGCCTCACTTTGATGCCTTTTAACTCTACAGTGAGGCTTCCACCAAAATAAACAAGATATAAGTTGGAAGATAAGATAAAGACAAGACGAGATAAAGAAGTGAGAAAGTTATGTATCTGCAGTTGAGGGTTGATAAAATATGCACTTTGTCTAACTAACACTTGTCTCATCGTCTCTCTCTTTCTTATTGCACGTCTTTCTCTTCTTCTTTGTATTTGTATCAGTTTGTAATATGAAGCTGTGGGTCTGTTTTTTTTTTTTTTTTTTAGGTTTCACTTTTTAATTGTGGGATTTACAGTAACTACAACCCCAACTATTTCTACAACTTGTGATTATTTCATGAGTGTACATCACTTTTCATAAATGGACCATGTCTTTAGAGAACAGAAAAGTGTTTTACTGTGAATATTTCATCTTCACGCTGCCTGCAGAGACATGACAAAGACATGAACGAGTGTCTGGGTTTGTAGAGAAAAGCAACACTGCTCTTTGTGTCATTTCCTAAAAAAAACACAGAACTATGAATGTGTCCGAGTCGTGTCTGATCAAATGAAGGTCTTCTGCTGTCTCCCTTCTGTTTTTCCTTTTTTTTTTTCCGTTTAGTTTGACTTCTAATAGAGTAGAAAACGTGACAAAACTGTGTAAAACATATTCACACTCAGAGTTCAAGTGTGAAAAATAACAGACGCTGAAGTTAGAGTCCTTCAGAAGCTGCTTCCCAAACAATATTTGTTTCCTCCAAAAAGGAAACCAGTCATTGTTGGAACAGCACAGAGACACACACACAATGTTGAACCGAGTGGAGGATTTGATTGGCAGATCATCATCACATGCCAATTTGTAACCATTTCATTGGTCTGAGTATACAACATGTTTACATGGATAAGGCAACCTTGTGTATAAAGAGGTTTTTGGCATCCAGGGACAGACCTTGCAACAGACAATTAGATCAGTCTCTGAAGCAGCTGAAAGAAACAGCCAATGCATTTGGATCAAGCTCAAGGACCCTTGCTAGGCTCAAAGACCAACAACATAACCTGCTCACTAATCCCCCCCACCCCATGCCCCACTTTGTCTGAAGTTCTGAGTGGGCTTTTCCAGGTCAGCAGTATCAGCCGTCAATAAATATCAAGGAAGCGACATGTCACCAACAACAGACTGCATCTCAAATCCTCGACACATCTATCTGAACTGCTGAGCGGGCATCTTTCAAGCCAGCAGTATCAGCCCTCTTCAACCACAAGTGGGCCTATCAACAAAACACCACTGAAGGAGGTTTCCCACCTGATGACTCTGAGGATGTTATCACCCCTCTCCCTCACTTAGATCCAGGATCCTCTTCCTCGCCTCACCCTGTTCCCAACCCTGCAGGAGGAGGGAGAACAAGGTATGTGGTCAGCTCTCAGCTTGACTCAGGGAAGAGGGCGTCCCATGCCTTGCATAGTCCCATGAGCTGCACCAGTTAAACAACTGGGCAATTCTCATGATTGGGCATGGGACACAAGCTTAGGTTGGATCACCCTGTAGCTGGCCACCTTTGATGAGGGTGTCTAATGGTACAAGTCTGAAACACCCTGTGACTCAAAGGTACACTACTGATGATGTGTTTCATGATTCTTAGGAGTCCCTGACTCTTATCCTACGGGTCCAAGTCCATGACTTACTTTATATATAAGAATGGTTGTTTCTTACCCTTTTGATAAGTTCAGTCCCCGGCTATTTCTCGTCTCGGTAAGTATCGGTTTGTGTGCATGTAAAGCACTTTGGTCATTTGACTTGACTCAATGTTTGCTTAGAGGATCCGGCTCCCTTCTTTTGATTGAAAGGCCGAATCACCTCCTGATTCAAAGGTACACCACTGATGATGTGTCCCAAGATTTACATCTTTTAGAGATACAGCTCTCATGCCACTCTCAACATCAAGGCAGACCTCATGTGTATACCACCCGTTGGCACAATCGATAGTTTTCCATCATCTCCCGTGTTTGATAAATCAGGAAGGAAGACTCACATAGTCTACTCACTGCTTATTTGGATGTCACTCAAGTGTTTTTAGATCACGGTCATTCTGTGTCAATTTATGTGCAATACGAAGCTATGAGTTATCTAAAGTGTGCTAACATTAGCCTGCTAACACAACAATGAAGGTCATAGGCAAGTGCACATCGAGCAACTTACAAATGTGTCCGCCGCTTGTGCTTATTGTGCTTAATTATGACTTTCATTTATGAAAGTCACACGTTGACATCCTTATACTCATGTCTAATATTTTTGAAAAAGAAAACGTCATAAATATTCCCATCACTGTCATATTTGTTAAATTCACAGCTACATGAGAAAATCTTTCATCTCATCTCCCTTTAATTTCTCACATCCAACACTTCCTAACGGTGTTGTTGTGAGTCAGCGGCGGTGAAGACGTTGTGTTCGTCTCCCTGATGAAAACATCAATGTTCTCATCAGCTGTTTGTTCTGCTCGGGGGGAGACGGCCTCCCGCAGCAGGAGCTGTCAGCGATTAACAAAACACCTGCCTTCCAATCAAATGATTTAACGGATGGCTTCAGCTTTCTGGGAGATTTCTGGGGTATCTGTGAGAAGACTTCACAGCATCAGGTGTTAGTGTTTCATCAGCTGCCAACATTTGTTTCCAAGAGGAGCCTCCAGAAGTGTTTGAAGATTTGAACTGCAATAAAATATGTTTCTTTTTTTTTATTCATAATCAGGATGATTCAGTTACAGTCAGAGTTCAGGAGCACCTGGGCGCATGCATGGGTTTAACGTAACGTCTGACTTACTGAATGAAATTGATATATGTTAGGTTTGGGATCAGGACAGCAGCCAAAACAGGCCTTCAGTCACCTGACAGTATGCTGAGCCATCACACTCCACGCTGTTTGTCTCCGTTCTTCCACCTTCCCTTTTTCTTTCTCTCCACTTGTTTGTCTAACTTTAGGCACAGTCTGGGCCGTGATCAGCTCAGGCAGAATTAGGCTTTAGAAAGACCCCATCCTGAGTCTCCCTCTGTCTTGCAGTAGCACAGTTCTGGAGTCAACTGTAGAGCCAGGCAAGAAATAATGGGGGGCCTTACAACCCGCATTCATCATCGTCATGTATGCCATCGTCCCAACACTTCCTCCGCTTTAGAAAATCCCTCTTTAATTTCCTTGGTTGACTCTTATCGATAAACTTCACAGCAAACATCCGTGCAACGCTGGGCAGCGAGAGCGAGTGCTGTCAGATGGGGAACCTTTAGAGAGGTTTCCTACTGTCATTGCTTAATTTGCACATTTTTGGTTGCTGTGGTTTAACGTTTGTAACTAAACGTTAACCCAATAAAGTAATTAGACTTTTAAATTGTAGATACAGTGTTATTTTATGATCTGAGGATTTTGACTCAAAACTTCAGTGATTCAGAACATTTTTTTAAAGTCAAGCTCTCGAGAGACATAAATGATACAAGAACCCGTTTATTCAGCCATGCATGCAGATGATATATGACTGCTTTACCACACAGTGCTCAAAGCTCCCCAGATCTAGATAGATAGATAGATAGATAGATAGATAGATAGATAGATAGATAGATAGATAGATAGATAGATAGATAGATAGATAGATAGATAGATAGATAGATAGATAGATAGATAGATAGATAGATAGATAGATAGATAGATAGATAGATAGATAGATAGATAGATAGATAGATAGATAGATAGATACTTTATTGATCCCGAGGGAAATTCAAGTTTTCTTTTTTTTGATAGATCTACATTTACGTGTCCTGACAAACATCTATATGTTCACGTCTATGTTTGTCTGGTGCTAATGGATCAGGGAGCAGATGTCCTGGTATAAAACAAAGCAGATGGTGGATTTATCCCACAAAGAAGCACACAGGACTACATTGTTAAGGCCACAGAGGAGGCTTATGTTCTAATGCACAGGGAAAAGGAGATTGGAGGTCCGGATGCAACATAAACCGGTCAAATGCCGACTGTTAGGCGTTCATTTGACCCTGAGCCGGGCAGAGAGAGAATCAAATCCTGTGACGTGATCTCTGTTTAATCCTCTGCTCTGAAAGGTCTGGGCAACCCCACCACCACCACACAGCACCTCCATCAGGACACCATCTGTGGCAGGTGCCATGCACTCACACACACACACACACACACACACACACACACACACACATTCATACACACCTGCCTTTGTGGCAGGAGCTCTAAACTGAAAGCGATCCTCACTTTGAAGCTTCTTGGCTAAAAATACGAGCATCTCTGCCAGCCTGCTACCTGACTGTTTGTGTGTGTGTGTTTGTGTGTGTGTGTGTGTATCCATCCCACTGGCCATCTGCAGACACCTTTGTGTTTTGCATACAGCTCCTCATAAAAGACTTGAGAGGGACTAAAATGCATCCAGTGTCCAATCAAGTGAAAGGAGCTGGAAGTTTGTTTCTGAAATAAATGGAGAAAAAAAGACAGACAAAACACTTCTACAGGTCATTAAATCCACTTTGCGATGCCAATAAAATCCTCTGTGATTAAATGATACTTTTAGTCTCTGCTGCCTTAAATTAAAATTTGTCACATTTAAGGGAATTGCCTTTCGAGGGCGAAGAGCTTACAGCAAACAATATTATCTGACGCTTTCTTCTTCTTTTGTTATTTAATGGTGATTAGCCTACATCCGTAAGAAAAGCTACAGTCATACATCATAATACAGATAAAATTATGATTTTGAAGATAAAATATATGTTGCATTGACACTTCGACTTTTCATAAATTGATGATTATTTTGTTTGATCAGAAGAATTTGGGTGAAATATGACGACTCAAAAAGCAACATGACAAAAAAAAGAAGAGGTCATGACTTTAACTTTATTAAATCAAGATCCAGTGCCTCAAACACAGGCAGACAGCGCAGCCTCGCTCGTTTCAAACCAACACACCCTCCGAACTGTTTGAATGTGTGAGAGCTCCCACACTTCTGTTTCAGTCCATTCAGACACATGTGCCTCCTCAGCAGCAGAGCCACTGATTCTGCTCCTCCTACGAGGTTTTATTGTAATAAATGACAGAGCATTATAGATGAGCTCTAACACTCAGTGAGAGCAGCTGGGACCTTCTCACTCTCTCTGACAGACACAGCTCTTCTCTCTGCACCATCCACAAACTCTGCAGCTGTGAGAAGGCACACAGTTCTCTTCACATCACGTGGACAGATAATAACCTCCAGATTTTACCAGCTAATGTTTATAGTTAATATCCCTATCTTATTATTATGTGATTACGTGATATTGATAACTGTTATCAATGATTGTGTTCACAACAGGTTTGAGGAAGTTTCTCTGATGTTTTATTTGATTTTTTTTTATTTTTATAAAACTTTAACCTTGAGCCAATGTGGAAAACAACTTGTATTATTCCCTTTCAGTGTTAGCTTCTTGTAAAATGTAGTGAGAATAGATACGAGTAACTTTACATGAAGACACAGCAACATGGCTGATCTTGATCCAACAGCTGGACCACCTCATGCCGATCCCTTGTGAACGGCACACCAACCAGTCTGGGAGGCATCTGTTAAGACAGAGAGCATGCCTCACCTTGATGTTGGCTGGCTCCCTCCACCAGTGAAGACCTTGTCAGGTGGGATCTCTGAAGGTGAAAGTCCTGACTGACTGTAGCAGACACCTTTGTACAGGCTGCATGTATAAGAGGGCAAGAGGCACCACCTGCACCATGTCCTTACTTGCAGGACAGGGACAACACTGTGTCTGTTGGTAATTATGAATCTGAGCATGTGAAGATCACCTGTGGAGTTCCTCATGGTTCCATCCATGGCCCTCTTTTATTTAACACCTACATGCTCCCTCTTGTTCAGATCATGGAATAGTACAACGTCTTCTATTATAATGATGCAGACAACACACAACTCTATATATCCATGTCAACGAATGACCGCAGTCTCTTGTATTCACTGAGCAAATGCATTAATGAAATCACTGAGTGGATGTGTCAGAACTTTTTACAACTGAACCCAGAAAAGACTGAGGTGATTGTTCTTTGGCCCCAAAGAGGAAAGGTCAGAGGTCAGAGCTCATCTTGACTCCATGTAATTTAGAACAACAACTCTGGGTGTGATTATGGACTTAGACCTGAAATTCAACAACCACATTAAGATGGTAACAAAATCAGCTTTCTACCATCTGAAAAATATTGCAAGAATCAAAGTTTTTCCGACCAAACAGGATTCAGATAAACTTGTTCATGCTTTTATTTTCATCAGGCTGGATTATTGTAACGATGTGTTTACAGGCCTCAGTAAAAAATCAGTCCGACAGCTGCAGCTGATCCAGAACGCAGCACCAAGGGTCCTCACCAACACAAAGAGGGTGGAGCACATTACACCTGTGCTTCAATCACTGCACTGTCTGTCTGTCTGTCAGAGGATCGACTTCAACATCTGGTCTATAAAGACTTGAATGGTCTTGGCCCTAAATACATGTCAGATCTACTTGTAGAACATAAAAACACCCAGAGTGCTCAGGAAGAGGTTTACTCAGTTCCCAGAGTCAGAAGCAAACAAGGTGAAGCAGCTTTTAGTCACTACGCTCCTCAGTGGAACAAACTCCCTGAACACCTGAGGACTGCTGCCACACTCAGCTCCTTCAAATCAGGCCGTAAAACGTTATTATTCACTCAGGCTGTCCATTAGAAATATACTTTCTGCCTTACACCAACAAATTAATAGTTTTTAAAAAGTTGTTACCTTATCGAGTACTTTTACATTCTTCTGTCTTTTAATGATGTACAATCTTTCTTTTGCACTGTTTTCTTAATTTCTGTTACATTCTTTCCTAAAGCTTTGTTTTAATGTATTTCTGTTTTTATGTCTGTAAAGCACTGTGAATTGCCTTGTGTCTGAACAGCGCTATATAAGTAAACTTGCCTTGCCTATTAGACAAAGAGCAGATGGCCTTGCCAGAAAAAGAGTTCAATATATTTCAAGATGGCTAAAGTACGAGGATCTCTTCTTATCACCTGTTGCCATGGTGAATCGTAGTATCGGGGCTCCATTATTGTTGGCTTTTTATCCTCATGGTGCACGTGCTGAACACTGGGTGGACATACAGTACTCAGAGTTGATTTAACAAACTCAAATCAGCTGATCTGGAACCAAAAACTCAGAGTTTCCCAGCTGAGGGTAAATCAACTCAGAGCTCAGCGTTAGTCTGAGAGTTTGTTGAACTGTCTTCCTGAAACAGGTGTAAATAGTACATTTGGGCCTTTAGAAGGGTTCTATGTGTCCTACTGTGTTAAAGGATTGTACAGCATGTATACATTTACATGGACTGATTCAAAATAATTCAAGGAAACACTTACCTGGACCAACATGAATGACTTCTCTTATTGGAAACATATAAAAGTCTGCATTTGGGATTGCCCAACAGATGTGTGAAGTGAATTATTTAGTATCTGTGTTATTGTCCTCAAGATGTTTTATGTTGATATTAACTATGATATTAACGCATGTCTGAAATTAAGTTTTAAATAAAGTTTGAGAACTTTTGTATCATCACTTACTGCTTTCTGTGTTTTATTATCCTCTCTGTTTGACATGAAGTGTTTTGTGCTTTATAAAGGGTCATTTCTATGTGTTTTTTGGGCCACTATTTTTGTGTTTATACTTTTTTGGAAATGCAGAATCTGAGGGCATGTCGTATTCACAGAGCTGTTGAAGTTTTGGAGGAAAAGAGACAATGGAATTCCTACTGTAATGTAAACATCCATATATATTTCAATCAGGAGAGACAAATAAATTACATTTGGATGAAAGGTTTATTTTACAAATGTGATATTGAATGATTGTCAGAAATCATTGGCACTTAAACTCTACAGGGAGACATGATGAGTAAAGATGTCTGCCCTAAGGGACAACAAGATCTATCTGGAGTTGACCGGACGATGGCTGAGGCTGTGACTTGAAGTTGATGGGATGAAGAATGTGATTAACTTGCAAAGACCTGGTGCCAAAGAAGTGCCTGTTCCTCTTGTCCGCACTGAGCTCTGTTAAAAAGAGCTTTCAGTTTAGCTGCTTTTGTTCAAATTTGCAGAAAAGCTGCGGTGATTTGACAAAATTGCAACGTCGCCCAGAAATCGCGGGGATTGGTTGAATTGTTGCGATCGCAACATCGTGACTTCCTGGAGGGACTGCCTATATAACCTGATGAAGAAGTCCACATCTTGAGAAAACAATCAACAAAGACTCTTTGTTACGGTGAAACAGGAAACAAAATGATCCATAGCTTCTCAAGGCTTCGATATTAAACTTTGAAAATAGAATATGTTTTAAAACATGATCAAAGGTTTAAAACATAGATATAGCCTAAATATGGGCTATATTTAGAGATACATACTTATCTTCCACATAGCCAATATAAATCGAACTCCGTTTTTTTTTCATATGTGGCCCTAATTCTTTTCCGATTTATAAACTTTTTTGAAATGTTAATTTCCCACATCTTTAAGTTATGGCAAAAACCCAATGTTTTTTTTTTTTTTAATCTATCTTGTCTGTTTTCATCTACTCATCTTCGTCATCATCATCACCAGGATCTTCATGTCTTTACAAAGTGCTGCTGCTGTTCACGAGCTGTCTGACTGTGATATCAAACACTCGTTTGCATTTTAAATCAGTCACATATCCGTGAAATTCAGCTCCATTTGCCGCCTCTCTCTCTCTCTCTCTCTCTCTCTCTCTCTCTCTCTCTCTCTCTCTCTCTCTCTCTCTCTCTCTCTCTCTCTCTCTCTCTCTGTGTCTCTCTGTGGGCGCAGTCGCTCGGTGCATGGTGGAGGAAACACACTGCAGGTATTTAGATCGGAACGCAGACAACAGCGCAGCGCGCGGACGGGATTTTCTCTCCGTCAGCGCGGTGAGGAGGAGGAGCGCAGTCTTACTGAGAGCAGCGAACAGAGAGCTCTCAGTCCCACAAACTTTGTCGCTGCTTCTTTTTTCTAAAACTTAAAAATATCTATATCCCACATTTGGATCTGATCGATGCTCGGAGCTCGCGGTGTTGTTTCCGTTCTTCCCGCAGAGCCTCAGATCCGTTTTCAGGCGCACCGGGAGTAAGAGAAGATCCAACCCGGGGTGTGGAAATTACAAACAGAAATGGATTTAATGTTGGAGTGAAACTACACCGTGTCTAATGATGGACTGCATATCCTGCAAGGAAGAAACACCTGAAAACGCCTGAAAGGTAAGAAGTCGCATTGAGTCGCACTGTGATAATCTGTGCATGTGCACGCGCCAACTTCACTCTACTGAACTGCTGTGCGTGTTTGTGTGTGCATCAAATATATATATAGTGTATATGGTAAAATAACACTTTACTTGGCTGTGAAAGGACCAAACTGAATCTGCTCCGTGATCTGTTCAGTCTTTATCCTGGTTCCGCGCGCTGGTCAGTTACCCCTCATCCCTGCAGGATCCCGTGCTGGTGGCTGATGTTTAATACTCAGTAGATACTTCTGTGAAGATGCACCGCTGCCCTTTTTTACTCCGATTTACTCAAAGTTGTTGTGAGATTGAAACAGCGCTGCGTGTGTACACATCATGTGTGAGATTCCTCGTGCAACCTGTCAGTGTGTGTGTGTGTGTGTGTGTCTGTGCGTGTGTGCGCGCGCGCGCAGATGCATTTTTTGAATGCACTGGAAACTTGATCGTTACTCATTCCGATTTGTGGATGTGAGAATTACTTAAGTATGCAAGATTCCAGTTTTAGCTCATGATGGTTTTTGACAAGCTGTTTCATAAAACAATAACTCTCTTAGGTCATCATATTTTGCACAGTGCGAAATAAAATGGGACAGCTCCTCTGTTGTTCCATTTATCACCCATAAATGCAAACTCTAAAGACTTTAAACAACAACAATACATTTAATCAGTGTCAAACATTTCCCTCTCATGCACAGCTTTAAGGGTAGTCTCTATAAAGGCTAAATATTACAGTTTGAGAACTGCAATTTGTGCAGCCCCTTTTTCACCTGAGAGGACGGTGACTTAGCACATACAGGAGTTTGCTGTAAACAGGATCTAACTAAAGTGAATAGATCAGCCTCATGGCTTGGCCTATTGTCACAGATATCTGAGCCAGCTGCTAAGTCAGGATTGGACTGGTGCATTCCTAAAACTAACTGCAGCCTTGTACATAGAGCACTCTGTATATTTACATCACAGGGTAATAAAAAGCAGAGTCAACTCAAACACTTTGTCCTGCTAATTTTTGTTGATTAATGCACAATGAAAACTTACCAGGTTCATTTGCCAACTCTACACAAAACATCTACTGCATATCACATCAGTACGCTTTGTCAGAGCACAGAGCATTAAATGACCTCTGTGCAGGCGGTCTTGTGTGTCACATGACCCAACAATGGCGAGGCAGGTGTTCAGTTTTACCGGGCAGGGTTTGAGTTATCAGCGTTATCACAGCTCATTGTCCGGCTGCTGGTTAAGCTGTGGCTTTATATAAGGGCTGTTAGCTGAGCCGACATGCCGCAGAGTGTATACTTTCAGCAGCTACACCTGCAGCACAGCTATTGGTTAGAGATCTGTAAGTCTGCAGGTTGTAAGAGTTGGCTGCTATCTCTCAACATTTTGTGTTTACATGATGAAACTTTGCATATGTTGCATCATTTCTAGGGCTGAATATTTCCCTCAACCCCACCATACAATACATATCTTGATATACATTAATGTTTGATACATTGATAATGAGCCTCTAACAAAGGAATCTGGATCGTATAACTTAAAACATTTCAATGCAGGTCCTTAAAGATCATAGAAACAAATTACAATATTTTAATTCCAGAGCAATGCACCATAGGTTCATTGACTTTCAAAACTGTCATCACAGATTTGCAGCCATATTATTTCTGTATTATCTGCATCAATACATGTATTTGCAAAGAGCACATGACAATTTATTGCCATTGTTGAGCACTCCTGAAAATGTTTACATCTTTTCGGGACAGTCTGCCCTGGAAATGTTCAGAGTTAGTTGTTCACACATGCACCTCACAGGAGGAGGCTTTGCCTGTCAGATCGGAAGGTGGGAGATGTCAGGAGGCACAACATGACTTAAAAAGTGATATGGAAATGGCCGACAAAAAACAAAAGAGTCAGCAGATTTTTTTTTGCCCTTACATTAGTTCTACCTATAATTGGACGTCTGCACAAAGCATCACAGTGGAATTGAGTGGACATGAAGAAATGTGGGAGCAGAACAAACTACAAGCTTTATCATGTTCATGACAATTGCAATAGTTGCATTGCATCGAATGTTCTTGCCCACTTTGTCATGATGAATTTTCCTGAATATTACCCTAATCATGAATTGGCAAACTCTTACTGCCCGTGGAAATGTTACCAGGAGGATGCCAGGATTGATTCCAGGTAAGGTCTTATTGAAAAGTCTGTCAATTTGCATTCAGGCATGCAGCTCACACCGTGGTAAGCTATCAGCAGGTGTGAAAATATACAGAGCCAATTGATTCTTTTTGCAGGACTAAAAAATATGGTATTGAATCAGTGGATTTACTAGCACACCATGCTGTAGGCAGTATTTGAGGGCGATACTGAAAGAAGAACAACTTTTCACTGCAGCAGCACACATTCCTCCTGATGGAGTGACAGAAAAAACATATATCCCACTTTAGAAATGACCATCTGAGCTGATTGAAACCCAGCAGGAGCAGCTGTCAGGGTTAAAGCTGCAGCAGGTCTGTAAGATAGGCTGGAGGGTTTGGGGGTCAGCTTGATTATCGAGCACTTGGATATTCTCCTTTCTTACCATGTTCTGGCCTCCAGGGTTCAGAGTGTGGGGCCTTTAACAGTCTGAGTTTCTTGATCACTTGTTGGGATTGGGTGGGAGCTGAATAATGAATGAGCTTGTATGGGAGCTGTTTATTGGCTTGAAGCCCTCCTGCGGGGGATTGTGGGTGTGCATTCAGGTGAAGTAGCACTCAAAGTGAGGGAACCTCCGGCTCTAATCTGCCAGTCTAATAAGAGATGACCTTTGGCTCGTGCAGATTAGTGCCATGCTCTAATTGACTTACCATTAACCCTTCCAACACATAATTTGGTGTCATGCTAGAGGTGGCTGAGCTGTGTCGTGTCCTGATTGTTTTTTGGGGGGAGGGGCATTAATCTACCTCGTTGTCCATCGCTGAGTTCCCAGGCTGCTAATCCCTCAGTAATCATAGCTGTAATCTGTCAGAACTATGACTTGCTTTACCTTGTTACTGCCCTAAATGGAATATGAGCAGGCATGCTTTGCTGCAAAGCAAGAAATGTACATTTTCTTTCACCATTGCAGAAAGTGTTATCTCAGAGTGAGGATCAGTGGTCTTATTTCTGTCTTTTTTCTTCAAGAGCTCACAGAAAGTCTTGTACATAATGGTCAATTATCTTCACTGTAGTTTCCCTCTGATGGCAGTATTTAAAATTTTCCTGAAAAGTCAGGGGCTGAAGCGCAAATATTGTTGTATTCCAGGTTATAGTCTTTATAGTCTTGTACATTTAGCGGTGCGCCCCTTTTAACTTTTAGTGCATCAGCACACAATTGATCCGTGGTCCATACTACTGAGTCGGGAACAACTGCTCCGGTCAAACGGTCGACTTGACTTTCCTCCGTTCTCTCTCACCGTGTCTGCAGCTGACGTCCTGTGATTGATTCAACAGAACAGCAACATAAATTCTCAATAAAAAGTACTGTAACGTTGATGTTTATGTGACATATGTTCACTGGTCAGTGAATTTTTTCATCTACCCGCCACCTTAGCTGGTGAATCAAAAAGTTAATTCTGGACCCTGCACTAATATGGAGAGCGTCAGCAGCTGTAGAGCAGAGTTGGTTGTTTGTAAAAAGCAGACGTTATCATGGCAGCTGTGGAGACCAAACCATCCTAACAAGCAGGTTTAGCCCAAATGAGTGTAGATATTATGAGGTGCATTGGTGTTGTGGCAATCAAAGGAATCTTTTTTAGTCATTTTTTTAATTCTCAATTTTTTTTAAATAAAACATCGTGAACCGACTATCGTTGGCAAACATTGGCAGTGCTCGCACCGGCAGCCTTTTTGGTCCTTCATGCAGGTTTACGTCCTAAATGTGGTTGCACATTTCTCCGGTCGATATGCCAATTTAACCTGACACAGCCTATACACACATCTCCATTTATCTCCATCTCCATTTCGAAATACTGCCTAAACACGCCGCTCCTTGGAGGCTTGTTTACATCCTGCTAGTAGAGCGAGCAGGCCCTTAAACCAGAGTTATAGCCAGTCTTTGCCCCAAGCCCCAAGTATTGGCAGCGGGTTGTGTTGCGTTTTGAGCGCAAGATTTGACAGGATATTATCAATATGTTTAACGTTTTAGACTTGTAATTGTGCTGTAATCTATAGAAGGAGATGGCATTTAACCATTTAGTCAACTAAACACGCCCTCATCTCTTCATATTTCAGGTTTAAACAAGAAATTTCAGCACTCATTAGCCAGTCCCTCCAAGACTCTGTGATGTTGCAGTCGCAACTATTAGTCAGCCAATCCTTGCAAACTCTGTGCAGCCTCACAATTCAGTCTAATCATTGCATCCTTTTCTGGAAATGTTAATAATGATTTTTATTCATGAAATCTTTTTTTGATCTCTACAAAACAGTCACATGTATACTGCTTAAATAATACAACAATCCTAACACTGCTATGCTAGTTAGTAGCTAAAAAAAACTAATAGCATTTAAAAGAGTTGCATCAAACAAAAGGAAAGATGTTAATCCCTAGGTAACGTATTAGTGAGAATGACATCTAGGATTTTAGTTTTCTAGCAAGTATATAATGTTTGTTACAAGTGGATAAATGCTAAGATGCTTAGATTAGTCAGTGTTTAACAGACTCTAATTGGTTATTAATGTGCTGTTTTTCTTTGAAATTAGGCTTAACTTCTCTCCGGATTTTCCCCATCACTTGTTTTATTAATCTGAGAGCAAAGAGGATTGTCATTTACCACACATTTACACCATTTACTCCCTGCAGCAACAGTAAACCAACACCTGAGCCTCATCATTGGGAATCTGGTGGATTAGCTTCTCCCTTGTTGTATTTATTTGCTTCCTTGTGTCCTCAATGGTTCATTGGTGGCCAGGTCGGTCTTTGTGAGGAGCTCGATGGTGGCCAGGTTGGTCTTTGGGTCCTGAATAATACCCTCTCTAAGCAGCCCCCGGGCCTCTCAGCGGATCTGCTGGCTATAAATACTAGCACATATGTCACCGTGCTCTTGGCTGACGTACACTAAGCTCCATCCTGAGCTCCGCGGGGACCCGCACAGAGCTTGCTGAAGGCCTGGACACACACCTCATGCACGCTCCAACATAACCTGCTGAGCTGCATTTTGTCCTCCTCTCTCTGTGTCTTCATCACTCTTCTGCCTGGTCAGCCTCCTCCTCCTCCTCCTCCTCTCACCGTGCAGAGACAGAGCAGCAGCATCAGTGACAGCCTGTTTGTTTAACAGTGTATCTGTGCTGTTAGAAGTCCAATCAGCAAGAGCAGCAGGAGACAGGAGCAGCTCTGTGGGACACATTGGAGCAGTCGATGAGTCATCATAGTATAGAAAGTACACCTCAGTCATACACACACACACACACACAACTCAAAATGTGTGCATCTGACCTTGTGCCTCCCACAGAGTCGATTACCAGCCTGGTTTTTTCCCATAACACAGAATCATAACAGGCCTCATGATATCCACACGTCAACTGGCTGCTCAACAAGTGTCGTGATTAAACCAGACGCCTGCCTTCTGTCATGTATGTTTGTAGCTTAAGGAAATTTAAACGTGAAATCCGTTGTGTGCCGATCTTGTTTGCTTCTCTTCACCTACAGTATTTGTAATCAGCACCCACCCTGACTATTTTTTTCTTTTTCTTTGGACTACCTCGTTCAACTTTAAGCTAGCTACAACCCAATGCCAGTACTAGCCTTAATGATGTTTCCTCTTGCTTCTGTTGCCAGCAATGCCCGCTTCTGATCTCCGGCAGGCAATTTTGGACAGCTCACTGAACAGTGAAGGCAGAGAAGGTTCAGGTTCTTTGGATCTAACAATTGGATTATGTTTGTACTAAGTCCATAATTGTTAGCCAGATAAAGTTGTGGTTGTTGTTATTTAAAGAGGAGGATGTCTTTTCCAGATAGGTGTAATTAATGAGAGATATGAATTTCCTGCAGAGGAAGAAGGTAAAGAGATTTGAGTGACTCACTGTCCTCTCCACTCAGGATCGTAATCATTTACTTTTCGAGGGCAGCCCTGATTACAAGGATTAAGGATTTAACAAAACTTCATTATCAACAACCACCCTAACATTTCATTATTCAGTTAATTGACTCCCATGTTGATCCTCTTGTTGTTTCTGTCTGCTGCTGATGATCATTAAAGCAGACGCGCACCTTTTCCTCCACCTGACCAAGCCATGCTGCGATGTGCGCAGCTGCTGGCCCGAGGCTGCCCTGCGGTCCGGTGTTTTCTTTAATGTTACAGTGAGCCTGACCTCCTGCTGTGATGGTCAGTAGAGGAGCAGCACAGAGTCGGTAACAGCAGCCTGCGGAGCATCAAGAGAAGAGGAGGAGCAGACTGCAGGTAGAAAGGGCGATGCACAGCGGGGTTCTGCTCTGTTGCCTCCTCCTCAACCTGGCTGAATGTTAGACTCTCATCTGTTGCTATGGACGACCGCACTGTCGTCTCATTTGCCATCGATTCTCCCTGAACATCCCTAAAGCTGGGATTATACAGCTGCACCGCCAGCTCTGCAGCCTCAATTTTCTCCAAGAAAAGCTGAATAAGTGGATATGCATGAGAGTGAAGGGTTCATTCTCCAGAGTGTTCTGCATTGGACAAAAAGGATGTGTGTGTGTGTGTGTATGTGTGTGTGTGTGTGTGTGTGTGTGTGTGTGTGTGTGTGTGTGTGTGGCAGTAACTTGTGGCTTGCCAGGCTTCCTGAGCTTCTCCTCGGTGGCGGAAACAGAGTTTTGGTTTGAGGTCTGTCGTCCATATGCCCTCCACCTGCCTGAACGAGCACATGACCATCTGTGTAACATCAGCGTTTCTTCTCTCGTTTTTTATAACCCTCAGCACACACATACTCCCACGCGTTCATTAGGTTGGCATAGATGTTAAAAAATTTATCAACAAGAGTTCCTCCATGGACCTCTGCTTTCTCTTCGTTGCTAACCAACGGACATCCAATCCTATCCCATCTCCACCCAGCTGCTCTGTTATAGTCTGTCCTTGTGACCAGCGCACGTCCCTCTCTCTCTTTGGCTCTCTCTCTATATACAGTATGGCCAAACTGTTGTCTTATTGTGGGGAACAATGAGGTATACAATCATCAAGGTTGCGAGCAGCTGCATAGTGTGTTCTTCTTGATGTGACTCGCTGTGTTAAGTCTCAGCTTCAAGTCGTGACAGCTGTTTAGACTTTCTGTCTCTTAAACCACATGATTAATACAAAAGAAACATCGCAGTAAAACAAACTTAAATAGTTATATCTACAAATCAATATTTCTTTCTAACACTATATCACTCACAAATACAATTCAGTCTCCCTCCCAGCCCTGCAAACCGGACTAATCTTCTGTTTGATTGTTGATTGTTGGACCAGCTAGATTTTGATCAGAAGAGAGCTCATCGACCAAACAACTGAAAGATGGAAGCTGTAGTTCAGCCCTGTTTCAGGACCAGAGTTTAAAGATCTGAATCTCTCTGCAGAGAAGAACAAACAGGGCCATCTCAGCTAACATAGCATCTGTAGCTAACCTGGCATCCGCATGCTAACTCACTGTGACCTGGATAGCAAAGCACTGTATAAGTCATGCATCAGTGTTTTGATTCTTAGGTGTTTTCTGCTTCCTGATTCTGACTAACATGCACTTGAATGCTGTCAGCGGGCAGCGTGAATAATGTAACTTAATCAAGTAGAAGAGCAAAGACAGCATCAACGGTGTCCAAACAGAAGCTCAATGATCCTCCATGTTGGCTGAACAGGAGCTGACACTGGACGGGGTCGCCACAGTCTTGGCTCACATAGGTGCAAGTGTGTGTGTGTGTGTGTGTGTGTGTGTGTGTGTGTGCTTGTGTGTGTGTGTGTGTGTGTGTGTGTGTGTGTGTGTGCTTGTGTGGGTGTGTGTGTGTGCGTGGTGGGGGGTTGCTGCCCTTGTCTGACTCTGTGAGTGCTGACCTGTCAGAGCCGGATCGAGTCGGACATACAAGAAGGATCAGAAATCATAAATAAATGAAGAGAGCCTTCACACACACACACACACACACACACACACACACACACACACACACACACATACATTAAAGGCAGTTCTCATATATGTGTGCCAACTAACACACAGACTCTTTGGAACAGATTTATCAGTCAATGTAATCCAAAGAAAAAAGAAATGTTTGGATCTATGAGTTTATAATTTTCACATTTCTAAGGGATGGACGACCACGAGCTAAAAGGACACATGAATCACATGAATCCTTGCACATGCCATTTTGTACATTTTGAAAATGAGAGAAACTCAAAACTTGTCTGTCATTTGGTTGAGCTTTATTTTTGTTAACTCTACGTTTAAGACAGATGGATGTGTTACAGTTCCCTTCAGCTGCGCAAATTCTAAAGCATATGCATCGTTTTATACTTTCATCAGTGTTATCCATTTTCTTTTAAACAATCATAAATTGTAAGTTATTAAGATCAAAGTAAAAAAGACCAAATGAAACCAAGGGATTAAAGATGATGCAATCATTTCAGCAAGCAAAAGCTATCTCAAGATAACACAATAAAGGAACATACATTTTATTAACACAGCGCCACCTGGAGCACAATGAGGGTTAATCATGTGACAGAGCTTTGGGTGCTATTTGGCCTCAAATGTTGTTTAGTACCGGCACTCAAAAAAGGGGAGATTGAATTAAAAAAGATGAATAATGACAACAAAAACAATCAGCTGTGTTTCTACATAAATGATGATTACATTTTAGTGAAGCCACTGATAACAGAAGTCTGTGTCCTTGGTGTTGACCTCCGACCCCCTCTGCTCTACACGTCACTTCATCTTCCTTCAGCACAGCGTATCTGTAACATGAGGATCCTCTGGAATCACATAATCCCGCCTGACAACAAACCCTCTTTGTTTTCTGAAATGAGGTCACACGACTGCATGCGGCGGAAAAATCAGTCAACAGAAAAGCTTTTGAGATGTCTTCTTCTAATCATGATATGCTTTTCTCATCAGAAACACCGCTGTGCTCTCCGGCTCTAAATAGATCATGAGACTGTGCCCGCTCTCAGTGTGAACATTCAGCTCAAGCAGCTTACTCCCCTGCACGGCTGCTGTTTCTTAAGTTTCCGATATCTATAAAATAACCTGCCGTGAGGGTCGGCCCCGGATGTCTGCAGGAGGATCAGGGACATGGATCTTGCTGCATCAGCTCTTTTTCCAGCACGGCTGGGAAACTGTACCAGTTTTCGACCGCTTCAAGTGGCCATTGTATAATTTTTTTTTAATATTCTCCCTGCATTGGTGACCTGGAATTTATACTCTGCAGCCAGGTGGAGAAGAATTGAAACAACTTGAAGGCAGGAGAAGAGACGAGTCGAGAAAAACAAGAAGCTCTCACAAAACCACAGAGCAAGGAACAAACTGTAAAGCTTTCTGTCAGATTTGAAAGAGATTGTTTTTCCCATTTGTTGGTTTTATAGGATACTGTTGATTCTCATTATCATTGAACTCTTATTGACTTCTGTCGTGTCTCTTAATCCTGATCAATATTTAGCTAATGCCAACAAATCTCAGGTTTATGTTTTCCTATTAAGAGCACACCTAGGTGACCCATGTGGATTTTAAGTGAAAACTCATTTTCAGCTGTTTTGTGAAATAAGGACAAATTCCAAATATTTGAAGGCTCAAATCTGCGACTATTGATTTAATATCAAGTATCTGTGCTAATCGCATGCGCCTTGAGACACGCTTAGCGGCCAGCTAACAGGAGCGACTGTAACATGTGTCACTTTAGATAATAACATTATTAAGCTCTAGGAGTTGTCAATACTGTTGTGATTTAGTCAGCAGTTAGACAGTACAACACAGCATACGTCTGTTTCTCCATCTTCAAAATAAAAGCACTATATGTTATGCTTTGCAAGGGGAAACTGCAAAGAAGTAAATATTTAACAGATTCGCCTGATTCTGAGTAATGTGAGGCGGTATGGCATGTTGTTAGGCGTGTGAGAGGCACAAGCAGGTCTGGATGCTGCTGTTTGGATTCTTTACTGGTTAAATAGCACAACAAATTAGATTTGAATGAATTAGATGATAAAGAATGGATCTTTGACGTCTGGGTGCGTTTTTGGGTTGTGCCATTAAAGTTGCCTTCATGGTAATAATCTGATATGCTGCGTGTGAAATGATGAAGAGAACACACAAACAGGAGGATGAAGTGTTCAGCTCCATCCTGACGGATGTGAGAAAACAAAAGACCACACGGCTGCTTCACTCGTCTCAGAGGTGCACGGTCTGTATCTAAATCAGATAATGAGCTCCCGTCAGTGCAGACACACGAGGCTCAGTGTGGAGCCAACTGTGTACAGTGCGTGAGAGGAACACAAGACGAGAGGATAAAATGGGGAGGAAAGGGGGAGGCTGGTGCATGCTGGGAGAAGGAAACGAGGAAGATGAAGAAGGAATGGAGGCTTAGTAATGGGATGAATGTGGGACTGACCAGGGCTCCAGTGGATGGAGGGGCCTGAAAAAAATGAGTTTTCAAATGTGTTTCTCTCTAAGTCAAAACTGTCATAACAAAAGTAAAGTTAGTCTACCAAATGAACATTATGTTTTAAAAACTGTTTCTTAACTATTAAAACCCTAAGAAAAAATATCAAAACTTTTATTAAAGATCCAAATGTCCAAAATATGCTTCTATTCAGAAGATGTTAAACTCATTTTTATTGTTTAATTTAATCTGTCGTAGACCTTTCAGGATTTAACAGAAAGTTATTAAAAGTAGTCCTGATACCTGAATTTAGAGGTGTTGGGGTGATGGTATTTCTCCTGCAGAGATTCATTGTGGCAGACTTATGCGCTTTGCTGTATTATCGCTACCTGCGTTTTTTTATCCATTTAACAAATATTATGTTTATTATATTATTAAATACTTATTATAATGTGTATTTGAATAAGGCAACTGAACCACCAGCACCAGTATCTGTCCAAGATCTTTCTGATTTGGAATTTGATTTATGTTTCAATGCCAATTGTTGTTCAATGCCAACACAAGGAACAGTGTGTGAGCAGCGCTGCAGACAGCGCCTGGTGCCTTTGATGTATAATTTTTCAATAACATTTGATCAATAAAATAAAAAAAAAGATTGTGTCCACTTAAAACGTGTGATATCAAAAACTTTGACATCCCTATCTGAAAGCTTTTAATGGGTCAAATGTGTATGGAGGTTAAAGTATTGGCTAAGGGTTTGGTAGAGAGGCCCCAGCAGACCGCTGCCCACCACCAATCTCAAACCCCTTTAAGATTGTTATTCCACAACAGCCTGGCAAAGAAAGTCCACTGTCAATATACTTATTATTATACTGAATCTTCAGTGGCGTTACATGGGTGTCCCAGTTTGTGAATTCACATAGTGTTACAGGGTTGTGGAAGTATGACAGAGGAGCAGCAGGAGGTCCTAATACACACACAAGCTTTCTTGTACAAAAATCCTTAAGTTGTACACACGCAGAGCACTGTTCTCACTTCTGTCACTTCCTCTGATCCCAGCACAAAGGGCGGATCATATCATCCCCCTTATTACGCCTCCGTGAAATTCATTGTGAACAGAATCGTCACAGGGACGTAAATATCTGCGTTGAACAGGCAGCTGGAACAGGTCAACGGGCTCCACCCACCCGTTTAGTCCCTTCACTGTCTCTCCTCCATGCAGAGTGCCATTTCTCAGAGGGAGGAAGCTTTTATTCCAGTTTGTTTGTGTCTCCTCGCCGCTCCTTAATTTACTTAATAGATAACAGGTAGCAGAAGTAAAAAGGCGATCCTGTTAGCTTTGGCAGAGCAGCTGCCTCTCGGGGTCTCCGTTGTTTTGTTGCTCCTTCTCTCTAATGAATGGAGCTCTGTCCCCACACTGCCCAATCTGCCAGCTGATTCCCTGCACGCTCTCATTACACACACACACACACACACACACACACACACACAGGCTTATTTTATAAACCTTGGCACTGGATTTTCTGGTATTTTTAGCCACCCTTTCTACAACCTGCCCTTTGTAGAATCCGTGCCTCCTGTGAGGATTGTTGTTAAATATCATCGGCCTCCCGCAGTCACGGAGCCCACCCTATAATAACGATGCATCTTCTGAAATCTTTTGCTCTGTTTTCCATCAACATGTTATTTTTGAATAGAGACTGTCACGGCATTTGAGTGTCCGTCCCCCTTTGTTGTTCGACATTATTATTTCCCCCTCCTGAGAGATTTAGACCACCCTGCTGACAGCCACTCGAGGAGAGCAGACAACAGCAGCGCTACTCTTTTTAATATCACACTTAATGTTTACAACGTTCAAAAGGAGAGAAAAACACAGAAACCAGGAATGTCACTCTAAAATGTTGCTTTTTTTATTTTTAGGAAGCTTATAGCAATAGCAACAAAAACTAACTTTTCCAATTTTAAATCACAGCTTCAATGTCTATGTCATAGCACAACAACTCTGAACAGGGAGACTGGCGTCTCACATGTCCACAGATCGACCATGTTCGTTGCTTAAGCCCTATGTGACTGTGGCAGCGGGCCGAGGTTACAGCTTGACGGCACTAGTTCACACAACATCCTTCAGCTACAAAGAAGCCAGTCAGCTTGTCTCTGTACCATTTGATACAGCGGCTATGGCTAAGAGGAAGACGACGAGAAGCATAAGAAGAATAGAAAAGAGAGAGTGACCAAGCTGCAGATAATGTTCATACAAGATTTCGACGTAACGCTGTATCGTTATGTGTTTCTCATGTTGAGCCAAGTGCAGAAAGTAGCCAAAGTTATTTCTCAGGTTTGTTTTCAAATAGATAGATAAATACAAATTTATCGTACATCAAAAAGTTGTTTTTCCCTTGTTGATCTTAAAGTTAGCTTGATGAATTTGGAACCTATCTCAATTAGCATGTAATAAATGCCAATGGAGCCATTTAGCCAAGGCCTATAGACAGGTCTAAAGAAGCTAGCATATTAGCTCATTGTCCCGTAATATTACTGAACCATGTCAGCCAACATTGTTCTTTAGCTTCTCACAGCGTCTTTGCCGGCTTCTCCACCCTCTGATCGTTAACAAATGCATGTTGTTAATGTGTGTTGTACGACAGTGCAATTACACTCTGAGACCTTTGGTGGGTGCCAAAGTGCACCAAATCAAGTTCTACATACAAGTGTGAGTGATTATGAAAATAATCCCAAGGGGCAACATTTATTGATGGAAAGAGACTCAGCTCCCAAACTGTTTTTAATGAGTGTGTTTGTTTCACACAGTGGTGAGTCTTTCCTTTGATTTGTGCTTGTATTTTGATTAACTGGTGGATGAACCAAAGTTAGACTGAGCTGAATCCAGCTGGCATGTTTTGATGTTGTTGATCTGATTTTTTCCCCCCCTCTTTCTGCTCTCTTAAGCAATCTTATGTGCTGTGCAAACATATAGAAATGTGTATCATGTTGCTTTCTACTAATGGATGTTCTTCAAACATACGTACAGTTTCCAGTTTGACATCTGAGCCCGATGACGAAATGTTCTGTGTGAGAGCTAACTCAGAGCGGGGCGTGTTTGTGGTCACTTTGCTCTCACAGATGCTCACTGTGATTGATCTGCTGCTGCTTATAGAGCTGTTGGCATGAGACAAACACTAAAACGAGGCTGGGGGGGCTCAGGGGACCTGAGCTGCAAAACCAGGCTTTGAAGTACAGCTAATGGTGGAGGAGGAAATCAACCTACATACTGTACTGTACAGTAGAGCAGGAGCACGTGTGAGCGCTATTCATGGCACACTGCTGAGTGTGTGTATATGTGTGTGTGTGTGTGTGTGTGTGTGTGTGTGTGTGGGCTGCAGATCTACTTCTAGTCTGACTGAGAGCATCCTAACGTTTAAAATCACTCTGGTGTTTCACAGGAAGTTGCAGCTCAGGAGATAAGAAGTATAATGCTCTGTGATTGTCTTACAGTGGATCTTTACAGGACTGTGGGATCATTTTTGTTCAGTGTCGTGATTCATGCCAGTAGCACTACAAATTAGCAAAAGATCGAATAACAGATTCCAGTAAAGACTGCGTCAGATTGCCTGCTGTCCTCGCTCTCAGCGGATGTCTGTTCTCCAAAGAGTCTGGTTCTGTTCGAGGTTTCTGCCTGTTAGTATTATAGTGGATTCATGTTGGCTCTCTGTAAATAACCGGTTAGGGTTAGACCTCCTCTTTATGTAAAGTCCCTGTAAGTCACTTTTCATAGGATTCAGTTCTTTGGAAATAAAAAATGGGTTCATTGATCGAGTTCTGCAATCTGTCACCAACAATCTTCTATTCACTGGGACATCACCAAACACAGAGTCATTACAGAGGCCTTAAAAACACGGCATAGTGATCCCTGCTGTGAATTGTGTGGATTCTGTCACTGACACTGAGCACACTTGAGCAATTGGGTTAAAATCCTGAAGGGAACCACAGAAAAAGGGATGACCAACGATATGTCTGAGCTGCGTTTCAGTGAGATCAAGTTGTCCTCTTGAGTCTGAAAGCAAGGTGACGTACTGCAGTAAGAACTTCATGGCTTGTCTCTTCACATGAGCTGTTTCTGAGACTTTGTTTTGCTCTTGCTCTAAAGCTTTGTGTTTACCAGGATTCAACATTCAAAGGGCCGTTTCGCTTTTGTGTTAAAATTCTGATATTAAATTTGTCTTATTCACTGAAGTGCTTAAGCTGCATTGGTAATGAAGTAATAACCTCTAATGTATTTCTCCTCTCATAATAAAAAGCTGTTTTTTCTCTCTGACACATTAGTCCTCTCTCTGTCTACTGTCTGTTCAATCAAATATCTTTTATTCATTTTCTAAACAGGACATATTAAGCACCCAGAGCTTCACTCTTCATGCTCTCATATTCAGCTCTCAGTCATAGTGTCGATCTGTTCGGTGATGAGGACTGATTCCTTTTTCAGTAAGTCATATCTGAGGACGATACGAGCTGTGGTGGCCATGTTGTAAAGAAATTCACGAACATTTTCATTTGTTGTTGTCCTCTTTTTGCTCTAAATTGTGAATAAGGAATTCTCTTCTATGGTCAGAGTTCTGTTTTAGCTCAAACAACAGGCTGTCATGTCTTGTTGTCTTTAAAGGGAAATTCTGCTTCTTATTTAAAGCACTGACAGATTCAGACCGTTATTGTCTAACAACAATCACTGCTTTTCTTTTAATCAATGCTGATGTGTTTGTAGAGAGTGACAGCAGTTTGT